>NC_090933.1:824163023-826663023 GCF_040938575.1 Ambystoma mexicanum
CAATATTTCAAGAAGTCCAAGCAAGATCGGTAGGCTTAAATGTATTGAATACAGGAAATTAGAATCTAGCAATGGGGCCTCATAGTTTTTTTCAGACCAAAGTTGGCAGCATGTTGTGTGGAGAGAACTGGGCAGTTAGCTTATCCAAACAGATACAGAGGGACAAGAGGGGCAAGGAGTGAAGGGAACCAATCAGAGGATGGGTTTTGGTGTTCTAGGTTTGCAACAAAATCCATAGTGTTGCTGATGTCTGCAGGACATACTATTGGTTGGGGTCAGCAGGATGTTCTCAACTCCTGCTGTCTCCAAACACAAGGGTCCAATGACCTTTCAGACAGCTATCCAGTTGTATTATAAGCTATGCCAGCGAATTCAAGTTGTACGATTTTCTGCTGGTCAGCACATGGTGATGTAATGGAAGAGTGTTGTGTAAAGGGTCATGACATCATGAAGGGGTGTTGTTCGTTTTTGTTCCAGAGAATTTGTTTGGGCAATCAAAGATAAATAATGTTTTGAGTTCCTTAGGGGCTCCATGACGTTTCCCAATCACTTTATTTGAACCGCCCCAAAATGTAACTAATTTCTTTATTGTAAATTTGTGGGTTGTGCCTAAAAATAGTGTAGCTGTGATCAGCAGAGTTGAGAATGATACATCCAATTCAGTTCCATAGGACTGTCTGAACTTTTTCTCTCTGATGTTTGGGCCGATAACGCTATACTGTTTCTTGCACAGTGTGTACTTTTCTTTGGATCACTTTTTGCACTTTTTGGATTACTTTTTTGGAAAGAAGCCCCACCCTACATTTGCAAGATATAGGAGGAGGAGAAAGCACTGTGGAGATGCTAACATTGCCGTTTGCCTCTTCCCTGCCTTGAAAGTAATAATGTTGTAAAAATATTACACTGTATTTTTATGCATTTTCTACAACCCCATCCCATGTCAAATAACCACCTGTGTGTTTTTGCCAACAGTACTCATTATGAGTAGGCATGGACAAACTCCCTAAAAATAAAGCAACGGAAGGAGGTGAATCTGTTAATGTAGATTTGCCTATTTAAGATAACAGGATGGGTGTTTTGCAGTGACAAGTCCTGAAAAACATTAAGCAGACTTCCGGGTTTTCCTGAGTATTGTGTTGCCCAATCATGAATAATTGATAATGGGTATATTTGTGGAGTTTGTCTAGCCATTCTTTGCTCTCTCTGGGATTCATAATATTTAATCAGCCAATCAGATGCCAAACATCTCCTGAAAGAGATTTGGTCACCCACATAAATCCCATCTCACTCCATTTGTGGATTTAGGTAGTCTATTACACAGGGCACTGAAAAACTTGGAGGGTATTTAGTGGAATGTTTCAGTGATTGAGAAGTGATTTGAGTCTTTTTGAGGAGTTTTATTTGTTTTTTTGTTATTAAATAACAGTGTGGGAGACCTTCTAATGAGCATGAACATGGGTCAAATACCCTGGTCTATTCAATGTCTTCCACTCAGTCTACAACCATGCTTTAGCTCCCTGCACCCGTCACAGAGGAAAAGTACCCATTTGCATTTGAGTCTGGTTCCTCCCACAATGGCAGTTCAGCAGCGAAATGCTAGGCAATTCTCCTTTGAACAAGAGTACCATCAACAACCTCAGACATGTGTTTTGGCTGTGTTGTACCTCCTCAGTGAGGTGAAGCTGAGCATCTCTCAGTCACAGTGAGGAAGGGGTCCATGGCTGGATCACCCTTAGTTACTTGGGGTGAAACCCAAAGTTTTACAAATTAAACAAGAGTGTGTGAGCCCCTCTACTGAGAATGAACATGGGTCAAATAACCTGTTGTATGGAATTTCTTCCACTCAGAAGCGTCTACAACAAGGTTGTAGCTCGCTGCACCTTTCACAGAGGATAATTAACCATTTGCATATCAGTCAGGCCCCACGCACAATGGCAGTCCAGCACTGACATGCTAGGCAATTCTGAACAATTCTCTTCTGAACAAGAGTACCATCGGCAACCCCAGGCACGTGTTTTGGTCTTGTTGGGCTTCCTCAGTCAGGTGAAGCTGAGTCTCGTGGAGGCACATTGAGCAAGGGGTACACATCTAGATTACTCTTGGTTGCTGTTGGTTGTTATACCTTTCTGTAGTTTCTTGCTAGTTTGTATGTTTTAGAAGCTAGTAATTTGTGTCAGTAATATTACTATTTGTTCATCTGTGACAGTCTAGGTTCCCCATATAAATGAAAATCAATAAGTTGCCATTTACTATTTTGTCTTTCCCCTTTTGGAACATTATACAATTTTAAAAAGACCTAAAAAGATTACCACTCCTATTTGTTGCCCAAAAAAACACAAAGAAACAAAACACATGTTTACACGTACCTTCTGTGTGTTTGTCATGTCATGTCAGACTGTTTGTTTCCTTGTTTGCTCACTGCTTGTTACACTTGGTATTGCGCTCTGGTTACATACATTTTGGTTCTCAGTGGGAGAATGCAAACATGGTTTTCAGGCTTGCCATTTGTGGCAATCAAGCGGTGCCAGCAATTCTGAGATGGGGAGGAGAAACAAGCTGGAAAGAGGAGGAGGTGTAGCTGAATTTCTCCTGACAAAGGCTGGCGTGGTATCACCTCATATTGACACCTCCACAAAGACACGGCCAGTAGTGACTGAACATGGGGGTATGTTACTCATGTGGGAGGAGCGCTTTCCACATAAAGCAGCCTAGAGTAGGAATTTGTGAGCGTTCCTGTCTGGGTGGTTGGCACAGAGGGAAAAGTGGTATCAACCAGTAAGATGAGGGTGCTGCTTTGGATGTAGAAGAAGTCTGCCATGAATGAGCTCCATAGGTCGAACAGCCTATGGGGTTGCCAGAGTAGGTGTTGGACCTACTGGTGTGGCAGAGGTGGGGCATGTAGAGTAAATGGTAGTGGTGGATGAGCTTCTTCCTAATGATTCAACCAAAGACAATACAGTGCACTGCCTGTTCAATTTATTTCTTCAGGAACCTTTTTTTAAGATGTATGGATATTTGAATGCAGGGGGTAAAACCTATCCTAACACATGAGAAGGAATAAAATAATAGGTCTCCAATGACATGGAGACTCCCGCCCCCTGCACATCTTTGTCCTGAAAAATCAGGCAATATTTCAGAGTTACAGTTCAATTCAATACATTCATTAACTGCATCCAAGCTTCTTTATAATAACACATTATTTCACAACTTATGGTTCTTCAATCATCTTTTCTTTAATTTCAATTCCACAGGGTAAACCAAACCCAATGCATGTTGGGGGAGAACTCCCTTCTTCAGGGATCATCTACAACATCATTCAAAATAATAATGCAGTATCGCATCATGAGAGGTTATAAAAAACAGGGAAATAACAATCATTAATATTCTCATATTAATTATATATCAACAATTATAATCTGTATAGTTTTCAATAGAAACCCATGCAATCCACTAAGTTGTGATCTCAAATAAATACCCCCAACATTAGGTTGAGTGATATTACCATTGATTATTGTAAAGACCGCTAGGGGGTGTCTGTACTTCCGCCCACTATATGGTAGAGGAGAGGCACAGCGGACCCCAGCCAAGATTCTCTATAGGGTAGCAATGGACGAGCAATCAAGGCCTAGCTTCTCAGGAGGTGATGCGGGCTGGTTCTTAAGTACAGTGTAGTCACCGAACCCCCACAAAGGAATGTCCACACACTGTATTACTGAAGACACAGCCTTTATATAATTAATATTCAAAGGTATGTACATGATCACAATAACGCACTTTGTACTGGGAAGTCAATAATGATAAATATATACACGTCTAGAGTGGTAGCACTAATGTTATAAAATCTCATTAAAGTGCATCAACTGTACGGTTAAAATGTCACACAGATCAGTAAACCAGCAATAGAGATAGGAGGGAACGTAAGATGGTTAGAACAATAGGCAGAATGCTGACCCCTACCACTAGGCACAGTTCTGTGTGGAGATCCCCCCACCTGGGCAACCTGTAAATAAAAATATGTAGCACAAGCCCAGTCCATATATTGTTCAAAAGTCTCACTTCTTCATATTAAGGTTTTACCCCCCCAATGTACCTGGTGGAGTAGAGTTCTCCGACGATGCACCAACCGATCCTTCTTGAGTGCCTCCCTTTCAGGCGGGAGCCACGGATCGTCGAGAGGTGTCGGGGAACTTGGCGTTCGGTGTCGGGGAATCAACGGCCCTTCTTGAGTGCCCTCCCTTTAAGGCGGGAGTCACGGGTCGTCGAACGTCCAACGGTGAACAGGGTGAACTACGGCAGGGAAGTGACAGCTTCTCTCCTAGCGGTGCTCATCGACGACAGAGCGTTGGCGTCCTGCAAGGAGGAGGCGTGAGGGGCACCTCAGTGACGATAGTTCTGGACCGCAAAGAGATGATGAAGAACTGTGGCCCAGCAAGGGCGTCGAGTCGTTGGAGTCTCTGTGGTCTTTAGGTGGTGGGAAACCCACCGGTGGATGCTCCTCGGCGCGTCGACGGTCGGGCCTTCTCCAGCAGGAGACAAGCGGATGACGATGCAGGCGAGAGCGTCCGATGATCAATGGAAGTTCAAACAGGAGCACGGCGGCTCCGGTCGGCGACGACGGTCGTCGACAGTGGCGGACAACAGTCCGAGTGCTTCTCCTTGGAGTTCCGCAGCAGTCCCTGTATCGGGTCGGCAGCCTGTCGTGGGTCTGTCTACCAGGGAGCGTTGGCAAATATCAGCTGTGCATGATGGTCCCTCGTAGCTCGGGAAGAGGGCGCCTTACCAGGTCCTCTGTGGGTCAGTCCTTGGAGGCACAGCAGCTTTCAGATTGTGAAGGAGAGCAACAGCACTTCTTCTCGTCCAGCAGGGCTTCAAGGTCAAGCGTCAGTTAATCCAGTTGCTCGTCATAGTGGACTTCAGCTTCTGAACACGATTCCTAGCAGTGAGAGGTCCCCAGATATACTGTTGATCTCCCATTCATTCTGCTGGGTCACACTCAAGCATCCAGTCACGACTATGGGCATTCATGCAGGCAGGCAGCCAATCAGGCACACGAGGTATTCAGGCCATTCACTTCTCTCCAGACACTCACAACAAGTTTTGTGTATTGGGACAGGTACCGAGCCATTCAACACTCCAAGCTGCATTCATACCAGTTTCGGGCAGGGTTGTCTCAGTCATTGTGTCAGCCACTAGATACTAGACACCCACAACACAGAATACATATTCGTCACACACTCTATTCACCCAGGTCCCACCTACAGGAGGTACCCACAACATACATCACCGGGAAGGCTCCAGCTAGTCTGACTGGGCCTTCACAACAACACCATATATGGCACTTCCATCCAACAGCCAGTCAGGGGGAAGGGACAGAGTCAGGGCTTCCCAGGACTTTGGGAAAACAAGGTAATGGATAATAGAAAGCAAGAGGCCACCGGGGCCATCTTGTTTTCCATCAGGGATCAACTGATCCCAATGGCAGGGCCGGGGTATCCCAAAATGGAGGATACTCCGCGCACCTGTCAAATTCAGCATGGAGCTGCCACCAGCCCATACCCTGCTCTGTGGGCCACCCACAGGTGCCCAAAAACATACACTAGGGGCACAGGGTTGTACCTCCACCCAGGGGTGCCGTAAGGGTATCCCACGGGTCCGTTCACCAAACCTGCGTGGAAAACACGAGAGAACACACAATGAAAAGCAGTAAAGGACAAGGATACGGAGGCCCTGTCCCTCCGATGCATTTCCAGCATCACAGTCGCCCCCCCCAGACTGAGGTGGAGGGTGCCTAATCTCCCACCGGATAGACACCCTCATCCAGACGGTCAACATACCTTCTGGAAAGGCCATCTGCATTATCATGACTCTTCCCTGGTCTGTGCTCTATGGTGAAGTCTAGCCCTTGCAGGCTAATGGACCACCTGAGCAGTTTCAGGTTTTCACCCTTCATCTGCATAAGCCACTTTAGGGGCTTATGATCTGTTTGGACCTTGAAGGTAGACCCCGTAAGGTAGGGCCTAAAACGCCTAAGGCTCCAAACTATACTAAAACACTCCTTTTTAACAGTAGCCCACCTATGTTCTCTACCGTTGAGTTGTCTACTGATGAATATGATAGGATGTTCTCTCCCTTTGTCATCTTACTGGGACAAGACAGCTCCAATTCCGGTGTCGCAGGCATCCGTCTGGGCGATAAAGGGTAGGCTGTAGTCAGGCGCACACAACATGGGTGCCCGACACAGACTTTCTTTCAAGCCTTTAAAGGCCCTCTGACAGTCTTCAGTCCAATTGACCTTCCTAGGCTACTTGGGTGAAGTCAGAGCTGTCAGTGGTGCAGCTATGGTTCCATAGTCCGCCATGAAATTGCGATAGTACCCAGTGAGACCCAAAAAGGCTCTCACCTGGGTTTGAGTAGTGGGAGTCTCCCAGTCCTGTACATCCTGTACCTTACTGGGGAGAGGTTGGATTTGACCCCCTCCTACCTCATGACCAAGATACGTGACATTCCCCTGAGCTATCTGGCACTTGGTGGCCTTGATAGTGAGGTTAGCCCTCTTTAAGGCCTGCAACACTCTACCCAGATGTGTCAAGTGCTCTTCCCAAGTGGAACTGTAGACGGCAATGTCGTCTAAATAAGCCACACAAAAGGCTTCCAGCCCACTGAGAGCATGATTGACCAATCTCTGGAAGGTGGCAGGGGCATTCTTTAACCCAAAAGGCATGACCCTAAACTGGTATTGTCCCTCTGGGGTGGAGAACGCCGTCTTTTCCTTGGCATGGTCCGTCAGAGCTATTTGCCAATAGCCTGAGGTGAGGTCAAAGGTGCTCACAAATTTGGCAGCACCTATGGTGTCCACAAGCTCATCAGCCCGGGGCAATGGGTGCGCGTCAGTTTTGGTGACGGCATTGACTCCACAGTAGTCCACACAGACCCTTCAATCCTTGGTACCGGCCTGGGAACTTGCCTTGGGGACAAGGACCACTGGACTGGACCAGGGACTGGTTGAGGGTTCAATTACACCCAGATCCAACATCTTGGCAACCTCAGCCTGGATGTGGTTCTTAACCATATCTGACATTCGGTAGCTCCTGCTCTTGACAGGCACGCTGTCACCAGTGTCAATCTCGTGCTTACACCACGGTGTAAGGCCTGGCGTCAGTGAAAACAGAGAGGCATACTGCTGGAGCAAAGTCCTGCAGGCCCTCTGCTGCTTGGTTGTCAAATCTGGAGAGAGCTGTACTCCCTCCACTGAGCCATCCTGAGGGTTGCTATGCAGCAAATCAGGAAGGGGCTCACTCTCATCCTCTTCTTGCTCTGAAGCCAGCAAGAGACATGAGACTTCTGCTGGCCTGTGGAATGGCTTGCGCCTATTAACATGGAATACCTGAGGGGCTACCCCTGGGATTCACATGTCAACCAGATAATTGACTTTGCCCATCTTGGAGACTATCCGGAAGGGTCCAGTCCATTTATCTGCCAATGCCCGAGGCTTGGTAGGCTCCATCACGAGGACCTCCTGTCCCGGATTCCACTCCACTTGCGATGCGTTAAGGTCATGCAGTATTTGTTCAATTCCTGGCTGGCCTTGAGATTCACCGTTGCTTGTCCCATCATCTGTGTCATCCTCCGTCTGAGGCCTAACACATAGTCCCCCACTTGCTTGGCGGGACCGGGAGGGGTGGCTTCCCAACCTTCTCTGATCAAGGCGAGGGGCCCTCTCACGGGATGTCCAAAGAGCAACTCAAAGGGGCTGAAACCCACACCCTCCTGAGGTACCTCTCGGTAAGCAAACAGCATGCATGGCAGGAGGAGATCCCATTTCCTCCTTAGGGGCTCTTCCAAAGCACCTAGCATGCCCTTTAGAGTTTTATTAAATCTCTCAACCAGACCATTGGTCTGGGGGTGGTAAGAAGTGGAGAACTTGTAGGTTACCCCGCATTCTTTCCACATGGTTTTCATGTAACTAGACATGAAGTTGGATCCTCGGTCAGAGACAACCTCCTTGGGGAATCCAACGCTGGTGAAAATGCCCAGGAGGGGCCGGGCAACCACCTTGGCAGTAACAGTCCGAATGGGTATAACCTCAGGGTTCCTGGTGGCATGATCTACCGAAACCAGGATGAACCGATGTCCACCTGACGTGGGAGGGTCAAGGGGACCGACGATGTTGATGCCCACCCTCTCAAACGGTGTGCCAACCACTGGCAATGGCTGCAGTGGGGCAATGACACTGCCTCCAGTCTTGCCAGACAACTGACAAGTTGGGCAGGTCCTGCAGTGGGACTCCACTTCTACTCCCATCCGGGGCCAGTAGAAATGGGCAGAGAGCCTCTGCTTAGTCTTCTTGGTACCAATATGACCAGCCAAGGGCACCTCATGCGCCAACTGTAGTAGGAAGGGCCTGTAAACCTGGGGTGTTGGAATTGAAATAATATTATGCATCCTATCGCAGTAATTGAATGTGTATTGGCCTACGCCAAGTTGTCTAAAATATCATGTAAATAGACTCCGCGGCAAGGTCTTGACCTTAACGAAAAGTAATGTAAGTCATCATCTTGGATTTAGCCGCCATTTTAGGTTCTCTTGTAATGTGGAAGTCACCCTGAACATCAAAATGGAGGCTGAATAACATTCTGAGTGAGATTCTGGCCGTTGTGACCTCCGCACACACGAATAATTAATATGCCTGCACACCACTTGTCGGAATCGCGAACTGAGACCTTGTCCTATCACTGACCTATGTGTAAATGAACAACTGTATCAGCGGAACTGATCAAAATGCATACATTATAGAATTGACCTGGCAAGGAACCCTAGGCCTGATCCCAAGAATGGTTAACCCGCGAGGAGGTTGGCCAAGGGCTGGATAAAGGATATAAAAGCCCAAGTATTCCGAATGTACGGTCTCTCTACTAATGCATCGAACCCTCGTTGAAGTTTGTTACGTTACTCTGAGAGCCGAATAGCAATCCATTTGTCAATTGACTTTGTTAACTGTTGTAGCTTTTTAATAAAGCACTTGTATGTCCTTTGTAACCTGTGTTGGTGTGTTTCTTTTGGGCTTCCCAGCCTCATATCAATGTTTATGTTATCACAGTTGGCGCCCGAATAGGGACCCTCAAGATTGATGCCGGATCATTGAAGGTTGACGCAGACTATCGAACCGGGATCGGACGGTGTGATTTTGCGGACCCGACCGAACGAGACGCGATACCTCGGCAGCGCTGCACGATCCGATCCTTGGACGATAGTCGTGTGGTCTGACACGGCATCTTGACAAGGGTCCATTTTTGAGGCGGGCAGATTTGTCGAAACCACCAAACACAAGGTAAAATTTGTTAGGTAAGTTCTTTGATAAACCGTACGGTCCTCCTTAGGTTTGGTCAGGTGCAGTCGTGACCCGGCTCTTAATTTAACCCTGACAATTTGAATTTGACGTATTGTATCTGCAGACACAATTATTGACCAGGTAACACCAATTTTTTGTGAAATGCCTGGGAAATTGTCTAGCTGCTTTAGGGCTCTGTCCCGCAGCGATCGACAATTTTTGGAATTTAGCCGCCCAGCACCACAGGAGGGGTCGCCGACATGCACTATGTACTGTAAGTATGGCATTGGTAGCATAGTATTTAATGATATTTGGCACAGACAGACCAGACATGCCTCTGAATTTCAGTGGCCAATCAATGGCAGTTTTGAGATCTCCCGTATTGAATACCTAGAATCGGTCTTGCTAAAAAAGAAGGCTAGACCTGCAGCCTTTGATGTTTTACAGAATTGGAAAAAAGAAGCGTTACAGCAGCTTAAAAGTAGGGATAAACATGCACGCCATCATAAAACAAATGCCGAAAAAGCGTTGTTATATGATAAAGAAAAACATTCAGAATCAGTTAAAAATATTGATAGGGCTTTTTCACTTGGAATCTAGAAAATTTACCCCTCTAAAGATTTCCATGTTTCCGAAGAATTTATTGAAAAATTGTTAAACGAACGCAGGCCTGGTGCCTCTGCGCCACCTCCGTATGATCCTTTCTTGGGCGCTCTGCCCATTCCTGCTGTTGTTCCTGCTGTTATTCCTGTTCCCCCTGTGCAACCTATTGTTCTTATTCCTCTAGTTGTTGTTCCTCCACCTATCGCACCGCCCCTTCCTCCTGCGCCGATAGTTGCACCTTTATTAAATTTACCTGCACCTCCGCTCCCGAGTGGTCCCGTTTTGACTGAAGTTGATCAAGGTGCAGGATCAAAGATCGTCACTCGTAATACTGTTTCTGCTGATAAGAAACAGGAATTGTTTGCATGGGCTAAGCACTGTATGGAGAAAGGTGATCAAGTTAATGTTTTTTCCACATTATCTAATTTGAACAGTTTTCCCGAGAAAAATGTTTTTATCGAAGGTTTGGGGACTCATTTATGTGTGATGTGGGGTAGATTACAAAATTTAGATCTTCCACAAGGGGTGAGAGATCTAAATGCTTTGGCACTTTCGAGGGACACCGAGCAGAAAGTATATGGTCATGTTCAAAAATTGTTTGGGTATAGGAAGGACTTTGAAAAGTCACGAGATGAGGATGGCGAAGACTTAGGTATGTATGTACAGAAACGGTTCCTTCCATGTTGTAGATCGGCACCTGAGGAAGTACGAATTTGTACCAAAGATGCGATTCGATGGATCTCGGATTCATCAATTCCGCCAGATGAAGTATATGACACGTATAGTCAGTATACAGTAGAAATGCAAAGAAAGGTAATTCAGGTAATGGTACAGTACCTGCAAGAAAAATGTGTAAGAAAGAAGGTTAGTTGCCCCATAGAATTGTTGGGGATTTGTAAAAGGGCTTTTTCGCCCGACACTTCTTCGGCTGCCTTAGCGCTCGACCTGGCTCTGTTGCTTAGTAAGCGGCCGGAGGTACCTATATCTCAGTTGCCTATGAGAGAGGTTCCTCCGACCTTTGTCCCAAAGGTTGAGATTCCCGCCAACGCTGGGACTGGTGCACCCGCCGTGGATATCCCTGCACATTATGTATCACAATTCGTTCACGTCCCGTTTTCACGACAGGAAGGGAACACTATTAGACAATCAGTTCCAGATATCAGGAAAAACCCGACGGGGTTTTACAAAGAGATAGAGTCCGTTTTACAGTCCTCTGTGTCCACCTTAAGTGATATTGACTTGCTATTCCCTGTACTCCTACCCGTAGATGTATGGAAGCAGGTTCGGACAATAGACGATGTGCCAGGGTTGGGAGATACGTGGGCTAATATGATTAGGATTGATGGGGAAAGACCAGCAGGTGAGAAACCACCACAGGTAATACTTACTTTGCCTGATAGAATTGTCGCAAAATTAAAAACTATAATTCCAGAGAAAAGAATTATTTGGGACAAGCTTACGGCCTGTGTTCAAGGGAAAACTTAAGGCGCCACCGAATTCTTTAATAGATTCGAGCAGGTATTTTCTGACTTCAGTGGGCAGGATTTGGGTACAGAGTCTGGGAAATGGTTGTTTGTGGACAAATTTGTGCGTGGATTGTTGCCCGACATCCAGTCACAGATTATGTCCTCTGAGAGCGCTTGGCAGGCAAAATCTCAATCTGAGGTTTTGCACGTGGCTCAGTATTATGAGAACCGTGTTAATAATGAGAAGGAGAAAATAGAAAAGAGGAAGGGAGATTTGAAAACCAAAGTATTATTGCAACAAATTGTTAGAAACCCCAGAGGAGGCACGACACAGACCAGAGGTCAGTATGTCCCAAAAGGAAATGCTCCTTTGGGTTCTGTGAATATTAATCAATGTGCTTATTGCCGCCAGGAAGGTTATTGGCGAGCACAGTGCCCCGTCCTTCGACAAAGGTCAAACAGTGCATTTGGGAGTATGGGTAGACGACCTACGGGCTGCCCTGGAGCAGGGGGCCCTGATAGAGGTCAGTTTTTGCAAGATCCTCAGCAACCTTTTTCACTGGAAAATCAGACCTCGAGTGTGGACTCGAGGAACATATTTGATCACCCTTCTGCTGCCTATCTTTCTGAAGAGCTTCCTTCCGACGATACTCTATTTCATTAGGACTGCCCGAAGCAGGGTTTGGAAACTTCACCTATTCCCGTTAATCAGAGAGGCCCCTACGTTGAATTATTAGTGGGGAATAGGAAACACCAGTTTTTGATAGACACTGGAGCACAGAAGTGCTCCATTGATCATTCTTGGGTTCCAAACATTCCACTGTCAGGGCAAACAAATGTTTCCGTAGGGTTTTCTGGTATACCAATTGTCTGTCCGGTTTCTTCACCGGTGTCTGTTTCTTTGGGTCCCTTTACGGACCATTGCCCTTTTCTTCTGACTTCGAACTGTGGAGAGAATTTGCTGGGGTTGACTTTGTTAAAGAAATTGAATGCAGTAATTCATTGTTCTTCTGATGGAGTACGGCTGACGGTTTCACCACAGCAACTTCATAATTCTCAGTTTCTGATTCGACCTTTACCTCCTGAGTTTAGCATTGTCCCGGAATGTTTATGGGCGATTGACGACAATGATGTCGGGGAACTACAGATTGAGCCCGTTAAAATAGTTTTGAAACATGGAGTTAAACTACCACGCATTCCGCAGTATAAAATATCAGTTGAGGGCGAGCGTGCTTTAAAATGCATTGTCTCTGATTTTGTGCATCGTGGGGTGATCGAGGAGATTACAGGTATTTTGTGTAACAGTCCGATCTTGCCTGTATATAAGAAAGGCGACAATGCAATCCCATACCGGTTCATAATTGATCTTCGTGCTATTAACAGAGTTGTCGCCCCACAATTTCCAATCGTGCCTGATGTAACGACGATATTGACAATGATCCCTGCTACGGCTACGCACTTTAGCGTTGTGGATCTAAAAAATGCTTTCTTTAGCATTCCTATACATAAGGAAAGTAGATATTTGTTTGCGTTCACCTTGGGGGGACGCTCATTTACATTCACTAGAGCACCTCAAGGGTATACTGAAAGTCCAAGCATTTATAGTAGAGCTTTGAAAGAGCAGCTCGACACCCTTGAGTTGCCACCTACTTGTACACTGCTTCAATATGTTGATGATTTGCTTTTGGCTGCAGACTCTGAAAGTGCTTGTAAGGAAGGCACTATACTGTTGCTTGTTCATCTAGCAAAAAATGGTCATAACGCTTCGCTCAAAGAATTTCAATATTGTTGTCAGGAGGTCGCCTATTTAGGGGAGAAGATTGACACCTGAAAGAATAAAACACATTTATGGCATGTCTGTTCCAAATACACAGAAGGAAGTCAGAGCTTTAATAGGTATGGCTTCTTACTGTAGGTTGTGGATCCCGAACTTTTCGCTAGTGATAAAACCGATGTTGGCTTTGACGAAGAAGGGAATTTCTCTGCCACTGCCATGGAAATCGGAACATCAACGATCATTTGAGCTTCTCAAAACCGTGTTATGCTCTGCACCGGCTCTGGGTACTCCAAATTATGACAAGGCCTTTGTGTTGTTTGTGCATGAATGTGATGGATGTGCTTTGGCTGTGTTAACACAAGAACACTGAGGGAAGAAAAGGCCGTACGGCTGCTACTCCTCCGCCCTTGATCCTGTCGCATGCGCTTTGCCAAGATGTTTGCGAAGTGTCGCTGCTGCTGCCACGTCTGTAAAACAGAGTGAGGGAATGGTCCTAGGCCATGATTTGATTTGGATGGTACCTCACTCTGTAGATATCCTATTGAACAAAACCCAAACTCAACACCTCACCTCTGCACGGTTAACAAGGTATGAATCAATTCTGTTTGCCCCGCACATTCAAATTAAGAGGTGTTGTGTTCTTAATCCGGCTGAACTCTTACCTTTCCCGCAAAACACTGTTTGCGGTGACGAAGAATTACATGACTGTCTGTATACCACTGAACAAGAAACGAAGGGAAGGATAGATCTTATAGATACTCCTTTGGACAATGCAGAAGGGGAGCTGTTTTGTGATGGCTCCTGCTTCAAACTTTCAGATGGTACATCTACAGCTGCTTACGCAGTTACTAAATTGAGTAAAGTTGTTGAAACTAAGAGAATTTCGCATAACTCTGCGCAGGCCGCAGAGATTATAGCATTGACCCGAGCTTGTGAACTCTCCGAAGGGCGTATAGTAAATATATATACTGATAGCCAGTACGCCTTTGGGGTGGCTCACAACTTTGGGAGGCTCTGGTCGGAAAGAGGGTTCCTGACCTCACATGGGACCAAGATTCAGCATGGCCCCTTGATAGTGCAATTGCTCTCGGCACTCTCGCTCCCTAGGCAGTTAGCGATCATGAAATGTGCAGCACATCGTAAGGTCATAGATGATGTGGGAAAAGGGAACGCCTTTGCGGACCTGATAGCCAGGCAAACGGCTACAGACCTTAGCACAGACATGTATGCGCTAAGGGAAACAAAAGATGCCTATGTAATGGATGAAGGTATTGGGTCTGTGCGGGATATTCAAACTGATGCTACAGTAGAAGAATCTAAAAGGTGGGCCGAAAGAATGGTGAAACTAGATGATGATGGGTGTTGGGTGGATACATCTGAAGGAAAATGGTTGCTCCCTGATTCATATGTACTGGCAATGGTTATGATGGCACACGGTCCTACACATGTGTGTGCTCAGCAGATCACGAAAATGTTAGAACAAGTTTGGGTGAATAACAAGATTCTGGAGACTGCAAAACGCCATGTTCGGAACTGCCTGATCTGCTTACAGCACAATGTGGGTAAGGGGACAGTAACTCCAAGGGGAAGCTTTGGGCCCCCTTCTGTTCCCTTCGAGGTCATTCACTTTGATTTTATTGAGATGGAACGGTGTAACAATCTGAAATATGTTCTTGTAATTATTTGTGCCTTCAGTAAATGGGTCGAGGCTTTCCCCGTTAAAGATGCTACCGCCATGACCACTGCAAAGATTATGGTAAAATATTTCTTTCCTCGATTTGGGCTCCCAAGGGTAATTTGGTCGGACAATGGTCCTCATTTTGTTGCAGCAGTAATTTTGCAGATATGCACAGCATTACATATTGAGAAACAATTTCACTCAGCTAGACATCCTCAAAGTGCTGGGTTGGTGGAAAGACACAATGGTATCTTAAAGAATAAGCTTGCAAAAACATGTGCCGATACCAAACTGAAATGGCCAGATGCCTTACCTATTGTATTATTGGCTATGCGTACCACACCTCAAACTAAGACTGGGCTTTCTCCATTTGAGGTAGTGATGGGGAGACCTGCTAACATTTGGGGTCTCCCAAAACCTAAAACCCTGAGAGAGGTGGAAAATGTATTGCTTGTAGACTACTGTAACCAGTTAACTAAAAACCTGTATTTCATTTATCACCAGGTGTATTCGGCTTTACCTGTACGGTTCACAGGCCCAGGACACGATATACAGCCTGGAAGTTGGGTCCTAGTGAAGGCCTACGAAAGGTGTTCCTGTCTCGCTCCTCATTGGAAGGGACCCTACCAGGTGCTGTTGGTCACCCAGACAGCAGTGCGGGTGGCTGGGAAGAAATACTGGATCCACGCGACGCATGTCAAGAAACTTCCTCAAACCCGACGCCACACGTTACAGAAGAAGCAGATCCCCTCGCTGATGCTACAGTCCCTGATCTTGGAGTAGCAAACAGCGCTGTGAGTGCGTCGGAGAATTTCTCTGAGCACGTGGAGCTTGGGGAACAGTCCATTTCGTCTCCGCACTCTTTTGAAAAATCGCTTCCGGAAAACATTGTTTCGAGTTCTGCGACTTCCGTCGCCTCCGATACGTCGGTTCCCTCAGGAAGTGACGACACCTTATTTTTGGATCAAACAATCTTGGGTACCACCAGGTACAACCTTCGACGAAGAAAATAGAACTACGGCACAGGTTTTTCTGTGCATTTGGGAAAAGAGAAGTGATTGAAAGTTTTCTTTTGTATAAGAAAGTTTCTGTTGAACAACAGGAAGAAAAGGGATTCTGCTGGCTAGGGTTGGGAAGGACTAATAAATCACGCAACCGTAGCATCGCCAGCAACAAACATTGGGGTCGTCGATTGAGGAACTACAATGCCTTCCACCTCCACTGCTGCTCCCCGCACTGGACTTGTGAATAAGGCGGTGACCAACTTGGACAATGAACAATGTGCCTGGGCCCCGAAAACGTATTGCTGTGTTTTGATAACGATAATTGTTATTTTTGCAATTACTACTGTAGGACTTTGGTACTTTGAAGAAATCTATCCTCTAAAACCTCTACTACCGACCGAGATTGTACCAACTGCTTTGACTCCCTCTGTACACCTTCACACTCTGTCCCCTAGAGACTCCCAACATAGACAAAAGTATCATAATAACACTCTAATGATAGTAATGAATGCAACGCATGCCATTTTTAATAAGAGTAATTGTTGGATTTGCACTCATTTACCACATCATGGGAACAAGGGGCTAGGATGGTATATTCACCCTTTACCTTTAACGACTGCTTGCTATGCCTCTTTTAGAGCACTATTCTTTGGCCGTTGGAATGACAGCATCTCAGGGAACTTTGATGGAACTAATTTGAATGATTTTGAGAAACGTGAATTAACTCCCCTGGGATGCTCGCTTTTTGCAAATAGAAGTAAACCTAATGTCGCTTCTATTAGGCCGTCTGATAAACTGTCTCTTCCTTTTCAAACTTTAATTTCCTTTAAAATGGCTCCGATAGGCAATAAGGATGCCGTGCCTCCTTCTTACTCTATAAATCATAGCCCTGATTCGGTCCCCTTTTGTGTACAAAGAAATGGCACTCGGCCAATGGGAGATTTTGAAGGTTGTATGAACACTGTAAATTTGACTGGAGAAAACAGGCCCCTGTATGTAGGGGGGCCTGTTTATTTTGTTTGTGGTAGTTTAGCATTTCCCTGGTTGCCCAAGGATTGGCAGGGAACCTGTTATTTAGGAATCCTGTTACCCTTGGTATTTGTAGCTACTAAGGCTCGCCCACAGCGGGACAAGAACGGAGATACCCCTGGGCAAGTATTGGGAGATATAGCAAAATCAGTTGTGCCCTTTTGGGGACAAATAACAAACTCTGAGAACATTAGGGGATTAGCAAGGGTACTGGAGAGAACGATCAACCGGACCACGGACATACTCTACAATATGACACTAGAACAAAAAGCAATAAGATTGGTAGCACTCCAAAATCGGATGGCATTAGATGTCATTTTGGCAGAACGAGGTGGAGTATGCAAATTGGTGGGGTCCGCTTGCTGTGTTTTCGCACCAGATTCCTCGCCGACAATTTTTAAAGCAATACAGAACTTGCATATTCTTAGTTCTGAAGTACATATCCCTGTAGGAGATTGGAATCTTAGCACCTGGTTCTGGGATTCTTTACGATCTTGGGGTTGGAAGGTGCTTTCTGTTATTCTGGTTATTTTGGGGATCCTGCTATTCCTTTGTTGCTGTTTTCAATGTCTTCCGAGTATATGTGGAATGCTAGGGGGATGTTGTGCCCAAGCAGTGTGCACAATAGGGCATAGAATATATGCCCCAGATACAGCATCCAAAGAGTTTGTGTTACAAGAGGTTCTG
Source organism: Ambystoma mexicanum (assembly GCF_040938575.1). Lineage (NCBI taxonomy): Eukaryota > Metazoa > Chordata > Amphibia > Caudata > Ambystomatidae > Ambystoma > Ambystoma mexicanum. The sequence goes on from NC_090933.1 coordinate 824,180,596, forward strand.
ATGAATGACCTAATGGTTATAGATATTACAGACAATGATTCGGGATGTATGGATGACAATACATGGAGTTATTTGCAAAAGTATTAGAAATGATATTAGCACTTGGCATAGGCCAAAAGGAGGGTCTGTTGGAATTGAAATAATATTATGCCTCCTATCGCAGTAATTGAATGTGTATTGGCCTACGCCAAGTTGTCTAAAATATCATGTAAATAGACTCCGCGGCAAGGTCTTGACCTTAACGAAAAGTAATGTAAGTCGCCATCTTGGATTTAGCCGCCAATTTAGGTTCTCTTGTAATGTGGAAGTCACCCTGAACATCAAAATGGAGGCTGAATAACATTCTGAGTGAGATTCTGGCCGTTGTGACCTCCGCACACACAAATAATTAATATGCCTGCAGGCCACTTGTCGGGGTCGCGAACTGAGACCTTGTCCTATCACTGACCTATGTGTAAATGAACAACTGTATCAGCGGAACTGATCAAAATGCATACATTATAGGATTGACCTGGCAAGGAACCCTACGCCTGATCCCAAGAATGGTTAACCCGCGAGGGGGTTGGCCAAGGGCTGGATAAAGGATATAAAAGCCCAAGTATTCTGAATGTACGGTCTCTCTACTAATGCATCAAACCCTCGTTGAAGTTCGTTACGTTACTCTGAGAGCCAAATAGCTATCCGTTTGTCAATTGACTTTGGTAACTGTTGTAGCTTTTTAATAAAGCACTTGTATGTCCTTTGTAACCTGTGTTGGAGTGTTTCTTTTGGGCTTCCCAGCCTCATATCAATTTTTATGTTTTCACAGGGGTACCACCAACCTCTTGAGGGCACCAGGTTCAGGCTTAGTGGGCTCACTAACAAGGAGCTCACCCTCCCAATAAATCCAGAACGTCCTAGGCACTTCGCCTTGTGCCTGGGACAGGGCCTGTTTCCTCAGACCCTCGAGAGAGGGACACTCTCTCTGTCCTTTACAGAAGTCTGCCCGGGAGGGTCCCCCTTCAGCCAACAAGCATTGAAGATCGGGGTGATCCTCCGGGTTGAGAACCTCTCCCACAGGAGAGTCTTCTGGCTCTTCTCCCACAGGAGTTCAGATGGGGTTTACCACTGGACCCAGCCCGTCCGGAGCATGGATCCCAATGGGTGCTGTGGGAACAGCAGGAAGAGAAGGGGCTCCCTCCACCGAGGTGGCCTTCTTGCTCTTCCTTCGTCGTGCCTTAGGCCGCGCCTTCGGCTTGGGTACCTTACTCACAGCCATACCCGGTGTTACCTGTGACCTAGTGACCGCAGCAGCAATCATGGGAAGACCATCCGCAATCAATCCCAACTCGACTAGATCGTTACCTAACAGAATGTTAGCAGGGACGTTGTCCTGAACCAGGACAGGAAGCTTTGCTGTCTTGTCTCCAATTATGAGTGTGACTCGGGCTTCAGGCGATAATTTGGGAGGCCCACCAGCTAACCTGGAGGTTCTCAGAGGAGCATCTACATAGTCCTCTGGCTTTAGCAGGGTCCTGTCCACCACTGTCATGCTTGCCCCAGTGTCTCTCAAACCAGTAGAAGGCTGGCCATTCAGGAGGACACTTCTCAAAAATCTACGGGTGTTCTGTGGGATAGTCGCCAGTACTTCCGCGTACTGGTCCCAGGCCCCAAGGGACACTAAGGAAATCTCTACGGGAGCACTAAAAGTGATCCCGGTAGAGGAGGGGAGGACGGTGGCCTCCACCTTAGACATGGGGTAAGGGTAGGTCAGGCTGACAGCCTGTACTCCGAGTGCCTTACCTTTACACTTGGAGTCACCCCTTTTGTGATCCAGAGCCCCACAGTCCAAACAAGTGCTGGGAGTGCGGGGCACGGTACTGGAACCACCGAGAGCCTGCTTTGCAGCAGTTGGACCACTACTCTTATTCCCACCCACAGATGACTTATCCCCACTAGATTTTTGGGTCTTAGGAGAGGAGGGTTTAGGTTTATTCGACTGTGACTGCTTTTGGGACTCCTCAGCTTTCTGAGAGGCCCCCTTTTCTTTGTCCTTGTCCTTCCCACTGGAGTCCTTAGGGGACACCCGGTGGGAGACCCACTTGTCAGCCAACCTAGCCAGCTTAAAGGGATCCAAAATGTTCTGGTCAGCAACATACTGACGCAGCTCCGGTGAACAGGCTTCAGAAAAATGCTCAAAAAACAACAGGTGGGATAATTCAACAAAGGTTTTCACCTTGTACCATCAATCCACCCCATCATATTCATGTGCGCAGCACTCACCCAGTCGACCCAAGAAACATTCTCTCTTTTCTTAAAATCCCTGAACCTTTTAATGTATTGGGTAGGTGTCTTACCAAACTTGGCAATCAAAGCAGATTTCATACACTCATACTGACCCCGTTCTTCCACACTCAGCTTCAGAATACAGTCATATCCAGTTTGAGGCACCCTGCTTAGAAAACACTTAGCCCAATCTCTTTTGTCAACATCATGAATTGCACAAGCCATTTCAAACGCTTCAATCCATTGGAGGATATCAGAACCTTCCAAAAACACGCCAACCAAATCCTTCATAAATTTAGTGGTTGGGGACCTGACACTCTCATTGGGTTTCACTGAAGTCTCCACTCAAGCTTTCTCTAGCTGGATTCTCTGACATTCAGTGTCCTTGTGTTTGAGTTCAAGATCCCTGTTCATGAGTTCCACTTATTGTGCCAGCTCCTCTTTCTTAAGCTCAGCATCTATTTCCAACTTGCGATATTCAAAGGCCAATTTCATCCTTAATAACTCAAGCTCCAAGGTATTGCTGGGGTTCGGAACAGAGGCAGCAGGAATGGTGGCATTCCCAGAAACAGATTCAGTAGAAACCCCAGGGGCAGAGTCCTCATTGGTTGCATTCCCCCCCTCATCAAGAGTTTCACCATCGGTCTGGTAGTCCAGCAGACCAGCTATCAGCTCAGCCCTAGACTTATCCACAAAGTCTAACTCCCTGGCTTCACAAGCACTCTGGAGAGCCTCTAAGCTCATCCGAGTCAATTTACCATTCGCAATAGACTCCATTGATTGTAATGCAGTTATTTTGTACACACCCAAACCTTAATCGAATAAAGTGCGGATATTTTGTAAGTGGCACGGTTATACACTGATTCTTAAAACCATAAGCATCCCACCGCTGCCACCAGTGTAAAGAACGGTATGGGGTGTCTGTACTTCTGCTCTCTATATGGTAGAGGAGAGGCACAGCGGACCCCAGCCAAGATTCTCTATAGGGTAACAATGGATGAGCAATCAAGGCCTAGCTTCTCAGGAGGTGATGCGGGCTGGTTCTTAAGTACAGTGTAGTCACCGAACCCCCACAAAGGAATGTCCACACACTGTATTACTGAAAACCTAGTCTTTATATAATTAATATTCAAAGGTATGTACACGATCACAATAACGCACTTTGTACTTGAAAGTCAATAATGATAAATATATACACGTCTAGAGTGGTACCACTAATGTTATCAAATCTCATTAAAGTGCATCAACTCTACAGTTAAAATGTCACACAGATCAATAACGAGTAAACCAGCAATAGAGATAGGAAGGAACGTAAGATGGTTAGAACAATAAGCAGAATGCTGACCCCTACCACTAGGCACAGTTCTGTGTGGAGATCCCCCCACCTGGGCAACCTGTAAATAAAAATATGTAGCACAAGCCCAGTCCATATATTGTTCGATAGTCTCACGACGATGCACCGACCGATCCTTCTTGAGTGCCTCCCTTTCAGGCGGGAGCCACGGATCGTCGAGAGGTGTCGGGGAACTTGGCGTTCGTTGTCGGGGAATCGACGGCCCTTCTTGAGTGCCCTCCCTTTAAGGCGGGAGTCACGGGTCGTCGAACGTCCGATGGTGAACAGGGTGAACTACGGCAGGGAAGTGACAGCTTCTCTCCTAGCGGTGCTCGTCGACGACAGAGCGTTGGCGTCCTGCACAGAGGAGGCGTGGGGGCACCTCAGTGACGGTAGTTCTGGACCGCAAAGAGATGATGAAGAACTGTGGCCCAGCAAGGGCGTCGAGTCGTCGGCGTCTCTGTGGTCTTTAGGTGGCGGGAAACCCACTGGTGTATGCTCCTCAGCGTGTCGACGGTCGGGCCTTCTCCAGCGGGAGACAAGCGGATGACGATGCAGGCGAGAGCGTCCGATGATCAATGGAAGTTCTTAGGCAAACGGGAGCATGGCGGCTCTGGTGGGTGACGGCGGTCATCGACAGTGGCGGACAATAGTCCGAGTGCTTCTCCTTGGAGTTCCGCAGCAGTCCCTGTATCGGGTCGGCAGCCTGTCGTAGGTCTGTCTACCAGGGAGCGTTGGCAAAGATCAGATGTGCACGATGGTCCCTCGTAGCTCGGGAAGAGGGTGCCTTACCAGGTCCTCTCTGGGTCAGTCCTTGGAGGCACAGCAGCTTTCAGATTGTGAAGGAGAGCAACAGCACTTCTTCTCGTCCAGCAGGGCTTCAAGGTCAAGCGTCAGTTAATCCAGTTACTCGTCGTAGTGGACTTCAGCTTCTGAACACGATTCCTAGCAGTGAGAGGTCCCCAGATATACTGTTGATCTCCCATTCATTCCGCTGGGTCACACTCAAGCATCCAATCACGACTACGGGCATTCATGCAGGCAGGCAGCCAATCAGGCACACAAGGTATTCAGGCCATTCACTTCTCTCCAGACACTCGCAACAAGTTATGTGTATTGGGACAAGCACCGAGCCATTCAACACTCCAAGCTGCATTCATACCGGTTTCGGGCAGGGTTGTCTCAGTCATTGTGTCAGCCACTAGATACTAGACACCCACAACACAGAATGCATATTCGTCACACACTTTATTCACCCAGGTCCCACCCACAGGAGGTACCCACAACATACATCACCAGGAAGGCTCCAGCTAGTCTGACTGGGCCTTCACAACAACACCATATATGGCACTTCCATCCAACAGCCAGTCAAGGGGAAGGGACAGAGTCAGGGCTTTGCAGGACTTTGGGAAAACAAGGTAATGGATAATAGAAAACAAGAGGCCACCGGGGCCCTCTTGTTTTCCATCAGGGATCAACTGATCCCAATGGCAGGGCCGGGGTATCCCAAAATGGAGGATACTTTGCGCACCTGTCAAATTCAGCATGGAGCTGCCACCAGCCCATACCCTGCTCTGTGGGCCACCCACAGGTGCCCAAAAACATACAATAGGGGCACAGGGTTGTACCCCCACCAAGGGGTGCCATAAGGGTATCCCACGGGTCTGTTCACCAAACCAAAAGAAAGAGAGCTGCACCGCCAGGAGTCCCACATGAACTCCTGCGCGGAAAACACGACAGAGCACACAATGAAAAGCAGTAAAGGACAAGGATACGGAGGCCCTTTCTCTCCGATGCATTTCCAGCATCACAATTATACCATTGTGATTCTAATTAACACCATTACATAACAACATGCAAACTGTATGTCTCTCAGTGTCTAATTTTTGTCCATTGTGTAACAGCACATGGGAGAACATCCCCAATCCTTCTAGTAATGACATATATTGTGAAATAAATCCAAGTGTTAGTGAACCCTGTGGCCTCTCTATCACTGATACCTATACCAGTGCTTCCTCCATACAGACCCTCACTGACATTCTCTTTGTCTTTCCTTCACCAGACCTATGGACTCCTCATATGGTCTCTGTGCTCTCTCCTTTTTCTTACTCTACTATTAATGGTGGCACCCAGTGGGAGGCCCTCATGGCCCCTTTCCACTCCCCTAAAGTCATCATTAACGTTTACCTGAATGGCACCTTCTTGGCCCAGGCCCCCAGGCCAACCTCTTCCTCTTTGATAGACGCTTCCTGTGCCATATCAATTTCCTCTCTTCTGCTGCCCCTTCTCTCCCTTCTTCGGCTTCCTTGTTGCCCCCCTCTGCCACCTCTCTGGTAACCTCATCCTCCTCCTTGGCTACCTTGCCCTCTCCTCCTTCCTCTTTTGCCCTCCCTCTGCCAAGTGCAACTTCTGGTATGACTCAGACTCGTCACCCTTAAACACACATGTAGGAAATGGCTGGCCTCTTGTGCATCCTTTGACAAACTGCCCTGCCGCCTGCTCCAAAGGCAATACCAGCTCTCTGTCCTCACTAAGAAACTAAGAAGAAAGCTCACATCCAAGCCTGCATCTCTGCAGCATGAAAAAAACATGGCCAAACTCTTTGAAATCTGCAAGGAGCTGGCCAACCCTGCTACAGTCTCTACCTCTCCTGTCCCTTCCCAGGCCCTCTGTACAGCCCAGGCTTCTCATTTCATCTCTAAAACCCAGGACATCCCGTCCATCCTCTCATGCTCTCCTCCTTCTCCCTCTACTCTCTCCTCTACCCCCGGCCTCCCTTCGGCCACCTCTCCTCCTCCCTTCTCTGCCTTTCCTCTGTTCACCCCTGATGAGGTTTCTAGACAAGTCTGATCTATGAAAGTCTCATCAAAACATGCTCTTCCCTGTTCTTTTAAAACCATCAAGGACCACATTGACACCCTCTCTCCCACCTTGGGTGACTTCTGCAATCATTCTTTCACCACTGGAATCTTCCCTACCCCCCTGAAGGGCTATCTCTTGTGCAACCTCTTCTCAAGGAACCCTCAGCTGACCCCTTCGGCCCAGCTAACTATCGCCCAATCTCCATCACTCCTTTCCTTGGCAAACTCTTGGAAAAGCTGGCCATCTCCCAGCTTAATCTTTACACTGAATCTGTAGGTTGTCTGCATGTCCATCAGTTTGGCTTCAGAGCAGCTGAAAGAAACTGCTCTCCTGAACATCCATGAAAACCTGCTCTCTAACCTTGAAGCTAATCACCCCTCTGTCCTCATCCTACTCGATCTCTCTTCAGTTTCTGACACGGTCAACCATGCCATCCTGTTCAACAGACTCTGTGATAACCTGGGTTTCAGTGATCAGGCCCTGGCCTGTCTGACCTCTTTCCTCTTGGACCGACCCTCCCAGGTCCAACTTGGGTCTTTTCTCTTCTCCATCTCACTCTCTACCTGTGGCGTTCCCCAGGTGTCTAACCTTTCTCTCTGGCTGTTCAACCAATAACTGGTACCTCTTTCCCACTGCATTGCTACTCTCAGCTCCGACTTTCAGTTCTATGAGGATGACACTCAGCTTGTTTTCAGGCTCCCCTCTGCCGCCTTCTCTCCCTCTCTCATCTTGGAATGTCTGTCTGCAATCCAGCAGTGGTGTGACACCAATGATCTCTGCCTTAATGCCAGTAAGACCTAGATCCTCCTCATCGGCACACCTGCACCTTCCTTTCCTGTCACTCTGTGGCTGGCTTCCTTTGGCCCTCTTCCTGTCCCACCTGTGAGGCTAAGAACCTCAGAGTCATCTTCTACTCCACACTCTCCTTCTCGCCTCACATATCTGATGTCTCTAAGAAATCAAACACCCAACTGCACCGCCTCAGAGGTATTCTTCCTTTCCTCACCTTCCCCCAGAATCTCACTGTCTCCAGAGCTCTGGTTCTCTCTAGGATTAAACTAATGCAACAGTCTCTTTTGAAATGCCTGCCTCTACTTTCTGCCCTCTACAACTCATCCAGAACAGGACTGCAAGAATTGTCCTTGGCCTCAAGGCCAGGGATCATATCTCTCCAGACCTGAAATCTCTCCATTGGCTCCCCTGCAAGGGCCAAGTTCAAAACCCTCTGCATTGTCCACAGGGCCTTCTGGGGCCTGGGACAATATACCTCCATCTCTCTCTTCAGAAATATCTTCGTACTCGAGCTCTTCGCTTCTCCACCTGCAACTCCCTCAGGTTCATTTGCTTCTCCAAGCAACGAGTTGGGGGTAGATCTCTTTCTTCAGCAGATGCCTCCCTCTCCCTGCCTCTCTGAAACTTGAGCAGAACCATCTCCAGTTCTGCAAGCACCTCAAGACCTTCCTCTTTGCTTCTGCCTTCTATCTTCCTCTCCTCTGCTGATCTTCTGTCTGACACTGCACTGGTCACCTGGCTACCCTCAGAATTCGGGCCCAGGTCCCTGCCCTCCCAGTTGCATACCCACACTGCCTCCTGGCAACCCTTGTACTTGGGGCTGTATCCGCAACTCTAAAGTCCCCTTACCTGCACTTATTGGACACCTGCTGTCTGCACTTTAACCCTCATACTTGCCACCTGCTGGCCACACTACTTGTTATTTTTGGCTCTTGTATGGCACTCTCCCATCCTCCCCTTCCCCTGGAAATGTTCCCCTCCCCTCTCCCCTGCACGTGTGCGACCTCAATGTCACTAGGCCTAGTAAGATCATTGTCTTTTCCCTCCTTATGTTTCCCCTCCCTTGCCTTGTTGTGCCTTGAAACACTTGTGTATAGGTGCATTATAAATAACATATCACATCATATAATGCCATTGCCTTAATAAATGGGTACCTGAGTGGTGCCCCAGAAAACTAAGCAGCAAAAAAGGAAAATAAAATAAGCGAGTGTTATTCAAATTGAAGACTAGAGCTACACACACATATTGTGTGCGAATTGGAAAGAAAACTAAAAGGGTACCTATTCAACGGATCACTGTTCGAGACACTAAAGTGTAGGAAAAGTCTGCAAAAAGCACAAATTAGTAGAAAGCTTCCCCCTTTACTCCAATGAATTTAAAACCATATTTATAGTCTGCTCATCTGATGTATTAGGTTGCTCACACAACCGTTGTATCATACTCGATAATCACTGACTCCTGCAGGTTAAGAAATGACTCGTGATAGTTATTGGTGTTTTAAATTATGACCTGCAGCATCCCCACTAGGAAGCCATCCCGTTGGAGCACACCCGAAGGCATAGATGTTACCAGGGTTGCCCTGGGTGGGGGGGAGTGGAGTGGAAATACATATAGAAAAAGAAACTTACAAGAACGGTTACGGGAGTCCTAGAAGCCTAATTATTGAATCTTGCAAAGTAGCACATATACAACCAGCCAGCAGAGAGGTTTAGGAAACTTGAAAGCCAGAGCAGCCTGGACAGTTCTTGAGAAATAAGTGAGTGACATTGGTACAATCATAAAGAGAAATGAACGTGGAGGGTTTAATCAACCTGTTCAAGATACAAAACCAGTGGAGAGAAAGTAGTCAAATTGGTGGAAAAGGAACAAGGGCAACATTCCACCAAATAACTTGAGACATTTTATTTATATATAGACTTACAATTTTATCTAAAGAGACTAACAGGAGAGCTGAGAACACTTTTGTTCTGAACTTTTTTTGTATGAACTAAAAACCATCTCCAGAGGGGAGATTCAAAGGACAATCGGCCGGACATAGCCTAAACTGAGGGGTTATTGATTCGGCTCATATTTGTATGTAGGGCCATATACCAATTAAGTTTGGACTGAGGGCTATGTTTGAATTTGACGGCCAACGATATTCCTTAACATTCTTTTTGTAGTTAGGGAAAATCCCTATTAGCAGTAGGAATAGATCAGCATTTTTTTTTTAGTTTAATGAAAAGCCTTGAAATATCATCCTTGATTCCAACTCCATCTGGTTCGCCGCAGTACCTATGTTGGCACAAGGGAAATACAAATCCTAGGATTCGCTTATTAACAAATGCATTCATTGGATTCCCTCCAAATTGAGATGTTTCTCAAATATAAGAGATTACATTCTCCATTGTTACACAGTACCAGCTCCATGTGGGACCAACCTGCATCATATTTGGATCCAACGCCAAGATGGTCATTTAGCTCATGGCCTATAACATATTGAATATCAAACTTTTCCCAATAAGTGACCAAAGTTGAACTTAGAGATACATTGCCAATGCGCCCAGATAACCAGGAGAGACGGGAGGGTGCCTAATGGAGGGTTGCCTAATATCTGAAATCTAGAGGACTATGATGAAGGTGGGCTAAAGTATATTGATGGACTAACTTGATCTGTAACTAGCACCAGTGTCATTAATAGATAGGAGTGGTCCTCAGGCCACCAGCAGCATAGAGATTTAAAAGTACTAATGTGGACCATTGCTGGGTTGGGGAAAATATGTTCGACAAAGATTGGTGTGATTTTGTGAGAAATCATAAAATAGAATGCTTCAAGGTGACTTGGGCTTTATATCCTCTCCATATACAGGGCTATCAGACCCATTGTGCTCCTACAACATAGGGGCCTCATGATCATCCATTTTATCCAGCACAGCAGCAATCATTTGCTTATCTGTGACTGCAGCACGTTATTACACTGTATTGCATGCACCTAGCCTTACTCCACAGTATTGCCCAGAACTACTGTGCACACATCCATCTGCATGGCTTCTAACATCTCAGTGATTGCCTGATATCTCTGCCACTGCACCAACAACCTCCCCCTAGGAGGCACACCTCCTGTATAGCTTCTCTACGGAGAGTTACACTCACTATGGCAACCCACTTACCACTTTTTCACTCCATAGCTCCCACCAAATTCCTACTTTCTCTACAGACCAAACTCCCAAGTTCCTCAGCTATCACCATAACAGCCCCCACTTCCAATGCAACCTTCTTTCACTCCAGCAGATTGGATCACGCGCTTTGCCACTCCACCAATACCCTTGGTTCTGTAGAGGAGGTACAAAGCACGATTCGCACTCCAACCACCCATTTTGAAGTACCAGGAACATTCACGCCGAAATATGTGACGCATAATGAGCAAATAAACCAGCAGAGAGCCACAGTTGGGCTCTGTCCAGTACCTATCAGAAGAACAGCACCTTTTGAAGTACCGACACCTACGAAAACCTGGACAGTAAGGTACCGATTGAGAAAAACATATCGACAAGTGCGACAGAATGATGATTTTCAGAATGCAATACCTGAAGAAGCCAAGAAGATGCTAAAAGAAGACGAATGGTGACATCATAAGAACCTGGACTGACTCACATATGTTATGTTATGTTAATTTGCATTTATATAGCCCCTTATGTACCATTGGTATGGTCTGAAGGTGCTGGTAGGTTGAACGCCCTTGGTAACTGAAGTTCAAGTCAGTAGAGAGAGTAGAGAGAGGCATAGGTGCGTGTGAGCACCGGATATGTGTACAGTTGGTGTGGCAATTGTGTAAATGCTGCTTCTTAGTGGTAGGTGTTGCGGTTGAGAGATCAAGAGTATGTGTTCGTTCTGGCAGGATTTATCCAGACCGATTGTGGCTGTGTTAGGCCTGAGGAGAACGCCTGGCTGGGGGGTTGTAACCAGCAGTGTTTAATTAGAGTGATGGGAAGGATGCGGCAGACGTTGGTATGAGAACAGCTATACCGAATGGTGTCATAGTATCTCTGTGTTCTAGTTGAGTGATGGTGTAAGGAAGTGAGTAAGAGTGGTGATGTGATATGATGGGTTACATGCTCTTTCCAATGTTCCATGCACTCCAGACCATTCCATGTAAGTCCCACAATTCTATGCACTCCAATCCGCTCCATGCACTCCAATCCGCTCCACGCTCTCCAATCTGTTCCGTGTATTTCAAAGTTGTTTTATGCACTCCATCCACGTATTTCACCCGTACCATTTACATATTTCTCCATACATTTCGCATATTATCCTCGTTCATTCCACATACATCACCTGTTCCATCCGCAAACGTCACCCATTCCATCCGCATACGTCACCCATTCCATCCGCATACGTCACCCGGTCCATCCGCTCTGGGCACTCATTCGCTCTAGGCATTCATCCGCTCTATATGCTCTGCACACTCATCTGCTCTGCACACTCATCCACTCTGCACACTCATCCAAGTAAGCCTTCCTAACAGCACCACAATGCCCAAGGGCAGTGGGCACTTTACACATACAAATAAATAAATAAATGCAAAGCAACACAGGTGAGAAGTCCCGGAGAGGCAGAGAAAGTATATAGAATCACTGTGAGGAACAGAGGAAGAGAGGGAACACGGAGGGTGGTCACGCCTTCTCTGTGAAGGGACATTCTGCAGTTACCAAGAGTTTAGGGATTCTGGTGTTATGGAAGATATAACGACCTGAGAATGATGAAAAGAGACGAAACACCATGGATAAGTGACATCCTGATCCTAAAGTGAAGCAATTGATGTCAAACTATCAGAAAATTACACCATACGCACAATGAAGATATTCAGTTAGTTTAACTTTGTACATATGCACAGTAACCGCAAGAAGCACAGAAATCGTGAGGTTTGCTTATGCTTAGTAATAAGATTGCAAGCGCCAATTGACAAGGGGGGTCCTGGGAGTCTCTCTGCCAGACATTAGTCCTGGTTACGAGAGACTTACCCAGAGTCTTTAGCTCACTATGTTTCACAGAGAAGAAATATCCCAAACATATCAGTCTTTGTCCTGCCCCGGGGCAGTCCAGCACCGAAATGCTAGGCAATTCTCCTCTGAACAAGAGTACCAACAGCATCCCAGACACATGTTTCGGCCTGGTTGGACCCCATCAGTAGGGAAGAGCTGTGCCTCTCTAAGAATAGTGAGCAAGGGGTCCACGTCTGGATTCCCCTAGTAACTTACGGTGAGACCCAAAGTTACTTAAATATGCAAATTGACAAGGGGGGTCCTGGGAGTCTCTCTGCCAGACATTAGTCCTGGTTATGAGAGACTTACCCAGAGTCTTTAGCTCACTATCTTTCACAGAGAAGAAATATCCCAAACATATCAGTCTTTGTCCTGCCCTGGGGCAGTCCAGCACCGAAATGCTAGGCAATTCTCCTATGAACAAGAGTACCAACATCATCCCCAGACACGTGTTTCGGCCCGGTTGGACCTCATCAGTAGGGAGGAGATGTGCCTCTCTAAGAGTAGTGAGCAAGGGGTCCACGTCTGGATTCCCCTAGTAATTTAGGGTGAGACCCAAAGTTACTTAAATATGCAAATTTACAAGGGGGGTCCTGGGAGTCTCTTTGCCAGACATTAGTCCTGGTTACGAGAGATTTACTCAGAGTCTTTAGCTCACTATCTTACACAGAGAAGAAATATCCCAAACATATCAGTCTTTGTCCTGTCCTGGGGCAGTCCAGCACCAAAATGCTAGGCAATTCTCCTCTGAACAAGAGTACCAACAGCATCCCCAGACACGTGTTTCGGCCTGGTTGGACCTCATCAGTAGGGAGAAGCTGTGCCTCTCTAAGAATAGTGAGCAAGGGGTCCACGTGACTCTCAGTGGCTACCAGTGCGTGACAGAATTAAACTTCGTACAATCGCCATTACACATAAATGTTTGTCCAACACAGCACCACAATATCTGTCAGTCAAATTCTCAAGGCACCAACTCACTAGACCCACCAGATCTACCTACATGGACTGCCTCAATATACCCAAGTTTAAACTGAAAATGGCAGGGAGTGCGAGTTTCCCAATACTGGCAGCCAAATGCTGGAACTCCCTCCTAAGAGCTATTAGAATTAGAGCTGAACCCTCTTCAGATCTAAGGTAAAAGTTTAGCTCTTCACCTAACTACCTCGATCCCTTTGTTTCCAGATCTGTAACTTGTGTGTCTCATTCCTACCTTGTCGATTATTGCCATTATTGCCATCTTCACCCTGACCAAATTTAACCTGGTCATAAGAACTATTGTTATTTACTGTATCAGTAACTGTTCTAATATACTGCTTCTGTAACAATTCTTTATATGCTCAAGCGCCCAGATACCTCAGGGTTAAGTGTGCTCTATTAATAATACACTAAACTCAACAGCTTTGTTTCCTGTTCAAAAGGGTGTACTCCAAAGGTACATATTAGCACCATTACTCTTTTTTTTGGTCCAGTAATTTTGTGATTAACTTAATTATTAAGATTCCTACTGATGTGCCACTCTAGGCAATGACAAAATTACATTGCTCCTCTTCACGGGTGACACTGTCTTGATCTCAGAAACACCAAAAGGATTGAGAGAACAATTTAGATTATTTAACAACTTTGTTTAGTGAATGGATATGAAATAAACCAGGCCAAAACTAAATTGATGGTGTTTCATGCGCAGGGTAAGATTGGCAGACACATTTGAGGGCCCGGCTATTGAACAAGTTTTCAGCTACAATTATCTGGGTATCAGATTTGAAAGCAAGTGCAGGTGAAAAGAGCAACTGAATACATTGGGCCTCATTACGACCCTGGCGGAGTGGGTTTACGCCAGCGTTATTCGCGGCGGACCCGTCCGCCCTACTACGAGTTCCCGTAGCGCCATGGAGCGTTTTCCGCCTGGTTTTTCCGGGCGGAGAAATCCATGGCGCTACGGGACCTTGTTGTTAATTACGCCACCGTATTTTGCGGTGGCGTAATTAACGCCTTCCCCACTCCCATTATACCCTATGGGGCAAAAATGGGAATGGGGAAGGGTAAAATGGGGGATGGGGATTTACCGCCCCGCCAAGGTCGGAATGGGGCGGAAAATCCGCCAACCACCATGGCGCTATCGGCAGCTTTCCGCCGTGCTCCATGGTGCATTTTGCACCGCGATTTCCGCCAGGGTCGTAATGAGGGCCATTGCATTTTACTTTAGAAGGGCCCTGTAATGCGCGTCTCATATTTGCCCAAATTTACAAGAATGGTGCTGTCAGCCCTTCCCTTAAGGTTTGTAACGTACAAGCTCGCTCAGTGGCAATTATTTCTACTGAATTATGGGGATCCACAACGTCAATTGTCAATAATAAATTAATAAAAAAGCTTTTAGCTCTCCCCAGGGGAATGCTAAATGCATTGTTCGGACTAGAACTTGATTTTAAAGACTAAAAAAATGATATTGTATTAAAACCTGTCATATAATGGCTAAGAGTTTGGTCCTCCCCTCTCCTAGTCAAGTTTACTGATGCAATTCTTGGTGTTTTGGCACAAGATGGTAGCAGCAATATAGCTTTGTGCAGACACATCAAGAATTTGCTCAGTGACTTGGACCTCTGAGAAGCTTGGGATAATCCTACTTGCATAAATAATAATACTAAGGCACATGTCAAGAGTGCATATGATAGAATCGTGTCGTCTTGGACAAGCGTTGAATGCCTAAAAACGTCATTGTCCCGTGAATATTGGCTATGCAAAAATAGCTTTGGCTTTAAGGAATGTCTTGATTCTCATGCAGGCATGAATCAAAGAGAATCACTAGATCCACCTTGCTTTCGCACCTGGCAAATACCAGGCGGATCCCAGAGAAATCTATTGTTAACGTCTGAAAAATGGGACCACACGCTTTCCTGGACCACACCGCCTCACAGAAATTAAAAATTAAATGCAGGGTACTCCGCAGCACAAAGGTGCGAAAGTTAGTCGTCCCCTGCATGCATATTTCTTTTTAGATGCATAGCTGCATGTTCTTCCTCTTTTAAACACTTTTTGAACAGGCATAAACCAAGACCCCAAAACACCTCAGAAATCCACATTAGATCTCATGTATTGAAATTGTTCCATCACCAGACGTTTTTGCAATGAGTAGTTTCACTCCTGTTAATGAAGGAACCTCTTGGTTCTTTATTGTTATCATGATGTTATCAGTACAAATTATTAAGAAAATACTGCACCGTGCATGTTCATTTCCGCCAGTGCGTTATGCGTAACACACCATGCACCGAAAGTGAAAGAAAGGCTGCTCACATGGGTGGGCGATGTTCTCTACCAGGAACACTTAACTTTCCCAATGAGTAGGCGAAACAAACTGCGATGACTTACAGCTTACATTCATTAATGATTCATTAATGCTGTTTTCTTTCTGTACAATGGTTACACCTTGAACAAACCTAAGAGTTGGAATGTGCCATCAAGTGGCATCCACCATCTTGACAGTCTAACATACGTTTATGAATTGACTGGAAGGAACACGTAGGTTTCAGTGTTCTCTGTTATGAAACAGGTGTCCATAAAATATGACGTTTGCTTTAATCGTTTAATAGATATATCTCAGTTCAAGAAGCTATGTAATGAACATGGGAGGATAGCTCAGGGGCAACGTGCTCGCCTTGGAAACAAGATACAGATTCGATCCCCGGATTTGCGCTTAGAAACCTCTGGGTATTAAGCGCGTTATAAGTAACCTATCGTATCATATCATGAAACATTTGTATCTGCTATGCCATGTTATTCAGTGATACCCGTTGCTGTTCTGTGTGTATGCGACCTCAGCCAAATAGTGTCTCTTGTTATGTTGACTGTGGCCCATGCTTTGTTATGCCAGGTGGACATTTTGTTCTGTGACTAACATTGAGCTCCCAACTTCCCACTCTAAACAACAGCTATTCACTAGTGCTCTTCACCTTCCTTCCTATCTTTAAGAAACGTGCACCACCCACGTGGAGCGCTCACTTGCCCTTTCCTATTCCAGACGTCTATCACTGACTACCACTGCCTCACCATGCCACCTACAGTAACCCCAACCCAGGCAATGAGCTCTGCTCTGCTGAACACGTTCACCCAATGGTATGGTTTGGTATTGTTTATTTATATAGCACCTATACAGAGAGAAGTGTTTCAAAGCGCTCAAGGAGGATGGGAACATTGGGAAAAAACAGTCACTCCGAGCCCTTGAAATTCTGAGACGATAATAGACTGCACAGGTGGAATAAGTGAGTAAAACATACATTTAACAGTTTGGGAGACAGCAAATAGGCCTGGAGGAGATTCTGCAGTTTTAACATTGCAATTAAGGGGTGGAGACAAGGGAGAACAAACATACAATCTTCAGTCAGTTTGTTGTGAGGAAGAGGAAGGAGAAAGGGAAAGACAGAAAAATGGGTTAGCAGGGTAGAGGGAGAGAGAAGGAAGAGGCGAAGAGGAAAGTCTTGACGAGTTTCTGGAATTTTAGGAGATCCGGCTCAAGATGGCGGGTGGCAGGGAGGCTATTCCAGAGAGAGGCACCTGCTGAGGATAAGATTTCCCTCCCAAACTTTGCTTGAAGAACCAGCTCACTCGCAGAAGGTTGGAGGTAGATGAGTGGAGGGCTTGTGAGGGACAGTATTTAGGTAGGCAGCGTTGCAGGTAGGTAGGGCCCAGAAAGCCTTTTGAACAATGCAAAGGGTCTTGAATTTGATCCTTGCAGCCACAGGGAGCCAGTGGAGCCAGTGGAGGTATTTCAGCACTGGAGAGATGCGGTCCCTGGGCCTGAGGCCAATGATAAGTCTTGCAGTTCTGTTATGGATGAGTTGCAGAGGGCGCAGGGAAGAAGAAGGGAGGTTGACGAAGAGGCTGTTGCAATAGACCAGCCTGGAGAGAACCAGGGCTCTGAACAGTGAGCCTCTGCGGGGAAAGTGAGAAAAGGTAGAGTACCTCTGAGGAGGTGAAGCTAATAGATTTTTTAGAGATGTGTGAAATGTGAAAGGAGAAGGAGAGAGTGGAGTCAAAGATGACCTCCAGGTTTCTTGCTTCTCGGGGGGTGAGGGCACAGGGCAAAGAGCGAGAGTGGGAAAGCAGCAGCAGGGGTCCCAATGCAAACAATCTCAATCTTACTGGCATTGAGGCAGAGATCGTTTGCAGCACACCAAGACTGAACAGCAGAGAGGCAGTCAGATATGAGCGAAAAGTAGGAGGCAGCTGAAAGTAGCCTAAAAGATAGTTGTGTATCATCCGCCTAGCACTGGAAGTTAGAGGCGAAGGTGGCAATCACACGTGCCAGGGGAGCTATATAGACGTTGAAGAACCAGGGGGATAGGTTAGATCCCTGGTTACGCCACAGGTTGAGAGTGACAGTTGAGTGAAAGGCTTCGAGTTCCACCTCCGATGGGCGGTCAGGAGAGGAAGCAGGTTAACCATGCCAGAGCCTGACCTGTGATTCCCAGGTTGTCACGAATACATGCGATCAGGATTTTGGGGTTAACTGTGTTGAAGGCAGAGGAGAGGTCAAGGAGAATGAGGAAAGAGGGGGTGTTAGTGTTAAGATTTGAGAGCAGGTCTTCATGGGCATTCAGAAGAGCACTTTCCATGCCTCTGGATGCTCTAAAGCCAGATTGATGGTCTTGGAAGCAACCAATAGATTCAGTGTGGAGGGTCAGCTGAGAGATAGCCATTTTCTCCAGGAGTTTGCCCAAGAAAGGAGTGATGGAGATGGGGCGATAGTTTTCTGGAATGGTGGGGTGGGCAGAAGGTTTTCTAAGCAGAGTGTGCACAAGAGAGTGCTTCAGGGTAGTTGGCAAAGCTCCAGTGGAAAAGGAGAGATTGCAGAGATCAGCCAAGGTGGGAGCGAGGGAATCGATATTATCTTTAATGGTTAGAGGAGCAGGGGTCCACCTGTCTGGATGAAGCCTTCATAGATTGGACTTGTCTGGTGACCTCACCCGGTGTGACAGGCAAAAAAGAAGATAGGGTAAGAGAAGGAGTGGCCAAAGGAGGTGCTGATTTTGGTGTATGCTGTGGTGTGGAAGAGAGGGTGGAAAGGATGTCTTGAGTTTTTGTGGTGAAATGTGCAGCCACGGCCAAGAAAAAGTCCTTGGTGGGTGTGACAGAAGAAGAGGCTGCTGCAGGATTGGCCAGTTCCTTCAGAATTTGAAAGGTTTGGCTTTGTTGTTTAATGCAGCGGAGATGCAGGCTTGAATAAAAACTCTTTTCTTGTTGTAGATGCAAAGTCGATAATGCCTTGGTAGGAGGCAGCAGGTCAGTTTGTCAGATGGTTCATCCAATGCATTCCATTTACGCTCAGCTGCCATACACTTGGACTTAAGGGCAGCCAGGTTGGAGTCGTACCAAGAGTTGCACTTTTTGGAAGGCTTCAGTCAGACCCTCATGACAGGGCAAGAATGTCAAGAGTTTTGGAGAGATTGAGGATAGCGAGGGCTGTGTCAGGGTGGGATTCAGCCGAAGGGGTCTGTGGAGGAGAGTAGGAGGCAGCAAAGGCAGCCACTGTCACTTGTCGCATGGGTCTGGTGACTTTGAAGCCAAGTGGCTGTGCCGGATGTATTGATGCAAGAGGAGGGGAGAGCTTCAGGTGTGATGAGAGAAGAGAGTGGTCAGTCCAAGAGAGGGAGATAGTGAGAAGGATAGCGAGGGGGAACTCAGTAGAGATGAGACCATACAAGGTGTGGCCCACAGTGTGTGTGGGGCCATGGGGAACGATAGAAAGGGTGAGAGAGTCGCAAAGGTTGTGGAAAGGGCCTGAGGAGTCCGGCGAGTCAAGATGAATGTTAATATTAACCATCAGGAGGAGTTGAGAGGAGGATGGGAGTAGGGAAGAAGCCAGGTCAGCCCATTCAGAGAGGAAGAGAGTGGACTTTCCTGGTGACCAATAGAAGGTGGCCATAATGGGAGAAGATTAAGGGGATAGTGAGAGTCTACAAACTAGGCATTCCAAGGAGGGGTAGGCCTGAGCTGGGATGATGGACACAGGTATCCATTCTGAGAAGATAAGCACCACTCCCCCACCTGTCTTCTTAGGCCTGGGTGCAGAGAGGATTTGGTAGCCTTCAGGGAGGAGTGTGTCAAAGTTTGTGAAAGATGCATCCTTGAACCAGGTCTCTGTGATGGCGAGCACATCAAGATCCATCAATTCGAGGAGGTTTCAGATGTCAGACGAGTGTTTGACGGCAGCGCGGGTGTTGAGAGTGGTAATGGGGAGCAGATTGCCATCTTTGAGGTCTTCCTCGGGGGGGCGCAGGGGACAGTGGTCCCCCCAGAGGGTGGCAGGGGAGCCAGTGGGATAGTGGAGGATGGCAGAGAATCTGAGGCTGACAAAAGAGCCAGGACAGTGAGGAAAGGCAAGGGAGCCTGTGCAGAGGAGGAGGATGGCACAGAAGGCAAGGGAGCCTGGCTGCAGGGCGAGATGAGGTTAGAGAGGTCAGGGAGCAGCCTGTTGAAGAGAAGAAGGTTGGGTTGAGGACCCTGAACCGTGATGGTGCCATTGAGATAAACATTAATGATGACTCAGGAAATGGCTGAGGTGAAGGAGGACCTCCCAGCGGGTGCCACCATTAATGGGAGAAGAGGCGATAGGAGAGAGAAAGCAGACCATGTTGCGATTCCATAGGTCAGGTGCGTTGATGAAGAAGAGGATGTCAGTGATAGTCTCTCTGGCGGAAGCCGTGACATAGGTGTCTGCAATAGGAAGGCCTGGGTTGGAAGCCAGTATGTCCTTCTTAAGTTTCTTCCAGCCAGATCTAGTGATAGGAGAAGGATAGGAGATAGTGAAGCAGTTGGAGAGGATAGGAGAGATAGAAAGCAATGTGGTTGGCTGAAGTAGAGGGCGGGAAGACACTTACCAGGCTGAAGCACTGATGTACTTTCAGGTAGGGGGTAAAGGGATGGGAAGCGCAAGGGGAGGGGGAGACAGAGGGTGCACACCAGCTAGTGAAGAACACAGCAGCCACAAGGCACACCTAAATTCAAATTTTTAGCAGGACAGGTGAAACACATTCAGTAACTGGGCCTCAAATAAATGTGATTTTCTAGCAGGGCAAGGTGAAACACATTCAGCAACTGGGTACAACTAAATTTGATTTTCTAGCAGAGCAAGGTGATACACATTCAGTAACTGGGCACAACTAAATTCGATTTTCCTGCAGGGCAAGGTGAAATACATGCAGCAACTTGGCAAAGCGTTTTTTTTTTTACTCTAGATGAAGTGAAGTGAGAGATTGAACAGTTCTGGTGTGAAGGAAAGGATAGAAGTGGTGATTTAAGGGAACTGCCTTATAGAGACGTGTTGGTTCATTGCTTACCAAGTGGTCGGGAACAGGGAATTTTCCTCAGTCTCCATGTGTACTTGAGGGGTGCAGGAGAGGCCCCCCAATCCCGGCCAGGCAACGGACAGGGGAATTGACAGGGCCTTGGAAAGTGGGTTTTTGGAGGGGGTGGGCCGGCTAAGACCCTGCTGGTGCACCATAGGAAATAAGTGTTGCAAGTGGCCAATGGCAGGCAAAGAGGCAGGTGCTGGTGATTCAGTGAGCTTTCCAGAGCTCTGAAAATGCAGCGGCCGTCTTTGGAATGCTGCAGAGAAGGCCTCCTGATGTGGCTCTGAGCTCGGCAGAGGGCTCGGTGGACAGCAAGCAGGATGTGCATACAAAAAGGATTGCTTGCACAATAAAAAGAAACGCTGCAGGTTTCCTTTTTCCTTCTTATTTTGAATTTTTTTTCTCGAAACTTCAAATAAAAAAAATAAAAACTTTTCTATTTGCATTTCATTCTACCTCGTTATGTCCTACCTCATTTGCAGGTGACATGGAAGGTCATCAATGTCCACTTGTTCTCATTGATCAGGGCTGCATGCAGGAGACAACCAACACGGGCTTCAATGCATTGCATACACCAAGCACACAACATATGTAAAGCTACATGCAGGCAACACAAACTCCCCGCCTTCTTCATATAACTAATGAAATGCAAACTTTTCTACTATCATTGCACCCACTAAACCAGCCATAAACACTCTACTGTCTAACCGAACAAATATTACATATTTTAACAAAACACCGGTCAAGAGAACAGTCTATTAGAATGTTGTCTTTAAACAAGAACTGCTCTCTTGATAAAATAATAATTGGAAAGCTCAAACATGTATGTCCATTAATTCAGTGCATGCATTTGAAGGATTTATAATCAAACTTGAAAGGTCGTTAATTGGTGCTGATCTTTTTCTATATAATTATAACAAAGTGTCAAGAACTGAAATAGATCATACATTTAAAATAAAATACAGCACATGATGTATCCTCAAAGCTAGGTGATGCCATTCGACGCTATGATGTGTACCCTTCTGACTTGGCTCCATGTTTGTTCTCTAATATGTTTTAAGGAGCCATACACATCTGTCTTAAAACTGAAAAGATAACTAGCAGGTAATCTCATGCTGTCACTTCAGTAATCACATAGATGGTGCAGTCTAGAAGTCAATTAGAAGGAAGAGCAGGGCGGCACCAGGCGAAAGCTATAAATGATTCAGGAGCAATTACAGGATCATCATTAATGTCACACTGGCTACACTTTGCCTGATGAACTGTCACTCCGTGGTAGGACTAGGTGCATCCTCGTGGCAGTAAACAGCACCCCCTTCTACCACTGAAACCAAGACGATTTAATAGGCTCACCTGCACAATGGGCCTCATTCCGAGTATGGCGGTAAGGGATAGCGGCCACCGGTAACGAGACCGGTGGCGGTAATCCCTTACCGCCATACTCTGAGTTCCCTTTGCGCCCTCGCCCTTAACGCCTGCTTTGAGCAGGTGTTAAAGTCGAGGGCGCAAAGGGGCCTCCAAGCCAATAACGGTGACCGTAATGAACGGTCACCGTTATTTGCATCTTCCCCATTCCCATTGAGCCCCATGGGGGCTCATTTGGGAATGGGGAAGAGCCTTGGTGAATGGGGAATTACCGCCCCGCCAACCTTGGAATGGGGCGGTAATTCCGCCATCCACCAAGGCGCTGCCGGTCCGGGTACGGCGTCAACCAAGGCGTTAATAGCGCCATTGGTTAGCGCCGTACTCGGAATGAGGCCCAATGTCTAATAGAGCCCTCTCCAGTCCTTCACCAAAAGAAAGCTGCAATGCATCAAAACGCACACTAGTTCAGCACACAGAGCCAAGCAGTTTTACAATAACATACTTTAAAAGTCACTCATTTCACCCGAAGAATACGTAAACGATGTAACTAAATGTAACCAAACTACTGTGATGTTTATGAAATGCACTTGAGCTTGGATTGAGTCATTATACAGGTGGTAGATAGGGCGTCCAGCAGAGGTTGAGAGAAACTTCTAAGGAAAAGAGATATGTAAACTGTAGAAAATAAAATACACGCTAAGAAAGACCTCTGGGCTAGAGGCACATTTGTTGAAGTACATTTCCCTATGGATGTTTAGATTTTAATATAAACATTGGCACTGGAGAAACACCTCTTATAATGTGAACCCGTCAAAGGAGGTAAGTGTGGGGGAGGTGAAGTCTGTATGGAAATAAAAGGCCAGGCCACTTTAGAGGTGGGGCCAGTAATTAAGTGCACATCACCATATCTGGGTGTTCACTGTGTGCGGCCTCACCGTACCGTTCATGCTCGCAGCGGCCTACCCATGGCCACGCCCCAACCATTGGTGATGAGGGGGTCCACCACGGTTCCCACAATGATTAACAAATGCTGCGCCCACTCAATGGTGACAGCGGCACCATTTCCAGAACCCGCTCCTGATACCCAGGCCCTCCTCGCGGATGGACAGTTTGTGCTCCGCTCACATTTAATGCAATATTTCCTCCTACAAGATCGTGTGCACAGTGAGAGGCTGCTTAAGTGCTTTTCGTGTGGGGGCCCTCCTGATCTGAGGGAGCCTACGGCTGGATCGAGTGGCCACAACTCCAGGTGCGTCTTCCAAAATATTGTGCTAGTTGCTCCTCCCACAAGGAGTGCTAATGCAGCATGGGGACCCTTTATTGACACATAAAATCAGCAGTGAGAGAACAATGTCCAGACAATGAGGTGCCTGTGGTGCGACTCTCTTAGAGGATGATGTTCCTCATCCACGGATGGGTGGAGAAAGGGCAGATTGACTTTATCGGAACAGTGTCCAACGGCTATATCACTACCGTTCCACAACAGTCCGGTATCAAAATTTGAGATTGCTTGGTTACAAGCATCACTGGGACTATGTTGAACTTTGTGGAGTGAACAGATGGATATGATGTTTGCATCTGATGGTCTTAGGGACAATGCCCCACAACGTTCCATGATGCTCTCTTATTCAAGTGCACAGATGTAATAAAAGATATGCCAGAATCATACGCAAATACGCATGCATCAGAACATGGAACTATATACAATGGTGTGACATAATACAGTATAACAAAAGACTCTTCAAAATCCTGACCCATGGGGTGGCTCCCATGCGGACACCAGTGTAACCCAGTGTAACCCCAACTTGATGCTTCACACCCATGGTTAATGTGGACTACAAATGTTTCCAGCTGTGTCAAGTTCAGCAAGGTCCCACAGAATCGCTGGATGTATTTTACTCTGAGGAAGCAAAGATAAGGGATCAGTTTACTCAGAAATCGTTTTCAACTTAGCAGCGAGAGCACATTTTGAATGAAACCAGAATTTCTCTATTTCTCTAGACACTTTTGAGCTAGGCAGAGCTCAGGGGTTAGCAAACACCAAAGTGGCACAGATGAAAGATGCAATGAAGGGTTTGAAATTAGAAGTGGCAAACTCCTGGAAGACTGCGCCCCGGAGAAACCCCAGAGGAAAAGGCAAGTTGTTACTGAGAAACACTCCCCAAAGGAAACAGGAATGGACTAACTCACTAAGTTCTCATGTAAGCAATGTGGTGGTATGCTGGCACTCACAAAAGGCTTCCCAGCTAATGGTTGTAAATGCGGGTGATGCAGCAAAATGTATCATTATGCCAGTATCTGTGAAGGGATGTGACTCTTCAGCTGTTCCAGAGGTTGCTGAGTCAAACAAAGGGTTGACTGATCAGAGTTGCAGCAGTGTCCCAAGAACCACCAGAAATGGAACGAGGTACTGATGATCAATTTGACCCACAATATGTTTTTTTAATTTCTGCACTATGGAATGGTTATACAAGCAGGTGTGGGCACCTCGCTGTGCAGCACAGACACTATCAACTAATGCCCGGTGCTAATTGACACAGGTGCCTCTGTTAATATGATGCCTACAGAACATTCAAAAGCTGTCTCGATTACCGATGCCAGTGACCCCAAGAATACACGTATTCAACTCCAGAGGAAAGTGCCTGTTGCCATTGGAAGGTGCTGTTGGGGCAATTTCCCGGGGGGCGGCGGGCCGTCCGCGGACCTCCAGGGTTTGCGAGGCACCAACTCCTGCCGCCTCCCAAAGGAGTATGAGACACACACAAGAGCAAAGAGTTACTGCTGTTTATTGCACCAAACAGACAGGGATGAGCTCTCAGGTCATAGGAGTCCGGGAGACATCTCGTTCATGGTGGGCTCGCAGGGCCTTTTTCTAGCTGCATGATGCGGCTACGTGCGTCACCTGGGAAAACTAGCCCCAAAACCTAACGCCATCTCGGGCTGGCTTCCCGAGTGGTAGGGTCAGTATAGATATATATAGAGAAGACTGTTAATGGTGGAGGGAGGGTCAGGTGGTACGCTTGGGCCGTCCCTAATAATTGCTACAAGAGGATTGTTACAAGAGGACAATTAGTGATTGGCTAAACTGTAGTGGCGTCAATGGTGAGCGCCTCGTATTCTGATTGGTCCACCAGTGAGCCCCAAGCCTTGGACCATCGCTGCTCCCAGCTCGCGGTGTACCTGGTGCCGGCAACAAAGTATGAATATGTGTCAGTGGCGGACAATGGACAGGTCTGACTATTAACTGGTGTGCGGGTCTTTCCCATCGCTGTCGGTGTCCAATTTGTCACCTCATTGTTGCAGTCTGTGTCCCAGACGTGGGACCCAGAGCTTCTCTTGTCCTCAGGCTTGGCATCGTATCAGGTCGGCCTGGTCACGTGTTGTGAAACCGTGGCTGGAGCAGAATTATGAGCATTTCATTTGTATTTCAGCACTGAGGAGTGGTTAGTAGTGGCAGGTGTAACCTTGGCGCGGGGAGCGAACATGTAGATTGCAACATTGCAGCTTTGGCTGTGGGGCTCTCGTCAGGGTTCGTTCTGCATGGTCAGCACCTTGCAGCTTTGTCTGAGCTGCTCCGGCCCAGTGAATCTGGCTTTGCGGCCTATCTTGGCCTGGCTTATGGGTGGCGGTACATAGTCCATAATGTGGGGGTCGCGAGGGCTGATAGAGATTCATATGCATTAGTCCATATACAGGGTTACATCTTCATGGTTGTAGTGGCGAGGAAGCGTCTGCAAGCATGCACACAAGCTCTTTTGGCGTCTTGCGTTTCTGCGGTGCTGTACTTGGCCTATGTGAAATATAACAACAATGCATGTGTGAGTGTAAGTGGTCCTCTATGTAATAGCACTGAGTATGTTCTTCGTGTGGATTGGTGTGTGTATGAGCAACGTGCTTGGTGGCACGTGTGTTCTTGTCCACTGGCTATGTCATCATGGCATCTCTAACGATGGCGGTATTTTGTGGTTGCTGTCTAATCGAGTTGATCCATATGGTCGATGTCTGCTCCACCTGAGGTTCCAGCACGTGGTTTGATTGACAGGCAGCTTCCATGGATGTGTGGGGCGTGGCCACAGTGGATCTTGACATCTGGGGCGACAGTGAGCGGGTCAAATTCCTCTCGCAGTGGGTACTTGGGTCATGACGTCCTAGGCCATGTTCTGGATGACAATCGGGGGAAGGGATCGTCCCATTTTCCCTTTTCAGTGCGTTCTACACACATTTGACTCACAACAGAGTGTCCACACTACCGTCTTCTATGTCACTTTGGAAGCAACTGATCCACTGCTAAGCTGTCACACAGCGGAAGGATCCACTGCTAAGCTGCCAAAGCAACCATGAATACACAAGCCACTGCTGAGGCCTGCAATTGGTCCCTTGGCTAAGCCAGCCCCTCCCCTCCTGCCTTTAATGGAGGGGGGCACACCGCCAGGCGAAGCCGCAGAGGAGCGAAGGCCAGGAGAAAAGGCCAAGCTCACTCTCTGCAGCTCTCCGCTGCTCGAGGGCGCAGAAGGCCACCATTCTATGCTCATCACTAGGTAAGCGATTCCTGGTAGCTCCAGCTGCCTGTATTCCTAGCATAGTAATGCGAAATGACCGACTGCGCGCGTGCACCATCAGGTCAACAGTCAGAACCTTCTGCCCAAGCAGTCTATTAAGGCTATCTCACCTCAGAGCAAGACTGCACAACCACTCAGTGCCCTGCCTATCCCCTCAACTGCTGCCGAACACCTGCATGCATCGCCCTGCACGCACAGCGTTCTCCAAGACCATCCACAGTCCCCCCTGGACTCCACCCACTACCAAAGGATACACTCCCTCCTTAACCAACTCCTATTGGTTGGCAAATAAAGGGGAGGGATTGTATTATTAGTGTAATATATATATATATATATATATATATATATATATATATATATATATATATATATATATATATATTACATGGCCACGGTAGTGGCCATGTAGTTATGGTTAAGTTGCTGTTTCCATAGGAAGAGCACTTTTTGGGTGGCTTATAACTTCGCTCTCCCTGAACGGATCCTCACCAAACTTTGCAAAAAAAGTATTTGGGTCACTCTGAATTTTTTTGCAAAGTTTGGTGACGATTCGTCCAGGGGAGGCAAAGTTATAGGGGGGGTCCCAAAACTTTTTTTTTCCCCATAGACTGAATGGGAAAAAAATGTTGCTCGCGCTTACAGCCCAAACCGCTGGACGGATTTCCACCAAATTTGGACCAGGAGCAGCGGCTTGGTCCCGAAAGCGTGCTTTTGAAAATTTGGTGAAAATCCGTCCAGTAGTTTTTTTTTTAAAATGACCAAAAAGTAGGTAAAAAAAAATTAGTGATATCTGTGTTCGGTTTGCAGACACACTTCCCTGTTCGCTCCGTGGACAGTGTCCTGATTGGCCAATCGTCTTGCGTGATGTTCGGGGACATGCAACGTGTTCGCTGATTGGATGGCGTGGAGCGTGAAGCGCGTCAGATTTTTCGGTAGCGCCCGCCATCTAGGATTCGCGGACGTCCGCGGACAGCGTCGTGAAACTTTGTTCAAAATGTGTATTTTGTAGAGTGTGTTGGTGTGTAGGAGTGTTTGGGGAGGGTGGGAGTGTATGAGATAGGATGAAAGTTGTGTTTTCTATGTGTTAGACATTCTTTTTGTGTTCGATTTGTTTGCGGACATCACGGGTGTTCTGAAATGTTCTAAATAAACTGACTGGGGGGTGTTCTAAGGACTCAATATGTGTCCGTTTTGTTCGCAAGCAAAGTGAAACTGTTCTAAGAACACTCCCAGTGTCCTGAAATGTTCGTAGGGGGTGTCCTGAGGACGCTGTCCGTATTGTTCTCTCTGAAGTTTAATGTGTTCTAAGAACACCCGCGGTGTCATGAAATGTTCGCAAATAAAAAAAATGGGGGTGTTCTGAAGACGCTTCTAAGAACACTCGCGGTGTCTGGGGAGTGTTCGTAGGGGTGTCCTGAGCACGCTGTCCGTATTGTTCTCTGTCAAGTTGAATGTGTCCTAAGAACACTCGCGGTGTCCTGAAATGTTCACAAATAAACAAGATGGTGGTGTTCTGAAGACGCTTCTAAGAACACTCCCGGTGTCCTGGAATGTTCGTAGGGGGTGTCCTTAGGACGCTGTCCGTATTGTTCTCTGTCAAGTTGAATGTGTTCTAAGAACACCCGCGGTGTCCTGAAATGTTCGCAAATAAACAAAATGGGGGTGTTCTGAAGACGCTTCCAAGAACACTTGCGGTGTCGGGGGAGTGTTCGTAGGGGGTGTCCTGAGGACGCTGGCCGTATTGTTCTCTGTCAAGTTGAATGTGTCCTAAGAACACTCACGGTGTCCTGAAATGTTCGCAAATAAACAAGATGGTGGTGTTCTGAAGACACTTCTAAGAACACTCACGGTGTCCGGGGAGTGTTCGTAGGGGGTGTCCTGAGGACGCTGTCCGTATTGTTCTCTGTCAAGTTGAATGTGTCCTAAGAACACTCGCGGTGTCCTGAAATGTTCGCAAATAAACAAGATGGTGGTGTTCTGAAGAAGCTTCTAAGAACACTCCCGGTGTCCTGGAATGTTCGTAGGGGGTGTCCTGAGGACGCTGTCCGTATTGTTCTCTGTCAAGTTGAATGTGTCCTAAGAACACTCGCGGTGTCCTGAAATGTTCGCAAATAAACAAGATGGTGGTGTTCTGAAGACGCTTCTAAGAATACTCGCGGTGTCCGGGGAGTGTTCGTAGGGGGTGTCCTATGGACGCTGTCCGTATTGTTCTCTGTCAAGTTGAATGTCTTCTAAGAACACCCGCGGTGTCCTGAAATGTTCGCAAATAAACAAAATGGGGGTGTTCTGAAGACGTTTTTAAGAACACTCCCGGTGTCCTGGAAAGTTTGTAGGGGGTGTCCATAGGATGCTGTCCGTATTGTTCGTTGTTAACTTCAAAGTGTTCTAAGAACTATCGCGTTGTTCTGAAATGTTCGTAGGGGGTGTCCTGAAAACGGTGTCCGTATTGTTTGCTGGCAAGTTCAAAGTGTTCTAATAACACTCACATTGTTCGCGGACATTAAAAGTTTCCCATAGATCATAGTTGAAATGTTTGCTCCATGGATGTCATATGCTGCGGTGGTTGTTGCCAGGGCATAGAGTCTTGGGTGCATGGCCATTTGGCAACAACCACCACAGCATATCACATTCATATTTGCTTATAACTTTGGGTGAAAAACAAATGTATAAGGAACACAGGTATTAGATACTATGGATGTGATATGCTGCTATGGTTGTCCTTATTATTGTATACTTACTGTTTGGTCCATGTTTTTCTTCTTCATTTCTGTGATAAAAGAAAATAGCATGTTAGTATTAGTATTTTGCAATGACTTATTACATTGTATAAGCAATATACTTTTATTTTTTTTCGACCCTCATATTTAGTAGACTACAAATCAGAGTACTGTGCAATTTGCTCAGTTTCTGTATTTGTTGCTAAAATCATTGGGTCTGTGGGAGAAAAAAAAATCCATGTTGGATTAAAAAAAAAACTTTTTCTGTTATACTACAGTTTATTTGTTTGTTTGTTTTCAGTGTTCACTTGTTGTTTCTGGCTAATGATTTATACTTTGCTTTGTTGTATTTTTTTTGGAGCAGTGACAGATTCTTCATTTGTTTTGATATTATAAAATTTTGGAGCAGTTAGATACCAATTGGCGTATTCTAACTGTCTATTTTTTAAATATATTTTAGTGGTTTTGATTTATCTATTTGGATATTGTTAAATTTTGGGACAGTTAGATACCAATTGGCGTATTCTAACTGTGTATTTTTTGGCCTAATTTAGTGGTATTCATTTATCTGATTAGTTGTTGTAGAATCTTTGAGCTGTTAGATAGCTTTTGGAGTATTCTAACAGTTTATATTTTTTTAACACAAATTTACTTAAAGGTTTAAATACAGTTTATTTATCAAATTTTGGTTTTAAGAACATCAAATAAGCATTTGTAAGATTTGCTGGTAATCTCTGCTTTAGAGTAATGGTACTATCTTTACATTCAAACCATCCACATTTCTTTTTTATATATGCAGTGTAGTGCCCTGAATTGGTTGTGGCTCCTGCGTGGTAGATTATACCTATTGTTTTGAAGGTTTTCTTACCAAGTGATATTTTACCATGCGTGAATCCAGTCAGCTTGCAGTTGTTTTTGGTACCATCTGCATTGTAACGTAGAAGCATTAGTATTACTTATTTACTGTGTGTTTGTATTACTAACGTGGAGCGATTATCTGAATTGCAGGTAGAGCATAATCTACCATGGTTTGCATTTTGTACAAGTTGCTGAAATGGAATGGATTCACAATTTGGTATTGATATATATATGAAGCGTTCATTGGGGATTTCTTCTTGTGTCACATTGTTGCAGAGAGTGCATGTATGTTTCCACATGTATGAAATCTGAAACATTTCATTTATAGGTATGTTTTTGTTTTCCATTACTTGTAGTAAGTACATTAGAAATTCTTGTGGATCCTCCTGTGAGTTTATAGTGAATTTCACCATTCCAGCACAGTAGTCCAATTGTCGTCTTATTCCAAAAACACTATGGCCCTCATTACGACCCTGGCGGATTTTTTCCGCCAGCGACGGACTTTCCGGCCATGGCGCAAAGTCCCTTTACGCCATGGCGGATGGCGGACTTACCGCCCCATTCCGAGGTCGGCGGGGCGGTAAGTCCCCATTGACCCATTTACCCTTCCCCATTCCCATTTCGGCCCCATAGGGCTCAATGGGAGTGGGGAAGGAGTTAATTACGCCACCGTAAAAAACGGTGGCGTAATTAACACCAAGGTCCCAGAGCGCCATGGATTTTTCCGCCCGCAAAAAGCGGGCGGAAAAATGACCATGGCGCTCCAGGAACTCGTAGTTGGCGGTAAGGGGTCCGCGCAGCTAACGCTGGCGCAGACCCCTTAGCGCCAGGGTCGTAATGAGGCCCTATATGTGTTGTCAGGATTGTTTGCTGCATTTCTGTGAAGTACTAACATTTGCAAACACAATGGGTCTGTACTGTGTAAGTAAATGCTGTCAACAATTGGTGGTAATTGAAATAGAATATTCATTGCTACATTTGCATAGCAACTTACACCAACTATATTTGAGAATTTAAATGGTCCAGGTAGTTCTGTATCTAACTGCTTTTTTTGGAGTGTGTCTTCCTTCTTTAAAGAAGTACCTGGTTTACTTTCTCTAATTGATTCTTTTTTGTTTGTGGTACTTGATGAAGTATTAGTTTCCTTTACTCTCTTTGGAGGATTTGCAGTGACGTCCTATTGCATTTCTGTTTGATTTAGTTTTCTTTTACAACGTTTTAGTTTTTGTGGAACAGAATATGTGTTTAGATGGGGAGTGTATAGTGAGCGAAGTATATTATATTCTAAAATGCAAGGAATATCAGTGTTTACTTTACTTGCATCAAAGTTGATTAGAAATAGACCGTCAAGTGTACGTAAGCGTGATAGTGCTACGTATCTCATGCCATCTTTAAAGACTGTGTTACCAATATCTATCATTGCTTTGTCTAGGGTAAGACCTTGTGATTTATGAATCGTGACTGCGTATGCAAGAGTTAGAGAAAATTGTTCTCTGCGTACATACATATCTTTGAAGAGAAGGAATCTAGCTGTTGAGCGTCCTATCCGTTTTACTTCTGAAAGTTTGTCAAAGTATATTGACAAACTGAATTTTGTTGTCACGTGGGTATGTTTGAAAGCCAACATCTGTACCCAGTGCTCCATTAACTAGTCCTTGGTCCACGTCAAAGTTACGTTTAAGCATTACTCTGCAATTTAAGGATAATTTTAACATCTTTTCTAAGCCTGCTGTATTTGAGATTGATTTTTCTAAATTATTTAGTCTTGTTGTGGCTTGGTCACACATGGGTAGTGTCATACCATGTACATCTAGTTTGTCTGTGGCGCTAATTTCCATTATTGGTTGCATTTCTTTACTTAACATTATTTCATTGAATTTGAGACAGCTTGCAAGAGTTGGCATTAAGGCCATACAATTGACATTTTTGTGGGCTAATTGTTCCATAACATCTGTAGCACATGCATTATCGCCATAAAGTGCATTAATGTGCCCGGTTTTGAATACTGCTTCTGCTTCTTTAGAAAGTATACCAACTCTCAAACTTTTTAAAATGTTGGCATAAGTTAGATCTGCAGATTGGCACATGTTTTCTGTTAATTCTCTGTATTGGAAATGTTGCCAAAGGTTGACATTTCCAATGCTGCCAACAGTTTTACGGCAGAGTTTGTGCCCTAATGTTTTAATAATAGGTTCACCTTTTACTGGTGTTAATTGAAGCAGATCTCCAAAAACAATAATGTGTTTTCCTGCAAAGAGCTCTTCATAGTCTGTTTTGAGTACTTCTTGTAATCTGAGGTGAATCAAAGCTAACATCAGGTTGGAGACCATGCTCACTTCATCTATTAGTAGCATTTTCATTTGTTTCAATACTCTGCGTAATTCCATTGCAGCTTCTGCAGAAAGTTTGTAATAGTCTAATTTGTTCTGGTGTTCTACTGGTAATAGTAGTAATCGGTGTAATGTAATACCACCTATGTTGTAGGCAGCTAAACCTGTGGGGGCAGTGACAACAGCTGACAGTTTGTTGTTTGTCAATTGTTGAAGGAACTTACTAATGATTTTGATTAGGAATGTTTTGCCATAACCAGCTTCACCACTGACGTACAGTAGTATAGGTTTATAATTATGGCAGGGACATTCTTTATTTTCATGTTTTACACCATGTGCAATTTGTTTTGTTACTTCTTGAAAAATGCTACTTTGCTCATTGTTTAGTTTTGATTGTAGTATAGTTAAGTCTTCCTTATCTTCATACTGATACATGGTGTTTTCTACTTCTATCATAGCTAATTCTGCCTCATTTATTATTAGTGGTTCGCCCAGTGGTTCTTGGCTTCCTGTTACAGAAGGTTGACTACTGTCCTTATCTAGTTGGGCTTGGAGTTCTTCTTCGTGTTGCTGTTCATTGTGCAACATTGTTTTGTACTGTGTAAAGTTTACATCAGTTATAGTGCTTTCATTTGCTTTGAAAGCATCCTCATATGAGTCATAGTTATCTAGTAATTGTTCTTCTTTTCTCCATGGTTTTAAGAGTTGCAGCAGGGACATGTAATATACTTCTTTATGTTAAGGAGTCTTTAATGACAATTTGATATGATTAATTAAATGTGGTTTAGTGAGTTTAACTAAGCTGCCTTCACAGTTTGTCACTCTATATTTACCTTTTTTTTCATCAGGTTTCATATTATTTTTGTATGTGTAGTTTTGGGCTATGTGGTATAGACACATGTTTTCCAAAGTATTACTTCTGTTTGGGTAGTATGTGTCCAATAAATTGTTTTTTAAAATGTCTTGGCTGGTGGGATCATGTTTGGCTAGTGTTTCTATATCTTTATATGATTTTAGAACTCTTTTTCTAGATTTAGCTGGACTAAGACTTAGCCATACTATATTTTCAGATTTACCATACAATGAAGTACCAGTTAAACGATCAGCTGTTTCATATGATCCACATTCTCTATGGGTGAGCATTTTATGCCCAAGCTGTATAATTTCTGAGATACTGTTTTATCTGATGACAGGTCATTCCAGAGGTCTTGGAGCTCTGTCTTTTCTGCTTTAGTTAAGTATGCTGTGACATATCTGTGACATATCGTGCAACTGCAGTAGAATTGTCTGCAATGTACTGCACATCTATGTTTGCATTCCATAAGTGGGCAATGATTGCATTATAATCATTGATATATTTTTCTTCTTCTTTTCTTTTTATGTAATATGTATTTTTAGGTGACTTACCTTTAACACTATGTCTAACTGAAGACATGAGTTTGTTCACTTGACCTGTATTTGTAACTGGTCTAGGGAAACCAAATTGGCATTTGGTGTAGTATTTCCCTTTGTTTTTGTATTTGCGACGACAATATTTTCCACATTTGTGTCTTTGAAATTGTAAAATGTGTGCATGAAGATCACTATTTGTGGCTTCTGATGGAATTTCACAAGTGACATATTTTTCAATAAACTGTAAAACAGTGGCATCACTGTCTTGACCAAATTTAGGAGCATCTTTAACCCATAAAAGCATGTGGATATGTGGTGGTCCTCCGGCTTGGTATTCTTTTCTCCAAAAGAAGTGTTGCACTTCTCCAAGGGAGGAACAGTTTTATTACAAATAAAATGTAGCATAGCAATGAAGCGATGGTGAAAATATCTTGAAACATTAACAGGATCCAAAGAACAAAGTTCTCCAGGTGTTAGTATAGCTATGTTTGTTTTGTTTTTATTTGATATGCGTAGGAAATCATGTAAATCTTCCCATGCATATTCTGCACAACTTAATGTAACAGACCAAGTGGGTGGGCCAAGGTTTCTTATCATACAACGTACATCTCCATGACGTCGAAACCAGTACTCTTTAGTACCACACATATTTGCTAATAGATTTGTAATATTTGATTGTAAAACCTCATCCTTTTGTTGCACTTTTTCTAATAATTGTGTAGCTGTCATATTTTGAAAGTGTGATCCTGATTTTAATATGTGTGCATGTCCGTAACATAAAGTTGCTAGTTCACTTTCAAAGAGTAGTGGAATATGTATTCCACATTTTGTCTAAATCTGGGATCTTCAGAATACATCCGTAATGAGCGGTATTCTCAAGCTGATATTTGAATAGGTCTATCATCATACCTTCCTCCTTTGCCAGTAGGAAAGAGTAGAGGAAAAGCACGTGCTTCTATACTTTTTTCCCATATGCTTATTGGCGATCCTTTTGTTTGACGCATTTGGTAAGTTTCCAGTACATCTTCTACGGTGTCATTGCAGTGCAAAGGATGAATTGTATAATGGTCTAAAGTATTTGATATTGTAGCAGGATCTAGTAGCTCAAATTGACCAGCTTCTTGTGTTTCTTGAATTATTTCAGTTGTATCTTTCAAGTTTTCTTCAATATGAATTTCTTTGTAATATTCATTATTCTCTTTAAGATATTGGAAGGCTTATCTAACTTTATATAAATCTACCAGCTGTTGCCATATTTTTTTGTCTTTTGTAGGTACTCCATTTACTAAGATAATTAAAGATTGCTGCATTGGACGTTGCACTCCTAGAGTATGCACATTTTCTTTTAGATCTAATGGTAAATAAACTACTTTTCCATGAATGCCTTTTACCAATTCAGAGGGAGGTAATGTTGATGTTTTTGGTTGAAGGCGTATTATTGCTTGAAATGGGTGTACTGTTTGAATTATGATGCTCTCATATAAATTAAGTTGTTGTAGGGGTTTTGGTACTGGGTATAATTCCAAATTATTTGTGATAGAGTTTGGTTGTGAAGGAGTTTGGTTGTTGTCAAGTTTTGTAGTTCAGTAACTGCAAAGTATTAAGGGCTCAGTTATTTCGTATTTGTTTTCTGCTACAAGGTAGAGAGCTAATTCAAACCATTTAGAATCTTCATGGTCTTCTATTTTGATTGATAGGTCTACAGTTTTTGTGTTACTTTTATAAAAAGTTCTACAGCAACATACACATACATGATTTGGTATTTCAGCTGATGTACTTTTAAATTTTAGTATTTCTTTTGTGTTTAGCAAAAGGTTGCCATGTGTAGAATTGTTGCTTAATTGGTTTAAAGCTATTTAATTCTGTAAATGGCTTTCACTTCCAAAATATTTTTTCTGGATATAGTGAATTTCTTCAAATAGGTCTTTTGCTGTACCATGTAGAAGGATGTTATTTAACTTTGCTAGTGCTAAAGCAGGACTTTTAGCATAGTACAGTTTATAGACTAGATTTCTTATAGTTGAATGATGTGTTGATATCCTTTTGATATCATGGAAAGTGGTTTTACAAGTAGGTCCTGTAATGCAGGCCAATGAATGTCCTTGTAGTCCTGTGTACTTGCGCACTGGACAGGTATCCATATTTTGCAGTAATTTAATTTTGATTTTGTCTTTGCTTTTTACATATTTATTGAGGAATTGGCGTAAAGATTTGAAACATTGTTTGGGAATGTTACACATTGACGTGCAGTGCCATTTGTACACTAGACGTTCGGATTCAGTTGAATGGAGGGGTAATTCTAGGTTTTCAGGGCATATTTTTGTAAGGAGTACTTCTTGTTCCATAATGGTATTATTCACTTTTTCATAACCTCGACCACTGGAATGTATGGCAATTGTATTTGTTTGCTTTTGTTTGTATGCTTCTTCATTAAAATATGGTTCTGTGCTTGTAGTGTGATTCCATTCACCTCCACAGATACTTAAGAAGTTCTTTCTGTTGATATTTCGCTTATTGAGAAGTCTTTTTTGTAATTTAGTTATTAGTTTTGTTAGTGGTTTCATTTTGTTTAACAGTAAAATAAATAACTTTCTTTTGAGAAGAATTGCACTAACAAATAGGTGAGCCTATTTTTAAAACATTAGGACACAAACTCTGCCGTAAAACTGTTGGCAGCATTGGAAATGTCAACCTTTGGCAACATTTCCAATACAGAGAATTAACAGAAAACATGTGGAGGATAGGACGCTCAACAGCTAGATTCCTTCTCTTCAAAGATATGTATGTAGGCAGAGAACAATTTTCTCTAACTCCTGCATACGCAGTCACAATTCATAAATCACAAGGTCTTACCCTAGACAAAGCAATGATAGATATTGGTAACACAGTCTTTAAAGAAGGCATGAGCAATGTAGCACTATCACGCTTACGTACACTTGACGGTCTATTTCTAATCAACTTTGATGCAAGTAAAATAATCGCTGATATTTCTTGCATTTTAAAATACAATAGACTTTGCTCACTATACACCCCCCACCTAAACACATATTCTGTTCCAAAAAAAGTAAAACGTTATGAAAGAAAAATAAATCAAACAGAAATGCAACAGGATGTCACTGCAAATCCTCCAAAGAGAGTAAAAGAAACTAATACTTCATCAAGTACCACAAGCAAAAAAGAATCAATTAGGGAAAGTAAACCAGGTACTTCTTTAAAGAAGGAAGACAAACTCCAAAAAAAACAGTTAGATACAGAACTACCTGGACCATTTAAATTCTCAAATATAGTTGGTGTAAATTGCTACGCAAATGTAGCAATGAATATTCTATTTCAATTGCCACCAATTGTTGACAACATTTACTTACACAGTACAGACCCATTGTGTTTGCAAATGTTAGTACTTCACAGAAATGCTGCAAACAATCCTGACAACACGTATAGTGTTTATGGAATAAGACAACAACTGGACTACTGTGCTGGAATGGTGAAATTCACTATAAATTCACAGGAAGATCCACAAGAATTTCTAATGTACTTACTACAAGTACTGGAAAACAAAAACATACCTATAAATGAAATCTTTCAGATTTCATACATGTAGAAACATACATGCACTCTCTGCAACAATGTGACACAAGAATAAATCCCCAATGAACGCTTCATATATATATCAATACCAAATTGTGAATCCATTCCATTTCAGCGACTTGTACAAAATGCAAACCATGGTAGATTATGCTCTAACTGCAATTCAGATAATCGCTCGCTCCACGTTAGTAATACAAACACATAGTAAATACATAATACTAATGCTTCTACGTTACAATGCAGATGGTACCAAAAACAACTGCAAGCTGACTGGATTCACACATGGTCAAATATCACTTGGTAAGAAAAGCTTCACAACAATATGTATAATCTACCACGCAGGATCCACAACCAATTCAGGGCACTACACTGCATATATAAAAAGAAATGTGGATGGTTTGAATGTAATGATAGTACCATTACTCTAAAGCAGAGATTACCAGAAAATCTTACAAACGTGTATTTGATGTTCTTAAAACCAAAATTTGATAACTAAACTGTATTTAAACCCTAAGTAAACTTGTGTTAAAAAAATATAAACTGTTAGAATACTCCAAAAGCTATCTAACTGCTCAAAGATTCTACAACAACTAATCAGATAAATGAATAAAACTAAATTGGAACAAAAAATATACAGTTAGAATATGCCAATTGGTATCTACCTGTCCCAAAATTTAACAATATCCAAATAGATAAATCAATACCACTAAAATATATCAAAAAATAGACAGTTAAAATACGCCAATTGGTATCTAACTGCTCCAAAATTTTATAATATCAAAACAAATAAATAATATGTTACTACTCCAAAAAAATACAACAAGCCAAAGTATAAAGCATTAGCCAGAAACAACAAGTGAACACTGAAAACAAACAAATAAATAAACTGTAGCATAACAGAAAAAGTTTTTTGTATTGAATGACTAACTGTAGCAAAAAAAAAATCTTTACTATGTCTTGTGAAATTTATAATATACCAGTGAATACCACTATTTCTGTAATTAAGCTGTTCTAGGTAATAGCGCCTCAATGTCATGTCTAAATTAAAGTAATTAAGTAGATAAATAAATAAAAACAAACAAATATGAAATTGTATAAGTATTTTTTTAAAGATTTAAACATAGATTGTGCTTGCATGCAATTTTATTTGAATATATGTAGTCTATATATTTCATTTAAAAAAATGTTAGTTTAACATGATTTGAGTGTGTGTGTATAAAGAAAGTAAATAGTATAAAGATTTATAAGTGATAATTGATTTTAGGAAATTGAAAAAAATACAGTAAATTCATTTTACAGATTACACAAGCTAAAAGACTGTTTGAAAATGTGTTCATCTACTGTACAGAAAATATGCATACCTGAAGTTTGTGTTCATGCAAATGGATACGTATGGAGCTGCAAGTAGAAATCTTGGAGACTTGTACAGTATTTCTGGTAGATAGTGCTTGCCAATGATATGACACTTGTACTCAGAGAGATTCACAGTACATTTGCAGTGCTGATCTATGATGATGCAGTTAGATGTAGAGGTCTTGAATGTGATTGGTGCATGGTCATGTGATTTCTTAGCTACATCCAATGAGGGAATGGCAGAGAGAGTGAAGTGGAAATGGTAGAAGGGCTGTTCATGTTACGATATGTCCGCGGACATGGCGGTAGTTCGCGGACATCGGGAGTTACATCCGGGGATTTTTGGGTTCAGAAGAGGTCATGCAAATGAGAATAAGCACTGAAAGGGATTGGTCAGGAAAGTTTAGTGGGTGTGTTGTGCCAGGAGAGAGTTTCTCAGATACTCTTTTTGTTGAGAGAACAAAAGATAGCTATGGCTGTGTGTTTCAGAAAACAGATTGGATTTTGGGAGATTCGTGGATACATTGGTTGAAGGTGCATGCAGAAAGCTGTGGAGTAGCTGTAGATCTTGGATTCCCACATGTCAAAGTACACTGGCATGGAGTACGTGGAATGAAGTGGTTGGACTTGCTACCTCTCTGTGCTACTTTGGAGACAGAGCAACATCCAGACATAATTGTAATTCATTGTGGAGGGAACAGTTTAGGACATGTGACTGGAATTTGTTTGCAATTTGCTATGAAAGAAGGACTTGGGAAGGTTATGGACATGTTTCCTAATTCTCAAGTGATATTTTCACGGATTGCGCAGAGACAAATGTGGCTTCGTTCTTCTTCATTTCGTCCACAAATGGAAAAAGCATGGTGCAAAGTTAATAAGGCTGTTTGTGCCTTTCTAAGAGATTTTGGCATGTCCTCTTTTCACAATGAAAATATTATGTTTCGTAGTACATACATTTTTCGCAGAGATGGAGTCCATCTTACTTATGCTGGCAATCAGATTTTTCTGAGAAATGTACAAAATGCATTGCGACCTTTTTTGGAATTACAACAGCCATTTTGAAGTAGGTGATGAGCATTTATCATTTTTGACTTACAAACACCTCCCAAAGGCTCTTTTCAGAGCCACCACTTCCTCCCAGAGAAAATTGCAATGTTTGTGATGGGGTAGCAACCTAATTTTTTAAATGTTCGCAAACTGTCCGCGGACTTCTAAAAAATACATTTATTTTCCCTTCTATTTTTCAACTGTGAAAGGCGGCTCTGAAAAGAGCCTTATTATTTTTGTTGATTTTTTGATATTTTGTATTATTTTTGTTTTTTTATACATGACACACTAGGAGAGGAGGGGAAAGGAAGGTAAAGGGGGGACACCAACCACAGGGATAAGAAAGGGCGAGCTGAGAGAGGAAGATGTAGAGTGGGTTTTATTTGGGTAGTGAGCAGATCTTCTTGTGCTCTGAGACGATAGTCTCAAAAGCACTACGAAGTCGCTCCCCCCTGCAGAGTACTGTGTCACAGTACATACATACAACTGTGACCCTCGAAAGGTAAGGGTCATCAGCATTCTGTATGGCCTGTCAGGCAGCTTGAGGACAACGCTGTCCCACAGAGGTGGTCCCTGTGATGACAGGATCAGAAACAGAGGATGAAGTAGAGGAAATCAACCTGCTATGTTCTTCGCAAGGTACAACCCTGCAAATAGCCCCAGAGTGAAATGACCTCAGGTGTCGCTTCATAGTAGTGGTCCCAAAGCTGTACTTGCCATGCTTCCCGCGACTGAGTATCATTTTGCACTCATTGCAGGAAACACGGTTCGCACGAGCCTTAGGAACATTCCCATGAATGGTAAATAACCGCCACACCCAAGACTCACGCGTAGTGCGGGTAGTAGGGTTTTCCTCTACCTCATTCTCATCATCCTCTTCTTCCTCCTCCGCATCCTCACTCCTGTTCCCCTCTTCAGGCCCTTGGGGAGGTGGTGGTGGTGGAGGGGGTGGGGATGGTGCTGAAGCAGGTGCAGTACCAGGTGGCAGTTCAGCAGCCAGGGATGCCATCTTGATGATGGTGTAATCTGCAGGTGGCAGCAAAAATCGCTGTGTTTCGAAGAATAGCCAGAAACACAATGAGAATAAGCTCTAGGGCGTGGTCTTTTATAGGGGTGTTTGTGCGCGGTCCGCAGACATGCGCGCTGTCCGCGGATAGATCGAACACAAACAAAAGTTTGAAAAGTTTCAAAAGGTATATAGAAACTCAGGATTACTATGTGGAACTTGTGCCATGGTGAGATTTTATTGAAATATATTATGGATTAATTGAAAATGTACTTTTAATTTGTTCGGGGACCCAAACAGTGTTCGCATTCAGAACACGCGATCAGCGTGGGCGCGGTCATATGATCCGTTCGCGAAGGAAGCGCATGTCCGCAGGACACCAAATGCACGGATATTGGTTAGCGCATGCGCGTTGATGTTCTACGGACACTGTTCGGGTCCTGAACAAATTAAAATTGCGTCACACGTGAAACGAACATTTCAGGACACTGCGTGTGTTCTTAGAACAGTTTAAATTTGCTAGCGAACAGTAAGGACATATATAGTGTTCTTCAGGACACGTTCAATTTCGATTATGTATGAACATTTCAGAACACCAATTGTGTTCTTAGAACATTTTCAACTTGCTAGCGAACATTACAGACAGGTATAGTGTTCTTTAAGACACCTCCATTTTCGTTTAATTACGAACAATTCAGGACACCGAGTGTGTTCTTAGAACAGTTTGAACTTGCTAGCGAACACTACGGACAGATATAGTGTTCTTTAGGACTCTTTAATTATTTTTTTTTACCAACATTTCAGGACACCGCGTGTGTTCTTAGAATCTTGCTAGCGAACAGTACGAACAGGTATAGTGTTCTTCAGGACACCTCCATTTTCATTTATTTACGAACATTACAGAACACCTACACTGTCCACGGACACCTACATTGTTTAAAAAAAAAAAAACTATTTACAACACAATAGAAAAATTAAACTTTATTTAACATATATTAATAATTTATGACAGAGAAGGTGAGGCAGAAACAGAAACAAAAACAGGAGAGTTAGGGGTTTCATCATGATTGTTATTAGGTGAAGAAGGGATGGAAGTCTCATCAAAACGTTTTGGGTTATGGAGAGGGTTTGGGGATATTTGACTGGGATATGGTGAGAAGGGACAAGTACATGTGGGGCAATGGTACGAGGTTTTTGGTTTAAAATGATCTTCCTCAAAAGTTTTTCAAATTATTAAAATTAGTCAACAATAAATCAATTTTTTCTTCTATACTGTGAAAAGTGTTATCCATAA
Organism: Ambystoma mexicanum; assembly: GCF_040938575.1. Taxonomy (NCBI): domain Eukaryota; kingdom Metazoa; phylum Chordata; class Amphibia; order Caudata; family Ambystomatidae; genus Ambystoma; species Ambystoma mexicanum. The sequence goes on from NC_090933.1 coordinate 824,222,720, forward strand.
CAGGTTTTTCTGAAGTATTTTCTATTTCGCTATGCTCTGTACAAAAAAAATATATGTATATGTTAAATGTACACAAAATAATAATAATTAAATGGTTTATATTATAACGTGTTTACCATTAGTTTCACTATCTTGTGACATTTCTTCATGTGGGAAATGTTCCTCTAGCCATTCCAGAGTACTAGACATTTCTGTGAGAGAAAAAAAAAAAAGATAATATATTTTTTTATCCATTACATAAAGTTTATAAATATATGAATACAATTAAGTACACTTACTATTTCAGGTAAGATATGTCCTATGTACTCAGTGGGTCTGCTCTTGTTCTCAGTTCTGTCGTATTTGTGAGGTAATTATGTTGGAAGCCAATTTATGTTCTTGTGGAATATTGAATGGTTAGTGTGTTGTGTATATGGGTTACATTTCTTATGTATTAGTACATATAGGGGCCAATTCATAGAATTCGGCGCACAAGTGGCGCACGCGGCTGGCGCACAGTGTGCGCGTGCGGTAGTCTGCACCAGCCGCGTGCGCTGAAACACATTCAGGCGCACAGCGTATTCATGGATTCCAACATCCACAACCAGCCGTGGCGCAGAGTGGCGCAGCGACCCTGCAGCAGCGTCAGTTACCCCCCCAAGAACGCCCCTTGCGCAGGGAAAAGCCATCAAAATCCCCAATCCAGCGCAAAGGGCAGCAGCAAACGCAGAGCGGGGAGCGTGTATTTCAGGGGTGTGCGGGTGTCCCCACACGCGATAGGCCTGGGTACGTGTATTACAGGGGTGCGCGAGAAAATCTACACGCGATTGGGCTGGGTACGTGGATTTCAGGGGTGCGCGAGAAAATCTACACGCGATTGGCCTGGGTACGTGTATTACAGGGGTGCGCGAGAAAATCTACACGCGATTGGGCTGGGTACGTGGATTTCAGGGGTGCGCGAGAAAATCTACACGCGATTGGGCTGGGTACGTGGATTTCAGGGGTGCGCGAGAAATTCTACACGCGATTGGCCTGGGTACGTGGATTTCAGGGGTGCGCGAGAAAATCTACACGCGATTGGGCTGGGTACGTGGAATTCAGGGGTGCGCGAGAAATTCTACACGCGATTGGGCTGGGTACGTGGATTTCAGGGGTGCGCGAGAAATTCTACACGCGATTGGCCTGGGTACGTGGATTTCAGGGGTGCGGGAGAAAATCTACACGCGATTGGGCTGGGTACGTGGATTTCAGGGGTGCGCGAGAAAATCTACACGCGATTGGGCTGGGTACGTGGATTTCAGGGGTGAGCGAGAAATTCTACACGCGATTGGGCTGGGTACGTGGATTTCAGGGGTGCGCGAGAAATTCTACACGCGATTGGCCTGGGTACGTGGATTTCAGGGGTGCGCGAGAAAATCTACACGCGATTGGGCTGGGTACGTGGATTTCAGGGGTGCGCGAGAAATTCTACACGCGATTGGCCTGGGTACGTGGATTTCAGGGGTGCGCGAGAAATTCTACATGCGATTGGCCTGGGTACGTGGATTTCAGGGGTGCGCGAGAAAATCTACACGCGATTGGGCTGGGTACGTGGATTTCAGGGGTGCGCGAGAAATTCTACACGCGATTGGGCTGGGTACGTGGATTTCAGGGGTGCGCGAGAAATTCTACACGCGATTGGCCTGGGTACGTGGATTTCAGGGGTGCGCGAGAAAATCTACACGCGATTGGGCTGGGTACGTGGATTTCAGGGGTGCGCGAGAAATTCTACACGCGATTGGCCTGGGTACGTGGATTTCAGGGGTGCGCGAGAAATTCTACACGCGATTGGCCTGGGTACATGGATTTCAGAGGTGCGTGAGAAAATCTACACGCGATTGGGCTGGGTACGTGGATTTCAGGGGTGCGCGAGAAATTCTACACGCGATTGGCCTGGGTACGTGGATTTCAGGGGTGCGCGAGAAAATCTACACGCGATTGGGCTGGGTACGTGGATTTCAGGGGTGCGCGAGAAATCCTACACGCGATTGGGCCTGTGCGAGTGGGGCAGTGTATTACGTAGGTGTGCGGGAAGTTGAAGAGGTGAATTGCCAGTGTGGGTCCTCCCAGGTCTCCCCTCTACCCCCTCCACGACCTCTGCAGGCAGCCCACACCACAGGGGACTACCCTGCACCCCTGGTCATGTCCCGCAGGCAGCCCATCCACCATGGGCATGCCCCCCAGCCAAGCCACATGTCCCCTTGCACCCCCAGCCCCCAGCACCGTGGGGCACCTGCCAGCAGGCCCCCAACCATGTCCCACTCATGTCCCCTTGCACCCCCACCCCTCCAGTCACCAGGGGCAGCCTCCACCAGGCCCCCACCCATGTCTCCCACCACCCCCACCCCTCCAGTCACCAGGGGCAGCCTCCACAAGGCCCCCACCCATGTCTCCCACCACCCCCACCCACCAGCACTGTGGGGCACCTGCCAGCAGGCCCCCAACCATGTCTCCCACCACCCCCACCCCCCAGTCACCAGGGGCAGCCTCCACCAGGCCCCCACCCATGTCTCCCACCACCCCCACTCCCCAGTCACCAGGGGCAGCCTCCACAAGGCCCCCACCCATGTCTCCCACCACCCCCATCCCCCAGTCACCAGGGGCAGCCTCCACCAGGCCCCCACCCATGTCTCCCACCACCCCCACCCCCCAGTCACCAGGGGCAGCCTCCACCAGGCCCCCACCCATGTCTCCCACCACCCCCACCCCTCCAGTCACCAGGGGCAGCCTCCACAAGGCCTCCACCCATGTCTCCCACCACCCCCACCCCCCAGCACTGTGGGGCACCTTCCAGCAGGCCCCCAACCATGTCTCCCACCAACCCCACCCCCCAGTCACGAGGGGCAGCCTCCACAAGGCCCCCACCCATGTCTCCCACCACCCCCACCCCCCAGTCACCAGGGGCAGCCTCCACAAGGCCCCCACCCATGTCTCACACCACCCCCACTCCCCCAGTCACCAGGGGCAGCCTCCACAAGGCCCCCACCCATGTCTCCCACCACCCCCACCCCCCAGTCACCAGGGGCAGCCTCCACAAGGCCCCCACCCATGTCTCACACCACCCCCACCCCTCCAGTCACCAGGGGCAGCCTCCACAAGGCCCCCCACCATGTCTCCCACCACCCCCACCCCCAGCAGGCCCCCACTCATGTCCCCTTACACCCCCACCCCTCCAGTCACCAGGGGCAGCCTCCACCAGGCCCCCACCCATGTCTCCCACCGCCCCCACCCCTCCAGTCACCAGGGGCAGCCTCCACAAGGCCCCCACCCATGTCTCCCACCACCCCCAGCCCCCAGCACTGTGGGGCACCTGCCAGCAGGCCCCCCACCATGTCTCCCACCACCCCCACCCCCAGCAGGCCCCCACTCATGTCCCCTTGCACCCCCACCCCTCCAGTCACCAGGGGCAGCCTCCACCAGGCCCCCACCCATGTCTCCCACCACCCCCACCCCTCCAGTCACCAGGGGCAGCCTCCACAAGGCCCCCACCCATGTCTCCCACCACCCCCACCCCCCAGCACTGTGGGGCACCTGCCAGCAGGCCCCCAACCATGTCTCCCACCACCCCCACCCCCCAGTCACCAGGGGCAGCCTCCACCAGGCCCCCACTCATGTCTCCCACCACCCCCACTCCCCAGTCACCAGGGGCAGCCTCCACAAGGCCCCCACCCATGTCTCCCACCACCCCCACCCCCCAGTCACCAGGGGCAGCCTCCACAAGGCCCCCACCCATGTCTCCCACCACCCCCACCCCCCAGTCACCAGGGGCAGCCTCCACAAGGCCCCCAACCATGTCTCCCAGCACCCCCACCCCTCCAGTCACCAGGGGCAGCCTCCACCAGGCCCCCACCCATGTCTCCCACCACCCCCACCCCTCCAGTCACCAGGGGCAGCCTCCACCAGGCCCCCACCCATGTCTCACACCACCCCCACCCCTCCAGTCACCAGGGGCAGCATCCACAAGTCCCCCACCCATGTCCCCCACCACCCCGACCCCCCAGTCACCAGGGGCAGCCTCCACCAGGCCCCCACCCATGTCTCCCACCACCCCCACCCCTCCAGTCACCAGGGGCAGCCTCCACAAGGCCCCCACCCATGTCTCCCACCACCCCCACTCCCCCAGTCACCAGGGGCAGCCTCCACAAGGCCCCCACCCATGTCTCCCACCAAGCCCACCCCCCAGTCACCAGGGGCAGCCTCCACAAGGCCCCCACCCATGTCTCCCACCACCCCCTCTCCCCCAGTCACCAGGGGCAGCCTCCACCAGGCCCCCACCCATGTCTCCCACCACCCCCACCCCTCCAGTCACCAGGGGCAGCCTCCACAAGGCCCCCACCCATGTCTCCCACCACCCCCACCCCCCAGTCACCAGGGGCAGCCTCCACAAGGCCCCCAACCATGTCTCCCAGCACCCCCACCCCTCCAGTCACCAGGGGCAGCCTCCACCAGGCCCCCACCCATGTCTCCCACCACCCCCACCCCTCCAGTCACCAGGGGCAGCCTCCACAAGGCCCCCACCCATGTCTCCCACCACCCCCACTCCCCCAGTCACCAGGGGCAGCCTCCACAAGGCCCCCACCCATGTCTCCCACCACCCCCACCCCCCAGTCACCAGGGGCAGCCTCCACAAGGCCCCCACCCATGTCTCCCACCACCCCCACACCCCCAGTCACCAGGGGCAGCCTCCACAAGGCCCCCACCCATGTCTCCCACCACCCCCACCCCCCAGTCACCAGGGGCAGCCTCCACAAGGCCCCCACCCATGTCTCACACCACCCCCCACCCCTCCAGTCACCAGGGGCAGCCTCCACAAGGCCCCCCACCATGTCTCCCACCACCCCCACCCCCAGCAGGCCCCCACTCATGTCCCCTTGCACCCCCACCCCCCAGCACTGTGGGGCACCTGCCAGCAGGCCCCCAACCATGTCTCCCACCACCCCCACCCCTCCAGTCACCAGGGGCAGCCTCCACAAGGCCCCCCACCATGTCTCCCACCACCCCCACCCCCAGCAGGCCCCCACTCATGTCCCCTTGCACCCCCACCCCCCAGCACTGTGGGGCACCTGCCAGCAGGCCCCCAACCATGTCCCACTCATGTCCCATTGCACCCCCACCCCCCAGCAGGCCCCTACTCATGTCCCCCTGCACCCCCACCCCCCAGCACTGTGGGGCACCTGCCAGCAGGACCCCAATCATGTCCCCTTGCACCCCCACCCCCCAGCAGGCCCCCACTCATGTCCCCCTGCACCCCCACCCCCCAGTACTGTGGGGCACCTGCCAGCAGGCCCCCAACCATGTCCCCTTGCACCCCCACCCCCCAGCAGGCCCCCACTCATGTCCCCCTGCACCCCCACCCCCCAGCACTGTGGGGCACCTGCCAGCAGGCCCCCAACCATGTCCCCTTGCACCCCCACCCCCCAGCACTGTGGGGCACCTGCCAGCAGGCCCCCAACCATGTCTCCCACCACCCCCACCCCTCCAGACACCAGGGGCAGCCTCCACAAGGCCCCCCACCATGTCTCCCACCACCCCCACCCCCAGCAGGCCCCCAATCATGTCCCCTTGCACCCCCACCCCCCAGCAGGCCCCCACTCATGTCCCCCTGCACCCCCACGCCCCAGCACTGTGGGGCACCTGCCAGCAGGCCCCCATCCATGTCCCCTTGCACCCCCACCCCCCAGCACTGTGGGGCACCTGCCAGAAGGCCCCCAACCATGTCCCCTTGCACCCCCACCCCCCAGCACTGTGGGGCACCTGCCAGCAGGCCCCCAACCATGTCCCACTCATGTCCCCTTGCACCCCCACCCCCCAGCAGGCCCCCACTCATGTCCCCTTGCACCCCCACCCCCCAGCAGGCCCCTACTCATGTCCCCCTGCACCCCCACCCCCCAGCACTGTGGGGCACCTGCCAGCAGGCCCCCAATCATGTAACCTTGCACCCCCACCCCCCAGCAGGCCCCCACTCATGTCCCCCTGCACCCCCAACCACCAGCACTGTGGGGCACCTGCCAGCAGGCCCCAACCATGTCCCCTTGCACCCCCACCCCCCAGCAGGCCCCCACTCATGTCCCCCTGCCCCCAGGTCCTGACGAAACGCAATCATGGCAGTAATGTGCAGCATACCCAGCACAAACACCCAGCCAAGGATTGCATCCACCCACATAGTAGATGCAATTACATGATACAACCCCAATGGCAATTATGTAAATGAGCACATGTCCCTCACACACACATACACAATGGGTGCAAGTGAATGTCAAAACCCATATCATGACATGCATGAAACCAATGAGAAAATACCACAAATGTAAGTAATAAATAGATGTATTAAAGATGAAAATGAAGTAAAGAAATAAAACACACAACAATGGGGATGACAAAACAAATGGTCCATGTCCGAGAACTAATAGAAAAAATAAAAAAACAAAGGAATCCAAAAACTAATGTAGTCCAAAGCAAAATAATGGGGGGAAAAATAAGGAAAAACCATTGCCTCATGGTGAACACAAATATAAATCCAACAAATGTTTTCCAAACATCAAACTATATACAAGAACATCCCAGGGTCCATGAGCCCAACACCATAAATTAAACCTACTACTACTAACTAATAATAAAAATATATACAGAAAAGTGGCCATTGTCCGAGCGGTCCAAAAAAAAGTTACAAAATAAAGGAAACCTAACACTAACTAACTAAAGAACTATATACAATGGCAGCGGGCAAGTCCTGCGGCTCACTCTGTGATATTGCCGGCCAGGGAATCCTCGAACTCCATGTCGATGTCCCGGAGGCGGGACTCTGTCCTGGCCCCGAGGTCTCGCAGGGACAACCCCGTGTCCACCTCAAACTCCCTGCGAGCTTCCTCGAGGCACTCAGCCCGCCTCAACGCCCGACGCATGGAGAACTCCGCCCTGACCATGGTGAGCCGCTCCTCTTCCGCCCGCTGCCGCTCCGCACCTATCCGCTGGACCAACTGCTCCCACACGGAAGACACTGCCATCCCAGGGTTCTCCTGCCCTCCGGCCGATGCCTGCCCCTCTGATCTTGATGGCCCCGAGCCATGATGCCTCCCACGTCGAGCCTGCTGCTGCCTCCGACGCCACTGCCTCTGCCAGCACGACGGCATCCAGGCTGATGGAATCCACCGATGCCGTCGTGCACGTGCCCTGCCAGATGATGCCGGCACATCCTCCATCTGCAGGGGGACAGTTGCTGGTGTGTCCACCCCTGCTGGACCTTCGACTCCCGACTGTGGCAGGGATGGGGTCCCCACCGAGCTGGCTGCGTTGGTCGGGGCAGGTCCACAGGGGGCCCTGGTGGCATCTGGGCCGGAAGACGGCATGGAGCACGACTGGCGCATAGCCACCACAGAGGAGGAGAGGGTCGCCAGAAGGCCCCACACATGTAGGAAACCCGCGACCATGGCGGCTCCCAAATGGTTCACGTACGCACAGTGCTCTTCGTGATGATGTGCATGCTCCTCCCGGGAAGCATGCACCTCATCACGAATGCCAGCCGTGCGCAACGCGACACCAATCAGGACCCTCTCCACACGGCCAGGGGTCCCCTCGTCCGCAGGTAGAGGAGTGTCAGATGACATGGACATCTCCCCTACCTGCGGACGGGCCTGGGATGGGGCATCCCTGCTGGTGCATGCTGGTGCAGTCACAGTGTCAGGGACAGTGACATGCACAGGCACCTCCACGGCGACCTGTGCTGCCTCCTGCCCCTGGCCCTGGACTGCACCACTTGCACCAGCGGGGATGCCCCCACCAGGCCCCATGTGTGGCTCAGTAGCGGCCTCCTCCCCCTCTGTGGAAACCACCAACCTGGATGTCTCCACGCCGTCTTCCGCCGGTGCAAGCCCCTGTGGGGGCTCACCCACCCCTTCCGCTGCAGCCGTGGTGGCATCCCCGCCGCTCTGCTCCACAGCGCCTTCTCCGCCCTCTTCTTCACTTGCCACTGTGTAGAGGGAGACATAGAACACAAGCATCAGGGTACTGTACAATGGTCCCCTAGACAGGAAGCAACAGCAGATGAGTGGCACTGTCATACATCACTTCCATCATGTCCCTCCACAACACATGGGTCAGTGCAGGCAAAACACATACAGTAACAGGCATGGTGCATGCCATGGACATTGGCATACATGACCAGGGGACTCATGATTCATACAATGTTGGTTTTAAACTCACATGCATCATGGGTCTTGCCATCACATGCACACACCTCACCGTAGTTCCATCCATCTGGCCTCGTACACCACAGACGCAGTGGATACAAGGATGACTAGGCTGCGTCAGTGAATCTGAACATTGTCACAGACATGTGTCATGCATCCATGGCAGTTACAAGTCACAGACACGCAGGTCAGACACACACACATGGACACCATACGTGTACATGGGACCAGCACCCATCCCTCACCCCCACCCATGTCCAGGAACAGAGACTGCCATGCTTCCATGTGTCCATTCCTCACAGAGCCCCCCATGTTGCAATAGAACACATGCACCAACCATGTGGTTCACACATCACTGTACTCACATGCCTGACCATGATGTCCCTGCACACACACATACGTACATGGCCTATGTCACACATACAGGCAGGTATCAGACAACCAGCACACTGCAACATGCCCTGTCTCACACAGTAATGCTTGGCCACTTACCGGCCAACTCCAGATCGGTCTGCCTCCGAAGGATCTGGGCGTGGAGCGCTGGGTCTACGCGTTCCAGGACCCTCATCTGGATGTCACTCAGGCGTGCCCGGCCCCCCTCCGCGAGGCGCCGGGCCTTATTGAGGGTCCTGGACCTCAAGTCCTCCCAGCGCTTCTTGATGTGCTTGATGTCGCGGGTTGCCACCCCCTCCGCGTTGATGGCAACCACTACATCGTCCCAGATCCTCTCCCGTCCTTCCTTGTTGGCGCGTGGTCTTCCGAAGAGGGCATCATAATGCCCCAGGACATGCTCCACCAGGACACCAACTTCCTTCTCACTGAAGCTGGTGGCCCTCTGCCTCTCTGGCTGGGGGTCGCCACTGGTCTCAGATGGTGCTTGCCCCGACATGGCGACCCCCGAGGCAGGCGTGGGTGGGCAACTGGGTCCTGGGGCTGGGCTGTGGAGCGATGGTATCCCAGTCGGGAGTCTACTGTTCCAGCAGGGGTCGACACAGCAACTGGACCCCTGCAGATGGCTGATGTGCAGGCACCAAATGGCAGGGCACGGTGGCAGCAGGCAGGCAGGCAGGCAGGCAGGCAGGCAGGCAGGCAGCAGCAGATGGCACGTGGGAGGCTGCTCGGGGCACTGGGGGGCAGTGATTCGGCCTTCAGGGCAGGAGCGTGGTCTTCCGTGTGTATTCGTGTGGCCAGCTTGATACGGAGTGATTTGGCACGTGAAAAATCTGCACGTCAGCGTGTAATTCGAGGAAAGGCCCTTAGCGCGTAAGCGCGTCTGCACGCATACGCATTTTCATTGGACCAAAGGCCCTCAGCGCGTGAGCGCGTCTGTGACGTGTCGTGCGAGGGTGTATCCCTCATTGCACGTGATGACAGAACACACGTGGATTTCAACCAATCGCGTGTGAAAGTTCACGGCACCCCGGAACACACGTACCCAGGCCAATCGCGTGTAGATTTTCTCGCGCACCCCTGTAATACACGTACCCAGGCCAATCGCGTGTGGAACTACCCACGCACCCGGAAACACACGTACCCAGGCTAATCGCGCGTGTAATGCGCGTAATCGCGCGTGAAAAACTGCACGTCCGCGTGTAATGCGCGTAATCGCGCGTGAAAAACTGCACGTCCGCATGTAATGCGCGTAATCGCGCGTGAAAAACTGCACGTCCGCGTGTAATGCGCGTAATCGCGCGTGAAAAACTGCACGTCCGCATGTGACGTGACGCGCGCGTGCGTTTCCCTCAGCACGGGTTAAAGGTGAGCGGGCCCAGCAGTTCGCTGTACGTGCCTTCCGTGGAGACCGACGTGTGTTGCTGCTTCCAGTTGTTTCGCGCGCCATCTACTTCACAGCTCTCAAGGACGTATCTCTTCTTTTGGCGGGGGTATTGGCTACGCGTGTTTTTCTGCATCGCGCTAGTCAGACGGTGAGTCGCAAACGCTCCTTTTCCCACTGCGGGTGCCCCTGTGTATTGCACCCATTTTCGATGTCATCGTAGCCTGCGTGTCCCACGCGTACGCGTTATTCGTGTTACTGGGTGCCACCGCGTACTGCGGGAGGTTAAATCCACGCACGTAGGCTGCAGGGTTGCGTGCACGGTTTTACTGCAGTTTTGGGGTGCCTGAGCGTTGCGTGACCCGTCACCACATCACCGGGGTCACATACAGCCTTGCAGGTGCAGGGGGGCTGTTAACATCTTGCTTCCCACCCCCTTCACACCAATTGCCCAGGTCAATTGTGCTGTACACCTCCCATTGGCACCACTCCATCTGTGCCAGCACTATTACATCTGTGCCATGGTTGGGAGGCCACCAAAGGTGAGGGGCGCCTCAGCTGGGCGTACTCCTCGTGGCGGGCGTGGTCGGGGACGTGGCCGTGGTGACCAGGGAGTAGGGGGACTCCAGGGTGTCCAGGGCGGCCACAGAGGGGGAAGAGGCAGGGGTGCGCCACTTGAGCACAATGTTGTGCCATGTGTTGGTGCAGCCATGCCACCACCCCCTGTGGTTCCGGGGGATGCAGCTCCTGCATCTGGCACTGGCACCTGTATGACCCGGCAGTCCGTTCCATCGACTGCCACGGGCCCAAGGGTAGCGGTAGCTGCAGGTGCAGCTGTGGACACCGCCACCCAGGCTCAGGGTCTGCCAGCGCAGGCTGCGTTGGCACTTGAAGAGCCCTTGGTAGATCTCCAACAGGCCAGGGGGGAAACCATAGGGGCACGCCGGGCTGCTCAGACCAAGACACGTGTCCCTGGGGCAGTCATGTCATCTGCTGCCCCGAACAGCCGGGTGTTGGCAAGTGCAGGGGCAGATGCACCCAACAGCACCCCGGTTGTGAGTCTGCCAACCAGGACCGTTGCGGTCAATGACCCTGCCACAGCTGATGTTGCTGCGCAGGGTCCATTAGTGGGCACCCAGCTGCCACTGACACAAGTCAGGCCTTTGGTCATCCCTCCATCTGCCACTCCCTCGGCTCAATCCACCGAACCCACTGGCCATACTGGTCAGGGCGGCATTAGCCAGCCAGGGTCTGCGCCACAGTCCAAGAGGAGGAAGGTTGCACCTGCAGCACAGGCTGGGACCCCACACACAGCCACGACCTCCTGCACGTCGAGGAAGAAGCCTTTCTGTAAGCAGGAACTGGACTTCCTCGTGGAAAACGTGCGGGGACACAGCCGTGACATGCTAGTGGGTGCCAATAGTCAGACTACGGCTGCCCAACGTGACACCCACTGGAAGCATGTTGCGGAACATGTCAGTTCATTCGGCCATGAGGTGCGCACGGCGCAGGAGTGCAAAAAGCGCTGGAATGACATCAAGCGCAGCACTAAGGCTAAGCGTGCCTCAAATTACAACTTGACTCTGGTGACTGGCGGTGGGCCTGCACCAGAGGAGGAAGAACTCACTCCGCATGAGGCTCTCGTTGCGGAGTTCATACCACCAGAATTGGTCGAAGGTGTGGGAGAGATGCTGGACTTTGATGCCCAGTCCAGTGAGTGTTGATGCGTAGTTGTTGAGGACGTGTGTGTTTCACTTGTGGGATGTGTTGTGCATGATTGCTGCTACATGTGACGTGTACATGGTTCTGATGTGTAAGTAATGCAATGCTACCGTCATGCATGTCTCCTCTGCCTGCATGCGGGACTCCATGTGGGCATGCTCCCTTGCCCCTCCTCCGCCACTCTGCGCCCCAGTTCCACCTTTGCACTGGTCTGCTACATTCTTGCCAATGTGTAGTTTCTTGTTCATGTGTCCTGTGTAGATGCTAACTTCCAGCTTAGAAACTGCCAGACATATGCCATGTGGTACAGCCTTAGTACTCGATGCAGGGTATCCCACTTGTACTGTGCATGGGTCAGATGTCCCGCAGGGACATGAGTGCCCATTCATGCTCCATGTGCATTGCACGCATGCCCCTATGTGTCCTTGACTGGATGATCACTGTAATATGAGTCCTTGGTTACATACATTGCCTGCCATATTATCGGCCTCCCCATGTCAACTGTGGCTCAGTCCTGCGTTGCACACATGTTTAGGCTCTGACAATCTGTGTGGCTCACAGGCCTCAGCCTGTTCAATGGCCAATGACTCTGTCCAACTCTTGTTGTGTCTTCTTCACACGTGGCTGGCCTCCGGATCTTCCATCATGTGTCCTGCCCACTGTCCCAGCATCATTTGCAGTGTTGTAATTTGAATCACATTAAGCTGTTGATGCCAGTCAACACTGCTTGTCAATACACAGGTGTATGGGCAGCCTTTTGATACCATGCTAGGCATCCCTGCTTTGGTACTGGGGTGGAGGGGTGCTTGGCTGCTAGACATGGTACACATTGAATACACAATGCACGTGATGTCTGAATTTGACATTGCACTGCCTTCACATTTCCTGGCACACACCATGGAGTGCTTGTATATGTAGGTAGTGAGTGGCGTACACATTTTCAGCACTGCATAGACCCACTTCCATGCAAACTGCCACCTTTCAACAGGTCTGATCACAGTAGCTATTCAAAGTAGACCCAGCATGCATGCCAGGTCATATGTTGTGTGTCACATGTCTGCCGGATGCCTTTGCTGTCGGTGTGTGTGTGTGTTGTGTGCTTCTGACATGTGTAGTGACCTTTTCCTCTCTATTTTTCAGGTGATGACGCAATGGATGCAGAGGATGGTGTTGTCATACCAGACACAGGGTTGGTAAGACCACATCAACCCGGCACTAGTGGGGGTCGTGGGGTGGTAGGCCACGAAAACCCCCAAGTGCTGCAGTCCATCCTGTCTCTGGCTGCCTATGAGTCCAGCCTTGATGACGACTCTGACGTCCATGTTGAGTTGGATGAGCATCAAGTCCATGTGTCAGGGGTGAGTGATTCTGATGTGGACACTCCTCTGTCTGCGACACCTGCACTGAGGGATCAGACAGTCTTGGTTCCTCCGCCCGTGGTGGATCGGGACGCAGGGTCACCCTCCACACCAGTCACTGATGTGCCTGGGACATCACGTCGACGGGGGCATGTAGTCGTGCAGCCGCAGGCGGTGCCAACACAGCGAGGACCTCCGGTCCTTGGGTCCCGCAGGGGTCAAGCCCGGCAACGCGGTCGCCGCGCGCAACCGCTGTATACTGAGTGGGAGCAAGACATGACTGCCAATTCCGAACGGCAGGGGGCAGCAATGGAGAACATCGCTGACAGCATGGAGCGTGTGGCCCGATCTGTGCTCCCCCCTGCTAGGCAGGTGCTTCTCCAGCAGCAGGCGGCACGGTCCACGGCCCGCTCGCTCAGGCTGGGCATGGCGGCCTCAGACAGGGCACGCCAGGCTGAAATGTCGTCTCTGCGTCAAGCAATTGCTGCTCACGCAGAGGCGCACATGGATGCCCTGAGGGAGGAGTATGCCTCCCTCAGATCCACTCTGGGTGTCCTTATGATGTCCCAGAGGCAGCAGGCAGAGGAGAGGTTTGCACAGCTTGAGCGCACCATCTCGGCTGAGCTACAGGCTTGCCGGGAGGTGCAGCGGTTGTCCAGCCAGGCCTTGCAGGAGGAACTCCGTGTTACACGTGCTACCTTGCAAGAGGAAGCACGTGTATCACGTGAGGTTCTGCATGCAGACCTATGTAACATCGCCACACAGAACCAGGCTCACCTGTCCGGCAGACTTGCTGCCGACGAGGGGCAAGCTGCGGCTAGGCTTGGCCAGGCTACTGTGCCACGTCCTCCTTTCCGGGATGAGCCAGACTCGGACGACCATCTATCTCCCACATAGGTCGTGCTGTGCAGGCGTTGAGCCCATGGAGGTATTTTTTTTTGGCTCAGCATCATCGCATGTGGATGTTGAGCAGCACCCTGTACCTCCCCCCTCCTGGGTGCCTCCCCTCCCCCCCGGGTCGTATGTGGCCATTTTTGATTTTTCGTTTAGTTTAGTTAGTTAAGTTTCTGTTTGATAGTTAGTTTAAATAGGTAATGTAGGTTTTCCATAGTTAGTGTAATTAGTTAATAGTTGAGTTAGTTTAAAATTTGCAGTCTATTGTGCTTTCATGTGACAGTGCGGTGCCTTGTGGTTTTTGAAGGCATCCACTGTCTGTTCCAGCTGGGCCCTTCATGGTTGTCTTGTGTATGTGTTTGCTGCTTGGGTTCCTTGACTCACATATGCCACTCCTGCCTCCCTTATCCATGGGCTCGCAAGGATGGTTCGGTGTTACAGAATTTTACACAAGGGCTTTGGACTGTCATATCTGTGGCATGTCTGGTGCTTTGTGACTTGTGTTGACACCCCTAGTGGGGATGATTTAGGTGTAATTGTCCACTGTTCAGCTTTTGCTAGACGGGGTGTGTCATGATTAATGTGGACATTGATTGCTATGCATTGTGTATTATGTCTCATTTCTTTCCTGTACACGTGCCTGTTGCAATTCATGCTGTAGATAGTGTTCCACACTTTGGAAGTCAAAGACGGACTGATGGTGTGATTTGTGATGTGACTCTCTGACATGGTCAAGTAATGAGATGCCTGATGAGACACACACAGATCACTTTGATGCATTAATCATTTGTTTCATGCACTTTCTGCAGGGGGATGAGGCACCAGAGCACCTTTGCCAGCAGACATGGCCCATTGGACGACGGATTTCCTGACCCGTTTGTTGGTGCCCACATGCACATGTGTGCACGAGCAGAGCCACAGTGATTGCAGACCCACATCCTAGAACTGCTGACATGTTCCAAGGAACTCCAGGCAAGGTGAGCATCACAGGGGGGCCACGACACAGCAAAGCTTGCACCAGGCGAGTTGCACATGCAGGCTTAGTCACAGCACTGAGGGTGAGCTTAGACGAATATTGGTGTTGAAGCACACAATGCAGCTCAGATGTGTTTGTGGACTGATGGCTGTTGATAGTAGGGTTGTCTGGGACACATGCAGGGGCAGTGGCACATACCCTGCGGTACACCAAGGTTCATTGAGGCACTTGTATCAACCATGTAGCCTTCCGAGACATGGAAAGGGGCAGCTCACAGGGACATACAGCAAGGGACATACTTGGGTGCAGTGCATGTCTATTCCACGTACTTCATGATAAATGCACTGCCAACTTTGTTTTGGTCATGGTGGTACGCAACTTGCTCTGTAGTCATGGCTTGCCATATGGGTCTGTCTGCTTACCCAGGGAACATTGCATGTTGTGTGAATTGTGACACATTGGTGTTCCATTTGCCACGCACCCACCAGCGCCTGACTTACTGCATTGACTGTGTATGACCCGTCACAGGGGTGATGTTATATATGGGTACGAAGCATCGAGCACTGATTGTCTGTTTGTAGAGTAGTTTGTTGCTATGGGGCATGTTTTGTGTTGTGTTTTCGTGTAATTGGCACATACAGGTTGTTGACTGTGTCTCTCTTTGCAGCATTGGAGTGCTCCTGTAACCGGCCCTGAGAGTGCGCAGGCAGGAGGCCAGCACTCAAAACCAGAGCTAAGTGTCTTGTTGTTTTCCTTACAAACTGCCCTGCATAGGCTTGCTGGGGAGTGTACTGATGCATGGATGTATGTGTGGTCCTATTTGGTATGATTATTTCCCTATTCACCCGTGATCCTATGCAATTATGAAACCTGTACCCTCTACCGGTGTTCCTGCTTCCCGTGCCTATCCAAGCAACGTTCCCTGACCCTCTTTCCCCACTGGGGTTGCGGATGCCTGTGTAAGCCCCGAACTTGCAGGCGCCAAAACCCTAGAGGGGGTGGTTGGTTCGTACGACTCCTGAGCCTGGACTACAGAAGGCCATGACAATGATGTCCAAGTTTGTTTGGATTGTGTATGTGTTCATGCAGGTTGTACATTTTCGTGCATTCCCTAGTTTCATGTGTCATTCCTCCTCCCCTCACCTGCCACTCATTCCAGTCATCCAGTGTGTATACTGGAGGGGTGGGGGTGGTGGGAGACATGGTTGGGGGCCTGCTGGCAGGTGCCCCACAGTGCTGGGGGGTGGGGGTGCAGGGGGACATGAGTGGGGGCCTGCTGGGGGGTGGGGGTGCAAGGGGACATGGTTGGGGGCCTGCTGGCAGGTGCCCCACAGTGCTGGGGGGTGGGGGTGCAGGGGGACATGAGTGGGGGCCTGCTGGGGGGTGGGGGTGCAAGGGGACATGGTTGGGGGCCTGCTGGCAGGTGCCCCACAGTGCTGGGGGGTGGGGGTGCAGGGGGACATGAGTGGGGGCCTGCTGGGGGGTGGGGGTGCAAGGGGACATGGTTGGGGGCCTGCTGGCAGGTGCCCCACAGTGCTGGGGGGTGGGGGTGCAGGGGGACATGAGTGGGGGCCTGCTGGGGGGTGGGGGTGCAAGGGGACATGGTTGGGGGCCTGCTGGCAGGTGCCCCACAGTGCTGGGGGGTGGGGGTGCAAGGGGACATGAGTGGGGGCCTGCTGGGGGGTGGGGGTGCAAGGGGACATGAGTGGGACATGGTTGGGGGCCTGCTGGCAGGTGCCCCACAGTGCTGGGGGGTGGGGGTGCAGGGGGACATGAGTGGGGGCCTGCTGGGGGTGGGGGTGCAAGGGGACATGGTTGGGGGCCTGCTGGCAGGTGCCCCACAGTGCTGGGGGGTGGGGGTGCAAGGGGACATGAGTGGGACATGGTTGGGGGCCTGCTGGCAGGTGCCCCACAGTGCTGGGGGGTGGGGGTGCAGGGGGACATGAGTGGGGGCCTGCTGGGGGGTGGGGGTGGTGGGAGACATGGTTGGGGGCCTGGTGGAGGCTGCCCCTGGTGACTGGAGGGGTGGGGGTGGTGTGAGACATGGTTGGGGGCCTGGTGGAGGCTGCCCCTGGTGACTGGAGGGGTGGGGGTGGTGGGAGACATGGGTGGGGGCCTGGTGGAGGCTGCCCCTGGTGACTGGAGGGGTGGGGGTGGTGGGAGACATGGGTGGGGGCCTGGTGGAGGCTGCCCCTGGTGACTGGAGGGGTGGGGGTGGTGTGAGACATGGTTGGGGGCCTGGTGGAGTCTGCCCCTGGTGACTGGAGGGGTGGGGGTGGTGGGAGACATGGGTGGGGGCCTGGTGGAGGCTGCCCCTGGTGACTGGAGGGGTGGGGGTGGTGGGAGACATGGGTGGGGGCCTGGTGGAGGCTGCCCCTGGTGACTGGAGGGGTGGGGTTGGTGTGAGACATGGGTGGGGGCCTTGTGGAGGCTGCCCCTGGTGACTGGAGGGGTGGGGGTGGTGGGAGACATGGGTGGGGGCCTTGTGGAGGCTGCCCCTGGTGACTGGGTGGTGGGGGTGGTGTGAGACATAGGTGGGGGCCTTGTGGAGGCTGCCCCTGGTGACTGGGGGGTGGGGGTGGTGGGAGACATGGGTGGGGGCCTGGTGGAGGCTGCCCCTGGTGACTGGAGGGGTGGGGGTGGTGTGAGACATGGGTGGGGGCCTGGTGGAGGCTGCCCCTGGTGACTGGGGGGTGGGGGTGCAAGGGGACATGAGTGGGACATGGTTGGGGGCCTGCTGGCAGGTGCCCCATGGTGCTGGGGGGTGGGGGTGCAAGGGGACATGTGGCTTGGCTGGGGGGCATGCCCATGGTGGATGGGCTGCCTGCGGGACATGACCAGGGGTGCAGGGTAGTCCCCTGTGGTGTGGGCTGCCTGCAGAGGTCGTGGAGGGGGTAGAGGGGAGACCTGGGAGGACCCACACTGGCAATTCACCTCTTCAACTTCCCGCACACCCACGTAATACACTGCCCCACTCGCACAGGCCCAATCGCGTGTAGGATTTCTCGCGCACCCCTGTAATACACGTACCCAGGCCAATCGCGTGTAGATTTTCTCGCGCACCCCTGAAATCCACGTACCCAGGCCAATCGCGTGTAGCATTTCTCGCGCACCCCTGTAATACACGTACCCAGGCCAATCGCGTGTAGATTTTCTCGCGCACCCCTGTAATACACGTACCCAGGCCAATCGCGTGTAGCATTTCTCGCGCACCCCTGAAATCCACGTACCCAGGCCAATCGCGTGTAGATTTTCTCGCGCACCCCTGTAATACACGTACCCAGGCCAATCGCGTGTAGCATTTCTCGCGCACCCCTGAAATCCACGTACCCAGGCCAATCGCATGTAGATTTTCTCGCGCACCCCTGAAATCCACGTACCCAGGCCAATCGCGTGTAGCATTTCTCGCGCATCCCTGTAATACACGTACCCAGGCCAATCGCGTGTAGATTTTCTCGCGCACCCCTGTAATACACATACCCAGGCCAATCGCGTGTAGCATTTCTCGCGCACCCCTGAAATCCACGTACCCAGGCCAATCGCGTGTAGATTTTCTCGCGCACCCCTGTAATACACGTACCCAGGCCAATCGCGTGTAGCATTTCTCGCGCACCCCTGAAATCCACGTACCCAGGCCAATCGCGTGTAGATTTTCTCGCGCACCCCTGAAATCCACGTACCCAGGCCAATCGCGTGTAGATTTTCTCGCGCACCCCTGTAATACACGTACCCAGGCCAATCGCGTGTAGAATTTCTCGCGCACCCCTGAAATCCATGTACCCCGCTCAATCGCGTATTTAACTTCCCGCGCGCCACTTTTTTGATGCGCTGGGACTCTACCGCCTGCCTTCGTGTGGCGGCTGTGTTTCAGCTTGTGCGTGTCTTTGGCTGTGCGTGGCTTTGCCCTATTCGATTCCATGAATACGTGTGGTTCGAGTGCGTGTGGGCGTTCCGTCTGCTTCCCTGCAGTACATCCCCAGTTACGCCCTTATTTTCGCGTGTTGTTCCCCATTCCGCGCGTTACGCCCCATGTCCCGCCCACTTTCTGGTGTGTGCGCTGCGGTTGTGCGCTTTCACTGTGCGCGTTGCGCACGCCTTTCGCGATGTTGCAGTGACGTGTGCGCCATGCACGGGTTTGGCGCACATCCCGAGGAAGACACGCGCAGGGACTTCCATGAATCGCACGCGTGCGCGTGCGCCTCTTTTTTTCCGCTTGCGCCTGCTTGCGCCTGCTTGCGCGTAGATTTTCGGCGCACGTTTGTTCCATGAATCGGCCCCATAATGTGTTTGTGTGCTTCTTTTTGAATTTGTTAAATGTTCCTATGTTATGATACAACAATCAAACATACTCCCCCAGAGTTTTTAGGTAGTGGTACTGTTCTTCGAACATGTCCGCGAACATTAAATGAGTTCGCAGACATCAAGTACAGTAGAAGAGATTCAGTCAGTTCCATATGATATGTATATAAAGTCAAAGTCATTATTGTTAAGTTGCACTACTAAAAACCTATGAAATTCAGTGAAAAAACTTTGTTAAAGGGACGTTATGGTTAAGTTGCACTAATAAAAACCTATGAAATTGAAATTCAGTGAAAAAACTTTGTTAAAGGGACGTTATGGTTAAGTTGCGCTACTAACAACCTATCAAATTCAGTGAAAAAACTTTGTTAAAGGGACGTTATGGTTCCAAGTAAAACCATAAAACCCTTGAAATTCGCCAGTTATGGTAAGCTAAGCAACCATAACTCGCGCCACCACCGTGCACTGCTAAGACTAACACCCAGGACATCAAAGATGACATCACAAATGTCATTGATGACATCACTGATGACTCAAAGAATGACAGCCGGAATGATGTTAGCGGTGGGTGACATAAACGGTCTGCTAGCAGCTATCCTAGGGGAGAGAGCTGACAACATTTGGAGACATGCAGGGTATGCAAGTGTAACAGCACAAAACACGACACACAATGGAGCACCATTTTAAAAAAAGTTTTTATTTGTTTATGGTTAGAATACACCTTTACAAAATAATGATGAATTACATTTAAATACACAACATTAAGCACATGTAAAATCATTCACAATCTAAAAAAATATACCAATCTAAATGTTAAGCCTAATAAAAATACAATTTGCCTGGTCTTCTACATAAATTACACAAACATTCCAACTCCAATCGCAATTATTAAAATGCATTTTTCAACTTGATAATCCTTCCTAAAAATCATTTAGTGAACTACACAAAATACAAAAACATTGTCAAGACTTAGTGTAACTTCCAAGATCAAACTCCCCAAAACAACAACAAAGCATGTCATATTTAAGGGAGAATTTGTTTTCAATCACAACTCATATTACCACAGAATTGCCAATATCTTATATAGATGAAGTCTAAGTTAACGGTGTTTACTAAATTATTCAGCACGTTGCTCGTAAATACTACAGTCATAATGCAAACCTTGATTCATGTTTATTGCAGGGCGCTCCCTATTCGTTACACTCCATCCACTTTACAGCTAATTACGAAGTTGTCGCTAAGTTAACTTCAATAATTTTTAACAGCTGTACCAAGGCAAAGGTTAATAGATTATGGTTTTCTACCATCATTCTTTCCCATAGAAATTCTAAACAATCCCCAAAGTTTGGATTAACAAAATTCATCAGAAGATTGGTCCGGGCTACATTGAATTGTGGACATTCAAATACTAAGTGCTTAATTGTTTCAAAAGGCTCAAAACACATAGCAAATCTACAATTCATAATTAAGTAAATAAATAAAGTACATGCGTGTATACTTGCAAGGAAAAATACTTATGTACATGCAGCAGGGAGATCTTCTGTGAGTAATTTTTGCATATTCAATAAAAGTACTGTATTCCTTAAGCTGTTCCAAAGTACATATCCAATCCCTCTCAAACGTTTTATTTTTACTCGAGCTGGTCTTAGACATAGATCGCTGCTGGTTACCGAAAGGTTATCTAACACGCTTTGCATACACCTTTCAAATTGGTTAAGTGAATCAACACTTTTAGACAGAATAACTTCATGCAGTTCTTGGTATAGGGAATTTTATGGGGGATTCAAAATGTTTGCATAGTTCATCAAGGAACGCTATAATGCCCTGCATGACAAAGAAACAAGGCCAAGTTTGTGGCGGACTATGCAGTTCGGGATTGAGAGTGCTAGATTTAAGGCACCTTTTAACAAACACCCCTGTAGAGTGTGAAGTGGTTTACTAAAATCGAGCAAACACATATCCAATGAGTAAAGAATCACAGCTTCTACTTTCATTAACAAAAACTCATGCAACAGGATTAAAGAGAATTGGTAATATTTAGGGAAAATCAACTTAACTAACTAGCTAAAGGTTGTGCTTTCTGATTTAGCCTATCTTTCCATAATTTAACAGAGGAAATATTGCTCATATAATAGCCTAAATAAGTTATCTCCGACATTTGCGGGATTAGCACTCCCCCAATCTTTCATTTATAGGCCTTTAACTTCCTTCCTGTGTTAAATACAATTATACTGTTCTTTGTTGGATTAGGCAAGAGATTCAGAGCATGGGCATATAGCTCAAATGATTGGAGCTTTGCTTGAAGACCTGCTGGAGTAGGGTCCATCAGAATGATATTGTCAGCAAATGCTAACCAATGTGTTTGTAAAGCTCCCATTCTCAACGCATTCATTCCCATCGCTTTCCATAGAATATCCAGGTCACATAGATAAAGATTAAAAAGTATTGCTGCCAGATTGCAACCTTGTTTCAGGCCCATATATGTCCTTATGGGCTCCGTACATGCACCTTCTATAGTGACCCTTACTTTATAGGCTGTATAATCATGAATCATAGCAATCCAATAGATCAGGACCGCTCGGATGCCCAGTACCTCCATCTTGGCCCATAGCAAGTCTCTGACAACTGTATCGAATGCTAAGGACATATCGATACTGTATTCACACAGTAGGGCATATACTTCAGATCTGCATCCCCAAAAGCTCTCTTTTTTTGGATAGCTGACGCGTATGGAGAACAGGAAATAAGGTAAGCGCGGCGCAGGAGAATGTTAATTGGAAACACAGAAGTGTGGGGACCACTGACTAGGAAATAATCATACACATATATATGAATATTTATTTCACAGAATACGTGCAGATAATGACACTGGCAACAGTGGTGAATGGACACTTTGGAAGCATAAAGCCAAACAGGTAGAAAGTGTTTTAATATTTATCATATTGTGAAAGGAGGCTTAACAAAGATCTATAATAGATGTCTTTGTATTTTTGTATTTGTCATATTGATTTGAACGCCATGATGGAACACAACCTTAACCCAGTATGTGCATGTATTTACTTTATGAATTTCACTCAATGGTGAATTATTGGGAATGGATCATGGTGATGGGAAGGTCATTGATTGAAAAATAATAGTGTTAATGGCCCTGACGCTAGACAGAGGTCCGAAATGCATTGGCAATAACTTTGAAACACTGATTGGCCAGGAATAAATAAATACCTGAAGTATATGTAATATTATACTAAGAATGGTGATTATTTAATGAAGTATATAAAAAGCATTGACGAGTGAATTGAAACCCGTCGAGGGGAGACAGAGCGAGCTCACCCAGGGTTGGAAGTTTTCCAGCCCTACTGTGTGGATATTGTTCAGAACCTGGTGCCTAGGCTCAAGGGTGAACCCCCACAACTTATTGCAGAACAAGGAACTAACAGAAATTAAAGCAGTGCCCACCCCATCTCCCAATTGGACATATCGATACTGGCCACATATACTGGAGAAACTCACATTTTCTTAGTTCCAGCTTTTATATGCGCCATAACAGTTGCATTCAGTCCTGCACTCATGTCCCTTCTGAATCCTATTTGGAACTTAGATAGGATATTATGCTGTGCGATATACTTCTCAAGATCATATAAAACTAAAATAGCACATTTTTGCTACAGTATCTATCAATGAAATGGGTTGGTAATAATTATGTTTAACAGGAACCCCTTTTTTATAAATAGGTATAACTATTGATGTTCCCCATTTCTACGGAATATTACCGGTCTGAAAGAATATATCACATTTATTTTTAAGGGTCCCATCCCATAATGTTGGATCAGCCTTGTATGCACAGGGTGGAATACCATCAGGGCCTGAAGCTTTAGAGTGGGAGAGTTTATTAATTGCCCATTCGATATCATGATTTTTCCACTTTAAGCCTTCCCTGGGTACCCCTATAGTGTGTTGATATCTAATAGCTGTGAATCTTGATGGCAAACTACATTTCTTAGATATGTGCTTCTCCCATATATCAGCTGAAATAATATTCTCTACTGGTCCACTGCTGCCTGAGTTTGGATCACGTATCACTGACCAAATTAATCTCATATCATGTTTGCAAATTGCTCTAATCAGATCACTGTTTATTTTATTTTATTTTTCCTTGTGATCTGAAGAGATCTGAGTTTGTTCTTATAGTTTTGTAGAGTTTTTTTTTTAAACATAGATACTGTTGATTACTTACTTGTGCCTTTTAAGAGTTCTGAGTTCCTTATTTTTCCTACATTTAAGTAGCTTAACGTCGTAATCGAGCTTATGTGACGTTACTGGTACTTTGGATTTCTGTTTGACCCGCAAAAAAGCAAGAGCATGTGTGACAATATCGACAATAATCGCTTCCTTTAGGAACCAGCAATAACCAGGATTCAAGATTTGCTCCTCAATTTTATTTCATTCCCACACACCTTCTCAACTAATTTACAACAGAGTGTTGGACTCCATCTAAGAGAAATGTTACCATGCTCAGACTCAGTTAATGGCAGTAACTCATCTACAACAAATCCAAGATGAGGTATTCTCGTCGATAATTGAATAAGAGCATGGTCACCATAGGAGATTGCATGAATACCTACTGTGTGCACTCTATGGATTAGCGATTTTGATATAGCAAAGTAATCTATCATAGAAGATACCGCACCATGCCTCCATGTATATTTGGGGCATGACTCCACACAGTTCACAAAGCTAATCTGCCATTCATCTAGATATATCACCCATCTAAGGCTTCTTCGCCTCGCCCTCTTCACACTCTCAATTTGTTCGTTCTCTATGTTCTCATTACTCAGGAAACACATTGAGTTGAAATCACCACCCATAATGATTTTGCAGCTGGGGTGTTGTATCAATATACTCTCCAAACAATGATCCAATTTATCAAACATATCATTAATTTCTACTTTCAGTGGATTCCAATATAGAGTTGTCAACACAATGAGATCATATACCTTAACATTAACATTCAGTTCAACTGCTATGATGTTTTCAGCACTATGCAAATATTTTGAAGTGCAGTTCATATTGTTGTTGATAGCAATTGCATGCCCTCCCACTGGGCGGCCTTCATTGGCTTTAGTAGCCTGGGAACAAAAGTTACTAAATCCCTGCAACACCAATTTGTCTGTTTGCATCGTTTCTTGGAGAAAGATAACATTAAAATTTGCAAGGGAAGAAAAGAAGCCATCCATTTGTAAATGTCAAGGTTCCATGATACAAAAACCACATCTTCTTTCCTAAATTGCTAATTTTCGGCTTATCGGCTTTGATGTTAAATATTGATTTCAATAAAGGTTCAACCCAGTCTAGCTCTTTTTTTCCCTCGGCAATTGCCAGTAATTGTGAAATGCATTATTTCTGCTCTGTGGTGCCCCCTGAGCCTCAACATAAAGGCTCCTCCTCAACCTCCTTCTGAGGACTAGGTAGGGCTAAGAAGTCATTGGCCAACAACTCATCATTTAAAGTATGTAGCCGAAAACCTAACTCAAGGAGCTCGGCCCGATAACCCCAAATGTATTTCAAAACATTTGCAGTGGGCACGTAACAGACCATCCTGTACTTATTCACGCATGCTAGCAAGATTCTCTCAATGTCCCTGGTCATTAGAATTCATAGAGAGGGGATACGGGCAAACAGATCTAACAGATACCCATGATTAATACTTGCATTGCACAAAATATCTGGATTACCTTCTAAACCAATAATGTTAAGTGCATTTTGCCCATCTGATATCCTATTAAGTGTTCCAGATTAATTCCCAGGGGTTTTATCATTGCTCTCCTTAGACCTCATTTCTTGAGCAGGTCGGTGGCCATGCAACACATCCGTCATTTCATAAGCACTCAGACCTGAGCTTCCCCATCTACACAAACATTCTTTTTACGTTCTTGACAACCAACATCACTGCCCGCTTCTGAAGATAGTACATTTTCCCCTGTTAAATTTATCTCCTTCATAAGCATTTCGGCATTTAGCACACCACACTCCAATGCTGCTTTCAGAGAGCTCATAATACCTACATGGGACTGGATGGAGGTGGCATTGGGAGCCTGCATATAGAGCACATTCTGCTTAGCAGGAACACTAAGATCATATTGTTGATGGGGCCTGAGAAATCAAATCACCACTCATGTTCCCTATGGAGACCGGTGATGTACAACAGGTAGAGTTTCCCGACGTCGCGACCTTTAACTCGAGATCACTAGTTTGCACCATCTTTTTCACAAAACTGGGGGCAGGCATAATTTGCACGGGGAGGGCTCTTGACTTCCCGGAACCGCTAATTATTATATAGTTATTTAGTGATGACGGGTTTCTTAAATTTAAATGCGTAAACGAGGAGCTACATGATTTTGCGTATGTAGCACAAGGGATAACTTCCACATTATCCACCTTCAGTTTGGACTCAAGAACCATTGTCATCAAATCCACAAGCTGACAATCGGCCTTACTAATAGAGGGCACAATCATCCGCTTCCTACACTCCATGTGAAAGTAATTCATCAAATTAATTTGTTTCTTTTCATTAGCAAAATTTGGGAGTGAGATAGGTTTGTTAACTCTCCCACCGCGCTCCTCCTTTGCTTTATCTCCAGGCCGAATTATAGCGTTTGGCAGAGAGGCACGTTTAGCATCCTTCCCATTTGTGCCTAGGCCTAAGTCCGACTGTGCCAAAGACTCTGCCCCCCAAATAGCTTTCATGGGCAGAAGAAGCGCCTGACTCTCCTCGGTAAGTTGTTCTACATCAATTATGTCATCATCACCACTAAGGCCACAGCTTAACTTTGTGGGGATTTTAATATTTTTAGTATGGACCGCAGGTGTAGTTGCACCTTTTTCTGTTTTATGATTCTTTTTTAAATTATTTTTATTATCATTGTCTTTATTCAACTCAGTGCTGACTTTCCTCCATTCTTCCGCTCTTTTAACTGCTCTTAGCTGTAGTTTTTTAGTATGTCTTGAAAGAAAACCTGTCTGTTCTTTCGGGGTTTCATTAATTACCTTATCATTTGCCATTTGCTCTATTATTTTCGTAAGAACAGAAGGGCTATCAGGTGTCATTTCATCCTGATGGGATGACAGGACCCCCATAGAGGATTTTAGCACTAAAATGTCATCTTAATATCATTCATTTCACTTTTGATGGAATTAATGTTCTCTACCAAACCTTCCATATACTGACAAGGAGGCGCTGTCAAAGGTGCAGCTGATGAATTTTCTATGTGTTCATTCTCACCCAAATTCCCCTTTGGAATCAGGAATTTCATCGTACTGAGATCCCATATCTATCAAGTTATTTTCTTTTTTGTCCAGGCCCTTTAGGTTGGTTCCATGGGGCGAGGCCTTATTAGGGTGACACCAAGAATCCTTAGCCATAATAAATCCCTCCAGTCGATTTAATTTCATTATAATATAATTGGAGACGATTTTTAGCTCACAGATTTCAAGATGTGTAAAATCATTTCCATTATCCAATAAGTCCAAAATTCTTGTGATAACAGGAAAAGTATAAGGACTATCAACATGAGATGCAGCCATAATGTTTACATTCTGTCCCCCATCATACAAGTCCTGATCATTGCTCTCATTTCTCATGGGGATACATTGTTTAACAAAGCCTGAACCACTTGGTTGCGACACCACCATACTCACCTCAGCCTCATTCCCAGCAGTTCCCTTGTATATTGGACTGAGGCTAGAATGCTCTGTATGTTGCATGGTGTTCCTCAAATGCAACCTAGATGTTTCTTCCATGTGACCCTTAAAACCCCACAATCTCTGGACCAATAGGGTCAGTACAACAATAGAATGCCTGATCCGTTTATTCAATTCTTCCATTGCCTCAGGCCCAATCCTAACTGACTCATTACTGACTACATTGCATGTCACCGATGAGTTCAGTGGGCTGGTTCCAGGCAAGAGATCCCCCCTCTAAATCGAGTAATTCCTCGCCTTCTTTCACCTCTTTAGTTACACTTACTTCCGTCCTCTCAAGATCGCGTTCACCAGTAAGTACCTGGACACTCTGCGCAACCTGATTGATCCTATAAGCTTCAGCTGCAACCTCACACCCGCCATTAGGCCTGTGCTTGGGGTAGCAGATTCAGGATTAAAAAGTGCTGCATACTCATTGTCATAGGAACCCACATTCAAACCTGCATCTGTCATTGCATTATTAGTTTCGGCATACGTTAACTTTCCTGGGCATGCAAGTGCATCAATATTGAATGTGCTAGTAAGTGGAACCTCCGTAAAAAGTCCGCTATGCAGACCAGAGGCCATACTTACTATTAATCACTCTAACAATCCTTCTCCAACTTGGTAGGATAACTCACCTACAGTGAGCAGTGCAACACTACCACTGAAATGTGGAGCTCAATGGATGGTAATTACCAGTAGTTCCCTGCAGCAAACACCACAAACACCCTCCCACCCTAACATCCCAACAGCCAACACTTGCAGGCACTTACGGGGTGTGCGCGTGTGTGCGCCTACATGTGCCCTAAAATAGGCAGCTGGTTGAGAGGTGGGCGGACTGGGGGCATCGCCACGCACATCAGCAGCGTGCTGCAAACAAAGAAAAGAAACAAAACATTAGGATTCTTCAATAAAGTCAGGAGCCGTACGTGAGTATCAGCGCAGGTTTGGGGGCGTGACAGTAATGACTATGTAGTAGTCTAGTTCAGAGGGTGTGACTAGCAGTCGCAGTAATCCACATGAAAAATTACTTGTGTAGCAAAAACAGTGTTCGCCATGTTACAGCAAGCAGGGGATTATACTTCCTCTTGCCGACGGCGATGCTGGTATGGACACAGCATTAAACCTCACAGGACTGAAAGTCCGGACAAAGTGGCAATGTAGCAGACATTTGCCACAGCCCAACAGCCAACACTTGCAGACACTTCCGGGGTACGCCATTTAATAATTGCAGAGCGGATGTATGGAGGGTGCTGACAGTGCAATATCCTGACGGGTTTATGGTCATTAAACCGAAAATAGAAATCTTGAAAAAAAAAATCACGAAAAAAAAGGCCGAAAAAAAAAAATATCGAATTTTTTTTTATGACGTTTTTTTTTTGAAATGGGGGGGTTCCCCCCCAACCCCCCTTTTTTCTATTTTTTTTTTTATTTTAACCCTTTTTTTTACTTACCTGACCCAAAAAATACATATATATAAAAAAATAGTAAATTCGATATTTTTTTTTCTGCCTTTTTTTTCCGAGATTTTTGTTATTCAGGATTTTTTTTTTCGGCCTTTTGACTGACCACCATCCTGACAGATCAAGGAAAATGGGTGCTGGCTTTATTCAAGAGATTCAAGAACATTGCCATCTTGAGATGAGGGAACCGTGGGATGAAACGGTAGCATTATGCTATCATATTTTATGTCAGGGTCTGCCCAAGCCAGTGCAACAGCATGTGCAGAAACAGGTAGGGATGGAAGCTAAGCCATCACCATAAATACAGTTGACTAGTGTACATCATTGTCGATTATTACAAGAAAAGAATAAGAAGAAAGCAGGGAGCAGAAAGCAGGAGGCAAATTTAGTTCAGAAAAAATTGTCAAAATTGACCATAGAAGGAGCAGTACTGACACGTGGTGAAGGTTTGGCAACACGAGAGTTACAGCCAGCATAGACAAACAATATAGGGTATCTTATAGATCAAAATGGGAAAACCTTTTCGCCACTATTTAGAGGGAATGGATCAAGAGGAAGAGGAGGATTTCAAAACCCTCAAGGAGGAGGTGAATTTTATGGAGGACAGCCACAGCGATGTTGGAATTGTGGGAAGATAGGACATATGGCCTGAACATCTAGAAGTAGAGGGGCCATTCAGCAGAACTGGCAATCTCCAAGCGGGAAGATGGGCTATTCTCCACAGTATAATACAGAACCACAAGTATATTATGTCCAAGATCACACACAGAATAAGACATGTGTGCAGCAAATACAGCAAGCGCAGCAAGCTCCATTGCAAGGACAGTCGCCACAATGGCAACCACAGCAAGCGCCTATGCATGCACAGCAAGTACAGACCCAGCAGGTGCAGACAAAACAAGCAATGGTGCCACAATGGAATGCAAATACAGGTGTTCCACAAGCACCCACATCCAGATTAGGGAGTGTGAACATGGTAGGAGGAAATCCTTCCACGGTACAGGGATGAATTTATATCCACATTAGGAAAGCCCACAGAGCGACCTGATGTGTTCATTACTATCAGTGACACCAGACCCCCAAGAGGAAGCAAGAGTCAGGGTAACGACAGGAGGCAAGACATTTTCATTTCTTGTAGACACTGGAGCGACTCTTTCCTGTGTTCGAGAGGGAACATACCCAATGTCTGGCTGTGCCATGTATGCACAGGGATACTCTGTGGCTATGAGTTTATTTCCTTTTACTGACAAACTACCAATTTCTATAGGACAACATGACGTGTCTATGCCACTAAAGTATTTTTTGCAGACACCAGTTTACATACTAGAAAGTGACTTGATGACAGTATAAAACATGATGATATCTTTAACTGACAAAGGGATAGTGTGGTCCATTCCAGGGATACAGTATGTGAATGTAAGGGAATTCATATTAGCATTTACAGGGCAAAAAGCATTACAAGGTGTTCCTTTAGACCCTGAAGCATTTTTGTATGGAGTAAATGTTTTGTTAACATGGCCTTCTATACTGGTAGGTAAAGTTTTGACAATACCTGACACATTTTTGTTCAGGCCAGAAATACCTATGGAGGATGAAGAAGGACAGGTTATTACTTTAGAGTTAGAATCAGCAATGGTCAGAGAAGAAAGGGTGGTTGTCCATGGGACCGATGACAAGGGAAGAGCATGGAGAGCAGTAACAGCTCTTAGTGAAGGATAAAGGCTAACAGAACTGACAGACAAAGAACTGTTTAGAGATAATTATTCAGATGATGAAGTAGTATTTTTTTTATAAATCTAATTTATTGGATTAAACTAGAGCATACAGAAATACCACAGAGAATATATTTTTTTCAGGAAGCTTTAGAAAAAGTGTCAAGCATCTTATGGACCAGTAGTCCATATAACGTGGGTTTTTTGAGTGGAGCAGAAGCAGTTAAAATGAATCCCAAACCAGCAGCAATTTTGACACGAGCAAAGCAGTACCTCATGTCCAGAGAAGCAGATGAAGGTATATTTTAAACCATTTTCACTTTAGTGCTGCAGGGACTATTAGTGCCATCAGAATCCCCATGTAACACAGCTGTGTAGCCAGTGAAGAAATCAACAGGGGGGTTGCGAGATCTCTGCCCCTAATCAATATAGTCGATGCAGAGTTTCCTCTGGTTGCAAATCCAGCTACCATATTATGCAATATTCCAGTCACAGCCAGGTATTTTACAATGAAAGACTTAAAGAATGCCTTTTTCTCAATTCCCCATCATGAGGATATGACCTAATTTTCGTAAAGAAACCAGTGCTGGAAACACACGAGATTGCCTCAAGGGTACTGTTAGTCCTCCTCAATCTTTAATAGGGTCCCCCAGATTGCCCTAGGTAACGTACAACTTGAGAACACAATGGGCCCCATTACGATTCCGGCGGTAACCACGGCGGTAAAACAGCCTGGTTACCGCCGGAATCATATTACCATTCCGCCTCCGTAACTCCCGGAATTACCAGGGCATTCCAGCCCTGGTGTCCCGGCAATTCCGGAGGCGGAATTCGGTAAATCCCCATTCCCATTGAGTCCCATAGGACTCAATGGGAATGGGGAAGTGGAAACACCGGCACCATCTTGCGATGGTGCCGGTGTTTCCACGTCCGCCTGCAGGCAGGAGGTGTTCAACCCGCCAGGTCAGACCTGGCGGGAAGATCACCTCCCGCCTGCAGGACTCGGGATCGGGCAGTCCGGAATTAACAGTGGCGGCGGGTTTACCGCCACTGTTAATTCCGGACCGCCCGACCTGTAATGAAGCCCAATATTTCAGTACGTAGATGATATATTAGTGTGCAGCGAGACAGTAGAAAAGTGCAGAAAAATTCAGTTCAACTAATGACCATACTAGCCGAGAAAGGATGCAAAGTAGACAAAGAGAAATTACAATATTCCCAGGAAGAGCTCCTGTAGATAGGACAGCTAATCTCTCAAGAAGGGAGAAAAGTCATACCTGAGAGAGCAGAAACAATCATGAAAACTCCAACACCATAGACAGTGAGGGAAATGCAACAATTTCTAGGCATATGCAATTATTGCAGGGCCTGTTTTTTTTTTATTACTGTACATATATTTGACCTCTTTCAAAAGGACTAAAGGAAGCACAGGTAGGCAAAAGTAAGATAACATGGCCATTTTAGATGACTGAATGATTTCAAGAATTAGAAAGGGTGAGTTGTACAGGCCCAGTCTTAGGAATTCCAGACTATAACTAAGAGTTTTACTCATTCTCACACTCAAATGGAGATGTGATGACAAAAGTCATCACACAGAAGACGACATTAGGACATGTACATAAACCATTAGCCTACTATAGAGGGATTTTAGACCCAGTAATGAAAGGACATTATCCTTGTGAACAAGCATTGGCTGCTGCTACTTTCGTGATTGAAAAGTCTGCAAGTATTACCATAGGCTGCTCAGTGATGTTATTTGTCAAGCATTCCTTATTCACCATTTTAAAGAAGCCCAAAAGTACACTGACTGCACAAAGTGCATCAGGATATGAGGTAATTATTTCAAACTCAGCGATCAAAATTGTTAGATTGTTCAGCACAGGTTGCAAAATTAGTGGCGCTTATCGCTGCACTCCAGAGATATGAGGATGAGGAAGTGACAGTGTACACTGACTCTGCATATGTGACATCAGCGATACATGCATCATTGTCATGCTGGAAAAGGAGGGGTTTCCTCTGCGCAGACAGCACAACAGTGCAACATGTGTCTTCATTGGGTAAACTCATGAAGGCACTAAAGCTCCCATTGGCTATTGCCTTGGGAAATGCATTGCCCATACTAAGAGGGCAGACATGATTTAATGCGGTAACAAAGCCGCATATGTTGAAGCCAAAAGGGCAACCTATTGCCCAAACATTTCTGATATTGAAGTAGAAAGTGTTAACCAAATGTCAGGGTAATGCATGATGGTAAAGGAACATTTTAATATGTTATCCATTGTATAGTTAATTGGGCTACAAGGTTGGGCACCTCAAGAAGAGCAGGATTTATGAAAAAGAAGGGGTATTCTTTACCCACCACTGGAGCTATATGGAGACAGGACAGTAATGAAAGCCAGTTATGCCCCTAGCATTAATGAAGGTGGTGCTGGAGCAGCTTCACTACCCCACGCACACAACTAGAGAGAGTCTTGCTGCCATGATCACAGAAGACTAGTTTTCACCCAATTTAAACATGTGGCAAAGTTTATTGTGAACTGCATTGTATGCCAAACGTTCACAGCAGGGCACACTTTGAGAACAATAAAAGAAGCAATCCCTAGACCTAATAGCCCTTTTCAACATCTACATATAGATCATGGGGATATGTTACACATGTTCAATGGTTATAGACATATGTTAGTGGTAGTATGTCCTTTTTCCAGGTGGATTGAGGCATGTCCATGTACACCCTTCAATCACACATGTGCTGCCAAGTTTCTTGTATGTGAAGTGTTTCCAAGATGGGGTGTGTGCGAAGTCCTGCAGTCTGATAATGGGCCACATTTTGTAAATGTCCTGTTTAAACAGATTCTGTTTGAACATATTTTATTAGGTATAAAGCACAATTTCTCATCTGCCTATTACCCACAGGTGAATGGTTTTTGGGAGAGATTAAATGGACTCCTTAAAGAATAGTTAAGATCAAGATAACTTTGAAGAAGGGATGGCTGAAATCACCACCTGACTCCTCATGAGTTGATGATTGCCCACCACATGAGAGTACCTCTTTCTCGTTCCACTCAAATAGAAACTGATGCTCACAGTGTAACAAAAACATTACGTGATGATATGCATGATTACTTAACAAATATGACTGCTAGTGCCTCCTTTATTTCTCAACAGATCAAAAAAGCAGAGGGAAGGGTCGAAGAAGTTTAATGAAGATAGCCAATCTTTATCCTAATGGCTTGCTAAGACAGCCTAGTTTGTATCCAGGGGACCAAGTGCTAATAAGGAGTTTCATACAGACTTGAAATAAGCCCCGATTTGAAGGACCGTACCTAGTAGAGTGGGTCACTACCACTGCAGCAAAACTTGAAGGTAGAAGATCATGGCTGCATTTGCATGATGTAGAGCTGTATAAAGGAGGGACCCAGACCCCTCCTTCACCTGTTTACATTGAAGCAAGAAAGAAGTTTCAGGAATGATGATGAGATCGGCTACCAAGAGCCAAAACAAAGAATTATCGAAATAAAGATACTTTGAATGTTTAAAACATTCCCAAGTCTAAGAGGAAAGGACAAATAACTTTTGCAGCAGTTCTAGAATTATTCTAGAAAGGCAAAACAGACAATGGGCCTCATTACGAGGTAGGCGGTAAGGACACCGGTGCTGGTAATCCCTTACCACCCTATTCCGAGGTCCCTTAGAGGGTCCCTTTCCTAACGCCTGGTTTCACCAGGCGTTAGGGTAGGGACCCATTGAGGGACTTCAGAGCTAATAACGGTACCGCAAATTGCGGTACCGTTATTAGCTCCATCTTCATTCGCATCGAGCCCTATGGGGGCTCGAATGGGAATAGGGAATGGTTCCCGGAATGGGGACTTACTGGGTCCTCCAAGGTTGGAATGACCCGGTAAGTCCCTATTTCGGGAACCCAGACCCGGAATGAGGTAAGGGGGTAGCCATGGTGCTAATACCACCATGGCTACCTCCTACCTTGTAATGAGGCCCAATGTGTTGGTGATCAAATACAAAGATGAAGAGCAGACAACACTTTATATTACCTATAACGGTAATGTTGCACACATTCTTGTATGCTGTTTTCACTCACATACTGCAGTCTTACCCAGATTTAGTATGACAACACAGTGTTGTTACATTTTGGGGAAATCCTTAAAACAGTCCTATTATTTTCCAGATCATCATTGCAATAATTTTACAATTTCTGATATAAAAGGTTGTGGTTTATAAAAGTGCCATAAATTGAATGCTGAATTAAAAAGAAATGGGAATGGGAATTTCCCAAGTTATAAAAGATTCACTACCAACAAGAAGATCAATATGCTTTTTTGAACTAGTTCTTATAAACACATTCTGTACAATGATTTGTCTTTTCTTCCTTATTATCTTGGTATTTCATCAAATAATACTCAATAATGTGCCTGAAGCATTAAGCAATGAGACATCTATTTTTATCCCTAACAAAAGTAATAATTTCCCTGATATTTTTGTCCAGTTTAAGGGAGATGCTGAAGAAGATCATGAGTATATAAATGCATATCTTGATAGTTCAGCCCGTTTAAAGAATAATATCTGGTATCAGCACATGAAGGAGGTGGGAAGGAATACATCAGATGGGGGCTGCTATGTGTGTTCTCTTATCCATTGTGCCATGAGCACAGCCAGAATATTCATTGCAAGATAAAGGAGGAAGACATTTCCATATGAAGATGAATACATACAAACAGAGCAGATGGAAAAAGACTCGGGGCCTCATTACGAGTGTGGCGTTAAGGGGTTAACGGTGCCAGTAAGGATGCCGGTGCCGTTAACCCCTTACTGCCGCATTACGAACTCCCTTAGCGGCACCCACTAAAGCCGGCTGGTAAAACCAGCCGTCCTTAGCGGGAGCCGTAAGGGACCAGGAAGCTAATAACGGGCCTGTAATTAACGGGCCCACTGTTAGCTCCCTAATGGGGATGGGTTTTCTGAATGGGGACTTATCGGGTCCTCCAAGGTTGCAATGACCCGGTAAGTCCCCATTCAGGGAACCCAGACCCGGACATGACTTTGGAGGCTGCCATGGCGCTAATAGCACCATGGCTACCTCCAAACTCGTAATGACCCCCCCCCTCCAGTCTGGATAAGTAGAATGATCATGCATTCCATCAGTGGTATGACTGCAGAGCAGATAAAGATTGTTGAACAAAAGAGACTTGATTGTGCAAAGGCATGAGAAACACCAGGATTGCCAGGATGCTGGGAGAGACCTCAGCTTTTAGTATATGGATGAGTATCAATCAGCACAGGATGGGAAGACAGAATGCTAGCCCGTATTGCACACTTATTGATGACAGCACCAGAGCAGATAGTACAAATAGTGAATGATAATTGTCTGAGATGGTGGGTCAAGTATTCAAAATTATTAACATGGATTAAAAATGAAGCAGGACCTGTAGCCATACTGCCAATGGAAAATGCTACATTGTGCTTCAGGAACAGGGGGTTGAGTAAAGTTGGAGAAACCAAGGAATGTACGCAGATAATTGATGTACAAGGAATGAATAGAGAAACTTCTATGCTAATGGACCACTATTGGGCCTGTGGATCCGGAGCTTATATGCAGGTGCCTTGAAATCGGGGAGGAATATTTTCTATAGTGATCAGACATGTCCCTGCTTTGGTGATTCCCTAAAGTGATCTCCATGTTGAGGATTTTCTGAATATGGATGTATACCAAAGAAAGAAGAGGTTGCTTAACCTCCTTCAACTGAAAAGAGAGAATTATTCTCAGCAAAATCGATAGAAGCCTGTCATGATATTCCAGCTGGGCATAAACTGCTCAGTAGAACGGCAGTGATATTCACAGCTATATTCATGCCAGGAATTCAGACTGCAGTGAACACCATGTGGTTACAGATAACCAGGTGGGAGCTGTTACAAACAATAAACATGACAGTAAAAGGATTTAATGCAAGTCGAAAAGCATTGAGGGCTATCAGACCCATGGCCCGACAGAGCAGGCAAGTGCTGGACTTAATTACAGCACTGGAAGGCAACATGTGCACCAAGATGGGGTCTTCCTGTTGCACATACACACCTGCCCATGAAGAGGGTAATGGAACCCTGACAGAGGCAATAACAAAGCCTGCATATGAAAATGGAGGAAAAAGTTGACATGATCGAAGTGATGACTGGTTCCTATCCCTATTCTTGTGGGTTCCAAATTGCCTGGCGAAAGCCTGCAAGTTGCTTGGAGCAATACTAGTGTTAGTATTGTTAGGATTCTGGGATGTTAGGATTCTTCGTAATTAGGCGGTAAGGGGTTAACGGCACCGTAAAAGGTGTCGCCGCCTTTAAACCCTTATGGCCTAATTACAAGGTCCCTTTGCGGGTCCCGACCTTAACGGCTGGTTTTACCAGCCGTTAAGGAAGGAACCTGCAAAGGGACTTTCGAGGTAATTACGGTACAGCAATTTGCGGTACCGTAATTACCGCCTTCCCCATTCCCATTGAGCCCTATGGGGCAAAAATGGGAATGGGGAAGGGCCAATGGTGCATGGGGAATTACCGCCCGCCAACCTTCGGAATGGGGCAGTAATTCCGCCATTCACCATGGCGGAGATGGTAAAATACCGGCATCAACCATGGCGCTAAAAGCGCCATGGTTAACGCCAGGGTCGTAATGAGGTCCTCTGTCTTGTAAGAATAATCATAGGACAGTGTAAGAAGACAGCAAAGAAAGCTATTGGGATGATGATAATGATTGATTTGAATGCTGAGACTGGCGAGCACACACAGACTGAAAGCACCACCCATGAGCACCTGAATGGAAGTCCCCTGGCACCTACCTGAACAAAGTTGTATAACTCTAAGGATCGTAAGAACTATGTAGGACATTTATATATTCTGTCAACAAACTGGGCAGTGTTGCCACATGGCCTGGAGGATGGATGAACACATAAAGAATGCAGGTGACTTGAGGGGGGTGATGTAGATATGGATTCCGAAGAAACAAAAGTGTGGGTAAAAGTTGAAGAAGATTTGGAGGTGGTTGAGAACTTGACAACAGGGTGACATTTAGAGAGGTAGATGTACAAATCAACTCTAGTGTGTGCCCCTCATCTCTTTCATACTGGAAGAATATCAAGAAAGCACTGTGCATGACAGCAGGTATTATCCCAATATTGCATCGAAGATACGAGAGATGTTAAGCATTCAGACAACCTTTTCGAATGTACCCTGACACTGACATGGTGGAAAGATGTCTGCATGCAAAATTGCACATAGAAGTGCTGTAAGTGAAATCAGACCAGAGTAACGTGATGTCATAGGGAGAACACACTGAAACAAAATGTGAATACTTAGAGAACAAAGAAGTAACTGAAGTAACAAATAAACATTTATGCGAATATGAAGAAAATCATGTACACCAAGAAGATAAGTCAGAAGAGATGCAGTAGATGTATATACGCAGAAACGCATGGTAGATGAGAAATATGAGGCTTGCTGCAGTAGAAAATATAATGCAGAAACAGGGGTCATGATGAAAAGATGGACTTTGGTTTCGTATAGTAGTAAGCTAAGAGGGCTAAAAGAGAGACCATGGCTGCAGAGCTGACAGTTGCTGAAAAACAGCTTTGTGCGAAGAACAAAGAATATCTGTTTGGCTTGGGATCAAGGATGCTACATAAAGAGGTATCTGCAAGGCACAAGGGGAGTCAAAGAGGATAAGCTAAATAGGCACAGCATATTTCTCTTAAATTAAGAAAAGTGCCAAGTATTGAACAATCAAAGTTGCAGAAAGCATATGCCAGACAGAGCAATCACTTCTCCAGAGGCAAAAGGATTAATTGTACCCATTATAAGTGAATGAAATGGCACTAAAAGAAATGTCAAAATGGACAAAATCATAGTTTCCTCACACGTGGTGCAGGACCGGGAAACAAGGTCTATTCATTAAGCTGTAACTGAAAATAGCGATGTACCTACACACTCTAAAAAAAAAAGGAAGAGAACAGTCAGCAAGGTCAACTACAGTGAAGAAGCCTTGGCTTAATGCCTAACTGATGAGATATGGTAGGCTAATTGGCCAAGTGGGCAGTTATTCCATGCACCTGGGTTTCATTTTGCTTACATGCTGCTGATGAGCCGAATGACCAAGGTTGGTTAAGAATGCACACAATCATGAGGGCCTATGTAGCAGCATACCATACATTGTTGCAGAAGCCAATCCGCTGCTGTTATTCTGCTTTTAATCTGTATTACACGTAGTTAGAGGTAGTTCAAGTTGTGCCTACTAGATATGGGGCAGCCAGTTATGTTACTAACCCCTAAATGAAGTATAGGTATATGTGTTCCCTTAACCAATCCCTCCTTTTGATAGGTTTTTAATGTTTGCCATATAGGATGACTTCATAGTCATAGCTGACATACATCGAGGTATAAAGCCTATGTGTAATTGAAATGTAGATGAGTGTGAGTGAGCTGCAATCTGTTTTTTCACCAGGTTTCCCTACTTTATTTGAATTGATAATAACGTGGTATTTTGCCATATTCTTTGAGTCTGTCCGGTTATTTGGGTCTGAGATCATTTATTGGTAACTCCATATGGCACAACCCTAGAAATCGATGTTGATGCTAGCCCTGATAGGCTGCAGGCGGTATTGACCAAAATTGCTTCAGATGGGGCGCAACACCCAGGGTTCTTCACCAGTAAGGTGAAGACACAAACTGAGAGATGGTATTCTCAGATTTAGCATGAGGCATTGGCAGTACACATTTATATTTTTGGATGCCCCACCACAGCTATTTCTGCCAATCCTACATGGTTCAGCATTGCGGCCTCACTACGACTGGATGTTGGATGCTGCCGGATTATGGGGCAACGCTTAAACTCAAAGCGGGACCATACAATCCAGTAGACAACTTGTCCCATCATCGATCTTCATCACTCACAAGTAACTCTAGGATGGCAGGAGACCCTAAACAAACCATTTGAAAGATCACTGCTAAGGCAGTCCCCAACTCTGTGTCACTCAAAGAAAGAGAAACGTAGAGGGATGCAGATGATGGTGGAAAGATTACAAGAGGGACAATGGAAAACACTACTAGTTGTTGTTAGGCATCACAAACCAGAAAAGCAATCTTTAATGAAAGGACTGTGGAGAGTAAATGTTGTCCATATGAGCAGAAGGGGTTCTGCTAAGTAGCACCAGAATTGTAATACCCCCATGAAAGATACCACAGGTCATGGCCATAGCACACATGTGACACTATAGGACCAATAAAACTAAGGCTTTCAACACAAAATGTCATGGTTCTCTGACCTTTAAAAAATGAAGTGGAGTATGTGTTGGCTAAGTTAAAGTGGTGCCATATGACTGGGACAATCCAAAAGGCACTCCCGATTGAGATTCCAAAGAGCGCTGGGGTTGAACATGGACAGTGGCACTATGCAGAAGAATAGACATTTCCTTGTGATTCTCAAAGAATGTTCACAGTATCCGGTGGTCATATTTGTCAATGCCACGGCTGCAGAGGATTGGGAATCAAAGATTTATTTACGGCACATGGGTTTCCAAACTCTGTCCACCCAGACAATGTTCCTCCATTTAGGGGCAGCACATTCAAAGAATCCGTGATGTTTCATTACATTAAGCATGCTGGCCAAGAGCTAATGGGAATGTGGACCATTTCACGCATACGCTAAACAAAATGTTCGGGATTGCAGGAGAAGAAGGTATTCCCATTGAACGGGTTTTAACACTTATTGATTGTGTACAGGACAACTGCACACAAGGATATGAAGGTCACACCAATGAAAGCCCTTTTGATTTAGAAAGTGAGATCCACAATGCCAGAGCATGACTCTAGGAAAACCACACTGCTGAATATCCCATGGACTGTCAGCACAGCAGAAATCCATCAATGACAAAGAATCTATACAAAGGAAGTTGAGAACGTGAAGTCGGGGATGAGGTGTTTATATGAAATAGAAAAGTTGGTCAAAACTGGGCCTACCTCTTGAGACGGAATAATGGACAGTCACCAGAAGACAGGGATCCATGGTCACTGCTGATCACCATGGTGAGGAAGTGACACATAACTGCAGCTAGTTCAAGTGATTCTCATCACAGTGATGTGGAGGAAAACAGCAAGCAGAAATAGTGGAGGATGGTGACGTGAGTTAACATTCACCAGACACAGAGAATGTAGAGGGATGTGAACCAGCCATGTGACTTGCTAGTGCAACCCAAGGAGCACTGAGGGAGAACTTATCGCAAAGGAGGTATGTGAGAGAACAAAGAAAGCCTAAAGATTGAATGAAGGACTTCATAACAGAGCCGTAGAAAAACTGTAGAGATAACTGAAGCGCCATGTTTATGCTTTTACGGTATTTGTGTTTTGTTTATGGTAGGTGAGTAATGTTATAATGTGAACATGTCACTCTATGTCACGAGTGGGTGAAGTGTTGTTTCTATGGCAATAAAAGGCCATGCCACTCCAGAGGCAGGGTCAGTGATTAAGTGCACATCTTTGTGTCTCCAGTACCTGTTTGTGCGCAAAGCATCCTCCACACACTCGTACCCCAACACACTCTAGCTATAATGTGTAGAATATAATGTGACAATGTATACCTGTATGCTGCTCTATTTAATATTGTTCAATTACATGTGTTTCAGAGCCTACCAGCTCTCTGACAGGCACCTGTGCAGGCCAAGGTTGTCGAGCAGCGAGTGCAATAAACAGAGAGGCACACCCTAGCACCGCTTTCCACAACCACTTTGTAACTACATAGTCACATGCTAACACATTTCTTAAATTAGTCTTAAGGGTTTAGTCTGCTCGAAGTGGCCGGCCTTCCCATGATGGCTCATACTGCGGTGAGGAGAACTGCTAAGTGCTTCAGTACTTTCCTCCTCTGAGATTTCCCCGTGCCCCATGTGGGAGTCCTCTGACTCAGACATTGGGCCTCATTACGACCCTGGCGGAAATCGTGGCGCCAAATGCACCATGGAGCACGGCGGAAAGCTGCCGATAGCGCCATGGGGGTTGGCGGATTTACCGCCCCATTCCGACCTTGGCGGGGCGGTAAATCCCCATTCCCCATTTTACCCTTCCCCATTCCCATTTTTGCGCCATAGGGTATAATGGGAGTGGGGAAGGCGTTAATTACGCCACCGTAAAATACGGTGGCGTAATTAACAACAAGGTCCCGTAGCGCCATGGATTTCTCCGCCCGGAAAAACCAGGCGGAAAACGCTCCATGGCGCTACGGGAACTCGTAGTAGGGCGGACGGGTCCGCCGCGAATACCGCTGGCGTAAACCCACTCTGCCAGGGTCGTAATGAGGCCCATTGTCAGGGTCATCCCATGGAGCTTCCCAGAATGTCAGGTCACCATGACATTCTTAGAAGTGTGACACATTTCGAGTGACCTCACGTCCTTCTTTGTATGCAGTGGTCAACATGGTTCCCATTTACTCTTGTGAATGTGAGGGACAAAGGCAGAAACCGGGGGTCTTTTTTCCTTTGTTGGGTCTAGCATACTATCACTTTGTCACCTTCCTCTAAGTTATGTTCTGAAGAACCTCTCCACCCATCCGCTGCTATGTTCATTTTGTGTTTCTCTTCAGAGTCTCTGGCTAGGATCTCGTGGTCTTCTAGTGTAGATCCTTCCTCGTGGTGACCTTTACGGCAGTTGGGTACGTAGTCTCTAGCGGAACATGAGGTCGGCTGGGCACTTGCCAGTGGTAATGTGAGATGTGTGTCGGTAGTCCCTTAAAAGCTGGTAGAATGTGTAGGAGAAGGTAGGTCAATAGGACCCCCCCTCCCACTGCATGTCCCACCCTGGTGAAGACTCATGACTCATCGGCAGCCCACCGGCCCCCGGGCCCAGGCGGCAGGGCGGCTGCAGACCGACACGTGAGGCTGCACCACCACGGTATGTGGCTGAGCATAGACGCCATCTTGTATTAAGCCATCCCCATTTTGCTAGAAATGTGCAGATCTAACCCACGGCAGAGCAAACATGTACACTGAAAGCTGCAGAGTGACCCCCACTCGACCGCGCTCACAGAGGCCCACACTTCCCCCACCTCCCACTGCATGGCAGATCCGCTGAGAACTCGTTCTCACGAGCCACCAGATCTCGAGCAAACAACAAAATAAAACACTGTAGCTGTTAACCTTCCACAGTACATCATTGCCCCAGCCATGAACGGGAACATTAGGAAGTAACTGAGACCAGCCCAAACCCTGCAGGCCCTGACCCTGAACCAAGCCCCCAACGATAGACGGCGTGGCGCCTCACACCCATACCTACCCCGAAAACCCTTGCAATGTGTAGAAACCATTTATGTAATGTGTGTCTTGTTGACTAACGTTCGCTGCTAATATAAAGGAGAATGGGTAAAGAGAAAATATGCAACCGATATTGTTTATAATGTAGAGATGTACAAAGACTGGCTAGCTGATAACAATGTGTAATAACATGTGTTGCTCTCTTTATACAAACACCTGCCTAACACTACCTCATGTTCGTATGTCAACTGTAGATGTGAAATGCTGTGCTAAAGGGTATGATCCCCAGCTAGTATTCCTTTTAATGCAAATACATATGAGTCCTTTTAGAAACCCCATGTGTCGTTAGTCGCCCCTCACCCACAGGACAGTAAACCGCCTTGTGCAAGATGCCACACACAGAGCTGCAAGGCCATTTCCCCTCCTCCTGCCCAGGCTCTATAGAGATAGCTGGTGTTCAAACAGCACAGCTTCGCCTCCCCTCCTGACCCTGCTGGACCCATTTCAAGCATCCGCCTCCCCCATGTCAGAGGCCGCCACAGCCTGACTCCATGACTTACGAGCTACCTGGTCCTAAATCCCACCGCCTCTCAGGTACCAGTCACATGCCCCCCATGGACCAGTAGTACCTCCATCGACCCCAAGTTAATGACCCTAAAAAGGGGGGCGCCCACACGTGTACCAACATATCGTTGTTGTATTTTGAATTACTGTATTTTACGAAACCCTTCACGGTGCACTGTGGAAACTAACAGTGCAACAGACAGAGATTTCTGTTTATATAAAACCTGTTTACTTTCTGTTTTAACCTGTTTTGAGTCAGTT
The DNA here is from genome assembly GCF_040938575.1 of Ambystoma mexicanum. Taxonomy (NCBI): domain Eukaryota; kingdom Metazoa; phylum Chordata; class Amphibia; order Caudata; family Ambystomatidae; genus Ambystoma; species Ambystoma mexicanum. Next base: position 824,265,977 of record NC_090933.1, read on the forward strand.
TGGTCCTTTTCCTTGTCTTACTCCAGCAGGCGGACAGAAATATTGAAATACAAACTTTAATGATTACGTATTGTGTTAAACTATTGAGCACAGTTGTATGCTGCTCGCCATCTAAATTACAAATTTACAGCCTCAACTGTTATGGATATGTGACTCATTGGAGCCATCTAACTTCTGTTCTAGTTGAGATATTTGACCTGGGATATTATCCCGCAAGGAGTGCAGCTTTGGGCTCCTGGTCGGCATCGTCCAGGGGGTGTGTTTTTTGTACCAACATATCGTAATACCATCTCTCACTTAAACTGCCAAGGCAGGGTGGTCAAGCGACCCCTCCCATGCCCCTGACTATGCACTTGAGACCGGATTGTTTGAACCTAAGGTATCATCCAAACTGATGAATTGAGACACTCCAGATCGCATATCAATGTTCCTGTCCACATGCTGATCTAAGGTCAGCGCTTACAAGAGCTGCGAACCAACGGGAAGCATAACGTGTGACGAATGAGTGGGAATGTGTGGCCAAAATGGCAAATGTTAGTTTAGTTATCAATCATTGTTACAAGGCATATCCGGCCCGGCATTCAACCCCGATGAGCCCAGCTGACCTCCCACCCCACGTGGCACAGCACCAACGTCCACCAATCCTGGAGAAGCAACTGTATGCAATGTATACCACCTAGCCATCACCACCCAATCCCTAAGACTATGTGCCCCCTATAGCTTGGGTCATGCGTGACGTAGTTCTGTAATAAGTAGGACTGTCTTTGCGATTGTCAGACAGAGCGCTCTCGGAGTTTGCAGAGTCCTTTGCATCTATATAAAGCTCTTTTGATCTCACCCGCACTTGGTCCTGGCCTCATTCCCCTTCTGGGGTGTGTCCTTTACTACCTCTCACTAAGGGGGGTGCGTTTCTGGGGATGCTTACATTCAAATGTCTATTCAAATGGTTTGTGGGACAGATGGGCAACTTGTAGTGCTCTCTTGAGGTTTGCCCTAAAGCTCCCAGCCATGCCATTGGCATGGGGACAGAAGGGCTCGATCTTTCGATGTTTGAATCCCATATATTGTGCAAAATTGGCAAATTCCACGCTGGTGAAAGGTGGCCCATTATTGGATGTGATGTCCTAAGGAACACTGTATGCTGTAAGTATGCAATCTAGGGCTGGAATGACAGCTGCTGCCGCTGTGGATGACATAATCTGCACCTCTGGATACCTGCAATACTCATCGATCACGACTAGGGCGTAGGTACCATCAAAAAGATGCCCGAAGAAAGAAATCAACCGCCAGTTCATCCCAGATCCCTCCTGGGAGAGGGGACATCAACAAGGGGTTCAGGCGCAGGGTTGGCACTATCACGCTGCAGATGGCACAGTTCTTCAATGTGTCTTCCACTTGTCTGTCCAGCCCCAGAAACCGGAACTGCAGCGGGGAAGATGAAGACTCACTGCATGATGGTGAGTGCACCTCCACATATCGCACACTTAGTTGAGGTCTGTATGTGTTTCCCTGTCTGGGGACCTGTGTGATCACTTGGACTGCTGCTGGTTGCTCTCGCCCTCTGCCAGGCAGCATCTCCTGTGCTCACAGCCTGGTTTCCTGTCGTCCGGGCAATAGTTTGAATACTGTCAAATACTTTTTGGTGAGGTGTGATGCTTGTTTGGTGTGGGGGCATTCCTGCAAACTTCCCTGAAGTGGTTGTCACCACCACAAGCAGCGCATTTCTGTCCCAGGGCATGGCAAGTGCCCTTGTGAGGAAGTTCATAGCTGCATCAAAAACATGTTTTGGCGGTGTGGCGACCTTGTCAGGTGGTGTCGGTGTTAGTTTCTTGAGGGTCTCCCTTCTGATCCATGGGGTTTGATGATACCTTCACCCGGCCCAGGTTGACCACCGGCTGTGGTATTACTGAGTCGGTATGTGCCATGGCCAGGATTTCGTCAATGGACCTTTGTTTTTGGAGGAGCTTCTTTTTGAATTCAGGGGACTCACATCCAGTGATGACTTGGCAGCGCAGAGCATCCTCATTTGAGTATTGATGTAAAGCACAATGTTTGATAAAAATGCAAAGCCTCATGACGTACTTATCTATGGACTCACCCCTCTCTTGCATGGTGGTATGAAAGATGGGCCTCTCATAAGCCACATTGGTGTGTGGGGTGAAATATATGGCGAGCGCTTCTTGGATCACTTGAAACACTGTTTTATCTTCATCAACAGCTTTTTCTTCATCAACAAGCTCATATAGTATATCCTGTACTGCAGCTCCCACCCTATGGGGGCTGAAATGGGAATGGGGAAGGTCCGGTTCCGGGTTCCTAGAAGGAGGAATTACCGGGCCCTCCGAACTCGGAATGGCCCGGTAATTCCTCATTCCGGAAACCCGGACTCAGACGCGATTTCGGCGGCAGCCATGCCGCCAATAGCGGCATGTCTACCGCCGAGGTCATAATGATGCCCTTTGACTTTCTGTATTGTTTACAGTACATGCTCTTGATGTCACACACTGATCATATATGATTACGTATATTTATATATGTGACTCTATTAAATGAATTCCTGTGTGTCCTGGACTGGTTAATCCTACGAATGTACTGCAAATGGAGTAACATATCAGTTGACCAATCTCTTTTGCTTACTCACCCAATTCGCCCCTGTTCTACATTTACCATCAGCTATGGTAGGCAGAAGTGGTCATAGGTCGAAACAGAGTGCTCTAGCTGGCATGTGAACATCTTTACCCGCTTTACCCTCACATGATGTTCTAATTCATCAATACCTAAACAAAAGTTAAAAACTCCTGATTCAGAAAAATGAGTTAATGTTGGTAGGTTATATTTTATTTTGTAGGTTGGTAAAGGTACAAGGAAATTATATGCATTTCTCAGTGTCTTATGGTTTACATTGAATCAATAAATGTGTGGTGCAATAAGTACATAATTCATGATGATAATACCTTCAGATATCAGTATCTTTCCAATGTCTGCTTAGTATTGCATGAATCAATGGGTGTCATTCCGAGTCGGGCTGTAAGGGTTTTACGGGCACCGGTAAGGATGCTGGTGCAGGTAAACCCTTACCGCCCTATTCCGAGGTCCCTTAGCGGGTCCCAGCAGGAACGGCTGGTCTGACCAACCGTTCTCTGCGGGTCCCGTTAGGGGACCTTGGAGCTAATAACGGGCCCGCAATTTGTGGGCCCGTCATTAGCGCCTTCCCCATTCCCATTGAGCCTTATGGGGCTCACTGGGAATGGGGAATGGTTTACTGAATGGGGACTTACCGGGTCCTCCAAGGTCTGAATGACCCGGTAAGTCCCCATTCAGTCAGACTGGACCCGGGTTTGGAGGCAGCTATGGCGCTGATAGCACCATGGCTACCTCCAAACTTGTAATGACCCCCATCTCTTGTTGTGCTTCTTGTATTTTCTGACAGACTTTCAGAGTGTAGCCACACTTCACTTACAAATTATCTTTTTCAGATTTCACTAGTATTGTTCACTCCTGTGTTATTTCTTCCTATTTTCTGATGAGTATTGCATAGCTAGCTTTCTGTTCATAACAATGAAAAACAACTCAACATTGAAACTGGCTGATCTTCTTCAACTGTGTTCCTTGGCTGCCCATGATTCCTGGCAAAAACAATATCAGTTTCTCATGTTGGTCTGTTGCTTCGAAGAATGTCTTGTATTCTTCCTGCTGCCCATGGAATAACACAATATACAGTTTAGAGCAGTCCCAGGAGAAGCATTGTTTTTACAGCAATATAATGGCCATTTTGGCAGAATTACCACTGGCGGAAATATCACCAGTGGTAATTCGGCTGAAATCCATAATACTAATACTGCCATACCGCCCCTTGTAATCCAGCAGTGACTCCACCAGACCAAGTGACAGTAGCAGTAAATCCATGTGTTGGAATCTCAGTGGATTTTCTGCCAAGATACCACCAAACCTATAATGAGGCCATATTTGTTTGTGGGTTGTAAAACATGTTTAATTTAAATCAAACACATATTCACTTAATACACTGTGGGCCTCATTACACAGATGGCGGTGGACCAAGGTGCTATTAGCACCTTGGTCCATGCTGGTAAAATACAGTCACCGCCTTGGTGGAAAGGGGAATTACCAGCCTATTCCAAGGTTGGCGGGGCGGTAATTCCCCTTTCCCCCATTGCCCTTCCCCATTCCCATTTTTGCCCCATAGGGCATAATGGGAATGGGGAAGGCGCTAATTACGGTACCGCAAATTGCAAATTGCAATTTGCAAAAAGCAGGCGTTAAATTCCCCAACCCGCAAAGGGACCTCGTAGTAAGGCGGTAAGGATTTACCGGTACCGGTAAAATACCGGTACCGGTAAACCCTTACCGCCATCCGTGTAATGAGGCCCATAATCTCAATTTAAATAACCCATGTAATTGTTCAACATAACATTGGACAAAGACTCTGTTTTAAGTGGATCCCTATTACACAGTAAAATGAAATGCTGATTCGTTTGCTACCTGAAATTTTGGGGGTAATTCATAGAATTCAGCGCACAAGTGGCACACGCGGCTGGCGCACAGTGTGCACGTGCAGCAGTCTGCGCCAGCCGCGTGTGCCAAAATCCATTTCCACGCACAGCGTATTCATGGATTAAAACATTCAGAACCAGCGGTGGCTTAGAGTGGCGCAGCGACCCTGCAGCAGCGCCAGTTATGCCCCCAACTCCTCCCTGTGCGCCATGAACAGCGCACAAATCCTGTACATGGCGCACCGGTCAGTGGATCAGCATACAGCCCCCCAACCAGGAATGCGAGTGGGGTATGTGTATTTCGGGGGTGCGCGGGAATTTTTACCCGCAATTGGCCCTGTGCGAGCGGGCTACATGTATTTCGGGGGTGCGCAGGAAGTTTAACCTGCGATTGGCCTTGTGCGAGCGGGGTACGTGTATTACGGGGGTGCGCAGGAAGAATCACACGCGATTGGCCCTGTGCGAGCGGGCTACGTGAATTTTGGAGGTGCGCGTGAAGTTTTACACGTAATTGGCCTTGTGAGAGCGGGGTATGTGTATTACGGGGGTGCGCGGGGAGAATCACACGCGATTGGCCCTGTGTGAGCGGGGTACATGTATTTCGGGGGTGCGCAGGGAGAATCACACACAATTGGTCTTGTGCGAGCGGGTATGTGTATTACGAGGGTGCGCGGGGAGAATCACATGCGATTGGCCCTGTGCGAGTGGGCTACGTGTATTTTGGGGTTGCGCGGGAAGTTTCACCCGCGATTGGCCTTGTGCGAGAGGGGTACGTGTATTACGGGGCTGCGCGGGGAGAATCACATGCGATTGGCCCTGTGCAAGCGGGCTATGTGTATTCTGTGGGCGCGCAGGGAGAATCACACGCGATTGGCCTTGTGCGAGCGGGGTACATGTATTTCGGCGGTGCGCAGGAAGTTTTACCCGCGATTTGCCCTGTGCGAGCGGGGTACGTGTATTTTGGGGGTGCCCCAACGAATTGTTAGTGTGTGTCCTCCCAGGTGTGCCCTCTCCCCCTCCCAGGCAGACCACAACACAGGGGAACACACTGCACCCCTGGCCATGCCCCACAGGCTGCCCATCCACCCTAGTGAAGACCCCCAGCTAGCCCACATGTCACCACGCACAAGTGAGCACTGACACATGTCCCCCAGCAACTCCATCCACTGAGCATTGAGGGTCAGGCCCCGACTCATGTCCCCCAGCACCCCCATCCACCCAGCTTCGATGGGCACCTTCCAGCAGGGCCCGACTCATATTCCCCAGCACCCCCATCCACCCAGCATTGAGGGTCAGGCCCCAACTCATGTTCCCCAGCACCCCCATCCACCCACCATTGAGGGTCAGGCCCTAACTCATGTTCCCCAGCACCCCCATCCACACAGCATTGAGGGTCAGGCCCCAACTCATGTTCCCCACCACCCCCATCCACCCAGCATTGAGGGTCAGGCCCCGACTCATGTCCCCCACAACACGTCCTAAAGATGCAAAATCATGGCCCTCATGTCCATCAAAATCCCACACCACGCCACCCCAGTCTTGAGTTGCAATGAATTTCCCAATCCACCCAACACTGACATGCCTATCTCATGACACAAACCAAAAGTCAACTATGGACATCAACACATGTCCGTCACACACACACACTGGGTTCCATTGATTGTGTAAACCCACATTTTGACATGCATGAACCCAATGAGCGAATACCACACATGGAAGTAAAATATGAAAATGTATTATGAACAAAAAGAATGTAATAAAAAGAAACCATAAAAAAATGTCAAACATGAAATGAAATGCATGTCCAAAACACACTAAAATGAAATGTAGAACCAATCCAAAGAAATCCAAAAGAATATTCGTCCAAACTCTCTGTCCACCAAAGCAAATACAAAGGAAACGTAAAATGTAAAATCCATTGATCCATGGTGATTTAAAAAAAATAAGTTCCCACAAATCCAATGTTCAACTATGTACAATGAATGTTCAAAGGGTCCATGAGCCCAACGAAAAAAATGAAACCCATCAACCAAACTACCTAAGAAATAACTATATACTAAAGTGTGGGGCATAGTCCAATCACCCCAAAATAAAGCAAAACGAAAATGAAACCTAACACTAAAAACTATATACAATGGCGGCGGGCTAGTCCGACGGCTCACTTTCCGATTTCCGGGGCCAGGGCATCATCGAACTCCTGCTCTATGTCCTGGAGGTGGTCCTCTTCCATGGCCCCGAGGGTTCACAGGGACGATGCCATGTTCAATTCCAACTCCCTGCGAATTGCCTCGAGGCACTCAGCCCACCTCAGCGCCCTCCGCATGGAGTTCTCCGCCCTGACCATTGTGAGCCGTACCTCTTCCACCCACCGCCGTTCCGCATCTATGGCCTGGCCCAACCACTGCCACACGGAAGACACTCCCATTCCTGGGTCCTCCTGCCCTGTGGCCGATGCCTGCCCCTCAGATGTTGATGGCCCCGAGCCATCATCGCTCCCACCTTGTTGCTGCTGCTGCTGTGCCTGTGCCCTGGCTCTTGCTGCCTGCACGTCCTCCTCTGGCTGGGGTGCAGTTGTTGTGGTGGCCACCCCTGCTGGACGACCAACTCCCGACAGTGGCAGGGATGTGTCCTCCAACAGCCTGGCCGCTGGGTCAGAGGCAGCTCCACAGGGTACCCAGGTGATACATGGGTGGGAAGATGGCATGGAGGACGACTGGCACATAGGGGGTTCAGGTGAGGAGGGGGTCGGAATAAGGTCCAGCATAAAGAGGAATCCAGCCCTGGTGACCCGTCCCAGTAGGTCAACGCGGTCAACGAGTCATCCGAGATGACGTGCAGTGTCTTCACGAAAACACTGCAGGTCACCTTGCATGCCCTGTTGACGCAACGCCATCCCAGCCAGGACAGGCTCAACCCGGTCCTGGATTGCCACGTCTGCAGGGAGAGGAAGGCTGGTTGTTGTGCGCTCATCCCCTCCCTGATAACGGGTCTGGACGTAGGCATCCCTGCTGGTGCAGGATGATGCAGTCACAGAATCGGGGACAGGATTACACAAAGGCACCTCCGCGGCGGCCTGTGCTGCCTCCTGTCCCTGCCCCTGCACTGCACCACTAGCACCAGTGGAATCCCCACCTCCAGACCCCGTGTGTGTCCCTTCCACGGCCTCCTCCTCCACCAAACCCCCCACCAACCTGGATGACTCCATGCCATCTTCCTCTGTCGGACCCTGTGGGGTCTCAGCTGCCCCTTCTGCTGCCGAGGAGTCCACCTCCGACCTCCGCCTCTTGGACCTACCCTCAGCAGCTGTGGCCTGGGATGCGGCACCAGATTCCTCACTCCCCGACGAGATGACAACGTGGGAGGGGAGCTGGCCATTGCGTCTCCGGCTTGTGGTGTGATCCCTGCCGCTTTGCTCCACAGCACCCTCTCCGCCCTCTTAATCAGTTGATGCTGCAGACAGAGAGAGATAGAACAAAGGCATCAGGGCACTGTACAATGGACTGATACACACATGACAGTTGTATATGAATGAGTGGCAGGGTAAAACTACAGACATGGCATCACACTCCCCAACACACATGTCATTTCAACTCACACACTCACACATGAGCAAATCAACAGGAATATTGCACCAGGCAGCACCATCCATACACAAACAACAGCACGAGCAGCCGACGGTGAGCCTGACGTCACATGAAACACGGGGCATGCATAACACATGCACACACCCCACCAGACTTCCATGTATGTGTACATCTCCACCAACTGTTTCAGTGATGAGATCGCCATCCATGTCACATCTCGCATTCAGCCATCTACATGTCAGTGTCACATGCATCCATGTTGCATCACAGTTGCACACTTGTCAAATACACCCACATGCACATGTGCATAGTGCAGATACATGCAGCATGAACTAGCATCCATGTGTGACACCACAACCATTCCACAGTACATACTCATAATTAATGACATGTGTGCACCCACACATACATTTGCACAGCATGCTTACCAACACATACACCATCGATGTGTCTCACACTTGAGAGGAATCACATGTGGCAGGTTCACGTCCCTGTACATACGCAGCCATACATATCCCTACAAAGACATATGTGCAACCTGCACACTACTGGCACGCCACAACACGCACAGCGTCCAGTCAGTATGTATGTACACGTACCGCTCGACTCCAGACGGGTCTGCCTCTCAAGGACCTGGATGTGGAGCACTGGGCATATGCGTTCCAGGACCCTCATTTGGTTGTCAGTCAGGTGGACCTGGGACTCCTTGGCATCCGCTGCCTTCAAGAGGCGCCGGGCCTTGTTGAGGGTCCTGGACCTGAAGTCCTCCCAGCGCTTCTGGACATGTTTGATCTCGCGGACTGCCACCCCCTCCTCATTTATAGCAGTCATGATGTTCATCCAGATCCTCTTCCGTCCTTCATTGTTGGTGCGCAAACTTCCAAAGAGGACATCATACTGCCCCAGGACTTGCTCCACCAGGACACCAACTTCCCTGGCACTGAAGCTGATGGCCCTCAGCCTCTCTGACTGGGGGTTGCCAGTGGTGCCAGATGGTGTTGTGTCCGACATGGCAACCCCAGAGGCAGGTGTGGGTGGGCAACTGGGTCTTGGGGCTGGGCTCTGGAGCGATGGTATCCCAGTCAGGAGTCTTCTGTTCCAGCAGGGGTGGTCACAGCAACTGCACCCCTGCAGATGGCTGTCATGCAGGCAGCAAATAGTAGGGCACATGGGCAGCAGGCAGGCAGGCAGCAGCAGATGGCAGGTGGGAGTGTGTTCGGGGGTCTGGGGGGCAGGAACATGGCCTTCTGGGCAGGAGCATGGTCTTCCGTGTGTTGTTGCGTGGTCAGCTTGATATGGAGTGATTTGGCACGTGAATAAATTGCACGTCAGTGTGAAATCCGAGGAAAGACCCTTAGCGGGTAAGCGCGTCTGTGACGTTACACGCACGGGCCTTTCCCTCATGACATGTGCATAGTGATTCTGCGTGTGAAAAAACTGCACGTCCGCATGTGAATACGTGTAATCCGAGAAAAGGGCCTACGCGCGTAAGTGATGCAACGCGCATGGGCATTTCCCTCAGCACGGGTTAAAGGTGAGCGGGGCCAGCAGTTCACTGTACATGCCTTTCGTGGAGACCGACATGTGTGTTGCTACTTCGTGTTGTTTCAAGCACCATCACAACTTCACAGCGGATCAAGGACGTATCTCTTCTTTTGGCAGGGGTATTGGCTATGCGTGTTTTTCATCATCGCGCAAGTCTGATGGTGAGTTGCGCACGCTATTTTTCCCACTGCGGGTTCCCCTGTGTATCGCGTACCCATTTTTGAGGTAATCGTAGCCTGCGTGTCCCACGCGTACGTGTTTTTTGTGTTCCTGGGTGCCAACGCGTACTGCGGGAGGTTAATTCCACGCACGTAGGCTGCAGGGGTTGTGTGCATGGTTTTACTGCAGTTTTGGGGTGCCTGAGCGTTGCGTGACCCGTCACTACATCACCGGGGTCACATACAGCCTTTGTAAGTGACTTCAATCCAGCACTCCAACTAGTCTGGGATGCCCAATCGAAGCCCTTATTTATACATATGTTTATGTCAAAGTTCTTAAATCTGGATGATGAACCCTTATATAACACCCCTCTCTTTGAATCCCCCTCACCTCACTGAGCCAAGAAGTAGGTTGGTTTTGCAACTTAAAAGATTTATTTGAAGAATTAAACAATATATATATCACACTTTTATGAATAAATTAATATTTGATATCACACTGATGAGTATAATAGTGATCAAAAATGGGTAATATTACAATAGCACACTCTCTTTAATCACTGAGGAGTTGGAATAGGAAGGATAAGGTAGCAGAGAATACTTTTATGGTTCAAGGAAATGCAAAATGTGAAAGAATGCAACACCGAAATAAACTTGATATGATTTCAATCAAAAGATAATATAATCACTTTTTCCCTTGTGACAACTCACTCCCCCCTATGCAATATGAAGAGATGGAAAGAAGAGCACACAGGTTTCAGGAGTACAATCACAAATGCAGTTCAATTCCAGTTCCCCCCAGCAAGCTTAGAGAAACAGGTATGATTTTAAAACACAGGCCAAATGCTTTTAAATGTGATTGCAATGGATGGGAAAATATGCTAAAATGCTTTTAATTCACTAAAGGAGATTCAGGATAAGTGATAGTTACTTTGGACTAGTTCAGGTCAACACTAGCAATGATTCATGAGTGATTATCAGATTGAAAACGAAATTCAGCAGTGGAAAGCAAGAGCCAGCTATTACGTGCGGTTCAAAAGACACAGACGTTTTTGTGGAGGTAGATTTTCAAAAATAAAGTCAAGATTTCAGAATGACAGATGACGCTTTTACAGATTTGAAATCACAGGATGGACACAAAATTCTGAATGCAGTTCTGGACAGGTTGAAATGGATGGGATAAGATTACTTTAGAATAAGAGATTGGTTCTGTACAGTTCTAGACTGGATACTCACTCCTACTTTTGGAATAGAATGGACCTCGTCACAGATCTGGTCAGGTTTGGGCTGCGGTTCTCTAGCCACTAGAGAGGTCTCAGGCCCTCTGGGTTCTGCTCACAGCACAGCCTCTGGTCTGCTATCGGCACTGCATGGCGGTCTGGCCTCTTGAACTAGATCTGATGGGCTAGAAGCGAACAGCACAGCAAGGCTGTTGAATAGTTTGGTTAGGTTGCTGGATTCTGAGGCCTGCTGAGAAGAGATCAGCTTTTGGGTTAGGCCCTGCTTAAGGTTCTAGAGCTGGGTTCTAGAGTCTGGTCTCTGAATCTATCTGGATCTGGAGTCTCTGGAGTCTGGAGTCTTTGTCTGGATCTGGTCTGGCAGAGCGCTTCGCAGGAATTGGTGAGTAGTGGAAAGAGAAGTCCCTTTCTGGGTCTCAGTAGTCTCTTTTTATGTGTTGTCAAAGTGGGTGTGGACGCTGACTTTCTATGCCCAACCCTCTGAGGATCCTGATAGGTTAGAGGATTCTCTGTGCCCTGACTGGAGAAAGGAGTAGTGAGTCAGAATGAGTCAGAGTGATGCTGCCATTTTACAATCTAGTGAAGAAACTTTCCTTTGCTTTTACTTAGAAATCAATTTTTCATAACAAAACATGTTTCCCAGATACACAAGTTGTTTAGAATACATGTACATATCACAGATTAATTAAGGTGCATTCTGTTCCAACTCTGATTTTCCTAAGACATTTAGTTCAGAAATGACAACTTATTTGCGATCCTTGACTGGATGATCATTGTAGTACGTTTCCAGGGTGACCTACATTACATGGCCACTGTGGCTCAGTCCTGTGTCACACACATGTTTAGGGTGTGACAGTCTGTGTGGGTCACAGGCCTCAGCCTGTTTCATGCCCAATGACAATGTCCAACTGGTGTAGTGTCTTCTTCACACGTGGGTGTACTCCAGAGGTTTTATCATGTGTCCTGCTTACTGTCCCATCATCATCTGCTGTGTTGTCACTTGACTCACATGATGCAATTGATGCTAGTCAACACTGTCTGTCAATACACAGGTCTATGGTCATCCTTTTGATACCATGCAAGGCATCCCTGCATTTGTACTTGGGGGAGGGGTGGTTTGCTTGTAGCCATGCTACCCATTGCATGCACATTGCACGTGATGCCTGAAGTTGACCTTGCACTGCCTTCACATTTTCTGATAGACATCATGAAGTACTTGTACATGTAGATAGTGAGTAACGTACAAATTTGCTGCACTGCACCGACCCACTTCTGAGCGATATAACACCCTTCTACATGCCTAATCACAGAAGCAATGTCAAGTTGACCCAGCATGCATGGCAGGTTGTCTTTTGTGTGTGACATGTCTGCTTGATGTGTTTGGTGTCTGTGTGATGTCTATGTGTGTTTGTGTTGTGTGCTTCTAACATGTGTAGTGACTGTTTTTCGCTCTACTTTTCAGATGATGATGCAATGGAGCCAGAGGATGGTGTTGTCATGCCAGGCACAGGGTTGTTATCACTACAGCAACCCGACGCAAGTGGGGGTCGTGGGGTGGTAGGCCACGAAAACCCACATGTGCTATAGACCATCTTGTCTTTGGCTGGCAATGAGTCCAGCCCTGATGACCACTCTGACGTCCATGTCGAGTTGGATGTGCATCAGGTCCATATGTCAGGGGTGAGTGATTCTGATGTGGGCACTCCTCTGTCCGCGACACCTGCACTGATGGGTCAGACAGTGTTGGAACCTCCGCCTGTGGTGGATCGGGACACAGGGTCACTCTCCACACCAGTCACTGATGTGCCTGGGCCATCACATTGACAGGGACATGTAGTCGTGCAGCCGCGGGCAGTGCCAACACAACGAGGACACCCGGTCCTTGGGTCCCGCAGGTGTCAAGCCCAGCAACATGGTGGCCACGCACAACCGCGGTATACTGAGTGGGAGCAAGACATGACTACCAATTCTGAATGCCAGGGGGAAGCAATAGAGAACATCGCTGTGAGAATGGAGCGTGTGGCCCAATCCGTGCTCCCCCCTGCTAGGCAAGTGCTTCTCCAGCAGCAGGCGGCATGGTCCACGGCCCACTCGCTCAGGCTGGGAATGGCGGCCTCAGACAGGGTACGCCAGGCTGAAATGTTGTCTCTGCGTGAAGCAATTGCTGCTCACGCAGAGGCACACATGGAGGCCCTGAGGGCTGAGTATGAGTCCCTCAGATCCACTCTGGGTGTCCTCTTGATGTCCCAGAGGGCGCGGTCAGAGGAGAGGTTTTAAAAGCTTGAGTGTACCATCTCAGCTGAGCTACATGCTTGCCGGGAGGTGCATCAGTTGTCCAGCCATGCCTTGCAGGAAGAACTCCGTGTTACACGTGTTACCTTGCAAGAGGAAGCACGCGTATCACGTGAGGTTCTGCATGCAGACCTACGTGTCATCGCCACACAGAACCAGGCTCACCCGTCCGGTCGACTTGCTGCCAATGAGGGGCAAGCTGCAGCTAGGCATGGTCAGGCTCCTGTGACACGTCCTCCTTTCAAGGAAGAGCCAGACTCGGATGACGAGGTATCTCCCACATAGGTCGGGCTGTGCAGGCGTTGAGCCCATGGAGGTTTTTTTTCCTCAACATCATCGCATGTGGGTGTTGAGCAGCACCCTGTACCTCCCCCCTCCTGGGTGCCCCCCCAGGTCGTATGTGGCCATTTTGGATTTTTCTTTTAGTTTAGTTAGTTAACTTTCAATTTGATAGTTAGTTTAATTAGGTAATGTAGGTTTTTCATAGTTAGTCTAATTAGTTAATATAGTTTAAAATTGCTTGTCTATTGTGCTTTTTTGTGACGGTGTGGTGCTTTGTGGCTTTTGAAAGCATCCACTGTCTGTTCCAGCTGGTCCCTTCAAGCTTGTCTCGTGTATGTGTTTGCAGCTTGGGGTCCTAACTCACATATGCCACTCCTGCTTCCCTTATCCATGGGCTTGCAAGGATGGTTCGGTGTTACAGCCTATTACACAAGGGTTTTGGACTGTCATATCTGTGGCATGTCTGCTGCTGTACTACTTGTGTTGACACCCCTAGTGGGCATGATAGGGGTGATATTGACCACAGTTCTTCCTTTGCTAGATGGGTGGTTACATGATTCATGTGTGCATTAATTGCTATACATTGTGTAGTATGTTTCTTATCTTTGCAGTACATGTGCTTGATGCAATTCATGCTGTAGACCGTGGCTAACACACTTTGCCTGTGAAAGTCACACTGATGGAGTGATTTCTGATGTACGTCTCTGACATGGTCCAGTCATGACATGCCTGAGGAGAGACACACAGGGAAATTGCATGCATTAATCATGTGTTTTCTGTCCTTTCTGCAGGGGGATGAGCCTCCAGACCACCTTTCCCAGCAGACATGGCCTATTGGAGGTCTGGAAGCTGGCCACTTTCGGTGGTGCAGACATGCGCATGTGTGCGCAGGCAGAGCCACAGGGATTGCGCTCATACATCCTACAGAAGCAGAACGTGTTTCAAGGAACTCCAGGCAAGGTGAGCAGCACAAGGGGGCCACACCGCAGACAACCGTTCCCCAGGCAAGTTGTACATGCATGCTAAGTAGCACCACTGATGGTGAGCTTGGACAGATATTGGTGGTTAGCACACAGTACAGCTAAGATGCGTTGGTGGACTAATGGCTAGTTGATGGGAAAGTTGTCAGGGGCACATGCAGGGGCAGTGGCACATATCCTCCGGTCCACTATGGTCCATTGAGGCAGTTGTATTAGCTATGTAGCGTTCCAAGACAGGGAAAGAAGCAGCTCACAGGGACAGACAGCGAGGGACAGACTTGTGTGCAGTGCATTTCATTTTCAGGTTGAAATTGCCACATGCACTACCTACTTTATTTAGGTTATGCTGGAACACAACTTGTACTGAAGTCGTACCTTGCTAAATGCATCTGGCTGCTTACCCAGGGAACATTGGATGTTGTGTGAATCTTGACAAATTGGTCTTCCAATTGCCACGCACCCACCGGCGTATGACTTACTGAATTGACTGTGTATGAACCATCACGGGGGGAATCTAACGTATGGGTACGAAGCACCACACCAGATAGTTTGTTTGTACAGTATTTTGTCACTTTGGGGTATGCATGGAGGTGTGTTGGTGTGTTATGGGCACGCACAGATTAGTGACTCTGGCTCTCTTTGCAGCAGTGAACTGCTCATGTTACCGGACCTGAGAGTGCGCAGGCAGGAGGCCAGAACTCAACCCAGAGATAAGTTTCTCTTTGAATTCAATTTGAGTAATTTGGTACTAAGTGCATGATGTACACGTTTGGTCTGATTGTGTATGTGTTAATGTGATTCTTATGTTTTTGTACATTCCCTACTTTCCCTTGTCAATCCTACTCCCCTCTGCTGCCCCTCCTTCTGGTTATCCAGTATACCAATGCCTGTCCCGACTGCATATCCCTGACCCTCCTTCCCCACCAGGGTCTCAGAGGCCTGTGTGAGTTTGACCTTGCAGGCACCCAGACCACGGTGGGGGTGGCTGGTTCGTGCCACTCCTGCGCCTGTACACAGGAGCTGTGACAGTACACATCAGTTTGTGCTGCATCATTCTATATTATGTACCACACATGGTACATATCCTGTTGTGACATTGTTTTACTGTGCTACCTTGGTTGTTCCATCATTGTGCTAGTACTTGGGCTTTGTGACGTACTGCTACTTCAAGTCATTTACTGGAGGCTCTTCTGGTTTGTTTTGCTGCCTGCAGGCTTTTTGCTTGGCTTCTGTGTTTGCCTGCTTTGAGTTCTCTTTGATTTGGTGTTTTTGCAAGTCAAGGTGGCCTCTGAGGGTGCTGTACACTTTTTACACACAAGGTGGAAGATGGAGTCAAAGGGGAAGGGTGATCCTGTGGCCAGGTGAACTTCAAGGAGGAAGGCTAGATAACCCATGCGCAGTTGTTCAGTGGGTCATGGTGATATGTGAGGGAGGAGGGTATTTTGTTGTTGGACAGTTGCCTTGCCCCACAGTGTGATGGGCACCCTGACATTGTAATTGTGGTATCCTATGTACATGATATATTCTGCTGAGCAATGGCTGTTCATGTGTTGAGTTTACCTTTCAGGTGTGAGGGTATAGTTGTGGTTTGACATGCTGGGGTGTACACATGGGCAATGTTCACATGTGATGAGGACACTGACGTTCACTTGATTGCACATGCATGTATTGAGTGCATCTCCCTACTGACACACACAATCGCACTATGATCCACAACATGTACAACCAACCTTCCATATCCACATGTGCACTCAGTTTGCCTTCTGGGGCCCACTGTGTCCCTGCAGCACCTGATCTATGACCATTTGTGGATCCTGTACATGCGTGATTTGTTTTTTCATTTAGTTTGTCGTTTTCATGTGATGGTCAGGGTGTGTGTCACACACAATGGCTGGTCACTATGCTGTGTGCTGAGCAGTGTGTTGCAGGAGATGGACACAGCACACGTATTATGCAGTGTTGATTTTGCCGTGCACAATGTGCATGTGTACAGGCATTCATTGTTATGTTCAAGCTACAACTGTTGTTATGCATTTGGGTATGACTTGCTTTGTGTGGGAGGTTCTTGGTCAGTCATTTCATCTGATTCCATGTCAGGCATCATTGTCTGACGCCACTTTGCATTTTTCACATGTCAATGTGTACATAATTTAATATGGCCTCTTGAACTAGATCTGATGGGCTAGAAGCGAACAGCACAGCAAGGCTGTTGAATAGTTTGGTTAGGTTGCTGGATTCTGAGGCCTGCTGAGAAGAGATCAGCTTTTGGGTTAGGCCCTGCTTAAGGTTCTAGAGCTGGGTTCTAGAGTCTGGTCTCTGAATCTATCTGGATCTGGAGTCTCTGGAGTCTGGAGTCTTTGTCTGGATCTGGTCTGGCAGAGCGCTTCGCAGGAATTGGTGAGTAGTGGAAAGAGAAGTCCCTTTCTGGGTCTCAGTAGTCTCTTTTTATGTGTTGTCAAAGTGGGTGTGGACGCTGACTTTCTATGCCCAACCCTCTGAGGATCCTGATAGGTTAGAGGATTCTCTGTGCCCTGACTGGAGAAAGGAGTAGTGAGTCAGAATGAGTCAGAGTGATGCTGCCATTTTACAATCTAGTGAAGAAACTTTCCTTTGCTTTTACTTAGAAATCAATTTTTCATAACAAAACATGTTTCCCAGATACACAAGTTGTTTAGAATACATGTACATATCACAGATTAATTAAGGTGCATTCTGTTCCAACTCTGATTTTCCTAAGACATTTAGTTCAGAAATGACAACTTATTTGCGATCCTTGACTGGATGATCATTGTAGTACGTTTCCAGGGTGACCTACATTACATGGCCACTGTGGCTCAGTCCTGTGTCACACACATGTTTAGGGTGTGACAGTCTGTGTGGGTCACAGGCCTCAGCCTGTTTCATGCCCAATGACAATGTCCAACTGGTGTAGTGTCTTCTTCACACGTGGGTGTACTCCAGAGGTTTTATCATGTGTCCTGCTTACTGTCCCATCATCATCTGCTGTGTTGTCACTTGACTCACATGATGCAATTGATGCTAGTCAACACTGTCTGTCAATACACAGGTCTATGGTCATCCTTTTGATACCATGCAAGGCATCCCTGCATTTGTACTTGGGGGAGGGGTGGTTTGCTTGTAGCCATGCTACCCATTGCATGCACATTGCACGTGATGCCTGAAGTTGACCTTGCACTGCCTTCACATTTTCTGATAGACATCATGAAGTACTTGTACATGTAGATAGTGAGTAACGTACAAATTTGCTGCACTGCACCGACCCACTTCTGAGCGATATAACACCCTTCTACATGCCTAATCACAGAAGCAATGTCAAGTTGACCCAGCATGCATGGCAGGTTGTCTTTTGTGTGTGACATGTCTGCTTGATGTGTTTGGTGTCTGTGTGATGTCTATGTGTGTTTGTGTTGTGTGCTTCTAACATGTGTAGTGACTGTTTTTCGCTCTACTTTTCAGATGATGATGCAATGGAGCCAGAGGATGGTGTTGTCATGCCAGGCACAGGGTTGTTATCACTACAGCAACCCGACGCAAGTGGGGGTCGTGGGGTGGTAGGCCACGAAAACCCACATGTGCTATAGACCATCTTGTCTTTGGCTGGCAATGAGTCCAGCCCTGATGACCACTCTGACGTCCATGTCGAGTTGGATGTGCATCAGGTCCATATGTCAGGGGTGAGTGATTCTGATGTGGGCACTCCTCTGTCCGCGACACCTGCACTGATGGGTCAGACAGTGTTGGAACCTCCGCCTGTGGTGGATCGGGACACAGGGTCACTCTCCACACCAGTCACTGATGTGCCTGGGCCATCACATTGACAGGGACATGTAGTCGTGCAGCCGCGGGCAGGGCCAACACAACGAGGACACCCGGTCCTTGGGTCCCGCAGGTGTCAAGCCCAGCAACATGGTGGCCACGCACAACCGCGGTATACTGAGTGGGAGCAAGACATGACTACCAATTCTGAATGCCAGGGGGAAGCAATAGAGAACATCGCTGTGAGAATGGAGCGTGTGGCCCAATCCGTGCTCCCCCCTGCTAGGCAAGTGCTTCTCCAGCAGCAGGCGGCATGGTCCACGGCCCACTCGCTCAGGCTGGGAATGGCGGCCTCAGACAGGGTACGCCAGGCTGAAATGTTGTCTCTGCGTGAAGCAATTGCTGCTCACGCAGAGGCACACATGGAGGCCCTGAGGGCTGAATATGAGTCCCTCAGATCCACTCTGGGTGTCCTCTTGATGTCCCAGAGGGCGCGGTCAGAGGAGAGGTTTTAAAAGCTTGAGTGTACCATCTCAGCTGAGCTACATGCTTGCCGGGAGGTGCATCAGTTGTCCAGCCATGCCTTGCAGGAAGAACTCCGTGTTACACGTGTTACCTTGCAAGAGGAAGCACGCGTATCACGTGAGGTTCTGCATGCAGACCTACGTGTCATCGCCACACAGAACCAGGCTCACCCGTCCGGTCGACTTGCTGCCAATGAGGGGCAAGCTGCAGCTAGGCATGGTCAGGCTCCTGTGACACGTCCTCCTTTCAAGGAAGAGCCAGACTCGGATGACGAGGTATCTCCCACATAGGTCGGGCTGTGCAGGCGTTGAGCCCATGGAGGTTTTTTTTCCTCAACATCATCGCATGTGGGTGTTGAGCAGCACCCTGTACCTCCCCCCTCCTGGGTGCCCCCCCCAGGTCGTATGTGGCCATTTTGGATTTTTCTTTTAGTTTAGTTAGTTAACTTTCAATTTGATAGTTAGTTTAATTAGGTAATGTAGGTTTTTCATAGTTAGTCTAATTAGTTAATATAGTTTAAAATTGCTTGTCTATTGTGCTTTTTTGTGACGGTGTGGTGCTTTGTGGCTTTTGAAAGCATCCACTGTCTGTTCCAGCTGGTCCCTTCAAGCTTGTCTCGTGTATGTGTTTGCAGCTTGGGGTCCTAACTCACATATGCCACTCCTGCTTCCCTTATCCATGGGCTTGCAAGGATGGTTCGGTGTTACAGCCTATTACACAAGGGTTTTGGACTGTCATATCTGTGGCATGTCTGCTGCTGTACTACTTGTGTTGACACCCCTAGTGGGCATGATAGGGGTGATATTGACCACAGTTCTTCCTTTGCTAGATGGGTGGTTACATGATTCATGTGTGCATTAATTGCTATACATTGTGTAGTATGTTTCTTATCTTTGCAGTACATGTGCTTGATGCAATTCATGCTGTAGACCGTGGCTAACACACTTTGCCTGTGAAAGTCACACTGATGGAGTGATTTCTGATGTACGTCTCTGACATGGTCCAGTCATGACATGCCTGAGGAGAGACACACAGGGAAATTGCATGCATTAATCATGTGTTTTCTGTCCTTTCTGCAGGGGGATGAGCCTCCAGACCACCTTTCCCAGCAGACATGGCCCATTGGAGGTCTGGAAGCTGGCCACTTTTGGTGGTGCAGACATGCGCATGTGTGCGCAGGCAGAGCCACAGGGATTGCGCTCATACATCCTACAGAAGCAGAACGTGTTTCAAGGAACTCCAGGCAAGGTGAGCAGCACAAGGGGGCCACACCGCAGACAACCGTTCCCCAGGCAAGTTGTACATGCATGCTAAGTAGCACCACTGATGGTGAGCTTGGACAGATATTGGTGGTTAGCACACAGTACAGCTAAGATGCGTTCGTGGACTAATGGCTAGTTGATGGGAAAGTTGTCAGGGGCACATGCAGGGGCAGTGGCACATATCCTCCGGTCCACTATGGTCCATTGAGGCAGTTGTATTAGCTATGTAGCGTTCCAAGACAGGGAAAGAAGCAGCTCACAGGGACAGACAGCGAGGGACAGACTTGTGTGCAGTGCATTTCATTTTCAGGTTGAAATTGCCACATGCACTACCTACTTTATTTAGGTTATGCTGGAACACAACTTGTACTGAAGTCGTACCTTGCTAAATGCATCTGGCTGCTTACCCAGGGAACATTGGATGTTGTGTGAATCTTGACAAATTGGTCTTCCAATTGCCACGCACCCACCGGCGTATGACTTACTGAATTGACTGTGTATGAACCATCACGGGGGGAATCTAACGTATGGGTACGAAGCACCACACCAGATAGTTTGTTTGTACAGTATTTTGTCACTTTGGGGTATGCATGGAGGTGTGTTGGTGTGTTATGGGCACGCACAGATTAGTGACTCTGGCTCTCTTTGCAGCAGTGAACTGCTCATGTTACCGGACCTGAGAGTGCGCAGGCAGGAGGCCAGAACTCAACCCAGAGATAAGTTTCTCTTTGAATTCAATTTGAGTAATTTGGTACTAAGTGCATGATGTACACGTTTGGTCTGATTGTGTATGTGTTAATGTGATTCTTATGTTTTTGTACATTCCCTACTTTCCCTTGTCAATCCTACTCCCCTCTGCTGCCCCTCCTTCTGGTTATCCAGTATACCAATGCCTGTCCCGACTGCATATCCCTGACCCTCCTTCCCCACCAGGGTCTCAGAGGCCTGTGTGAGTTTGACCTTGCAGGCACCCAGACCACGGTGGGGGTGGCTGGTTCGTGCCACTCCTGCGCCTGTACACAGGAGCTGTGACAGTACACATCAGTTTGTGCTGCATCATTCTATATTATGTACCACACATGGTACATATCCTGTTGTGACATTGTTTTACTGTGCTACCTTGGTTGTTCCATCATTGTGCTAGTACTTGGGCTTTGTGACGTACTGCTACTTCAAGTCATTTACTGGAGGCTCTTCTGGTTTGTTTTGCTGCCTGCAGGCTTTTTGCTTGGCTTCTGTGTTTGCCTGCTTTGAGTTCTCTTTGATTTGGTGTTTTTGCAAGTCAAGGTGGCCTCTGAGGGTGCTGTACACTTTTTACACACAAGGTGGAAGATGGAGTCAAAGGGGAAGGGTGATCCTGTGGCCAGGTGAACTTCAAGGAGGAAGGCTAGATAACCCATGCGCAGTTGTTCAGTGGGTCATGGTGATATGTGAGGGAGGAGGGTATTTTGTTGTTGGACAGTTGCCTTGCCCCACAGTGTGATGGGCACCCTGACATTGTAATTGTGGTATCCTATGTACATGATATATTCTGCTGAGCAATGGCTGTTCATGTGTTGAGTTTACCTTTCAGGTGTGAGGGTATAGTTGTGGTTTGACATGCTGGGGTGTACACATGGGCAATGTTCACATGTGATGAGGACACTGACGTTCACTTGATTGCACATGCATGTATTGAGTGCATCTCCCTACTGACACACACAATCGCACTATGATCCACAACATGTACAACCAACCTTCCATATCCACATGTGCACTCAGTTTGCCTTCTGGGGCCCACTGTGTCCCTGCAGCACCTGATCTATGACCATTTGTGGATCCTGTACATGCGTGATTTGTTTTTTCATTTAGTTTGTCGTTTTCATGTGATGGTCAGGGTGTGTGTCACACACAATGGCTGGTCACTATGCTGTGTGCTGAGCAGTGTGTTGCAGGAGATGGACACAGCACACGTATTATGCAGTGTTGATTTTGCCGTGCACAATGTGCATGTGTACAGGCATTCATTGTTATGTTCAAGCTACAACTGTTGTTATGCATTTGGGTATGACTTGCTTTGTGTGGGAGGTTCTTGGTCAGTCATTTCATCTGATTCCATGTCAGGCATCATTGTCTGACGCCACTTTGCATTTTTCACATGTCAATGTGTACATTATTGTTACTGTGTTGGTGATTTGCTATTGCTTGCCATGTCATGTTGTGGTTTTGGTGGCTTTGTGTGACATACCAGTGATTGTCATGTCCCGTTTTGCAGGTCTGTGTGATACACACCTTGCATGTGTACCTTTTGGTCATACAGGATTGGTTAGGTTTGAGTAGCTAGGGATGCACACCATGTGGCACTTCCATGGCAACATTCTCAGGGTTGTAAGGTTGTGACAGTTGACTGTCTCTTTGTCATCATAGATTGTCACCTGGTATGTGCCAGGCCTGTGTGCACTCCACAGGGGTGGGAGTTTAGGTGAAAAATGTGGCGACAAGCTGGGTCTGGGCTGCCTCGCCACGTGCCCTATCCTCTCCCATGGGCAGCGCCTGTGCCTGTGGTTGGGGATGTGGGGGCACCACCATGTCCACCGGTACGCCCTGCCATGTTGCAACATTGTGCAGGACACATGCTGCCACAATGATCATGCACACTACTGGGGGTGGATAGAGTAGCTGCCTGCCAGAGCGGTCAAGGGAGCGGAAGCGTGACTTGAGCACTCCGAATGTGCGCTCCACTATGGCCCTGGTTGCAATATGGGCAGCGTTGTATCTTACCTGGGGTGGTGTGGTGGGGTTCCGGATTGGCGTCATCATGTGGTTGCTCAGAGGGTAGGCACTGTCCCCTGGAGAGGCGATAATGGTTGTGATTATTGGGTTTTGTGTATTTGTCTGTGTGTTATATGCATGCATGTGCACGGGCATTTGTACTCACCTAGGAGCCATGTGTCGCCATTGCTGCCCACCTTCCAGGGCCCGGCTCAGGGCGGACATTCTGTATATGAAACTGTTATGGGTGGAGCCAGGGTAGTTTGCATAGACAGAGGTGATGATTCCCTTGGCATTGCATACCACCTGCACATTGATGGAATGCCAGTGCTTGCGGTTTGGGTAGATGTGCTCAGAGGCCCTAGGTGGACGTAGGGCCACATGGGTGCAATCTATGGCACTGAGCACTTTGGGGAAGTGTGCCACCCTGTAAAAGTCCTAGACAACGGCCTGCCTTTCTGCGGGTGTTCTGGGCATGTATATGTGCCTGCGGACTGAGGGGCGCGTAGTCATGATTGCCAACACCTGGTGAAGGCAGCGTGACTGGGTGGCCTGTGAGACCCCCCTCACTATGGCAGTAGTCCGCTGAAATGACCCAGTGGCCAGGACATTGTGCACCTTCTCCAAGGGGCAGAATGCTTGGGAGCAGAGGGTGGGGGATGTAAGGTCATCTTCCCACTCCCTGACCAGGTCTAGGATGATACGAGGTAGAAACCTATACCTGCCGTAGACCTGGTCGTCAGGCATCCCAAAAAGGCTAGTCCGGGGTGAAAAAAAGCGGGCCATGGCTATTCTCATCCTCCTGCGGTGTCCCACGATAAGTGCTTCGACAAATGGGGCATTCATCGTAGCGGTATGTACGTGTTTGTGTGCTTTTATACTGTGCTCGGGGACGCTTACGCCTGCCTCCCTGTGGTGGACGTGTTGACGCCTTTGCGCGTCTTTTAGCGTGCGCTTGTTTCCCGTATTCAAATCCATGAATATGAGTTCTTTGCGTGCGTGTGGGTGTTCTGTGTATTTGCCTGCAGTACTTCCCCAGTTACGCCTTCTTTTTCACGCGTTGATCCCCATTCTGTGCGTTACGCCCCGTGCCGCGCCCCCTTTTTGGTGGGTGCACGGACGTTGTGCGCTGTCCCTGTGTGCGTCGCGCACAGCGTTTGGGTCGTTGCAATGACGCGTGCGCCCATGTGCGCCACACACGGATTTGGCGCACAACCAGTGGAAAACACGCGCAGCGCCTTCCTTGAATCACACACGTGCGCTTGCTTTCTCACGCTTGTGCAACCTTGCGCCAGCTTGCGCTGGGATTTTCGGTGCAGGTTTGTTCCGTGAATCGGACCCTTAAACTCTCATATGTGTGTGTCTCTTTTAACACATCAATACTTTGTGCTCTTCAGTTTATATGCCCAAAATAAAATACCACACCCTGTGTTTCATATCCATGTTCAAATTAGAAACCAACAGTACCCTACTTCTAGAGGAGAAATACTCTGAGAATAAGAAAGTTATATGTGAATCCAAAGTTTTTCTCTGATGCTGGCACTTGTCGATTGTGTTAGAGAAACAAAAGTGAATCATGTATTAAAACATTTTTCTCAGAGGTCAACACGTATTGATGGTGTCAGAGAAATTTCAGGAGAAGCATACACTACAAAATTTGTCTCTGATGTCAATACTTGACAATGGTGTTAGAGAAAATTAAGTGAAATCTAAGCGTATTTTATTGATGTATTTATTGATGTATTTATTACGTGACAAAAACCTGGCAAGCATCAGGGCATGACAAAGACAGACAAGACAAAGAGTAAAGGACATGACAACTAAGAGGGGCAGACAGAGATGATGTATTCAAACAGCATGGTTTTTAATTTCTTTCCGGAAAGGCGGTAGATTCTTTTCCAGTCGTAGTGCCAAGGGCAATGCATTCCAGGCAGAAGCTGCTAGGAAATGGAAAGATCTTCCATTTCCTCTGACATGGTTTGGCTTGGGGCAAATGAGCAGATGACTGTTGCTTGATCGCAGGACTCTTTGTGGTTGGTAATTTGCTAGCTTGTCTTTGAGTAATATAGGAGCTTTGCCGTGGATGCACTTGTGTGCCAAGGTCAAGATCTTAAATTGAACTCTGGAGTTCATAGGGGGCCATTGGAGTTTTTTTCTGTGTTCAGTAATGTGCTCTCTGCAGGTTATATTTTTGACTATGTAGGAGCATCATTTTGAATGTATAGGAGTTTACAGAGGTTTCCTTTCGTTGCACCCCTTAAGATAGCATTCCAATAGTTGATTCTGGCAAGAATAGTTGATCAACCCAGGGTTTCACAATTCCTCTTGGAAATAAATGGTTTGACCTGTCTGAGGAGCTTCTGGTGGTATTGAGTATAGTTTACTAGGTTATTAACCTGTGTGTCACATCTCAAAGAGGAGTCCAGGTAAGTACCTAAGGTTTTGACCCTGTTCAGAGTTGGAATTTGGCAGCTCTCAATGAGGAAGTGCACATAGCGGAGGTCTAACTTGTGTCTAGCCTGAGGTCGACCAAAGAACATGAGTTCAGTTTTAGAGTTGTTTAGTTACATCTGGTGAGGGGTCATCCACAGTTTTGAAAATGGAGTTAAGTTTAGTACAGTCAGAGTCATAATCCTGTTCCAGATTGAGTGAGAGTTGTGTGCCATCTGCATAATTAGAGAAATCATTCTGAAAGCAAGTCACAGAGAGGCTTAATATAGAGATTGAAGTGAGACAGGGACAGACAGGCCCCATGGGGTACTCCACAGAAAATGGGGGTAGGATCGGAGCAGAAGCCACCCGTGTACACTGCTAATACCAAACGGGATAAGAACAAGTGAATCCATGTGATTGCCAGAGCATCTACCGACCTTATCCAGGGTGAAATGGAGAATATTGTGATGAAACAGATCAAACACTGCAGATACGTCCAGCAACTCCAGCAAACTGCATTTGTTTTTATTGATCATATCAAGTATGTCAGTCCAAAGATCTAATAGTGTACTCTCACTATTTTATCCACAATCCTCAGAAGTAAGAAAGAATTAGTAATCGGTCTGAGGTTTGCAGGGTCTTCTGGGCTAAAACCAGATTTCTTGATAAGGGGCGTGACAATTACCTGTTTAATACTGTCAGTGACAGTGTTATGCTGACAAAGTTTGTACGTAAGGGTTCAAAGAGTGATTTGTTATCCAAAATTAGTTTGGAGGGTAGGATGCCCCAGGGCAGGAAGTAGGATCAAAACCTTGAGTGCTTTCACCAATCCAACGTTGTTATGCCCCTAAAAAAGAGTTCTTGATGTTCATTTATCTGCTACAGTCCCTATGACCCAGTGGGGCTAAGGGTATGGATAGCTAGGTGAACATGAAAATTGTCCGGGAAGTTTGCCTTGATCTTAGCTTGTGCAGCACCAATTTTGTCGGTAAATGCTTGCTGTACTTTAGAGCAGTCAGCCTTTGTTGGTATATAAATCTGCGGTTTGACTTTAGGTCTTTCCAACATTTTTTTTCAAAAGTTGTTTAGAACTGTTTTTAGCGTTGATTATTTGTTCATCCAAAAAGTTATTTTTAACATCGTAGATGACTATTTTATTTGATTTTGTATGGGCCATCCAAACATATTTGTGGATGTCGGAATTAGATTTTAACCAGTTGTATTCGCTTGCCTTTTCCTCCTTTTTTGTTCTTCCAGTGCCGATGAGATGAGAACCAGCTGTTGTGAGAACTCCCTTCTCTCAAATTAACTTTTTTATTGGTGCAAATTTGTCAAACATTTGGGTCATGTGCATTTTGTATGAGGCTAAAAGTGAGTTGGGGCGGTCATCATACGTAGTGTCCCCAAGTAGAGAATGTGTCCACTTGGCAAGGTTGGTGGGTCTGATCTTTATGAAGTCCCTACTTAGGACTTTCTCGGGGAGATTGATCTGTTTTTTTCAACTGCTGTAGTAGATAGATTTGAATCCACAAAGAAGTGATCAGAACCAATCTTAACATCCAGGTTCCAACTGATCAGCCAGCCTAATATTGTACCCTTATTATGCCTGGGCTTGTGATTGAGTACTGTAAGGTCAGTGCTATTTACACATTGTTCATGATGGCTTGCTTCACAGTCTGATGTATCCTCCCACCAGCGGTTAAAGTCTCCAAGGGTTAGTGTGGCATTGCCTTGTTTATGTAATGGTTGTAGTAGCTGATAGAATGCCTTGTTAAAGTTAGGCATAATTTCAGAGGGATGATAGACAAAGAGAATATTTATGCAGCTACTGTGGTTAGGTTTGCACTTGAGGTGGATGATTTCACAGTCCAGACATTTTGTGGAGATTTCAAAGAGTTGCAATTCCTCCCTGGCGATAATCTCCACACCCCTCCTTTCTCAGTTGCTCAATTTTGTGAAAAGAGCGTGTACCTTTCTGGTACTGTCAGCTCAATTATTGTGCAACTGGAGTCTTGCAACCATGCCTCATTCAGACATAGCAGGTCAATGTTGTGTTCAATGATCTAATTGTGTACGTCAATGGCATGGGAGTTAAGAGGTCTCATGTTTAGGACGGGGGCTCATCACCATGAGCCTTAGCCAGTAAGCAGAACTCATTAGGTGATTTTATAAGTTTGGCAAATTCAGGAAACTGAGGGGTGTCTGTTTCAGGGACAGTGCCATTATCTGGTGCAGTGGCAATGGTGGACGAATATCGGTCTGTTCTCTGGAGGGGGTGGCAGATGGCATATTAACATTTTTCAATTAATTTAGTGTGCTTGTGGGAGCAATGTGATTAGTGGTGGACTCGGGAAGGGCCGTATTTTCATCAGTATCAGCAGAAAGGGGGATGGGCTGAGATACTATTTGGTCGGAAAATCTGAATTAATTTAATATTTGAGAACGGTGCGCTAACGTGCAGCTTTCTAAGTTGCTAAAATAATGAATAGCTGTGGGTGGAGGCCCATGGATTATGTTCACTATGAGGACTCAAACCTGCAATGTGGGCAAAAAGAGTCTCCAGACGGATGACGCTAGGCATGCAGGGACCCGTGTCACCCTGGGTGCAGGGCATCAGCTACTTTACAAACTGGCACACCCGGAAATAATGTGCCTAATGGGTTCTCAAAAGTAAAGGAGCCTAGAATGTAGGTTCTCGATTACACTTCTTGAAGTTTAAGAAATCGAAGTATACAGGGAGACATAACAGTAAATGTCACATTTTTTATGAGCATATTGAATTGTCAAACTCATTTGTGCCTGGAAGCAAGGGTCAATGAGCTGACTGTTCAAGTTGACAGAGCCATTAACCAAGGATTGGGAATAATATCCTGGAATATACAGGGTTTAATAATCACTTTGTGGTTAAAGTGTGGTTTGACATCTTGAGATCCCCATGATATTATATGCGTTCAGGAAACATGGGGCGGTAATTCATTTCATTTTGAAGGTTACACACTTACTCCCCTATGTCAGCATTAAAATGTGTGGATCGGGGGGGGGGGGGGGTGAGGGTGCAAACTTGCTGCATTATTGAATTGAATTGAATGTGACTGTAAACGGGCTCTGATGATATTAAGGAATTTAATTTAGATCTTGTAGGAAGCACACACTCTTCCCAGAGAATGTTTACAATGGACCCAATGGGGACGAAGGAATGGCCACCCTCCACCGTGTAGGCACAGTTTTAAAAATTGTAACAGGTCTATGTTCTTGCAGGTTACTGTATAAAAATAGTTGTGGGTGAGCTTAATCTTCAGTATGAACCATTAGATATATTCAAGGATCTCATGTAAGAGGAGGATCCAGTCTGGGTACACCTGATGTAAAGGCAGGGCCACCGTACGACACTATAAATATACACTATTTCCTACCAGGTGTGCCTTAATGCATGACTTAGAGCCTGACATGTGAGGACATTCAGTGACACGCCAACAGCACCAACCTTTGTAAGGTGGGGTAAATGAGCCACATTGACTATACACTGGTCATTTCTGAAGATTGTCATAGGATTACAATCTTTACTATGTTACCTAGAGTTGAAAGTAACAAATGCCTCCTTGATGTTTGGTATCAGTGAGAATCTTCAAATCTCTTTTAACAATATGAGAACTATCAGATGGAGCACTATCACACTGGACTCCATTGTGCCAAAAATGCATACAAACCTCGTCCAGTATTTGAACTAACATTGTGTGTCCCAAAACCCACTGTTCTGGGTATTAAGAAGTGTTACAATGACATCAAAAGCATTATTCAGCCCATTGGTAGAAAACCTGACAGGGTATTATATGAAAATGTTACCATTAAGACTCCTGGTTTGATGCAGTAGAGTGTAGCGAAGTCAAAAAGAATATACTAGCCTTTTATTAAAAACAATTAGACCTGAGATAAGCACATAATTTCGGCTAGAACAGAATATAAGGTTATAATTAAAATTAAGGGGGTGAACTATGTGGGGCAGCAATGGGAGGCCTTGAATTGGGCAATAATGACTAGAAATAGGTACTTTTGAAACATTGGGATCACTGTTATTAGCGCTGAGCACTATTGCTAAGATTGACTGAGTTCATCATTTTAAAGCTCGATGCCAAACACAGAAGTGCCTTTAGTGTTCAGAGTCCTCTGGATGCACGTCAGTGGCCGAATATGTAATTGGGAGAATTGGTGACTGCAATTTTCCACCAGGGATGGAACAAGGGGCCCGGGCACTGATGAGATGAAATTAAACCTATTAAAAGAAGAACCATTAACCTGGGCAATTTATTTTCGACTTCTCTTTAATTCTATTGTTGCCACATAGCAGTTCCGGCATCTTTGACCATTGCATTGATAGTGCTCCTATTGAAGAAAGGACCCAACGATTATCCTATCAACTACCACCCGATCTCCCTGTTGATGAAGTGGGGAACATATATGTCAGGGCACTTCTATCCCATTTGGTGGCCTGGATGGAAGACTGCAATGTTACCAATAACCTCTACTTAGAGTTCCAGAGAGGAACTGTACAGTGGATCAGGGATTTGATTCTGTGGGGAAAGAGGCCGATATTTCAATGCTTCTTAGGCAAAAGCAATGGTATGTAGCTCAGCGGACAGGAAGACCCAAAGAAAATTATCAATATCTATTAATGAGGGCCTAATTGAGGAGGCAGATTTATTTCATATTTGGGGACTAGGTTTTAAAATCACTGCAATTACGGAAATCAAATACAAAAAAGTACTGAATCTTTAACGCATTATTATTCTCTTTTCCAGAACTTTTGCAAAACATTTTGGCAAAAAAGTAGTTATGCCTACTCTTCACGTCTATAGTTTAGAAGCATTCCAAGCGGTGCACTATGGAACTAAGCCCGGGGGGGGGGGTTATATTGTTCCCAAGCTAGTAGTAACAGAGAACGGGCCTCATTACGACCCTGGCGCTAATGGGTTAACGGCGCCGTAAAAGGCTGCAGCGCCGTTACCAATTAGTGCCTGATTACGAGGTCCCTTTGCAGGACCCGACCTTAACGGCTGGTCTACACCAGCCGTTAAAGTAGGGACCCGCAAAGGGAACTTGGTGCTAAGTATGGTACCGCAATTTGGGAATGGGGAAGGGCCATGGTTCAATGGGGAATTACCGCCCCGCCAACCTTGGAATGGGGTGGCATTGAACCATGGCGGACCCGTTACAACACCGGCACCAACCATGGTGCTAATAACGCCATGGTTTATTTATTTATTTATTTATTTATTAAATTTGTATAGCGCGCAAGCAGCCCAGGGGCATTGAGGCGCTGTTACTTGCATGAGCTTAGTTACAGGCATGGTATCAGTAAGAGGCATATTACAGATAGGAACAAGCAAGGTTATCATTACAGCTTATGCGGTTGGTCAATACAACTTAAGCAGTGGGTCATATGGTTGGTATTATGCTGCTGCGAGGGACCTTATGAGAAGAGGGTGGTTTTCAGTGCTTTGCGGAAGGCTAGGAGGGAGGGAGGGAGGAGGGTTTAGCGCCGGTGTTGTAATGAGGGCCAACGTCTTCTTGAAGTAGACGTCGGCTTTACCATAGAATAATCTAGCATTGATGCTCCATTTGGATGTTTGCCGTTAATACAGAAGTTGCCCTTGAAAGAGATGTTGCTTTGGATATTTCTTTTGCAGGTAAATAAGAGGATCTTTGATGGATGAGCTTAATCAAATGTATGGCAGGATATTTTCTTGGGTGACACATGTTAGGTAATTTACCACTGACATTGGAGTTATCAGAACTTTGGAGTAATTCTGACAGTAACAATTCTGCCACATAATGAATGTTTAGGCAAGCCCATGAAATGAAAAATCGGGAAGAAATGTTGGAGAAATGCCTAACAAGTAAAATTGGACTGCTGCACTGCCAACACAAACATATATTGACCTTATTGAACCCCTTTTCACTCATACTTTAAATGTTAAACTATGTTTAGACATTCCCCCATTAGTGAATGTCTTAAACAGATAGGGCCCGATCATGGAATTATTTGCGTGGAAAATAGGGAACTTGGGTGCCAAACTGCATGTGTAATCCTGTTAGTCGATCCATGGAATCGAATGCATGAGATTTTCCTTGGACTTGTATGGATTTTTGAGGCAGTCCTGCATGCCCCTGTGAGCAGCTGAGTGCCTTGCTCAAGACACCACACAGAGCGTAGGCATGTCTTGTGCAGAGGGCAGGAATGGAGCGGAACACTGAAAAAGGGGAAAAAATGCCAAAAAATAGGCGTTATAAGGGACGGCCCACAGGCAGTCCATCGCACACTCACTATTGTGTGGAACAATACATATTCAGGGATCCGACTCCGCAGCCTATCGGCATGGAAATGGCAAAGCCCTCATACTATCCGCCACCAGAAGAGAGGCGTACAGACACCTGTGCATAGGAATCACTGTGCAGAGGTATGATCAGGTGTCGGATTTAGGGGTGCATGCACGCAGCTTTGATTCTGATCTAATTTAGGGGTGCTTGTACACAGTGTAGCGATGTGAAAGAATGGGCTACAGGGGTTTGCATGCAGATTTCCCAGGTTTTTACCCGAGTTATGATGAATTGTACTTATGTTGTTGGTGTGCCGGTAACAGTTAGGGGGGAGCCCCCGCAAGGTTCCTGAGATGCATGCCTGCTTCTGAGGGGACCCCATGCACTGTTTTGAGGGTGCATGTATTCACACCCAGGGAGCAGGCAAAGGTGGCTGTTGCTGGCTGCTTGTGATTTTCTCAGGTGTGTGTCTGGACGTTCCGGCCACTACTTGCATATACGGTTACTTTGCACAAGCAATTCCAGGAATATGCAGAGTGCACAGAAAAACTTCTATGTGTAGACTCGCAAAGTGATGTTCTCATTGTGTGGATGTTGCATGATTTTTGCACACTTTTTAATGGCTCAGGGCCCATATGATCTACTTGAATGCAGGAACTGCCACCATTGTGGGGCAGTGGAGGAATCTGCCCACTGTACAATGATTCCAGATGATGTAATCTTTTGGAATGCATTCGGATAAAGGCATATTGCGCCTGTGAACTCTTCTGCAAATCGGCCAAGTACCTGATCTGTGTGACTTTATCAATATTCTGGTTCCTCAATAAGACATGGTATTACATTATTCCATATTTGTTTCAAGACCATACGGTTGTGGCGATCCCTTAAGCCTGCATGATGATCAATGAATGTTATTTTACCAATTCTGTATCCAAATGATTGTGGCTGTGTGAAAACAAAAAAAAATAACAAGACCATTTTCCTGAATCTATACACACAAATTAGGGGGGAATGAGATAATTTGTATTTTGTATTTTATTGAAGCTTATATAGCGCTTTTATCCAAAGCACTGCATAGTGTATTAAAACAACAGTACAAAAATAAGAAAAGATGAAGAAGGGTCAAATATCGATCCTGAAAGCAAGCAGACAGTCAAGGACAGTGGAGGAGATGATTTTTTAAAGAGACCTTAAAAAGAGAGAAGACAGTAATAGATCGAAGAGAAAGAGGAAGAGTGTTCCAGTGGTGAGGAGCGAGAAGCTGGAAAGAGCAAAAGAGAGACTGGGAACAGGATGGACGAGGAACTGACAAATTAAATGTACACGAAGAACAAAGAAAACGGGAGCGGGTGTAACAGGACAGGAGAGCACCAAGACAATCGGGGTCTAGCCCATGGAGAGATTTAAAGACTAGACAAAGAAAATGAATTAAGTTGAGAGTGAAACGGTAACCAACCAAGAGAGGCAAGTGATGCTGAAATAGAATCCCGAAAGGAGAGAAGACAAAGTAAGCGGAGAGAGGAATGATAAATGGATTTCAAAGGAGCCAGACGAGATGAAGGGAGGCCAAAAAGCGTGTTAGAACAATGGAAAAGTTGGGAGAAAATGAGAGAGGAAATAAGCAGTTTGGTTGCGTGAAAAGTGAGAAAGGAGCGAGCTTTACGGATGTTATACAAATGAAAACGACAAGCCCGGCATGTAAGGGAGATATGATGGATAAAAGAGAGATTAGAATCCAAATAAAGACCAAGAGTTCGGGCAGTAGGGGAAATGGAATGGGTAGAGGGAGGAAAAGAAATGAGGGAGCTGGTGAAAAGAATTGTCAAGGAAACATAGAACAGTCAGTTTTCCCAGCATTCAGGGTAAGAAAGTGCAGTGACATCCAAGATTTTATACCAGAGAGACAGGAAGAGAGAGTGTGGTGAATTTCAGGTGTTAAGGAAGAGATAGATACGAAAGGTTGAGTGCCATCAGCGTAAAAGTGATGAGAAATTCCAAAGGAAGTAATCACAGGAGCTAGTAGAGAAGTGTAAAGTGAAAATAGAAATGGACCCAAGACAGATCCTTGGGGAACACTGTGTTCGAGGGGAAGAGGTGACACCGTTTTCCTGTCCCACGAAACTGGAAAAGTTCTATTAGGGAGGTAAGAAGAGAACCAGGAAAGAAAAGAGCCCTTAAAGCCAAAAGAGGAAAGAGAATCAAGAAGTAAAGAGTGATTCACAGTGTCAAAAGCAGCTGATACATCAAGAAGAATGAGACAAGAGGAATGTTTAGAGTGGCTAGCAGACAGAAGAGGGTTAAGAATACACATTAGCACAGTCTCAGTTGAGTTACAGGGACGAAATCCAGACTGAAAATGAGGAAGAAGAGATAATTCATTAGCAAAAGAAGAGGTCTGGGAATAGACAAGACTATCAAGGAGCTTAGATAACTAGGGAAGAAGAGAGATGTGGTGGAAATTAGAGACAACAAGAGGGTTAGCAGAGGGTTTTTTGAGAATAGGAATGATGATAGCATGCTTGAATGCAGTAGGACAAGTGGCTGTGGAGAGACAAATATTAAAGAATGAGACATGAAAAGGTATGAAATCAGGATAGATTAAAGAAATAAGAGCAGAAGGGATGGGGTCCATAGGGTCTGCTGGTGAGTGGACATTGGCCAACAGGGAGTAACATCAGAATTGGATACAGGAGCAAAGTCTGACAGGAAAGTTAAAGGTTTAGGTGGAAGAGAAAAAGCAATAGAAGAAGAAGGTGAATTCATAATGTTCTGATAAAGAGAGTGAACCTTGGAGGAAAAGAAGGAATCAAAATCAGAAGCTGAGAGAGTGGAGTTAATAGAAGTATCAGGAGAAGGAGGGGAGAGAAGACAGGATAAGGTTTGGAACAAACACCTTGGTTGATCAGATTGAGAGTGAAGAAGATCAGAGAAATACATACATTTAGCACATTTTAAGCAGTTGTCATAAAGAGCGTGATAAGAAAAATAAGCAGAGCAGTTAGAGGGAGAGCAGGATTTAAGCCAACATCTTTCCAGTCGACGTAAGAGTTGCCGCATAGAGCAAAGATGAGAGGAAAGCTAAGGTTTGCAGGAAGGTTGAAAGAGGATATAATTGATCAAGAACTGACAGAAAAGTGGTTGTAAGAGTAGAAGAAGCCTCGTTAGCAGAGAGTGAGCCAAACTGAGGAAGCGAAGGAAGACTATTAATGCAAGTGTTGCAACAAAGGTAATATCCTAAACCTACCTCTTAGATTGCACATAGTTTCAGTAGTGTCCATTAATTACTTAGTGTTGCCCGCTCGCAACTGCAGTTCATCTTACAACCACTTTGGACTTCAGGGACCAGCAATAAAAGAGAGCAGTTATAATCAACATCTTTGAAGGTACAACGCCAGCATTAAATAGTAATTCGGTAATTAGTAAATGGGGGATAGGAGTATTACTGGCAAGCACATCCTCCCCCTTGCAGAGATTCTGCACTTGAAGATGTGTATTCTTCTGAAACACATATGGTCTGGCAGCACTTTGCCAGAGAACATCTTCCCAATCGTCTACTGGATCCGGTTTCTGCCAGTATAGAAATGTATGCAAAGACGTAGCAATCTATACTCCAAAATGTTTCTGTGTGTTCTTTTTTATGCAGGATCATGAGTAAGTCTCGGTCATTATCAGATTTGTGAATCCAGTAAGGTCCATGAATCGCTCCATGTGCATGGTCCCTTTCACCTGCAGTTCATCTTACAACCACCGCAGGTTCGATGGAAAATCGACAAATGATCCAACATTTATAGAGTGCCAAAAAAAGGTGTGTTTTCAGTTGTTTTCACTGGCTTTGCTCTGGGCCAGAGATCGAACCACTGACCCCATTTTCCCTATTTTTTTGTGCGGAGGAAAGTGTGGGAATGGGTGCCTTTTTTCGAAATTAAGCTTAGAGCAAGCTGCCTTAACAAACACATGTATATGTCCCCAAGATGATTTGCTTTGAAGTGGCTGAGGCTTTTCAAAAGCAAAACTCTGCCACTGTGCTTCTCTGAGTTTCGCCATTTTCTTCACTGAGTTTTGCCGCGCTGCTTCTCTGAGTGTTGCCACGGTGCTTCTCTCAGTTTTGCTTTTGAAATCGGTGAGCCATTCCTGAAATATTTCAGTTAATTTTAGTTGCTGCAGCTAAGGGCAGGCATCTGTCTCTTCTTTGAGAGCAACGTTGATGCTAGTTGCTTAACCATAGAAATACTACCACTGGGAAAACATGGAATTACTGTGTTCACGCGAATGTGAATTGCGGGGCACGAGAGGAAGTGCCCCCTGCAGGGTGTTGGTGCAGCACATGTGCCCACCTGTCCCTGCTTTGACTGGCCTATGGGCCAAAGCCCGAAACGCCAGCACATGATTGTATGATAGTCTAGTTTGTGGGGCCAGAATGGCACACTTTTTTGGTCAGAGTGGCCCGTTTCATAAGTTACTACAATAGTTTTACCCAAAGTTACACTATTTTTTCAAATGCACTATTTTTAATGTATTTTAACAAATATCCCCCCTTTGCGTAATTCAAAGTCTTTTCTGAAAAAGAATGAATTTCAGTTTGCGATTGTGGACCACTTTTACACCCCAGTTCGACACAGCACCTGTCCTAACAATGGGGAACGGCTAATTTCTGATTGATACGCTGACCAGCTGCCCCTGGGCTGTCTATGCCAGATTGTCTGTGTCCTGCAAGCACCGGGCCAATGGACCCATTCTGGGCAGCTCTGCATGACTAAGAAAGAGGACAAGAGCAGTGGCCCCACGTGTTAAGTTTAGTCTTGCAGAATAAAAAAGCCTGCTGAATGTGAATGGTGCTGGTGTCCTGGAAGAGTGTGTGTGTGTGTGTGTGTGTGTGAGAGAGAGAGGTGAAAGCATGGGTGTGTGTGTGAAAGTATGATACATAATGGGAGCTTGATTTCAAGTGACAACGCAGCCCTATATTGGGGTTGTCAGCATGGTTTAGTTTGACAAGGATGATTTATATTGGGGTAAGCAGGCACAAACGTGTTTGCCAGAACCTCGAATCACCCACCTTTCTGAGAATTTGACCAGACCAAACTGCAATAGACATGTCTAAGAAGTTGAAAACGTTCAAATTGATGGCAGTTAAGCTAGTTGGGGTACGTATTTCGTATTCATTATTATGGA
The DNA here is from genome assembly GCF_040938575.1 of Ambystoma mexicanum. NCBI lineage: Eukaryota > Metazoa > Chordata > Amphibia > Caudata > Ambystomatidae > Ambystoma > Ambystoma mexicanum. The sequence goes on from NC_090933.1 coordinate 824,302,799, forward strand.
GATTTCAGAGAGGCAGGAGGTTATTGGGACCGGTTAATAAACTGCAATGCATTTAGAGTAGTTACATTTGGATAAGGGTAGAGGTTGGGAGTGAGCGACTGGGGACTCAGAAAGTTTGAGGGTGTTGTTATATTGTGAGACCCAGTCAGTGGTTTGAATTGGGTGTACATCAAAGGGCCATGAGCAGCATTGATGACCATGAGAAACACACACTGTACCTTTTCATTTTGTGTGACACCTATAAAAGTTTGGAGAAAATACTTCTTATTGTTTGAGACAGAAGGCAATATGAGGAAAGCTGTGTTTTTTAAGTTACTGTAAAAGCAAAACGTACAATGCGGGGGAAAAAACACGTGCCCAGCTTCTGCTTTACATTGGGAGGAGTGGGAGCAGCAGCAAAGCCTTGAGAGCATAAACGTACCTCCATGATTATTTTGGGGAAAAGGTAGAAGAGATTCAGGGAGGCGGGAGATACCTTTCAGTGTCTATCACTTTAAGAGAGGGTTCAACACATGTGCCATCAGCTAACACTTAGGAGGAAAGTCACGTAGAACAGAGAATTCCTAAAGGCAGCTTGTGCGAGACTTATGCTTTTGTGATTATTGCAGGCATAATTAGCTGAAATTCAGGGAGGCACAAGATACCATTAAGAGTACATTGCTTAACGGGTCACATTTGAAAAGAGGAGCAGGAGGCTCAAAGAACCCCAGATGACAGATTGTGTGAGGCTCACATGTGTGTAATGTTTGTGTGAGAAAGTAGCATAGATTCAGAGAGGTGGGAGATACCATTCAGTGAGTGAACAAAATATTTGGACAAAACATCAAGAAGCCAGAGACAGGGGGAGAGATGATTTGATAGGTTATATATAATGTTATTTATACGCAGAGGTTTCTAAGCGGACCCAGGGATCGAACTGGTGATTCTTCATCTCGTCTTGCTTCGAAGACGAGCACCTTGCCACTGAGCTAGCCTCCTGAGATGTGATGCTTATGGAGTTTTCTCACCTGTAAAAGCACTTGCTCTCTGGACTGCGCTATCCAGAATTGCACTTGGTCAATTGAAGGTATCCTCAAACTATCATTCCACACTCCCTGACTGGGCGCTTTTTTGTGCACACAATAGGACAAGTGCATGCACAGGTATTGCACCATAATGCTGAACATCCAACTACACTGAAATAGGAGGTTGCACTTTAGTTCCATCCACTAGTTCAAGGGATGAAGGGTGGAAGAAGTGCAGATCTGGGCTACTGAAGATTATTATTAGGGCTGTTATTGAGCACGGACCTGGCGTCAGGAAGCAATGGAGCATTTCAAAATCATAGGCGGAAGAAAATGGTTAGGGAAGCAGAGAAACAATGCAGCAGGGATTTAACCTCAGGGGAGGCTGGCCGAAAGATCACATGGTGTAGATGAATAGTGGAAGATGATTGAAAGTTCTCTATTTCCTCTGCCACATCCACTGAAAACAATGTTAAAGATAATGCTGTTGATGATGATAAGGATGATGATGAAGATGAAGAACACCATACGTCTGGGAACAGGCAGGAATTTGTCTGGTTGCTGAAAAGCAGCCATGCAGATGAGGAAAAGAATGCGACCGCAGTTACAACTGTTTCAGGGTAAATTATGAATAGAAGCAGCCTTCCTTTCACAGATTATAAAGTACAAAACATAAGTTTATGGCATCTAGATCACCACCGCCACCATCAATACCATTGTGCCCAAATGATCATTCACCCATGCAAGGCAGTACCAGAATTGTATGAAGGGGTCATGGCCAGAGGGGGATGTGTTTTACAAAAGTCTTGGGGGCTAACAAATCTACTTCACCATGCACATGTGGTCCAAATGTCAGTGCGTTGGCTACAGATACATCAGGGCACACTGGCTGGCCTTTCCGTCCTCTACCGGATGAGAGAGGATCCAAAGAAAGGCAGGGGTTAAGCAGGTGTGCACCGTTCAGCACTACACAAGTAATTGCATGCACGGATTTAAAAGAGGAATCCACAAGGTAGTTGACATCTGAGCGAAGTGGGTGAATTGTTAGGATGCAGGATTTGTTGCAGTGGAAAAATAATCAAATGGGCACACTGCCTTGTAAATAGGGAATCCATTATATGTTCCCTGTGTTGGGCATCTGATTCAGCTCATCACCACATGCTTTATCAGCAATGGTTACCCTGTGAAATAAATGGTCTCTGAGGCTAGCAGAGTAACTCACTTTTAAACTGGGCTTACCATGTCACCAAAGCACTGCAGAAATTGCCAGATGTTCCACACGATACCACTTTATAAACTGAAGACCTCAGTAGCCCCCTATTACAACTCAACGTTGCACATGTAGGACACCATTGATGAGTGGTGCAATGCTGGTAGAAATTACTGCAACTCACAGCAGAGTTCTTGATTGGAAATGTTCTTACACAGTGTTAGTGACAGCTCTACTCTTTGATTTGACATATTTGTAGTTTAATCGTTGCAATGTATCTCTCAGTGAAGTTCACCCCTTGGTCAGCCTACTTCAGCAGAAACTCTCAACATGGTGAGGGCCTGTGCCTTGGCTGGTAATGCTAATAGAGCACACCTGGCGACGGACCTGCTTTGAACTTTGCATTGTAAACCATGAATAGTTGGAGGTAAAGATAACATTGAGTACATGTTTGGGAATGGTTCCACATTTCAAGGTATACATGGTCACCTTTCATCTGCAGATGTCAGTGTCAGAGGGGGAGGTTGTGTGGCAAAAATCACAAGGAGAATATACTGTGCAAATGTGCAAAGATGAATTTCTGCAGTGCTTGTAATGCAACTTGGAGAAAAAGTGCAGGTAGCAGGAAGAACATTAACCCACCAAACAACACCAGGATGTCAAGTGTAACACGGAGTGACATCAACAGGCAACATGCTACTGAAGCCTGTAGAAAGCTGTGTAAGTGGCAAAGGTACAGCCTATGGGGAGTAGATGCTGTGGGACACCATCTTCTGACACTCAGGCATCATGAATACAGTTGAGTCCTCAACTGGAACAGACATTGATATGATATGGCATGTATAACACACCTATACACAAGTGTTTCATTACACCACCAGCAACACAGATTTGTTATACCTACCTTCGGGACATGTCACATATGGGAAGGGATCATGAACCAGTACAGTAATACTACAGGAAGTGGTCTGTCTGGCCAGCAGCATGTGTGGAGTTGCTATTGAATTACTAAGCTGCTCGCCCCACACTTGTGCAGTCAGAGAGCATTTCTAGTGAGGCCAGGGTTATTGTTTCTAACTGCAGAAGTCGTGTAGTTCAGAAACAATTGGCAGTCAAGATTTTAGGCTACAAAGATTAGTATTCAAAACAGATGGGGGTCTGGGAAACTCTCTACCAGAACAAACAAAGCCTATTGACTTGTTCTTGGGTGGATGGCCCCTGGGAGAGTCTCAACCAAGTCTTTAGCTCACTTTTCTTGTCACAGAGAAGCAATGTCCCCGCATATCAGTCTTTGAACTGCCCAGGGGCAGTCCAGCACCGAAATTCTAGGCAATTCTCCTCTGAACAAGAGTACCAGAGCAACCACATACACGTGTTTCAGCCTAGTTGGGCATCATCAGTGAGGTGAAGCATTAGTATTCTAGGTAATAGGTGCCAACTGTGATGGCTGCCTAGATGCCAGAAATTTTAAGATATCCAACATTTTGGGCAAATCAGATCCCAGGATAATTATTAAATTGAAGGCTGTCATGGCTACCCAGTATCAAATGACATTATAGATGCTAACACTCATATTTTCACTAGGCCTTGAATGGCAAAGCCTATCCTTCACCCGAAAGGTAGACTCAATTCCCGCCTGGGGCTATGGCAGGTTTTGGAGCAGAGAATAGTGCAAGAGTTGGATATATGTGCTTAGGGCAAAAGAAACCACTATGCCTGAGCACCTGGCAGGCTTAATTTTGGACAGAAATACAGCCGTTGTACCTACCTCTAAATTATCTATGATCACATTCTTATTGCCAAAGTGTGTATGATACAAATTAGATTGCATCACTAGCTAAGCCCATAGACAAATGTACTGTCATGGCCTATGTAGTAAAATAGCTACTTGCTTTCTCTTAACCAGGCATTCAAGCTCTCATTCAGCTAAGTCGTCCATCAATGGCCCATCTGGCTACCTCAGGAATGTGGCCTCCAGCTTCCTCTGTGGTATATGTGTTCACTTGTGTCCTGTACAGCTAGCTATGTGGGGTATAATGCCACCACTAGGCTCATCTGAACCTCCAATATTTCATTGCTAATGATTCCTAACCACTGGGTGTTTTCATCTTATCCTTATTTGCCTATACTAACTTCAGGTTGTGATTCTTCTAAACACTAGATTTGATCAGCTACCCTTAGTGCAAATGTCTGCGCCAATAGCATAACATTTTTGCAACATAGTTTACATTTCAAATGTTGTCCATCATGTTAATATCGCCAAGGAACAGTGCTGCAGTACTACAGACCTGTATTAGCTGTCTTTGATTAGCTGTACTTCACCTTGAAAATGGGGTGTTCCATTGAATAACATGAGTTTTGCAAATATATTCACTTCAGATTGAAGCATATGCACCCCACTCTCTATTGTTGGCTGACATCCATGACCAACCCATTTTTCTTTTATGCCTTCAGATTTTCAAAATTGTGGATATTTAAACTTCATTTTACATGAATTGTATGATAAAGCTGGTTTTAAATTATTGGTACAATTTCCAATGATGTGGTTGACAAAATAATGTAAACACAGGCTTCTTAAACTGCATTGTGAAATGAAGTCTTCCAAAATAACACATTTTTTACCAAATAACCTCGCTAGGTTTTTGTGCCCATGCCCTTCTGCTTATTTTCACAATAGAATGAACACAGCTGGTAATGTCAGTTCAGCATGCACAAGGAACAATATCCAACACAAAGCAACTCTACAGCTCTCCCAATTAACTACAGATAGATATCAGGCCTTCTCTCATAGACTAGCAAAGCTCTTAGTGCAACAGGAAGTAAGATGGTTCTTACATAGAAGGTTTCAAGAGCTGCGATTGGCTGAACGAACATGACAAATTAGTCCCAACTTTGAGTGCCCAGATCTCTATCCAGAATCCCCCAGTCACAATACCCATCCCCAGGTGAAGTGTATCCCGCCCTTGCATTCTGCCGCTGATACCAACATATCTACTATCAGGATCAACCAGCATTTGTTGTATCCAAGCATAGTTCCTGACACAAATTAGTACACCCCTCACGTATGAAGGCAAAGAGGTGTCAACTACCTGCCCCTTCCACCTTTTCCTCAATTTATCCACTTCACGCCTATGAGGCGTGTTTCCTGCAACACAATTACACCAGTCTTAAGCCTGACCAAATAAGAGTGTATTTTTCTTCTTCTAATCACATTCTTAATTCTGCAAACATTCCAATTGAATATGTTCAGCTTAGTCATACACTGGATCTCAATAAATCAACCAAGTCTCCCCGAGCATCCAACCATTACCAGCATTACAGGGCACTAATAACATACTTCCAACAACCAGAACATCAAATGGCTTCCCCGTAACCCCGACACTAGATCTGTCACCCCAACAGCAGACACAATACCCCAATCTCAAATAGACGGGCAACAGGCCCAATATATCCCATGCTAACTAGGTCCCTCCCCATGACCCAGGAGACTTGTTGGAGCAAACGACCAAGCATCTGGGAGATAAAACACACCCAGGGGAGTAGGCTCAAGACGTAAAAGCGCAGAGACAAACTTAAAATCTCAGTCCTCATACAAGCCATCTCCAGTCCATGTGCCCTGAATTACACATCCTTCCGATCTCCCCCTTGATTCCACATTTTCAATGTCCCACAGGTCTCATAGTATGTTACTAACAAAGCAGGGGGAAGCAGCATCATTACTGTAGCATACAAGGGTCTCATTCACTCAAAAATGTCAGGACTGCTCAAATTAATGCAGCGCTCCAAAATGTCAGTCCACATCAACTAGATCAGTTTCCCGCTAGCTACCCATGCCCGAGCCAGGGGCGCTCTCATGCTGTTCTAAGTGCCATGCTGATTTACAAGCACTCCACCAGCCTGCACATGTCTCTATGCTGTAGTCAGCACACTTCCCCTACCAGTGGCCCCATGATTGCCACTCCCTCGCCTGCAACCAGCATCAGCGTGACCCAAAGTCTGAATCCATCCCCAGACCTCCTCAGGGCTGCTAAAAAATAAGTATCGGTCCTTTGTCAGCACCTTCAACTTGGACAGATAGAACATCATATATTTGAAATCTAGTTCTCTCAATTTACTCTTAACCGCATCGTACGTTGTTTCTGTACCTGCAGTGCCTCCCGAGTAAAATTGGAAATCATAGGTATTCATGAGGTTCCAACGGTCTACACTAAAACTGCTTGACTTAAAATGACCCATTCTGTTACATTTTCAAATTAAGGACGTACAATCAACATGGTTTGGGTAAGGGTACAACAAGAGTTGCAATACAGAGTGCATTCAAAATCCAGATCAGCATTCCAATGAAATGGAATTTGTGCTCAGTCCAGGTCTGCAAACATTGATCATCGCCATTCATTCAATGACACATGTGCCCCTGCACCCCTCCATCCACCGACTCAAACATGCATTCATCTGCACTTTCACCCAAGCACAGAAGCCTCCTTCAACAATATATTTACCCACATACCCATTACATCAACCATACACCTATTAGCTACACATGCATTAATGAATTATCTAATCCATCCATCAACTCATCCATCCAACCACCTACATACACTTGTATCCAAAATGCCATTCACTCATTCAACCACTGACCCATTCACCATACGCCCACATAGGACACAGCTTATCAATCTATCCACATACCCAATTGATACAAGCACACACATGCACAAACTCACTCACACACAAATAAAGAAAACCTTTCTTACAATCAAAAATGTGTTTTAACATGTGACTTTGGCGTCTTTGTGTACTTTTGTTCTTGACTTTATATTGTTTCATGTGGAAAAAAATGTGCATGCATAGAAATGAAATTATAGAAATGATGCTAACATTTCGGTGAGTCCGAGAATAGTTACATCAGTACAGCTATCTGTGCATGGTATGCTTTCAGGAGACACTATTTATTTAAACATTGTATTGTGTTCTGACCTGTGGCCCAGACAAATTATCCAATCAACTCCCCTAAAGAACCAAAGGCCTGCAGAGATCAATATAAAAGATTTGCTCTGCTGAGAATGCTGTTATGGTCTGCCTGCTGGATGCACAGGGGATAAGGTACTTGGAAGAATGTTATTTCAGATATAAAGCCAAAGCACCACTGTCCTTGAGAAATTAAGCTCAATGTTAGAGTTGATGGAGTGGAAAAAAAAGAAAAGTAGAAAAAATAACTCCTGCCATTCTTTTTTTAAAGGGCACTGCAGCAGTGTCCTTTAAAAAATGATTAAATCTGTGCCTGAAAGTGTTTTGATATTGCATTTCAGCTGAACAATTTCAAAATGCTGTATGCTATTTTCGAGGGTCTGAACGTAATGTGCCATTTTAGTTTTGCTGCATTTGCAAGCAAACATTGATGCGGCACAAATCATATGCTATTTGAGAGCGACATGTGGACACAGTGCTCTTTTTCTAGCCACCAAATAAATACAGAACAAAACATATTGAGGCTATTTTGGCCATGGGAAAAATTTCCGAAATGTGTCCAATAGCGCATCCACTGTTTTGCCACTAGGGGCCTCATTTAGAGTTTAGCACACTGTAAAATCTGCTGGTATTCCGCGGTTGAAAACACGCCTATTGAAAGTTATCACTACAGCTGCTCAACAACAGTAATCTACCACCTGGAGCCTGGTGGAAAATCTGCCGCTCTAGTTGCATGCTAATGAGGTTCGGCAGATTTTCTGCCAGCTCTCCACCAGATGATAATTATTGTATTTATTTATGTTTATTCATTTGAATTTCTAAAGCGCATAAAGTGGCCCTAGAGCATCGTGGCGCTGTTACAAGAATGCTTCCTTGGTTACACAGTGAGGAACAAAAGAGAATATCCCCTGCCTTGGGGTCCTGGGTCACATTAACCACGTTGCCTGACAGGTGAGACATAGATTCAGTTAAGAGAAAGGGGGCTAGCGAGGGCAAGAATCCACTCATGGGTGCAGGGAGAGTCTGCAGAGAGAGACTAGGGTTTGCTAGATGAAGAGTTCAGTTTTGAGCAATTTGCGGAATGCTAAATAGGAGGTTTCGTTTCGCAAGGCTGTGGGGAGGGTGTTCCAGTGCTTAGGGACCAGGAACGTGAAGTACGGCCCTCAGGCTTTGGCCCTTTTGAAGGTGGGTATTTTGAGCAAGTTTGTGTGGGGAGGCCTTTTAGATCTGGATGAGGCAGCTCTTGTATTTTGTTCTGTAAGATAGGGTGGAGCTGAGAGTGTGAGGCACTGGTGCGCTAAGGACAGTCTTGAAGAGTATCCTTTCATTAATTGGGAGCCAATGTGTCTTTGGTCTGGCGCTGGTGATGTGCTCTCTTTTAGGGATGCTGAGGGTGGCCCTGAGCGCATTATTTTGAAGGACTTGGAGTCAGTTTAGATTTTTGGAGGAGGTACCGGCAAATAAGATGTTGCAATAGTCCAATTTGGCTCCTACGGTGGCTCTGGCTATGGAAAGGCAGTTGTTCGCTGTTAAGTAAGGTTTCACAGCATTTATTAGTTTTGTTGTGAAGGCGGCTGAAGATGCAATGGCGTTGATGCGGCGTGTCATAGACAGTGTGGAGTCAATGTACACACCAAGGGTTTTAACTGCTGCTCAGACGGGAATTAGGGCATTGTCAATGCTAAAGGACTTGTACTGTTTGTCCATTTTGTTAAGTGTTTCCTTGGGGCCTACTATGAGGAGCTCAGTTTTATCCCCATTGAGGCATAATCCATTGGCTGCCATCGAGGCTTGGATGGTGGAGTAGATTTTGCATAGAGCTTCTGCATCTGTTTCGTATGATCCTGTGAGGGAAAGAAGGACCTGGTTATCATCAGCATAGTTTGTGTATGCTATGCCGAGATTATCCAGATCATTGAAGAGGGGCATAGTAAAGGGATTATATACTATGGGTGAGGTGCAGAAGACTATGGGAATCAGCAGTAGATGGTTGTTAGGCAGAATCCAGTGCAGTTCCCTTAGGGAGCACTACACCAGATTAGGACTACAGGTGAGAGCAATAAATCCCCTTTGGTATCAGTCTGTACCACAAATATTTAGTTGGTAGTTGTGGCTGAGCAGTCAGACTTATCTCAAGAGGGAGATGAGCAGTATTCAGGGTTTACACAATAGGTCTACTGTACCATGGTACAAGGAAACACTGACCAAAGCTTGGTATTAAAAAGTAGTTATATATTTATTTCATACACTTCTAATAAAACACATACATCACAGTCATCAAGCAAGCTAAATTAAGTCAAAGGAAAAGGATACACACTCCCAAGTTGAATTGTAGACCAAGTGAACCAGAGTGAAACCTGAGCAAAATGGCACAGTGAAAACTACACACAAGGGATCCTCGAACAATTCCTCACAAGGGAGGAAAACACAAGTTATCTAGAAATAGTTTCTCATACACCCTAGCAACACTTCCCATCAGTTTGTGAACCAGTTCAGCAAGACAGTGCATCAGTATAGGCAATACTTAAAATGAAAACTGAGCAAAATGGCATTTCACAATGTTTAAGCATGGGAAGGAAAGGGTAGTTAAAAGAAATAGGTGCACCAACACAGTTCTCAGTGAGAATCAATCTAAAGAAAGCAGATCTAACAAATGTGACAAGAGAAAGTAGACCTGTGCCAGAGTCAGTAGACCTGTGCCAGAGTCAATGGTACAGGGCAAGGGCCCAGGAGCAAATTGTTCTTGTAGCTGCAGTCAAGTCTTTGGTTAACGAATTTTAAAAGGTGGTTGCAGAAGTTGAAAAGACAATTTTAAGAGAGTGGGGCGACCAACCCGACAGGTAGGTAAAGGATTTAAAACACCTTTAGCACTACCAAGAAGAAGGGCGGCCTGGCGGCACAATGTACCTTAAAATGAAGAGGTGGCTCCTGCGGTGGCGATTGTTCCTGGTAGTTCCTGCAGTTCGGGTGATCCAGCAGAGGAAAAAGAGGCTCTCGTCGTGGAGGAAGGTTCGAGTTACTGCACTACCCAGAGATGAAGCCAGCCGAGGTGCTGCCCGATGAATAAAAGGTACGCTCCTTTAAATCGCGGTCCGGGTGGACTGGTGCCTGGCTATCCAGCCTCCGAGTACAGGGTACGGGAGATTCGACCAAGGCAGGCCCGGGAAAGCGATTGAATAACTGGTTGGCCCCACCAGCTCAAGGGAAGAAGGCTCTTGCAGGTGAAGATCTTCTCTAGTCATGTGGAGAAAAGTGGTGAGACTCTGCAGCAGGGCTTCACTGGTGGTTCAGTCATTCTCTCCTCTTCGGCTTCTTAGTTCCAGTGGCAACGTCTTGCTCTTCCAGTCCTCAGGACCCTGCTTTTATGCAAAAAGATCCCCTTTCATACAGCCTACCTGTCACTCACACAGTGGAGTGGTCATTTTGGCGGGAGACCCTCCAGCCTATCAGGATAGAGTGAGACATGGGTTGCTGAGGCAACTCTGTCCAGGTGTTCTACTCCCCCTCCCACACAAAGGACCCACCCCAGACTCAGTGGTGCCGAAAGGAGGACTTCTACCAAAAGGACGAACAAAGGATCCCCGACCTGGGTTAGGAGTTTAGAGAAAAACACGAGAAAGAAGTTATATTAAAGTTCTGGCAAATAAAACCCACCGGAGTAAAGTTAATACTTAAATACACCGGCGGTATGTTAGAGGCTGTCAGAAAAAGTGGTAGCCTCGAACAATGGGAAAATCCCATGGGGAAATATTCGGGGTCGAATATTTATGGTAGTAACCACTGCCACCAGCCAGAAACGTTTGAGAGGGGGACTGTATGGTACCCTCTCGAAAATGAACATAGAGGAAACACTATTAACCCCTTCCAGTACCTCCACAGTGAGATGGGTTGTACTGGTTTAGTTCATAGGATTTGACTAGTAAAGTCAATGGGGACTTTACATGCCCTGGGAGACAGTAGTCAGACCCAGGGTATGAAGTCTATGTTTGGGGGTCGCTACGACTCCCCTGTGTCACTGCACTGAGGGTGCTGTGTAACACATGTGAATAAAGATGGTTCCTATGGGGTTGAGAAAGATCCCATAGGCATTAAACACAAAAATAGCCTAAAACACACATAGCAAAAATGCCTAAGAGTGGGAAAAAGAGTCTCACTCTTAGCAGGTAAAAAGAAACAAACCCTTCAAATCCAGCAAAGCTGCTGGGGGACTCTATAGGTAAGGGAAATTAGCCATAGAATGAGAATTCTCCCTAACAATGGTGGTCGGGGCTGCACTGGCTTGCTCTGAGAATACCTTCATGGCTCTCCCTTCGAGGAAGGAGGTAACGCAGGCTGTGGTTTCTTGGGAGAATTGGGCTGAAGTGATGAGTTGTCTGCAGTGTGTCTCATGGTCCATGAGATCAAACGCTGCAGACAAGCTGAGAAGGAGGAGAAGCACTGGCTTTCCTTCATCCATTATTTTCCCTACTTGGTTCTTGAGGCCTAGAAGCCCAGTTTCAGTCCCATGACCAGGGCAAAAACCTGATTGCCTCTTCCCTAGGATGTTGTTAGATTCGAGGAAGAGATGAATTTCATTGTCAAGGATCTTTAATTGTTAAGTGAGGTTGCATCAAAAGCGGGTTTCTTCAGGAGAGGGTGCACCCAGGCCTCCTTCAGGCATGATGGGACAGTGCTCGAGGCGAAAGAGGCATTGATGAATGCAGTCATTAAGGGCGTTAGGTTGTCTGAGCAAACTTTGATGAGATTGGCCGGGCAGACATCACCCTTACAGTTGGACAGTTTTATGCTTTTTAGGATGGCTCGTACTTCTGATTCTGACACATCCCTGAAGGTGAAAAGCATCCTTTGATCTGTGGAGGGAGTGTTGTCTGATGGTGTGGTAGGAGGGTCAGGATTTGGCTGGGCCGTGAGGTGAGCTTTAATTTTACTCTGTAAGAGTTCCATTTTATTAAGCATGGCAGACTGGATGTTGGAACACCAGGATTCATCTTTAATAAGATCTTGGGTGCTTGTGTGTGGAGTGGAAAGTTCATTAAAAATTTAGAATAGTTCTTTTTACTCGGATTTGGGGTTGGGTATTCATGTGTTGAAGGAGGCGGCTTTAGCTGCTGTGATGTCTTTTTTGTTATTTGGTAGCAAGTGTCTTATAGGCAAGTAGGGTGGAGGCCTGCGGGTTACCTTGCCAATTGCTGAGAGCCGTGCATTTGAGGGAGCATAGTTCTTTAAGTTCTACTGTGGACCAAGAGTTGGAGTGTAGTTTCCTTTAGGCTTTCTTTTTTCGAGAGGGGCAATTGCATTGACAGCATCTTTGATTGCCTGATTATAGAGTTCTGCTAAGGCTATAGGGTCACTGGAGAATGGGGGCCGAGTTCTGTAGGAAGGGAAAGAAATTGTTTTTACTTAGTTCACGGGTGCTTCTAACAAAGGCAGGTGGTGAGGGAGTGCTAGGAGCAGCAGCTTTAGGGAAGGTAGGAATGGTGAAGTGGATCAGGTGGTGGTCCATCCACGGACATGGTGTGTTGGAGCGGATGTCTACATTGCAGTTGTGATCCCCTACCCAATCTAGGGTACATCCTTTGAAGTGTGTGGGGCTATAGATGCGTTGAACAAAGCCTAATTCCTGAAGTGCTTTAGCCAGAGATTTTGCTTCTTTGTCCTTAGGGTCATTGAGGCCAAGGTTTAGGTCCCCCAGTAATAGGGATTTGGTGGTGTTTTTCAGGTTGTTGCCAAGTATATGGAGACGGTTTTCTTGAAAGTCATGTAGACGGCCGGGTGGTCGGTAGATGATGTGAATGGTGATTTTACTATTGGGGGAGAGTGATAATTTCAGCATCAGGGCATCTGCATTGTCCCCAACGGGGGTGTTGATGTGCCTGATTGACCGGGAGCCCTTGACTATGAGAGCTACTCCCCCCTCTTGCGAGCAGTCTGTCCTGCCAAAGTAGGGTGTATCCTCGTGGGAAGGCTACAGAAATGGATGGCCCTAAAGCTTCATGTAGCCAGGATTCTGTGATCACGAGGGCATCTAGATCTAGGTTTGTAAGTAGGTCGCGGATTTCAGAGGCGTGGGCAGGGAGAGAGTGGACGTTTATGAGGGCAAATTGGATGGGAGTAGGTGCTGAGCTTGATACAAACTTTGGTGCCTTGGCGGTATACTATGGTGTGCTTTCTTGGAGGTAAGTGTGACGGGGTGGGTGTGGTTGGTGTTCAGTGGGGGTGGGGAACTTGTCTTATGTTTACAGGCAGTGGTCAGATGGGTTGTACGCAAACCAATTAGTGGGTTCCTACTGGCGGTGGGCCTAGGGCTAGTAAGAAGAGCATTGGACTCTGTGTGATTGTTCAACAGAGAGAGATAAAGCACACCTTTATCAATGGTGGCAAGAGTAGAGGAGGGTGGTTTAGGAGCTAAGGGGTTAGTTTGGCACCTAAGAAGGGCTGGTAGGAATGGTGTTGGTGGAATGTCCTTTGAGTTAGGTGTTATACGGGACATATAGGAACCGGTAACTACAGTGTGTTGGAATCTGGGGCAGAGATTATGTGCCACTGTGCAAGCCGATGGCACTCAAAATTGATAATGGCTAAGGCAAGGTGGGACATTCAAGATTGATAATGGCTAGGCAGGGCAAGACATTCAAAATTGGTGACGGCTAAGCAGGGCACAACATTCAATATTAATAATGGCTAGGTAGGGCAAGCCATTCAAAATTGATGATGGCTAGGCAGGGCACGACATTCAATATTGATAATGGCTAGGCAGGGCAAGACAAGACCTTCTTAGTCACACTGTAAATAATTGGTGCCAGGGTGAGCCAGGGGGAGGACAGGCTCAAGCACGGTGTAGCAGCGGGTAAGGTGTGTTACGTATCGATTGGTGATGGTGGACAGCGCTATGTGGTGAGCTCAGGTAGGTTCCTTGAGCATGTGGGTGGGTGGCAAACAGACTTTGTCTATCCCAACCTTAAATCAGTTTGCGTTGCAAAAGTCATAGCACATAAGAGATGAAAATATTTTGTAGTGTTAGCTGTAAATAGGCCTGTTTCCTCCAGTGGAAAACCAGAGGATGTTACACTCCCCAAACTCTAAATTGGTCCCTACCTGTCTCCTTGTGATTAATAAATATGTTTCCTTCAACACGTGTCTTCATGACTTCCCCGGCCTGCTCTGGCCACAAAGCACATGACCATCCTGGAATGAAAACCGTGAATTGGGGGACCAGAGGTTAGGGCCTTCAACAGCCACCTAAGATGCAGGTTCAGTTATCCTCAACAATAATCTCATATTATACATTTTCCTCCCATTTTATTAATTATATTAAATCATTGTGCGCCCGACTACCACCATAATGTAAAAAGTATTCACAAAAGCACGGTCCAACTGGTATGCATGTGTTTCGCGTTCTGCCAGAGTTTCACTGATTTGTATGGCCTGGGAAGGGCATAGAGTGGAAATACTCTTACCATACACACCTGCATGCATTTCCAACAGAATTTGATTTTGATGCTCGCGGTAATGTATTGGATGTATATGGAATGCAGCTGTTTTTGAGTAAACCGTCATTTGTAGGTGGACACCATTGTAAATGCTCCATTACATGGGTCGCGGCATTTACACAATTTACAATACTAAGTGCAAACATGAGTAAAGGTGATATTGCCTTTTTTTACGACTTTTCCAACCTCATAGTGTATAGAACAAAAATTGATTCTTGAATGTAAGTGCAATTTTAAAATATCACCTGCGTGCAATTTACTGAGTTTTAGAAAATTAATTTGTGTGCAACATGAGCAGCATTTCTGTTCTTCCGTGTGCTCTACTTTCTTTCTGGAGATGATTTCTTATGGTATTTCACTACATTCTGGGCCTTGTAATCCTGTATTTATAACGGAGAAACTGGCAGAACTGGTGCTGTCCTTTTTTTCTGGACACACATTAACCAAAATGTAAAGAGACATGTCGGTGTATAGTATATCAAAAGAAAAGCGTGATGGCCGGAAGGTTTAGAATAAATCTGAACTTCTGGCATGTATCTGGGCAACCCTCCAGACCATTGTTCTTCGCCTGCCTCGCCATCTACAAAAGGGGAAAGACCATATGCAAACCAGGCTTCGTCCCACCCCAAAAGGGGCAGTCCAGCCCGAACTGCTTGGTCACATCCTTTCTGCATGAGAGAAGTGCCAGTGGTTCAGATTAATTCAAAACCTTGCACCCATCACTATTTTGGTTATGGTGTTTATTAAATGAGTGCGGGTTTAAGTTATTGGGCGGTCATTTTTAGACTATTTCTGTCTTTACCCCTCTGTCTTCGGAAGCTCATTACACAAGTACAAAGGGAACCATTAAACATAAACGACATTGGCTGGACCTATGATTGCTTATATCTACGCAAAATAGTGACACTGTAACACCATGTAGTTAGATTATATTTGATTATATTAAAATGGGGTCCTGTTAAATGGGAAGGAGTCCCTTTCACTGTTCCCCCTCCCCCACTGGCCATAGGTGCTGCTAGGTCTGGAAAAGATCCGGGGCTACGCTATTGTCGGGACATCGGGACTCATGGCTAGCCAGCCTTTTGGTTGTTGTCCCTGAGCTTCTATCCGGGGCTACAACCAAAAGACCTGGGGCTATAGCCCCCTCAAGCACCCCCTAGCAACGCCTCTGTCCCAGGCCCATCACAGTGACTCAAATGCATCTCACCTCACTTTAAAGCACCTAGGGGTTTGGGGGGATGGGGCTGTCCCCATCCCAACAGTCCCCCCGTTTGTTAATTCTACAGTAACTAATTCTGGAATGCTTCTGTGCCCCCGCTCCCCCGTCTCTGCATCCACATATGGCTGAGTCCCCTTTATTGGCATCCAAGCCCTACACACTGATCGCAAGCTCTTCACCCTATGTGTGTACTCTTCAGGTGAACAAGTCATATAAATGCATTCTGCTATCCCGCCAGGTCCACTCAAACCTCTGTGTAATTTTCTGGATCAGGGGGTGGGGAAATGATAGTGTGGTATAGATGATCAACTTCATCTCCATACGGGATGGGGAACATTTCATACTCCGGGCCACCCTATGGGACACCAGTTTGTACTTCAATATTTTTTGTTTCACAGGGTGCTTTTGTAACCCCAATTGATATCATCATTCTTGCGCTATCAGGTGCCACAGTGGCACATCATTGAAGAACCAGCTGACTAGTGCAGAAAATGACACGATCGCTCCTAGCCATGACAGGGCCCATTTAAATGCCACAGTCAGCCAACCACTGTCCTGTATTCCCCCTCCTCCTTCCTGTGAACACCCAGGCCATGGACAGCTGCAATGATGTGGGATAATGATGCGTTCACTGCATCCTCTGGTGGCACAAATGTACATCAGCAATCAACACATTTTTTACCTTGATCATGTTGAACCCATTCTCTGTGTTGTTCGTGAGCTGGACCAATTCCCACCTCACTGTTGGCAATCAATTGGCATTGGCTTGCAGCCTGCACTCCTGGCAAAGGGTAAAGGTGTGAAAAAGGATTCTACTGAGCTGAAAATCCGGTATTTTTCTGGTATTACAGCAAGCAATGTGATTGAGTTGATTTGATTTGATTTGAGGAATTTATAACACGCTCAAAATTTACTGAACCGTACAATGGCGCACAGTCATCAATCATTTACAAAGACTAAGTTACCAGAATTGTATAGGTACTCAGCATCCCGTCCGAAAAGGCCAAACATTTGCGGAAGAGTCTTTGGACATGTAGTTCAATCTTTTCATCCTCTGTGGTTGTTGGAACTGTCCTTTTCCAAGCCGAACGTGGGGCTCTTGTGTGGCTACCATGCTCTTATCTTCATTTTAGACTGAGGGGAAACTCGTTGGCCCCTCTGCAGGCAGTACTCCCCTCTTAAGGTGTTCTTCTGGGATTGCTAATAGTACTAAGTGAAGTGTGGCCAGCGAACAACAGCCCCTCCATAATGGTGGGAGGTGCAAGTAAACTTGTCGGCTGCAGACCCAGTAGTAATTCATCAGCGTCGCCATTCTTATTCTTCATGTCTCTGATCAAGAGAGTTTTATTGCAGTGTTCATGTGTGCTGACAAAGACTGTACTCTTGCTGAGGAAACAGAGTGTATATTCTTCTTCCTTGTGCACATGCTCCAGCTTTTCCATTTTTGCAATCCACATCAACTTTCTGATATGCCTTGTCCAGATTTGCACATAGAAAGTGACAACTCATGCTATCCTTTCATTGCTAAATGTTACCAGTCCTTCTGTCAAGAAAGGTAGTGTGATGTCCTGCCAGTTGGTATTGACATGTTTCTGCCCTTTCACCATCAGATAGGGTAGTTCCACACATTTGATGTTTTCTGGATCTTCATTGCGTTTTACAAAATCTGGGCCCACCATTTGCAGCTGCACACTATGTGCCTGGAACGGTAATTTATTATGTGTAGTGCAAGATGAACTAGGCATTGTGCCTCTATAATTGGGACTGGTTGCGGTACTAACACCTTGGGAGCCCCCGACACATGTGGAATGAGTGAACACAAATAACGGCTCCCATTCACTGCATTTCTCCCCACACCACTCATATCAGAGTACCATAAATTAGTGAACTCGAGGTGATGAATATCCGCAATCACATCAAAATCCAGCCCTTGATACGTGTCATACTTTTGTCATACATTTCTTTTTATTCCACTTTACACATTCTCAGGGATGGCCACTTTAGCACTACTTTCAGAAATAACATTATATCATTCCATAGTGGTAGACAATACCATACTTGTTGTAAACAACCTATTATTTACTTCCCCACTGACGTATCCTGCATATTAGAGTCATTAAATGCATTTCATTATTATTGTTAGTGTTCACATTAGGGCTAATATATGTGAATCCACGTTATTATTAACATGTATATGTATCGTTCCATTTGGGAAATATACAATCCTGTTTTCCCCATTCCCCCCATTTATATGACCTTGTTCTATAATCCCCCCAATACACTCCCAACAGTAATAGCAACATCACACACAGTCCTCCAGCAATAACAGATCCACAATAATAGATATAGGTCCACATTCTCTCATTCATGTGTCTACGCCTCGGGTCCCTGCTTAACACATTTTTTCATTAACTGCATCCATCTTCTTCTTTCCTGAAATAGAAGCACAGACACAAAAGACAACGGAAAGGGAGAAACGTATAAGACATACTTTGTACACAAAAGAATAAGAAACAAGAGTGAGAGAGGAGGAAAGAGAAAAGAGAGAAAGAGAGATAAAGAGAGAGAGAGAGAGAGAGAGAGAGAAAAAGAGAAAGAGAGATGAAGAGAGAGAGAAAGAGAGAAAGAACAAAAGCACTCCCAGAAAAGAAGAAAACTAAGGAGATAGTAGCTGATCTTTGGCCTGCCACTTGATCGTGCCACCACACCCGTATCACCCGTGGATAGGCCAGTGAGATAGTTGGGGTAATAGTACTGTTACCCCTCATCTCAAGATAACTAATGCACCAGTGTGTTCTCTGCAGGTGCCTTACGAATGTCAGTATTGAATTCCTTTACTTTTACTGCGAGGGGAGTACAAAACACCACCTTGTAAGGCCCTTGGAACTGAGGACTATTCCATCTGTGTACAAAATTGCAGACATAAAAAAGGTCCCCAGACAGCAGTGGTCGTGTAGTCATATGCTCAGGATCTTTCACCGTAGTAGTCCCAGCATCTGGCATCTCTGCCGTTACAATCATGGGAGGTGTAATCTGTCGGGGGACACATTTCATGGCCAGAGTTAGTGTTGTAAAATATTCTTTGAACTCCTCCCCTAGTGCCGCTGCAGCGCTATGTGCGTCAGAAGCCATTCTTACAGGGGATATGGGAGTATGCATATGCCGGCCAGTGACCACTCCAAGAGGTGATAAATGGTGGTCTTTGCTTGGCTGCATGCATAAACTGTAAAGGGCCAGTGCACCAAGTGTTTCTTCAACGTAGTATAAAGTTTGGTAATTTACTTTTAAGGAGCCCATTTATTCTCTTCACAATGTCATTGGCCTGTGGGTGATAAATCAAACACATCCGGTGCTTGATGCCACGTAATGCTGTAACATGTTCAAATAATGCATTGAAAAAATGTGTGCCACTTTCTGACCTTAAAATCTTGCACACACCCCATCGCAGGAATACTTCCCACACTAAAAACCTTGCAACACACATGGCATCCGGGTGTGCACACTGCCCTGCTTCCACCCACCTAGAGAAGGACAGAGCACCACAATGAGGTACCTAGATCCATTACAATGCCCACCCATATCCGCGTAATATATGTGTAATTCACAAACGCCCAGTAAGGCAGGGCAAGATGCCCCATAACATCCATAGTACCATCCCTGTACTGAAACCTTGACATGTGGTTCAATGTATGACCATTTCTGTAATGCTTTCCTCGATGTTTGGTATACACCAGTACTCCTGTATGTCTGCGGCTATGTGCTGCTTTGAACTGTAGAATGGATAATGTAACTGTTTGAAGACTACCGCTAGCAGCTCATGAGGCATTACTGTCTTCCCAGAGGTCTCTTGCCTCCATAACAGATCTGTCAGGGATTGCTTGCAACCTCTCCGTAACCGCAACTCCCCACTTTCAAGGGCCTTCCTGGTAGCTTGATCACTTGGGAGATAGGCAACGCTATGTAAGGTGCTCGTCTTTTGCTTGCGGGCGGGGCAGGCACTACGTATTTCATTTGGCAGATAAGCTGCCATTTTGGATGTTACATTGGCGGCTGCGTCCCCCATCGATATTTGTCTGTCCCGTTAGTGTGGGCAGCGCACTTAACGACTGCCACGGCAAATGGCTGTGATAACGCTTCTATCAGCATTTCTACCAGTGCTGCACTGGAAATCCATGTGTACCATTGTTGTAACATACGCCAAGTCAAAATATATTGTGACATGACAAACTTTTGACGCTCTCAGTGCTTTGACGAGTGCCACAAGTTCTGCCACCTGTGCATATCAATGCATAGGCAACCTTTTCATGACCACCGTCTTGCACTCCCCTTCCTCAAGTTAAACCACTGCTGCCCCTGTCCATCTCTCCCCACCCTCCTGTTCAATTGTGGATGACCCGTCAACAAACACCCTCTGTCAATGCACAGTCCCTTGCTTCGGGAGTGTCATCCTCCTCCCCCTCATATGTGGCACAGTCGTGCACCGTCTGGTCCTGTGTAGTAGGCATGTCTGTCAAAAAGGTGTCAGGATTCACTGTTTTACACCTAACCTCATGAATATGGGGTTTAGAAATGATGATCTCATATGCCGATGAACTGTGCATAGTCAGGGTAGATGTTGCCCTTTCTAGAATGACAAACAAATAATGTTTCACATACAATGTTAACGAACATCCCATTACAATTGTAGAACTGTTCTCTATTGCAAAGGCAGCAGCTGCTTAAGCTTGTTGTCACACAAACTGTCCTTGATCAATGCATCCAAATTGCCATTATAATAGGCCAATGGCTTATGGCCCATACACTGTCATATGTTGACCATCAGAATGTGAAAACAAATACAATTCCTTTGTATAATCTGAGGTGGCCTGTACAGGTGCCGAACTAATCACTTCTTTTAAGTCGTCAAACTGTCTGCTCATCTCAGCCGTCCACTGTGATGTATGGTTCTTTGTCTCTTGTGCTTCCCTAAGGGCCTGTCGAAGTGGTCTTGTGTACGCCGCATAATCTAGGATCCAAGCCCTACAGTAATTACACAGGCACAGAAACTACCTGGGGGTGGGGCGTTCGGACGGTGCCCTGTCGGGTAGTATTCTCTTACCATTCGCTGATGTGAACTGCCCCAAATAGATTACTTCCTGTTGGCAATTTTGCAATTTGACCTTGTTGTCCTTTTGTAGGAGTGCAATTGAATCCCTACGGCAGTGCAATTCACTGTCACTACACACAAGCAGATCGTCCAGATCGTCCACATAACAGATAATCATGCTAGGTACCTAAATATATGCTCGGGCTCTCGTAGTACCCCTGAGGTAATCTAGTGTGTTCGTACCACATCTGGTCCTGTGTAAATGCCGTGAGGTACCTCGACTCTGGATGGAGTGGAATCGAGAAAAATGAATCTTTCCAATTCACTACAGTAAAGTACGTGGCTTCTTTGGGGATGCTGCATAAAATGGTTGCAGGATTTGGAACAACTGGAAATTCTTTCTGCACACATCATGTCGGGGGTGCAAGTCCTGAATCATTCTCCTTTTACCCCCAATTGATTTTTTAACAGGGTATATTGCCATGTTACACAGGGACGTAGATGGTACGATAATACCATGGTGCAGTAGGGCCTGTATTGTTTTTATAATTCCCTCATCCACCTCTCTCGATAGTGGATATTGTTTTACCCTTGCAGCACTACACCTGGCTTCCATTATATACACACAGGTGTTACATCTTTCAACAATCCTACATTATGTGGATTTTTAGTTCACAACTGTGAAGGTACGTGCTGTAAATCTCCATCAAAAAATGCAGATGGAGTTAATGCTGCCATTAAGGAACACTGCACTCTTCCGTATTGTATCATTTTGTCACATGGGATGCAGATCTCTTGGATTATTTCCCCTTCTTTGTCATTATTTTCACAAATGTGTCCTCGGTCATCTCCTTTAGCTGCACTATTGGATCTACACAGAACACTGTGTACCTCTCACACCCATCCCTGTCCATTCCCAAAAGGACAGCCCTCTTGTTCGACACCAACTACCCCTGTAAATTTAGCGATAATATTGTTACTGACACCACCTGAGGTGATACCGCTGGACGAAAGATGGCATCAGTGGGCACCCGCAAACACTGTTTGGCAATCTGGAGCACCACCTTCACAAGAACTGTAATACCATAAATAAACATGTCTGGGTCTACGGGAATCCCGCAGACTACCACCTCTCTTGTCTTTGTGTGTATTATCAACATCGCCCTTACAGCGCACATCCCAGGTGTGTAACATACTATCCCGTGATCTGTAAAGGATATGGTCATGTTTAACTTGCTGAGCAGGTCCCTACAAAGTAAATTGACAGTGGAACTCTCGGAATATAATAAGGGTGCCCGTACTACCTTCCCTCTCACCTTTACGTCTAACTCCTCAGTGTATGCAACCTTGGAAATATCCCCAGAGAATACCTGGGTGTCAAGATATTTTCCTGATAGTGGAAAGTTTCCTTCCATGATACATGATTTCATTGCACCAGAGTCCACCATGACTATGAATTGCTTATTTTCTATCTCCGCCCCCACCAAAGGTTCTTCTTCAGGGTGGGTAGTCGTCGACAAGACCGGACACGCGAGTGCTCTCTGTGGGCTATCCTAATCAGGATATGTGTTCATTGCAGGGAAAGAGAAGGGGCTACCACCTACCAATGCTGCTACCCAGAGGCAGCCCCACCTCGTACCCTGTTCACCAGGGCAGCACCACCCTACTATTGTTGTGGCATGTGCAGTGCGTGTATGTCTGGTGCATGGGACTGCTTATTATAGATTTGTTATTACCCCCTTGGATAATTTGATTCTGATACCTTTAAGGCTGCTGTGGTTACCCTGGTCCTTGGGGTCCTTGGGGCACTTGGAGTCCTTGGCCCTGTTGCAGCACCCCATAATTATACTCCACTGCAGACCTGCCCCTGTATTCCCTTGTGGAATGCCCCCACTTTAAACTATTCCAACATTGAGACTGTTCCAAACCCAGCCCCCGTGGGTCCAAATCCTCCTCCTCTTGCTCCTCTAAATTCCCCTCTTCCTCACTGCAGCCCCCCTTGCTGCCACTGCGGGCCAGGATACTGTTGCCCACACCCCACTGTCCTTGACTTCCTTCAGCCCAGAGCACTGCAATAGTGAAATTTATCACTTTCTGGGTACTCTCTATTCCTTCCACCTGTACTGGCATCAATACAGACACCTGGACTGCTACAGTTGTCAACTTTTTCTCAACCAATTTTGCTTCATCCCCCTGACACCTTTGGACTGTTTCCCTCTCCCGCTCTTTAATCCTTTTACAATGATGCACTATAATAATTTGTATTTCCGGCCACCCATTCGCCTCAATACCCATGATCTTATCCAGCACCTTCTGCACTTCCTTCGACAAGCCCTTCTTTACTATAAAATAGAGGAATGGTAATGATTGATCCCACAGTCCTCCTGTCTCAGCTCTCCACTTCTCTTGCATTTTAATAATACATGTAGCTGGGTCCTCATCATCCCCATAGTATACTCCATCAACGACTGTAAATCAGGGGTATCTGGGAAGGCCCTTCATAGTGAGTCCAATACCAGTGCCCTAACTCCATGAATTGGTGCTCCATCATGCTCATCATCCCCCAGGGTTACTCCCAGGTAAAAAGACTTAACCCACACATCCCCAGCCTGATCCCCAATTACAGCAAACAGCAGGTTCTTAGGATCACCTATCGCCAGGAGCACCCTGCTGTTAGCTTTTAGAATTTGTATATCCACTTGCTTGCCGGTGGTTTGAGCTGCAGGAGTGCCTTAAGTAAATTATTCTTATCCAATTCGGGACAAGGCATATGCTGTGTTCTCCCTGCCCACGGAGGAGCATCTGCATCTTTGCCCAATTTCCCACACCCTTCTTCATGATTACTCTTTTCTTTACCAACGCCATCCATCCTGCCCTATTCCTAAACCTGCCCCCTGCCCATAGACCTTGGGTGGTATTCTCAGCCGCCTCTTCACCCTCCCTTCTCCTTCACTCAGATACTTAGTAAATGTATCAGCATCTTCTTCCTCCTCATTCTCTCCCAACACTGTATTATCCTCTCCCAGGATGATCCACCCACCCAGGCTTCTCTCTTTCTCAACATCTACACGTCCTATTCCTTCAGTGTGCATCCTAAGCAGCACTTCCCCTGATTTCCATTCTCCCGACCATTCTCTTGATGCACCTATATCCCTTGCTGTTCCTGGGGATGTCTGCATCCTTCTCAGTTCTGTTAGTAATCCTGTCAACCTATACTCAAGCCTGTTGTGGTTACCAGCACTGCAGAAGACCCTACCACAACAGAAGGGGTCCCTATCACAATGGGTACATAGCTTGGGTTAGTATATCCTTCTGCAAGATAAATTGTCAAGGGTTCTAAACCCCACCATCCACTGACGCCCCACATTCTCCTTCTCCCTTTCTGCACTTCCATTCTGTCTGCATCTGCACCTCCACTCCATTCCCTTGATCTTCTGTGTCTTCGAACATGCGCCAAAGATTGAGAATTTCTATTCTCTTCTGTAGCTGCTTCCCCTAATATTTTGCTACTAGGAATGTGGACATGTGTTCCATAATGCTCTTGTTGTGTGATCCCTGCCCTCACCATGGGGAGGGCAACACCCCTCTTCCTGTCTCTGCGATACACTGCTTATGATATTTCTCCATCCTGTCACGATACAGTGGCAATGCCTTTTACATGTGCTCTATTTATGCTCCTCCTCCCATGCTAGAGATGTCTATCGCTTACTGAGCCGACAAAGTCCCTCTAACGCACAGCGCCCGCTGCTGCTTGCTTGTAACAACAAAAACAAGAAAATCCCAACATCAGTAACCAAAATTCATGTTGAAGGATGCGCTCTTAAGGATACACGTAGAAGTTCACAGAGAGAAGCGATGTAGAGGGTTACAGATGCAGACTACTGGGTAGGCAGGAAAAGTTAGGCAAAAACTTGATTCATTTGAGGGTGGATCTGCAGCTGTTTTCCTATTGAAACTGTGTGTGTGTGTGTGTGTGCACATGTGTCAGTTCCATGTGCGCTAATCTTCCTCACTAGAGAGTTGTGTCTTTAAATATGCGTTAGCAATTGCCTCACGTCCCTCCTTTTGCTATGTGGTTTCCATTTTGCCCCCAGATGTCCTAAATAGTGCCAAAGCATTAAGTAAGTCCTCCCTCATCTCTCCTACCTTTTTCTATACCAATCCCTCAGAAGATCCCACAGTGAGAAAATCATTGTGCAACTCTTCCAACAATGTGTCGACCTTTTCCTAGAACAATCTTTACTGGTTTTAGAAACTCCAGATTTTGGATATGATCAGGACAAAATAGCCATTAAAAATGAGCACTTGTTTCCTCACAGGTACATTTTCATGCAGCCAATACAGAAGAAAACAAATCAAAACACAGGCTTACTTGTTCACTCCAGACATGTCTTGCAAAATGAGAACAGTCCCCATAGATCAGAAAGGTCCCACAAGCTTTAGCAAATGTTTGCTTTCAGACATATTTATTATGCTGAAAATACAACAGAAAAAGACAGGCAGATGCTCACTCTACCAATGGACTCAGGGATTTAAAACATACAGTGACTCAGAGGTGATGGGCAGAATACTAAAGCTTCAGGATGTAAAGCATAGTCACCCACCAAAGGAACCTTAAAGTACCCATCTTACATATCAGCCAGGCCTCACAGGCCTATCAGATCGTTAAGGAAAGTATGCCCTCTTGGCACTAGCAAAATTATAAACTTTACCAAATGGAAAGTGGTGTTATTTATTTAGTACAGTTGAACATGCTTGGAATCACAAAGATTACTCTCTCTTACTCTCTCTATCTCTTTATATCTCTCAAGTAGATACATTGTGCAAATTATCCAACAAGGATCAGGTATCGCAGGTTAATGAGAGAGTGGGGCCTCCAACCTCAGATCAGATCCCTCAGGGTCTTTTTAAAGATTCTGAGAGGCATGGAATTTAAGTTGATCAAAATGGCTTCTAGGGGTTGCAAGGGTGCAGAAGGAGGAGGCTGATGGTGGGTTCTATATACGTTTACTATGGTCAAAATAAAGAGAAAACCTATCTTTCTCTATATCTCTGAGGGGTTCCCCTGCCTCATCTAAACTGCTAATAGGTCTGTCAGGATGTCTTTGTAACTAAAAAGAGTCCACTGTGATGTGTTAAACGTACCTATCGCTGTCCCTTACACTTATAACTAGACTAAAGGTTGTGCCAATGTTCTTGGTCCAGGAGAATGACTCCCTCCTACCGGACTGGATGGCACAGTTCTTTTCTCAAGTTCCTCACCAGGGGGAATGACTGCCTTCCCCTGGTTTTAGTAATTTAAAACAAAGAATGGTTGATCATTTAACACTCTGTATCAAAGGTTCTCTATTTCTTCCAGCCAGGGGGAATGACTCCCTTTCTTTGAATCACTGGTTTGATCCTCCTTGTAGGCTCAACTATCAGGTGAATGACTCCCTTCACCTGATGTCTGCTTCTCAGAGTTTTCATATCCTCACACAAAGCCAGGGGGAATGACTCCCTCCCCCTGTACTTTCTTTTCACTTAGTTTCATGATTCCACAATGCTAGTGGACTGACTCATTTACCTGTTCCTGTTACCTTCGCTTTCTTCTGGATGCACAGCCGGTTCTTCCTGGGGGCATTATCTCTGTATCTGAGTTGCACGAGTGTCTCCGTGTTGAGGTCCTTCCCTTTTCGGACCTGTTTCCTTGTTCTGGGACAAAAGGATTCCTTTCTGCTTCCCAACTTCAGGTCCCCGTTCACAAATGTTCCACTCGGATGCTGAACTAAGGAGCAGACTGCTCTCTGTTCCTCCCTGTTTGTCTCCTTTCAACTTCCCAGGCTTCACCATCCTGCAAACTGGTTGACAGCTTCTGCATTTCTTATAGTCCTTCCTTGCTTTTTATGACTGGACAACAACAACTAGAATGTGTATCCCAGTTCTCATCATAGTTCTGCATGGCGTTGCACCCCCTACTCATCTCAGTACCTTTCAAGGGAGTCTTCACCAAGTAATCCCAACTCTTCTTTGTCTCAGTGGGTGTTAGCTGTTTGCCCTATAGACACACATGGGCATAGTAAATATGTCATTAGGGTTCCTATTGTAAGGAGTTGTGTAGGACATGGGGTGAGGCTTTTCATACAGTGTTTTCCAGAGATGTTATCTCTGATCCTCAGATGGGGATTCTCTTCCCATGAGATCCTCCTGCTGAGTACCACCCCAGCGGGATTATCGCGTAGTGGCCTCAACTCCCTGGCCTCATGGGAAGGTGCCCCTGGACCCAGGGAGAAGGAACGACATCTCGCGATTCATCACAAAATACAAAAATTGCAAGGGTAAACAGAAAAATCTGATGGCTTGCAAAGGTGATGCGCTGGTCTCACCTGTCAGAAGAAAGCCTAACCTGGAAAAAACAGCATTTGTCAGGAGTTTAGCCAGTGATATTGGAACTTGGTACTTGTGAGGAATTATCATCTGGCTTTTTTGATTGTTAGTACATGAAATGATGCAGGTGATTCCCTCTTCAAAAGTGTAACCTTCTAACCAGATTCACCTTTGTCGCAACTCCATGCGAAAAAAGCATAGTGCACTTGTGCCCTGCTTCATAAGTAGCCTTATTCGCAGCACCCACTCTGCTCATGGCACAGAGCAGGTTCAAAGGTCACAATGTGCCCACTCAACCCCTGCAGCGATAGCAAAGTCACTGAAGCATAGGGGCGACATTTAAAATATGCCCCCTGTACCCAAACTATGATGATCATGAGTACCACATGCTAGTGTGAGGGTAATCTCTAAGAATAAGGTATGTATGGATTTAGGCATAGTGAATGGCAATACTTATGATCATGGCCGCCACATCCCAATTGATATTACACATGTGTCAGCTCCTGTGAGTCAGCTCTGATATGGAAGGGAATGTGTATTCAGGTCAGACGTGCCGACACTGCCACATGAAAGAAAGAAACACAGAGGAACAAGCATCTCTTTGATTCTCTTTGTGAGGGCCGGTTTCCCCCTCCCCCAGAGACATCCGCACAGCAGTCACCTGTCCTGGGCCCAGGTTTCAAAGGAGCACAATCATTCAGTAAGAGTAGCCTCAAACCAGGGTGCTGCACATCCAAAGGTATTTGTTATCAGTAGGAGTGAAGGGGGAGGGAGTAGAATAGGCAGGGAAGCTCTGGACACTGGAAAAAGCCTTCCACCATCTTGCTTCTCACTGTCTCTCTTTCCCTTTCCTATCTCCTCCACTTCCTGTGGTGCAACGCACTTTGTGTGAAAGATGAACAGGGCAAAGTCCACTCCAGCTACGAGCAGGGATTGGTGCCCTAAGGCATGCTAGCTCTAGACCAATCACCTGAGGACTGGTGCCCTTAAAAGAAGAAGCCTCACACCCCTTCATCAGAATTCCCTTAATGCTTTGAGGATACTTTAAGGCAGAGGAACATTGGGAGAGACAAGTGTTGTGGACCAGGACTAAACATTCTGCAACAGATCTTCTGTGTCAGCTGAGCAGACCCTGAACTAGAACATTCTGTCCTCGACAACTTTGCAAAGGCCTTACAGGAACCGGAGGACGAAACCAGCCACAACTCCCTGTTCTCCCACATCAAACCAGTCGCTCTGTGTTCCCTGCATCCTGAACAATAAGGAAGGCACTTGTACTTGTCTGTGCATTCCTCCCAACAGCTGAACTATGGCACTGTATCTAAACCAGCTGAACACTGCATTGTGTCCAGCGATGAAGATCACCTGCTACGCCTGAAGAATCTTCTCAACACTGGAATCCAAACCAGATCTCTGGAGGGTCAGTCACTGACCATGGCTTGGCCCATCTAGCCCAAGGACCACTACCTCATTGATGCATTTTGATGCACACACAATCACCACTTCAATGACCATCGCCTGACAGCTCGAAACACTGGAGCGTCACTCGCCGACTTCTCCCAGTGGCCAAAGGACAACTCGGCTTGGCCATCATTCAAGTGCTCCTGGTACCACCCGACCTGCATCAATTAAACCACTGGTGTTCGACTGCACAGAGCACCCACATTCAACCCTATTCGACACCTGCTTGCAACCAGGCCCTCCACAATCCTACGTGCCCACTGAGTCTGATCAGCTTGCGTCAATGTTCAAACCCAGGTCTGATATGTCAGCCCAACAAAAATGTAATCCAGGTACCATGACAGTGAACTGCCCCCACAGTCCACTTGGATTCTAGAGACAGGTTAGGTCATGATTGCTCCTCTTTTCAAACCAATATCCTTTTTATGGTAGTTCTTTACCTGGAACTACACTCAAGAGTGGTACTTTCTCAGTCTGTTGCATCTTCTGTGTCCTTTCTGTTGGGGTGGGATTTGGCATAGTAATCTCTTTTCATTCTATGTGCAGATGGTGTGCTTTATTAAAGTGTTTATATTTTAATTGAACCTTGACTGTACATTCCTGTTATTTTGGACTGTGATACTGTGTTGTTTGAGAGTATAGTCTTCCCTCTGCTCGCGTTACCACAAAAGGCAAAGGAGATATATCTCTTGATTGTCCCTGTTTTACCTTTATGATTGCCTTGTGTTTTGGTTTGTAGAAGTGTGAGGGTTGAATAGGCAATTTTTGTACCTGCTCTATCTTGTGCTCCGGCGAGGCAGAATCCAAATCGTCACAGTCCTAGAACCTCCCCACTGCAGGAAAAGAAAATAATTTATATGATACACATTTTGCTTCAACAGTAGATCAGCAATTTAATGAGATTCAAAAACTGACACTCAGAGTCAGACATAGCATCCATAGTCAAGGAAACAAGGTCATAGGATGTTGACAGTCATTATGTGTACATTTATTTGCATGGGAAATCTCAGGTGACAAATGCTCTTAGAGAAACTGGTGAAGGTGTTTGGAGGTATCCCTTCCACTGGTCAAATTGTCAAATTTCAGCCCCCAGGAGACTAATGTGTTTTTGCTTTTATTTTACAGCCACTATGGCTGTTGATGAAAGTCTTATTCTTGGTGTTGTGAGAAACCTGAAGGTGTCTCCCTAGCTAGTCTCAGGGGTTCTGTCATCCAGGTGGCCATGACATGGCCATCGCTACTGGATCCAGTTCCTGGGGGTGGACCAGTGAGGGAGGATCACCTGGACAGGGTGCCCTTGGGGATTGGGACACTGATGACGCGGTTTCCCACTTCTTCTTTCAACACCTTTACCCCAGCATACCACGTAGGATATTCCAAAACACTGCCCCCCACTTTTTCCACATGATCACTTTCGCACAACATGAAAGACAACGGATTAACACCAAGGCAGTTTACCTGATACGTCCCAATACCAGGGTCATGTAAAGTCAGGCAACTGACCAGAATCACACACACCTGATGGCCCTTTCCTATCCCCACAGGGATAAAATGTGGAGCACAACAGCACACTACGAGCAAGGCAGACCGCACAATGTTAGAGTCAACTCAGCACAGCAGTTCAAGAGGAGGAGAAATACAGCACAGACTGAGGGGGAAACAAGGAGAGAAGTAACCTTGCCCTTTCTGAGCCAGGCATGTAAGACCTCAGCAAACGAAACATAAAACCTTGAATAAAGGCCAGTGCTTGTTGTAGCAGATGTCTACGGTATGTGAGACCCTACTGCGCAGATAACCAAGCTGGGGAAGGATGTTGGTCTCAGTGGTACCAACCTTGACTTCATGGATAAAGAAAGGCAAGCGGTTCATCACAGCTGGTGAGTCTAGGGGAGAATCAATAAGAAACCGAACTGTCTTGAACGCAAAGTAGCCAACGGCTAATTTTAACTTTGAAATTGTAAAAATATGATTGAAGAAAGAGGGCGAAAACCAACAGAGGAGGCCGGCACCATGTGGGTGCTCAGGCAGGAAACTTTGGGCCATTAGACTACCGTAACCAGAAGCCCTTGGAAAGTGTCGAAAGAGATCAAAGTGGTCATACAGAGGTCTTGTAAAATCCTCTGTACCGTCGAAAGTCTTTGACCGGCAGATGATTGCGAAAGCTAAGGGAAGTGAATCTTCCATGGTGAAAAGTTAATGCGTGAACTGTATATTGAAAAAGTCGGTGAGAGTGAACCCCGTAGAGAGAAACCGTCAACGAGAGGAAAGCTCAAAAGCGGGTTTAAAAACACATTAAGATTTGTGAAACAAGAAGTATTGCTAGACATGGGTAAGGGAATTACCCCCCTTTATCATTTGGGATCCGAGCCCAGCTGAGGGAGATCCAGGGGTGGAAAACTATCACCCAAAGTTCACAGAGAAGGGAACTGTCTTGTGAATTTGTTGAATAGAATTACTGAGGGATTTGCGCCCAGAAGAGGGGGACCCAGGGGTGAATTCATCACCCCGAAGTATAAGTGAAGAAGAACTTTGTGTTTGCTTGTTGCGGAATGCATCAGGCCCTCGAAGGCAAGACTTTTTAATCCAAAAGGACTATACCATCGAACAACCTGATAGCTGGAACTGAACTGTCAGCTCGTACTGAAAAAGCTTGAGTGAGTGCTGTGCTCCAAAGTCCCAACTTGTCCTGTGCTAAAAACCTGCGGAAGGGAGACCTCGAGGCAATCACATCCTGACTTCTTTGTGATCACTTCTTTCTCTATTTGAACCCTTATTTTACCCTGTTTCTGTAATTGGTTGTAAGGATTTGGCAATAAGATTTTCTTAGAATAGTCCCTTTTTATTTTGACACAATGCCACTAGGACTGCCTTATTTTTCATTTAATGGTCGACACTTGTTACCATCTTAGATTTAGTTTTATCTTAGGCATTTTTCCACCCTCATTGTTCAGTAAATACCCTTGAATTGTGATCATATTTGTCTGTCTTTACTGTTGCCACCATGAGTTCCTTACAGTGCCCACATACCTTATTACTGTATGGTTATAAATAATCTTCTATTTCTTTTTTTAAATCTCATTGTAACTCATTGAAGGTCAGTCAACAGAAAATGTGCCATGAAGTAAGAATTTCAAAATAATTAGCTGCAGAGCATCACATTCCTGCATAGCCTATCAAAGAAGATACTGTGCAAGGGCCATCAAGGGTAATTTGTGGATTTCATGCATGGTGTTTTTTTTCCAAACATTCAAGTTGAACCCTCATATCATGCCATTGCTACAAGAATAAAAACATCTTGTATAAGGGAACATCAGCTGATATGGTAATGGCCAAAATAGAGCTAAATTATTGGAGTCTAAGCATCACCATATCTACAGGTAAAAGTTCAAAAAATCAACAAGTGTTCTGTTGATGGTACTAAGAACTACATTGATGGCTAGAGCTTTACATACAGTGAGGAATGGCACACAAAGTGCCCCAAAAGAGTTCCCCAAAGACCAAGAAAGTTTCACTGCCCTTCCAACAAATTAGGATGCATTTATTGCCATAGGTGTCTTACTCTGCAGTATTGTGTGTCTTGTTTGTGCCTCTTTTCCTATTATGAACCAGGCTTTGGAGGACTTTGATATGGGGATAGAGTACTGTTTGTACGTGTTCTTTTCCAGTGATGTTTTTGAATAAAGCAACAACACAGATGTATTAGAAAATGTGGAAAATGTGTAGATATATTTTTAAGAAATCAATCTATTATTTTTCCTTACCAACAATGCACAAAACTTTGCAAGTCACCTGAATTTATTAGGGTATCAACTGCTTTGGTTTCACTTCTACATTCCCAATCACAGGAATCATTCTCCAAGCAAATTTGTATTCTCCTCTAAAGAAATGTTCATCTCTGTTGACTAAAATGGATCCCTGACCAAACCAATCAGACTTTTAAATATATATTAACATGCTGCATATTTGTTGTGTTTAGCACCATCACCTCAGCTGGATCTACCAGCACTGAGTCACATCCTGGAAAATGTGTTTGAGGAGTGGGCTGATTGGAGATGATTGTTTACAGTGTTGTGATGCTGATTAGGCATTGGTATTAGTTACAGGTTGTTTGGATGTGTGACTTAACACACCCCCTCTTGCCAGCTGGGATGGTGGAGAAGGAAGGGGAGCATGGTTTCTGGGGGACTTGAAGCAGGTTTCCATGGAGGTGGTGGAAGAGAATTGCCCATTTAAACTTCACCCAGTAAAAGAAAATGAGCCAGCATCTGTGGCTAATCCTGACACACATGTAAACCAACCGCCTACTCGACCCGACACAAGTAAGTTCCAGGTGTCTGAGAGTGACTGAATCAGCATTACTTTCCATCTGGGATGGCCTAACACAAATTCAGATTCTAACATCACCTCCAAACGGACACTATTCGACCTTTAGTTGGCTTTTGACACAGTAAACCATGAAACCCTTATCAAAAGAATAGAAGAAACAGGGATAAGAAACATAAAGTTACAATGTATGAAATCCTTCCCGACAAATAGAATGGAAACCACTTGGCTACAACCTTTCAGCTCAACATCATGCATACTCACATGGGGTGTTCCACAGGCTCATACATTCCATCATTACTCTTCAACATTTACATGGGCCCTCTAATAAAACTCATCAAGCGATATGGGCACACATGAACAATCTAAGCAGATTATACTCAAATCATTACACAATCTGCACCAACAAGGACATAAACCAAACTCTTGTCAATTGCCTCTCGCAAATCACTGCATGGATGAGCATGAAAACTGAAATCATGATTATGCCCAACAGCCCCACTTTTCAACCACCTATACTAGGGCCTACAGAAATTGAAACCAGACCAGAACCCTTTAATGTGGTAAAAAAATCTCAGAATTTCGATTAACTCTTGTTAAGCAGGTGTTCAAACAAATTAGAGGAAACCAGGAAGCAAATATTGCAGTCAGGAGATACCTCAGCTGGACAAGTGGAAAAAGTAGTGACTACATGGCTTTAACATTACATTAAATCAATTTTCCCTTTAGTGGTGAACCAGAAGAGTCATCCCAGAACTCATAGTTATCTGTTGTTTCCTTGAGTATTGCGGTTCCATGAAGTAGTTGGTTGTGCTGCTTGGCTGGAAGTGGGCTGCTGTGTCTTGTACGATATTAGTTGCCTGACATTTTTTTTCTGATTGCCTTGCAGTTAAATTATTATTATTATTATTATTAGTATTCTTATACAATTTATAGAGCGGATACTAAGGCCTGTGGGCATCTAGGCGCTGAGTGGGAGGAGGGAAAGCTCAAAAAGACTCAGATGCCAAATGCTCCAGCAAAGAGGAAAAAAGAGATTAAACAGATGCATCTTCAGGGCTCTCCTGAAGGGAAGGTAATCAACCAAAGTTCTCAGGCCTAGTGGAAGGGCATTCCACAGGCTAGGCACATAGGTGCAAGGGCTGAGAAGGAACAGCCCCCAGCCGCTTCCACCGAAATTTGGGTATCCTGAAGAGCTAATGAGAGTCCGATCCCAAGTTTCTCGTTGGACAATATCTTTCCAATTTATTTTTCAAAAGGTGAGGGCCCACATTGTTCATGGCTCGATGGACAATACACAAGGGACCTCATTACAAGTATGGGGGTAAGGCAACAATGGCACTGGTATCGCTACTGCCACTGTTGCTACCGTACCGGCATACTAAGAGTTCAGGCCGCGGGTTCCCTGACATGGTGGCCGTACCGGCACCCATGAGCAGATCATGATGGTAGCACCAGTACCGTTATTAATGGTGCAGGTGCAACCACTCTCCCCATTGCCATTCAGCCCTATGGGGCCGAATGGGGATGGGGAGTCCCTTATTTCCGGCACCCGCTAATGGGCAATTACCGGGTCCGCCAAACTCGGAATGACCCAGTAATTGCCCATTCGCTGTGCTATACTGAAAACGCATCATGTGACAAACATTGCAAACCGTGAAACCTGAATGCCGGCCATTTTTGTTTTTGTAACGCTTTGCAAATATATTCTATGCTTCAAATCCACACACGGTGCGGGGCCACCGCTTGAACTCTGAAATGCTAATGTAGACAGGAATGTAGAGCAGTACAGAAATACATTATTTTTCCCACACTGGAGCCTTGAAGCTGTGCAAGAGCTGCGCCTAATCAGTAGCCCAGGTGCTGGTTTGTCTTGCAAGCGCTGTTGTAAAAGGCAGTTAATTCTGTTAATTCAACTAACGGTGCTCCTTCACAGAGGATGGTATTTTCTCTGCCTCAGAACTGTCTGACACTTAGCTCGTGAGCCACAGCGAGCAGATAATGTTGGTTGGAATGTCTCCCTGCTAGAACATGATATCCTCCCCTGCGCCAATGCCCTGTGTTCCCCATAACAGAAAACTGTCTCTGCAGCCTCTGCTAGAATACTAATGTTTAGACTGAACGAAGACTTGTCATAACTGTCAATTACTGAACCCTAGCCTGTTCGTCATGTATAAGGGCGGGCCAAATGGTATTGTAAAGGATGATGTATTATGTATATATATGACTGCTTTAGCACTGCTCGCTCTCTCTCATCTCACAGTGTCTGGGAAACCAAGTCGTGAGGCAATGAGACCCGGTCGGCCGACTGAGATACTTTATGAATAAAGCAGACTTGTTTGGAATTCGAACCTTATGACTGGCGTGTCATTTAGTATATGGTTATTGTGCCTTTATTCCATATAGGGTCTAACAGCGGGTGCCAGATTTTTTCGCACGTTTGGAGGTAACCTGCCTGTATTACAGGCATGGCTACCTCCAAACTTGTAATGAGGCCCAAGGTCTTAAACTCAATGGGCCTCATTACCAGGAAGGCGGTAGAGGGTTAACGGCGCTGGTACTGCTGTCAGTGCTGTTAACCCTCTACCGCCTCATTACGAGGTCTGCTTGCGGGTCCCGCTAAGGGCGTCTGGTAAAACTAGGTGTCCTTAGCGGGACCCGCTAGCAGACCAGGATGCTAACGGGCCCATCATTAACAGGCCCATTGTTAGCATCTTTCCCATTCCCATTGAGCCCTATGGGGGTTCAAATGGGAATAGGGTTGTACTGGGTCTGGGTCCCAGGAAAGGGAATTACCGGGCCCTCCAAGGTCAGAATGGCCCATTAATTCCTCATTCCTGAAACCTGGACCCGCCCCGGTACTCAGTATGGTGGTAGCCATGCAGCTAAAAGCAGCATGGCTACCTCAATACTCGTAAAGAGGCCCAAAGTGAGCCGCCAGTGGTAGCCAGTGAAAACGATGTAACAAAGCTAACGAAGGGGTCAGCCGGGGTGCCCCAAGTGCCAATCGAGCTGCAGCATTCTGGAGGTCTTGCAGTTGCTGGATCTGGTACTTAGATTGTCCCAGATAAATGCTGTCACAATAGTCAAACAACCCAATTATGGTGGATGTCTCCATTGTTGTCTGGCTTTCAGGGGGAAGCAAAGGGAGTATTTTCCTAAAGTCTTTAGTTTTACAAGACCAGCGCTGCAAATGGCAGAAATGTGAGCCTCTCGTGACCCATTAGGTAGGAGTTTAACTCCAAGGTTTTTCACTGAGGCACCAGGAATGGACAAGGGCCAGGTGACTTTGGCCACCATTGTGAGTTCCAGAGGTGGTCCTTCTCCTGAGGGCCTACCACCAGGACCTCTGTTTTACTACCATTTAATTGCAGCCAATTGGCTGCTGTCCATCTTCCCACTTATTCCAGACAATCATGCAGCTTCTCGGGGGGCGCAGCTTGTGAGGAGACCAACCAAAATTTTAGCTGCGTATCATCTGTATAGGAATAATAAAGCACTCCACATTCTGTGATCAGGACCGCTAGTAGCCGAACAGAAGGGTTGAAAATAAGAGGGGAGAGGGCTGACCCTTGCGGGACTCCACAGAGTGACTCAGCCCAAGCAGAATGGCAAGTCTGAAAGGATAGCATTTGAGAATGACCTGTCAAGAAAGAATGAAATCATGCCAGAGTGAGCCAGTTATGCCTGCTTGCTCAAGCCTGGTCAATTAAATCTCATGGTCCAGAGTATCAAAAGCTGCAGAGAGATCTAGGAGGATAAGGACTCCAGTCTCTCCACAGTCCTGAAGCAACGCAAGGTCGTCCAGTAAGGAAATCATCCCAGACTCAGTCCCCATTTTAGGACGAAATCCTGACTGGAACGGATGCAGCCAGTAATTCTCCTCCAAAAAACGAGGAGACTTAAGGGGTAATCACAGCCTCCAGCACCTTCATCATCACAGGAAGCAGGGAAATAGGTCTGTAATTTGCCGGCAGTCTAGAGTCCAAATTAGCTTTCTTCAAGACGGGCAGGACCACCGCATTTTTGAGGGCAGGCGGCACCATAACCATTGAGAAAGAATACTGGACTACCTCAGTCAGCATGCCAATAGCTTTATGAGGCAAGGCTTTCAGAATATTCAAAGGAACTGCATCTAACAGGGAAGCCGATTTAAGGCAGAGAAGAGCCTTCCTAGTAACTTCATCGGTTATAGACTCAAGTTCAAATGTGCTTATCGTAGATGTAGAAGGGGAGCTATTTCTAGCCTGGGTCTGTGCAGCCGTTTCTACAGTTTGGCGATCTTTAATGGCCTTACAGATATCAACTATCTTTTCATGGATAAAAGTACTTATTTCATCGCATCTCAACTGAGCATCATGTTGTTTAGCAGAATTCCTAGCAGACACACTGTTAGCTCCTTAGCTACCAGGAGCAATTCTCTGGAGGCACAAAGTGCCTCCATAGTCCTGGTTGCATAGGTTGCATAATATTTTGCTTTCGCGGCACAGATCATCTGGTGATAGTGGAGCACATATTGCTTATTGAGTTTGTGTCTGCATCATATTACAGTAGCCATTTTCTCTCCAGGCGATGGCACACTTGTCTCTGGGTTCTCAGTTCTGGAGTATACCACATCTCAGAAGGTTTTGTTCTACCGAAATGAAGAAGACTCTGAGCTACTTTATCAGCCACCCTCTCTAGGGCATTTAATAGGGATGACAAAGGGACACATTAGTTACTGCAAACTGGTTATATTACACCAGTGGATGGGGCATTGCTTAGTTCACCAGTCCACAAGGTTTTTAGCTTGTCAACCGTGGGGTAATATTACATTGAAAAATGCCAGGGAAGAATTATCAAGGGGGTGTTCTAGCTCAGTAGAGGAAACCAGGAAGCAAACATTGCAGTCTGGAGATATCTCAGTGGGATAGTCAGGGAACACACATTTCTGTGGTGTGCTATTGGAGGTGCCTAGTCCAAACAGGAGTTGTAGGAGTCGTTTGATATTAATTTGGGTAATGTGGTTTAATCTCACTGTAGGGAAGCCGCAGAACAAGTTTAATTCCGGGAATTTATGGCAATGAGAAAACCAGGCACATTTCACTGTTTGGTTCTGTTACAGTGGGGGGATAGGGTGTATGTTTCACTGTTGTGTAATAATCTCATTGGCAAAATATGCCAGTGACAAATAATTCCAGTGCCAAAATATCATGGTCAAAAACAAGGCAGCACATATCACTGTATTGTAATCATACGGGTTGCAACATATCTCAGTGGAAAAATATACCAGTGGCAAATATCAAAGTGGCAAAATATACAAGTGGAAAACCAGGGAGCAAGTGTCAATGTATTGCAGTTATCCCACTGACAAACTATCACAGTGGTTGAATATCACAATGGCACAATATCACTGTGGAAAAGTATTGTTGTGGAAAACCAGGGTTCAAGTATCGCTGTATTGTAGTATCACATATGCTAAATCTGAGTGGCTAAATATGACAGGAACAGAATTTCACAGTGGAATACTAGTGAGACAGCATCTCTATATTGTAACTATCCCAGTGGCAAATAATCTCAATTGTAAAATGCAGGAGTGGCAGTTTACTCCAGTGTCAAAAGGTCCCAGTGGCAAAATGTCATGGTTGAAAAGCAGGGAGCGTGCAGAAATGTATTGTAATTATGCCAGTGGCAACATATTTCTGTGACAAAATATAAAAGTGGCAAATATCACAGAGACAAAATATCCCTGTGGCAAACCATTTGCAACCCTCAAGGGTTGCTGCACTTCTGCAGAGAAAGGGGCACACACTCATATTTATGTCTGCTTTCCAGATGAAACGAACACACACACAGGCACATACCCACAATGTGTGCTACAGTTGCTCAGGGAAGGGGCACACACAAACACACACACACATACACTGTTTGCTGTACCCACAAACGGAAGTCAGTAAGGGGTATTGTGATGCATGCCCACACAAGTTAACCACGCTGCTGCAGTTAAGGGAGCACAAACAAAGACACAGTGCTCCCTGCACTACAACAGTGAAGGGAAGGTACACACACAATATTAGCTGCACACTTGCAGGGAACAGACCAGACCCACACAATTGTTGTTTCACTCCCAAAAGGGAACACTTCACACAAACACATAGACAGATTGTGCTGCAGTAACACAGGGAATGGATCCCACAAATACAATGTCTGTACAATCAAACGCATGGCACACAAGCAGAGGGTGCAATCCTACTTTTCTGCTAAACTACTGATGGAAAGGAGCCCCAACATCATGTTTGCTGCCTTCACACAGCCAAGGGACACACACGCAATATTTAGTCCACTGCCACATGCAAGAGGATACACATACAAACACACGAACACACACACATTCTGTTTCACTACTGCTCGAAAGGAGGCCCACACTCACACATATACGATTTAACCTGCACTCCTGTAGGAAAGGGGGCACTAACACCTCATTTTTGCTGCACTTTTACAGACGAAACACACGGGTTCATTTATTTATACTTCCTCACAGGGAAGGGGCACACACACACAGACATAGATAAACAAATGCCCAATGTGTACGGCTCTCTACTTAACCCAAATTGAGCAAGGATTCACTTGACGAGCCCACTTTTAAGGCTGTACTGGATGCCATCATGTTTTTGGAATGTAGTCCAAATAAGCATTACCAAATCACAGTAAGACATACCACATGTTTGCCACAAAGTAGAGTTACTTCCACAGCAACAACTTCTCAACAAAAATGATTGGATGGTCTTGTCTCCATAGTCATTAAGCAAACTCTCCTACGCTGATGAGCAATGCTATCACTGTCTTTAACATTGACACTGGGATCAACATCCCCAGATGTAGGGTGGGAATGAAGAGGTAAACTGTTATACAGTTCACTCAACCAGCATACTAAAAGGTTGAGAGGGGAATTGGGACCAGGCCTATGTTATTGATAGTTTTTCTAAGTGGCCTCCTAGACCTCTGCAACAACAGCCTCCATGTCATCAGTTGTGGTCCATGTGGATCAAGTCCCTTTTCTATCACAGTTAGTGAACCAAGACAGGAAGGTGCCAGAGGTGGCAGCCGAGTGCCCCAGAAGGTAAGTCGTGCAGGGGTGGTTGGGGTATGGGTGAGGGGCTGGGTGCCAAAGTGCTGAGGATGGATGTTATATCAAAGTAACACTGAAGCTCATTAACTGTCTCTGGTGTGCAGTACAAATCCCGGAAAGTCAAAAAATGTTGACATTGAAAGTTATGAGTGCCATTCTACATTGTAAAAACCCATTTGCGGGAAATCACAGGTGCAATGCCTCAGCCTAGAATAGACAGCCTTCTCCAATAATCTCACGGAGTATTGGGAGGTGGTATAAAAACGCATGAACTTATTGGTTTTATCAGCCCCTATTGTAGTTATGGATCCAGAGAGATGGGAAGATCATTATGTTTCATTGCAAAACAAGAGATTAAATCCGGACTGTGATTCTCAGAAAGCCCCTATGTTTAGATAAGGAGCCGCCAATGAAGATTGCCTGATACTTTTTTCTCGACCGAGGTCAAAGCTGCTTTGGCATCTCTAGATAATGTGAAGGCTGCAGGTCAGGATGCAGTTCTAAATAAATCATTAAAAAACATGAGCTGGAGAGGTACTCAATTGCTATCAGTTTATGTCTTCCCTGCTTTTTTCTCATTCCATTTTTTAAGAAGAGAGACATACACAAACCTAACTGCTAACATCTGATCTCCCCTCTGGACACCTCAACAGAATTGTTTGCAGAGTGTTGCTTGTTCAGATATTAGATTGGGCAAGAGAGACTAATGCTCTATCAACCTTCCTAGCTTTTGAAAAGGTTAAGGTACCGTGGACCAATCACCAATCACTAAATCCTAAATGGATCCTCGATACATATGTACATGGTTATCATTTAGGGACCCACTGGGGTTTCATGGACCTCTCCTCTGCATTTAACTGTGCCAACCATGATAAGTTTTGGATTATTTTGTGTGATTCAAGAATGCCTCTCTCACTCCTAATGGAGATGCACAGAGGTTCACACACCAGAGTAGGTTTTGGTCATCGAGTTAAGCTTTCTCTCAAATTTCTGTCACTTACTGGGGTAAAATAGGGCTACATGCTGGCCCATTTTCGTTTTAGCTTTTATGTTACTTCCTTATTCACAAGTGTAAGTAATCTGACCCCGGATATTCCAAAAATGTGGGGCCAAAAGATGTGGGCCCCGGTTTATGCCAATGATGTGGTCCAACTTGCTATGACCCATTAAGATCTACAAATTCTTCTGAATGGGTATGAGGCTTAAATGAATGAAAGGGATCTCAAATTGAATGTGGCCAAACATGACTTACATCCTGTATTGGTTAATGATGGACAACTGGAAATAGATAAATTGCATCAGCTACATGAGCATAGTAATAATTTGCCAGGACGAAAAGTGGTCCACGCACATCAAACAACAGGCTACATCAACATCTACATCTTTCAATGGGAGGAACATTGGTGGAATGCCTGTGAAATGTGCAATTCGTATTTCCAATATAAATCTGTCTCGATTGCTACCTATAGGGCCGCCCTTTGGGATGCCATTCATTGCAGATTAAGGAAAATAATTTCCTTTGCATAATAATGGGTCCTTCCTGGAGTTCCCTGTTTTTCCACTCAACCAGGAAATGGATCTTAGTTATATCAAAGCCATGACTGTAGTCAGTAGACTTTTGTATTGGTTCTGCCTATGGGACAATAACAATGTAAAATTGACTCAACATAGTATCAGCCGACATCTGCTCAAGCTGACTCTGGATGGTCTTTATGTAAGGAGAGATGACAAAGTTGGATTTCCCATCGCTAAATGCGTTCATAGAGTTAAACCAAGAGTATGTGAGATACAGAAACAGTTTATGCTGATTGTGTACAAGGAGAGAGAAAAAGGTGCAATCTGAAAAAATGACAGTTATATGTTATCTTTCTCATTCAGAGCATTTAGATTATAGGAACTATTTGAATTGGCTTGTTCAACCAAGGCACAGGGCACTCCTCAAGAATCTTAGAATAAACACACTGCCACTATCTACCTCAAACTGCCACTGGGCAAAAATGTAGGGTGGTCATTGCAAGGGTTTGTGTGGCCTATAGTCAACAGAAGGTTTACACTCATCATCTGCTATTTTGTTTAAACTATGCAGAAG
This sequence comes from Ambystoma mexicanum, assembly GCF_040938575.1. Taxonomy (NCBI): domain Eukaryota; kingdom Metazoa; phylum Chordata; class Amphibia; order Caudata; family Ambystomatidae; genus Ambystoma; species Ambystoma mexicanum. Next base: position 824,345,123 of record NC_090933.1, read on the forward strand.
TAAGAATTACATATGTATTCCATTCTTTCAGAATTTCGGCGATTAAACAGGTTCAATCAGACTTGTGCTTTGTTTTTGCTTTGCAGGATACATACTCTTCTCATGCTATTTGCGGTGTTATTGAACACGCACTTCTCATCAGGACTAAGATGTTAATCATTGCTAATCTTTGAGCATGCTGACTAACCTGTAGGTTGTAAAAGGAATTTCATTAATTCTTTAAATGTTTATATTTACCCTTTCTATGTAATTTTAATTTAGTTGTACTTGTGTTTTCTTTTCATGTACTTTTATGGAATTAGGTCCAATTTCCAAAATAAAGTTATAAAAGTAAAAAGTAAGATTGTGGTTTTTTACACTAATTGACGTTGATGTTTCAGTTCTTTTTTTGCAGCTTTCACATGATTTTCTGCAGGGCGTATAGACTGACACTGGTAAAATTATGTGGATTTGAGAACTATTTAAAGTAGTAAATACGTTATTACCTGTCGCGATGGAGGTTCCTCCTCTCCTACTAGTGACTACATTGTTTCTGGCCTTAAAGAAACCATAAATGTCCACACTTTACCCTCCTAGCACTTGTTCGCTCACATAGGATGCACTTTGGTGAGCTGGCATAGCCACCCCTAGAGACATGCTAAACAAGAATCTGCTTTCTTGTCCATTTTATTGGTTATCTCAAATGTTCACTTCTATGGCAGGATTTGGTTTATTTGTCTCTATCATATCTCTATTGTATCATTTCCTCACACTCTTATAACCATTCCTTGTATGTGTGTAGACAGGGCTGGTTTGTTGTTAATTTGTTTAAATTGTGCTTACACATTTTCCCTTCTTATGCTCCTACTATATATTAGAGTGTCTCAATTTATTGTTAACACACCTTGGTGGGTTGTAGTGGTGAACACAAAAGTTGGCTAATTATAAAACAGTAAATACAGTAAAACATTATTTAATAATTCTGAGGTGTTTTAAAAGGCATGATGATTTGAGTAGTTGTAATTGTTTGAATCTGTACAACGATTAATATATGTGTGCATATAGTAAATTGCATGGAATCCAATCGTGCCTCAGGGCATAATACATACATTCATTGGTATAATCAAATTGGCATAACTATGCGATTTTCCCCCATGTTTCCACTTCTATGCTTGGCATATTAAACATCATGGAAAACAGTTAATTATTCCATATCGAACTGTGGTATTTTGAAACTGGGATGTGTAATTTCTCATGAGTACCCTGCCATATTTTACACAGGCATTTGATTGTCCTTATATGAAAATAGCACTGAAGAAAACCTATATTGACATCCCTTCACTACATTTGAATAAAATTGGAAATGTAATAGGGAGTAATTCACACCTTCACACTTTTCTGGTGTATGGTAATGCCCAAAAATCAATATAATAAAAGTAATCCAATGAGTCAATAAAAGTGCCCGGAGCAAGAAAAACAAAAATGTATTACATACAACTGCAGTTGTGAAAAATACGAAATGATTCAAAGAACATCACGCAATGGCCATGTTTTATAGTAGAAAGTGGAGTGACATTTCAAACATTGTTTTAGAATACTTTAGTAATACTGTCAGGGATTGCTCTGTAGATGCTTCTATACAATGCCCAGCCCTTTTGGCCTATCCTACCCTTGTGACCATTCTGATGACCACCTCATGATAATGACTTCTTGGTGGGACCATCTTGTTTATCAGAATTTTGTTTGGATAATAGACATGTTAAAATATTTCATACACAACTTGACTTCTGATTGTTGTAGCCCTTCTGGTTATTCTAGCATGGGCTGCTTCGGTCATTAGCGCCCAGTAGAATTGTGAGGTGCGAACAGTGTGGCAACAAAAAGAATACTTTGTATCCTTTGTATCCTTTCCCAAGAGAGCTACCAGTTTGGCACCAATTTTCTCACCACTGTGACTGCTCACCAGCTGATAATGTTGCGACTTATGATTGGAAACATTAATCCCTTTGGTTTCCTTTCTTATGATGTGACTACATGACTTCATAGGGAGTGTGCTTGACCTCTTGGGCGGAGACCATGTGCAGGACTAAACTATGTATTGATGAATGGGTGAGCGTGCGTGGTCTGAACATATACATGCAGGTCTACTTAAATAAGTGCCAGGACCTCTATATGTTATGCTAATTAATTACTCAATGTATTTCTTAGTTTCAACAATCTTAATTAACTACCTTGGTAAGTTATTTGATGAGAAATGCTTATGTGACCCAATGATTGGGGCAGTGTGTGTCTACTGTGCTAGTGACTTTTTCTTGTGCACACCTCTGCATGTTGCCTCATTCCCACCAGACAGTGGCCTTGTGGTTGTTAGTTTCTAAGAACATGGGCAGAAACGTTATTAGTTAAATGTTTCATTTTTTAGATCTGATTAAGTCATGTTCCCTTGTTCTGTGCTTGAGAAATAATTTTTCCTAAAAATACTGACCAATTGCAGCATTCCTTGTGTATGAGCTGAAACCAAATACATTTTTACTGTCTGGAATAATCTATGAGATTCAGAGGCCTACTAAAATCTAAATGGCTTATGAACTTTCTTTATTTTGACGTCTACTCAATGTGTTCACACTTAAAGGATATTTGTAATGTTTATGGTGTGTCTACATCTGCTACTGCTTGCTATATCTAATTAATGCTTGCTCTTTTGCCCGAAGTGCTCCCTATCTCTTGCAGTACTACTCTCTTGTGCATGTGTGTGTGTTTGTGTACATGCTACCTTGATTCTAAATGTGTTTTTACTGGCTAGACGTGTTTGTCATCTTTCTATATAACCAACCTCTGAGTGGATATGTATATGTATTGCTGTTTACTGTTTATCACTCAGTAAAGGGATATATCGAGAATGACAGTGTGATCTACTTGCAGTCTGGGCCTTTGGCCTTTGGTGTAGTTTCAGACTCATGTAGTATGGGTTTGATTAGTTTAAACTTTCTTTCACTGGTTTAATTTTAATCCCAACATTACTCCGTCCTTTTGTTCCTTCCAGAATAAATTCCCTCATAAACTCCTAATCTTTTAGCTCATGTTTGTGTGCCAAATAATATTTGTCTTTTGGGATGCATTTTTTTTTGCTAATGTTTTTCAAGTTCCCTCCTCCCCTTTCTTAATCCTAGGGACAGCATCATAGGAAACTACAATCCCCATCTCCTGTGGAATCTACATAGCATTCAAGATCATTTTTAGGATCTGGGTGTGGTGTCAAAAGGGTTCCTGGTGGGCCTATTGGACGGTCTATTAGTGCTAGTTTTGGTTTGGGTTTTACCTCTACCTCGTCTGTTTGGGTGTTTTCATGTTTCCAAGGAGCAGTGATATCCCCTACCTTAATTGCAAGTAATTTAACACTGTCTCCACTGACACACAACAGTTTGCCATTATTTGATAAAGGCTCCAAATTAAGAAAATCATGAGTGGTAGGATTTCCAAGCACGCATATGTTAACAAATTTGGCATCCAGGAGAATATTTCAAATGGCCAATACTTTTCTTCGTTAATTCCCCCTTCATTTTCCATCCCTATTTTCAGGTGATGCAAACCCTTTATTATGACCAAAAGTGTTCCATTGCCAGGGTCATTTGGGGGCACGTAGGTACAACATGTACTTCTAATCTTCTGGAAGATGCCCCCCTCCTTCGCTGTGAGGAGTTTGATTGCCATGCGAGTGCTGTGCGGTTCTGCAATGCCATGATGCAGCGGGCCCACATCACTACACACAAGGCAGTGAAGCAATGCTCTCTGGCATTAGCTAACTAGACCAGGTTCCAGCATGTGATCAAGAGCCAGGTGGCATTCATGGCTGCCTGTATTCCTGGGGCTAGAAAGGATGCAAATAATGTCTCTGTTGGTACTTCTTCCAGGGTTTTTTCTACTTCTTTACTGAATTAGTTATATCTTCTCCTGCATGACAATGTCTGTGAGTCATTGTGTATCTGCACATTTGGGGACACAGTAGGGGGCTGGGGATTACCATTTGGGATTAATAAATGTTCATCTGGGATTAAAATTGCTGGGGCATGCAAGTTGGCGAGTGAGCACACCCTGTTCCAAGATGATGGTAGATGGAAGTAGGCCTTAGTCCTGCACTGCCAGAACAGGTGTATAATTGTGGAAGTGCCATCTAGCAGTGCTGTCATGGTCAGAGATTTGTTTCACCCTTTGTTCTGACCCATGGGCATGTTTTGTCTGTCTCTGAAACAAAACAAAGACTGAGTGAGTAACTGAGTGTTTACTAGTTGTTCATGCTGTTGCAAACATGTTAACTTATTGACATATGATTCCCAAACGTGTCATTTTCCATCTGCACTCTTGATACCGCCTTCTGTATATCCCACCAGTCCCTCTGTCTTGACTACTGCTTGCCCCTTCACCCATTTCTTGTTCCAGAATGTTGCTCCTTCAATGTACATCTGAGGTCTTACTGCACATTTGTTATAGTCTGTTCCTTTTTCCATTCACATTTGTTGTTGTCAGATTCTTCAAGCCTTATTTGGACTGTGTATCCCTGGAACTGCCCTTGCATTTTGCAGAGTATCGAGTGTGCTAAGCACTGTGCCTCTAGCATTGGTACCTCTGGCAGTAGGGATGAACTGCTTTTGCCAGCCACATGCTGTATAAGCTCACATACATAACATGAATCGTTGTACTGGGCACTGCCTATTGCTTTCATGTGTCATATCAGATATTATTTCCTTCAGAATGATGCTCATCTATAAGGTTGACATTTATACTTTCTTCTTTTCGAATACTTCTCTTATGTCTGGTCATCGGGTTACCTCTAAGTGCCGTTATATTTATGATTTCACACATTACTATTCCTATCTCTAATTCCGACAGTCATTAAATTCATAATAAAGTAAGAGAGAAGAAGAGAGAAAAACAACCACAAATTCCTACATATAGTTGTCTTATTCATTTATCTCCTGCTGTATGATTTGTTATCGATCGCTAAGCTTTGATTCACCGAAATGGTTGTATCCTCCTGAAATAAGAATTCATAGTTTCCAATCTACTCAACTTTGGTTGCTGATGCTGGTTCCAAAGTCTGCTTCTTGTTGGAACTCTATTGCTGTGCTGCAATCTTTTCAGAAGTCTGAGAGATGAATCTATGTTTTACGATTTTTCAACTTCACAGCAGTGGGTGTTGACAGAATGACTTCATGTGGATGGGGAAGTTTGACTGGTTCCATTTGCGACTGTGTTGTTGTGTCTAAACTTGATCCCTTGGGCATAGCTCTATGTGCTGGGTTGTTTCTATTTTCCTTGGGTCCAGTGGGCCCTTTGATGTGTCTTTGTGATTACCTGATGAACGAAAACGTTTTCACATTTTGACAGATTCTTAAGGTATACATTAAACTCTGGTCAAGGACATCCAAGTTGGAGCGAGCAGTGTGTGCATCCGCCAAGCTGTCACCACCTCAAGCTGTGACAGGTGGTAGTCCTTTCTTGATTGGTTGTGCAAATGGTAGCGGCAAACAATGAAGCGAGGTCTTTTTTACAGTTGCACAAGTTTTAGCAAGCCTATTCTACAATAAACAGTTCAATCTATCCATTGGCTTGTGGGTGGTATGCTGTGCATAGCTTGTATTTGACAACCAGTAATTTTGTAATATCACTAAAGAATTTGGTTGCAAAGTGTGTGCCATTGTCGGATCTCAGGACATTGGAAATTCCCCATCTTGGAAATACCTCTCTGATCAGGAATTTGGCTAAAAATGTTGTATCTGCGTTCACACAAGTACCAGCCTCGATCCATTGGGAAAATGGGAGCATAACCATGATCAAATACCTGTATGTACTGCACTTGTTCAACATGTTGATAAAGTCTACATGGAGTTCCTTGAAAGGCCCAGATGGGCAGGGTAATGTTGCCCATACTGTCTTCATAGTAATACCAGCGTGGCCACAAACATATCCACTTGTTCTGACAGGTTCGGTACGGACCACTCCTCACTGATATCTGCAGCAATGATCTGTCTGCTTAGGGGCCTGTGTATGGTGATGGAGCTGTTCTAAGACAACATCCAGCAACTCCAAGGGCATTTACCTGTGATGTTTTATCTCCATACCAAATCAATGGGTGACAACATGCACCCTCTTTTCATCAATGGTGCCTTCTCCTCAGATGGCACCTTTTCCTGTAGCTGAACTATCTGCACCATTGATACTAAGCTGAATGGTTCTGGAAACTGCTCCTGTTGCACTGATTCCATTGGAAAGGGCATATAAGATGCCTGTTTAGCAGCAGCGTCCGCAGCTGCATTTCTGCGTGAAATTTGTCATTTCCTTTGGTGTTCATGATCACTACATGGAGAGGACGTTTCAATGCTTCTATTAATCTTGACAATATTGAAGCATGCTAAATTGGTGATCCATCTGATCTCCTGTACCCTTTCCTCTTCCATCTTGATAGACCTAAACCGACTGTGGATGTTGCATAAACTGATTCTGTGTATATGGTAATGTCATCATCATTGTTCCTATCAGCGCATGAGTTCTGCTACTTTTGCTGAAAAGTGGGAAGGCAAACTCTTCCTCTTATGGGTCTATTGCATATCTCGCCACTGCTGCACCTGTGTGCCTTTGACCATTCTCCTGATTTATTATTGATGACCTGTCTATGTAAAGTACTTCTCCTGTGTCATGGGCATCTCTACTCACCTTGCTGTGGTCTGCTGGCTCTCCTTCATAAACTGCACAGTCATGTGCCTGATCTTGTGGTTGAATTGTTTTTTCTACAAATGATGCTGGATTTATAACGTGACATCTCCCTATGTTGATGGCTGTGTAGGACAATATAATCTTGTGACCAGATTCTCTCTGTGTGGTGAAATAGACTTGTTTCTTTCTTATATGGTGAAAAAGGCATGTTCAACATATAGGTTTATTGGGCATCCCATTGTGATGGTGGCAGATTTATGAATTGTAAATGTGTTGGCTGCTAGAGCCTGTGTGCATGGGAAATGCCCTTCATTGACTGGGTCCTGGAGCCCACTGTAATAGGTTTGGGGCTTATGTTTATGAGATGATTTCTGTGTGATGACTGCTGTCATTACTTGTCCATTGGCGTGTGAAAACAAATTAAACTCTGTGTTATAATCTGGTGTTGCTAACTCTGGGGCATTGCTTATGTCTGCTTTTTAATCATCAAAACATAATGTCATTTGGTCTGCCCATTGAAGGGATGGCACATATGTCTGAGCCTGCCTGTGATCTAGGGCATAATATTCCTGTGGTTCTTCATTATGTTTTGGAGCATAGCCTACCCCCTCTCTTGAAGCTTGCCAATTCTCTAGCATGCTTAAATTCTCCATTTGCCTGAGGGTTTTGAAAACCCCATTGTCCTACTCCTCTAGACCCATTCCCCCTTCCTCTTGGCCAAAGGTTTTACCCACTGTGTTCTGTGGAATACCCTGCATTATTTTGCTTTTCTGATTGCATCTCCTGTGTGACACTTCTTCCATTACTCACCAATACCGCTCGCTCTATGGCTTTTTTTTGGCAACTTCTTCAGAGATAACTATGCTTCCTTCTGCTTTCTATTCTCAGCTTTCTTTTTATTCTTCTCCTGCATTAATCAGCATTGATGCACAATTGTCACTTGTATTTCTGGACATTTTGTCGCTTCCATTCCCACCTGTTTTTTCAATTGCCCCTGACATAAAATGTGCTAAAATAATGCTACCCTTTTATCCCATGGTTCACAAGTCTTCTGACGCCATCTATCTTTAATATATGCAAAAGATATTCATCCTCTCCCATTTTCCTAGTCATAATCGCAGCCATGTCTGATCTATCAGGAAATTGCACTCTGAGCGCCTGCCATACGTCTGCTCAGCAATTATCAAATGGTGCTCCATCGTGTGTCGTGTTTTGCGCAGTCACACCTGCGTATCCTGTTCGCTTCCAAATGTCATCAGCTCCCTGTTAGGGAGAATTCTCTGTTTAGGCTGAATTTCCTAACCTAGTGAGTCCCTCAGCAGCTTTGCTGGATTTCTGGAGTTTGTTTTTTTCCATCCTGCCAAGAGTGAGACTCTTTTTCTCCCACTCTTGGACATGAATGTGTGTAATTCCTTTGAATGTCAATGTGTTCTATGGGCTATGGGGTCTTTTACTCCATAGGGTCTCATATGTTTTGCTATGTGTGTTACAACGCACCCTCCGTGCCGTAACACTGGGGCGTCCTAGCGGACCCCCACCATAGACTCCATACCCGGGGACTGACTACTGTCTCCCCGGGAATGTAAAGTCACCCTTGGCTTTACTAGACCTAAATTTACTAACAGAACTAGTACAAACCATCCTATTGTGGCCATACTAGTAGGGGTAATTCGATTACTCCTGGGTCTGTTATTCGAAGGGGCACTGTCCCGTCCCCCCTTGTCGTGTTTTGGCTGGTGGCAGTGTAAACTACTTGTTATATTCAACCCGAATGTAACCCTATGGGATTCTTCCCATTGTTGGAGGTTAATACTTTTTCTCGTTAATCTCTAACATACCACCGGTTTATTTATCTTAAATAAATCTATCGGTTGGTATTTTCTGCCAGAACTCGGTTTTTAAAATGGCGTCTGTGTTCGTCTCTGTGACTCCTAAACCAAAGGTTGAGCCCTTTGTTCCACTTTTGGCGGGCCTCTACACAGAGGCCTTCCAGAGTAGTGCCATTCTGTCTGGGTACCACGGGGGGTGTGGGAGGGGGTTTAGGCACCCTGGACTGAGTTGCCTTGCCAACTCAAGTCGCACTCTGGTGTGATTGGCCCAAGTGGTGAGCCACCCCGCTCACCACTTAGCGTGTTTTGACTGACAGCTAGGCTGAATGAATGGGGGTTTCCTGCATAAAAGCAGGGCTTTTGGGACTGGATCTTCAGAAGTCGCCACAGGACCTAAGAATCCGACGAGGGTAAAGCTGAGCCGACCTGCAACGACAACACCTCTGGTGGAGCCCTGCTGAACCGACTCACCACTTCCCGACGACAGAGAAGATCTCCCCGCCGGAGAGTCTCTTCCCCTGACTGGTGGGAACAACCAGTCCCCTTTGCTTTTTCTTCACTCCAGGACGTAGTGGTCGAATTACCCGTGCAGAGCGCCCCAGCAACCGGATAGCTAACCCTGTACCGCGACCAAAAGATGGTGCCTTGTGACGGAGCACTCCGCGGCTGGTCTCTTCCCTGGTGGTGCAACGATCTTCAACTTTCCTTCGACAACGAGATCATCTCTTCTCTTGGCAAAGACCCGACATGCATCCACCACCAGGAACAACTGCCCCCGCCGGAGCTGTCTCTCCACAAACAAGGTACCGTGTCCGCCTTGCTTCCCTTTTTGCCGGATAGAGTGAGGTGTCTTAATCCTCGCCTCTCCATTGGGTCGCCTCCAAGCTTTCTTAACTTTCTGTTCTGAACTAGTCCACCCTTGCGATAACAATTTGCGACAAAGTCTGGAAGTGCATTTCTGCTGTGATACTTTTTGGGACATATCGCCTTGCCTCTCTCCGAGTGGGCCTGGCCTCTGAACTTTGTGATCTACAGTAGACCCTGCCTTACTGGCCTTGCATTTGTTCGTAAAAGTGTTGGTACCGAGTTGATTTCATACCCTGCCTTTTCTCTCCCGTCTTAACGAATACTAGAGTGCCATCTAGGTTAAAGCATTCACCTGTGTCTGCAAATAAGTGGTGCCGTTGAACCTAGACTTGTCGAACTATTGTTAGGGGGATTGATCTTTTTCTGATAGTAATTGTGATTGAACTTGTTTGCCGTATTGAGTGCCAGAGTGTTTTCCGTAGATGTGTTTTTATAAATAAATAACTATATATCTTTACACCGAAGCCTTGTTACGTGTTTGCTTGTCCTACTGTGTAAATTGCCCTATTTTGTATACTCCACATACTGCCTAACTCTTCTTGAGGGAAGTCTGACTGCTCAGCCACAGCTACCAAGTGAATCTGTGTGGTACAGACTGCTACCAAGTGGGTTTACTGTCAAACACCTGTAGTCCTAAATCTTTTGCAGTGGTCCCAGAGGGAACTGCACAGGTTTCCGCCTAACACTCCCTCGCTAGATTAGCTGCTAATAAGCCTTTTACATCACCTATAGCTAGCGTAATTCCTGATGTTATTCCCTCTAATTCATAAATCCAATTTCCCGCACCAGAAGTCAAACTCATCAATTTACATATTAAATTGTCTTTATCCATCTGTGGCCATGGTATCTGTTGTGGTCCCCCCTCTTCTCCAATAATGGAAATTGTGAAAATCCTGGTCCATAATCATTCCTGCCCATGGTTCATGTTTTCCAGGCATAGCTTGTCTTGCCCATTTGCCTCTATCCTGGCATTTACCTTAACCTACTTACATAAGGCAATGATCATCCCCTGCACTATGTAGTCGTTCTTGTGGTCAAACAGTATGTAATGTCGATTCTTGTGGTCTCTTTTTACCCCTTTGTTTATGCTTGATTCATATGAAAACCTGCATGCTCCCTCATGCGCTTTCTCATTTGCCTCTATTTCTTCGCCTGACATCATTATGCCCCAATCTTTTTAAAGAGAACGTTCTGTACTCCTGTGTTATGATATCATCTATTCTACCTTCAGTTCCCCTTAATAGGGATCCCTCTGCATTCTCTTGAGTTTTTTACCTGTCTTCATTCCTCATTTGCCTATTTAAATTCCCAAACCTTTGCTCTAAGTCTTGTGTGTCCTGCCCACCAGCCCATGCTGAACTCGGCATGACTTGCAGCACCCTATTGGGCTATTGTGAACCTCTCTCTTCCTCCAATCGTTCTTGTGCATTAATCAGCATTAAGGTCGTATGACATAAATATTCTAGCATGTCGTCTTTTAATCCCCTACTCCTGTTCATTTCTTCTTCTGTTCTCCTCATCACCCTCAGTTTATCTTCATCTTGCCTTCTTTGAAACCTATGTACTTTCATTACTTTCATTCTTTGGGCTTCTATCTCTTCTCGTTTCTTCTCTTCTAATCTTTGCTTTTCTTTCCCCGCCTCATATCTTCTTCATTCTTCCCTTTGCTTTCACTCTGTATCCCTGTCTTCTTTGTATGTTCTTTTCCCTTCCTTCTCCTTTATCCACTCTTCTCTTTCCTCTAATTCTTGAACCCCATCAATTGCCTTATCGTCTAGCTTAATCAATATCTGTCTTCCCATCCATTCATTCTGTACTAATGCTATTCCCTTGTCCATGCCGTTTATTTCTTTCTGTTTACTTTCTTCTTCCTCTATCTCCATCTGTCTGTTCTGTCCGTCCTTTCTCTCATCTACTTCTTCTCTTTAGAATCCCCACAAAAATAAATCATGCTACTTTTTATACTAATTGCTTACAACACAATCCCTCCCTCCATTTGTGCCACTATCGATGTTCTACTTAAGTTCCTTGGCTCAGCTGGTGTCCCCTGGCATCGACTCTCCCTCAATTGACCAGTTCATCCTTCGTCCATGTGGCACCTGCAGGGGCCGGACATTAATTTCTTCAAAGGGGCACCTGCCGTTCGTCTCCTCTAACATGTGTTTTCTGTGCTCCACTGTACGCATGAAGCTCCACAATCGTCTGGCTAATGGTGGGATCAGTCGATTGTCTGGAAGTCTGGATCTGGGCCTATGTCGATTAGTAACCATCCGCACTGCTACCAAATGTGCTCTAGCACCTTGAAGTGTCTTTTTGTGCCAAATGGAATTACAAATAAAGATCACAAACTAAACAACCAGACAAACTCAAAGAATATGGCAAAACACTACTGTATTATTAGTTCATAAAGTAGGGAGACCTGACAAACATCGGACTGATGCATGCACACTCACAAAGCAACTTGATTACACAGAGGTCTTTATACCCCAACATGTGTCATCTGTGACGTCATATTACGTGGCAAAATACAAAACCTATCAAAGGGAAGGATTGGTTAAGGGAGCATATCTACTTATGGAATACATAAGGATTAGTGCATTATTGGCTACCCCTTATCTGTAGTGCACAACTTGAACTACCTCTTCATACATACAGTACTGATTAAAATGGACACGCTGTCAGTGGATTGGTCTATACAACATTGTATGTTGGGTTGTCCCTCAAACCCACTCATTGGTTGGCATACTATCTCAACCTTGGATTTTCAACTTTTTTAGCAGCACGTAAGAGAAATAAAACGTAGGTGTTTGATTCCCATCAGATTATTCCCCGTTTTCTCAATTAGTACATCAGCTCTAATCGGTAGGCCATACTCCAATGTCCTCCTTTTGCAGTTGACCTTGTTGACTGCTTACTGGCCTGGAACATTCAAGGGAGTGTGAGCACACCACTATTTTCGCCTGCGGATTAATGAATAGCCCTTGTTCTCTGCTCTGAAATCACATGTTAGCAGGCAACTGATTTGTCAATTTCAGGCTTCTCTTTTCTGCTATTTGATTTAATTGTGCTGGATGCACTTACTTCTCTTGGCCTCTTGAGACTTGCTCATTCTATCTCAAATTCACTTTGTACACTTTAATTGGCCCTGCAGATGTTTTCTTGTTCTTCAATCTATGAGGACTGTCCCATATTCAGAGCTTATTCATGTAACTCCCTGTGTGCTCTGTGCTTATTCTTAAAATGTCATCCTTTTTTCTGGGACAACCTGGACTCGTCATCAGTTCTACACACTGACCTATTCTTCTGCATCTCCTGATCATACAGCCTTACTCTTTTTCCGAGGTAGCTTGGTTGTATCAGACATGAATCATCTTCCATTTTCCTATCATGGCTGTCCTAACCGCATAGCCTCGTGATATATATACCTTTGTAGCAAGCCTCTATCTGTTTTCTTTCTACATTGCGTTACTGCATATTTACAGTTATTGGTCAGTAAATTACTTCATTTTTTTGTATTCACAATTAATTTAGCTTTAAGTACGTTTTTCTTTGTGCTTCATTTGCATTTTTACTCTTAAAGATTTTCATATTGTTTCAACAATGGTTCATATATCTTCTTTACAACATCACTCTACCCTCGACAGACAGTCTGCCCATGGGAAGTTGTGGTGAACTGGCATGAGGTTCCTGATGGGGAGGGCATCACCCCTTGAACAGAGGGCCCTTTCCCATACCCTGACTGGTCAGGGTGCCTCAACACCTGTTTTTATTTTTTTATTTCATTTGTCAAACTCACACCTGCTTCTCTCTGTCCTTATTTCCTGGTGGTGTTCAGAGAGCTTACTTTTTAACTCTGACACCAGGGCCTGATTGGCCTCAAGCACTGTACTCTGGGCCATTAATCGATCTTTCAATTCCGTGATTTCGTTCCGACTTGACTAATTTTAGTTTTGTACGCTCAGCATTGTTCAAAGTAGTTTGCTTTCTCTTCTTCTACACTATGCAGCATGTAACAAGTCAGTTTCTGCTTGCCTCACACACTACATGAGTTCTACATGTTCTTGCTTATTGCCAGTCAGTTCCTGAGAACCTGACTGACTCTTTTCTGCATCCTTTTTCAACTGATGCACCTCCTGTGCAAGCACACTATTCCCTTGGTTTAAGAGGTATTTTACCTTTACCAGTTACATTTTCTGTAGTTTTAAAGTATTTACCTTCTGATACATATGATCAAAGCCATTTTGGGACTCAACCCCTTTTATGATTAACTGACTGTTTTCATTTTTCAACTACTTTATTTCTAATTGAAATTCCATAATGTCATCTAACAGCCCTCTACTATGAACTGTCTGATCATTTGCCTTATGTTGCAGTCCACTCATATTTTCCACAAACTCTTTATGTGCATGTGCATCTTGCAGTACATAAAACTGCTTTCCAGACTCTGCACCCTATTGCTGCTCGGTTTCTGTTTCATTTTTGAGTTGTTTCAAGAGGCGTTCTACTTTTATCTCGATAATATGGCTCTGCTGTGCTTTATCTTCTAACTGTTTAAGCTCTTTCTGCACCTCATTTAGAATCTCAGTCTGACTCTGCACACAAGCCTCACTCTTCTGCACTCACTCTTCCACTGACTGCATGTGGAAGTATAGATAAACTGTAAGCTAAGCCATTTGACGCAGTTCTTCTTGAGCCTTTTGGGTCATATAAAATGCCTGTAATGCGTTGTGCCATATCCCACCTTCACACAAAACGTCAATTCCTTTTGATGTAACATCTTGCCAGCTCCCTTCATCTGCCTCTGTCCACTCACCACAAATGAACAGCTTATTAAGGAAATGTCACCTGGCATCATTTAATTCAACTGCACCCATTTTTAAAAAAGGCCTTTTTGCAATTTTTTTTAGAACTTCCTTTGCTCAGGGGCACAAATCACCCTGTTCCTGCTTAATTTCCACTCACAATGCCATATCAAAAAATCAATTTGTATTCAATCCTTACTGCACTTTAAGAAAGCAAATATGACATTCCCTCCACCTTAATGCAATAACATCAAAATGAATAGTCTGTCACAATGCATTTGTCATGAGTCAAAAATAGCCAGCCCAAGCCCCCAATTTGTAACAGTTTATTGAGTGGCCACCCTCAACACAGGAAGTGCCTTCTGTCCCCAATCAAGGTGTCACACAACAAACTGTTTAATGACAATTCTTTATTCAGCCCTATTTCAGATTATTCTCATGCCCCTCGATCCCTCACCCGGTGCCACCAAACTGCGAAGAACCATGTTGGTGTACAGGAAATATATTTGTATTTATTTGAATTATAGGTAATTGAGATCACACTAAAACTGCCATACGGCATGTTCCTTGTGGCGCACAACAACACCTCTTTTTACATTAATAAATCACACAAATTGGTTGGGAAAAACACAAGTCACAATACGAATTAACAAAATCAATTTACATATGCAGTGCTGTGCCATTTTTATTTTCTTGCACGCTTTAATGGCTACAGTTCTGTACAAATGCATATGGCAATTATTATTTCACCCACACTTTTGTTTTAAAATAAAAACAGGGTAATTTAGCAGTTTGTTTTTCAGACCAACCCCTACTTTGGTCTGTGTCGGGCAAGTCGGAACAGAACAATTTGAATTATTTAGGAATTTTGGTTTTCAGACCCCCCCCCACCTAACGGCCTGTGTTGGGGAAGCTGGACAGAAAAATTGGAATAATTTAGGAATTTGGGATTTCAGACCCCCCGCACTTAAAGGCTTGTGTTAGGGAAGCTGTACAGAAAAATAAGATTTTAGTTTAGGGTCCAGGACACCCCTCTTCCTTAAAGAAGTTGGGGTCACAGAACAAATAGGATTACCCAATTAAATTACAGGTTATAGTTTTTAGTGTACACTAGGAATGAGGTTTGCTGTTTTGGAATGTTAACACAAAATCATCCTGCAATGTTTTGCTCAATGGAAATTAATTAAATTATATTAAGTCAAATAGGCTAAGGATCTACACAGTTTTGCCCCACCGGCCACTATAATGGAAAAGGATTCAAGGTAAGCAGATTCCCCCAGCTTTTGGTTTCAGATGGCACAATTCTACTTACATTGAAAACCTATGTTTAATGTTCAGGAAAGCCAGTTGCATTTCAGGACCATCTTTGAACACAGGGTAGGAGTCTGGTCACATCACTCACAACGATGGTCCCAGCTCTTCACCATAGGGCTCAGTCAGCTTTTAGGCCTCCCCAGCAATAAACAGCTCCACCCAGATGCAATTTCAGCAAATATCCTTCTCTGTTTCCTTGCGGCTTTCAGTTGATAATTATTAGCAGCTCTCCCTCACTTTATATATCAGTCAAGACACCATCAACATTTCAATATTGGGCAGTGCCCTGCAAGAATTCTCAAAACCAGGATTGGACAGTTACCCTGCTCTCTCCCATGAGGTCCAGCCTATCTCTAAGGATTGGTTTAGGAGTCTAGAACAGAAATATGGCAACTCCCATATGAAATCCCTTTTTTTTCATGTCAACTTTTTGGAAAAAGTAGTTTGATGCCAAAACTTCATATTATACTAATAAATGCCAATATATATATATATGATACCAGACGAAGCCCGAGTAGGGTGAAACGCGTCGTTCTTACCTGTAAAATGCTGCTGCTGCTGCCTTCCTTGTCCACATACCCCTTTCACCAATAAAGGACATTCTGGTTGCATAGTCAACACAGTCTTTGTGTGGATTTATGGAGTTTTTCAAGACAATTATAGCCAGAGTGCCGTTGCGCTCGGGACTGGATTCCGGTCTTTCTCTCTTTTTTTGTTTAATATATATATATATTCAGAGAAAAATATTTGTTAAAGGGACGTTATGGTTAAGTTGTGCTGTTAAAAACCTATGAAATTCAGTGAAAAAACTTAATTAAAGGGACGTTATGGTTAAGTTGCGCTGCTAAAAACCAATGAAATTCAGTGAAAAAACTTTGTTAAAGGGACGTTACGGTTAAGTTGCGCTGCTAAAAACCTTACAATTTAATTGGTTTTTAGCAGCGCAACTTAACCATAACGTCCCTATAACAAAGTTTTTTCACTGAATTTCATTGGTTTTTAGCAGCGCAACTTAACCATAACGTCCCTTTAACTAAGTTTTTTCACTGAATTTCATAGGTTTTTAACAGCGCAACTTAACCGTAACGTCCCTTTAACAAAGTTTTTTCACTGAATTTCTTAGGTTTTTAGTAGTGCAACTTAACAATAACGTCCATTTAACAAAATTTTTCACTGAATTTCATAGGTTTTTAGTGGTGCAACTTAACAATAATGACTTTGACTTTATATACATGTCATATGGAACTGACTGAATCTGTTCTACTGTACTTGATGTCCGCAAACTCATTGAATGTTCGCGGAGATGTTCAAAGAACAGTACCACTACCTAAAAACTCTGGGGGGGTATGTTTGATTGTTATATCATAACATAGGAACATTTAACAAATTCAAAAAGGAGCACACAAACACATTATATGTACTAATACATAAGAAATGTAACCCATATATACAACACACTAACCATTCATTTAAATGCACTATGTTCTAAAATGGAATATACCACAAGAAGAAAAATTGGCTTCCAACATAATTACCTCACAAACACGACAGAACTGAGAACAAGAGCAGACCCACTGAGTACATAGGACATATCTTACCTGAAATAGTAAGTGTACTTAATTTTATTCACATATTTATAAACTTTTTGTATTAGATAAAAACATATATTATCTTTTTTTTTTCTCTCACAGAAATGTCTAGTACTCTGGAATGGCTAGAGGAGCATTTCCCACATGAAGAAATGTCACAAGATAGTGAAACTAATGGTAAACACTTTATAATATAAACCATTTAATTATTATTATTTTGTATACATTTAACATTTATATATTTTTTTTTGTACAGAGCATACCAAAATAGAAAATACTTCAGAAAAACCTGTTATGGATAACACTTTTCACAGTATAGAAGAAAACATGGATTTTTTGTTGACTAATTTCAATAATTTGAAAACTTTTGTGGAAGATCATTTTAAACCAAAAACCTCGTACCATTGCCCCACATGTACTTGTCCCTCCTCACCATATCCCAGTCAATTATCCCCAAACCCTCTCCATAACCCAAAACGTTTTGATGAGACTTCCATCCCTTCTTCACCTAATAACAATCATGTTGAAACCCCTAATTCTCCTGTTTTTGTTTCTGTTTCTGCCTCACCTTCTCTGTCATAAATTATTAATATATGTTAAATAAAGTTTAATTTTTATATTGTGTTGTAAATAGTTTCGTTTAAAAAAAAACAATGTAGGTGTCCGCGGACAGTGCAGGTGTTCTGAAATATTCGTAAATAAACGAAAATGGAGGTGTCCTGAAAAAGACTATACCTGTTCGTACTGTTCACTAGCAAGATGAAATGTTCGTAAAAAAAAAAACATTTAAGTGTCCTAAAGAACACTATATCTGTCCGTAGTGATCGCTATCAAGTTTAAACTGTTCTAAGAACACAATTGGTGTCCTGAAATGTTCGTACGTAAACGAAAATGGAGGTGTCCTGAAGAACACTATACCTATTCGTAGTGTTCGCTAGCAAGTTCAAACTGTTCTAAGAACACACGCGGTGTCCTGAATTGTTCGTAATTAAACGAAAATGGAGGTGTCTTAAAGAACACTATACCTGTCCGTACTGTTCGCTAGCAAGTTGAAACTGTTCTAAGAACACAATTGGTGTCCTGAAATGTTCATACATAAACTAAATTGGACGTGTCCTGAAGAACACTATATCTGTCCTTACTGTTCGCTAGCAAGTTTAAACTGTTCTAAGAACACACGCAGTGTCCTGAAATGTTCGTTTCATGTGCGACGCTTTTTTAATTAGTTCAGAACCCGAACAGTGTCCGTAGAACATCAACACGCATGCGCTAGCCAATCTCCGTGCATTTGGTGTCCTGCGGACATGCGCTTCCTTCGCGGACTTGTTCGCGCACGGATCATATGATCGCGCCCACGCTGATCGCGTGTTCTGAATGCGGACACTGTTCGTGTCCCCGAACAAATTAAAAGTACATTTTCAATTAATCCATAACATTTTTCAATAAAATCTCACCATGGCACAAGTCCCACATAGTAATCCTGAGTTTCTACATACCTTTTGAAACTTTTCGAACTTTTTTTTGTGTTCGATCTGTCCGCGGACAGCGCGCATGTCCACGGACAGCACACAAGCACCCCTATAAAAGACCACGCCCTAGAGTTTATTCTCATTGTGTTTCTGGCTATTCTTCAGAACACAGCGATTTTTGCTGCCACCTGCAGATTACACCATCATCAAGATGGCATCCCTGACTGCTGAACTGCCACCTGGTGCTGCACCTGCTTCAGCACCACTCCCACCCCCTCCACCACCTCCCCAAGGGCCTGAAGAGGGGAACAGGAGTGAGGATGCAGAGGAGGAAGAAGAGGATGATGAGAATGAAGTAGAGGAAATCCCTACTACCCGCACTAGGCGAGAGTCTTGGGTGTGGTGGTTATTTACCATTCATGGGAATGTTCCTAAGTCTCGTGCGAACCGTGTTACCTGCAATGAGTGCAAAATGATACTCAGTCGTGGGAAGCATGGTAAGTACAGCTTTGGGACCACTACTATGAAGCGACACCTGAGGTCATTTCACTCTGAGGCTATTCGCAGTGTTGTACCTTGCGAAGAACCTAGCAGGTTGATTTCCTCTACTTCATCCTCTGTTTCTGATCCTGTCACCACAGGGACCACCTCTGTGGGACAGCGTCTTCCTCAAGCTGCCTCACAGGCCATACAGAATGCTGATGACCCTTACCTTTCGAGGGTCACAGTTGTATGTATGTACTGTGACACAGTACTCTGCAGGGGGGAGCGACTTCGTAGTGCTTTTGAGGCTATCGTCTCAGAGCACGAGAAGATCTGCTCACTACCCAAATAAAACCCACTCTACATCTTCCTCTCTCAGCTCGCCCTTTCTTATCCCTGTGGTTGGTGTCCCCCCTTTACCTTCCTTTCCCCTCCTCTCCTAGTGTGTCGTGTATAAAAAAAACCAAAAAATACAAAATATCAAAAAAAAAATAAATAAATAAGGCTCTTTACAGAGCCGCCTTTCACAGTTAAAAAATAGAAGTGAAAATAAATGAAGCAGGGCCCTTTGTATTTTGTAGAAGTCCGCAGACAGTTCACGAACATTTAAAAAATTGGGTTGCTACCCTATCACAAACATTGCAATTTTCTCTGGGGGGAAGTGGTGGCTCTGAAAAGATCCTTTGGGAGGTGTTTGTAAGTCAAAAATTATAAATGCTTAACACCTACTTCAAAATGGATGTTGTAATTCCAAAAAAGGTCGCAATGCATTTTATACATTTCTCAGAAAAAGCTGATTGCCACCATAAGGAAGATGGAATCCATCTTTGCGAAAAATGTTTGTACTACGAAACAGAATATTTTCATTGTGAAAAGAAGACATGCCAAAATCTTTTAGAAAGGCACAAACAGCTTTATTAACATTGCGCCTTGCTTTTTCCATTTGTGGACCAAATGAAGAAGAACGAAGCCACATTTGTCTCTGCGCAATCCGTGAAAATATCACTTGAGAATTAGGAAACATGTCCATAACCTTCCCAAGTCCTTCTTTCATAGCAAATTGCAAAAACATTCCAGTCACATGTCCTAAACTGTTCCCGCCACAATGAATAACAATTATGTCTGGATGTTGCTCTATCTCCAAAGTATCACAGAGAGGTAGCAAGTCCAACCACTTCATTCCACGTACTCCATTCCAGTGTACTTCCACATGTGGAAATCCAATATCTACAGCTACTCCACAGCTTTCTGCATGCACCTTCAACCAATATATCCATGAATTTCCCAAAATCCATACAATCTTTTTCCTAAAACACACAGACATAGCTATCTGTTGTTCTCTCAGCAAAAACAGTATATGAGAAACTCTCTTCTGGCACAACACACCCACTAAACTTTCCTGACCAATCCCTTTCAGTACTCATTCTCATTTGCATGAATTCAACTATCATTTCTAAACCTTTATACTATTTACTTTCTTTATACACACACACTGAAATCATGTTAAACTAACATTTTTTAAATGAAATATATAGACTACATATATTCAAACAAAGTTGCATGCAAGCACAATCTATGTTTAAATCTTTAAAAAAAATACTTATAGAATGTCATTTTTTTGTTTTTATTTGTTTATGTACTTAATTACTTTAATTTAGACATGACATTGAGGCGCTATTACCTAGAACAGCTTAGTTACAGAAAA
This sequence comes from Ambystoma mexicanum, assembly GCF_040938575.1. Taxonomy (NCBI): domain Eukaryota; kingdom Metazoa; phylum Chordata; class Amphibia; order Caudata; family Ambystomatidae; genus Ambystoma; species Ambystoma mexicanum. The sequence goes on from NC_090933.1 coordinate 824,365,871, forward strand.
TGTGGTATTCACTGGTATATTATAAATTTCACAAGACATAGTAAAGATATTTTTTTTGCTACAGTTAGTCATTCAATACAATTTGTTCATTAAGAACATATCATATGTACTGAACTGATGCAATGTATCTTATGTAAACAAATTAGTTTAATGGTTTTAAAGAAGGCACTGAGGATTTCAATTAAAAAAATCAATATCTAAATTAAAAACAGCGCTATATACAAACAAAGTTACTAACTTGAAGCTTTTACAATTGCAGTGAAGACCAGTCTCCTGAAAAGAAGCAGCCAAATTCGAAGAAAAAAGAAAAACTAAGAAGTTACCTGTTAATTTAAGAAAAAAAGTAAGTAGAATATCACCATAATATTTGTATTATTACTCAAACATACTGTAAAGTTAATACAAGCTATTTCTGTGCCTAAAAATAGAGATTGTGTACCATTTTGTCCAAAAATCTCCATGTCTTAAATAGCGATTTACAGCCAGAATGGCCCACAAATTCATATTTTTGGACACACAAATTACCCAACTGAACCGCTACAATTTTCATATTATAGAACAAACAACTGTTTTAATTGTATACATTAGATTTACTATTTGTACCTTTCCACACCACTAGCTTACTTTTTTTTGTCATCTGAACCCCAGTTTAGTAACACATAAACTCAAGAATACCTTTACCTACTAGTTGTAGGGCCTCATTACGACTCAGGCGGTAAGGGTTTTACGGCGGCGTAAACAGCGCCGACCCTTACCGCCTGAGTACGAGGTCCCTTAGCGCCATGGCGGACTTAACACCTGCTTTTAGCAGGTGTTAAAATCCATGGCGCTAAGGGACCATGGAGTTAATTACGCCACCGTAATTTACGGTGGCGTAATTAACGCCTTCCCCACTCCCATTATGCCCTATGGGGCAAAAATGGGAATGGGGAAGGGTAAATGGGGATTGGGGACTTACCGCCCCGCCAAGGTCGGAATGGGGCGGTAAGTCCGCCAACCACCATGGCGTAAACATAGTTTACGCCATGGTGGTAAAGTCACGGCCCAGGCGGTAACTTACCGCCTGGGTTGTAATGAGGCCCGTAGTTCCCAATGCACAATCACACACCATTACATACATCTTTATCATCTTACTCAAACACTCATGCACACAGCACACATACATTGCAGAACAACCCAACCCATACCTTGTTTATTTTTTTCAACAGACCCTAAAGAATGCCTACCAAAAGTCAAGTCCGTAGAAAGCAACGCAAAAGTAGAGCAAATGAAAATAAAAGTGTCCAACATAAGCATCCATCTCTAGCAGAATTTGTAAAAAAAAAGTTGAAACAAAACAGCTAATACAGTCATTTAGTGAAACACAAGAAGTTTTAAGTACAAAAACTTTGCCTCCTCTATCAAAATGTAAAACAAACCAAAAAACAATTAACAGAAAATCAGCTATCACTACAGATAAAACTACTTCTTTAAATTTTAATATAGTGCAAAGTAAGCATACCAAGAAAAGTATTTTAGCCAAAATGTACCGTCACAAAGTCCTTCAAAATCTTATAAAAACAGGAGAGAAATCAGGTTCAATGCTTAAAACCTATCATAGGAAATTAATCTTAGAAGCATTGATGAACAGTGCAATTCTTCTCAAAAGAAAGTTATTTATTTTACTGTTAAACAAAATGAAACCACTAACAAAACTAATAACTAAATTACAAAAAAGACTTCTCAATAAGCGAAATGTCAACAGAAAGAACTTCTTAAGTATCTGCGGAGGTGAATGGAATCACACTATGAGCACTGAACCATATTTTAATGAAGAAGCATACAAACAAAAGCAAACAAATACAATTGCCATACATAGCAGTGGTCGAGGTTATGAAAAAGTGAATAATACCATAATGGAACAAGAAGTACTCCTTACAAAAATATGCCCTGAAAACATAGAATTACCCCTCCATTCAACTGAATCAGAACGTCTAGTGTACAAATGGCCATGCACTTCTATGGCCCTCATTACAAGTCAGGAGGTGGACCATGGTGCTATTAGAACCATGGCCCATGCCGGATTCCGCCATTGTGGATGGCGGAATTACCGCCCCATTCCAATGTGAATGGGGCGGTAATTCCCCATTCACCATTTGCCCTTCCCCATTCCCATTTTTGCCCCATAGGGCATAATGGGGATGGGGAAGGCGCTAATTACGCCAACATAAATTACGGTGCCGTAATTAGCACCAAGGTCGCTTAGCGCCTTGGACTTTAGCGCCTGCAAAAAGCAGGTGTTAAAGTGTGAATCAGGCGTTAAGGGTTAACGGCGCCGACGGCGCCGTTAAACCCTTAACGCCTGACTTGTAATGAGGGCCAATGTGTAACATTCCCAAACAATGTTTCAAATCTTTACGCCAATTCCTCAATAAATATGTAAAAAGCAAAGACAAAATCAAAATTAAATTACTGCAAAATATGGATACCTGTCCAGTGCGCAAGTACACAGGACTACAAGGACATTCATTGGCCTGCATTACAGGACCTACTTGTAAAACCACTTTCCATGATATCAAAAGGATATCAACACATCATTCAACTATAAGAAATCTAGTCTATTAACTGTACTATGCTAAAAGTCCTGCTTTAGCAATAGCAAAGTTAAATAACATCCTTCTACATGGTACAGCAAAAGACCTACTTGAACAAATTCACTATATCCAGAAAAAATATTTTGTAAGTGAAAGCCATTTACAGAATGAAATAGCTTTAAACCAATTAAGCAACAATTCTACACATGGCAACCTTTTGCTAAACACATACAAAAAAGAAATACTAAAATTTAAAAGTACATCAGCTGAAGTACCAAACCATGCATGTGTATGTTGCCGTAGAACTTTTTATAAAAGTAACACAAAAACTGTAGACCTATCATACAAAATAGAAGACAATGAAGATTCTAAATGGTTTGAAATAGCTCTCTACCTTGTAGCAGAAAACAAATACGAAATAACTGAGCCCTTAATACTTTGCAGTTACTGCGCTAAAAAACTTGACAACAACCAAACTCCTTCACGTGCTATCACAAATAATTTGGAATTATACCCAGTACCAAAACCCCTACAACAACTTAATTTATATGAGAGCATCATAATTCAAACAGTACACCCATTTCAAACAATAATACGTCTTCAACCAAAAACAGCAAAATTACCTCCCTCTGAATTGGTAAAAGGCATTTGTGGAAAAGTAGTTTATTTACCATTAGATCTAAAAGAAAATGTGCATACTCTAGGAGTGTAACGTCCAATGCAGCAATCTTTAATTATCTTAGTAAATGGAGTACCAACAAAAGCTAAAAACATATGGCAACAGCTGGTAGATATACATAAAGTTAGACAAGCCTTCCAATATCTTAAAGAGAATAATGAATATTACAAAGAAATTAATATTGAAGAAAACTTGAAAGATACAACTGAAATAATTCAACAAACACAAGAAGCTGGTCAATTTGAGCTACTAGCTCCTGCTACAATATCAAATACTATAGACCATTATACAATTCATCCTTTGCACTCTAATGACACCATAGAAGATGTACTGGAAACGTAACAAATGTGTCAAACAAAAGTATCGCCAATCAGCATATCGTAAAAAAGTATAGAAGCTTGTGCTTTTCCTCTACTCTTTCCTACTGGCAAAGGAGGAAGGTATGATGATAGACCTATTCAAATATCAGCTTCAGAATACCGCTCATTACGGATTTATTCTGAAGATCCCAGATTTAAACAAAATGTGGAATACATATTCCACCTACTCTTTGAAAGTGAACTAGCAACTTTATGTTACGGAGTTGCACACATATTAAAATCAGGATCACACTTTCAAAATATGACAGCCACACAATTATTAGAAAAAGTGCAACAAAAGGATGAGGTTTTACAATCAAATATTACAAATCTATTAGCAAATATGCGTGGTACTAAAGAGTACTGGTTTCGACGTCATGGAGATGTACGTTGTATGATCAGAAACCTTGGCCCACCCACTTGGTTTGTTACATTAAGTTGTGCAGAATATGCATGGGAAGATTTACATGATTTCCTACGCATATCAAATAAAAAGAAAACAAACATAGATATACTAACACCTGGAGAACTTTGTTCTTTAGATCCTGTTAATGTTTCAAGATATTTTCACCATCGCTTCATTGCTATGCTGCATTTTATTTGTAATAACACTGTTCCTCCCCTTGGAGAAGTGCAACACTTCTTTTGGAGAAAATAATACCAAGCCAGAGGAACACCACATATCCACATGCCTTTATGGATTAAAGATGCTCCTAAATTTGGTCAAGACAGTGATGCCACTGTTTTACAGTTTATTGAAAAATATGTCACTTGTGAAATTCCATCAGAAGCCACAAATAGTGATCTTCATGCACAAATTTTACAATTTCAAAGACACAAATGTGGAAAATATTGTCGTCGCAAATACAAAAACAAAGGGAAATACTACACCAAATGCTGATTTGGTTTCCCTAGACCAGTTACAAATACAGGTCAAGAGAACAACCTCATGTCTTCAGTTAGACATAGTGTTAAAGGTAAGTCACCTAAAAATACATATTACATAAAAAGAAAAGAAGAAGAAAAGTATATCAATGATTATAATGCAATCATTGCCCACTTATGGAATGCAAACATAGATGTGCAGTACATGTCAGACAATTCTACTGCAGTTGCACGATATGGCACAGCATACTTAACTAAAGCAGAAAAGACAGAGCTCCAAGACCTCTGGAATGACCTGTCATCAGATGAAACAGTGTCTCAGAAATTATTCAGCTTAGGCATAAAAATGCTCACCCATAGAGAATGCGGATCATATGAAGCAGCTGATCGTTTAACTGGTACTGCATTGTATGGTAAATCTGAAAATATAGTATGGCTAAATCTTGGTCCTGCTAAATCTAGAAAAAGAGTTCTAAAATCATATGAGGATATAGAAACAATAGCCAAACGTGATCCCAACCGCCAAGACATTTTAAAAAACTATTTATTGGACACATACTACCCAAACAGAGTAATACTTTGGAAAACAAGTGTCTATACCACATAGCCCAAAACTACACATACAAAAATAATATGAAACCTGACAAAAAAAAAGGTAAATATAGAGTGACAAACTGTGAAGGCAGCTTAGTTAAACTCACTAAAACAAATTTAATTAATCATATCAAATTGTCATTAAAGAATCCTCAACATAAAGAAGTATATTACATGTCCCTGCTACAACTCTTCAAACCATGGAGAAAAGAAGAACAAATACTAGATAACTATGACTCATATGAGTATGCTTTCAAAGCAAATGAAAGCACTATAACTGATGTAAACTTTACACAGTACAAAACAATGTTGCACAATGAACAGCAACACGAAGAAGAACTCCAAACCCAACTAGATAAGGACACTCCTGACAGTAGTCAACCTTCTGTAACAAGAAGCCAAGAACCACTGGGAGAACCACTAATAATAAATGAGGCAGAATTAGCTATGATAGAAGTAGAAACCCCATGTGTCAGTATGAAGATAAAGAACACTTAACTATACTACAATCGAAACTAAACAATGAGCAACGTGGCATTTTTCAAGAAGTAACAAAACAAATTGCACATGGTGTAAAACATGAAAATAAAGAATGTTCCTGCCATAACTATAAACCTATACTACTGTACGTCAGTGGTGAAGCTGGTTCTGGCAAAACATTCCTAATCAAAATCATTAGTAAATTCCTTCAACAATTGACAAACAACAAACTGTCAGCTGTTGTCACTGCCCCCACAGGTTTAGCTGCCTACAACATAGGTGGTGTAAATTTACATCGATTACTACTCCGACCAGTAGAACACCAGAACAAATTAGAATATTACAAACTTTATGCAGAAGCTGCAATGGAATTACGCAGAGTATTGAAACAAATGAAAATGCTACTAATAGATGAAGTGAGCATGGTCTCCAACCTGATGTTAGCTTTGAGTCACCTCAGATTACAAGAAGTACTCAAAACAGACTATGAAGAGCTCTTTGCAGGAAAACACATTATTATTTTTGGAGATCTGCTTCAATTAACACCAGTAAAAGGTGAGCCTATTTTTAAAACATTAGGACACAAACTCTGCCGTAAAACTGTTGGCAGCATTGGAAATGTCAACCTTTGGCAACATTTCCAATACAGAGAATTAACAGAAAACATGCAGCAATCTGCAGATCTCACTTATGCCAACATTTTAAAAAGTATCAGAGTTGGTATAATTTTTAAAGAAGCAGAAGCAATTTTGAAAACCTGGCACATTAATGCACTTTATGGCGATAATGCATACAGATGTTATGGAACAATTAGCCCACAAAAATGTCAATTGTATGGCCTTAATTCCAACTCTTGCAGGCTGTTTCAAATTCAATGAAATCATGCTAAGTAAAGAAATGCAACCAATCATGGAAATTAGCACCACAGACAAACTAGATGTACATGGTATGACACTACCCATGTGTGACCAAGCCACAACAAGACTAAATAGTTTAGAAAAATCAATCTCAAACAAAGCAGGCTTAGAAAAGATATTCAAATTATCCTTAAATTGCAGAGTAATGCTTAAACATAACCTTGACGTGGACCAAGGACTAGTTAATGGAGCACTGGGTACAGTTGTTGGCTTTCAAACATACCCACGTGACAACAAAATTCTGTTTGTCAATATACTCTTTGACAAACTTTCAGAAGTAAAAAGGATAGGACGCTCAACAGCTAGATTCCTTCTCTTCAAAGATATGTATGTACGCAGAGAACAATTTTCTCTAACTCTTGCATACGCAGTCATGATTCATAAATCACAAGGTCTTACCCTAGATAAAGGAATGATAGATATTGGTAACACAGTCTTTAAAGAAGGCATGAGCTACGTAGCACAATCACGCTTACGGACACTTGACAGTCTATTTCTAATCAACTTTGATGCAAGTAAAATAAACGCTGATATTCCTTGCATTTTAGAATACAATAGACTTCGCTCACTATACACCCCCACCTAAACACATATTCTGTTCCACAAAAAGTAAAACGTTATAAAAGAAAAATAAATCAAACAGAAATGCAACAGGATGTCACTGCAAATCCTCCAAAGAGAGTAAAAGAAACTAATACTTCATCAAGTGCCACAAGCAAAAAAGAATCAATTAGGGAAAGTAAACCAGGTACTTCTTTAAAGAAGGAAGACAAACTCCAAAAAAAGCAGTTAGATACAGAACTACCTGGACCATTTAAATTCTCAAATATAGTTGGTGTAAGTTGGTACGCAAATGTAGCAATGAATATTCTATTTCAATTACCACCAATTGTTGACATTTACTTACAAAGTACAGACCCATTGTGTTTGCAAATGTTAGTACTTCACAGAAATGCAGCAAATAATCCTGACAACACGTATAGTGTTTATGGAATAAGACAACAATTGGACTACTGTGCTGGAATGGTGAAATTCACTATAAACTCACAGGAAGATCCACAAGAATGTCTAATGTACTTACTACAAGTACTGGAAAACAAAAACATACCTGTAAATGAAATCTTTCAGATTTCATTTACAGGTAATTAAATGAAAATGGAGGTGTCCTAAGGACACTATACATTAACTAGTCCTTGCTCCACGTCAAGGTTACGTTTAAGCATTACTCTACAGTTTAAGGATAATTTTAATATTTTTTCCAAACCAGCTTTGTTGTAGATAGAATTTTCTATGGTATTTAGTCTTGTTGTGGCTTGTTCACACATGGGCAGTGTCATACAATGTATGTCCAGTTTGTCTGTTGCGGACATTTCAATTATTGGTTGCATTTCTTTTTTCAACATTGTTTCATTGAATTTGGAACAGCTTGCAAGAGTTGGCATTAAGGCCATACAATTGATTTTATTGTGTGCTAATTGTTCCATAACATCAGTACCACATGAGTTATGCCCATTAAGTGCATGGATGTGCAAGGTTTTTAACATTGCTTGTGCTTCTTGAGATAGTACACCAACTCTAATACTTTTTAAAATGTTGGCGTAGGTGAGGTCTGTAGACTGTCGCTTGTTTTCTGTTAATTCTCTGTATTGGAAATGTTGCCAAAGGTTGACATTTCCTATGCTACCAATATTTTCCGGCAGAGTTTGTGTCCTAAGGTTTTAAAAATTGGTTCACCTTTCACTGGTGTCAATTGAAGAAGAACTCCGAATACAATAATGTGGTTTCCTCCAAAGAGCTGTTCATACTTTGTTTTAAGTACTTCTTGTAATCTGAGGTGAATCAAAGCCAACATTAGGTTGGAGACCATGCTCACTTCATCTATTAGTAGCATTTTCATTTGTTCCAACACTCTGCGTAGTTCCATTGCAGCTTCTGTAGAAAGTTTGTAATATTCTAATTTGTTTTGGTGTTCTACTGGTCGGAGTAGTAATCGATGTAAACTTACACCCCCTATGTTGTAGGCAGCTAAACATGTGGGGGCAGTTATAACAGATGACAGTTTGTTGTTTGTCAATAAGAAACTTGCTGATGATTTTGATTAAGAATGTTTTGCTTGAACCAGCTTCACCACTGACGTATAATAGTATAGGTTTGTAATTTTGGCAGGTACATTCTTTATTTTCATGTAGTACACCATATGCAATTTCTTTTGTTACTTCTTGAAAAATGCTACGCTGCTAATTGTTTAGTTTTGATTGTAGTGTACTTAAGTCTTCTGTATCTTCATACTGACACATGGCGGTTTCTACTTCTGTCATAGCTAATGCTGCCTCATTTGCTATTAGTGGCTGTCCCAGAGGTTCTTGGCTTCCTGTTACAGAAGGTTGACTACTGTCAGGAGTGTCCTTATCTAGTTGAGCCTGGAGTTCTTCTTTGTGTTGCTGTTCATTGTGCAACATTATTTTGTACTGTGTAAAGTTTACATCGGTGATAGTGCTTTCATTTGCTTTGAAAGCATCTTCATAGGAGTCATAGTTTTCTAGTATTTCTTCTTCTTTTCTACATGGTTTAAAGATTTGTATCAGGGACATGTAATATAGTTCTTTATGTTGAGGAGTTTTTATGACAATTGGATATGATTAATTAAACTTGGTTTGGTAAGTTTTACTAAGCTGCCTTCACAATTTGTCACTCTGTATCTACCTTTTTTTCATCGGGTTTTATATTATTTTTGTATGTGAAGTTTTGGGCTATGTGGTATAGACACATGGTTTCCAAAGTGGTACTTCTGTTTGGGTAGTATGTGTCTATTACATTGTTTTTTAAAATGTCTTGGCTGTTTGGATCATTTTTGGATATTGTTTTTATGTTCTCGTATGATTTGAAAACTCTTTTTCTAGATTTAGCAGGACCAAGACTTAGCCATACTATATTTTCAGATTGTCCATACGAAGCAGTACCGGTTAAATGATCTGCAGCTTCATAGCAGCCACATTCTCTATGGGAGAGCATTTTTATGCCCAAACTGTACAATTTCTGAGACAGTGTTTTGTCTGATGACGGGTCATTCCAGAGGTCTTGAAGGTCTGTTTTTTCTGCTTTTGTTAAGTAGGCTGTAACATATCGTGCAACTGCAGTGGAATTGTCTGCAATGTACTGCACATCTGTGTTTGCATTCCACAATAGGGCAATAATTGCAGTGTAATCATTGATATATTTTGCTTCTTCTGTTCTTTTTATGTAATATGTATTTTTAGGTGATTTACCTTTAACACTATGTCTAACTGAAGACATGAAGTTGTTCACTTCACCTATTTCTGTAACTGGTCTAGGAAAACCAAAACGACATTTAGTGTAGTATTTCCCTTTGTTTTTGTATTTGCAACAACAATATTTTCCACATTTGTGTCTTTGAAATTGTACAATTTGTGCATGAAGATCACTATTTGTCGCTTCTGATGGAATTTCAAACGTGACATATTTTTTGATAAACTGTAACACAGTGGCATCACTGTCTTGACCAAATTTAGGAGAATCTTTAATCCATAAAATCATGTGGATATGTGGTGCTCCTCTGGCTTGGTATTCTTTTCTTCAAAAGAAGTGTTGCACTTCTCCGAGGGGAGGAACAGTTTTATTACAAATAAAGTGTAGCATAGCAATGAAGCAGTGATGGAAATATCTTGAAACGTTAACAGGATCTAGAGAGAAAAGTTCTCCAGGTGTTAGTATATCTATGTTTGTTTTGTTTTTGTTTGATATGTGTAGGAAATCATGTAGATCTTCCCATGCATATTCTGCACAACTTAATGTAACAAACCAAGTGGGTGGGCCAAGGTTTCTTATCATGCAACGTACATCTCTGTGACGTCGGAACCAGTACTCTTTCGTACCACGCATGTTTGCAAACAGATTTGCAATGCTTTGATTGTAAAACTTCATCTTTTTCTTGCACTTTTTGTAGTAATTGCGTAGCTGATATATTTTGAAAGTGGGTTCCTGATTTTAATGTGTGTGCAACTCTGTAAAATAGAGTTGCTAGTTCACTTTCAAAGAGTAGGTGGAATATGTATTCCACATTTTGTCTAAACCTGGGATCTTCAGAATACATTCGTAATGCGCAGTATTATGATGCTATTATCATCGTACCTTCCTCCTTTGCCAGTAGGAAATAGTAAAGGAAAAGCATGTGCTTCTATACTTTTTTCCCATATGCTGATTGGTGATCCTTTTGTTTGTCGCATTTGGTACGTTTCTAGTGCATCATCTATGGTGTCTTTAGAGTGTAATGGATGAATTGTATAATGGTCTATAATATTGGATATTGTAGCAGGATCTAGAAGTTCAAATTGACCAGTTTCTGGTGACTCTTATATTATTTCAGTTGTTTCTCCTAAGTTTTCTTCAATATTTATTTCTTTGTAGTATTCATTATTGTCTTTTATATATTGCAAGGCTTGTCTAACTTTACGTAAATCTACTAGTTGATGCCAAATGCTTTTGTCTTTTGTAGGTACACCATTTACTAAGAGAATTAAAGATTGTTCTATTGGACGTTGCACTCCCAGAGTGTGCACAATTTTTTTGGACCTAATGGAAAATATATTACTTTGCCACGAATACCTTTCACCAATTCAGAGGGAGGTAATTTTGCTGTTTTTGTTTGAAGCCGTATTATTGCTTGGAATGGGTGTACTGTTTGAATTATGATGTTCTCATATAAATTGAGTTGTTGCAGGGGTTTTGGTAGAGGGAATAATTCCAAATTATTTGTGATAGCACTTGAAGGAGTTTGATTGTTCTCAAGTTTTGTAGTCCAATAACTGCAAACTGTTAAGGGGTCAGTTATTTCATATTAGTTTTCTGCTATAAGGTAGAGAGCTAATTCAAGCCATTTTGAATCTTCATTGTCTTCTATTTTGTATGTTATGTCTGTAGTTTTTGTGTTACTTTTATCAAAGTACTGCGGCAACACACACACCCATGGTTTGGTATTTCAGCGGATGTACTTTTGAATTTTAGTATTTCATTTTTGTATGTGTGTAGTAGAAGGTTGCCATGTGCAGAATTGTTGCTAGTCTGTTGTAAAGCTATTGCATTTTGTAAGTGGGTTTCACTTCCAAAATATTTACTCCGGATATGGATGATTTCTTCGAGTAGGTCTTTGGCTGTTCCATGTAGAAGATTGTTATTTAAATTGGCTAGTGCTAAAGCAGGACTTTTAGCATAGTAAAGTTTATAGACTAGATGTCTTATAGTTGAATGATGTGTTGATATCATTTTGATATGATGGAAGCTGCTTTTGCAAATAGGTCCTGAAGTGCAGGCCAATGAATGTCCTTGCAGTCCTGTGTATTTGCGCACTGGACAAGTATCCATATTTTGCATCAGTTTTGTTTTGATTTTGTTTTTGCCTTTCACAGATTGATTGAGGAACTGGAGTAAAGATTTGAAAGATTTTATTGGCAATGTTACACATTGACGTGCATGACCATTTGTATACTGGACATTGTGGTTCAGTCAAATGGAGAATTTATTCTGAGTTCTTTGGGGATATTTTTGTAAGCAGTATTTCTTGTTCCATTATGGTATGACTAAGTTTTTCATAACCTCGTCCACTGCTATGGATTGCAATTGTTTTTGTTTGATTTTGTTTGTATGCTTCTTCATTGAAATATGGTTCTGTGCATGTGGTGTGACTCCATTCACCTCCACAGACATTTAAGAAGTTATTTTTGTTGGCATTCCATTTATTGAGAAGCTTTTTTTGTAATTTAGTACTTAGTTTTGTTAGTGGTTTCATTCTGTTTAACACTAAAATAAATACATTTCTTTTGAGAAGGATTGCACTGTCTATCAAAGCTTCTAAGATACATTTTCTACGGTCGTTTTTAAGGGTTGTGCATGATTTGTCTCCTGATTTGATAAGATTCTGAAGGACTCTGTGGCGGAACATTTTTGTTAATATACTTTTTTTGGTATGGTTACTTCCTGCTATTTCAAGATTTATAGGAGCAGTTTTAGCAGTAGTGGTACCTGCATTTCTGTTAATCTTTTTCTGTTTTCTTTTACATTTTGATAGAGGTGCCATATCCCACCTTCACACAAAACATCAATTCCTTTTGATGTAACATCTTGGCAGCTCCCTGCTTCTTCCTCTGTCCACTCATCACAAATGAACAGTTTATTAAGGAAATGTCACCTGGCATCATTTAATTCAACTGCACTCATTTTTAAAAGTGGCCTTTTTGCAATTATTTTTAGAACTTCCTTTGCTCAGGGGCACAAATCACCCTGTTCCTGCTTAATTTCTACTCACAATGCCATATCAAAAAATCAATTTGTATTCAATCTTTACTGCACTTTAAGAAAGCAAATATAACATTGCCTCCACCTTAATACAATAACATCAAAATGAATAGTCTGTCACAATGCATTTGTCATGAGTCAAAAATAGCCAGCCCAATCCCGGCCCAAGCCCCCAATTTGTAACAGTTTATTGAGTGGCCACCCTCAACACAGGAAGTGCCTTCTGTCCCCAATCAAGGTGTCACACAACAAACTGTTTAATGACAATTCTTAGTCCAGCCCTATTTCAGATTATTCTCATGCCCCTCGATCCCTCACCCTGTGCCACCAAACAGCCAAGAACCATGTCGTGTATAGGAAATATATTTGTATTTATTTGAATTATAGGTAATTGAGATCACACTAAAACTGCCATACGGCATGTTCTTTGTGGCGCACAATTAAACCTCTTTTTACATTAATAAATCACACAAATTGGCTGGGAAAAACACAAGTCAAAATACGAATTAACAAAATCAATTTACATATGCAGTGCTGTGCTATTTTTATTTTCATGCACGCTTGGGGCTGATTCATGGAACAAACGTGCGCCGAAAATCTATGCGCAAGCAGGCGCAAGCAGGCGCAAGCAGGCGCAAGCGGAAAAAAACAGGCGCACGCGCGCGATTCATGGAAGTCCCTGCGCGTGCACACCCTGGGATGTACGCCAAACCCGTGCATGGCGCACAAGTCACTGGTGTATGCGCCGCACAACTTCGGCGCATACACCAGAAAGGGGCGGGACACGGGGCGTAACGCGCGGAATGGGGAACAACGCGCGAAAATAAGGGCGTAACTGGGGATGTACTGCAGGGAAGCAGACGGAACGCCCACACGCACTCGAACCACACGTATTCATGGAATCGAATAGGGCAAAGCCACGCACAGCCAAAGACACGCACAAGCCGAAACACGTCCGCCACACGAAGGCAGGCGGTAGCGTCCCTGCGCATTACAAAAGTGGCAACATACAGCAATTGGGCCTGTGCGAGCGGGCTACGTGCATTTCAGGGGTTCGCGTGAACTTTTTCACGCGATCGGGCCTGGGGGAGTTGGCAACGTGTATTTCAGGGGTTCGCGTGAAGTTACTCATGCGATCGGGCCTGGGGGGGCGGGCTACGTGTATATCAGGGGTTTGCGTGAAGTTTTCACGCGATCGGGCCTGGGGGAGCGGGTTACGTGTATTTCAGGGGTTTGCGTGAAGTTTCTCACGCGATCGGGCCTGGGGGAGCGGGCTACGTGTATATCAGGGGTTCGCGTGAAGTTTTACACGCGATCGGGCCTGGGGGAGCGGGTTACGTGTATTTCAGGGGTTCGCGTGAAGTAACTCACGCGATCGGGCCTGTGCGAGCGGGGCACGTGTATTGCGGGGGTGCGCGGGAAGCAACACACGCGATCGAGCAGGGTACGTATATTTCGGGGGCGCGCGGGAAGTGACACACGCGATTGAGCGGGGTACGTGTATTTCGGGGGTGCGCGGGAAGTTACACACGCGATTGAGCAGGGTACGTGCATATCGGGGGTGCGTGGGTAGTTACACACGCAATTGAGCGGGGTACGTGTATTTCGGGGGTGCGTGGGAAGTTACACACGCGATTGAGCGGGGTACGTGTATTTCGGGGGTGCGCGGGAAGTTACACATGCGATTGAGCGGGGTACGTGTATTTCAGGGGTGCGCGGGAAGTCACACACGCAATCTCATCAGGGTACGTGTATTCCAGGGTGCGGGGGAAGTATCCCATGCAACATCAGCAGGGTACGTGTATTCCAGGGGTGCGCGGGAAGTTCCACACGCAATTCCATCAGGGTACGTGTATTACAGGGGTGCGCGGGAAGTTCCACACGCGATATCATCAGGGTACGTGTATGACAGGGGTGCGCGGGGAGCAGCACACGTGAATTGCACGTGTGAGTCCTCCCAGGTGTTCCCTCTACACCCTCCACGGCCCCTGCAGGTGGCTCACACCACAGGGGCCTACCCAGCACATGTCATGCAGGCACCCCATCCACCATGGCCATGCCCACCAGCCAACACACATGTCAACTTGCACTACTGCCCACCAACGCATGTCCCCCTGCACCCCCAGCCACCAGGCGCACCCTCCACCAGGCCCCCACCCATGTCTCCCATCACCCCCACCACCCAGCAGTGAAGGGGCACCCACCACCAGGCCCCCACCCATGTCTCCCACCACCCCCACCCCCCAGCAGTGCAGGGGCAGGCTCCACCAGGCCCCCACCCATGTCTCCCACCACCCCCACCCCCCAGCAGTGCAGGGGCAGCCTCCACCAGGCCCCCACTCATGTCCAACTCATGTCTCCCATCACCCCCACCCCCAACAGTGCAGGGGCAGCCTCCAACATGCCCCCACTCATGTCTCCCATCACCCCCACCCCCCAGCCACCAGGGGCAGCCTCCACCAGGCCCCCACCCATGTCTCCCACCACCCCACCCCCCAGCAGTGCAGGGGCAGCCTCCACCAGGCCCCCACCCATGTCTCCCACCACCCCCACCCCCCAGCAGTGCAGGGGCAGCCTCCAAAAGACCCCCACCCATGTCTCCCACCACCACCACCCCCCAGCAGTGCAGGGGCACCCACCACCAGGCCCCCACCCATGTCTCCCACCACCCCCACCCCCCAGCAGTGCAGGGGCAGGCTCCACCAGGCCCCCACCCATGTCTCCCACCACCCCCACACCCCAGCACTGTGGGGCACCTGTCAGCAGGCCCCCACCCATGTCTCCCACCACCCCCACCCCCCAGCCACCAGGGGCAGCCTCCACCAGGCCCCCACCCATGTCTCCCACCACCCCCACCCCCCAGCAGTGCAGGGGCAGCCTCCACCAGGCCCCCACTCATGTCCAACTCATGTCTCCCATCACCCCCACCCCCAGCAGTGCAGGGGCAGCCTCCAACATGCCCCCACTCATGTCTCCCATCACCCCCAGCCCCCAGCCACCAGGGGCAGCCTCCACCAGGCCCCCACCCATGTCTCCCACCACCCCCACCCCCCAGCAGTGCAGGGGCAGCCTCCACCAGGCTCCCACCCATGTCTCCCACCACCCCCACCCCCCAGCAGTGCAGGGGCAGGCTCCACCAGGCCCCACCCATGTCTCCCACCACCCCACCCCCTAGCACTGTGGGGCACCTGCCAGCAGGCCCCCACCCATGTCTCCCACCCCCCCCACCCCCCAGCCACCAGGGGCAGCCTCCACCAGGCCCCCACCCATGTCTCCCACCACCCCCACCCCCCAGCAGTGCAGGGGCAGCCTCCACCAGGCCCCCACTCATGTCCAACTCATGTCTCCCATCACCCCCACCCCCCAGCAGTGCAGGGTCACCCACCACCAGGCCCCCACCCATGTCTCCCACCACCCCCACCCCCCAGCAGTGCAGGGGCCCCCTCCACCAGGCCCCCACCCATGTCTCCCACCACCCCCACCCCCCAGCACTGTGGGGCACCTGCCAGCAGGCCCCCACCCATGTCTCCCACCACCCCCACCCCCCAGCAGTGCAGGGGCAGCCTCCACCAGGCCCCCACCCATGTCTCCCACCACCCCCACCCCCCAGCACTGTGGGGCACCTGCCAGCAGGCCCCCACCCATATCCAACTCATGTTCCCCACCACCCCCACCCCCAGCACTGTGGGGCACCTGCCAGCAGGCCCCCACCCATGTCTCCCACCACCCCCACCCCCCAGCCACCAGGGGCAGCCTCCACCAGGCCCCCACCCATGTCTCCCACCACCCCCACCCCCAGCAGTGCAGGGGCAGCCTCCACCAGGCCCCCACCCATGTCTCCCACCACCCCCACCCCCCAGCAGTGCAGGGGCACCCACCACCAGGCCCCCACCCATGTCTCCCACCACCCCCACCCCCCAGCAGTGCAGGTGCAGGCTCCACCAGGCCCCCACCCATGTCTCCCACCCCCCCACCCCCCAGCAGTGCGGGGGCAGGCTCCACCAGGCCCCCACCCATGTCTCCCACCACCCCCCAGCACTGTGGGGCACCTGCCAGCAGGCCCCCACCCATGTCCAACTCATGTTCCCCACCACCCCCACCCCCCAGCACTGTGGGGCACCTGCCAGCAGGCCTCCACCCATGTATCCTACCACCCCCACCCCCCAGCCACCAGGGCAGCCTCCACCAGGCCCCCACCCATGTCTCCCACCACCCCCACCCCCCAGCAGTGCAGGGGCAGCCTCCACCAGGCCCCCACTCATGTCCAACTCATGTCTCCCATCACCCCCCCAGCAGTGCAGGGGCAGCCTCCAACATGCCCCCACTCATGTCTCCCATCACCCACACCCCCTAGCCACCAGGGGCAGCCTCCACCAGGCCCCCACCCATGTCTCCCACCACCCCCACCCCCCAGCAGTGCAGGGGCAGCCTCCACCAGGCCCCCACCCATGTCTCCCACCACCCCCACCCCCAAGCAGTGCAGGGGCAGCCTCCACCAGGCCCCCACCCATGTCTCCCACCCCCCCCAGCAGTGCAGGGGCACCCACCACCAGGCCCCCACCCATGTCTCCCACCACCCCCACCCCCCAGCAGTGCAGGGGCAGGCTCCACCTGGCCCCCACCCATGTCTCCCACCACCCCCACCCCCCAGCACTGTGGGGCACCTGTCAGCAGGCCCCCACCGATGTCTCCCACCACCCCCACCCCCCAGCCACCAGGGGCAGCCTCCACCAGGCCCCCACCCATGTCTCCCCCACCCCCACCCCCCAGCAGTGCAGGGGAAGCCTCCACCAGGCCCCCACTCATGTCCAACTCATGTCTCCCATCACCCCCACCCCCAGCAGTGCAGGGGCAGCCTCCAACATGCCCCCGCTCATGTCTCCCATCACCCCCACCGCCCAGCCACCAGGGGCAGCCTCGACCAGGCCCCCACCCATGTCTCCCACCACCCCCACCCCCAGCAGTGCAGGGGCAGCCTCCACCAGGCCCCCACCCATGTCTCCCACCACCCCCACCCCCCAGCAGTGCAGGGGCACCCACCACCAGGCCCCCACCCATGTCTCCCTCCACCCCCACCCCCCAGCAGTGCAGGGGCAGGCTCCACCAGACCCCACCCATGTCTCCCACCACCCGCACCCCCCAGCACTGTGGGGCACCTGCCAGCAGGCCCCCGCCCATGTCTCCCACCACCCCCACCCACCAGCCACCAGGGGCAGCCTCCACCAGGCCCCCACCCATGTCTCCCACCACCCCCACCCCCCAGCAGTGCAGGGGCAGGCTCCACCAGGCCCCACCCATGTCTCCCACCACCCCCACCCCCTAGCACTGTGGGGCACCTGCCAGCAGGCCCCCACCCATGTCTCCCACCACCCCCACCCCCCAGCCACCAGGGGCAGCCTCCACCAGGCCCCCACCCATGTCTCCCACCACCCCCACCCCCCAGCAGTGCAGGGGCAGCCTCCACCAGGCCCCCACTCATGTCCAACTCATGTCTCCCATCACCCCCACCCCCCAGCAGTGCAGGGTCACCCACCACCAGGCCCCCACCCATGTCTCCCACCACCCCCACCCCCCAGCAGTGCAGGGGCCCCCTCCACCAGGCCCCCACCCATGTCTCCCACCACCCCCAACCCCCAGCACTGTGGGGCACCTGCCAGCAGGCCCCCACCCATGTCTCCCACCACCCCCACCCCCCAGCAGTGCAGGGGCAGCCTCCACCAGGCCCCCACCCATGTCTCCCACCACCCCCACCCCCCAGCACTGTGGGACACCTGCCAGCAGGCCCCCACCCATATCCAACTCATGTTCCCCACCACCCCCACCCCCAGCACTGTGGGGCACCTGCCAGCAGGCCCCCACCCATGTCTCCCACCACCCCCACCCCCCAGCCACCAGGGGCAGCCTCCACCAGGCCCCCACCCATGTCTCCCACCACCCCCACCCCCAGCAGTGCAGGGGCAGCCTCCACCAGGCCCCCACCCATGTCTCCCACCACCCCCACCCCCCAGCAGTGCAGGGGCACCCACCACCAGGCCCCCACCCATGTCTCCCACCACCCCCACCCCCCAGCAGTGCAGGTGCAGGCTCCACCAGGCCCCCACCCATGTCTCCCACCCCCCCACCCCCCAGCAGTGCGGGGGCAGGCTCCACCAGGCCCCCATTCATGTCTCCCACCACCCCCACCCCCAGCACTGTGGGGCACCTGCCAGCAGGCCCCCACCCATGTCCAACTCATGTTCCCCACCACCCCCACCCCCCAGCACTGTGGGGCACCTGCCAGCAGGCCTCCACCCATGTCTCCTACCACCCCCAACCCCCAGCCACCAGGGCAGCCTTCACCAGGCCCCCACCCATGTCTCCCACCACCCCCACCCCCCAGCAGTGCAGGGGCAGCCTCCACCAGGCCCCCACTCATGTCCAACTCATGTCTCCCATCACCCCCCCCAGCAGTGCAGGGGCAGCCTCCAACATGCCCCCACTCATGTCTCCCATCACCCCCACCCCCTAGCCACCAGGGGCAGCCTCCACCAGGCCCCCACCCATGTCTCCCACCACCCCCACCCCCCAGCAGTGCAGGGGCAGCCTCCACCAGGCCCCCACCCATGTCTCCCACCACCCCCACCCCCAAGCAGTGCAGGGGCAGCCTCCACCAGGCCCCCACCCATGTCTCCCACCCCCCCAGCAGTGCAGGGGCACCCACCACCAGGCCCCCACCCATGTCTCCCACCACCCCCACCCCCCAGCAGTGCAGGGGCAGGCTCCACCTGGCCCCCACCCATGTCTCCCACCACCCCCACCCCCCAGCACTGTGGGGCACCTGTCAGCAGGCCCCCACCGATGTCTCCCACCACCCCCACCCCCCAGCCACCAGGGGCAGCCTCCACCAGGCCCCCACCCATGTCTCCCCCACCCCCACCCCCCAGCAGTGCAGGGGAAGCCTCCACCAGGCCCCCACTCATGTCCAACTCATGTCTCCCATCACCCCCACCCCCAGCAGTGCAGGGGCAGCCTCCAACATGCCCCCACTCATGTCTCCCATCACCCCCACCGCCCAGCCACCAGGGGCAGCCTCGACCAGGCCCCCACCTATGTCTCCCACCACGCCCACCCCCAGCAGTGCAGGGGCAGCCTCCACCAGGCCCCCACCCATGTCTCCCACCGCCCCCACCCCCCAGCAGTGCAGGGGCACCCACCACCAGGCCCCCACCCATGTCTCCCAACACCCCCACCCCCCAGCAGTGCAGGGGCAGGCTCCACCAGACCCCACCCATGTCTCCCACCACCCGCACCCCCCAGCACTGTGGGGCACCTGCCAGCAGGCCCCCGCCCATGTCTCCCACCACCCCCACCCCCCAGCCACAAGGGGCAGCCTCCACCAGGCCCCCACCCATGTCTCCCACCACCCCCACCCCCCAGCAGTGCAGGGGCAGCCTCCACCAGTCTCCCACTCATGTCCAACTCATGTCTCCCATCACCCCCACCCCCCAGCACTGCAGGGGCACCCACCACCAGGCCCCCACCCATGTCTCCCACCACCCCACCCCCCAGCAGTGCAGGGGCCCCCTCCACCATGCCCCCACCCATGTCTCCCACCACCCCCACCCCCCAGCACTGTGGGGCACCTTCCAGCAGGCCCCCACCCATGTCTCCCACCACCCCACCCCCAGCAGTGCAGGGGCAGCCTCCAGCAGGCCCCCACCCATGTCTCCCACCACCCCCACCCCCCAGCACTGTGGGGCACCTGCCAGCACGCCCCACCCATGTCCAACTCATGTTCCCCACCACCCCCACCCCCCAGCACTGCGGGGCACCTGCCAGCAGGCCCCCACCCATGTCTCCCACCACCCCCACCCCCCAGCCACCAGGGGCAGCCTCCACCAGGCCCCCACCCATGTCTCCCACCACCCCCACCCCCCAGCAGTGCAGGGGCAGCCTCCACCAGGCCCCCACCCATGTCTCCCACCACCCCCACCCCCCAGCAGTGCAGGGGCACCCACCACCAGGCCCCCACCCATGTCTCCCACCACCCCCACCCCCCAGCAGTGCAGGGGCAGGCTCCACCAGGCCCCCACCCATGTCTCCCACCCCCCACCCCCCAGCAGTGCAGGGGCAGGCTCCACCAGGCCCCCACCCATGTCTCCCACCACCCCCACCCCCCAGCACTGTGGGGCACCTGCCAGCAGGCCCCCACCCATGTCCAACTCATGTTCCCCACCACCGCCACCCCCAGCACTGTTGGGCACCTGCCAGCAGGCCCCCACCCATGTCTCCCACCACCCCCACCCCCCAGCCACCAGGGGCAGCCTCCACCAGGCCCCCACCCATGTCTCCCACCACCCCCACCCCCCAGCAGTGCAGGGGCAGCCTCCACCAGGCCCCCACTCATGTCCAACTCATGTCTCCCATCACCCCCACCCCCACCCCCAGCAGTGCAGGGGCAGCCTCCAACATGCCCCCACTCATGTCTCCCATCACCCCCACCCCCCAGGCACCAGGGGCAGCCTCCACCAGGCCCCCACCCATGTCTACCACCACCCCCACCCCCCAGCAGTGCAGGGGCAGCCTCCACCAGGCCCCCGCCCATGTCTCCCACCACCCCCACCCCCCAGCAGTGCAGTGGCACCCACCACCAGGCCCCCACCCATGTCTCCCACCACCCCACCCCCCAGCAGTGCAGGGGCAGCCTCCACCAGGCCCCCACCCATGTCTCCCACCACCCCCACCCCCCAGCAGTGCAGGGGCAGCCTCCACCAGGCCCCCACTCATGTCCAACTCATGTCTCCCATCACCCCCACCCCAGCAGTGCAGGGGCAGCCTCCAACATGCCCCCACTCATGTCTCCCATCACCCCCACCCCCCAGCCACCAGGGGCAGCCTCCACCAGGCCCCCACCCATGTCTCCCACCACCCCCACCCCCCAGCAGTGCAGGGGCAGCCTCCACCAGGCCCCCACCCATGTCTCCCACCACCCCCACCCCCCAGCAGTGCAGGGGCACCCACCACCAGGCCCCCACCCATGTCTCCCACCACCCCCACCCCCCAGCAGTGCAGGAGAAGCCTCACCCAGGCCCCCACCCATGTCTCCCACCACCCCCACCCCCCAGCAGTGCAGGGGCAGGCTCCACCAGGCCCCCACCCATGTCTCCCACCACCCCCACCCCCCAGCACTGTGGGGCACCTGCCAGCAGGCCCCCACCCATGTCCAACTCATGTTCCCCACCCCCCCCACCCCCCAGCACTGTGGGGCACCTGCCAGCAGGCCCCCACCCATGTCTCCCACCACCCCAACCCCCAGCCACCAGGGGCAGCCTCCACCAGGCCCCCACCCATGTCTCCCACCACCCCCACCCCCCAGCAGTGCAGGGGCAGCCTCCACCAGGCCCCCACTCATGTCCAACTCATGTCTCCCATCACCCCCACCCCCAGCAGTGCAGGGGCAGCCTCCAACATGCCCCCACTCATGTCTCCCATCACCCCCACCCCCCAGCCACCAGGAGCAGCCTCCACCAGGCCCCCACCCATGTCTCCCACCACCCCCACCCCCCAGCAGTGCAGGGGCAGCCTCCACCAGGCCCCCACCCATGTCTCCCACCACCCCCACCCCCCAGCAGTGCAGGAGCACCCACCACCAGGCCCCCACCCATGTCTCCCACCACCCCACCCCCCAGCAGTGCAGGGGCAGCCTCCACCAGGCCCCCACCCATGTCTCCCACCACCCCCACCCCCCAGCAGTGCAGGGGCAGGCTCCACCAGGCCCCCACCCATGTCTCCCACCACCCCCACCCCCCAGCAGTGCAGGGGCAGGCTCCACCAGGCCCCCACCCATGTCTCCCACCACCCCCACCCCCCAGCACTGTGGGGCACCTGCCACCAGGCCCCCACCCATGTCTCTCACCACCCCCACCCCCCAGCAGTGCAGGGGCAGCCTCCACCAGGCCCCCACCCATGTCTCCCACCACCCCCACCCCCCAGCAGTGCAGGAGCCCCCTCCACCAGGCCCTCGCCCATGTCCCATCCATGCCCCCCTGCACCTGGGTCCCACCAATCCCCAATCATGTCCGTAATGGCCATCCTCCCCTGCCAAAAGGCCCAACCAACTATCACATCCACCCACATATCAAAGGCAATTACATGTTACACACCCAATGTAAATAATGCAAATGAACACATGTCTGTCACACACAATGGCTGCAAGTGAATGATAAAACACCCAACATGACATGCATGAAAGCAATGCGATGATACGACACATTGAAGGATGAAAATATAAATGTATTTAAAATCAACTTGAATGGAAATGAAATGAGAAAAACCACAAAGCAAAACAAACAAAAGAAGATGAATGTCCATGAAAAAAATCAAAAACACACAGCACAATCAAAATAAATGGTGTCCAAAGTCACAGTCAGAAAAGAAATCCAAGGGTAAATGATAAACAAAAACCATTGCTCCATGGCGATGTAAAAAATCCATAAAAAAGAAAAATCCATTGAAGAACTATTTTCAAGATAATCCTGGGTCCATGAGCCCAACCAAATGAAACCTAACTATGACAACTAACTAAAAACTGAACTACATACAAAAACGTGGCGCATTGTCCAATAGCAACCAAATAAAAAAATAAATAAAGGAAACCTAACACTAACTATATAACTATATACACAGGCGGCGGGCAAGTCCAGCGGCTCACTCCGTGGTGTTCTGGGCCAGGGCATCATCAAACTCCTGTTCGATGTCCCGGAGGCGGTCCTGTCCCATGGCCCCGAGGGTTTGCAGGGACGAAGCTGTCTCCTCCTCCAACCCCCTGCGGATTGCCTCGAGGCACTCGGCCCGCCTCAGGGCCCTCCGCATGGAGTTCTCCGCCCTGA
Organism: Ambystoma mexicanum; assembly: GCF_040938575.1. Taxonomy (NCBI): domain Eukaryota; kingdom Metazoa; phylum Chordata; class Amphibia; order Caudata; family Ambystomatidae; genus Ambystoma; species Ambystoma mexicanum. Next base: position 824,389,535 of record NC_090933.1, read on the forward strand.
CCATTGTGAGCCGCGCCTCTTCCGCCCGCCGCCGCTCCGCACCTATCTGCTGGCCCAACCGCTGCCACACAGAAGACACACCCCGTCCTGGGTCCACCTGCCCTCTGGCCGATGCCTGCCCCTCCGATGTCGAAGGCCCCGAGCCTTCATGGCTCCCACCATGTTGCTGCTGTGCCTCTGCCCGTGCACTGCCTCCTGCTGCCTGCACATCCTCTGCCGCCTGGGGTACAGTTGTTGATGTGGCCACCCCTGCTGGACGTCCGACTCCCGAATGTGGCAGGGATGCCTCCTCCACCAGCCTGGCCGCACCGTCAGAGGCAGCTCCACAGGGCACCCAGGTGACTGATGGGTGGGAAGATGGCACAGAGGACGACTGGCGCGTAGGGGGTCCAGTTGAGGAGGGGGTCGGAGCAAGCCCCATCAGACGGAGGAATCCGGCCTGGGTGACCTGTCCCAGCAGGCTGACGTGGTCAACGAGCCATTCGAGATGACTCGCAGTCTCTTCATGAAAAGACTGCAGGTCACCTCGCATGGCCCGCTGATGCAACGCCACACCAGCCAGGACAGGCTCAACCCGGACCCGGATAGCCACGTCCGCAGGCAGAGGAAGGCCAGTTGACGTGAGCTCATCCCCTGCCTGAAAACGGGTCTGGACGTAGGCATCCCTGCTGGTGCAAGATGATGCAGGGACAGGATTGGGGACAGGATTGCACACAGGCACCTCCGCGGCGGCCTGTGCCGCCTCCTGTCCCTGGTCCTGCACCGCACCACTAGCACCAGTGGGATCCCCACCTCCAGACCCCGTCTCTGGTGCTTGCAAGGCCTCCTCCTCCACCAAACCCCCCACCAACCTGGATGACTCCGTGCCATCTTCCCCTGTTGGGCCCTGTGGGGTCCCAGCTGCCCCTTCTGCTGCCGAGGAGTCCAACTCCAACCTCCGCCTCTTGGACCTCCCCCCGGCAGCTGCGGCCTGGGACGCGGCACCGGACTCCTCACTCCCCGACGAGATGACAACCTGGGAGGGTAGCCGGGCCTTGTGTCTCCGGCTGGCGGTCGGATCCCCGCCGCTGTGCTCCACAGCACCTTCTCCGCCCTCTTCATCAGTTGACGCTGCAGACAGGGAGAAACAAAACACAGGCATCAGGGCACTGTACAATGGACACATACACACATGACAGTTGTACATGAGTGGCATTGGCAAACCTCAGACATGTCATCACAATCCCCAACACACATGTCATTACAACTCGCACACATGAGCCATACCACAGCCATATCGCAACTGCCACCACCATCCATACACATACAACAGCATGAGCAGCCAAAGGTGAGCCAGACATCACATGCAACACAGGAAGTGCACCACACATGTACACACACCACCACACTTGCATGCATGTGTACACCTCTGCCAAGTGTCGCACTGTTCAGACGGGCATCCATGTCAAATCTGCCAATCAGGCGTCCACATACCGCTGTCACATGCATCCATGTTGCATCACTGTTGCACCCTTGTCAAATACACACACATGCACATGTACACAGTGCTGATACATGCAGCCGAAAACAACATACATGCGTGACATCATGGACATGTCTACTTACATACACATTCATCCAAACATGTGTGCCCACACAACTGCATATGGCATGCAAGCCTACACACACAAGCACCATCCATGTCTCACACATTACAGCCCTCGCATGTGTCAGCCCCACGGCCCTGTACACCCCCACCCATACTCGACCCCATACAAACAGATGTGCAACCTGCACACTACTGAATAATCAACACACGCACTGCTCACAATCACCTGGGTGCCCTGTGGAGCTGCCTCTGACGGTGCGGCCAGGCTGGTGGAGGAGGCATCCCTGCCACAGTCGGGAGTCGGACGTCCAGCAGGGGTGGCCACATCTACGACTGCACCCCAGCCGGCGGAGGATGTGCAGGCAGCAGGAGGCAGTGCACGGGCAGAGGCAGAGCAGCAGCAGCAACATGGTGGGAGCCATGAAGGCTCGGAGCCTTCGACATCGGAGGGGCAGGCATCGGCCGGAGGGCAGGAGGACCCAGGACAGAGAGTGTCTTCCGTGTGGCAGCGGTTGGGCCACGCCATAGATGCGGAGCGGCGGCGGGCGGAAGAGGCGCGGCTCACAATGGTCAGGACAGAGAACTCCATGCGGAGGGCCCTGAGGCGGGCCGAGTGCCTCGAGGCAATCCGCAGGGGGTTGGAGGAGGACACGGCGTCGTCCCTGCGGACCCTCGGGGCCATGGAACAGGACCGCCTCCGGGACATCGAACAGGAGTTCGATGATTCCCTTGCCCGGAACACCACGAGTGAGCCGCTGGACTTGCCCGCCGCCTTTGTATATAGTTCTTTAGTTTTAGGTTTCCTTTGTTTGTTCTTATGATTTGGAGTCGACGGACACTGCTCCACTTTTTGTATATAGTTGCATTTTAGTTAGGGTTTTTTGTAGGTTTCCTTTGTTAAGTTGGGCTCATGGACCCTTGGAAGTTTTGTACATAGTTCTTCATTGGATTGATTTTATTTTTCATTTGACTTTGGACAACATTTTTTTGGATTAGGATTTGGTGTTTTTATTTTTTTAAACGGACATGCAGCTTATCTTTTTTTTCATTGCCATTGTAGTTTGTTTCACTTCTTTTGCATTCTTATTTTTTTTAATACAATTTTGTTTTCATACTTCACTGTGTGGTATCATCTCATTGGTTTCATGCATGTCATGTTGGGTGTTTTCCCATTCAATTGCAACCATTGTGTGTGACGGACATGGGTTAATTAGCTTTATGAACATTGGGGGTGTAACATGTAATTTCCATTTCCATGTGGGTGAATGGGTTACTTGGTAGGGCTTTTTGGCTGTGGAGGCTGACCATAACGCACATGATTGGGGATTGTGAGGACCTGGTGGAGGCTGCCCATGGTGGCTGGGGGGTGGGGGTGGTGGGAGACATGAGTGGGGGCCTGGTGGAGGGTGCCCCTGCACTGCTGGGGGGTGGGGGTGGTGGGAGACATGAGTGGGGGCCTGGTGGAGTGTGCCCCTGGATGCTGGGGGGTGGGGGTGCAGGGGGACATGAGTGGGGGCCTGGTGGAGGGTGCCCCTGGTGGCTGGGGGGTGGGGGTGGTGGGAGACATGAGTGGGGGCCTGGTGGAGGGTGCCCCTGCACTGCTGGGGGGTGGGGGTGGTGGGAGACATGAGTGGGAGCCTGGTGGAGGGTGCCCCTGCACTGCTGGGGGGTGGGGGTGGTGGGAGACATGAGTGGGGGCCTGGTGGAGGGTGCCCCTGGATGCTGGGGGGTGGGGGTGCAGGGGGACATGAGTGGGGGCCTGGTGGAGGGTGCCCCTGCACTGCTGGGGGGTGGGGGTGGTGGGAGACATGAGTGGGGGCCTGGTGGAGGGTGCCCCTGGATGCTGGGGGGTGGGGGTGCAGGGGGACATGAGTGGGGGCCTGGTGGAGGGTGCCCCTGCACTGCTGGGGGGTGGGGGTGGTGGGAGACATGAGTGTGGGCCTGGTGGAGGGTGCCCCTGCACTGCTGGGGGGTGGGGGTGGTGGGAGACATGAGTGGGGGCCTGGTGGAGGGTGCCCCTGCACTGCTGGGTGGTGGGGGTGGTGGGAGACATGAGTGGGGGCCTGGTGGAGGGTGCCCCTGGTGGCTGGGGGGTGGGGGTGGTTGGAGACATGAGTGGGGGCCTGGTGGAGGGTGCCCCTGGTGGCTGGGGGGTGGGGGTGGTGGGAGACATGGGTGGGGGCCTGGTGGAGGGTGCCCCTGCACTGCTGGGGGTTGGGGGTGGTGGGAGACATGAGTGGGGGCCTGGTGGAGGCTGCCCCTGGTGGCTGTGGGGTGGGGGTGATAGGGGCCATGGGTGGGGGCCTGGTGGATGGTGCCCCTGCACTGATGGGGGGTGGGGGTGGTGGGAGACATGAGTGGGGGCCTGGTGGAGGGTGCCCCTGCACTGCTGGGGGGTGGGGGTGGTGGGGGACATGAGTGGGGGACTGGTGGAGGGTGCCCCTGGTGGCTGTGGGGTGGGGGTGATTGGGGCCATGGATGGGGGCCTGGTGGATGGTGCCCCTGCACTGATGGGGGGTGGGGGTGGTGGGAGACATGAGTGGGGGCCTGGTGGAGGGTGCCCCTGCACTGCTGGGGGGTGGGGGTGGTGGGAGACATGGGTGGGGGCCTGGTGGAGGGTGCCCCTGCACTGCTGGGGGGTGGGGGTGGTGGGAGACATGGGTGGGGGCCTGGTGGAGGGTGCCCCTGGTGGCTGGGGGGTGGGGGTGGTGGGAGACATGAGTGGGTGCCTGGTGGAGGCTGCCCCTGCACTGCTGGGGGGTGGGGGTGGTGGGAGACATGGGTTGGGGCCTGGTGGAGGGTGCCCCTGGTGGCTGGGTGGTAGGGGTGGTGGGAGACATGAGTGGGGGCCTGGTGGAGGGTGCCCCTGGTGTCTGGGGGGCGGGGGTTTTGGGAGACATGAGTGGGGGCCTGGTGGAGGGTACCCCTGCACTGCTGGGGGGTGGGGGTGGTGGGAGACATGAGTGGGGGCCTGGTGGAGGGTGCCCCTGTACTACTGGGGGGTGGGGGTGGTGGGAGACATGAGTGGGGGCCTGGTGGAGGGTGCCCCTGCACTGCTGTGGGGTGGGGGTGGTGGGAGACATGAGTGGGGGCCTGGTGAAGGGTGCCCCTGGTGGCTGGGGGGTGGGGGTGGTGGGAGACATGAGTGGGGGCCTGGTGGAGGGTGCCCCTGGTGGCTGGGGGGTGGGGGGGTGGGAGACATGGGTGGGGGCCTGGTGGAGGGTGCCCCTGCACTGCTGGGGGGTGGGGGTGGTGGGAGACATGAGTGGGGGCCTGGTGGAGGCTGCCCCTGGTGGCTGGGGGGTGGGGGTGCAGGGGGACATGAGTGGGGGCCTGGTGGAGGGTGCCCCTGGTGGCTGGTGGGTGGGGGTGATAGGGGCCATGGGTGGGGGCCTGGTGGAGGGTGCCCCTGGTGGCTGGGGGGTGGGGGTGGTGGCAGACATGAGTGGGAGCCTGGTGGAGGGTGCCCCTGCACTGCTGGGGGGTGGGGGTGGTGGGAGACATGAGTGGGGGCCTGGTGGAGGGTGCCCCTGGTGGCTGGGGGTGGGGGTGGTGGGAGACATGAGTGGGGGCCTGGTGGAGGGTGCCCCTGGTGGCTGGGGGGTGGGGGTGGTGGGACACATGGGTGGGGGCCTGGTGGAGGGTGCCCCTGCACTGCTGGAGGGGGTGGTGGGAGACATGAGTGGGGGCCTGGTGGAGGCTGCTCCTGGTGGCTGGGGGGTGTGGGTGCAGGGGGACATGAGTGGGGGCCTGGTGGAGGGTGCCCCTGGTGGCTGGGGGGTGGGGGTGATAGGGGCCATGGGTGGGGGCCTGGTGGAGGGTGCCCCTGCACTGCTGTGGGGTGGGGGTGGTGGGAGACATGAGTGGGGGCCTGGTGGAGGGTGCCCCTGCACTGCTGGGGGGTGGGGGTGGTGGGAGACATGAGTGGGGGCCTGGTGGAGGGTGCCCCTGCACTGCTGGGGGGTGGGGGTGGTGGGAGACATGAGTGGGGGCCTGGTGGAGGGTGCCCCTGGTGGCTGGGGGGTGGGGGTGGTGGGAGACATGAGTGGGTGCCTGGTGGAGGCTGCCCCTGCACTGCTGGGGGGTGGGGGTGGTGGGAGACATGAGTGGGGGCCTGGTGGAGGGTGCCCCTGGATGCTGGGGGGTGGGGGTGCAGGGGGACATGAGTGGGGGCCTGGTGGAGGGTGCCCCTGCACTGCTGGGGGGTGGGGGTGGTGGGAGACATGGGTGGGGGCCTGGTGGAGGGTGCCCCTGGTGGCTGGGGGGTGGGGGTGGTGGGAGACATGAGTGGGGGCCTGGTGGAGGGTGCCCCTGCACTGCTGGGGGGTGGGGGTGGTGGGAGACATGAGTGGGGGCCTGGTGGAGGGTGCCCCTGCACTGCTGGGGGGTGGGGGTGGTGGGAGACATGAGTGGGGGCCTGGTGGAGGGTGCCCCCGCACTGCTGGGGGGTGGGGGTGGTGGGAGACATGAGTGGGGGCCTGGTGGAGGGTGCCCCTGGTGGCTGGGGGGTGGGGGGTGGGAGACATGGGTGGGGGCCTGGTGGAGGGTGCCCCTGCATTGCTGGGGGGTGGGGGTGCAGAGGGACATGAGTGGGGGCCTGGTGGAGGGTGCCCCTGGTGGCTGGGGGGTGGGGGTGATAGGGGCCATGGGTGGGGGCCTGGTGGAGGGTGCCCCTGCACTGCTGGGGGTGGGGGTGGTGGGAGACATGAGTGGGGGCCTGGTGGAGGGTGCCCCTGGTGGCTGGGGGGTGGGGGTGATAGGGGCCATGGGTGGGGGCCTGGTGGAGGGTGCACCTGCACTGCTGGGGGGTGGGGGTGGTGGGAGACATGAGTGGGGGCCTGGTGGTTGGTGCCCCTGCACTGCTGGGGGGTGGGGATGGTGGGAGACATGAGTGGGGGCCTGGTGGAGGGTGCCCCTGCACTGCTGGGGGGTGGGGGTGGTGGGATACATGAGTGGGGGCCTGGTGGAGGGTGCCCCTGGTGGCTGGGGGGTGGGGGTGGTGGGAGACATGAGTGGGTGCCTGGTGGAGGCTGCCCCTGCACTGCTGGGGGGTGGGGGTGGTGGGAGACATGAGTGGGGGCCTGGTGGAGGGTGCCCCTGGATGCTGGGGGGTGGGGGTGCAGGGGGACATGAATGGGGGCCTGGTGGAGGCTGCCCCTGCACTGCTGGAGGGTGGGGGTGGTGGGAGACATGAGTGGGGGCCTGGTGGAGGGTGCCCCTGGATGCTGGGGGGTGGGGGTGGTGGGAGACATGAGTGGGGGCCTGGTGGAGGGTGCCCCTGCACTGCTGGGGGGTGGGGGTGGTGGGAGACATGAGTGGGGGCCTGGTGGAGGGTGCCCCTGCACTGCTGGGGGGTGGGGGTGGTGGGAGACATGAGTGGGGGCCTGGTGGAGGGTGCCCCTGCACTGCTGGGGGGTGGGGGTGGTGGGAGACATGAGTGGGGGCCTGGTGGAGGGTGCCCCTGGTGGCTGGGGGGTGGGAGTGGTGGGAGACATGAGTGGGGGCCTGGTGGAGGGTGCCCCTGGTGGCTGGGGGGTGGGGGGGTGGGAGACATGGGTGGGGGCCTGGTGGAGGGTGCCCCTGCATTGCTGGGGGGTGGGGGTGCAGAGGGACATGAGTGGGGGCCTGGTGGAGGGTGCCCCTGGTGGCTGGGGGGTGGGGGTGATAGGGGCCATGGGTGGGGGCCTGGTGGAGGGTGCCCCTGCACTGCTGGGGGTGGGGGTGGTGGGAGACATGAGTGGGGGCCTGGTGGAGGGTGCCCCTGGTGGCTGGGGGGTGGGGGTGATAGGGGCCATGGGTGGGGGCCTGGTGGAGGGTGCACCTGCACTGCTGGGGGGTGGGGGTGGTGGGAGACATGAGTGGGGGCCTGGTGGTTGGTGCCCCTGCACTGCTGGGGGGTGGGGGTGGTGGGAGACATGAGTGGGGGCCTGGTGGAAGGTGCCCCTGCACTGCTGGGGGGTGGGGGTGGTGGGAGACATGAGTGGGGGCCTGGTGGAGGTTGCCCCTGGTGGCTGGGGGGTGGGGGTGGTGGGAGACATGAGTGGGTGCCTGGTGGAGGCTGCCCCTGCACTGCTGGGGGGTGGGGGTGGTGGGAGACATGAGTGGGGGCCTGGTGGAGGGTGCCCCTGGTGGCTGGGGGGTGGGGGTGGTGGGAGACGTGAGTGGATGCCTGGTGGAGGCTGCCCCTGCACTGCTGGGGGGTGGGGGTGGTGGGAGAAATGCATTGTTGATCAGTAGTGCAAGGTGACAAGTGGGTTGGCTGGGGGGCATGCCCATGGTGGATGGGCTGCCTGCGGGACATGAGCAGGGGTGCAGGGTAGTCCCCCGTGGTGTGGGCTGCCTGCAGGGGCCGTGGAGGTTGTGGAGCGTACACCTGGGAGGACCCACACGGCCAATTCACGTGTAGAACTCCCCAGAACCCCTGAAATACACATACCCTGCTGAAATCGCGTGTGGAACTTCCCGCGTACCCCTGAAATACACGTACCCTGCTGAAATCGCGTGTGGAACTTCCCGCGCACCCATGGAATACACGTACCCTGCTCGCACTGGGCCAATCGCGTGTGGAACTTCCCGCGCACCACTGAAAGACACGTACCCTGCTGAAATCACGTGCGGAACTTCCCGCGCACCCCTGAAATACACGCACCCTGCTGGAATCGCGTGTGGAACTTCCCGCGCACCCCTGGAATACACGTACCCTGCTGAAATCGCGTGTGGTAATTCCCGCGCACCCCTGAAAGACACGTACTCTGCTCGCACTGGGCCAATCGCGTGTGGAACTTCCCGCGCACCCCTGAAAGACACGTACCCTGCTGAAATCGCGTGTGGTACTTCCCGCGCACCCCTGAAATACACGTACCCTGCTGAAATCGCTTGTGGAACTTCCCGCACACCCCTGGAATACACGTACCCTGCTGAAATCGCGTGTGGAACTTCCCGCGCACCCATGGAATACACGTACCCTGCTCGCACTGGGCCAATCGCGCGTGGAACTTCCCGCGCACCCCTGAAATACACGTACCCTGCTGGAATCGCGTGTGGAACTTCCCGCGCACCCCTGGAATACACGTACCCTGCTGATATCGTGGATATGTATGCAGCTGTAATCCTCTCTGCATCCTCACGCCTGTTCCCCTCTTCAGGCCCTTGGGGAGGTGGTGGAGGGGGTGGGTGTGGTGCTGAGGCAGATGTAGCACCAGGTGGCAGTAGAGGAGCCATGGATGCCATCAGGTTTCAGAAAAATCTGGAAGATTGGCAGCAAAATACCAGCCAAAGTAGACAATGCTTTGTCAAATAGCCAAAAGCACAATGCGGATGAGCTCTGGGGTGTGGCCTTTTATAGGGGTGCGGGTGCGCGGTTTTGCGGACACCCGACCTGTCTGCGGACAGATTGAACATCCCAATAAGGCTCAAAAAGTTCCAAAAAGTATGTAGAGAGTCAGGGTGATTGTCTGGGACATGTGCTATGGTGAATGTTTACTATAAAATACTGTGAATAGCCTGAAATTGCACTTTAAAAATGTTCGGGGACCCGGACAGTGTCCGCAATTCAGAACACACACTCAGAGTGGGTGCGGTCACATGATGTCGTCGTGAACATGTCCGCAAAGGGAATTGGTGTCTGCAGGACATCAAATGCACGGGAACGGTTGTGCGCATGTGCACGGGTGTTCTACGGACATTGTTTGGGTCCTGAAATTAATTAAAAGTGCGACACAAGTGACGCGAACAGTTACGGACAGGTGCGATGTTCGGAAAAGTTACGGTTGTGGTGCGCATGTGCATAGATGTTCTTTAGGCAGTACGGACAGGTATAGTGTCCTTAGAAAACTCCCATTTTACATATATGCGGACACCCCGGACACCAATTGTGTTCTTAGAACAGTTCCCATTAGCCTACGAACAATACGGACACCTCCATTTTGGTTATTTGCGGAAATCCCTGACACTGAGTGTGTTCTAAGAACGATTCTATTTTACTTGCGAACAGTACGGACAGGTATAGTGTCCTTAGGACACCTCCATTTTGGTTAATTGAGGACATCCGGGGCACCTCGTGTGTTCTAAGAACGGTTGCATTTTGCTTGCAAACAGTACAGACAGGTATAGTGTCCTTAGAACACCTCCATTTTGGGTTTTACGGGCATCCCGGACCCCAAGTGTGTTCTTGGAACAGTTTTAACTTGCCTGGGAACAGTATGGACAGGTATAGTGTCCTTAGGACACCTCCATTTTGGGTTTTACGGACATCCCGGACACCGAGTGTGTTCTTGGAACAGTTTTAACCTGCCTGCGAACAGTATGGACAGGTATAGTGTCCTTAGGACACCTCCATTTTGGGTTTTACGGACATCCCGGACACCAAGTGTGTTCTTAGAACAGTTTCAACTTGCCTGCGAACAGTATGGACAGGTATAGTGTCCTTAGGTCACCTCCATTTTGGGTTTTAAGGACATCCCGGACACCAAGTGTGTTCTTGGAACAGTTTTAACCTGCCTGCGAACAGTATGGACAGGTATAGTGTCCTTAGGACACCTCCATTTTGGGTTTTACAGACATCCCGGACACCGAGTGTGTTCTCAGAACAGTTTCAACTTGCCTGCGAACAGTACGGACAGGTATAGTGTCTTTAGGACACCTCCATTTTGGGTTTTTCAGACATCCCGGACACCAAGTGTGTTCTCAGAACAGTTTCAACTTGCCTGCGAACAGTACGGACAGGTATAGTGTCTTTAGGACACCTCCATTTTGGGTTTTTCAGACATCCCGGACACAGAGTGTGTTCTTAGAACAGTTGTAACTTGCCTGCGAAGTTGTAACTTGCCTACGGACAGGTATAGTGTCCTTAGGACACCTCCATTTTGGTTAATTGCGGACATTCGGACACCCGCACTGTCAGCGGACATCCTAACTGCCTTTTTTTTTTAAAAAAAAAAGCAAAAAAGAACTGAATTAAGACACATAATATTTTTGTTTTATTATATATAGATGTACAATTTATGAAAGAGAAGGGGAAGCGGAAACTGATAGAAACACAGGGGAATTGGGGGTTTCAAGAGGATGGATAGGAGGAGATGAAGGGATGGAAGTCTCATCAAAATGTTTTTCTTCGTGGAGAGGGTTTGCGGATAATTGACTGGGATATGGAGAGGGGGGACAGGTACATGTGGGACAATAGTATTTAATGTTTCCTTTTATGTGATCCTCCACAAAGTTCTTCAAATGGCTGAAATTTGCCATGAGCATGTCCATTTATTCTTCCATGCGCTGGAGAGTCTTATCCAATGTATCTTTTGGTGTACTATTTTCAATGTTTGTATGGTCTGTTAAAAAAATAAATAAATAAAAAAAAAAAAAAAAATATATATATATATATATATATATATATATATATATATATATATATACATGTTAATTGTACATAAAGTAATGCCTATTAATTCGGTTATATAGAGAAGTGTCTACCATTAGTATCACTATCTTCAGACATTGCCTCACGTGACATTTAGAAATATATAAGAACAATGAAGTACACTTACTAGCTTCTGGTAACTTGTGTTCTTACTGGTCTGTAGATCTGCTGTTGCTCTGAGATGTGCAGTTTCTATGAGGTAGTTATGTTGAAGGCTATCTTTTTTTTTATTTGGTATATATCATTTAGTACATATGGTATTTAAATGGATGGTTGATGTGTTAGATAAATAGGTTCTATTTCTTATTTATTACTACATATAATGGGCCTCATTACGACCCTGGCGCTTTGTGATGTCATCTTTGATGTCCTGGGTGTTAGCCTTAGCAGTGCACAGTGGTGGCACGAGTTATGGTTGCTTAGCTTACCGTAACTTACAAATTACAGGGGTTTTTCGGTTTTACTTGGAACCATAACGTCCCTTTAACAAAGTTTTTTTACTGAATTTCATAGGTTTTAGTAGCGCAACTTAACCATAACGTCCCTTTAACAAACTTTTTTTACTGAATATATATGATTATGTTGCACTTTCAATGCACTATGCACTTTACTGGATTTGCCCTATGCACTTTACTCTGCTAAATAAGCCACAAACATGTACATTCCATATGCCACTGTCAGCTATGATATATACAAATGAGAATGATATTGAATGTATCAGATTGTTGCTTACTCATGCATGCACAGCGTAGCATTTCACGAACAATATGCATAAATACATGGCAATTCGGTAATGCACTTTTATTGAATAAAGACTACCTTTTGAAACTTTTTTCAAAACCGGTTTCCTGAATCAACATTGAATGACTGGGGGAGTGCTTTCCAATGGACTGGAGAAATAACAGTCATCTGGACATATATATATATATATATAGCGCAACTTAACCATAACGTCCCTTTAACAAAGTTGTTTTACTGAATATATATATATATTACATGGCAGGTGGTAGCGGCCATGTAGTTATAGTTAAGTTGGTGTTTCCATAGGAAGAGCACTTTTTGGGCGGCTTATAACTTCGCTCACCCTGGACGAATCCTCACCAAACTTTGCAAAAAAGTATATGGTCCACTTTGAATTTTTTTTGCAAAGTTTGGTGAGGATTCGTCCAGGGGGGGAAAAGTTATAGGGGGGTCCCAAAACTTTTTTTTTTTCCCATAGACTGAATGGGAAAAAACTGCTACAGCCCGAACCGCTGGACGGATTTACACCAAATTTGTGGCAGGAGCGGCGGCCTGGTCCCGAAAGCGTGGTTTTGCAAATTTGGTGTAAATCCGTCCAGTAGTCTTTTTAAAAATGACCAAAATGTAAGGCAAAAAAATTAGTGATATCTGTGTTCGCTTCGCGGACGGACTTCCCTGTTCGCTCCGCGGACAGCACCCCGATTGGCCCATGGCCTTGCGTCATGTCCGCGGACATGTGACGTGTTCGCTGATTGGACGGCGAGGGGCGTGGCGCGCGTCAGATTTTCTGTGTTCACAATAGAAAATCAGTCTGCTCCATGCTGTTAAGGACCAAGCTTTCTGTTACCTGCACATCTTTAATTTCAAAAGGAGATTTCGGGCACAACTTTTAAATGGTTTGCAGAGGCATCTCTCAAATGGGAGCTGCACTCCTGGGATAGCTCTGTGAGTTGAGCAACTGCTTCTGATGTGTGTGGTAAAATGAGTTTTCCCTCATTGGAATCAGAGTCCCACCTAGCCTTAAATGGTAGCTTACAACATGCGAACCACTGGAAATGGGCAATGAAACAACACATACCCATGTGTGTTGCTTGATTTTTGAATGTTCCACATTACACAACATGAACAAAGTTAATCCAGGCATCTGCTTGATTCCCAAATTTAAAGTAGTCTTCTGGTAAATGAGATGTTACATGATATTGGGTCTATTGACTCAGTTGATGGCCTTTGAACCTGAACACGTTTTCCAATCCCAAATCTATCACTTAATCACAAAATAGTGCGATATTGGATGTATAATTGAATCTCCTCCTGCCACACAAATCGCAAATATGTATATTGTAAGAATTAATCTCTAGTGTGCGGTGTGGTGTGCCATAATATATTCTCAAACTGCCCATCACATCCAGGTTTCTGTAATCCAATCTCAACCAGACTCCACAAACCATATGGTCTAATACACAAACTAAAAATGCTCAATCAGTGAAAATTCTTAGGAGCAGTGCTAAGAATGCATTACCCAAAACAATAGCATGACGAGCTGATTCACAAAACCCAACGGTGCAGAGGAAAAACTGTAGCACCGTACACACCGACAACACTCCCCCAGGGCAGCCCAACATTGTGCAGCAACAGTTGCGCCTTGGGCATACACTGTGCCGCGATGGGCTCAAAACAGGCACAATCAAATGTCTTAATGAACAACTGTCACTCGCCAACCTCCAGGCAAATGCAGTCTGTAAGTGGCCCTATAATGCAAGGGCTCACCATAGAACCATGAAGTATCGAGGGACTGCCAAGTGTGAGTCACTGCAGAATACTGCTCCATGAAGTGAAAGCAATTACATCTGAAACTGGCCCAACAGTATGACTGATGCCTCTGCAGCATCTGGGTCTGATGCAATATTGCTTGCACTGGAGGATGTTGCTGGTTTGCAGCTGTTGAAGTGCATGTGTGGCCTGAATCTGATTACAAAAAACAGGGAGTACCCACTTTTGTAAATCTAATTTACGAAAACCATTTGGTTGGTGGGTTTAAATAACCAGAAAATTGGCTAAGAAAAAAGATGCCAATATGTAGAGCATAAATTTGGTCTCGTTCACGGACAAATACTATAAAAAATTAATGAGTTTGCCCTCAGTATTAGGAGCGAACATTAATATTCCAACAACAAATGTCCAGTCTAACGATTTAGAAACATTAACACAGAAGAAGAAGAAGCTCATTAGGACTGAATCACATGGCTAACTTATGTTGGGTTACTTGAAGGCTAGGGTAATACCCGAGGGCCTCCAAGTGAAAAATGTAGGCATAGTATTTATGAACAGCACAAAATGTAAAGGTACATTTAGTGGTGTTAGCAATAAATGCTCAAGGGATTTACTCATACTAGTTATAGAGACATCTAAAGAAGAGACCAAACAACAAAAAGAAGAGATTGAACTTTTGGAAACTAAAATAAAACAGGATGATACAATTAAAGATATCAAAGAACATTTGGCAAAAATAGAGGAGGAAATCAGCAAATCTAAGAAACTTACATTAGATCAAGATCTGGAATCTGAAAAAAGATGTAGAACAGTACAAAGAGACAAAAACGTACCCATATCTGATTGACTCTTATTCTGAAGATCTAAATAAACAAAGTCAAGGCCGAGGTGGCAATACAGGCAAGCGAAGACGAAATTATATACATTTCTCAAGCACTTCCAATAGTTCCACTAGCAGTGGTTCAGATGCAAGCTCTTCTAATACAGCAGGTACATCAACTGGACAACAACTACAGTTTTTCCAGGGGCAGGGGAAAAAGGCTGCAACAAATATCAGGGCCCTCCAAGAATGCAAACTAAGAATTGGAATGGACCACCCCAGATCTGATAGTTCCAATTTATAATTTGACAAAATACATCTTGTACGAAGCATAAACTAGAATGTTGATGAAGGGTTTAACTTTTGTCCCCATGACTAGAGCTAATAACTTTCAGACAGAAGTGGAATTGCAAAAATTCTTCCGGTTGATACACTTGAAAGATTTTTTCTGACATCCAACGACTAAATAAAAGAGAAAGATATCACTGGTCTGAAACCACTGTCAAGGTTTACACCCAATGATGCGATGGTGAGCCCAGCAATATTAGTCTTTGAGAATTGAATCATCTCCAAAATAAAAGGTCTCTTAAAAATTAAAAATCACCTTAGGGATAACTTGTGAAAACAGGAAAGGATTGCTTTGAACAGCCTCAAGAGCAATGACATTTTTGTCGTCAAACCCGCAGATAAGGGCGGGGACATCGTGTTATGGGAAAAATCTGCTAATGAGAAAGAAGTCCTGAAACATCTTCATGACCTCTCCTTTTACCGGAGACTCAAAAAGTGATCCAACAAATTGGTTGAAGGAAGAAATAGAGAGCCTATTGAAACATGCTTTCGAAGAGGGCTGGATTGATATGGATGAAAAAGCTTTTTTATAATTAATAGTCATCTCACAATCCCGGTCTTCTACATCCTCCCAAAAATTCACAAGGCCTCCCAAACACCACCTGCGAGACCAATAGTGTCAGCGATCAATTCGATTTTAGAACTGCTGTCTAGGCGGACTGGTTTCTTCAGCCTTTTGTATCCAAAATGCGATCATATATAAAGGATACTACAAGTATGATTAATATCATTCAAACACTAGAGATTTGTTGCAATGACACACTAGTAACCCTAGACGTGGTATCTCTATACACCAGTATACCACAACAGGAATGTGTTGAAGTGATGTCTGGATATCTCAATAAACAAACTACCACCTTAGACAAAGTTCCAATGGCATTCATCTTGGAATGTATCAGACTGACACTAACAGAGATTTTTTTTCTTTACGAGGGTACCTATTTTAATCAGTAACATGGGACATGTATGGGTGCAATCTTTGCCCCAGACCTTGCAAATCTTTATATGGATAACCTTGAAACGAATTCCATCTTTCATAAGGATAACCCATTTCATAATAATATTGTGGCATGGCATCGATATATTGATGACATCTGCATGAAATGGAGGGGTCAAATTACAGAATTAACATTGTTCCAAACATGGTTGAATGGACAGAAACCGTTCATAAAATTCACGATTGAATATAATGAGCATAAAGTACCATGTTTGGTCCTGGAGATTATGAAGACTATTGGAAACTGTCCTATATAAGAAACCCATGGACAAAAATATGTTGCTAGAATACAGCAGTTTTCATCCACAAAGTCTAAAAGAAAGTTTTCCCATTGGACAGTTCCTGCATATACGCAGAAACTGTAAACAAATGCAAGCATATAAACATCATGGAAAAGCTCTTAAAATCTGACTCAAGGATCGGGGATACCCAAGAGAAACCATACAACAAGCTTATAACAGAGCTCAACATACAAATCGGGAAAATTGTTTACATCCTACAAACAAAATCAACCTGGATAAAAGTACATGCGTGAGCATGTTTAGCCCAATAAGTAACTCTCTCAGAAAAGTCATTTTAAAAAACTGGAATATGGTAAAAAAAAGATTTTGACCCACCTACTCCACATTTTGCATTTAAAAGACACAAGAATCTGAGAGATTAATTGGTCCACACTTACCTTGTTAACAATAATGTGAAAATTGGACAAATCCTGCTGTGGGGGCTTCCACCAGTAGTGGGACACCACAGATGTGGAAAATGTTCTGTCTGCGGACAGACTAAAGATATGAAAACTATAATTCTGAAAGGAATGGAAATACAACTAATTGCCTGACACAATGGGCTTTATACATTACTAAATGCCCCTGTGATTTATATTATATAGGCAAAACCAAGCAACAAATCTGACAAAGGATATGCAAACACAAATCGTGTACAAAAAACAATGTGGATAACAAACCACTTGTGCCAAACTATATACACAAACAACATATGTTCATGGATATCTTTTGGTGCATACTTCAAGTGATAAAACAATCTCCAAGAGGAGGTAATCGAGACATTGCCATACAAAGGTACGAACAACAATGGATTTATGATATGGATACAGTAAAAAATGTATTAAACATAGCGCTAGAATGGAATTTGTTCGTAGAGAACCATTGACAAAACAATCTTGTAGGAATACACACTAAATACACGCTTATGTTTGAAGAATATAATTTCTATGGAAGACCAGTTCCATGAGCTGTAGATGTGTAAATGGAATGGTCCTCCAACTACATTGAAAGTTAAAGTACAGATCCAACACTTTTGCTCCAACAGATATATTTTTCTAATCATCTCTAACAGGTTCCTCTAAGAATCTGTATATGTAAGGGCGAAAATAGTACTATAAACATCAAACTACTATTCTTTACATAGAAATAAGAAAGAAAAGAAAAAATGTTTCCTTTTCATATCAACAAAATAGCATATGCTGTAGATCAGGGATACTTTGGTTAACAGGAAAAAGAAAAATGAAAAAGAAAACCCCCACAGTAATATAAATAAATACCATTAAGATGTCATTCATATGACTGACAAGTACAACTTGGTCCTATTGTGAGTTTCTGAACAACTGATAAGTATTTGTGTCAGCGTTGGTTTTGTTTTGGTTGAACTACCAATGGTACCACGTGACAGGTATTGAGTTAGATGGTCTTTGTGGTCTTTCAAAATGAAGAAAATGTGGATTGCAACGATATGGATCCAAGTATATCGGATGTGACACCTCACCCTTGTAGTTTGCAACAAAAAAAACATAATAATAAAATCTGTGGTACAAATGTAGAGGCAACATTGAGACAGCAATCACGTGACAGTCTTTGCAAACGTCACGTGACAGCAACTAGCTCAGGAAGATATGCGAACGTCACTCGAGGTAACTTATTATGAAGAAATTGGGGATCATAATAACACAAATCTAAATGTATAGGAAGTGATATTTCACCCTCGTAATTGGCAAGAAAACCAATAATAAAACTTGCAACACAAATGCAAAAGAAGAAATGAGATAGTGATCACGTGACATCCTTTGAAGGCGTCACGTGACCACAGCGAATCTATGAAGACAGGCAAATGTTATTCACCGAAAACTAGACGCTATCAAGGAGCTATCCCGAAGAGCTGCTGGAGCGAACATACAACGTATACAAATAACATCCTCGTTTGGACACGTTATGCAAATAAAACATTTTGGAATAAAATATCAATCCAACGGAGACACACCCGAATGAATTGTAAAGAGGGAAAATACTACAGGGAATGGAATAATTAAGTGAAGGAAAGCAACCTAATAGACGCAGGGTTAAATACAATTTGTTGGTTGACAGGTAGCTACAGGACCCTAAATCAACAGACTTCAAATAATAGGTCGGCTCAATTCCAAGCTCAAGTCTCCAATTTGGTGTTGTTGGGCAACAGGTTAGTGAACATATAGGTCGTATTTGTGAGAACTAAAATATCATCTCCTTAGAAAAGTTTTTATAAAATATTATCCAGACGTTTACCAAAGTGGTGACAGTGTATTTTTTGTAGATTGAAATTGAAACATGATCATTGGGGTTACAATTGAATTCTTGAATGAAAATAAATTGTCCTGAAGATGGCCTCAGCAAGCACCATACCAACAGCACTAGAGATAGTGCATTATGGTCTATGAAGGCCGAAACACACGTCGACTTGTGAGGAAGTATTAACATCTAGCTTCCTATTTCTTTGTTGTAATACCATAGTAGTGGTTTCCAAAAGAAATCTCATGTGTCATTGATTCAATTAAAAAGTGTGAATTGTAATTAGGAGTGTCACTAAGAATTATGCTCTAATTGCATCCCCCTCAACATCTAATAAACATGGAGAGGAGAATGTTATGTCACTTATGTAGCCTAATTTTTCTTCATGAATAATATTTTGTATTATGAATTTTGCTTGTATGTGGAATTGTATTGTATTAATGTTTCTGTACAGTCTTGGATAATGTGTTTATGATATGACTGATCATATGTTTTATGTGTTTTAAGAGTATTAATAAAATTGCAAATATTGTTTTGTAGTTAAACTTTCGTGGAGATTTTGTCTATCTACTGAAAAAAGAAAGTAGATAAACGTGTCACTGCCTTGCTGTTCACTTGGGGAGAAAGAGAGGGGTAGTCAATCTTGAGGTGTGTGATCACGTACATGTATGGCTACAGCATGCGTAAGGAGAAAACCTAGAAAGGGAATATTGACGATGGATGAGTAGTTGATGAGGCATTTTGGGTCCAGTCTTTTTCACTTGACAATTGTAAGCATTTCCAGGTCCTGATTGTCAAGGAGAAGGTGCCATGACTAAGGGAGGTGTGGATGATTGTCAGCTAATGTTCGATTGCTGCAGGTCAAAGGGTCTGGAGTACGTAGGCAGAAAGGATGTTCACCATGTAAAATGTGCCCTTCAGTGAACATAGGCATGTACACAGATGTCCCATGGTGAGAAACTCAAACGTTGCCAAGTCAGTAGTCATTAAGCAAAATGGGATGTGGGAAGTACAATCGTTTGTGCTGTTTCTGACTTACGGGCATGTGGATCCAGAACAGTTACTACATGATGATACATTCCATAGTATTGGAGGCCTCCACGAATGACTTTATGTATGTATTGGCTCATGCAGTGCATCATGGCCCAAAGAGGAATATGCCTTTGTTGCTCCCCTTTCCTATGGTGTCCATGCATATTTGGCCTTGGCACTGTTCATCATTTCTCTGTGTATAGTGCACACTGACCTGAGGTGGCCCTGCATAAAAGGAGTACAGGAATCTTCCTAAATCACTCCTTCTCTTCTCATGCTTCTATTTTAGAGGTTGAGGTCTTCAGTGTACCAGGCTGTGGAAGGTCAAGGCTACAGGGTTTGGTAGTACACAGGTGCATGGTGCTTGATGTTGTCAGCAAGACTATTGTACATTGTGAGAAAAGTGAGTTGCAGTCTTGTGCGAAGGAGGTTGCTGAGCTCTAACCATGGAAAGTGACTGAGTGTTCTAAAGGCTTTTTTGCTGCCTTGCGGTTGGATTTGCTTGACTGAGGTGGTGTGATTAATAGAAAAGTTAGTTGTCAGATTCACCAACAAGCACAGTGTGATTGGACACCCATGACAGAGGTTGTGTATGGTGTTTATGATGAGGAAGGGGATAGAACTGTTTATGTGTTTTGGCTATATTATGAACTATGTCTGGGTGAGAGTTTTGAGAATGTACTGGGCAGCTTCCTTCAGTCAATGTTTCCAGGAGCAGTACAAATACTGAAGACACTGCGTTAGAAGGTGTTGGGGTGATTGAGAGACATTTAGTTGAGAAAGTCTGTGAAGACTCCAATTGAACATGGAATGTACTTAGGTGGGAGTGACATGAAGTTCAGGCTGATGATATCTGTTGTTGAATTTGGGAAGTGGCTGAAGAGTTAGAAGAAAGTGCCACTAGTGTTGACGTTCATTATGGTGTATGCACATAAACCATAGTAAATGATGGCCATGCCTCTCACCATCTTCAATGGACTGTCTGTTCATAGTAATCTGTAGAAATTGTGGATGAGGATCTCTTGTCTGTGGGTGTAGGTGAGTGATACAGGTTTCAGTCATGAGGAAGGTTTACAAATAGTGTGTGTGTTCTAGCTTGGCAACATATGATGTGTGTCACTCCTCATGTAGTGGGGCCAGATGTAGTGCTTATAGGACCGACGGTGACATGTGTGAGCAGCAGCATCACCAATGAGTGGAAATGGTGTATTTGGGCTGGTGGAAGATAGAGGGCTATTGAAATCACGACAGGGAGAACACCTGTAAGGAGCAGGGTGTATGGTTGTGGTACCTTCTGGGCCGAACCTGCCCACACAGATACTAGCCTGTCGTATTTCTGTCCTACCCTTTGGACGGCTGGGAGATGGATGGGTAGTGACCTAACAGTGAAAAAAGGAAAACAAGGGGCAGGGTTGCACAGGTGGGTGTGGCAGAGGGAACGTCACCTAAACCACTTACACTAACTGTCCACCTGCACAAAGGTCCTTAGCTTCCACAACGACATATGCAAATCCTTCAAATACAATTCCCTCGTGTAAGGTAAATGCATAAGCCCTGCCATCCAAACCTTGGTCCCCTCTAATCTGTATGTGGTCTATGCCCCGTTGGAAGCCATCCGGTCCACCACACTGGCACACCTGAAAGGTGTCCAGCATGTTGCAGCATTATACATCAAAGGACAGCTAAGCCTAACACAGCTAAAAACCCTCATTGAAAACCATTGGCTCCCAATTCAAAGGCATGCCACCTTCAAAATAGCATGCACCATCTACAAGACTGTTTCTCTCAAGGCCCCAAGATAACCTATGCATCTCTTTAGCCCTGCAATGCCCCAGAAGCAAGGACATGTGCACACTTTCAATCCACTGGGCAAGGAACGAACCATAACACAGGACTTCTCTGTCCATGACAACAGACACTGTAACACCCTAGCAGTCAAGATCGGACTCACTGACACACGTCTACCCCTCATGAATGACCCCCATAACATCATCTACATGGAATGGCTTCTCTACAACAGCTACCACTACTCCCCACCTAAACTGACATTGACCTATCTCATCCGCATGCCACATCACCTGGTCGCATGCAAATTCCTTGCTGCATATTTGCCTGCACTACCCCATTAATAATTTCCTACACCCTTCTGTTTATTCCTTGCCAAATAGTCCAGTCGAATCCAGATGAAAATACCCATATAACCACATAAGTGCTCCATAGCTTCTTGAAGCAAGCGTCACCATCATTAAACATGCAAATGAAAATAATAGGAAGAAAGGTTCAGAACCCCCCACTGCCCACATCACCTCCTTACCCCAAACCAACCATTTACAGTAATAAACTGCCTTCATGTATATCAAACGCTTGAAGGTGTATTGCAAGTTAGTTTTCCAAGAGACACAAACACTCATTACACAAACTATGGAACATGGGGATTATGTGCCGGACATATAGCAACATATCTGTGAACCCACTCTGACACACACTCAACAGCAAGCAAACACAGTAACCACATATGACAATAACAATGCAGCTCCATGTACTGTCATATAACATGTAGTAATCTAAAAGGACACACAATATTAAAATATGTGAACCTAGGTACAATAAGGAAAGGAAACCTGTCAAAACAAAGATGAGACTATACTTCCCAAATAATAATGCTGCACACCAGGCTGCCAATATATAATCCTGCTGCTGCCACATCTGTGCATACATAGCTGTCACCTGTGTGTGCACCCTTATATTTTTCTCCTGTTGTGCATGTGTGATGCTGCATATCTGCTGCACCCTCGTATCCACCTTTATTTGAATGTCATGCCTTCTCTGATACAACAGCTCTTACGGCCTGGCAATCATCTGTTGAAGGTGATGATTCTCCCACCAGAAAGATGAGTGTTTGTGTAGAAAGGATCCCCCATCATGGCACTGTCCCGGTATGTCTGCAGGGCCACCACAACCTGTCTTCCACTTTGCAGCATTGCAGGGCCAGAGCTATGCCTCTCCCCCTCCAGTTCATAGATGGATGCTATCTTATCCTCCCCTGTACAGTACTCCTCCTCCAGCATGGACAATGGCACATCCAGAAATACATAGGCCCCACTTGACGTAGTATTGGGCACAAATTTGGAGGTGGTGGAGGTGGCCATTGAAAAGGCATGTCCAAGTAGACCATACCTGCTCAGTGCTGTCACCAGTTTGTTGAAGAGCATGACCACCTTTCTATGATGTTGTGCGCATGCTGTTGAGTATCACAGAGAGCACTGCGCTGAAGCAATCCACCCAACAGAAGCAGCAGCACTGTCGTTTGGATGACCTATTCTGCTAAAGAGTCAGGCATTGTTTGGATGGAGGCATCAGAGAAGGTAAGTAGGGCTGCATCTGATGAGCAGGAGGATGTGCAGACACCTCCATGTTGTCATACACACCAGCCTGTCTCACACCCAGATCTGTAGCATACTCATCCCCATCTGATCTTCCACGAGAAACAGAGGGCAAGCCATCAATGTCCTCCACCTCCCATGCCACACTGAACCCTGACACCACAAATGAGGTATTTAGGCTCTGTTGCTCCTCTCTCTCCTGCAAAACACATCCCTGTCCCTCTGCTCTTAAGGTTTCCACAATAATGACCTCACCAATGCCCTCACCCTCAGCAGCTGCAGGCACATGCCCCTGCATGGAGCACAATGTCATGAGAGTGCCTGGGGTCCATTTCTACGTCTATTTATTTCTATTTAAATTCATAACACGTCTAAGCCTGCAGGCGTCAAAGCACACAAAAAGACATTTAGACAACATACAATAACAGGACATGTACAAATGAAAAACAGGTCCATGTGGTAAGTGGTCATAACACACTTAACTATCAGGTGAACGAGAGAGTCTTCAATCTCTTGTGGAACACTGAGAAATTCCTTTCCACAGAAAGATCCACAGGGAGAGAATTCCAAGCTGTAGAGGCATGCACTGGGAAAGAGAGGCCACTACCGCTTGATCTTTTAGATCGAGGACAGATTAATCTGAAGGTGTTGGAAGAACGGGTCGATCTGGTCTGCTGTTGTTGAGTAAGGCTCAGCTTGATATAAGGATTTGCACCAGTTAAACATTTGTGGACCATGTCGTTTAGCTTAAACTGAATTCTGGAGGGAATAAATAACCAATGGAGGGCTCTCGTGTGATCCAAAATGTGGTCTCTTTTAGAACAACTTGTAGTTTATGTAGAGCAAATTTACTGGACCCACTAAGGAGAGAGTTACAGTAGTTTAGTCGGGGCAGAATAATCGCTCCCTCAAGGGTTTCACAATTTTTGGAGGACACATATGGCTTCACTAGCCTCAGTAACCTTGTTTGTTAATGCCTCGTTTGGCTCCAACACGGTGCCAGCTAGTATAAAAGAAGCACGGGTGACCCCGCTCCTAAAAAAAACAAGCCTGGACCCACCAATCCCCACAAACTACCGACCAATAACTACGGTCCCGTACTTGCTAAAAATAATAGATAAAATAGCCTTCACCGAAATCCAAACCCATTTAGAGCAAAACCAGCTCCTGGGTGCCAGACAATCTGGATTTCACCCCAACCACAGTACCGAAACTGCACTCCTCGACTTGAAAATCCAGATGAATTCCACAAGGGATGCAGGAAAACTCTGTATACTTTTGCTGCTAGATCTATCTGCCGTATTTGATTTAGTGGATCAAGACTAATTCTGTGCCACTCTAACAAATGACTTCAGATTCTCAAGGGAGGCAACCCTCTGGGTGAAATCCTTCCTAGCGGACCGTACTTCACGAGTATCTACTGAGAAAGAGTCAGCTGACCCCATCCCAGTGCCCATAGATGTACCCCAAGGATCTTGCCTAATGGCCACCCTCTACAATGCCTATACTAAGCTATTATTTGCAGCAATATGGGTCTCATCTACACCAACTTTGCAGGTGACACCCAGATCCTCATCCCCATTACAGGTAACTATGATCAGGACACCCTACTCATTAACAAAATGTATGCAATAATACAAAATTGGATGGCTCACAATAGCCTCTGCCTCAATGATGAAAAAACAGAGCTTCTCATTGTGGGTTCTACAACTAAAATGAATGCCCTCCATCCCGACTATTCAACAATCAATATTGATGGCACTCTGATACCAGTACATAAACAGGTCAAGACTCTACGTGTCTAACTAGACGCTAACCTAACTATGACAAAACAAGTTAATGCCCTCTCCTCAGCCACATCCTACACCTCCAAACTTATTGCCCTAAGTCACAAATTCCTTACACCTAAAAACTCTATTACAATAGCCTGGGCCTTAATACTATCCAAGTTGGACTACTGCAACGTACTCCTATTAGGCACCTCTAACACCAATCTGGCCAAACTACAATTAATGCAGAACAAAGTACTACAAGCAGCCATAGGAATTAAAAAGTGTGACCACATGTCGGACATTAGGAGAGAAACCCATTGGCTACCCATCAAGTGAGAATCATTTTCAAAACTCTATGTATTATGCATAAAGGTCTTGCCATAAAAGTGCCTAAATATATCAATAACACAATAGCTAAAAAAGCTTTGAACAGAACTCTTAGATCAAATTAAAACTCACTCCTTGAGATAACGTGCTACAAAAGCTCTAGAGCAGTGGGTAGCAGCTGTATAGTCTTGGCCCCTAAACACTGGAACACATTCCCCATAAATATCAAAACCGAAGAGTCCTTCCAATGCTTCAAAGAATCACTAAAAACATGGTTGTTCAACCAATTTTAACTGATTCTTACCCAGCCCAATGAATCCTATACCTCTGCCTTCAGCCTCAAATAATGTCACATGTTTCAGGTAGTGTTAACTAATGATTCCATACTTTGTAATTTTTATGCAATTCTTTTTCATCCACGTATTAAATATGTATGATTGTACTCATAACTAAGATGTCTGTAACTACGCTGTGATACCTCAGGGTCTGGGCGTAAAACACATCTAATAAATCAATAAATAACCTCAGGTGGTACAGAGACAGGTGTCAGCTCACAGAGATGTGCCAAAGATCACTCCAATGGTCTTTTCTGAACAAGAATATCATGCCCCTCAATGTTAAAATTCGAAAAACAGGAATCCAGCTTTCCTCTCGCAAGAGGTGAACAAAAGATTAAGGGTGCCATCTTAGAACTATTCAGGCAAAACCAGTTTGCTGACATCCAATGCTAAATTGTTTATATTCTGTACCTTGATCAAGTCATCAGTATAATCACATATAAGTTCAATAAAAAACTGGGTGTCATCAGCATAATTAGTGAATAAAACATCATTTAGCAGATTGCATAAAGGTGAATATAAACATTAGAACGGGATGGAGACAGCCAGGCGCCCTGAGGCACACACAGGTAATGCCTGATTGAGAGGAGGAGGCTTGGTCAATAGCTACCCTTGACATGTGATTATCAAGAAAGCTGAGCCAATTGATAGCTTCTCTTGAGCATGCACCAGTATTCATCAAAGTTGATAGTAACCTTTCGTGATCCACAAAGTAAAATGCTGATGATAGATCCAAGAGTATAAGGAGACAGGATTTGCCTCTGTCAACAATATCTAGCATTTGGGTGTGAAGATCGACCAGGGCACTTTCCGTGCTAAAATTGGAACAGAATCCAGACTGTCTATGATGTAAAATATTGGAATATTCAAGGTGGCTTTGGAGTTGGCTGGTGGCCATTTTATCAACTAATGTAAGCAAGAAAGGAACATTGTGATTGGTCTGAAATTACTAGTGTTAGAGGGATCAAGACCTGATTTATTTTGCCTGCGGTGTCACTACAACATTTTAAATTTTGTCTGGTACGATTTTGTGATTAAAAGAAGCATTTGAGAAAAATGTAAAAAAGGGGCAAACATTTTCAAATTGTTCAGAATTAACTTTGGCAAAATGAAGTCCTTTGGGCAGGAGGTGGGACAAATGTTTTTGCAGGGCGACCGCCAACTCACCAATGGAGATGGTGTAAAAATTGAAGAGTAGGCCGGGCGCTGTGACCGTATGCCTGGGGCTGCAGAAGTTAATGGTCGAGCATCACTAGTGGAATCTTCCGAAATATTAACCCTAATGGCATTGATCTCATCTAAGAAGGCATGCTGGTTTGTTGTGCAATCATTATCCATGTGAAACGGTAAATCATACTGTAAATGAGGCTTTTCAAGATGTTTAAAAATAGAGAACAATTTCTGGGTGCAATTATCACCTTTCTCAATTTTACTATTAAAAAAGTATATTTTTGCATCAAGGACTTTATGTCTATAAAACATTTCTAGCTATTTCCAGTCCTGTTGATTTTTTTCACAGTTTTGTCCTTTAACCATAACCTTTCAGCACATCGCTTTTCCCGCTTTTGGTCAGCCAGAAGAACAGAGTACCAGGCATGGGAATTGGAGTCCCTCGCAATGACCATGGATTTCAGGGGTGCAGACTATTCCAGGAAACTGCTGAAGTAGTTGTAGTAAGAGTCAACTAACTGGATGGGGGAGTCAGAGGTGTCAGCCATAAGGTTACCTAGTCTGTTGTAGACCTCCACAGGGTCGATTCTATTTCGATTGTGAGTTAAGATATTTTAAAGGAACTTCGGCCTCGGCAGGGGTTTGTCAGGAAGTTTGACCTTGAATTGGTTGGACCATATACATGGGGTAATATTCCAGGAATTGAGACATATATTTCTGGAAGCAGCCAGTCTAGAATTTTACCTAAAATGAATAGTCATGGCATTATGTAGGAGTTGTTGTTCTAAAGCTATGGCCTCACTATCGGCACAGTTGTTCCACTATTGAAGTCGCCTAAAACAAGAGTAGAACAATATGGTTTGGTCAGTGGTGCTAGTATGTTCATTAACGTTTCTGTAAGATTGGGCATGTTTTTAGGAGGATGATAAATTAGTACAAAATCAGCACAGTTGTTAGCAGTAGGGGTAATTTTTAAATGCAGCGCCTCACTGTCATGGTCATGAAGTCAGGGACACAGGCATGCAGGGGTCGCATGCACAGGAGACCTGGGTGGACACTGTCCTGGTGCCTTTGGCACCAGGCTCATGAACAAAAGTAAACAAGAACATCCAGTTAACACCAAAAAGTTTTTATTATGGACATAGCACTTCAGATGCATTAACCTTTAACAATGCATCCATTAAGCAGGATGCATTAACCTTGAACCTTCCATCCATTAAGCAGCCCCAAGTGTATTCTTGGGTGTGGCTGCTAATGGATTGCCTTTGCACATGCTCACTCTCTAGGAGTGGCAGGATGTGGCTGGTAAGCCGTCTCTAATGGGCGTGCCCACAATCTCAGCTATATAAGCTGCCCCAATCCTCAAGACAGGCGCTTTGCGTTATTCTGCACTTGCAAGCAGCGTAACGTTCACCGTCCCCTGAGGTCAGACTTACCTTTGAAGATCCTGCTTCCTGAACATCCTTCTTCCTGCCAGTATACTTACCAACTAGGGGAAGCTGTCCTTACCTGTACATCTCTTCGGCGAACCAATTCACTTTACACTTTCCGGAACGCCAAAATCTTCATCTTGGCACAGCAGCATGACACGCTCCATCGTCGACAGCAGTGCCTGCAATGAAAACAGCATTATAAGAGCTCAAGAAAGACCTACTAATCATAAGGAGAAACATAGTCGCAGCTGGACTGGACTAATCCTTATCAGGGATCAGTGAAGGAACTAGATCCCATTCAACACGCCCCTGCCAGAAGTAGCAGGACGGAGAGCTTATCTTCCATAATTCACAGGTGAGCTTTATGGGCCGGCGTATGCTCACAGAAATCTTACTTTGGGGTGAAAGGTTTGAGAGGTACAACAATCACAGATTGGCGCACTCACACACTCTTATCTCCACGCAGGAGTAGTATCACCATGCACCACCACTCACAGCTTTTCTACTGAGGGAGAGGCCTGAAGGGGGTGATTCAAGTTCAGGGAGGGCTGCAACCATGCCCCAACGCCTCCACAGAGACCAGGTGAGCGTAACACTCACATTCTTCAGAAAGAACAGGAGATGTGAAGTAGTTGGTGACACCTCGAGACCTTGTTCTTGGCATGCATCTCCTCCTCAGGGGTGGGCCCCTCTACAGCTGTTTCAGACATTGCAAAAGAAGTACAAGAGAATAACATCACCATAAGAATGCGTATACGCATGTCTATTGAAAACGGTTGATGTGAACGGCAGACATTTATTTTTTCATTTAATTTTCCATCAGGAGATCGATGCGCAAGCAGCGTCGATCTCCCAATAAAAATTGTTAAAGCCATTCACACCCCAGACAAACCACAGGGTGCAAATAGCTTTCATGCCCTGCCATTTAGGTGGACATGGCCTTTAACTGCGCACAGCCCGAGTGGAGGCCTGAGCGAGGGCCTGCATTAGCTTGGGCTGGCAGGCCATTAAATGCCATGTCTGCACTCTTGGCAGGGCATGAAAGCCATAAAAGTCACAAGAATTATATAGATCATGCCCCATCAGAGTGATTTGCTGATCAATGTTTCAATTCAACAAACAGAAAATGAAACCACATTGAATAAAAGGATCCAATAGTATACAGGATATATATTGGTGAATTAAAGTAAACCCTGAAAAGGCATACAATTTCAAAAGGAAAAAGCAGGAACTATCCCATAAAAAATCCATAATCATTCAAATGAGTACATTATTTCATCAAATAAATTAGTAATTTACAGGTAGTCCTGTGAGAAACTCCCTGAATTTCATTGTTGAATCCTTACAGGTTCAGTCACTGGATTATATATAATCTGTGAGAGCCTGAGAGAGAATTCTGGCAGATGAAGTCCACACAAAAGCTTGGACGGAACCAGCATTCCCTACCTGGATTTGGAGGCTTGGTGAGAATGTTTGAGGCTTACCTGTTGTGAGGGGCCAGCAATGTGAGGCAGACATCTTTTGGATGACTGTTTAAAATATGCCATTTTATTAAATGATACATGTTATCAAACACCTCTCTATCTCTACTCTGACAAGGATTTCCTTGCCTATCAAAACTAAAGGGAAACACAGAATGTCTAGTCCTAAGATTTAAACATCATATACGCAAATAAATATATGGCAATTCAAACAACATCAACAATGCTATTCACAGTCTCTTAATGACCTCTTTATAACCTGGGTGAGCTCCCCTTCCCCAGGATTCAAGGTAAATTCAGCTTAAATATTCAACAAAAAGAAACAAGGAAATCCATGTATGTAATACAGTCTCAATTCAGTTCTTGAAGTCTTCAATGTCAAAGTAAAATTTTGTTAACCGAAGTTCCAATAACAGAAAAAACTGCTCCTCTTGGTGATAAGATTTTCCACTTCACCAAAATACCATCAATGTCATCCCAGACAAAATGCTTTTCCACAACTTCCAGTTCTCCAAGAAGAATTTTCACAGTTCAAAGGAATTGCTACTTCTGTAAATGTTAATGAAACAAAGTTCTTGGTTAAGACTTAGTGTGTCTCTCTTTACAAGATTAGGAGTCCGAGTAAGTATATTTGTCACGATGACTTCACAGGACTTCTTTTTCCACTTCAACAACTACACCATCTACAAGAGCTTACCATGAGGGCCTACTGGCGTTGCCTCATAGAATTCCATGCTCATTTGTGCTACTGAAGTCTCAAATCTACTGAAAAACAAATAAACCACCTCAGCTTCAGTACTTTATGACGCCACAGCAGCTTCGGTGCTTAGTGACTTCAAATAGGTTTTGGTTATGAGAAGATTCCCTTTCGGGTACTTCCACACCTCAAGTAGCCATGGCAATCTTCCTCTGAACAGAGGGGCAGTCTCTTTGCCTTTCTTGCCTGCTTGAAACAATTAGCAACCACACCTTCAGTATTTTGTCATTTGAAACAAATTTCAGATAGAACATGATTCACTTTTGGGCACTTCAAAACCTTCAACCAGACAAGGTACTCTTCCTCTGAACCTGAGGGGACCCTCTTTGTCTTTTGTGTCTGCCTGCAACAACAACAACCTAGAATTACCTGTGTGACACACATCTCTCTTTCTCATACAGTCTTTGGCAATGAAGGTTGTATCCACATCATAGGATGTTCATAAGTAGAAAATGTCCCTTCTCCAACCTTGCCTTTATCCCTCTGCCGACTGTTAGCCAGAATAATAACCCAGAAGCTTTACTGCCACTCTCATTGCTTCAGGTAATGCATGCATACTTATACCATAGGCAATGTTGAAGTTCTATTTGACTCACAGTATTGTTTAGACTGTGCTTTGGCTTTGGCAACAGCTGGCCTCAGTCTCAATGTGGACAATACCTTGTTCACTCTTGGCTTGGGCAATGCTTTATTTCTCCAGCTCCAAATAATGTTTAAAAATGTGACATTCTCTTTGCTATAGCGATTGTTGAGTGCGTTCATAAATATTACATGATCACTTTTCCTCCTAGAACCGTAATTATGCCCACACAAGCACTTCGTCATGTGCTTTACAAAGTTTTAAGTTTAACAATTGCTTTTTGTTTGTTTGTTTCTCACGCGAGTGAAAGAGAGAATACCTGATCATGCGCAAGTGCTGCAATTCAAGTGTTCCTTGTAAAGATTCAATGATCAACTTCACATCACTTCTACTTATACGTAAGTGATTATTTAGCTGGATACTATTGCCGGCAATGCTTGTGCAAGGAATCAGGACACCTGGTTTAACACACCAGTTAACTCATCAGCTTCTGTGTTCCTTTCTCTGTGTGCTGCACAACTTCTAAAACTTCTGGCTTGGGTCTCACCCTAAGTTACCAGGGGAATCCAGATGTGGATCCCTTGCTCAATGTTCTCAGAGAGGCACACTTCCACCTCACTGATGATGCCCAACAAGGCTGAAACATGTGTATGGGGTTGCTGTTGGTACTCTTCAGAGGAGAATTGCCTAGCATTTCGGTGCTGGACTGCCCCTGGGCAGGACAAAGACTGGGCCATCCACCAAAGAACAGGTCAATGGGCTGTGTTTGTGCTGGTAGAGACACTCGCAGAACCCCCTTTGTTTTGTATCCCCCATAGTTCATCATCCCATTAGTCAGACATAGGTAAATACAACCCCTTACAAAGTGACCGATTTGTGCAGTCAGCAGGAACCACTGTGATTTGATTGGTCCACTAGATTCAGGTACTTTGTTCGACCAGCAGCTGTACCCTTTTGGCATCACCTCTTGTGACTCCCACCTGAGAACACATTGCACCCCTAGCAGGCCTCCTTCTCTATCTCTCTTGGGAACTGAGTGCTTTATAAAAAGCACAGGCGAGGCACTGTTCTTGAGAATTAATTTCTCACATTTATTTACTCTATTTGCCCAAACACCTATATTTCAAATGGTCCAAACACTTCTCAATGGGGGCAGTAGTACTCAGAAACCTAGCTCTAAATCCGGGCAGTGCCCAGTACCAGGCCATGTTCTAATGACATTCATCCTTCACAGCTTCAGCATGAATCTAATCGTCTGAAACTAACATTTTGTTCCCAGCTCATTTGCACTGTGCAACCTGACACAATTAACTTGCTATTGGTGCTGTGCATCAACCTTCTTTCCTCATCCTTTGCTTATTGTTCACTGGGGGGAGGGATGCATAAACTCTGATAAAATGAGCAGAGCAAAAGCTCCAACGGATTGCCTAATTCGCTAACTACCAAAAAGCTGCTACTCCCAACAAGGTCTATTCCAAAATGGTGGAACTCTTGCTCACGCGACACACAGCCCTCATGTTCCTACAACACAACACACAGCCTACCTTATTGCTAAAAATCAATATATTCTAAACTCTCCTTGCTACAACCAAAACACCATATCAATTACTAATACTACTAGCTAAAAACTCTACTAAACTCTAACCTCTAAATATATAAGCAACATCATTACATTTGTTGCTCCTTCTTTCATTGAGTAAGGCGTTGTGATGCTCTCTGCAATTGTGATTACGCTATCTGCAAATAACACATGTGCCCAACTTCCAAAAGAAATGGCAAAATACTGACACTAAATGACGAACTCTCTTCGCTAATACACCTTACGCAGCCTAAACCTTTTTCCATGGTTGGGGCGTTACACTTTGGGGCGTTACACTTGAATCCCAACAATACTGTGAAACTGAGGTAATTGCCCAAGCATATAATGCTGGCCCGAAAGCATGCACAATGCTGCAATGAACCAAGTATCCCATGACACCAGGCCAACCCCAATGCCCTGCGCGCAATGTTTACCCTGACAGTTCTAGGTGTTGTGCCGGTTTCCAAGCACAGGTATTTAATTGGATAGTGCAGAAGTGGCCATACCTTTAACCACACCTCACATACATCAGATTGGTGGGTTTGGTACTTTGCGACTTAGCTGAGTACCCAGAGGTGGCACTTCAACGGCTCGGTGGTATGCATCCTCGTCACCGGAAAAGCAGAAAAGGGTCCTTTTTTGGTGTGTAAACACAGAGGTCTGCCTCCTTGAAAACCTAACACAAGGGTGCTTTATTTTGCATGTTGCAGGTTGGCAGTAACCAGGGCTTTGAAGTACAGTGATCGTAAAAGCCATAGCTGGGCTTCACAGGCCCCAGGGCATTCCCCACGTCTGTTTCTTTGATGTACTATCTTTTATTATTGGGATGGAGCAGACACAAGTGTGAAATGGAGAGTGGTAATGCCTTTCCCTGACAAGCCACAGCTCACTGGGAAAGGGCCTTTAGCATTCCATAGCCCCTCTTTCTGTGTATTCTCCAGAGTAAATACCTGCATCACATAAGCCTGAAACAGTGTAATGCATGCATACTTGTCCATTTTCAGAAGATGCGTGTGTGAAACAATTCTGTAATGTGAAGACAAGCAGGGCAATACACAAGATGTCTGGTTGGCTTGTTCAGGTAAGACATTTTCAAGCATCAGGATGTTGTAATTGTTTACAGACTCCTTGATTTCGGGAATAAGGGGTGTTTCAAATGAATGTTGAAAACAAGGAAAGTGGGTGTTTTATAAAAAAGGGGACGAGCATGGTTACAGCTTTAAACTGAGAGTGCCACCACCAGGGCTGATTGCCATTTACGTGGAAAATATGCCCCAGGTTGCACATTTATTCCAAATTAAGGATGGTGCATTAGGTGCCCTGGATTAGTAAGGAAGCCCATCCGAAAATACTAGACCCTGTAAACTAACATTACTCATTGTAATTGTTCCTCGTTTGCCTTTTGTGTGCCATTGACAGTAAATGCGATTTATTTAAATCTCTTTTTCTATTGGCCACAATTTCTCTTTATTGTTTCTACATCTCTGCTATTAAGATCCAACACTACCACTTTTCCAAACATGTGCATCTGTCGAAGTCTGGGAGAGGAAGTGAAGAGAACTTAATTTTAGTACCACCTGCTCCTCAGGTCATATTTAAAAGCGCACAATTCTCTTTTTCTTGATGAGCTATCCTCCCCCTTCCCGTTGGTTACCATAAGCATTACAATTATGATACTACACAGATGGTATCCCATGGCATGCACTAACAAAGAATAATATGGTGAGGTCCACTGGTACCCACCCCTCTTGCCATGATGACAGAGCCAACCAACCACACAATCTTAGACTATACCTTCCTTGCTCAGACTAGGCATAGCCACTTGACATCACCAATTCAGAATCCTAAAGATTCTCAGGCATCGTTTCAACATACGCTGGCATATGGTTATGTTATTCAAATTGTATGGCATGCCCCCCTGGGGGTGTGGGGTAGCATCTCCGTTGGTGACAGTGCTCTATATAAATACCATTAACAGCCTCTGCATCAAGTGCACTTTTCAAGCAATGTACACTGAATGAAAGAACTTTCGTTGTGTGTTTATTTTCTTTGTTGGCGTGGATGAGAAGGGAGGCTTTCTGACCTCAGCCCTCTCTCCATGCGATGGGCATCTGCCACCCTCTGCCAAGAGGGCATAAGAAAGCGAGGACAGGAGGAAGCGCAGCAAGAGGGCAAGAGCCCCTTTACCCTGCTAAATTTACGGAAACTGCACTGAATCTGTTACTGGGTCACCCACCGAACTCGGTCCTTGGCCCAGCCACTCTCCCCCGCACTGCCTCCCTGGCAACCCCTGCACTGTGGGACTGTTTCTGTATCCCTACAGCCCCCCTTCCCAGCCCTTGCCTGCACTTACATTGCACTTGCCACCAGCTGGCCCTTATTATTATTATTTTTTTGCTATTCTACTAACCATATACTGCACTTCCCCTCTCCCTTTCCCCCTTGCACTTTTCCCCTCACCTCTACCCTTGCACTTGCGCAATCTGAATGACACCTGGCTTAGTAGGATCTTTGTCTGTCTCCCCTTGCCCCCCCCGCCTCGTCGCGCCTTGAAACACTTGTGTATAGGCGCGTTATAAATGCCATATCATATCATATCATATGAGGAATGGAGAATGACGCATAATGGAGGAGGCAAGGAGGTGGGGAAAAATGAAGGTGAAACGAGAATGCAAGATAACAAGTGAGAGAGGATGAATGGGAGCCAGAGGAGAAATGGAAGAACAGGAGGG
The DNA here is from genome assembly GCF_040938575.1 of Ambystoma mexicanum. Lineage (NCBI taxonomy): Eukaryota > Metazoa > Chordata > Amphibia > Caudata > Ambystomatidae > Ambystoma > Ambystoma mexicanum. Next base: position 824,424,353 of record NC_090933.1, read on the forward strand.
GAAACAGGAGGGTGCAAGAGAACAGGTAGGAGAGGCACAGAATTCGGTCTGGAGAGGAGAAAAGTAAACAGTGTTGAAAAATGGCAATGGAATGGGTTGTCCAGTGCAGCATCATACCGTGGCCGTGTAGTTATGGTTAAGTTGCTGTTTCCATAGGAAGAGCACTTATTGCGCGGCTTATAACTCTGCTCCCCCTGGACGAATCCTCACCAAACTTTGCAAAAAAAGTATATTGGCCACTCTGAATTTTTTTGCAAAGTTCAGTGATGTTTGGTCCAGAGGGGTAAATGTTATAGGGGAGATTCCAAAACGTCTTTTTTCCCATAGACTGAATGGGGGAAAAATTCTGCCCACGGCTACAGGTCAAACCGCTGGACGGATTTTCATGAAATTTGCGGTAGGTATAGGGGCTTGGTCCAGAGAGCATTTTTTTGGTGACAATCCGTGCAGTATTTTTCTTTAAAACGACCAAAAATTATGTCTCAAAAAATTAGGGATATCTATGTACGCTCCGCGGTCACACTTCCCTGTTCGCTCCGCAGACAAGATAACGATTGGCTAATGGGCTCGCGTCATTACCGCAGACACGCAACATCTCTGCCGATTGGCTGCTGCGAGACGTGTTCTGCGTCAGATTGTTTGGCTGCGCCCGACATCTTGGATCCGCCGATAGAGGAGCAACAACCAGCGTACACATGCTATATTTATAAAACTCTTTTGCTGTGTCACAGAGCGTTGGGACAGGGTCAGACAGTAAGACATTGGTGAACAATGCATTTGTTCTGGGGGTCAGTCTTCACAATGTATTTTCTATGGCCACCTTGTACGCACAGAAAATGAGGGGTGTAATAACGGTAGCATTTCAGTCCATGCAGTGCACAGGAAACTTGTTACTGTTGTAAAGAGACGCATAGTGGTAGCGAACATAGAAATTGTCAACATGCCATAATTGCAATACTTTTTCCTATGGGTATTATTATATTCATTAGTATGCCGCCATGGGTGTGACATGCTACAGTGGTTGTGTGGCCAGGGCCTAGAGTCTTGGATGCATGGCTGTCGGCCGAATGCCGAAGGCCTTACTTCCAAGACTGTAGGCCCTGGCCACAACCACTGGAGCATGTCACACCCATGGATACACCCGTAGTATTGTGGATCGATGGCTAAGTTGTGGGGAGTGTGCGCAGTCTTGGGTGCATGGCCAAAGGCAATGAAACGTGGAAACAGAGTGGCCATTCTAAAAGAGATGTGGGTGTGACAGAGAACACAGTAATTTCATTCACTTCGGGGAAAGGTAGAGGAACACATCATGTATCTAACCCTCTAATAGGAAGGCGTTTGTCACAGGAGTCTGGTGTTATATTACATTGTCTACTTGCATGCATGTTATCCTGGAAATGTTGTGTTAATGGGTCTCAGAGAGCTTTGTGTTCACAATAGAAAACCAGTCTGCTCCATGCTGTTAAGGACCAAGCTTTCTGTTACCTGCACATCTTTCATTTCAAAAGGAGATTTCGGGCACAACTTTTAAATGGTTTGCAGAGGCATCTCTAAAATGAACTCCTGGGATGGCTCTGTGAGTTGAGCAACTGCTTCTGATGTGTGTGGTAAAATGAGTTTTCCCTCATTGGAATCAGAGTCCCACCTAGCCTTAAATGGTAGCTTACAACATGAGAACCACTGGAAATGGGCAATGAAACAACACACACCCATGTGTGTTGCTTGATCTTTGAATGTTCCACATTACACAACATGAACAAAGTTAATCCAGGCGTCTGCTTGATTCCCAAATTTAAAGTAGTCTTCTGGTAAATGAGATGTTACATGATATTGGGTCTATTGACTCAGCTGATGGCCTTTGAACCTGAACACGTTTTCCAATCCCAAATCTATCACTTAATCACAAAATAGTGCGATATTGGATGTATAATTGAATCTCCTCCTGCCACACAAATCGCAAATATGTATATTGTAAGAATTCATCTCTAGTGTGCGGTGTGGTGTGCCATAATATATTCTCAAACTGCCCATCACATCCAGGTTTCTGTAATCCAATCTCAACCAGACTCCACAAACCATATGGTCAAATACACAAACTAAAAATGCTCAATCAGTGAAAATTCTTAGGAGCAGTGCTAAGAATGCATTACCCAAAACAATAGCATGACGAGCTGATTCACAAAACCCAACGGTGCAGAGGAAAAACTGTAGCACCGTACACACCGACAACACTCCCCCAGGGCAGCCCAACATTGTGCAGCAACAGTTGCGCCTTGGGCACACACTGTGCCGCGATGGGCTCAAAACAGGCACAATCAAATGTCTTAATGAACAACTGTCACTCGCCAACCTCCCGGCAAATGCAGTCTGTAAGTGGCCCTATAATGCAAGGGCTCACCATAGAACCATGAAGTATCGAGGGACTGCCAAGTGTGAGTCACTGCAGAATACTGCTCCATGAAGTGAAAGCAATTACATCTGAATCTGGCCCAACAGTATAACTGGGTCTGATGCAATATTGCTTGCACTGGAGGATGTTGCTGGTTTGCAGCTGTTGAAGTGCATGTGTGGCCTGAATCTGATTACAAAAAACAGGGAGTACCCACTTTTGTAAATCTAATTTACGACAACCATTTGGTTGGTGGGTTTAAATAACCAGTAAATTGGCTAAGAAAAAAGATGGCAATATGTAGAGCATAAATTTGGTCTCGTTCACGGACAAATACTATAAAAAATTAATGAGTTTGCCCTCAGTATTAGGAGCAAACATTAATATTCCAACAACAAATGTCCAGTCTAACGATTTAGAAACATTAACACAGAAGAAGAAGAAGCTCATTAGGACTGAATCACATGGCTAACTTATGTTGGGTTACTTGAAGGCTAGGGTAATACCCGAGGGCCTCCAAGTGAAAAATGTAGGTATAGTATTTATGAACAGCACAAAATTTAAAGGTACATTTAGTGGCGTTAGCAATAAATGCTCAAGGGATTTACTCATACTAGTTATAGAGACATCTAAAGAAGAGACCAAACAACAAAAAGAAGAGATTGAACTTTTGGAAACTAAAATAAAACAGGATGATACAATTAAAGATATCAAAGAACATTTGGCAAAAATAGAGGAGGAAATCAGCAAATCTAAGAAACTTACATTAGATCAAGATCTGGAATCTGAAAAAAGATGTAGAACAGTACAAAGAGACAAAAACGTACCCATATCTGATTGACTCTTATTCTGAAGATCTAACTAAACAAAGTCAAGGCAGAGGTGGCAATACAGGCAACCGAAGACGAAATTATATACATTTTTTAAGCACTTCCAATAGTTCCACTAGCAGTGGTTCAGATGCAAGCTCTTCTAATAAAGCAGGTACATCAACTGGACAACAACTACAGTTTTTCCAGGGGCAGGGGAAAAAGGCTGCAACAAATATCAGGGCCCTCCAAGAATGCAAACTAAGAATTGGAACGGGCCACCCCAGATCTGATAGTTCGAATTTATAATTTGACAAAATACATCTTGTACGAAGCATAAACTAGAATTTTGATGAAGGGTTTAACTTTTGTCCCCATGACTAGAGCTAATAACTTTCAGACAGAAGTGGAATTGCAAAAATTCTTCCGGTTGATACGCTTGAAAGATTTTTTCTGACATCCAACGACTAAATAAAAGAGAAAGATATCACTGGTCTGAAACCACTGTCAAGGTTTACACCCAATTATGCGATGGTGAGCCCAGCAATATTAGTCTTTGAGAATTGAATCATCTCCAAAATAAAAGGTCTCTTAAAAATTAAAAATCACCATAGGCATAACTTGTCAAAACAGGAAAGGATTGCTTTGAACAGCCTCAAGAGCAGTGACATTTTTGTCATCAAACCCGCAGATAAGGGCGGGGACATCGTGTTATGGGAAAAATCTGCTAATGAGAAAGAAGTCCTGAAACATCTTCATGACCTCTCCTTTTACCGGAGACTCAAAAGTGATCCAACAAATTGGTTGAAGGAAGAAATAGAGAGCCTATTGAAACATGCTTTCGAAGAGGGCTGGATTGATATGGATGAAAAAGCTTTTTTATAATTAATAGTCATCTCACAATCCAGGCCTTCTACATCCTCCCAAAAATTCACAAGGCCTCCCAAACACCACCTGCGAGACCAATAGTGTCAGCGATCAATTCGATTTTAGAACTGCTGTCTATGCGGACTGGTTTCTTCAGCCTTTTGTATCCAAAATGCGATCATATATAAAGGATACTACAAGTATGATTAATATCATTCAAACACTAGAGATTTGTTGCAATGAATCACTAGTAACCCTAGACGTGGTATCTCTATACACCAGTATACCACAACAGGAATGTGTTGAAGTGATGTCTGGATATCTCAATAAACAAACTACCACCTTAGACAAAGTTCCAATGGCATTCATCTTGGAATGTATGAGACTGACACTAACAGAGATTTTTTTTCTTTACGAGGGTACCTATTTTAATCAGCAACATGGGACATGTATGGGTGCAACCTTTGCCCCAGACCTTGCAAATCTTTATATGGATAACCTTGAAACGAATTCCATCTATCATAAGGATAACCCATTTCATAATAATATTGTGGCATGGCATCGATATATTGATGGCATCTGCATGAAATGGAGGGGTCAGATTACAGAATTAACATTGTTCCAAACATGGTTGAATGGACAGAATCCATTCATAAAATTCACGATTGAATATAATGAGCATAAAGTACCATTTTTGGTCCTGGAGATTATGAAGACTATTGGAAACTGTCTTATATAAGAAACCCATGGACAAAAATATGTTGCTAGAATACAGCAGTTTTCATCCACAGAGTCTAAAAGAAAGTTTTCCCATTGGACAGTTCCTGCATATACGCAGAAACCGTAAACAAATGCAAGCATATAAACATCATGGAAAAGCTCTTAAAATCTGACTCAAGGATCGAGGATACCCAAGAGAAACCATACAACAAGCTTATAACAGAGCTCAACATACAAATTGGGAAAATTGTTTACATCCTACAAACAAAATCAACCTGGATAAAAGTACATACGTGAGCACGTTTAGCCCAATAAGTAACTCTCTCAGAAAAGTCATTTTAAAAAACTGGAATATGGTAAAAAAAAGATTTTGACCCACCTACTCCACATTTTGTATTTAAAAGACACAAGAATCTGAGAGATTAATTGGTCCACACTTACCCTGTTAACAATAATGTGAAAATTGGACAAATCCTGCTGTGGGGGCTTCCACCAGTAGTGGGACACCACAGATGTGGAAAATGTTCTGTTTGCGGACAGACTAAAGATATGAAAACTATAATTCTGAAAGGAATGGAAATACAACTAATTGCCTGACACTATGGGCTTTATACACTACTAAATGCCCCTGTGATTTATTTTATATAGGCAAAACCAAGCAACAAATCTGACAAAGGATATGCAAACACAAATCGTGTACAAAAAACAATGTGGATAACAAACCACTTGTGCCAAACTATATACACAAACAACATATGTTCATGGATATCTTTTGGTGCATACTTCAAGTGATAAAACAATCTCCAAGAGGAGGTAATTGAGACATTGCCATACAAAGGTGCGAACAACAATGGATTTATGATATGAATACAGTAAAAAATGTATTAAACATAGCGCTAGAATGGAATTTGTTCGTAGAGAACCATTGACAAAACAATCTTGTAGGAATACACACTAAATACACGCTTATGTTTGAAGAATATAATTTCTATGGAAGACCAGTTCCATGAGCTGTAGATGTGGAAATGGAATGGTCCTCCAACTACATTGAAAGTTAAAGTACAGCTCCAACACTTTTGCTCCAACAGATATATTTTTCTAATCATTTCTAACAGGTTCCTCTGAGAATCTGTATATGTAAGGGTGAAAATAGTACTATAAACATCAAACTACTATTCTTTACATAGAAATAAGAAAGAAAAGAAAAAATGTTTCCTTTTCATATCAACAAAATAGCATATGCTGTAGATCAGGGATACTTTGGTTAACAGAAAAAAGAAAAATGAAAAAGAAACCCCCACAGTAATATAAATAAATACCATTAAGATGCCATTCATATGACTGACAAGTGCAACTTGGTCCTATTGTGAGTTTCTGAACAACTGATACGTATTTGTGTCAGCGTTGGTTTTGTTTTGGTTGAACTACCAATGGTATCACGTGACAGGTATTGAGTTAGATGGTCTTTGTGGTCTTTCAAAATGAAGAAAATGAGGATTGCAACGATATGGATCCAAGTATATCGGATGTGACACCTCACCCTTGTAGTTTGCAACAAAAAAAACATAATAATAAAATCTGTGGTACAAATGTAGAGGCAACATTGAGACAGCAATCACGTGACAGTCTTTGCAAACGTCACGTGACAGCAACTAGCTCAGGAAGATATGCGAACGTCACTCGAGGTAACTTATTATGAAGAAATTGGGGATCATAATAACACAAATCTAAATGTATAGGAAGTGATATTTCACCCTCGTAATTGGCAAGAAAACCAATAATAAAACTTGCAACACAAATGCAAAAGAAGAAATGAGATAGTGCTCACGTGACATCCTTTGAAGGCGTCACGTGACCACAGCGAATCTATGAAGACAGGCAAATGTTATTCACCGAAAACTAGACGCTGTCAAGGAGCTATCCCGAAGAGCTGCTGGAGCGAACATACAACGTATACAAATAACATCCTCGTTTGGACACGCTATGCAAATAAAACATTTTGGAATAAAATATCAATCCAGCCGAGACACACCCGAATGAATTGTAAAGAGGGAAAATACTACAGGGAATGGAATAATTAAGTGAAGGAAAGCAACCTAATAGACGCAGGGTTAAATACAATTTGTTGGTTGACAGGTAGCTAGAGGACCCTAAATCAACAGACTTCAAATAATAGGTCGGCTCAATTCCAAGCTCAAGTCTCCAATTTGGTGTTGTTGGGCAACAGGTTAGTGAACATATGGTCGTATTTGTGAGAACTAAAATATCATCTCCTTAGAAACGTTTTTATAAAATATTATCCAGACGTTTACCAAAGTGGTGACAGTGTATTTTTTGTAGATTGAAATTGAAACATGATCATTGGGGTTACAATTGAATTCTTGAATGAAAATAAATTGTCCTGAAGATGGCCTCAGCAAACACCATACCAACAGCACTAGAGATAGTGCATTATGGTCTATGAAGGCCGAAACACACGTCGACTTGTGAGGAAGTATTAACATCTAGCTTCCTATTTCTTTGTTGTAATACCATAGTAGTGGTTTCCAAAAGAAATCTCATGTGTCATTGATTCAATTAAAAAGTGTGAATTGTAATTAGGAGTGTCACTAAGAATTATGCTCTAATTGCATCCCCCTCAACATCTAGTAAACATGGAGAGGTGAATGTTATGTCACTTATGTAGCCTAATTTTTCTTCATGAATAATATTTTGTATTATGAATTTTGCTTGTATGTGGAATTGTATTGTATTAATGTTTCTTTACAGTCTTGGATAATGTGTTTATGATATGACTGATCATATGTTTTATGTGTTTTAAGAGTATTAATAAAATTGCAAATATTGTTTTGTAGCTAAACTTTCGTGGAGGTTTTGTCTATCTACTGAAAAAAGAAAGTAGATAAACGTGTCACTGCCTTGCTGTTCACTTGGGGACAAAGAGAGGGGTAGTCAATCTTGAGGTGTGTGATCACGTACATGCATGGCTACAGCATGCGTAAGGAGAAAACCTAGAAAGGGAATATTTACGATGGATGAGTAGTTGATGAGGCATTTTGGGTCCAGTCTTTTTCACTTGACAATTGTAAGCATTTCCAGGTCCTGATTGTCAAGGAGAAGGTGCCATGACTAAGGGAGGTGTGGATGATTGTCAGCTAATGTTCGATTGCTGCAGCTCAAAGGGTCTGGAGTACGTAGGCAGAAAGGATGTTCACCATGTAAAATGTGCCCTTCAGTGAACATAGGCATGTAACCAGATGTCCCATGGTGAGAAACTCAAACGTTGCCAAGTCAGTAGTCATTAAGCAAAATGGGATGTGGGAAGTACAATCGTTTGTGCTGTTTCTGACTTACGGGCATGTGGATCCAGAAAAGCTACTACATGATGATACATTCCATAGTATTGGAGGCCTCCACGAATGACTTTATGTATGTATTGGCTCATGCAGTGCATCATGGCCCAAAGAGGAATATGCCTTTGTTGCTCCCCTTTCCTATGGTGTCCATGCATATTTGGCCTTGGCACTGTTCATCATTTCTCTGTGTATAGTGCACATTGACCTGAGGTGGCCCTGCATAAAAGGAGTACAGGAATCTTCCAAAATCACTCCTTCTCTTTGCATGCTTCTATTTTAGAGGTTGAGGTCTTCAGTGTACCAGGCTGTGGAAGGTCAAGGCTACAGGGTTTGGTAGTACACAGGTGCATGGTGCTTGATGTTGTCAGCAAGACTATTGTACATTGTGAGAAAAGTGAGTTGCAGTCTTGTGAGAAGGAGGTTGCTGAGCTCTAACCATGGAAAGTGACTGAGTGATCTAAAGGCTTTTTTGCTGCCTTGCAGTTGGATTTGCTTGACTGAGTTGGTGTGATTAATAGAAAAGTTAGTTGTCAGATTCACCAACAAGCACAGTGTGATTGGACACCCATGACAGAGGTTGTGTATGGCGTTCATGATGAGGAAGGGGATAGAACTGTTTATGTGTTTTGGCTATATTATGAACTATGTCTGGATGAGAGTTTTGAGAATGTACTGGGCAGCTTCCTTCAGTCAATGTTTCCAGGAGCAGTACAAATACTGAAGACACTGCGTTAGAAGGTGTTGGGGTGATTGAGAGACATTTAGTTGAGAAAGTCTGTGAAGACTCCAATTGAACATGGAATGTACTTAGGTGGGAGTGACATGAAGTTCAGGCTGATGATATCTGTTGTTGAATTTGGGAAGTGGCTGAAGAGTTAGAAGAAAGTGCCACTAGTGTTGACGTTCATTATGGTGTATGCACATAAACCATAATAAATTATGGCCATGCCTCTCGCCATCTTCAATGGACAGTCTGTTCATAGTAATCTGTAGAAATTGTGGATGAGGATCTCTTGTCTGTGGGTGTAGGTGAGTGATACAGGTTTCAGTCATGAGGAAGGTTTACAAATAGTGTGTGTGTTCTAGCTTGGCAACATATGATGTGTGTCACTCCTCATGTAGTGGGGCCTGATGTAGTGCTTATAGGACCTACGGTGACATGTGTGAGCAGCAGCATCACCAATGAGTGGAAATGGTGTATTTGGGCTGGTGGAAGATAGAGGGCTATTGAAATCACGACAGGGAGAACACCTGTAAGGAGCAGGGTGTATGGTTGTGGTACCTTCTGGGCCGAACCTGCCCACACAGAAACTAGCCTGTCGTATTTCTGTCCTACCCTTGGGACAGCTGGGAGATGGATGGGTAGTGACCTAACAGTGAAAAAAGGAAAACAAGGGGCAGGGCTGCACTGGTGGGTGTGGCAGAGGGAACGTCACCTAAACCACTTACACTAACTGTCCACCTGCACAAAGGTCCTTAGCTTCCACAACCACATATGCAAATCCTTCAAATACAATTCCCTCGTGTAAGGTAAATGCATAAGCCCTGCCATCCAAACCTTGGTCCCCTCTAATCTGTATGTGGTCTATGCCCCGTTGGAAGCTATCCGGTCCACCACACTGGCACACCTGAAAGGTGTCCAGTATGTTGCAGCATTATACATCATAGGACAGCTAAGCCTAACACAGCTAAAAACCCTCATTGAAAACCATTGGCTCCCAATTCAAAGGCATGCCACCTTCAAAATAGCATGCACCATCTACAAGACTGTTTCTCTCAAGGCCCCAAGATAACCTATGCATCTCTTTAGCCCTGCAATGCCCCAGAAGCAAGTACATGTGCAGACTTTCAATCCACTGGGCAAGGAACGAACCATAACACAGGACTTCTCTGTCCATGACCACAGACAATGTAACACCCTAGCAGTCAAGATCGGACTCACTGACACACGTCTACCCCTCATGAATGACCCCAATAACATCATCTACATGGAATGGCTTCTCTACAACAGCTACCACTACTCCCCACCTAAACTGACATTGACCTATCTCATCCGCATGCCACATCACCTGGTCGCATGCAAATTCCTTGCTGCATATTTGCCTGCACTACCCCATTATTAATTTCCTACACCCTTCTGTTCATTCCTTGCCAAATAGTCCAGTCGAATCCAGATGAAAATACCCATATAACCACATAAGTGCTCCATAGCTTCTTGAAGCAAGCGTCACCACCATTAAACATGCAAATGAAAATAATAGGAAGAAAGGTTCAGAACCCCCCACTGCCCACATCACCTCCTTACCCAAAACCAACAATATACAGTAATAAACTGCCTTCATGTATATCAAACGCTTGAAGGTGTATTGCAAGTTAGTTTTCCAAGAGACACAAACACTCATTACACATACTATGGAGAATGGGGATTATGTGCCGGACATATAGCAACATGTCTGTGAACCCACTCCGACACACACTCAACAGCAAGCAAACACAGTAACCACATATGACAATAACAATGTAGCTCCATGTACTGTCATATAACATGTAGTAATCTAAGAGGACACACAATATTAAAATATGTGAACCTAGGTACAATAAGGAAATGAAACCTGTCAAAACAAAGATGAGACTATACTTCCCAAATAATAATGATGCAGACCAGGCTGCCAATATCTAATCCTGCTGCTGCCACATCTGTGCATACATAGCTGTCACCTGTGTGTGCACCCTTATATTTTTCTCCTGTTGTGGATGTGTGATGCTGCATATCTGCTGCACCCTCGTATCCACCTTTATTTGAATGTCATACCTTCTCTGAGACAACAGCTCTTACGGCCTGGCAATCATCCGTTGAAGGTGATGGTTCTCCCACCAGAAAGATGAGTGTTTGTGTAGAAAGGATCCCCCATCATGGCACTGTCCCGGTATGTCTGCAGGGCCACCACAACCTGTCTTCCACTTTGCAGCATTGCAGGGCCAGAGCTATGCCTCTCCCCCTCCAGTTTATAGATGGATGCTATCTTATCCTCCCCTGTACAGTACTCCTCCTCCAGCATGGACAATGGCACATCCATAAACACATAGGCCCCACTTGACTTAGTATTGGGCACAAATTTGGAGGTGGTGGAGGTGGCCATTGAAAAGGCATGTCCAAGTAGACCATCCCTGCTCAGTGCTGTCACCAGTTTGTTGAAGAGCATGACCACCTCTCTATGATGTTGTGCGCATGCTGTTGAGTATCACAGAGAGCACTGCGCTGAAGCAATCTACCCAACAGAAGCAGCAGCACTGTCATTTGGATGACCTATTCTGCTAAAGAGTCAGGCATTGTTTGAATGGAGGCATCAGAGAAGGTAAGTAGGGCTGCATCTGATGAGCAGGAGGATGTGCAGACACCTCCATGTTGTCATAAACACCAGCCTGTCTCACACCCAGATCTGTAGCATACTCATCCCCATCTGATCTTCCACGAGAAACAGAGGGCAAGCCATCAATGTCCTCCACCTCCCATGCCACACTGAACCCTGACACCACAAATGAGGTATTTAGGCTCTGTTGCTCCTCTCTCTCCTGCAAAACACATCCCTGTCCCTCTGCTCTTAAGGTGTCCACAATAATGACGTCACCAATTCCCTCACCCTCAGTAGCTGCAGGCACATGCCCCTGCATGGAGCACAATGTCATGAGAGTGCCTGGGGTCCATTTCTACGTCTATTTATTTCTATTTAAATTCATAACACGTCTAAGCCTACAGGCGTCAAAGCACACAAAAAGACATTTAGACAACATACAATAACAGGACATGTACAAATGAAAAACAGGTCCATGTGGTAAGTGGTCATAACACACTTAACTATCAGGTGAATGAGAGAGTCTTCAATCTCTTGTGGAACACTGAGAAATTCCTTTCCACAGAAAGATCCACAGGGAGAGAATTCCAAGCTGTAGAGGCATGCACTGGGAAAGAGCGGCCACTACCGCTTGATCTTTTAGATCGAGGACAGATTAATCTGAAGGTGTTGGAAGAACGGGTCGATCTGGTCTGCTGTTGTTGAGTAAGGCTCAGCTTGATATAAGGATTTGCACCAGTTAAACATTTGTGGACCATGTCGTTTAGCTTAAACTGAATTCTGGAGGGAATAAATAACCAATGGAGGGCTCTCATGTGATCCAAAATGTGGTCTCTTTTAGAACAACTTGTAGTTTATGTAGAGCAAATTCACTGGACCCGCTAAGGAGAGAGTTACAGTAGTTTAGTCGGGGCAGAATAATCGCTCCCTCAAGGGTTTAAAAATTTTTGGAGGACACATATGGCTTCACTAGCCTCAGTAACCTTGTTTGTTAATGCCTCGTTTGGCTCCAACACGGTGCCAGCTAGTATAAAAGAAGCATGGGTGACCCCGCTCCTAAAAAAAACAAAGATAAAATAGCCTTCACCGAAATCCAAACCCATTTAGAGCAAAACCAGCTCCTGGGTGCCAGACAATCTGGATTACATCCCAACCACAGTACCGAAACTGCACTCCTCGACTTGAAAATCCAGATGAATTCCACAAGGGATGCAGGAAAACTCTGTATACTTTTGCTGCTAGATCTATCTGCCGTATTTGATTTAGTGGATCAAGACTAATTCTGTGCCACTCTAACAAATGACTTCAGATTCTCAAGGGAGGCAACCCTCTGGGTGAAATCCTTCCTAGCGGACCGCACTTCACGAGTATCTACTGAGAAAGAGTCAGCTGACCCCATCCCAGTCCCCATAGGTGTACCCCAAGGATCTTGCCTAATGGCCACCCTCTACAATGCCTATACTGAGCTATTATTTGCAGTAATATGGGTCTCATCTACACCAACTTTGCAGGTGACACCCAGACCCTCATCCCCATTACAGGTAACTATGATCAGGACACCCTACTCATTAACAAAATGTATGCATTAATACAAAATTGGATGGCTCACAATAGCCTCTGCCTCAATGATGAAAAAACAGAGCTTCTCATTGTGGGTTCTACAACTAAAATGAATGCCCTCCATCCCGACTATTCAACAATCAATATTGATGGCACTCTGATACCAGTACATAAACAGGTCAAGACCCTACGTGTCTACTAGACGCTAACCTAACTATGACAAAACAAGTTAATGCCCTCTCCTCAGCCACATCCTACACCTCCAAACTTATTGCCCTAAGTCACAAATTCCTTACACCTAAAAACTCTATTACAATAGCCTGGGCCTTAATACTATCCAAGTTGGACTACTGCAACGTACTCCTATTAGGCACCTCTAACACCAATCTGGCCAAACTACAATTAATGCAGAACAAAGAACTACAAGCAGCCATAGGAATTAAAAAGTGTGACCACATGTCGGACATTAGGAGAGAAACCCATTGGCTACCCATCAAGCAAGAATCATTTTCAAAACTCTATGTATTATGCATAAAGGTCTTGCCATAAAAGTGCCTAAATATATCAATAACACAATAGCTAAAAAAGCTTTGAACAGAACTCTTAGATCAAAATAAAACTCACTCCTTGAGATAACGTGCTACAAAAGCTCTAGAGCAGTGGGTAGCAGCTGTATAGTCTTGGCCCCTAAACACTGGAACACATTCCCCATAAATATCAAAAACGAAGAGTCCTTCCAGAGCTTCAAAAAATCACTAAAACATGGTTGTTCAACCAATTTTAACTGATTCTTACCCAGCTCAATGAATCCTATACCTCACCCTTCAGCCTCAAATAATGTCACATGTTTCAGGTAGTGTTAACTAATGATTCCATACTTTGTAATTTGTATGCAATTCTTTTTCATCCATGTATTAAATATGTATGATTGTACTCATAACTAAGATGTCTGTAACTACGCTGTGATACCTCAGGGTCTGGGCGTAAAACACATCTAATAAATCAATAAATAACCTCAGGTGGTACAGAGACAGGTGTCAGCTCACAGAGATGTGCAAAGATCACTCCAATGGTCTTTTCTGAACAAGAATATCATGCCCCTCAATGTTAAAATTCGAAAAACAGGAATCCAGCTTTCCTCTCGCAAGAGGTGAACAAATGATTAAGGGTTCCATCTTAGAACTATTCAGGCAAAACCAGTTTGCTGACATCCAATGCTAAATTGTTTATATTCTGTACCTTGATCAAGTCATCAGTATAATCGCATATAAGTTCAATAAAAAACTGGGTGTCATCAGCATAATTAGTGAATAAAACATCATTTAGCAGATTGCATAAAGGTGAATATAAACATTAGAACGGGATGGAGACAGCCAGGCGCCCTGAGGCACACACAGGTAATGCCTGATTGAGAGGAGGAGGCTTGGTCAATAGCTACCCTTGACATGTGATTATCAAGAAAGCTGAGCCAATTGATAGCTTCTCTTGAGCATGCACCAGTATTCATCAAAGTTGATAGTAACCTTTCGTGATCCACAAAGTAAAATGCTGATGATAGATCCAAGAGCATAAGGAGACAGGATTTGCCTCTGTCAACAATATCTAGCATTTGGGTGTGAAGATCGACCAGGGCACTTTCCGTGCTAAAATTGGAACAGAATCCAGACTGTCTATGATGTAAAATATTGGAATATTCAAGGTGGCTTTGGAGTTGGCTGGTGGCCATTTTATCAACTAATGTAAGCAAGAAAGGAACATTGTGATTGGTCTCAAATTACTAGTGTTAGAGGGATCAAGACCTGATTTATTTTGCCTGCGGTGTCACTACAACATTTTAAATTTTGTCTGGTACGATTTTGTGATTAAAAGAAGCATTTGAGAAAAATGTAAAAAAGGGGCAAACATTTTCAAATTGTTCAGAATTAACTTTGGCAAAATGAAATCCTTTGGGCAGGAGGTGGGACAAATGTTTTTGCAGGGCGACCGCCAACTCACCAATGGAGATGGTGTAAAAATTGAAGAGTAGGCCGGGCTCTGTGACCGTATGCCTGGGGCTGCAGAAGTTAATGGTCGAGCATCACTAGTGGAATCTTCCGAAATATTAACCCTAATGGCATTGATCTCATCTAAGAAGGCATGCTGGTTTGTTGTGCAATCATTATCCATGTGAAACGGTAAATCATACTGTAAATGAGGCTTTTCAAGATGTTTAAAAATAGAGAACAATTTCTGGGTGCAATTATCACCTTTCTCAATTTTACTATTAAAAAAGTATTTTTTTGCATCAAGGACTTTATGTCTATAAAACATTTCTAGCTATTTCCAGTCCTGTTGATTTTTTTCACAGTTTTGTCCTTTAACCATAACCTTTCAGCACATCGCTTTTCCTGCTTTTGGTCAGCCAGAAGAACAGAGTACCAGGCATGGGAATTGGAGTCCCTCGCAATGACCATGGATTTCAGGGGTGCAGACTATTCCAGGAAACTGCTGAAGTAGTTGTAGTAAGAGTCAACTAACTGGATGGGGGAGTCAGAGGTGTCAGCCATAAGGTTACCTAGTCAGTTGTAGACCTCCACAGGGTCGATTCTATTTCGATTGTGAGTTAAGATATTTTAAAGGAACTTCGGCCTCGGCAGGGGTTTGTCAGGAAGTTTGACCTTGAATTGGTTGGACCATATACATGGGGTAATATTCCAGGAATTGAGACATATATTTCTGGAAGCAGCCAGTCTAGAGTATTACCTAAAATGAATAGTCATGGCATTATGTAGGAGTTGTTGTTCTAAAGCTATGGCCTCACTATCGGCACAGTTGTTCCACTATTGAAGTCGCCTAAAACAAGAGTAGAACAATATGGTTTGGTCAGTGGTGCTAGTATGTTCATTAACGTTTCTGTAAGATTGGGCATGTTTTTAGGAGGATGATAAATTAGTACAAAATCAGCACAGTTGTTAGCAGTAGGGGTAATTTTTGAATGCAGCGCCTCACTGTCATGGTCATGAAGTCAGGGACACAGGCATGCAGGGGTCGCATGCACAGGAGACCTGGGTGGACACTGTGCTGGTGCCTTTGGCACCAGGCTCATGAACAAAAGTAAACAAGAACATCCATTTAACACCAAAACGTTTTTATTATGGACATAGCACTTCAGATGCATTAACCTTTAACATTCCATCCATTAAGCAGGATGCATTAACCTTGAACCTTCCATCCATTAAGCAGCCCCAAGTGTATTCTTGGGTGTGGCTGCTAATGGATTGCCTTTGCACATGCTCACTCTCTAGGAGTGGCAGGATGTGGCTGGTAAGCCGTCTCTAATGGGCGTGCCCACAATCTCAGCTATATAAGCTGCCCCAATCCTCAAGACAGGCGCTTTGCGTTATTCTGCACTTGCAAGCAGCGTAACGTTCACCGTCCCCTGAGGTCAGACTTACCTTTGAAGATCCTGCTTCCTGAACATCCTTCTTCCTGCCAGCATACTTACCAACTAGGGGAAGCTGTCCTTACCTGTACATCTCTTCGGCGAACCAAGTATTAATCTTTACACTTTCCGGAACGCCAAAATCTTCATCTTGGCACAGCAGCATGACACGCTCCATCGTCGACAGCAGTGCCTGCAAGGAAAACAGCATCACAAGAGCTCAAGAAAGACCTACTAATCATAAGGAGAAACATAGTCGCAGCTGGACTGGACTAATCCTTATCAGGGATCAGTGAAGGAACTAGATCCCATTCAACGCGCCCCTGCCAGAAGTAGCAGGACGGAGAGCTTATCTTCCATAATTCACAGGTGAGCTTTATGGGCCGGCGTATGCTCACAGAAATCTTACTTTGGGGTGAAAGGTTTGAGAGGTACAACAATCACAGATTGGCGCACTCACACACTCTTATCTCCACGCAGGAGTAGTATCACCATGCACCACCACTCACAGCTTTTCTACTGAGGGAGAGGCCTGAAGGGGGTGATTCAAGTTCAGGGAGGGCTGCAACCATGCCCCAACGCCTCCACAGAGACCAGGTGAGCGTAACACTCACAGTCTTCAGAAAGAACAGGAGATGTGAAGTAGTTGGTGACACCTCGAGACCTTGTTCTTGGCATGCATCTCCTCCTCAGGGGTGGGCCCCTCTACAGCTGTTTCAGACATTGCAAAAGAAGTACAAGAGAATAACATCACCATAAGAATGCGTATACGCATGTCTATTGAAAACGGTTGATGTGAACGGCAGACATTTATTTTTTCATTTAATTTTCCATCAGGAGATCGATGCGCAAGCAGCGTCGATCTCCCAATAAAAATTGTTAAAGCCATTCACACCCCAGACAAACCACAGGGTGCAAATAGCTTTCATGCCCTGCCATTTAGGTGGACATGGCCTTTAACTGCGCACAGCCCGAGTGGAGGCCTGAGCGAGGGCCTGCATTAGCTTGGGCTGGCAGGCCATTAAATGCCATGTCTGCACTCTTGGCAGGGCATGAAAGCCATAAAAGTCACAAGAATTATATAGATCATGCCCCATCAGAGTGATTTGCTGATCAATGTTTCAATTCAACAAACAGAAAATGAAACCACATTGAATAAAAGGATCCAATAGTATACAGGATATATATTGGTGAATTAAAGTAAACCCTGAAAAGGCATACAATTTCAAAAGGAAAAAGCAGGAACTATCCCATAAAAAATCCATAATCATTCAAATGAGTACATTATTTCATCAAATAAATTAGTAATTTACAGGTAGTCCTGTGAGAAACTCCCTGAATTTCATTGTTGAATCCTTACAGGTTCAGTCACTGGATTATATATAATCTGTGAGAGCCTGAGAGAGAATTCTGGCAGATGAAGTTCACACAAAAGCTTGGACGGAACCAGTATTCCCTACCTGGATTTGGAGGCTTGGTGAGAATGTTTGAGGCTTACCTGTTGTGAGGGGCCAGCAATGTGAGGCAGACATCTTTTGGATGACTGTTTAAAATATGCCATTTTATTAAATGATACATGTTATCAAACACCTCTCTATCTCTACTCTGACAAGGATTTCCTTGCCTATCAAAACTAAAGGGAAACACAGAATGTCTAGTCCTAAGATTTAAACATCATATACGCAAATAAATATATGGCAATTCAAACAACATCAACAATGCTATTCACAGTCTCTTAATGACCTCTTTATAACCTGGGTGAGCTCCCCTTCCCCAGGATTCAAGGTAAATTCAGCTTAAATATTCAACAAAAAGAAACAAGGAAATCCATGTATGTAATACAGTCTCAATTCAGTTCTTGAAGTCTTCAATGTCAAAGTAAAATTTTGTTAACCGAAGTTCCAATAACAGAAAAAACTGCTCCTCTTGGTGATAAGATTTTCCACTTCACCAAAATACCATCAATGTCATCCCAGACAAAATGCTTTTCCACAACTTCCAGTTCTCCAAGAAGAATTTTCACAGTTCAAAGGAATTGCTACTTCTGTAAATGTTAATGAAACAAAGTTCTTGGTTAAGACTTAGTGTGTCTCTCTTTACAAGATTAGGAGTCAGAGTAAGTATATTTGTCAGGATGACTTCACAGGACTTCTTTTTCCACTTCAACAACTACACCTTCTACAAGAGCTTACCATGAGGGCCTACTGGCTTTGCCTCATAGAATTCCATGCTCATTTGTGCTACTGAAGTCTCAAATCTACTGAAAAACAAATAAACCACCTCAGCTTCAGTACTTTATGACCCCACAACAGCTTCGGTGCTTAGTGACTTCAAATAGGTTTTGGTTATGAGAAGATTCCCTTTCGGGTACTTCCACACCTTCAAGTAGACATGGCAATCTTCCTCTGAACAGAGGGGCAGTCTCTTTGCCTTTCTTGCCTGCTTGAAACAATTAGCAACCACACCTTCAGTATTTTGTCATTTGAAACAAATTTCAGATAGAACATGATTCACTTTTGGGCACTTCAAAACCTTCAACCAGACAAGGTACTCTTCCTCTGAACCTGAGGGGACCCTCTTTGTCTTTTGTGTCTGCCTGCAACAACAACAACCTAGAATTACCTGTGTGACACACATCTCTCTTTCTCATACAGTCTTTGGCAATGAAGGTTGTATCCACATCATAGGATGTTCATAAGTAGAAAATGTCCCTTCTCCAACCTTGCCGACTTGCCCTCTGCCGACTGTTAGCCAGAATAATAACCCAGAAGCTTTACTGCCACTCTCATTGCTTCAGGTAATGCATGCATACTTACACCATAGGCAATGTTGAAGTTCTATTTGACTCACAGTATTGTTTAGACTGTTCTTTGGCTTTGGTAACAGCTGGCCTCAGTCTCAATGTGGACAATACCTTGTTCACTCTTGGCTTGGGCAATGCTTTATTTCTCCAGCTCCAAATAATGTTTAAAAATGTGACTTGTTGATTGTTGAGTGCGTTCATAAATATTACATGATCACTTTTCCTCCTAGAACCGTAATTATGCCCACACAAGCACTTCGTCATGTGCTTTACAAAGTTTTAAGTTTAACAATTGCTTTTTGTTTGTTTGTTTCTCACGCGAGTGAAAGAGAGAATACCTGATCATGCGCAAGTGCTGCAATTCAAGTGTTCCTTGTAAAGATTCAATGATCAACTTCACATCACTTCTACTTATACGTAAGTGATTATTTAGCTGGATACTATTGCCGGCAATGCTTGTGCAAGGAATCAGGACACCTGGTTTAACACACCAGTTAACTCATCAGCTTCTGTGTTCCTTTCTCTGTGTGCTGCACAACTTCTAAAACTTCTGGCTTGGGTCTCACCCTAAGTTACCAGGGGAATCCAGATGTGGATCCCTTGCTCAATGTTCTCAGAGAGGCACACTTCCACCTCACTGATGATGCCCAACAAGGCTGAAACATGTGTATGGGGTTGCTGTTGGTACTCTTCAGAGGAGAATTGCCTAGCATTTCGGTGCTGGACTGCCCCTGGGCAGGACAAAGACTGGGCCATCCACCAAAGAACAGGTCAATGGGCTGTGTTTGTGCTGGTAGAGACACTCGCAGAACCCCCTTTGTTTTGTATCCCCCATAGTTCATCATCCCATTAGTCAGACATAGGTAAATACAACCCCTTACAAAGTGACCGATTTGTGCAGTCAGCAGGAACCACTGTGATTTGATTGGTCCACTAGATTCAGGTACTTTGTTCGACCAGCAGCTGTACCCTTTTGGCATCACCTCTTGTGACTCCCACCTGAGAACACATTGCACCCCTAGCAGGCCTCCTTCTCTATCTCTCTTGGGAACTGAGTGCTTTATAAAAAGCACAGGCGAGGCACTGTTCTTGAGAATTAATTTCTCACATTTATTTACTCTATTTGCCCAAACACCTATATTTCAAATGGTCCAAACACTTCTCAATGGGGGCAGTAGTACTCAGAAACCTAGCTCTAAATCCGGGCAGTGCCCAGTACCAGGCCATGTTCTAATGACATTCATCCTTCACAGCTTCAGCATGAATCTAATCGTCTGAAACTAACATTTTGTTCCCAGCTCATTTGCACTGTGCAACCTGACACAATTAACTTGCTATTGGTGCTGTGCATCAACCTTCTTTCCTCATCCTTTGCTTATTGTTCACTGGGGGGAGGGATGCATAAACTCTGATAAAATGAGCAGAGCAAAAGCTCCAACGGATTGCCTAATTCGCTAACTACCAAAAAGCTGCTACTCCCAACAAGGTCTATTCCAAAATGGTGGAACTCTTGCTCACGCGACACACAGCCCTCATGTTCCTACAACACAACACACAGCCTACCTTATTGCTAAAAATCAATATATTCTAAACTCTCCTTGCTACAACCAAAACACCATATCAATTACTAATACTACTAGCTAAAAACTCTACTAAACTCTAACCTCTAAATATATAAGCAACATCATTACATTTGTTGCTCCTTCTTTCATTGAGTAAGGCGTTGTGATGCTCTCTGCAATTGTGATTACGCTATCTGCAAATAACACATGTGCCCAACTTCCAAAAGAAATGGCAAAATACTGACACTAAATGACGAACTCTCTTCGCTAATACACCTTACGCAGCCTAAACCTTTTTCCATGGTTGGGGCGTTACACTTTGGGGCGTTACACTTGAATCCCAACAATACTGTGAAACTGAGGTAATTGCCCAAGCATATAATGCTGGCCCGAAAGCATGCACAATGCTGCAATGAACCAAGTATCCCATGACACCAGGCCAACCCCAATGCCCTGCGCGCAATGTTTACCCTGACAGTTCTAGGTGTTGTGCCGGTTTCCAAGCACAGGTATTTAATTGGATAGTGCAGAAGTGGCCATACCTTTAACCACACCTCACATACATCAGATTGGTGGGTTTGGTACTTTGCGACTTAGCTGAGTACCCAGAGGTGGCACTTCAACGGCTCGGTGGTATGCATCCTCGTCACCGGAAAAGCAGAAAAGGGTCCTTTTTTGGTGTGTAAACACAGAGGTCTGCCTCCTTGAAAACCTAACACAAGGGTGCTTTATTTTGCATGTTGCAGGTTGGCAGTAACCAGGGCTTTGAAGTACAGTGATCGTAAAAGCCATAGCTGGGCTTCACAGGCCCCAGGGCATTCCCCACGTCTGTTTCTTTGATGTACTATCTTTTATTATTGGGATGGAGCAGACACAAGTGTGAAATGGAGAGTGGTAATGCCTTTCCCTGACAAGCCACAGCTCACTGGGAAAGGGCCTTTAGCATTCCATAGCCCCTCTTTCTGTGTATTCTCCAGAGTAAATACCTGCATCACATAAGCCTGAAACAGTGTAATGCATGCATACTTGTCCATTTTCAGAAGATGCGTGTGTGAAACAATTCTGTAATGTGAAGACAAGCAGGGCAATACACAAGATGTCTGGTTGGCTTGTTCAGGTAAGACATTTTCAAGCATCAGGATGTTGTAATTGTTTACAGACTCCTTGATTTCGGGAATAAGGGGTGTTTCAAATGAATGTTGAAAACAAGGAAAGTGGGTGTTTTATAAAAAAGGGGACGAGCATGGTTACAGCTTTAAACTGAGAGTGCCACCACCAGGGCTGATTGCCATTTACGTGGAAAATATGCCCCAGGTTGCACATTTATTCCAAATTAAGGATGGTGCATTAGGTGCCCTGGATTAGTAAGGAAGCCCATCCGAAAATACTAGACCCTGTAAACTAACATTACTCATTGTAATTGTTCCTCGTTTGCCTTTTGTGTGCCATTGACAGTAAATGCGATTTATTTAAATCTCTTTTTCTATTGGCCACAATTTCTCTTTATTGTTTCTACATCTCTGCTATTAAGATCCAACACTACCACTTTTCCAAACATGTGCATCTGTCGAAGTCTGGGAGAGGAAGTGAAGAGAACTTAATTTTAGTACCACCTGCTCCTCAGGTCATATTTAAAAGCGCACAATTCTCTTTTTCTTGATGAGCTATCCTCCCCCTTCCCGTTGGTTACCATAAGCATTACAATTATGATACTACACAGATGGTATCCCATGGCATGCACTAACAAAGAATAATATGGTGAGGTCCACTGGTACCCACCCCTCTTGCCATGATGACAGAGCCAACCAACCACACAATCTTAGACTATACCTTCCTTGCTCAGACTAGGCATAGCCACTTGACATCACCAATTCAGAATCCTAAAGATTCTCAGGCATCGTTTCAACATACGCTGGCATATGGTTATGTTATTCAAATTGTATGGCATGCCCCCCTGGGGGTGTGGGGTAGCATCTCCGTTGGTGACAGTGCTCTATATAAATACCATTAACAGCCTCTGCATCAAGTGCACTTTTCAAGCAATGTACACTGAATGAAAGAACTTTCGTTGTGTGTTTATTTTCTTTGTTGGCGTGGATGAGAAGGGAGGCTTTCTGACCTCAGCCCTCTCTCCATGCGATGGGCATCTGCCACCCTCTGCCAAGAGGGCATAAGAAAGCGAGGACAGGAGGAAGCGCAGCAAGAGGGCAAGAGCCCCTTTACCCTGCTAAATTTACGGAAACTGCACTGAATCTGCTACTGGGTCACCCACCGAACTCGGTCCTTGGCCCAGCCACTCTCCCCCGCACTGCCTCCCTGGCAACCCCCTGCACTGTGGGACTGTTTCTGTATCCCTACAGCCCCCCTTCCCAGCCCTTGCCTGCACTTACATTGCACTTGCCACCAGCTGGCCCTTATTATTATTATTTTTTTGCTATTCTACTAACCATATACTGCACTTCCCCTCTCCCTTTCCCCCTTGCACTTTTCCCCTCACCTCTACCCTTGCACTTGCGCAATCTGAATGACACCTGGCTTAGTAGGATCTTTGTCTGTCTCCCCTTGCCCCCCCCGCCTCGTCGCGCCTTGAAACACTTGTGTATAGGCGCGTTATAAATGCCATATCATATCATATCATATGAGGAATGGAGAATGACGCATAATGGAGGAGGCAAGGAGGTGGGGAAAAATGAAGGTGAAACGAGAATGCAAGATAACAAGTGAGAGAGGATGAATGGGAGCCAGAGGAGAAATGGAAGAACAGGAGGGGAAAACAAGAGAACAGGTAGGAGAGGCACAGAATTCGGTCTGGAGAGGAGAAAAGTAAACAGTGTTGAAAAATGGCAATGGAATGGGTTGTCCAGTGCAGCATCATACCGTGGCCGTGTAGTTATGGTTAAGTTGCTGTTTCCATAGGAAGAGCACTTATTGCGCGGCTTATAACTCTGCTCCCCCTGGACGAATCCTCACCAAACTTTGCAAAAAAAGTATATTGGCCACTCTGAATTTTTTTGCAAAGTTCAGTGATGTTTGGTCCAGAGGGGTAAATGTTATAGGGGAGATTCCAAAACGTCTTTTTTCCCATAGACTGAATGGGGGAAAAATTCTGCCCACGGCTACAGGTCAAACCGCTGGACGGATTTTCATGAAATTTGCGGTAGGTATAGGGGCTTGGTCCAGAGAGCATTTTTTTGGTGACAATCCGTGCAGTATTTTTCTTTAAAACGACCAAAAATTATCTCTCAAAAAATTAGGGATATCTATGTACGCTCCGCGGTCACACTTCCCTGATCGCTCCGCAGACAAGATAACGATTGGCTAATGGGCTCGCGTCATTACCGCAGACACGCAACATCTCTGCCGATTGGCTGCTGCGAGACGTGTTCTGCGTCAGATTGTTTGGCTGCGCCCGACATCTTGGATCCGCCGATAGAGGAGCAACAACCAGCGTACACATGCTATATTTATAAAACTCTTTTGCTGTGTCACAGAGCGTTGGGACAGGGTCAGACAGTAAGACATTGGTGAACAATGCATTTGTTCTGGGGGTCGGTCTTCACAATGTATTTTCTATGGCCACCTTGTACGCACAGAAAATGAGGGGTGTAATAACGGTAGCATTTCAGTCCATGCAGTGCACAGGAAACTTGTTACTGTTGTAAAGAGACGCATAGTGGTAGCGAACATAGAAATTGTCAACATGCCATAATTGCAATACTTTTTCCTATGGGTATTATTATATTCATTAGTATGCCGCCATGGGTGTGACATGCTACAGTGGTTGTGTGGCCAGGGCCTAGAGTCTTGGATGCATGGCTGTCGGCCGAATGCCGAAGGCCTTACTTCCAAGACTGTAGGCCCTGGCCACAACCACTGCAGCATGTCACACCCATGGATACACCCGTAGTATTGTGGATCGATGGCTAAGTTGTGGGGAGTGTGCGCAGTCTTGGGTGCATGGCCAAAGGCAATGAAACGTGGAAACAGAGTGGCCATTCTAAAAGAGATGTGGGTGTGACAGAGAACACAGTAATTTCATTCACTTCGGGGAAAGGTAGAGGAACACATCATGTATCTAACCCTCTAATAGGAAGGCGTTTGTCACAGGAGTCTGGTGTTATATTACATTGTCTACTTGCATGCATGTTATCCTGGAAATGCTGTGTTAATGGGTCTCAGAGAGCTTTGTGTTCACAATAGAAAACCAGTCTGCTCCATGCTGTTAAGGACCAAGCTTTCTGTTACCTGCACATCTTTCATTTCAAAAGGAGATTTCGGGCACAACTTTTAAATGGTTTGCAGAGGCATCTCTAAAATGAACTCCTGGGATGGCTCTGTGAGTTGAGCAACTGCTTCTGATGTGTGTGGTAAAATGAGTTTTCCCTCATTGGAATCAGAGTCCCACCTAGCCTTAAATGGTAGCTTACAACATGAGAACCACTGGAAATGGGCAATGAAACAACACACACCCATGTGTGTTGCTTGATCTTTGAATGTTCCACATTACACAACATGAACAAAGTTAATCCAGGCGTCTGCTTGATTCCCAAATTTAAAGTAGTCTTCTGGTAAATGAGATGTTACATGATATTGGGTCTATTGACTCAGCTGATGGCCTTTGAACCTGAACACGTTTTCCAATCCCAAATCTATCACTTAATCACAAAATAGTGCGATATTGGATGTATAATTGAATCTCCTCATGCCACACAAATCGCAAATATGTATATTGTAAGAATTCATCTCTAGTGTGCGGTGTGGTGTGCCATAATATATTCTCAAACTGCCCATCACATCCAGGTTTCTGTAATCCAATCTCAACCAGACTCCACAAACCATATGGTCAAATACACAAACTAAAAATGCTCAATCAGTGAAAATTCTTAGGAGCAGTGCTAAGAATGCATTACCCAAAACAATAGCATGACGAGCTGATTCACAAAACCCAACGGTGCAGAGGAAAAACTGTAGCACCGTACACACCGACAACACTCCCCCAGGGCAGCCCAACATTGTGCAGCAACAGTTGCGCCTTGGGCACACACTGTGCCGCGATGGGCTCAAAACAGGCAAAATCAAATGTCTTAATGAACAACTGTCACACGCCAACCTCCCGGCAAATGCAGTCTGTAAGTGGCCCTATAATGCAAGGGCTCACCATAGAACCATGAAGTATCGAGGGACTGCCAAGTGTGAGTCACTGCAGAATACTGCTCCATGAAGTGAAAGCAATTACATCTGAATCTGGCCCAACAGTATAACTGATGCCTCTGCAGCATCTGGGTCTGATGCAATATTGCTTGCACTGGAGGATGTTGCTGGTTTGCAGCTGTTGAAGTGCATGTGTGGCCTGAATCTGATTACAAAAAACAGGGAGTACCCACTTTTGTAAATCTAATTTACGACAACCATTTGGTTGGTGGGTTTAAATAACCAGTAAATTGGCTAAGAAAAAAGATGGCAATATGTAGAGCATAAATTTGGTCTCGTTCACGGACAAATACTATAAAAAATTAATGAGTTTGCCCTCAGTATTAGGAGCAAACATTAATATTCCAACAACAAATGTCCAGTCTAACGATTTAGAAACATTAACACAGAAGAAGAAGAAGCTCATTAGGACTGAATCACATGGCTAACTTATGTTGGGTTACTTGAAGGCTAGGGTAATACCCGAGGGCCTCCAAGTGAAAAATGTAGGTATAGTATTTATGAACAGCACAAAATTTAAAGGTAATTTAGTGGCGTTAGCAATAAATGCTCAAGGGATTTACTCATACTAGTTATAGAGACATCTAAAGAAGAGACCAAACAACAAAAAGAAGAGATTGAACTTTTGGAAACTAAAATAAAACAGGATGATACAATTAAAGATATCAAAGAACATTTGGCAAAAATAGAGGAGGAAATCAGCAAATCTAAGAAACTTACATTAGATCAAGATCTGGAATCTGAAAAAAGATGTAGAACAGTACAAAGAGACAAAAACGTACCCATATCTGATTGACTCTTATTCTGAAGATCTAACTAAACAAAGTCAAGGCAGAGGTGGCAATACAGGCAACCGAAGACGAAATTATATACATTTTTTAAGCACTTCCAATAGTTCCACTAGCAGTGGTTCAGATGCAAGCTCTTCTAATAAAGCAGGTACATCAACTGGACAACAACTACAGTTTTTCCAGGGGCAGGGGAAAAAGGCTGCAACAAATATCAGGGCCCTCCAAGAATGCAAACTAAGAATTGGAACGGGCCACCCCATATCTGATAGTTCGAATTTATAATTTGACAAAATACATCTTGTACGAAGCATAAACTAGAATTTTGATGAAGGGTTTAACTTTTGTCCCCATGACTAGAGCTAATAACTTTCAGACAGAAGTGGAATTGCAAAAATTCTTCCGGTTGATACGCTTGAAAGATTTTTTCTGACATCCAACGACTAAATAAAAGAGAAAGATATCACTGGTCTGAAACCACTGTCAAGGTTTACACCCAATTATGCGATGGTGAGCCCAGCAATATTAGTCTTTGAGAATTGAATCATCTCCAAAATAAAAGGTCTCTTAAAAATTAAAAATCACCATAGGCATAACTTGTCAAAACAGGAAAGGATTGCTTTGAACAGCCTCAAGAGCAGTGACATTTTTGTCATCAAACCCGCAGATAAGGGCGGGGACATCGTGTTATGGGAAAAATCTGCTAATGAGAAAGAAGTCCTGAAACATCTTCATGACCTCTCCTTTTACCGGAGACTCAAAAGTGATCCAACAAATTGGTTGAAGGAAGAAATAGAGAGCCTATTGAAACATGCTTTCGAAGAGGGCTGGATTGATATGGATGAAAAAGCTTTTTTATAATTAATAGTCATCTCACAATCCAGGCCTTCTACATCCTCCCAAAAATTCACAAGGCCTCCCAAACACCACCTGCGAGACCAATAGTGTCAGCGATCAATTCGATTTTAGAACTGCTGTCTATGCGGACTGGTTTCTTCAGCCTTTTGTATCCAAAATGCGATCATATATAAAGGATACTACAAGTATGATTAATATCATTCAAACACTAGAGATTTGTTGCAATGAATCACTAGTAACCCTAGACGTGGTATCTCTATACACCAGTATACCACAACAGGAATGTGTTGAAGTGATGTCTGGATATCTCAATAAACAAACTACCACCTTAGACAAAGTTCCAATGGCATTCATCTTGGAATGTATGAGACTGACACTAACAGAGATGTTTTTTCTTTACGAGGGTACCTATTTTAATCAGCAACATGGGACATGTATGGGTGCAACCTTTGCCCCAGACCTTGCAAATCTTTATATGGATAACCTTGAAACGAATTCCATCTATCATAAGGATAACCCATTTCATAATAATATTGTGGCATGGCATCGATATATTGATGGCATCTGCATGAAATGGAGGGGTCAGATTACAGAATTAACATTGTTCCAAACATGGTTGAATGGACAGAATCCATTCATAAAATTCACGATTGAATATAATGAGCATAAAGTACCATTTTTGGTCCTGGAGATTATGAAGACTATTGGAAACTGTCTTATATAAGAAACCCATGGACAAAAATATGTTGCTAGAATACAGCAGTTTTCATCCACAGAGTCTAAAAGAAAGTTTTCCCATTGGACAGTTCCTGCATATACGCAGAAACCGTAAACAAATGCAAGCATATAAACATCATGGAAAAGCTCTTAAAATCTGACTCAAGGATCGAGGATACCCAAGAGAAACCATACAACAAGCTTATAACAGAGCTCAACATACAAATTGGGAAAATTGTTTACATCCTACAAACAAAATCAACCTGGATAAAAGTACATACGTGAGCACGTTTAGCCCAATAAGTAACTCTCTCAGAAAAGTCATTTTAAAAAACTGGAATATGGTAAAAAAAAGATTTTGACCCACCTACTCCACATTTTGCATTTAAAAGACACAAGAATCTGAGAGATTAATTGGTCCACACTTACCCTGTTAACAATAATGTGAAAATTGGACAAATCCTGCTGTGGGGGCTTCCACCAGTAGTGGGACACCACAGATGTGGAAAATGTTCTGTTTGCGGACAGACTAAAGATATGAAAACTATAATTCTGAAAGGAATGGAAATACAACTAATTGCCTGACACTATGGGCTTTATACACTACTAAATGCCCCTGTGATTTATTTTATATAGGCAAAACCAAGCAACAAATCTGACAAAGGATATGCAAACACAAATCGTGTACAAAAAACAATGTGGATAACAAACCACTTGTGCCAAACTATATACACAAACAACATATGTTCATGGATATCTTTTGGTGCATACTTCAAGTGATAAAACAATCTCCAAGAGGAGGTTATTGAGACATTGCCATACAAAGGTGCGAACAACAATGGATTTATGATATGGATACAGTAAAAAATGTATTAAACATAGCGCTAGAATGGAATTTGTTCGTAGAGAACCATTGACAAACAATCTTGTAGGAATACACACTAAATACACGCTTATGTTTGAAGAATATAATTTCTATGGAAGACCAGTTCCATGAGCTGTAGATGTGGAAATGGAATGGTCCTCCAACTACATTGAAAGTTAAAGTACAGCTCCAACACTTTTGCTCCAACAGATATATTTTTCTAATCATTTCTAACAGGTTCCTCTGAGAATCTGTATATGTAAGGGTGAAAATAGTACTATAAACATCAAACTACTATTCTTTACATAGAAATAAGAAAGAAAAGAAAACATGTTTCCTTTTCATATCAACAAAATAGCATATGCTGTAGATCAGGGATACTTTGGTTAACAGAAAAAAGAAAAATGAAAAAGAAACCCCCACAGTAATATAAATAAATACCATTAAGATGCCATTCATATGACTGACAAGTGCAACTTGGTCCTATTGTGAGTTTCTGAACAACTGATACGTATTTGTGTCAGCGTTGGTTTTGTTTTGGTTGAACTACCAATGGTATCACGTGACAGGTATTGAGTTAGATGGTCTTTGTGGTCTTTCAAAATGAAGAAAATGAGGATTGCAACGATATGGATCCAAGTATATCGGATGTGACACCTCACCCTTGTAGTTTGCAACAAAAAAAACATAATAATAAAATCTGTGGTACAAATGTAGAGGCAACATTGAGACAGCAATCACGTGACAGTCTTTGCAAACGTCACGTGACAGCAACTAGCTCAGGAAGATATGCGAACGTCACTCGAGGTAACTTATTATGAAGAAATTGGGGATCATAATAACACAAATCTAAATGTATAGGAAGTGATATTTCACCCTCGTAATTGGCAAGAAAACCAATAATAAAACTTGCAACACAAATGCAAAAGAAGAAATGAGATAGTGCTCACGTGACATCCTTTGAAGGCGTCACGTGACCACAGCGAATCTATGAAGACAGGCAAATGTTATTCACCGAAAACTAGACGCTGTCAAGGAGCTATCCCGAAGAGCTGCTGGAGCGAACATACAACGTATACAAATAACATCCTCGTTTGGACACGCTATGCAAATAAAACATTTTGGAATAAAATATCAATCCAGCCGAGACACACCCGAATGAATTGTAAAGAGGGAAAATACTACAGGGAATGGAATAATTAAGTGAAGGAAAGCAACCTAATAGACGCAGGGTTAAATACAATTTGTTGGTTGACAGGTAGCTAGAGGACCCTAAATCAACAGACTTCAAATAATAGGTCGGCTCAATTCCAAGCTCAAGTCTCCAATTTGGTGTTGTTGGGCAACAGGTTAGTGAACATATGGTCGTATTTGTGAGAACTAAAATATCATCTCCTTAGAAAAGTTTTTATAAAATATTATCCAGACGTTTACCAAAGTGGTGACAGTGTATTTTTTGTAGATTGAAATTGAAACATGATCATTGGGGTTACAATTGAATTCTTGAATGAAAATAAATTGTCCTGAAGATGGCCTCAGCAAACACCATACCAACAGCACTAGAGATAGTGCATTATGGTCTATGAAGGCCGAAACACACGTCGACTTGTGAGGAAGTATTAACATCTAGCTTCCTATTTCTTTGTTGTAATACCATAGTAGTGGTTTCCAAAAGAAATCTCATGTGTCATTGATTCAATTAAAAAGTGTGAATTGTAATTAGGAGTGTCACTAAGAATTATGCTCTAATTGCAACCCCCTCAACATCTAATAAACATGGAGAGGTGAATGTTATGTCACTTATGTAGCCTAATTTTTCTTCATGAATAATATTTTGTATTATGAATTTTGCTTGTATGTGGAATTGTATTGTATTAATGTTTCTTTACAGTCTTGGATAATGTGTTTATGATATGACTGATCATATGTTTTATGTGTTTTAAGAGTATTAATAAAATTGCAAATATTGTTTTGTAGCTAAACTTTCGTGGAGGTTTTGTCTATCTACTGAAAAAAGAAAGTAGATAAACGTGTCACTGCCTTGCTGTTCACTTGGGGACAAAGAGAGGGGTAGTCAATCTTGAGGTGTGTGATCACGTACATGCATGGCTACAGCATGCGTAAGGAGAAAACCTAGAAAGGGAATATTTACGATGGATGAGTAGTTGATGAGGCATTTTGGGTCCAGTCTTTTTCACTTGACAATTGTAAGCATTTCCAGGTCCTGATTGTCAAGGAGAAGGTGCCATGACTAAGGGAGGTGTGGATGATTGTCAGCTAATGTTCGATTGCTGCAGCTCAAAGGGTCTGGAGTACGTAGGCAGAAAGGATGTTCACCATGTAAAATGTGCCCTTCAGTGAACATAGGCATGTAACCAGATGTCCCATGGTGAGAAACTCAAACGTTGCCAAGTCAGTAGTCATTAAGCAAAATGGGATGTGGGAAGTACAATCGTTTGTGCTGTTTCTGACTTACGGGCATGTGGATCCAGAAAAGCTACTACATGATGATACATTCCATAGTATTGGAGGCCTCCACGAATGACTTTATGTATGTATTGGCTCATGCAGTGCATCATGGCCCAAAGAGGAATATGCCTTTGTTGCTCCCCTTTCCTATGGTGTCCATGCATATTTGGCCTTGGCACTGTTCATCATTTCTCTGTGTATAGTGCACATTGACCTGAGGTGGCCCTGCATAAAAGGAGTACAGGAATCTTCCAAAATCACTCCTTCTCTTTGCATGCTTCTATTTTAGAGGTTGAGGTCTTCAGTGTACCAGGCTGTGGAAGGTCAAGGCTACAGGGTTTGGTAGTACACAGGTGCATGGTGCTTGATGTTGTCAGCAAGACTATTGTACATTGTGAGAAAAGTGAGTTGCAGTCTTGTGAGAAGGAGGTTGCTGAGCTCTAACCATGGAAAGTGACTGAGTGATCTAAAGGCTTTTTTGCTGCCTTGCAGTTGGATTTGCTTGACTGAGGTGGTGTGATTAATAGAAAAGTTAGTTGTCAGATTCACCAACAAGCACAGTGTGATTGGACACCCATGACAGAGGTTGTGTATGGCGTTCATGATGAGGAAGGGGATAGAACTGTTTATGTGTTTTGGCTATATTATGAACTATGTCTGGATGAGAGTTTTGAGAATGTACTGGGCAGCTTCCTTCAGTCAATGTTTCCAGGAGCAGTACAAATACTGAAGACACTGCGTTAGAAGGTGTTGGGGTGATTGAGAGACATTTAGTTGAGAAAGTCTGTGAAGACTCCAATTGAACATGGAATGTACTTAGGTGGGAGTGACATGAAGTTCAGGCTGATGATATCTGTTGTTGAATTTGGGAAGTGGCTGAAGAGTTAGAAGAAAGTGCCACTAGTGTTGACGTTCATTATGGTGTATGCACATAAACCATAGTAAATTATGGCCATGCCTCTCGCCATCTTCAATGGACAGTCTGTTCATAGTAATCTGTAGAAATTGTGGATGAGGATCTCTTGTCTGTGGGTGTAGGTGAGTGATACAGGTTTCAGTCATGAGGAAGGTTTACAAATAGTGTGTGTGTTCTAGCTTGGCAACATATGATGTGTGTCACTCCTCATGTAGTGGGGCCTGATGTAGTGCTTATAGGACCTACGGTGACATGTGTGAGCAGCAGCATCACCAATGAGTGGAAATGGTGTATTTGGGCTGGTGGAAGATAGAAGGCTATTGAAATCACGACAGGGAGAACACCTGTAAGGAGCAGGGTGTATGGTTGTGGTACCTTCTGGGCCGAACCTGCCCACACAGAAACTAGCCTGTCGTATTTCTGTCCTACCCTTGGGACAGCTGGGAGATGGATGGGTAGTGACCTAACAGTGAAAAAAGGAAAACAAGGGGCAGGGCTGCACTGGTGGGTGTGGCAGAGGGAACGTCACCTAAACCACTTACACTAACTGTCCACCTGCACAAAGGTCCTTAGCTTCCACAACCACATATGCAAATCCTTCAAATACAATTCCCTCGTGTAAGGTAAATGCATAAGCCCTGCCATCCAAACCTTGGTCCCCTCTAATCTGTATGTGGTCTATGCCCCGTTGGAAGCTATCCGGTCCACCACACTGGCACACCTGAAAGGTGTCCAGTATGTTGCAGCATTATACATCATAGGACAGCTAAGCCTAACACAGCTAAAAACCCTCATTGAAAACCATTGGCTCCCAATTCAAAGGCATGCCACCTTCAAAATAGCATGCACCATCTACAAGACTGTTTCTCTCAAGGCCCCAAGATAACCTATGCATCTCTTTAGCCCTGCAATGCCCCAGAAGCAAGTACATGTGCAGACTTTCAATCCACTGGGCAAGGAACGAACCATAACACAGGACTTCTCTGTCCATGACCACAGACAATGTAACACCCTAGCAGTCAAGATCGGACTCACTGACACACGTCTACCCCTCATGAATGACCCCAATAACATCATCTACATGGAATGGCTTCTCTACAACAGCTACCACTACTCCCCACCTAAACTGACATTGACCTATCTCATCCGCATGCCACATCACCTGGTCGCATGCAAATTCCTTGCTGCATATTTGCCTGCACTACCCCATTATTAATTTCCTACACCCTTCTGTTCATTCCTTGCCAAATAGTCCAGTCGAATCCAGATGAAAATACCCATATAACCACATAAGTGCTCCATAGCTTCTTGAAGCAAGCGTCACCACCATTAAACATGCAAATGAAAATAATAGGAAGAAAGGTTCAGAACCCCCCACTGCCCACATCACCTCCTTACCCAAAACCAACAATATACAGTAATAAACTGCCTTCATGTATATCAAACGCTTGAAGGTGTATTGCAAGTTAGTTTTCCAAGAGACACAAACACTCATTACACATACTATGGAGAATGGGGATTATGTGCCGGACATATAGCAACATGTCTGTGAACCCACTCCGACACACACTCAACAGCAAGCAAACACAGTAACCACATATGACAATAACAATGTAGCTCCATGTACTGTCATATAACATGTAGTAATCTAAGAGGACACACGATATTAAAATATGTGAACCTAGGTACAATAAGGAAATGAAACCTGTCAAAACAAAGATGAGACTATACTTCCCAAATAATAATGATGCAGACCAGGCTGCCAATATCTAATCCTGCTGCTGCCACATCTGTGCATACATAGCTGTCACCTGTGTGTGCACCCTTATATTTTTCTCCTGTTGTGGATGTGTGATGCTGCATATCTGCTGCACCCTCGTATCCACCTTTATTTGAATGTCATACCTTCTCTGAGACAACAGCTCTTACGGCCTGGCAATCATCCGTTGAAGGTGATGGTTCTCCCACCAGAAAGATGAGTGTTTGTGTAGAAAGGATCCCCCATCATGGCACTGTCCCGGTATGTCTGCAGGGCCACCACAACCTGTCTTCCACTTTGCAGCATTGCAGGGCCAGAGCTATGCCTCTCCCCCTCCAGTTTATAGATGGATGCTATCTTATCCTCCCCTGTACAGTACTCCTCCTCCAGCATGGACAATGGCACATCCATAAACACATAGGCCCCACTTGACTTAGTATTGGGCACAAATTTGGAGGTGGTGGAGGTGGCCATTGAAAAGGCATGTCCAAGTAGACCATCCCTGCTCAGTGCTGTCACCAGTTTGTTGAAGAGCATGACCACCTCTCTATGATGTTGTGCGCATGCTGTTGAGTATCACAGAGAGCACTGCGCTGAAGCAATCTACCCAACAGAAGCAGCAGCACTGTCATTTGGATGACCTATTCTGCTAAAGAGTCAGGCATTGTTTGAATGGAGGCATCAGAGAAGGTAAGTAGGGCTGCATCTGATGAGCAGGAGGATGTGCAGACACCTCCATGTTGTCATAAACACCAGCCTGTCTCACACCCAGATCTGTAGCATACTCATCCCCATCTGATCTTCCACGAGAAACAGAGGGCAAGCCATCAATGTCCTCCACCTCCCATGCCACACTGAACCCTGACACCACAAATGAGGTATTTAGGCTCTGTTGCTCCTCTCTCTCCTGCAAAACACATCCCTGTCCCTCTGCTCTTAAGGTGTCCACAATAATGACGTCACCAATTCCCTCACCCTCAGTAGCTGCAGGCACATGCCCCTGCATGGAGCACAATGTCATGAGAGTGCCTGGGGTCCATTTCTACGTCTATTTATTTCTATTTAAATTCATAACACGTCTAAGCCTACAGGCGTCAAAGCACACAAAAAGACATTTAGACAACATACAATAACAGGACATGTACAAATGAAAAACAGGTCCATGTGGTAAGTGGTCATAACACACTTAACTATCAGGTGAATGAGAGAGTCTTCAATCTCTTGTGGAACACTGAGAAATTCCTTTCCACAGAAAGATCCACAGGGAGAGAATTCCAAGCTGTAGAGGCATGCACTGGGAAAGAGCGGCCACTACCGCTTGATCTTTTAGATCGAGGACAGATTAATCTGAAGGTGTTGGAAGAACGGGTTGATCTGGTCTGCTGTTGTTGAGTAAGGCTCAGCTTGATATAAGGATTTGCACCAGTTAAACATTTGTGGACCATGTCGTTTAGCTTAAACTGAATTCTGGAGGGAATAAATAACCAATGGAGGGCTCTCATGTGATCCAAAATGTGGTCTCTTTTAGAACAACTTGTAGTTTATGTAGAGCAAATTCACTGGACCCGCTAAGGAGAGAGTTACAGTAGTTTAGTCGGGGCAGAATAATCGCTCCCTCAAGGGTTTAAAAATTTTTGGAGGACACATATGGCTTCACTAGCCTCAGTAACCTTGTTTGTTAATGCCTCGTTTGGCTCCAACACGGTGCCAGCTAGTATAAAAGAAGCATGGGTGACCCCGCTCCTAAAAAAAACAAAGATAAAATAGCCTTCACCGAAATCCAAACCCATTTAGAGCAAAACCAGCTCCTGGGTGCCAGACAATCTGGATTACATCCCAACCACAGTACCGAAACTGCACTCCTCGACTTGAAAATCCAGATGAATTCCACAAGGGATGCAGGAAAACTCTGTATACTTTTGCTGCTAGATCTATCTGCCGTATTTGATTTAGTGGATCAAGACTAATTCTGTGCCACTCTAACAAATGACTTCAGATTCTCAAGGGAGGCAACCCTCTGGGTGAAATCCTTCCTAGCGGACCGCACTTCACGAGTATCTACTGAGAAAGAGTCAGCTGACCCCATCCCAGTCCCCATAGGTGTACCCCAAGGATCTTGCCTAATGGCCACCCTCTACAATGCCTATACTGAGCTATTATTTGCAGTAATATGGGTCTCATCTACACCAACTTTGCAGGTGACACCCAGACCCTCATCCCCATTACAGGTAACTATGATCAGGACACCCTACTCATTAACAAAATGTATGCATTAATACAAAATTGGATGGCTCACAATAGCCTCTGCCTCAATGATGAAAAAACAGAGCTTCTCATTGTGGGTTCTACAACTAAAATGAATGCCCTCCATCCCGACTATTCAACAATCAATATTGATGGCACTCTGATACCAGTACATAAACAGGTCAAGACCCTACGTGTCTACTAGACGCTAACCTAACTATGACAAAACAAGTTAATGCCCTCTCCTCAGCCACATCCTACACCTCCAAACTTATTGCCCTAAGTCACAAATTCCTTACACCTAAAAACTCTATTACAATAGCCTGGGCCTTAATACTATCCAAGTTGGACTACTGCAACGTACTCCTATTAGGCACCTCTAACACCAATCTGGCCAAACTACAATTAATGCAGAACAAAGAACTACAAGCAGCCATAGGAATTAAAAAGTGTGACCACATGTCGGACATTAGGAGAGAAACCCATTGGCTACCCATCAAGCAAGAATCATTTTCAAAACTCTATGTATTATGCATAAAGGTCTTGCCATAAAAGTGCCTAAATATATCAATAACACAATAGCTAAAAAAGCTTTGAACAGAACTCTTAGATCAAAATAAAACTCACTCCTTGAGATAACGTGCTACAAAAGCTCTAGAGCAGTGGGTAGCAGCTGTATAGTCTTGGCCCCTAAACACTGGAACACATTCCCCATAAATATCAAAAACGAAGAGTCCTTCCAGAGCTTCAAAAAATCACTAAAACATGGTTGTTCAACCAATTTTAACTGATTCTTACCCAGCTCAATGAATCCTATACCTCACCCTTCAGCCTCAAATAATGTCACATGTTTCAGGTAGTGTTAACTAATGATTCCATACTTTGTAATTTGTATGCAATTCTTTTTCATCCATGTATTAAATATGTATGATTGTACTCATAACTAAGATGTCTGTAACTACGCTGTGATACCTCAGGATCTGGGCGTAAAACACATCTAATAAATCAATAAATAACCTCAGGTGGTACAGAGACAGGTGTCAGCTCACAGAGATGTGCAAAGATCACTCCAATGGTCTTTTCTGAACAAGAATATCATGCCCCTCAATGTTAAAATTCGAAAAACAGGAATCCAGCTTTCCTCTCGCAAGAGGTGAACAAATGATTAAGGGTTCCATCTTAGAACTATTCAGGCAAAACCAGTTTGCTGACATCCAATGCTAAATTGTTTATATTCTGTACCTTGATCAAGTCATCAGTATAATCGCATATAAGTTCAATAAAAAACTGGGTGTCATCAGCATAATTAGTGAATAAAACATCATTTAGCAGATTGCATAAAGGTGAATATAAACATTAGAACGGGATGGAGACAGCCAGGCGCCCTGAGGCACACACAGGTAATGCCTGATTGAGAGGAGGAGGCTTGGTCAATAGCTACCCTTGACATGTGATTATCAAGAAAGCTGAGCCAATTGATAGCTTCTCTTGAGCATGCACCAGTATTCATCAAAGTTGATAGTAACCTTTCGTGATCCACAAAGTAAAATGCTGATGATAGATCCAAGAGCATAAGGAGACAGGATTTGCCTCTGTCAACAATATCTAGCATTTGGGTGTGAAGATCGACCAGGGCACTTTCCGTGCTAAAATTGGAACAGAATCCAGACTGTCTATGATGTAAAATATTGGAATATTCAAGGTGGCTTTGGAGTTGGCTGGTGGCCATTTTATCAACTAATGTAAGCAAGAAAGGAACATTGTGATTGGTCTCAAATTACTAGTGTTAGAGGGATCAAGACCTGATTTATTTTGCCTGCGGTGTCACTACAACATTTTAAATTTTGTCTGGTACGATTTTGTGATTAAAAGAAGCATTTGAGAAAAATGTAAAAAAGGGGCAAACATTTTCAAATTGTTCAGAATTAACTTTGGCAAAATGAAATCCTTTGGGCAGGAGGTGGGACAAATGTTTTTGCAGGGCGACCGCCAACTCACCAATGGAGATGGTGTAAAAATTGAAGAGTAGGCCGGGCTCTGTGACCGTATGCCTGGGGCTGCAGAAGTTAATGGTCGAGCATCACTAGTGGAATCTTCCGAAATATTAACCCTAATGGCATTGATCTCATCTAAGAAGGCATGCTGGTTTGTTGTGCAATCATTATCCATGTGAAACGGTAAATCATACTGTAAATGAGGCTTTTCAAGATGTTTAAAAATAGAGAACAATTTCTGGGTGCAATTATCACCTTTCTCAATTTTACTATTAAAAAAGTATTTTTTTGCATCAAGGACTTTATGTCTATAAAACATTTCTAGCTATTTCCAGTCCTGTTGATTTTTTTCACAGTTTTGTCCTTTAACCATAACCTTTCAGCACATCGCTTTTCCTGCTTTTGGTCAGCCAGAAGAACAGAGTACCAGGCATGGGAATTGGAGTCCCTCGCAATGACCATGGATTTCAGGGGTGCAGACTATTCCAGGAAACTGCTGAAGTAGTTGTAGTAAGAGTCAACTAACTGGATGGGGGAGTCAGAGGTGTCAGCCATAAGGTTACCTAGTCAGTTGTAGACCTCCACAGGGTCGATTCTATTTCGATTGTGAGTTAAGATATTTTAAAGGAACTTCAGCCTCGGCAGGGGTTTGTCAGGAAGTTTGACCTTGAATTGGTTGGACCATATACATGGGGTAATATTCCAGGAATTGAGACATATATTTCTGGAAGCAGCCAGTCTAGAGTATTACCTAAAATGAATAGTCATGGCATTATGTAGGAGTTGTTGTTCTAAAGCTATGGCCTCACTATCGGCACAGTTGTTCCACTATTGAAGTCGCCTAAAACAAGAGTAGAACAATATGGTTTGGTCAGTGGTGCTAGTATGTTCATTAACGTTTCTGTAAGATTGGGCATGTTTTTAGGAGGATGATAAATTAGTACAAAATCAGCACAGTTGTTAGCAGTAGGGGTAATTTTTGAATGCAGCGCCTCACTGTCATGGTCATGAAGTCAGGGACACAGGCATGCAGGGGTCGCATGCACAGGAGACCTGGGTGGACACTGTCCTGGTGCCTTTGGCACCAGGCTCATGAACAAAAGTAAACAAGAACATCCATTTAACACCAAAAAGTTTTTATTATGGACATAGCACTTCAGATGCATTAACCTTTAACATTCCATCCATTAAGCAGGATGCATTAACCTTGAACCTTCCATCCATTAAGCAGCCCCAAGTGTATTCTTGGGTGTGGCTGCTAATGGATTGCCTTTGCACATGCTCACTCTCTAGGAGTGGCAGGATGTGGCTGGTAAGCCGTCTCTAATGGGCGTGCCCACAATCTCAGCTATATAAGCTGCCCCAATCCTCAAGACAGGCGCTTTGCGTTATTCTGCACTTGCAAGCAGCGTAACGTTCACCGTCCCCTGAGGTCAGACTTACCTTTGAAGATCCTGCTTCCTGAACATCCTTCTTCCTGCCAGCATACTTTCCAACTAGGGGAAGCTGTCCTTACCTGTACATCTCTTCGGCGAACCAAGTATTAATCTTTACACTTTCCGGAACGCCAAAATCTTCATCTTGGCACAGCAGCATGACACGCTCCATCGTCGACAGCAGTGCCTGCAAGGAAAACAGCATCACAAGAGCTCAAGAAAGACCTACTAATCATAAGGAGAAACATAGTCGCAGCTGGACTGGACTAATCCTTATCAGGGATCAGTGAAGGAACTAGATCCCATTCAACGCGCCCCTGCCAGAAGTAGCAGGACGGAGAGCTTATCTTCCATAATTCACAGGTGAGCTTTATGGGCCGGCGTATGCTCACAGAAATCTTACTTTGGGGTGAAAGGTTTGAGAGGTACAACAATCACAGATTGGCGCACTCACACACTCTTATCTCCACGCAGGAGTAGTATCACCATGCACCACCACTCACAGCTTTTCTACTGAGGGAGAGGCCTGAAGGGGGTGATTCAAGTTCAGGGAGGGCTGCAACCATGCCCCAACACCTCCACAGAGACCAGGTGAGCGTAACACTCACAGTCTTCAGAAAGAACAGGAGATGTGAAGTAGTTGGTGACACCTCGAGACCTTGTTCTTGGCATGCATCTCCTCCTCAGGGGTGGGCCCCTCTACAGCTGTTTCAGACATTGCAAAAGAAGTACAAGAGAATAACATCACCATAAGAATGCGTATACGCATGTCTATTGAAAACGGTTGATGTGAACGGCAGACATTTATTTTTTCATTTAATTTTCCATCAGGAGATCGATGCGCAAGCAGCGTCGATCTCCCAATAAAAATTGTTAAAGCCATTCACACCCCAGACAAACCACAGGGTGCAAATAGCTTTCATGCCCTGCCATTTAGGTGGACATGGCCTTTAACTGCGCACAGCCCGAGTGGAGGCCTGAGCGAGGGCCTGCATTAGCTTGGGCTGGCAGGCCATTAAATGCCATGTCTGCACTCTTGGCAGGGCATGAAAGCCATAAAAGTCACAAGAATTATATAGATCATGCCCCATCAGAGTGATTTGCTGATCAATGTTTCAATTCAACAAACAGAAAATGAAACCACATTGAATAAAAGGATCCAATAGTATACAGGATATATATTGGTGAATTAAAGTAAACCCTGAAAAGGCATACAATTTCAAAAGGAAAAAGCAGGAACTATCCCATAAAAAATCCATAATCATTCAAATGAGTACATTATTTCATCAAATAAATTAGTAATTTACAGGTAGTCCTGTGAGAAACTCCCTGAATTTCATTGTTGAATCCTTACAGGTTCAGTCACTGGGTTATATATAATCTGTGAGAGCCTGAGAGAGAATTCTGGCAGATGAAGTTCACACAAAAGCTTGGACGGAACCAGTATTCCCTACCTGGATTTGGAGGCTTGGTGAGAATGTTTGAGGCTTACCTGTTGTGAGGGGCCAGCAATGTGAGGCAGACATCTTTTGGATGACTGTTTAAAATATGCCATTTTATTAAATGATACATGTTATCAAACACCTCTCTATCTCTACTCTGACAAGGATTTCCTTGCCTATCAAAACTAAAGGGAAACACAGAATGTCTAGTCCTAAGATTTAAACATCATATACGCAAATAAATATATGGCAATTCAAACAACATCAACAATGCTATT
This sequence comes from Ambystoma mexicanum, assembly GCF_040938575.1. Lineage (NCBI taxonomy): Eukaryota > Metazoa > Chordata > Amphibia > Caudata > Ambystomatidae > Ambystoma > Ambystoma mexicanum. The sequence goes on from NC_090933.1 coordinate 824,466,170, forward strand.
CACAGTCTCTTAATGACCTCTTTATAACCTGGGTGAGCTCCCCTTCCCCAGGATTCAAGGTAAATTCAGCTTAAATATTCAACAAAAAGAAACAAGGAAATCCATGTATGTAATACAGTCTCAATTCAGTTCTTGAAGTCTTCAATGTCAAAGTAAAATTTTGTTAACCGAAGTTCCAATAACAGAAAAAACTGCTCCTCTTGGTGATAAGATTTTCCACTTCACCAAAATACCATCAATGTCATCCCAGACAAAATGCTTTTCCACAACTTCCAGTTCTCCAAGAAGAATTTTCACAGTTCAAAGGAATTGCTACTTCTGTAAATGTTAATGAAACAAAGTTCTTGGTTAAGACTTAGTGTGTCTCTCTTTACAAGATTAGGAGTCAGAGTAAGTATATTTGTCAGGATGACTTCACAGGACTTCTTTTTCCACTTCAACAACTACACCTTCTACAAGAGCTTACCATGAGGGCCTACTGGCTTTGCCTCATAGAATTCCATGCTCATTTGTTCTACTGAAGTCTCAAATCTACTGAAAAACAAATAAACCACCTCAGCTTCAGTACTTTATGACCCCACAACAGCTTCGGTGCTTAGTGACTTCAAATAGGTTTTGGTTATGAGAAGATTCCCTTTCGGGTACTTCCACACCTTCAAGTAGACATGGCAATCTTCCTCTGAACAGAGGGGCAGTCTCTTTGCCTTTCTTGCCTGCTTGAAACAATTAGCAACCACACCTTCAGTATTTTGTCATTTGAAACAAATTTCAGATAGAACATGATTCACTTTTGGGCACTTCAAAACCTTCAACCAGACAAGGTACTCTTCCTCTGAACCTGAGGGGACCCTCTTTGTCTTTTGTGTCTGCCTGCAACAACAACAACCTAGAATTACCTGTGTGACACACATCTCTCTTTCTCATACAGTCTTTGGCAATGAAGGTTGTATCCACATCATAGGATGTTCATAAGTAGAAAATGTCCCTTCTCCAACCTTGCCGACTTGCCCTCTGCCGACTGTTAGCCAGAATAATAACCCAGAAGCTTTACTGCCACTCTCATTGCTTCAGGTAATGCATGCATACTTACACCATAGGCAATGTTGAAGTTCTATTTGACTCACAGTATTGTTTAGACTGTTCTTTGGCTTTGGTAACAGCTGGCCTCAGTCTCAATGTGGACAATACCTTGTTCACTCTTGGCTTGGGCAATGCTTTATTTCTCCAGCTCCAAATAATGTTTAAAAATGTGACTTGTTGATTGTTGAGTGCGTTCATAAATATTACATGATCACTTTTCCTCCTAGAACCGTAATTATGCCCACACAAGCACTTCGTCATGTGCTTTACAAAGTTTTAAGTTTAACAATTGCTTTTTGTTTGTTTGTTTCTCACGCGAGTGAAAGAGAGAATACCTGATCATGCGCAAGTGCTGCAATTCAAGTGTTCCTTGTAAAGATTCAATGATCAACTTCACATCACTTCTACTTATACGTAAGTGATTATTTAGCTGGATACTATTGCCGGCAATGCTTGTGCAAGGAATCAGGACACCTGGTTTAACACACCAGTTAACTCATCAGCTTCTGTGTTCCTTTCTCTGTGTGCTGCACAACTTCTAAAACTTCTGGCTTGGGTCTCACCCTAAGTTACCAGGGGAATCCAGATGTGGATCCCTTGCTCAATGTGCTCAGAGAGGCACACTTCCACCTCACTGATGATGCCCAACAAGGCTGAAACATGTGTATGGGGTTGCTGTTGGTACTCTTCAGAGGATAATTGCCTAGCATTTCGGTGCTGGACTGCCCCTGGGCAGGACAAAGACTGGGCCATCCACCAAAGAACAGGTCAATGGGCTGTGTTTGTGCTGGTAGAGACACTCGCAGAACCCCCTTTGTTTTGTATCCCCCATAGTTCATCATCCCATTAGTCAGACATAGGTAAATACAACCCCTTACAAAGTGACCGATTTGTGCAGTCAGCAGGAACCACTGTGATTTGATTGGTCCACTAGATTCAGGTACTTTGTTCGACCAGCAGCTGTACCCTTTTGGCATCACCTCTTGTGACTCCCACCTGAGAACACATTGCACCCCTAGCAGGCCTCCTTCTCTATCTCTCTTGGGAACTGAGTGCTTTATAAAAAGCACAGGCGAGGCACTGTTCTTGAGAATTAATTTCTCACATTTATTTACTCTATTTGCCCAAACACCTATATTTCAAATGGTCCAAACACTTCTCAATGGGGGCAGTAGTACTCAGAAACCTAGCTCTAAATCCGGGCAGTGCCCAGTACCAGGCCATGTTCTAATGACATTCATCCTTCACAGCTTCAGCATGAATCTAATCGTCTGAAACTAACATTTTGTTCCCAGCTCATTTGCACTGTGCAACCTGACACAATTAACTTGCTATTGGTGCTGTGCATCAACCTTCTTTCCTCATCCTTTGCTTATTGTTCACTGGGGGGAGGGATGCATAAACTCTGATAAAATGAGCAGAGCAAAAGCTCCAACGGATTGCCTAATTCGCTAACTACCAAAAAGCTGCTACTCCCAACAAGGTCTATTCCAAAATGGTGGAACTCTTGCTCATGCGACACACAGCCCTCATGTTCCTACAACACAACACACAGCCTACCTTATTGCTAAAAATCAATATATTCTAAACTCTCCTTGCTACAACCAAAACACCATATCAATTACTAATACTACTAGCTAAAAACTCTACTAAACTCTAACCTCTAAATATATAAGCAACATCATTACATTTGTTGCTCCTTCTTTCATTGAGTAAGGCGTTGTGATGCTCTCTGCAATTGTGATTACGCTATCTGCAAATAACACATGTGCCCAACTTCCAAAAGAAATGGCAAAATACTGACACTAAATGACGAACTCTCTTCGCTAATACACCTTACGCAGCCTAAACCTTTTTCCATGGTTGGGGCGTTACACTTTGGGGCGTTACACTTGAATCCCAACAATACTGTGAAACTGAGGTAATTGCCCAAGCATATAATGCTGGCCCGAAAGCATGCACAATGCTGCAATGAACCAAGTATCCCATGACACCAGGCCAACCCCAATGCCCTGCGCGCAATGTTTACCCTGACAGTTCTAGGTGTTGTGCCGGTTTCCAAGCACAGGTATTTAATTGGATAGTGCAGAAGTGGCCATACCTTTAACCACACCTCACATACATCAGATTGGTGGGTTTGGTACTTTGCGACTTAGCTGAGTACCCAGAGGTGGCACTTCAACGGCTCGGTGGTATGCATCCTCGTCACCGGAAAAGCAGAAAAGGGTCCTTTTTTGGTGTGTAAACACAGAGGTCTGCCTCCTTGAAAACCTAACACAAGGGTGCTTTATTTTGCATGTTGCAGGTTGGCAGTAACCAGGGCTTTGAAGTACAGTGATCGTAAAAGCCATAGCTGGGCTTCACAGGCCCCAGGGCATTCCCCACGTCTGTTTCTTTGATGTACTATCTTTTATTATTGGGATGGAGCAGACACAAGTGTGAAATGGAGAGTGGTAATGCCTTTCCCTGACAAGCCACAGCTCACTGGGAAAGGGCCTTTAGCATTCCATAGCCCCTCTTTCTGTGTATTCTCCAGAGTAAATACCTGCATCACATAAGCCTGAAACAGTGTAATGCATGCATACTTGTCCATTTTCAGAAGATGCGTGTGTGAAACAATTCTGTAATGTGAAGACAAGCAGGGCAATACACAAGATGTCTGGTTGGCTTGTTCAGGTAAGACATTTTCAAGCATCAGGATGTTGTAATTGTTTACAGACTCCTTGATTTCGGGAATAAGGGGTGTTTCAAATGAATGTTGAAAACAAGGAAAGTGGGTGTTTTATAAAAAAGGGGACGAGCATGGTTACAGCTTTAAACTGAGAGTGCCACCACCAGGGCTGATTGCCATTTACGTGGAAAATATGCCCCAGGTTGCACATTTATTCCAAATTAAGGATGGTGCATTAGGTGCCCTGGATTAGTAAGGAAGCCCATCCGAAAATACTAGACCCTGTAAACTAACATTACTCATTGTAATTGTTCCTCGTTTGCCTTTTGTGTGCCATTGACAGTAAATGCGATTTATTTAAATCTCTTTTTCTATTGGCCACAATTTCTCTTTATTGTTTCTACATCTCTGCTATTAAGATCCAACACTACCACTTTTCCAAACATGTGCATCTGTCGAAGTCTGGGAGAGGAAGTGAAGAGAACTTAATTTTAGTACCACCTGCTCCTCAGGTCATATTTAAAAGCGCACAATTCTCTTTTTCTTGATGAGCTATCCTCCCCCTTCCCGTTGGTTACCATAAGCATTACAATTATGATACTACACAGATGGTATCCCATGGCATGCACTAACAAAGAATAATATGGTGAGGTCCACTGGTACCCACCCCTCTTGCCATGATGACAGAGCCAACCAACCACACAATCTTAGACTATACCTTCCTTGCTCAGACTAGGCATAGCCACTTGACATCACCAATTCAGAATCCTAAAGATTCTCAGGCATCGTTTCAACATACGCTGGCATATGGTTATGTTATTCAAATTGTATGGCATGCCCCCCTGGGGGTGTGGGGTAGCATCTCCGTTGGTGACAGTGCTCTATATAAATACCATTAACAGCCTCTGCATCAAGTGCACTTTTCAAGCAATGTACACTGAATGAAAGAACTTTCGTTGTGTGTTTATTTTCTTTGTTGGCGTGGATGAGAAGGGAGGCTTTCTGACCTCAGCCCTCTCTCCATGCGATGGGCATCTGCCACCCTCTGCCAAGAGGGCATAAGAAAGCGAGGACAGGAGGAAGCGCAGCAAGAGGGCAAGAGCCCCTTTACCCTGCTAAATTTACGGAAACTGCACTGAATCTGCTACTGGGTCACCCACCGAACTCGGTCCTTGGCCCAGCCACTCTCCCCCGCACTGCCTCCCTGGCAACCCCTGCACTGTGGGACTGTTTCTGTATCCCTACAGCCCCCCTTCCCAGCCCTTGCCTGCACTTACATTGCACTTGCCACCAGCTGGCCCTTATTATTATTATTTTTTTGCTATTCTACTAACCATATACTGCACTTCCCCTCTCCCTTTCCCCCTTGCACTTTTCCCCTCACCTCTACCCTTGCACTTGCGCAATCTGAATGACACCTGGCTTAGTAGGATCTTTGTCTGTCTCCCCTTGCCCCCCCCGCCTCGTCGCGCCTTGAAACACTTGTGTATAGGCGCGTTATAAAGGCCATATCATATCATATCATATGAGGAATGGAGAATGACGCATAATGGAGGAGGCAAGGAGGTGGGGAAAAATGAAGGTGAAACGAGAATGCAAGATAACAAGTGAGAGAGGATGAATGGGAGCCAGAGGAGAAATGGAAGAACAGGAGGGGAAACAGGAGGGTGCAAGAGAACAGGTAGGAGAGGCACAGAATTCGGTCTGGAGAGGAGAAAAGTAAACAGTGTTGAAAAATGGCAATGGAATGGGTTGTCCAGTGCAGCATCATACCGTGGCCGTGTAGTTATTGTTAAGTTGCTGTTTCCATAGGAAGAGCACTTATTGCGCGGCTTATAACTCTGCTCCCCCTGGACGAATCCTCACCAAACTTTGCAAAAAAAGTATATTGGCCACTCTGAATTTTTTTGCAAAGTTCAGTGATGTTTGGTCCAGAGGGGTAAATGTTATAGGGGAGATTCCAAAACGTCTTTTTTCCCATAGACTGAATGGGGGAAAAATTCTGCCCACGGCTACAGGTCAAACCGCTGGACGGATTTTCATGAAATTTGCGGTAGGTATAGGGGCTTGGTCCAGAGAGCATTTTTTTGGTGACAATCCGTGCAGTATTTTTCTTTAAAACGACCAAAAATTATGTCTCAAAAAATTAGGGATATCTATGTACGCTCCGCGGTCACACTTCCCTGTTCGCTCCGCAGACAAGATAACGATTGGCTAATGGGCTCGCGTCATTACCGCAGACACGCAACATCTCTGCCGATTGGCTGCTGCGAGACGTGTTCTGCGTCAGATTGTTTGGCTGCGCCCGACATCTTGGATCCGCCGATAGAGGAGCAACAACCAGCGTACACATGCTATATTTATAAAACTCTTTTGCTGTGTCACAGAGCGTTGGGACAGGGTCAGACAGTAAGACATTGGTGAACAATGCATTTGTTCTGGGGGTCGGTCTTCACAATGTATTTTCTATGGCCACCTTGTACGAACAGAAAATGAGGGGTGTAATAACGGTAGCATTTCAGTCCATGCAGTGCACAGGAAACTTGTTACTGTTGTAAAGAGACGCATAGTGGTAGCGAACATAGAAATTGTCAACATGCCATAATTGCAATACTTTTTCCTATGGGTATTATTATATTCATTAGTATGCCGCCATGGGTGTGACATGCTACAGTGGTTGTGTGGCCAGGGCCTAGAGTCTTGGATGCATGGCTGTCGGCCGAATGCCGAAGGCCTTACTTCCAAGACTGTAGGCCCTGGCCACAACCACTGCAGCATGTCACACCCATGGATACACCCGTAGTATTGTGGATCGATGGCTAAGTTGTGGGGAGTGTGCGCAGTCTTGGGTGCATGGCCAAAGGCAATGAAACGTGGAAACAGAGTGGCCATTCTAAAAGAGATGTGGGTGTGACAGAGAACACAGTAATTTCATTCACTTCGGGGAAAGGTAGAGGAACACATCATGTATCTAACCCTCTAATAGGAAGGCGTTTGTCACAGGAGTCTGGTGTTATATTACATTGTCTACTTGCATGCATGTTATCCTGGAAATGCTGTGTTAATGGGTCTCAGAGAGCTTTGTGTTCACAATAGAAAACCAGTCTGCTCCATGCTGTTAAGGACCAAGCTTTCTGTTACCTGCACATCTTTCATTTCAAAAGGAGATTTCGGGCACAACTTTTAAATGGTTTGCAGAGGCATCTCTAAAATGAACTCCTGGGATGGCTCTGTGAGTTGAGCAACTGCTTCTGATGTGTGTGGTAAAATGAGTTTTCCCTCATTGGAATCAGAGTCCCACCTAGCCTTAAATGGTAGCTTACAACATGAGAACCACTGGAAATGGGCAATGAAACAACACACACCCATGTGTGTTGCTTGATCTTTGAATGTTCCACATTACACAACATGAACAAAGTTAATCCAGGCGTCTGCTTGATTCCCAAATTTAAAGTAGTCTTCTGGTAAATGAGATGTTACATGATATTGGGTCTATTGACTCAGCTGATGGCCTTTGAACCTGAACACGTTTTCCAATCCCAAATCTATCACTTAATCACAAAATAGTGCGATATTGGATGTATAATTGAATCTCCTCCTGCCACACAAATCGCAAATATGTATATTGTAAGAATTCATCTCTAGTGTGCGGTGTGGTGTGCCATAATATATTCTCAAACTGCCCATCACATCCAGGTTTCTGTAATCCAATCTCAACCAGACTCCACAAACCATATGGTCAAATACACAAACTAAAAATGCTCAATCAGTGAAAATTCTTAGGAGCAGTGCTAAGAATGCATTACCCAAAACAATAGCATGACGAGCTGATTCACAAAACCCAACGGTGCAGAGGAAAAACTGTAGCACCGTACACACCGACAACACTCCCCCAGGGCAGCCCAACATTGTGCAGCAACAGTTGCGCCTTGGGCACACACTGTGCCGCGATGGGCTCAAAACAGGCAAAATCAAATGTCTTAATGAACAACTGTCACTCGCCAACCTCCCGGCAAATGCAGTCTGTAAGTGGCCCTATAATGCAAGGGCTCACCATAGAACCATGAAGTATCGAGGGACTGCCAAGTGTGAGTCACTGCAGAATACTGCTCCATGAAGTGAAAGCAATTACATCTGAATCTGGCCCAACAGTATAACTGATGCCTCTGCAGCATCTGGGTCTGATGCAATATTGCTTGCACTGGAGGATGTTGCTGGTTTGCAGCTGTTGAAGTGCATGTGTGGCCTGAATCTGATTACAAAAAACAGGGAGTACCCACTTTTGTAAATCTAATTTACGACAACCATTTGGTTGGTGGGTTTAAATAACCAGTAAATTGGCTAAGAAAAAAGATGGCAATATGTAGAGCATAAATTTGGTCTCGTTCACGGACAAATACTATAAAAAATTAATGAGTTTGCCCTCAGTATTAGGAGCAAACATTAATATTCCAACAACAAATGTCCAGTCTAACGATTTAGAAACATTAACACAGAAGAAGAAGAAGCTCATTAGGACTGAATCACATGGCTAACTTATGTTGGGTTACTTGAAGGCTAGGGTAATACCCGAGGGCCTCCAAGTGAAAAATGTAGGTATAGTATTTATGAACAGCACAAAATTTAAAGGTACATTTAGTGGCGTTAGCAATAAATGCTCAAGGGATTTACTCATACTAGTTATAGAGACATCTAAAGAAGAGACCAAACAACAAAAAGAAGAGATTGAACTTTTGGAAACTAAAATAAAACAGGATGATACAATTAAAGATATCAAAGAACATTTGGCAAAAATAGAGGAGGAAATCAGCAAATCTAAGAAACTTACATTAGATCAAGATCTGGAATCTGAAAAAAGATGTAGAACAGTACAAAGAGACAAAAACGTACCCATATCTGATTGACTCTTATTCTGAAGATCTAACTAAACAAAGTCAAGGCAGAGGTGGCAATACAGGCAACCGAAGACGAAATTATATACATTTTTTAAGCACTTCCAATAGTTCCACTAGCAGTGGTTCAGATGCAAGCTCTTCTAATAAAGCAGGTACATCAACTGGACAACAACTACAGTTTTTCCAGGGGCAGGGGAAAAAGGCTGCAACAAATATCAGGGCCCTCCAAGAATGCAAACTAAGAATTGGAACGGGCCACCCCATATCTGATAGTTCGAATTTATAATTTGACAAAATACATCTTGTACGAAGCATAAACTAGAATTTTGATGAAGGGTTTAACTTTTGTCCCCATGACTAGAGCTAATAACTTTCAGACAGAAGTGGAATTGCAAAAATTCTTCCGGTTGATACGCTTGAAAGATTTTTTCTGACATCCAACGACTAAATAAAAGAGAAAGATATCACTGGTCTGAAACCACTGTCAAGGTTTACACCCAATTATGCGATGGTGAGCCCAGCAATATTAGTCTTTGAGAATTGAATCATCTCCAAAATAAAAGGTCTCTTAAAAATTAAAAATCACCATAGGCATAACTTGTCAAAACAGGAAAGGATTGCTTTGAACAGCCTCAAGAGCAGTGACATTTTTGTCATCAAACCCGCAGATAAGGGCGGGGACATCGTGTTATGGGAAAAATCTGCTAATGAGAAAGAAGTCCTGAAACATCTTCATGACCTCTCCTTTTACCGGAGACTCAAAAGTGATCCAACAAATTGGTTGAAGGAAGAAATAGAGAGCCTATTGAAACATGCTTTCGAAGAGGGCTGGATTGATATGGATGAAAAAGCTTTTTTATAATTAATAGTCATCTCACAATCCAGGCCTTCTACATCCTCCCAAAAATTCACAAGGCCTCCCAAACACCACCTGCGAGACCAATAGTGTCAGCGATCAATTCGATTTTAGAACTGCTGTCTATGCGGACTGGTTTCTTCAGCCTTTTGTATCCAAAATGCGATCATATATAAAGGATACTACAAGTATGATTAATATCATTCAAACACTAGAGATTTGTTGCAATGAATCACTAGTAACCCTAGACGTGGTATCTCTATACACCAGTATACCACAACAGGAATGTGTTGAAGTGATGTCTGGATATCTCAATAAACAAACTACCACCTTAGACAAAGTTCCAATGGCATTCATCTTGGAATGTATGAGACTGACACTAACAGAGATTTTTTTTCTTTACGAGGGTACCTATTTTAATCAGCAACATGGGACATGTATGGGTGCAACCTTTGCCCCAGACCTTGCAAATCTTTATATGGATAACCTTGAAACGAATTCCATCTATCATAAGGATAACCCATTTCATAATAATATTGTGGCATGGCATCGATATATTGATGGCATCTGCATGAAATGGAGGGGTCAGATTACAGAATTAACATTGTTCCAAACATGGTTGAATGGACAGAATCCATTCATAAAATTCACGATTGAATATAATGAGCATAAAGTACCATTTTTGGTCCTGGAGATTATGAAGACTATTGGAAACTGTCTTATATAAGAAACCCATGGACAAAAATATGTTGCTAGAATACAGCAGTTTTCATCCACAGAGTCTAAAAGAAAGTTTTCCCATTGGACAGTTCCTGCATATACGCAGAAACCGTAAACAAATGCAAGCATATAAACATCATGGAAAAGCTCTTAAAATCTGACTCAAGGATCGAGGATACCCAAGAGAAACCATACAACAAGCTTATAACAGAGCTCAACATACAAATTGGGAAAATTGTTTACATCCTACAAACAAAATCAACCTGGATAAAAGTACATACGTGAGCACGTTTAGCCCAATAAGTAACTCTCTCAGAAAAGTCATTTTAAAAAACTGGAATATGGTAAAAAAAAGATTTTGACCCACCTACTCCACATTTTGCATTTAAAAGACACAAGAATCTGAGAGATTAATTGGTCCACACTTACCCTGTTAACAATAATGTGAAAATTGGACAAATCCTGCTGTGGGGGCTTCCACCAGTAGTGGGACACCACAAATGTGGAAAATGTTCTGTTTGCGGACAGACTAAAGATATGAAAACTATAATTCTGAAAGGAATGGAAATACAACTAATTGCCTGACACTATGGGCTTCATACACTACTAAATGCCCCTGTGATTTATTTTATATAGGCAAAACCAAGCAACAAATCTGACAAAGGATATGCAAACACAAATCGTGTACAAAAAACAATGTGGATAACAAACCACTTGTGCCAAACTATATACACAAACAACATATGTTCATGGATATCTTTTGGTGCATACTTCAAGTGATAAAACAATCTCCAAGAGGAGGTAATTGAGACATTGCCATACAAAGGTGCGAACAACAATGGATTTATGATATGGATACAGTAAAAAATGTATTAAACATAGCGCTAGAATGGAATTTGTTCGTAGAGAACCATTGACAAACAATCTTGTAGGAATACACACTAAATACACGCTTATGTTTGAAGAATATAATTTCTATGGAAGACCAGTTCCATGAGCTGTAGATGTGGAAATGGAATGGTCCTCCAACTACATTGAAAGTTAAAGTACAGCTCCAACACTTTTGCTCCAACAGATATATTTTTCTAATCATTTCTAACAGGTTCCTCTGAGAATCTGTATATGTAAGGGTGAAAATAGTACTATAAACATCAAACTACTATTCTTTACATAGAAATAAGAAAGAAAAGAAAACATGTTTCCTTTTCATATCAACAAAATAGCATATGCTGTAGATCAGGGATACTTTGGTTAACAGAAAAAAGAAAAATGAAAAAGAAACCCCCACAGTAATATAAATAAATACCATTAAGATGCCATTCATATGACTGACAAGTGCAACTTGGTCCTATTGTGAGTTTCTGAACAACTGATACGTATTTGTGTCAGCGTTGGTTTTGTTTTGGTTGAACTACCAATGGTATCACGTGACAGGTATTGAGTTAGATGGTCTTTGTGGTCTTTCAAAATGAAGAAAATGAGGATTGCAACGATATGGATCCAAGTATATCGGATGTGACACCTCACCCTTGTAGTTTGCAACAAAAAAAACATAATAATAAAATCTGTGGTACAAATGTAGAGGCAACATTGAGACAGCAATCACGTGACAGTCTTTGCAAACGTCACGTGACAGCAACTAGCTCAGGAAGATATGCGAACGTCACTCGAGGTAACTTATTATGAAGAAATTGGGGATCATAATAACACAAATCTAAATGTATAGGAAGTGATATTTCACCCTCGTAATTGGCAAGAAAACCAATAATAAAACTTGCATCACAAATGCAAAAGAAGAAATGAGATAGTGCTCACGTGACATCCTTTGAAGGCGTCACGTGACCACAGCGAATCTATGAAGACAGGCAAATGTTATTCACCGAAAACTAGACGCTGTCAAGGAGCTATCCCGAAGAGCTGCTGGAGCGAACATACAACGTATACAAATAACATCCTCGTTTGGACACGCTATGCAAATAAAACATTTTGGAATAAAATATCAATCCAGCCGAGACACACCCGAATGAATTGTAAAGAGGGAAAATACTACAGGGAATGGAATAATTAAGTGAAGGAAAGCAACCTAATAGACGCAGGGTTAAATGCAATTTGTTGGTTGACAGGTAGCTAGAGGACCCTAAATCAACAGACTTCAAATAATAGGTCGGCTCAATTCCAAGCTCAAGTCTCCAATTTGGTGTTGTTGGGCAACAGGTTAGTGAACATATGGTCGTATTTGTGAGAACTAAAATATCATCTCCTTAGAAAAGTTTTTATAAAATATTATCCAGACGTTTACCAAAGTGGTGACAGTGTATTTTTTGTAGATTGAAATTGAAACATGATCATTGGGGTTACAATTGAATTCTTGAATGAAAATAAATTGTCCTGAAGATGGCCTCAGCAAACACCATACCAACAGCACTAGAGATAGTGCATTATGGTCTATGAAGGCCGAAACACACGTCGACTTGTGAGGAAGTATTAACATCTAGCTTCCTATTTCTTTGTTGTAATACCATAGTAGTGGTTTCCAAAAGAAATCTCATGTGTCATTGATTCAATTAAAAAGTGTGAATTGTAATTAGGAGTGTCACTAAGAATTATGCTCTAATTGCATCCCCCTCAACATCTAATAAACATGGAGAGGTGAATGTTATGTCACTTATGTAGCCTAATTTTTCTTCATGAATAATATTTTGTATTATGAATTTTGCTTGTATGTGGAATTGTATTGTATTAATGTTTCTTTACAGTCTTGGATAATGTGTTTATGATATGACTGATCATATGTTTTATGTGTTTTAAGAGTATTAATAAAATTGCAAATATTGTTTTGTAGCTAAACTTTCGTGGAGGTTTTGTCTATCTACTGAAAAAAGAAAGTAGATAAACGTGTCACTGCCTTGCTGTTCACTTGGGGACAAAGAGAGGGGTAGTCAATCTTGAGGTGTGTGATCACGTACATGCATGGCTACAGCATGCGTAAGGAGAAAACCTAGAAAGGGAATATTTACGATGGATGAGTAGTTGATGAGGCATTTTGGGTCCAGTCTTTTTCACTTGACAATTGTAAGCATTTCCAGGTCCTGATTGTCAAGGAGAAGGTGCCATGACTAAGGGAGGTGTGGATGATTGTCAGCTAATGTTCGATTGCTGCAGCTCAAAGGGTCTGGAGTACGTAGGCAGAAAGGATGTTCACCATGTAAAATGTGCCCTTCAGTGAACATAGGCATGTAACCAGATGTCCCATGGTGAGAAACTCAAACGTTGCCAAGTCAGTAGTCATTAAGCAAAATGGGATGTGGGAAGTACAATCGTTTGTGCTGTTTCTGACTTACGGGCATGTGGATCCAGAAAAGCTACTACATGATGATACATTCCATAGTATTGGAGGCCTCCACGAATGACTTTATGTATGTATTGGCTCATGCAGTGCATCATGGCCCAAAGAGGAATATGCCTTTGTTGCTCCCCTTTCCTATGGTGTCCATGCATATTTGGCCTTGGCACTGTTCATCATTTCTCTGTGTATAGTGCACATTGACCTGAGGTGGCCCTGCATAAAAGGAGTACAGGAATCTTCCAAAATCACTCCTTCTCTTTGCATGCTTCTATTTTAGAGGTTGAGGTCTTCAGTGTACCAGGCTGTGGAAGGTCAAGGCTACAGGGTTTGGTAGTACACAGGAGCATGGTGCTTGATGTTGTCAGCAAGACTATTGTACATTGTGAGAAAAGTGAGTTGCAGTCTTGTGAGAAGGAGGTTGCTGAGCTCTAACCATGGAAAGTGACTGAGTGATCTAAAGGCTTTTTTGCTGCCTTGCAGTTGGATTTGCTTGACTGAGGTGGTGTGATTAATAGAAAAGTTAGTTGTCAGATTCACCAACAAGCACAGTGTGATTGGACACCCATGACAGAGGTTGTGTATGGCGTTCATGATGAGGAAGGGGATAGAACTGTTTATGTGTTTTGGCTATATTATGAACTATGTCTGGATGAGAGTTTTGAGAATGTACTGGGCAGCTTCCTTCAGTCAATGTTTCCAGGAGCAGTACAAATACTGAAGACACTGCGTTAGAAGGTGTTGGGGTGATTGAGAGACATTTAGTTGAGAAAGTCTGTGAAGACTCCAATTGAACATGGAATGTACTTAGGTGGGAGTGACATGAAGTTCAGGCTGATGATATCTGTTGTTGAATTTGGGAAGTGGCTGAAGAGTTAGAAGAAAGTGCCACTAGTGTTGACGTTCATTATGGTGTATGCACATAAACCATAGTAAATTATGGCCATGCCTCTCGCCATCTTCAATGGACAGTCTGTTCATAGTAATCTGTAGAAATTGTGGATGAGGATCTCTTGTCTGTGGGTGTAGGTGAGTGATACAGGTTTCAGTCATGAGGAAGGTTTACAAATAGTGTGTGTGTTCTAGCTTGGCAACATATGATGTGTGTCACTCCTCATGTAGTGGGGCCTGATGTAGTGCTTATAGGACCTACGGTGACATGTGTGAGTAGCAGCATCACCAATGAGTGGAAATGGTGTATTTGGGCTGGTGGAAGATAGAAGGCTATTGAAATCACGACAGGGAGAACACCTGTAAGGAGCAGGGTGTATGGTTGTGGTACCTTCTGGGCCGAACCTGCCCACACAGAAACTAGCCTGTCGTATTTCTGTCCTACCCTTGGGACAGCTGGGAGATGGATGGGTAGTGACCTAACAGTGAAAAAAGGAAAACAAGGGGCAGGGCTGCACTGGTGGGTGTGGCAGAGGGAACGTCACCTAAACCACTTACACTAACTGTCCACCTGCACAAAGGTCCTTAGCTTCCACAACCACATATGCAAATCCTTCAAATACAATTCCCTCGTGTAAGGTAAATGCATAAGCCCTGCCATCCAAACCTTGGTCCCCTCTAATCTGTATGTGGTCTATGCCCCGTTGGAAGCTATCCGGTCCACCACACTGGCACACCTGAAAGGTGTCCAGTATGTTGCAGCATTATACATCATAGGACAGCTAAGCCTAACACAGCTAAAAACCCTCATTGAAAACCATTGGCTCCCAATTCAAAGGCATGCCACCTTCAAAATAGCATGCACCATCTACAAGACTGTTTCTCTCAAGGCCCCAAGATAACCTATGCATCTCTTTAGCCCTGCAATGCCCCAGAAGCAAGTACATGTGCAGACTTTCAATCCACTGGGCAAGGAACGAACCATAACACAGGACTTCTCTGTCCATGACCACAGACAATGTAACACCCTAGCAGTCAAGATCGGACTCACTGACACACGTCTACCCCTCATGAATGACCCCAATAACATCATCTACATGGAATGGCTTCTCTACAACAGCTACCACTACTCCCCACCTAAACTGACATTGACCTATCTCATCCGCATGCCACATCACCTGGTCGCATGCAAATTCCTTGCTGCATATTTGCCTGCACTACCCCATTATTAATTTCCTACACCCTTCTGTTCATTCCTTGCCAAATAGTCCAGTCGAATCCAGATGAAAATACCCATATAACCACATAAGTGCTCCATAGCTTCTTGAAGCAAGCGTCACCACCATTAAACATGCAAATGAAAATAATAGGAAGAAAGGTTCAGAACCCCCCACTGCCCACATCACCTCCTTACCCAAAACCAACAATATACAGTAATAAACTGCCTTCATGTATATCAAACGCTTGAAGGTGTATTGCAAGTTAGTTTTCCAAGAGACACAAACACTCATTACACATACTATGGAGAATGGGGATTATGTGCCGGACATATAGCAACATGTCTGTGAACCCACTCCGACACACACTCAACAGCAAGCAAACACAGTAACCACATATGACAATAACAATGTAGCTCCATGTACTGTCATATAACATGTAGTAATCTAAGAGGACACACGATATTAAAATATGTGAACCTAGGTACAATAAGGAAATGAAACCTGTCAAAACAAAGATGAGACTATACTTCCCAAATAATAATGATGCAGACCAGGCTGCCAATATCTAATCCTGCTGCTGCCACATCTGTGCATACATAGCTGTCACCTGTGTGTGCACCCTTATATTTTTCTCCTGTTGTGGATGTGTGATGCTGCATATCTGCTGCACCCTCGTATCCACCTTTATTTGAATGTCATACCTTCTCTGAGACAACAGCTCTTACGGCCTGGCAATCATCCGTTGAAGGTGATGGTTCTCCCACCAAAAAGATGAGTGTTTGTGTAGAAAGGATCCCCCATCATGGCACTGTCCCGGTATGTCTGCAGGGCCACCACAACCTGTCTTCCACTTTGCAGCATTGCAGGGCCAGAGCTATGCCTCTCCCCCTCCAGTTTATAGATGGATGCTATCTTATCCTCCCCTGTACAGTACTCCTCCTCCAGCATGGACAATGGCACATCCATAAACACATAGGCCCCACTTGACTTAGTATTGGGCACAAATTTGGAGGTGGTGGAGGTGGCCATTGAAAAGGCATGTCCAAGTAGACCATCCCTGCTCAGTGCTGTCACCAGTTTGTTGAAGAGCATGACCACCTCTCTATGATGTTGTGCGCATGCTGTTGAGTATCACAGAGAGCACTGCGCTGAAGCAATCTACCCAACAGAAGCAGCAGCACTGTCATTTGGATGACCTATTCTGCTAAAGAGTCAGGCATTGTTTGAATGGAGGCATCAGAGAAGGTAAGTAGGGCTGCATCTGATGAGCAGGAGGATGTGCAGACACCTCCATGTTGTCATAAACACCAGCCTGTCTCACACCCAGATCTGTAGCATACTCATCCCCATCTGATCTTCCACGAGAAACAGAGGGCAAGCCATCAATGTCCTCCACCTCCCATGCCACACTGAACCCTGACACCACAAATGAGGTATTTAGGCTCTGTTGCTCCTCTCTCTCCTGCAAAACACATCCCTGTCCCTCTGCTCTTAAGGTGTCCACAATAATGACGTCACCAATTCCCTCACCCTCAGTAGCTGCAGGCACATGCCCCTGCATGGAGCACAATGTCATGAGAGTGCCTGGGGTCCATTTCTACGTCTATTTATTTCTATTTAAATTCATAACACGTCTAAGCCTACAGGCGTCAAAGCACACAAAAAGACATTTAGACAACATACAATAACAGGACATGTACAAATGAAAAACAGGTCCATGTGGTAAGTGGTCATAACACACTTAACTATCAGGTGAATGAGAGAGTCTTCAATCTCTTGTGGAACACTGAGAAATTCCTTTCCACAGAAAGATCCACAGGGAGAGAATTCCAAGCTGTAGAGGCATGCACTGGGAAAGAGCGGCCACTACCGCTTGATCTTTTAGATCGAGGACAGATTAATCTGAAGGTGTTGGAAGAACGGGTCGATCTGGTCTGCTGTTGTTGAGTAAGGCTCAGCTTGATATAAGGATTTGCACCAGTTAAACATTTGTGGACCATGTCGTTTAGCTTAAACTGAATTCTGGAGGGAATAAATAACCAATGGAGGGCTCTCATGTGATCCAAAATGTGGTCTCTTTTAGAACAACTTGTAGTTTATGTAGAGCAAATTCACTGGACCCGCTAAGGAGAGAGTTACAGTAGTTTAGTCGGGGCAGAATAATCGCTCCCTCAAGGGTTTAAAAATTTTTGGAGGACACATATGGCTTCACTAGCCTCAGTAACCTTGTTTGTTAATGCCTCGTTTGGCTCCAACACGGTGCCAGCTAGTATAAAAGAAGCATGGGTGACCCCGCTCCTAAAAAAAACAAAGATAAAATAGCCTTCACCGAAATCCAAACCCATTTAGAGCAAAACCAGCTCCTGGGTGCCAGACAATCTGGATTACATCCCAACCACAGTACCGAAACTGCACTCCTCGACTTGAAAATCCAGATGAATTCCACAAGGGATGCAGGAAAACTCTGTATACTTTTGCTGCTAGATCTATCTGCCGTATTTGATTTAGTGGATCAAGACTAATTCTGTGCCACTCTAACAAATGACTTCAGATTCTCAAGGGAGGCAACCCTCTGGGTGAAATCCTTCCTAGCGGACCGCACTTCACGAGTATCTACTGAGAAAGAGTCAGCTGACCCCATCCCAGTCCCCATAGGTGTACCCCAAGGATCTTGCCTAATGGCCACCCTCTACAATGCCTATACTGAGCTATTATTTGCAGTAATATGGGTCTCATCTACACCAACTTTGCAGGTGACACCCAGACCCTCAT
Source organism: Ambystoma mexicanum (assembly GCF_040938575.1). Lineage (NCBI taxonomy): Eukaryota > Metazoa > Chordata > Amphibia > Caudata > Ambystomatidae > Ambystoma > Ambystoma mexicanum. Next base: position 824,484,618 of record NC_090933.1, read on the forward strand.
CCCCATTACAGGTAACTATGATCAGGACACCCTACTCATTAACAAAATGTATGCATTAATACAAAATTGGATGGCTCACAATAGCCTCTGCCTCAATGATGAAAAAACAGAGCTTCTCATTGTGGGTTCTACAACTAAAATGAATGCCCTCCATCCCGACTATTCAACAATCAATATTGATGGCACTCTGATACCAGTACATAAACAGGTCAAGACCCTACGTGTCTACTAGACGCTAACCTAACTATGACAAAACAAGTTAATGCCCTCTCCTCAGCCACATCCTACACCTCCAAACTTATTGCCCTAAGTCACAAATTCCTTACACCTAAAAACTCTATTACAATAGCCTGGGCCTTAATACTATCCAAGTTGGACTACTGCAACGTACTCCTATTAGGCACCTCTAACACCAATCTGGCCAAACTACAATTAATGCAGAACAAAGAACTACAAGCAGCCATAGGAATTAAAAAGTGTGACCACATGTCGGAGATTAGGAGAGAAACCCATTGGCTACCCATCAAGCAAGAATCATTTTCAAAACTCTATGTATTATGCATAAAGGTCTTGCCATAAAAGTGCCTAAATATATCAATAACACAATAGCTAAAAAAGCTTTGAACAGAACTCTTAGATCAAAATAAAACTCACTCCTTGAGATAACGTGCTACAAAAGCTCTAGAGCAGTGGGTAGCAGCTGTATAGTCTTGGCCCCTAAACACTGGAACACATTCCCCATAAATATCAAAAACGAAGAGTCCTTCCAGAGCTTCAAAAAATCACTAAAACATGGTTGTTCAACCAATTTTAACTGATTCTTACCCAGCTCAATGAATCCTATACCTCACCCTTCAGCCTCAAATAATGTCACATGTTTCAGGTAGTGTTAACTAATGATTCCATACTTTGTAATTTGTATGCAATTCTTTTTCATCCATGTATTAAATATGTATGATTGTACTCATAACTAAGATGTCTGTAACTACGCTGTGATACCTCAGGGTCTGGGCGTAAAACACATCTAATAAATCAATAAATAACCTCAGGTGGTACAGAGACAGGTGTCAGCTCACAGAGATGTGCAAAGATCACTCCAATGGTCTTTTCTGAACAAGAATATCATGCCCCTCAATGTTAAAATTCGAAAAACAGGAATCCAGCTTTCCTCTCGCAAGAGGTGAACAAATGATTAAGGGTTCCATCTTAGAACTATTCAGGCAAAACCAGTTTGCTGACATCCAATGCTAAATTGTTTATATTCTGTACCTTGATCAAGTCATCAGTATAATCGCATATAAGTTCAATAAAAAACTGGGTGTCATCAGCATAATTAGTGAATAAAACATCATTTAGCAGATTGCATAAAGGTGAATATAAACATTAGAACGGGATGGAGACAGCCAGGCGCCCTGAGGCACACACAGGTAATGCCTGATTGAGAGGAGGAGGCTTGGTCAATAGCTACCCTTGACATGTGATTATCAAGAAAGCTGAGCCAATTGATAGCTTCTCTTGAGCATGCACCAGTATTCATCAAAGTTGATAGTAACCTTTCGTGATCCACAAAGTAAAATGCTGATGATAGATCCAAGAGCATAAGGAGACAGGATTTGCCTCTGTCAACAATATCTAGCATTTGGGTGTGAAGATCGACCAGGGCACTTTCCGTGCTAAAATTGGAACAGAATCCAGACTGTCTATGATGTAAAATATTGGAATATTCAAGGTGGCTTTGGAGTTGGCTGGTGGCCATTTTATCAACTAATGTAAGCAAGAAAGGAACATTGTGATTGGTCTCAAATTACTAGTGTTAGAGGGATCAAGACCTGATTTATTTTGCCTGCGGTGTCACTACAACATTTTAAATTTTGTCTGGTACGATTTTGTGATTAAAAGAAGCATTTGAGAAAAATGTAAAAAAGGGGCAAACATTTTCAAATTGTTCAGAATTAACTTTGGCAAAATGAAATCCTTTGGGCAGGAGGTGGGACAAATGTTTTTGCAGGGCGACCGCCAACTCACCAATGGAGATGGTGTAAAAATTGAAGAGTAGGCCGGGCTCTGTGACCGTATGCCTGGGGCTGCAGAAGTTAATGGTCGAGCATCACTAGTGGAATCTTCCGAAATATTAACCCTAATGGCATTGATCTCATCTAAGAAGGCATGCTGGTTTGTTGTGCAATCATTATCCATGTGAAACGGTAAATCATACTGTAAATGAGGCTTTTCAAGATGTTTAAAAATAGAGAACAATTTCTGGGTGCAATTATCACCTTTCTCAATTTTACTATTAAAAAAGTATTTTTTTGCATCAAGGACTTTATGTCTATAAAACATTTCTAGCTATTTCCAGTCCTGTTGATTTTTTTCACAGTTTTGTCCTTTAACCATAACCTTTCAGCACATCGCTTTTCCTGCTTTTGGTCAGCCAGAAGAACAGAGTACCAGGCATGGGAATTGGAGTCCCTCGCAATGACCATGGATTTCAGGGGTGCAGACTATTCCAGGAAACTGCTGAAGTAGTTGTAGTAAGAGTCAACTAACTGGATGGGGGAGTCAGAGGTGTCAGCCATAAGGTTACCTAGTCAGTTGTAGACCTCCACAGGGTCGATTCTATTTCGATTGTGAGTTAAGATATTTTAAAGGAACTTCGGCCTCGGCAGGGGTTTGTCAGGAAGTTTGACCTTGAATTGGTTGGACCATATACATGTGGTAATATTCCAGGAATTGAGACATATATTTCTGGAAGCAGCCAGTCTAGAGTATTACCTAAAATGAATAGTCATGGCATTATGTAGGAGTTGTTGTTCTAAAGCTATGGCCTCACTATCGGCACAGTTGTTCCACTATTGAAGTCGCCTAAAACAAGAGTAGAACAATATGGTTTGGTCAGTGGTGCTAGTATGTTCATTAACGTTTCTGTAAGATTGGGCATGTTTTTAGGAGGATGATAAATTAGTACAAAATCAGCACAGTTGTTAGCAGTAGGGGTAATTTTTGAATGCAGCGCCTCACTGTCATGGTCATGAAGTCAGGGACACAGGCATGCAGGGGTCGCATGCACAGGAGACCTGGGTGGACACTGTCCTGGTGCCTTTGGCACCAGGCTCATGAACAAAAGTAAACAAGAACATCCATTTAACACCAAAAAGTTTTTATTATGGACATAGCACTTCAGATGCATTAACCTTTAACATTCCATCCATTAAGCAGGATGCATTAACCTTGAACCTTCCATCCAGTAAGCAGCCCCAAGTGTATTCTTGGGTGTGGCTGCTAATGGATTGCCTTTGCACATGCTCACTCTCTAGGAGTGGCAGGATGTGGCTGGTAAGCCGTCTCTAATGGGCGTGCCCACAATCTCAGCTATATAAGCTGCCCCAATCCTCAAGACAGGCGCTTTGCGTTATTCTGCACTTGCAAGCAGCGTAACGTTCACCGTCCCCTGAGGTCAGACTTACCTTTGAAGATCCTGCTTCCTGAACATCCTTCTTCCTGCCAGCATACTTACCAACTAGGGGAAGCTGTCCTTACCTGTACATCTCTTCGGCGAACCAAGTATTAATCTTTACACTTTCCGGAACGCCAAAATCTTCATCTTGGCACAGCAGCATGACACGCTCCATCGTCGACAGCAGTGCCTGCAAGGAAAACAGCATCACAAGAGCTCAAGAAAGACCTACTAATCATAAGGAGAAACATAGTCGCAGCTGGACTGGACTAATCCTTATCAGGGATCAGTGAAGGAACTAGATCCCATTCAACGCGCCCCTGCCAGAAGTAGCAGGACGGAGAGCTTATCTTCCATAATTCACAGGTGAGCTTTATGGGCCGGCGTATGCTCACAGAAATCTTACTTTGGGGTGAAAGGTTTGAGAGGTACAACAATCACAGATTGGCGCACTCACACACTCTTATCTCCACGCAGGAGTAGTATCACCATGCACCACCACTCACAGCTTTTCTACTGAGGGAGAGGCCTGAAGGGGGTGATTCAAGTTCAGGGAGGGCTGCAACCATGCCCCAACGCCTCCACAGAGACCAGGTGAGCGTAACACTCACAGTCTTCAGAAAGAACAGGAGATGTGAAGTAGTTGGTGACACCTTGAGACCTTGTTCTTGGCATGCATCTCCTCCTCAGGGGTGGGCCCCTCTACAGCTGTTTCAGACATTGCAAAAGAAGTACAAGAGAATAACATCACCATAAGAATGCGTATACGCATGTCTATTGAAAACGGTTGATGTGAACGGCAGACATTTATTTTTTCATTTAATTTTCCATCAGGAGATCGATGCGCAAGCAGCGTCGATCTCCCAATAAAAATTGTTAAAGCCATTCACACCCCAGACAAACCACAGGTGCAAATAGCTTTCATGCCCTGCCATTTAGGTGGACATGGCCTTTAACTGCGCACAGCCCGAGTGGAGGCCTGAGCGAGGGCCTGCATTAGCTTGGGCTGGCAGGCCATTAAATGCCATGTCTGCACTCTTGGCAGGGCATGAAAGCCATAAAAGTCACAAGAATTATATAGATCATGCCCCATCAGAGTGATTTGCTGATCAATGTTTCAATTCAACAAACAGAAAATGAAACCACATTGAATAAAAGGATCCAATAGTATACAGGATATATATTGGTGAATTAAAGTAAACCCTGAAAAGGCATACAATTTCAAAAGGAAAAAGCAGGAACTATCCCATAAAAAATCCATAATCATTCAAATGAGTACATTATTTCATCAAATAAATTAGTAATTTACAGGTAGTCCTGTGAGAAACTCCCTGAATTTCATTGTTGAATCCTTACAGGTTCAGTCACTGGATTATATATAATCTGTGAGAGCCTGAGAGAGAATTCTGGCAGATGAAGTTCACACAAAAGCTTGGACGGAACCAGCATTCCCTACCTGGATTTGGAGGCTTGGTGAGAATGTTTGAGGCTTACCTGTTGTGAGGGGCCAGCAATGTGAGGCAGACATCTTTTGGATGACTGTTTAAAATATGCCATTTTATTAAATGATACATGTTATCAAACACCTCTCTATCTCTACTCTGACAAGGATTTCCTTGCCTATCAAAACTAAAGGGAAACACAGAATGTCTAGTCCTAAGATTTAAACATCATATACGCAAATAAATATATGGCAATTCAAACAACATCAACAATGCTATTCACAGTCTCTTAATGACCTCTTTAGAACCTGGGTGAGCTCCCCTTCCCCAGGATTCAAGATAAATTCAGCTTAAATATTCAACAAAAAGAAACAAGGAAATCCATGTATGTAATACAGTCTCAATTCAGTTCTTGAAGTCTTCAATGTCAAAGTAAAATTTTGTTAACCGAAGTTCCAATAACAGAAAAAACGATGGTATCCTCTTGGTGATAAGATTTTCCACTTCACCAAAATACCATCAATGTCATCCCAGACAAAATGCTTTTCCACAACTTCCAGTTCTCCAAGAAGAATTTTCACAGTTCAAAGGAATTGCTACTTCTGTAAATGTTAATGAAACAAAGTTCTTGGTTAAGACTTAGTGTGTCTCTCTTTACAAGATTAGGAGTCAGAGTAAGTATATTTGTCAGGATGACTTCACAGGACTTCTTTTTCCACTTCAACAACTACACCTTCTACAAGAGCTTACCATGAGGGCCTACTGGCTTTGCCTCATAGAATTCCATGCTCATTTGTGCTACTGAAGTCTCAAATCTACTGAAAAACAAATAAACCACCTCAGCTTCAGTACTTTATGACCCCACAACAGCTTCGGTGCTTAGTGACTTCAAATAGGTTTTGGTTATGAGAAGATTCCCTTTCGGGTACTTCCACACCTTCAAGTAGACATGGCAATCTTCCTCTGAACAGAGGGGCAGTCTCTTTGCCTTTCTTGCCTGCTTGAAACAATTAGCAACCACACCTTCAGTATTTTGTCATTTGAAACAAATTTCAGATAGAACATGATTCACTTTTGGGCACTTCAAAACCTTCAACCAGACAAGGTACTCTTCCTCTGAACCTGAGGGGACCCTCTTTGTCTTTTGTGTCTGCCTGCAACAACAACAACCTAGAATTACCTGTGTGACACACATCTCTCTTTCTCATACAGTCTTTGGCAATGAAGGTTGTATCCACATCATAGGATGTTCATAAGTAGAAAATGTCCCTTCTCCAACCTTGCCGACTTGCCCTCTGCCGACTGTTAGCCAGAATAATAACCCAGAAGCTTTACTGCCACTCTCATTGCTTCAGGTAATGCATGTATACTTACACCATAGGCAATGTTGAAGTTCTATTTGACTCACAGTATTGTTTAGACTGTTCTTTGGCTTTGGTAACAGCTGGCCTCAGTCTCAATTTGGACAATACCTTGTTCACTCTTGGCTTGGGCAATGCTTTATTTCTCCAGCTCCAAATAATGTTTAAAAATGTGACTTGTTGATTGTTGAGTGCGTTCATAAATATTACATGATCACTTTTCCTCCTAGAACCGTAATTATGCCCACACAAGCACTTCGTCATGTGCTTTACAAAGTTTTAAGTTTAACAATTGCTTTTTGTTTGTTTGTTTCTCACGCGAGTGAAAGAGAGAATACCTGATCATGCGCAAGTGCTGCAATTCAAGTGTTCCTTGTAAAGATTCAATGATCAACTTCACATCACTTCTACTTATACGTAAGTGATTATTTAGCTGGATACTATTGCCGGCAATGCTTGTGCAAGGAATCAGGACACCTGGTTTAACACACCAGTTAACTCATCAGCTTCTGTGTTCCTTTCTCTGTGTGCTGCACAACTTCTAAAACTTCTGGCTTGGGTCTCACCCTAAGTTACCAGGGGAATCCAGATGTGGATCCCTTGCTCAATGTTCTCAGAGAGGCACACTTCCACCTCACTGATGATGCCCAACAAGGCTGAAACATGTGTATGGGGTTGCTGTTGGTACTCTTCAGAGGAGAATTGCCTAGCATTTCGGTGCTGGACTGCCCCTGGGCAGGACAAAGACTGGGCCATCCACCAAAGAACAGGTCAATGGGCTGTGTTTGTGCTGGTAGAGACACTCGCAGAACCCCCTTTGTTTTGTATCCCCCATAGTTCATCATCCCATTAGTCAGACATAGGTAAATACAACCCCTTACAAAGTGACCGATTTGTGCAGTCAGCAGGAACCACTGTGATTTGATTGGTCCACTAGATTCAGGTACTTTGTTCGACCAGCAGCTGTACCCTTTTGGCATCACCTCTTGTGACTCCCACCTGAGAACACATTGCACCCCTAGCAGGCCTCCTTCTCTATCTCTCTTGGGAACTGAGTGCTTTATAAAAAGCACAGGCGAGGCACTGTTCTTGAGAATTAATTTCTCACATTTATTTACTCTATTTGCCCAAACACCTATATTTCAAATGGTCCAAACACTTCCCAATGGGGGCAGTAGTACTCAGAAACCTAGCTCTAAATCCGGGCAGTGCCCAGTACCAGGCCATGTTCCAAGCTGCTACTCCCAACAAGGTCTATTCCAAAATGGTGGAACTCTTGCTCACGCGACACACAGCCCTCATGTTCCTACAACACAACACACAGCCTACCTTATTGCTAAAAATCAATATATTCTAAACTCCCCTTGCTACAACCAAAACACCATATCAATTACTAATACTACTAGCTAAAAACTCTACTAAACTCTATCCTCTAAATATATAAGCAACATCATTACATTTGTTGCTCCTTCTTTCATTGAGTAAGGCGTTGTGATGCTCTCTGCAATTGTGATTACGCTATCTGCAAATAACACATGTGCCCAACTTCCAAAAGAAATGGCAAAATACTGACACTAAATGACGAACTCTCTTCGCTAATACACCTTACGCAGCCTAAACCTTTTTTCATGGTTGGGGCTTTGCACTTGAATCCCAACAATACTGTGAAACTGAGGTAATTGCCCAAGCATATAATGCTGGCCCGAAAGCATGCACAATGCTGCAATGAACCAAGTATCCCATGACACCAGGCCAACCCCAATGCCCTGCGCGCAATGTTTACCCTGACAGTTCTAGGTGTTGTGCCGGTTTCCAAGCACAGGTATTTAATTGGATAGTGCAGAAGTGGCCATACCTTTAACCACACCTCACATACATCAGATTGGTGGGTTTGGTACTTTGCGACTTAGCTGAGTACCCAGAGGTGGCACTTCAACGGCTCAGTGGTATGCATCCTCGTCACCGGAAAAGCAGAAAAGGGTCCTTTTTTGGTGTGTAAACACAGAGGTCTGCCTCCTTGAAAACCTAACACAAGGGTGCTTTATTTTGCATGTTGCAGGTTGGCAGTAACCAGGGCTTTGAAGTACAGTGATCGTAAAAGCCATAGCTGGGCTTCACAGGCCCCAGGTCATTCCCCAAGTCTGTTTCTTTGATGTACTATCTTTTATTATTGTGATGGAGCAGACACAAGTGTGAAATGGAGAGTGGTAATGCCTTTCCCTGACAAGCCACAGCTCACTGGGAAAGGGCCTTTAGCATTCCATAGCCCCTCTTTCTGTGTATTCTCCAGAGTAAATACCTGCATCACATAAGCCTGAAACAGTGTAATGCATGCATACTTGTCCATTTTCAGAAGATGCGTGTGTGAAACAATTCTGTAATGTGAAGACAAGCAGGGCAATACACAAGATGTCTGGTTGGCTTGTTCAGGTAAGACATTTTCAAGCATCAGGATGTTGTAATTGTTTACAGACTCCTTGATTTCGGGAATAAGGGGTGTTTCAAATGAATGTTGAAAACAAGGAAAGTGGGTGTTTTATAAAAAAAGGGGACGAGCATGGTTACAGCTTTAAACTGAGAGTGCCACCACCAGGGCTGATTGCCATTTACGTGGAAAATATGCCCCAGGTTGCACATTTATTCCAAATTAAGGATGGTGCATTAGGTGCCCTGGATTAGTAAGGAAGCCCATCCGAAAATATTAGACCCTGTAAACTAACATTACTCATTGTAATTGTTCCTCGTTTGCCTTTTGTGTGCCATTGACAGTAAATGCGATTTATTTAAATCTCTTTCTCTATTGGCCACGATTTCTCTTTATTGTTTCTACATCTCTGCTATTAAGATCCAACACTACCACTTTTCCAAACATGTGCATCTGTCGAAGTCTGGGAGAGGAAGTGAAGAGAACTTAATTTTAGTACCACCTGCTCCTCAGGTCATATTTAAAAGCGCACAATTCTCTTTTTCTTGATGAGCTATCCTCCCCCTTCCCGTTGGTTACCATAAGCATTACAATTATGATACTACACAGATGGTATCCCATGGCATGCACTAACAAAGAATAATATGGTGAGGTCCACTGGTACCCACCCCTCTTGCCATGATGACAGAGCCAACCAACCACACAATCTTAGACTATACCTTCCTTGCTCAGACTAGGCATAGCCACTTGACATCACCAATTCAGAATCCTAAAGATTCTCAGGCATCGTTTCAACATACGCTGGCATATGGTTATGTTATTCAAATTGTATGGCATGCCCCCCTGGGGGTGTGGGGTAGCATCTCCGTTGGTGACAGTGCTCTATATAAATACCATTAACAGCCTCTGCATCAAGTGCACTTTTCAAGCAATGTACACTGAATGAAAGAACTTTCGTTGTGTGTTTATTTTCTTTGTTGGCGTGGATGAGAAGGGAGGCTTTCTGACCTCAGCCCTCTCTCCATGCGATGGGCATCTGCCACCCTCTGCCAAGAGGGCATAAGAAAGCGAGGACAGGAGGAAGCGCAGCAAGAGGGCAAGAGCCCCTTTACCCTGCTAAATTTACGGAAACTGCACTGAATCTGCTACTGGGCCACCCACCGAACTCGGACCTTGGCCCAGCCACTCTCCCCCGCACTGCCTCCCTGGCAACCCCTGCACTGTGGGACTGTTTCTGTATCCCTACAGCCCCTCTTCCCAGCACTTGCCTGCACTTACATTGCACTTGCCACCAGCTGGCCCTTATTATTATTATGTTTTTGCTATTCTACTAGCCATATACTGCACTTCCCCTCTCCCTTTCCCCCTTGCCCTTTTCCCCTCACCTCTACCCTTGCACTTGCGCAATCTGAATGACACCTGGCTTAGTAGGATCTTTGTCTGTCTCCCCTTGCCCCCCCCCCGCCTCGTCGCGCCTTGAAACACTTGTGTATAGGCGCGTTATAAATGCCATATCATATCATATCATATCATATCATATCATATCATATCATATCATATGAGGAATGGAGAATGACGCATAATGGAGGAGGCAAGAAGGTGGGGAAAAATGAAGGTGAAACGAGAATGCAAGATAACAAGTAAGAGAGGATGAATGGGAGCCAGAGGAGAAAAGGAAGAACAGGAGGGGAAACAGGAGGGTGCAAGAGAACTGGTAGGAGAGGCACAGAATTCGGTCTGGAGAGGAGAAAAGTAAACAGTGTTGAAAAATGGCAATGGAATGGGTTGTCCAGTGCAGCATCATACTGTGGCCGTGTAGTTATGGTTAAGTTGCTGTTTCCATAGGAAGAGCACTTATTGGGCGGCTTATAACTCTGCTCCCCCTGGACGAATCCTCACCAAACTTTGCAAAAAAAAAGTATATTGGCCACTCTGAATTTTTTTGCAAAGTTCACTGATGTTTGGTCCAGAGGGGTAAATGTTATAGGGGAGGTTCCAAAACGTCTTGTTTTCCCATAGACTGAATGGGGGAAAAATTCTGCCCACGGCTACAGGTCAAACCGCTGGACGGATTTTCATGAAATTTGCGGTAGGTATAGGGGCTTAGGCCAGAGAGCATTTTTTGGTGACAATCCGTGCAGTATTTTTCTTTAAAACGACCAAAAATTATGTCTCAAAAAATTAGGGATATCTATGTCCACTCCGCGGTCACACTTCCCTGTTCCCTCCGCGGACAAGATAACGATTGGCTAATGGGCTCGCGTCATTACCGCAGACACGCAACATCTCTGCCGATTGGCTGCTGCGAGACGTGTTCTGCATAAGATTGTTTGGCTGCGCCCGACATCTTGGATCTGCCGATAGAGGAGCAACAAACAGCGTACACATGCTATATTTATAAAACTCTTTTGCTGTGTCACAGAGCGTTGGGACAGGTTCAGACAGTAAGACATTGGTGAACAATGCATTTGTTCTGGGGTTCGGTCTTCACAATGTATTTTCTATGGCCACCTTGTACGCACAGAAAATGAGGGGTGTAATAACGGTAGCATTTCAGTCCATGCAGTGCACAGGAAACTTGTTACTGTTGTAAGGAGACGCATAGTGGTAGCGAACATAGAAATTGTCAACATGCCATAATTGCAATACTTTTTCCTATGGGTATTATTATATTCATTAGTATGCCGCCATGGGTGTGACATGCTACAGTGGTTGTGTGGCCAGGGCCTAGAGTCTTGGATGCATGGCCGTCGGCCGAATGCCGAAGGCCTTACTTCCAAGACTGTAGGCCCTGGCCACAACCACTGCAGCATGTCACACCCATGGATACACCCGTAGTATTGTGGATCGATTGCTAAGTTGTGGGCAGTGTGCGCAGTTTTGGGTGCATGGCCAAAGGCCATGCACCCAACAACAAAGTTGTAAGTACTGGACGTGCAAGCCACTGCACACCCATCCCATGTAATATCTATGGACATACAGCTAGGAGTGAAGCCTCTGGCCAGAAGCAGTGAAGGATACCACACTTATAGATAAACCCACACTACCACACATCACTGAGGTTGTTGTGGGGAGACCCTGCACTCTTGGGTGCATAACCGAAGGCCATGCACCCAACAACAAAGTTAGAACCTCTTCATGATGTATTTTCTATGGCCATCTTGTACGCACAGAAAATGAGGGGTGTAATAACGGTAGCATTTCAGTCCATGCAGTGCACAGGAAACTTGTTACTGTTGTAAGGAGACGCCTAGTGGTAGCGAACATTGAAATTGACAACATGCCATAATTGCAATACTTTTTCCTATGGGTAGTATTATATTCATTAGTATGCCGCCATGGGTGTGGCATCCTACAGTGGTGTGAGGCCTTACTTCTAAGACTGTAGGCCCTGGCCACATCCACAGCAGGTTGTCACACCCATGGATACACCCCTAGTATTGCGCATTGATTGCTAAATTGTGGGGAGTGTGTGCAGTCTTGGGTGCATGGCCAAAGGCCATGCACCTAACAACAAAGTTGTAAGTACTGGATGTGTAAGCCACTGCACACCCATCCCATGTAATATCTATAGACATACAGCTAGGAGTGAAGCCTCTGGCCAGATGCAGTGATGGATACCACACTTATAGAAATAACCCCACTACCACACATCACTGAAGTGGTTGTGGGGAGACCCTGCACTCTTGGGTACATGGCCAAAGGCCATGCACCCAATAACAAAGTTAGAACTTCTTCATGAAGTATTTTCTATGGCCAACTTGTACGCTCAGAAAATGAGTGGTCCAATAAGGGCAGTATTTCAGTCCGTGCAGTGCACAGGCAACTTGTAACTGTTGTAAGGACACACGTGGTGTTAGGGAACATTGAAATTGCCAACATGCCGTAATTGCATTACTTTTTCCTATGGGTATTGTATTCATTAGGTGTATCCATGGGTGTCACATGCTACAGTGGTTGTGGCCAGGGCCTAGAGTCTTGGATGCATGGCTGTTGGCTGAAGGCCGAAGGCCTTACTTCCAAAACTCTAGGCCCTGGCCATACACACTGCAGCATGTCACACCCATGGATACACCCATAGTAATGCATATTGATTGCCTGGTTGTGGGGAGTGTGTGCAGTCTTGAGTGCATGGCCAAAGGCCATGCTGTTGCATAGTACAAGTATACCAATAGCTGTGATATGTTGCAGTAATTTGTAGCCACAAGCTACAGAAGTGAGTTTGAGGCCATAGAATTATCAATGTATGGGTGTACAGTATACAAATTGCACAGTCGCTTACAACTGCATTCTTATTACTCTGTTGAAATACTCTGTATCCTGGCCACTACTACCACACCATATGACATCAACTATGCAACATCATTAAGACGGTTGTGGGGAGGGCGTAGCATTTTGGGAGCATGGCCAAAGGACATGCTCCCAAAACCAACTGTGTATATAGTGAAATGAGAAGGCACAATGGTTCTGATATGTTGTGGTGTTTCTAGCCAGGACCCAGAGTCTTGACTGCATGCCCAAAGGCCATGCACCCAAGACTGAAGTCATAAGCAGTGGAGTTATAAGTGAATATGTGAGTCGTGTAATGTGCTAGTTGTGTGCACGCCCTAATGTCTTGGCTGCATGGCTGCAGACGATGGTCCCAACAGTAAATGTATAAGTAGCTAATTTACAAGGACCATGGTTTCAATATGCAGCAATGGTTGTGGCTAGGAAGTATACTCTGTGTACTTTGGTCGTAAGGCGTAGGTAGTAGATTAGACACTGAAGATGCAAGGGCCAGCCTGCATCCACTGCAGCATATTATTACCATAGATTAGACATGTAGATTTGCATGTGTAGAAAATGACTGCCAATATACTTACTCCTTACTTTGTTCAGAATCCACATATATTTTTGAAATGCTTTTCGTACTTTGCGTAAGTATCCCTTTTTTTAATTTCCGTGATAAAAGAAAAAGGTATGTTAGTCTTTGCATTTTATGAAAACTTACTACATTGCATAGTAGACAGTTTACCTTTTTTTTTACCCTCATATTTAGTTTACAAACCCGTGTACTGTGCATTGTGCTCAGTTTCTGTGTTTGCTTTTCTAATCCTTGGGTCTGGGAAAAAAAAATCATTGTCGGATTAAAAAAACCCTTCTTTTGCTATGCTACTAACTACCTCCTTGTTTGCTTTGAGTGTTTCCTTCATCTTTCTGATTAATGTTATGTTTGTTGACTTCCGATGCCGATTTTTAACAACAGTTACATAACTGTAGGCGTATTGTAACTGTGCATTTGTTCCTACAGATCTGTGATATTCATTTATTTGTGTTGTTGTCATATACTGTTTCCTTCATCTTTCTGATTAATGTTATGTTTGTTGCCTTCCTTCTGATAATTAACAACTGTTAGATACCTGTAGGCATATTCTAACTGTGCATTTGTTCCGACAGATCTGTGATATCCATTTATTTGTGTCATTTTTATATCCTCTTGGGCAGTTAGATACCTATTGGCGTATTCTAACTGTTTGTAGTCTTTCACATAATTTTTTTGGCAATCTTAAAGTACACATTATTTATTAAATTTTGGCTTTAAGAAGATTAAACACGCATTTGTAAGATTAGCTGGCAATCTTTGCTTTAGAGTAATGGTGCTATCATTACATTGGAACCATCCACATTTCTTTTTAATGTATGCAGTGTAGTGAGGTGCATTGGTTGTAGTTCCTGCATGGTAGATTATACCTATTATTGTAAAGGTTTTCTTCCCAAGTGACACTTGACCGTGTGTGAATCCAGTCAGTTTGCAGCTGTTTTTGGTACCATCTGCATTATAACGTAGAAGCATAAGTATTATGTAGGCACTATGTGATTGTATCAGTAAGGTGGAGCGATTGTCTGAATTGCAAATAGTACATAATCTGCCATGGGTTGCATTCTGTACAAGCTGCTGAAATGGAATGCTTTCACAATTTGGTATGGAAACATGCACACATCGCTCATTTCGGAATTCTTCCTGTATCACATAGCTACAGAGAGTGCATGCATGTTTCCACATGTACGAAATCTGGAAGATTTCATTTACAGGTATGCTTTTGTTTTCCAATACTAATAGTAAGTACATTAGAAATTCTTGTGGATCTTCTTGTGAGTTCAAAGTGAATCTCACCATTCCAGCACAGTCATCCAATTCTTGCCGTATTCCATGAACACTGTGGGCCTCATTACGACCCAGGCGATAAGTTACCGCCTGGGTCGTACCCTTACCACCATGGTGTCAACTACGTTTACACCATGGTGGATGGCGTATTTACTGCCCCATTCCAAGGTGAGTGGGGCGGTAAATACCCATTTCCCATTTTACCCTTCCCCATTCCCATTTTTGACCCATAGGGCATAATGGGAGTGGGGAAGGTGCTAATTACGCCACCGTAAATTACGGTGGTGTAATTAGCACCATGGTCCCTTAGCGCCATGGATTTTAACGCCTGCAAAAAGCAGGCGTTAATATCACCATGGCGCTAAGGGACCTTGAAATCAGGAGTTAAGGGTCGGCGCCGTTAACCCCTTAACGCCTGACTCGTAATGAGGCCCTGTATGTGTTGTCAGGATATCTTGTTGCATTTCTATGAAGCACTAACCTTTGCAAACACAATTGGTCTGTACTGTGCAAGTAAATATTGCTAACAATTGGTGGCAATTGAAATAGAATATTCATTGCTACATTTGCATAGCAATTTACCCCACTTTCATTTGCAAATTTGAATGGACCAGCTAGTTTTGTATCTAAGTGCATATTTCAGAATTTCTGTTCCTTCTTTGCCGACGGCCCTGGTTTACCTTCCCTAATAGGTTATTCTTTGTTTGTGGTAATTGCTGATACTTTAGCTTCTTTTCTTTACTTTGAGGAATTTGCTGTTGGATTCTGTTGCATTTCTGTTTCATTTAGTTTTCTTTTACCACGTTTTACTTTATCTGGAACAGGCTATTGTTTCAGATGAGGGGTGTACAGTGAACGCAGTCTATTGTATTTTAGAATGCAAGGAATAGCAGCTTTCACTTCACTTGCATCAAAGTTCATTAGCAATAGACCGCCAAGTGTACGTAAGCGTGATAATGCTGCGTAGCTCATGCCTTCTTTAAAGACTGTGTTTCCTATATCTATCAATGCTTTGTCTAGGGTAAGACCTTGGGATTTATGAATGGTAACTGCATATGCAAGAGTTTGAGAAAATTGCTCTCTAAGTACATACATGACTTTGAAGAGAAGCAATGGAGCAATTGAGTGCCCTATCCTTTTCACTTCTGAAAATGTATCAAAGCAAATATTGACAAACTAAATGTTGCTGTCACGTGGGTATGATTGAAAGCCAACAACTGTACCCAGTGCTCCATTAACTAGCCCTTGCTCCACGCCAAGGTTACGTTAAAGCATTACTCTACAATTTAAGCATAATTGTAATATTTTTTCCAACCCATCTGTGTTGGAGATTGATTTTTCTAAACTATTTAGTCTTGTTGTGGCTTGCTCACACATGGGTACTGTCATACCATGTACGTCTAGTTTGTCTCTGGCGCTAATTTTCATTATTGGTTGCATTTCTTTATTTAACATTGTTCCATTGAATCTGAAACAGCTTGCAAGAGTTGGCATTAAGGCCATACAATTGACATTCGTGGTTCCCTATTTGTTCCATAACATCAGTTGCACATGCATGATTGCCATAAAGTGCATGAATGTGCCGGTTTTTCAATATAACTTCTGCTTCTTGCGATAGTACACCAACTCTAATACTTTTTAAGATGTTGGCATAAGTGAGATCTGCAGTTTGCCGCATGTTCTCAGTTAATTCTCTGTATTGGAAATGTTGCCAAAGGTTGACATTACCTATACTACCAACAGTTCTCCTGCAGAGTTTGTGGCCTAAGGTTTTTAAAATAGGTTCCCTTTCACTGGTGTCAATTGTAGAAGATCTCCAAAAACTATAATATGTTTCCCTGCAAAGACTTCTTCGTTGTTACTTTTAAGTACTTCTTGTAATCTGAGGTGAATCAAAGCCAACATTAGGTTGGAGACCATGCTCACTGCATCTATTAGTAGCATTTTCATTTGTTTTAATACTCTGCGTAATTCCATTGCAGCTTCTGCAGAAAGTTTGTAATAGTCTAATTTATGTTTATGCTCTACTGGAAGCAGTAGTAATCGGTGTAAAGTGACACCGCCTCGTTTGTAGGCAGCTAAACATGTGGGGGACATTACAACAGCTGACAGTTTGTTGTTTGTCAATTGTTGAAGGAACTTGCTGATGATTTTGATTAAGAATGTTTTCCCTGATCCAGCTTCACCACTCACGTACAGCAGTATAGGTTTGTAATTTTGGCAGGTACATTCTTTATTTTCGTGTTGTACACCATCTACAATTTGTTTTTTTACGTCTTCAAAAAAGGTGCGCTGATCTTTGTTAAGTTTTGCTTGTTGTACATTTAAATCTTCTGTATCTTCTTGATACTGATACATGGTGTTTTCTACTTCTGCCATAGCTACTTCAGCCTCATTTGCTATTAGTGGTTGTTCTAGTGGTTCTTGACTTCCTGTTACAGATGGTTAACTATTGTCAGAAGAGTCCTTATCTAGTGGGGCCTGAAGTTCTTCTTCCTGTTGCTGCTCATTGTGTAACATTGTTTTGTACTGGATAAAGTTCACATCGGAAATAGCGCTTTCATTTGCTTTGAAAGCATCTTCATAGCAGTCATAGTTTGCTAGTATGTCTTCCTCTTTTCTCCATGGTTTGAAAAGTTGTAACAGAGACATGTAATGTAGTTCTTTCTGTTGAGGAGTTTTTAATGACAATTTTACATGATTAATTAAGCTTCGTTTGGTAAGTTTCACTAAGCTCCCTTCACAATCGGTCACTCTATATCTACGTTTGCTTTCATCGGGTTTTACATTATTTTTGTATGCAAAGTTTGAGCTATGTGGTATAGACACATGCTTTCCAAAGTGCTACTCCTGTTAGGATAGTATGTGTCTGGTAAATTATTTTTTAGAATGTCTTGACTGTTGGGATCATGTCTGGCAATTGTTTCTATGTCCTCATTTGATTTCAGCACTCTTTTTCTAGATTTTGCAGGACCAAGACTTAGCCATACTATGTTGTCTGATTTACCATACAAAGTAGTACCAATTAAATGATCTGCTGCTCATAGGCGCCACATTCTCTATGAGAGAGCATTTTTATGCCTAGGCTGTACAATTTCTGTGATAATGTTTTGTCTTATGCTAGGTCATCCCAGAGATCTTGAAGCTCTGTTTTTTCTGCTTTTGTTAAGTAGGCTGTAACATATCGTTCAACAGCAGTTGAATTGTCTGCAATGTCCTGCACATCTATGTTTGCATTCCATAAGAGGGCAATGATTGCATTGTAATCATTGATATATTTTGATTCTTCCCTTTAATACGTGTTCTTAGGTGATTTACCTTTAACACTATGTTGAACTGAAGACATGAAGTTGTTTACTTCACCCGTTTCTGTAACTGGTCTAAGGAAACCAAAACGGCATTTGATGTAGTATTTACCTTAGTTTTTGTATTTGCAGTGGCAATATTTGCCACATTTGTGTCTTTGAAATTGTAAAATCTGCCCATGCAGCTCACTATGTGTCTGTTGTGAAGGGATTTCACAAGTGACATATTTTTGGATAAACTGCAAAACAGTGCTATCACTGTTGTGACCAAATTTCGGTGCACCTTTAATCCATAACAGCATGTGAATATGTGGTGCTCCTCTCGCTTGATATTCTTTTCTCCAAAAGAAGTGTTGCACTTCTCCAAGGGGAGGAACATTTTTATTGCAAATGAAGTGTAGCATGGCAATGAAATGATGATGGAAATATCTTGACACATTAACTGGATCCAGAGAGCAAGGTTCTCCAGGTGTTAATATATCTATGTTGTTTTTGTTGCTGTTTGCTATGCGTAGGAACTCATGTAAATCTTCCCATGCATATTCTGCACAACTTAGCGTAACAAACCAAGTCAGTGGTCCTAGGTTTCTGATCATACAACGCATGTCTCTGTGCCATCGGAACCAGTATTCCTTTGTACCATGCATGTTTGCAAACAAATTTGTTATACTTGCTTGTAAAACCTCATCTTTTTCCTGTACTTTTTTATTAACTGCGTTCCTGACATATTTTGAAAGTGGGTTCCAAATTTCAAAATGTGTGCAACTCTGTAACATAGTGTTGCTAATTCACTTTCATAGACTAGGTGGAATATGTATTCCACATTTTGTCTAAATCTGGGATCTTGCCAATACATTCGTAAATTGCGGTATTCTGATGTTCCCATCTGAGTGTGTCTAGCATAGTATCTTCCACCTTTGCCAGTAGGAAATAGCAGTGGAAAAGCACGTGCTTCTGTACTTTTTTCCCATATACTCATTGGTGACCCTTTGGTTTGTTGCATTTGCTAAGTTTCTAGTGCATCATCTATGCTTTCATTGGATTGCAATGGATGAATTGCGTAATGGTTCAAAAGAGTGGATACTGTAGCAGGATCCAGAAGTTCGAATTGTCCAGTTTCTGATGGGTCTTGTATTATTTCAGTTGTTTCCCTTAAGCTTTCATCAATATTTATTTCCTTGTAGTACTCGTTATTGTCTTTTAGATATTGCAATGCTTGTCTAACTTTATGTAAGTCCACCAGTTGTTGCCAAATTTTTTGTCCTTTGTTGGTACACCATTTACCAAGACTATTAAAGAATGCTCTATTGAACGTTGCACTCCTAGAGTGTGTACATTTTCTGTTAGATCTAATGGCAAATAAACTACTTTGCCACAAATGCCTTTCACCAATTCAGAGGAAGGTAATTTTGCTGTTTTTGGATGAAGACGTACAATTGCTTGAAATGGGTGAACTGTTTGAATTATTATGCTCTCATACAAATTGAGTTGTTGCAGGATTTTTGGTAGTGGGAACAATTCCAAATTATTTGTAATAGCACGTGAAGGAGTGTGGTTGTTGTCTAATTTTGTAGTACAGTAACTGCAACATATTAGGCATTCAGTTAGTTCATATTTGTTTTCTGCTAAAAGTTAGAGAGCTAATTTAAACCATTTAGAGGGTAATTCATAGAATTAAGCGCACAAGTGGCGCACGCGGCTGGCGCACAGTGTGCTCGTGTGAATTTCTGCGCCAGCCACGTGCGCTAAAATCCATTTCCGCGCACAGCGTATTCATGGATTCTAGCTTCCAAAACGAGCCGTGGCGCAGAGTGGCGCAGCGACCCTGCAGCAGCGGCAGTTACGCCCCCAACCCCTTCCCTTGTGACATGCACAGGGCACAAATCCCGTACATGGCGCACAGGCCCCCAACCACGAAAACGCCTGTAAAACTCCCCGCGCACCCCTCCAAATACACGTACCCCGCTGCATGGGGAGTGTCACACGCGATTGGAGCGGGGTACGTGTATAACAGGGGTTCGCAGGAAGTTTCACACGCGATAGGCCCTGTGCGAGTGGGGTACGTGTATTCCTGGGGTGCGCAGGAAGTTTCACGTGTGATTGGAGAGGGGAACGTGTATTGCGGGGGTGCACGGGAAGTTTCACACGTGATAGGCCCTGTGCGAGTGGGGTATGTGTATTCCTGGGGTGCCCGGGAAGTTTCACACGCGATTGGACAGGGGAACGTGTATTTCGGGGGTGCGTGGGAAGTTTCACACGCGAAATGCCCTGTGCGAGTGGGCTACGTGTATTCCTGGGGTTCCCGGGAAGTTTTACATGCGATAGGCCCAGTGTGAGTGGGGTACGTGTATTCCTGGGGTGCGCGGGAAGTTCCACACGCGATTGGGGAGGGGAAAGTGTATTTCGGGGGTGCGCAGGAATTTTCACACGCAAAATGCCCTGTGCGAGTGGGGTACGTGTATTCCTGGGGTGTGCTGGAAGTTTCACACGCGATAGGCCCTGTGCGAGTGTGGTATGTGAATTCCTGGTGTGCGCGGGAAGTTTCACACTCGATAGGCCTTGTGCGAGTGGGGTAGGTGTATTGCTGGGGTGCGCGGGAAGTTTCACACGCGATTGGAGACGGGAATGTGTATTTTCGGGGGTGCACAGGAAGTTTCATACGCGAAATGCCATGTGCGAGTGGGGTACGTGAATTCCTGGGGTGCATGGGAAGTTTCACGTGCGATTGGAGAGGGGAGCGTTTATTTCGGGGGTGCGCGGCAAGTTTCACACACGATAGGCCCTGTGCGAGTGGGGTATGTGTATTCCTGGGGTGCGCGGGAAGTTTCACACGCGATTGGAGAGGGGAAAATGTATTTCGGGGGTGCGCGGGAAGTTTCACATGCGAAATGCCCTGTGCGTGTGGGGTACGTGTATTCCTGGGGTGCGCGGGAAGTTTTACATGCGATAGGCCCTGTGCGAGTGGGGTACGTGTATTCCTGGGGTGCACGGGAAGTTTCACACGCGATTGGGGAGGGGAACGTGTATTTCGGTGGGGCGTGGGAATTTTCACATGCAAAATGCCCTGTGCGAGTGGGGTATGTGTATTCCTGGGGTGTGCGGGAAGTTTCACACGCAATAGGCCCTGTGCGAGTGGGGTACGTGAATTCCTGGAGTGCGTGGGAAGTTTCACACGCGATAGGCCTTGTGCGAGTGGGGTACGTGTATTCCTTGGGTGCGCAGGAAGTTTCACACGCTATTGGAGAGGAGAATGTGTATTTCGGGGGTGCACGGGAACTTTCATACGCAAAATGCCCTGTGCGAGTGAGGTACATGTATTCCTGGGGTGCGCGGGAAGTTTCACACGCGATAGGCCCTGTTCGACTGGGGTACATGTATTCCTGGGGTGCATGGGAAGTTTCACACGCGATTGGAGAGGGGAACGTGTATTTCGGGGGTGCACATGAATTTTCACACGCGAAATGCCCTGTGTGAGTGGGGTACGTGTATTCCTGAGGTGCGCAGGAAGTTTCACACGCGAAATGCCCTGTGCGAGTGGGGTACGTGTATTCCTGGGGTGCGCGGGAAGTTTCACATGCGATTGGAGAGGGGAGCGTGTATTTCAGGGTGCGTGGGAAGTTTCACACGCAAAATGCCCTGTGCAAGTGGGGTACGTGTATTCCTGGGGTTCGCGTGAAGTTTCACACGCGATAGGCCCTGTGCGAGTGGGATACATGAATAACTGGGCTTCGCGGGAAGTTTCACACGCGAAATGCCCTGTACGAGTCGGGTACGTGTATTCCTGGGGTTCGTGTGAAGTTTCACACGCGATAGACCCTGTGTGAGTGGGGTAAGTGAATATCTGGGCTTCGCGGAAAGCTTCACACGCGATTTTGCTGTCAGAGAGGGGTATGTAAATTTCGGGGGTGCGCGGGGAGTCCTACACATGAATTGGCAGTGTGGGTCCTCCCAGGTGTTCCTACACCCTCCTATACCCTCCACGGCCCCTGCAGGCATCCCGCACCACAGGGGACTACCCTGCACCCCTGGTCATGTCCCGCAGGCAGCCCATCCACCATGGGCATGCCCCCCAGCCAAGCCACATGTCACCTTGCACTAGTGATCACCAACTCATGTCCCCCAGCACCCCACCCCCCAGCAGTGAGCGGCACCTGCCAGCAGGCTCCCACTCATGTCCCACACATGTCCCCCAGCATCCCCACCCCCCAGCAGTGAGGGGCACCTGCCAGCAGGCCTCCACTCATGTCCCCCAGCACCCCGACCCCCAGCAGTCAGGGGCACCTGCCAGCAGGCCCCCACTCATGTTCCCCAGAACCCCCACCCCCGAGCAGTCAGGGGCACCTGCCAGCAGGCCCCTACTCATGTCCCCCACCACCCCCACCCCCCAGCAGTCAGGGGCACCTGCCAGAAGGCCCCCACTCATGTCCCACACATGTCCCCCAGCACTCCCACCCCCCAGCAGTCAGGGGCACCTGCCAGCAGGTCCCCACTTACGTCCCACTCATGTCCCCCAGCACCCACCTCATGACGATCCTCAATCATGGGCCTCATGGCCACCCACATCACACCCCACGCCACCCCAGCCCAAAGACCCAAACAAGTATTGCATCCACCCACAGAGAAATGGCCATTACATGATACAACCCGAATGGCAAGTATGTACATGAACACATGTCCGTCACACACACACAATGGGTGCAAGTGAATGTGAAAACCCATATCATGACATGCATGAAACCAATGAGAGAATACCACACATCGAAGTATGAAACAAAAATGTATTGAACACAACATGAATGTAATGAAAAAAAACACAATAATGGGAATAAGAAATAAAATGCAGCATGTCTGGAAAAAAATAAAAAATATGAAATCAGAATCCAAAGAAATCCAAATGAAAATTTGTCCAAAGTCTCAGTCCAAAAAAGCAAATCCAAGGGAAAAAAATATATGAAATCCATTGCACCATGGTGAAATTAAAATAAAAACGAGAAACATCCACTGTTCAACTATATACAAATCACCAATCCAGGGTCCATGAGCCCAACAAATGAAATGAAACCTACAAAAAACCCTACTTAATAATGTACTATATACAAAAATGTGGTGCATTGTGCAAGCGGCCCAAAATAAACAAAAACAGAAAGGAAACCTAACACTAACTATTTACAATGGCAGCGGGCTAGTCCGATGGCTTACTTTTTGATGTCCCAGGCCAGGGCATCATCAAACTCCTGAAGGCGGTCCTCTTCCATGGCCCCGAGGGTTCGCAGGGACGACGACATGTTCACCTCCAACTCCCTGCGAATTGTCTCGAGGCACTTGGCCCGCCTCAGGGCCCTCCGCATGGAGTTCTCCGCCCTGACCATTGTGAGCCGTGCCTCTTCTGCTCGCTGCTGCTCCGCATCTATGGCGTGGCCCAACCGCTGTCA
This sequence comes from Ambystoma mexicanum, assembly GCF_040938575.1. Taxonomy (NCBI): domain Eukaryota; kingdom Metazoa; phylum Chordata; class Amphibia; order Caudata; family Ambystomatidae; genus Ambystoma; species Ambystoma mexicanum. The sequence goes on from NC_090933.1 coordinate 824,508,185, forward strand.
CTCGGCTGTCACGCTGCCCCTCCGATGTTGAAGGCCCCGAGCCATCATTGCTCCCACCATGTTGCTGTGCCTGTGCCTGCACCCTGGCTCTTGCTGCCTGCATGTCCTCCTCCGGCTGGGGTGCAGTTGTCGTGGTGGCCACCCCTGATGGACGTTCGACTCTCGACTGTGGCAGGGATGTGTCCTCCACCAGCCTGGGCACTGGGTCAGGGGCAGCTCCACAGGGTACCCAGGTAATACATGTGTGGGAAGATCGCATGGAGCACAACTGGCGCGTAGGGGGTTCAGGTGAGGAGGGGGTTGCAAGAAGGTCCAGCACACGGAGGAATCCATCACCGGTGACACGTCCCAGTAGGTCAACGTGGTCAAAGAGGCATGCAAGATGACGTGCAGTCTCTCCACGAAAAGATTGCAGGTCAACTCGCATGCACCATTGACACAACGCTATCCCACTCAGGACAGGCTCAACACGGTCCCGGATAGCCACGTCCGCAGGGAGAGGAAGGGCAGTCATTGTGAGTTCATCCCCTCCCTGAAAACGGGTCTGGATGTAGGCATCCCTGCTGGTGCCAGATGATGCTGTGACAGGATGAGGGACAGGATTACACACAGGCAACTCCGCGGCTGCCTGTGCTGCCTCCTGTCCCTGCCCCTGCACTGCACCACTAGCACCAGTGGAATCCCCACCTCCAGACCCCGTGTGTGTTCCTTCCGCGGCCTCCTCCTCCACCAAACCCCCCACCAACCTGGATGACTCCGTGCCATCTTCCTCCGTTGGACCCTGTGGGGTCTCAGCTGCCCCTTCTGCTGCCAAGGAGTCCACCTCTGACCTCTCCCTCTTGGACTTACCCTCGGCAGCTGTGGCCTGGGATGCGGCACCAGACTCCTCACTCCCTGATGAGATGACAATCTGGGAGGGGAGCCGGGCCTTGCGTCTCCGGCTGGTGGTGCGATCCCTGCCGCTGTGCTCCACAGCACCCTCTCCGCCCTCTTCATCAGTTGATGCTGCAGTCAGGGAGAGATAAAACACAGACATCAGGGCACTGTACAATGGACTGATACACACATGACAGCTGCACATGAGTGGCAGTGTCAAACTTCAGACATGACATCACACTCGACGACACACATGTAATTTCAACTCGCACACATGAGCATTTCCACAGCAATATTGCACCAGGCAGCAACATCCATACATATACAACAGCATGAACAGCCGAAGGTGAGCCTGACATCACATGAAACACAGGGAGTGCACTAGAGATGCACACACGCCACCACACTCACATGCATGTCTACATCTCCTCCAACTGTCACAGTGATGCGATCGCCATACATGTCACATCTGGCATTCAGCCTTCTACATATTAGTGTCACATGCATCCATGTTGCATCACAGTTGCACACTTGTCAAATACACACACATGCACATGTACACAGTGCAGATATATGCAGCAGGAACCACCATCCATGTGTGACACCATAACCATGCCAACGTACATACACAGAAATTCAAACATGTGTGCTACCACACCTGCATTTGCACAGCATGCTTACCAACACATACACCATCGATGTGTCTCACACCTAAGAGGACTCACATGTGGCAGCCTCACGCCCCTGTTCATACATATCCCTACATGGCCCTACGAAAACACATGTGCAACCTGCACACTACTGGCACACCACCACACACACAGCGTCCAATCAGTATGCATGTACACTTACCGCTCGACTACAGCCGGGTCTGCCTCTCAAGGACCTCGATGTGGAGTGCTGGGCATATGTGTTCCAGGACCCTCATCTGGTGGTTGGACAGGTGGCCCCGGCGCCCCTTGGCATCCGCTGCCTTCAAGAGGTGCCGTGCCTTGTTGAGGGTCCTGGAACGGAAGTCCTTCCAGCACTTCTTGACATGTTGTAAGTCGCGGACTGCCACCCCCTCCCCGTTGATGGCAGTCACGGTGTCCATCCAGATCCTGGTCCGTCCTTCATTGTCGGTGCGCAAACTTCCAAAGAGGGCATCATACTGCCCAGGACTTGCTCCACCAGGACACCAACTTCCCTGGCGCTGAAGCTGGTGGCCCTCTGCCTCTCTGGCTGGGGGTTACCAGTGGTGCCAGATGGTGTTGTGCCCGACATGGCAACCCCAGAGGCAGGAGTGGGTGGGCAACTGGGTCCTGGGGCTGGGCTGTGGAGCGATGGTATCCCAGTCGGGAGTCTTCGTTTCCAGCAGGGGTGGTCACAGCAACTGCACCCCTGGCTGACGTACAGGCAGCAAATTGCAGGGTACGTGGGAAGCAGGCAGTCAGGCAGCAGCAGAATGCAGGTGGGAGCGTGCTCAAGGGTCTGGGGGGCAGTAATTTGGCCTTCTGGGCAGGAGCGTGGTTTTCGGTGTGTTGTTGCGTTGTCAGGTTGATACAGAGTGATTTGACACGTGAAAATCTTGCACGTCAGCGTGTAATTCGAGGAAAGGCCCTTCGCGCGTAAGCACGTCAGCACACGTAGGCGGTTTCATTGGACCAAAGGCCTTTAGAGCGTAAGCGCTTCTGTGACGTGACTCGCGCGGGCGTTTCCCTCGTGACGTGGGCATAGTGGTTGAGCGCGCGTGAAAAAACTGCACATCCATGTGTGGATGCGTGTAATACGAGGAAAGGGCCTACGAAGTGACGCACGCAGGCGTTTCCATCAACACAGGTGCATGTTCATCGTACTCGTCCAAAAACTGCACGTCTGAGTGTCAGCTCATGTAATTGGACGAAAGGGCCTTAGCGCGTACACGCGTAAGTGATGCTGTATGTGTGGGCCGCTTTAAAAGGTAGGTGTAGGACCCCATTCCCTTGTACGTGCTTTTCATGGAGCGCGAGTGATTGAATTCTGTACTTCTTGTCGGTTCACACGTGATTACTTCACAGCGTTTCAAGTTCGTACTCCCTGTTACCTCTGCAAGCGTTCTTTATTTTTTTGGGCCCTGTTTCCTCAAACAGCGTTCACTTCTTCTTTTGTCCTGTCTCCTCAGACAGTGTACAGTTCTTCTTTTGGCAGGGGTGATGCCTACGCCGCATGCACATTTTTTTCACATTCTTTTTCCAGGCAGACGGTGAGTCATGCACGCATTTACCAACTGTGCTTGCCCCGTGTGTCGCGTACCCCTTCAGAGGTCATTGTAGGCTGCGTGTAACACGCGTACGCTTGTTTTTGTGTTTCTGGGTGACACAGCGTAGTGCAGGTTCATTTTTCCATGCACGTGGTCTACGAGGGGTTGCATGCACGTTACTTTTTGTTTTTGGGGTGCCTGTGCGTTGCGTAACCTGTCATCTTCCTCCAGGGGTCACAGACAGCCTTGCTAGAGCACTAGGGTACGAATTCCATCTAGTACCCTACCCCTTTCACTCCCAATTGCCCAGGACAATTGTTTACTGCAACTGCCATACGCACATCAACATTAGTGCCATGGTTGGGAGGCGACCAAGCGGAAAGGGAGGCAAAGGTGGCCAACCTCCAAAAGGTGGGCGTGGTGGGCATGGTAGGGGACGTGGCCAGGATTTGCAGAGTGTCCCTAGACCCCCATGTGTGGATGACCAATCAGGGACACCCATGCCCCCCCCATGGTTGAGGGAAACGTGGCTGACACCATCCCAGCTCAGCCCTTCCTGGTCCAGCCCATTGTGGCACCTGAGCCGGCACAGGATGACTCCCAGGCTGACTTCCAGGTCAGCAAGTCTAAGCCACGTGTGCCGGAGCAAGTTGGTGTCACCAGGCGACGTGGATCTGGGGCAGCTATGTCATCTGCTGCCCCAAATAGGCAGGGTGGGGAGGCTGCAAGGGCAGCTGCAGCTCTATCCACCCCAGCTCTGAGTCTCCCAGCCGGGACAGTGTTGGTCCCGGTCCATCAAAATGACGTTGGCCCTGCCAACATCACACTTCAGCCAATGCCTGCATCAAGACCTATGGTCATTGTGCATTCGCACACTCCCAGTACCCAGTCCACCTGTACTTCTGTCCCTACTGACCAGAGTGGCGCAAGCCACTCAGGCTCTGCTCCACCTTTGAAGAAGAGGAAGAAGGGTGCTCTGGCACTACCGGCTGAGACCCCAGACACGGCTACACAGTCCGGCCCATCAAGGAAGCCTAGCTTCAATGACCCCGAACTTGATGCACTTGTGAGCTATGTGTCGGCACATAGCCGTGAAATGTTGGTGACTGCAGGGTGCAAGACCACACCTGGTCAACGTAGGGCACACTGGCAGACCATCGCGGACAGCATAAGTGCCCTTGGATTTGTGAGGCGCACATCTGATGATTGCTACAAGCGGTGGAATGACCTGAAACGCAGAGCAAAGAACAAGCTGGCCTCAAATCATGCCGCTACTCTGGTGACTGGCGGTGGGTCTCCACAAGAGGACAACAAACTCACTGAACATGAGTCTGTTGCTGGGACCTTCGTCATAGAGGAACAGATCCAAGGTGTGGGAGATCTACCTGATTATGATGCTTCGTTCATTGGTTACAGCCCACACTGGGCCACTATTTTTACCTGGTTATGTTAATGATTACAACATTCAGGCCGATGGAGTATTGGGCTGCAGAAATGTTTTATTAGGGCCTGTTTGCATGTGGAATATGACAGATGTTTCCTGTTATGTTAAAGTGACCAACCACTGATCAGCCCACAATGACTGTATTATTGGACACTGGGTGTGTTTCAGTGTGTGGCACATGCATATTTAGCAACACTATTCAGCATTAATCTTCGCATCATGTCGATGTGACATGGATGTATGACAGTACTCATTCACTGACATATTGCTGTAGTTTTGTAATTTAACGTGGCTATGCTACATGACATCTGTGTGGTGGCATGTGTCATGTATGTGTATTGGACATGCCACTCACAGCCTGATGTGTGAAGCCAGTGTTACCCAACATGCTGCAAATGTGTTGCTTTTCCATCTTGCTCTCCCCAGTGTCTGCCTTTTTGACTCCACTTCCAAGTCTTTGACAGTGCATGCATGGCAGGGTTATAGTCATGTGGCACATGTGTAAATCATGTACTGGATCTTTGGCTTGTCACAGCCTATGTGTGTGCTATGGTGCTCATGCCTGTTTCCATTTGTTGTCTTTCATGTTTTTGCAGGTGAGGACGCACTTGATGCTGTTGAGGTTACGGAGATGGTGCAGACCCAGGAGGAATCTCAGGCACGACCGGGCACCAGTGGGGGACGTGGTGTGGTGGTGGGTGAAAACCCAATGTTACTGCAGACCATACTGTCCAGGGGTGTTTCTGGGTGCACCTCCCCAGACCTCTATTCAGGTGCTGAATCAGATGTTGAGACTTATCTGCAGTCGCAGGTAAGTGTTTCTGGCAGGGATTCTGTTCTGTCCAGCCCACCTGCACCAGGGGTAGAACCCGCTATGGGGATGTCAGTGTTGGTAGGTCCGCCTTTGGTGGTTACGGATGCAGGGTCACACTCCACAGCATCTGATCCTGTTCCTAGGCCAGCAGATCAGAGGGGGAATGCAGTCCTGCAGCCTCAGGCAGTACCAGCACAGCAACGTGCAGATCGCCGTGCCCCAAACAAGTGGGGTGCCCGTCGACGCAGTGGCCGTGCGCCACCAGGCAATACTGTATGGGAAAACTCCATGTACGATATGACAACCCAACAGGCAGCATTAGTAGATATGATGGCTCAGGCAATGGAGAGGGTGGCCACTTCCATTATCCCCCCTGAAAGGCAGATGGAGCAACAACAGCAGGCAACAGACTCCATTTGCCAATCACACAGGGAAGACATGTTGGCGTCCAACAGGGACCGACGGTCGGCACTGGAGACTCTGGCAAATCCATATCAATAGAGTCCCAGGGCCACAGGGAAGCCCTGAGGGTAGAACTACATAACCTCAGGCAGACTCTGGTTGAACTTGAGGCTTCCAGTAATTTAAGGGCAGAACAGCAGCTGGAGCAGCTCACACATTCGCTCTCAGCTGAGCTGCATGCAACACGTGAGGAGATCCGGGCATCACGCGAGGCCATGCGTGCAGAAATGCAGGCAACCCATGATGTGCTGCATGGGGATCTCCGCACTTTAATCCTCCAGAATCAGACCTTCCAGACCTGCATGCTTGCTGCCATGGAGGAGCAGACCAGGGCTTTGCATGGGCAGCCTCCCATAGTCCCACCACTTCCTGATGCAGCAGCAGAGGATGAGCAGAGCGACAGCCGTTCTCCCACAATGGCATAGCCGTGCAGGCCATGAGCCCAAGGAGGTATTTTTTTCATAACATTCACGCAGGTGGGTGTTGGTGTGCACCCTTTCCTCAAACCTCCTGGGTCCACCCCCCCGACGCCCACATGGCCATTTTTGATTTTTGATTTTTTTTTTTTACAGTGTGTTGCCTTGTGTGGCTCCCGTGGGCATCCACTGTATTCCGGATGGGCACATGCAGGCTTGACCTGAGTTTGGGTTAGATGCTTGGGTTCGTGAGACACACACCCCTCCTGCTTCCCGTTTCCATGGGCTTGCAAAGGGTGTGACCAAGTGACAGTGAATTACACAGTGACGTTGGGCTCCCATGAGCTGTGTGGGCAGTTTGTAGTCAATACTGTGTAGACATCCCTAGTGGATATTGTTGTTGTATTGTACACTGCATGGTGTATTGATATGTGCTTGTGCATCCATGTCTTCCTCCTAATTTGCAGGTTCCTTCCTCATGTCTTCACAAGGCCGTCTACTTTGCAGATGCAGCTCATGTTGTATGCAGTACACTGAGACATTTGTGTGGCAGCACCGCTCTGCAGTTGGAAGGGGTTGATGTGCTGGCGTATTCAGGTTGTAAAACTACCACTACTTGAACTTAGTACTGTCATGTTTTTGCAGTTTTCCATGGTGTGTTGCAGCATTGTGTTGGTGTAAAGTATTTGGTAATGTGTGCTGTTAGTTATACATTAGTGGGAGCATATTGTGTGTGGGCAGTTTCCATTAGGGACGGTGTACTTTGTGACACTTGTGTCAGGTCTTGTGCATTGCTTTGTTTGCTTTCACATTGCATGACATGCCATTTTGTGTTTGGTGGTGGAGCTGGGGAGGGTTTGGGTGACATGGCGCTGTTCTCATGTTGTATTTAGCAAGGGGGTAATGCATTTAGCAGCATAGATGTATGTCTTTAGATGACACAGCATTGGTGGTGTTTGGGTAGGTAGGGATGCACACAATGTAACACTTCCAGGTGAGCAATCTCAGGCTGGTATGGTTGTGACAGTTGAGTGTCCCTTATATCATCATCATTGATTGTCAGCTGGTATGTGCCAGGGCTGTGTGCACTCCACAGGGGTGTGATTTTATGTGAAGTAATTAGCCACCAGCTGCATACGGGCTGCCTCACCACGTGCTCTTTCCCCTCCCATGCGCAGCGGGTGTGCATGTGGTTGGGGATGTGGGGGCACCACCATGTCCACCGGCAGGCCCCGGCGTGTTGCAACGTTGTGCAGGACACATGCTGCCAGTATGATCCTGCACACTACTCAGGGAGCGTATAACAGCTGCCCACCAGAACGGTCAATGGAGCGAAAGCGTGACTTGAGCACTCCGAATGTGCGCTCCACTATGCCCCGGGTTGCAATATGGGCTGTGTTGTATCTCACCTTGGGTGGCGTGGTGGGGTTCCGAATTGGCGTCATCATGTAGGCACTGTCCCCTGGGGAGGTGGTGATGGGTATCATTAGTGGGGTTGTGACATTACTCAGTATCTGACATGCATGCATGTGCAGTGGCATTTATACTCACCAAGCAGCCATGTATCGCCATGGCGCCCAGCTTCTAGGTCCCGGTTTAGGGTTAACATTCTGTAAATGAAACTGTCGTGGGTGGACCCTGGATAGTTGGCATATACTGAGGTGATGATTCCCTTGGCATCACATACTACCTGCACGCTGATGGAATGCCAGTGCTTGCAGTTTCTATAGATGTGCTCAAATGCCCTGGGGGGACGTAGAGCCACATGGGTGCAATCAATGACACCTAGCACTTTGGGGAATTGTGCCACCCCGTAGAAATCCTGGACAGCAGCCTGCCTTTCTGCAGGTGTTCTGGGCAGGTATATGTGCCTGCGGACTGACGGGCGTGCAGTCATGATGGCCAACACCTGGTGTAGGCAGCGTGACTGCGTGGCCTGTGACACCCCCCACTATAGCACTTGTCCGCTGAAATGATCCAGTGGCCAAGAAGTGCAGTACATTGAGGACCTTCTCCAGGGGGCTGAGTTCTTGGGAGCACAGGGTGGGTGATGTGTGGTCATACTCCCACTCACTCACCAGGTCGAGTATTATGTGAGGTGGAAACCTGTACATCCCATACACCTGGTCATCAGGCATCCCAAAAAGGCTGGTTCTGGGTGTAAAAATTCTGGGCCTGACTATCCTCCTGCGGTATCCCATGACCACTGCTGCTAGGAACGGTATTTTCATCTTGGCGTCTAAGCTTGTTTGTTGTTTGTGCGCACTTTTATGCTGCACAGGTCCACGTACGCCTGCTTCCTGCTGGCGTACCTGTATCCGGATTAGCTCATCTTTTTTGGCGCACGCATTAGCCCCGTTCGATTCCATGAATATGTGTTGTAGACGTGCGTGTGGGTGTGCATTTGCCTCCTGTATTTCCCCCGTGACGCCCACATTTCCATGCGTTGTTCCCCATTCCGCGTGTTACGTCCCCTGTTCCGCCTACTTTTGTTGTGTGCGCTGCGCTATGTGCACTTTCGCTGTGCGCTTAGCGCACGCTGTTTGGAGACGTGTGCGCCAGCGTGTGCCACGCAGAATTTTAGCGCACATCCAGGGATTTACACGCGCACAAACTTCCATGAATCGCTATGCGCGGGTTTCGCTGCGATATTCACACTTGCGCTGCGATTCGCACGCTTTCGCGCGCTTGCGCCGAAAATTTCAGTGCACATTAATTCCATGAATCGGCCTGTTAGAGTCTTCATTGTCTTCTATTTTGTATGCTATGTCTACATTTTTTGTGTTCCTTTTGTAAAAGGTTCTGCGGCAACACACACACACATGGTTTGGTACTTCAGCCGATGACCTTTTAAATGTTACTATTTCTTTTCTGTATGTGTGTAATAGAAGGTTGCTATGTGCAGAATTGTTGCTACTATGTTTTAAAACTATTGCATTTTGTAAGTGGCTTTCACTTCCAAAATACTTTCTCTGAATGCGGTCAATTTCTTCTTGTAAGTATTTGGGTGTACCATGCAGAATAGTGTTATTTAAATTGCCTAATTCTGAAGCTGGAGTTTTTACATAGTATATTTTATACACTAGATTTCTTGAATGATGTATTGATATCCTTTTGATGTCATGGAAGGTGCTTTTGCAAATAGGCCCAGAAATGCAGGCTAATGAATGTCCTTGTAGTCCTGTGTATTTGCGCACTGGACACATATCCATATTTTGCAGCACTTTCATTTTACTTTTGTCTTTACCTTTTACATACTGATTGAGGAACTGAGGTAAAGATTGGAAAGCTTTGTTTGGAATGGCACGCATTGTTGTGCATGGCCATTTGTATACTGGACGGTGTAGTTCTGCTGAATCGAGAGGTAATTCTGAGTTTACAGAGGATACTTTTGTAAGCAGTGTTTCTTGTTCCATGATGGTAGTATTGATTATCTCATACCCTCGTCCACTGCTATGGATGGCAATTGTGTTTGTTTGATTTTGTTTGTATGCTTCTTCATTAAAATATGGTTCTGTGGTTGTTGTGTAACTCCATTCTCCACCACAAACATTTAAAAAAATATTTTTGTTCACATTCTGTTTATTGCTGAGTTTCTTTTGTAGTTTGGTACTTAGTTTTGTTAGTGCTTTCATCCTATTTAACACTAATATAAACAACTTCCTTTTCAGAAGGATTGCACCGTTCACAAGAGCTTGTAGGATTAACTTTCTACGGTAGGTCTTAAGGGGTGAGGATTATTTTGGTCCTCTTCTTAGTAGATTCTGAAGGACTCTGTGACAAAACATTTTTGATAAAATACTTTTTTTACTATGGGTTCTTGTTAAACTATCAGGATTAGTAGGAGCATTGTTAGCTGTACTGGTAGCCGTCTTTTTGCCAACATTTTTGTGTTTTGTGACACATCATGATGGAGGACGTAAAGTTTTGGTAGTTGAAGCTTCTTTTGTTTTGCTAACCGACTGCATTAGCTGGTTTCTTACAACATTCTCTACGAACTCTACAACAGATGGATGCTTAGATTGGGCACTTTTATTTTTATTTGCTCTACTTCTGCGTTCCTTTCTAAGGAGTTGCTTTTTGGTAGGCATTCTTTGGTGTCGAAAAGAAGAAGGCATACTTTGGTCTGTTGTATAATGTATGTGTGCTTTGTGATTGCGTGCATGAGTCTGATCCGGAAGCTCTTTGTTATGGTGTGTGAATGCCTATTGAACTCTTGCAGTGATTTGATAAGGCGATTTTACTGTTTGTATACTAGTACAATGTGCTTCAGATGAGACTACAAAGTGGGCTAGTGGTGACGAGAAGCATTATTAATAAACTAAATGCCATAAACTTGCAACAGCAACTACTTTTCTAAATCTAACCTTCTAAGGATTACATACGTTATTTGAATTATAAACACACAGGGATTTGTGAGCCATTCTGCCTGTTATTCTTTGTTCAATAAATGGACATTTGTAGGTAGAATGGTTCAGAAATCAATGTTTACTTTGGTGCCCAAATTAAACAAATAACCCATGCAGCCTCTTTGAGGAGTAGTTACAATATAAAGGTAGTACTATACTTACTTTTTTTTGCAAAATGACCAGGTTTCTTCGGGTATGTCGTCTGCAGTGTAGATACTGTTGATTCTCAGGAGAGTAGTCTTCAGTGCGATTCAGAAAAACAAAATTGATTACTTTGTGTGTTTACAGCAGTGCTAATACTGCACACATTAATTGTGCATCGTTCGTCAGAGCATTCTCCTTTCATATTTGAACCCAGTGCATGTGCGCATTTCACTTCACTCTGTGCAGGCTTTGCATGGTATTTGCAATATGTTACTTGCAAGTCCTTCAAAATTGCTAACATTTTCAAGCTTATGAAAATTCCTTGTTTTTTTCAAGGTGTACTATCAATAGGAGAGAGGTTTGTAAGCAATAGTAGATGGGAAAACATTTTCTACTTGCAATTTAAAAACACAATGCCGAAAAATCGGGAGACCCTCAGAGGGAGATGTCACCACAGCAATCGGGAGCGCTTACTTTTGTCATACGATTACATTGTAAGTAGCATTACTGTAGGCTGTACACAGTATACAACTCCCACATTTTGTAATACAAAATCGATTTTCGTCCTAAATAGGCATCCTTGCAACGTTTGTATAGGTTATGCGGAAGACAGTAAGAAGTCGTGCGGTTTGTCAATGATAAATCGGACATCTTTCACTTAAAAGGGGGAGCGTTGGTATGTATTGCCTATGCACATTTAGCAGCATTCATTTGTTTTACATTAACACATAAAGGTTGCACATGTTCTCCGATTGAAATATAAAGACCTGTACTCTATACTCATGCATGTGCGCATGCATGGAGCTGTATGTAGAAATTCGCAACACTTGCACAGTAGCTTCTGAAGTAGGTGCTTTGCAATGATATGCGACTTCCATTCAGAATTATCGACAGTAATTTTTAAGTGTGCAATGTTGATGACGGAGTTACATTTAGCGATTTTCAATGTGATTGGTGGATGGTTGTGTGACTGCTTAGTTGTATCCAATGAGGGACTTGATTTGCTAATGCTGTGGAAAGGGTGAAAGGACTGGGTAAGAGTTTTGTGCCACACGTAGGTAACGCTTGTCCGTGGGTAGGGTGTGTCACATACGGGTTTGTACAGCAAATCCTGCATGGAAAGGGGACTGTAGGCATCAGCCAATCAGATGTTCACATTACTCTTTTGTGTCCAAAGACGGTGCGTACAATGAAGATGGCAGAGGTGGAGAGGGTCAGGGTTTTGGCGCATGGAGACATTTTTGTCCATGGCTTACACCATTATGCAGAGAGTAGGCATGTGGCATACCATTTCGATGTGAGAGTAGTGGAGGTGGTGTGGGACGCTGAGACTGATGCCAATGTTGCGGCAATTCTGCAAGTTTGCAGACACATACATACAATGACCTCTTCTCATGTGGTAAATTTGCACTACGGTGCTTGCCATTTGGGCTACGTGACTGCATGTACTTTGTCGGCAGATTTGGGACACTTGGTTGACACACTCATGAACACCTTTCCAACTGCGAAAGTAATTTTTTCTGATTTACTCCCTAGAGTACAATGGGACAACAATTCTTTTTTCTGTCCAGATCAAAGTATTGGGAGGTGTATCATTAATCGCGGCATGCATGCGTTTATGTTACCTGCTGGTATGTTTTTCTGCAGCCACGAAAACATTGTTCCAAATAATGCGGATTACTTTGAAGCAGATGGTGTTGCGCTCTCTTCTTTAGTAAATGCGATGTTATTTTGGAACGTAAGGCTTGCTTTCGAGAATGTTCTGTAATGGTTGTAGGAGTAAAGTAAGGACAAAAAATACAAAAAAATAAGCAAAATAACAGATGTCTGTAAGGTATCTGCCCAAAAAAAAAGGGGAAAAAGGGAAATAATACTTTAATGTACCATTATCACGCTCTGATCCTATACATGTCTGTGGACATGGTGGTAGTTTGCAGCCATTGCATATCACCAACTGGAATTCTGGGGTGGAGACGCATGCAAATGAAAATGAGCGGACCTAGGGATTGGTCAATAAAGTTCAGTGGGTGTGTTCTGAACAGCGAGATTTAGTAAGACTTTCTTCTCCCTGACAGGAGACCACACAGCCATGGCTTTGCATGCTCGCAAACAGATTATCTGGATGTTGGGAGACTCATGGATACATTGGTTGAAGGTGCATGCAGAAAGCTGCAGTTTATCTGCAGATCTCGGATTTCCTCATGTGGAAGTGCACTGGCATGGTGTGCGTGGCATGAGGTTGATGGACTTGTTACCTCTGTGTGTTACTTTACTAACAGAGCCTCCTCCAGATATACTTATCATTCATTGCGGAGGAAACAGTTTAGGCCATGTCTCTGGAATTTCTTTGCAATTTGCAATGGAGGAAGGACTTGCAAAGCTCATGGACAAAGACAAATATGGCTGCGTTCCTCTGCTTTTGGTCCACAAATGGAGAAAGCGAGACGCAATGTGAATAAGGCTGATTTTTCTTCGCTATATACAAAATGCATTGCAATCTCTTTTGGATTCACAATAACCTATGTGACAATCCGTTTTCTCCAATCCACAGTTTTTGACTCACACAACACAACACACAACACAACACACCACCGAAAGGCTCTTTTCAGAGCCACCACTTACTCCCAGTGTACACTTCATTGTGTTTGCTCCGCTTGCACCCTCCTTTTATTTCCCTACGACTGTCCGTGAACTTTTCCACAACTTTGCAGAGGTCTACAACGGTCACTTCATAGTTCTATTGTTAAAATGAGAAAGGCGGCTCTGAAAAGAGCCTTTTCTGTTATTTTTTTCTTGTTTTCTCATTTATTGGTTCTCAGCACACGACACACTAGGAGAGGAGGCCAAAGGAGGGTACGGAAGGGACACCAGCCACGGGGATAAGAAAGGGCAAGTAGACAGAGAAAGATATAGGGTGAGCTTCAAAAACTCTCCCCCCTGCAGAGTACTACGTCACAATACATACACACTATTGTCACCTTTGAAAGGTAAGAGTCAACAGTATTGCTAATGGCTTGTGAGGCAGCCGGAGGGAGGTTCTCCCCCACAGGAGTGTCTCTTGTGGTGGGAGGATCAGACTCAGAGGATGCTGTGGAGGAACTCAATCCACTACGCTCTTCACATCGCACCACCTTGCGAATGTCCGCAGTGTGGAAAGAAGTGAGGTGTCGCTTCATGGTTGTCGCGGTGCCATGTGAAGAGCGTAGTCGATTGAGTTCCTCCACAGCATCCTCCGAGTCATATGATATTTGTGATGTCATATTTGATGTCCTCGGTGTTAGTCTTAGCAATGCACGTAGATGCTGCGAGTTATGGTTGCTGAGCTTACCATAATAGGGGAATGTGCAGTGTTTTTTGGTTTCACTGTGAAGTATAACTGCCCTTTAACAAAGTTTTTTTACTGAATGTACATATATATATGTGGCAGGGAATGAAAGCAAAGGGGCTAAACAAGTGATGTTGTCAGTGATGTCATCAATAACATTTGTGATGCCATCTTTCATGTTCTGGGTGTTAGTGTTAGCAGTGCACAGCGGTGATGGCAGGTATGGGGGCCTGGTTTACCATAACTGGCGAATTTCAGGGGTTTTAATTTTTAATTTGAACCATAATGGGGAGGTAGATTATTTTTTTTTTTAATGAAGTACACAGGTTTTTGGTAGGGCAACTTAACCGTAACGTCCCCTCAACAAAGTTTTTTTTGTAGTGAATTATATCTTATAAATGGTAAATGAGGGAGAGCTAGGATAGGAGGAAGGAGCATGATAGGAGGGAGATGCAGTTTGGCAGAGAAGGTGCAGCGGAATAGGAGAGGATACACAGAATAGTAGGGGATAGAGTAAGAGCGAGAGATATACTGAGACAGTTAGGAAGGAGACAGAGACAGAGTATGCGAGGAAGAGACATAGAAACACATTATGCAAGGGTGAGACAGACAAGTAGGGAGGAATCGACTAGACCAGAATAAGAGGGAGACAGCAAACAGGAGGGATAGACAAAATAAGAGAGAATAGGAGGGAGATTCAGAATAGGAAGGAGAGAGGGAATAGGAGCACTAGGTGTGGTAGGGAGACAGACTTGGTAGGAGAGACAGAATTTGAGGGGCAGACTAGCACAGAATAGGAGGGACCAATTAGAACAGAGCAAGGAGTGGACATATCAAAGGCAACACATAATAGGAGGGAGAGACCGAATAGGACCCAGTCGGTAGGGACACCCACAAGATGTGAAAGATAGAATGTAAGTGGCAGACTAGGACACACTGAGAGGGAGACACACACAGGAGAGACAGAACAGGTGGAAGAGACAGTATGCAACAGACTAGGACAGCATAAGAGGGAAACATAACACAGGTGGAAGGACAGTATAAGACAGAATAAGCGGGAGACAGTAAACAGTAAAGAGGTCATCTAGAATTGAAAATCGGAGGGAGAGACATACTAGAGGGCACAAAATGAGAGGGACGCACTACGACAGAATAAGAGGGAGGCAACGAACATGAGGGAGAGACACAATAAGTGGGGAAGACAGATTAGGACAGAAAAGGAAGGATAGCTAGATGAGGGTGCAGTTGGAGCGGGACACAGAATCAGAGCGAGAGACTCAATATGAGGGAGAGAGCAAGCACAAGTTAGTTGGGAGAGAGATAGCCAGAATGGTCAAAGACAGGTAGAAAGAATGAGAGGGACAGACTAAAAGTGATCGAGGGAGCAAAGACTGAACGGAAGAGTGAATTAGGCAAGTAGATGAGAGAGGTGAAAGAGAATAGAAATGAGACAGAAAAGTTGAGAGAACAGGAAAAGAGACATGGGGAACAGGAAATAAATGAAACAAGAGGCAGAATTGATGGGGAAAGGGAAAGAATGGTTGTGAATGAGAGATAGAGCATACAGATATGGAGTAAGAGAAATAGAAGAAAAAACATTGTATAATCGGGTCAAAAGACAGAATTGGCTGGTGGTGGCAAGAGCAATGCTAACTGGAGGATGAGGAGAAATTGAAGTGTGTAACAGGGTGAGTAAAGAAATAATTTGAGGGGATGAGAAGGATGAGGAAGTGTGCAAGTGGGAAGGTGAGAGAACAGGAGAAAAGGTAAAATATGCAGTCAGAACCGGCAACAATGAAGGGAGACCGAAAGATTGCATTGAAGAAGAAAAAGAGAGAACAACAGCGATAGAATGAAAATGGTGGGCTGTGCAAGGAAGAAGGGCAAGACTGAAGGAGGTTTCAGACAGTGAAGCAGCCATAAGGAATTAAAAAAAGACATATGGATGTGAGGGAGTCAGTTGCTGCATCAAACTGTTTCAATCACCAGCCTCCCCCCCCACAACAAGCCACCAACATTTTGATGCTCTATGCTTAGGATGTGTGAACCTACCATCCACACTTCTTGATTTATGACCCTCCCCACCACCAAAACACATATCTCAGTTCTTCCTACTTTTTATAGTGCTTTTCATATTGGACTAATTGCACTAATGCAACCAGTCCCTGAGACTGAATTCATGGAGCTATCCCCATTTCACTCTTCTTGGAGACTTAAAAGGTTGAGAGGTATGTGTGACTATGTGGGCACTTGCTCACTTGGCATGCCACTGGCTCAAAACTACCCCCCTGTAAACATGGGTAGCGGTCGCATCTTAAAAACGGTGTCAGTCTTTTATCCAGCAACCTCACTGATCAGGGTTGCCCGAGTTCCAAAACATTTTCTCATGGGGGGTGGGGGGAGGAATAGCATAAAAAAGAAAACCACTGAAATACACAAACAGTTCCCAGGACCTATGTATAGATACCGGTCCCCATACAAGACTAATTACTTTCGCCAAGTTATGGTTTGATATGTTGTTTAACCTTGTTTTGCATGTACATGACTTTTCACACATATAAAGAATAGCTCAGTGAGTTATGCTCTCATCTCTTGTATCAGTAAGTATGCATTTCTCAAGTTGGAACCATGACTGAGCAATTTCAGATCGTCCTCCTTCTGTGTTCAATACATTGGGTAAAAATGAAAGCTTTTATTACAGCATTTAGAAGTTATGTTATGTTGATTTATACTGCACACCAGTACCACCCAAGGGCAGCCTCTAGGCGCTCACGTGGCTCTGCAAGAGAGGACAAGATTGGTTAGTGAGGGAAAAAATTTAGGATAGGTCCAGAACCAGGAGAAGCTGGCGTCTCTGTGTGTTGGCTTGCAGATGGTAGGTTGTGTGCACTGGCTTCTATCCGTATGGGTAAGGTCCAATGCCTGGGATATTTTCTGCGTGGCTTTTAGTTGTGTTGCAGTGTGTCTGTGTGTTTTTTCTGTATAGATTACTGGTATTAGGGTTGTGCAAACAGGCTTGTTGAATCTGTACGGGTAAGGTCCAGTGCCTGGGATTCTTTGTTGGTGTGCGTTGCTTGTGTTGGGTGTGTGCGTTAGGGTATAAATTGGCTAGGCCAGTGGGTGTGTACAGTGTTTGGGTCGTGTGTTTGAGAAAGTAGAAGCTGGGTGGTTAGTGCTTTGGCTACTCTATAGGTTTTTTTATTTGGCTAATCTACACAGTCAGACCTGTTGTGACAAATGACTAATCTCCATAATTCTATCTATGTGTGACACTTGGTTAATCTTCTCCATTCTATCTAAATGTGACCCATGGCTAAACTTCACAATTCTATCTAAGTATGATGCATGGCTAAACCTAACAATTCTAAGTGTGATACATGGTTAAACTTCACAGTTCTATCCAAGTGTGAAGCATAGATAAGCATCACAATTCTAAGTGTGACGCATGGTTAAACTTCACCTGGACAGAGGGTGAACTCCTAAATTAGAGGCACAATAGAAAATGCAAAACACCTGGATTTGAGATATCTGGATGGAGGGAGAATGCCTAAGTATGGGGCACAACAGTAAAATAAAACCACCTAATGATTGGTACAAAGCAGTGATAGGAATACTATTTACTAGCTTGCTAATTTTGGTATGCTATCCTATGCAGGTGAGAAGAGTGGCAGGGCTTTTGGGATACAGTGATTGCTGTTCTCCCACCCAGACCACACTTACCTTGTCATTCACTGCTATTTGATGGCTGGCTACTGGCTTCACAGGCAGACATGGACAAACATGGACTGGAGCAGCTTCTTCAGACCTGCCCTTTGCCTTGGGGGCCTTAGACTAAGGGGCTGCCCTGAGGTCATTCTCAAAAGGGTTACTCAGGCTGATCAGGGTTCAGGGCAGGGGGGCTACATGAACAGGAAGCGTGTTGGGGTGCCACCTGGGATGGCTATAGTGTACAAAGGGCCACCTGACCTCCTCAGCCAATTGCTTAAGAGCTGGGTAGGGAAAGTGGGAGAAATCCAACATTGTTGCTATGCTTTTTCCTTTTTATGCCTTGCTAAACTATATTATGAAAAGTGAGGCTAGCTTAAGCTATGTCATGCCCGATGCAAGCTGCAGTTTGCATTAAATTGGCCAGGATCTCCCTAATGACTGCCCACACACACCTCAGAGACACTTTAATTGCAGTGCCACTCACCATGCACAAGCAACTGACACCCATAAACCACATCAAAACCGCAGTATTACCATGGTGACAGGTGCTGGTAAGGAATGGTGTACTCTAAATTATAGTGCTATTCTGCATGTGCTGATACGCTAATGAAAAGTATAGGTGTGGGAAAATGTTATGATTCTGAATTTCTTCCTTCATTCCCTTTGCAGTGTTTGACTACAGCTTGGGCAACCATGCAAGCGCATCCATCCAGATTCCACACAGCAGTATGAGGCCATTACAGAAAGGAGAAAGAACACATGCTAATCAGGCTTGATCCCACCATCAAAAGGGGCAACCCATCACAAACTGCTTGGTCACATCCATTGAACACGAACATTACTAGCAACCCCAAACATGTTTCAGCCTGATTGGGTGTCATCAGTGAGGTGTAGCTTTGGTCTCTGGGCCCAGTAGGCACGGGATCCATGTACGGGCATACCCATCCCACTTGGGGTAACTATCACAACATAAAAGAGGTGGCTGATAAATTAATCGTAACCTCACCCGGGGGTGGGACTTAGCCAGTTTTGTATAAGGTCTTTCCTCTTTCTGTAATGGCTTTGCAGGTGAGGAGTGATGGTTTGGAGGGTTCCCCAGAGCGATGCCATAGGGTAAGATTAATTCTGAACCTTCCAGGCATCACCTCTTTTATTTTGCCTTAGGTAACCAAGCAGAGCATAAGCGTATGGGTTTCGGAGTAATGATGGTTAACTGTACAACAATGATATATTGTTTAATTTTTGATTGGATGGGAGTTGACTGATGTGTACTAGCTAGTTGCTATGTGTGAGCATCTCTTATGTTCACCAATAATGAACATCCTCCTGTCCCCCTCATCAGGACAGGAGGATAGCTCTTTGGCAACACGCAGGTCTTGGATGCAAGACCACGCTGAGCAAACACAGGTTCGAATCCCAGACCCGAGCTTGGGAAAAAAAAGAAAAAAAAAACACAAACGCGTTTTGAATAACCTACCCTGCCACAATGAAACTAGCGCCTAGATAACTACGGGTTATGTGAGCTGTAAATACATGCAATAAATAAAAAAAACAAATACGTTGGATCAATCCATCTATACAGGTTGGACTTTTATGCAGAACATTATGCATAGAAAGTATTCCTGGCAGTTAGAACGTGATCTTTTTTATGCACCCTGAATTTTTGGCAACACATTCCTGAAAAGCATCTGAACTGTTCAGGTAAAAGATAAGCAATGCCTTGCGGGGTCTGCATTTTACAAGAAATAAGCATGTTGCTAAACGAAACTGTTCTTTTTTCCTATCCAAATGTCAGTAGAATAAAGAATAACGCAGTAATAAAACGCTGTGTTTCCTAAAGCGGGGTTCTCGTTTTGCAGACCGTCATTAACCTGATTTATAAGGCCTTTAGCAGGAAGCAGCAACACACTACATCACTACTGACAGCAGTTTTTTTTTTTTTTTTTTTAACTCCAGCGCTATGAAGATGCAAGTGGTACTAATGACTATTTTTTTCTGGGTTGTGACAGGAAAAACAGGCCTCCCCTACCCGTTGTATCCCTTCCCATGAAAGCGACAAATGAATATAATAGTGGGTGGCGAAAGGACGGCTCAGCCTGTCAAGAGCATCTTTCATTGTAATAACTAACGTCTGAACTGACTTCATATTGTGAGAAACAATATTGCAGATTTCACAATCAATTAGCCCCTCGGTGTAATTTAGCTAGAAACTATTCTATGCAGCTACCGATTAATAGACGCTGGAGCCCAAAGCAGAATTGATATGCGCTGTTAATTAGAAGAAAAATAAGTTGCAAAACAGTTCTGTTCAATCATGTGGACTTGGCGCTGCTCAGCCATTTAGTGAGATCATTTATCATCTTCATGTCAATTTTTTTAATACAATTCTTTATCTTCATGTACAGTTTTGAACATGTTTCTATTCTGCGATATAGCGTTTTTGACACCAAATAAGTCTGGGGCCTAAATGAGCTACACTTTCATAACATGCAACATAGGATGGCATTTTATTTTTCTCCAGCAAACACGTTTACCTTGATTACAATGGTTTCTGATTATTCTAGCATTTGATCCACCGCTAAAAATGGAGCAGGTGCTTAAATAATATGGAATGGAGCAAACAGGTTACGTCACAATCCATATTCGTTTGGCAGTCTGCGCCAA
Source organism: Ambystoma mexicanum (assembly GCF_040938575.1). NCBI lineage: Eukaryota > Metazoa > Chordata > Amphibia > Caudata > Ambystomatidae > Ambystoma > Ambystoma mexicanum. The sequence goes on from NC_090933.1 coordinate 824,528,665, forward strand.
CCGCGTTTGCCAAAACCCATTCAGGCGCACAGCGTATTCATGGGTTAATACATCCATAAGCAGCCGTGGCGCAGAGTGGCGCAGCGACCATGCAGCTGTGCCAGTCGTGCCCCCAACCCCGCTCCGTGCGCCAAAAACATAGCACAAAGGCCAGTGTACCACCATACAGCCCCAAACCACAAAAACGTGTGTAAAACTCCCTGCGCATGCCCCACACTCGCACCAGGCCCATCGCGTGTAAAACTCCCTGTGCACCCCTCAGAATACACGTACCCCACTCGCACCAGCCCTATCGTGTGTAAAACTCCCTGCGCACCCCTCGGAATACACGTACCCTGCTCGTGCCAGGTAAATTGCATGGAAAAAGTCCCCCCTGTGGTGTGGGCAGCCTGTGGGGCATGGCCAGGGTGGATGGGCTGCCTGTGAGGGATGGGGAGGGTGGATGGGCAGCCTGTGTGAATTTCGGGGGTGCGCGGGGGAGTTTTACACACGATGGGCCTGCCGCAAGCAGGGTACGTGTATTCTGGGGTGTGCGTGGGGAATTTTACACGCGATAGGCCCTGTGCAAGCGGGGTACGTGTATTTGGGGGGTACGCGGGGAGTTTCACACGCGATAGGCCCTGTGCGAGCGGGGTACATGTATTCCGAGAGGTGCATGGGGAGTTTTATATGGGATGGGCCTGGCATGAGTGGGTTACGTGTATTTGGGGGGTACGCGGGGAGTTTTACATGCGATGCGCCTGGCGCGAGCGGGGTATGTTTATTTGGGAGGTACGCAGGGAGTTTTTCCATGCAATATGTGCGAGTGGGGTTCATGTATTTGGGGGGTAGGTGGGGGGTTTCACACGCGATAGGCCCTGTGCGAGTGGGGTACGTGTATTTGGTGGTATGCGGGGAGTTTCACACGTGATAGGCCCTGTGCGAGCGGGGTATGTGTATTTGGTGGTATGCGGGGAGTTTCACATGCGATAGGCCCTGTGTGAGCGGAGTACATTTATTTGGGGTTACACAGGGAGTTTCACACGCGATAGGCTCTGTGCGAGCGGGGTATGTGTATTTGGGGGTATGTGAGGAGTTTCACATGCGATAGGCCCTGTGCGAGTGGGGTAGGTGTATTTGGGGGGTACGTGGGGAGTTTCACACGCGATAGGCCCTGTGCGAGCGGGGTATGTGTATTTGGGGGGTGCGCGGGAAGTTTCACACGCGATACTCCAGGCGAGAACTGGGTACGTATATTTGGGGTGTACACGGGGAGTTTCACATGCTATTTGGCATCATGGGCCCTCCCGGGTGTATGGTTTCTTCCCTCCCCATGCCCTGCAGGCAGCTCACACCACAGGGGACTACCCTACAACCCTCACCATGCCCTGCAGGCAGCCCACATGGCACCATTCACTTGTGAGCACACTTGTGAGCCCCGACTCATGGCCCCCACCCATCCACCCACCCCCAGTGATGGGCACCTGCCAGCAAGCCATAATTTATGTCCCTCTGCACCCCCACCCACCCAGCAGTGACGGGCACCTGCCAGCAGGCCCCGACTCATGTCCCCCCACCCACTCACCCACCCACCATTGACGGGCACCTGAAAGCAGGCCCTGACTCATGTACCCCTGCACCCCCACCCACCCAGCAGTGACGGGCACCTGCCAGCAGGCCCCGACTCATGTCTCAAAACCACCAACCCACCAGTGATGGGCACCTGCCAGTAGGCCCTGACTCATGTCCCCCTGCACCCCCACCCACCCAGCAGTGACTGGCACCTGCCAGCAGGCCCCGACTCATGTCCCCCCACCAACTCACCCACCCACCATTGACGGGCACCTGAAAGCAGGCCCTGACTCATGTACCCCTGCACCCCCACCCACCCAGCAGTGACGGGCACCTGCCAGCAGGCCCCGACTCATGTCTCCCCTCCTGACACATCATCACACTCCAGACCCTTGGACCTTATGGCCACCCAAATCCCACCCCAAGCCACCCCAGTCCAAACACCCAACATTGAATTTCCAAAGTTATGATAGAAAATGCATAACCAGCATGCCCATGAATACATGTCCCTCAGACCCACACAATGGTGACACATGACTGTGAAAAACAACATTGTGGCATGCACAAAACAAATGATAGAAGACCACACAAGTAGAGTGAAGAAAAAAAGTGAATTGAAGAATCAATGAAATGAATAAAAACCAAATCACACAATAATGAAAAGAAATAATCCAAGTCCGGAACTCCAAAATTGATCCAAAAAAAATAAATGCTGCAACCAATAAAATACAAACTAAAATGGCTCCTATGGGTCTGTCCATAAAAAAAATCACAGTTAAAAAAAGCAAAATATTCCACCATGGGTCCAAGAAAATGAAATCCACATCGAAAACTATTTACAAAATAACATCCAAGAGTCCATGAGCCCAACAATCCTAAGGAAACCTACAAAAAACTCTACCTAATAAATAACTATATACAAAAAGGTGGGGCATAGTCCATGTGCCCCAAATGAAAGAAAAATAGAAAGGAAACCTAACACTAATGAACTATATACAATGGCGGCGGGCAAGTCCTATGGCTCACTTGTTGATTTCCTGGGACAGGGCATCCTCGAACTCTTGTTCAACGTCCTGGAGGTGGGCCTGTTCCTTGGCCTCGAGGTCTCGCAGGGATAAAGCCATGTCCACCTACAACTCCCTGCAAATTTTCTCGAGGCACTCAGCTCGCCTCAACGCCCTGCACATGGAGTTCTCTGCCATGACCATAGTGAGCCGTGCCTCTTCCGCCCGCCACCACTCTGCATCTGGCCCAACCGCTGCCACACAGAAGACACTCCCAATCCAGGGTCCTCCTGCCCTCCGGCCAATGCCTGCCCCTCTGATGTTGATGGCCCTGAGCCATCATCGCTCCCACATTGAGCCTGCTGCTGCTGTGCATGTGCCCTGCCTGTTGATGCCTGCACGTCCTCCTCCTGCTGGGGTCCAGTTGTTGGGGTGGCCACCTCTGCTGGACCTCCGACTCCCGACTGTGGCAGGGATGTGTCCTCCACCAGCCTGGCCACTGGGTCAGGGGCAGCTCCACAGGGTGGCCAGGTGATACATGCCAGGAAGATGGCATGGAGGATGACTGCTGCATAGGGGGTTCAGTTGAGGAGGGGGTCGGTAGAAGGTCAGCAGACAGAGGAACTCAGCACTGGTGACCCATCCTAGTAGGTCGATGCGGTCAATGAGGCATCCAAAATAACATGCAGCCCTCACGAGGACCCTGCACGTCATCCTGGGTTCCACATTGACGCAATGCCACCCCAGCCAGGACAGGCTCAACATGGTCCCAGATTGCCACATCTGCAGGGAGAGGAATGCCAGTTGTTATTAGCGGATCCCCTCCCTGAAAACGGGTGTGGACGAAGGCATCCGTGCTGGTGCGGGATGATGCAGTTACAGGATTGGGGACAGGATTACACACAGGAACCTCCGCGGCCACCTGTGCCCCCTCCTGTCCCTGCCCCTGGACTGCACCACTAGCACCAGTGGAATCCCCTCTCCAGACCCCTTGTGTGGTCCTTCCACAGCCTCCTCCTCAACCAAACACACCAGCGACCTGGATGACTCCGTGCCATCTTCCTCCATAGGCCCCTGTGGGGTCTTAGCTGCCCCTTCTGCTGCCGAGGAGTCCACCTCCGACCTCTGCCTCTTGGACCTACTCTCGGCAGCTGTGGCCACGGACGCGGCACCAGACTCCTCACTCCCCGGCGAGATGACAACCTGGGAGGAGAGCTGGGCGGTGGGATCCCTGCAGCTGTGCTCCACAGCACCGTCTCTGCCCTCTTCATCAGTTGACGCTGCAGACAGGGAGAGACAGAACACAGGCATCAGGGCACTGTACAATGGTCTGATACACACATGACAGTTGCACATGAGTGGCAGTGTGAAACTTCACACATGACAACACACTCCCCAACACAGATATCATTTGAACCCACACACATGCGCAAATTCACAGGAATGTTGCAGCAGGCAGCACCATCCATTCACATACAACAGCATGAGCATCCGAAGGTTAGCCTGACGTCACAAGCAACACGGAGAGTGCCAAACACATGCACATGCACACACACCACCAGACATGCATGCATCTGTACATCTCCACTACCTGTCGCAGTGAAATCATCGGCATCCATCCATGTCACATCTGCCAATCAGCCCCCTACATGTCAGTGTCACATGCATCCATGGTGTATGTCAGTGGCACACATGTCAAATACACACACATGCACATTGTGCACATACATGAAGGTGGTACCAGCATCCATGTGTCACACCACAACCATGCCACAGTACAGACACAGACATCTAAACATGTGTGTACTGACACATGCATTTGGGCACCATGCATTTGAACACATACACCATTGATGTGCCTCACACATGACTGGACACAATATTTATTTATTTATTTATTGCATTTTTAAAGCACTCACACAGCCCGCGGGCATCGAGGCGCTGTTACAGGAATAGTTTTTTTTTAGTTGCGTAATAGTTTTTTTTTTTTTAATCTTAGTTGCGTATTTATAACCCGCTTAAATACCCAGAGGTTTTTTTAAGCGCAGACCCAGGGATTGAACCTGTGTTACTTCGTGTCGTCTTGCTTCCAAGGCGAGAACTTTGCCGCTGAGCTATCCTCCCGGGAATATGTGGCAGGCTCATGTCCCTGTACATACGCATCCATACATTGGCCTTCCAAGACATATGTCCAACCTGCACACTCCTGCCACACCTCAACATGCACAGCGTCCAATCAGTACGCATGTACACTTACCGCTCGACTCCGGACTGGGTATGCCTCTGAAGGACCTGGAGGTGGAGCGTTGGGCGTATATGTTCCAGGGTCCTCATCTGGTTGTCAGTAAGGCGGACCCGCACCCCTCAGCAACCCCTGCCTTCAAGAGGCGCCGGGCCTTGCTGAGGGTCCTGGACATGAAATCCTCGCAGCGTTTCCGGACATGTTGCATGTCGCGGGCCGCCACCCCCTCCACCTTGATGGCAGTCACGATGTCCTTCCAGATCCTCTTCCGTCCTTCATTGTCCGCTCGTGAACTTCCAAAGAGGGCATCATAATGAAGCCCTCTGCCTCTCTGCTGGGGGGTTGCAACTGGTGCCAGATGGCGTTATGTCAGACATGGCAACCCCCAAGGCAGGTGTGGGTGGGCAACTGGGGCTGGGCTGTGGAGTGATGGAATACCAGTCGGGAGTCTTCTGTTCCAGCAGCAGTGGTCATAGCAACTGGACCCCTGCACTTGGCTGACGTGCAGGCACCAAATAGCAGGGCACGTGGCCAGCGACAGGCAGGCAGCAGCAGATGGCAGGTGGGAGCGTGCTCGGGGTTCTGGGGGGCAGGAAAATGGCCTTCTGGGCAGGAGCGTGGTCTTCTGTGTGTTGTCGCATGGCCAGCTGGATACAGAGTGATTTGGACGTCAGCATGTAATTTGAGGAAAGGCCCTTAGCGCGTAAGCACGTATGTGACGTGATACGCGCACGCGTTTCCCTCAGCACGGGTGCATCCGCACATGCAAAAAAATCACGTACGTGTGTTAATGCATGTAATCCGAGGAAAGGGCCTAAGTGCGTAAGAGAAGTGACGCGCGCGGGCATTTCCCTCAGCACAGGTTAAAGGTGAGCTGGGCCAGCAGTTCACTGTACGTGCCTTTCATGGAGACCGACGTGTGTGTTGCTACTTCGTGTTGTTTCGCGCGCCTTCACAACTTCACAGCAGATCAAGGACGTATCTCTTCTTTTGGCGGGGGTATTGGCTACGCGTGTTTTTCATTATCATGCTAGTCTGATGGTGAGTCGTTCATGCTATTTTTCCCACTGCGGGTGCCCCTGTGTTTTGCGTACCCGTTTTCAAGGTCATAGTAGCCTGAGTGTCCCACGCGTAGGTGTTTTTCGTGTCCCTGGATGCCACTGCGGGAGGTTAATTCCACACACGTGGGCTACCGGGGGTTGTGTGCATGGTTTTACTGCAGTCTTGGGGTGCCTGAGCATTGCCCGACCCGCCACTTTATCACCGGGGTCACATACAGCCTTGCAGGTGCACAGGGGTGCTGTTAAGATCTTGTATCCCACCTCCTTCACCCCAATTGACCAGGACAATTGTCGTGTACACCTCCCATTGGCACTACTACATCTGTGCCAGCACTACTACATCTGTGCCATGGCTGGGAGGCCACGGAAGGTGAGGGGCACCACAGCTGGGTGTACTCCATGTGGCGTGAGTGGTCAGGGACATGGCCGGGTTGACCAGGGAGTAGGGGGACTCCAGGGTGTCCATGGTGGCTGCAGAGGGGGAAGAGGCAGTGGTGCGCCACATCGGTACAATGTTGTGCCACGTATTGGTGCAGTCATGCCACCACCCCCTGCGGCTCCGGGATATGCAGTTCTTGCATCTGGCACTGGCGCCCATGTGACCCGGCAGTCCGTTTCATCGACTGCCACGGGCCCAAGGTTAGTGGTAGCTGCAGGTGCAGCTGTGGACACCACCACCCAGGCTCAGGGTCTGCCAGTGCAGGCTGCGTTGGCACCTGAAGAGTCCTTGGAAGATTTCCAGAAGGTCAGGAGGCACACCGCAAGTGCACACAGGGCTGCCCTGACCGAGGCACGTGCCCCTGGGGCAGTAATGTCATCTTCTGCCCCGACCAGCTGGGTGTTGGCAAGTGCATGGACAGATGCAGCCGACACCACCCGGTTGTGAGTCTACCATCCAGGACAATCCTGGTCAATGACCCTGGCACAACGGATGTTGCTGCGCAGGGTCCATTCCAGGGCACCCAGCAGCCACTGATGCAAGTCAGGCCTTCCATCCTTGTGCAACCTGCCACTCCCTCTGTCCAATCCACCAGCGCCACAGCCCATACTGATCAGGGCGGCATTTGCCAGCCAGGGTCCGGACCACTGTCCAAGAGGAGGAAGGTTGCACCTGCAGTAGAGGCTGGGAACCCAGACACAGCTCCGGCCTCCGGCACGTCGAGGAAGAAGCCTTTCTGCAAGCAGGAACTGGACTTCCTTGTGGACTACGTGCGGGACCACAACCGTGATATGCTAGCGCGGCCGAATTGTCAAACTGCGGCTGCCCATCGTATGTCCCACTGAAAGCAAGTTGCGGATTGTGTGAGTGCATTCGGCCATGAGGTGCGCACAGCTCAAGAGTGCAAAAAGCGTTGGGATGACCTCAAACGCACTACTAAGGCGAAGCATGCCTCTAATTACAACATGACTCTGGTGACTGGCTGTGGGCCACCACCTGAGGAGGAAGACCTCACTTTGCACAAGTCAGTCCCTGCGGAGTTCATACCGGCAGGAATGGTCGAAGGAGTGGGAGAGTTGCTGGACTTTGATGTCCCGTCCAGTGAGTGTTGTTGCATGTTTGTTGAGGCCATGTGTGGTTTGCTTGTGTGATGTGTTGTGCTTGACTGCCACTACATGTCATGTGTACATGGTCTCATGTGCAAGTCATGCAATGCTTCACTAATGCGTGCCTGCTGTGCAGGATTCTGGACATATAGAGCAGACGGGGACTGTCCTCATCGCCACACTTGCACCCTACTCACATGCTACTCACCCAGCTGCCCCTCCGGTCCATGTTCCAGCTCACTGGCCCTTCTGCATGTAGCCTGGGGTCTTTCCTCTCAGCACTGGGACTATGTCATTGCATGACTAACGCGCATGTGTCTTCTGCCTGAATGCGGGTAATCCACATAGGCATGCTCCCTAGCCCCTCCACCCCCCATGCGTACCAATTTCACCATGGCACTGGTGTGCATCATGTTGGCGTACTGCAATGGCCTGTTCAATGCTCCTTTGTAGATGCAAACTTCCACCAGCCAACCTGCCAGACACATACAGTGGGGTACATTCTATGTCCTGTCCATGCAGGGTGTCTCACTTGGACTGTGCAGATGGCAGATGCTCCACAAGGACATGAGTGCCAATTCATGCTTCATGTGCATCCATGCATGCCCCTATGTGTCCTTGACAGGATTATCATTGTAGTACGTGTCCAGGATGCCTTACATTTCCTGGCATTTGATCATCCATTCCCTGCCAACTCTGGCTCAGTCCGGTATCACACACAGGTTTAGGGTGTCACAGTCTGTGTGGGGCACAGGCCTTCCCCTGTTTTAGGCCCACTGACTCTGTTCAACTGGTGTAGTGGCTTCTGCACACATGGGTGTACTACTGAGGGTTCATCATGTGTCCTGCTTACTGTCACATCATCATCTGCTGTGTTGTCAGTTGGCTCAGATGATGCAATTGACGCTAGTCAACACTGTCTGCCAATACACAGGTCTCTGGTCACCCTTTCGCTGACATGCAATGCCTCCCTGCATTTTCACTTAGGGGGGTGGGGTGTTTGTTTGTAGCCATGCAACCCATTGCATGCACATTGCACGTAATGCCTGAACTTGCCCTTGCACTGCCTTCACGTTTATTGATAGACATCATAATGTACTTGTTCATGTAGATAGCGGGTAACGTACACATGTTCTGCATTGCATCAACCCACTTCTGAGCTGTGTTACACCCTTCTACATGCCTACTCACTGGTGCAATGTCAAAGTCACCTGGCATGTATGGCCAGTTTTTCATCCCTTCTCTGTCATGAATGCGACGGGCACAGGTGCATCCTGTGACACATGTACTCAGTATTGAAACTGCCTAGTGGTTGTTTGGATGAGTTGATTGGTCAATCTGCAGCCTATACCAACTGGGCACTGATTAGATGTAGCCTGCCAATCGGGTTGTAATGACTGTGGAGCTTCCTTCACGTGTGTATGTGTGCACTTCCACATACATCAAAGCAAGCAGCGTTATAGCTGCTTCCTTTGGTGTATTGGATGCTGGTCATGTTCACAAAACAGGTGTATGGGGAAATGGGGTTTTTTGAATGCTTTCACATGTACATATGCAAGCAGCTTCACCGTTGTGTGGTGCAACATTGCCAGTACTCATTTATGTGTTTGTGAAAGTGTCCATTTACACATGTGTCTTCCGCAGATTTTTTGTTGACTAATATGTAGTTAATAGACCTTTATGCTAGTGAGATTTCTGCATTGCGCACGTTATGTGGAACTGGAATGATCCCAGAGGTTCACTGTTGTGCAGTAGGTGTATGCCCAGGCCCAATTAGCTACTATGGTGGGTCCTGGGCATGGAAATTTCTACTAGGAATTATGTAATAGGGCACATTCATAGCCCAATGTGCTCAATCAGGCGCTGAGGGGTGTTGTGGAGGCCTCATGTCCTGCAGCTCAGACGGTACTGGGCGTTATGATCCCTCATGCCTGGTTGCAGGCCCTTGCTTTGCTTGGGACATTCACTATTTCTAAATGGCCCATGCCACCCGGTACGGTGCAAGCTGCAGATGGATGTAGCTATATTGATGATGATGCTTTAGTGATGCATGTCTACATGCATGTTACCTGTGTCATTGTGTGTTTTGATTCACTTGCAGCAGTGGTCAATTTGCAGTTCAGATATGCTCATGGTGTGTTGCATCTCTTAGTTGCCATCTGTCTATTCTGCCTTTGACATGTGCCTGACAGAGGTGGTCTCTGATCGAGTTCATATATTACATTTTGTACTTGTGTAGGCTTTGTTATTTAGACACATCCATTTCTGCTTTTGGGATGTGTTTGCATATCAAGGCCACTGGATGCATGCCAGGTTCTCATTTGTGTGTGACATGTCTGCTTCATGTGTTGGCTGTCTATGTGATGTCTATGTGTGTGTGTGTTATGTGCTTCTGACATGTGTACTAACATGAAATTTTCTCCACTTTTCAGATGATGACGCAATGGAGCCAGAGGATGGTGTTGTCATGCCAGGCACAGGGTTGCTATCACACCAGCAACCCTGCACAAGTGGGGGTCGTGGGGTGGTAGACCACGAGAACCCACGTGTTTCAGACCATCTTGTCTACGGCTGGCAATGAATCTATCCCGGATGATCACTCTAACGACAATTTCGAGTTGGATGTGCATCGGGTCCATTTGTCAGGGGCGAGTGATTCCGATGTGGACAATCCTCTGTCCACGACACCTATACTGAGGGGCCATATGGTGGTGGGACCTCTGCTTGTGGTGGATCGGGACCGAGGATCACCCTCCACTCTAATTGCTGATGTGCCTGGGCATCAGGTCAACGGAGAAATGTAGTCCTGCAGCCGTGGGCAGTGCCAACCCAACAAGGATGTCGGCTCCTTGGGCCCCGTAGGTGTCAAGCCCAGCAATGCGGTGGCCACGGGACACTGGGGTATACTGAGTGGGAGCAAGCCATGGTTGCCAATTCAGAACACTAGGGGGAAGCAATTGATAACTTTGCTAAGAGCATGGAACGTGTGGCCCAATCCGTGCTACCCCCTGCTAGGCAGGTGGAACTCCAGCAGCGGGTGGCACAGTCCACGGCCCGCTCACTCAGGCTGGGCATGGCAGCCTCAGACAGGGCACACCGGGCTGAAATAGTGTCTTTGCGTCAAGCAATTGCTGCTCATGCAGGGGCACACATGGAGGCTATGAATCCCTCAAATCTACTCTGGCTGTGTTCATGATGTCCCAGACGACACGGTCAGAGGAGAGGTTGGAGCAGCTAGAGAATACCATCTCGGCTGAGCTACGTGCTTGCCGGGAGGTGTACCAGTTGTCCAGCCAGGCCATGCAGGAAGAACTCTGTGTTACACGTGTTACCTTGCAAGAGGAAGCATGCGTATCACACAAGGTTCTACATGCTGACCTACGTGTCATCGCCGCACAGAACCAGGCTCACCCGTCCTGCAGACTTGCTGCCGATGAGGGGCAAGCTGTGCCTAGGCGTGGTCAGGGTACTGTGCCACGTCAACCTTTTCAGCCAGAGGGTGATGAGGATGACAAGTTATCTCCCACACATGTCGGGCTGTGCAGGCGTTGAGTCCATGGAGTTTTTTTTGTCTCAACATCATTGCATGTGGGTGTTGAGGTGCACCCTGTACCTCCCCTCTCCTGGGTGACTCCCCCTCCCCGGGTCGTATGTGGCCATTTTTGATTTTTATTGTTAGTTTAGTTAGTTAATATGGTTTTTGATAGTTAGTTTAATTAGGAAAAATGTTTTTTATAGTTAGTTTAATTAGTTAATGTAGTTTAAAATTGCTCGTCTATTGTGCATTCATGTGACGGTGTGGTGCTTTGTGGCTTTTGAAAGCATCCACTGTCTGTTCCAGCTGGGCCCTTCAAGCTTGTCTCGTGTATGTGTTTGCAGCTTGGGGTCCTGACTCACATAGGTCACTCCTGCTTCCCTTATCCATGGGCTCGAAAGGATGGTTTGGTGTAACAACCATTTACACAAGGGCTTTGGACTTTCGTCATATCTGTGGCCTGTCTGCTTCTGTACTACTTGTTTTAACACCCCTAGTGGGGATTGAGTGGGTTTTATCTACAGCATGTCTGTAATCAATTTGGGTGAGTACATGATTGATATCTCCATTAATTGATGTGGATTGTATGTTATTTTCTTGCCTGTATATGTGCTTGATGCACTTCATGCTGTAGACAGTAGCCTGCACCCTTTGCCTGTCAAAGTCACACTGATGGTGGGAGGAGTTCGGATGTAGGTCTCTAACATGGCCCAGTGACAACCAGCATGAAGACACACACACAGGAAACTTTCCAGCATTATTAATATTGTTTATGCCCTTTCTGCAGGAAAATGAGCCTCAAGACTACCTTTGCCTGCAGAGACAGGGCCAAGTTCTATTGAAACCTGGCCAAGTTCGGTGGTGCAGACGTGCGCATGTGTGCGCAAGCAGAAGCAGGGCTTGTGCTCAGACGTCTGACTGAAGCAGACGTGTTTCCAGGAGCTCCGAGCAAGGTGAGCAGCACAAGGGGCCACACAACAGCCAACCTTCCACCAGGCCACTTGCACATGCATGCTTAGTAGTGTCAGTGCTGAGGAGCTTGAGCAGACATTGTTGTAGAAGCGCACAGTACAGCTAAGATGTTTTGAGGGACAAATGCCAAGTTGCTTTACAAGTTGTCAGGGACACACACAGGGGCCGTCGAACATATCCTTAAGTCCCCCTGCTCAATAGAAGCTGAGTTATTAGTGCAGTAGCTTTCCTAGCCAGAAACTAATACAACGCACATGGACACCCAGCGAGGCACAGACTGTGCAGTGCATATCATTTGTATGTGCAAATTGCCACGTGCACTACCTATTGAAATCAGTGGCTGCCAGAACATGATTTGTACTGAAGTTGCACCTCGCTATACGCGTCTAGCAGCTCACCCAGGGACCATTCTATCATGTGTGATTCTTGACGCATTGGTCTTCCATTTACCGCGTGCTCACATGCGCCTGCCTTACTGCATTGACAGTGTATGAAGCATCATGGGGGCAAGCTAACTTATACGTACAGAGCAGCAGACAAGAGTGTTTGTTTGTGGAGAAGTCACTTACTTTGGGGCATGAATGGTGTTGTGTGTATGTGTTGTAAACACACACATATTAGTAACTCACGCTCTCTTTGCAGCATTGAACTGCTCCTGTTACCGGACCTGAGAGTGAGCAGACAGGAGGCTAGCACTCACCCCAGAGATAAGTCTCTCTTTGGCTTGCATTTGACTCATTTGGTACAATGTGCATGATGAACATGCTTTCTCTGATTGAGTATGTGTTATTGTCAGTAGTTGTATTTGCCTACTTTCCCTTGCCAAACCAACTCCCCTCTCCTGCCCCTCTTTCCGGTTATCCTGAATACCAATGCCTGTCCAAACAACAGATCCCTGGCCCTCTTTCCCCACCGGGGTCTCGGAGGCCTGTGTAAGTTTTACCTTGCAGGCGCCCAGACCACGGAGGGGGTGGTTGGTTCGTGCCACTCCTGCGCCTGGAGACCGAAGCTCTGACACTACCCATCATTTGTTGCATCCTCATTGTATATTATGTACTGAAAATGGTACCCATCCTGTTGAAGCATTGTTGAACTGTGCTACTTTGGTTGTTCTATCATTCTGCTTGGACATGTGCTTGGACATTTTCTTCTACTTCAAGTCATCTACTGGAGACTCTTCCAGGGTTTTTTGGTGCCTACCGGCTTTTTCACTGGTTTGGGGGTTTGGTTCCTTGGAGTTCTCTGCAATTTGGTATTTTTACCAGTCAAGGTGGCCTCTGAGGGGGCTGGACCCTATTTACACGCAAGGTGGAACATGGTGATCCTGTAGCCAGGTAGACTTGAAGGAAGAAGGCTACATACCCTAGACACAGTTGTTCAGAAAGTCATGGTGATGTGTAATGAGGGAGGGCCTTTGTGGTTGGACAGTTGGCTTGGGCTACAGTGTTTGGGCACTCTGACATTGTAATTGTGGGGTACTATGTACATGATGTGTTCTGCTGCTCAATGCCTGTTCCTGTGTTGTGTTTACTTTTCAGGTGTCAGGGGATTGGTGTGGTTTGACATGCTGGGGTGTACACATGGGCAATGTTCACATGTGATGTGTACAGGACACTGAGGGTCACTTGATTTCACATGCATATATTGAGTGCATGTCCCTACTGACACACGAGTTGCACAATGCTCCACCACACATACAACCACCCTTCCATGCCTACAGGTGCATACAGATTGCCTTCTCAGGTACGCTGTGTCCCTGCAGCACATGATCAATTACCATTTGGGGATCCTGTACATGAGTCAATAGGTTATTTATTTTGTTTGTCCTTTTCATGTGATGCTCAAGGTGTATCCCCAACACAATGGCTGCTCACTGTGCTGTGTGCTGAGCCGTGTGTTGCAGGAGACACACACAGCACAAGGGTTCGGGAGTATTGGTTTTGGCTTGCCCAATGTGCATGTGAACAGGCATTCAGTGTTGTGTTCATGCTACCACTGGTGGAAAGCATTTGTGTATGACTTGGTATGTGTGGGAGGTTGTTGGTCAGTCATTTCATCTCATTCCATGTCAGGCGTCATTGCCTCGGGCCACTTTCCATTTATCACATGTCACTTCGTATCTTATTGGTCATGTGTTGGGCTTTTGCTATTGCATGCCATGTCATGGTGTGGCAGACAAAGGTGATGTGGGGTGGGAGGGTTTTGGTGACATACCAGGGATTGTCATGGCCTGTTTTGTGGGGGGGGGGGCGATACACACCTTGCATGTGGTCCTTTTGGTCACACGGGATTGGTCATGTTTAAGAAGCTAGGGATGCACACAATGTAGCACTTCCGTGGCAACATTCTCCACGTGCCCTTTCCCCTCCCATGGGCAGCGCCTGTGGTTCTGGATGTGGGGGCACCACCATGTCCACCAGTACCCCCTGCCGTGTTGCAACATTGTGCAGGAGACATGCTGCCACAATGATCCTGCTCACTACTGGGGGTGCATATAGTAGCTGGCCGCCAGCGCAGTCAAGGGAGCAGAAGCGTGACTTGAGCACTCCGAATGTGCGCTCCACTATGCTCCTGCAATATGGGCAGTGTTGTATCTTACCTAGGGTGGTGTGGTGGGGTTCCGGATTGGCGTCATCATGTGGTTTCTCAGAGGGTAGGCACTGTCCCCTGGGGAGGTGATAATGGTTGTGATTAGTTGGGTTTGAGTATTTGTCTGTGTGTGACATGCATGCCTGTGCACAGGCATTTGTACTCACCTAGGAGCCATGTGTCGCAATGCTTCCCAGCTTCCAGGGCCCGGCTCAGGGCTGACATTCTGTATATGAAACTGTCATGGGTAGTGCCAGGGTAGTTTGCATAGACAGAGGTGATGATTCCCTTGTTATCGCATACAACCTTCACGTTGATGGAATGCCAGTGCTTGCGGTTTTGATAGATGTGCTCAGTGGCCCTAGGTGGACATAGGGCCACATGGGTGCACTCTATGGCACCGAGCACTTTGGGGAAGTGTGCCACCCTGTAAAAGTCCTGGACCACGGCCTGCCTTTCTGCGGGTGTTCTGGGCATGTATATGTGCCTGCGGACTCAGGGGCGCGCTGTCATGATTGCCAACACCTGGTGTCGGCAGCGTGACTGCGTGGCCTGTGAGACCCCCACCACTATGGCAGTTGTCCACTGAAATGACCCCCTGGTCAAAAAATGCAGGACATTGAGCACCTTCTCCAAAGGGTTCAATGCTTGGGAGCACAGGGTGGGGGATGTAAGGTCATCTTCCCGCATCCCAAAAAGACTGGTCCGGGGGAAATAAATGCGTGGCCCGGCTATTCTCCTCCTCCTGTGGTGTCCTATGATCAGTGCTGCCTCAAATGGGGCATTCATCGTAGCTGTATATACGTGTTTGTTGTTTGCGCGCACTTTTATACTACGCGCGGGGACGCTTCCGCCTGCCTTTGTGTTGCGGACATGTTGATGCCTGTGCGTGACTTTTAGCATGCGCAGGTTTCCCGTATTCGATTCCATGAATAGTATTGTTTGGGTGCGTGTGGGCGTTCCGTGTATTTCCCTGCAGTACTTCCCCAGTTATGCCTTCTTTTTCATGCATTGTTCCCCATTCTGCGTGTTACACCCCGTGTCCCGCCCCCTTTTTGGTGTGTGCACTGACGTTGTGCACTTTCCCTGTGTGTATCACGCACAGCATTTGGGATGTTGCTGTGATGTGTGCGCCCTTTGCGCGCCACACTCGGATTTGGCACACATCTCACAGTGAACACACGCAGGCCCTTCCATGAATCGCACGCATGCGTGTGCGCTTGCATTTTCACGCTTGTGCCAAGATTTTCAGCGCACATTTGTTCCATGAATCGGCGCCCACATGTGTAAGACAAATGGAAAATGTCACAGGATTCCAAAGGGGATAGAGTAACTTCACAAAATAATAGTATGCTTAGATTTGTAACGCATCAAATGACAACAACTTTTGGATCAAAAGTTATGTGTCTAACATGGACCATGAAGCTACGTGTACCTTTATACCTATTCAACCTTGCACACAATGCTTTAGAGAGGAAGGATCTGCAAAAGAAATGTTGTCTGATAACACCTTCTGTCATGTAAAGTGCTCTGGCTGTACCATCCATTGAAGGTCTGTCAATGAAACACTAGTTTGCAAAAATATGTTCAGTGGACTTTTTGCACTTCCAAACTAACGTTAACAAAATAACCCTAGTTTCAGACGAGTTTGTAAAAAAGAATACACTCGCTCAAAACTGATTCTTTTTACAAGATTAAATAAAGGGTTTCTTTTCATAAGTCACAGGGATCAGAACAAATGTGAGTTGAATAGAAAGTACAATGTTTCTGGCCTTCACTAGTGGTTCATCATTATTAGTCTAATGTTTTAAAAATCCTTACCTCTGATTGATTGCTTTAATGAATCGCTTTATTGCTGTTATATGTATTTTAAATTGATTTTCTAATTAGAATCTGGCATTTTGCACTTTGTTCCTTCTCCCAGTTGCTCTTATTCCACCAGTCCACTTTCTAGCTCTAGTTTCCTTAGAGACACACACATTTACACTGTGGATGGTGCAGGCATGCATTTAGTTGTTTTTTTACCTGACAACCATATGTAGTGCTCCTAGTTTGATGCTGTGCTGCCTCTTTTCCTAGCTGATAATTGACTTGCTGCATTCTTAGTTCATTTTATTCAGTTACTAGTGTTATGTTTTAAAAATTGTTACCTCTGATGAATTGCTCTCCTGAATTGTTTTGTATTGTCTTTATATGTATTTTAAATTGATTAACTAACTAGAATCCAGTATTTTGCACTTTTTTCCATCTCCCAGCTACTCTTACTGAACCAGTCGGCTTTATATCTATAGTTTCACAGAGCCTACACTTAAACCTCGGCTTGCGTGGCCGCACCGATGGCGGGCTATGGTCAAGCCCATCGGTGCCCAGCTGTGCCAGGATGGTTAGGACAGGTGTTCTTGATTCTCTGAATGACGATTCCCGGACTACTAATTGTAAGTTAAGAGATATGTTGGTGAACGTTTCATCACATTATGTATTAGCGTGAAAGACCATTGAGGTGTAAAAAACATACAACCAGTACCACCCCTTGCCACTCTTTGAAAACCTCTGCCTGAACTAGTTACAGGCATGGTCATATTTACTACCTGTACATTCTACAGATAAGGAAGGCAAGAAAGAGCTTGCTTGCCTACTGTCAAATGGAAGATCAGCAGATAAAAACAGGTTTCTGATTCATGATTTAATTCTGGAGAATTGCCAGGATCTGCTTCTTTTTACAGAAACCTGGATCCAGGAGGAGAATCTAATAATTTTAATCAGATCTTACCTGAGTGAACTACAACTATGTATTTAAATCCTACCCATAGAAACAGGGAGGGCCATGTCTATTGTTGGGTTAGAGAAAAACTGCCAGATAGGTTGGTGCTACTAGGGGTTCATGGATCCAGAACTCATGCAAGGCCCAACACCTTCCCTTTGCCAAAAGGAGCTTTCAAAGCACCTCACAAAGAATGCTGGCTGCTTGCAGGCCAGTTTTGTAACACAGCAGCATCATACTGACATCACAGCTAAGGCCCGTTCTCAGAAAACCTATCACATCCTGGGGTTGGGTGCTGAGTAGTAGTCCACCTATGGAGGTCACTATAGCAATTAGCTCATTAGCTCTCCCATGTTAGAGGGCTATCCTGGCTTTTCCCCAATTATCTTTTTTCTACAATGTTGCAGTGTGAGGGTCTTCTCATTGGTTAGTGCCCATAGCTACCCACCCTTAGGGTCCTGGATTGCGATTGGCTGGATATGGTGCTCCCAGGCCTGGGACAGAATCTGTTGTCAGCTCGAAATGTACATTTTCAAGGTAAAAAGAATAACTATGGGCCTCATTATAAGTATGGCGTTAAGGCAACAACAGCATTGGTAGTGGTACCGGCGCTGTTGATACTGTACCGCCATACTACAAGTTGTGCTCGCGGGTCTCGCTCTGCCCGCCAGGTCGGACGTGTCAGTGAGCCACCCGTGTTGTGAACGGTGCCGGTGCATCCGAGTGTAACGCTCACCTGATTCCCGCAGAGGCGCCGGTCTTGACTGGGTGAATGCCGTATCTTCAAAGGTGATGTGTAACACACGGTTGGCTCTTTGGGCTGGACCTCTGTGCACTGTATGTCTGACTCGAAGAGTAAGATGTCTTAGGTAAGTGAACGCCGAGCTCTCCATCTGCCTCGGGGCAGGGTGCCGTAACCAGTTTCTTCACTGGATAAGGGTGCAGGCCTCTTGACCTCAGAGGACTGCTGTCTGTCGTTAACTGCACGAACGGTAAGTTCTGGGCACTTCAAATGTCTTAAAAGTCTTTTGTAATGATATCTCTTGTTTTGCAGGGTTCCGGCGATGGCTGATGGCGGGCTGATGAGAGTTGAGGATCGAACCCGCGTGAGGAATAGAAGCGCCTGGAAGCACGTAAGTAAGCGCTTGTAGCCTGCTTCACGATGCGCACTAACTGTCCCTTTTATCTTGCAGGTACAAGTTCGGAGCTTTAGAGAAGCTGAAGGGTGCTGGAATACCCACTGGATTCGGCGTGGGAAGGAGTAATGGCACGTGAGTAATAAAGTTGCCCAATGTCTTTAAACGCACCTTCTTTTGTCTTTCAGATGCGGGATGCAGCGCCGAAGGCCTCCGGAGCGTGCGAAGAGCTGGTAAGCTTTTGTCTTTCAGATGCCGGAATGCAGTGCGAAGACCTCCGGAGCATGCGAAGAGTAAGTAAGCCTTTGTCTTTCAGATGCCGGAATGCAGCGCGAGGCGTTGGTGACAGCCGATGGACCAGGTAAGAGATGCGCTGCCACTGAAGACCGTAGTGCTAACCTGTTCTTTCTTTGTCTTTACAGGTGCTGCTGAAGACTGGATTCAAGGATGGTAAGCCTTTGTTCCCTTAGGACCAGGATCAGAAGCAGAAGACACGATGAGCGTTCTGCTGCAGAGAATGCAGAATAACACAAAGCAAGATTCATCCATCGGGTGTGGTTTAAATAGCCTCCTGTAGTGCTTAGGTATCTCCTTCCACAGCCACGCCTAGGTAAGAAAAGAGTTCCTGCTTTCCAGAAGAGTTCCAGTATTCTGAACCTAGGGAGTGGCTCCTGCCCCACCCAACAGGAAAAGTAGTCCCAAACAGAAGAGGATCAGGGGTTCAACTGGCAGGTAAGTAAGCAGCATGGTCTGCTGCAGGTAAGTCCACCCAAGCATTATGAGCCCGGCGCTTCCAGCGCTGGGACTGGGCATCTTTATGAGCCTGGTGCCACTGGTGCCAGGACAGGGTCCAAAAGGTCCCAATTGGGACTGGCTGGCACTCGGAACCGGGGTTATGGGTCTGCTTCCAAGGGAGTCGGGCAAGTCCTGATCTTTTGGAAGCAGAGATCATGACACCGAGCTCCCCTTTGGGGCCGAATGGGGATGGGGAGTCCCTTATTACGGGCACCCGCGAATGGGCAATACCGGGTCTGCCAAACTCGGCATGACCCGGTAGTTGTCCATTCGTGGGTGCTGGATTTTTCACAAGTTCAGAGGTAGCCTGCCTGTAGTTTAGGCATGGCTACCTCCAAACTTGTAATGAGGCCCTATGTCTCTGCAGTATAATGTGTGTGAAACACTGATGCCCCTGGGAGTGCTCACTTTAATTATGAGACACTCAGTTGTGGCTCTAACAATTGATGCAAGATATTGTTTGGCTTGTGGGACTGCAGCTCTTCCCAGCTGCTAGTTTTGGATCATTCTCAGCACTGCTGGACCATGTGTTAAAAAGCTGTGTTTCTGAGCTTCTGGAGCTCTGAAATACCCTGAATTTATTAGTATTTTTGGTGCTGGAGTTTAATTAGTTCAAGGAATGGAATGCTATTTGCAACAAAGTGACCGTGGCAGCCGGCCACTTCGCACACTGCTGCTCTTCTGCTCAGACTGAATTCAGTTCCACTTAGCTTTTTACTGAGACAGCAGCAACTGGCTGTCATTTTCCAAACCGAGGCATTGCTTCTATTTCATCTGTATTGCTCCATACAGTGTCCATAGGCTAGGTGCTCCTGGCTCTGTCAGATCCCTCAAGTTCTCTTGCATTTCCATAGGGTTAACTACATGTAAGCATCTGCAAGCTTTTAAATAGGATCCCTTGAATCTTGCAGTTTCAGCGCTCGTGCAGTCAAACAAATGACAAAAATAATAAAACAAATAGCAGGGTGTGCATGTATCTGCCCTCTTAACTATAGAACGGATTCATATCTTCTTCATGTATTTGGGTGTGTGTGTCCCGATGTGCGGATGGCACATGTACTTCATGTCTAATGCTCCTATATCATGTTGTCTCTAATGACTTTGAGCACATCTTCTTGGCGTTTTAGTCAAGACTGTCAATTGAGGCGTATGTGACAGCATCCAGGGGCTCTTCATTTATTCTGGGAAAGGTTTGTGTTGCTCTTGGGTTGTAGGGTTGACGGAGTGGGTACCTTTCAGAATACTTGTCACTTACTGGGGTGCTGGGAACTAGAGCAAAATGGTGCGTGCGATCATAGTTCTTTCTGTTCTTCTTCCAGGGCATTTGTCTGGGGGTAGGGGAAGCAGGAGTAGATTTCTGCCTTCCTTCTTCACTATTATTTTTTAATCAGATTTATTGGTAGCAGTATTTACCTGCCCGTGGGACCTGGTGACAGAGTTTATTCCTGTACACATTAAAGTTGGACAGAATGATACAATCAGCCTCTTGCTGGTATATAGGACACCAGGCTTGCTGGTATATAGGACATCAGATCCAAACATACCCCCAAATACCTTCTTGTAACTGGAGCAGGGTCACTAAACAATCTGTTTTGTATCTGATCCTCTCCCAAGAAGACCCAAGACCATTAATCAAGCGTAATGACCCACATTATTTATCGGGAATCTTGGAACAGGAAATTACAGTCTTGATAGCTCCCATGACTTTAAGTAGACCATACCTGGCTTGCCAGTGGAAATACACATTTTTTTACACGTGAGCTAAAACTTCTACAATGGAACGTTAGAAACCTAGAGATACTCAGACAGTGAGGGTGACCATCTGCTCACTTAAACAACTTCAATTAGACTTCAAAAAAGAAGTAAAAGTAAACAAAGCCTTCTTTGGTCACTGAAATTACACAGACCCAACACTTCAAAATAGATCCTTGAGGTAGTTAAGGAAATTTGTAAGAACTCTAATGCTCCTTCTATTACTCACCCACAGGTCCTTGTGGAACAACTTGGTACACACTTTACTGGAAAGATAGAAAAACTCAGAGCAGAACTGATCCATTTAAATTCAACTAATGTTCTACAAAGCATTACTGAGTACAATGAGTCCTAATTTAATATCATCATGACTGAGTTTACTGAATTGAGTCATCAATATATCATTAGCCCCCTCACTTCCGCCACAGGTTTTCGTTCTCCGTTTGACCTCACAACTCCAACAATAGTTCAGGAGATTAGCCCAGCCTTTGTAGATAATATTGTATCTATCCTTAATGGTTCATTGTCTACTGGGGTTCTTCCTTTGATTTGGAATCGCTCAGTCACTAAGCCTTTTCTGAAGAATCCTTCCTTGGAGCATTTTGAGCTGTAAAATTCTTGTCCTATCTCGAAATTGCCCTTCCTATATAAACAATTGGAAAGAGTGGTTGTCTCTCAAATACAAAATGCCATTGAGGCAGGAAGTGTGTTGGAAAAAGCTCATCTCTCTTTCAGACTAAGCGAAGTACAGAACTCGTTACTCTGTCAGTCGATGATCATGTTAGGACTAAGGCCAACAAGAATGAGACAGTGGGGTTTTATCCTGCTGGACCTGTCAGATGCTTTTGATACCATCATCCATTCAATTCTGCTGGGGAGGGTGTACAACAAGCAGGTCCAGTACACTCTCTGGGACTGCCCAAAACCTTCTTACAAGGCCGTTCCCAGCAAATTCAGTCTGGTCCTTTTTTATCTTCATTTATATTGGACTGTGGAGACCCTCAGGGATCAGCGTTATCCGCCAACCTGTACCTTCAACCTTTATTTAAAATCCATAAACAGGCTCAGGAGATCTATTTTAACTTTGCAGATGATACCCAAGTCCTGGTGGCTCTTAAAATAAATCCTGACAAGGCAGAGATTCTGATCATACACAAAAACGTATACTTGTGGACCTCATTTTGTTGGCCCAATTCTTTTGGATACTGTCTCATCCCAAGTTAATTTAACTCAACGTTGAACGCGCAAGTCACAGCTTTCACAAAATCCTCCTACTTCATCATTAGGAAACTAAAGAAATGTTTTTCTTACTTGGCTTTTTCTCATCAATTAGTCCATAATGCTCTGGTTTCCTCCAGTCTGGTTGTCAATAATGGTATTTACCCAGGTTTACCATACTATGATATTTCCAGTTTACATAAAACACAAAAACCAGTGGTAAGGCTGTTAATGAAGTGCAAGAAGCATCAGCACATCTCTCCAGCGAAGTATATGCTTAGTCTTCAAATGTATGCAATAGCCTATGTCAACCCCTCTCCGATTAAGCTTAACACCTACCCCAAGGGGCACTCCTCTAGACTACGGCTGGACAGAATACTGAATATGCCAGTCTACAGAAAAGAGAGGGCTAGCGGCCATTCATTTTTGGTTCAGGCCATTAAACATTTCAATTCTTTACTCTCCGACCTTCTTTACCCCCGACCTACAGTGACAACCTAACCTAGTATCCTTTCAGAAAAGGCTAAAAACCTGCATTCTAATCTATAATTCAATCTGTTTTTGGGATTACAGCACTCTGGCTGTCGTCACCATTTTTGTCAAATTCTGAATAATCTGAGATATTGATGCAGAGTTGCACCTGTTACAAAATACAAGTAAAGAAGGCAATCATATGCCCCATAGATGCCAGTAGAAAGAGAGGGAGGACAGTGGTCATTCACTTTTTTTTTTAAAGTGACATTGTGTAGGTGAGGCTAGTGTAATGTTCTGGATTGATTTAGCACCTCTCTGAGACATGCTGCTCTACAAGTCAGCCATCACATGAGTTGTGGATGTCTTTGTCTGAACACCACTAACGGCTGAGAGGCAATGGTTTGTAGACACTTGGGTCTCGTTACAAGTTTGCAGGTCCAGAAACAATGGTGTCCCGGTAAGCTCACCAGCACCCTTGTTTCCAGACTGGCAAACTAGGAGTCTGCCTGCCGTGTCTGCTGTGCTCGACAAGTCTGACCCTGCCGGGCGCAGCGGCCACAGTAGGCAGACTGTTCACGGGAGCGCTGTCAGTGCTAACAACTGTGCCAACGCTTCTGATTTCCCACTCCCATAGAGTCCAATGAGACTCTATGGGAATGGGGACTTACATTTTAGCGGCGCCTGACTTCCCGGGCCACCGGATTTGTAATCTCACGGTGGCACCGGGAAGTCAGGCATCGCTAAAATTGTACGAGTCCATCGGCAACCCGCCAGTATCACCGGCAGGATTACAGGTGGACTCGTAATGAGGCCTATAGTCTCAGATTTTCCAAATGGCCAAGGCGCCCTTTGTTGTCAGATCCTTTGATTTTTCCAACTCTCAGATTTGATTAAAAGCAAGTCATGTTTTGATTAATTGCCTCAGTTTGAAGAAAGGAACAAAAAAAGGTGTTAATAGTTGAAAGTGGGAGTGTACTTTAAACCTAACTTGTAATTCTGGCAAAGTAGGAGTCGCAGTTGTGACCTGTGGGGACGTTTCCCATACTTACCCCCAGAAAGATTACTACACAAAAAAAGGAAGACACACTTCAAGTCTCAAAATGCGCCTCACTCCAAAACATGAATGACAAAACGCATAAATTGCTTGTGATAAGCATTCCAAATGTATTGAATTAAGATTCAAATATTGTAATAGTGTAAATAAACAGTAAACAGAAGGATGGTGGTCAGATGGAAAATCCAGTCTCTTATGAAACAAATAACCAACATGTGTGTCAAGCTTAGCTCTTCCTCAGGGCTGTATTGCAATTGGTTGTAAGCAGAGCATAAGTCCTGTATCGTAGGTCTTAGCAGTTTGCGGACCCTGACCAAAGTGTGCTCGTAAAAGGAAGGTGTTCTTTGTCCAGTTCTCAAGTTAAATGAAGTTGTTTTATGAGGGCTTATGGTGCAGCTCCAAATGATCCCTGTGATACGGGATATGTACATCGACTCTTCGCGTCCTGTCAGCCTTGCGTCCTAACAGCCTATGTTAGAAGAGGTATTATATCAATCCACAAAATATTGGTACTCTAACCACCAGCATCACATACATATTTTACAATATAAATTCAGGATACATCAGCAAGAGTACAAAGCTGAAAAGATTAACCAACTGTAGTCTCATTGAAATCAAATAACGGTCCTGTGGACTTACAAAAATGTGCTTACCTAGAAAATTAGCGTTTGTCTCTGAGACCTTGAGATTGGAGAGACAGAGCAGTGCAGTGTGTGGGATTTTAGTCATGGTTACCTCCTGCATAAGTGCATGTCTTGCTTTCCGAATTATCAAATAAAAAACAGATCCAGCATTTGCAATGCAGAAGTGACCCACAAGAAATATAACTCCTGATCATGAGACCATATTGGATGAAAAACAACCCTGGACTTATTAGAAATTCACAAAAGACCATAGAATGCAATATAGCGGGGATTGAGAGTTCTTTCCAGTTGGCACTAAACACTAAATAATTGTTCCATTCATTTTACAGCTGCAAATAACTAGCAAACGCTAAGGACAAAGGTAATGGCCCAACATGTCACCCTCATAATTGCGACGGCCGAAATGTCTGACTTTTTTGAACACCCCCCTTACACCACTTATATATGTGGGTCGGTATGTGATATTCTAGTAATATGTGCGGTTGCGGGGGGTTTCCCCACGCATATGTATGTGGTGTAAAGGGGTTAAATAAAACATTAAATTAAAAAAGTCAGCATTTTCGGCCATCTCTATCATGGTGGCCGCATTGATCACATAGATCCAGGACAAATAGTCTAGCTGAAAAATTGATAGAACAGTGCATGAGTGAACATTTCTTGTTTGGTTTGGATGGAGTGCAATTGCATCTACGCGCAAAAATGGGTTAGTGGACAAAATGAAATAAACACGAAAGTACATATATCTCATGTGCCTAATTCAAGTATGTCCTCAAAATGGTTGATGAGTGCAGCTGTGTGTATCATCAAGTGACATTTCATGAACTTCAACATGGGAGAAACCAGTCATGCTGGAAATGAACAGATAAGTAATTCCAAAGCACTGTGTGGTTGCAGATGAACAGTCAGGGGGCATGGCAGATGTCAAAGAACATTTGTTTGTGCACTTGATTTATTTTTAAAACATTTATAAAAATGCTAGAACATTTGAAAGAGACAATTTCTACGGCGCTTGCAATAGATGCTATAAAAAAAATCATAGGCGGGAAAAAAGACAGTACCATATAACTGGACTCTGCAAAATGTATTTCGACTGAGCGTGCTTAGGACAGGACGAGACAGACAAGAGTTTAAGAGTAAACATGCTGCCCAATTTTTTTTAAAAAAAGACAGTAAAAAATAGGAGAATAACATCTGGAAGTAACATATTTCTTACTGCTGAATTGTTCTCATTGTCACCTTGAACTGCATGCAATGGGTGAAGGTAAGCACTCATCAAAACAACACAAAATGTATGTCAATAGAAAATAAAATACTGTTATACTGCAAGAAAAAGGTAAAGCCGTTATTTTCTCTTAAAAACGTGAACATTCATGATGTTCTACACACGCGGATGATGCTTCATGAAACACTGTAGTATCGCCAACCTGGTACCTATAAATATAATGGGCCTCATTACAACCATGGCGGTCCGGGAACTACTGTACCGGTAAGCATGCCGGTACCGTAGTTCCCGGACTGCCATACTACATGACCTGCTCGCGAGTGCCGTTTCACCCACCAGGTTTTTCCTGGAGGGAGTTACGTCACCCGTGAGCAGAGCACGTCGAATGCACCGGCACAACTCTGAATGTGCCGGTGCATCCGATGTCCCCATCTCCATTCAGCCCTATGGGGCAGAATGGGGATCGGGAAGCCCCTGATTCCGGCACCCGCACATGGGCAATTACCGGGTCTGCCGAGCTCGGCATGACCCGGTTCTTGCCCATTCGCGGGTGCCGGAAAAAAATGCAATTCCGGCGGCAGCCGTGCCGTTTTTAACGGCAAGGCTACTGCCAGAGTTGTAATGAGTCCCAATGTGTTCATTGTTCAGGGGTGTTATTTGGTATCCAGCATGGACAGTGCATTTACCATTTCCAGTTTCCGAAGACCAAGTTGTTGGAGACAGCCACACACTGGGGAAGTCAAGAAGAGATGAATGTTATCAGAATAATTTACATCGATGGTTTCCCTTAATTTGTTGGAAGAAAGACATCTTGACTTTATTTTTAAATTATTAAAGACTTATATACAATTTTAATTGCTGATAAAAAAAAAGTTAGAATGTTTTACACTTTCCCCCAAAAAGTGAAAACTTTTAAAACTAAATCACTATCAATATTCACTCATAGTGGTTTGTAGGATGTCCAAACCATTACAGGAATATGTTAAACTTGAATACTTGCTTTACTTGGAAGGTCCATTTTCCTTCAGTATGAAACAGGAATTATGTTTTAATTTGCTTGGAAATCAGAGTATATAGTTAAATAGTTAGTTATTCTTTGTTTTAATAATGCATTTTACATGCAAACTGTTTCGGACCGCATGGAGACAGAAGTAGAAGGGCTGCAGGAGAGTTTGAACCAGTAGCACACCACACGGGCTGGGTGTAAGGGCTCCTCTGGCTAAAGAGCAACGCTTCAAAAAAACATTTAGAGGTTTATAATCACAAACTTAAGTGCAGGTTCCCCTGTACAGAATTGATGGACTTTAGAAGTAAGCAAATAAGGGCAATTCAGTGAGAGGTTGGAGTGTGAACACTTCTTGAAGGGTAGTGTGATGAAGTGCACTGCCTGGCTCTCGGGGTTAGGTGTGGGGTGACTATCGCGACAGGGCAATATATGTTAATTTTAATGTTAAAGGATATGTGTACCGCGCACTATCACCACCTTCAGTTATTTATTTGAATTTTTCTTCAGCACAGGTCTTACAAGGTTTAAAGTTTGGAAATGTGGGAGGTGAAACAGGAGTT
This sequence comes from Ambystoma mexicanum, assembly GCF_040938575.1. NCBI lineage: Eukaryota > Metazoa > Chordata > Amphibia > Caudata > Ambystomatidae > Ambystoma > Ambystoma mexicanum. The sequence continues at coordinate 824,555,786 of NC_090933.1, forward strand.
ACAAAGCATTTTCAGGATAGGATGGAAAGATTAGGATAGGCATGTGGTCACAAGGGCGATGGGGGGAGGTAATATGTGGAGAAACAAATAGGTTTTGGGGATCATTCTGAAAGTGAGAAAAGGGTGGTAAGAACCACATACACTCAGGCGCTGGACCTTGTATAATGTGATCAGATAGTTTTGTGAATAAAGAGAGTAAATTAAAAAAGTCTTGTAACTTCAGTTTGGAATATAAGTGCTGATTTATTTGGCATATAATGTGCCCTGTTTTGCATACAGAGTGCCTAATAGCATACAAAGTGCTGACATGTGTTTGGACCATAAAAAGGTCTTTGTTAAGGCTGTGGTTAGAAACAACAGGTGTATAGTACATTGTATGATTAATGTGTAGTGAGTGGTGATGGACAGTGGTCACCAAAGTGTAAAAATGAGGGGGTGGTCATTACCAGGTGACATGAATGCATTAGTGTATCATGTGACAATTGTGTGTGGGTAAAGTGAGGTGGGTGTGCTAGTGAGTGCCGTCATATACATTGTGTCGTTAACATCGAGTCATTGCATGGGGCATACAGGTTGGGCACAGCAGGTTGGGAGAAACGGTCCACCAATAGGCAAAAGGGGGGGCAAGAAGAAGGCATGTTGTTAGTTAGTGATCAAACAGGTAGGACAGGGTGCCAGTTAAACTTGATAGAGCTTGGAGACTCAGGGTTAGTCTTATCGGTTAATTTAAGGTGCTGGGCCTGGAGTCTTGGTGGAGAGTTAAAGAGTAATGATTTAGCTGGTTAGCAAGCTGCTGGGGAAGAGAGATGATTAAGGCCATGTCAAGGGGTGGGGAATCCCACCATAATGCGAGTGAGTGGATGGAATGGGTGGGTCTGTGTGCTGGATGGGATATGAGGCAGGATTGCTAGGAGGGATTGCCAGTGCGCTGCCTTGTTGAAGGTGTGGAGTTACCAAGCATGACTTGTTGGATCAGTGTGTGACAGAACTGTGCTCGTGGGGGAGTCAGTGGTGTTTGAGCCCTGTAGGAATAGTCAGGCGACGTGGACAGCTTTGCGTCGTGCCCAGTCGTGAAACTGGCATAATGCTGGAATCTACTGTAAAGCCTAGGTCTGAGTTGCATTGGACAAGGTGGGGTTGTGAGTGATAAAGGACCGCCATGATGACGAGGTAGTAGAGTGCACTGTGCACTAAGTGGTGGGTCAGGAGGGAGGGTGGTTCATCTAGAAAAGGCAGTGGCCTGCCGTGGTTGTGAGTTTGACACCAAGCGTGTTGTTGTTGAGGCATTCTTTGTAGGTGGTGAGTTGGTCTAAAGTACCTGACCAAATCATGAGAACATTACCAATGTATCTATGCCACTTGTGTACTAGTTTGTTGAAAATAGGGTGAGCAAATGCATGAACCTGTTCATAATGATTCATGAATAAATTGGCAATGTCAGGGGGGTGTGTTGCTCCCATTGCAATGCCTTTGGTTTGTCTGTAGTATGCCTCATTGAAGATGAACACATTGTTGGTTAGTAAACATTATAATAGTTCTTTTGTCATTTCCAAATGTAAGTAGAAAGAGGAGGAGGCCTTGGCATACATGTAGTCAATAGCTTTGAGAGCTTAAGCATGGTCGATTGAGGTATAGAGGACCTTCAAATCCAGCGTCACAAGTAGGTATTCTGGTTTCCAAGTTATGTTATGTTATTTGGTGTTTATATAGCGCTCTATATATCAATGGTATGACCTCAAAGCGCTTGTGATTGAATGCCCTTGTGGACCGTAGTCCAGGTCAGTCAAGCGAGTAGGGTATCATAGGGTGAACGGGTGCAATCCGTATGTGTGCAGCTGATGAGATTGGCTGATGGTAGCTGCATCCTAACATTAGGTGTGGTGGTGTTGAGATCAGTCGAATGTGTGCAGTCTGGAGGTTGGGCTCCGAGACTAGATTTTGGCTGCGTTAAGCCTAGGTGGGACGCTTATGTGAGCAGCTAAGCCGAGTTTTCAAGGGTTATAGCTGCGTTCTATCAGGAGGTGTTGAGGTGTTCATGGAGTATTGTTCGGATGTGAGCAGCTTGGCCAAAATTGATTGATGGGTGTAGCTGCGCTCTATTGTGTGTTGGCGTAGAGTAGAGAGTGAGCATGGTGATAGGAAAGGTGAGTGTCTGGAGAAGAGGTTTTATTCTTACGATCCCACTGTTCTGGATTTCATTTACGTGTTTGAGATTACTGTATTCACAATTCTATCTAAGCGTGGGATTTGCTAACATTTACAATCATGTCCTGATGTGATGCAAGCCAATATTCACAGTTAAACCAAATGTGGCACTAGCTAACATTCAGAATCCTATCTTGATGTGACACAAGCCAATATCCACAGTTAAACCAAATGTGGCACTGGCTAACATTCATATTCCTGTCAAGGTGTGCCACGAGCTGACAATCCCAAAATATATCTAAATGTGGCAATGGCTAACATTCCCAATCCTGTCTAGATGTGCGCATGCTGATATTCATAGGTAAACTAAATGTGGCACTGGCTGACATTCACAGTCCTGTCTCGTGTGACGTGAGCTAACCATCACAAAATAAATCTAAATGTGGCACTGGCTAACATTCACAATCCCAGCCAGAAGTGATGTGAGCCAACAATCACAAAATATCTAAATGTGGCACTGACCGATATTCTGAATCATGTCTAGATGTGACACAAGCTAACAATCACAAAATATGTCTAAATGTGGCATAGCTAACATTCACAATCCTGTCTAGATGTGAATCAAGCTAATCTTCACAGTTAAACCTAAATGAGGCACTGGCTAACATGCACAATTCTGTCTAGATGTGACTTGAGCTAACAATCCAAAATATATCTAAATGTGGCACTGGCTAATATTCACAATCCTGTCTAGATGTGACGCGAGCCAACAATCACAAAATATATCTTAATGAGGCACCGGCTAACATTCACAATCATGTCTAGATGTAACTTAAGCCAATATTCACAGTTAAACTAAATGAGGCACTGGCTAACATTCACAATCCTGCCTAGATGTCAGTCAAGCTAATATTCACAGTTAAACTCAATGAGGCATTAGCTTACATTCACAATCCTGTCTAGATGTGACTCAAGCTAATATGTACAGTTAAACTAAATGTGGCACTGGCTAACATTCACAATCCTGTCTAGAAGTGATGTGAGCTAACAATCATAAAATATATAAATGTGGCACTGGCTAATATTCACAATCCTGATTCACAGTACTATCGCAGTGTGGCACTTTCTAGGTGTGAATCAATGCAATATTAACAATTTTCAAGAGTGTGACACAGGCTAATGATTCACAGTACAATCTCAGTGTGGTACTTTCAAGTTGTGAGTCAATGCAATATTAACAATTCTCTAAGAGTGCGACGCAGGCTAATAATTCACAATACTGTTTTAAAGTGGCTCGGTAATAGTCATTAATCTTACCAGTTGTGAGGCCAACTAGTGTTAGAAGCCTGGCCTGATATGGTTAGAGGGTAGTTAGAGTGGCTGGGCTTCAGGAGTACAGTGATTGCTCTACTCCACACCCAGGCCACACCTACCTTGGTAGTCGCTGCTGGTTGATAGCTGCCCACTTGCTTCCCCTTCTACCACCTGCAGACAGGGTTTGAAGCCGCCCCTGTATGAGCCACCTTTTGCCTTGGGCCCTTAGCTGCAGGGGCTGTTTGGGCAGTGGGGCAGCCCTGGAAAGGATGGAGGGAGGAGGGAGTAGGGAAGCAGGAAGAGGGTCCGGTGGGGAGCCCAGCACTCGAGAGCGCGTATGCTTTCTTTTTTACTTTTTCTTAAATGGGTGCCGGAAGGAGCGCAAGGGTTCGGGGCCTCACCTGTGGCTCTGGCTGGGGTGCAGAGGGACTAGTTCCCCACTGCAGGGTGCAAAAGGCCCTAGCAGCCAATCATCATGTTGGTGGGCAGGATGGAGGGAGGAGAGAGCGTGGAAGCAGGAAGAGGGTCGGGTGGGGACCCCGGCATTCAAGAGCACGTATGTTTTTTTTTTCTTTTTCTTTAATGGGTGCCGGAGGGAGTGCACGAGTTTGGGGCCTCTTACCCTTGGCTCTGGCTGGGAAAAATGGATGCCTGCTTGCAGGGGGATTAGTTCCCAATGCAGGTTGCAAAAGGTGCTAGCGCCCAATCACTGTGTTGGTGGACAGGATGGAGGAAGTGGGGAAGCATGAAGAGGGTCGGGTGGGGAGCCCAGTGCTCGTAAGCGTGTTTGCTTTCTTTCTTTTTTTTTTCCATAAATGGGTGATGGAGGGAGCGTGAAGGTTTGGGGCCTTTTACCTGGGGGTCAGGCTGTGGAAAATTGATTTCCAAGTGATACCCTGCAGGATCAGGCGTGTGTCTGTGAGGTAGGTTGGGATTTTTGGTACTTTACTGTCAATTACATTGTTTATGTATTTGGCGATTGGTTCTGTTACCCAACCGATGACGCTCAGGAATGGTCTTCCTTCTGGGATGACTGTGAATGCCTTGTGTATTTTGGGAAAGAAGTAGATTGTGGGCATTATGGGATGGTCCATCTTAAGGAATTTAAATTTGTCATCAGTAAGCAGCCTGTGTTTGTACCATTTTAGTTATGAGTTCCTACGATTGCCTAACAATTGTGGTGGTAGGGTTTGAGGCTACAGTTTCATAAAATCCTGGGGTTCCAAAGTGTGCAGTGACTATCTTGATGTAATCTGGCCTGTCTAGAATCACTATGTTTCCACCTTTGTCCGCTTCTTTGATGCTTATGGATGAGTTCAGTTTTAGATTGTTCGAAGCTTGTAGTTCCTCAGTTTTGAGGTTGGATGGTCTTCTGGCTTTGTTTAGTCTCGTGGCATCCTCCAGTTTATGTAGATCATGGATTACTACTTTTGTAATGGACACACAGTGGAAACACATAAGGAGATCTGAATGCTTGCAGGCTGGGACTGGGCATCGACCAAGAACCTAGTAATTAGTCAGAAGACTGTCACTGTAGAGGGTGGGTGGTGGAAGGGCTTAAAGTTTCATTACTGAGCCTGATCATTGCCCCCTCCAGATATGAACTATGCCATCAGTCCAGGAGATCCCCATACATGCTAATCTCACTCATCTGGAAATCTTTGAGAAGAACTACATACCAAGGGCCTACTAGCACTAATATCTTTGCTAATTCTACCTATCTGGGAATGTATTTAGCTGCATAGGGCCTCTCTAGCACCTATATTGAAACAGTATGTTTTGGGGCATATCTGGCTGTCATCATTTAATGGACAATGCCAATAAGCAGTTTTAGCCCCAACAAGACACAGGGAGGAGCTTAGCCTAATAGCCCCAAACCCCAAAAGGAGATACCATCCTCTCGACAGGCACTGGAAGCTCATCAGAACAGGGTCTCCCTCGAATCCACATAGACACTCAAACACAACAATATGGAACCTCTTTCTTCTGCACCAACAAACAATATAATTCAACTATACCACTTGTTTAATTCAGCCTAGCTGCACACATACTTATGCACCTACATGATCACCTCAACAGTCTTTAGAATGCAGCTGTACCCCACAAAAATCAGCCTAGTTGCTCACACAATCCCATTCACAAACTCCACTGCCACCAAAATGCAGCTACCAAAGTCCAATTGCCCTTGCTGCACACATTCTGCTGATCTCACACAACCACCGCACCAAGCCTAGCTCTAGAATGTAGCTGTGCACCCAAAAACGTTTTACTACACTACTCTCTGCTGAACTTGGACTCTGGTCCCCGAGGGCGCAAATAGTACATTGAACAATCACAATGTTAATCATGTAGCATACAGCACACTTGCCATCCTCATTGCATAAATATTATTTAAAACTTTGCTTACATTGTGTCTTGTGTTTCCATTCTCCTTATGTGATGGATGACACAACCACTTTACAAGATAGATCTCAGTAATAGAAACTTACGTAAGCTTTCAATATAGTGAATCTTATTACTTGTTTGTGGATATTCGTCACATTTTGGCCTTCAAATTGTTAGTGTAGGATATTCAAAGACACATAACAATGTGACCCTTCATCAGCATTCAGTGTGTCAGTACGAGTTTCGTTTTGGGTGCACATCCCACAAAATTGAACAATAGTAATGGCAAGTTGTGCAGTGAAAACAACTAAATATTTCAAGCATCCCACATATTTATTTTATTTGCTTTATTTATTTTATTTTTTACATTTATAAAGCACGGAAAGTGGCCCTGGGGCATCGTGGCACTGTTACAGCAGTGCGTACTTGGTTACAGAGAAAGAAGACATGAGCATCTATCTGTGGCTCCTAGTTACATTGAACCTGATGCCAGACAGGTGAAAGTTACATTGAAAAGAAATGGAAAAGCATGCAGAGATACAGGCTAAATGGTTAATGTAACAACAGAAAGCGAGAGAAGGCAGGAGACCTTCACCATGATGAACAGAGTGAGTGAGTGGAAAGTACTAAGTGAGCTAATAGAAAAGTTCAGTTATGAGGGATGTACGGAATGTTGGGTAGGATGCCTCATTTCGAAGGGTGGTGGGGAGGGCATTCCAGTGGTTAGGAGCAAGGAAGGTGAAGCTGGCCACTCCTGCTTTGGCCCTTTTGAAGGTGGGGACTTTAAGCTGGTTCGAGTGGTGTGACCTCTTGGGTCTGGAAGATGTAGCTCTGCTAATTTAGTCTGTAAAATAAGAGGGGGCTGTGAATGAGAGGCATTTGTGGGTGATGGCTAGTGTCTTGAAGAGTATCAGTTCTTTGACTGGTAGCCAGTATGCATTTTTTCTGGCGCTTTCAATGTGCTCCCTTTTGGGAATACTAAGGGCAGCCCTGAGTGCATTATTCTGAATTACTTGAAGTCTGTTCAGATTTTTGGACGAGGTGCCGGCAAATGAAATGTTACAGTAGTCTAATTTGGCTCCAATCGTGGCTCTAGCTATGGAGAGACTATTCGGCGTAGGTAGGTATGGTTTGACCGCATTGAATGTTTGGTTGTGAAGGTAGCCGGGATGCAATGGCGCTAACTTGGCATGTCATTGAGAGAGTGGAGTCAATGTACACCCCAAGGGTTTTGACTGATGCTGAGACAGAGATTTGGGAGTTGTCTATGATAAAGGAGTTGTACTGATTGTCAAGTTTGTTGAGTGTTTCCTTGGGGTCTACTATGAGCAGCTCGGTTGTATCCCCATTGAGGCACAAACCATTAGATGTCACCCAGGCTTGGATGGTTGCGTAAGTTTTGCATAGTGTTTCTGCATCTTTTTCATATGAGCCTGTGAGAGGAAGGAGAACTTGAGTACTATCGGCATTGTTTGTGTATGCTCTGCTGAGATTTTCCAGTTTGTTGAAGAGCGGTAGGGTAAAGAGATTATAAAAAGTGGGAGATGTGCATGAGCCCGGAGGGACTCCACAATGTATGGTGGTGGGTGATGCGCAAGCCTGCTCTGAGAATTCCTTCATAGCTCTCCCTTCAAGGAATAAGGTGACCCAGGCAGTGGCTTCCAGGGAGAATTAGTCTGAGTTTATGAGTTGTCTGCAGAGTGTTGTGTGGTCCACAAGATCAAACGCTGCAGACAAGTCGAGAAGGAGGATAAGCGCTGGCTTGCCTTCATCCACTATTCTGCCTAATTGTTTCTTTAGGTCCAATAGGGCAGTTTCGGTCCCATGACCAGGGTGGAAACCTGATTGCCTCTTCCCTAGGATGCTATTAGTTTCAAGGAAATGCTGGACTTGATTAAAGGCAGCTTTGTCTAGGATATCTAGCAAGAACGGCACAGTGGTGATGGATCTGTAGTTGTCTGGCGAAGCAGGGTCTAAAGATGGTTTCTTCAGGAGTGGGCAAACCCATACCTCCTTCAGGCAGGATGGGACAATGCTGGAGCAGAAAGAGGAATTTATGAATGCTGTCAGGAAGGGTGTTAGGGTGTCTGCTCAATTTTTAATAAGATTGGCCCGACAGATGTCACCCTTACAGTTGGTTTTAAGTTTTTCAAGATGAGTGGTGCTTCTGATTCAGACACATCTCTGAAGGTGAAAAGCGTCTTTTCTTCACGGGAGTGGGGGTTGTCACTTGGTAAGGTGGTCTTATCGGGTATGGGAAGTGCAGAGAGGTGGGATTTGATTTTGCTCTGTAGGGTTTCAATTTTATTGAGCATGGCAGACTGGATGCTCGAGCGCAAGGATTCATCTTTTACGAGATCTTGGGGACTGGTGTCTGGGGAAGCAAGTTCCTTAAATATGGCAAACAATTCTTTGGATTTAGATTTGCCATTTGCAATTTTAGTGTTGTAGGAAGTGGATTTAGCTGCTATGATTTCTTTTTTGTATTGGGCGGCGAGTTTCTTGTAAGCAAGTAGGGTGCTGTCCTGTTGATTAGATTGCCATTTGGGGAGCGCTATCCGCCTGAGTGAGCGTAATTACTAGAGTTACGTCATGAACCAGGAATTGGCGTGTATTTTTCTTTTAGCTTATTTTCTAGAGGGGCAATAGCATCGATTGCATCTTTGATTGTCAAGTTGTAAAGTTCTTCAAGGGCCATGGGGTCCTTGGAGAACGGAGGCTTGAGGACAGAGATCTCTAAGAAAGGTAGGATATTGTTTTTTGTTAGCTAATGCAGGTGGTGATGAAGTATAAGGTGTAGCAGTTTTATGGTGGCAGGGATGGAGAAATGAATGAGGTGGTGGTCTATCCAGGGAAAGGAGTGTTGCAACTGACACCAGTGTTGCAGTTATGTCTGCTACCCTGTCTAGGGTGCGTCCGTTGGAGTGAGTGGGATTGGAGATTCATTGGATGTATCCCAAATCCTGAAACACTTTGGCAAGAGTATTAGCTTGTTTGTCTTTTGGATCATAGAGGCCAAGGTTTAGATCACCTAGTACTAGGGATTTAGTGGTGTTTTTCAGGTTGTTGCCTAATAGATGGAGAAGTTTTTCCTGAAAGTCAAGTAATGGGCCGGGCGGCCTGTATATGATATGAATGGTAATCTTGTTGTTATGCGAGAGCGAGAGCTTCACAGTCAGGGCATCCGCGTTGATTTGTCTGATCGACAGGGAATCCTTAACTATGAGAGCCACTCCCCCTCCTTTAGAGAGCAGTCTGTCCTGCCGGAGTAGGGTGTAGTCTGGTGGAAGGGCTACGGAAATGGCTCGCCACACGACTTTGTGTAGCCAAGATTCTGTGATAGCGAGAGCATCAAACTCCAAGTTAGAAAGTAGGTCACGGATCTCAGATGCCTGTGCAGGGAGCAAGCGTACATTTAAGATGGCAAATTGGATGGTGATAGGAGTGGTGTTCAGTTTGGACTTAGGTAGTTTATGCGGTATGATATGATGTACTTTGTTGGTGGTACGAGGGGCACAAAAGGTGTGGGTGGTGTTGTTTGTGTGGGGTGTGAGGACCTTGTGTTTCTTAGCTGCATCAAGAGGTGCTGTGTGCATGCCTATTAGTTGGTTCCTGCTTGCTGTAGGCCTGGGACATGAGGGATGCACCTTAGGCTCAGTGCAGAGTTTCGGCAGGAAGAGTTTGGGTGCCATGATGTCCTTAGTGTGGGAGGTGGTGGGTGGTTTCTGGACATGAGGCTTAGCCTGGTAGCTGAGAAGGGAGGGTAGGAAGGGCGTGGGGGAATGTCCTTCGAATTAGGTGGAATGCGAGCCATACCTATGTTATGGGCATTGCTAGACATAGGTGTTTGGACGTTGAGGGGCATAGGTAAGGTGGAACCTATATGGAGGTACTTCAGTGTAACTGTCAGTAGTGATAGGGCGTAGCTGAGCTAGATGGCCCTAGGAGGCGTGTTTCCTATTAATTGTGATCTAGAAACAAGGGCAAGACGGTGGGCTGTGGAGAGTGACACTGCAGGTAGCAATCGGTATTTACAGCAACTACGCAAGGTGAAAATTTCAATAATGGCACTGCTAGACCCATGCAGTTATTGGGGCAACTATGCAAGGTGCATCATTCAATAATAGCACAGCTAGGCACATTCAGTTATTGGGGCAACTTATGCAAGGTGCAGCATTCAAAAATGGCACAGCTAGACACATTCAGTTATTGGGGCAACTATGCAAGGTGCAACACTCCATAATGACACAGCTAGGCAGGGTGCAACATTCAGTTATTGGGGCAAATATGCAAGGTGCAACATTCAATAGTGGCACAGCTAGTCAGGGTGAAGCATTCAGTTATTGGGGCAACAATGCAAAGGTGCAACATTCAATAGTGTCACAGATAGGCATGGTGCAACTTTCAGTTATTGGGGCAACTATGCAAGGGTAGAAACATTCAACAGGCAACTATGCAAGGTGCAACATTCAATAGTGGCACTGGTAGGCAGGGTGAAACATTCAGTTATTGGGGCAACTATGCAAGGGGCACCATTCAATAATGGCAGAGATAGGCACATTCAGTTATTGGAGCAACGTATGCAAAGTGCAGCATTCAATAGTAGCACAGATAGGTAGGGTGCAACATTCAATTAGTGGGGCAACTATGCAAGGTGCAACATTCAATAGTGGCACAGCTAGGCAGGGTGCAGCATTCAGTTATGGGGGCAACTCTGCAAAGGTGCAACATTCGATAGTGGCACAGCTAGGCAGGGTGCAAAGTTCAGTTATTGGGGCAACTGTGCAAGGGTGCAGAATTCAGTAATGGCATAGCTGGGCAGGGTGCAAACAATAATCACTGGTCCGGGTAAGCATTGGAGTGCAGCAAACAAACATGGGCACACACCGATATGATGGTGCAAGAAGGCTGGAAGGGAGAGTAGCGATCATGAGAGCGCTATATGGGGTGAGTTTCTTGAGTGTGCATCACATATGGACGAAGGATGGTAAAAGGGAGCTGTGAGCACGGGTAGTGAGAGTTTAGTGGACGGATGCCAGGATCAGTCCAGGAACGTTCAGGAGGCGCATTACGTTCTTGGCATCAGTTAGGGGTTGGTTGGGAAGTGACCGAAGAGGAGGTGAATTCGCCTTCAATCTGACAGTTTTTGTGGGTTGGTGAAAACAGCTTAACATATGGCAGCACTGTATCTCTGCAGTGCTTAGGGAACCAAATGCTGGAGGTCAGTGTTCTGTGGCAGTCCGATGTTGAAAATATGAAAATACATATGAAAATATGTACTTCCATTTGAATGGTATCAATGCGCCGGGTTCCACAACATTTACGTATTCTTTCAAAGGTTACCCTAGGTGAGGTGCAGACAGGCTTGGATTTCCCTATAATTCAATAGGGCAATGCTCCCCACAAAAAACAAATGAATAGTGTGGGGCAGTTTTTTGGCCAAAGTAGGTCACTTCTTTTTTGACATAAACAGAATTTGAATACAGAGGTGGCGGGTTAATATATACAGATGGCACGGACGGACCGCAAAGGGAGGGACGATTTTGCACCAGGCTGGTTGGACTGTTGCAGCCAGGGCAACACGTTCAATGGGAAAAAATAAAAAGAAAAAAGTTTGCATTACTAGAATTCCAGCATGCCACAAATGAGTGCCGTTTTTAAAGGCTTACTGGCTACTGTGTATATCTATTCAAGAAATCATATTGATTTGTGCATCGATGCATGCATGCCTGGTTGTCCTCCACATGTAGGCCTCCACAGCAAGATGTGCAGAGGCCAGAGGTGCATGTTCATAGTGCACATTGGCAAGACATATACCTTTGCTCGTTATTTCAATGTTGGGTAACACTGTGGCACATAAACCTTTGGTCTATTGTTATCTGCAACCACTTATCATGATTCATAAATTCCAGGGAAGTTATATTCTGGATTATTTGAAGGGGCAAAGGGAGGATTTAGGCAGATTGAGGAAGAGGCTGTAGCAGTAGTCCAGCCTGAAAAGGACCAGAGCTCTGGAGACATTGATTTTATGTATGTCTGCTGCTCCGATTTTCTTCTTAGATTCTTCAACTATTGTAAGTTAATTACAAACAGGGCTCGAAATTAGGGATGGATAAGCAGGAATTACAAGCAGTGCATGGGTATCCAGCAGTAGCCAGTCATCAGGAGCTACTACTAGGGAGCAAGGAGCTAGTTTAGAGCATTTGATTAGTTGGCCTGGGTAGAAAAAAGCAGCTCCTGCTAACTGTTGGTTTTAATCTCACCAGTCTCATCTACATTTGATTTGGTTTGTGTCACATACTTGAAATAATCAGACTGACAATTATTGTTTTAATATAAATCAATTATATTGATGGTAATAAATACACAATTTCAAAGAAAAATATGAAATGTTAAGGTTAATCTAGTTACATTACTTCTCAAACAGTAATTCATTAAAAATAAATTATTTAACAATTATATCTTAAGTGGCATACTATTCCATTTATTGGACAATAAACACAGTTTGCAAACACTGCAAAAGCTTGCAACTGGCTTCTTTAAACATTGTGAAGAGAGTCACACATTATTAGAATTATGAAGCACACCATTCACGTTTGGGAGGGAAAACCTCTTTTGCAATGTTCCGTGGCATAGACTGGCCGCTGAAAACAAAATCTCGATCATTGCCAGTGCATTCAATGTCAGATCTTTCACAAATTTAAAATCCATCTGCTGGAAGTTTGGCGTTGACACCCACTGTTTGCTTCTTTTTGGTAAACTCCTTGTAATGAGGCATCCCAAAAATTCCTGCAGTTTTTACTTGTTCCCTTCCAACTTTCTCGTTCTGTGCAAGTACAGTCAGTTTTTCATTCTGGCCTCCATACCATCTATGCCAAAATGCAACCTTTTAGACATGTACTTTAGGCACACTTTATGGAAGACCTCTAACTCTCCAGTGTGTCAGTACTCGGAGAGTCCCCACATGTCTCTTGAAAGCATTTTCTCATAAACAATCTTCTCAAGTGCTGTGTGAGGTGGGGAGCCTGGAACCAACCACCTTTTCTTATGCTCCGTCTCCTTGATCAACGGTCCATGTGCACATTTGTGTAAATCTTCATTTTCTTTCCAAGAGTGTATATAAGAGACATGGTGCATCAATGAATGACATTTTTGAAGCATAATATCTAAAGATCCATCACATGTTTATGAGCTCCACCGAAGATGGTTGCTGATAGACGATGACCAATGTAAAATATTTTCTGTAGCCTTTTTTCCAGCAGCTGTAATTTCTTTCTAAATTGATTTTGCGATATGCTAGATATCATGTTGATGCTTTATGTCTGGAAACTTTTCTCGCATAGCCTTGGCTATTGAAATGTGCTTGTTAGTGGCTACCAGGCCTATTTGCATTCCTCTGGATAGCAGAATTTGAATGGATTTAATGAAACCATACTGTTCCATGGAAACAGAAAATGTACATTCAGAGACTTGCATTATGACTGAACTCACAATGTATTTGGTTTCCATGTCTTGGAAGTGGTAAGTGCAGTATTTAGCAGAACAAACTGGACTGTCACACTGCCCATCACTAGCAAGCCAGAGCCTTTTGCCAGCAAGAGCACTTTCCATTGACATCTGTTCGAGTGTCCATACCTGGCTAATAGCAGGGAACAAGAAATCCTTCTGATATTTTTAGTACTTGTTTTCAAAAGGAACTTGAGTCCTACAAAGCTAGAAAAACTTGAAATTGTACTGTTCATTGATCCGCTAAACAACAAAGCAGATACACAAGTATATTTCCAGCAGGCACTTTTCCAAGTATAGGTTGAGCAGCCATGACAATGAGTTATAGTGGTGTACACAGCAACCCTTGATCTTCAAATTGGCGCCTTTGACTACATGAGTAAACTTAACCAATGGTTCCCCACAAATCCTCATATGCATTTTATGATCATATTTAATCATTTTCATGATCTCGATCAGGCAGCAGTCGAATACAATGTATTTTGGTTCCTTTAATAGCCAATCATCCAGAAGTAAAGCGGTTTGTGATTCCATGGTGGTGGATAAGTCCTCAAAACTAAGAAGATTGAAGTCCACATAACCAGCACAATCGTCAACCATTAGCGAAAATGCTCCGGTTATTTCTGTGTGTGATATTTCCGATTTGTCCACATGTATCGGGGAAACAGGGAACATTGTCCTTGTTAGGCAGAATTATACGCAGTACCCTTTGGGAACACCACACACAATTATGACTACAAGTGACAGTACAAATTCACCTTTGGTACAAGCCTGTACCACACAGTAAGGTGGTAGCGATGGCTGAGCAGCCAGACTTATCTAAAGAGCAAGTGAGCAGTATCAATAGGTACACAAAGACAGCAATTACTATGATTCAAACAAACACTGACTCAAGGTTTCTCAGTAAAAGAACATATGTTTATTTACACATCAGTTGTAAAACATTTCACTAATGTAAAGCAGTTGAAAAATCACACTCTTAATACACCACACCACTCCCAATAGATTCTGGACAAGTTAAACTCAAAAATGAAATATGAGAAAAATGGCACTCCAGTAATTTAAAAAGGGAGGGAAAGTCAAAGTTAGGTATAAATTGAGCAGCACCAACAGGTAAGTAAGCATTGCAGTCTTGAAAGAGGAACTACAGTGATGGAATCAAATCAAAAAGTCTTAGGGCCAAAGAAAATAGGACACAATTCTTTTGCTCAAGATCGCACAGTTCAGGGTAGTTTGCGGTTAAGTCTTTGCCAAGAGTTCCGGACGAAGTTGGTCGGCAGAAAAGTTAGTTTAAAGAGTAGAGAAGGACAAGCCCTTGGATTGGCGAAAGGTTTCACACACCTTCACCGCAGCTGGACGAAACGAACAACCGGTTTTGCACAGTACCTTTAAATGGAGAAGAAGCTGTAGCTGAGGGGGACGTTCCTGGCAGTTCCTGCAGACTCACGGTTCCTGAAGCAACTGTCGGACTGACATGAAGTAGGAAGATTGGAGGGTCCTGCACTGCCCAGGGAAGAAACCAGCAGCAGAGCAAAGCAACAAATAAAAGGTGCGCTCCTTAAAACCCAAGCAGGGTCTGACCTTCCTGGCTATCCGGTTCACTGTAGCTCTGTACAGCAAATTCCACCAGATGAGGGAGTCCTGCCTTGCAGTTTGGGCGAACTGGTTGGTCCCACTAGCTCAGGGTAGGAAGATTCCTCATAGATCTTCTCTGTCGTTGGAGTCTGAAGATTCGGACCTGCAGCAGGGCTTCACCGGGCGGCTCAGTCATTGTAGGGTTCCTCTTCTGTCAGCTCCTCATCAGTTCTTTCGTTCCAGTGGTGCTACTGCCTTTCTAGACCCAGAGACCTACTTTTTATGCAGTTTTCCCCCATTCACACAGCCTGGCTGTCAATCACATAGGTGGGTGGCTGTCCGGATGGGACAGTCACCTAGCCAATCAAACAGGAGTGCGACTTTGGTTACCAAGGGAACCCATGGCAGGGGTCCTAAAACCCCTCTCTCACATCCTGCCTACCCAGACCTTCAGGTGCCTAAAGAGGGCTTCTTTGTAGAAGCCCGCGAAAAGACGGCGAACAAAGAAACCAAACCTGGTTTGGAGCATGGAGTAAAACACGAGAAAGACATTTTCAAAAAGAAATGGCAAATAAACCCAGCCGGAACTGTATAAAACCGTATATACTCTAGCGGGTTTAAGTTCAAGGCTACCAAGATACCCTAAAACAATACCAAGGTTATTTAAGATAACCACGGTAGGAAAAATAGGGTAGTTACTATTGCCATCAGCCAAGTCTTGATGAAAAGGGAGCGCAACAATGCTCCAAGAGAGACAAACAAAAAGGGATAAGAATTAACCCTTTCCAGTACTTTATGTAAGATAGTTTGTAATGGGTCTGTGGATTTAAAAGACTAATAAAGTCAATGGCAACTTTACATGTTCTGGGAGGCAGTAGTAAGTCCCAGAAAATGTAGTCTGAGTTGGGAAGTCTAAAAGACAACCCTGTGTCACTACACTGAAGTTGCTGTGCAACACACAGTAAAAGGATTATGCCTATGGAGTAGGTGAGGCTCCACAGTCTATGAACACACAAAATGTTAAACACACACAGCAAAACACATGTAAGAGTGGGAAAAAAGGCTCACACTCTTACCAGGTGAAAAAAAGAAATCCTAGAAATCCAGCAAAGCTGCTGAGGGACTCAGTAGGTAAGGGAAAATAGCCACTTTGGAGAATTCTCCCTAACAGTCCTTTTATTAGATAGAATTTTTTGTGGATTGTGGATTGTGCAATGTATTGTGCAAGCAATTCTGAAATATCTTCTGTGTTGTCTGTTTCTTCTGGGTGATGTTGTGTGCTGTAACAATGTTCCAGGGTTAATTTCCATGGCTCACTGCTGACATTCAATTCAAATTCCAGCCACTGGACTGCATCAAAAAACTGTATCTTGTATGGGCCATGGTGAACCTCAAAATTTAGCTGCTCCCAAGTGACAATGGTTTGGCAAGCAACATCATTAGTTTGTGTAGTTGCCTGAGTCTTTATGCTCCTCTTGTTTCTAGGCCTCTAATCGAAGAGAAAAAAACAAACCTGCCTAATTTAAAGGAAAAGAAGAAGTACAGAGCACCCCAGCCAAGGTTCCCTATTGTTGGTAGCAATGGAGGAGCAACCAAGGCTTAAGCTCTCAGGAGGTGATGCAGGCTGGTTCCTAAGTACAGTGTAGTCCTCAAGCCCCCACAAAGGAATGTCCACACACTATATTGTGTGATAACACAGTTCTTTATGTAAATAAGGTTCAGGATATATACACAATCAATAACACACTTTGTGCTTTGGCAATGCTAATATAATAAATATGTACAATGTCTACATGATACCACAGTTAACTATTGACTCCTTTAAAATGCACAACTGCTGACAGTTTCCAATGGCATACAAATCAAATAGTAAAGTGAATCAATATCAGACATAGGAAGGAAGAGAACTTATGTTAAACAATGCTAGAATACTTTGTCTCTACCCAAGACATAGTTCTGTATGAGGATACCCCCACCTGGGCAACTAGTAAATAAAGTGTATCAACAAACCTAGTCCATATATGTTTCAAATAGTCTTGTTTCCTGCTAAAAATGTTCTACTACCCCAATGTACCTGGTTTAGCAGTTTCTTCAATGGTTTATCGACGGGTCCCTTGTGGGTGAACTCGTTTTAAAGCAGGAGCCACAGGGCGTCAAGATTCCTCGGATAAAATGTTAACTCTGTCGTCGAGAGAGCAGCTTTGACCTTCACATTGCTCGTCGACGATCAGTCATGGATGTCCTGTGAAGATGAGGTGTGCGGTGCACCTCGATGACAAGAGTTTGTTGCCGCAAAGATGACTTGATAAATAACATAGGCCCGGCAGCGGGCGTCGGGTGTCGGCATTGGCGTTGACGATCGGGACTCGACCACGGTTGGCTTTTGGATCTTAGTTGGTCTTTGTGGACTTCGGGTGGTGGGAAACCCACCGGCGGATTCTCCTCGGCTCATCGATGACCTTGACTTTCTCTGACGGGACAAAGCGGTCAATGGTGATGGCAAGGAAGTCGAGGTTACATTAGTCCTCCGAACCTTGGTCGATGTTGATGGTTGTCGACCACCTCAATTTCCTGGTGCTTACTTCAATGTTTCTCGGCGGACCCCATCTCCGGTTGACAGCTGTTTGCGACTGAATTCTGGGGTGTCTTGATGAAGATTAGCTTTTGCACAATGTTTCCTCGTAGCTCAGAAAGAGGTCTCACAGCCAGGTCCTCTCTTGGATCAGTCCTTTGACAGACACGACAGATTTCAGATTTCGACGATGGCAAGCAGCAGCAAAACCTTCTTCTTCCAGCTGGGCTTCAAGGTCAAGCATCAAGTTTCGACTTCAGCTTCTGAACAATTCTGGTAAGTGAGATGACAACAGGTATACAGTTCTATCTCTCATTCACACTGCTGAGCCAAGCTCAGGCAGCCAATCATTCAGAATGGCATTCATGCAGGCAGGCAGGCAGGCAGCCAATCAGGCTCACCATGCATTCAGGCCATTCTCTTCCAACCAGACACCCATAACAATGAATGAGGATTGGGGCAAGCACCCAGCCTTTCAGCACTCCACACTGCATTCATGTCAGTTTTGGGCAGGGCTGTCTCATTCTTTGTGTCACACACACAGATAGCAGACACACATAACATGAAGTGCATATTGATCACGCATTCCATTCACCCAGGTCCCACCCCAAGGGTGTACCCACACCACATAACCACTGGGAAGGCTCCAACCAATCTGGCCTGGACTTTCCCATGATACTATATATGGTTCTTCCACCCAACGACCAGTCAGGGGAAGGGCTTCCCAGGACTTTGGGGAAACAAGGTAACAGGTTATAGAAACCAAGAGGCCACAGGGGCCATCTTGTCTCCTATCAGGAATCCACTGATTTTCTATGGCAGGGCCTGGGTATCCCAAAAGGGAGTATAATCAGAGCACCTGACAAATTCAGTATGAAGCTGCCACTAACCCATACCCAGCTCTGTGGGCCACCCACAGGTGCTCAAAAACATACACTAGGGGAACAGGGCTGTACCCCCACCATGCCATAAGAGTATCCCAAGGGTATGTTCACCACAACCAAAAAGAGGAAGAGCTACACTGCCAGAAGTCCCACATGTACTCCTGTGCAGAAAACAACACAGAACACACATGATAAAGAGGTACATGACAAGGACATGGAGGCCCTGTTCCTCCAATGCATTTCCAGCATTACAGTTGCCCCCACCCCATACTGAGGTCAGGGTGTACTAATCTCCCACTAGATTGACACCCTCATCCAGACGGTTAGCATACCTTCTGGAAAAGCCATCTGCATTATCATGACTCTTCCCTGGTCTATGCTCAATAGTGAAGTCTAGCCCTTGTAGGCTAATGGACCACCTGAGCAGTATCGGGTTTTCACCCTTCATCTGCATAAGCCATTTTAAGGGCTTATGATCTGTTTGGACGTTGAAGGTAAATCCCGTCATGTAGGGCCTAAAACACCTAAGGCTCCAACTGATATTGAAACATTTCTTTTCAACAGTAGGCCACCTACGTTCTCTACCTTTGAGTTGTCTACTGATGAATATGATAGGATGTTCCCTCCCTTTGTCATCTAACTGGGACAAGACAGCTCCAATTTCCGGTGTCACAGGCATGCGTTTGAACAAAACAAAGGGTTTGCTGTAATCAGGTGCACACAACACCAGTGCCCTACCCAGACTTTCCTTCAATCCAGTAAAGGCCCTCTGACAGTCGTCTGTCCAATTAACCTTCCTTGGTTGTTTGGGCAAAGTCAGAGCTGTCAGAGAGGCATTTATGGTTCCATAGTCCACCATCAAGTTACTGTAATACCCAGTGAGGCCTTAAAAAGCTCTCACCTGAGTTTAAATAGTGGGATTCTACCAGCCATGTAAATCCTGTACCTTACTGGGGTGAGGTTGGATTCGACCCCTCCTACATCATGACCAAGGTAAGTGACTTTCACCTGAGCTGTCTGGCACTTGGTGGCCTTGATAGTGAGGTTTGCCCTTAGCAAGGACTGCAACACCTGATCCAAATGAGTCAAGTGCTCTTGCCAGGTGGAACTGTAGACAGTAATGTTGTCCAGGTAGGCCACACAAAAGGCCTCCAGCCCAATGAGTTCATGGTTGACTAGTCTTTGGAAGCTGGCAGGTGCATTTGTCAACCCAAAAGGCATGATTCTAAACTGGTAGAGCCCCTGAGGTGTTGAGAAAGCAGTCTTTTCCTTGGCATTGTCCGCCAGAGCTAATTGCCAATAGCCTGAGGTACAGTCAAAGATGCTCACAAATTTGGCAGCACCTATGGTGTCCACAAGCTGTTCAGCCCTGGGCAATGGGTGCAAGTCAGTTTTGGTGATGGCATTGGCCCCTCTGTAGTCCACACAGAATCGCCAATCGTTGGTACCAGCCTGGGAACTTGCCTTGGGGACAAGGACCACTGGACTGGACCAGGGACTGGTTGAGGGTTCAATTACACACAGATCCAACATCTTGATGACCTCCGTCTGGATGTGGTTCTTCACAGTATCTGACATTTGATAGCACCTGCTTTTTACAGGTACACTGTCACCAGTGTCATTTTCATGCATGCACCACAAGGTGAGGCCTGGCATCAATGAGAACAGAGGGGCATACCACTGGAGCAAAACCCTGCAGGCCCTCTGCTGCTCTGGTGGCAGATCTGGAGAGAGATGCACTCCCTCCACTGAGCTATCCTGAGGGCTGCTCTGAAGCAAATCAGGAGGGGGCTCACTCTCATCCTCCTCTTGCTCTGAATCTAGCAGAGGGCATGAAACTTCCTTTCGCCTGTGGAAAGGCTTGATCCTGTTAACGTGGAATACCTCAGGGGTTACCCCAGGGACTCCCATGTCAACCAGATATTTGACTTTGCCCATCTTGGAGATTATCCTGAAGGCTCCAGTCCGCTTATCTGCCAAAGCTTGAGGCTTGCTAGGCTCCATCACAAGGATCACCTGTCCTGGAGTCAAATCCACTTGTGAGGCCTTAAGGTCATGGCAGTACTTGTTCAATTTTTGGCTTGCCCTAAGATTCGCTGTTGCTTGGCCCATCATCTGTGCCATCCTCCATATGAGGCCGAGCACACTGTCCCCCACTTGCTTGGCAAAACCTGAAGGGGGGCTTCCAAAACATCTCTTACTAAGGCAAGGAGAAGCTCAAAGGGGCTGAGACCACACCCTCTTGAGGCACTTCTCTATAGGCGAACAGCAGGCATGGTAGGAGGAGATCCCATTTCCTCCTTAGGGGCTCTTCTAAAGCACCCAGCATGCCCTTGAGAGTTTTATTAAATCTCTCAACCAGACCATTGCTCTAGCGATGGTAGGAGGTGGAGAACGTGTATGCTACTCTGTACTCCTTCCACATCGCTTGCATGTACCTCGACATGAAGTTGGATCCTCTGTCAGAGACCACCTCTTTAGGGAATCCAACTCTGGTAAAAATGCCCAGGAGAGTCCTGGCAACCACCTTGGCAGTAATGGTCCAAAGGGGCATAGCCTCAGGGTACCTGGTGGCATGATCAACCAGGACCAGTATAAACCGATGTCCACCTAATGTGGGATGTTCAAGGGGACTGACAATGTCAATGCTAACCCACTCAAATGGAGTGCCAAGCACTGCCAAAGGTTGCAGTGGGGAAATGATGCTGCCTCCTGTCTTGCCAGACAACTGACAAGTGGGGCAGGTCCAGATGTGGGACTCCACTTCTCCTCCAATCCGGGGCCAGTAGAACTGTGCAAAGAGCCTTTGCTTAGTCTTCTTAGTCCCAAGATGACCAACTAAAGGCACCACATGTGCCAACTGAAACAGGAATGACCTGTAAACCTGGGGTACCACCAACCTCTTGAGGGCACCAGGTTGAGGCTTAGTGAGCTCACTATAAAGGAGATCACCCTCCCAATAAATTTTGTATGACTTACGCACTTGTTTTCTTAGACCCTCGAGAGAGTGACACTCTCTCTGACCCTTACAGAAGTCTCCCCTAGAGAGGCCGCCTTCATCCAGCAAGCATTGAAGGTCAGGGTGATCCACTGGGTTGAGCACCTCTCCTGCAGGAGGGTCTTCTGGCTCTTCTCCCTCAGGAGTTGAGTCTCGGGTTACCACAGGACAAAGCCCACCAAGAGCCTGAATCCCAGTGGGTGCAGTTGAAGCAGCGGGAAGAGAGGGCACCCCCTGCACAGAGGTGTCCTTCTTGCTCTTCAATCTTGCCTTGGGTCTCCCCTTTGGCTTGGGTAACTGACTAGCAGTCAGACCTGATATGACCTGTGACCTACTGACTGAAGTGGCAGTCAGGGGTAGTCCATCAAAGATCAACCCCAACTATACTAGATCATTCCCCAATAAAATGTTGCCAAGTACATTGTCCTGAACCAGGACAGGAAGCTTTGCTGTCTTGTCTGCAATTGTCATGGTTACTAGGGCAACAGGAGATAATTTGGGAGGCCCACCAGCTAACCTGGTTGTTCTCAGAGGAGCATCTTCATAGTCCTCTGGTATGAGCAGGGTCCTGTCCACCACTGTCATACTTGCCCCAGCGTCTCTCAAACCAGTAGAAGGCTGACAATTCAGGAGGACACTTCTCAAAGATCTACAGGTGTTTTGTGGGATTGTATCCAGTACTTATGCATACTGGTCCCGGCCCCAAGGCACACTAGGGAAATCTCTGCAGGAGCACCACATGTGATTCCTGTAGAGGAGAGGAGGACAGTAGCTTCCACCTCAGGCATGGAACAATGGTAGGTACGGCTGACAGCCTGGACTCCAAGTGCCTTACCTTGACACTTAGAGTCACCCTTCTTGTGGTCCAGAGCCCCACAGTCCCACCAAATGCCAGGAATGTGAAGTACGGTACTGGATCAACTGGGAGTCTGCTTTGCAGCAGCAGGACCACTACTCTTACTCCCACCCTCATAAGACTTTTCCCCACTTGATATTTGGTTCTTAGGAGAAGAAGGTTTAGGTTTATTCAACTATGATTGCTTCTGGGACTCCTCAGACTTTTGAGATCTTTACTATTTACCTTCATGAACCAAAATGATTGCTGTGCATCAAGCCTGCTTATTCCCCTATGTATATGTATCAAATGCTGTGACTGGACCTTAAGGAATGTAGTGCAAGAACATACTTGAATGTTTAGTTCCTGATAGTTACTGAAGAAAACCATGAGGCGTAGATATGTCAGTAAAGAAAAAAGAGGGAGCTAGACATGTGATGTCATCAATGACATTTGTGATGCCATTTTTAATGTCATGGGTGTCAGTCGTAGCAGTGCACTGTGGTGGCACGAGTTATGGTTGCTTAGCTTACCATAACTGGCGAATTTCTGGGGGTTGTCGGTTTTACTTTTTAAAAAAGTGTTTACACTGAATTTAATAGGATTTCGTTAGGGCAACTGAACCAGCTTTAACAACGTTTTTTCACTGAATATATATATATATATATAGCACACTCTCTAGTGATCATAAGAAGTGTAATGTTTTCCAATGTGCATTCAATAGTGATATAATGTAATGCAATACACTATTTATATCTCATATGCTCATAGAGCATACAAATGACCATGTAATATAAAGTATTGAAGAGCCGTCACTGCTGTAATGTCTTCTTCTGCAGTACATTGTGCCACTTTTGGTATATGTTCCACCATGCTTAGCCCTGTCTAGCATTTATGCAATGCAATGCACCATTTTGCATGTCATATTTAGCACATTTGCATTTACTGCACATGTGTAGCTCATGCAATATGCATGTAAAGTACTGCAGATCCTTCACCTGTAAATAATTGCTCTAGGAATTGATATACACGTATTTTCATGTTCCTGCTGTGCCATTAGTGCAAGCACCCATATTAGAGTGTCAAGCCAAACTCTCCAGATACCACAGATTTACTGACATCACAAACCACACCCAGCACATACAGATGCTAATAGAACATTATTTTATTAGTCATCTCTGCCAAACTATGTCACTTGTCTGCGTTCATAATGTATAGCTGCTTACCATGCAATGCACTGTGTTCATGTACATTCAGACAAAGTCTGATATCTTCCAGAATATCCAAAGTGCTTCAAAGTCATGACAACGTTAGTTAGGGTCAGTGCAATTATCATATACCATCATATAATTTCCTGCTCTTCACTAGTTATGCCAACATCAGCAAACGGAATACATATTTTGTAGTTGATATCAAAGGCATATCTTAAAAAAAGAAATGTATACTGTACAAGGCACATTTACAGAGTGCAACATTTCAGATCAAAACCTGCACGAAATAGCCTTATACAATCTGCTTCAGCGTGTAACTACATATTATGGTCCAGTCATTCATTAATACAATTTTTCCAAATTATTTATCTTTAGAGTAAGTGAAGTATAGTTAGTTGAAAGACAGATGTCCCCTTTTTATGAATGAGGGAGATGTTTGCCCCCATCAGGCTAGATGGATCATAACTAAAATGGAGTACTCTATCAAACACACAAATGTTATGGGCAGGTATGCTGCTATTTTCTTTTACACATGTCATACATAGCTTCAGGGCTGTAGGGATTGGTGAGGTCACTTGAGCACTCTATCCCCCTGAAAGAAAAGCAAGGCTTTTAGAATCCCATTGGAGCCTGCACTCAAGAGAAAAAATGGAATTGAGCTATGGTTATTTTACCACATGCTTTTTGTCTTAAAGCCCATTTACTGTGATTATATGTCAACCTCCTGTTACTCAGTGTCTGTTCCCTCAGTGAAAGAACATGACGTATTATATACCTATTATATACCTAGTATAATGTTATCTTCTGCTTTTTCAGGGGAACAATGTACGTAGCATTGTGATTATCTGTAATCTAGGGACCAATCGGAAAATGTGTGTCACTAAAACACAATCCAAGTGATGTATTGCCACCTAAAGGGAAGAGAAATGTGTGTCGGTCTGAACCAGGATACCTGGATTTTCTGCTCACTCAGGGGAGCAAAAATATGTTCTTGACTTTCAAGCTCATTCACTGAGATGTCTTGTTCCCCCATAAAAAATATATGTGTGCGGCCCTTCGCGAAGAACTTCTGACTAATCTGGCAAACTTGAGTTATTTGTAATTCCAAACGGACCTACTCTCCTTCTATTTCTACTCTGACAAAAGAGTTCTGCATTAGTCATACACGAATTCCTATTCCAAATATAATCGGACACTATCCTCAAGTAATCCCTTTCCTAAACTAACCCCAACTCTACCCAAACCCTCCTCTTCACTGAGCCGTAGCCATAGAGTGATGCTGAACTGCACAACTGTGAAATTCATAAAGGAGCAAAGCCAACATTGATGAAGCCTCTTTTGCTTGAACCTAATTCCAAATGGTTGGCTTGCTCAAGCAAATTCTAAGAACACTGCACAGAAGTAATGTGAGTTAGTGAAAGCGAATAGGAATATCCTGCAATATATGCGATTTAGGAGCTTGCAGGCTGGTTTTATCGGAGTCTGAATAGACGGATTGGGAGATCTTCAATCTCAGTGTGATGCTTAAGTGTACAGTGCTCTACAAAACCTGCCATTATCAATTGTTGGTAGTGGTAGTGTTGGTAGTGGATTACTTCAGAACTAATGTTTCTTGCTCTGGATCATAAAGTCTGAATAATGGCACTAACATCTATTCACAAATTTGGTTTGTGGTGCTGGTAGTGCCTTATGGAGGGATGTGACCTCCCGTCCTTGTCCTACCACTTCTCTGTGTGTGTTTTATCTATGTTTTGTGTCACTCAGGTCCAGTCTGGACCTCCGTCAGTGCAGCTCTTCATTTTATCTTTTGGTGAACAGCATACCCTATGGAACCCATGGCTGGTGGTAAACCCATGTAACCCTTATGTGTATTTCTGGGCACCCGTGTGTTGCCCACAGAGCAGGTTATGGGCTGGTGGAAGCTACATGCTGACTTGGCAGTGACTCTGAGTGTCCTCCATTTTTGGGACACCAAGGCACTGTCATATGAATCAACAGATTCCGATACAAAGGCAAGATGCCCACTGTGGCCTCTTGGTTTCTATTGCCTTTGCCCTTGTTTCTCAAATTCCTGGGAAGCCCTGACTCTATCTGTTCCTCCTGAACAGTTGTTGGGTGGAAACACTATATATTTCTCTGTTGTTCCCTTTCCCCCTGACTGGCTGTTGGGTGAAAATACCATATATGGCTCTGGGGCTGCCTCCTGTCAGACTCACTGGAGCCTTCCCAGGTGTTCTGTGTTGTGGGTTCACCCTAGTGGTGGAACCTGTTCGAATAGAGCTGGAAGTCAACTCACACTCTATGTTATAGGTGCCTGGGTACTGTGTGTGTGTGAAACAATGAATGAGACAGCCCTGACTGAAACTGACATGAATGTAGTGTAGTGTACTGAAAGGCTGGGTACGTGCCCCAAACCACATCTTTTGTTATGGGTGTCTGGATGGAGTGAATGGCCTGCATGCCTGTGAGGCTGATTGACTGCCTGCCGGCAATAATGCCCTTCTGTGTGTTTGGCTGTCTGAGCCTGGCTCAGCCAGAGTGAATGGCGAACAGATGTGTATATCTGCGGACCTCTCACTTACCAATTTGTTCAGAAGCTGAAGTCGAAGCTGAAGCAAGAAGAAGCTGTTGCTTGAAGCCCAGCTGGAGGAGAAGTCTGCTGCTGCAATTTATTCAAGTAATCCAAAAGCTGTTGTGTTGCCCAAGGACTGATCCAGAGAGCACCTGTGAGGGCCATTGTGCAAAGCTGCTGCTCTTCATTAAAGTATCCTGGAAGCCAGTCTTGTGTGCCTGCCGTCCGGCGAGTGGTCTTCAAAGTCCAGAAGAGGAGTGCCGGACATCTCAAGCCAGAGAAATCCATTGGTATCCCCCAGGGTCCGCAGGATCATTTTTTGACCACTGGAAGCCATTGCTGCCTACTGCCCAGAAGAGGGGGTGCCCTGGTATAGTGCTGCTGGACACCCAGAGCTGCAAAAATTGCAAACTGCCTAAGAACATTTCAAGAGACATCCTCACCATCAACACGCCGGAGAGAGTCCAGAGTCACTTAGTGATGAGGAATGTCTGTCGGTAGAATTCCTGTCACCAAAAGCTAACAAAGACATCCCAAGGGTTCAGACTTGGTGAAGTTCCGAGGTCCACGCCATTGGTCGATCCAGGCTGCCAGGAGCCATCCAGAGGTCCGTGTTGGGGCTGCAGCACCCAAGAACCGAAAGTCGGAAAAACGTGATATTCCGAAACCTGACACTAAAAGTGACCTATGCACCTGTCACAGCCCAAAGTAATTGAAGAGTCCCAGGAGTCTTACTTTCATCTGCCAAGCCTTTAAGGAGCCCACAGCAAGTTTCACCTTCACAGGACTTCTACAGTCGGAGAAATCGTCAACCAAAGGAGAGCCCAGCGAAGAGCCAAACTGCTGCACTTCAGAAAAACTTTCGTTCCCAGTGGCTCCTTCTTTCAAAAGGGGTCCATCTTTGGAGGGAATTGTCTAGCAAAGCTGAGAAACTCTACCACTTCGCCTGACAAGCCTCCAAAGGTACTGTGACGAGGAGGAGCACCTTCTAGTCTCAGGAATCATCCAGGGGTCCCAGATTCGTTTTCGATCCTGCTCACCTGTGGCCTCTCAGGTACTTTGGGGTGGTAGAAACCTTTAAAGGAAAGGCCAAGGTTATTGAACATTATTGGACTGGGCTGTAAAAGACAACATAAGTTACTCCCTAACTTTTCCCTTACAGGCTGCCCAGCTGGGGGGATCCTCACTCAGAATTATCTCTAAGTTAAAGAAAGTATTCTGCCACTGTTCATAAATAACCTGTCTTTCTTCCCTATTCTATGCTGTTATACCTCACTTAAGAATCCAACTGTCTATTAAAAACAGTCTGCAGTTAGGGCGTCTGTTACTGGATTTAAGTCATGTGTGGAACCACATACAATGTAAATATTTACCATTCTTTGAATAAGCATTCGAAGTACAAAGTGTTGTTATTTATATGTATACAGTGGATAGTAGCAAACCTTATTTTATATAAAAAAGCTGTGTTATCACCTAACATAGTGTGTGGACATTCCTTTGTGGGGGCTTTGGGGAAACACCAACTTAAGAACCTGCCTGCACCACCTCCTGAAAGCTTAAGCCTGGCTGCTCGTCCACTGTTACCAAATTGAGAGACTTGCTGGGTTGTTCTGTGCCTTTTCTCTACCATGTAGAGGCACAAGTACAGATACCCCCACCATTCTTTACAGGGCTTTATTAACATATTTGCACTCTGTATGCCCTGACTGCAGTGTGTTGGCCCACAGCTGGATGGCTACCTTCATCTCAAACCATTATCAGAAGTTCTAGTGGATCTTTATGACCCACATTGAATGCCAACGCGGAGTACCGACAACATAGAAGGATGCCCCTTCTCAGAAGGAAGCATGATTGTGTTGCCATCATGTAGGAACTCTGACAAGTCATGCAGCACCAAGTTGCATTGTAATGGTGGCAATATCGCCCTTTGGTTGTGAGACACAATACCCATCTTATTACCCTCAAACAGGTGATAGGTGGAGTGATGAGTAATCTTACTCATCACTCCACCATCAACATGTATGATCCTTGAGGAAACTTGCCATAATACTAACACACACACACACACACACACACACAATCTGAGGACTTATTTCAATTGTTTGCAGACAATTATTTTCAAGAAAATATGGACGATAACTATGCAGATGATGATAAATATGTTGATATTGTTGATAGAATCCAGTGGCATCATATGAAAAACTTCATAAGGATATCAGGATGGACATCAAATTACATTTGATCCTCACTGACATCACAGAAAACGATATTAAAGAATATGTGTCTCGGATAGCACGTTCATTATATAAACAGACTTTTTTTTTAAATAACATATCGCTGCAACCTTTTAACGAATATTGCCTGAAAACAAGCAAAAACAACCAGATTCTAAAGTGCTCACACTGATTAAATAATGTGAGGTGGATAGAAAAGTTGTCCTTTGGGAAATAAAAGCTAGTAAAGCACGACTAGTTCAGTGGAGGATTTAGTCCAAAGCAGAATTCTGTCTGAAACCCGAAAGTCACACACTATAATTCCTGGGATCAGATTGCAGAAGCCCTAGGCTGCAAATAGAATAGTATGCCAAAGAACTCTTTAGGGTGTTGTGCTCCATTACAGATTCTTCCAACATAATAGGCAGAACTGGTGCATGGCCCAGCATTCTGCTCATGCTGTTTGTTGTTTTCATAGTCCCAATTCAGTCAGTAATGCTGAGAAGTGCTCACAGCTTTAGCAAGGTTGAAAGCAGAATGCTGTTTTGTATGGGGTCATGCCATCCAGGGTGGGTGCTACAGGTATCTGCCTGGGACCCTTCTGTCTCCCTACAAAATACCATTGATGATGTATGCATATGAAACCACGTGGTCTGACTGTCTATATGCATGGTTTGCTGATGACAATTAAAGGAATAGTTCGTTCAGAAATATTATTAGGTAAAAAGATGGCCAATAATAAAACAAATACGTAATATATATATATATATATATATATATATATATATATATATATATATATATATATATATATATATATATATATTTAAGTCCATATGCAAAGTTTTCAGCAAATGAAACTCAAACTTTGAAATTGCAAGCACTAGGGGGCATTCATTTTGTGAAATGGATGCCGCATGTGCTTGCGTTTGCGACACTAATGAAGCAAAAGCCAGCCACCTGTAGTAAACTGTGGGATGTTTTTACCCAAGCATCCAAGCCCTACCATAAAACTGTGCGTTACTGGCATTGAAAACATCATGATGGCCAGAACTCCCCAGAGAGTGCACAGGGAAAACATGAAGAATAGGCTGCCCCCCATTTTTGCCTATGTTGTGAGCACAGGAGGGCACTGCCTAAAACCACCATTGGGCTACACACACAGTAGCCTGAAACCATTGGGAATGGCAATGCTGATTGCGAAAAGCAACCCAGAACTGTGGGGAATTCATTTTCTTAATGTCAAAAATGGATGCAATACCGGTGCTCACCACTATCAGAAAGCCGGCGTTTTAAAACCACCAGACTTTTGTGTAAAACTGAACAGATGAACCCAAACCAGGCCAAGGAAAGACTTGCTAAGAGGTGGATACAACGTAAAACTATATTCTGAAGTGACTTGAAGGAAGTAATTATTTAATGTATATATAAAAAAATAGCTGGGGATGTCAGCAGCTTAAGGGAAATTGGATTTAAAACCACTAAAATTGAAATGTTTATATTAAATGAGTGACCTACTTTTGAGTGTAACATAGTTTGCAACTGTTGAAATGTCAGAATTCTAGCTGCATGTGTAAAAATTGTAAGTTTGATTTAAACTGGGAACAAACAGGACATTTAGCTGAAGCTTGGTTTAAAGAAATTGAATTCTGCCTGACAACTACCCCCGACAGGAGTTGAACTGGCTCAACAACTCTTCCCAGGCCTGGCTACATCCTGCTGCCCCCACCAAAAGGAGATCACACCTCTCTGATTGAATTAGGGGAGTGGCACCTGGGGACTACAGGAAACTGAACAAAGCCCTGTCCTGGACTCAGGCAAATGTTATATTGGGGGGGCCGTAAAGTCGCTTCCTCTTGGGAGAAACTGGGAGGGGCAGTGCCTGTGAGGGCAAGCTGAGCTTGGGAGAAGTGGACAAACCAGAAACTCCACCATGTGCTTGGGGGAAACCACACCCCTTTGGGCCAGAGCATAATTTTAAAAAAGATGGATAATTCATAGCACGGACTTGTCAGAATTATATAAGTGGTATCATTATTTTTGTGATTTTTCTGTGCACGTTTTAAGAGGTGTTAGGACCCTGTGGTGTATTCTGGGGGGTTGCTAGCGGAAAAAAGGGTCTTACTCCAAATGTCTGCATGTTAAAAATCTGACACTTCGTCAATTAATGTCCATACTCCTTGCGCACATTTGTGTAATTTTTGGTAAATGTCCGATATTGGTAAACCGACCAAAAAGCGCAAAATGTTGTCATTTATGAATCCCAGCTCGCAGGAACATGGGGCTTGAACAGAGACCTTTCTTAATTCATCTGTAATATGTACATGTAATGTCAACCACTTGTGTATCTGGGAAATATGTATTTGAATCAAATATAGATTTGTGGGCAAATTGACCAGGGGAGGATCCTCTGACCCATAAACAGACCTCATCATGATGACAATCCATTTCCTTCCCCCAATCTTGGGAGAGGGGAGAATTAGGCCAATGACAAGTAGAGAGGGGCAGGCTCAGTTATGCCATGCACACACCCACTTTCTAAACACACAAAAGCAGACAGTGCAGGACAGGTAGGGACATTCACTTTCCACTTTCTTGCGGGACGCTTTCCCGGGAGACTTCAGACTTCACATCCAGAGATCCAGACTTCAAATCCATCAATCTCCAGAGACCAGAAATTAACTCCAGAATTTCACCTGTCATTTTGCACTTTTAAATTTCAAATCCAAAAAACTACCTTCACAAAATCGTCCGTATCTCCGGAACCGTTTGTGCTAGGAGCAAAATTTCACTTTTATCTTAAAGCTAAGATTCTAGGCTTTCCGAACATAAAACGACTTGCTACTCCATATCGGGCCTCCGTAATTACGCTCGACGCACGCCAATAAATTTGCCGCAATTTGACATTTTGCACAATTTCAGCCACGTGTAAAAATCAGCAGCTCCTTGCTTTCCTTTACTAAAATTCGTTTTAACCTGCTAGTTACTCATAGAGCATTGCTAAAGTGAGCCTGAACTAATACCAACTAGCTATCACTCACCCTGAACCTCTACAGGGAATTAAAATCAATTTTAGCATCATTTCACTTCATTGCCACCACATTCAAAGCATTTTGGGCCTGTGTTTTAAAATCCCCAAGGACTGTTTTGACAGTGACAGTGATGACAATACAACACCAGACAGGATTTTCACAAGGCGTGGGGGGAACTTCCTGGTGTACACTTCTTGCCCTTATGGTAAGGAAGATGTGACTTGTGACTTCAGAGGGGATGAGGTGATTTTACAGGTCCATGAGGGCTGCCTTTCCCACCTGAAGCCTCCGGTCCAAATCAGCACTCTGACCAGGGACTTCTCCACTCAGCTGGAGGAGGCCGCTGAGATAGCAAAACCAGAAGTCTTTCCAGGCTTCAGGCAGATGGTGGAAGAGAGAGTCAACCTAGGTGATGCCTGTGTGACTCTGGAACAGAAGCAAAGGTTGAAACAAGTTTTCTTGGATTTCCAAGATCTCTTTGCGGTAGACTCATATGACTGTGGTTGCACCGACATCCACACAACAACAATTCCCACGGACCTTGGAATGACTCCAGTGTTTGTGAAGCAATATCGTTTGCCTCTCGCATCCATGGAGTCCCTTACTGAAATAATTAAGAACCTTGAGTCCCGGGGAATAATACGTCCAGTACACAGCACCTTCAATAATCCGGTGCTGGGAATATTAAAGCCAAACGGCCAGTGGAGACTCTGTGCCGACCTTAGGGAGCTCAACAAACTGGTCCATACTTCCCGATGGCCTCTGCTCTACATCGACCAAGGGCTGGCCCAGATCCAGGGGTCACAGGTATTCACAGCAATAGACCTGACCAATGGATACTGGACCGTGCCTGTCAGTAGGGAGGACCAAAACAAACTGGCTTTTACCTTTGGGGGCCAGCAGTACACATGGACCCGGACTCCCTTCAAATACCTCAACTCTGGCAATTAATTCAACATTTTCCTACAACCTCCTGAGAAGGTTGTCACCCCTAATAGAGTGTGTAAACAAGGTCCTCTGGACCCAGACTAGCCGACCAATAAAATTAAAACAGAGTATCAACCATGTTAGTTTAAATGGCTCCTGCCACAGGGTTGAACAAAAATCTGACCAAGTAGAATTTCACTTCCAGAACAACCACATTCCAGACGTGACAGTAATAGCAGTAGGAGAACAGACTGGTGATGGGGGGTCCTCTATATTTCTGAAAATCAAACTTCCTTCCAGTTTAAGGAGGTATTCCACACTGGGAGGAAACACTCTGAAATTCTTTACCAATCCACATTCAGACACCCCCACTCCTATAGTCCAGAAAGATGTGAAATCAGCTCAGAGCCTGGCTGATATTCAATAAATTGGAGAGCAGTTGTTCATCCCTGTTCAGTTAAATGATGGGAAGGACTCTGTTCTCGCTCAAGTGTGTGTGAACAATGGTAAGAGCTTCATCAGGGAAGCCATGTTCTGCCAACTCCCAAAAGATCCAGCCATTCCCACATTTAAACTGATAGACAAATGGGAAATGGATCTGGAAACACCCAATTCCAAACATCTCCTGCCAAGCAGGTGTATGCTCAAAATCTCCATTGGCAACAAGAGCATAGTCCATAATTGTTGGGTCGTGCAAGACGTCACTGCCGCCTTTTACTTAGGCAGTGACATTCTCAATCGCTTTGCCATTAGTTTGGACCTAATACATTTCAAAGCTTGGTCCCGATTAGCGGATAATCCCATGGGCTTTGATGATCAAGAAAAAGCATTTAGGTCAGCTCAATTGCTACCTTATGTAGTTGAAATTCAGCTTAAAGAGGAAGTCACCATCCCAGAAAGGACCCGACAATTCTCCCTGGAAGTGAAAGTTAAAAGAGGACAAAAATTGAAAAACCCTGATGCTTATATTCATCTAAATGCTTTTCTCCAACAGCAAGGGTTAGGGGTAAACCCAACACCATTAATCAACATAGAAAATGACACCATTCCAATGGAGGTGGATAGCAGCGACTTAAAGAGTATCACTCTAGCTGCAGGCACCATTATTGGAATGGCGGTTGATGACCGACATTTCTCCATTGATTTAGGAAATGAATTGTTAGGACAAATCCCCAAGGACTGTTTTGACAGTGACAGTGATGACAATACAACACCAGACAGGATTTTCACCCGGCGTGGGGGGAACTTCCTGGTGTACACTTCTTGCCCTTATGGTAAGGAAGATGTGACTTGTGACTTCAGAGGGGATGAGGTGATTTTACAGGTCCATGAGGGCTGCCTTTCCCACCTGAAGCCTCCGGTCCAAATCAGCACTCTGACCAGGGACTTCTCCACTCAGCTGGAGGAGGCCGCTGAGATAGCAAAACCAGAAGTCTTTCCAGGCTTCAGGCAGATGGTGGAAGAGAGAGTCAACCTAGGTGATGCCTGTGTGACTCTGGAACAGAAGCAAAAGTTGAAACAAGTTTTCTTGGATTTCCAAGATCTCTTTGCGGTAGACTCATATGACTGTGGTTGCACCGACATCCACACAACAACAATTCCCACGGACCCTGGAATGACTCCAGTGTTTGTGAAGCAATATCATTTGCCTCTCGAATCCATGGAGTCCCTTACTGAAATAATTAAGAACCTTGAGTCCCGGGGAATAATACGTCCAGTACACAGCACCTTCAATAATCCGGTGCTGGGAATATTGAAGCCAAACGGCCAGTGGAGACTCTGTGCCGACCTTAGGGAGCTCAACAAACTGGTCCATACTTCCCGATGGCCTCTGCTCTACATCGACCAAGGGCTGGCCCAGATCCAGGGGTCACAGGTATTCACAGCAATAGACCTGACCAATGGATACTGGACCGTGCCTGTCAGTAGGGAGGACCAAAACAAACTGGCTTTTACCTTTGGGGGCCAGCAGTACACATGGACCCGGACTCCCTTCAAATACCTCAACTCTGGCAATTAATTCAACATTTTCCTACATAAGGCCATGCCCGACCTGGGTGCGAGGGGTAACCTGGCTTGTGTACATGATGTCCTCATCAAAAGTTCATCGGTGGAAGAACACATAGCGGAGATCCGTTATGTTCTGACACAGTTGAAGGCTGCAGGAGCAGAACTTTCCTTTCAGAAAGCACAGTGGTGTAGAACCCGTGTTAATTTCTTGGGGCATGAGATTACTCCTCAGGGTCTCTGTCCCCAGGAAAAGAAAGTGGAAGCACTTCAGAAACTGAAAGACCCCACCACTCTGCGGGAACTAAGGAGCCTCCTTGGACTGACTAATTACAGCAGAAAGTTCATTGAGGGCTACGCAGAGATCACCAGACCCCTGATTCATCTCTTGAAGGGGGGGGGGTCAAGTGGGAATGGGGTCCAGAACAATCCGAGGCAGTAAGACAACTCAAGAGAAGCCTCTCACAAGCGTCTTGCCTAGCTTACCCTGTCAGAAACAACAAGTACTTCCTGGAGACAGGGTTCTCTAATACGTGCTTGACGGCAGCATTATACCAAAAGCATGACAAGGTCAATAAAGTAATCTCCTATGCGAGCAAAACTTTATCCTCTGTGGAGGAGAAATTCAACGATTGTGAGAAGGCACTCCTGGCAACGGTGTGGGCATTGAAGAATTACCGCCCGTTCATCCAGGGGGAACACATCATAGTGGAGACTCCACACCAGCCTCTGCAATATCTTCAAAGTAACAGAATCCGGTCCGGAAATGTGAGTAATTCCCGAATTACTTCCTGGATTCTGTCAATACAAGGCTTTCCTGTGGAGGTCAGATATGGCCAAAATAAGAAGAGTCCCCTCGTGCAAGGTCTGGCTGATTTTATGATTGTGCCAGAGAAAACTGTCTCGAGGACGAAAGTCTAAAAATCAAGGACAACATGGAGGCATACCTTAATTCCCCACACAAAGTCTTTGAAGAAGACAAGTGTGAGGGAATGCCCACTGTCTATGTGGATGGATGCTCTTACCATGTTGACCACAACGGGGAAAAAGAACTGGTGGCTGGCGTAGGGAATGCATGGGTGAAGGAGTTCCCAGAACCCGCCGCTGGGTACAAAATTGGTCCCCGAAGTAGTCAGGTGGCAGAGTTGATGGCTGTGCATCAGGCCATCCTCACTGCTGTCCAACATCAACTCCACAAACTGGTCATAATCACAGATTCGGATGATGTACGGAACTGGTTCGTGGAGCACCTGGTTAATTGGAAAACCAGAGGCATTTTCTGTGCTAATAACAAACCCTTGAAACATGGGAAGTTAATCCAAAACATTGATGATCTGGTCACCTCGAATGGGATGACCATCTATTGGAAAAAGATCAAGGGTCATTCCAAAGTAGAGGGACCAGACAATACTGGAAATGACTTAGCTGATCAGCTGGCCAAAACCGGGGCCATCCCTGGGTATCTAATAGAAACAGAGTCCCTGTTGGGGGAAATCCAGGTCACTGCTATCACTAGGTCCCCGACAAATGCTCACAATGATCTTTCAACTGCCCAATGCAGTAAAGAGACCCCTGATGCTGATTTAATTACAGCTCAAAAGGGGATCCAATCATTGGTAAGTTTTACCAACACCTTGAGGACCCTGAGAACTTTCCCCTGACGGATACCGATTACATTGGGAAAGAGGACCTAAGAGTGTTGATGAAATGTCCAAAAATGTTCCGAATCCAAGACGGTTTGTTGGTAAGGAAATCCCAAGCTGGCCATGATCAGTGGGTGGTTCCTACCTCATTCCGAAGCCTGATGTTAAGTCACGCCCATGATGCGGCCACTGCCGGTCATAGGGGGTTTCACACAACCCTGGAAATCTAAAGAGAGGTTGCATACTGGCCACACATGGGGCAGGACCTCGACCAATACTTGAAGGGGTGTCTTGTGTGTGCACAATTTCAGCCAACATCCCTCACACACCGGGCACCTCTCCAAAAGAGGGGGATGACACTGCCATGGTCAGATTTGCAAATCGACTTTGTAGGCCCTGTAATTCGCTCGTATAGAGGAAACAAGTACATGCTGACAGTTACATGCTTGTTTACCAAGTGGGTGGAATGTCTCCCGGCCCCAAACTGCAAGGCAGAAACAGCAGCTGCCCTGATGATTAACCACATCTTTTCCCGTTTTGGTCTACCTCAAAGGATTGAGTCAGACAGGGGTAGGCTCTTCACCAGTGAAGTAATGACAAAGATGTGGGAGATACTGGGGGTCAAAAGGAAGCTACATATTGCTTACAGGCCAGCTTCTTCTGGAGCAGTGGAGAGATACAACCAAACCATTGTGAGCATCTTGAAAAAGTTTGTGGCAGATTCTGGGCCAAGTTGGGATATCCGACTACCTCTGGTCCTAATGGCCATCAAATCCACCCCTTCATCTGAAACTAAAATGTCACCATTTGAGTTGATGACTGGACGCAAGATGGTGCTTTCCCAGCATTTGCTCTACAGAACCCAAGAGCAAACGTTGATAAATGCCTCCACAACTCATGAGTAAATGGAGAATTTAAGGAAACACCTCCAACATGCTTTTGCATATGCTCAGCAGAATCTAGAAAGATCAGCTGATAGCATGAAGACCCACTACAACCTGAGAACCACCTGGAAAGTATACGAAGTGGGGGACCGGGTCTATCTATACAATTTCCAAAGAAACAAGGCCAAACAGCGAACATTTTTGCCTACGTGGAAGGGACCGTTTGAAATTATAGACAAAATCTCCCCTGTAGCCTATAAGATCCGCATCCCCAAAGGTATTCTGGCGGAAGTTGAAGACAAGTGGGTACATATAAATCAGCTAAAGTGTTGCCATCCGAGGCAACAACTGGAGGAGTCCTCTGCAATACCAGATGGGACCGCTCCAGATTAATTGAGTTCCCATCCTAAAATATCCCACATATAGTCTCTAAAATATTATGATTGGAAAACAAAAATGTTTCATGATGATATCTTGTTTTTCAAAATAAGAATGCTATGATCTATTCTCGTGATTTATAAAATCTATATGTCGCCCCACTATATCAATAGTGGTGGAAAAATGTCTATGAATAGGTATTGCTGCTTTTGCTTTGTCGTTCTAGGAGAAAGAAAACCTGGAGACTGGCCAAGGAGGACGACCGGGGACCGGGAGCAAAGATCCAAGGGGCCCGGGGTACTGCCCAATATTCCCATCAGGACCAGCGAGGAGAACCGATCGATCAAACTGGGTGGTGGAAAAGATGCTGAACTGTGCCATCTATGGAACTGGAAGAAGATGAGGCGAACATCCCAGATGTTGCGAGTTCCATCAGTGAAAGATCAGAATGGCCATCGCAAGAGGGGGGGTTTGTGGGATGTTTTTACCCATGCATCCAAGCCCTACCATAAAACTGTGCGTTACTGGCATTGAAAACATCATGATGGCCAGAACTCCCCAGAGAGTGCACAGGGAAAACATGAAGAATAGGCTGCCACCCATTTTTGCCTATGTTGTGAGCACAGGAGGGCACTGCCTAAAAACACCATTGGGCTACACACACCGTAGCCTGAAACCATTGGGAATGGCAATGCTGATTGCCAAAAGCAACCCATAACTGTGGGGGATTCATTTTCTTAATGTCAAAAATGGATGCAATACCAGTGCTCACCACTATCAGAAAGCAGGCGTTTTAAAACCACCAGACTTTTGTGTAAAACTGAACAGATGAACCCAAACCAGGCCAAGGAAAGACTTGCTAAGAGGTGGATACAACGTAAAACTATATTCTGAAGTGACTTGAAGGAAGTAATTATTTAATGTATATATAAAAAATAGCTGGGGATGTAAGCAGCTTAAGGGAAATTGGATTTAAAACCACTAAAATCGAAATGTTTAAATTAAATGAGTGATCTACTTTTGAGTGTAACATAGTTTGCAACTGTTGAAATGTCATGGTTTTGAACTTAGAATCAGCATTCTAGCTGCATGTGTAAAAATTGTAAGTTTGATTTAAACTGGGAACAAACAGGACATTTAGCTGAAGCTTGGCTTAAAGAAATTGAATTCTGCCTGACAACTACCCCCGACAGGAGTTGAACTGGCTCAACAACTCTTCCCAGGCCTGGCTGCATCCTGCTGCCCCCACCAAAAGGAGATCACACCTCTCTGATTGAATTAGGGGAGTGGCACCTGGGGACTACAGGAAACTGAACAAAGCCCTGTCCTGGACTCAGGCAAATGTTATATTGGGGGGGCCGTAAAGTCGCTTCCTCTTGGGAGAAACTGGGAGGGGCAGTGCCTGTGAGGGCAAGCTGAGCTTGGGAGAAGTGGACAAACCAGAAACTCCACCATGTGCTTGGGGGAAACCACACCCCTTTGGGCCAGAGCATAATTTTAAAAAAGATGGATAATTCATAGCACGGACTTGTCAGAATTATATAAGTGGTATCATTATTTTTGTGATTTTTCTGTGCACGTTTTAAGAGGTGTTAGGACCCTGTGGTGTATTCTGGGGGGTTGCTAGCGGAAAATAGGGTCTTACTCCAAATGTCTGCATGTTAAAAATCTGACACTTCGTCAATTAATGTCCATACTCCTTGCGCACATTTGTGTAATTTTTGGTAAATGTCCGATATTGGTAAACCGACCAAAAAGCGCAAAATGTTGTCATTTATGAATCCCAGCTCGCAGGAACATGGGGCTTGAACAGAGACCTTTCTTAATTCATCTGTAATATGTACATGTAATGTCAACCACTTGTGTATCTGGAAAATATGTATTTGAATCAAATATAGATTTGTGGGCAAATTGACCAGGGGAGGATCCTCTGACCCATAAACAGACCTCATCATGATGACAATCCATTTCCTTCCCCCAATCTTGGGAGAGGGGAGAATTGGGCCAATGACAAGTAGAGAGGGGCAGGCTCAGTTATGCCATGCACACACCCACTTTCTAAACACATAAAAGCAGACAGTGCAGGACAGGTAGGGACATTCACTTTCCACTTTCTTGCGGGACGCTTTCCCGGGAGACTTCAGACTTCACATCCAGAGATCCAGACTTCAAATCCATCAATCTCCAGAGACCAGAAATTTACTCCAGAATTTCACCTGTCATTTTGCACTTTTAAATTTCAAATCCAAAAAACTACCTTCACAAAATCGTCCATATCTCCGGAACCGTTTGTGCTAGGAGCAAAATTTCACTTTTATCTTAAAGCTAAGATTCTAGGCTTTCCGAACATAAAACGACTTGCTACTCCATATCGGGCCTCCGTAATTACGCTCGACGCACGCCAATAAATTTGCCGCAATTTGACATTTTGCACAATTTCAGCCACGTGTAAAAATCAGCAGCTCCTTGCTTTCCTTTACTAAAATTCGTTTTAACCTGCTAGTTACTCATAGAGCATTGCTAAAGTGAGCCTGAACTAATACCAACTAGCTATCACTCACCCTGAACCTCTACAGGGAATTAAAATCAATTTTAGCATCATTTCACTTCATTGCCACCACATTCAAAGCATTTTGGGCCTGTGTTTTAAAATCATACCTGTTTTTCTCTAAGCTTGCTAGGAGGGAACTACATTTCGTATTGCATTTTGTTGGGATTCTTGAAGACTGTGTGCTCTCCTTCCATTTCTTACATTGCATAGGGGGGGGGTGAATTGCCAGAGGAAAAGTGATTACATTGTCTTTTGTTGAAGCCATATCAAGTTATTTTCTGTACTGCATTTCATTCATCATTGCGTTTCCTTGAACCATATAAGCATTATTTCCCACCTTATTCTTCTGTTCCTATTCATAAGTAACCAAGAACTGTGCTACTGTAGGATTACCTCTTGCTGATTAATGCTCATATTCACAAGTGTTCTATCCATTATCAATTTATTTATATAAGTGTGATATATATATATATATATATATTGTTCAATTTTTCAAATAAACCTTTTAAATTTGCAAAACAAGCCTACTTCTTGGCTTAGTGGGGTCAAGGGGGATTCTAAGAGAGGGGTGTTATACAAGGGTTCATCATCCAGATTATAACTTGCCATAAAAATACGTAAATAAGGCTTCCCTTGGGCATCCCAGACAAGGCACTGACTTAGTGGGATTGCTAGATCGGAGTCACTTACAAAGTGGGGGCTCGGAGCCGGGATATTCTGGGTTAGATTTACCACTTGTGCAGCTTAATACAGTGTGCCAACTGACCGGATACATATATCCGGTTATATCACCACACTGTTTTACACTGTGAAAGCACCCCTCAAAGGAACGCTCTAAGGAAACGGTCTGTTTTGAAAAATAAAAAACAAAATTCTGTAAATCAGGAAGGAACTCAAATTCCAGAATGACGACCTTGGTAGATATGAAGATAGCTAGGGAGCACCTCTTACATAAACTGTTTGTGAGAGGTGAATGGTCTGAGCAGGACCAAAATGTATGGTTGCAGGCGATCACACAAGAGGTCACTACAACTGGGTCAGATAGGTGGAGAGATCAGGGTCCCTTATATGGGGCCCTGAGTGAACTATATATGGCTTCTAAGGCCAAAGATGAACACAATAAGATTGCCAGGATAGCGGCACATTTGTATCTATATATGGGAGCCATGCAGGACAAATGTGCTGAAGGCCAAGATCTGGCAAATAGGCAACAGATGGCGTTAGAAAAGGCCCAATCTGACCTGGTCTCTTCTGGTCTCTTCGCAGTCAGAAAATGATAGTAGGCAGTATATCATTAAAATAAAAGAGGACATGGATATACTGCAACAGGAAAAGACAGACCAGGATACCAGAATTCTGGCTTTGCAGAAGCACCAAGACAGTTTGGACTCCTTACTGCAGAGCCAGAAAAAGCTGGAGCAACAGATCAATTTCAACAGGACATGCACAGAGCAGGTAGCCACCCTGCAAATCCAACTAGACAGAGAGAAAGAGGAAAGCAATAAATTGATTTTGAACGACCTGGATACCCAGGCAGAGTTTGATGAAGAACGCCAGAAAGCTGGTGCCTTTCAAAGGCAGAGGGACGACCTGGCATCACAAATGCAGGCTCTTGGTCAGGAAAGGGATACCTTAGGCCAGGAAGTCTGCCATTTAAAAAGAAAAATTGAAGATAATCACTCGGCCCTCCAGGGGCTGGGTGACCTCCAAAAAGAGCATCAGGGTTTGCTAGATCACACCAGGAGGGTGGAGGAGGCTCTGGCAAGAAAGTAGCAGCCCAGTAGGGATGGGACTGAGGAGGTAACCCTCCTGCAGCAGAGACTGGCCCAGTACTCCAGGACCAATCAGGAGGCACAGAGAGAAAATGAGGCTCTCTGTCAGCACATTGATAGGCTCCAGCAACATGTAGCCATGCAGGAGAGACTGATAGAGTCTAGTAAGGATTTAACTGAGGAACTGAAAGTGCAGGCTCTTGCATTGCAACAGGGAGCAGGGGCTGACAGAGATGAAGTTCGCTGGGAAAGGGAAACACCTGAGCATAACCTCAGAAGCCCTAGTACCAGAGGCCTTCATCTCTCTCAGTCCCTGGACTCTGCCACCCCCATGTCCCCTGGCGTGCATGAGCACAGGGCCACAGGAATGGCAGATTACTATCCAGCCAAAAGTATGGGGCTCATAGGCCAGTACCACCCAGGAATGGATGGGCGGGCACCTGGGTATGGGCACAGTGCAATTTAGTGGGGAACCCCAGGAAATTAGGCCCCCTAAGGGCATCCTAAAAAACTCTGCCCAGTTAAGTCACTGGGGGGGCTACCCATCAAATCCTGGTAGCAAGGAGCGATGAGCGTGACAGGACACAGGAGACCAGGTCCCCACATTCTGCCAGCTATTCCCAGGCTCCCAGAATCCGGGAAAACCTGGAAGATCAGACGGGAACCTCTGGGAGCAGTGCTTCTGAATCAGAGGATGAATGGACCAGGGTTACCCGAACCAAAAAGGCCAATAAGGTCAAAAGGGCCTTGCTTAAGGACCCCTTAAAACAGATTAAGGCAATCAGAAGTGTCATCACGCCTTAGCATAAGAACGCCAAGTATTCTGTTTGGGAACACTTGGAGCTCTATGAGCAAATGATGGAGACTTTCCATTTGAAGGACAGCAGAAGCTGCATCCAGTACGTCAAATGGACATTCTCCCCTGAATACTCAAGTTTCTTTGCGGGGCTGGAGGACCAAAACCATTCAAGATGGTCCACATATAGGGCAGCCATCTTGAAACATTTTTCTGTACATAGAAATCCCCAAGAGGCTCGCAAGGCGGCCTACAATTTGCAATGTGGGGAGGATCAGGCCCCACAAGAATTCATGCAAGAATTGAAGCGTGCCTTTGCGCAGACCACCAGAAGGGTGCGCACGGACAGCAGAGAATTCATCAACACATTTTTCCATGCTCTTCCCAAGTACATAATGAC
Organism: Ambystoma mexicanum; assembly: GCF_040938575.1. Classification (NCBI taxonomy): domain Eukaryota; kingdom Metazoa; phylum Chordata; class Amphibia; order Caudata; family Ambystomatidae; genus Ambystoma; species Ambystoma mexicanum. The sequence continues at coordinate 824,598,386 of NC_090933.1, forward strand.
CCAGCTCGTGAGAGATTTTCACGAGAAAAGATCTTTAGACTGGGTCATTGAGCAAGCCACCCGGATCTATGAGGTGCCCATAGAAAATAAAAGTAATGCACAGAAAAACCCCAAAACCAACAGCACCCCTGCTGCTGCCAAGGTGGCGGAGGTAAAGGTTGCCCCCGTTTAAGATTTGGAGATGGGGGGCTTAAATACTTGCCTGCGCCAAATAATTCACAGCCCAGAAGGCCCTCGGGCCAGTCACAGACAGGGAGTCGAGGAGGTAGTCCCACAAATGGGGTCCCTAGCTCCCCTGATTATGTAAGTCCCTGCTACAAGGGAAACCGACCCTTCCTGGGTTATGTGTGGACTCCCCCAGCCCAAGGGGGGGGATCCAGCCAAGCACCTGACCCAGGGAACTTCCCTCCTAACTTCCCACAGGAGGGCAGAAATTTCCAAAACACTGGGCAGAACTTTTTTCCCAGGTATCCACCCAATTTCCAACCCCAAAACCATCCATCCTTCTTTCCCCAATTCCCCGAGTCCAGACCACCTAATCCGGGAGAGGGGAGGCCAAGGGTGGAGGGGTACCCAAATCTTCCCAACCCAGGGTATTACCAGAGAAGGGATAGCTACCCTTCCCGGGATCAGCCCAGGGGGGAAAACAGAACCCTGTATCAGCCTGAGCGGGTTTCACAACTTGAGCGCCAGGTCCAAAACATGGCACGGGATCTGGGTCACATGCTGAGGGCGCAACAGAACCCTCAGATGGGCATGCCGGCACAGAACGCCCCAAACTCTGGACCTGGTGCTCCCGAACAATGACGGGAGCAGCACCCCGATAACCCACCGGTTCCCAGGGAGAAGGCACACAGGAAAGGGGGTGTAAAGCCTTGGAGGAAGCTTCCTTCCCAACTTGTAAACAGCCCCTGGAAAACCAGGAACCGGAAACAAAATCTCCTACCCCTGAAAGTCTGCCACCCAAGGAGCAGAGAGGAGGTAGGAGAAACAAAGGACCCAAACAGACCCACTTTGTGGAGGAGGTACAAGTCTTCCAATTTGAGGGAGAGGGATCCTCAGAGGATACTGGAAAAAGGATCTTCTCCTTCAGAGATGGGGGAACTCCTTCCAAGGAAAAATGGGTCCCAAGAGATTCCAATCCAGACTGGGTAGATGTGGGGATTGAGCTGTCGCTGCCCATCATCCTATACCAGAACCAACAAAACCAAAAACCCCTGGTTCAAACCCATCCTGGTGACTGCCTCCAAAAAGGGGGGCGGCCCAGAACCCGAATCCATTTCCAGTTGCCAACTTTTTCTTTCAGATTCCCCAGGCTCTCCACAGAATTCTGCCCAAATCTCTTCGCTAGCAATGTCCAAAACCAGAAAATTAGCCCACCAGTTGTCCAAAAATGTGCATTATCTGTGCCCCCTTGGGGAGAAGGAGGGAAGATACTATGCCCCGGTACAAGTAAAGGGGCAGGGTACAATTTTGGCACTGGTGGAAACTGGATCTCAATCTGTCCAGAAGGGCTTTTGATGAACTGAATTTAGGAAGGGGAGAGATTTACCGTATTCCTCTCACCTCTCTTCCTGGACAACTGCAGAACTTTGACAGGAAGGAAATTCCTGTCGAGGGGACTGCAGATTTGGACATCAAGATTGGGCGACACAAGGTGAAACACCCGGTCATAGTAGTGACTCCAGAGGGCACCCCTTGTTTACTAGGGAACAACCTCCTGAGAAGTTTGTCACCCCTAATAGATTGTGTAAACAAGGTCCTCTGGACCCAGACTAGCCGACCAATAAAATTAAAACAGAATATCAACCATGTTAGTTTAAATGGCACCTGCCACAGGGTTGAACAAAAATCTGACCAAGTAGAATTTCACTTCCAGAACAACCACATTCCAGACGTGACAGTAATAGCAGTAGGAGAACAGACTGGTGATGGGGGGTCCTCATTATTTCTGAAAATCAAACTTCCTTCCAGTTTAAGGAGGTATTCCACACTGGAAGGAAACACTCTGAAATTCTTTACCAATCCACATTGAGACACCCCCACTCCTATAGTCCAGAAAGATGTGAAATCAGCTCAGAGCCTGGCTGATATTCAATAAATTGGAGAGCAGTTGTTCATCCCTGTTCAGTTAAATGATGGGAAGGACTCTGTTCTCGCTCAAGTGTGTGTGAACAATGGTAAGAGCTTCATCAGGGAAGCCATGTTCTGCCAACTCCCAAAAGATCCAGCCATTCCCACATTTAAACTGATAGACAAATGGGAAATGGATCTGGAAACACCCAATTCCAAACATCTCCTGCCAAGCAGGTGTATGCTCAAAATCTCCATTGGCAACAAGAGCATAGTCCATAATTGTTGGGTCGTGCAAGAAGTCACTGCCGCCTTTTACTTAGGCAGTGACATTCTCAATCGCTTTGCCATTAGTTTGGACCTAATACATTTCAAAGCTTGGTCCCGATTAGCGGATAATCCCATGGGCTTTGATGATCAAGAAAAAGCATTTAGGTCAGCTCAATTGCTACATTATGTAGTTGAAATTCATCTTAAAGAGGAAGTCACCATCCCAGAAAGGACCCGACAATTCTCCCTGGAAGTGAAAGTTAAAAGAGGACAAAAATTGAAAAACCCTGATGCTTATATTCATCTAAATGCTTTTCTCCAACAGCAAGGGTTAGGGGTAAACCCAACACCATTAATCAACATAGAAAATGACACCATTCCAATGGAGGTGGATAACAGCGACTTAAAGAGTATCACTCTAGCTGCAGGCACCATTATTGGAATGGCGGTTGATGACCAACATTTCTCCATTGATTTAGGAAATGAATTGTTAGGACAAATCCCCAAGGACTGTTTTGACAGTGACAGTGATGACAATACAACACCAGACAGGATTTTCACCCGGCGTGGGGGGAACTTCCTGGTGTACACTTCTTGCCCTTATGGTAAGGAAGATGTGACTTGTGACTTCAGAGGGGATGAGGTGATTTTACAGGTCCATGAGGGCTGCCTTTCCCACCTGAAGCCTCCGGTCCAAATCAGCACTCTGACCAGGGACTTCTCCACTCAGCTGGAGGAGGCCGCTGAGATAGCAAAACCAGAAGTCTTTCCAGGCTTCAGGCAGATGGTGGAAGAGAGAGTCAACCTAGGTGATGCCTGTGTGACTCTGGAACAGAAGCAAAAGTTGAAACAAGTTTTCTTGGATTTCCAAGATCTCTTTGCGGTAGACTCATATGACTGTGGTTGCACCGACATCCACACAACAACAATTCCCACGGACCCTGGAATGACTCCAGTGTTTGTGAAGCAATATCGTTTGCCTCTCGCATCCATGGAGTCCCTTACTGAAATAATTAAGAACCTTGAGTCCCGGGGAATAATACGTCCAGTACACAGCACCTTCAATAATCCGGTGCTGGGAATATTGAAGCCAAACGGCCAGTGGAGACTCTGTGCCGACCTTAGGGAGCTCAACAAACTGGTCCATACTTCCCGATGGCCTCTGCTCTACATCGACCAAGGGCTGGCCCAGATCCAGGGGTCACAGGTATTCACAGCAATAGACCTGACCAATGGATACTGGACCGTGCCTGTCAGTAGGGAGGACCAAAACAAACTGGCTTTTACCTTTGGGGGCCAGCAGTACACATGGACCCGGACTCCCTTCAAATACCTCAACTCTGGCAATTAATTCAACATTTTCCTACATAAGGCCATGCCCGACCTGGGTGCGAGGGGTAACCTGGCTTGTGTACATGATGTCCTCATCAAAAGTTCATCGGTGGAAGAACACATAGCGGAGATCCGTTATGTTCTGACACAGTTGAGGGCTGCAGGAGCAGAACTTTCCTTTCAGAAAGCACAGTGGTGTAGAACCCGTGTTAATTTCTTGGGGCATGAGATTACTCCTCAGGGTCTCTGTCCCCAGGAAAAGAAAGTGGAAGCACTTCAGAAACTGAAAGACCCCACCACTCTGCGGGAACTAAGGAGCCTCCTTGGACTGACTAATTACAGCAGAAAGTTCATTGAGGGCTACGCAGAGATCACCAGACCCCTGATTCATCTCTTGAAGGGGGGGGGGTCAAGTGGGAATGGGGTCCAGAACAATCCGAGGCAGTAAGACAACTCAAGAGAAGCCTCTCACAAGCGTCTTGCCTAGCTTACCCTGTCAGAAACAACAAGTACTTCCTGGAGACAGGGTTCTCTAATACGTGCTTGACGGCAGCATTATACCAAAAGCATGACAAGGTCAATAAAGTAATCTCCTATGCGAGCAAAACTTTATCCTCTGTGGAGGAAAAATTCAACGATTGTGAGAAGGCACTCCTGGCAACGGTGTGGGCATTGAAGAATTACCGCCCGTTCATCCAGGGGGAACACATCATAGTGGAGACTCCACACCAGCCTCTGCAATATCTTCAAAGTAACAGAATCCGGTCCGGAAATGTGAGTAATTCCCGAATTACTTCCTGGATTCTGTCAATACAAGGCTTTCCTGTGGAGGTCAGACATGGCCAAAATAAGAAGAGTCCCCTCGTGCAAGGTCTGGCTGATTTTATGATTGTGCCAGAGAAAACTGTCTCGAGGACGAAAGTCTAAAAATCAAGGACAACATGGAGGCATACCTTAATTCCCCACACAAAGTCTTTGAAGAAGACAAGTGTGAGGGAATTCCCACTGTCTATGTGGATGGATGCTCTTACCATGTTGACCACAACGGGGAAAAAGAACTGGTGGCTGGCGTAGGGAATGCATGGGTGAAGGAGTTCCCAGAACCCTCCGCTGGGTACAAAATTGGTCCCCGAAGTAGTCAGGTGGCAGAGTTGATGGCTGTGCATCAGGCCATCCTCACTGCTGTCCAACATCAACTCCACAAACTGGTCATAATCACAGATTCGGATTATGTACGGAACTGGTTCGTGGAGCACCTGGTTAATTGGAAAACCAGAGGCATTTTATGTGCTAATAACAAACCCTTGAAACATGGGAAGTTAATCCAAAACATTGATGATCTGGTCACCTCGAATGGGATGACCATCTATTGGAAAAAGATCAAGGGTCATTCCAAAGTAGAGGGACCAGACAATACTGGAAATGACTTAGCTGATCAGCTGGCCAAAACCGGGGACATCCCTGGGTATCTAATAGAAACAGAGTCCCTGTTGGGGGAAATCCAGGTCACTGCTATCACTAGGTCCCCGACAAATGCTCACAATGATCTTTCAACTGCCCAATGCAGTAAAGAGACCCCTGATGCTGATTTAATTACAGCTCAAAAGGGGATCCAATCATTGGTAAGTTTTACCAACACCTTGAGGACCCTGAGAACTTTCCCCTGACGGATACCGATTACATTGGGAAAGAGGACCTAAGAGTGTTGATGAAATGTCTAAAAATGTTCCGAATCCAAGACGGTTTGTTGGTAAGGAAATCCCAAGCTTGCCATGATCAGTGGGTGGTTCCTACCTCATTCCGAAGCCTGATGTTAAGTCACGCCCATGATGCGGCCACTGCCGGTCATAGGGGGTTTCACACAACCCTGGAAATCTAAAGAGAGGTTGCATACTGGCCACACATGGGGCAGGACCTCGACCAATACTTGAAGGGGTGTCTTGTGTGTGCACAATTTCAGCCAACATCCCTCACACACCGGGCACCTCTCCAAAAGAGGGGGATGACACTGCCATGGTCAGATTTGCAAATCGACTTTGTAGGCCCTGTAATTCGCTCGTATAGAGGAAACAAGTACATGCTGACAGTTACATGCTTGTTTACCAAGTGGGTGGAATGTCTCCCGGCCCCAAACTGCAAGGCAGAAACAGCAGCTGCCCTGATGATTAACCACATCTTTTCCCGTTTTGGTCTACCTCAAAGGATTGAGTCAGACAGGGGTAGGCTCTTCACCAGTGAAGTAATGACAAAGATGTGGGAGATACTGGGGGTCAAAAGGAAGCTACATATTGCTTACAGGCCAGCTTCTTCTGGGGCAGTGGAGAGATACAACCAAACCATTGTGAGCATCTTGAAAAAGTTTGTGGCAGATTCTGGGCCAAGTTGGGATATCCGACTACCTCTGGTCCTAATGGCCATCAAATCTACCCCTTCATCTGCAACTAAAATGTCACCATTTGAGTTGATGACTGGACGCAAGATGGTGCTTTCCCAGCATTTGCTCTACAGAACCCAAGAGCAAACGTTGATAAATGCCTCCACAACTCATGAGTAAATGGAGAATTTAAGGAAACACCTCCAACATGCTTTTGCATATGCTCAGCAGAATCTAGAAAGATCAGCTGATAGCATGAAGACCCACTACAACCTGAGAACCACCTGGAAAGTATACGAAGTGGGGGACCGGGTCTATCTATACAATTTCCAAAGAAACAAGGCCAAACAGCGAACATTTTTGCCTACGTGGAAGGGACCGTTTGAAATTATAGACAAAATCTCCCCTGTAGCCTATAAGATCCGCATCCCCAAAGGTATTCTGGCGGAAGGTGAAGACAAGTGGGTACATATAAATCAGCTAAAGTGTTGCCATCCCAGGCAACAACTGGAGGAGTCCTCTGCAATACCAGATGGGACCGCTCCAGATTAATTGAGTTCCCATCCTAAAATATCCCACATATAGTCTCTAAAATATTATGATTGGAAAACAAAAATGTTTCATGATGATATCTTGTTTTTCAAAATAAGAATGCTATGATCTATTCTCGTGATTTATAAAATCTATATGTCGCCCCACTATATCAATAGTGGTGGAAAAATGTCTATGAATAGGTATTGCCGCTTTTGCTTTGTCGTTCTAGGAGAAAGAAAACCTGGAGACTGGACAAGGAGGACGACCGGGGACCGGGAGCAAAGATCCAAGGGGCCCGGGGTACCGCCCAATATTCCCATCAGGACCAGCGAGGAGAACCGATCGATCAAACTGGGTGGTGGAAAAGATGCTGAACTGTGCCATCTATGGAACTGGAAGAAGATGAGGCGAACATCCCAGATGTTGCGAGTTCCATCAGTGAAAGATCAGAATGGCCATCGCAAGAGGGGGGGCTTGTGGGATGTTTTTACCCATGCATCCAAGCCCTACCATAAAACTGTGCGTTACTGGCATTGAAAACATCATGATGGCCAGAACTCCCCAGAGAGTGCACAGGGAAAACATGAAGAATAGGCTGCCACCCATTTTTGCCTATGTTGTGAGCACAGGAGGGCACTGCCTAAAAACACCATTGGGCTACACACACCGTAGCCTGAAACCATTGGGAATGGCAATGCTGATTGCCAAAAGCAACCCATAACTGTGGGGGATTCATTTTCTTAATGTCAAAAATGGATGCAATACCAGTGCTCACCACTATCAGAAAGCAGGCGTTTTAAAACCACCAGACTTTTGTGTAAAACTGAACAGATGAACCCAAACCAGGCCAAGGAAAGACTTGCTAAGAGGTGGATACAACGTAAAACTATATTCTGAAGTGACTTGAAGGAAGTAATTATTTAATGTATATATAAAAAATAGCTGGGGATGTAAGCAGCTTAAGGGAAATTGGATTTAAAACCACTAAAATCGAAATGTTTAAATTAAATGAGTGATCTACTTTTGAGTGTAACATAGTTTGCAACTGTTGAAATGTCATGGTTTTGAACTTAGAATCAGCATTCTAGCTGCATGTGTAAAAATTGTAAGTTTGATTTAAACTGGGAACAAACAGGACATTTAGCTGAAGCTTGGCTTAAAGAAATTGAATTCTGCCTGACAACTACCCCCGACAGGAGTTGAACTGGCTCAACAACTCTTCCCAGGCCTGGCTGCATCCTGCTGCCCCCACCAAAAGGAGATCACACCTCTCTGATTGAATTAGGGGAGTGGCACCTGGGGACTACAGGAAACTGAACAAAGCCCTGTCCTGGACTCAGGCAAATGTTATATTGGGGGGGCCGTAAAGTCGCTTCCTCTTGGGAGAAACTGGGAGGGGCAGTGCCTGTGAGGGCAAGCTGAGCTTGGGAGAAGTGGACAAACCAGAAACTCCACCATGTGCTTGGGGGAAACCACACCCCTTTGGGCCAGAGCATAATTTTAAAAAAGATGGATAATTCATAGCACGGACTTGTCAGAATTATATAAGTGGTATCATTATTTTTGTGATTTTTCTGTGCACGTTTTAAGAGGTGTTAGGACCCTGTGGTGTATTCTGGGGGGTTGCTAGCGGAAAATAGGGTCTTACTCCAAATGTCTGCATGTTAAAAATCTGACACTTCGTCAATTAATGTCCATACTCCTTGCGCACATTTGTGTAATTTTTGGTAAATGTCCGATATTGGTAAACCGACCAAAAAGCGCAAAATGTTGTCATTTATGAATCCCAGCTCGCAGGAACATGGGGCTTGAACAGAGACCTTTCTTAATTCATCTGTAATATGTACATGTAATATCAACCACTTGTGTATCTGGGAAATATGTATTTGAATCAAATATAGATTTGTGGGCAAATTGACCAGGGGAGGATCCTCTGACCCATAAACAGACCTCATCATGATGACAATCCATTTCCTTCCCCCAATCTTGGGAGAGGGGAGAATTGGGCCAATGACAAGTAGAGAGGGGCAGGCTCAGTTATGCCATGCACACACCCACTTTCTAAACACATAAAAGCAGACAGTGCAGGACAGGTAGGGACATTCACTTTCCACTTTCTTGCGGGACGCTTTCCCGGGAGACTTCAGACTTCACATCCAGAGATCCAGACTTCAAATCCATCAATCTCCAGAGACCAGAAATTAACTCCAGAATTTCACCTGTCATTTTGCACTTTTAAATATCAAATCCAAAAAACTACCTTCACAAAATCGTCCGTATCTCCGGAACCGTTTGTGCTAGGAGCAAAATTTCACTTTTATCTTAAAGCTAAGATTCTAGGCTTTCCGAACATAAAACGACTTGCTACTCCATATCGGGCCTCTGTAATTACGCTCGACCCACGCCAATAAATTTGCCGCAATTTGACATTTTGCACAATTTCAGCCACGTGTAAAAATCAGCAGCTCCTTGCTTTCCTTTACTAAAATTCGTTTTAACCTGCTAGTTACTCATAGAGCATTGCTAAAGTGAGCCTGAACTAATACCAACTAGCTATCACTCACCCTGAACCTCTACAGGGAATTAAAATCAATGTTAGCATCATTTCACTTCATTGCCACCACATTCAAAGCATTTTGGGCCTGTGTTTTAAAATCATACCTGTTTTTCTCTAAGCTTGCTAGGAGGGAACTACATTTCGTATTGCATTTTGTTGGGATTCTTGAAGACTGTGTGCTCTCCTTCCATTTCTTACATTGCATAGGGGGGGGGTGAATTGCCAAAGGAAAAGTGATTACATTGTCTTTTGTTGAAGCCATATCAAGTTATTTTCTGTACTGCATTTCATTCATCATTGCGTTTCCTTGAACCATATAAGCATTATTTCCCACCTTATTCTTCTGTTCCTATTCATAAGTAACCAAGAACTGTGCTACTGTAGGATTACCTCTTGCTGATTAATGCTCATATTCACAAGTGTACTATCCATTATCAATTTATTTATATAAGTGTGATATATATATATATGTATATATATATTGTTCAATTTTTCAAATAAACCTTTTAAATTTGCAAAACAAGCCTACTTCTTGGCTTAGTGGGGTCAAGGGGGATTCTAAGAGAGGGGTGTTATACAAGGGTTCATCATCCAGATTATAACTTGCCATAAAAATACGTAAATAAGGCTTCCCTTGGGCATCCCAGACAAGGCACTGACTTAGTGGGATTGCTAGATCGGAGTCACTTACAAAGTGGGGGCTCGGAGCCGGGATATTCTGGGTTAGATTTACCACTTGTGCAGCTTAATACAGTGTGCCAACTGACCGGATACATATGTCCGGTTATATCACCACACTGTTTTACACTGTGAAAGCACCCCTCAAAGGAACGCTCTAAGGAAACGGTCTGTTTTGAAAAATAAAAAACAAAATTCTGTAAATCAGGAAGGAACTCAAATTCCAGAATGACGACCTTGGTATATATGAAGATAGCTAGGGAGCACCTCTTACATAAACTGTTTGTGAGAGGTGAATGGTCTGAGCAGGACCAAAATGTATGGTTGCAGGCGATCACACAAGAGGTCACTACAACTGGGTCAGATAGGTGGAGAGATCAGGGTCCCTTATATGGGGCCCTGAGTGAACTATATATGGCTTCTAAGGCCAAAGATGAACACAATAAGATTGCCAGGATAGCGGCACATTTGTATCTATATATGGGAGCCATGCAGGACAAATGTGCTGAAGGCCAAGATCTGGCAAATAGGCAACAGATGGCGTTAGAAAAGGCCCAATCTGACCTGGTCTCTTCTGGTCTCTTCGCAGTCAGAAAATGATAGTAGGCAGTATATCATTAAAATAAAAGAGGACATGGATATACTGCAACAGGAAAAGACAGACCAGGATACCAGAATTCTGGCTTTGCAGAAGCACCAAGACAGTTTGGACTCCTTACTGCAGAGCCAAAAAAAGCTGGAGCAACAGATCAATTTCAACAGGGCATGCACAGAGCAGGTAGCCACCCTGCAAATCCAACTAGACAGAGAGAAAGAGGAAAGCAATAAATTGATTTTGAACGACCTGGATACCCAGGCAGAGTTTGATGAAGAACGCCAGAAAGCTGGTGCCTTTCAAAGGCAGAGGGACGACCTGGCATCACAAATGCAGGCTCTTGGTCAGGAAAGGGATACCTTAGGCCAGGAAGTCTGCCATTTAAAAAGAAAAATTGAAGATAATCACTCGGCCCTCCAGGGGCTGGGTGACCTCCAAAAAGAGCATCAGGGTTTGCTAGATCACACCAGGAGGGTGGAGGAGGCTCTGGCAAGAAAGTAGCAGCCCAGTAGGGATGGGACTGAGGAGGTAACCCTCCTGCAGCAGAGACTAGCCCAGTACTCCAGGACCAATCAGGAGGCACAGAGAGAAAATGAGGCTCTCTGTCAGCACATTGATAGGCTCCAGCAACATGTAGCCATGCAGGAGAGACTGATAGAGTCTAGTAAGGATTTAACTGAGGAACTGAAAGTGCAGGCTCTTGCATTGCAACAGGGAGCAGGGGCTGACAGAGATGAAGTTCGCTGGGAAAGGGAAACACCTGAGCATAACCTCAGAAGCCCTAGTACCAGAGGCCTTCATCTCTCTCAGTCCCTGGACTCTGCCACCCCCATGTCCCCTGGCGTGCATGAGCACAGGGCCACAGGAATGGCAGATTACTATCCAGCCAAAAGTATGGGGCTCATAGGCCAGTACCACCCAGGAATGGATGGGCGGGCACCTGGGTATGGGCACAGTGCAATTTAGTGGGGAACCCCAGGAAATTAGGCCCCCTAAGGGCATCCTAAAAAACTCTGCCCAGTTAAGTCACTGGGGGGGCTACCCATCAAATCCTGGTAGCAAGGAGCGATGAGCGTGACAGGACACAGGAGACCAGGTCCCCACATTCTGCCAGCTATTCCCAGGCTCCCAGAATCCGGGAAAACCTGGAAGATCAGACGGGAACCTCTGGGAGCAGTGCTTCTGAATCAGAGGATGAATGGAAGGGAGGTTACCCGAACCAAAAAGGCCAATAAGGTCAATAGGGCCTTGCTTAAGGACCCCTTAAAACAGATTAAGGCAATCAGAAGTGTCATCACGCCTTAGCATAAGAACGCCAAGTATTCTGTTTGGGAACACTTGGAGCTCTATGAGCAAATGATGGAGACTTTCCATTTGAAGGACAGCAGAAGCTGCATCCAGTACGTCAAATGGACATTCTCCCCTGAATACTCCAGTTTCTTTGCGGGGCTGGAGGACCAAAACCATTCAAGATGGTCCACATATAGGGCAGCCATCTTGAAACATTTTTCTGTACATAGAAATCCCCAAGAGGCTCACAAGGCGGCCTACAATTTGCAATGTGGGGAGGATCAGGCCCCACAAGAATTCGTGCAAGAATTGAAGCGTGCCTTTGCGCAGACCACCAGAAGGGTGCGCACGGACAGCAGAGAATTCATCAACACATTTTTCCATGCTCTTCCCAAGTACATAATGACCCAGCTCGTGAGAGATTTTCACGAGAAAAGATCTTTAGACTGGGTCATTGAGCAAGCCACCCGGATCTATGAGGTGCCCATAGAAAATAAAAGTAATGCACAGAAAAACCCCAAAACCAACAGCACCCCTGCTGCTGCCAAGGTGGCGGAGGTAAAGGTTGCCCCCGTTTAAGATTTGGAGATGGGGGGCTTAAATACTTGCCTGCGCCAAATAATTCACAGCCCAGAAGGCCCTCGGGCCAGTCACAGACAGGGAGTCGAGGAGGTAGTCCCACAAATGGGGTCCCTAGCTCCCCTGATTATGTAAGTCCCTGCTACAAGGGAAACCGACCCATCCTGGGTTATGTGTGGACTCCCCCAGCCCAAGGGGGGGGATCCAGCCAAGCACCTGACCCAGGGAACTTCCCTCCTAACTTCCCACAGGAGGGCAGAAATTTCCAAAACACTGGGCAGAACTTTTTTCCCAGGTATCCACCCAATTTCCAACCCCAAAACCATCCATCCTTCTTTCCCCAATTCCCCGAGTCCAGACCACCTAATCCGGGAGAGGGGAGGCCAAGGGTGGAGGGGTACCCAAATCTTCCCAACCCAGGGTATTACCAGAGAAGGGATAGCTACCCTTCCCGGGATCAGCCCAGGGGGGAAAACAGAACCCTGTATCAGCCTGAGCGGGTTTCACAACTTGAGCGCCAGGTCCAAAACATGGCACGGGATCTGGGTCACATGCTGAGGGCGCAACAGAACCCTCAGATGGGCATGCCGGCACAGAACGCCCCAAACTCTGGACCTGGTGCTCCCGAACAATGACGGGAGCAGCACCCCGATAACCCACCGGTTCCCAGGGAGAAGGCACACAGGAAAGGGGGTGTAAAGCCTTGGAGGAAGCTTCCTTCCCAACTTGTAAACAGCCCCTGGAAAACCAGGAACCGGAAACAAAATCTCCTACCCCTGAAAGTCTGCCACCCAAGGAGCAGAGAGGAGGTAGGAGAAACAAAGGACCCAAACAGACCCACTTTGTGGAGGAGGTACAAGTCTTCCAATTTGAGGGAGAGGGATCCTCAGAGGATACTGGAAAAAGGATCTTCTCCTTCAGAGATGGGGGAACTCCTTCCAAGGAAAAATGGGTCCCAAGAGATTCCAATCCAGACTGGGTAGATGTGGGGATTGAGCTGTCGCTGCCCATCATCCTATACCAGAACCAACAAAACCAAAAACCCCTGGTTCAAACCCATCCTGGTGACTGCCTCCAAAAAGGGGGGCGGCCCAGAACCCGAATCCATTTCCAGTTGCCAACTTTTTCTTTCAGATTCCCTAGGCTCTCCACAGAATTCTGCCCAAATCTCTTCGCTAGCAATGTCCAAAACCAGAAAATTAGCCCACCAGTTGTCCAAAAATGTGCATTATCTGTGCCCCCTTGGGGAGAAGGAGGGAAGATGTTATGCCCCGGTACAAGTAAAGGGGCAGGGTACAATTTTGGCACTGGTGGAAACTGGATCTCAATCTGTCCAGAAGGGCTTTTGATGAACTGAATTTAGGAAGGGGAGAGATTTACCGTATTCCTCTCACCTCTCTTCCTGGACAACTGCAGAACTTTGACGGGAAGGAAATTCCTGTCGAGGGGACTGCAGATTTGGACATCAAGATTGGGCGACACAAGGTGAAACACCCGGTCATAGTAGTGACTCCAGAGGGCACCCCTTGTTTACTAGGGAACAACCTCCTGAGAAGGTTGTCACCCCTAATAGATTGTGTAAACAAGGTCCTCTGGACCCAGACTAGCCGACCAATAAAATTAAAACAGAGTATCAACCATGTTAGTTTAAATGGCACCTGCCACAGGGTTGAACAAAAATCTGACCAAGTAGAATTTCACTTCCAGAACAACCACATTCCAGACGTGACAGTAATAGCAGTAGGAGAACAGACTGGTGATGGGGGGTCCTCTCTATTTCTGAAAATCAAACTTCCTTCCAGTTTAAGGAGGTATTCCACACTGGAAGGAAACACTCTGAAATTCTTTACCAATCCACATTCAGACACCCCCACTCCTATAGTCCAGAAAGATGTGAAATCAGCTCAGAGCCTGGCTGATATTCAATAAATTGGAGAGCAGTTGTTCATCCCTGTTCAGTTAAATGATGGGAAGGACTCTGTTCTCGCTCAAGTGTGTGTGAACAATGGTAAGAGCTTCATCAGGGAAGCCATGTTCTGCCAACTCCCAAAAGATCCAGCCATTCCCACATTTAAACTGATAGACAAATGGGAAATGGATCTGGAAACACCCAATTCCAAACATCTCCTGCCAAGCAGGTGTATGCTCAAAATCTCCATTGGCAACAAGAGCATAGTCCATAATTGTTGGGTCGTGCAAGACGTCACTGCCGCCTTTTACTTAGGCAGTGACATTCTCAATCGCTTTGCCATTAGTTTGGACCTAATACATTTCAAAGCTTGGTCCCGATTAGCGGATAATCCCATGGGCTTTGATGATCAAGAAAAAGCATTTAGGTCAGCTCAATTGCTACCTTATGTAGTTGAAATTCAGCTTAAAGAGGAAGTCACCATCCCAGAAAGGACCCGACAATTCTCCCTGGAAGTGAAAGTTAAAAGAGGACAAAAATTGAAAAACCCTGATGCTTTTATTCATCTAAATGCTTTTCTCCAACAGCAAGGGTTAGGGGTAAACCCAACACCATTAATCAACATAGAAAATTACACCATTCCAATGGAGGTGGATAACAGCGACTTAAAGAGTATCACTCTAGCTGCAGGCACCATTATTGGAATGGCGGTTGATGACCGACATTTCTCCATTGATTTAGGAAATGAATTGTTAGGACAAATCCCCAAGGACTGTTTTGACAGTGACAGTGATGACAATACAACACCAGACAGGATTTTCACCCGGCGTGGGGGGAACTTCCTGGTGTACACTTCTTGCCCTTATGGTAAGGAAGATGTGACTTGTGACTTCAGAGGGGATGAGGTGATTTTACAGGTCCATGAGGGCTGCCTTTCCCACCTGAAGCCTCCGGTCCAAATCAGCACTCTGACCAGGGACTTCTCCACTCAGCTGGAGGAGGCCGCTGAGATAGCAAAACCAGAAGTCTTTCCAGGCTTCAGGCAGATGGTGGAAGAGAGAGTCAACCTAGGTGATGCCTGTGTGACTCTGGAACAGAAGCAAAAGTTGAAACAAGTTTTCTTGGATTTCCAAGATCTCTTTGCGGTAGACTCATATGACTGTGGTTGCACCGACATCCACACAACAACAATTCCCACGGACCCTGGAATGACTCCAGTGTTTGTGAAGCAATATCGTTTGCCTCTCGCATCCATGGAGTCCCTTACTGAAATAATTAAGAACCTTGAGTCCCGGGGAATAATACGTCCAGTACACAGCACCTTCAATAATCCGGTGCTGGGAATATTGAAGCCAAACGGCCAGTGGAGACTCTGTGCCGACCTTAGGGAGCTCAACAAACTGGTCCATATTTCCCGATGGCCTCTGCTCTACATCGACCAAGGGCTGGCCCAGATCCAGGGGTCACAGGTATTCACAGCAATAGACCTGACCAATGGATACTGGACCGTGCCTGTCAGTAGGGAGGACCAAAACAAACTGGCTTTTACCTTTGGGGGCCAGCAGTACACATGGACCCGGACTCCCTTCAAATACCTCAACTCTGGCAATTAATTCAACATTTTCCTACATAAGGCCATGCCCGACCTGGGTGCGAGGGGTAACCTGGCTTGTGTACATGATGTCCTCATCAAAAGTTCATCGGTGGAAGAACACATAGCGGAGACCCGTTATGTTCTGACACAGTTGAGGGCTGCAGGAGCAGAACTTTCCTTTCAGAAAGCACAGTGGTGTAGAACCCGTGTTAATTTCTTGGGGCATGAGATTACTCCTCAGGGTCTCTGTCCCCAGGAAAAGAAAGTGGAAGCACTTCAGAAACTGAAAGACCCCACCACTCTGCGGGAACTAAGGAGCCTCCTTGGACTGACTAATTACAGCAGAAAGTTCATTGAGGGCTACGCAGAGATCACCAGACCCCTGATTCATCTCTTGAATGGGGGGGGGGGGTCAAGTGGGAATGGGGTCCAGAACAATCCGAGGCAGTAAGACAACTCAAGAGAAGCCTCTCACAAGCGTCTTGCCTAGCTTACCCTGTCAGAAACAACAAGTACTTCCTGGAGACAGGGTTCTCTAATACGTGCTTGACGGCAGCATTATACCAAAAGCATGACAAGGTCAATAAAGTAATCTCCTATGCGAGCAAAACTTTATCCTCTGTGGAGGAAAAATTCAACGATTGTGAGAAGGCACTCCTGGCAACGGTGTGGGCATTGAAGAATTACCGCCCGTTCATCCAGGGGGAACACATCATAGTGGAGACTCCACACCAGCCTCTGCAATATCTTCAAAGTAACAGAATCCGGTCCGGAAATGTGAGTAATTCCCGAATTACTTCCTGGATTCTGTCAATACAAGGCTTTCCTGTGGAGGTCAGATATGGCCAAAATAAGAAGAGTCCCCTCGTGCAAGGTCTGGCTGATTTTATGATTGTGCCAGAGAAAACTGTCTCGAGGACGAAAGTCTAAAAATCAAGGACAACATGGAGGCATACCTTAATTCCCCACACAAAGTCTTTGAAGAAGACAAGTGTGAGGGAATGCCCACTGTCTATGTGGATGGATGCTCTTACCATGTTGACCACAACGGGGAAAAAGAACTGGTGGCTGGCGTAGGGAATGCATGGGTGAAGGAGTTCCCAGAACCCTCCGCTGGGTACAAAATTGGTCCCCCAAGTAGTCAGGTGGCAGAGTTGATGGCTGTGCATCAGGCCATCCTCACTGCTGTCCAACATCAACTCCACAAACTGGTCATAATCACAGATTCGGATTATGTACGGAACTGGTTCGTGGAGCACCTGGTTAATTGGAAAACCAGAGGCATTTTATGTGCTAATAACAAACCCTTGAAACATGGGAAGTTAATCCAAAACATTGATGATCTGGTCACCTCGAATGGGATGACCATCTATTGGAAAAAGATCAAGGGTCATTCCAAAGTAGAGGGACCAGACAATACTGGAAATGACTTAGCTGATCAGCTGGCCAAAACCGGGGCCATCCCTGGGTATCTAATAGAAACAGAGTCCCTGTTGGGGGAAGTCCAGGTCACTGCTATCACTAGGTCCCCGACAAATGCTCACAATGATCTTTCAACTGCCCAATGCAGTAAAGAGACCCCTGATGCTGATTTAATTACAGCTCAAAAGGGGGATCCAATCATTGGTAAGTTTTACCAACACCTTGAGGACCCTGAGAACTTTCCCCTGACGGATACCGATTACATTGGGAAAGAGGTCCTAAGAGTGTTGATGAAATGTCCAAAAATGTTCCGAATCCAAGGCGGTTTGTTGGTAAGGAAATCCCAAGCTGGCCATGATCAGTGGGTGGTTCCTACCTCATTCCGAAGCCTGATGTTAAGTCACGCCCATGATGCGGCCACTGCCGGTCATAGGGGGTTTCACACAACCCTGGAAATCTAAAGAGAGGTTGCATACTGGCCACACATGGGGCAGGACCTTGACCAATACTTGAAGGGGTGTCTTGTGTGTGCACAATTTCAGCCAACATCCCTCACACACCGGGCACCTCTCCAAAAGAGGGGGATGACACTGCCATGGTCAGATTTGCAAATCGACTTCGTAGGCCCTGTAATTCGCTCGTATAGAGGAAACAAGTACATGCTGACAGTTACATGCTTGTTTACCAAGTGGGTGGAATGTCTCCCGGCCCCAAACTGCAAGGCAGAAACAGCAGCTGCCCTGATGATTAACCACATCTTTTCCCGTTTTGGTCTACCTCAAAGGATTGAGTCAGACAGGGGTAGGCTCTTCACCAGTGAAGTAATGACAAAGATGTGGGAGATACTGGGGGTCAAAAGGAAGCTACATATTGCTTACAGGCCAGCTTCTTCTGGAGCAGTGGAGAGATACAACCAAACCATTGTGAGCATCTTGAAAAAGTTTGTGGCAGATTCTGGGCCAAGTTGGGATATCCGACTACCTCTGGTCCTAATGGCCATCAAATCTACCCCTTCATCTGCAACTAAAATGTCACCATTTGAGTTGATGACTGGACGCAAGATGGTGCTTTCCCAGCATTTGCTCTACAGAACCCAAGAGCAAACGTTGATAAATGCCTCCACAACTCATGAGTAAATGGAGAATTTAAGGAAACACCTCCAACATGCTTTTGCATATGCTCAGCAGAATCTAGAAAGATCAGCTGATAGCATGAAGACCCACTACAACCTGAGAACCACCTGGAAAGTATACGAAGTGGGGGACCGGGTCTATCTATACAATTTCCAAAGAAACAAGGCCAAACAGCGAACATTTTTGCCTACGTGGAAGGGACCGTTTGAAATTATAGACAAAATCTCCCCTGTAGCCTATAAGATCCGCATCCCCAAAGGTATTCTGGCGGAAGGTGAAGACAAGTGGGTAGATATAAATCAGCTAAAGTGTTGCCATCCCAGGCAACAACTGGAGGAGTCCTCTGCAATACCAGATGGGACCGCTCCAGATTAATTGAGTTCCCATCCTAAAATATCCCACATATAGTCTCTAAAATATTATGATTGGAAAACAAAAATGTTTCATGATGATATCTTGTTTTTCAAAATAAGAATGCTATGATCTATTCTCGTGATTTATAAAATCTATATGTCGCCCCACTATATCAATAGTGGTGGAAAAATGTCTATGAATAGGTATTGCCGCTTTTGCTTTGTCGTTCTAGGAGAAAGAAAACCTGGAGACTGGCCAAGGAGGACGACCGGGGACCGGGAGCAAAGATCCAAGGGGCCCGGGGTACCGCCCAATATTCCCATCAGGACCAGCGAGGAGAACCGATCGATCAAACTGGGTGGTGGAAAAGATGCTGAACTGTGCCATCTATGGAACTGGAAGAAGATGAGGCGAACATCCCAGATCTTGCGAGTTCCATCAGTGAAAGATCAGAATGGCCATCGAAAGAGGGGGGGCTTGTGGGATGTTTTTACCCATGCATCCAAGCCCTACCATAAAACTGTGCGTTACTGGCATTGAAAACATCATGATGGCCAGAACTCCCCAGAGAGTGCACAGGGAAAACATGAAGAATAGGCTGCCACCCATTTTTGCCTATGTTGTGAGCACAGGAGGGCACTGCCTAAAAACACCATTGGGCTACACACACAGTAGCCTGAAACCATTGGAAATGGCAATGCTGATTGCCAAAAGCAACCCAGAACTGTGGGGGATTCATTTTCTTAATGTCAAAAATGGATGCAATACCAGTGCTCACCACTATCAGAAAGCAGGCGTTTTAAAACCACCAGACTTTTGTGTAAAACTGAACAGATGAACCCAAACCAGGCCAAGGAAAGACTTGCTAAGAGGTGGATACAACATAAAACTATATTCTGAAGTGACTTGAAGGAAGTAATTATTTAATGTATATATAAAAAATAGCTGGGGATGTAAGCAGCTTAAGGGAAATTGGATTTAAAACCACTAAAATCGAAATGTTTAAATTAAATGAGTGATCTACTTTTGAGTGTAACATAGTTTGCAACTGTTGAAATGTCATGGTTTTGAACTTAGAATCAGCATTCTAGCTGCATGTGTAAAAATTGTAAGTTTGATTTAAACTGGGAACAAACAGGACATTTAGCTGAAGCTTGGCTTAAAGAAATTGAATTCTGCCTGACAACTACCCCCGACAGGAGTTGAACTGGCTCAACAACTCTTCCCAGGCCTGGCTGCATCCTGCTGCCCCCACCAAAAGGAGATCACACCTCTCTGATTGAATTAGGGGAGTGGCACCTGGGGACTACATGAAACTGAACAAAACCCTGTCCTGGACTCAGGCAAATGTTATATCGGGGGGGCCGTAAAGCGGCTTCCTCTTGGGAGAAACTGGGAGGGGCAGTGCCTGTGAGGGCAAGCTGAGCTTGGGGGAAGTGGACAAACCAGAAACTCCACCATGTGCTTGGGGGAACCACACCCCTTTGGGCCAGAGCATAATTTTAAAAAAGATGGATAATTCATAGTACGGACTTGTCAGAATTATATAAGTAATATCATTATTTTTGTGATTTTTCTGTGCACGTTTTAAGAGGTGTTAGGACCCTGTGGTGTATTCTGGGGGGTTGCTAGCGGAAAATAGGGTCTTACTCCAAATGTCTGCATGTTAAAAATCGGACACTTTATCAATTAATGTCCATACTCCTTGCGCACATTTGTGTAATTTTTGGTAAATGTCCGATATTGGTAAACCGACCAAAAAGCACAAAATGTTGTCATTTCTGAATCCCAGCTCGCAGGAACATGGGGCTTGAACAGAGACCTGTCTTAATTCATCTGTTATATGTACATGTAATGTCACCAACTTGTGTATCTGGGAAATATGTATTTGAATCAAATATAGATTTGTGGGCAAATTGACATGGGTAGGATCCTCTGAACCATAAACAGACCTTATCATGATGACAATCCATTTGCTTCCCCCAATCATGGGAGAGGGGAGAATTGGGCCAATGACAAGTAGAGAGGGGCAGGCTCAGTTATGCCATGCACACACCCACTTTCTAAACACATAAAAGCAGACAGTGCAGGACAGGTAGGGACATTCACTTTCCACTTTCTTGCGGGACGCTTTGCTGGGAGACTTCAGACTTCACATCCAGAGATCCAGACTTCAAATCCATCAATCTCCAGAGACCAGAAATTAACTCCAGAATTTCACCTGTCATTTTGAACTTTTAAATTTCAAATCCCTACTTACCTTGTACAGCACTCCCAGCCGCCACTTCCCCTTGCACTTCATTGTGCCACCCACCCCTGCACTTGCGTGACATGAATGACACCAGCACCAGTAGGATTGTTGACTGGCATCCCCTACTGCCCCACCACCCCTCAGTGCTCCGCTGTACCTTCATACATTTCTGGACCGGTGCTTCACGAATGCTATATGATTCCTTTACAGGTGATGGGGAGGTGGAATCTCATTGTTTACTGCATTTAGTTGATGTAGACAAGGCACTGTGCATCGTGGCCAATTTGGACTAGCAGATCCATGTACAACATGTCAACTTATTGATGTGATGATGCAATGTCAGGACCAGAGTGGTAGAAATCCTAAAAAGTTGCCCTCCTCTCCCTCTTCACTTGGTGGCTATGTCACATGCCATGTGTGTGATGGCATGTGCCTTTGACATGGCAATCACCGGCCAATGTGTGATGGCAGTGCTAGGCAGCATGGTGAGCAGGCGTTGCTCTCCAATCTGTACATTGTATGCCCTGAGCCTCCCCTACAGACCCAGTGATGGTGAATGCATAGGAGGTCTCCCAGTCATGTGGGACATGTGTCGTAGAACTACTGCCTCTGTTGTTCATCAGCCCTTGTTGCATGCCATGGTGCTAATGCCTGTTTCCATTTTTCTCTTTCATGTCTTTGCAGGGGACGAAGCACTTGTTGATGCTGGGGATGTGGTGGTTGAGCCGTCCCAGGAGGGCAACCCGGGCCGACCTTCCACAAGTGAGGGACGTGGTGTGTTTGTGGGTGAAAACCCACAAGTGCTGCAGGTCGTGCTGTCGAGGGGTGTCTCTGGGGGTTCCTCCCCCGAGCAGTATTCAGGTGTAGACTCGGAGGATGACACCTATGTGCAGTCGCAGGTGAGTGTTCTTGGGAGAGAATCTCCTCTGTCCGACCCACCTGCAGCCGGGCCATTGCCCTCAATGGGGATGTCAGTGTCGGCAGCTCAGCCTCCGGTGGTTACGGATGCAGGGCCACACCACACAATCTCTGATCCTGTTCCTGGGGCTGCAGATCAGAGAGGGAATGCAGTCCTGCAGCCTGAGGCCTTGCCGGCACAGCAAGGCGCAGTCCGCCTTGCCCCAGGCAGGTGTGGTGCCCGTCAACGTGGTGGCCGTATGCCACCTGGCAATACCGCTTGGGAGCAATCCATCTACGGTATGGCCACCCAACAGGCAGCATCATCCGAGATGATTGCACAGGCCATGGATAGGGTGGCCACTTCCATTGTCCCCCCAGAAAGGCTGATGGAGCGACTGGAGCAGGCTACAGAGTCCATCTGCCAGGCACACAGGGAGGACATGTTGGCGTCCAACATGGACAGGCGGGCGGCACTGGCGACTCTGCGGGAATCACTTTCCATGGAGTCCCAGCGCCACAGGGAAGGCCTGAGGGAAGAATTCCATCACCTCAGGTCGACCCTGTTAGAGCTTGAGGCTTCATCCCATAGAAGGACAGAGGAGCAGCTGGAGCGTCTGACACGGACGCTCTCGGCCGAGATGCAGGCAACTCGTGCGGAGGTCAGGTCATCCCGGAAGTTACTGCATGGGGACCTCCGCATGATCATAACCCAGAACCAGAACTACCAGACCCGCCTGCTTGCAGCCATGGAGGAGCAAACTCGTGCTTTGCGTGGGCTGCCTCCCATTGTCACACCATCTTCTGAGGCAGCTCCCCCACCTCCTGAGTCAGCTGCAGGGTCTGGCCAGAGCGATAGCGACTCATCTCCCACAACAGAGTAGCCGTGTGGGCCACGAGCCTATGGGGTCTTTTAGTTTCCCATGATCCACACAGGTGGATTGTGGCGTGCATCCTGTCCTCGGACCTCATAGGTGCCCCCCCCCCCCGCCGGCCCTTTCATGGCCATTTTTTCTCAATTTTTTTTTCTTTTCCAAGCGTGTTGCCTTGTGTGGGTACCTGGGCATACACTGTATTGTGGCTGGGCACATGCAGGCTTGTCCTGAGTTTGGTTTCGATGCTTGGGTACCAGACATCCACACCCCTCCTGCTTCCGTTTCCATGGGCTTGCAAAGGGTGTGCCCAAGTGACAGCAAATTACACGGTGACATTGGACTCCCATGAGCTGTTGGCCAGTCCATAGTCAATACTGTGTAGACATTCATAGTGTACATTGTTGTTGCACCTAACTATGCATGATGGTTTGATATGTGCCTCTACTTACATATGTTGCTCATGTTTTGCAGGTATTTCACACAGTTCTTCACACGGGCATACTCTCTGGAGTCAGACTACATGTCGGTAGATGTGCACTGACACTTTTGCGTGGCGCCATCACTGTACATCTGGACGGTGAGGACATACCAGCAGAATCAGGTAATGAGACTACCATTGATTACATGCATTGTGTCTTGTTTGGGTGGGCTTCAGGGTGGGTTGGTGTGTAATTTGATTGAAATTACTCTTACACAGGTGTGTAGTAGTGGCTCCAGCGCGGTTAGCTGTTCAAGTGCGGCTATGTTCCATTTGGGGCACTGCTATTTGTGACACCGGTGTCATGTTGTGATGGCCAGTTTGTTTGCTCTCACATACCATGACATGGTGTCCTCAGTGGCGGGACTGTGAAGGGAATGGGTGACATGGCAATGTTGACATGTAGTGAATCGCCTGTGGCAATGCATATTTGATTGATGGAGTTGTGTCTTTTCGTTGTGATGCATTGCTGGTGTATGTGTAGGTAGGGGTGCACACATAGTGACACTTCCATGTTAACAATCTCAGGCTGATGTGTATCTGACAGTTTATTGTCAAGTAATTTTGTGACATTGTCAGGTAGTGTCATCATTGATTGTCAGATGGTATGTGCCAGAGCAGTGTGCACTAGCCAGCACTGTGATTCCTAGGTGAAGAAGTTGGCCACCAGTTGCGTACGGGCTGCCTCCCCCCGTGCCCTTTCCCCTCCCATGCGCAGCGGGCGTGCATGTGGTTGTGGATGTGGGGGCACCACCATGTCCACGGGCAGGCCCCGGCGTGTTGCAACGTTGTGCAGGACACATGCTGCCACTATGATCCTGCACACTATTCGGGGAGCATATAACAGCTGCCCGCCAGAACGGTCAAGGGAGCGAAAGCGTGACTTCAGCACTCCGAATGTGCGCTCCACTATGCCCCGTGTTGCAATGTGGGCTGTGTTGTACCTTACCTCGGGTGGCGTGGTGGGGTTCCGGATTGGGGTCATCATGTGGGGGCTGATAGGGTAGGCACTGTCCCCTGCGGAGGTGGTGATGGGTATCATTAGTGGTGTTGTGTCATGACCCAGTATCTGACATGCATGCATGTGCAGTGGCATTCATGCTCACCAAGCAGCCATGTATCTCCATGCTGGCCAGCCTCTAGGTCCCGGCATAGGGTAGACATTCTGTAGATGAAGCTGTCGTGGGTGGACCCGGGATAGTTGGCATATACTGATGTGATTATTCCCTTGGCATTGCATACAACTTGCACGTTGATGGAATGCCAGTGCTTGCGGTTTCTATAGATGTGCTCTGTTGCCCTGGGTGGACGTAGAGCCACATGTGTGCAGTCAATTGCACCAAGCACTTTGGGGAATTGAGCCACACCATAGAATTCCTGGATGCACGTCCGCCTTTCTGCATGAGTCCTGGGGAGATATATGTGCCTGCGGACTGATGGCCGTGCAGTGATGATGTTCAAGACCTGGTGTAGGCAGCGTGACTGCGTGGCCTGTGACACACCACCCACTATGGCACTTGTCCGCTGAAAGGATCCAGTGGCCAAGAAGTGCAGTACATTCAGGACCTTCTGCAGGGGGCTGAGTGCTTGGGAGCACAGGGTGGGTGATGTGAGGTCATCCTCCCACTCACTGACCAGGTCCAGTATGATGTGTGCTGGAAACCTGTACCTCCCATACACCTGGTCATCAGGCATCCCGAATAGGCTGGTTCTGGGTGTGAATATTCTGGCCCTGACTCTCCTTCTCCTCCTCCTTTGGTAGCCCACTGCCACTGCTGCTAGGAACGGTATGTTCATCCTGGCATCTGGCTTGTTTATTGATAAGTGCGCAAATTAATGCCTTGCGCGTGTTCTAGGCGAGCGTGTGACCCTCGCACCCCTGGAATCTAGTTCCCACTCCAATAGCGTGTGGAAATTCCCACGCAGCAGGCATACAGGTGCGCTGGCGTACTTGCGTGTGTAAGTGCCCGCGCACCCCTGAAATACACGTACATAGGCCAATGGCGTGTACGCGCACTTTTGGCCAATTACACGCGATGAAATACACGTACATAGGCCAATGGCGTGTACGCGCACTTTTGGCCAATTACACGCGATGTAATACACGTACATAGGCCAATCGCGTGTACGCGCACTTTTGGCCAATTACACGCGATGTAATACACGTACATAGGCCAATCGCGTGTACGCGCACTTTTGGCCAATTACACGCGATGTAATACACGTACATAGGCCAATCGCGTGTACGCGCACTTTTGGCCAATTACACGCGATGTAATACACGTACATAGGCCAATCGCGTGTACGCGCACTTTTGGCCAATTACACGCGATGTAATACACGTACATAGGCCAATCGCGTGTACGCGCACTTTTGGCCAATTACACGCGATGACACTCTGACGTGCAGTATTTCCACGTGTGCTCCGTCATCACGTGCTGAGTGGGGAATGCCCGTGCGGATCACGTCAGACGCGCTTACGCGGTGAGGGACTCTGGTCCAATAGAATCGCGTATGCGTGCTGACGCACTTACGCGCTAAGGGCCTTTCCTCGGATTTCACGCTGACGTGCAGGAATTTCACGTGCCAAATCACTCCGTATCAAGCTGGCCACCCGAAAACACACGGAACACCACGCTCCTGTCCAGAAGGCCGAGTTACTGCCCCCCCAGTGCCCTGAGCAGCCTCCCACGTGCTATCTGCTGCTGCCTGCCTGCCTGCCTGCCTGCTGCCACCGTGCCCTGCCATTTGGTGCCTGCACATCAGCCATCTGCAGGGGTCCAGTTGCTGTGTCCACCCCTGCTGGAACTGAAGACTCCCAACTGGGATTACATCGCTCCACAGCCCAGCCCCAGGACCCAGTTGCCCACCCACACCTGCCTCTGGGGTTGCCATGTCGGGCACTTCCACATCTGGCACCAGTGGCAACCCCAGGCCAGAGGGGCAGAGGGGCACCAGCTTCACTGCCACCGAAGTTGGTGTCCTGGTGGAGCATGTCCTGGGGCAGTATGATGCCCTCTTTGGATCGTCCCGCGCCAGCAAGGAAGGACGGGAGAGGATCTGGGCCGACTGTGTGGTTGCCATCAACGCGGAGGGGGTGGCAACCCGCAACGTCCAGAAGATCAAGAAGCGCTGGGAGGACTTGAGGTCCAGGACCCTTGTGAAGGCCCGGCGCCTCGTGGAGGGGGGCCGGGGCCGCATGAGTTCCATCCAGAAGAGGGTCCTGGAACGCGTACGCCCAGCGCTCCACGCCCAGGTCCTTGAGAGGGAGGCCCATCTGGAGTTGAGCGGTAAGTGTGCAAGCATTACTGTGTGAGACAGGGCATGTTGCGGTGTGCTGGTTCTATGATACTTGCCTGTATGTGTGCCATGGGCCATGTATGCATGTATGTGTGCAGGGACATCATGGTAATGCATGTGCGACCAGTGATGTGTGACCCACATGGTTGTTGCATGTGTTGAAATGCGGCATGGGGAGCCCTATGCAGATTTAGGACATGAGAGCATGCCAGTCTCTGTACCTGGACATGGATGGGGGTGAAGGATGGGTGCTGATGCCAGGTACATATATGGTAGCCATGTCTGTGTGCCTGACCTGCGTGTCTGTGACTTGTGCATGCCATGGATGCATGACACATGTGTGTGACTATGCACAGATTCAGTGACGCACCCAACTTACCCTTGTTTCGCCTGTGTTCGTTGTGTTTGGGGCCAGATGGATGTGACTGAGGTGAAGTGTGTGCATGTGATATGCATGAGCCATGATGCATGTGAGTTACATATCATTGAATGTTTCAAGAGTCAATTGGACATGCATGGAAATGTGCATGGCATGCACCATGTCTGTTACTGTGTGTGTTTTGCCTGGACTGACCCATGTGTTGTGGAGGGACATGATGGAAGTGTACTTTGACAGGGGTGCTCATCTGCTATTGCTTCCTGTCTAGGGGACCATTTTACAGTAGCCTGATGCTTGTGTCCTTTGTCTCCCTCTACGCAGCGGCTAGTGAAGAAGAGGGCGGAGACGGCGCTGTGGAGCAAGGCGGCGGGGATACCCCCACGGCTGCAGCGGAAGGGGTGGGTGAGCCCCCACAGGGGCCTGCTACGGCGGCAGACGGTGAGGAGCCATCCAGGTTGGTGGTTTGCACAGAGGAGGAGGAGGCCGACACTGGTGCACACATGGGGCCTGGTGGGAGCATCCCTGCTGGTGCAAGTGGTGCAGTCCAGGGCTGGGGGCAGGAGGCAGCACAGGTCACCGTGGAGGTGCCTGTGCATGTCGCTGTCCCTGACCCTGTGAGTGCACCACCATGCACCAGCAGGGATGCCCCGTCCCAGGCCCGTCCGCAGGTAGAGGGGATGTCCATGTCAACTGACTCCCCTCCACCTGCTGCCGTGGGAACCCCTGGCCGCGTGGAGCAGGTCCTGATTGGGGTCGCGATGCGCACGGCTGTGATTCGTGATGACGTGCGTGCTTCCCGGGAGGAGCACGCACGTCATCACGAAGTGCACCGTGCCGACGTGGCCCAATTGGGATCGGCCATGTTCGGGGGGTTCCTGCATGTGTTGGCCAATCTGACGGCCCTCTCCTCCTCTGTGCAGGCTATCCACCGGTCATTCTCCTTGCCGTATTCCGGCCCAGATGCCACCATGGCCCCCTGTGGACCTGCCCCGACCAATGCAGCCAGCTCGGTGGGGATCCCATCCCTGCCACAGTTGGGAGTCGGAGGTCCAGCAGGGGTGGACAACACAGCAAGTGGACCCCAGCAGATGGAAGATGTGCCGGCATCATCGGGCAGGGCACGTGCACGACGGCGTCGGTGGTTACCATCAGCCTGGATGCCGTCGTGCTGGCAGAGGCAGTGGCGTCGGAGGCAGCAGCGGGCTCGACGTGGGAGGCATCATGGCTCAGGGCCATCAAGATCAGAGGGGCAGGCATCGGCCGGAGGGCAGGGCAACCCTGGCATG
This sequence comes from Ambystoma mexicanum, assembly GCF_040938575.1. Lineage (NCBI taxonomy): Eukaryota > Metazoa > Chordata > Amphibia > Caudata > Ambystomatidae > Ambystoma > Ambystoma mexicanum. The sequence goes on from NC_090933.1 coordinate 824,626,546, forward strand.
GCGGTGTGTTCCGTGTGGGAGGAGTTTGCCCAGCGGATAGGTGCGGAGCGGCAGCGGGCGGAAGAGGAGCGGCTCGCCATGGCCAGGGCGGAGATCTCCATGCGTCGGGCATTGAGGCGGGCTGAGTGCCTCGAGGAGGCTCGCAGGGATTTTGGTGAGCACATGGGGTTGTCCCTGCGAGACCTCGGGGCCAGGACAGAGTCCCGCCTCCAGGACATTGACATGGAGTTCGAGGATGCCCTGGCCAGAATCACCAAGTGAGCCGCAGGACTAGCCCGCTGCCTTTGTATATAGTTTTTTAGTTAGTTAGTGCTAGGTTTCCTTTATTTATTTTTATTATTTTGGACCGCTCGGACAATGGCCACTTTTTTGTACATATTTTTTTTATTAGTTAGTATTAGGTTTCATTTGTGGTGTTGGGCTCATGGACCCTGGAACATTCCTGTATATATTGTTATTTTTTGGGAGATACATTTTTTTATTTTCTTATTGTTTACACCATGACGTAATGGTTTTTCTTTGATTTCCTACTACATGGTTTTGCTTTGGACAAATTCTATTGATTTTTTAATCCTTTGTTTTTTGGTTTATCATTTTTGTTCTCGGACATGGACCTTTTATTTACTTTGCCACATAGTTGTATGTTTTATTAGTTTACTTAATTTTTGTTTTTAATACATTTTTATATTATCTTACACTTGTGTTATTTTCTCTTTGGTTTCTTACATGTCATGATATGGGTTTTGACATTCACTTGCACCCATTGTGTATGTGTGTGTGACGGACATGTGTTCTTTTGCATACTTGCCTTTGGGGTTGTGTCATGTGATTGCATTCACTATGTGGGTGCATGCAATCCTTGCCTGGGTGTTTGTGCTGGGTATGCTGGCCATTACTGCCATGATTGTGTATCGTCAGGACCTGGGGCCAGGGGGACATGGGTGGGGGCCTGCTGGCAGGTTCCCCACAGTGCTGGGGGTGGGGGTGGTGGGAGACATGGGTGGGGGCCTGGTGGAGGGTGTCCCTGGTGGATGGGGGGTGGGGGTGGTGGGAGACATGGGTTGGACATGGGTGGGGGCCTGCTGGCAGGTTCCCCACAGTGCTGGGGGTGGGGGTGGTGGGAGACATGGGTGGGGGCCTGGTGGAGGGTGTCCCTGGTGGATGGGGGGTGGGGGTGGTGGGAGACATGGGTGGGGGCCTGGTGGAGGGTGCCCCTGGGGGGTGGGGGGTGGGGGTGGTGGGAGACATGGGTTGGACATGGGTGGGGGCCTGCTGGCAGGTTCCCCACAGTGCTGGGGGTGGGGGTGGTGGGAGACATGGGTGGGGGCCTGGTGGAGGGTGCCCCTGGTGGATGGGGGGTGGGGGTGGTGGGAGACATGGGTTGGACATGGGTGGGGGCCTGCTGGCAGGTTCCCCACAGTGCTGGGGGTGGGGGTGGTGGGAGACATGGGTGGGGGCCTGGTGGAGGGTGTCCCTGGTGGATGGGGGGTGGGGGTGGTGGGAGACATGGGTGGGGGCCTGGTGGAGGGTGCCCCTGTGGGGTGGGGGGTGGGGGTGGTGGGAGACATGGGTGGGGGCCTGGTGGAGGGTGTCCCTGGTGGATGGGGGGTGGGGGTGGTGGGAGACATGGGTTGGACATGGGTGGGGGCCTGCTGGCAGGTTCCCCACAGTGCTGGGGGTGGGGGTGGTGGGAGACATGGGTGGGGGCCTGGTGGAGGGTGTCCCTGGTGGATGGGGGGTGGGGGTGGTGGGAGACATGGGTGGGGGCCTGGTGGAGGGTGCCCCTGGGGGGTGGGGGGTGGGGGTGGTGGGAGACATGGGTTGGACATGGGTGGGGGCCTGCTGGCAGGTTCCCCACAGTGCTGGGGGTGGGGGTGGTGGGAGACATGGGTGGGGGCCTGGTGGAGGGTGCCCCTGGTGGATGGGGGGTGGGGGTGGTGGGAGACATGGGTTGGACATGGGTGGGGGCCTGCTGGCAGGTTCCCCACAGTGCTGGGGGTGGGGGTGGTGGGAGACATGGGTGGGGGCCTGGTGGAGGGTGTCCCTGGTGGATGGGGGGTGGGGGTGGTGGGAGACATGGGTGGGGGCCTGGTGGAGGGTGCCCCTGTGGGGTGGGGGGTGGGGGTGGTGGGAGACATGGGTGGGGGCCTGGTGGAGGGTGTCCCTGGTGGATGGGGGGTGGGGGTGGTGGGAGACATGGGTGGGGGCCTGGTGGAGGGTGTCCCTGGTGGATGGGGGGTGGGGGTGGTGGGAGACATGGGTTGGACATGGGTGGGGGCCTGCTGGCAGGTTCCCCACAGTGCTGGGGGTGGGGGTGGTGGGAGACATGGGTGGGGGCCTGGTGGAGGGTGTCCCTGGTGGATGGGGGGTGGGGGTGGTGGGAGACATGGGTGGGGGCCTGGTGGAGGGTGCACCTGGGGGGTGGGGGGTGGGGGTGGTGGGAGACATGGGTTGGACATGGGTGGGGGCCTGCTGGCAGGTTCCCCACAGTGCTGGGGGTGGGGGTGGTGGGAGACATGGGTGGCGGCATGGTGGAGGGTGTCCCTGGTGGATGGGGGGTGGGGGTGGTGGGAGACATGGGTGGGGGCCTGGTGGAGGGTGTCCCTGGTTGATGGGGGGTGGGGGTGGTGGGAGACATGAGCAGGTGTGCAGGGTAGTTCCCTGTGGTGTGTGCTGCCTGCAGGGGCCGTGGAGGGTGTACAGGTAATGCCTGGGAGCACACAGCCAATTCGCGTGTGGAACTTCCCGCGCACCATTAAATCCACGTACCCTGACTATTCACGTGTGGAACTTCCCGCGCACCCCTGCAATCCACGTACCCTGCCATATCGCGTGTGGAACTTCCCGCGCACCCCTGAAATCCACGTACCCGGCCATATCGCGTGTGGAACTTCCCGCGCACCCCTGCAATCCACGTACCCTGCCATATCGCATGTGGAACTTCCCGCGCACCCCTGAAATCCACGTACCCGGCCATATCGCGTGTGGAACTTCCCGCGCACCCCTGAAATCCACGTAGCCGGCCATATCGCGTGTGGAACTTCCCGCGTACCCCTGAAATCCACGTAGCCGGCCATATCGCGTGTGGAACTTCCCGCGCACCCCTGCAATCCACGTACCCTGCCATATCGCGTGTGGAACTTCCCGCGCACCCCTGAAATCCACGTACCCGGCCATATCGCGTGTGCAACTTCCCGCGCACCCCTGCAATCCACGTACCCTGACTAATCGCGTGTGGAACTTCCCGCGCACCCCTGAAATCCACGTACACGGACATATCACGTGTGGAAATTCCCGCGCACCCCTGCAATCCACGTACCCTGACTAATCGCGTGTGGAACTTCCCGCGCACCCCTGAAATCCACGTACCCGGCCATATCGCGTGTGGAACTTCCCGCGCACCCCTGCAATCCACGTACCCTGACTAATCGCGTGTGGAACTTCCCGCGCACCCCTGAAATCCACGTACCCGGCCATATCGCGTGTGCAACTTCCCGCGCACCCCGGTATACACGCACACGTTTATTTTTTCTCTCAGCGCGTGTCTGTGTTTGTGGGTAAAATGAAAGTGAAGGCAGCCTCCTCAGCTCTGCTTAGGCTGCAGTAAGCAAAAGCTCCCAGTAGGGGCTTTTGCTGCTTCTTTAGTGCCGCAAAGGCAGAGCCGAGGAGGCTGCCTGAATTCACAAAATGGATGTCCCCTAGAGCTTGCAATTTTAAAGTTTGAGCTTCATTTGCTCGAAACTTTGCATAGGGACTTAAAAAATATATATATTTTAGGTATTTGTTTTATCGTTACATCGTTTTGGCCAATAATATTTTCTGACCGAACCATTCCTTTAAGAGCGGTATCCCTACAAAATATCCCCACCAAAGACTATTTGTCTCGCCATAGGCAATATTTTTGGGGAGGATATTTTGTGGGAGCGGGGTTTGCGGGGGTATCCCCCGCACATTTTAAAATAATACAGGAATTGCAGGGGTGTGGGGTGTCCCCCGCAGGGTCCATGGGTCAATATTGCGGCAAAAATATGGCGATATTTTTGTATCGCGATTATTTTTGCAGGGATATTTATACATGGAACCTTATGAGCACCATGAGTAAGTTTACCTCATTTTCATGGGGTAGGCACCTCAATCAGTTGATCTCCTCATAAAATCTCATCCACACAGCGACTGGGTAGGCACTCCATATTACAGCACGAATCTTAGTAGCAAAGAGTACTTTCTGCAGCATGCCGTTTTCACAGATGATATGTTATATATGATATGATATATTTTGTTTGTATCGCTCTCGTACAAGTGTTTCAGAGTGCAACAAGGCAAGGGAGGGGAACCAGGGGAGAACAACAACAACGATTCTATGTGACATTGAGAAAGCGCAAGTGCATGGGAAAGATGGCTTCTGGTGCGTGTGAGTGATTGCCCAGCTACTCTCCTTAAAATGATTAACACATATCCACTTCTTTTATGTCTACACTGCTCTAACCTGAAGTGAATACAACTTGAATTTGAGGCATGTTTCACATATGTTATTTTAAGTGTTTTCTGGCAACACGATGTGACAGATTCTCAACAAACAGCGCAAATGAAAGGAGCGCAGAGAATGTGCTGGTCTCATTTGCACTGCTTTCAGAAATGCCCGGGAAAAAGAGAATTTCCCAGTTCGGTGGTTGGAAATACTAGTATGAGAGCTATGATTTAACCTCTGGCTGTCACACATCAAAACAAAATCATGACAGGATCAGAAATGATCCTGTCATGATTTGTGCCTCCCCCTGCGGCTATTTCAAAAGGTGCAGAGAGATGACCCTCATTTCAGAGGATTTAAAAGCACATTCCGTTTGTAAATTCGGGATGCGCTTTTAAATGCCCCATAATGACTCCTTATTTGCGCAAATGCACAAAGGAGAGGCAAAGTCAGGATGCGCATGAATTAGGCATATCCTTTTTTGGCGGAAGTGAGGAAAGGCACTAGCACGTCCCCTAACTTGCACCAAAATAATTTTTGCAAAACTGGCCCAATATATCCGTTCTTGGCTGTATGCAACCGTTGGGGGGCTTGTGATATTTTCCATAGTGTGTCTCACTTATGCTTCGAAAAATGTCAATGTTTTGGTTTTCGATTAAATATCAAATTCATGTGTTGAGACTCTCGTGCCGTATCTGTTGAGGAGTAAATGTGCATTTTGGTCTTATTTCAAGGTGCATGGCTGATGAGGTCTCGACTTGCGTTGCTATGTGAAAGTAGTTACGCTTTAATTTAATGAAAAGAGAATGATGCCTAATAAGGTTTTATACATAGTATGTTTGGTAGATGGTACATATGATATAATTTATAGAGAACTTTCAAATCTGTGTTGTTCAAATGTTTTAATGATATATTAAATGAGTTAGTTTGTATGATTGTGACTTTGTTGGTGCTAGGACCATGTTTTTTGCAATCAACTTCTCTATGTTGATGGTCTAAAAAAGATACCTTGCCGCTTCTTTCCGAAAGAGAAGCGGAAGGTGCATAATATGAACTCATTATTATCTGATTGTCCAAGCTATTTGATGTTGGTTTAGATATTTCAGAAACAGATACTTGGTAGCTTGTTTTAAAAACAAAATGTTATAGAAGAAATAGATCTTCTGGTTGGGTTTGGTTTCTTCTAGCCTGTTCACACACTATCATATTTATACCCATTTGAATCTCGTATTAGTTTATGAACTTTAGCTGCTTAGACTTATTTGGCATAAATCTCAATTTGTTTATCCAATTTATCCAATGGTAGACCAAACTGTTATGCTTTCTCTGACTACAATTTAGTGTCATGTTTATTGTTACAGTTGTAACTTCAGAAGTATCTATTTTAAATTGTGTTTAGGTTGGTACTGAGTGGATCACGTTCCTGTCTAGAGGTTATTTATAAACAATGAAAATTGCTCTTCACACACTCAATGTTAAGGGGTTGCTGGACTGTTGCCATCAGGCTGGTACTGAAATACCATAACTTACAATCACAGTTACAGAGTTGTCTTGTGAAATGTTCAATAATGTGTCTCTTTCATGCCTCAAGAAATTACAACCTTTTTTCGATTTAGATCAACATTTAAAATTCAGGACTCCGTGGGTCAAGATTTCTATGGTGTAAAAGCTCCTTTTGGTCTGAACTCATGGTACATGCTTCACTGATACTCTACTTGCCGTGTTATCATGTGAAGGCTGTTTAGCTTCAAATAATAAAATAAGGATTGATGGCTATTAATGTTTCAAAATAATGAATTTTCATAGCTGGTACATGAGATAATACGTTATTCAGAACTTTCAATTCTGAGTAAGCCAACATTTCTGATGATATATTGATGACTCAAATGTGATCCTGATATGCTTTCTTCTACGGGTCACTATTGTATCAGCAGCAAGAACGTTAACATTGTCAGAGTTACTATGCTGAATCTCACTGCAGGATCTGTTATACACCCCAGTCCCCAACCAACTAACCCTATAAACCATTATTCTATCAGGTCCCTGATATTCTACAGCTAGGGTAAGAGGGATTTGGATAAAACATTAAACTCAGAGACCATTTTTATCTCCATGTCCTCCGTTAAGTTTAATAAGAACATTACACATATGAAGACAATCTTTAGTAAATGAACTGCACTGTCTCCCTCCTATTATCTTCTCCTTGAGCACCCAAACACCCTGTCTACCTCTATGAATGTTCTTTTAGAAATCTGAGGTATATGTATGGGTGTTTTGATCAACGTTTGTTTAATGCGTTCTTCTTTAGAATTCCTTGCATTTTGTGGAAAGTCTAAATGGAGCTTTCAAGCCATGTAATAGTTCAAAGAACTATTAACTAACCTACATTAAATAACTAAAAATAATGATATCCCTCACTGGAGCTCTAACCAGGTTGACAACTAGAGAGGAACTGTGTCAGCAAGGTTTTGTTGGATGTGCCTTCTCCACTGTGAAATGAAAGGGGACTTCATCAATAGAGTGGATTACTATTTGACAAGCTGTGGCCACCGCAGGAACTCTAAAGACAGACTAAATGGGGAGCTAAAGCAAAGACCAATAGAAGGAAGAGACTGCTTGCAGTACTTTCACATCAGAACTAGTATCAAACAGAGATAATCCATTTCATGCCACATAAATGTTAATGCGGAATTGCAATTGGGAAATCCTACACTCTAATGATAAGCAGCCCAAAGTTTCTCAATCATTGAAGAAGATGATGAAGTGTATAGTACATCAAAGCAAACTGCTTTCTAAAGAACATTAAGACAACATCAGGAATCACTAGGAAACAGGTCTACTCAGGAGTTAAATCATCAGTTGACAGGCAGGTCCCGTGCCCCCGGAAGTGCCTCAGAAGTGCCTGTTGGAGCCTGCTGTGAGTCTGCTGTGTGCTGCCGAGTTCTGCAACAAGTTGTTCAGCTTCTGCAACACTTGCCTGCTTTCCTTACACACAGTGTGTTTCATCACCAAATACTAGTCTCAGAATCTAGTTTGAATTCCTACTTGGATATTCTTGGACTTTGGACTTTTGATGGTTTCTAAATTCATGCATTTCCTGAGTGTAATTTATTTTAGTGACACCGTCTGCCTGGCTCTGCCCCTTCTCCACAGGCAACTTCCTACATAAGGCACGGGAATGCGCCGCTGAGCAGGCACCCCCGGAAGTTCCACAGAAGTGTCTGTTGGATCCTGTTTGGGCTATGGGCGGCTTGCGGCTTACCATCTTTCTTTTTGGCACTCTGCTAGGTAAGAAATTCCTCAACAACAAGCTCGCCACTGCAGAGTTCAATTGAAGCACCTCCAATCATTGTCTAGCGACTTCATGTTTGTTTCTGATTGCATATATAATATGCGTAGCGTGTAGAACCTCTCAGGTTGTGATAACTTCAAAGAGCCTTAGCGCAATTACTATTGCAGCATTGAGGTAAAACATGTGCCGCATTTGGTTGTTATTCACTTTTTAGATTGTCACTTCGTAACAGGTGCGTAGTGAATTTAACCTTTCTCACGTTGATCAGTTTTACGGTCGTGCTCTGTTGTGATTTCCACAGAGTTCAGAACAATCTCTGGTTGCTTTTAGCTGCTGCTTGCACTGCACGGTACGGTTTGTCCTTTGGGCTTATATCCTGGCAACTTGCATTGCAAAGCTGTGTCTGTGTGACAGTTTTTTTCTTCTTCCTTTACTTGTTTGTAAGAATTCTGACATGGACAGAAGTCGGAGGAGCGGTAAATGGCTCCTTGACCCTCCAACGAAAACAGCTAGCTGCCCCTAGCTGCCCCATTCAAGTCATATTATACCAGACTCTGTGCTGCAGGATTTGTCCAATGGTGTACATGTTGACAATGCGGTTTCCAATACTGGACCCGCGCCCTCAAGTGTCAGGTCTGTCAGCCCACACTGTGCTATCTTTACACAGACCAAAGCCCTAGTTCATATGGCTGTGACTCCTCCAAAGGAGAAAAATATCTTCTCGCTAAAAGAAGTAAATGATGCTGTTCTACCTACTTCGGAATCATCTTCCAATCGATTAAAACATGACATCTCTTTCACGTGTAATTCTCATGAAGGATTTCATGCTCCTATCTCAGATATTTCGATGCTTGCCCCAGTTGTCATGACCGTGCCTGACAAGCGAGTTTGTCTTTCTCTAGGTCCTTCAACTCCAGTGGCAAGATCCTCTGCACACCTTGAACAAGTGCATTTTCACAAATCCAAATTACACAGCAACATGAGCCGTTCCTCCCTAGGTGTGACTTTCCATCAAGTGGCCATAATTCTGCACCTATGACGACAAGTTATCCATCCTTTTGTGGTCCAGGGGCCAATATCGACACTAATCAGCCTTATATAACGGATCATCCAAATCCTGCCATGTCTAGTAATGTTCACTTCGCACACACCCAGCGCCCACAGGCTTCCATGCCCTTTTGCCACATGAAGAATCTCTTATTGACTTAAATTACCATAACAAACAACACTTTCCTGTATTGACTCGTATCCTCAATCTGTTGGATAAGGGGCATGAGACTACACATTATGCTGTCAGAGAACTGAACGTTTCCATTTCGAACATTCTTGCCAAACTCAATAAACTTGAACAATTCATGTTTGCACAAGGGTCCTTTCACACTGCTCACACAAAATGCACACAAAGGGCTGCGATGGCTTGCGAAACAGTTTGGGATTTCCAGGGCTCTGCTGGTATCACATCCAATCAGTATACACAAACATATGATTTTACCCACATATCCAATGGGCTTATAAGATCTTATGCAAAAGTGGTCCAAGGTGAGGACAGCCACCTGCCGCATTCCGCAGAGACTCATGAGATTGATCATGTTGAGGTTGTGAAGCTACAACACAATAGAATTCTGCAAATTGAAGAATTGTTGATAGAGGCCAATCTAGGACCTTAATGTCTGGCCTCTGCAGCCTCGAGTATACCCGCAGGCACACTTGAGACGCCTCTTCAGGAATCTTCTGATAGCCCTTCCGCAATAACTGATCTTCTTGATCAACAATTGGGTGCAGTTGGAGATACTGTTGAAAACACAGAGACAACAACACAACAGGATCGCTCTCAGCACTCCAAACATCATCTTTCACGAAAAGCTAAAAGATTACAACTGAGGGCCCAAAATAGAAGGCTGCACGCTAAAAAAATCAATTCCAATAACATCACTAATGTGTCCTCCAATACAAAAACTAAAAATATACCCACCAACAAGATCAAGTGGCACAACTCCAATATAGAAAAATGTGCAACATCTCACTTGATGATGCAGCTGTTGACTTGAATCAGCTCAATGATGAAAGCAACATGTTGCCTCAATTAAAAGGAGTTGACCTGCAGAAGCAAAATACTATTGCACCTAATGTAATTCTACAATCTGCCAATTCGCAAGCGTCAATTCCACAAATTGCTCCTGTACATCAAGTGACACCTTCTGCTCACTTGTCCAGGTGTCCAGAACCTAATGTACCCCTTACTGAAACTCAACTGTCTAATTTTTTTCAGCTGACTCAAAACAAAACGTCTACCAACGTCGATCCGCTTGATGCTGTCCTCACTTTCAATACTCCACAAGTCAAGGTTCCTATGCTGTTGACTGTTGCACATTCCCAAACAGAAATCTATATTAACACTGAGCAAATAACTAATTTGCCATCTTCAAATTCTGCTATACTTGTAGGTGATATGCACGGAATAGGGCAACGCCTGACTTCCTCCATGACAAATATTATCTCCAAGGGGGCAACCAGTTAATTTGTGCAGGATGATATCGGCGGGGACCCACAGTCCTCAATCCTTAATTATCTGACCACTAGCACACATCCATCACTGCTCACATTTGTGGATGTTCCTGTTGAAATGAAACTTATTCTTGGATGGGTCAGCGATGCGACTCTTAATGGCAGGCATGAATCAATCGTTCCTATTTTATGAAAACATTCCATCAAATTCCACCTGTCCATAATCTCAACTCAGAAGATGTTGAGTGGGTAAAGCTTGCACTTCACAATAATCATGGGTGGACTGGCCCATAAGTAACTCTGGAGATTTCCCGGTGGGCCTCTTCACCCTGGGCCTCTTTTGTGTGCTATTTTCAAATTTTCCCATAGGAAAAGAGTTGGGCTTCCTGAAAATGTGTAACATGGGGCCACTTTGAAAATTATGTCCAGGGCCTCTTTTGCTGGGGTTATCAAGCAGAATTATCACTGCTCGGCCTTGAACTACAAGTATTTTTGTCCATGGATGACTCACAGACATTTCTAGAGTTCATGCAAATCTCCAAACAGGAGAAGCTTTCCATAGGGTCAGACGGTTTGCTTCCTAAAGCTTTCAATGTCCAAATGCTAGGTCAATTGGAATCCTTTGCCAATCCAATAAAGGGCTTTGCCTGGTTGGAACCGTACATTAAGTCGGTGTCCAACGATGGCAAACGTTGGGAAATTCGTAATTTGCTTTTTTTTCAATATTATCTTGGAACTGCTGTGGTTTTAAAAATGAGTCCTCTTGGGACAGTTTGCTTCCATTCACAAAGATACTGTCTTTTATTTGGTTACAGGAAACAATGCATATGTCAGACATTGACTTAGATGGTTTCACCTAGTTTAAACATTTTGCTAAACGTAGTATGCTTGGACGTCCATCTGGTGGCTTTGCCATACTGATCCATAATAGCTTGAGACTCACTTCGAATTGTATTCACTCCACTGACAACGTTATGGTCGTTGAAGTGATCATTAAGGGCGACTCACAACTGTGTCTCTTAATTATCTCACTATATTGGAATCCCAGTGCCACAAAACAGGCATCAATACTGGCAAATTTAAACTCAGTGCTTTCAGATGCAATACTGCGCAATCAAGAGTATGAGATAATCATTGGGGGGGATTTTAATTCCACTCTGATAATGGGCGATCACAACCAATCTAAGGTGCATAAGAGCGTGTATGGTAATCTATGTATTGCCAGAGGCTCTCGCTGGGGGCAATTTCTGTAGGATTGGGACATCTACATAATCCCTCCAGCTTTGCATCAACCAGCTTTCACTTGGCAGACAGGAACTTGTATATCAACTATATATTACATTGGGTTCTCTTGTGTGCTCAAAGGCAGCAGCAGCCCTGTTATCATTGCCAACCCTCGGTTGGGAGATCATATGATCCTAAATTGCAAAGTCCACATGCCCATTCAGTGCTTTAATTCACATTCCACTTTGTCTTTATTGCAATCCCACAGACATGCGCTCTCAATTTGCTGGAATCCAGGTTTGTGTAGGCAATTTACTGCCTTGGTCAGTCGTGACCCTGGGTTGTGAAGGATGGTTGGTCTGTGTAATTGTTGCAGGAGAAGGTGGTAGAGTGGAATATACAAACGATACAATCTCATCTGCAGACCTTGGCCTCTCAAGAGCAACCCTCTGAGGCCTCTCTTCATCTAAACACATTTTCGAAAGCAATTGCAGTACTCAAATGTTCCAAACATTGAGATCTCAGATGGCTTAAATCAACATCCGTAGTCGTTGCCTCTCATGTGTTGGGCCCCTTTTTTATCTAGATATAAAATGGATTTGAAAAAGATTCAATTTCAACAGCATTTGGTAGATAACCAGCCATTTTTTTTATCACCTATGTAAACGCAATATTAAAGACATCTGGACCACCATGAGAAATCCGACAGGCAATTGGACTTCCAGCTTTGACTCTGCAATAGCGACCTGGACAGAGTTCTTTAGGGCGAAATATCTATTACCGCAGGGATACTCCCGTTTTGAAATTAATAGTCTTGCTAAGAGCATCATTTCAAAATGTCCTTGATCATTGCAAGATGTGCAATGGGCGATTCATAATCTCAAGTTTTCAATGGTTTGCCCCCTTGTGTCCTAAAAGAGGACCCTTACTTTTGGGAAAAACCTTGAAGTACAGATTTGACATTATTTTCCAAATGAAAGGCATTCCTCCATCTTGGCTAACGTCAATTATTATCCCTTTACACAAGAAAGGTCACATTGTAGATCTTTCCAATTTCCGCTCCATTGCACTCATTGATGTCTCTGCCAAGGTTTTTGGCATCCTCATATTAAATGATCTGAATCAGTTTATTACAACTCACCACATCCTGTCACGCTACCAAGTTGGCTTCCGGAAATCAATGTGCACCAGATTTAATGCTATCATTTTAGCCCATCTCTTAGCATCCTCTCATCAGTCCCAAAGCAGCCCCATTTATAGGGCACCTCTGGATATGCCTTCTGCTTTCGACAGCGTCATCAGAGGTTCCTTGTGGAATAAAATGCTTGCCTTTGGTATACCAACCCATACTGTGGCCATTATAGCTCTGCTACACGATCAAACAAATTACAGAGTTCGTATAAACCAATCCAGGCTGCTAACTGAAGCAATACCCTCCGAAATTGATGTCAAACAAGGATGCAATTTAGCATCAATACTTTTCAACCTGTATCTCTCTGGCGTTGATCAAATCTGGAATACTTCCAATATTTTTCTGGTAAAATTGAGAAGTCTGCGCCTGCACTGGCTTGCTTTGGAGGATGACATCATCTTGTTCAATCGCACACGCTTTGGCCTACAAAACAAACTCAGTTTATTTTTCCTATTTGCCAAGCAACACAATTTAGTCACTAGCCCCTCCAAATCAAACATTCTTGTTTTCTCCAATCAAATGGTCTATTGATCAGAATCCAATTCAGCGCACCTTATGCATGACCTATTTGGGCTACAATCTTTCTGATGCCAATTATCTTAAAATGTGGCAGAGCTCACTCACCACCAAGGATGCACAAGTCACATCTCAAATAAAACTCATATTTCACAGGCACTGTACATTTTCTCTCATGCCCATAATAGACTTCTATGTCATGAAAGTGGAAGCGATAGCACTTTATGGATCAGACCTTTGTCTATTGGACATTGGTTCCATCTTAAATAAAGTGCAAGGCAACACATGGAAAAGGGTCCTTGGCCTTCCTAAGACATTACCTAATGCCATTCTTATTCATGAGCTTGGCCTTTCCTCTGTAGCTTTAAAATTTTACTGGAGGATGCTTACTAATTATGGCAAGATGCTATACCCCCGGCCAACTCGCTCTATGAAGACCTTGCCACCATGCTCTCTAAATCCCATCCAGCTTCGATTGACCTCTACAACAGTCAAATGAAGTCTCTGCTAGCCGCAATTGCAATGGTACCAAATGATCTCCTGGTACAGCCCGCCTTAGTAAAAAAAAGGCATTTTCTCAATGACTGGTCCAACACTTCAGATTGTAATGTGTGGTACAAATCGTACGCTGAATACGCTCAATTCAGGCATAGACAACATCCATGCCTCCCGTATTTAGGGACTACTTCACAGAGTGTTTTCCAATGGGGTTTTGCCATTATAAAACGCTTCTGTGAATTATGTCCTTAGTATGCTTTCCTTGCCACAAGGTTAGAAGTCTCTATATGAGATTCAGACTTCATTTATTGCACACTAGTGCTCATATTAAACATTGGCGATCTAAAAAGGCTTTATCCTCCGATGGATTGTGTTGATTCTGCCATTTGCATGATGATTTAGAAGCTTTGAAACATCTTGTATTATTCTGTAATTATTTTGACATTCAATGCAATCAAATGTTTGGTAAATTTCTGTGCGATGCATCCCCCTTCTCACACAATTTATTGTGAATACGGTGCATGTGGGGAGCAAACAAGTCATTAATTCTTTCTCTCACACACCTTCTTCATTACATTCAGGCAAAATTAAATGAATTTGAAGACTGACCAGCTCTTACAATATCCAGTATCAATCTGGTGGTAAAAGGCCTGCACCTTATGATGTACTTAGGCAAGAATATTTTCTTGTATGCTTACATTGTTTGTTGCTTACATGTATTCATCTAGGCCTATTTGTATTCTTGTCAATTTGCGCAAGTATTTTGATTACTATTTGCAATCATTGCTTTCATTGCATCAACATTTCTTGTGTTCTTTGTGAATTTTCGCAAGCATATTCTCTTTTCTGTTCCCATTGTGTGTTGCTTAAAAATATGTGCTTAGGTGTTTTGTAAGCCGGTCAAGTGGCACAGCATCGTGCAGAGCTTGCTAACGCAGGTTCGAATCCCGGCGGGGCCAAACTCAGCCTTTCATCCTTCCAATGTCGATAAATGAGCACCACACACCTAACTGAGGGCTCGTAGCGCTATATAAATGCCTTATTATTATTGTATTTTTGTTTATCTGTGTGAGAACTGTGATTATTATTTGCAATCATTCCTTTCTTTACTTTTAAATTTTGTGTGTTCTTTGGGAACTTTCACAAAAATATTATTTTTTTATGTTCACATTGTCACGTTCATATATGTGCTTAAGTCAGCAAAAATTGTCTTCAAATTTTATAGCTTGGATTTTCTTTATTTTATAATGCAGCTTTGTTCCTCTTTATTCGCATTTGCTATTTGTTTTGATGTGTATGTTCATGGATTGTGTGGGAAATATTGACCCACTCAGATGTGCCTCACCACATTACTTGCGGCATTGGTGCAAAAAACAGCAAAATGGCTGCCCTAACTCCTGTCCATGCCAGGATCTCAAAGTTGCGTTTTTACAACCCCAAAATAATGGCTGCATCACCCTGCCACACACATCTAACAGAGTACACACCGCAGGAGTGTGGCAGTGTGCTCTGCAACATTTTTCTACAAATTAAGTGAAAGAGGCAGCAAGGCAGCATTGCCTTTCTGGAAAGCTCAAAATTTCCATTTAAAAATGACACCTTTTTCAACCTTAAAAGTGCTGCTTGCCGCTAAACACATCAATTTCTCATGAAACTACTGTGATTGAAAAACCCCTGCCATGTCTAGGATCATTCATCATGTCTCAGAGGAACGACAGCTCCACTAAAAAGCAACTTTGAAAAATCAACCAAAGACTCTGATTTCACTCGCAATGAAAAGCGCACATATATTTCTACAATGTATCAAACATCTGCTGTCTTCAAAGAACTTCTAACTATCTAAGGCTGGTTAGTTTCATGTATCATTGTGCTGATAAAACTCATGCTTTCAGGAAAATGACTTTGGTTGCAAAGGCAGTGTTTACAAAGACAGATGGGGCTGCCAAGTCAAATTTAAAAAGAAATAAATGTTATTAGTTGTTAACACATGCAGTAAAATGTGCTTTTGCTGATTGAAGAAAAATTGACCTATTTAAAAGTAAATTGCTGGGTGAAGGCCTGCTTACTTAGCAACATAAAGGATTTGTTCCTGGTAAAAGTACACCTATGAGCTGTTTTGATTCCACCGATTTTGTTTAAGTCAAGATTTAAAATGAGAGAATGAAGGCTAAAACTCATAAGCTAAGTTGGCAAGCTATAAAAAAAAACTGCTCTTCAAGTTACAGCTCTGTAACTTCCTTCAGGAAGGAAGACACACCATAAACTCCTGGCACAGGAAAGCACTAATTGTCAGCTTGAAAGACTTTGAATGGACCTGGACAAAGGGACTTCACATGATCATCAGACATTTGTCTTTGCTCTAGGCTAGGACAATATCAGTCCTGGGACTCTCAACTGTCAAGTGTGAGGGGCAATAAAACTTAAATCAAGAGAGAGGCCCCTCATCCTGCTTCAAAGAAACTGCCAGTTGGTGTTAGCTGGGAAGAAAAAAATGGCAAACAATGACTCCCATTTGTCGTAAGACTATTGTAGAAAGAAATTTAAAAAATGTATATCTCAGCTGTCAAAATTGGTAAAAAACAGGAATTTTCCCAGCGTAAAAGTGGAATCGTGGGCTGTGTTTGAAAACTTGGTAGAACGCCGTGACACACACTGGACAGAAACGGTGATATATGTTTTATTACCAAAAAAGCATCCATGTTGCAAATATCAAATTGTGTACATACATCCCTGGGGACAATTTGCATCAGTGTATAAAATTGGGGATTTGTGGACCAAATCTTAAATGTGTAAAATTACCAAAATGTGTCAGTAAGGCAAAACAAGGTCGCAGATATGGGAGGTTTGGACTAATCTGTGCTGCACCAAATATGTAACCTGTTTATCTGATTAACTAAGAGGTGGCAACTGCATAAATATCTGTTTTTGGCAAAATCGGATTTCCAGTAAAGGAAATGTGGGAGTTTCTAAATACAGTAAAAAATCACCTCATAAGGAGGACATCACTTTTCTGATATCCAACCAATTGTGAGCAAGGCGGAGACTATGCCCTTGCCCAATCCTTTTGTTAGGGGTGTGGGTAGTGAATCCTGCCCCTGTCATATACTGTAATGATGTCATTTGACATTATAAATAAGGGCCCCTGACTAGCACACACACACACACACCCACACACACACACACACACACACACACAAACACACACACAAAGATTCCTGATTCCTAAGCCGGCGTCCTGTTCTGTCTGTTCCTGTCTTCATCTTGCATCTATCCATCTAAACTCCAAAACCAACAACATGGCCAAGCAACTGCTGATCCTTCTTCAGCTAGGCCTCCATTCTAAAATAATTCTTCCCCGCTGAGTTTGTTCGGCTGCCCTGTGTTAGACCAGATCCGTGTGGTGATCCAGAGAGCTGACTGTCCAAAATCCAAATTAAAAGTGGACTGTGATATCAATAGGAACCATAGAAACATAGTAAACCTTGCCTTGCTTTGTTCCAGCCCAATCTCTAAGTCTTCCAATACTCATCCTGATAATTGTGATATTGTCAGAATCATTCCTGAAACCCTGCTTTGATTCCTTGTGTTAGCGCCAACTTCTTTCATAATTTTGTCTTGTGAAATCCTAAGCCCTTAATCCTCCCTTGGGTAATCGGACTGGGTCCACCAGGGCAGGCGCGGAGGTGCTAGGGTTGATTCCGCGGATCAGCTCTGGTGCTTACTGTGTCTCAAGCTGGTAGCCTAGCCTGAATGCCCTAGTGTAAAGTAAAACTTTCCTCGTTAAAAATTGATTTCTGTTCCTTATTCGCACCTTTATTTTCCAAAAACGCACCTCACTAGATCTTGCATAACTCACTCAATTTAACAGCTAGAGACCTCATCCAGATTTATAATATTTCACCCGTTTTTTATTAGAAACCGTTTGGTTAATTTCATGCGGGAATGAGCATTTTTGCAAAGTTTTACATGTGTTATCTTTACTGTCAATTATCTTAAACCTTCCATTCATTTTCTAAATGCATGATTTTGCTCAATCTATTGCTTATGATTGCTTGTAACTTTCCAGTGTTGCTCCCATAGAGAATTGTACTTATTTAAGGATATTTGCACACATTCTTTGTTTTATTCAGCCATTTATGAGTGTCACTTTAACCTTGCAAAGGTTCAAATCCTTTTTTCTCTCTTGTTTGGGGAGGGAAGGTTGGATTCGAATTCTGCTTCTTATTCCTCATTCTTGATTACCTGCTACTTCCTTATATCTATTTAGAATTGTGTTATGTACAAAGGGAGGCTTTCACATAACCAGTAGTTTAAAGGTAAAGAACCTTTTATTTGCAAGTTGATGACATAAGACGACCCCCAGCAGGAGGAGTACAATCTTCCCACTAAGGCCCTGCTTCTTCACTGGCTCTCCTTGGAACCCTGCTACATAAGATGCAGTTCTATGTTCTATAGTATCTAAGTGACAATAGACATAGTGAAGGAAATATTATACACTCATGGTTTAACAGGTAAACATTGGAAACACTGCACATCCTAACACCTCTCCTCCTTAAACATAACAAGTAACTGTGTGGGTGAGGACCCACTAAAATTGAAACCTGTAAAACACATATTGAACAACTGAAATTGAAACCTGTAAAATAAATATTATACACTCGTGGTTTAACAGGTAAAACATTGGATGCGCTGCAAGTCCTGGCACAAATCAAGAGCATAGATATATGACATCTAGTGGTTGATTAGGTAGAGTCACAAGAAAGTCCCTGTCTCCAACTAACTGAAGACAAATTAACATTGAAACGGAAAAGCCACCCTTTCCTTATTCCAAATAGCTCCTCCTTTGACCAACACTGACGAACCCAAGTCTTTCACAACTTGCTTGGGTTCAGAAAACAACGAGGCTCCTTTACGAACTTTGGTGGGGAGCTTGACTTTAATCCAATCACCCTCTTTGACCTTGAGTTCCCTACAACAATTCTTCTGATCATACCTCTCCTTGGATCTAACTCCAGCTTCAAAAATTCTCCTTTTTACACTCTCTAGATCCACATCCACCATTTTTGATTTGCCCATCCAACCTGGACATAAATGAGTATTTGGTTTTCTTCCTCTCAAGATCTCAAATGGACTCACGCCTGTGACACTATGGGTAGTTAGCCTATACTGGAACGTGCGTTCCATCACTGTTCTCACCCAATCTCCTCCAGTAGCCACCGCTATCCTAATAGCCTCCATCAGAGTCCTATTAAATCGTTCCACACACCCATTACTCTGGGGATGATATAAAGAAGTATTCACCTGCTCAATCCCATGATTCTCTAAGAATTCTTTAAACTCTCTGGAAACAAGTTGGGTCCCATTGTCAGACAAACATTTTCTTGGAAACCCTTCTCTCCAAAACAGTTGTTCCAAAAATCTGATTATACTACTACTGGATATGTCCTTGAGTACACATACCTCCGGCCATTTTGATAATAAATCTATGACTACTAATAGGTAGCTATCTCTGCCACCACCAATATTAAATGGACCGAGGAGATCCAACGCAATTTCGTCCCAAGGGACACGCGGGGACTCCCTCACTACCATGGGAACTTTTTGCACTTTCAAGCCTTTGTTTCCCTCAATACATTCCACACAGTCTTTGACTTGTTCCTCTATGTCCTTGTCGATACCAGGCCACCAAAATTCAGACCTCACAAGTCCCTTCGTCCTGGCCAGACCTAAATGCCCAACATGGGCCAACTCCAAGACAGACTTCCTCATACCGACTGGCACAACCATCTGGTGACCCTTGTATAAATAACCATCCTGAATCCATAGCTCCTCCCTCACTTTGGCAAAACCATTCATCTCGCCCCTGTGGCTCTTAATTTTACCTTCTGCAACCAGAGCAAGTACTCCTTGATATACAACATCCTCCGTGCAAGACACATCCCACTCACTTTTCTTTAATGTTTCATGCACCTGGAATATTTCTGCACTCTCCTCTGAACTTGTAAAGTCACTATCGTCAGAAATTTCCCTCTGGACAGATCTAGACAAGGCGTCTGCAACCACATTAACCTCCCCCTTTACGTGGAGCATGGTATACTGTAACCCTTGCAATGCCGTGACCCATTTCATAATGCGTCTTGACACTCCCTCCAAACCACCTTTTGTAAAAATTCCAACCAAGGGTTTATGGTCAGTGCAAATGGTGAAACTCCTCCCCCACAAGAATCTTTTAAATTTCTCGACACCCCAAACGCATGCTAGAGCCTCCTTCTCAATAACTGAATATCTAGATTCTGGGCCCTTCAAAGACCTGGACGCAAAAGCCACAGTCTGTAAACCTGTCTGATCCTCCTGCATCAGAACAGCCCCAACACCATAATCACTGGCATCAACAAAAAGCAATGTGGGTTTACTTTCCTCAAATATTTTCAAAATGGGAGCATTGACAATAGCCTCTTTTATCATCAAAAATTCTTTCTTGCACCGGTCACACCATTTAAAAACGACTCCCTTGCGAGTGAGAAATCTCATATTCCTCGACATTTCTGCTAACCCCTTGACAAATTTGCCATAAAACTCCACCAGTCCCAAAAATGATAGTATGTCCCCTTTAGACTTAGGCTCCTCCATTCTTTTTATGGCCTCAATAGCCTCCTCCTTGGGTCTAACCCCTTCCCCAGTGATCTCATGACCCAGGTACACCACTTTGTTGGCTTTAAAAGTACATTTTTCCAAGGCAACGGTGAGGCCTGCCTCCTTCAAAATATCCAAAACTCTTTTCAAACGAACATCATGCTCCTTCTCATCGCTCCCACATACAAGAACACGCCTGTGACACTATGGGTAGTTAGCCTATACTGGAACGTGCGTTCCATCACTGTTCTCACCCAATCTCCTCCAGTAGCCACCGCTATCCTAATAGCCTCCATCAGAGTCCTATTAGGATAGCGGTGGCTACTGGAGGAGATTGGGTGAGAACTATGTTCTATAGTATCTAAGTGACAATAGACATAGTGAAGTAAATATTATACACTCATGGTTTAACAGGTAAACATTGGAAACACTGCACATCCTAACAAATTGATTATTTAGGGGTTGAGGAATATTGCAGGGGGAAATACTAACTTAAGTGCTATCTTTCCAAACAAGCCAAAAGTGTTCTATTCGCTGGTGTTTATCAACTGTGTTGCCAATGGGTTAATTAAAGTGCATTGTCCACATTCCTATTTGTTATTGTCACCACATTGATGATTGCTGCCCCATATATTAAAAAGTGTATGATTTTCTTGAATTTCTAAACAAATAAATACATATTACCTTTACCAACCAGCCTGGTTCCTGGTCCACCATGACCCAGGGTATTTGAAAAAATGGTGTGAAATGAGTGGTGTATCTTTCAAATATTGAACCTATATATAACAAAATAAGCATTTCAGTTGTGCGCTGCATACTAGGCTGAGACCAGGGTGTATCGCCTGTATGTATGTTTGTAAAGGTGTTTCCACACCAAATCCGAATAAAAGAAAATAATAATAAGAAAAAAACATTCCAAAACCAACACAATGGCTTCCCGATGGTCTCTGTGTTACTTCTGAATCCCTGAAACTGTCATCTTGGAGTGGAGCTGGAATCTGTAGAAATAAGTTGTTACGGATAACAATTTACACACATGCCCCCACAATAAGAGGTTGTCAAACCTTCTCATCCTCCATTCATGTACAAATATTCCTGATTTAAGGACTGGAATACACAGACGCCCCAGGGAAAGGTCAATACTATGTTTCCTGGCTCTACCTCGCCTCAAAGTCCCTTCATTAGTGCTAGGTTTTCTAGGATGTTGACAATGATTTGAATGAATGCAAGCACTTCTGCTTCCTTCCAATGCTTCTCTGTGCTATACCCGTTCCAAAACTATTAAGTCCCACCATTGTCTTCAAACTCTCCCAGAGTACAAAATTGTCGGACCATCACATTCATATGATAAATCTTCAACAGCAGGAACCCCAGAGAGCTGAACATCTGGTAGGTCTTATTTATCTACGAACACTGGATGTGCTTTTGCAGGCCTGGTCAGACTCTAATCGGATTCAACATTTTCTCCACCTGAAAAGAAGAAATGAACCATGATTAAATTGACTTTTTCTTTTAAGTTTCAGACTATTACCAAACCGTGGGGCTCATTATGAGTTGGGCGGTAATACCACAGTTATTCCACCTTGGTCGGAATTACCACCATATTACAACTTGGCTGGGGCGTGCACTCACTATTGGCGGTAATAGTAATTCTCTCTAGTGGAATTACCACCAACACAGGGCTGAATCAACCCCTGTAAAGGCATACAGGTGCCAGAAATCAAGCCACAGGTGCACCCAATCCACTCAAGAAGGGTACATAAGGCGCACACATTCCCCTAAAACACTTTCCAACCCCATGCTGCACACTTGCTATTGCTCCTGCTCCATTTTGAGCTGCAGAGGCAGAAAGATCAGCACAGGCACAGAGTGCAGAGAGGAGGAATAGAAGGGGGAGATGCCATGTAAGGCAAACAACCATTCGCCGAATCACGCCATCACCCTGGACCTTGACTGACAACCAGCTCATCACCCTGTACCGGTTAAACAGGGAGACCATAGCTGAGCTGCTCACCTTAATCCCGGGTGGCATAGAGAGCAGGATCAACATAAGGACAGCCATACCTCCACTGCTGAAGCGTGTGTCGGTCCTGCAATTCCTGGTCAACTGGCAGCTTCCAGCACACTGTGGGCATGCAGCATGGCTTGTCCCAGCCCAAATTATCCAACGTGTTTGTGCAGGTGCTGGAAGCCCTCCTGTGCCATGTCACCCAGTACATCTCTCTGCCTACCATCCAGGCACAGGAGCATGCCATAAAGGCACTTTTCTATGCAGTAGACCATATGCCCAACATCACTGCAGCCCTGGACTGCATCCATGTGGCATTGGTGGTCTCCAAGGAATCTGAAGAGATATAACGCAGCCAGAAGCAGAATCACTCCCTCAATGTCCAGGTCTCCTGCGATCCTGGCCTCTTTATAACACACTGGTGGGTCTGCTTCCCTGGTTCCACTCGCAGTGCCATGGTCCTATGGAACAGCACATTTCCTGAATACATTGTGAGGCACAGAGGGCAATGGGCGTGGATATTGGGAAACTACAAGTGCATTCACACAAAGTAAACTTGTATGATTACTGTAAAAGATATCTTAAAAGGTGGGTACATAGCCACAACTGAACAATGCATGCCCTGTCAAAGCCATGTACATGCAGGAACTGCACCTCACCACACCCATGACAGCCTACAATCCACAGGACTAAGACATGGCCGATAATGCTGTTTGAAGTCGCAAATGCATTTTGCCCCAACAGGGGACACACACACACACACACATCGAACAACATTGTCCCACACGGCACCAAAGAAATGTAATACTCGAAGTTGTAATGCCATGTCCTTGGGTACATGAAACCATCATGGAACAGACACAGGCAACATAAACATGCAGAGGTACAACTAACCAACCATCAGGGCACATGCATTAGAGCAATGCACAGGCCCAACACAGGCACCATGGCATCCTGCTATAACAAATACAGACCCTGAAGTAGCAACAGCTGCCCATGGGCTGAATGCATGGTCTTTCACGACAATGCAAATACTGAATGATTCCACATGTACAGACTGTGATTGTAAGCTATATTGTGCAACAGTACTCAGAGAATGCATGCACAGAATATCCATCAGCATGCCATTGTAAAAGGCAACGCATCCACAATGCTATGGGACTGACACCTATGACTGCTGCCCTTGCTGATGACCCTGGATACCCCGAATTACCATGGCTAATGACACACATGTGTAATACACAGACGCCAGAGGAGGTGGCCTATAATGAGGCGCATGTCCGTACCAGGCTCAGCATACAGCGTGCCTTTTTCCTGTTGAAGGCTTGTTTCCAGTGCCTACACCGGACTGGAGGGGCATTGATGTACTGGCCAGAAAAGGTTGGGCAAATTTTTCTTGCCTGTGGCATGCTGCACAACATTTGCCTTAGATAGAATGCCCCCTATCCATTGAGGTGGAAATGCCACCTCCAGAAGAGGAGGACACACTGCCTGTTGGTGATGCACTGCCATGCAGTGGGTGGGAAGAGTGCAGGGATGGATGTCTGGTTTGGCAAGAACTGATGGACAATTGTGTTTGTGCACATTGATATACACATGCTGCCCCCCCACTGTAAATATAGTCACGTCATGAATTTAACACATGTACACAATAAGGAATGTCCTAGCATTGCTTTGAGAAAACAATTATTTAATCTTGAAATGTGCAAAAACCCTCCTCCTTTCCCTCACAACAGCACCATCCCCAACACACTTCCCCCGTCCTCCCCTTCCTCACAACACCATCCCCGTCCTCCCCCGCCCCTATCCTCCCACCCACAATGCCATCCCCAACACATCCTCCCCATCCTGGTCCCTCCCCACAACACCATCCCCAACGTACCCCCCCACAACTACCCTTGTAAAGTACAAATGTAAAGTCACGTGCGTGGCCTCTTGCCCTTACCAGTCTCCACCAGATTTGGAGCCAGATTGTACACAGAGCCGCAAGAGCATGCCTGCCTGCATTGCCTCAGCAAAGGCTGAGATGCTCTCTGACATTTCCCTCAACCGCTGTTCGATGACAGTCAGGACGGAAGATGTTTCAGCTGACTGTTGTCTGTCCCACTCCATGGAACCTCACAATCCTCTAAGAGGCACACTGCAAACAGTCAAGTTTGGCCTGAAGGTGTTGGACCCATGTGTCTGGTGTCTGCAAGGGTCTACAAGCGCACCTGGCGCCACTCCTTGCATCAAGCCTCCTCCACATGGCATCCTGTGTAGCATGGAGTATGGGTTGAGGGCTATGGGCAGGGCTGGGGCTGAAGCAGAGTGAGCCATATGACCTGCCATCAGCATCATCCTCTGACTTCTGGCTGCGCAGGCCAAGTGGCTGGTTGTCCAGCTCAGGTGATTAGAGTATCTCATGGGCCAGGAGGGTGGCTGCATGCAAAGTGACATCTGCGTGCCTGCCAGCATCTGACTCCACTGTCACATTCACAGTGAATAGCTGTTGGGGGGAAGATGCAGGTGCTGTGGGGGCAGTACCTGCAGATGGGTCTTTATCGCTGCCATGGTGTGCCAGGCTGGCACTGTCACGTGGGGCGCTGCTGGGCCCTGGTGTTACAATCTGGTCCTTTCTCTTTCCCTTCCCATTGCTGGGCTGCACAGGGATGGTGGCTGTTGCTGATATCCTGGAGGCCCAGCCATGGGATGTTGATGGACCTCCATCCTCCTCCTCCTGCGTTGCCTGTGAACCTGTTGGGTGAACAATGACATGCTGTTACTCGGTTTATAGTCATTTAGTCAAAAAAAATAATGTTGAAAGTCAAAATATAGAAAAAAAAGTTGAATTTCTTTTTCAATACGTTTTTTTTCGAAATGGGGGGGTTCCCCCAACCCGCCTTTTTTTCTATTTTTTTTTTATTTTACCCCTTTTTTGTAGTTACCGAACCCAGAAAATACATATAAATAAAAAAATAATACATTCAACTTTTTTTTCAATTTTTTTTGTGGACATTTTTGTCATTCAACTTTTTTTTCGACTATTTGACTGACCACCCTGTTACTCATCATGCCTACTTGTACCTGGCTTGCTAGTCACACATGCTACATGGTTGAGGGCTAACGTGGTCTGAAGGGTATGGTCGATTGCAGGCCAATGCATATGGCCACAGCAAGGTGGGGGTAGTGTGTGCTGAGGGTGTTCACCCCATTGGCATGTGCTCATTGTCTCTTGTGCTGCCAAGGTGGCCTGTATTTACGGTTGTGCTGGGGGTCCACTTTGACACTTGGCCTTTCTCAGCAGACATGGGTGCATGTGCTCCTTTACATATTCATACTGCTGTGCAAGGGTACGTGCACAGTTGCCCACCTACGTCTGCATATCGTGCCTGCCTTAGCCCTGTCAGTGGCTGAGGTTAAAAGTAGTTTTTTGCTACCCCCGCCAAGGGGGGTGTGGCACAAAATGGGTGGTTGCTGTCCCACAACAGCACTGGGCAGCCTTGCAGACCCATGATGGTGTAGCTTGGGTGCTGTATTTCAATGGAAAGTACCTAGCTTCCATGCTGACGTGGGAAGTACATGATTTCAAATGAGCACTGCTGCCATAATAGCATGGGGTCGCCTTGCTGGTATGGCAGCAGCACGTGCTTGCAATCATTTACTCCATGCTCCAGCATGGGAGCTGGGTGCTTTCCATTGCAATAGGAAGCTGTCACCACGCCATCAAGAAGGAGCCCTTGTAAGACCCCTCCAAGATAGCGTGTCAGGGGGGTTGTTGTGGTGCACCGGTTGACGGCCCGAATCGCCCATGCATGAACCTGGCTGTGCTCGAATACTCATTGGGTGGCCTGAGATTTCACTTTTCCCCAGCTCTTCACCCTAGTATTACACCTGACCTACCTCATCATTGAGGTCTATTAATTACCATTCCTGAGACAATTAGAGAATTGTTCCATCTGTTTACATAATCCTTGCGTTTCAACTCTAGATTTCCTATTTTCACTAAGAAATTCCTCCAAGATCTTACCTCAGGTAGATAACACACCGTTTTCTGAAACCCTTGTGGCTCAGACAATGAAAACTGTGAAGCCTTTTCAATTTTGCAGGCTTGTGCAGAGGCTAATACTTGGATACTCAATGCAGGATTAAAATGGGATGGATCTAAGTGGGACGCGGGATAATACATTACTAAAGAAGTAATCCTACTGTTGAATGGTAACTAAAAAATCCTGCCGGAGAATACTGACTTCAATAAACAACTGCAAAGCTTCCAATGAAGGGAGCTGAAGAATGGTGAACTGTGTTCATAAACACTATGGGCCTCAATACGACTAGCACGGAATGGGTTCAACAGCGCCAGTAATGGTGACAGCGCCGTTAAACCCACTCTGCACTATTACGAGGGCCCATAGCGGGCCCGTTATTAGCTCCCTCCTCATTCCCATTGAGCTCTATGGGGGCTCGAATGGGAATGGGGAAGGACCGGGCCCGGGTTCCCTGAAGGAGGAAATACCGGGCCCTCCAAAGTCGGAATGGCCCGGTATTTCCCCATTCAGGGAACCCGGACACAATTTTGGAGGCAGCCATTGTGCTGATAGCACCATGGCTACTGCCAAAGTCGTAATGAGGCCCTATGAAGCGTCTCAATCACTATGAAGATGAGCAAGGTTGCATTAGTGAAAGTCGAAAATCAGGAATCACTAGAAACAGTTATACTTAGGAGCAAAGTCGGTTTAAAAGCAGGCTACGATTAAAAACCAATCCAAAAACCCAAAATTCCTTTCTGCAGACCCTATTCCTTATGAAATAGCGGAACTGTCATCATGGTGTGAGGCTGTAAAATAAATTATTAAGGATAACAACTTGCACCCTGGCCCTCTACATTGACGTTTTAAAAACCTCCTTCTCCAATCATGTACCAATTGTCCACAATTAAGGACTGGTGTAATCAGACACCGCACTGAATGACCACCCTCCCTTTCTTTCCTTCAAGTAAGCAATGTTTTGTTTACGAATTGTTTTATCATAATCTTCAGATGAATATTGAAAGTAATGCATACGTTTTGTTTGCTTAGCCACCTGAGAAAGAGTGTTATAGGTCAAAATGTTGGGGGCATTTGAAAACGACATGAAAGCATACAGCATTTGTTCAAGTATGCTAAAGATATATATGGCAATAAAACAATTGCCATAATATACATTAAAACGCTATGACTTAAAGAGGTGTTTACTTGATGATAAAAGTGTGCTGACATCAAAGAAATTGTTATTTCTTTGTAGTTTATGGTGTTTCAATCCCAGCCTACAGGGAACAGTCCAGCAAAGTACCATTAGACAGGATAAGAATTGTTGTGGAATTAAGGTGAGAAGTGATACAGTGCCATGCAAGCATTACTTTATTAGGCACTATTCTAACTGAACACAATAATTTCATGCCTATGCTTATGGTGGGTGGAATGTAGGTGGAACCTTGAGAAATCCAAAAAGGTCTTTGTTGTTGTCATAGGCTGCAGAAAGATTGAATATCATTCAAAGTGTTCCACAGTAGGGGGGAAGAGTATGCATTCCTCTTCCGTCTACGTGTGAGTGTTCAATACTCCTCTGAATGGCCAGAAACCTGATTCATAGGCATACTTTTTTACATACCTCTGACCCTGTTATTCACTTGATTTTCGTGGAAGTTGATTTGAAAACTAGTTTTGATATTGACTCATATTTAGCCAGCATCTTGAGCACTGTGATTGGTTTATTCAGAAGGGGCATGACAATGGAATAGTTAAGTGGAATGAGAACTTTGCCCTGAAAGAATGAATCAGACACATTGATTTTGGAAAATGTTCCTTCTCATCTATGTTGTATTGTTTTGTTGGTGAGTGAAGTCATGCGTGAGAACTGGGAGGAATTGAAACTGTTATGCTGCCATGTTGATTATTTATATTTCTTATTTTGCAAACCATCCTGACCACCTCTTCAGTCTTCAATTGGCAGAGGCAGACTTCAGTGCTTGTTATGCAACAAGGGAAATCCCTGTAACACTTGTCTATAATTGAGATGTAAGAACAAAATAAAAATGATAATGCCATGGGAATGTCTTTTCAAGCTATGAACAATGACGAAATCAATCATCAATTCTACTAGCCCCTTAAAATGTAAGGCCCAAAACCAGCGTCCATAAAGTTTATTAATTCACTTAAAGAAAAAACAGAATGTGCTCCACAGCGAAAGGGTAGTATTACCACTGCTGGTGGTAAATAAGAAATGTACAATTCCTGTTTACTACCAGTGGTGAGATATATTATTGCTGACAGTAAACCAATTACAGCCAGTAATCCCCATCACAGGAAAATAATGAGGCCTTACAAATTATGGTAACTACTACTCCAAATCAGATCAGTTCTGAACCTGTCTGTTCAATGAAACAAAGAGTTGGCCAAAAGAAATATCCACAGCCTATTCTCAAAAAATCCTTAGCCTCCGAGCCGACCTTAACTAAAGTGGAGAGTGCCACGGTCCTGCCAGTACAAGTGATCACAAATCCAATTCTTAAAGTGCAACCCTAGTCTAAACCCAGAAATGTTCCCCCTGGGATGGCTCTTCCAGAAGGTAATAACAATCTGGACCCCCCTTTGTTTTTCTTGCTTTCGTGACACATCTTTGAGACCACTCCCAGGTTGCAAGGTTCACAGATTTGCATTAAGGCTCATTCCAGCCTCTTGTTATCCAACTTATACCGGGCATTCTTTTTGCACTTCTCACTCTGTCGATGGGTCCATCCCCAACATCTGGTTCTTCACAATATTATGCTGACCTCGAACAGACATAATGGTTCTTACCAGCCAGGTCAGGTCTCTCCCAGACCTCAGCCCTTGCAGCATTCAGTACTCAGGTTTCTCTGAGAGCTCCAGTTTCACAGCATTCACCTGTTTAGTTCTCTCATAGATAATTGAGTTGCTCAACATTCCCTTGTTTCATATTTCTCATAGACATTGCTTTCTCAGAATTTCAGATTCATGTCTCTCTAGGTGTCACCTCTGTGTCTCATCCACCATGTATCAAGTAGGGACTCAAGCAAGTTGCACCCTTGTTCTCCTGAGCTGCTGTTTCTTCTGCTGGTGTTACCCAGCTTCTTCTATAGTACCTAAAGTGTTCATGCATTTGGGCCACCCATTGGGATCGGCAGGGACCAGCAGGATGTTGCCTCATGTGCCTGGGCTAGGCTTTTCATCTGGGTTTTCTCATCTGACTCCTACATTTGTAATAAGGGGCCCCTCTGCATTGGTTAATTACTGGGATTGTAACACCCGGTGGTTCTTCAGCTCTATATGAGCTGCAGGCCAGAGGAACTATCCTGGATTCTCACTCACATCAGTCTGTGGTGTTCTATGTCCTCCCAAGCTTGGGGAGCAGAGTGCCATAGCGTGGCCACCTGACCATGTCATTCACAGCTGCTCTGCTTCCAGCTCTTCTCAGAAGTTAAATGAGTCAGACATATTTCTCTGCTGAGTTCAGTCAGTGAACAGATACTGAACCCTTCTTGCCATTCCTTTGTTCTATTTGCCAAAGTGCTCAGGAAAAGCCTCTTAGGAGTTAGGGATATTGAATACCGTTGGTGGGGATCCCTCCCCCCTTGGTGGGGCTTGCAAACCTGCAGGATACCGCTCTATCTAGCCTTTGGTAGGCACATTTGGTAGCAGCCAGACCAACC
This sequence comes from Ambystoma mexicanum, assembly GCF_040938575.1. Lineage (NCBI taxonomy): Eukaryota > Metazoa > Chordata > Amphibia > Caudata > Ambystomatidae > Ambystoma > Ambystoma mexicanum. Next base: position 824,656,569 of record NC_090933.1, read on the forward strand.
CACTGCCTTGCTGCTTACACTCCCTCACATTTTAGGATAGCACGTTTTGCCAACTCACCACACTGCATTTAGAGTGCCTATCCTCGTTGCTAGACCATACAGGAAATAAGGCACAATAACCATGTAGCCAATGACACGTCAGTCGTGATGTTCGATTTCGAAACAAGCCTTGTTTTATTCAAAGTATCTCAGTCGGCCGACTGGGTCTCAACACCTCCCGACGTGTGTTCCCAGACACTGTGAGATGCAAGAGAGCGAACAGCGCTCAAGCAGTCATATATATATACAAAATACATTAACATTTGCTAATGCTATTCGTCCCCCCCTTGTACATGTCATACAGGCTAGGGTTCGGTAATTGACAGTTATGACACGTCTTCATTTAGTCTAAACACTAGTTTTTCTAGCAAAGGCTGCAGAGACACTATTTTGTTATGAGGAACATGGAGCACTGGCACAGGAAGGATATCTTGTTCTTAGCAGAGAGACATTCCATACAACGTTATCGGTTCGCTACGGCTCGTGAGCTAAGAGTCAGACAGTTCTGAGGCAGAAAATACCATCCTTCTTGAAGGAGCACCGCTAGCTGCATATAATTCATGTTTAACTGCCTTTTACAACAGAGCTTGCAAGACAAACCGGCACCTGGGTTACTGATTAGGCATGGCTTCTGCACAGCTTCAACGCCTCAGTGAAAGGGGAAACAATGTATTTCTGCACGACTCTACATTCCTGCCTATGTTAGTATTTCAGAGTTCAAGCTGTGGCCTTGCACCGTGTGTAGATCTACAGCATAGAATATATTTGCAAAGCGTAAAAAAAAAGAAATGGCCGGCATTTACAAAATGGACTCCCTATGGTCACATTCAGGTTTCTTAGTTTGCGAAGTTTGTCACATGATGCGATTTGCTTCTGGCCAACATACTATTCATCCCATTCGGGCTATGTGATTACTTTTTCAGTATAACTCAAATATCAGAACCCTTTGCCCTAATTTGAGATTCCTCTTTTATCGAGTGTCCTATGATTGATTTTCTTTCTTTTTCCTAGTCACTAATATGCCCAAAGTAACTTCACCTTTCCACTCTCCCCGTAGTGTTCCTATAGGTGGAAATCGTATTGTCATATATGCTTTCGCCCTAGCAAAGTGCATGGTGACAAAGGCCTTGCAACTGTTATGGACTACTTCGTTCATAAGTGCTCAATTTACTCCCCTTACTGAGCTCAACCCCCCAACCATTCACAACTAACAGTAACTAGAAGTAATTTCAAAATAGTGCTTTGTGAGAACAGAGGCACTATTATATGCTCTGCATGAGGGTAACAACTCCACAAATACAGCCACGAAAACCCCAAAATGTAAAGTTACTCTAAGAAAGTTAGGAAAAGAAAAATCTAAATCACAGTGCATATTTCAATAAAGATGTCACAATGAAGAGACCTTGTAGTGATTATTATTATCTTTGCCAAAGTCCCAAAACAGCATTGGTTCTACCAACCTTTCCAAAACTGTGCTATTTGGATCATTTCAGTTTGCCCCTGGGCAGCCCAATACATCGGGAGAATATCCCCAGCTACGAAGTTAGAGCAGAGAATCCATCGCTCAACCAAGTTGCAGTGGTTCATGTCTCTCAAAGTTTGCATACAGGTAGGCAGTGACTAATATTTGTATTATATTTTTATTGTATTTTTAAAATGTTCATTGCTTGAAGACTTCAAAAGAAAATCACTAAAGTAGATTTAAAAAATCGTAATGAGCCAACATTCAGTATGAGCCTATGTAGATTAATATGCAATTGTATCTATTTGTGAAATAATAATAAAATGAAAACAGTTTTTTAGAAACGTTTGTGCTGTTTTGATCTGTCTGGTCCTTTTCTGGGTTATTCTTTATTGCAGTCTGTTTAACATTTATGCATTAATCTGAATTGTGTTCTGCTTGACAGACCACTGTTTGAATATTGTTAATTGTTTCCCCTCTGTCAGCGATGAAGGGGATACCCATCCTTTGCTTTATTGTTGAAAGAGCCATGCCCTCCCACCGCATACACACCAATCACAGCAACTTCAATTTCTATCTGGAATGGGCACATCAATGATAGCAATGTTAAGGAGTTCTTTCGTCAGACACCACAGAGGCCGATTCATGGAATAATTAGCGCGGCGCAAGTGGGCAAAAACGTGCGAATCGCAGTGGAATAGCGAAAATTGCAGTGAACGTGCGAAAATCGCACGAAAAGCAGCGCACGTCGATTCATGGAAGGCCGTGCGCGAGAAAACCAGCGGATGTGCGAAAAAAAAGTGCGCGGCGCACGTTGGCGCACGTTGGCGCACAGGCCATCTAACAGCGTGCGCCAGATCACAGCGAAAATCGCACAGGCCACAGCGAAATTCGCACATAGCGCGGCGCACGCAATAAAAGTAGGCGGAACACGGGCGTAACACTCGGAATGGGGAACAACTTGCCAAAACGTGGGCGTCACGGGGGAAGTACAGGGCACAAGTGCGCGGAACGCCCACACGCTCGCCTACAACACGTATTCATGGAATAGAATAGGGGAAAAAAGCGCACGCTCAAACCAGCGCACATGCACAAACACGACCGCCACAAGAAAGGAGGCGGTAGCGTCTCTGCGGCTGTAAGAAATGTGCGCCAAAAGGTGCGCCAACAAATAGCACCTATATACTGCCATGATGAATGTCCCATACTGTGGCCCTCCAGGAAAAATGACGTGCAAAGGGGTACCCACAAACACGGACACCCGCTGACAAAAAATACGTGTGCATGTATACCGGGGTGCGCGGGAAGTGTCACACGCGATTTGCAGGGTACGTGCATCACAGGGGTTCGCGTGAAGTTATTCACACGATCGGGCCTGGGGGAGCGGGCTACGTGTATTACAGGGGTTTGCGTGAAGTTCCTCACGCGATCGGGCCTGGGGGAGCGGGCTACGTGTATTACAGGGGTTCGCGTGAAGTTCCTCACGCGATCGGGCCTGGGGGAGCGGGCTACGTGTATTACAGGGGTTCGCGTGAAGTTCCTCACGCGATCGGGCCTGGGGGAGCGGGCTACGTGTATTTCAGGGGTTCGCGTGAAGTTCCACACGCGATCGGGCCTGGGGGAGCGGGCTACGTGTATTACAGGGGTTCGCGTGAAGTTCCACACGCGATCGGGCCTGGGGGAGTGGGCTACGTGTATTACAGGGGTTCGCGTGAAGTTCCTCACGCGATCGGGCCTGGGGGAGCGTGCTACGTGTATTTCAGGGGTTCGCGTGAAGTTTCACACGCGAATAGCCTGGGCGCGTGAATTTGAGGGGTGCGCGGGAAGTTCCACACGCGATCGGGCCTGGGGGAGCGGGCTACGTGTATTACAGGGGTTCGCGTGAAGTTCCTCACGCGATCGGGCCTGGGGGAGCGGGCTACGTGTATTTCAGGGGTTCGCGTGAAGTTTCACACGCGAATAGCCTGGGCGCGTGAATTTGAGGGGTTCGCGGGAAGTTCCACACGCGAATAGCCTGGGCGCGTGTATTTCAGGGGTGCGCGGGAAGTTCCACACGCGAATAGGCTGGGCGCGTGTATTTCAGGGGTGCGCGGGAAGTTCCACACGCGAATAGGCTGGGCGCGTGTATTTCAGGGGTTCGCGGGAAGTTCCACACGCGAATAGCCTGGGCGCGTGAATTTGAGGGGTGCGCGGGAAGTTCCACACGCGAATAGCCTGGGCGCGTGTATTTCAGGGGTGCGCGGGGAGTTCCACACGCGAATAGCCTGGGCCCGTGTATTTCAGGGGTGCGCGGGAAGTTCCACACGCGAATAGCCTGGGCGCGTGTATTTCAGGGGTGCGCGGGAAGTTTTACACGCGAATAGGCTGGGCGCGTGTATTTCAGGGGTGCGCGGGAAGTTCCACACGCGAATAGGCTGTGCGCGTGTATTTCAGGGGTTCGCGGGAAGTTCCACACGCGAATAGCCTGGGCGCGTGAATTTGAGGGGTGCGCGGGAAGTTTTACACGCGAATAGCCTGGGCGCGTGTATTTCAGGGGTGCGCGTGAAGTTTTACATGCGAATAGCCTGGGCGCGTGTATTTCAGGGGTGCGCGGGAAGTTTTACACGCGATTTCTGCACGGTACGTGTATTTCAGGGGTGCCGGGGAGTCCCACATGTGATTTGACAGTGTGGGTCCTCCCAGGTGTACCCTGTACACCCTCCACGGCCCCTGCAGGCAGCCCACACCACAGGGGACTACCCTGCATCCCTGGTCATGTCCCGCAGGCAGCCCACCCAACATGGGCATGCCCCCCAGCAAAGGCACATGTCTCCTTGAACACCAACACATGTCCCCTTGCACCCCCACCCCCCAGCACTGTGGGGCACCTGCCAGTAGGCCCCCACCCATGTCCAACTCATGTCTCCCACCACCCCCACCCCCCAGCACTGTGGGGCACCTGCCAGTAGGCCCCCACCCATGTCCAACTCATGTCTCCCACCACCCCCACCCCCCAGCCACCAGGGTCACCCTCCACCAGGGCCCCACTCATGTCTCCCACCACCCCCACCCCCCAGCACTGTGGGGCACCTGCCAGCAGGCCCCCACCCATGTCCAACTCATGTCTCCCACCACCCCCACCCCCCAGCCACCAGGGTCACCCTCCACCAGGCCCCCACTCATGTCTCCCATCACCCCCACACCCCAGCAGTGCAGGGTCACCCTCCACCAGGCCCCCACTCATGTCTCCCATCACCCCCACACCCCAGCAGTGCAGGGTCACCCTCCACCAGGCCCCCACTCATGTCTCCCACCACCCCCACCCCCCAGCAGTGCAGGCTTAACCTCCCCCAGGCCCCCACTCATGTCCCCCTGCACCCCCACCCCCCTGCCACCATGTGCAGCCCCCACCAGGTCCTCACAATCCCCAATCATGTGCGTAATGGTCATCCTCCACAGCCAAAAAGACCTACCAAGTAACCCATTCACCCACATGGAAATGGAAATCACATGTTACACCCCCAATGTACATGAAGCAAATGAACCCATGTCCGTCACACACATATTTTCAAATTGAATGGGAAAACACACAACATGACATGCATGAAACCAATGAGATGAAACCACACAGTGAACAATGGAAAAAAAAATGTATTGAAAAAAATACAAATGCCAAAGAAAGAAAACTAACTACAATGTAAATGTGAAAAAATAAGCTGCATGTCCGCATAAAAACACAAAACTAGAAAATCAAATCCAAAAAATTATGTCCAAAGTGAAATGTAAAAACTCTCCATGCAACAAAGAACTATGTACAAAAATAACAAGGGTCCATCATCACAACTGAACTAAGGAAACCTCCTAAAAAACCTACCTAAATATCAACTATATACAAAAAGTGGAGCAGTGTCCGTCGACTCCAAATAATAATAAGAACGAAAGGAAACCTAAAACTAAAGAACTATATACAAAGGCGGCGGGCAAGTCCAGCGGCTCACTCTGTGGTGTTCCGGGCCAGGGCATCATCGAACTCCTGTTCGATGTCCCGGAGGCGGTCCAGTTCCATGGCCCCGAGGGTCCGCAGGGACGACGCCGTGTCCTCCTCCAACCCCCTGCGGATTGCCTCGAGGCACTCGGCCCGCCTCAGGGCCCTCCGCATGGAGTTCTCCGCCCTGACCATTGTGAGCCGCGCCTCTTCCGCCCGCCGCCGCTCCGCACCTATGGCGTGGCCCAACCGCTGCCACACGGAAGACACTCTCTGTCCTGGGTCCTCCTGCCCTCCGGCCGATGCCTGCCCCTCCGATGTCGAAGGCCCCGAGCCTTCATGGCTCCCACCATCTTGCTGCTGCTGCTGCTCTGCCTCTGCCCGTGCACTGCCTCCTGCTGCCTGCACATCCTCCGCCGGCTGGGGTGCACTTGTTGATGTGGCCACCCCTGCTGGACGTCCGACTCCCGACTGTGGCAGGGATGCCTCCTCCACCAGCCTGGCCGCACTGTCAGAGGCAGCTCCACAGGGCACCCAGGTGACTGATGGGTGGGAAGATGGCACAGAGGACGACTGGCGCGTAGGGGGTCCAGTTGAGGAGGGGGTCGGAACAAGCCCCATCAGACGGAGGAATCCGGTCTGGGTGACCTGTCCCAGCAGGCTGACGTGGTCAACGAGCCATTCGAGATGACGTGCAGTCTCTCCATGAAAAGACTGCAGGTCACCTCGCATGGCCCGTTGACGCAACGCCACGCCAGCCAGGACAGGCTCAACCCGGACCTGGATAGCCACGTCCGCAGGCAGAGGAAGGCCAGTTGACGTCAGCTCATCCCCTGCCTGAAAACGGGTCTGGACGTAGGCATCCCTGCTGGTGCAAGATGATGCAGGGACAGGATCGGGGACAGGATTGCACACAGGCACCTCCGCGGCCGCCTGTGCTGCCTCCTGTCCCTGGTCCTGCACTGCACCACTAGCACCAGTGGGATCCCCACCTCCAGACCCCGTCTCTGGTGCTTGCGCGGCCCCCTCCTCCACCAAACCCCCCACCAACCTGGATGACTCTGTGCCATCTTCCCCTGTTGGGCCCTGTGGGGTCCCAGCTGCCCCTTCTGCTGCCGAGGAGTCCAACTGCAACCTCCGCCTCTTGGACCTCCCCCCGGCAGCTGCGGCCTGGGACGCGGCACCGGACTCCTCACTCCCCGACGAGATGACAACACGGGAGGGGAGCCGGGCCTTGCGTCTCCGGCTGGCGGTCGGATCCCCGCCGCTGTGCTCCACAGCACCTTCTCCGCCCTCTTCATCAGTTGACGCTGCAGACAGGGAGAAACAAAACACAGGCATCAGGGCACTGTACAATGGACACATACACGCATGACAGTTGCACATGAGTGGCATTGGCAAACCTCAGACATGTCATCACAATCCCCAACACACATGTCATTGCAACTGGCACACATGAGCCATACCACAGCCATATCGCAACTGCCACCACCATCCCTACACATACAACAGCATCAGCAGCCAAAGGGGAGCCATACATCACATGCAACACAGGAAGTGCACCACACATGTACACACACCACCACACTTGCATGCATGTCTACACCTCTGCCAAGTGTCGCACTGTTCAGACGGGCATCCATGTCACATCTGCCAATCAGGCTTCCACATACCGCTGTCACATGCATCCATGTAGCATCACTGTTGCACCTTTGACAAATACACACACATGCACATGTACACAGTGCTCATACATGCAGCCGAAAACAACATACATGCCTGACATCACGGACATGTCTACTTACATACACATTCATCCAAACATGTGTGCACGCACAACTGCATTTGCCATGCAAGCCCACACACACAAGCACCATCCATGTCTCACACATTACAGCCCTCGCATGTGTCAGCCCCACGGCCCTGTACACCCCCACCCATACTCCACCCCATACAAACAGATGTGCAACCGGCACAATGGGGAATGATCACCACACGCCCTGCTCACAACCAGGATGCATGTACACTCACCGCTCGACTCCAGACGGCTCTGCTTCTCTAGGACCTGGACGTGGAGCGCTGGGGATATGCGTTCCAGGACCCCCATCTGTTCTTCCGACAAGTGGCCCCGGCGCCCCTTGGCATCCGCTGCCTTCAAGAGGCTCCGGGCCTTGTTCAGGGTCCTGGACCTGAAGTCCTCCCAGCGCTTCCTGACATGTTGTAAGTCCCGGACTGCCACCCCCTCCGCGTTGATGGCAGTCACGATGTCTGTCCAGATCCGAGTCCGTCCTTCCTTGTCGGCGCGGGAACTTCCAAAGAGGGCATCATACTGCCCCAGGACTTGCTCCACCAGGACACCAACTTCGGTGGCACTGAAGCTGGTGCCCCTCTGCCTCTCTGGCCGGGGGTTGTCAGTGGTCACAGATGGTGTTAGCCCCGACATGACAACCCCAGAGGCAGGAGTGGGTGGGCAACTGGGTCCTGGGGCTGGGCTGTGGAGCGATGGAATTCCAGTCGGGAGTCTTCGGTTCCAGCAGGGGTGGTCACAGCAACAGCACCCCTGGCTGATGTGCAGGCAGCAAATGGCAGTGCACGTGGGCAGCAGGCAGTCAGGCAGCAGCAGATAGCAGGTGGGAGCGTGCTCGGGGCTCTGGGGGGCAGTAATTCGGCCTTCTGGGCAGGAGCGTGGTCTCCCGTGTGCTCACGCGTGGCCAGCTTGGTACGGAGTGAATTGGCACGTGAAAATCCTGCACGTCAGCGTGAAAACCGAGGAAAGGCCCTTAGCGCGTAAGCGCGTCAGCACGCATACGCGATTCCATTGGACCAAAGGCCCTCAGCGCGTAAGCGCGTCTGTGACGTGACCCGCACGGGTGTTTCCCACACAGCACGTGATGACAGAGCACACGTGGAAAGACTGCACGTCAGAGTCTCATTGCGTGTGATTGGTGGAAATGGCCGTACACCGGGATACAGGTGCGCTGACGTACTTGCGTGTGTAAGTGTCCGCGCACACCTCATATACACGTACATAGGCCAATCGCGTGTACACGCACTTTTGTCCAATTACACGCGATGAGACTCTGACGTGCAGTCTTTCCACGTGTGCTCTGTCATCACGTGCTGTGTGGGAAACACCCGTGCGGGTCACGTCACAGACGCGCTTACGCGCTGAGGGCCTTTGGTCCAATGGAATCGCGTATGCGTGCTGACGCGCTTACGCGCTAAGGGCCTTTCCTCGGTTTTCACGCTGACGTGCAGGATTTTCACGTGCCAATTCACTCCGTACCAAGCTGGCCACGCGTGAGCACACGGGAGACCACGCTCCTGCCCAGAAGGCCGAATTACTGCCCCCCAGAGCCCCGAGCACGCTCCCACCTGCTATCTGCTGCTGCCTGACTGCCTGCTGCCCACGTGCACTGCCATTTGCTGCCTGCACATCAGCCAGGGGTGCTGTTGCTGTGACCACCCCTGCTGGAACCGAAGACTCCCGACTGGAATTCCATCGCTCCACAGCCCAGCCCCAGGACCCAGTTGCCCACCCACTCCTGCCTCTGGGGTTGTCATGTCGGGGCTAACACCATCTGTGACCACTGACAACCCCCGGCCAGAGAGGCAGAGGGGCACCAGCTTCAGTGCCACCGAAGTTGGTGTCCTGGTGGAGCAAGTCCTGGGGCAGTATGATGCCCTCTTTGGAAGTTCCCGCGCCGACAAGGAAGGACGGACTCGGATCTGGACAGACATCGTGACTGCCATCAACGCGGAGGGGGTGGCAGTCCGGGACTTACAACATGTCAGGAAGCGCTGGGAGGACTTCAGGTCCAGGACCCTGAACAAGGCCCGGCGCCTCTTGAAGGCAGCGGATGCCAAGGGGCGCCGGGGCCACTTGTCGGAAGAACAGATGGGGGTCCTGGAACGCATATCCCCAGCGCTCCACGTCCAGGTCCTAGAGAAGCAGAGCCGTCTGGAGTCGAGCGGTGAGTGTACATGCATCCTGGTTGTGAGCAGGGCGTGTGGTGATCATTCCCCATTGTGCCGGTTGCACATCTGTTTGTATGGGGTGGAGTATGGGTGGGGGTGTACAGGGCCGTGGGGCTGACACATGCGAGGGCTGTAATGTGTGAGACATGGATGGTGCTTGTGTGTGTGGGCTTGCATGGCAAATGCAGTTGTGCGTGCACACATGTTTGGATGAATGTGTATGTAAGTAGACATGTCCGTGATGTCAGGCATGTATGTTGTTTTCGGCTGCATGTATGAGCACTGTGTACATGTGCATGTGTGTGTATTTGTCAAAGGTGCAACAGTGATGCTACATGGATGCATGTGACAGCGGTATGTGGAAGCCTGATTGGCAGATGTGACATGGATGCCCGTCTGAACAGTGCGACACTTGGCAGAGGTGTAGACATGCATGCAAGTGTGGTGGTGTGTGTACATGTGTGGTGCACTTCCTGTGTTGCATGTGATGTATGGCTCCCCTTTGGCTGCTGATGCTGTTGTATGTGTAGGGATGGTGGTGGCAGTTGCGATATGGCTGTGGTATGGCTCATGTGTGCCAGTTGCAATGACATGTGTGTTGGGGATTGTGATGACATGTCTGAGGTTTGCCAATGCCACTCATGTGCAACTGTCATGCGTGTATGTGTCCATTGTACAGTGCCCTGATGCCTGTGTTTTGTTTCTCCCTGTCTGCAGCGTCAACTGATGAAGAGGGCGGAGAAGGTGCTGTGGAGCACAGCGGCGGGGATCCGACCGCCAGCCGGAGACGCAAGGCCCGGCTCCCCTCCCGTGTTGTCATCTCGTCGGGGAGTGAGGAGTCCGGTGCCGCGTCCCAGGCCGCAGCTGCCGGGGGGAGGTCCAAGAGGCGGAGGTTGCAGTTGGACTCCTCGGCAGCAGAAGGGGCAGCTGGGACCCCACAGGGCCCAACAGGGGAAGATGGCACAGAGTCATCCAGGTTGGTGGGGGGTTTGGTGGAGGAGGGGGCCGCGCAAGCACCAGAGATGGGGTCTGGAGGTGGGGATCCCACTGGTGCTAGTGGTGCAGTGCAGGACCAGGGACAGGAGGCAGCACAGGCGGCCGCGGAGGTGCCTGTGTGCAATCCTGTCCCCGATCCTGTCCCTGCATCATCTTGCACCAGCAGGGATGCCTACGTCCAGACCCGTTTTCAGGCAGGGGATGAGCTGACGTCAACTGGCCTTCCTCTGCCTGCGGACGTGGCCATCCAGGACCGGGTTGAGCCTGTCCTGGCTGGCGTGGCGTTGCGTCAACGGGCCATGCGAGGTGACCTGCAGTCTTTTCATGGAGAGACTGCACGTCATCTCGAATGGCTCGTTGACCACGTCAGCCTGCTGGGACAGGTCACCCAGGCCGGATTCCGCTGTCTGATGGGGCTTGCTCCGACCCCCTCCTCAACTGGACCCCCTACGCGCCAGTCGTCCTCTGTGCCATCTTCCCACCCATCAGTCACCTGGGTGCCCTGTGGAGCTGCCTCTGACAGTGCGGCCAGGCTGGTGGAGGAGGCATCCCTGCCACAGTCGGGAGTCGGACGTCCAGCAGGGGTGGCCACATCAACAAGTGCACCCCAGCCGGCGGAGGATGTGCAGGCAGCAGGAGGCAGTGCACGGGCAGAGGCAGAGCAGCAGCAGCAGCAAGATGGTGGGAGCCATGAAGGCTCGGGGCCTTCGACATCGGAGGGGCAGGCATCGGCCGGAGGGCAGGAGGACCCAGGACAGAGAGTGTCTTCCGTGTGGCAGCGGTTGGGCCACGCCATAGGTGCGGAGCGGCGGCGGGCGGAAGAGGCGCGGCTCACAATGGTCAGGGCGGAGAACTCCATGCGGAGGGCCCTGAGGCGGGCCGAGTGCCTCGAGGCAATCCGCAGGGGGTTGGAGGAGGACACGGCGTCGTCCCTGCGGACCCTCGGGGCCATGGAACTGGACCGCCTCCGGGACATCGAACAGGAGTTCGATGATGCCCTGGCCCGAGACACCACAGAGTGAGCCGCAGGACTTGCCCGCCGCCTTTGTATATAGTTCTTTAGTTTTAGGTTTCCTTTCGTTCTTATTATTATTTGGAGTCGACGGACACTGCTCCACTTTTTGTATATAGTTGATATTTAGGTAGGTTTTTTAGGAGGTTTCCTTAGTTCAGTTGTGATGATGGACCCTTGTTATTTTTGTACATAGTTCTTTGTTGCATGGAGAGTTTTTACATTTCACTTTGGACATAATTTTTTGGATTTGATTTTCTAGTTTTGTGTTTTTATGCGGACATGCAGCTTATTTTTTCACATTTACATTGTAGTTAGTTTTCTTTCTTTGGCATTTGTATTTTTTTCAATACATTTTTTTTTCCATTGTTCACTGTGTGGTTTCATCTCATTGGTTTCATGCATGTCATGTTGTGTGTTTTCCCATTCAATTTGATAATATGTGTGTGACGGACATGGGTTCATTTGCTTCATGTACATTGGGGGTGTAACATGTGATTTCCATTTCCATGTGGGTGAATGGGTTACTTGGTAGGTCTTTTTGGCTGTGGAGGATGACCATTACGCACATGATTGGGGATTGTGAGGACCTGGTGGGGGCTGCACATGGTGGCAGGGGGGTGGGGGTGGTGGGAGACATGAGTGGGGGCCTGGTGGAGGGTGACCCTGGTGGCTGGGGGGTGGGGGTGGTGGGAGACATGAGTTGGACATGGGTGGGGGCCTGCTGGCAGGTGCCCCACAGTGCTGCGGGGTGGGGGTGGTGGGAGACATGTGTGGGGCCCTGGTGGAGGGTGACCCTGCACTGCTGGGGGGTGGGGGTGGTGGGAGACATGAGTGGGGCCCTGGTGGAGGGTGACCCTGGTGGCTGGGGGGTGGGGGTGGTGGGAGACATGAGTTGGACATGGGTGGGGGCCTGCTGGCAGGTGCCCCACAGTGCTGGGGTGTGGGGGTGGTGGGAGACATGAGTTGGACATGGGTGGGGGCCTGCTGGCAGGTGCCCCACAGTGCTGCGGGGTGGGGGTGGTGGGAGACATGAGTGGGGCCCTGGTGGAGGGTGACCCTGCACTGCTGGGGGGTGGGGGTGGTGGGAGACATGAGTGGGGCCCTGGTGGAGGGTGACCCTGGTGGCTGGGGGGTGGGGGTGGTGGGAGACATGAGTTGGACATGGGTGGGGGCCTGCTGGCAGGTGCCCCACAGTGCTGGGGTGTGGGGGTGGTGGGAGACATGAGTTGGACATGGGTGGGGGCCTGCTGGCAGGTGCCCCACAGTGCTGGGGGGTGGGGGTGGTGGGAGACATGAGTTGGACATGGGTGGGGGCCTACTGGCAGGTGCCCCACAGTGCTGGGGGGTGGGGGTGGTGGGAGACATGAGTGGGGGCCTGGTGGAGGGTGACCCTGGTGGCTGGGGGGTGGGGGTGGTGGGAGACATGAGTTGGACATGGGTGGGGGCCTGCTGGCAGGTGCCCCACAGTGCTGCGGGGTGGGGGTGGTGGGAGACATGAGTGGGGCCCTGGTGGAGGGTGACCCTGCACTGCTGGGGGGTGGGGGTGGTGGGAGACATGAGTGGGGGCCTGGTGGAGGGTGCCCCTGCACTGCTGGGGGGTGGGGGTGGTGGGAGACATGAGTGGGGGCCTGGTGGAGGCTGCCCCTGCACTGCTGGGGGGTGGGGGTGGTGGGAGACATGAGTGGGGACCTGGTGGAGGGTGCCCCTGGTGGCTGGGGGGTGGGGGTGGTGGGAGACATGAGTGGGGGCCTGGTGGAGGGTGCCCCTGCACTGCTGGGGGGTGGGGGTGGTGGGAGACATGAGTGGGGGCCTGGTGGAGGGTGCCCCTGGTGGCGGGGGGTGGGGGTGATAGGGGACATGAGTGGGGGCCTGGTGGAGGCTGCCCCTGCACTGCTGGGGGGTGGGGGTGGTGGGAGACATGAGTGGGGGCCTGGTGGAGGCTGCCCCTGCACTGCTGGGGGGTGGGGGTGGTGGGAGACATGAGTGGGGGCCTGGTGGAGGGTGCCCCTGGTGGCTGGGGGGTGGGGGTGGTGGGAGACATGAGTGGGGGCCTGGTGGAGGGTGCCCCTGCACTGCTGGGGGGTGGGGGTGGTGGGAGACATGAGTGGGGGCCTGGTGGAGGGTGACCCTGGTGGCTGGGGGGTGGGGGTGGTGGGAGACATGAGTGGGGGCCTGGTGGAGGGTGCCCCTGCACTGCTGGGGGGTGGGGGTGCAGGGGGACATGAGCAGGTGTGCAGGGTAGTCCCCTGTTTTGTGGGCTGCCTGCAGGGGCTGTGGAGGGTGTACAGGGAACACCTGTGAGGACCCACCCAGCCTAATTGCGTGTGATAATTCCCGCACACCCCTGTAATACACGTACCAAGCCAAATCGCGTGTGATAATTCCCACGCACCCCTGTAATACACGTACCCTGGCCAATCGCGTGTTAAACTTCCCGCGTACCACTGTAATACACGTACCCTGGCTAATCGCGTGTATAACTTCACGCGTACCCCTGTAATACACGTACCCTGGCCAATCGCGTGTTAAACTTCCCGCGTACCCCTGTAATACATGTACCCTGGCCAATCGCGTGTTAAACTTCCCGCGTACCCCTGTAATACACGTACCCTGGCCAATCGCGTGTTAAACTTCCCGCGTACCCCTGTAATACACGTACCCTGGCCAATCGCGTGTTGAACTTCCCGCGTACCCCTGTAATACACGTACCCTGGCCAATCGCGTGTTAAACTTCCCGCGTACCCCTGTAATACACGTACCCTGGCTAATCGCGTGTATAACTTCACGCGTACCCCTGTAATACACGTACCCTGGCCAATCGCGTGTTAAACTTCCCGCGTACCCCTGTAATACATGTACCCTGGCCAATCGCGTGTTAAACTTCCCGCGTACCCCTGTAATACACGTACCCTGGCTAATCGCGTGTTAAACTTCCCGCGTACCCCTGTAATACACTTTCCCTGGCTAATCGCGTGTTAAACTTCCCGCGTACCCCTGTAATACACGTACCCTGGCAAATCGCGTGTTAAACTTCCCGCGTACCCCTGTAATACACGTACCCTGGCTAATCGCGTGTATGACTTCACGTGTACCCCTGTAATACACTTACACTGGCTAATCGCGTGTTAAACTTCCCGCGTACCCCTGTGATACACGTACCCTGGCCAATCGCGTGTTAAACTTCCCGCGTACCCCTGTAATACACGTACCCTGGCCAATCGCGTGTTAAACTTCCCGCGTACCCCTGTAATACACGTACCCTGGCTAATCGCGTGTATGACTTCACGTGTACCCCTGTAATACACTTACCCTGGCTAATCGCGTGTTAAACTTCCCGCGTACCCCTGTAATACAAGTACCCTGGCCAATCGCGTGTTAAACTTCCCGCGTACCCCTGTAATACACATACCCTGGCCAATCGCGTGTTTAACTTCCCGCGTACCCCTGTAATACACGTACCCTGGCTAATCGCGTGTATGACTTCACGTGTACCCCTGTAATACACTTACCCTGGCTAATCGCGTGTATGACTTCACGTGTACCCCTGATATGCACGTTACCCGCTTTGCGTTCCTTGTTTGGCTGCCCTGTAAACTGGTCCAGGGTTAGCGCAGCCCTTTGCGATGATTTAGCGATTTTGCTGGCTTTTCCTTGCGCGAGGGCGTTCTTGGGGGCGTTACTGGCGCTGCTGCAGGGTCGCTGCGATACTCTGCGCCACGGCTGGTTTGGGAGCATGAAATCCATGAATACGCTGTGCGCGGAAATCGGTTTTAGCGCACGTGCCTGGCGCAGTCAATCGCACGCGGACACTCTGCGCCAGCCGCTTGCGACACTTTTCTGCGAAATTCTATGAATTACCCTGACAGTGTCATCAAGGAATTCAAATACAAAAAACTATAAGATAATAGTAATTATGGCATTAGTGTTGCAGGGTATCAATGCAGCATCAGCCGAATACTGCTTTTGAGCAAGATACCAAAGTGTCTCAGGGAGGGCATTGATCAAGATGTCCACTGTACAGTTGATGGTTCCTGTTCATTGGCCCGTTACAATACAACAACAACAAGATAATATACCCTTGATAGTATAAAAACACCAAATGAACTGTGTGCAAATCAAAACCAAAAAGCATAATACAATACATCCACCAAAAATGCTGCAGATCTGAAATGCATGAACTACTGAAAGCATTAAAATGTATCATTGGTATGCAGACTGAATCCTGGGACCCAGTTAATTGAGGTGTCACACTATTGATGGGGCATATTGCCCAGTTGGTAAAGCTCACACAAGGTTTGAATCAGGGAGGCGCTTAACCCCTGTAGCCACTGCTTCTACAGAGTGTGGTGGCTGGCTGAATGCCAATGTGCTTGAAAGAATGCCCACATCACACTCTCCTTACACTTGCAGCACGCGCAGGTGCTTCTCCTGGATTGACTGGCAAGGAGCCACCTACTGCTGAAATGATAAACAGTGTCTCAAAAGCTGTACATGATCAATATTTTTATTGTATTTATTTTATTTATTTATATATAGGAGAAACAATGTTCTTTTGATCACAAAAGAGCATACAATAGATAAGAAATCCAATTTGATGGGAAGAAGTGAGCCTCTTACAATGAGGAGAGTTTTGGGGACATTCTGACCAGGTTGTGGAGGGGAGTATGTGGAACAGTCAACAGGGACAATACATAAGTGGACATACATAGACAACCAACGTTAGACATTTATTATTGCAGATAGGTCAGTATGGCCAGCTGCGCTCAGGATGTGACCATTTTGGGTGAAGTTCTAGAGTGGAGGCAGAGGAAGTAAGGGACAAGGGCAGGGTAGAGGTGAACAACCATTTTTAGCTAGCAGGCAGATATAATATAGATTGCAATGTTAACTGAAAAGCGAGGAAATGGGCTTTTAATATGATTTTGTACAAATCTGTGTGGACGGTTTCTCAGATGTCCGGGGGAAGAGAATTCCATGCAAGTGGAGCAAGAAGAGAGAAAGATTATAGGGGAGAGGAAGCACAGGGAGGGCAAGTAGCCAAATGGGTAGTCGAGGAGGCAGAGCTGAGATTAGGAGAAGGGTTGTAGAATTGGATAGAGGAGGCAGGATACAGTGGTGCCTAACTGCGGATAGATATGTGAATCAGGAGAAGACATTTAAATCTGGCCCTGTTTTGCATTGCCAGCTTTAACCTGGTGACGTTACGAGGAAGTAGGTGTGAAGTGAGGGAGTTCAAAGAGAGTCCTTGTAGTGAAGTTAATGATTTTGTAGAGAGGACACAAAGCATAGTTGGGGAGACCAAAGAGGATGATGGCACAGTAGTCAAGTTTAGAGACAACTTGAGTGGTTAAGGGATGCTTGGTGGTGTTGAAATGAAGGAGATGAAGGAGATGCCTTATTTTCCTAATATTTAGGAGGTTGAGACAAGCTGCTGTTGCAGTTTTGAAGATGAAAGCAGAAAAGGTGTTAAAATGCTCATAGATAATGCCACATTTTCTAGCTGAAAAGACAAGGGGGGAGTGTCATGTTGGAACTGAATAGGCAGAGGAAGAGATGAGAGAGACTTTTGGCATATGTTAACACCAGAGTGCCATGCCAAAGTCAACCAATATTTAATGGCAGAGAGACAGTTGGACATTTTGATAGAGAGATCAGAGGAGAGTTCTGGAAAAGAGAAGAAGATGTGTGTGTCATTGACATGACAAAGAGTTTGTGCAAGAACCCAAAGGAGGAGGGTTAGTGCCCTAAGAGCAGAGGCTTAGAGTGTAAAGAGGAGCTGACTTTAGACAGAGCATTGTGTAACACCAACATTTAGAGCAGTGAGATTAGAGATGCTGTTGCTGCAGTAGACAGAGAATTGGCGAGATGCAAGGTAGGATTCAATCCAGGCAAGGGCTTGATCGTGAATCCCAAGAAGAAAGAGAGTATTAAGGAGGTCAGAGTGATCGACAGTGTCAAAGGCAGTAGACACGTCAGGAGAATTAGGATAGAGTATATGTTGGAGTGCTTTGCAGAGGCGATGAAGTTGGACACATTCATGAAAGCAGTTTCCGTGGAGTGACAGAAGCAGAAACATTGAAGAGGGGTTGGGCCAAACCAGCGCTGAGTCAACGTGGCAATTAAAGGAAAGAGGATACGTTCAGAACTCGCTCACTGATACTGTAACCAATTCTCCCCTCTACTTTGGCAATGGTAAAACATTTGTCGATCAGCTATTTTGATGCATTTCTATATTCCCATAAATATATTCACTAGTGTACCTTTTCCATGTCAAATACAGCTTCCCACTAAACATAGTGACCGTTTCACAATAACCTTCATTTACGTGTGCACATTGCTGCAGACGTGAATTGTGTCTGCTGCCACCCACACATGACACCTTCAGCAATAGGAGAACATTGCCATGTGTCCCTGCAAAAATAATGGGAAGGCGGCATGTGAACGCAGTTTGTTTATATATTTTACCAGGTACTGGATTTGAACGATAGGTAAAGCAAACCATGTTCAGGGAATATTTTTTTGAAATTGACATTGTTCTTGTAAATTTACTGATATGCCAAAACCGACTTAGGCCACACAGAAACAGGAGTGAATTGGCTTTTCTTTTTGTGGGACTTTCTTTTTGTGGGAATCAGGTTACACAGTTTTCACGTGTTTGTGTCCTCCTCATTTAATTTGCTCTGACATTGACAAATGCAGTTTGCATAAGAAAATTGGGGAACTAAACAATCACCCCCCTCCCGCTCATTACGTTTCTGGGACACATTTCTCACTGTGACTGTTGGCAAATGGCCTTGGTTACTGAGTGTGAATCCAGCAAAAGTTGCAGCAGCTGCTTTGTGAATCAGATCCATTTGTGTTATCTATTTGTAAACTGTGTTTGATTTTCGAGAATTTTGACTAATTTTGAACATACAAACCATGTATCTTTTACAATTCAGATAAGGCATACCTTTCAGGAAGCGGAATTCATTGCATTTGTACAATATATACTCACAAACATGACCTATTTGTTTTTCGAAAAATGCATAAAATGTTATTTGATTTACATCAATTATTTTTTTAATTTTATAAATCCCCTTTTCCCTTTCTATTATATTTCTTAGGCAAGTGAATTATCTCTGGTGTTGGATCAGCATCATTACTCTTCAAGATGTTAATCTATTCTTTCCATGTTGATGATTTTGGTGGTCTACTACTACTACTATTTTATGACTTTGGATTATGACTTATGTTGTTGAGTTTATACAATTTCCAGAACCCTGATAATATTGACAGAGAACGTTTTTCCAAACTCAAAAGTGTATCTAGCCTGTACATATTTTACAGAATACTGTACTTGAGAAAGTGTGGAAAGACTGCTGCAATACTGCTTCAATTAGAGTTTTGGTTTCTCTAAATATGTTAGCGTTACAGTCTTCCCTTTGATTGAGGCAGGAAGAGCATATCTTATTGGAGAAGCAGAACAAGATAAACGGATGATTCAAGCATAGTGCTGGTGGCACTGTCATATTGGCTAATTCAATGTTAAGTATGTGTGGGTCTAATTCACAGAAGTGTTTTATAACGATAAAACCCCATTGGAAAACACTCTGTGAATAATGGCCAAAGGCTATGCATTGCATTGTATTGTAGTCGTCATTTATATAGCACTATTTTACCCTTTGTATGACCTCAATGCGCTTTGTGGTTGGAACACCCTCGGGGACCGAAGTCCAGGTATGGGAAAACATCTAAGAGTAGACTTTTCCGATGTGTGTACATACTGGCGAGATTAGGATTTATGAGGGCTGGCTAGTCTGCAGTAACCAACCCAAGAGGTCAGGCATGTGGGTGGGTGCTGTCGGTGGTTAAGACAGAGGGATAGTGCAGGAGAATCAATGTGTGCACAGTCACATCAAGCTTGTCATAGGTTGTCACTGTATACTAATGTCAGAGGTGTTGAGGCACGTCTGGGGTTTTAGTGCGATAGGTTATGTGAGCCGCTAGACCGAATATGACATAGCCGTAGCTGCATTCTAGAGTGTGTTTATACATACCTCAAACTCAGACAGAGTTTATCTTTGATGTTGCTTTGGCAGATCTTTTCTGGCACCGTGGTGAGGTTACCCCTAAGTCTCCCGAGGCGATAAGCTGGTCGTCCGAGTTCATCTTCTAGTTGGGGTAGAATGCTACCATGCAGAGGGACCAGGCTAATGGAAGTGTTTGCGTGCAATAGGCAAATGAATTAAATAGACATAGCTACTATATGTCTTCCACGTACTAAGAAGATTAACCAAGTCATCTGAAAAGCACGATGGCAGGGGACTCTTGCATGTAACCACTCTGCGTTTCAGCAGTAAGCCTGTTATGTTGTGTTATAATTGCCGCAGCAATTAAGCACTGCCTACACCAGCTAGGGCATCATGGCGCTGAGAGGTAGACTATGCAGGAACCAGGAAAAGAAACAAAGAAACTCAGGCTGACAACAGAAAGGTTTTCAGGCTGTGTTGAAAAGACAGGTGGTCAACGATCGCCCTTAGAGACAGTGGGGACGAGTTTCATAAAAGGGCAGTAGCAACAGAGAAAGAATGACCTCCCACGCATGACAGTTTAAAACAGGGAACAAGAATCTGCAAGGTGATAGAAGAGCATAAAGAGCAGATGGGAATGTACTGAATACATTTTGCCTGCATTTATTCCAGGCCAGTTTTATAAAAAGCCTGGTGCACAAGGCAGAGGGCCTTAAGCTGCACCCATTTGGCCACAGGCAGCCAGTTCAAGGCATGCAGAATAGGAGAAGCAGAGACATAGCGGATGGCACCCATGGCGAGCCCGACTGCTGAATTTTGAAGGACCTGTAACCGCTGGAGTAAAAGTCTGGGCTTCCCAGGAAGAGTGAGTTACAATAATCCATGGAACTGGATGTAAGAGAAGAATAAACCGATGTAAGAGAAGAAACAACCAAAGGACGGAGAGAAAAGAGAAGGTAGGGCAAGACTTTAAACAGACTGCACCGTTTAAAATGAGCTGACTGGCAGATAGCACTGACCTGGGCCTGCATGTACAATGACACAGAAAGCTTCACACCCAATGGACAGGATGGGAAGAGGGCCATGTTTGGCAGGCCAGAAAGCTGAGGACCATCCTGGGGACTCTGGAGTGGAAGCAACTATCAGGAACTCTGTTTTAACCCCATTAGGACGAAGCCAGTTTTTGTCCAGCCAGGAGTGGACAGCTGACAGACACTTACACCACCATTCAGCCGTTGCAAGAAAAGAGAGATCAAGCATCACTAAGATCTAAGTGTCATCTGCATAAGTGAAACACTGAAATCCAAAGAAGTGAATCAGCTTGACCAGAAGCTGAAAATAAAGATTGAAAAAAAGAGGAGAGAGAGCTCTGAGGCACACCACAAGTGAGGGGTTGTAGGGGTGAAAGAAAGGGTGAGAGAGACTGTGAATGAATTAGGAGGAAAGACCCAAACCAGTCAAGGACCGGGCCAGAAACCCCTGCAGATGACCACCTTTCAAGAAGGATGTCATGGCCCACAGTGTGAAAAGCGGGGGAGAGGTTCAGCAGGATCAGGGCACCAACACCACTCTGATCCACAATCAGGGTAAACCTATCCACCGCCGACACCATGAGCGATTCTGTGCCCATGTCAGTGCGGAAACCAGACTGGTATAGATCAGGAATGCCAGAATCCTTCAAGAAAGAACGGAGAAGGAGAGTGGCCAAAGATTCCACAAGTTTCATGTGATATGAACAAAGAGAAATTGTCTGGAAAAAGGAAAGGACAGATGGATCCAGAGTAGGCTTTTTCAGAAGAGGGTAAATCAGGGCAGGTTTGGGTGGAGCAGGGATGTGGGAGTTGGAAACAGACAGATTAACAGCTGTAGCAACAAGAGGTGCAGTAACAGGGATGACAGTTTTGACTAGGCTGAGCACGATCGGGTCTGCCGGGGAGGCAGACTTCATATTAAGAAATGCTTAAACCATGTCCCCCTCCTAAAAAACCAGGAACATAGATTGGGAATGACCAGACTGTCCAGGAGACATGATGGCTGAGAGAGCAATCAAAAGGGGTAGTTGATAAGCAATCTTCTGTCTGAGGATGTTAATTTTATCATCTAAGAAAGAGGATTATGAATTGCAAAGGCTTTGTGAGGGTCTAACCAAATTGGAGGAAGAGAGAGAAGAAAGCGACTGAACCAATTTAAATAGTTGTTTGGGGATTTAACATCAACTTCAAACCGAGAGACAAAGTAGGAACTTTTAGCATTGACTATTATCGCCTGTTGTTACAGAGCCATAGCTTTGCACAATGGGAGGCAAGCAGCAGGACAGTAGGAGATATGCCATTTCCATTCTGCTTGTCTACAAGACAAGCAGAGGCTGACAAGATCACCGGAAAACAAGGGCATGGAGGGACGACCCCCCGGGAACATGAGATTTTAAGTGGCACCAGATAATCAGCTGCAGTGGACATAGCAGAAGAGAAAGCCACAATGTCACACGGACTGTCCACTGGGACAGCATTGGCACTACTAGGGACGATGTCACTGTCTTCAATGTTACACTAGCGCTGTGAAGGGGAACGAGGATGGTAGAGAACCAAGGTGGAAGGTACCATGTTCAAATAAAAAGGAATGACCATATGTTCAGACTAGATAATAAGTAGCAAAACAAAAGAGGTGATGGCTGGAAGGTTTAGAATAAATCTTAACCTCTGGCATTGCTCTGGGCACCCCTCCAGACCATCGTTCTTCGCCTGTCAAGCCATTACAAAAGGGTAAAGACCATATACAAATCAGGCTTGGTCCCACCCCTAAAGGGGTAGTCCAGCCCAATCTGCTAGGTCACATCCCTTCTGCACGAGACCACAAGCATCCCTAGACATGTTTCAGCCATGTTGAGTGTCATCAGTGAGGAGTAGCTTGGGTCTCTAGGCCCAGCAGGCATGGGACCCACGTCTGGGTATACCCATCCCCAGGGGTGGACTGGGAATTAAAAGAGGCCCTGGAAATATTTACTGGGGACCAAAAGAGGCCCTGGAAATAATGTTCAAAGTGGCCCCATATGACACATTTTCAGCAAGCTCAATGCTTTTCCTATGAGAAAATTTGGAAATACCACACAAAAGAGGCCCAGGGTGCAGAGGCCCACCGGGAAAACTCCAGAGTTCCCTATAGGCCAGTCCACCCCTGCCCATCCCACTCGGGGTGACAATAGCAAAACAAAAAAGGTGAAGGCTGGAAGGTTTAGAATAAATCTTAAACTCTGGCATTGCTCTCGGCACCCCTCCAGACCATCGTTCTTCGCCTGCCAAGCCATTACAAAAGGGGAAAGACCATATGCAAATCAGGCTTGGTCCCATCCCCAAAGGGCTAGTCCAGCCCGAACTGCTAGGTCACATCCCTTCTGCACAAGACCACAAGCATCCCCAGACATGTTTCAGCCTTGTTGGGCATCATCAGTGAGGAGTAGCAGGGTCTCTAGGCCCAGCAGGCACGGGACCCACATCTGGGCATACCCGTCCCACTCGGGGTGACAATAGCAAATCAAAAAGAGGTGATGGCTGGAAGGTTTAGAATAAATCTTAACCTCTGGCATTGCTCTGGGCACCCCTCCAGACCATCGTTCTTCGCCTGCCAAGCCATCACAAAAGGGGAAAACCATATGCAAATCAGGCTTAGTCCCACCCCCAAAGGGGTAGTCCAGCCCGAACTGCTAGGTCACATCCCTTCTGCACAAGACCACAAGCATCCCCAGACATGTTTCAGCCTTGTTGGGCATCATCAGTGAGGAGTAGCTTGGGTCTCTAGGCCCAGCAGGCACGGGACCCACATCTGGGCATACCCGTCCCACTCGGGGTGACAATAGCAAAACAAAAGAGGTGATGGCTGGAAGTGTTTGAATAAAACTTAACCTCTGGCTTTGCTCTGGGCACCCCTCCAGACCATCGTTCTTTACCTTCCAAGCCATTACAAAAGGGGAAAGACCATATGCAAATGGGGCTTGGTCCCACCCCCAAAGGGGTAGTCCAGCCCGAACTGCTAGGTCACATCCCTTCTGCATGAGACAACAAGCGTCCCCAGACATGTTTCAGCCTTGTTGGGCATCATCAGTGAGGAGTAGCTTGGGTCTCTAGGCCCAGCAGCACGGGACCCACGTCTGGGCATACCCGTCCCACTCGGGGTGACAATAGCAAAACAAAAGAGGTGATGGCAGGAGGATTTAGAATACATCTTAACCTCTGGCATTGCTCTGGGTACCCCTCCAGACCATCGTTCTTCACCTGCCGAGCCATTACAAAAGGGGAAAGACCATATGCAAATGAGGCTTGGTCCCACCCCCAAAGGGGTAGTCCAGCCCGAACTGCTAAGTCACATTGCTTCTGCACGAGACCACAAGCATCCCCAGACATGTTTCAGCCTTGTTGGGCGTCATCAGTGTAGCTTGTGTCTCTAGGCCCAGCAGGCATGGGACCCACGTCTGGGTATACCCATCCCACTCGGGGTGACAATAGCAAAACAAAAGAGGTGAAGGCTGGAAGGTTTAGAATAAATCTTAAACTCTGGCATTGCTCTCGGCACCCCTCCAGACCATCGTTCTTCGCCTGCCAAGCCATTACAAAAGGGGAAAGACCATATGCAAATCAGGCTTGGTCCCACCCCCAAAAGGGTAGTCCAGCCTGAACTGCTAGGTCACATCCCTTCTGCACAAGACCACAAGCATCCCCATACATGTTTCAACCTTGTTGGGCATCATCAGTGAGGAGTAGCTTGGGTCTCTAGGCCCAGCAGGCACGGGACCCACATCTGGGCATACCCGTCCCACTCGGGGTGACAATAGCAAAACAAAAGAGGTGATGGCTGGAAGTGTTTGAATAAAACTTAACCTCTGGCTTTGCTCTGGGCACCCCTCCAGACCATCGTTCTTTGCCTTCCAAGCCATTACAAAAGGGGAAAGACCATATGCAAATGAGGCTTGGTCCCACCCCCAAAGAGGTAGTCCAGCCCGAACTGCTAGGTCACATCCCTTCTGCATGAGACAACAAGCGTCCCCAGACATGTTTCAGCCTTGTTGGGCATCATCAGTGAGGAGTAGCTTGGGTCTCTAGGCCCAGCAGGCACGGGACCCACGTCTGGGCATACCCGTCCCACTCGGGGTGACAATAGCAAAACAAAAGAGGTGATGGCAGGAGGGTTTAGAATACATCTTAACCTCTGGCATTGCTCTGGGTACCCCTCCAGACCATCGTTCTTCACCTGCCGAGCCATTACAAAAGGGGAAATACCATATGCAAATGAGGCTTGGTCCCACCCCAAAAGGGGTAGTCCAGCCCGAACTGCTAGGTCACATCCCGTCTGCACGAGACCACAAGCATCCCCTGACATGTTTCAGCATTGTTGGGCATCATCAGTAAGGAGTAGCTTGGGTCTCTAGGCCCAGCAGGCACAGGACCCACGTCTGAGCATACCCGTCCCACTTGGGGTGACAATAGCAAATCAAAAGAGGTGATGGCTGGAAGGTTCACAATAAATCTTAACCTCTGGCAATGCTCTGGGCACCCCTCCAGACCCTCGTTCTTTGCCTTCCAAGCCAATACAAAAGGGGAAAGACCATATGCAAATCAGGCTTGGTCCCACCCCCAAAGGGGTATTCCAGCCCGAACTGCTAGGTCACATCCCTTCTGCACGAGACCACAAGCATCCCCAGACATGTTTCAGCCATGTTGGGCATCATCAGTGAGGAGTAGCTTGGGTCTCTAGGCCCAGCAGGCACGGGACCCACATCTGGGCATACCCGTCCCACTCGGGGTGACAATAGCAAAACAAAAGAGGTGATGGCTGGAAGGTTTAGAATAAATCTTAACCTCTGGCATTGCTCTGGGCATCCCTCCAGACCATCGTTCTTTGCCTTCCAAGCCATTACAAAAGGGGAAAGACCATATGCAAATCAGGCTTGGTCCCACCCCCAAAGGGGTAGTCCAGCCCGAACTGCTAGGTCACATCCCTTCTGCACGAGACAACAAGCATCCCCAGACATGTTTCAGCCTTGTTGGGCATCATCAGTGAGGAGTAGCTTGGGTCTCTAGGCCCAGCAGGCACGGGACCCACGTCTGGGCATACCCGTCCCACTCGGGGTGACAATAGCAAAACAAAAGAGGTGATGGCTGGAAGGTTTAGAATAAATCTTAACCTCTGGCATTGCTCTGGGCATCCCTCCAGACCATCGTTCTTCGCCTGCCAAGCCATTACGAAAGGGGAAAGACCATATGCAAATCAGGCTTGGTCCCACCCCAAAAGGGGTATTCCAGCCCGAACTGCTAGGTCACATCCCTTCTGCACGAGACCACAAGCATCCCCAGCCATGTTTCAGCCTTGTTGGGCGTCATCAGTTAGGAGTAGCTTGGGTCTCTAGGCCCAGCAGGCACAGGACCCACGTCTGGGCATACCCGTCCTACTCGGGGTGACAATAGCAAAACAAAAGAGGTGATGGCTGTGGAGGTGAATGGGGGTAGCCGCATGATTTACGAGCGATTAGAGATGAAGGAGGAGATCCATGTGAGAGCAGTGTCCTTGATTCCTAAGGATTTTAGTCTTTCTAGGAGTATGGTGTATGTCAATCAGTGTGACAAGAAGCTCTTGCGAACTTGAAGAAAGTATGAATTACACAAGTAATTATTTTATTTTGTATTTATTTATTGTGCATTTTTATGATGCTTGCACATCAATAAATTGTGTTTCAAAGGGCAACGGGAGGGAGCAAGGGAGAAAAACAAGACAATTGAAGTAAAAAACAATGATGAGCAAAAGGCAGAGGCGGTCCTACTCGACCATGTGAACATTTGGAATATGCAAGTGCAGAGAGAGAGAAGGGACAGGGACGGAGGGTAAGTGCAGATGTTCCACAGAGGGGGAAGTGCCCAAGAGCCAGTTGCATGGCAACTGGTAAGTGCCAGGCAGTGACCACTTGGTAGAAGAGTGGTCACCAGCAAGTACGAATAGTGTGGGGCTGTGAGACACCACAGGGCAGTGGGTGCCCAAAGGCAAGTGCAGAGGGAGGGCAGAGGCTGAAGGCCAGGGCCCAGGAGGACCCATAAGGGCCCAGGCCACCAATCTCAGCTACTGGGCATTAGCACAGGAAGGAGAGGGGGAAGAAGGAGGAGAAGAGGAAGGTCTTTGGGAGCTTGTGGAATTTGAGGAGAACCGGCTCAAGATGGAGAGGAAGGGGGAGGCCGTTCCAGGGGAGGGATCCAGATGAGGAAAGAGATCATCCCCCCACTCGCTGCTTAGACATGTGCTTGACAAACAGAGAGTTGGAGCTGCAAGATCAGAGAGATCTGCAGGGAGAGTATTTGGTGAGGGCAAGTTGTAGATACTGTGGTCCTAATCCCTAGACAGCCTTATGGATGATGCAGAGGGATTTGACTTTGATGCTTGCAGCAACCAGCTGCCAGTGGAGAGATTTTAGTGCTGGAGAGTCCCTGGGCTTGAGGCCAAGGATAAGTCTTGCAGCCCTATTCTGGAATAGCTGGAGGGGGCGGAGAGAGGAGGAGGGTAGATTAAGGAAGAGGCTCTTGCAATAGGTGTCGACCAAATTGCAGTCGACCAGTTTGTTGTCGACCAATTGACCGGACACCCCATTTAGAGAGTACCAAGCCCTAGAGACATTGAGTTTCTGGGGAAAAGTGAGGAAAGGGAGGGTACCTCTGAGGAGGTGGATTTGGAAATGGGCCTTCTTGGTTAGGTCTGGGATGTGAGGAAGGAATAAGAGAGAGGAGTCGAAGATGACTCAAAGGTTTCGGGCTTCAGAGGAAGGAGAGGGGGGAGAGCCCATATAGGGTGGCCAGAGTGAAGGGAGGAAAGAGGGAACAGGAGTACCAATAGGAAGGATCTCAGTCTTGCTGCCGTTAAGACAGAAATCGTTAGAGGTGCACCAAGACTGGATAGCAGACAGGCAGTCAGGAATGGTAGAGGAAGTGGGAAGAGGTTCAGTGGGAAGTTTGAAAAAGAGTTGGGTGTCATCTGCATAACACTGGAAGTGTGAGGAGAAAGTGGAGATAAGGAGAGCAAGGAGGTGAGATAAATGTTGAAGAACCAGGCAGAGAGGATATCATCCTGGGGAACTTCACAAGTGAAGATAGAGGTGGGGGAGGAGAAAGAGCTCAGGATAACCTGGGAGGTATGTTCAGTGATGATGGGGGTCAGACAGTGTAGTTCCCGCTCTGAGATACCTATGGTGTCATGGAGTCACTTTATGAGGACAGAGTGATTGACAATATCGAAAGCAGAGGGGAGATCAAGTAGGATGAGGACAGCAGGTGAGTTAGAGTCAATTGATGCAAGCAGTTCTCCACAGGTGTTCAGGAGAGCAGTTTCTGTGCCTCTGGATGTTCGAAATCCGGATTGATGGTTGTGTAGGCAACCAACAAGCTCAGTATGCTGGGTTAGTTGGGGAGAGACCATCTACTCCAGAAGTTTCTCAAGGAAGGGAGTGATAGAGATGGTGAGGTAGTTAGCTAGACATGAGGGGTCAGCGGAAGGTTTTTTCCAGAGAGGGGTGCACAAGGGAGTGCTTGAGGGAAGAGGGAAAAGACCCGGTAGCAAGAGAATGATCACAGAAATCAGCAAGTGCAGGGGCAAGGGGGCCGATGTTGTCCTTAATAGTTCTGGAAGAACAGTGGGAGACAGGTTTGGAGGAGATCTTCATAGATCAGACAACTCTAGTGACCTCTTGAGATGTGATAGGAGAGAAGGAGAAGAGAGATGAGGAGGGGGGATGAGAGGCCAAGGGTGGCAGGGAGATGGGAGGAGGGGAGGGGGAAAGGGAGGAAGAAAGAGAACTCATGATGTCCTGAGTTTTTGCAGTGAAGTGGGTTTCCAGTGCAGTGCAGAGGGCCTGGGAGGGAAGAGGTGAGGTGCAGACTGCAGAAGGATTGGCTAGTTCCTTGCAATTTTAAAGAGTTCAGCCATGTTGGTGGATGCTCCAGAGATGCAAGCCTGGATGTGGGCCCTCTTTTTGGAACTAATGGAGAGACAATATTGCCTTTGGAGAGGTAGCAAGTCAGTTTGTCAGAGGATGAGCCCAAGGTCTGCCACTTCCGCTCAGCAACTTAGTACTTGTGTTTCAGTGCTGCAAGATCAGAATCGTACCAAGTGTTACGCTTGGTATGAGGTTTCAGGCGGATCCTCATGACAGGTGCGAGAATGTTGAGAGTGTTACTGATGGCACAATGGAGGTTTTTGAGAGCCAAATCAGCAGTGGGGGGGGTGGGGGAAGAAGGTGGAGGCGAAGGCAGCAACTGACACTCATTTCATCAGACTGATGTTTGTGAAAGAGACTGGCCGAGCTGAGGGAGGCGCGGTCTGAGGGCCGAGAGGACCCAGGTGGGAGCAGAGGAGGGAGTGCTTTGACCAGGAGAGCGAGGTGGAGAGTGGAGCAGAGAGCAAGAGATTGGTATGGATGAAGGTATCAAGAGTGTGTCCAGCTGAGTGGGTAGGATCAAATGTGTGAATAGAGAGGGAGAGAGAGGTGCAGAGGCCATGGAAGAGAGTGGAAGCCGTGATTGAGGAGTGCAGGTGGATGTTAAAAACATTATAAATAAAGGGGTGTACCTGCAATTAAGTCTCTGATCCTTCAGGTAAAATAGAAAATATTAAAGTGAGAGGTGGACCAGTGGATCAGGATGACACAAGTCATTCAATAATTACAAATTTTAATCAAAAATTCTTCGCATATAACTGTATGTGTTCAATAAAACAAATTATCTCATTCCATCAAGATATCTTTCATATCTCAGACATCAATTCTCAATCCCACATTTTTGCATTCATACATTCTCACATAAAACCAATATGGCAATGAATACATTGTGTAGTCATGTTCTAGTTCTACACCAATGTTTCCATATATTTTGCAAATGTTTATGACCCAGTCCTTAGTTTTAGGTGTCGTATCTCATCTGGTTCTGTTTTCCAGATTGTTCATATAGTCGTTGACACGTGTTTCGGTCCAAATATAACAGAAATTCCTGTCTCTCTTTTTTAAAGACCTTCTTCAGGACGTAGAGCAAGGTATAACTGTTCTGCCCATCATGGAATTGCATAAGCCATTCTTAAATCTAAAAAAACATACAGAAAAACCCATCAGAGTCTAGTGTCATCTATATTTCTTCTTAACGGTGACTGATATTGTCACATGTGTGGATCTCATAAATAGACACATAGCATCCTACTCACCCCCATGTCTCAACTCTAGGGATAGCGAGTAGGAGGTTGGATGTATTCCTTCACTGGCGCCTGTAACCTTATTAAGACCCTGTGAACAAACAGAGGATACAGTCTGAATTCTCTGCTATTTATTCGTATGAGACATCTTCAACTCAACTGTTATTCCAATTTGTAAAAACTTTGTGATTTAAAATGTCAACAACTTACAGTGTCCATTTGTCTCTGCACCGAAATATTATCTTGATAGCAGATAATTTCTTAATTATCCTCAGACAACGGCACGCCACCTCTGACTCCGAACCCTATAGGGACAGAACCATTCTGATGTACCCGCTAGCTTTAGAATTATAGTTTTACATGTTTATTTCGCAAATACCCTGACATGCGGTTGTAAAGAGAACTCACCCACACACATGGAATGTTTACTATGTGGACAATCCGGGGGCTAGTTGTTTTCCCTCGGACTTCATGGGATGCACATCCAATAGTTCATAATCGGATGTTGGAATTCCTAAAAATTGAGAAAACACTCCTTAATGGTGGGTCCGTACTTCTAAAACATATACACACACACACACACACACACACACACACACACACACACACACACACACACGCACACACGCACACACACACACACACACACACACACACACACACACACACACACACACACACACACACACACGTTTTACCTACCTTGTGGGGACTATGTGTGGAAACCAGCCTTGTGGGGACTAACCTTTCCCAATGTTTTAAAAATATGCTAACAGCAGAAATATATTCAGAAAAAAATGCTAATATAGGATCCAGCTTCAAATGTGCAAAAATGCTAATTTTTAATCGCGTGTCCGGTACCATCTCTGTGGGGACCTGAACGCGTGTTACCATCCTTGTGAGGACTTAATTATTCTTATTTGGAATTGAATGTATCCCTATGCAAAAGCTAAATATTTGTTTCATAGGCATCTTTGTAAATTGCACAATTCTATTTCTACATATGTGTACCTACCCACACCGTAGGTATACACAATAGATGGATTGTAATGGTGGTGTATTTTCCATAAGAACCTCACTAAACATTTCCTAAATCTGGCATGCGACCATTGTGTCAGAAAGGAGAACTGGGGAACTGAAATATTAGGTGAATGGCTCAGCATCACACAATGTGGTCAGGTGGAGAAGCAGAGATTTGAATACAGGTTTCATTGTTTCACAGTCACCATCTTGTCCACTGAAACATCTCTCTATGATTGGTCTGATGACGAATATGTTACAGTCCCCATTAAAATGGTGTTTGATGTTGGTGATGTTGAAGTCTGAATAGAGATTGTCTGTCATGATACTGATTTCAGATCCTCACAGAGATGGTTTGTACGAATAATCGTGTTTAAGACAGCATTCCTATGTTGTTTTATAATACTGTTGTTAAAGACCACACAGAGTTGGTGTGTGATTAACATGATGATAAAGTACTAATAAGCATGGTGTTTGATGTTGGTGATGGTGAAGTCCCAGCAGAGATTGTATTTTGTGATACTGATATCCAGGTCCTCACAAAGATGGTATGTGATATTTATGTTAAAGTCCCCACAGAACTGGTGTGTGTTTATAATAACTTTAAAGGCCCCACAGTGATGGTATGTGATAATAATGATATTAAAGTCCCCACAGAGATGGTGTGTGATTATCTTGATGTTAAAGTCCCCACAACGATGGTGTCTGATTATCTTGATGTTAAAGTCTCTATGGATGTGGTATTTGATGTTGGTGATGTTGAAGTCCCAATATATATTGTATGTCATGATACTGATAACCAGGTCCTCACAAAGACAGTTTGTGATATTTATGTTAAAGTCCCCACAGAACTGGTGTGTGTTTATAATAACTTTAAAGTCCCCACAGTGATGGTATGTGATAATAATGATATTAAAGTCCCCACAGAGATGGTGTGTGATTATCTTGATGCTAAGTCCCCACAGAGATGGTGTGTGATTATCTTGATGTTAAAGTCTCCAGATATGTTGTGTTTGATGTTGGTGATGTTAAAGTATCAATATATATTGTATGCCATGATTCTGATCTCCAGGTGCTCACAGAGATGGTGTGTTATTTACGTTAAAGTCCCCACAGAGCTGGTGTGTGTTTATAATAACTTTAAAGTCCCCACAGTGATGGTATGTAGTAATAATGATATTAAAGTCCCCACTCAAATGATGTCTGATTTTCTTGATGTTAAAGTCCCCACAGAGATGGTGTGTGATTATCTTGATGTTAAAGTCTCCATAGATGTGGTGTTTGATGTTGGTGATGTTGAAGTACCAATATATATTGTATGTCATGATACTGATGTCCAGGTCCTCACATAGATGGTGTGTGAGGTTTATGTTAAAGTTCCCACAAAGGTGTGTGTGATAATGATGTTAGTTTCCTCACATAGACAGTGGCCCTCATTACGACCCTGGCGGAAATCGAAAAACGATGGCGGAAATGCAATACCGCCATCGAATACCGCCCGTTGCGATTATGACCCGTCACCGTAAAGTACGATGCCATTAGCGACACCGTAGTGAACGCCAACGCTAACTGCACCAAGTACGCGCACGCGCGCACTGCGAAACCGTAATTACCACCAGGGCGCAACGGTACGGGAATTCTGACCCTAGCGGACATGTACCTAACGCCATCAAGCATGGCGGAAAGTACCATTCCGCCATGGTGAGAAGTACGGCATCGCAAACCAACCGTAAAAGGCCCTACTGAGTGCCTGTACACCACTCCCTGGCCACATTGCAGAACTCCTCGTAGGTGCAATGAAGTCACACAATGCAACCAGTGAAATGTACAAGTCACCCATGCATGCCGACGAACAAATGAATGTAGGGGCTCCAAGTGCCTTGTGAGTGGCCATCCATATTAGCCATGGCACCATTGCCGTACTGATGCAGCACAGGCATGTGAAGCTCCAAGTACAGCAACATGAACTGAAAACTGAGACAAAGAAAAACAGGCCCCCCATCGCTTGACACCAGTGCAAGGCAACATACAAAGCAGTATCCTGAGTGAGACTGCACCAGCCCTGTACTCCTGCCAGTAAACAAACCAACCAGCAGCATAAGCATGTACCACACAAGTTGGCAGAGTGACTGAGCAGCCAGGCACATCTCAAGAGGGGCCAATGGGAGCAGCAGGGCACAGATGGCACGAATACAGAAGCTATTCCAATGGACATGACCTCAGTCTCCCTCCAAGAAACGCACGCAAACACAGGCACCTGTGACCAGCCATATTCTGAAAATCACATCATTCCACCAATCCACCTGGCTGACCGGCATCTGTTACACAAAAGCCAATCCCCCTCCCATGAGCATGACATCATCAAAACAGACATAATTGCAGCCCCTATCCCTGACCTTACTGGCCTTCGTAGGCAAACGCGCCCAGTACAGTACCACGCAACTATACTCAGAAGGCCGAACCCAAAGCAGATCTCCTCACAATACATCGCTCCACAAATAGGAATATGCTACATTACTTGCAAAGAATAACGCTACACGGTCAATATCATAATCAAAATTTAATGCACAACAAAATCACCCGGGCCATACAGCTATTAGGTCATGAACTCCAAATCATATCTCATAATTGTGGGCTGCATCCGCAATAAATGACCAGCTTCTTCTTGTGTGACGCCCTGTTCCTCCATGGTACACAGGGGCTACATTCACGTTCAAAAAGGCAACATGGAAGCGCCTAGAACCGCAGGGCCGTCCCATTAGGTAGGCACTAGTCCAGCTGAAAGCTCGAAATGTTGTTCCTAGCCACTAGTACTGCGTAAGGGCATGTGGGCCATTGGCGATCGTCCCATAAGATCGTAATGGTGCTCCACTGATTAACACGAAGCAGCAGGTGTCGGGAGTAAAAGCCATCTGCAAGAGTGGCATACAGATGGCAGCGGCAAAAGGGGAGGAGATACCTGTCACCCAAATGAAACGAAAAAGAATAGTATGGGCATCTGAACTCCATTTGAATTACTCACTTCAAAGATCACACTAAATCCACAGCCATATGCATGCTAGCCCACTCAAAAGGATTATTCGCACCCAATAATCACTTGCGAATCATAACTATATAAATCGAGGTGAAAACACTATTACAAACGAGTGTTTGTGTGCATGCGTCTGTTAAAACAGAAGCCATTAGATGGGATTAGTAACGTGCATAGACACAAGTGTTTGAAGGCGCGTCGAGACAGGGAAGGTTCAACAAGGGCAGATAGACGATGGTCCCACTATGGCAGCCCTGCATCACATAGCGCAGAGGAAGTTGATAGATTCCAAAAAGCCATGTACATGGCAGACTCTCTATTAAATCATCTGTCCATGCATCCATACATCATTCCCTCATCCCGGTATAAAAACGCCTGATTATTTACTCACATAACATTAGAAATTTCCATTGAATCTGTGCTTAATGAAGTCTGCAAAATCCACTGTGCTCCAGGCCGGAATTCTAGTGTTGTGAAGTAACATGTATTTGGGAACGTCCTGCCTTATCCTCCACTACGCTATTGCGCATCCCATACTATTCATATCAATCATTGCATTCTCGGCATGGCCCCTGTCCCAAGGACATTAAACAATAGAACTTTCTATCTGCAGTCAGACCTGTGGGCGTCTCCTCGCCGCTAGCTGGAAACCGAAAGCGCTGTCCTTCGAATTCCTCATTTGCAACATCACGTCGAAAAGGCATCTGTGACCGCTTGAAATCACAAATCCATCCATTTAGTGCGGCAGTGTGTGAAAATGGCAACTGGCTACACTCACAAATGGGACGCCCCGCCCGTCGGTGAACCGCGGTACAGCGCTGCATGAGGGTCCACCGTTAATCGAGTACTACATTCCACTGACCCTTCACAAGTTTGTTCCCGACTGCAAAGATAGTATGTGAAACAATGGGAGCATAGCAGAATTAACATATGAAGCAATATCTCACTGCCATCGGGATGAAATACATGATTGTAATAGCAAGATGCCATGCGTCGATTTGCAGCGTTGTGTGCGGGACGTGCTCGCCCAAAGGGGATTTCAGCTTGCACAGGTGGAATGAATCACCACAGGTGGAGGCTATACAGCTTGGAAACACATAAATTGCACACCCAACCCCCTCCCACAACCACACCCACTCCAAAATGCTACCGGCAGGACTTGCGATGTTGGCCCTGGGGGACCTGATAGCACTGCAAGTACTCCAACTTCAAGAAGAAGACGAACGCCAACTACTACAACAACCGGCCGCACAGAGGAGACGCAGGAGGAGGAGGAGGGCAAGGCAGGGCCAGCAAGGCCCACCAGCACAGCCACTACCACCACGCAGGCAGCCCGCAATCCCACGCCTCCGAGCACATCCGTTCAACCTCACTGATGAGCAGATCCACACCCTCTACCGTTTGGACCGGGACACCATAACCGCCATTGTGGACATGACACACGCTGACCTTGTCAGCATGATAGATAGCCCAACCGCCATCCCACCCCTACTGAAGGTGGTGTCTGTACTCCACTTCCTGGCCACAGGCACCTACCAGCACACAGTCGGACAGTTGCATGGCATTTCACAGCCACTGTTGTCACGGACACTATTGCAAGTGCTTGATGCCCTCCTGAAGCACGCAGACGACTACATCTCTCTACCACGCTCGGAGCAGGAAATTACGAACACAAAAGTGGGATTCCATGCACTTGCCGGCATACCGGGTTGCATTGGTGCCATCGACTGCACCCATGTGGAATTGGTTGTCCCACATGCCATGGAGGCCCAGTACCGCAACCGAAAACAATATCATTCTCTTAATGTACAAATGGTGTGTGACTCAAACAGGATCATTACACATTGTTGTGCCCGATTTCCTGGATCAACCCATGATTCCATGGTCTTACGGAACTCTACAATACCACGCTACATGGAGCGACATGTAGGGAACAGATCCTGGCTACTCGGTGAGTCTCATTTCATGCATGATAATGTGGGGTATGTGATGCGGCAATGACCTGCCAGGAAGGGGGGGGGGGTGCTTACGTAGCAATGTCATTCCTCAAACATCCTTTATTGTCCACATACAGGTGATGCCGGGTATCCACTGAAGAGATGGCTCCTTACACCACTCCGGAACCCACAGGACCAGCATGAGGAGGACTACAACCATGCCCACTCACGTACCCGTGTAGTCATAGAACAGGCATTCGGTCTACTGAAGGGTCGTTTCCGCTGCCTCAGCAGGTCTGGCGGGGCACTCCTGTACCGCCATGAGAAGGTTGCTAAGATGGTCATGGCATGTGTCATGCTACACAACATGTGCATACGTAGAAATGTGCCCATGCCCCCTGGCGCAGAACTGCAAGCACCAGAATATGGTCATGATGTGGGTGGGGATGTGGCAGAACCTCAAGGAGTCCGCGAGGCACAGGAGGGCCGTGAAATTCGTCAGATTATCATAGATTCATGCTTCTAGCACTCACGCCTGGTGGTTGATACATGGACACGGGAGTTGTGGCACTGTGTGTGTCTGGAACATGCACAATATGGACTGTACGCCTATGATGGCCTCGTACACAAAGATCAATGTCCACACATCTCATTGGATGATTGTGAAATGTTTATAGCATATGTGAAATTGTGTTACACACCCCATCAACCCGCCACCCAAGTAAGCCCAACACACCCCCTCCACCCTCTTACCTCCCCCCCGAACACCAGTGTCCAAAGATGCTCATTGTCAGTGGGCAGACGGTATTGCAAGCCCCCTCTCCGGGTATCAGGGGCACCCCTGCCTGTGGAGCGCAGGTTCCTCCCAGATTTACGTTGGGGGCTGCCCTGGACGGAACTTGCAACGGATGATGTCTCTGCCTGCTCACGTCCATGCATGTCCCTAAGGGTTTGTGAGAGCTCAGTGAGCACACGGCGCACAGCGGCAAGTTCAGCACATACGTCTTTGGACGTCGCATGCAGTTCCCCCCTCAGGCTCTCGGTGCTTCTCTCCATTTGTACTCTCAGGCTCTCGGTGCTTCTCTCCATTTGTACTCTCAGGCTCTCGGTGCTTCTCTCCATTTCTGCCCTTAGTGTCTCTGTACATGTTTCTATGGCTGCCTTGGTACCCCCACATTCATCAGCATGGTCCTTGAGGAGCGTGGCCAGTTGCTGCTGTTGCACGATCACCTGGTCGAGGGACTGTTGCCTCTGCTGGGCCATGGCCATTTGCGGTGGTGTCACAGAGGGGCTGATCACCTCATGTTGCCTTGACACAGGGCTTGTGGGGGATGGCCAGTCGTCGTCTTGTGAGTGCCCCTGCGTGGTATCCTCATGTTGTACGGGATGAAACAAACAGGGGGATTGAGACAGGTCATGGATGGATCGTACATCGACATCACCGTTTTCTGTGTCGGAGCATGCTGCCATTAATGCAGTGTCACCTATGGTGCTGCTGCCACCAGAAGCAGTGCCTTCTGTGGCATCCATTGGAGGGGCCTGTGGTGGTGGTGGTGTTGTGGCCATGCTGGCTGCTGGGGTGCCTGTTGAAGTCCCCTCCTGTGTGCTGCCACTTGATTTGTGCTGCTGCCGTGTCTTGATGCGTGCAGCTGAGGTGGAGGGTCTTTGGCCGTTGGTCTTGGCCCTCTTTGCAGGTGTGCTGGTAGGGGTGTCCTGGAGCTCGTCGTTTGAATCGGACCCTGTGGTGGAGTAAAGGAGGGCGAGCGTTATTGATGGGTCTGTGGAAATTGGAATGGCAATGTATCACATGCATTGGGGTGGTACCTGAGGGTGATTTGGGTCAGGGCCTTGGGGGTGGTTTCATTTTTGTGTGGATTGAGGGTGCAGTTGTATTGCAGCCTGCAGTTAGGGGGTGCCTGCTGCACGTGTAGAGGGTGTTTTTAGGAATTTTAATTATTTATTTATTTAATTTGACTTTTAATGTCCGCTATCAGGCCAATGTAAGTGGACGTTCTCCTGGACATGTGTTTCTGTTGCACTATGTGGACACATGGTACTTCACATGATTGGACATTGTGGTTTTAGCATAGTTTTATTTGGCCCACCTACCTGATTCTTCGGATGTCTGTACTCCTTTCTCCATCCCTCCGACTCCCTCTATGGTCTCCATTCCAATGGTGGAGGCACAGATTTCTTCCCAGGGGGTCAACTTGATGGGTGATTCCGATCCTCCCCCGGTAGCTGTGGCAATGTTACGGTTGGCGGATAGTATGCTCCGTACGCGTATCCGCAAGTCGTCCCATCGCTTTCTGCATTGCTGTGGGTTGCGGGGTGCGGTCGCCACCGCACTTACCCGCTGTGCCACCAGGGCCCATATGGCCTTCTTGTTCGCAAGTGCCGTCCTGGTCATTTGCGTCGAGAAGACGACGCCAGCATTCTCCTGGAGGGTCTCTGTGAGCACCGTGAGGTCCTCACGTGAGAAGTGGACCTGCCGCTTGCGGTCGCACGCTTTTTTCGCTACTTTTCCCATTGTTTTGGTTTCACTAGGGTGGATGACGGGTTGGGATGTCTCTCAGGGTAGTATTTTTAATGGTTGTGTGAATATTCTGATTTTATAGGTGTACGGCGTGCTGTTTCCCGTTCCGGGACCATGTTTTTGCTTCCGTTTCCGTATATTTACGGTCACCGTATTTTCCGATTGCCGCTCATTACGGTGACCGCTATGTCCGGTGGCGGAATTGCACCTAGGTCGCCGTACGACGGCGGTGAGGGGCGTTTTGGGGACATTTCCGCCATCGCGGACTTTGCACTTCCGCCAAGGTGTACTGCTCGTGCCCGATGGGTCAGAATTAGCCGCACTTTACTCTGTCGTGCCATGGCGGAAACGCTATTTACGCTATGGCGGTCACGTCAGTTGCTTTCCGCCAGGGTCGTAATGAGGGCCAGTGTGTTATTTTCATGATGTTAAGGTTCCCATAGACATTGTGTGAAGTTGGGGATGTTAAAGTCCCAATAGAGATTCTGTGTCCTTATACTGATATTCAGGTCCCCACAGAGATGGTGTGTGATAATGGTGATTCTAAAGTCTCCCTTAAACGTAGTGTGTTAAAAATAGGACATACAAGTCTCCATAGAATTGTGTGGGTTTGGAAAAGGGGTGATGATGACATTGATGATGTTACAGCCTAGACAAAAATTTTTTTCTCTTGGTTATGTTGCAGTGCCAACCGAGATTGTGTTTGTTAATAAGGATGTTGAAATCCCCAAAGTAATTCTTTGTGATGAAAATGGTGTTACAGTCCACGTTGGGATGGTATGTGGTTATGATGATGTGAAGGAACCCATAGAGAGGGTGTATCGGCCCTCACAGAGCCAGTGTGATTGAAAATGGCAATGTTGATATCCCCCCAGATACCTTGAATGTGATAATAATATTGTTAAAATTCCCTCTGAGATGGTGTGTGATAGTAATGGTGATCAGGTCCTCAAGTGAATAGTGTGTGATAATGGTAATGTCAAAATCATTGCAAACA
Organism: Ambystoma mexicanum; assembly: GCF_040938575.1. Lineage (NCBI taxonomy): Eukaryota > Metazoa > Chordata > Amphibia > Caudata > Ambystomatidae > Ambystoma > Ambystoma mexicanum. Next base: position 824,695,762 of record NC_090933.1, read on the forward strand.
TGGTGTTTTAAGTTTTGATTTCTCTGCATTGATAGCTTGTGATTATCTTGATGTTAAACTTTCAACAGAGATTTTGAGCGAGTTGAGGAGTTCTGTGTCACAAGAGGTATGGAGCGTAATAACAGGAAAGAAGAGAACAATGTAGTATAAGTCAAGATTCAGTGATCCACTATCATCAAATGAGCAAATAAACCATCTCTACTACAGAAAGTAGACCACATATTTGTAGCACTTGTTTGATGTTAGTTACATTTCAAAATAGATATACTATGTCATATTAGTGATGTGAAAGGATTATGCACAAAGAGAAAGCACCAACACCTTGAGTTAAACTAAGTTTATTTACACAGCCAAAATATAAGGAAAATAACAACATATAAGTTAAGTCTCTTGAATCACAATCTCGGGCTTAAGAGTTTCCAAGCACACTTCTTCACCTACCACAGGGTCAATGCCAAGGTTTATTCATCTGGCTTTAATGGGGTTCCCACATTCTGCCAGTAGGCAATTTTGTTCTCTGATCTTCTGTCTGTAATTGTTGCCCAAGTAAACAGGTACATGTGGAGTGTCTCAGATCAGATGTGGTCAAGAAACACTGGGTTGGAGCACCTCTCGGATGGCAAGCCTTATTCTCCTGCCCCTCATTGTTACTCCTCTGCTTAACCATTCCTCCTTTCACCATGGGTTTAACCCCTTCAGACTGGGATTTGCCCCTACCTCCTGCCTTGGGCCAAGATCTCCCACTCTGTCCTTCATAGGCTGTATAACTATGCCCTTTGTTACCTCCTCCAATGTTTCACTTCTGCCTCCTCCTGATCACCAACTTCTTCCTCCATCTCCTGTTGTACACCTCCAACCACTTCTTGCTCTTCATCTTCAACCGCCTTCTTTTGTTCATCTCCAGCCATCTCATGCGTACACCTCCAGCCAACTCCTGCTGTTCACCTCAAACCACACATGCTGTTATTTCTCCTCCTCTAGTGGCTCTCCCTCCTCCAATTTTTCCAAACACTATCCAATGGGTAATTGGCTGAAGTCCTGTGATTGGGTGTTAAATGATTGACCTGAGTCAAATGGGGACCTGGGAGATTGGGTAAAGTTTGAATATTACACAATACCCATCTTCAAAACCCTTTCGCTTTGTGTGCCACACTGCAGACATCCTGGATGTGGCTGTTCTCCAGAGACCAGGTTTATGAGCAGTGAACAGGCATATCAATGGCAAACAATGACTAAAAAAAACATTGGAGCATGGCACTGGTTTCCTGTCAGCTTGTGGCAACTTTGTGTTGCAGGAAACCATGTGTGGAGCCTCTTGAGTGAACAAGCTTTCTGGACAGATGTCAATGAGAACTGCAATATTGTAATGTTTACATTATTGGTCTGTGAACTGAGTGCATAGTGTCAAGACCTTGTGGTCCTTCATGTGTTATTTCCTGTCACACTATGTCAGAGCCTACAAAGTACTCTGGCGCTTGAGGCAAACATCTAAGAGCCCTTTCCAATCTGGATATCACCACACATGAACATGAGAGAAGTTCCTCTCTGGAAAAGGGATGCCATTGTCCGTTATTAATGGCATGAGGTCCTTTCCTTGAATAGAAGGATGCTTGCAGAAGGGTTGTGACCAAGCAGTTCAGGCTGGACTGACCCTTTTGGTGTGGGGCCAAGCCTGATTTTGCATTTGGCTTTCCCTTTTTGTAATGGCTTGGCAGGCGAAGAACGATGTTCTGGAGGGTTGCCCAGAGAAATGCCAGATGTTAAGATTAACTCTAAACCTTCCATCACCCCTTTTGTTCTGCTATAGTTACCGTGAGTGGGACAGGTACGCCCAGACATGGGTCTCGTGCCTATTGGGCCTAAAGACCCAAACAACTCCTCGCTGATGAGATCCAACACGGCTGAAACATGTTTGCAGATGCTTGTGGTCTCGTGCAGAAGGGATGTGACCAAGCCGTTAAGGCTGGACTGCCCCCTTTGGGGTGGCACCAACCCCGATTTTGCATATGGTCTTTCCCCTTCTGTAATGGCTTGGCAGGCGAAGAAAGATGGTCTGGGGGGTTGCTCAGAGCAATGCCAGAGGTGAAGGTTAGTTCTAAACCTTCCAGCCATCACCCCTTTTATTTTGCCATGATGGGTGTGGGGCATGATTCATTACAACATACTTCAGACCAAGAGCAAGTGTTTGCTTCATCCTCAATCAGATCTTGCTGTTTAAAATGTTATAGTTATGAGACAGTTAAGTTGTTCGTCTTTATTCCAATGGTGTTGTTATGCTACATCTCACTCGGCCTGTGGTATTAAGACACCATGGTCCATTGGCCATGGAATGTGGCCACTTTGCAGCAATTAGTGATTCGGACTAATGTGTATGCTCCTCTGGCTGTGTTCTAGCAGACATTTAGAAAAGAGTTCCTTGTGTCCCGCTTTTTTATTCTGACAAGATTTACTCATGGAATTTAACCACAAGTAAATATCTCAAGATTATAATTGTGTTTTCCGATTGCTATGAGAATTGCCACAACCTGGCTTAATTATACTTTTTTACAAGACTCCTCAAACTTTACATGTGCACACATCCTCTTTTATTGTCTACCCAGATCCATCCTGAAGGCAAAGTGCCACCAGGCTATCTGCCAATATCATTTTAAGAATGTTTAATCTTAACAGTCCACTTCAACGACCCAAGGGAGGCCTGGCGTTGGGCAGAGCAGCACATAGAAGGGGACTGGTCGGCGCCCCGGCCCAACAGGGACAGAAATCCTAGACCACCACCGGCACATCCTCCACATCCTCCGGATCCGGGTCAACCACCCTCACCGAACCAACCGGCGGCGGCCGGAGATTGAACAGGACTGCTCCTTACGGAGGGGTCTGCCCCCACAAGCGGGAGCACGCCCTAATTGATGTTGCAGGGGGTGTGGGAGAGTACCACAGCACTGCTACAAGTTGTCCAGGTCATTAATAGTGCGGTCTGCGGGGGCACTTCTTCCGTTGCAAGTGGGGAAAGCAACGGGGGCCCTCCCCCCTCCATTCGTTAACTTTCTCTAGTGTTAAGCTGTACAGGGGTTTGTAAGGCTGTCACCTTACATTGTTGAGGGTCAGCGATGTTGGGGCGACAGGTACTTCGTGTTGGGGTGGAGTATGGGGTGGGGGTGGGAAAGGAAAGTTTCAATGGGTTCACTGTTACCCCGGGAGCAATGCGTCTCCGCAAGCTCCGAGGTTTGTTGAAGTTGAAGTTCACGGCAATACGAGGCTACAAATGGTTCAGGCAGCACATCACTCAGCATTCATGGCACATACTGCGATACACCACTGTTGACGGGGATGCTCTCCTCGGAATACACCTGGTCAATCTCTTGTGTGAGTCCTTAGATGGCACCTTTACAACCCCAGTCGACTCCGACTGAACATCCCAAGTCTCTCAAGGTGCTCACCTGGAACGTAAATGGGATGGGCTCGGCGATCAAGAGGCGCTTGATTAAACATATTCTTAGTAGACACTCCCCCGATGTGGCCCTGCTATCCGAAACCCACTTGGCGGGTTCGAAATGTTTGCATTTCCAACGCACAAACTACAGGGCTGCCTTCCATGCGGGATATACAATGGGATCCAGGGGCACTCTCATCCTTATACATAAACGTGTCCCTTTCACCCTCCAGTGCTTAGAGCAAGACCCACAGGGCCGCTATGTGCTGATCCTTGGTACGCTTGGGAACGTAAGGGTCGCCTTCGTCTCGGTGTACTCCCCGCCCGGACTGGGGCAGGAGCTACTGGACGAATTGACTGCCCTCATAGGTAAACACCAACCTGACGAGCTGTTTCTGGGTGGAGACTTTAATGATGTCATGTGCAATTCCACTGATCGTACACATCTCAGACATCGCAACCCGGACACTCCCACAAAGCTCTCTACCTTTGCCTCTGCCTTGGGCCTGGGTGATGTATGGCGGGAACTGCACCCGGACGTCAGGGGATACTCCTTCCACTCTGGTGCCCACGGTTCCCTCTCCAGAATTGATTATCTCTTTGTCCCACATACAGATCTCTATAAGGCAACGGCGGCGGAGTTCCTCCCCCGGGGCATCTCAGACCACTCGCCTCTGCTGGTGGAGATCCGCACGCGGGGTGCTTCCCCCCCTAGGACATGGAGACTGAATACTTACTATCTGGGTTTCCCCGAACTTGTTGATCACCTCACTGAAGTCTCTACCGAGTATTTTGAAATTAATGACAACGGAGAACAGGATCCAGTGGTGGTTTGGGAGGCCTATAAGACCGTTTTGCGGGGTGCCTTGATCTCCTGGGTGGCAAATAATAGGCGAGAGAGGCTCCGGGAGGTAACAGAAGCGGAGGGTGAACTGGCCCAATGCGAGAATAAGCACACCCTTGACCCATCCCCGCAGACCCAGCTCTCCCTTAAACGAGCCACCGAGCGGCTCCGAAACCTCTTATTAGATAATGCTAAACAAGCCCATTGGGACTCCAGAGCCAGAATTTATGAGCACGGAGACAAAGCTGGCCGAATGCTAGCCTGGTTGGAGAGGAGAGATGAGGGACAACGATGTGTTCGTGAGATTGTCAACTCAGGGGGTGAAAGGTGTCAGTCGGATGCAGAGATAGCTGAGGCTTTCGCCCAATTTTATGAAACACTTTATCGGGCTCCGACCTCGCGGCTGGACCCGTCCCCTCTAAATGACATCCCATTCCCGACTCTCTCAGTACAACAAAGGGTGAGGCTGGACTCTGATCTCTCAGAGACCGAGGTGGCTGACGCACTAGCCCAGCTGCAGACCGGGAAAACGCCAGGCCCGAACGGGTTTCCGGTGGAGACGTGGCAGAAACTGGGAGGGGTCAGCATAGCGTCATCTCTCCATAAAATGTTATTGTCAGCCCGGGAACAGGGTGCTCTCCCGCAGGATCTGTGCAAGGCCACCATCGTGGTCATCCCCAAACCGAACAAGCCCCAGGAACACTGTGCCTCCTATAGGCCGATCTCGTTAATCAATGGTGAGGCTAAGGTCCTCGCCAAGCTCCTGGCCAATAGGTTACAATCAGTGGCCGATACCCTAATACACCCGGACCAATGTGGCTTCATGCCACACAAATCGACCCGAATTAATCTGCGTCGACTCCACTTAGCGCTAGAGAGGGCTCCCGCCATTGACATTCCGCTTGCCCTTCTGGCAGTTGACTTTGAGAAGGCTTTCGACTCGGTCCGATGGGATGGCCTCTGGGAGATCATGGCACGTATGGGCTTTGGGGAGGAGTTCATGGGATGGGTGAAATTGTTGTATACAAATATATGGGCGGAGGTCAAGGTGAATGGGTGGACCTCTCGCCCCTTTCGACTGGGACGTGGCACGCGGCAGGGGTGCCCCCTCTCCCCCCTTCTCTTCGCCCTGGCGATAGAACCATTGGCTATATGGCTTCGCCAGAGCACATCCTGGATGGGATTCAGATGGCCAGAGGGACACGAGGACCGGATATCTTTATATGCGGATGACCTCCTGTTATACCTGGGAGACCCTGCCCGAGCTTGCCCCATAGTGACCCAGATTCTTGTCCGATATGGGAGATTTAGCGGTCTAAGGATCAACTGGAAGAAATCTGTTTTCTTCCCAGTGAAGGGAGGAGAACAGCCCGACCCACAGGAATGCCCTTATCAAATAGAACAACTTGGTTTCCGATACCTTGGGATTTGGATCACATCGAACCTAACTGATTATAGCAGGCATAACCTCAGACCAATCCTGGATCGATTCTCTAATGATGTACAGCACTGGAAGCTTCTTCCCCTGACCCTCATGGGTAGAGCCGCTCTTTTTAAAATGTTGGCTCTTCCGCGAATCCTTTACGTCCTTCAGATCTCGGGGGCCGAATTTGGCCGGGTGGAAACTCTCCTTAGGGAGCTCTTGTGGGGTGGTGGACAAGCGCGCATAGCCCTGGCTACACTTCAGAGGTCGATCTGGGAGGGTGGGATCGGAGTGCCCCGCCTTCAGACCTACTATTGGGCCTCACAATTAGTGGTGGTCAATGACCTACTGCATGGGGACCGGGAACTACCCCACATTAAGGCCGAGGTGGCAACCATGCATGACACCGATCCACTACAGCTACTGTACGACACCCCCCCTAGATCCTCCCCACTAATGATGAGGGCACAGATCACTACCACTTGGAGGCAAGTTCACAACTTTGTGGGATGGGGGAACAAGATATCAGCGGCGCAACCCCTATGGAGAAATGCCAACCTGAGGGAAATGGCGAGGTTCGAACCTTGGCCGTGCTGGGTGAGAGCTGGGATACAGAAAGTGGGAGATGTTGTTAGCGGTGAGAATCTTGCCCCGTTTGCGGTCCTGCAGCACAGGTTTCGGCTCCCTGACACCGAAACATACCACCATATGTAAATGTCCCATGCCCTAAGAGTCCACATAGCGCTGGACGACAGCATACCGGAGTACTCACCTATAGAACGTAACATTCTACCTGAATACATCCCCTCCAAATGCACATCCATTCTTTACAATGCCATTACATCCTTTGTGACTCCTGAATTGATCAGCTTAAAGGCCAAGTGGGAAACAGATGTAGGGAACATTGACCCTGAGGACTGGGTGCGGGTACTAATGCACCCCAGGGAAACTGCCATCTCCTCGAGACTCAGACTAGTGCAACTTAAAATACTACATAGAGTGTATTATCCTAGAACTGCACTGTTTGGATGGAAGAGGGCAACAAACCCGAATTGTCTTAGATGTGGGAACGAGGAGGGGACCTTCTTTCACATTCTGTGGTCCTGTCCCCGCATCCGAACTTTCTGGGGGGCCTGTTGTCGGGAACTGACCCGGATACTCTCCACTTCAATAGAACTTGACCCGAAGGTCCTAATCCTGGGAGCGCCAGGGGAGTATGAACTGAATAAATGGGGAGAACTCTTATTGCATACGGCGACGGCCCTGATGAAGCGGAACATTGCACAAAAATGGGGAGTCCCCGAATCTCCGACGATGGAGCAATGGGCGATAGACATGGACACATGTGCTATGTTCGAAAGACGGGTCTATAATGCAAGAGGCTGCCCCAACAAAGCCTCTAAAATATGGGCGGCATGGGAGGAGGGAGGGCCTTGAGGCGTGTGGCCTTGAGAGATGCCCTTTTGAATATTTACACTGTGAATTGCAGGTGTGTCCCCTGTGAACGGTAATGATATACTACTACTGCTGAGTGGTCATGTGGGCCTCATCTGATGTAGCTGGCTCTTTTTTCTCCTTTCTCCTTTCTCTTTTCTTTCTTTTGCGCCTCTCTTTTGGTTTTGGCCTATCATGTCTATGTTATGACTAAATGAAAATAAAATGTTTTATAAAAAAAAAAAAAAGAATGTTTAATCTTGTGATGCACATCCAATTCCTGTGAGAACCCTGCAGTTTTTGTGAAGTGGCAGTGGAAACGGTACATACAAAGCAACAAAAAAGTTAGGAACTAAACATATTTCATAATCCTCCTTAATTTCCTAACTCACCAATTAGACCGGTTTCACCCTCTCCTCATCCACCCTGAAAGAATACATTCCTTTACTTCATTCCTAGTAACATTGTAAGCACATTTCTTTTTCTGTCTTTGCAGGAATTCTTGCGAAAATTTCTCACACTGAAGGAACAAATGTGTGACTTTTCATTTCTGAAATGTCTTTCTTGCTTCAACGCACCACGGGAGATATTCTGTTATGTTATGTTATTTTGCATTTATATAGCGCCTTATATACCATTGATATGGTCTGAAGGCGCTGGTAGGTTGAACACCCTTGGGAACCGAAGTTCAGATCAGTAGAGAGAGAGAGAGTCAACGGTGCGTGTGAGCACCGGGTATGTGTGCAGCTGGTGCGGTATTCGTGTAGTAGCTGCTTCTTAGCGGTAGGTGCGGTGGTTGAGAGATCAGGAATATGTGATCGTTCTGGCAGGATTTATCCAGACCGAGTGTGGCTGCGTTAGGCCTGAGGAGAACGCCTGGCTGGGGGGTGCGTAACCAGCAGTGTTTACTTAGAATGATGTGTAGTAAGCGGCGGATGTTGGTATGAGAACAGTTATACCAAATGGTGTCATAGTATCTCTGTGTTCTAGTTGAGTGGTGGTGTAAAGAAGAGAGTAAGCATGGTGGTGAGATATGATGGGTTATATGCTTTTTCAAAACAATCTCTGCATTCCAAACCATACTATATACGTCACGCAATTCTATGCGCTCCAGTCTGTTCCATGCACTCCTATCCACTCCATACATCCTAATCTGCTCCAGGAACTCTGGTTCGCTCGACGCACTCATGCACTCCAGTCCGCCTGCGCGCTCCAGTCCGCCCCGCGCGCTCCAGTCCGCCCCACGCATGCACTCTTGTCTGCTCCACGCATGCACTCCTGTCTGCCCCACGCATGCATTCTTGTCTGCCACATGCACTCCACTTCACTCGTTCCATCCGCTCTATGCATTCGGCTGCTCTATGTACTCATCCGCTCAACGCAACTCGTCCGCACTATCCGACACATCCGTTCCACTCTAGTCACTCGTTCCCTCTAGGCATCCGTTCGCTCCAGGCACTCGTCCTCTTTATGCCCTCACACGCATTCGGCTGCTCTATGTACTCATCCGCTCAATGCAACTCTTCCGCACTATCCGACACGTCCGTTCTACTCTAGTCACTCGTTCGCTCTAGGCATCCGTTCACTCCAGGCACTCGTCCTCTTTATGCCGTCACACGCACTATGCTTTCACCTGTTTTGCTCACTCACCCGCTCTACGCACTCGTCCCCTCTACGTACTCGTCCCTTCTTCGCACTCGCCCCCTCTACGCACTCAGCCCCCTCTACACTCTCAGCCCTCTCTACGCTCTCAGCCCTCTCTACGCTCTCAGCCCTCTCTGCGCACTCTGCCCCTCTGCGCACTCTGCCCCTCTGCGCACTCTGCCCCTCTGCGCACTCTGCCCCTCTGCGCACTCTGCGCACTCTGCCCCTCTGTGCACTCTTCCCCTCTGCGCACTCCGCCCCTCTGCGCACTCCGCCCCTCTGCGCATTCATCTGCTCTACGCACTCATCTCCTTCTACGCACCCCTTTTTCATATGCACTCTTTCGATCATATGCACTCGTCTGCTCTATATACTTGTCAGCCCTACATACTAGTCTGTTCTATGGAGTCCTCCACTCTATACATTCTTCCGCTCAGCTCATCCATCCCGCTACGCTCATCCATTAGTTCCCGGCACTCATCTGTTCTATATAGTCATCTACTATGCATGCATTCCGCACTCATCGGTTCTACATGCTTATCCGTTCTGCGCACTCACATGGTCTATGTAACTCCTCCGCTCTAGGCATTTGTTCGCTTTATCCCCTCGTATGCACCATACCTTCATCTGCTCTATGCATTCATCCACCCGACGCAATCACGTTCTCCTCGCACTCGCTCGCTCCCGGAACTCACCAGCTCTCCACGCACATTTGCGCTCCACGCGCGTCCGCCCTCGACACTCATCCGCTCCCCGCACTCATCCGCTCCCCGCGGTCATCCGCTCCCCGCGGTCATCCGCTCCCCGCACTCATCCGGTCTCCACGCATTCAATAGCAATATGCACCCATCTGCCTTATACAGTCATTCGCTAGTACGCAGTAATCCTGTTCTATCTATTCGTTTGCCCTCTACACTCATCTGCTCTATACTTCATCCGCTCTGTGCACTCATCCGCTCTGTACATTCATTAGCTCTGTACACTCATCCGCTCTGTACACTCATCCGCTCTGTAACACTCATCCGCTATCCGCTCCCCGCACTCATCCACTCCCCGGCACTCATCCACTCCCCGGCACTCTACCCCCCAAGCACTCGTCCGCTCCCCGGCGCTCATCCGCTCCCCGGCGCTCATCCGCTCCCCGGCGCTCATCCGCTCCCCGCGCATTCAACAGCAACATGCACTCACCGGCCTTATAAAGTCATTCGCTAGTAGGCAGTAATCCTGTTCTATCTATTCGTCTGCCCTCTACACTCATTCGCTCTATACCTTCATTTGTTTTTATACTCATCCGCTCTGTACAGCCATCCGCTCTGTACACTCATCCGCTCTGTACACCCATGCGCTCTGTACATCCATCCGCTCTGTACACCCATCCGCTCTGTACACTCAGGCGCTCTGTACACTCAGGCGCTCTATACAGATATGTACAGATACAGGAGCACCCCAATATCCATATTTAAACAAAATACTGGATGGATTTGTACCAAACTACCACGAGGTACAACTGCATTGCTTCCTGCCCAACCTGTTTTGTATTTTAAGCAAATCCATGGAGCTCTTTGGGTTCTGAGACTGTTTAATGCAAAAGAGGAAAAGCACCCCTTTCTTCAATGCTTTACATCTTTTAAACCGTTAGATGAATTTGTAAACAACTTTAGGGGGATGGTGGTAGGAAACATATTTGGAAAATTTCACACAGATACATCAAAAGAGACAAGCGTTATTAGCAATCTAAGCCGATGGATTTTAGGGTTCACCCTTATCTTAGGGTGACAAACATTGCTGTATAAAATATATACAGTTATGGTGAACCCTAAGATCCATCCACTTTGCAAAAATAATATTGCTAATAACTTTTAACTCCTATCTAGTATTTGTGCACTTGTAGTTCCAGAGAGAGAGAGAGAATTTTTTAAAAAGCATTTAAATTAAATATACCATTACTCGCATACTTTTGTATGACTTCTTTCTCGAAGATGTCCATAATTATTTATATACATATGTATAATGATGGGAGAATTGTGTGCATACCGTGATATTTCCTGCGTGTCCCGTGTCCACCCTGAAACACAAGAGAAGGTACTAATGCTGGAATAAGATCAAACATTGTTTGTTGGTAATATTCAGGGTTGTGAGTGACAGAAATAACCTCTTGTGGACTGTGCAACACACTGCCTCCTTGTTCCTTGTGCAGCTAGCATCACATGGGGTAAAATGTATTACAAAAGTATCTCCAAAGATGGTTTGTGACGGTACTGATTGGCATGCTGATTCAAATCTCTATATCTAGATATTAGAATCAATCAATGGGATTGGTTTCTCACATTTATCCACAGATATTGGCAGATACTTAAGTCCAAATTTAAAACATCTCTCACAACATAGAAATAGTAACTATTCTTGTGCCAGGTACTTATTTAACATATTCTGAAAGATGATAATATCAGAGCATGGGAGGTTTGATCCAAAGAAAGTGATCACATTTTCTGTCCCTATGTTTCAATAATTTAATTTTGAAATAGCACCTCCAACCATGTTAATCCAGCATCTGAGTGCTGCCCAACAGATGATATTATTTTACCCCAATCTCATTGGGCTCAATTTATCAACAGCAGTAATATGAAAGGTTAAATCTGTCCTGGTGGGATTCAAGCCAGTGACTGCACATTTTTTAAACAGATTTCAAAGACGAATGCTTAATTCACTGAGATTTATTCCCAGCTTACATAATAAATCAAAGTTTGTGAATATAATATGGAGGCTTCTAAGAAGTGTTTTTAGCAGCAGAATGAGACTAGGATTTGGATATACATATCAATGACCTTTGTTCTTTGAATACAGTTGCTCACGTATATCTATTACCCCAATGTTCTTTGTGAAGTGGTTTTAGGAGGTTTCTCATAAACCCATTTTTTTCACATGTGTCCATTCCCAAATGGACCTTTCTGGAAAAAAAGATGTCCTTTGTAATAAACTGACAATTGTCTTATTTTGACCGCTTAATTTAGTACATTTAAATGCTTGCTTCCTAATTCAGTCCTTTTGGCTATTGCTTCAGACTTACCTGCTGCCCTATTTATCATTAAGAGTCATTGAATATATGGATTATTGATGTTTATAAAGCACTAAGTACCAAATACCTCAGAAAGAATCAAAGAGGGGAAGATGAAAAGTAAATAATGAGAGCTCTTATCATAGTTAGAGGTCTACACTGAAAGAGGATGAATGTCATTTTGTGAGCTGAGTATATTGAGTTCCTTCCAAAAGATAGAAGAGTCTTGCTTATACGAAGTAGCTATCAATTTAGTAAGGCTGTAGGTGACATCGAGGAGAGCTGTTTCTGTGCTTCGTCCTGGACGTAAACCTGTCTGGCAATCTCCAGGCTAGTTTAACTGCGCTAAATGCTTTCTTAACTGAAGGGAGGCAATCTTGTTCATCATTTCCACAAGAAATTAATAGTTGAAGATAGGTCTGTAGCTCGCACAGTCAGTAGGAACTAAACTGTTTTTTTAGAAGGTTATACCAAGTCAAGGGTACTTTTTTTATTAGCCTTAGAAAAATGATAAACTGTCATTCTTTCCTTATCTGGACCTGTATGTATGTATGTAGGTCATTAATATAGTGTGTACCTATTTTAGGGAGTGGAGCATAGTGGAGTAGGATCATCTTGTCAGTCTATGGCACTCATTGGTTGGTTAAGTGTTCCTTGAAGAATAGGATTTTTAGATTTATCCAGGAATGCAGGAGAGAGGGAGCCAGACTTATGTTAGCAAGAAGGTTGTTCCAGACTGTGGTAGCATTGCACGAGAATTCTTCTTATCTGGTCTTCTCGTTCCTACACCTCTTGTATTCCAGTCTGCTGATATCTTGGCTTCTGGTTTAACATTGACACCCTGAGAGGGGGATCTTTGCAGCGAAGTATAATGTTGTTTTGGAGGTTACAGCTTTGTAAGTGAAGTAGGCTGTCTTGCAGGTGATGCAGGCTTCAGGGTAGACCAGTGTAGTTCCTTTAGAGTGGGGTAAATGTGGCTGAATTTCTTCAGTTCTGCAATGAGTCAAGCAGCAGCATGCTGGACGGCTTTCTGGAGCCAGAATAGCGGTTGGGACACGGGTGGGGGTGGGGCATGGCAACCATCCAGGTTGGTGAGCACTAGGGCCTGGAATTTGTAGCTGATGTCTGAAGCAGAGATGAAGGAGCTGATTTAATGTGAGCAATGCGGGATACATGACACACCCTTAATGTGACAAATTAGGTTCTTTGTAGATGTGTTTTTTACACTTGACTCCTTTCCTGAATATGACCTACCGTGGTCTGTGGGCCTTGATAGTTGGATTTTTCCATTGTGTTTGTGATTGCCAGCCATATTCTACAGGAAAACAGGCAGTGTAACATTCATTGTGGGATGTCCAACCTGCAAATGAACAATCATGTACTCATAAGCATGAACGTTGCTGCCAACCTACAGTAGTCAGATTCTTCACCCCGCATGTAAGCCGTATTAAGGATACTGCTGAACGTCTCCTCCCAGTAAGTCACTTTAGTGGTCTCCTTGTGGTGGAGTGCCAAGAGATCACAGACCATGGCCTTAAGATAAATTCACTGTTTCTTGATCTCCTCTGTGTTAGGGAGAATTCTCCAGAACGGCTAATTTCCTTTACCTGTTGAGTGCCTCAGCAGCTTTGCTGGATTTCTAGGATACATTTTTTCACCTGGTCAGAGTGTGAGCCTTTTTCCCACTCATACATTTGTTTTGCTGTGTGTTTTACATTTTTGTTTTTTGTGTTCATAGACTCTGGAGTCTCCCCTACTCCATAGGCATCATCTTTTTACTGTGTGTCACACAGCACCTTTAGTGCAGTGACACAGGGTTGTCTTTTTCAGACTTCCCACTCTAAACTCCATTTTCTGGGACTGACTACTGTCTCCCAGAACATGTAAAGTTGCCATTGACTTTATTAGTCTTTTTATATTCACAGACCCAGTACAAACTATCTTACATAGAGTACTGGAAAGGGTTAATAGTTATCCCTTTTTGTCTGTTTCTCAGGGAACGTTATTTCGTTCCCCTTTCTTTAAGATTTGGCTGGTGGCAGTGGAATCTACCCTATTTTTCTATGTAAATAGCCTTGGTACTGTTTTAGGCTAGGTTAGTAGCCTCAAACTTAAATCCGCTAGACCCCTTTTATTTTATTTTGGTTCCAGCTGGGTTTATTCACCATTTCTTTTTGTAAAGGTCATTTACTCTGCGCGCCAAACCAGGTTTGGTTCCTTTGTTCGCAGTCCTTTGGTGGGCTTCAGCACAGAAGCCCTCCTTAGGCTTCTGAATGTCTGAGGGGGACAGGATGTGAGGGAGGGGTTTGCGACTCCCTGCACAGGGTCTCCTTGGAAACCCATGTCGCACTCTGTATGATTGGCTGTGGTGACTGTCCCACCAGGAAACCAACCGTGCTGTGTGATTGACAGCCAGGCTGTGTGAATGGGGGAAAACTGCATAAAAACCAGGTCTCTGGGACTGAAAGGCAGAGTCGCCACTGGATCGAGAGAACCGAAGAGAAGCTGAAGGAAGAGGACCACTACCATGACTGAACCTCCAGGTGAAGCCCTGCTGCGGTTCCGAATCGTCAAACTTTGACGACAGAGAAGATCTGCAATGAATCTTCTTCTCTTGTCTTCTTCCCTTGAGCTGGTGGGACCAACCAGTTCACCAAACTCCAAGCCAGGCCTCCTTCCTCAGGTCGAATTTTCTGTGCACAGCTACAGTGAACCGGATAGCAAGGAGGACCGGACCCTGCTTGGGTTTTAAAGAGCGCACCTTTTATTTGTTGCTTTGCCCTGCTGCTGGTTTCTTCCCTGGGCAGTGCAGGACCCTCCATTCTTCCTTCTTCATGTCAGTCCGACAGTCGCTTCAGGAACCGTGAGCCTGCAGGATCTGTCAGGAACTTCTGCCTCAGCTACAACGTTTCATCCGACCGCGGTGAAAGTGTCTAAAATCTTTTGCCAATTCGAGGGCTTGTCCTTCTCTACTCTTTCAAGTAACTTTTCTTCTGACCAACTTCGTTTCGAACTTTTGGCAAAGACTTAACCACAAACTACTCTGAACTGTGTGATCCTCTGCAAAGACCCTGAACCACAGACATTGGCCCAGGCCTATTGATTTGAATCCTCATTGTAGTAAGCCTTTTCTAGATTGCCCTGCCTACTCACTTGTTGGTGCTGCTTAATTGTGAATAACCTTGTCTTTCCCTCCCTTTTTAAATTACTGGAGTGCCATTTTGCTCACACTTCGTTTTGAGCTTAACTTGTCCAGCATTCATTGAGTGTGGTGTAGTGTATTAAGATTGTGATTTTCTACTACTTTACTTTAGTGAGCTGTTTTACAAATGAGGTGTACATAAATGTATATTCTTTTACTCAGAAACCTTGAGTCAGTATTTGCTTGAACCATAGTAACTGCTGTCCTTTGTGTAACTTCTGATACTGCTCACTTTCCTCTTGAGATAAGTCTGGCTGCTCAGCCATCGCTACCACTTTACTGTGTAGTACAAGCTTGTACCAAAGGTGAATTTGTACTGTCACTTGTAGTCTTAATTGTGTGTGGTGTTCCCAAAGGGTACTGCATATGATTCTGCCTAACACTCTGCACCCCTTGGCACCGTCCCAACTGCCACCACCTTTTCATGCAGCCATATTCAGATGGCAGACTTCCTCTGGTGTGTGCTTTTCCACCTTGTGCCACAAATACCTCTAACACATGAGCCACATCTTCCTAAGTCATTACAGTGAGCTCTCATTCAGTAAACTTTGGCTTCCTCAGCCCAATTTCTGAGATTTTGGATTTGGTCTTGTCCCCTGACATGTTTGCTGTGGATTTCTCCCATAGATGGCATCAGAAAATGGGTGGTTATTCAATGGATTCTATTTTTAAAGATGTTTGCTGCTCAGCTTCCCGTTTCCAATGGAGGAATACCAAGGGTTAATGTTGAAAGTTCTTGGAGGAATTGCCACTCAGTAATTCCTCCATGTACAGCTAGTGGTAACGGTAAATCTTCCAATTGATACTTATTCGTCAAGAAGTAATTAAAGTTACTGCCAGGCCGATTGTTGCATGCCCATGGGCCTGTAAAACAATGGTAATTCCATTGGACACTTAGGTGGGTGGTAACAATAATTACATTTGGAAGAATTAACACCATAATTACTGCTAATATTGTAATTAAGTCCTATGTAACAATTTGCAGTCATTTGTACATTCCAAGTATCTAAGTAGATTGGGGGGAAGGGTACAAAATCCTGGGACCAAAGACAAGTAAAGTGTGGCAATAATAGCGAAAGTGCACAAGAGATTCTAGGAGAACAAAACAGGGAGAGGCAATTGGAGAATAGAAAAGATATTATGAAGCAATACGTTTGTCATGCATCTATAGATTTTATGTGTGAAATTACTAGTAAATAGGAGGACATAAGATGCCTGGCGATCAGGACACAAAAATCTTTATAAAAAGGTCTGTAGTTTTTACCTGATAAACAGGTAGTTTTCCACATCTCCAGGTGTCATGGGTAAATCTTTCACGGCGCTGGCAGCTCTACTGGCACCGTTAACCCCCTACCGCCTTCCTCGTAATGAGGCCTATAGGCTTGACCGTGCAGTGGCATAATGAGCCCCCACCAGGGGTATCCAGACCTTATTCTCCTGGAGGAATGGAAATTAGAGCGGGCAAGGAAAAGACGATGGGAACGTGTGAAGTAGATCTTTCAAAGGGAGGCATGCAGCAGGGTAGCAATGTTTCGAGATGGCATATGTGCATGTTATGCCCATAGTTGTAGAAAAGGGAGGAAGCAGATAGGTCCTACATTGTTGTGATTATTGGATTGTGTTTCTAATGGGATTTTAAAGAATTGTAAGTTAGTACAAAGTTTAATGTTGGAAGCATTAAAGGTTTGAGAATCGGCTCCAGCAATCCTGTACGTTTGCTGGCTTATTTTCCTGGGTCTTTCTATACGTTGTACCTCAAGAAAAACTCTAGAAGGTTAATTCTGTGACTACCAAACTTGAGTCAGGAATGGGGTAGTCAAGAATAGAGTGCTACTTGCTCCAATCATTTTCAAACTTTATTGGGGTGTTAGCAATAAATGTTTCCAACACATACAATTAACAATAGAACAGTTAATTCAAATTGATTCAAAGAAGAAAGCCCCAACACATTCTCTACATAAAATTGTAAAAACAAGCAATTAAACAAACATCAACAATTAAATATAAAAATAAAAGTCATTACATAAAATTCCAATTGGGCTAATAAACCATGCACAAATTGCCAAAATTAGTGACTAAACATCACTATTACAGTTAGGGGACTAACATTAACCACCCCATCCGCGCACCATGATTGGTCCCTCCTCTCCATATCGTGATCCCCCCCCCAGGGCAGCCCTCTGCCCGGCAGCCCCTGCGGCTAAGGGCCCCAAGGCAAAGGGCGGCTCCCACACTGGCGGCTCCAAGACGTGTCTGCAGGTGTCCGCTGGGGAAGCAAAGGAAGACAACAGACACCAACAAAACTGTAAGTGTGGCATGGGTGGGGTGTAGAGCAATTACTCTACTCCAGAAAGCCCTCGCCACTCTATCTTACCTTTCCATAACGTAGACTGCCATAGAATTACACCATGCATACTTGAGATTTGTGACCACCAACCAAAATCCACTATTGGCTAGACTGTAAATGCTGCATTGCACTACACATTCACATACTAGCCAATGTTAACTAGTGCCACACCCACAGAGAACAGTCAAGAGAAGCCTGCGTCGCATCTAGACAGGATTATGAATGTTAGCATGCTCCACACTCAGATGGAATTCTTAACCTTAGCTTTCGCCGCATCTAGACATGATTATGAATGTTAGCATGCTCCACACTTAGATGGAATTCTTAACCTTAGCTTTCACCACATCTAGATAGAAATGTGAATGTTGGCATGCACCACACTTAAATGATACTGTGCACAATGACAAGTGCCACACTGGGACGGAATTGTGGTCACTGGTCTGCCTCTCATCTAGACAGGATGTTGAAGATTAGCAAATGCTGCACTCAGATGAAATGGTGAATGATAGCAATCATCACACCTAGACATAATTGCAAGGACAGCAATGCCAACTAACCAATCCACTAACAATTTCATCCCTCTGCACACACCTCTCAAACTCTAACCAAACACAACCACAAACTTAAATACAGCAATCCACACAAATGTCACGACATTGCTACAACAAAACAAACCACACATAGACTTGCACAACAGCACATGATGACTACCGACCATAAAACACCCCAAGGCCGCCAACAGCACATAGCGCCAACAGCACATCACTGCTCTCTTGCACTTTTCCAGCTAATTCCCACTAACTTACCCCCCTCCTCCCTTTTTCAGAGCCGCCAGAACACCAGGGGACCACTCCGGTGGTGATAGTGCGCGGTACAAATATCCTTTAACATTAACATAACATTAACACTTTAGGATTCTTCAACCAAGTTCCATGTATAAACTTTGCAACAAAATGAACTACTGTCAAGTCACAAGTGTTCCTACAGTTCACTGTTGCCAAGTCAACTTGACTAATGCCAACCAGCCTAAGAATGGGGACTAGGTATTTTTCTTGCAGGTCCTTGTACCCCTCACAAAAAAACAAGAAAATAATGATGGACTTGCCCCACAGACTGGGCAAACTCAGTTGTTATATTCAAACCAGTTCTGTTTGAATGATGTCAATTTCAAAATGCCAAGACGGAATTCCAGGTAGAGGGAGTGTGCAAAGTGAGGCCTTATCACATCCAGATAGGCCTCATAGCCAAAATCGTGCTTGATCAACAAATAGAGACGTCCAGTGCTAAGATTAGCACAGGCTGCCTCCATAGACAGACAAGATGAAACAACACTCGCTCGTTTGATCATTTCCTTGCTTTCAGTGGTCATGGATTCCGGTGACCTCCATAAGTGCCAAAGATTCAAAGCCAGGAGCCAGGATTTCGCATGTTTAAGCCACTGAAGGGAACACAAGCTTTTGAGAGTCATAGCATACATAAGAGCATCTCTATAACAAGCTAAACCTGGGGAGGTCCATAATGCCGCCCAATATAAAATAGGTTTCAACTTAATAAAATAACTCACCAGCTTAAGATCACTTTCCATATGGAAAAGTGCCAGCATTGGGGGCAGACAATGGTAACATTAATAACAGTTTTAGGAATGTATTATCCACAAGGAGGGAATTCACGCCTAATATGTCTTAGTTGAAAGCATGTACATCAATCGTTGGTCAGTGGTATGAGCAGCATGGATTGCTTACCAAGCACCGAAAATGTCTTCAGCAGAAGTATAGACATCGCCCAGTTGTTATTACGGTAGGTGGTAAAAGTGATGCTGTTAGTAGTATAAGCTTTGGCCAACACAATTAGATCTAGTGCTGTTCCCTGACTAAAACAAAGGGGCTGACACCCAGGGCTTTCACTGCTGAACTCACGATCAGTCTTGCACATAATAATATCACATTTTTAAATAGCCTTTATACTGGGTCCCTCCCACTTAGGAGTGCTCCAATAACATGTGTTATAATAACAGATTGTAAATGTACTCAATTTACCCATTTCAGAAGGATAAAGGACTGAGTCAGGCCTGCCAGAATTCCAAACTATCGGCATGCTGAATGCAGGTGATTTAAGTGAGCACTTACCTCACCATCTTGACAGCTACAATGATTAACCAGGAAACTACAACTGTTAATGAACTCAGCAGCACCACTGGTCACATCAGGTCAAATGGATTATATCTAAAATGACTCTATGCACTCGGTGGATGGACGTCAGAAGCAAGTTTAAAATCTTGTGCTTATGCTAAAATGCATTTGTGTATGGCACCGCTAAGGCAACCTCTCACAAAAAAAGAATTTGCAGCATTTCTAACAAAGCCTCTCTCCCCTCGCATAAAATATAATGCAGAACTGTCAGATTAGACGATTTACTATGGTGGATTTACATGCACACCAGTACGCCGTTTTAGATGATCACACTATCAAAAGCGCTTCAGAATAATTGTAAAATGTTCACTTTTCAAACGAACCAATACTGCTGTGTGTCTCCATACTGCTCCCTTCCCCCTTCACCTGCCTCTTTTTCTGAGTAGGGCTGAAGCCGTTTTAAACATGAGGGAAGCAGGGGGAGGGAAAGAGCCCTTCCCAGAGCATTGTTCACAAGGCCCACAGTGATTCAGGTGCATGTGGCTGAGCATTAGTAATACATTAACTGGTGATTTATTATTTATTTTATTTTACAAAAACTTCCTAAACAGATTTTGCACAATCTGTGAGTAAATTACCAAAGTATTTACTGCTCTTATGCAGGAATACTGGTGCATGTTGCTCTGCAACCAGCTCCTGTGGCTTTGAATTTGAATGGCTTGTTAAGGAGGTGTGAAAATGTGTCTCCTGGAAGTTGCCTGCAGCCACGCCATGTAAACAGAGTCCTTTGTAGAAAGCCTGGCTCTTTGTTTCATCAACAGGAAATCACTTGACCAACAATTCCACTTTTGTCTATGGAACAGCACAGCATAGATGTAAAGTTATCTTCACTTTGCCCTCACTTTGAATTATAAAATGACCCGTTTCTTTCCGTGGTCAGCATTCAAAAGAGAATTCCAGTCCCACGCATTTACAAGAGGTTAAAGTTTAATTAGAATTACAATTGCAGAGGTGTTTTTTTATTTTTAAATAACGTGTATATCTGTGTATTATATGACATATCCTTAAGAAAGTCTACCACTAACATTTTAGGCCAGAAACATACATTTAAAGGAAGAGTGTGCAGTCACTAAGAAATCCAAGACGATCACTGTGTTTTTGGGCCGTGACAATTACTCTGCCATTGACGCCTGGCACATCTTTGAAGAAAGAAATGTTTTTCTATGATGGCATGTAACGAGCTATCTTATCAAGTTAATCCAGCTGCTTAACAAATTATGTTTTAGTTTTCCAGGTCCCTCAAAACAAATTGCAATTTTGGCGACTGATTGTAATCCCTGTTATTTACTGTGCACCAGTGAATGCTGTGAAAACGGGCATATTGTAAAATGCATTATGCAATTGAGATTAGCCATTCAACCTGTGTATTTAGGATCTATTTATCTATTTGGAATATATGTTACTATTTTGCTTGCAGAGTATAATCCATCAGTGTAGGACATCTGCTGACATCAATGGCTAAACAAACTGTTTCTTCAAAAAAATCAAGTACACAACATGCAACATCAACAATGACAACGCTGTGCACATACAGAGAGCATGTACTGCATCGGGTTGTCTTTGTATATCAAGTTTAGTCGAACACATTAGGAAGTCAAAGAAATCTGTTGGGTGGTGGTGGGGGCACATGCCAATAAGAACTGTTGCTGAAGACAGGTGCTTGTTTTTAAGTGTAAATCATAGCTCTCCACCTTTTGTGTCGCTAAGGTGGTAAAAAACACCCAATATTTTTTTTTTGGGTTGGTGAGCGACCATTGGAGTGAATGGCTGTATAGGAAACTTGGCAATTGAGTCAGCTGATTGCAAGACGTGTCACCCACCAAAAGCATGTGGGTTGAGAGCTATGGTAAATACATTCTGTATACAAAATTTACTAAACAGTGTAATATACACTTTTTTTTATAGATGAGATGGCCATGGCTCACATGTCACTTTGACAAAGTCGAATAAAGATACAAATCATGTTGTGTGCACTATTTAAATAGGCGTCTCTCCACATTATGCCCCTCCGTGGCCTCACTCGACCTCCATCCCCCACTGGCACCTACCAGCATTCGAGCTCTGCATCTACCATCCAGCAACCCGCTCCCACCACCGACCACAACACTAAGTTTTGATCAGGGTGGCCGCCACAGGACTGCATCGCCAAGCATCCCCTGCTGGAATGTTCCAGAAAGCTGCTTCTGCCTCCCAGTATTGCCGTTGGCCGCATCATCGACGTAAAACCAGCTTCCCAGTGGCCACATTGTTGCTGTGACCCCACCAACTACCCCAGCCCCGACATGAGGCTCTCCCCTTACTGCCCCTCAGTGGCCTCACTCGACCTCCATCCCCCACTGGCACCTGCCAGCACATGGGTACTGCATCTTCCATCCAGTAGCCCGCAACCACCACCGACAGCAACCTTGTGAGCTTTGAGCAGGGCGGCCACCACAACAATCCATCTCCCTGCCTCCCCTGCTCTATCACACCAGACTGCTGCTCCTGACTCCCAGCACCGCCATTGGCCGCATCATAGCTGGAACCCCAGCACCACCATTGGCTACATTGTCACCGGCAAACCCAGCTCCCTGTTGGCTGCATTGTTGCTCTGACCCCCCCCCCCCCAACTACAACCAGCCCTGTGGTGAGGCTCTCCCCATTCTACCCCTCTGTGACCTCACTCAACCTCCATCCCCCGCTGGCACTGCACATAGAGCAACCCACTCCCACCACCAACTGCAACACAATTAGTTTGAGCAGGGGAGCCGCCATAGGACTTCATAGGACCCCATCTCCCAGTCTCACCTGCACTGTCACTCCAGACTGATGCTTCTGCCTTCCAGCACCGCCAGGGTCGCATTATTGCTGGAAACCCAGATCCCCATTGGCGGCTCCCCATCACTCCTACCATTTTACCTCCTACCTTTGGGGCAACCCTAGCCCTGGGGTGTTCCAGCAAAGGTCCAACATCTAAGGGACATTATTCCAGTCTTCCTGCAGTCTCTTTGCTTACGAGCTATTGCTATACTCTACCCTCCAACTGTTCTATAGGTTATACCTGCACCTCTCCCCTAACCCTACCATCACCATGTTCTGCTCTTCCTACCCATTCCTCTGCTTCCTACTTCTCTCCTTTGCCCATTACCAGTTTACCTCCCTCCGGATTCCCATCGCCACATTTGCTCGACATCACCCCCTCCTCTCTCTCCTCTGCTCTCCCTATCCACCACTCATCTCCTCCCTAATCCCAAGTACCCTCCCCTTCCCCATCTACCGGCATCATCTCTTCACCTCCCAATCTCAACATCTCTATGGTTCTATGTCTCACTCTCTTTCTATTCCTCTCTGAAATGCTCAATGTGTCTGCAACAAAACCTCCTTTAGCGCTGATTTCCTTCGTTCTCAATCCCACTCTCTTGACCTTATTACCCATCATTGAAACCTGGATCTCTCCCTCTGACTCTGCTACACTTTCTGCCCTTCATGACGCTGCATACACCTTCACCAATTCTCCTCGCCTTACTGGTAGGGTGGTGGCATAGGACTTTTCTCTTCCTACAAACTACCCATCTCCACCACTCCTCCATTGTCTGCTGTCTCTCCCTCTCTTGAATTCACATTATCCACTACCCCTATGGAATTCATGTTATCTCCCTTTTTTGGCCACCTGGCCCACCTGGTCTATTCTTTGATCACATCTCCTAGCTAATTGATTCCCTCCGCCTAACCACCACCTCAAACATTGGTGACTTCAACCTATCCTCTCTCTCCACTACTCTGTCCATGAAATTCAGCCTTGGCCTCTCCAGCCATGCACTAGTGTCTCCCCACAGCTTTCCTGCACTAGTGGCAACTCCCTCAACCTTATTCTCATCTCCTCCCAACTCTCTGCCTCCAATATCTCTGACCACTATCGTCTTTGCCTCTGTCTTCACTACCACCTTCTCCTCTCTCTCCCAACCCACTGTTATGATTACCAAGCACAGGTTTCCCTCCTCCAAACTCTCATCATACCTATCCGGCCTACAACACTCTCTCTCCTCTTTTAAGGACACCGACCACTGACAAAGCCTTCAATCATTTTAACGTGGCCCTCCATGCTCCCTTCTCCTCTCACTTCCCTCTATCAACAATTACTCCTAAAGCCTCCCTTCCTCGTCCTTGCATTACACCTTTCATTTGCATCTTGAAAACAACAATGAGAAAAAAACCCTTACACTTGGCAAAAGACTAGCATCCCATTTGATCTCTCCAAAGCTTCACCTCTACTCTCATCACGGTCAAACTTGATTTCATCCCAATCTGCTCAACCTAAGCTGCCCCAGAGATCACTAACATCTATTCTCTCTCTTCCCAAGCCCTGCTTCATCCTATCTACTCTATCTGCTACTAATCTTGCGACCTACTTTGCCTAGACAATTTCCACCATTCAAACTACCTAACTACGTATCTGGCCTCCTCCCCCACATGTACTTCTCTTCTACTCCCCTACCCTCCTCTCCCGCCATCATGTTGTTCTTCACCCCCACAAATGCAGAAGAAATTCCTACCCTCCTCTTCAGGTCTAATCCATCCTGCATCTCCATCTGGTCAAAATCATAGCACCAAATGTTACTCCACTATTTCCTTCCCTCTACAACACCTCTCTAAACCATGTCAGCTTTCCAGACTCGTACAAGTCTGCAACTGTCATCCACATCCTTAAGAAACCTGACCTTGATCCCAACTACTCTCAGAATGGAGAATATTTCTCTGGTATTCAAATTCGCTTTTTTTGATTCTGTCATTAAAGGTCTCTTTTTTAGCCTGAATGATTTGTTTTTTGTAGCTGTTAGTGAGCCCAGTGAGAAGGCCTTTGTTATGGGGAGAGGGGTTTTTTCTCCAACAGGCTTCTGCATGTCGTTTCTCTTTGCTTAAGGCTTTTAGGGCTGGGGTGAACCAGGTGTTCAGATGGGCAATAGGTTTTGATTTAGTGGGTTTCAGCGGCGCAATGGCGTCGATCGCCGAGTTGATGGTGTTGTTGTACAGGTCGACTATATCGTTAGGGTAAGAGGACTGGCTAGAGTGATTAGTGATGGGTTGGAGCAGGGGGAGAAGATTAGTGAGTGTTATATTTTTTTTGCAGCGGGTGAGGGCCGGTGCAGTATGAGGGTGCGCGTACAGCACTAAATGCGTAATCGTAGCTTCAGGAGGAAGGGTTCGGAACACGGTAGTGTACTCACAGATTTTTTGCCAGTGATATTGGTCGACGGGCCGGAGCATGGTTATGTGAGTCCATCATGGCAGCGGGCAGGGACCTTGCAGCAAACTTCAGGGAGCAGGATCAAGGGAGCAGGCCACGCCGCGCCTCCCATGCGCCGAACAGGGCGCTAAAGAGGGCCTTTGTATGGCCTTTGGGCTGGCCGCCGGCGACTGTGCCTGCCGGCGGATGTTTTCGGATCAAAACGAGGTTCAGCCTCGTTGTGGTGCCGCTCAGCGCCCGGCATGAGCAAGTCAGGCACAGTATGGGGACAGGGTCAGGCAGGCCCTACTCGTCGAGGCAGCAACTTGCCTTGCAGCACGCTCGGTGCACGGATCCTCTTCTGGGCTGGGGGGGCTCCTGCCCTCACCCCTCTATGAGGATGGCTGAAGTGGGGGACCTGCAGCGCAAACAGGGCCTTTGTATGGCCTTCGGGATGGCCGCCTGCGACTTCGCCTGCCGGCGGATGTTTTCGGATCAAAACGAGGTTCAGCCTCGTTGTGGTGCCGCTCAGCACCCGGCATGAGCCTTACCCTTGCACTATGGGCCTCATTATGACCCAGACACTAAGTGTTTAACGGCGCCGTAAAAGGCTGCGGCGCCGTTAAACACTTAGCGCCTAATTACGAGGTCCCTTTGCGGGACCCGACCTTAACGGCTGGTTTTACCAGCCGTTAAAGTAGGGTGCCGCAAAGGGACCTTGGTGCTAAGTATGGTGCCGCAATTTGCGGCACCGTACTTAGCGCCTTCCCCATTCCCATTGAGCCCTATGGGGCAAAAATGGGAATGGGGAAGGGCCCATGGTGAATGGGGAATTACCGCCCAGCCAACCTTGGAATGAGGCGGTAATTCCGCCATTCACCATGGCGGACCCCGGCATGGACCATGGTGCTAATAGCACCATGGTTTAGCGCCGGGGTCGTAATGAGGCCCTATGTGTCCAATCGTCACAAGGCAAAGTAACCAAAGCAGTCAACAAATGCACACACCAATGTAACAATGTAGCTCTGTTCTGACAGGCAGCACTCATGTATTCCATTGCTTGGACCACACACATCTCTTTCAATGCACCTCAACCTTGAAAAGCTTTGCCATCTAATTCTCTGAAAACATATCTTTTCTACTTGTCCTGTTTGTTACCTACAGCATCTGTACATTTTGACACTGAGAGCACACACAAACACAGCTCTAACAACGCACGCTGCTCGTCATACAGTGTTCCCCTTCCTGATATCCCACGCATGCTGAAAGGAGTCTATGCCAGATACATTTGTATAATGTTTTCAAATAGACAAACAAAAATGACAACTAAAGAGTTGTGTGTGATTACTCCCTGCAACTAAAAGCGTGTCATTACGATTCAGCGCTTTTCCTTTGAAGCAGGTCAGATTTCAGAAATGCTCTTCTGAAACTTCGGAAAACCTAATGAAAACATTGGCCGTTTTCAAACAAAAGCAAGATGCCTCACGTCTAGTAAAATCTGCAAGTACTGAAACTGGCAGGCCACTTCAGAGTGACCCTTCCTGCCCTTGATTGATCTGCTGGGTGTGCCTCCTTGGCAGCAGACAAACTCAAATTGTCATGGTTACCAGGCAGAGAGGTGCGAATGGTAGCCGGTCAAGTTCTACATGACAAAGGCTTTGAGCTTTGCGCATATCACGGCCCCATCACCCACCCTCAGCTTCTCCTGATTCTGCAAGCCAGAAAGCGCCATGAATGAACTTCATGAAAAGGATGTAAAACGATTGCGATGTACGGCATGAGTTTAAAAACAATGATTTAATTAAAAGTCAAGTACAGTATTTAAAGTATTCAAAACAAAACCACATTTCACATAACATACATTATGGTACGCAAAAGAAATTGATCTTTTTGCATCTTTTCAGAGATAATCATCTCCCAGCAGCAGCATTAAAGTTGTAATCCAATCCAGTGGTGAAATGATAAATAAATAAATAAATAAATAACTAGGCATAAACATCATGAGTTGGGGGTAGCCCTTAAATGCTGCGGTAATGCTATTACCGCTGCATTTAAGGGTCCGCCCAAACATGAGTCTGGCAGCTTTTACCCCCAGCAATAAGCTGGGGGTAAATGCGCCCAATAAATTCCTATTTCAGGCACATTTAGCGCTGCGCTATTTGCGCGGAAAATTGGGAATTACAGTTACACCCCTGCTCATGCCCCGTGTCTCCCTCATGTTCCCCCACCCCGCGCTCATGCCCCGTGTCTCCCTGCTGTTGCCCCAGACCCCTGCTCATGCCACGTGTCTCTCTCCTGTTACCCCCCACCCCCCTCTCATGCCCCGTGTCTCTCTCCTGTTGCCCCCCACCCCCAGGTCAAGCCCTGTGTCTCTCTCCTGTTGCCCCCGACCCCCCAGCCATGCCCTGTGTCTCTCTGTTGCCCCCCACCCCACGGTCATGCCCCGTGTCTCCCTGCTTTTGCCCCCCACCCCCCGCTCATGTCCTGTGTCTCTCTTCTGTTACCCCCCACCCCCCTCTCATCCCCCGTGTCTCCCTCGTTTTCCCCCCACTCATACCCCGTGTCTCCCTGCTGTTGCCTCCCATCCCCCTCTCATGCCCCGTGTCTCTCTCCTGTTGCCCCGACCCCCCGGTCATGCCCCGTGTCTCCCACCTGTTGCCCCCCACCCCCCGCTCATGCCCCGTGTCTCTCTCCTGTTACCCCCCACACCCTCTCATGCCCCGTGTCTCTCTCCTGTTACCCATCACCCCCCTCTCATGCCCTGTGTCTCTCTCCTGTTGCCCCCCACCCCCGGTCATGCCCCGTGTCTCCCTTATGTTGCCCCCCACACCCCAGTCATGCCCTGTGTCTCCCTGCTGTTGCCCCCGCACCCCCCGCTCATGCCCTGTGTCTCTCTCCTGTTACCCCCACCACCCTCTCATGCCCCATGTCTCCCTCGTGTTCCCCCCACCCCTGCTCATGCCCTGTGTCTCCCTGCTGTTGCCCCCCACCCCCTGCTCATGCCCTGTGTCTCTCATGTTGCCCCCCACCCCCGCTCAAGCCCCGTGTCTCTCTCCTGTTACCCCCCACCCCTCTCTCATGCCCCGTGTCTCTCTCCTGTCGCCCCCACCCCCGGTCATGCCCTGTATCTCCCTCCTGTTGCCCCCCACCCCCCGCTCATGCCCCGTGTCTCTCTCCTGTTACCCCCACCCCCTCTCATGCCCCGTGTCTCTCTCCTGTTTCACCTATCCTCTGCTCATGCCCCGTGTCTCTCTCATGTTGCCCCCCACCCCCCCGGTCATGCCCCGTGTCTCCCTGCTGTTGCCCCCCACCCTCTGCTCATGCCCCGTGTCTCTCTCCTGTTACTCCCCACCCCCCTTTCATGCCTCGTGTCTCTCTCCTGTTGCCCCCACCCCCCGGTCATGCCCCGTGTCTTCCTGCTGTTGCCCCCCAACCCCCGCTCATGCCCCGTGTCTCTCTCCTGTTGCCCCCCACCCCCCGCTCATGCCCCGTGTCTCTCTCCTGTTAACCCCCACCCCCGCTCATGCCCCGTGTCTCCCTCTTGTTCCCCCGACCCCCCGCTCATGCCTCGTGTCTCCCTGCTGTTGCCCCCCACCCTCCGCTCATGCCACATGTCTCCCTGCTGTTGCCCCCCACCCCCTCTCATGCCCCGTGTCTCCCTCGTGTTCCCCCCACCCCCGCTCATGCCCCGTGTCTCCCTGCTGTTGCCCCCCACCCCCCGCTCATGCCCCGTGTCTCTCTCATGTTGCCCCCCACCCCCGGCTCATGCCCCGTGTCTCTCTCCTGTTACCCTCACCCTCCTCTCATGCCCAGTGTCTCTCTCATGTTGCCCCCCACCCCCGGTCATGCCCCGTCTCTCCCTGCTGTTGCCCCCCACCCCCTGCTCATGCCCGAGTCTCTCTCCTGTTACCCTCAACCCCGCTCATGCCCCGTGTCTCTCTCCTGTTAACCCCCCACCCCCCTTTCATTCCCCGTGTCTCTCTCCTGTTACCCCCCACGCCCCGCTCATGCCCCGTGTCTCTCTCCTGTTGCCCCCCACCCCCGCTCATGCCCCATGTCTTCCTGCTGTTGCCCCCTACCCCCGCTCATGCCCCGTGTCTCTCTCCTGTTAACCCCCACCCCCTGCTCATGCCCTGTGTCTCCCTGCTGTTGCCTCCCACCCCCCACTCATGCCCGTGTCTCCCTGCTATTGCCCCCCCACCCCCCACTCATGCCCCGTGTCTCTCTCTTGTTACCCCCCACCCCCCTCTCATGCCCTGTGTCTCTTTCCTTTTACCCCCCACCCCCCAGTCATGCCCCGTGTCTCCCTGCTGTTGCCCCCCACCCCCCGTTCATGCCTCGTGTCTCTCCTGTTACCCCCCACCCCCACTCATGCCCTGTGTCTCCCTGCTGTTGCCCCTCACAACCCGCTCATGCCCCGTGTCTCTCTCCTGTTACCCCCACACCCCTGCTCATGCCCCGTGTCTCCCTTGTGTTCCCCCCACCCCCCGCTCATGTCCCGTGTCTCCCTGCTGTTGCCCCCGACCCCCGCTCATGCCCCCTGTCTCTCTCCTGTTACCCCCCACCCCCTCTCATGCCCCGTGTCTCTCTCCTATTGCCCCCCACCCCAAGGTCAAGCCCTGAGTCCCTCTCCTGTTGCCCCGACCCCCCAGCCATGCCCTGTGTCTCTCTGTTGCCCCCCAACCCCCGGTCATGCCCTGTGTCTCCCTCCTGTTGCCCCCACCCCCGCTCAGGCCCCGTGTCTCTCTCCTGTTAACCCCCACCCCCTGCTCATGCCCCGTGTCTCCCTGCTGTTGCCTCCCACCCCCACTCATGCCCGCGTCTCCCTGCTGTTGCCCCCCCACCCCCCACTCATGCCCCGTGTCTCTCTCTTGTTACCCCCCTGCCCCCCTCTCATGCCCTGTGTCTCTTTCCTTTTACCCCCCACCCCCCAGTCATGCCCCGTGTCTCCCTGCTGTTGCCCCCCACCCCCCGTTCATGCCTCGTGTCTCTCCTGTTACCCCCCACCCCACTCATGCCCCGTGTCTCCCTGCTGTTGCCCCTCACAACCCGCTCATGCCCCGTGTCTCTCTCCTGTTACCCCCACACCCCTGCTCATGCCCCGTGTCGTCTCCCTTGTGTTCCCCACCCCCCGCTCATGCCCCGTGTCTCCCTGCTGTTGCCCCCGTCCCCCGCTCATGCTCCCTGTCTCTCTCCTGTTACCCCCCGCCCCCCTCTCATGCCCCGTGTCTCCCTCCTGTTGCCCCCCACCCCAAGGTCAAGGCCTGAGTCCCTCTCCTGTTGCCCCGACCCCCCAGCCATGCCCTGTGTCTCCCTGTTGTCCCCCACCCCCCGGTCATGCCCTGTGTCGCCCTCCTTTTGCCCCCCACCCCCGCTCATGTCCCGTGTCTCTCTTCTGTTACCCCCCACCCCCCGCTCATGCCCCGTGTCTCCCTCGTTTTCCCCCCACTCATGCCCCGTGTCTCCCTGCTGTTGCCTCCCACCCCCGCTCATGCCCCGTGTCTGTCTCCTGTTACCCCCCACCCCTCACTCATGCCCCGTGTCTCTCTTGTGTCACCCCCACCCCCCGGTCATGCCCCGTGTCTCCCTCCTGTTGCCCCCAACCCCTGCTCATGCCCCGTGTCTCTCTGCTGTTACCCCCACCCCCCTCTCGTGCCCCGTGTCTCTCTCCTGTTACCCCTCACCCCCCTCTCATGCCCCGTGTCTCTCTCATGTTACCTCCTACCCCCCGGTCATGCCCCATGTCTCCCTGCTATTGCTCCCAACCCCCCGCTCATGCCCCGTGTCTGTCTCCTGTTACCTCCCACCCCCCTCTCATGCCCCGTGTCTCCCTCGTGTTCCCCCCACCCCCGCTCATGCCCCGTGTCTCCCTGCTGTTGCCCCCCACACCCGCTCTTGCCCTGTGTCTCTCTCATGTTGCCCCCCACCCTCGCTCATGCCCCGTGTCTCTCTCCTGTTACCCCCACCCCCCTCTCATGCCTTGTGTCTCTCTCCTGTTGACCCCCACCCCCGGTCATGCTCCGTGTCTCCCTGCTGTTGCCCCCCACCCCCCGCTCATGCCCCGAGTCTCTCTCCTGTTACCCATACCCCCGCTCATGCCCCGTGTCTCTCTCCTGTTACCCCCCACCCCCCCTCATGCCCCGTGTCTCTCTCCTGTTGCACCCCACCCCCTGGTCATGCCCCGTGTCTCCCTGCTGTTGCCCCCCACTGCCCGCTCATGCCCCGTGTCTCTCTCCTGTTGCCCCCTACCCCCCGCTCATGCCCCATGTCTCTCTCCTGATAACTCCGACCCCCCGCTCATGCCCCGTGTCTCCCTCGTGTTCCCCCCACCCCCCCTCATGCCCCGTGTCTCTCTGCTGTTGCCCCCCACACCCCGCTCATGCCCCGTGTCTCTCTCATGTTGCCCCCCACCCCCGGCTCATGCCCCGTGTCTCTCTCCTGTTACCCTCACCCCCCTCTCATGCCCAGTGTCTCTCTCATGTTGCCCCCCACCCCCGGTCATACCCCGTCTCTCCCTGCTGTTGCCCCCCACCCCCTGCTCATGCCCGAGTCTCTCTCCTGTTACCCTCAACCCCACTCATGCCCCGTGTCTCTCTCCTGTTAACCCCCCACCCCCCTTTCATTCCCCGTGTCTCTCTCCTGTTACCCCCCACCCCCCGCTCATGCCCCGTGTCTCTCTCCTGTTGCCCCCCGCTCATGCCCCGTGTCTTCCTGCTGTTGCCCCCCAACCCCGCTCATGCCCCGTGTCTCTCTCCTGTTGCCCCCCACCCCCCGCTCATGCCCCGTGTCTTCCTGCTGTTGCCCCCCAACCCCGCTCATGCCCCGTGTCTCTCTCCTGTTAACCCCCACCCCCTGATCATGCCCCGTGTCTCCCTGCTGTTGCCTCCCACCCCCCACTCATGCCCGTGTCTCCCTGCTGTTGCCCCCCACCCCCTACTCATGCCCCGTGTCTCTCTCTTGTTACCACCCCACCCCCCTCTCATGCCCTGTGTCTCTTTCCTTTTACCCCCCACCCCCCAGTCATGCCCCGTGTCTCCCTGTTGTTGCCCCCCACCCCCCGTTCATGCCTCGTGTCTCTCCTGTTACCCCCCACCCCCACTCATGCCCCGTGTCTCCCTGCTGTTGCCCCTCACAACCCGTTCATGCCCCGTGTCTCTCTCCTGTTACCCCCACACCCCTGCTCATGCCCCGTGTTTCCCTTGTGTTCCCCCCACCCCCCGCTCATGCCCCGTGTCTCCCTGCTGTTGCCCCCGACCCCCGCTCATGCCCCCTGTCTCTCTCCTGTTACCCCCCACCCCCCTCTCATGCCCCGTGTCTCTCTCCTATTGCCCCCCACCCCAAGGTCAAGCCCTGAGTCCCTCTCCTGTTGCCCCGACCCCCCAACCATGCCCTGTGTCTCCCTGTTGCCCCCCACCCCCCGGTCATGCCCTGTGTCTCCCTCCTGTTGCCCCCCACCCCCGCTCAGGCCCCGTGTGTCTCTCCTGTTAACCCCCACCCCCTGCTCATTCCCCGTGTCTCCCTGCTG
Source organism: Ambystoma mexicanum (assembly GCF_040938575.1). Lineage (NCBI taxonomy): Eukaryota > Metazoa > Chordata > Amphibia > Caudata > Ambystomatidae > Ambystoma > Ambystoma mexicanum. Next base: position 824,728,058 of record NC_090933.1, read on the forward strand.
TTGCCTCCCACCCCCCACTCATGCCCTGTGTCTCTCTCTTGTTACCCCCCACCCCTCACTCATGCCCCGTGTCTCTCTCGTGTCGCCCCCACCCCCCGGTCATGCCCCGTGTCTCCCTCCTGTTGCCCCCAACCCCTGCTCATGCCCCGTGTCTCTCTGCTGTTACCCCCACCCCCCTCTCGTGCCCCGTGTCTCTCTCCTGTTACCCCTCACCCCCCTCTCATGCCCCGTGTCTCTCTCATGTTACCTCCTACCCCCCGGTCATGCCCCGTGTCTCCCTTCTGTTGCCCCCCACCCCCAGTCATGCCCCATGTCTCCCTGCTATTGCTCCCAACCCCCCGCTCATGCCCCGTGTCTGTCTCCTGTTACCTCCCACCCCCCTCTCATGCCCCGTGTCTCCCTCGTGTTCCCCCCACCCCCGCTCATGCCCCGTGTCTCCCTGCTGTTGCCCCCCACACCCGCTCTTGCCCTGTGTCTCTCTCATGTTGCCCCCCACCCTCGCTCATGCCCCGTGTCTCTCTCCTGTTACCCCCACCCCCCTCTCATGCCTTGTGTCTCTCTCCTGTTGACCCCCACCCCCGGTCATGCTCCGTGTCTCCCTGCTGTTGCCCCCCACCCCCCGCTCATGCCCCGAGTCTCTCTCCTGTTACCCTCAACCCCGCTCATGCCCCGTGTCTCTCTCCTGTTAACCCCCCACCCCCCTTTCATTCCCCGTGTCTCTCTCCTGTTACCCCCCACGCCCCGCTCATGCCCCGTGTCTCTCTCCTGTTGCCCCCCACCCCCGCTCATGCCCCATGTCTTCCTGCTGTTGCCCCCTACCCCCGCTCATGCCCCGTGTCTCTCTCCTGTTAACCCCCACCCCCTGCTCATGCCCTGTGTCTCCCTGCTGTTGCCTCCCACCCCCCACTCATGCCCGTGTCTCCCTGCTATTGCCCCCCCACCCCCCACTCATGCCCCGTGTCTCTCTCTTGTTACCCCCCACCCCCCTCTCATGCCCTGTGTCTCTTTCCTTTTACCCCCCACCCCCCAGTCATGCCCCGTGTCTCCCTGCTGTTGCCCCCCACCCCCCGTTCATGCCTCGTGTCTCTCCTGTTACCCCCCACCCCCACTCATGCCCTGTGTCTCCCTGCTGTTGCCCCTCACAACCCGCTCATGCCCCGTGTCTCTCTCCTGTTACCCCCACACCCCTGCTCATGCCCCGTGTCTCCCTTGTGTTCCCCCCACCCCCCGCTCATGTCCCGTGTCTCCCTGCTGTTGCCCCCGACCCCCGCTCATGCCCCCTGTCTCTCTCCTGTTACCCCCCACCCCCTCTCATGCCCCGTGTCTCTCTCCTATTGCCCCCCACCCCAAGGTCAAGCCCTGAGTCCCTCTCCTGTTGCCCCGACCCCCCAGCCATGCCCTGTGTCTCTCTGTTGCCCCCCAACCCCCGGTCATGCCCTGTGTCTCCCTCCTGTTGCCCCCACCCCCGCTCAGGCCCCGTGTCTCTCTCCTGTTAACCCCCACCCCCTGCTCATGCCCCGTGTCTCCCTGCTGTTGCCTCCCACCCCCACTCATGCCCGCGTCTCCCTGCTGTTGCCCCCCCACCCCCCACTCATGCCCCGTGTCTCTCTCTTGTTACCCCCCTGCCCCCCTCTCATGCCCTGTGTCTCTTTCCTTTTACCCCCCACCCCCCAGTCATGCCCCGTGTCTCCCTGCTGTTGCCCCCCACCCCCCGTTCATGCCTCGTGTCTCTCCTGTTACCCCCCACCCCACTCATGCCCCGTGTCTCCCTGCTGTTGCCCCTCACAACCCGCTCATGCCCCGTGTCTCTCTCCTGTTACCCCCACACCCCTGCTCATGCCCCGTGTCGTCTCCCTTGTGTTCCCCACCCCCCGCTCATGCCCCGTGTCTCCCTGCTGTTGCCCCCGTCCCCCGCTCATGCTCCCTGTCTCTCTCCTGTTACCCCCCGCCCCCCTCTCATGCCCCGTGTCTCCCTCCTGTTGCCCCCCACCCCAAGGTCAAGGCCTGAGTCCCTCTCCTGTTGCCCCGACCCCCCAGCCATGCCCTGTGTCTCCCTGTTGTCCCCCACCCCCCGGTCATGCCCTGTGTCGCCCTCCTTTTGCCCCCCACCCCCGCTCATGTCCCGTGTCTCTCTTCTGTTACCCCCCACCCCCCGCTCATGCCCCGTGTCTCCCTCGTTTTCCCCCCACTCATGCCCCGTGTCTCCCTGCTGTTGCCTCCCACCCCCGCTCATGCCCCGTGTCTGTCTCCTGTTACCCCCCACCCCTCACTCATGCCCCGTGTCTCTCTTGTGTCACCCCCACCCCCCGGTCATGCCCCGTGTCTCCCTCCTGTTGCCCCCAACCCCTGCTCATGCCCCGTGTCTCTCTGCTGTTACCCCCACCCCCCTCTCGTGCCCCGTGTCTCTCTCCTGTTACCCCTCACCCCCCTCTCATGCCCCGTGTCTCTCTCATGTTACCTCCTACCCCCCGGTCATGCCCCATGTCTCCCTGCTATTGCTCCCAACCCCCCGCTCATGCCCCGTGTCTGTCTCCTGTTACCTCCCACCCCCCTCTCATGCCCCGTGTCTCCCTCGTGTTCCCCCCACCCCCGCTCATGCCCCGTGTCTCCCTGCTGTTGCCCCCCACACCCGCTCTTGCCCTGTGTCTCTCTCATGTTGCCCCCCACCCTCGCTCATGCCCCGTGTCTCTCTCCTGTTACCCCCACCCCCCTCTCATGCCTTGTGTCTCTCTCCTGTTGACCCCCACCCCCGGTCATGCTCCGTGTCTCCCTGCTGTTGCCCCCCACCCCCCGCTCATGCCCCGAGTCTCTCTCCTGTTACCCATACCCCCGCTCATGCCCCGTGTCTCTCTCCTGTTACCCCCCACCCCCCCTCATGCCCCGTGTCTCTCTCCTGTTGCACCCCACCCCCTGGTCATGCCCCGTGTCTCCCTGCTGTTGCCCCCCACTGCCCGCTCATGCCCCGTGTCTCTCTCCTGTTGCCCCCTACCCCCCGCTCATGCCCCATGTCTCTCTCCTGATAACTCCGACCCCCCGCTCATGCCCCGTGTCTCCCTCGTGTTCCCCCCACCCCCCCTCATGCCCCGTGTCTCTCTGCTGTTGCCCCCCACACCCCGCTCATGCCCCGTGTCTCTCTCATGTTGCCCCCCACCCCCGGCTCATGCCCCGTGTCTCTCTCCTGTTACCCTCACCCCCCTCTCATGCCCAGTGTCTCTCTCATGTTGCCCCCCAACCCCGGTCATACCCCGTCTCTCCCTGCTGTTGCCCCCCACCCCCTGCTCATGCCCGAGTCTCTCTCCTGTTACCCTCAACCCCACTCATGCCCCGTGTCTCTCTCCTGTTAACCCCCCACCCCCCTTTCATTCCCCGTGTCTCTCTCCTGTTACCCCCCACCCCCCGCTCATGCCCAGTGTCTCTCTCCTGTTGCCCCCCGCTCATGCCCCGTGTCTTCCTGCTGTTGCCCCCCAACCCCGCTCATGCCCCGTGTCTCTCTCCTGTTGCCCCCCACCCCCCGCTCATGCCCCGTGTCTTCCTGCTGTTGCCCCCCAACCCCGCTCATGCCCCGTGTCTCTCTCCTGTTAACCCCCACCCCCTGATCATGCCCCGTGTCTCCCTGCTGTTGCCTCCCACCCCCCACTCATGCCCGTGTCTCCCTGCTGTTGCCCCCCACCCCCTACTCATGCCCCGTGTCTCTCTCTTGTTACCACCCCACCCCCCTCTCATGCCCTGTGTCTCTTTCCTTTTACCCCCCACCCCCCAGTCATGCCCCGTGTCTCCCTGTTGTTGCCCCCCACCCCCCGTTCATGCCTCGTGTCTCTCCTGTTACCCCCCACCCCCACTCATGCCCCGTGTCTCCCTGCTGTTGCCCCTCACAACCCGTTCATGCCCCGTGTCTCTCTCCTGTTACCCCCACACCCCTGCTCATGCCCCGTGTTTCCCTTGTGTTCCCCCCACCCCCCGCTCATGCCCCGTGTCTCCCTGCTGTTGCCCCCGACCCCCGCTCATGCCCCCTGTCTCTCTCCTGTTACCCCCCACCCCCCTCTCATGCCCCGTGTCTCTCTCCTATTGCCCCCCACCCCAAGGTCAAGCCCTGAGTCCCTCTCCTGTTGCCCCGACCCCCCAACCATGCCCTGTGTCTCCCTGTTGCCCCCCACCCCCCGGTCATGCCCTGTGTCTCCCTCCTGTTGCCCCCCACCCCCGCTCAGGCCCCGTGTGTCTCTCCTGTTAACCCCCACCCCCTGCTCATTCCCCGTGTCTCCCTGCTGTTGCCTCCCACCCCCCACTCATGCCCTGTGTCTCTCTCTTGTTACCCCCCACCCCTCACTCATGCCCCGTGTCTCTCTCGTGTCGCCCCCACCCCCCGGTCATGCCCCGTGTCTCCCTCCTGTTGCCCCCAACCCCTGCTCATGCCCCGTGTCTCTCTGCTGTTACCCCCACCCCCCTCTCGTGCCCCGTGTCTCTCTCCTGTTACCCCTCACCCCCCTCTCATGCCCCGTGTCTCTCTCATGTTACCTCCTACCCCCCGGTCATGCCCCGTGTCTCCCTTCTGTTGCCCCCCACCCCCAGTCATGCCCCATGTCTCCCTGCTATTGCTCCCAACCCCCCGCTCATGCCCCGTGTCTGTCTCCTGTTACCTCCCACCCCCCTCTCATGCCCCGTGTCTCCCTCGTGTTCCCCCCACCCCCGCTCATGCCCCGTGTCTCCCTGCTGTTGCCCCCCACACCCGCTCTTGCCCTGTGTCTCTCTCATGTTGCCCCCCACCCTCGCTCATGCCCCGTGTCTCTCTCCTGTTACCCCCACCCCCCTCTCATGCCTTGTGTCTCTCTCCTGTTGACCCCCACCCCCGGTCATGCTCCGTGTCTCCCTGCTGTTGCCCCCCACCCCCCGCTCATGCCCCGAGTCTCTCTCCTGTTACCCATACCCCCGCTCATGCCCCGTGTCTCTCTCCTGTTACCCCCCACCCCCCTCATGCCCCGTGTCTCTCTCCTGTTGCCCCCCACCCCCTGGTCATGCCCCGTGTCTCCCTGCTGTTGCCCCCCACTGCCCGCTCATGCCCCGTGTCTCTCTCCTGTTGCCCCCTACCCCCCGCTCATGCCCCATGTCTCTCTCCTGATAACTCTGACCCCCCGCTCATGCCCCGTGTCTCCCTCGTGTTCCCCCCACCCCCCCTCATGCCCCGTGTCTCCCTGCTGTTGCCCCCCACACCCCGCTCATGCCCCGTGTCTCTCTCATGTTGCCCCCCACCCCCGGCTCATGCCCCGTGTCTCTCTCCTGTTACCCTCACCCCCCTCTCATGCCCAGTGTCTCTCTCATGTTGCCCCCCACCCCCGGTCATGCCCCGTCTCTCCCTGCTGTTGCCCCCCACCCCCTGCTCATGCCCGAGTCTCTCTCCTGTTACCCTCAACCCCGCTCATGCCCCGTGTCTCTCTCCTGTTAACCCCCCACCCCCCTTTCATTCCCCGTGTCTCTCTCCTGTTACCCCCCACCCCCCGCTCATGCCCCGTGTCTCTCTCCTGTTGCCCCCCACCCCCCGCTCATGCCCCGTGTCTTCCTGCTGTTGCCCCCCAACCCCGCTCATGCCCCGTGTCTCTCTCCTGTTGCCCCCCACCCCCCGCTCATGCCCCGTGTCTTCCTGCTGTTGCCCCCCAACCCCGCTCATGCCCCGTGTCTCTCTCCTGTTAACCCCCACCCCCTGATCATGCCCCGTGTCTCCCTGCTGTTGCCTCCCACCCCCCACTCATGCCCGTGTCTCCCTGCTGTTGCCCCCCACCCCCCACTCATTCCCCGTGTCTCTCTCTTGTTACCCCCCCACCCCCCTCTCATGCCCTGTGTCTCTTTCCTTTTACCCCCCACCCCCCAGTCATGCCCCGTGTCTCCCTGTTGTTGCCCCCCACCCCCCGTTCATGCCTCGTGTCTCTCCTGTTACCCCCCACCCCCACTCATGCCCCGTGTCTCCCTGCTGTTGCCCCTCACAACCCGTTCATGCCCCGTGTCTCTCTCCTGTTACCCCCACACCCCTGCTCATGCCCCGTGTCTCCCTTGTGTTCCCCCCACCCCCCGCTCATGCCCCGTGTCTCCCTGCTGTTGCCCTCGACCCCCGCTCATGCCCCCTGTCTCTCTCCTGTTACCCCCCACCCACCTCTCATGCCCCGTGTCTCTCTCCTATTGCCCCCCACCCCAAGGTCAAGCCCTGAGTCCCTCTCCTGTTGCCCCGACCCCCCAACCATGCCCTGTGTCTCCCTGTTGCCCCCCACCCCCCGGTCATGCCCTGTGTCTCCCTCCTGTTGCCCCCCACCCCCGCTCAGGCCCCGTGTGTCTCTCCTGTTAACCCCCACCCCCTGCTCATTCCCCGTGTCTCCCTGCTGTTGCCTCCCACCCCCACTCATGCCCTGTGTCTCTCTCTTGTTACCCCCCCGCCCCCTCTCATGCCCTGTGTCTCTTTCCTTTTACCCCCCACCCCCAGTCATGCCCCGTGTCTCCCTGCTGTTGCCCCCCACCCCCCGTTCATGCCTCGTGTCTCTCCTGTCACCCCCCACCCCCACTCATGCCCCGTGTCTCCCTGCTGTTGCCCCTCACAACCCCGTGTCTCTCTTCTGTTACCCCCACACCCCTGCTCATGCCCCGTGTCTCCCTTGTGTTCCCCCTCCCCCCGCTCATGCCCCGTGTCTCCCTGCTGTTGCCCCCGACCCCCGCTCATGCCCCCTGTCTCTCTCCTGTTACCCCCCACCCCTCTCATGCCCCGTGTTGCCCCCCACCCCAAGGTCAAGCCCTGAGTCCCTCTCCTGTTGCCCCGACCCCCCAGCCATGCCCTGTGTCTCCCTGTTGCCCCCCGGTCATGCCCTGTGTCTCCCTCCTTTTGCCCCCCGCTCATGTCCCGTGTCTCTCTTCTGTTACCCCCCACCCCCCGCTCATGCCCCGTGTCTCCCTCATTTTCCCCCCACTCATGCCCCGTGTCTCCCTGTTGTTGCCTCCCACCCCCGCTCATGCCCCGTGTCTGTCTCCTGTTACCCCCACCCCTCACTCATGTCCCGTGTCTCTCTCGTGTCACCCCCACCCCCCGGTCATGCCCCGTGTCTCCCTCCTGTTGCCCCCCAACCCCCGCTCATGCCCCGTGTCTCTCTGCTGTTACCCCCACCCCCCTCTCGTGCCCCGTGTCTCTCTCCTGTTACCCCTCATCCCCCTCTCATGCCCCGTGTCTCTCTCATGTTACCTCCCACCCCCCGGTCATGCCCCGTGTCTCCCTTCTGTTGCCCCCCACCCCCAGTCATGCCCCATGTCTCTCTGCTGTTGCTCCCAACCCCCCGCTCATGCCCCATGTCTGTCTCCTGTTACCTCCCATCCCCCTCTCATGCCCCGTGTCTCCCTCGTGTTCCCCCCACCCCCGCTCATGCCCCGTGTCTCCCTGCTGTTGCCCCCCACCCCCGCTCATGCCCTGTGTCTCTCTCATGTTGCCCCCCACCATCGCTCATGCCCCGTGTCTCTCTCCTGTTACCCCCACCCCCCTCTCATGCCCCGTGTCTCTCTCCTGTTGACCCCCACCCCCGGTCATGCTCCGTGTCTCCCTGCTGTTGCCCCCCACCCCCCGCTCATGCCCCGAGTCTCTCTCCTGTTACCCATACCCCCGCTCATGCCCCGTGTCTCTCTCCTGTTACCCCCCACACCCCCTCATGCCCCGTGTCTCTCTCCTGTTGCCCCCCACCCCCTGGTCATGCCCCGTGTCTCCCTGCTGTTGCCCCCCACTGCCCGCTCATGCCCTGTGTCACTCTCCTGTTGCCCCCTACCGCCCGCTCATGCCCCATGTCTCTCTCCTGTTAACTCCGACCCCCCGCTCATGCCCCGTGTCTCCCTCGTGTTCCCCCACCCCCCGCTCATGCCCCGTATCTCCCTGCTGTTGCCCCCACCCTCCGCTCATGCCCCGTGTCTCCCTGCTGTTGCCCCCCACCCCCGCTCATGCCCCGTGTCTCTCTCCTGTTACCCCCCACCCCCTCTCATGCCCCATGTCTCTCTCCTGTTGCCCCCCACCACCCCGGTCATGCCCCGTGTCTCCCTGCTGTTGCCCCAACACCCCGCTCATGCCCCGTGTCTCTCTCCTGTTCCCCCACCCCTCGCTTATGCCTCATGTCTCTCCTGTTACTCCCCACCCCCCGCTCATACCCCGTGTCTCTCTCCTGTTGCCCCCCACCCCCCAGTCATGCCCCGTGTCTCCCTGCTGTTGCCCCCAACCCCCCGCTCATGCCCTGTGTCTCTCTCTTGTTACCTCCCACCCCGTCTCATGCCCCGTGTCTCCCTCGTGTTCCCCCCACCCCCGCTCGTGCCCCGTGTCTCCCTGCTGTTGCCCCCACCCCCGCTCATGCTTTGTGTCTCTCTCATGTTGCCCCCCACCCTCGCTCATGCCCCTTTTCTCTCTCCTGTTACCCCCACCCCCCTCTCATGCCCCGTGTCTCTCTCCTGTTGACCCCCACCCCCGGTCATGCCCCGTGTCTCCCTGCTGTTGCCCCCCACCCCCCGCTCATGCCCCCTGTCTCTCTCCTGTTACCCCCCACCCCTCTCATGCCCCGTGTCTCTCTCCTGTTGCCCCCCACCCCAAGGTCAAGCCCTGAGTCCCTCTCCTGTTGCCCCGACCCCCCAGCCATGCCCTGTGTCTCCCTGTTGCCCCCCACCCCCCGGTCATGCCCTGTGTCTCCCTCCTTTTGCCCTCCGCTCATGTCCCGTGTCTCTCTTCTGTTACCCCCCACCCCCCGCTCATGCCCCGTGTCTCCCTCGTTTTCCCCCCACTCATGCCCCGTGTCTCCCTGCTGTTGCCTCCCACCCCCGCTCATGCCCCGTGTCTGTCTCCTGTTACCCCCCACCCCTCACTCATGTCCCGTGTCTCTCTCGTGTCGCCCCCACCCCCCGGTCATGCCCCGTGTCTCCCTCCTGTTGACCCCCACCCCCGGTCATGCTCCGTGTCTCCCTGCTGTTGCCCCCCACCCCCGCTCATGCCCCGAGTCTCTCTCCTGTTACCCATACCCCCGCTCATGCCCCGTGTCTCTCTCCTGTTACCCCCCACACCCCCTCATGCCCCGTGTCTCTCTCCTGTTGCCCCCCACCCCCTGGTCATGCCCCGTGTCTCCCTGCTGTTGCCCCCCACTGCCCGCTCATGCCCCGTGTCTCTCTCCTGTTGCCCCCTACCCCCCGCTCATGCCTCATGTCTCTCTCCTGTTAACTCCGACCCCCCGCTCATGCCCCGTGTCTCCCTCGTGTTCCCCCACCCCCCGCTCATGCCCCGTATCTCCCTGCTGTTGCCCCCCACCCTCCGCTCATGCCCCGTGTCTCCCTGCTGTTGCCCCCCACCCCCGCTCATGCCCCGTGTCTCTCTCCTGTTACCCCCCACCCCCCTCTCATGCCCCGTGTCTCTCTCCTGTTGCCCCCCACCACCCCGGTCATGCCCCGTGTCTCCCTGCTGTTGCCCCAACACCCCGCTCATGCCCCGTGTCTCTCTCCTGTTCCCCCACCCCTCGCTTATGCCTCATGTCTCTCCTGTTACTCCCCACCCCCCGCTCATACCCCGTGTCTCTCTCCTGTTGCCCCCCACCCCCCAGTCATGCCCCGTGTCTCCCTGCTGTTGCCCCCAACCCCCCGCTCATGCCCCGTGTCTCTCTCCTGTTACCTCCCACCCCCTCTCATGCCCCGTGTCTCCCTCGTGTTCCCCCCACCCCCGCTCGTGGCCCGTGTCTCCCTGCTGTTGCCCCCCACCCCCGCTCATGCCCTGTGTCTCTCTCATGTTGCCCCCCACCGTCGCTCATGCCCCTTTTCTCTCTCCTGTTACCCCCACCCCAAATCTCATGCACCGTGTCTCTCTCCTGTTGACCCCCACCCCCGGTCATGCCCCGTGTCTCCCTACTGTTGCCCCCCACCCCCGCTCTTGCCCCGAGTCTCTCTCCTCTTACCCCTACCCCCTGCTCATGCCCCGTGTCTCTCTCCTGTTACCCCCCACCCCCCTCTCATGCCCCATGTCTCTCTCCTGTTACCCCCCACCCCCCGGTCATGCCCCGTGTCTCTCTCCTGTTAACCCCGACCCCCCGCTCATGCCCCGTGCTGTTACCCCCCACCCCCCCTCATGCCCCGTGTCTCTCTCCTGTTGCCCCCCACCCCCTGGTCATGCCCCGTGTCTCCCTGCTGTTGCCCCCCACTGCCCGCTCATGCCCCGTGTCTCTCTCCTGTTGCCCCCTACCCCCCGCTCATGCCCCATGTCTCTCTCCTGATAACTCCGACCCCCCGCTCATGCCCCGTGTCTCCCTCGTGTTCCCCCCACCCCCCCTCGTGTCCCGTGTCTCCCTGCTGTTGCCCCCCACACCCCGCTCATGCCCCGTGTCTCTCTCATGTTGCCCCCCACCCCCGGCTCATGCCCCGTGTCTCTCTCCTGTTACCCTCACCCCCCTCTCATGCCCAGTGTCTCTCTCATGTTGCCCCCCACCCCCGGTCATGCCCCGTCTCTCCCTGCTGTTGCCCCCCACCCCCTGCTCATGCCCGAGTCTCTCTCCTGTTACCCTCAACCCCGCTCATGCCCCGTGTCTCTCTCCTGTTAACCCCCCACCCCCCTTTCATTCCCCGTGTCTCTCTCCTGTTACCCCCCACCCCCCGCTCATGCCCCGTGTCTCTCTCCTGTTGCCCCCCACCCCCCGCTCATGCCCCGTGTCTTCCTGCTGTTGCCCCCCAACCCCGCTCATGCCCCGTGTCTCTCTCCTGTTGCCCCCCACCCCCCGCTCATGCCCCGTATCTCCCTGCTGTTGCCCCCCACACCCCGCTCATGCCCCGTGTCTCTCTCATGTTGCCCCCCACCCCCGGCTCATGCCCCGTGTCTCTCTCCTGTTACCCTCACCCCCCTCTCATGCCCAGTGTCTCTCTCATGTTGCCCCCCACCCCCAGTCATGCCCCGTCTCTCCCTGCTGTTGCCCCCCACCCCCTGCTCATGCCCGAGTCTCTCTCCTGTTACCCTCAACCCCGCTCATGCCCCGTGTCTCTCTCCTGTTAACCCCCCACCCCCCTTTCATTCCCCGTGTCTCTCTCCTGTTACCCCCCACCCCCCGCTCATGCCCCGTGTCTCTCTCCTGTTGCCCCCCACCCCCCGCTCATGCCCCGTGTCTTCCTGCTGTTGCCCCCAACCCCGCTCATGCCCCGTGTCTCTCTCCTGTTGCCCCCCACCCCCCGCTCATGCCCTGTGTCTCCCTGCTGTTGCCCCCCACACCCCGCTCATGCCCCGTGTCTCTCTCATGTTGCCCCCCACCCCCGGCTCATGCCCCGTGTCTCTCTCCTGTTACCCTCACCCCCCTCTCATGCCCAGTGTCTCTCTCATGTTGCCCCCCACCCCCGGTCATGCCCCGTCTCTCCCTGCTGTTGCCCCCCATCCCCTGCTCATGCCCGAGTCTCTCTCCTGTTACCCTCAACCCCACTCATGCCCCGTGTCTCTCTCCTGTTAACCCCCCACCCCCCTTTCATTCCCCGTGTCTCTCTCCTGTTACCCCCCACCCCCCGCTCATGCCCCGTGTCTCTCTCCTGTTGGCCCCCGCTCATGCCCCGTGTCTTCCTGCTGTTGCCCCCCAACCCCGCTCATGCCCCGTGTCTCTCTCCTGTTGCCCCCCACCCCCCGCTCATGCCCCGTGTCTTCCTGCTGTTGCCCCCCAACCCCGCTCATGCCCCGTGTCTCTCTCCTGTTAACCCCCACCCCCTGATCATGCCCCGTGTCTCCCTGCTGTTGCCTCCCACCCCCCACTCATGCCCGTGTCTCCCTGCTGTTGCCCCCCACCCCCTACTCATGCCCCGTGTCTCTCTCTTGTTACCACCCCACCCCCCTCTCATGCCCTGTGTCTCTTTCCTTTTACCCCCCACCCCCCAGTCATGCCCCGTGTCTCCCTGTTGTTGCCCCCCACCCCCCGTTCATGCCTCGTGTCTCTCCTGTTACCCCCCACCCCCACTCATGCCCCGTGTCTCCCTGCTGTTGCCCCTCACAACCCGTTCATGCCCCGTGTCTCTCTCCTGTTACCCCCACACCCCTGCTCATGCCCCGTGTCTCCCTTGTGTTCCCCCCACCCCCCGCTCATGCCCCGTGTCTCCCTGCTGTTGCCCCCGACCCCCGCTCATGCCCCCTGTCTCTCTCCTGTTACCCCCCACCCCCCTCTCATGCCCCGTGTCTCTCTCCTATTGCCCCCCACCCCAAGGTCAAGCCCTGAGTCCCTCTCCTGTTGCCCCGACCCCCCAACCATGCCCTGTGTCTCCCTGTTGCCCCCCACCCCCCGGTCATGCCCTGTGTCTCCCTCCTGTTGCCCCCCACCCCCGCTCAGGCCCCGTGTGTCTCTCGTGTTAACCCACACCCCCTGCTCATTCCCCGTGTCTCCCTGCTGTTGCCTCCCACCCCCCACTCATGCCCTGTGTCTCTCTCTTGTTACCCCCCACCCCTCACTCATGCCCCGTGTCTCTCTCGTGTCGCCCCCACCCCCCGGTCATGCCCCGTGTCTCCCTCCTGTTGCCCCCAACCCCTGCTTATGCCCCGTGTCTCTCTGCTGTTACCCCCACCCCCCTCTCGTGCCCCGTGTCTCTCTCCTGTTACCCCTCACCCCCCTCTCATGCCCCGTGTCTCTCTCATGTTACCTCCTACCCCCCGGTCATGCCCCGTGTCTCCCTTCTGTTGCCCCCCACCCCCAGTCATGCCCCATGTCTCCCTGCTATTGCTCCCAACCACCCGCTCATGCCCCGTGTCTGTCTCCTGTTACCTCCCACCCCCCTCTCATGCCCCGTGTCTCCCTCGTGTTCCCCCCACCCCCGCTCATGCCCCGTGTCTCCCTGCTGTTGCCCCCCACACCCGCTCTTGCCCTGTGTCTCTCTCATGTTGCCCCCCACCCTCGCTCATGCCCCGTGTCTCTCTCCTGTTACCCCCACCCCCCTCTCATGCCTTGTGTCTCTCTCCTGTTGACCCCCACCCCCGGTCATGCTCCGTGTCTCCCTGCTGTTGCCCCCCACCCCCCGCTCATGCCCCGAGTCTCTCTCCTGTTACCCATACCCCCGCTCATGCCCCGTGTCTCTCTCCTGTTACCCCCCACCCCCCCTCGTGCCCCGTGTCTCTCTCCTGTTGCCCCCCACCCCCTGGTCATGCCCCGTGTCTCCCTGCTGTTGCCCCCCACTGCCCGCTCATGCCCCGTGTCTCTCTCCTGTTGCCCCCTACCCCCCGCTCATGCCCCATGTCTCTCTCCTGATAACTCCGACCCCCCGCTCATGCCCCGTGTCTCCCTCGTGTTCCCCCCACCCCCCCTCATGCCCCGTGTCTCCCTGCTGTTGCCCCCCACACCCCGCTCATGCCCCGTGTCTCTCTCATGTTGCCCCCCACCCCCGGCTCATGCCCCGTGTCTCTCTCCTGTTACCCTCACCCCCCTCTCATGCCCAGTGTCTCTCTCATGTTGCCCCCCACCCCCGGTCATGCCCCGTCTCTCCCTGCTGTTGCCCCCCACCCCCTGCTCATGCCCGAGTCTCTCTCCTGTTACCCTCAACCCCGCTCATGCCCCGTGTCTCTCTCCTGTTAACCCCCCACCCCCCTTTCATTCCCCGTGTCTCTCTCCTGTTACCCCCCACCCCCCGCTCATGCCCCGTGTCTCTCTCCTGTTGCCCCCCACCCCCCGCTCATGCCCCGTGTCTTCCTGCTGTTGCCCCCCAACCCCGCTCATGCCCCGTGTCTCTCTCCTGTTGCCCCCCACCCCCCGCTCATGCCCCGTGTCTTCCTGCTGTTGCCCCCCAACCCCGCTCATGCCCCGTGTCTCTCTCCTGTTAACCCCCACCCCCTGATCATGCCCCGTGTCTCCCTGCTGTTGCCTCCCACCCCCCACTCATGCCCGTGTCTCCCTGCTGTTGCCCCCCACCCCCCACTCATTCCCCGTGTCTCTCTCTTGTTACCCCCCCACCCCCCTCTCATGCCCTGTGTCTCTTTCCTTTTACCCCCCACCCCCCAGTCATGCCCCGTGTCTCCCTGTTGTTGCCCCCACCCCCCGTTCATGCCTCGTGTCTCTCCTGTTACCCCCCACCCCCACTCATGCCCCGTGTCTCCCTGCTGTTGCCCCTCACAACCCGTTCATGCCCCGTGTCTCTCTCCTGTTACCCCCACACCCCTGCTCATGCCCCGTGTCTCCCTTGTGTTCCCCCCACCCCCCGCTCATGCCCCGTGTCTCCCTGCTGTTGCCCCCGACCCCCGCTCATGCCCCCTGTCTCTCTCCTGTTACCCCCCACCCACCTCTCATGCCCCGTGTCTCTCTCCTATTGCCCCCCACCCCAAGGTCAAGCCCTGAGTCCCTCTCCTGTTGCCCCGACCCCCCAACCATGCCCTGTGTCTCCCTGTTGCCCCCCACCCCCGGTCATGCCCTGTGTCTCCCTCCTGTTGCCCCCCACCCCCGCTCAGGCCCCGTGTGTCTCTCCTGTTAACCCCCACCCCCTGCTCATTCCCCGTGTCTCCCTGCTGTTGCCTCCCACCCCCACTCATGCCCTGTGTCTCTCTCTTGTTACCCCCCCGCCCCCCTCTCATGCCCTGTGTCTCTTTCCTTTTACCCCCCACCCCCAGTCATGCCCCGTGTCTCCCTGCTGTTGCCCCCCACCCCCCGTTCATGCCTCGTGTCTCTCCTGTCACCCCCCACCCCCACTCATGCCCCGTGTCTCCCTGCTGTTGCCCCTCACAACCCCGTGTCTCTCTCCTGTTACCCCCACACCCCTGCTCATGCCCCGTGTCTCCCTTGTGTTCCCCCTCCCCCCGCTCATGCCCCGTGTCTCCCTGCTGTTGCCCCCGACCCCCGCTCATGCCCCCTGTCTCTCTCCTGTTACCCCCCACCCCTCTAATGCCCCGTGTTGCCCCCCACCCCAAGGTCAAGCCCTGAGTCCCTCTCCTGTTGCCCCGACCCCCCAGCCATGCCCTGTGTCTCCCTGTTGCCCCCCGGTCATGCCCTGTGTCTCCCTCCTTTTGCCCCCCGCTCATGTCCCGTGTCTCTCTTCTGTTACCCCCCACCCCCCGCTCATGCCCCGTGTCTCCCTCGTTTTCCCCCCACTCATGCCCCGTGTCTCCCTGTTGTTGCCTCCCACCCCCACTCATGCCCCGTGTCTGTCTCCTGTTACCCCCCACCCCTCACTCATGTCCCGTGTCTCTCTCGTGTCGCCCCCACCCCCCGGTCATGCCCCGTGTCTCCCTCCTGTTGCCCCCAACCCCCGCTCATGCCCCGTGTCTCTCTGCTGTTACCCCCACCCCCCTCTCGTGCCCCGTGTCTCTCTCCTGTTACCCCTCATCCCCCTCTCATGCCCCGTGTCTCTCTCATGTTACCTCCCACCCCCCGGTCATGCCCCATGTCTCCCTTCTGTTGCCCCCCACCCCCAGTCATGCCCCATGTCTCTCTGCTGTTGCTCCCAACCCCCCGCTCATGCCCCGTGTCTGTCTCCTGTTACCTCCCATCCCCCTCTCATGCCCCGTGTCTCCCTCGTGTTCCCCCCACCCCCGCTCATGCCCCGTGTCTCCCTGCTGTTGCCCCCCACCCCCGCTCATGCCCTGTGTCTCTCTCATGTTGCCCCCCACCATCGCTCATGCCCCGTGTCTCTCTCCTGTTACCCCCACCCCCCTCTCATGCCCCGTGTCTCTCTCCTGTTGACCCCCACCCCCGGTCATGCTCCGTGTCTCCCTGCTGTTGCCCCCCGCTCATGCCCCGAGTCTCTCTCCTGTTACCCATACCCCCGCTCATGCCCCGTGTCTCTCTCCTGTTACCCCCCACACCCCCTCATGCCCCGTGTCTCTCTCCTGTTGCCCCCCACCCCCTGGTCATGCCCCGCGTCTCCCTGCTGTTGCCCCCCACTGCCCGCTCATGCCCCGTGTCTCTCTCCTGTTGCCCCCTACCGCCCGCTCATGCCCCATGTCTCTCTCCTGTTAACTCCGACCCCCCGCTCATGCCCCGTGTCTCCCTCGTGTTCCCCCACCCCCCGCTCATGCCCCGTATCTCCCTGCTGTTGCCCCCACCCTCCGCTCATGCCCCGTGTCTCCCTGCTGTTGCCCCCCACCCCCGCTCATGCCCCGTGTCTCTCTCCTGTTACCCCCCACCCCCTCTCATGCCCCATGTCTCTCTCCTGTTGCCCCCCACCACCCCGGTCATGCCCCGTGTCTCCCTGCTGTTGCCCCAACACCCCGCTCATGCCCCGTGTCTCTCTCCTGTTCCCCCACCCCTCGCTTATGCCTCATGTCTCTCCTGTTACTCCCCACCCCCCGCTCATACCCCGTGTCTCTCTGCTGTTGCCCCCCACGCCCCAGTCATGCCCCGTGTCTCCCTGCTGTTGCCCCCAACCCCCCGCTCATGCCCCGTGTCTCTCTCTTGTTACCTCCCACCCCCTCTCATGCCCCGTGTCTCCCTCGTGTTCCCCCCACCCCCGCTCGTGCCCCGTGTCTCCCTGCTGTTGCCCCCCACCCCCGCTCATGCTTTGTGTCTCTCTCATGTTGCCCCCACCCTCGCTCATGCCCCTTTTCTCTCTCCTGTTACCCCCACCCCCCTCTCATGCCCCGTGTCTTTCTCCTGTTGACCCCCACCCCCGGTCATGCCCCGTGTCTCCCTGCTGTTGCCCCCCACCCTCCGCTCATGCCCCCTGTCTCTCTCCTGTTACCCCCCACCCCTCTCATGCCCCGTGTCTCTCTCCTGTTGCCCCCCACCCCAAGGTCAAGCCCTGAGTCCCTCTCCTGTTGCCCCGACCCCCCAGCCATGCCCTGTGTCTCCCTGTTGCCCCCCACCCCCCGGTCATGCCCTGTGTCTCCCTCCTTTTGCCCTCCGCTCATGTCCCGTGTCTCTCTTCTGTTACCCCCCAACCCCCGCTCATGCCCCGTGTCTCCCTCGTTTTCCCCCCACTCATGCCCCGTGTCTCCCTGCTGTTGCCTCCCACCCCCGCTCATGCCCCGTGTCTGTCTCCTGTTACCCCCCACCCCTCACTCATGTCCCGTGTCTCTCTCGTGTCGCCCCCACCCCCCGGTCATGCCCCGTGTCTCCCTCCTGTTGACCCCCACCCCCGGTCATGCTCCGTGTCTCCCTGCTGTTGCCCCCCACCCCCGCTCATGCCCCGAGTCTCTCTCCTGTTACCCATACCCCCGCTCATGCCCCGTGTCCCTCTCCTGTTACCCCCCACACCCCCTCATGCCCCGTGTCTCTCTCCTGTTGCCCCCCACCCCCTGGTCATGCCCTGTGTCTCCCTGCTGTTGCCCCCCACTGCCCGCTCATGCCCCGTGTCTCTCTCCTGTTGCCCCCTACCCCCCGCTCATGCCCCATGTCTCTCTCCTGTTAACTCCGACCCCCCGCTCATGCCCCGTGTCTCCCTCGTGTTCCCCCACCCCCCGCTCATGCCCCGTATCTCCCTGCTGTTGCCCCACACCCTCCGCTCATGCCCCGTGTCTCCCTGCTGTTGCCCCCCACCCCCGCTCATGCCCAGTGTCTCTCTCCTGTTACCCCCCACCCCCCTCTCATGCCCCGTGTCTCTCTCCTGTTGCCCCCCACCACCCCGGTCATGCCCCGTGTCTCCCTGCTGTTGCCCCAACACCCCGCTCATGCCCCGTGTCTCTCTCCTGTTCCCCCACCCCTCGCTTATGCCTCATGTCTCTCCTGTTACTCCCCACCCCCCGCTCATACCCCGTGTCTCTCTCCTGTTGCCCCCCACCCCCCAGTCATGCCCCGTGTCTCCCTGCTGTTGCCCCCAACCCCCCGCTCATGCCCCGTGTCTCTCTCCTGTTACCTCCCACCCCCTCTCATGCCCCGTGTCTCCGTCGTGTTCCCCCCACCCCCGCTCGTGGCCCGTGTCTCCCTGCTGTTGCCCCCCACCCCCGCTCATGCCCTGTGTCTCTCTCATGTTGCCCCCCACCGTCGCTCATGCCCCTTTTCTCTCTCCTGTTACCCCCACCCCCCTCTCATGCACCGTGTCTCTCTCCTGTTGACCCCCACCCCCGGTCATGCCCCGTGTCTCCCTACTGTTGCCCCCCACCCCCGCTCATGCCCCGAGTCTCTCTCCTCTTACCCCTACCCCCTGCTCATGCCCCGTGTCTCTCTCCTGTTACCCCCCACCCCCCTCTCATGCCCCATGTCTCTCTCCTGTTACCCCCCACCCCCCGGTCATGCCCCGTGTCTCTCTCCTGTTAACCCCGACCCCCCGCTCATGCCCCGTGCTGTTACCCCCCACCCCCCCTCATGCCCCGTGTCTCTCTCCTGTTGCCCCCCACCCCCTGGTCATGCCCCGTGTCTCCCTGCTGTTGCCCCCCACTGCCCGCTCATGCCCCGTGTCTCTCTCCTGTTGCCCCCTACCCCCCGCTCATGCCCCATGTCTCTCTCCTGATAACTCCGACCCCCCGCTCATGCCCCGTGTCTCCCTCGTGTTCCCCCCACCCCCCCTCGTGCCCCGTGTCTCCCTGCTGTTGCCCCCCACACCCCGCTCATGCCCCGTGTCTCTCTCATGTTGCCCCCCACCCCCGGCTCATGCCCCGTGTCTCTCTCCTGTTACCCTCACCCCCCTCTCATGCCCAGTGTCTCTCTCATGTTGCCCCCCACCCCCGGTCATGCCCCGTCTCTCCCTGCTGTTGCCCCCCACCCCCTGCTCATGCCCGAGTCTCTCTCCTGTTACCCTCAACCCCGCTCATGCCCCGTGTCTCTCTCCTGTTAACCCCCCACCCCCCTTTCATTCCCCGTGTCTCTCTCCTGTTACCCCCCACCCCCCGCTCATGCCCCGTGTCTCTCTCCTGTTGCCCCCCACCCCCCGCTCATGCCCCGTGTCTTCCTGCTGTTGCCCCCCAACCCCGCTCATGCCCCGTGTCTCTCTCCTGTTGCCCCCCACCCCCCGCTCATGCCCCGTGTCTTCCTGCTGTTGCCCCCCAACCCCGCTCATGCCCCGTGTCTCTCTCCTGTTAACCCCCACCCCCTGATCATGCCCTGTGTCTCCCTGCTGTTGCCTCCCACCCCCCACTCATGCCCGTGTCTCCCTGCTGTTGCCCCCCACCCCCCACTCATGCCCCGTGTCTCTCTCTTGTTACCCCCCCACCCCCCTCTCATGCCCTGTGTCTCTTTCCTTTTACCCCCCACCCCCCAGTCATGCCCCGTGTCTCCCTGTTGTTGCCCCCCACCCCCCGTTCATGCCTCGTGTCTCTCCTGTTACCCCCCACCCCCACTCATGCCCCATGTCTCCCTGCTGTTGCCCCTCACAACCCGTTCATGCCCCGTGTCTCTCTCCTGTTACCCCCACCCCCCTCTCATGCCCCGTGTCTCTCTCCTGTTGACCCCCACCCCCGGTCATGCTCCGTGTCTCCCTGCTGTTGCCCCCCACCCCCCGCTCATGCCCCGAGTCTCTCTCCTGTTACCCATACCCCCGCTCATGCCCCGTGTCTCTCTCCTGTTACCCCCCACGCCCCCTCATGCCCCGTGTCTCTCTCCTGTTGCCCCCCACCCCCTGGTCATGCCCCGTGTCTCCCTGCTGTTGCCCCCCACTGCCCGCTCATGCCCCGTGTCTCTCTCCTGTTGCCCCCTACCGCCCGCTCATGCCCCATGTCTCTCTCCTGTTAACTCCGACCCCCCGCTCATGCCCCGTGTCTCCCTCGTGTTCCCCCACCCCCCGCTCATGCCCCGTATCTCCCTGCTGTTGCCCCCACCCTCCGCTCATGCCCCGTGTCTCCCTGCTGTTGCCCCCCACCCCCGCTCATGCCCCGTGTCTCTCTCCTGTTACCCCCCACCCCCTCTCATGCCCCATGTCTCTCTCCTGTTGCCCCCCACCACCCCGGTCATGCCCCGTGTCTCCCTGCTGTTGCCCCAACACCACGCTCATGCCCCGTGTCTCTCTCCTGCTCCCCCACCCCTCGCTTATGCCTCATGTCTCTCCTGTTACTCCCCACCCCCCGCTCATACCCCGTGTCTCTCTCCTGTTGCCCCCCACCCCCCAGTCATGCCCCGTGTCTCCCTGCTGTTGCCCCCAACCCCCCGCTCATGCCCCGTGTCTCTCTCCTGTTACCTCCCACCCCCTCTCATGCCCCGTGTCTCCCTCGTGTTCCCCCCACCCCCGCTCGTGCCCCGTGTCTCCCTGCTGTTGCCCCCCACCCCCGCTCATGCTTTGTGTCTCTCTCATGTTGCCCCCCACCCTCGCTCATGCCCCTTTTCTCTCTCCTGTTACCCCCACCCCCCTCTCATGCCCCGTGTCTCTCTCCTGTTGACCCCCACCCCCGGTCATGCCCCGTGTCTCCCTGCTGTTGCCCCCCACCCCCCGCTCATGCCCCCTGTCTCTCTCCTGTTACCCCCCACCCCTCTCATGCCCCGTGTCTCTCTCCTGTTGCCCCCCACCCCAAGGTCAAGCCCTGAGTCCCTCTCCTGTTGCCCCGACCCCCCAGCCATGCCCTGTGTCTCCCTGTTGCCCCCCACCCCCCGGTCATGCCCTGTGTCTCCCTCCTTTTGCCCTCCGCTCATGTCCCGTGTCTCTCTTCTGTTACCCCCCACCCCCCGCTCATGCCCCGTGTCTCCCTCATTTTCCCCCCACTCATGCCCCGTGTCTCCCTGCTGTTGCCTCCCACCCCCGCTCATGCCCCGTGTCTGTCTCCTGTTACCCCCCACCCCTCACTCATGTCCCGTGTCTCTCTCGTGTCGCCCCCACCCCCCGGTCATGCCCCGTGTCTCCCTCCTGTTGACCCCCACCCCCGGTCATGCTCCGTGTCTCCCTGCTGTTGCCCCCCACCCCCGCTCATGCCCCGAGTCTCTCTCCTGTTACCCATACCCCCGCTCATGCCCCGTGTCTCTCTCCTGTTACCCCCCACACCCCCTCATGCCCCGTGTCTCTCTCCTGTTGCCCCCCACCCCCTGGTCATGCCCTGTGTCTCCCTGCTGTTGCCCTCCACTGCCCGCTCATGCCCCGTGTCTCTCTCCTGTTGCCCCCTACCCCCCGCTCATGCCCCATGTCTCTCTCCTGTTAACTCCGACCCCCCGCTCATGCCCTGTGTCTCCCTCGTGTTCCCCCACCCCCCGCTCATGCCCCGTATCTCCCTGCTGTTGCCCCCCACCCTCCGCTCATGCCCCGTGTCTCCCTGCTGTTGCCCCCCACCCCCGCTCATGCCCCGTGTCTCTCTCCTGTTACCCCCCACCCCCCTCTCATGCCCCGTGTCTCTCTCCTGTTGCCCCCCACCACCCCAGCCATGCCCCGTGTCTCCCTGCTGTTGCCCCAACACCCCGCTCATGCCCCGTGTCTCTCTCCTGTTCCCCCACCCCTCGCTTATGCCTCATGTCTCTCCTGTTACTCCCCACCCCCGCTCATACCCCGTGTCTCTCTCCTGTGGCCCCCCACCCCCCAGTCATGCCCCGTGTCTCCCTGCTGTTGCCCCCAACCCCCCGCTCATGCCCCGTGTCTCTCTCCTGTTACCTCCCACCCCCTCTCATGCCCCGTGTCTCCCTCGTGTTCCCCCCACCCCCGCTCGTGGCCCGTGTCTCCCTGCTGTTGCCCCCCACCCCCGCTCATGCCCTGTGTCTCTCTCATGTTGCCCCCCACCGTCGCTCATGCCCCTTTTCTCTCTCCTGTTACCCCCACCCCCCTCTCATGCACCGTGTCTCTCTCCTGTTGACCCCCACCCCCGGTCATGCCCCGTGTCTCCCTACTGTTGCCCCCCACCCCCGCTCATGCCCCGAGTCTCTCTCCTCTTACCCCTACCCCCTGCTCATGCCCCGTGTCTCTCTCCTGTTACCCCCCACACCCCTCTCATGCCCCATGTCTCTCTCCTGTTACCCCCCACCCCCCGGTCATGCCCCGTGTCTCTCTCCTGTTAACCCCGACCCCCCGCTCATGCCCCGTGCTGTTACCCCCCACCCCTCCTCATGCCCCGTGTCTCTCTCCTGTTGCCCCCCACCCCCTGGTCATGCCCCGTGTCTCCCTGCTGTTGCCCCCCACTGCCCGCTCATGCCCCGTGTCTCTCTCCTGTTGCCCCCTACCCCCCGCTCATGCCCCATGTCTCTCTCCTGATAACTCCGACCCCCCGCTCATGCCCCGTGTCTCCCTCGTGTTCCCCCCACCCCCCCTCATGCCCCGTGTCTCCCTGCTGTTGCCCCCCACACCCCGCTCATGCCCCGTGTCTCTCTCATGTTGCCCCCCACCCCCGGCTCATGCCCCGTGTCTCTCTCCTGTTACCCTCACCCCCCTCTCATGCCCAGTGTCTCTCTCATGTTGCCCCCCACCCCGGTCATGCCCCGTCTCTCCCTGCTGTTGCCCCCCACCCCCTGCTCATGCCCGAGTCTCTCTCCTGTTACCCTCAACCCCGCTCATGCCCCATGTCTCTCTCCTGATAACTCCGACACCCCGCTCATGCCCCGTGTCTCCCTCGTGTTCCCCCCACCCCCCCTCATGCCCCGTGTCTCCCTGCTGTTGCCCCCCACACCCCGCTCATGCCCCGTGTCTCTCTCATGTTGCCCCCCACCCCCGGCTCATGCCCCGTGTCTCTCTCCTGTTACCCCCACCCCCCTTTCATTCCCCGTGTCTCTCTCCTGTTACCCCCCACCCCCCGCTCATGCCCCGTGTCTCTCTCCTGTTGCCCCCCACCCCCCGCTCATGCCCCGTGTCTTCCTGCTGTTGCCCCCCAACCCCGCTCATGCCCCGTGTCTCTCTCCTGTTGCCCCCCACCCCCCGCTCATGCCCCGTGTCTTCCTGCTGTTGCCCCCCAACCCCGCTCATGCCCCGTGTCTCTCTCCTGTTAACCCCCACCCCCTGATCATGCCCCGTGTCTCCCTGCTGTTGCCTCCCACCCCCCACTCATGCCCGTGTCTCCCTGCTGTTGCCCCCCACCCCCCACTCATGCCCCGTGTCTCTCTCTTGTTACCCCCCCACCCCCCTCTCATGCCCTGTGTCTCTTTCCTTTTACCCCCCACCCCCCAGTCATGCCCCGTGTCTCCCTGTTGTTGCCCCCCACCCCCCGTTCATGCCTCGTGTCTCTCCTGTTACCCCCCACCCCCACTCATGCCCCGTGTCTCCCTGCTGTTGCCCCTCACAACCCGTTCATGCCCCGTGTCTCTCTCCTGTTACCCCCACACCCCTGCTCATGCCCCGTGTCTCCCTTGTGTTCCCCCCACCCCCGCTCATGCCCCGTGTCTCCCTGCTGTTGCCCCCGACCCCCGCTCATGCCCCCTGTCTCTCTCCTGTTACCCCCCACCCCCCTCTCATGCCCCGTGTCTCTCTCCTATTGCCCCCCACCCCAAGGTCAAGCCCTGAGTCCCTCTCCTGTTGCCCCGACCCCCCAACCATGCCCTGTGTCTCCCTGTTGCCCCCCACCCCCCGGTCATGCCCTGTGTCTCCCTCCTGTTGCCCCCCACCCCCGCTCAGGCCCCATGTGTCTCTCCTGTTACCCCCCACCCCCCTCTCATGCCCCGTGTCTCTCTCCTATTGCCCCCCACCCCAAGGTCAAGCCCTGAGTCCCTCTCCTGTTGCCCCGACCCCCCAACCATGCCCTGTGTCTCCCTGTTGCCCCCCACCCCCTGCTCATTCCCCGTGTCTCCCTGCTGTTGCCTCCCACCCCCCACTCATGCCCTGTGTCTCTCTCTTGTTACCCCCCTGCCCCCCTCTCATGCCCTGTGTCTCTTTCCTTTTACCCCCCACCCCCAGTCATGCCCCGTGTCTCCCTGCTGTTGCCCCCCACCCCCCGTTCATGCCTCGTGTCTCTCCTGTCACCCCCCACCCCCACTCATGCCCCGTGTCTCCCTGCTGTTGCCCCTCACAACCCCGTGTCTCTCTCCTGTTACCCCCACACCCCTGCTCATGCCCCGTGTCTCCCTTGTGTTCCCCCTCCGCCTGCTCATGCCCCGTGTCTCCCTGCTGTTGCCCCCGACCCCCGCTCATGCCCCCTGTCTCTCTCCTGTTACCCCCCACCCCTATCATGCCCCGTGTTGCCCCCCACCCCAAGGTCAAGCCCTGAGTCCCTCTCCTGTTGCCCCGACCCCCCAGCCATGCCCTGTGTCTCCCTGTTGCCCCCCACCCCCCGGTCATGCCCTGTGTCTCCCTCCTTTTGCCCCCCGCTCATGTCCCGTGTCTCTCTTTTGTTACCCCCCACCCCCCGCTCATGCCCCGTGTCTCCCTCGTTTTCCCCCCACTCATGCCCCGTGTCTCCCTGCTGTTGCCTCCCACCCCCGCTCATGCCCCGTGTCTGTCTCCTGTTACCCCCCACCCCTCACTCATGTCCCGTGTCTCTCTCGTGTCGCCCCCACCCCCCGGTCATGCCCCGTGTCTCCCTCCTGTTGCCCCCAACCCCCGCTCATGCCCCGTGTCTCTCTGCTGTTACCCCCACCCCCCTCTCGTGCCCCGTGTCTCTCTCCTGTTACCCCTCATCCCCCTCTCATGCCCCGTGTCTCTCTCATGTTACCTCCCACCCCCCGGTCATGCCCCGTGTCTCCCTTCTGTTGCCCCCCACCCCCAGTCATGCCCCATGTCTCTCTGCTGTTGCTCCCAACCCCCCGCTCATGCCCCGTGTCTGTCTCCTGTTACCTCCCACCCCCCTCTCATGCCCCGTGTCTCCCTCGTGTTCCCCCCACCCCCGCTCATGCCCCGTGTCTCCCTGCTGTTGCCCCCCACCCCCGCTCATGCCCTGTGTCTCTCTCATGTTGCCCCCCACCATCGCTCATGCCCCGTGTCTCTCTCCTGTTACCCCCACCCCCCTCTCATGCCCCGTGTCTCTCTCCTGTTGACCCCCACCCCCGGTCAAGCTCCGTGTCTCCCTGCTGTTGCCCCCCACCCCCCGCTCATGCCCCGAGTCTCTCTCCTGTTACCCATACCCCCGCTCATGCCCCGTGTCTCTCTCCTGTTACCCCCCACACCCCCTCATGCCCCATGTCTCTCTCCTGTTGCCCCCCACCCCCTGGTCATGCCCCATGTCTCCCTGCTGTTGCCCCCCACTGCCCGCTCATGCCCCGTGTCTCTCTCCTGTTGCCCCCTACCGCCCGCTCATGCCCCATGTCTCTCTCCTGTTAACTCCGACCCCCCGCTCATGCCCCGTGTCTCCCTCGTGTTCCCCCACCCCCCGCTCATGCCCCGTATCTCCCTGCTGTTGCCCCCACCCTCTGCTCATGCCCCGTGTCTCCCTGCTGTTGCCCCCCACCCCCGCTCATGCCCCGTGTCTCTCTCCTGTTACCCCCCACCCCCTCTCATGCCCCATGTCTCTCTCCTGTTGCCCCCCACCACCCCGGTCATGCCCCGTGTCTCCCTGCTGTTGCCCCAACACCCCGCTCATGCCCCGTGTCTCTCTCCTGTTCCCCCACCCCTCGCTTATGCCTCATGTCTCTCCTGTTACTCCCCACCCCCCGCTCATACCCCGTGTCTCTCTCCTGTTGCCCCCCACCCCCCAGTCATGCCCCGTGTCTCCCTGCTGTTGCCCCCAACCCCCCGCTCATGCCCCGTGTCTCTCTCCTGTTACCTCCCACCCCCTCTCATGCCCCGTGTCTCCCTCGTGTTCCCCCCACCCCCGCTCGTGCCCCGTGTCTCCCTGCTGTTGCCCCCCACCCCCGCTCATGCTTTGTGTCTCTCTCATGTTGCCCCCCACCCTCGCTCATGCCCCTTTTCTCTCTCCTGTTACCCCCACCCCCCTCTCATGCCCCTTGTCTCTCTCCTGTTGACCCCCACCCCCGGTCATGCCCTGTGTCTCCCTGCTGTTGCCCCCGACCCCCCGCTCATGCCCCCTGTCTCTCTCCTGTTACCCCCCACCCCTCTCATGCCCCGTGTCTCTCTCCTGTTGCCCCCCACCCCAAGGTCAAGCCCTGAGTCCCTCTCCTGTTGCCCCGACCCCCCAGCCATGCCCTGTGTCTCCCTGTTGCCCACCACCCCCCGGTCATGCCCTGTGTCTCCCTCCTTTTGCCCTCCGCTCATGTCCCGTGTCTCTCTTCTGTTACCCCCCACCCCCCTCTCATGCCCCGTGTCTCCCTCGTTTTCCCCCCACTCATGCCCCGTGTCTCCCTGCTGTTGCCTCCCACCCCCGCTCATGCCCCGTGTCTGTCTCCTGTTACCCCCCACCCCTCACTCATGTCCCGTCTCTCTCTCGTGTCGCCCCCACCCCCCGGTCATGCCCCGTGTCTCCCTCCTGTTGACCCCCACCCCCGGTCATGCTCCGTGTCTCCCTGCTGTTGCCCCCCACCCCCGCTCATGCCCCGAGTCTCTCTCCTGTTACCCATACCCCCGCTCATGCCCCGTGTCTCTCTCCTGTTACCCCCCACACCCCCTCATGCCCCGTGTCTCTCTCCTGTTGCCCCCCACCCCCTGGTCATTCCCCGTGTCTCCCTGCTGTTGCCCCCCACTGCCCGCTCATGCCCCGTGTCTCTCTCCTGTTGCCCCCTACCCCCCGCTCATGCCACCTGTCTCTCTCCTGTTAACTACGACCCCCCGCTCATGCCCCGTGTCTCCCTCGTGTTCCCCCACCCCCCGCTCATGCCCCGTATCTCCCTGCTGTTGCCCCCCACCCTCCGCTCATGCCCCATGTCTCCCTGCTGTTGCCCCCCACCCCCGCTCATGCCCCGTGTCTCTCTCCTGTTACCCCCCTCTCATGCCCCGTGTCTCTCTCTTGTTGCCCCCCACCACCCCGGTCATGCCCCGTGTCTCCCTGCTGTTGCCCCAACACCCCGCTCATGCCCCGTGTCTCTCTCCTGTTCCCCCACCCCTCGCTTATGCCTCATGTCTCTCCTGTTACTCCCCACCCCCCGCTCATGCCCCGTGTCTCTCTCCTGTTGCCCCCCACCCCCCAGTCATGCCCCGTGTCTCCCTGCTGTTGCCCCCAACCCCCCGCTCATGCCCCGTGTCTCTCTCCTGTTACCTCCCACCCCCTCTCATGCCCCGTGTCTCCCTCGTGTTCCCCCCACCCCCGCTCGTGGCCCGTGTCTCCCTGCTGTTGCCCCCCACCCCCGCTCATGCCCTGTGTCTCTCTCATGTTGCCCCCCACCCTCGCTCATGCCCCTTTTCTCTCTCCTGTTACCCCCACCCCCCTCTCATGCACCGTGTCTCTCTCCTGTTGACCCCCACCCCCGGTCATGCCCCGTGTCTCCCTACTGTTGCCCCCCACCCCCGCTCATGCCCCGAGTCTCTCTCCTCTTACCCCTACCCCCTCCTCATGCCCCGTGTCTCTCTCCTGTTACCCCCCACCCCCCTCTCATGCCCCAAGTCTCTCTCCTGTTACCCCCCACCCCCCGGTCATGCCCCGTGTCTCTCTCCTGTTAACCCCGACCCCCCGCTCATGCCCCGTGTCTCCCTCGTGTTCCCCCCACCCCCCGCTCATGCCCCGTGTCTCCCTGCTGTTGCCCCCCACCCTCTGCTCATGCCCCGTGTCTCCCTGCTGTTGCCCCCCACCCCCGCTCATGCCCCGTGTCTCTCTCCTGTTACCCCACCACCCCCCTCTCATGCCCCATGTCTCTCTCCTGTTACCCCCACCCCCCTCTCATGCCCCGTGTCTCTCTCCTGTTGCCCCCCACCACCCTGGTCATGCCCCCTGTCTCCCTGCTGTTGCCCCCCACCCCCCGTTCATGCCCCATGTCTCTCTCCTGTTCCCCCACCCCTCGCTTATGCCTCATGTCTCTCCTGTTACCCCCCACCCCCCGCTCATGCCCCGTGTCTCTCTGCTCTTGCCCCCCACCCCGCTCATGCCCCGTGTCTCTCTCATGTTGCCCCCCACTCCCGCTCATGCCCTGTGTCTCTCTCCTGTTTGCCCCCCACCCCCCTCTCTTGCCCCGTGTCTCTCTCCTGCTGCCCCCCACCCCCGTCAAGCCCTGCGTCTCCCTCCCGTAGCCCCCCACCCCCCACTCATGTCCCGTGTCTCTCTTCTGTTACCCCCACCCCCCTCTCATGCCCCGTGTCTCCCTCGTTTTCCCCCCGCTCATGCCCCGTGTCTCCCTGCTGTTGCCCCCACCCCCACTCATGCCCCGTGTCTGTCTCCTGTTACCCCCCACCCCCCGCTCATGCTCCGTGTCTCTCTCCTGTTACCCCCCACCCCCCGCTCATGCTCCGTGTCTCTCTCCTGTTACCCCCACCCCCTCTCATGCCCTGTGTCTCTCACCTGTTGCCCCTCACACCCCGGTCATGCCCCGTGTCTCCCTGCTGTTGCCCCCAACCCCCGCTCATGCCCCATGTCTCTCCTGTTAACCCCCCACCCCCCTCTCATGCCCCGTGTCTCCCTCCTGTTGCCCCCCAACCCCCGCTTATGCCCCGTGTCTCTCTGCTGTTACCCCCACCCCCCTCTCGTGCCCCGTGTCTCTCTCCTGTTACCCCTCATCCCCCTCTCATGCCCCGTGTCTCTCTCATGTTACCTCCCACCCCCCGGTCATGCCCCGTGTCTCCCTTCTGTTGCCCCCCACCCCCAGTCATGCCCCATGTCTCTCTGCTGTTGCTCCCAACCCCCCGCTCATGCCCCGTGTCTCCCTCGTGTTCCCCCCACCCCCGCTCATGCCCCGTGTCTCCCTGCTGTTGCCCCCCACCCCCGGTCATGCCCCGTGTCTCCCTGATGTTACCCCCACTCCCCGCTCATGCCACGTGTCTCTCTCCTGTTACCCCCACCCCCCTCTCATGCCCCGTATCTCTGTCCTGTTGCCCCCCATCCCCGGTCATGCCCCGTGTCTCCCTGATGTTACCCCCACCCCCCGCTCATGCCACGTGTCTCTCTCCTGTTACCCCCACCCCCCTCTCATGCCCCGTGTCTCTCTCCTGTTGCCCCCCACCCCCCGCTCATGCTCCGTGTCTCTCTCCTGTTACCCCTCACCCCCCTCTCATGCCCTGTGTCTCTCTCCTGTTACCCCCAACCCCACACTCATGCCCCGTGTCTCTCTCCTGTTACCCCCCCACCCCCTGCTCATGCCCCGTGTCTCTCTCCTGTTGCCCCGCACCTCCGGTCATGCCCCGTGTCTCCCTCCTGTTACTCCCCACCCCCCGCTCATACCCCGTGTCTCTCTCCTGTTGCCCCCCACCCCCCAGTCATGCCCCGTGTCTCCCTGCTGTTGCCCCCAACCCCCCGCTCATGCCCTGTGTCTCTCTCCTGTTACCTCCCACCCCCTCTCATGCCCCGTGTCTCCCTCGTGTTCCCCCCACCCCCGCTCGTGCCCCGTGTCTCCCTGCTGTTGCCCCCCACCCCCGCTCATGCTTTGTGTCTCTCTCATGTTGCCCCCCACCCTCGCTCATGCCCCTTTTCTCTCTCCTGTTACCCCCACCCCCCTCTCATGCCCCTTGTCTCTCTCCTGTTGACCCCCACCCCCGGTCATGCCCTGTGTCTCCCTGCTGTTGCCCCCGACCCCCCGCTCATGCCCCCTGTCTCTCTCCTGTTACCCCCCACCCCTCTCATGCCCTGTGTCTCTCTCCTGTTGCCCCCCACCCCAAGGTCAAGCCCTGAGTCCCTCTCCTGTTGCCCCGACCCCCCAGCCATGCCCTGTGTCTCCCTGTTGCCCACCACCCCCCGGTCATGCCCTGTGTCTCCCTCCTTTTGCCCTCCGCTCATGTCCCGTGTCTCTCTTCTGTTACCCCCCACCCCCCGCTCATGCCCCGTGTCTCCCTCGTTTTCCCCCCACTCATGCCCCGTGTCTCCCTGCTGTTGCCTCCCACCCCCGCTCATGCCCCGTGTCTGTCTCCTGTTACCCCCCACCCCTCACTCATGTCCCGTGTCTCTCTCGTGTCGCCCCCACCCCCCGGTCATGCCCCGTGTCTCCCTCCTGTTGACCCCCACCCCCGGTCATGATCCGTGTCTCCCTGCTGTTGCCCCCCACCCCCGCTCATGCCCCGAGTCTCTCTCCTGTTACCCATACCCCCGCTCATGCCCCGTGTCTCTCTCCTGTTACCCCCCACACCCCCTCATGCCCCGTGTCTCTCTCCTGTTGCCCCCCACCCCCTGGTCATGCCCCGTGTCTCCCTGCTGTTGCCCCCCACTGCCCGCTCATGCCCCGTGTCTCTCTCCTGTTGCCCCCTACCCCCCGCTCATGCCCCATGTCTCTCTCCTGTTAACTCCGACCCCCCGCTCATGCCCCGTGTCTCCCTCGTGTTCCCCCACCCCCCGTTCATGCCCCGTATCTCCCTGCTGTTGCCCCCCACCCTCCGCTCATGCCCCATGTCTCCCTGCTGTTGCCCCCCACCCCCGCTCATGCCCCGTGTCTCTCTCCTGTTACCCCCCTCTCATGCCCCGTGTCTCTCTCCTGTTGCCCCCCACCACCCCGGTCATGCCCCGTGTCTCCCTGCTGTTGCCCCAACACCCCGCTCATGCCCCGTGTCTCTCTCCTGTTCCCCCACCCCTCGCTTATGCCTCATGTCTCTCCTGTTACTCCCCACCCCCCGCTCATGCCCCGTGTCTCTCTCCTGTTGCCCCCCACCCCCCAGTCATGCCCCGTGTCTCCCTGCTGTTGCCCCCAACCCCCCGCTCATGCCCCGTGTCTCTCTCCTGTTACCTCCCACCCCCTCTCATGCCCCGTGTCTCCCTCGTGTTCCCCCCACCCCCGCTCGTGGCCCGTGTCTCCCTGCTGTTGCCCCCCACCCCCGCTCATGCCCTGTGTCTCTCTCATGTTGCCCCCCACCCTCGCTCATGCCCCTTTTCTCTCTCCTGTTACCCCCACCCCCCTCTCATGCACCGTGTCTCTCTCCTGTTGACCCCCACCCCCGGTCATGCCCCGTGTCTCCCTACTGTTGCCCCCCACCCCCGCTCATGCCCCGAGTCTCTCTCCTCTTACCCCTACCCCCTGCTCATGCCCCGTGTCTCTCTCCTGTTACCCCCCACCCCCCTCTCATGCCCCATGTCTCTCTCCTGTTACCCCCCACCCCCCGGTCATGCCCCGTGTCTCTCTCCTGTTAACCCCGACCCCCCGCTCATGCCCCGTGTCTCCCTCGTGTTCCCCCCACCCCCCGCTCATGCCCCGTGTCTCCCTGCTGTTGCCCCCCACCCTCTGCTCATGCCCCGTGTCTCCCTGCTGTTGCCCCCCACCCCCGCTCATGCCCCGTGTCTCTCTCCTGTTACCCCACCACCCCCCTCTCATGCCCCATGTCTCTCTCCTGTTACCCCCCACCCCCCTCTCATGCCCCGTGTCTCTCTCCTGTTGCCCCCCACCACCCTGGTCATGCCCCCTGTCTCCCTGCTGTTGCCCCCCACCCCCCGTTCATGCCCCATGTCTCTCTCCTGTTCCCCCACCCCTCGCTTATGCCTCATGTCTCTCCTGTTACCCCCCACCCCCCGCTCATGCCCCGTGTCTCTCTGCTCTTGCCCCCCACCCCGCTCATGCCCCGTGTCTCTCTCATGTTGCCCCCCACTCCCGCTCATGCCCCGTGTCTCTCTCCTGTTTGCCCCCCACCCCCCTCTCTTGCCCCGTGTCTCTCTCCTGCTGCCCCCCACCCCCGTCAAGCCCTGCGTCTCCCTCCCGTTGCCCCCCACCCCCCACTCATGTCCCGTGTCTCTCTTCTGTTACCCCCACCCCCCTCTCATGCCCCGTGTCTCCCTCGTTTTCCCCCCGCTCATGCCCCGTGTCTCCCTGCTGTTGCCCCCACCCCCACTCATGCCCCGTGTCTGTCTCCTGTTACCCCCCACCCCCCGCTCATGCTCCGTGTCTCTCTCCTGTTACCCCCCACCCACCGCTCATGCTCCGTGTCTCTCTCCTGTTACCCCCACCCCCTCTCATGCCCTGTGTCTCTCACCTGTTGCCCCTCACACCCCGGTCATGCCCCGTGTCTCCCTGCTGTTGCCCCCAACCCCCGCTCATGCCCCATGTCTCTCCTGTTAACCCCCCACCCCCCTCTCATGCCCCGTGTCTCCCTCCTGTTGCCCCCCAACCCCCGCTTATGCCCCGTGTCTCTCTGCTGTTACCCCCACCCCCCTCTCGTGCCCCGTGTCTCTCTCCTGTTACCCCTCATCCCCCTCTCATGCCCTGTGTCTCTCTCATGTTACCTCCCACCCCCCGCTCGTGGCCCGTGTCTCCCTGCTGTTGCCCCCCACCCCCGCTCATGCCCTGTGTCTCTCTCATGTTGCCCCCCACCCTCGCTCATGCCCCTTTTCTCTCTCCTGTTACCCCCACCCCCCTCTCATGCACCGTGTCTCTCTCCTGTTGACCCCCACCCCCGGTCATGCCCCGTGTCTCCCTACTGTTGCCCCCCACCCCCGCTCATGCCCCGAGTCTCTCTCCTCTTACCCCTACCCCCTGCTCATGCCCCGTGTCTCTCTCCTGTTACCCCCCACCCCCCTCTCATGCCCCATGTCTCTCTCCTGTTACCCCCCACCCCCCGGTCATGCCCCGTGTCTCTCTCCTGTTAACCCCGACCCCCCGCTCATGCCCCGTGTCTCCCTCGTGTTCCCCCCACCCCCCGCTCATGCCCCGTGTCTCCCTGCTGTTGCCCCCCACCCTCTGCTCATGCCCCGTGTCTCCCTGCTGTTGCCCCCCACCCCCGCTCATGCCCCGTGTCTCTCTCCTGTTACCCCACCACCCCCCTCTCATGCCCCATGTCTCTCTCCTGTTACCCCCCACCCCCCTCTCATGCCCCGTGTCTCTCTCCTGTTGCCCCCCACCACCCTGGTCATGCCCCCTGTCTCCCTGCTGCCTGCTGTTGCCCCCCACCCCCCGTTCATGCCCCATGTCTCTCTCCTGTTCCCCCACCCCTCGCTTATGCCTCATGTCTCTCCTGTTACCCCCCACCCCCCGCTCATGCCCCGTGTCTCTCTGCTCTTGCCCCCCACCCCGCTCATGCCCCGTGTCTCTCTCATGTTGCCCCCCACTCCCGCTCATGCCCCGTGTCTCTCTCCTGTTTGCCCCCCACCCCCCTCTCTTGCCCCGTGTCTCTCTCCTGCTGCCCCCCACCCCCGTCAAGCCCTGCGTCTCCCTCCCGTTGCCCCCCACCCCCCACTCATGTCCCGTGTCTCTCTTCTGTTACCCCCACCCCCCTCTCATGCCCCGTGTCTCCCTCGTTTTCCCCCCGCTCATGCCCCGTGTCTCCCTGCTGTTGCCCCCACCCCCACTCATGCCCCGTGTCTGTCTCCTGTTACCCCCCACCCCCCGCTCATGCTCCGTGTCTCTCTCCTGTTACCCCCCACCCACCGCTCATGCTCCGTGTCTCTCTCCTGTTACCCCCACCCCCTCTCATGCCCTGTGTCTCTCACCTGTTGCCCCTCACACCCCGGTCATGCCCCGTGTCTCCCTGCTGTTGCCCCCAACCCCCGCTCATGCCCCATGTCTCTCCTGTTAACCCCCCACCCCCCTCTCATGCCCCGTGTCTCCCTCCTGTTGCCCCCCAACCCCCGCTTATGCCCCGTGTCTCTCTGCTGTAACCCCCACCCCCCTCTCGTGCCCCGTGTCTCTCTCCTGTTACCCCTCATCCCCCTCTCATGCCCCGTGTCTCTCTCATGTTACCTCCCACCCCCCGGTCATGCTCCGTGTCTCCCTTCTGTTGCCCCCCACCCCCATTCATGCCCCATGTCTCTCTGCTGTTGCTCCCAACCCCCCGCTCATGCCCCGTGTCTCCCTCGTGTTCCCCCCACCCCCGCTCATGCCCCGTGTCTCCCTGCTGTTGCCCCCCACCCCCGGTCATGCCCCGTGTCTCCCTGATGTTACCCCCACTCCCCGCTCATGCCACGTGTCTCTCTCCTGTTACCCCCACCCCCCTCTCATGCCCCGTATCTCTGTCCTGTTGCCCCCCATCCCCGGTCATGCTCCGTGTCTCCCTGATGTTACCCCCACCCCCCGCTCATGCCACGTGTCTCTCTCCTGTTACCCCCACCCCCCTCTCATGCCCCGTGTCTCTCTCCTGTTGCCCCCCACCCCCCGCTCATGCTCCGTGTCTCTCTCCTGTTACCCCTCACCCCCCTCTCATGCCCCGTGTCTCTCTCCTGTTACCCCCAACCCCCCACTCATGCCCCGTGTCTCTCTCCTGTTACCCCCCCACCCCCTGCTCATGCCCCGTGTCTCTCTCCTGTTGCCCCGCACCCCCGGTCATGCCCCGTGTCTCCCTGCTGTTGCCCCCCACTCCTCGCTCATGCCCCGTGTCTCTCTCCTGTTACCCCCAACCCCCTCTCATGCCCTGCGCCCTGCCAAAGTATCCCTGAACTCGCAGGCACCTGCACTAAAGAAGAAAGAATGGAAAACTTAGGATCAGGCAATGGGAAACTCACATTGGACCCCCGGTGAATCCTATGTTAGTTTCATGACAGTCGTGCTCTCCCTGGTTGCAGGATGAAGATCAGCCGGGGCCTCATCTAGGGTTTATTCCTGACCCAGCGATCAACCCTGTACCAAGTCAGGCTCCCTATATTCCAGTGGAGGAATGGGTAAGGGTAACCTGCCACATCCAATTTACCAGGAGCAATGGGATCAGGATTAGTCTCGAAAGAACACTCTCAGAGTCGGGTTCACGTCCTCTTCTCTCACTGCCAGTGTCAGCTCAAACTCATCCTGGACTTGGAGCAGATGGTTCCATTGCAAGGTCTTGATGTTTCTTGGCTGTCCTCATACCCATAGTCAGTAGACAGGCAGCACTACTAATTGATGCTCAATGTTGAATGGTTGAGACTCCCACTTGTTACTCAGCTTGTTCTGTCCACTCTTTTTCCAGGCTGTGGATCAACACACAATCACCAGGTGGAAGACTTGCATCAATGTGCAAGATGCAAGGCAACTGAGGATCTGTGTAGCCCAGAATTGGTTTGAGTATTCGAGGAGCTCAAGTAGTGAGGATCTGCCTCAGCTCCTTGAATGCCTCCTGGCATTAGACGGTCCACCTATCATCAAAGGGCTCATGTGGATGGTGTAAATGGTCTGCAGAGTAGTCCTGCCGCTCCTCTAGTTAGGCAGGTATCCTTTGATGAGCTCCACAAGCGGTTGCATGATGTTGGCATATCCCACAACAAATCTCCAGTAGCTGTTAAAGAAAGGAAACTCTGTAACTCCTTCAAGTTCTGAGGTCTTGACCAGGTGAGGAAGGCTTCCGTCTTTGCAGGATCTACAGGATGATGTTTCTGCTGTATTTGCTGCTTGTCCAGCAAAACTGGCACTTGTTCACACTGACCTTTAGCCCTTGCTCCCTTAGGCAGTAATTCTGCCAAAAATGCCCCATAGAGTCCAATGAAAAAAAGGGATCATACTCCGCCACCACCACGTGTAATCCACCTGTAAATCTGCCAAACTAAGTGGTGACAACGGTAAGTCCAGTGGATTTACAGACAGAATACTGCCCAACTCGTAATCACCCCCATTGTCAGGTGAGATTTCGTTCAATTTCTGATTTGGCCATGTACTAAGCAGAGCATGATGTAACATTACCATTACATGAGTTCATGTTAACATAAAACACACTCAGGCCTATAAATACTTTCTTAAATGATTTCAACATCTTCACAAAACCTCTCTTTTACTTCCTTGAAGCATTACATATCTGAAAGGCATTTCATGTCAAAGAGCCCACATACAAAATGTTTAATATCATAATACATCTTCATTAAGGAGACGTCAACATCATCACACACCATCCATGTGAGGACTTCAATATCATCACATATCAACCCTGTGGGGACCTCAACATCAGCACACACCACCCATTTGAGGACTTAAATATCATCACATATCAACCCTGTGGGGACCTCAACATCAGCACACACCACTGTGTGTACCCTGTGGGGACCTCACCATCAGCACACACCATCCATGTGAGGACTTCAATATCATCACATATCATACCTTTGGGGACCTCACCATCAGCGCACACCATCCATGTGAGGACTTCAATATCATCACATATCAACCCTGTGGGGAACTCAACATCAGCACACACTGTCCATTTGAGGACTTAAATATCATCACATATCATGCCTGTGGGGACCTCACCATCAGCACACACCATCTATGTGAGGACTCCAATATCATCACATATCATCCCTGTGAGGACCTCACCATCAGCACACACCATCCATGTGAGGACTTCAATATCATCACATATCATACCTTTGGGGACCTCACCATCAGCGCACACCATCCATGTGAGGACTTCAATATCATCACATATCAACCCTGTGGGGACCTCAACATCAGCACACACCATTCAGTTGGAGGATTCAATATCATTGCATTCCATTTCTATGGGACCTTGAGCATAAATACACACTATTCTTATATGGCCTTCTATACAATGACACACCATCGCTGTGAGGACCTCTATGTCATCAAACAACATCCCAACGGAGACCTCAACATGACCACACACCATCCTTTTGGTGGACTCAGTACCATCATATCAGCTCTATTGGGACTTCAGCATCATTACATACTATGCGTATTCACATACCCTAGTATGGCCAATTGGGTGCATCTGTGGCTTCATTTGCATCACCTGAATGCATTTTCCTTCACCATTTGGGTATTTTTGGTTGAATTGGCCACTATTTTTGGCAGTGTTTCGTTCGGTATTTTTACCTGAAGATAGGATGGAATTAGCATTTTTATTTCCAGCTCTAATTCCACTGGAGGATTTAGCCCCGGGGGAATTATCACTGGTTTTCATTACTTATTCCTCCAGCGCTCATTTCTTCTGGGTTAATTTCACCAGAGGAATTAGTGTCCATTTTCAATAACCCTTATATCAGCAGATTGATCAAAGTGGCGCTAATTCCATTACTGCCACCTTTTTCCCTTAGAGATCAACTTGTAAGGAAACCAAATGAGTATCAATTAAACATCAACTTTGTGAATATTTTTTGAATAATCAGACAAAATGTGATTCCAACATTCAATTAATTCACATATCAGACTATAGACAAGATGACATCCGTGCACATAATGTGTTGTCTTGACAGTGTAGAATTCAATTTCATCACACACCACCCCTATGGGGACTTCAACAAAATCACAGAAAAATAAGAAAGTAAAGTAAGTCATATTGTGATTCGTGTATTACAAAAGTAGTCAATGCTTGAAATGAATCTGGAAGTGTGTTGTGCAATCAATGAGGAAAGATTTACATTGCATATCAATTATAAACAATTCTGTAAACATACAAAATACACAAAAAACAGCTTAATTTCATTATTTTACATTTAAACGCAGAGTTCAGGCCATTTAAAACACAATTGTATTTGTGTATAAATGGTTCCCATGAATCTGCTGTCTGCTGCCTAAGCATGTAGGGCATCTGATTTATCAAGTGTGTTTAAATTCCTGTCCGTGTGTTGATGACTGCAATACCACACCCACCCTGCGGGGGCAGAGCTGAGTAAAAAATCAACACACCAAAATAAACACAGGTCCCCACAAAGCCATTTTTTAAAAAGTTCTAAAAATTGGCACAGATGTCTTTTAAGTTGTTTTAAGTCATTTGGAAGGCATTACCATGTGGGGACTTGGGTTTAGGTCCCCACAGTGAAATCAAGTCCCCACAGCGTGTGCATGTTTACACACCCAAGTCCCCACAAGGATAGTAACACAAACTCACACACACACACACACACACACACACACACACACACACACACACACACACACACACACACACACACACACACACACACACACACACACACACACACACACACATATCTGCATGCATAGTAACAGAAAACCAAAGTAAATTCCTGCAGTGTGAATCAGCTGGACAACAAAATAATGACTTTCATTGAATGCAACCGAGTAATTACGTTGACCTGTCCTGTGAACTTTTTAGATGTGGAGAATACATTCACAGTGCCTGGCTTGAGTGTTATGCACACATGCGCATGTCAATAAGCAAGCACATTTATTTAGTGAGGGAACAGAACATCACAGTGACTGATTTGAGTGTGAAACAGACCCCTGATTTGCTAGGGAGCTTAAGATCACAACAACTCGCTTAAGAATGTATGTATTCATTGCAAACACACACATCTGATTTGGAGAAGCAGAACATTAGAATTACTGACTTGAATGTGAGTCAGGCATGTGATTGTTTTGTAAGGGTGAACGTACTCACAGAGGTGTTCCTGAGTGTGATACAGGCAGATTATGCTTGGTGAGGGGGTAGAGTATTGCTGTGATTCGCATGAAAGAAGGATGATTAGATTCAGTGACTACAACATAGTGAATACACATACTTAGTGTGCAGGAGCAATAATTCACAATAGCTTACTTGAGTTTCATAAACATACATTTTAAGTGAGAGCAGAAAATCATCAGTATATTTGTTTGTGTGATACAAAAATGTGATTCTTTGTGTGGGGGCAGAATATCAAGTTGACAGATTACCTTCAGCAATTAAAACTGTCATAAACACACACACATGCAGACACACACACACACAAGGCACACACAAACCTATTTTTGTAGTGGGTTTAAGAACACCATGACTACTGTATGGAGTATGATTACTCCCTCCTTCCCTGCAGCTCTCTGGCCGGCCTCTCTTGGCCCTCTTCCTGCTCCCACCTGCAAGGCTAAAAACCACAGGGTCATCTTCGACTCCACACTCTCCTTCTCTCCTCACATCTCTAAAGTCTCTAAGAAGTCACAATACCAGCTGCACGTCCTCAGAGGTAT
Organism: Ambystoma mexicanum; assembly: GCF_040938575.1. Classification (NCBI taxonomy): domain Eukaryota; kingdom Metazoa; phylum Chordata; class Amphibia; order Caudata; family Ambystomatidae; genus Ambystoma; species Ambystoma mexicanum. The sequence continues at coordinate 824,766,547 of NC_090933.1, forward strand.
TCCTCCTTTCCTCTCCTTCCCCCCAAAAGCTCACTGTCTCCAGAGACATGATTCTCTCTAGGCTGGACTATTGTAACACCCTCTATCTAAATCTGCCTGCTTCTACTCTCCGCCCTCTGTAACTTATCCAGGACAGGACTGCAAGACTTATCCTTGGCCTCAAGCCCAGGGATTGTATCTCTCCAGGACTGAAATCTCTGCACTGGTTCCCAGTGGCTGCAAGGATTAAGTTCAAAACCCTCTGCATTGTCCACAAGGCCTTCTGGGGCCACAATACCTTCAAATCTCTCTTCCTAAATATCTTCCTTCTCGAGCTCTTCGCTCATCCGCCTCCAACTCCCTCAGGGTCAGTCGCTTCTCCAAGCAGCGAGTTGGTGGTAAATCTCTGTCTTCAGCAGGGGCCTCCCTCTGGAACAGCCTTCCTGCCTCCCTGAAACTTGAGGAGAACCATCTCTGGTTCCGGAAGTACCTCAAAACCTTCCTCTTTGCTTCTGCCTTCTCTCCCCCCCTCCCCTGCTGAATTTCTTGGCTGATACTGCACTGGTTACCTGGCCACTCTTCTGATCTCGGGCCCAGGCCCTGCCAGTTGCACACCTGCACTGCCTCCCTGGCAACCCCTGCTCCTGGAGACTGTTTTCTGTATCCCTTACAGTCCCTCTTGCAGCACTTATGTCTGCACTTACCTTGCAATTGCCACCTTCTGGCTGTTTTTCTATCTTATTTATTCTACTATACCATGTACTGCACTTTCCCCTCTCCCTTCCCCCTCTCACTTTTCCCTTTCCCCCTTCCCATGCACTTGTGCGATCTGGATGACACCTGGCCTAGTAAGATCGGTGTCTGTCTTCCCTTGTTCCCCCTCCCTTGCCTTGTCGCGCCTTGAAACACTTGTGTATAGGCGCGTTATAAATGCCATATCATATCATATCATTATCATATCCAATGGTGTAACAGGGCCCCCCGCAGCCCTGTCCTGGGAGGGGGCCCCACTTGGAGTAAAAAAAAGATATATATATTTTGATTTTCTTTTTGTTTTTCTTTTTGAATTCACTTTCCATTTATAAAGAAATTATTTCTGTAACAGAAATTATTTCTTTATTGAAGAAAGACTTAATACAAAAAGAAACGTTATTTTTGACGTGCGCGGGCTACCCCCACCCCATGAGATGAAGACCCTGGGCTGGAGGCTCTATGACTTCAAAAATAAAGTTTATTTTTGAAGTCACTCACTCTGCCTTCATAAAGAAATTATTTCCGTTATGGTTCAGTCCTTAACTGAAATAATTTCTTTATGAAGTCAGAGTGACTTCAAAAAGAACCAATTTATTTTTGAAGTATTATGACTCCCCTCAACCCCATAATGTGTGCGTGTGTGAAGGTATGGTGAAAGAGAGCACACAAATGTATGGGTGGCTGGATATGCGTTTGTGCATGTACAGTGAAAGGGTGCACATTTAAATGTATGGGTGGCTGCCTGGGTGTGCCTGAATGGTGAAAGGGTGCACAATTAAATGTTTGGGTGGGTGCCTGGGTGTGTGTGCCTTTTTTGGTGAAAGGTTGCCCACTTAAATGTACTGGTGTCTGCTTGGGTGTGCCTGTTTGGTGAAAGGGTGCACACTTAAATTTATGGATGGCTGGGTGTGCGTGTGTATATATGGTGAAGTGTCTGTGGGCTTGTGTTCAGGGGTGCAACAAAACCTATAGTTCAGGGGGGCTAACCCTTCAAATATTGGGAGAGGTGCTAACTTCACGTGTGGTGGGGAGTAGCAAACTTATTATTGTGGGGGCATATAACTTCTTTATGCATTTTAATGAGATTATTCTAGTGCAGCCTCAATATTACAAGCAGTTAACTCTCTCCTTTAAGTCTGAAAGCACCGATTTATGGACTGCTGTGAGAATGACTGGTTTCCTGTTCCCTCTCTACCCTTCCAATCACTCCCCTAGCATGCAAGCACTAAACCCACATCACAATTTCAATTGCTTAAAAAATTTGGCATTTGAATGGAGGTACTAACAGTGAAATGTTGTACATTAGTAATTGCTGGGACGGGCCCTTGTTAACAGCGAAACCCAGGTGCCATTTAACACCTGTGTCCTTTTCTGTCCGGCAACTGCTCTGTAGGTCAGCCAGGTCAAATCAACGTAGCCCACAATTTCAGGGGGGTCGGGGGGAAGAATGCTGAAGCCCAGTCCGCTCAATGGTGTTGCACAACTACTTGTGTTTAATGCCTTGATTACTTATTGGTAATCTTCATTACTCCTAGCTCTATTTTTCCTCACCTCAGTACTTGTGTATAAGGCAGTAGTATGCCTCATACACAAGTACTGGGATCAGGTAGAGGTACATGAAGGTAATGCCTGACTTAGCTACCTGTAATCTTCATTACTCCTAGTCCCACTCGTCCTCATCCCAGTACTTACCTATGAGGCATAGAGCCTCATACATAAGCACTGGGACAAGGAAGAGTGTTGTGGAGGTAGATCTGGGCCAATGAGCTGATTTTGGAGGTTGGGATATGGGATGGGAGGGAGAGGGGATGTGTTTGGGGTGCGGGATTGTGCAATAAATCATAATGGTTGTCCATGTCCATGCTAAGCAGGCATGATAAGTGGTATAAGTGGCATTTTGGTGCAGCCAGTCTAGTCATTCCTTAGTTTGGTGTGAATTTTTTAACTGGGCATTTCTGATAAAGCAGTCCAATAATTGCTACAGAAATCGGCCAAGGCTGGATCAAGGGTGTCAATGTGGTCCTTGCTGGTTCTGCAGGAGCAGGCGAGCACCTGTTTTGATGACACTTCCATAGATGGGACTTGTCTAGAAACCTTGTCAGGTGTTAGAGAGAAAGAGGAAAAAGGAGGAGGAGAGGGAAAGACGGCCAAAGAGGGCCGAGAGAGGTAGAGGGAGAGGAAGAGAAGATAGTGGGCAGGATCTCCTGAGTTTTAGCAGGGAAACGAGAGCTCAAAGCCGTACAGAGGGATTGTTGAGGGAACAAGAGAGGTAGAGACCGCAACAGGATAGGCCAATTCCTTGCAGATTTTAAAGAGTTTGGCTGTGTTATTAGAGGCTGCAGAGACGCAGGCTTGAATGTGTGCTCTCTTCTTGATGAGTCTTATTGCTTTGACTGGCATTTTGGTGCAACCAGTCTAGGTGTTTCTTAATGTGGCCTGGCATGCTTTACTGCAATCTTATTATGTGTACACAGGTCTACATTGTGCAGCCAGTTGCACATGCTTTGTTTGTGGCATGGCAATTTTAATAGCAAAGCATTAATGTTCATGTGCACTGTTGGTGTCTTGCATGTATTAAATTGGTATTACCCTACAAAAAAATAGCAAACACTGTGGCTTTTTAGCCAATTTTTCTCACAAAGTGTGCTGTATATTGCATTAAAACATTTATATCTTTCTCCTTTACCCCTTCAGCAGCAGGTTAGTGGATATTGCACAAGCGTGGTAATCTAGGCCGGCCCAGAGTGTGGTGCGACCTGTGATTTGTTGCGAGTTGGGGGGGGGCCTCAGCATCGCTGGCAGGGGGGCACCCTGATCTTGTGTTGCGCCACTGATCATATCATATGATACAGATGCATGATTATGTTGTGAAGGACAGAATTCACGGTGACAAGAGTAAAGAGAGCTAGAAGGCCTTAATATTCCCAAAGCTTCAAATATCACCAGGAGGGGGTAATACATGGAGCAGGTGGGCTTTTTCAAAACAGAACTGTTAACTGTTGTATGTATTGGCAATTACTAAATTGTGGATTACATTGGATGTCGATCAACTGAAATTAACAAGTTGAGTTGTGCATTGTCAGGTGCTGAACACTCTGGTGTACAAGATGTTGCAGTAAATACACAGCTGTTGCAGTTTTTTTCAGGTGACATTTAAGAATGTTCTTCCAGTGAGTCTATAGTAGAATGTCAAGCACAGCAAGAATGACTGGAAGGTGGGGGTGCAGAAATGCACAAATTCCTCACATGTCTGTAACAAAGGCACGGCTACCGCTGGACCCGTGATTTTACCGGCACCCGCAAATTCGGCAAGTACAGGATCATGCCGAGGTTGGCAGACCAGGCAATTGCCCATTCGCGGGTGCCGGCAATAAGGGACTCCCCATCCCCATTCGGCTCCATAGGGATGAATGGGAATGGGGAGCTTGGATGCACCGACACCGTTCATAAGGTCAGACCTGGCGGGCAGAGCGAGACCCGCAAGCACACTCGTAGTATGGCGGTACGGTAGCAACGGTGCCGGTAGCGATACCAGCGCCATTGTTCCCTTACTGCCATACTTGTAATGAAGCCCATTGTCTCTGCTCCACTGAGTCTCAAATCACCTGCATAGCCATGCTCTTAAAACTATATCTAAGATGTTTACTAACAAGTTTCTCTCTCCCACACAGTAGTGTCATCACCTCAAAAAGTTTAATCATTCTCCCATAGTGAAGGGTGATTCACTCAAAAACATTTTACCTCCATCACCTTTATTTAATTGTAGGAGGGTGGAATTGTTGGGAAAAATCTATCTCCCCAGGGAATCCTACACCCATCTCTGAGCCTTTCTAATTGTAAATGTCCTGCCAACAAAGTGCTTCTCATTCAGCCAGATGCTATCTACTCTAGATTGGTGGAGGGATCAGGGTTATGATATATGATATGATAAGTCATTTATAACGTGCCTGTACACAAGTGTTTCTAGTCAGCGTAGAGTAAGGAGCCAAATATGTAAAGTCATTTTACACTTGTACAGACGCTGTAACACAAGTAGACAAAGTGATCCTGAGGCTGGCTTCATAGTGAATCGATTGTGGCGATGTGCCAATGCATATACATAGGAATGTATAGAATCTGGATGTTCCACAATGCACTTTAGCCAACTTGAACTCCATGAATGGAAAGGACTTGAGTGTGGCGTATTTGAAAAATTGCTGATGGCAAAGGAGAAATCAAGAAAGGCTGGCTGGCCCAGCAACAAGAGTCGAGGCCACCATGACCCTGGTTGTCTGTCAAGAAGCTATATGAACGTGAGAAAGAAACAAACTTCTCTTTGAGGTGGAATAAAAAACACTGAAGGCGTCAAGAGTTCATGATTTAATGGTATTATATGCAACAAAAAGCTCGAAAACATGGTCTCCAGTCACATGGTCAGATCGAAATATACTGTGGGTCGAGCTACACCGAAACCAGAAGATAAGATAATTGGGTGGGGAGGCATGACCAGGCCAAGCCCCCCCAGCACCTGGTGTAACCGGCTTGCATGCTGCTAGCAAGTGCCATATAAGTGCCAACCAATTATAGAGGGCCACATATCAAAGAGCCCTATAGTTTGTATAACTAATAGATCATTGTGTATTTTGTGACAATGAAGATGATTTGAACTAGAGGAGGGCTTAGTTGTCCACCTGATCTTAGACACCCAATAACAACCCCCGTCAGTATGGAACGTATACATAGATGTTTCCTTTAAGCCTATCACATCCCCAAGTAGGTTTTTGTAGTTTGCCACATAGTATGATGTCAATGATGACATGTTTTTACTATATAAAAATGTTTTTTCATGTAACACGTTGAGAGACTTAAGCGAACATCCGTTGATGTCTGTTGTAATCCCTGTTTTAGATACTTGTTAATAAAACAGTACTATGTTTTGCCAACTTCCTAGATGTCTGTTTGTTTATTGATGTATGAGTAAGTTCTGCATTGCCATCCATCTCTAAGTATTGCTACCTCGTCTTAAAGGGACCCAGGTCGCGGGGTTCACATGGTTTCAGAGGTAGGATGGTTAAAGACCCATTGACCGAGTAGTCTTTTAAGGGTCTCGGAATATTAGATGTCCTACCCTCCTGGTTTCTACAGGGAGCTGAGCGGACCGAAGGCAGCGGTGGCCGGTTGAGGTGGAGACGATCTAGAGGGTCAGGAGCTGAAAAGCAAATGGTGAGTAGATTGAGAAAGGTGGTAAAAATTGAATGATCATTGAGTGAGGAAAGTGATAATGGGAAGAAAGTAACAGAGGGTTGTGGGGTATTTAGTTAATGATGAAGAGTGTCACATAGAGGTATTTAGTTGATGACGAAGAGCGTCACGTAAAGGTGTAATGACAAGGAGCGTCATAGATTAAACCCATAATCCTACGTTCAAGGAATGTCTAGAAGAAGTTCTTTCAAATCCAAGTGGATAAATAGGCAACAAGCGAGCGAGGTTTGCTAAAGGGAATAGCATACACTCCCATCAGAATGGTAAGGGTAGCAGCAAGGACTTCTGAGAAGAGATATATGTTGGGGCCGGCCAGTTTATCTGTTTGTGTATTGTATGTAATTTATGTATAGAGGAAATGATGAGATGTCAAAGAGCGACAAATGATAGATTGTATTATAAGGATGAGAGTGGCGACGATTGGTGCACGTTCATATTTCATTGTTATTCTGAAAGGTTTTTTTTGTAAAAGAACGGTAAGCATTGACAGTCGATTTTGAGACTTGTCATAATGGAGGATGTTACTCTGCTCATGCATCTATGCAAACAGCTGCCAAAACACGCACCCAAGCTTAAGCAATATAGTGCAGAATGGGTTAAGGCACGGCAGATAAAATGTTCATGCCATGGCAACATGGGGTATCATTGTCAAAAGCAGTTTTGCAATGCATGACCACGTACTTGTATGCTGCATACACGGGAACGAAATTGGAGAAAAGGTTAGCTAGCCTAGAGCTTTGGAAAATGTATCAGGAGGAATGGGAAGACCCGCCTCCTGAAGACTGGATGCTTAACCAGTGTAAAGAGGGGGGTGTTGAGCCTTTCTTTTCCCCTATCGCACCTGAAGTAAATGGCGATAGTGCAAAAGATGAAGGATTGTATCCATTAAGGGAGCTTGAAGCAGCGACAGTATACAGTAACCCGATACTTGAACCACCTGCTTATAGCAGTGACTAAAGCAGTGATGAAAGCCCAGAAAGAACTCCAGAAAAGGACGTGATCTCTAAAGTCTTACGGGACAAAGGGAAAAATGAGCAACCAAATGTGACTCTAGATATAGAACAGGAAATTAAGAGATGGAAAGGAGAAAAAGACAAAGCTGATGAGATAGCGCTCATACAGAACGAATGGATGGGTGGTCAGATATTGCTCAAACTTGATGGGAAGAGCATCGAGGAAGTAAGGCAAGGGGAAGATCAAGACGAGCAAGATAAACAAGACAGGGAACGAGAGAAATGATTGAAAGAAGATGAGTGTAAAAGAAATACTAGACAAAGACAAAAACAGATGTATCAGGAAGAACAGTTAAGAAAGGAAGAAAGAGTAGAAGGAAATATGACAACAGGCAGAGAGCAATCGAAGAACAAGAAAGGCTAGAGAAGAAAAGAGAAGAGGAGGAAGAACAGAAATTAAGAGATAAAAGAATGCAAAGACACAGAGACAAAGAGGTGCATAGGGCAAATGAGAGGAGAGAATGGAAAAGACAGGAAGAAGAAAAGGTTAGGGAGGAAGCATAGAAACGAATGGCATTTGATGAGGAAATGGAATGAAAGAGAAGATAGAGGGCACGCGACATTGATAGCATTGAGAATTAATTAATAAAACTGAGTCCATTAGTATTATGGAGAGACACAGAGTAGTTTCTCCCATTGCAAGAAGCAATGCCAGGACCCTCCATGATAAACCTAGAGGAGAATTTTGAGATAGCAAATATCGGAGACAGAATCTAGAAAGCTTATATAGAGATGAGGACAAAGAGTGAATTGAGAAACAAAGGGAAAGAATCTCAATCTGAAATTGCCTAGTCATGAGGCAAGGAGGGAGACCTGTTTAGTCTCCTGCATAGAGCCTTGTCTATGGACAGGCTAACTCTGAACAGAGACAAGAAAGAGGACAGTCATACTAGTTGGGGACAAGATATGTCAGACGAAGACAGGGAACCCTTCTGTGAGGAGAAGGGGGTTAGTGCATGACATCCTGAGGGATGTTTTCAGGAAGTAAGGGGGTCGGATTTAGACCGGCCTAAAGAAAGGACGCCATAGCCTATGGCATACCCAGAGCGACCTAAAAGGTGATCTCACAGTGAGAGGGGGAATCGCCACCATATGTAAGCAGACTGAGGTCATTACCAGGAAGACGGCAATCAGGAACTATTGTCCCTACTATGGATAGGCAGATGATGGGAGCCGATCGCGATTTTTGGGATGTCACAATTCCCCTTGTTAGAAAAAGGAGGGGCCAGACCGCAGTATATCCCCTGGCCCCAGATGGTTAAAGACAATTTAAAATGCAAATTACCTAGCTTAATGGCGGGGCAGGAAAAAAAATGACAAAAGAAAATACTTTAGCTGTAGGGGATAATAAGGGTCTTCTAGAAGCTATCCTTGGGGAAAGGGCTGATGACATTTGGATGAGAGCAGGATACTCAAGTGTCACAGCACAGAACACAGCGCATGATGGAGCGCTGTTTAATAATTGCAGAGCGGCAGTCTGAAAAGCGCTTAGAGTACAATATCCTGATATGTCGGACATGGGTGCAATTATGGCACGTAAGATGCAGGAAGGCGAAGATCCGCTTCCTTACAATCATAATTTTCAGGAACAGTGGTCTTTGGAAACTCAAGAGCCTTGGGGGAAATTGATACCTGTATTTTATCATATTCTGTGTCAGGGATTGCCAGAACAGGTACAGAGACAGCTCAAGAAGCTGGTGGGTATGGAAGCAAAGCCATGGCCACAAATACAACTGACCATTGTGCACCATTGCTGATAGTTGCAAGAGAAAAATCGGAAGAGGGAAGATGTTAGGAAGCATACAGAAGCTAAGCTAGTTCAGAAGAAACTATTGCTATACAAGGGATGATGGTAACCAGCGGAGAGGGCCTGGGGACACAGCAAGTAGCGGGGGTGCCTCCGGTGAATAATCAGTGACAGTCGGATAAATGATGGAATGGATTTATTTCCGATAGGCAGGGGAAGGTTCTGAGGAAGGGGAGGCTTTCAGAATAATCAGGGAAACTTTCAGAATAAGCAAGGTGGTTTTCAGAATGTGCAGAATGATAATCAAGGCATGCAGGAAGGGCAACTTACAATAGTCCCTTCTGTGTGTTGGATATGTGGAATGACAGAGCACATTGTGCAAACATATGAGAGCCAAGGGTATATACAGAATGGCCAATTCTCAAGAGGGGACAGCTTATCGTCCAGCTTATAGCCTACAAAATAGGAATGGGTTTGCCCAAGATCAGACAGTGTATCAAGCACATGTACCGCAACCGCAACAGGCTTTGCAGCCACAGCAAGCACCATTAATCTGCCACAAGGGAGGTCAAAGCACATACCCATGCAGATACAGCAGAGTGCAAACACGGGACAGTTATTGACTCTTAGAGTAGGGGATGTCACTGTCACGGAAGGGAATATATTCACAGGCACGGGAATAAGCATATACCCACAATAGGACAGGTCAAAGGGTGACATGATGTGTTCAGTATTATCGGTGGGGCCAAATCCTCAAGAGGAACCAAGGGTTGATGTTACCATAGGAGGCAAATCATTTTCTTTTTTAGTATACACTGGGGCAACATGCTCATTTATACGGGTGGGAATATTTCTGTTGTCAGGAAATACCATGAATGCTCAAGGCTTTTCTGGAGCTACAAGTAGAGTTCCTTTTACTGAAAAATTACCAGACTCTATACGGGAGTGCGATGTGTCTGTCCCATTGTTGTATTCAAGACAGACACCAGTTAATATTATGGGCTGAGATTTAACGACAAAGCTAAATATGACGATTTCCTTCACTGACAAAGGCATAGGGCCTCATTACGAGTTTGGAGGTAGCCATGCCCTTTGGTGCCCTTTCCCATTCAGGGAATCCGTACTCGGTCCATCCCCATTCCCATTTGAGCCCACATAGGGCTCAATGAGAATGGGGAGCATGCTAACCACGGGCCCTTTAATGACGGGCCAATTGTTTGCATGCTTGGCCACTCGCAGGACCCGCTAAGGACGTCTGGTAAAACCAGGCTTCGTGAGCGGGTTCCGCGAGTGGACCTCGTAATAGGGCAGAAAGGAGTTAACGGCTCTGGCACCTTTACCGGTGCTGTTAACCCCTTACTGTTCATCTTGTAATGAGGCCCATAGTGTGTTCCACGCCAGGAATACATTATTTAAATGAGGGAAAATGTATCATGGCATTTACAGGACAAACAACTCTGTGAGGAACACCACTAGAGCCCGATGTTTTTCACTATGGGGTATGCATTTTGTTAACATTGCTAACTGGCTCAGAGGGCAAGATTATGAGAATACCTGATGAATTTCTGTTCAGGCCACAGATACCTATGGACGAAGTGGGGGGGCAGGTGTTTCCCCTAGAATTGCAGGCAGCCATAGTACGAGGGGAATTAGCCATGCTTGAAGGATTTGATGATGAGGGAAGACCATGGAGAACAGTGATTGCTATTGGGGAAGGATACAGGTTGACTGATGTCATTGACGCGGATATGTTTAAAGAAGACCCGTCAGATGATGAAGTAGTGTTCGAAATGAGTATTACTTATTGGATCAAGATAGAAAGAAGGGAGATCCCACAGCGAATGATGATAGTGCAGCAGCATTCAGCAATCTTTAATGATGAAATTGAAAATGTGCCAACCTCTTTATGGACTACAGGTCCCTATGACGTAGGCCTGTTGAAGGGGGTAGGAGAGGTCAAGATTAAGTTGAAACCAGGAGGAATTTTGCCTCAAGCGAGACAGTATCCCATGTCTCGAGAGGCAGACAAGAGTTTTTTTAAGACTATATCAGCCATGATGGATCAAGGCATCTTGGTGACATCAGAATCACCATGTAATACCCCTGTGTATCTGATTAAAAAATCAAAGGGTGGGTCATGGTGTTTAATTCAGGACGTGAGACCGATAAACCAGATTGTAGAAGCAGAGTTTCCTCTGGTTCCAAATCCTGTGACGATTTTATGCAGTATTCCCCCAGAAGCACAATATTTTACGGCGATTGACTTGAAAAAAGCGTTTTTCTTAATCCCGTTGCACAAAGATTCCCAAGATTTTACGTCATTTCAGACTAAGCTAAAAAGCTGAAAAGCACACGATTGCTCCAAGGGTATTGTGAGTCTCCATTGATCTTTAATAGGGTCCTGCAGATGGACTTAAGCAATATTGATTTGCCAATTGTTGTGCTGCAATACGTACACAATATTTTAGTCTGTATCACAACAGAGGAAGAGTGCAGAAAAGACTCAATTCAGCTAATGATTATTTTAGCAGAGAACGGATGCAAAGTGGATAAGGAGAAATTGCAGTATTGTCAAGAAGCAGTGTTATGCATAGGACAGTTCATTTCGCATGAAGGAAAGGAAGTTACACCTGAAAGAGCCGCAGCAATCACAAAAACATCAAAACCGCACACAATAAAGCAAATGCAGCAGTTTCTGGGACTGTGTAATTATGTCAGAGCATGGGTATTTGATTATAATACACACACAAGATTCCTTTTGCAGGTCCTGAAAAAAGCATAAGTAAATAAGGAAAAAGAGACGGAGGAAGGGTTTGATGAGTTGAAAAAAGCAATTTGCACAGCTCCAGTGTTAGGGATTCCCAATTATTCTGAGGAGTTCTTTTTGTTTTCCCGAATGAATGGAACAGTTATGACAGCAGTACTCACACTGAGAACCACATTAGGGTACAAACCCTTGGCATATTATAGTGGGATTTTGGACCCAGTTTTGAGGGGGTCACTTCCCTTGAGAGGAGTCGCTGTAAGCTGCCGCGTTCGCTCTTGAGAAGTCTGCAAGCATAGTGATGGGGTGTTCCATGATTTTATTTGTTGAGCATGATTTGTTTGCTGTCTTGGAGAAACCTAAGGGTATACTGAGGTCTCAAAGAGCTTCTGCTTATGAGGTGGCCATATCGAATCCTGCAATCAAAATAGTCAGGTGTAAAGTGGTGAATCCTGCAGTGTTTGTAGCCAAACCACTGGCAGTGGATGGGCAAGTGCATGATCGCTCTTACTATGAGGAGTTCTATGATGAAATCCCGAGGGTAAATGAAAATGCTCTAGCTGCAGGTGAGGTTCTCTTTATTGATGGTTCTTCAAAGATCGATCAAACTGATGGATGAAGGCATTCAGGTTCAGCTGTGGTAAGGCACAGAGTTTATGGGGAATTTGAGGTAGTAGCAAGCGTGAGACTAGCGTCTCATTTTTCAGCACAGGCTGCAGAATTGGTTGGCTCTTATTGTAATGCTCGAGAATCACGGAGAGCAGGAAGTAACGGTGTACAGTGACTCCACCTACGTGATGTCAACCGTGCACGCAGAGTTAGCACGTTGGAACAGGAGGGGTTACCTCCAAGCAGACGGCACTCCAGTGCAAAACACAACATTATTAGATAGACTTATTAAGGCACTTCCAACTCCCAGTAGCCGTTGCAATAGTTAAGTGTGAAGCTGATCCTAAGAAAACTGACTTTATTTCATGCAGAAACCAAGCGGCAAATGATTGCATATTCATCTGATATTTTCGTTTTGATGCTCCTGATGTGAAAGAGAAAATGGTTGTAATAATGGTTGTGAATGAAGGGTTTAATCATTTATCATGAACGCAATTGATGGAAATTCAAGGTGGAGCTCCACAGGAAGAGAAAGAACTGTGGACACAGAGGGGATTTTGTTTATCCCCTTCTGAGGCACTGTGGTGACAAGACAGCACTGGTAAACTGGTGATGCCTATAACCTTATTAAGGGTGGAATAGAACAGCTACACTACCCATTGCATGTCACTAGGGAGAGCCTGGCAGCAACCATTGTGGAGGACTGATTCGTACCGAACCTGTTAGAACATGTTGCTTTTCATGTAGTAAATTGCATCGTCTTCTGCTTATCACCTGCACGCGAATGGTGTATGTGAGAGACTTAACGGTCTTCTCAAGGAGAGGATATCAAATTGAAATTGACACTGAAGAAGGAGTGGCTGCATTGCTTTCCTCTTGCATTATATGCAATGAGAAATCAGCCTGGCTCTGACCACCACCTCACACCACACAAACTAGTTATAGGGAGGCAGATGAGAACAGCTGTAACTCTTCCATTGAGGACTAGGAGTGATGCCCAGACAGCAGCAGAATTGTTAGCAAATGAGTTACGTGCGTATTAACATGAATGAACGCCAGTATCTCCGTCATTTCAGATCAACTCAAGCGGAAGGGGTGTCAGTCTCCGAACACAGATGTAGACAATACAGCAACTGGACCTAAAAAGCTATGTGTTCCTAAATTATTTGCCGATGACATAGTTCTAGTAAGGAACTTCACAAGAAAGTGGCACACGCCCAGATTTAGTGACCCTTTTGTTGTGGAAGACATTACTCCTTCAACGAAGGCGAGCTTGGATAGATCTGGAACTTGTGAAAGTCTACACTGGAGAGGCCGACAAACCCCCAACCCATTAAGAAGCAAGTCAAGAAGAATACATTCAACATGTGCAGACTCGATCGATGACGAGGAAGGACACAAAGATTATCCAGTAGATAGATGAAAGTGTATATTTGGACTGTGGCTTCCCTGAAACACTCCTTATAGACGTTATATCAGGAAGTAAGAAAGTTACTGTTCTTGAGCCACAGGAGTTTGTTGACATTGAACTTTGGAGTGCGGGAGTAAACAAAGAATGCCCAATCTAGACTTCCTTTTCGACAACTGGAAGAGGGAGCAGTTCCCCGACTCGTTTCTCACTGAGTTTCTCTTTGGACGCACAAATGGTCCTGCCTAATGACGATGCCCACAAACTACTTGTCATGATCTTTTACTATTTACTTCAAGTTCATCCGTATCTTGTCTGGCATAACACCAACACGTATGTGTTTTTACGAGATCCCATGAATCGTCCTGCAATTAGCGGGTTACTTGTGGAAATTATAGAACATATCTGGCAATTACCAGAGCATTTAACAAGATTACCTGATTAAAGCAATTTTTTCCTTCATTGAAAGTAATTACAGGCAAAGGATGTGGTCTATTGATCATATTGCAGTTTCAGAAAGTGAACTGTGTCAATGACGTGTGGAGAGACACCGATGGTGGAGCCTAATGTAATGGTGCATAATATATGCCTGTTCAGCACCCATTGTTTTTCTGTTTCTATTGATCCACACTGTTTACTTTAATGCTCCCAAAAGGGAAGGAGTTCTGTTCATCCATCCCACTCCAGTTACCTTTGCAAAACTAGACATTGTAAGGAGGCCAAAGCCTTATGTGATTGTTCCTACTCCAGTAGCACATGTGGAGGTACCTATGTCTGTGACAAGTGGCCCTAGGTGTCCCTTTGGAAGGAGGTCTGTTTTAGATTTACTCCATGATCATTATATACGAAATCATTTGCCAAAGAAGAGACCCAAGAGAAGTGCAAGGAAGGATGATTATGAATTAAATTATTATTTAGACAGTACATGTATGGTGACAGAATGGTCAGCCCCAGAAGAAGATGATTATGTCCAGGGTTTGAAGACAAGAGAAAGCACACACACCAGAGATCATGTGATAAGATATGAACAGCCTGGCATGAAGGGAGCTGAAATCAGATGGGAAATAAACAGGAAGCTCAACTGCCAAGGAAAGTCTGATGAAAAGGTTTGAAGTTACAAGGAAAGAGGCCAAATGCGAATCTGGGGAACAGTACTTTCTCCAGATGCTGGGAAGAAGGCATAGTCATATGCAGAGCTTTGGCAGTAACTGGTCATCACAAGCCAGTTATTGAACGAGTGGAAAAAGGATGCAAACCTCTCTGGCCGAGCCTGGCAAAGCTTCTGACGTGGGTCAAACACAAAGGCGTCCCTTTGCAGATAGTTCCTTTGGCTAGTGCAGAACTATGCTTCAGAAACAATGGCATGAGAAAAATTGGAGAGAAACAGCAGTGCGGTCTAATCGTTGATGTGCCAGGAATGGAGGATGGGACAGTGGTGATAATGGCTCACTACTGGGCCTGTGGATCCAGAGCATATATGAAGCTGCCCAGAGATTGGGGAGGACTATATTCTATAGTGATTGTTCATATTCCAGCATTGGTGATTCCAAAGAGTGACCTGAACATTGGCGAGTTTCCAAAAGCAGATGCTCACCAGAGGAAGAAGAGATCTGCTGAACTCCTTAATCGAATGAAGAGAGAAAACTATTTCCATGCGAAATCAATAGAGGCCGTTGATGCTAATCCATATGAACACAGATAATTCATCAAGACTTCTACAGTTTTTACTATTATCTTTATGCCTGGTATCCAGACAATGGCAAATGCCAAGTGGTTGCAGATTACCAGATGGGAGCGTCTGCAGATGATCAACACCACCATAAAGGTATTTAATGCTATCAAGGAAGAGCTAAGAGCCTGTCACCTGATAACCCTTCAGAACAGATATGTCTTGGATATGATTACAGCTATGGATGGAGGTGTTTGTGCCAAAATCGTAGAATCATATTGCACATTCATACTTTCACACGATGACGAGAAAGGCACCTTGACAGAGGCCATAACAATGCTGACAAACTTACATGTCAAGATTGAAGACCAAGTGGAAGACATTACTGAAGACAGCTGGTTGGCGTCAATTTTCTCATGGGTCCCACAATGGATGGCAAACATTTTCAAGTTCTTGGAAGCCCTGTTGGTGATGATCATGTTTGGATTCTGTGTGATCAGGATAATAATCACACAATGCAAAAAGACTGCGAAGAAAGCAGTAGGAATGAAAATTGTGGTTGATGTTGATTCAGGATTTGAATCAAAAGAGCTGACAGATGAAGAAAACAGAGACTACATTAAGGCCAGTATTCACGCAGCTGAGGGAACAAAGTTCCTTTACCCGAGGAACCACAAGAAGTATGTGGGAAGATGGATCTACTGCAACCCGAGTGGGCAGTGCAGTCTTATGACCTGGAGCACTGATGAACATGTGAAATCAGCAGGATTCCTGAAAGGAGTCATAAAGATATGAACTCCAAAGAAGCACTTCTTCAGACGAAGATGTCTAGATGTGAAGATTGATGAGAGAGTGGTTGATGAATTACCCAGAGGGGAGAGTGTAGAGGAGTAGCCAAATACCCTTACTGAAAGCTCTGCCCCCATGTTGCCTATATGTTGGGAACCGGAAATTGCAACAAGTGCAGTACCAGTGAGGATGCATATACCGCAAGGAATTCTTGAGACAAAGGGGTCATTACGAGTTCAGAGGTAGCCATGGCGCTTTTAGCGCCATGGCTGCCTCCAAACCTGGGTCTGGGTCCAGTCTCACTGAATGGGACTTACCGGGACATTCAGACCTATGCGGACCTGGTAAGTCCCCATTCAATAAACCATTCCCCATTCCCGTTTCAGCCCCCGTAGGGCTCAATGGGAATGGGGAAGGCGCTAATAACGGGCCCGCAAATTATGGGTCCGTTATTAGCTCCAAGGTCCCTTAACGGGTCCCGCAAAGAACGGTTGGTCAGACCCCCAAGGTATCCATTGAGAAAAACCTATATGAATTCATGAAGAAGTAATTGGCCTCATTCCGAGTATGGAGGTAGTCATGGCGCTATTTGCGGGTCCGGGTCCGACCTGGTTCAATGGGGATTTACCGGTCCATTCCGACCCTGGAGGGACCAGTAAATCCCCATTGAAAAATCCATTCCCCATTCCCATTTGAGCCCCCATAGGGCTCAATGGGAATGGGGAAGTAGCTAATAATGGTACCGCAATTTGCGGTACCGTTATTAGCTCTCTGGTCCCTTAGCGGCTCCCGCTAAGGGCGCCTGGTAAAACCAGGCGCCCATTGCTGGGCCCACTAAGGGACCTCGGAATAGGGTGCAAAGGGATTACCGCCACCGATGTCCTTAACGGTGCCCGGTATCCCTTTGCGCCCACCTCGGAATGAGTCCCATTGTCTTCTGGAAAGAGTCCCGGAAGAAATATGAAAATGAACGTGAAAGGAGACTGGTGATGTAATATGAAGCAGAACTGACGCACCCAGAAAAGACACAAATAAAGAAGGAACATAAACATTCTATAAGATATGAAGATTAGGTGTCGTAGTCAAGCAACATTTCGGGATCGAAATGGAGATGCTCGTCCAAAGAAACACTGAAAAAAATGTAATTTTACACTTGTACAGATGCTGTAACGCAAGTAGACAAAGTAATCCTGAGGCTGGCTACGTAATGAATAGATTGCAGCGATGCGCCAATGTATATACTTCGGAATCTTTAGAATATGGATGTTCCACAATGCAATTTAGCAAACATTGAACCTTGTGAATGGAAAGGGCTTGAGTTTGGCACAGTTGAAAAATAGCTAATGGCAAAGTAAAATTGAAGAAAGGTTGGCTGGCCCAGCACCAAGAGTCGAGGCCACCATGAGCCTGGTTGTCTGTCAAGAAGCTACAGGAACATGAAAAAGAAACAAACTTCTGTTTGAGGCATCAAGAGTTCATCATTTAATAGTATTATATGCAATAAAGAGCTTGAAAACGTGTTCTCCAGTCACATGGTCAGATTGAAATAGACTGTGCGACGAGCTACACCAAAACCAGAAGATAAGACCATGCCACACTCCTTTTTATTCTCAGGCACAGAGACCTTCTGCAAGGCAAAGTTCAAAGCCTAATTGAATGGCAGACCGCAGGAGTGATGATAGATGTTGGGCTAATTAGGTGGGGAGGCATGACAAGTCCAAGCCCCCCCAGTACCTGGGGTAACCAGCTTGCGTGCTGCTAGCAAGTGGAATATTCCAGAAAGGTACGAGAGTGCCAACCAATTATAGAGGGCCACGTATCAAAGAGCCCTATCATGTCTATAACCAATAGATCATTGTGTATTTTGTTACGATGAAGATGACTTGCACTAGAGGAGGGCTTAGTTGTCCACCTGATCTTGGAGACCCAATCACAACTCCCAACAGTATGGAACGTATACCTAGCTGTTCCCTTTAAGCCTAACACATCCCCAAGTAGGTTTTAGTAGCTTGCCACATAGTGTGACGTCAATGATAATGAATGTATACTATATAAGAATGTTTTTTTATGTAACACGTTGAGAGACTTTAGCAAATGTCTGTTGATGTCCGTTGTACTCCCTGTTTTAGATAATTGTTAATAAAACAGTACTAAGATTTGTCCACTTCTTGAGTCGGTTTGATTATTGTTGTATGAGTAAGGTCTGCATCCCCATCCATTTCTAAGTATTGCCACCTCGTCTTAAAGGGTCTCAGGTCCCGGGGTTCAGCGCGGCAGGACAAGGAAGGGGAACACAAGGGGAACAAAAGAACTATCTTACTAGGCCTTGTGTCATTCAGATTGTGCAAGTTCAAGGGGGACGGGAGAGGCGAAGTGCCTGGGGAGGGAAAGGGAGAGTGCAATAAGCAAAGCTCAAGTAAGTGCCACCAGGGGGCCCGGGGGGCAGTTCCCAACAAGTGCTAAGGGGCATTCAGATTGTGCAAGTTCAAGGGGAATGGGAGAGGCGACGTGCCAGGGGAGGGTAAGGGAGAGTGCAATAAGCAAAGCTCAGGTAAGTGCCGCCAAGGGATCCGAGGGGCGGTTCCCAGTAAGTGCTAAGGGGCAGGGGACTGTAGGGTTGCAGATACAGTCCCTAGTGCACAGTAGGTCCAAATGCAGTGCAAGGGGCTACTGGTCATAAATGAGCATGTTCCCCATAAGGTTCAGAGGGAGGGCAGGTAAACAGTTAGTACAGCAGACAAGAAAATCAGCAGGGGAGAGAGTGAGAAAGCAGAAGCGAAGCGGAATGTCTTGAGTTGCTTCTGCAAGCTGACGTAGACCTACTCAAGTTTGAGAGAGGCAGGGAGGCTGTTTTTCCATAGGGAGGCACCAGTTGAGGAGAGAGATTGACACCCCACTTTCAGCCTGGAGAAGCATCTGCAGAGTTGGAGGTGGTTGAGCAGAGGGCTCAAGAGGAAAGTGTTAGGAAGAGAGAGTTGGATGTATTTGTTATTTATTTGAATTTCATTTCATTGTTTTTTTCTAACGTGGATAATACAATACCTGAGTTCAGTTTCTAAGCAGGGATCTGGGATTCAAACCTCGGTTGCCCTGAATGGTCTTGCTTCCAAGACCAGCACATTGCCCCTGTGCGAGAAAGCCTTGTGGACAAAGCAAAGGGTTTTGAACTTGATCCTTGCAGCCACTTGGAGCGAGTGGAGTGATTTCAGGGCTGATTTCAGGGCTGGCGAGATACGATTCCTGGGCTTGAGGCCTAGGACAAGTCTTGCAGTCCTGTTCTGGAGGTTCTATGTAATTTCATCAACAGTCTTTTTTTTATGGTTTTATTTTTTATTCTTGGGGGATTCCTCCCCCAAACCCCATCACATATTGTTCTTTCTCTATTCCCAACCCCCTATATTTTTCAATTTGTTTTTTCATTGAAACATTTTTGTTAAAAAACCCATCAAAGAAAAGACTGTCGATGAAAGGATGTTGTACCATTCTGGATTAGTTGCAGAGGGCGAAGAGTATAGGCAGGCAGAGTTAGAAAGAGGCTGTTGCAGTCGTACAGCCTAGAGAGAACCAGGGCTCTGGAGACAGTGAGCTTCTGGGGGAAAGTGAGAAAAGGAAGAATACCTCTGAGGAGGTGCAGCTGGTCATGGCAATTCTTAGAGACGTCCATGATGTGAGAGGGTGAGGTTGAAGATGACACCAAGGTTTTTGCAGGAAGGAGCTGGTAGAGGGCTCAAGGAGGGCGGTTAGAGTGAAAGAGGGAAAACGGGAGCAAGATCTGCAAACACCCGGCCAGCACCGTACTTCCTATTAGAGCTAATCCTTTATTGTGCCCCATTGCACTGCCTGTGCACCACCAGAGACTATATCACTGATTGCCCTGATCAGATCACGGCAGCTTTGTACTTACAGCCAGTGCCGCTCTTGCCCAATTGGTATTCTGATCCTGTGTTTACACTGTATTCTAATACTGTAGCTTACAGCCCAGTTCTTAGCCTAACGCTGTCCCACGTGCATCAATGGTATTTAGCCTAGCTCGTGTCCCACTTAGGATTATTGTTGTTAGCCTAATGCTTCTGCATGTATGATAATGTCATCTAGCCTAAACTGCACCCCTCCTAGGATTATTGCTACCAGCCTACTAGCACTTTACTATTGACTACTGTATCTAGCCTTATTGATGTAGTCAAAGTGAGCCTAGCCTCATCTTACACCACCCCACATCCTTAGCTATGATAAACTGGATATTGTGCATCATGTTCCCCTTTTGCCTTGTCCCAGCGGACACCCCATGCACTGGCAACCACTTCCTCGCCCTCAGTAATAGGCTCACCAAACTAGCTTGCCCAAGACACCATCCCATCCCCTGTCCTACCCCCTTCCTCCCCACCATACCTCCTTTCCCATCTTCCTCCATTCTCACACCCAGTCCCAAGGACCCCTACATAACCAGTAAGGAACACCATCCCACCCCAGCCATCATCAATGATCCACATGTACTCCCCAACCCTTTAATCAATGGTAAAACATACCCTATCCTAGGATATAAGAGAACATCCCGATTAAGAGCACGCACAAGGTTACCACACCACAACACCATTACCAGGTCCCAGCCACCCAGATCACCCAATCCTTCGGCCCACACAACAAATAATAAACACACTCAGCCTACAGTAACTAAAACTACTCCACCGTGTTGCCCACCAACTAAAAATTCTCTCACTAAGGATCCCAACCCCCCCATTAGTCTAAAAAATGCACTCATCAACGCCCGCTCCCTTGGAGCCCACGCCATTGAAATTCATGACCTCATCATCGAACTCGACCTAGACCTGTTAATAATCACAGAAACCTGGCTACACCAAGCCTCAGGTCCTCTTTTAGCATTGGCCATCCCACCAGATTACACCATTCTCAGATCTGATAGGACCACCACTCCAGGAGGCGGTGTTGCAATCATTACTAAAAATAGCATCAAACTTAGATCAAGTTCCATTGAAATAATCGCAGGGTACAAACTACTGCTCGCCAAACTCACCTTGAATGAAAACACCACAATTAACATAGTGGTCATCTATAGATCCCCTAGCACAAACAGCCACCCAGAAACAGACATCCCACTAATACTGGCGCCCTTCCTTAAACCCAAAACGAAATGTATCATCATTGGTGACTTGAATCTCGGTTTTAATGACAACCAAGATACCAAAGCCACCGCCCTTCTCCTGGCACTAAATGACATGAATTTCTGTCAACACATCAATGTCCCCACTCACACCAAGGGCAGAACCCTTGATTGGATCCTCTCCCTCAACACCAACATCACTCTAGGCCCGATTACCCCACTTAGTTGGACAGACCACTACTGCATAGAATTTACTATCACTAGTGACGACCCCTGCACACCCAAGAATATAACTATGGACACTATTGAAAGTAGAAACCCGAAAAAGCTCACAGCTGAGAACTTCGACCCCACCTTGAACAAATTGCTAGATACACATTCAATCCTCAGCAATGACCCAACTACCATCGCTGAGTACTACCACAAATGCCTCTCCACAGCGATTGACACCATAGCACCTGTCACCTCCAAACTAAGACGCCTCAATAAAAAATCCAACTTCTGGTTCAACGAGGAACTAATCGTCCTTAGAAGGAAAAAACGCTCTCTCGAGCACGTCCATAATAAACATCCCTCCCCGGACTCAGCCAAAGCATTCAAAGACGCAAATACCCTCTACAAATCAGCTATCATCACCCACAAAGCAAACTCCTACAATGCTCGCATTAGCAATGCAGCATCAGACTCCAAAGAGCTCTTCTCTATCCTAAGAGAACTTGAAAATCCACTCCCAACCGACACACCCACAAACACAAGTAAAGAATGGTGTACCACCATACAAGACGCTCTTGCCTCCAAAATCACTATGCTGCAAAATAAAATCAATTCCAAAAAACTACTCCTAGCAACCAAAAACTCCCCCTCCCCTATTCCCTGCACCCTTTCCAGTGACAACTCAAACCCCCCCTTCCAATTCACACCAGTCACCCACGACCTCGTACTCGACACAATCTCCAAACTAAAAGCATCCAACTGCAAAGGAGACACTGTCCCGGCCAAATTAGTCAAAGCCTGTGCACACACCCTGACCCCTCTCATCACCAAATTTGTCAATGCCTCATTCAACTCCAATACAGTTCCGACCTGCATTAAAGAAGCCTGGGTTACCCCGCTTCTAAAAAAAACAAATCTAGACCCCACCATTCCAACTAATTATCGCCCCATAACCACGGTCCCATTTTTACTCAAAATCATCGACAAACTAGCCTACAACCAAATTCAAACCCATTTAGAATCCAATCAGCTCCTCGGCACCAGACAATCAAGTTTCAGGCCTAACCACAGCACCGAAACAGCTCTCTTGGACCTCAAAATCCAGATGGATGCCATCAGAGATTCAGGGAAACTTTGCATTCTTCTGCTGTTGGACCTCTCAGCCGCGTTCGACCTGGTGGACCACGACAAACTCTGCAACTCACTTACCCGCGAGTTTAACTTCTCCAGGGCAGCCACTGCTTGGGTGAAATCCTTCTTAACCGACCGCACCTCCAGAGTGTCCATAGGCAAAGAAGCAGCCAACCCCATCCCAGTCCCCATAGGAGTACCCCAAGGCTCTTGCCTTTCTCCCACGCTGTACAATGCATACACCAAGCTCCTGTTCTCAGCACTTGATGAAATGGGTGTCATATACACAAACTTTGCGGACGACACCCAGATCCTTATACCACTGACAGGCAACTATGACCAGGACACACTAACAATCAATAAAATCTACGTCATCATACAAAACAGGATGGCATTAAACAGCCTATGTCTTAACGATGAGAAGACAGAAGTCCTCATCGTAGGATCTCCAGCCAAAATAGCAACCCTTCAGCCAGAATATTCAATCATCAATATCGACGGTACCAATATTCCAGTGTTAAAGCAAGTAAAAACACTGGGCGTGTACATCGATGCCAGCCTGACCATGACTAAACAGATCAATGTACTTTCCTCCTCCACGGCCTACACCTCTAAATTAATTGCGCTCAGCAGACAATTTCTGACCCCAGCAAATTGCCTCACCCTAGCCAGAGCACTGGTCCTATCGAAATTGGATTACTGTAATGTATTACTACTGGGCACATCTAACACCAACCTAGCCAAAATGCAACTTTTGCAAAATAAAGTCCTGAGGGCCGCTCTAGGCATAAAAAAATCAGACCACATATCCAAGATTAGGAAAAATGCCCACTGGCTCCCTATCAAAGCCCGAATTATCTTCAAAACATTATGCATCACCCACAAATGCCTTACCAAAAAAGGACCTATCTACCTCAACAACACTCTGCATCCCAAATCCGACATGAGACTACTTAGATCCAATGACAAACTCCTCCTGGACCCCCCCCCGATTCAAAAACACAAGAGCAGGGGGCAGCAGCTTCACCACTTTAGCCCCTAAACACTGGAACACCCTACCCATCCATATTAAAAAAGCATCTTCCTTCACGATCTTTAAGAAACAGTTAAAAACCTGGTTATTCAACCAATATTAGCACCCAAAGATAGGACCCCATCCATCTTATACTGCTGTGAATACTTAGGCTATTGTATAATGTTGTGAATATTCTGTAATTTATATCATGTAATGGAACGAATGTAATGTTTTTGAACTTTACTAATTGCTAAGCTGTCTTTTAACCACGCCGTGACACCCGAGGGTTTGGGCGTGTAACAAATAAAAAATAAAAATAAATAAAAAATAAAGGGTCCCAATCAGGAGGATCTGAGTCTTACTGGCATTCAGGTAGAGATCGCTAGAGGCACATTATTCCTGACTCATGGATAGACAATCAGGAATGAGCTAGAGAGGAGAGAAGGCTGATGGGAGACTGAAGGGGAGCTGAGTGTCATCCGCATAACACTGAGAGTTAGGAAAGTAGGTAGAGATGAGATCGGCCAGAGGTGCCAAGTAAAGTTTGAAGAGCCAGGTTGAAAGGTTAGAGCCTTGGGGAACACCACATGTGGAGAGAGAGGTGGTGGAGAGAAATGACCCCAGTTGGGCCTAGGAGGGTCGATCAGAGATGAAGGAGGTCAACCAGGCTAGGGCCTGATCCATGATGCCCAGGTTGTCACAGAGATGATTGATCAGGATGGTGTGGTTGACCATGTCGAAAGCAGAGGAAAGATCAAGGAGGATGATGACAGAAGGAAAGCTAGAGTTGAGATTAGAGAGCAGGTCTTCACTGGTGTTCAGGAGAGCAGATTTAATGCTGCTGACTGCTCTAAAGCCAGACAGATGGTCATGGAGACAACCAACATATTCAGTATGGAGAATAAGCTGGGAGATGGCCAACTTTTCCAAAAGTTTGCCCAAGAAAGGTGTGATAGAGATCAGGCAGTAGTTTGACAGAGAGTTAAGATCGGCAGAAGGCTTCATCAGGAGTGGGTGCACAAGGGAGTGCTTTGGGGGAGGGGAACGTTCCAGTGACAAAAGAGTGATTGCAGAAATCGTCCATGGCTGAAGCGAGGGTGTTGATGTGGTCCTTGATGGTTCTGGAGGAGCTGGGGAGCACCTGCTAGGATAATACTGTCATAGATCAGACTTGTCTAGAAACATTGTGAACAGTGGAAAAGAGCTTTATTGGTGAAGATAATGCTGTGACATGACTCACAACATAATGATGGTCTTCCACCATCATTGGGGGCCTTGCAGACACCTATTTTGCACTATTAGATATTGTACCCATAGAGACTGTTGTAAAGGCAGGATTGGTAGGGGGCATGTGGTGCTGAAGAGGGAGGGGCTAACAAACGTAAGATGCACAATTCCAAGAGACAACCTACACTGAAATCAGTCTTGGTCATAATGCAAAGGTTTTAGTTTAACCAAACTGCTAGGCCACGTCCCTTCTGCAAAAGTCAGAAGCAACCTCGGGCATCTTTTTGTCTCATTGGATTGTATCAGTGAGTTGTAGCTTGTGCAACTACAGAGAATTAACTTCAGACCTGTATCACGGTATATCGTAACTACTTAGGGAATCAAACTTAAACATCCAAAAGTGTTAAAATGAATTATTAAATCGATCATAGGAACTGGCAGTTGAACTTGGAAGTTTATTATGCACTAGTTTGTTGTCTATGTCTTCGAGTAAAGGTGGGGAAACCCACATGCAAATATGTGTTTTTTTATGATCACCCTAAAGAGGAAGTTAAGATCAAACGGTTATGTCACATCCTGTATATATCGGAAAAGTGGCCGACTAAACGTGTTTTCCGCTTAGAGCATTATCAGGAAGATGTTCCTTGAGAAACTACACAAAGAGAGCATGCCACATTTGATGTAACTTAGGGTAGCTAACTCAAATAACCAAAATCAACGGATGGTCATTTTTCAATCAGTCAAAGCCTTTAACAGCTCATAGGGGAGAATGTCACAGCTGACTGTAATTTCTCATGGACTGTCGCACATTGCCTCACAGACGGCTTGTAGAGATTTCACACCATCCTGAAATTCCATGCCTGCGCTGCCTTCCCCTAAAACGAGAAGAGTAGTAGTGTCATACCCAGAAGCATGTGCAGACATTTGTAATGCAGTCTCCTGGCATTATGCCCAGCAGTGCCAGACACCTTGACTAGCTCAGCTACAGGATCCTCTTCCCCTATAGACCACTTCTTCTCACCCATCTCCTGTAATGCATCTGCTAGCATATCTACCACCAACATGAACGCAGCCTCCCTGTCAACTTCCAGCAACAGCTCCTCTAGAAACTCAAAAAAGTGTCTTTAATGCCTCCACCACATCCACCTTTACCCCTCTACCACAACATCCTTCACTATCTGCACTATAGCCTTCTCCACTACCACATGTTCACCCTTTGCCCACTCACCGTTGCTGTGCAGTCCCCCAGTCTGAATCCACAATGACACACGACTCCTGCTCTGCCACAAGCACCACAGCAACACGCCATTCTCCAGCAGCACATCTAACCCCTAGCTCCCGAATGAGCTGCCAGTGTCAACATCAATGGACTTTTGGAACCCTCACTGAAGCAGTCCACACAATCATCACCTCCCCTTGTGATGACAACCAACCCATAGCTGTTGTATCTTCTTTACCTGGTCCCTCTCATAACAACATTGCCTGGCAAACTCCACAAACAATAATGAGCTATACTTACAAATAACGTACATTGAGGGATGAAGTTAGGTATGGCTATGATGTAATTGGATATTTATAACGTGCTTAATAACCAGAGGTTATTTCTAAGCGAGGACCCAGGAATCGAACCTGTGGTGTTCCGGGTCATCTTGTTTCGAAGGTTGTAATTCTGGGAAAGCTGTGACTTTCCAGAAATGTTGGCAAACATCTCAGATTATCCCTCACTATTAATTGCGCTGGCTAGGTCTGATGGGAAATGTAGGCCAATAATTCTAGAGATGTGCATGCTCTGAACTATGAAAAAATAGAGTTGAAAATTAAAGGAAACCAAGCGGAAAAAGCAACTCAAAGAATGATCTAAGGGTGAGGGATAAACTTACCTTACTATAATGAAATGATTAACAAAAAAGGGTCCCCACAAAAGCGATACTCCAAAAAATCAATACAAGGTCCCAAAAAAGACAGTGTTTTTCACTCTGTGCCTCCTCCTTCTGGGCAAGCTAACCCCTCACAGGAAACCAACGTGAGCTGAGTCTTCTGAGAGCTCGCATTTGCTCAATGACATATAAAACTACCTCTGAATTAGGTTTGTGGGCTCTGATTGGCACCTTGAACCATCAAGCATTCCTTCAAATTTAAAGATAAACACAGAGTGATGCATGTCCTAAGAGCTGTCTCTCAATCTCTCTCTCTGTCTTTCTCTTTCTGTTTCACTCTGTCTCTCCAAGATTGGACACCCCCACACCCCCTTTACAGGCTACCGAAACCTACAAGGGAACAGCAAGTGGACAATGCCTTTCATACAGCCTCAAACTTATGTCAGAAGTCAGAGATCTATGTATGGCTGTATCAAACTTTGCACTTTCTCTGAAGCTGACATGTTCTGACTGATTACTTAGAACCACCAAGCATTCCTACTGCTCTTGAACTTTATCTCTAGATCCATGCAAGAGTTGAAACACCAAAAGGGACTTCTGTGTAACCACATAAGAGCTCAAACTCCCATACGAAAGTTCTAGGTCCCAGGAAGTCTATCATGGTGAAGTTTACTTAGCGCAAATATGTAGAGTTGTGCACTTTATTGTTACAAAACAATTTCCCTATTATTGAAATATCCCCTTTCCTGTCTGTGATGTTTATCCACGAACTGAAGTCATGGGCCTGATTCACAGAGCGTTTTCCTATGGGACTGCGCTGTTATAAAACGCTTCTGTGAATTTGGCCCAATTCTCTGCCCAGCAGTTGAATTTTCCTTTGCGCTATAAGGCTTAATTATTACACCACTTAAAAGTGGGGATAATCCAGCATGACCGGCTGTATAAAAGTTCATATTATTATGATGTACCTCTCTGAAAGGGTTGTAGTATGCATATAGTGGTGCAAATGCCTGCCATTTTATTTATATGTGTGTAATCTTAGCAGAACACTTTGAAGTCATTGAAGCATGTTGACTTTAGTTATACTCCTTATGATTTAGCCCCTCATAGCATTACACCATTCTAGCCGTGAGGTATAGACCTTGTCTTTGTTGGGAGCACACAGGTATTGCAATTAAGACATGCCAGTGGCTGTACAGGTGGCCCGCACATAAGAAGCATCTGAGATGGCCTCCATCGCTTGTATGTGAAGGTCAAGCATTGTATTGCGCAATTTTAGCAATTGATGACTTTCATTCCTAGGAAACATCTGTGTTGTCAATAATGAAGTTGTTATTTGGAATGTAGCAGGGCACGTTGCAGAATGAACACCATAAATAATGTATTATCAAAGGAATAGACGGTTAAAAAGTGTTGTTCTTTGCAGGACTGGGCTTGTGCACCCTGTATAGCAATCACAAAGGGCGAGTATGGTGGTGGATTTTGAAATACAAACAGCAAGAGGAAAAAATAGATATTCTGCCTTGAACCAATGTAAGCCCTTTCCACAGCGCTCTTTCGTTAATTCAAATCGATGACCGGTACGCGGCCACTGTCCCGGATCAATCACTCATTCTTATCTCGCAACACAGCCTTTAATGTAAAGTGGTTTACAAATCAGATGCTCGCTAGAAAAAAACACTGATCGCCTCCAAATTTGTTTAGCAGTTGTCACACACTTATTTCTAACTATTTGATTACGGTATGTGGAACTATGCACTGGTTTGGACCAACGTCATATAGATCTGTTGAATTTAAGCACAGTAAAAGATGTGTTAACTGGCACCTTTTTTAAGACTACATTAACCAGCACCTCCATTGACAGCAAAAGCAAATGCTGGATAACAAAGTTTTGGAGACGGATAACCGAGCAAAAAGACTAGGAAACGTGTCATCAGACTTTCTTTTTCACTTAGCCGGCTTGGAAAACCCACAGTTGACCAACTGCCATTTTTCGTTATCTGGCTCAATATTTTTCCCAATTGTCCTATATAAAAGAACCTTTGTTGCACTTTAGACTTAAATATTTCAGATATTGCTGTTTTTAAATCTTGTATGACCTGTTTGACTGAATTGGTACAAATGCCGACCATGAATCCCTACCTTTGTTGGCTCTGGGACCTGGTTACATGCAGTGCATCAGTTCCAGGCTGGTTTTCAGCAGTGCTGGGCAGTTTTTTTCAGCGATGGTGGAAGGAAGTTGCACAGCAATATGGCCACCCAGTGACTGGTGTAAAATTAGCATTTGTATTAACTGAAAGGTGAATGCAAAATATCTTTCATTATCAGGGAGGCAGGGCAAAAGTTAGCTCCGTGCTGGATTATCCATTCGGCCAAGTAGTCACCGGTCTATGGGCCCTCCTTTAATGGGCCCCGCGACAACCGATCAAAAATTAAAAACTTATTGGGAAATCATTTGCAAGGAGAGGCCCAATATTTCGACTGCCTAGGGTCCTCCATATTGTTTAATCCGGCACAGTGAGCTCCATAAGTATGTTACCTCTGGAGAATTCCTTACAGTGACCAATGGAACTTGTTTGCAGGACTGTATGGAACAAGTTCTTTCTGGGGAATGTCATTACCAAGTAGTGCAGGTGCCTGTCTTTATGAAGTCAGACTCCTGATTGTCTAGACTGCTTTTAAAAGTGAAGGCACTGCTCTGTCTCCTTTTCATTGCTTCATTTTGAAGAATCTTTGGTCTGTTCCTGGTGCTGTGATATTTATATTGCTTGAAGAAGAAGTGTCTGGGTTTGATTCATGAAACCTTGAGCGTGGTGCAAAGTGACTTTGCACTGGTGCAAAGTGACATTGCACTACCAACAAACACCCTGATTCACAGAGCAGTGACAAGTGACTCAAACACCTTGATTTGCAGATCGGTGGAAAGTGTATCTTTGCAGTGCAAAGTCACTTTGCACAGCCAACAAATACTCTGATTCACAGAGCGGTGCAATGTGTATTTTTGCAGTGCAAAGTCAGTGATTTACAGCCCCTACGACGTCTCCCT
The DNA here is from genome assembly GCF_040938575.1 of Ambystoma mexicanum. Taxonomy (NCBI): domain Eukaryota; kingdom Metazoa; phylum Chordata; class Amphibia; order Caudata; family Ambystomatidae; genus Ambystoma; species Ambystoma mexicanum. The sequence goes on from NC_090933.1 coordinate 824,796,147, forward strand.
AAGTATTTCCACAAAAGGTTCCAGTGTAACCATTCTGTTTCTAAAAAGCCACTGTGCAGATTGTTTCAAACAGCACACTGGAATGTCATCACTCTGCTCTATAGAAGCTATTGCAGAATAGTACATTGGCTAATGAATGGGGACCTCAATAGAAATGTTCCCTCTCTGTCATAGTACACAGGTGTGCACAGATGTAATACATGTTTAAATAAATGTAATTTATTTAGTGAGCAAGCTTTGTTAAATGTATATTTTGGTAAAGTTGCTCGAATATATTCTTTGAAATTCAGTGAAACACCTTGCTAAAGGGACATTTTGGCTTCAATGGGAAATCTAAAAACCAAAGAAATCCGGCAGATATGGTAAGCTTTAAACTGTGTGCTGGCCAGGCACTGCTTATGAATGGGCTACTTATCAACACTGAAATTTTGGTTGCAGTAGCCTACACATAATCCTTTGTGAGTAGTTTCTGTCAGAATTGTTACAGATTAGTGATGTTATCTCTGATGTCATTAGCAATGTCATTGATGATGCCATTTGTGATATCATCTATGATATTATATGTGTCGGTATGAGCAGTGCATGGCGGGTGCACATGTTATGTTTGCATAGTGTACCATACCTGGTAAATTTCTTTGGTTTTTAGATTTGGCACTGCAACCAAGCTCTCCCTTACACAATGCTTTTTCACTGAGCAACTTAACCAGACCATCTATTTCACAACGTTTTCTCAGTGAATTTCACCGGATTTTATTAGAACAAGTTAACCATAATGGAATTTTAAAAACCTCTGCACACTCACAATGTTCTTAATAGGTACGGGTATCTTACAGTCTTAGCTTCTCCCTTGCATTATGTATCGAGCCCGTGAACAGTCACGTCCGTTCTTGGACAACCATCATTCCAGGTGGCACCAAAATGACGGTGGAGTTTACTATCACTTTTTTAAACAAATAGTTTATTCAACCACATTATTAAAAATGACACATTTTGAAAACATAATAACATATATCCATCTTGTGATTTCATAAAGGTAAAAACAAAATTAAAAAAAATATAACAACATAAGGTATTCTGGATTGTCCCTCATACTATGCTAAACTGAAAGCCGTTTTAAATAATTCAGTTCAACACTTCACAGGTATCGGAGTGAAACGTGTTTTCAGCAGCAAGCTATCTTCTCTAAATGTCACTACATATTTCTTTCATTAATAAACCAACAATGATATTACAGATTGTTTATGATCGTGCATGCATCTTTAATGAATTTGGAAAGCGTATTTAAAAGTATAAATAAAAGGAAATACCATTTTCTGTTTTCAAACTACTTTTTGAAGGCCCTTTGTGAAATTGTATAAAATTGTATAAAATAATGAACTGCACATGTATTTAGAAGATGCATATCCTAAAAATCTGCATCATGAACATATGTTTAAGAAAACTGTAAAGTGTAATATTCAACATTTGCTTTATTTAAATGCAAAGAAGAAATACATGAAAATTGGTTATGAACCTATAGTACCATTGGCCACTATACTCTAATTGTGGGCCTGTGGTCTATAGTCCCTTACTCATGGCCATGGCCACTGGCCACATCCCTGGGCCACGAGATTCAGCCATGTTGCCTACAACCCAAATCAACCTACAGTAGCCACTATGCCCCTTAATTGATGCATGGGTAACTGGACATGGTTTGTACCCATGGCCAGTGGCAACAATCCCCAAGGCATGGCCATCAGCCATGTTGCAGGTCCCACTAAGCATCTCAGAGTAGGCATTGGGCATTGCCACAGGCCAAGCCTAGTGCCAACTTTAACCCCATAGCGGTACCTGGGGGCGGTGGCCAGTGACCATATTGCCAGAGGCACCATGTCCACAGGCCAAAGTCCAGGCCCAGTGCCAACTTTAACCCCTTAGCTGGTCGCAGGTGGCCATGGCCAGTGGCCCTGGACACAGGCCATGCACCAGTCACCAAAGTTATATCCCTATTTTTTTGTTGCTCATTGTGTACTTTTGAAAAGATAAAACATCAAATTTGCAAAAGCATGCTTTAGGGCCTAAGCTGCTGCAAATCCGTCCAGTGGCTCGGGGTGAAAGCAAATATTTTCCACATTGAAGTATATCTGAATTATTAACCTTTTGGGACCACCTACAACTTTGCCCCCCATGACGAAACCCTGCCAAACTTTCCAAAAATATTAAAAACTGGGTCTATATTTTGTCTGCTAAGTTTTGTGCAGATTTGTCAAATGTTGCCAAGTTATCTGCTGCCCCAAAGGTGCTTTCCCATGAGAAAGCCAACGTACCCATAATTGCATGTCTTCGAACATTTCTCGAGTTTGCGAACATCACAGTAATGTTGACGAACATCTGAGCTATGGCGGACTTCAGAGATAAAAAAAACACCAGCTTATTGCCCTTTTCTAGTAATACTCAACACCATCCGCACCCTTTACCAGTGCAGCGGTTGTTTCATTGGTAAGACAAGTGCAATGTGTGTTTTAAAGGAATGGTGCGGTCAGAAATATTATTGTCCCTATGGTTCGGCCATGTGTTCTTAACCATAAATCGATCTATCGTACAAACATTTCCTATGCACCTTGCCAGAGTTTTCGTCTCTTGAACACAAGCAAAATCAGGCAGCAGGGCGCGGCCATCTTGTGATAATCTTATCACTTGCCGCATCGCCCTGGGTGACCTGCCTTTGCGGCACTAAGTCATATCCCCGCCCTGAGCCTGACATCACTAGACGCATACCGCCCATTTCACAATGCCAAAGCACGTCTCGTGTCAACATTCTCTGCGCTTCAGCTAATGACGCGTCGCCATGGAAATGGCAGGACGCCTCTTTCCTCAATAAGTATAAACAGACCGTTTCACAACACACAACAGCAGATTTTCTATTCCATTCCTCTCACTGTATTTCTTTAAGTATTCTGTGACTCGTTTCTGTGCTCTTGTAGCCTGTGTGAACAGATACCAGTACCATTGCTATAAATTCTTTTCGTTTGTTTACCACACAATGGCAACAATAATGCCCTACCAGTACAAGCCCGAGTATTCCGAGGAGGAATTACTGGAAAGTTAAAGATGCGGAAATGATGGGGCTTCGGACGACAGTTGGGAAGAATATTCAACAGATAAAGAGTCTGGGCCTAGTCGCATGGACGGTGTTTCCATCTGGTGGACCTGCAATTGGTGCGCGCTAATGCCAACCGAGGAGGAGAACTGCTGCTGCCGAGAAAACTCTGGATGCTTGTCCTAGATATCGCAAGGCGAGCCACTGCCGCAATGCGTTACCGAGCTGCCAGACTTCAGGGCAGCCTGCCTCACACGGTCAGTGTTGAGAGTTTTGATGGTGCTTATGCATGAACTTTGCGCAACAGTTCGCCCTCATAATCCAAGTAACTGTAACGCTCACCTGGTATCCACGGGGACGTCACTCAGCCTGTTCTGACCTCTTATGACCCCGAACCCTTCCCTGGAGTCTACTCGATTGGAGACTGGGCTTGAAACACAGGATTGGTAGAGTTTAACTCCCTATTTTCTCTGTGTGCTTGAACCCCTTCTTCCCCGGGGTCCAACCCTTCCCTTTGATCCACAGCTCACCTTGTTTTCCTGGAAAGTGTGCTCTCCGTCCTGCTTTCAGCACAGGGGCGCTTTGATTGATGTGGGCTCGTTGCTGCCTAGTTACTTCACTGGCAAGAGTCCGACAGGTAAGTATAATGAGTCTTTTGAACAGTTCTCTAACTTTGTTCCTTTCCTTCCTTAGATGATGGCCGCGTCCGGGGATGGTGACGTGCTGCTGAGATGAGTTGCTCTGAAGGTGAGTGAGAGCGCGATACGCGATGCAACCCTTTCGTATTTGTATTGAACGGAGTTATTTTTCTGTGTCTTTTAGGTGCCGCAACATTTTCAGCGTGGATGCCAGTTATGAAGAAGAAATGCGGTGAGTAAGCACGGTATGCAGTGCCTCTAGATGTTTCCACGCTAACCTGGAGTGTCTTTTCCCTCTTGCAGATGGATGAGAAGTTCCGGAGACAGAGTTCCCCCAGAGCGGCTGAGATTTAGGTAAGCGTTTGAAGCTCGTACAGTCTTTGAAGATTTGCTGAATGCTTACTAATGCCTTTTTTCTGTTCTTTTCCCTTTTCCTTAGGAAGCGGCGTGCCGGGATAGGAATGACACCGCCGAAGATGCCCGCAGAACAGAAGGAGCGATGAATGATGAGCAGAAGCACCGCAAGGTAAGGCTGTTCCTAACGGTGTTCTTGTTCTTGCAGGAGCTGAGCGCAGAAGAAAGATGCAGGCCTACTGGAGACCGATCCGAACACAGTGAGTGTCACGCTGAAGGTGCAGAAAACACAAAGCATGTTTCTCAGCCTGGGTGTGGCTTAAATAGTCTCTGGGTATCCCAGACTAGACTGCACATGCAGTTCAGGGAACCAAAATATGTGGGGGTATCCATCTTGTCCCCATCAATGCACTACAAGTCCAATCTCCAATGTTATCCTATGGCAGTTAGTGAGTCTGATGCCACAAGCGCCAAGTGTGACTCCAAGTGAGTCTTTGGAGCTATGGAGAGACCCTTGAGGGCCATGTAGGTGATTGTGGCCTGGCTCCAGCCTGACATCTTGGAGGGCTGGGGACAAGAGGGGCAGGAATCATGACATTAGTCTATCGTATGTCATCAATCAGTTCCTTAGCTAAGGTTTATCGTTTTTAGTTGACCTCATAGTCTGTTCACTGTTCTGGGACATTCGAGGGAGTGTGAGTTCACCACTATCTAACTTGAAGCTCCAATGAATAGCCTTTGTTTTGAGTTCTTCATCAAGTGTCAGTCGACCACGATTTTGTCCATTTCTGCTTCTCAAATACTGTAATTTGATTTAATTAACCAGGGTGTCATTGCGGTCTCTTGCCTCTAAAGACTTGCTCACTCCACCTCACATAGGATTTTACTTTTGTTGTTGTTCAATACTTGGCATCAGGAAATGTCCTTGCCTACCTAATCTTTGTAGAAATATGTCTCATGCACGAGGTCTATTCATTCGTGCCTCTCAGTGTCTTGCGCCCCTCTCTCTAAATAGCCTCCTTTACTTCAGGCCAATGTACTCCCTTATTCCGCACATGAAAACAGCTCCTTCATCAAGTCTTCAATTTACAATCCTAGGCATGTTTTTGAGGTAGCTGGGACTATTCCTCAACATGCGCCATTGTCCATTTTCTTCCAATGGCCATCCTAAACGTTATAAATAAATAAATAAACATATATATATATATATATATATATATATATATATATATAAAGAGAGAAGGAAAAAAGAAAGCGGAATATCGCTTCCTGGACGGCACTCTTCCTCAATCATTAAAAATCATCCAGACACGTCAAAAAAGGATCTCCATCAAACGCCCTTTATTTGTAAAGCATGGTGGACAAATTGCACAGGAGAGAACAAAAACAACTACGCGTTTCACCCGAAAGGGCTTCGTCTGGTTGTAAACATAAATGACAGGCTTCCCATTTAAACACTCGTGCATGCAAGAAAGAAGTCCTTCTTTACTTTCCCTTATGTTTCCTTCTCAAACACAATGTATGTTTCTCTGAGTGACATCTTGGAATGGTAAAAAGTATATACATATATGTCCTGCATCCAATGTGTTACTCTCTCCTCAGACCTGTGGTGTAGTCCAAATCCTGACGTTTTAGACCCACTCATACCAGGTGGTTCTTTTTCTTCATTTGAAGAGCATACACATTGACTTTCTTGAATACTGCAGCACTTGTACTCTGTTGTGCTCAGCTTTCGCTTCTTGCGTGAGAACTCAGCATTGCGAGCCGTGAGGAGGCTCTTGCTGGTGCCTGTGCTTCCTGGAGGAGGCGGGCTTCTGCAAGTCACGTGACGTATCACGTGACCTCTTCGCCTACAAAACGCCGAGCCATCCACCCTCGCGCCAAAGCCCGTAGGAGACAAGCCCTTTGGCTGTTGTGCGGCTGTTTGGCGGTCTGAGGTGCACCCAAACAGGTATTTAACTAGCGCGCTTCCCGCGCACCTATACCAGCAAGCAACAAGTATAACAACCGCAATGAGACTGCGCAGCTCGCCTCTCGAAGAAGACATGGAAGTACAAGAGGGGTCCTATATAGAAGCAGAGTGCGCGCCAGGGAGGGGGGTATCCACAGTCCCTGAAGTAGACTCAGTAGACACACAGGAGACGCAAACCCTTACTGATGCACAACAAACTCCAGCGGAAAGGTTCCCAAATCTCAACATTCAAAAAATATGGAAAAGAGGGTTAGAGTACACTCTGACAACTGAAAAAATCCAGACAAGAATTAATGATCACTTCCCTAGGAAAAGGAACAAGAGCACCAATGACCTAGAGGGCTTTACTGACCCTACCTGGCATCTACCATCACATAAATCCAATACCCAGGCCACAAGCACACCAATGGAGGTCTCAGAAGCAAATACCACCCCAACAAACAAAACTCAAGGTTCCAGGGCAATCTTACTGAGAAACCGCAGCCAACAAGAAGAGCCTTTGGCCATCTCACCGGAAGGCCCTCCATTGGCACCAGAAAACACATTGGCAGCCCTGAGCTATGTTTTAAACTCTCTGGTCTCAGTGTTCGAACTACTGAAAACAGAGGTGCAAATACAAGCAGGACATCTCTTGGAAATGTCGCAAGAAATTGCGAAAAATGAATCATCTATGGTCGCTTTAAACAATATCTTGAATAGTATCCTGATTCCAACTCTAAAGGAAACACAAACAGAGGGCATCAAACAGGGGCTAGACATCGCCCAAATTCAAAGCTTACTGAAGGAGGGGGCAAAAAATAACTTAACCACTCATAATCTCATAAAGGCAATCCCCTCGGAAATTCAAAAACTGCAAATACAGAACAAGACTCTAAACGAAGAAGGGTCAAAAGATCCCTTCGATGATACACCACTCTCAAATTCAATCTTGGAAGAATTTAGAAGGTTGGCAAATGTGGATATTGACTATATAGAAGTTCTTAACAACAGCCCTCATAAAACCCAAGAGGAGGAAGGAAAGAAAACCGATAGTACAAATCAAAATATCGAGGCCCCACAGATAACGAGAAGGAGGAAATGTCACAAAAGGGGAAAACAAAGAGAGACCACCTCTTCCCAACCTTCAGGGGAAACAAGGAAGAAACCCAAAAACCAGAAAAATAAGGCAAAAAAGAAAGCAGGGGTAAATTTATTCCTGAAAAACCTCTCTACTCCCACAGCTGAAAAGACAACTGATCCCATTGTCACTGCATCTCCAGCTACTAACCTTTTACAATCATCAAAAACACAGGAGGCCCTCGCAAGCAAGAGCGCCCCTGAGACAACCCAGGGCAAAAAGACGTGCTCAACGGGCAGAGAGAGTCCTAGCAAAACCAAGGTCCAAACATCAAACGCTGGGATGCAAACGGATCTCATATTTCCATTATCTGTAGCTCCCGTTAACCAAAAAAGCATACTGGCTTCTACAAACATCAAGATGGCTCCAATATTTTTAAAACAAAATTTAAATAAAGAACCAAGAAAGGAACCCGGTGGGGAGCCCAAGCAAGCATTGAGAAAAATGGCCCCTATTTTTCTGAAGCCGTCAGATAAAAAAGCTCCTGCATTACAAGAAAGAAACACACTTCCCGGGCCAGCCAGCAAAGAAGTGACATCACCAAGCCCCTTACTCAACGAAGGAATTTGCTGGAACGGGTCCGGGAAATTTATAAACCTGGAAAGGTATCCTCAAAACGGAGAAAGAGAGGGAAACGAACAAAAACAACAAATCCCCATAGCAAGAAACGAGGAATTAGCGGCATCGAACTTTACAATCCCAAGGTTGTGGCTTAGACTAGAGAATCAGAGTACAAGGATATCACTATGCAGATCCGTCCTACTGTCGGAAATCCAAAAGAACTATAATCTCTATCTTTTTGATTCAGAGGATATTGAATACTTAGCCTTCCCATTCAGGGAGGATAAATTCTTTGTGGAGATAGCCCTCACCTCAAGAAAGGCACAACAGGCGCTCATTAATAATAAAGACGACCTGGCTAAAGAAGGGCTTTGGGTATATGAATCAGAGGAAGAAGGAATGTATGGAAGTTACCGGTGGCATAACCAGACCGCAGAAGAACCTGCATCCACTGCTGAGGGCACTGCCGGAACTTATGGAGAGCCCCAAAGCAGTGTAACAAGCAGCCGCAGTTTAAAAGAAGACCTGATAACTAAACTCCCAGAAATCATCTCGCAAATCCTCCAGAAACTGGGCGAGGAACAGAACAGTCTTTAGTCAGAGAGGCCTTAGATTAGTCTCATGGAACACCAGAGGCCCAAGCTTTTTGAAGAAAAAGCAACTCAAAAACGACCTCTTAGAACGTAATGACATCTTATTATTTCAGGAAACATGGTTAGCTAATCCTATCGAGATAGAGGGCTTCACAGTGCAAAACCTCAGGGCCTCTCAAAAAGCCAAAGGTAGACCAGCAGGAGGAATGCTAATAGCAACTAAAAATTCCGCCATTAAAAACGTGGTCACGCTATGCAATAATCCAGTGGGCATTCAGGCCACTAAAGCAGAGATAAGACAGAATGACTGTCAGGCAAATCTCATTTTGGTAAATATCTACTGGAACCCAGCCATTTCCAAACTCCGAGACTTCATAGGAACTCTAAATGAGCTCTTCTCTAGGGTTAAGATGATCCACAAAGGAGCACAGATCATTGTAGCAGGAGACCTAAACACAGATCTCATCAGTGTAGGGAACAGGAAAAATAGCTCACCTAAATACAGTACTACACAGAAAGGCAAACAATGGCGGGACTTCTTCCAATCATGGGATCTGGACATGCTACCTATAGACGGCAGCAGTAAGGACAAAATCGGACCTACATGGCGGCAAGGAAGTTTGCAATCAACAATAGACTATATCTTCACCTCTTCTTCACTTTCCCTGCACCAACATCATCTCAACTTAGATTGGGAAGGGGGAAGTGACCATGCGAGGATGGAACTCTACTTTCCTGAAATTCAGAGTTCAGCAAACCCACGCTTTAGACAGGAACTGGAGGGCTTTAAAGGGAAATTGAAAGCACTCAAGTACAAACATGGGGGGGTAAACTTGAATGATCAGCTAGCAACCATTCATCCCTCAATAGTGGCCGAAAAGTGTCATCCAGAAAAATTCGGAAAATTCATATGGTCCACCTGCCGACCAAGCGAAGTACAAACAGTGGGGAAACAGACACATCTCCACCACTTCGACGAGGAAACCTTCAAAAGGAAAAGATGCCTGCGACAAACACTGCGAAGTATAAGACAGACCAGAGCAGAAGATCCCGTTGGCTGCATTCAAAAACTCAAAAAAACCAAACAAATCTATAGAAACTGGTCTAAGAATCACAAACATTTAAAAATACAAGAGGATGGGGAGAGAATGCTTTCGCTTCTTAGCACAAATAACTGCAGAAATTTTTGGGCAGTCCTAAATCAACTTGAAACTGGCCAAAACAGTGCTCTTTGCAACTTAGTGTCGGAATGCAAGTGGGTTGAACACCTGGCCAAGAACTTCGGAGCAACAGGCTCAAGAGACATTAATATCAGCAACATCACCTGGTCTCTGGATTTTACCGTAGAAGACATTGAAGAATTAATTACATCATCCTCTACCTCGAAAGCCGCAGGGCCGAATGGCCTCACATACCAGGTGTTAAAAAATCAGCCAAAACTTTGGTCAAAACTGCTATACTATCTCTTTCAAGGAATAATGAGGGAAAAAACTTTTCCTCCATCGTGGAAGAATGCAGTGATGATCCCATTCTTCAAAGGGGGTGACAGGCTAAGTCCAAAATGCTATAGACCCATAGCTCTCTTGGATATAGACAGCAAAATATTCATGAGAATATTGATGAGGGAACTTTCCCTTTGGGTAGAATCAAACGAAATTCTCCCCCCGCACCAAACAGGTTTCAGGAAGGGTCTTTCTACCAGCCTTAATGGCCTTACACTGAACCTGTTAAGCGAAAGCTCGAATGAGAAAGAAGGCTCGCCGTTGTATGGGGCATGGGTAGATCTGTCCAGGGCATTTGACATGGTGGACAGATCACTCCTATGGCAGAAAATGAGCAAACGGGGAATTCCAGCTCCCCTGCTGGCTATGCTCGTTGAACTACATAAAAACACTACGATCAGAGTGAGGCTGGATGACGCCGGCAACCTCTCAGAAGCAATCCAGGTTCTAAAAGGGGTACGACAAGGTTGCTTGGGTGCACCTTTGCTTTTCAATCTTTTCCTCTCAGACATAGGAGACTTCTTGGCCTCGGCGTCGCTGATCTGTCCCAGGATCAACAGCAGAAGAATTCACTGGCTGGCCTATGCGGACGATCTCGTTCTCTTGGATGGATCACCATTAGGACTGCAACATCTCTTATCTAAACTCAATGAATACGCCAAGTTAAATGGCCTTAAAATAAACCCACTAAAATCTAAGGTCCTGGTTTTCAAACATCCAAGGAAAAAGGTAACATCAAGGATCTGGGTTTTGGATAATGAGGAAATTCCCAGAGTAGATGAGCTAACATACCTGGGATACGAAGTCTTAGCCCATCCAACTGTAAACAAGGCGAATTCATCCATTCACAACAAGACCTCGAAAATCATTGCGCAAATGAAAAACCTAAATGGAAAATTTTGTAAATTTTCACTGTTACCACTCAAGAAATTCTATGTAGGCAAAGTAGTTCCTGTCCTCCTCTACGGATTGGAGGCAAAACCTCTGCTGTGGAACTATGATTGGTACAAAATTGAGGGCCTTATTTGGAAATCCTCCATCAGGCTTCCAATGTGTACAGCGTCAGCTAGTCTGAGGTTCGAATTAGGCTTGACCTCACTGAGCTGCTACGCAGAGTGGAAACTCCTCTCACTATACCGTAATATAATCACAGCCAGTGAGGCCACCCTCTTTTTCGACATAAATCAACATCTAAAGAAAGCAAAATCAAAACAGCTATCGAGCCTAGAAAAGAAGATCGGACAGATTCTGCATAAGCTTGATTTAACAACAGAAACCCTGCTACAAAACCCTTTGAAAGTAAAAAAAAACCTAAAAATGGCTGACTGGATCGACACAATCACAAGAGTCAGAAACTTAAAACCACTGAACTATTTCCTGATTGTAGACAGGAAACTGGGAACCATGCCACGCTATCTGGAAAAATTCCCAGATCGTGAAACAAGAAACAGTTTTCTCAGACTACGTCTGAATTTAGCCCACACAGGAGAAATACTGGCTCAAAGAAACCAGGGAGAGAAGGCAATAAAATTCTGTGAAATCTGCAAAACTCCGAACCTCCAAACCTTGAAACACTTGCTATTGGAATGCGAAGGCACATGGGCCATAAGAGTGACTTTCCTGAGGAGATTCGTCAGCAGAGAAGAGAGCTTAATCCAAGATGCATTCTGGAACAGACTGATCTCCGGCCAGGAAATTATGCTCACTGCCGCGATAGTAAAAGTATCAGAGGAACTCACCATTTTAACAAAGCATCAAAAGATGACACAGTCTAATGAGCTGCCTGGTGGTCACTCATTGGCCCATCAGGATTTTTTAGCTACTCCCTGGCTTCCGAGAACCGTTAGTAATTTTATCTAAGGAAATGCACTATGCTTTTGTAAAGGTTTTCTTGTAAAACCAAAAACAAATAAATAAATAAATAAATAAATAAAAATGTTACAAAAGTAGCCCATCATATATTCATGGGCTAATGTATTATCCCCATATCTATAAAGTGCATTGTGCAGTATGACAATGTGTGTTTCCACACATTTCAAAACGTTTGTACTGTTATAGGTCATGTATTACCAAATTCTTCAAAATATGACCAAACATTCTTTTAAGAGTAAGCCATTTCCATTTAAGTTACCACAACATAAAATCTTAAATGCCATTACCAAAAGTGCAAAGTGCATTATAGCTGCCAATGTTTCCAATTTGTCAAGTCTCTAATATCTTGAATAAAGTGCTTAGTGCACGATAGCATTGATTAAAATGCTTTTTTTGCAACACAATTTTCTCTCAGTATTACAGGGGGTAAAACATAGTTATTTCTCATCCTTAAGAATATAGTACAATAGCCAGCATAATAATTAATATTTCATCCCCTCTACTGTTGCTTCAATGCAGGATAAAGTGCAATATGTATGATAGCAGCAGATATTCTATATCATATAAATGACTAATGATACAAATAAAGTGCTAGGTGCCACATAGCAAACTTGCCAAGGTTTACACTGGTTATAAACAATGGTGTTCCTATTTGGATAAAGTGCTTAGTGCATTTTGTATATAACTTAACTAGGATGTTTATGAATACATTCTGCTTATTCACAGCAAATATTCTGTATTATATGCATGGCAAGGGTTACAGATAAAGTACTTAGTGCAAACTTACAATTTTGACAAGGTTTATAAAAATGGTATTCCTATTTAGGTAAGGTGCTTAGTGCATTTTTTTAGGGGACAGGGGAGAAAGGAAACAATAAAAATAATGCATTTACCAAGTGTCTAAAAAAGAGAGCCTATAACGGATTGAAAATATAACCGTATTTCAACAAATATATATGTGATGATTTTAAAAAGCCTCCTACACGTTAAAAAATGTAAGGACTGTTGTATATAACAGTGTGTTAAAAGAAAGCATATGTCAAGGAACACCAGACCTGCGATGGCCTCATAGTCTGGGCAAAAGCATTCATGTACTTATGTACAGGCATAAGACAGATAATTTGAAAAACATCACAAAAATCAAGGAACCACTTCTAATTTCCCACAAATGTGTAGAGTTCCTCGTCCTTGTTGTGACCATCTGGGTATTTTGTTTGATAATCAACAATATATTTACATTCAGTTTGTCTCAATCTCAGTTCTCGATTACCCCCTCTCGGATTTGGTAAGATTTTATCTATGCCATAATATTTAAACGAGGAGACATCACCATTGTGGTTTTCCTCAAAATGCTTGGCTAGGGGGTAGGTTGGATCTTTGTTTTTAATCGCACGAAGATGTTGCAGGATCCGTAGTTTTACTTCTAATTTCGTACTGCCTATGTACCATAAATTACATCCACATGTTATCACATAAACCACATAAGTTGTTACACAGGTAATATGTTTTTTGATAGTCACTTCCTTCTTAGTTCGAGGATGTATGTAGTTCTTCAAGGACACCCCATATTTACAGGCCTTGCATTTGGTACATTTGTAAAAACCCCCCTGATTGCTTAGTAGCCATGGATTTGATATCTGTATCGTGGTCGAGAAAAGGCTTGGTGATAATTCTGATTGGAGCGATTTTGCTTTCCTAAAGGTCACACTAGCATTCTTCTGAATATGGCCTGCAATGTCTGGATCTCTCTGTAATAACGCCCATCGTTTGGCCAGAATTTTTTGAATGTCTTTGGCCCCATTATTGTAAGTTGTGATGAAGCGTATGTTATCAGGTTTTGTTTCCAGTAGCTTCAATTCATTTTTCTCCTTATTTCTTCTGAAAATCTCAGCTCGTGTCTGTTTCGTGCATTGGTTAAATGCACTATTGATAGTTGATTTCTTGTAACCTCTTGCCATAAAATTCTTTGCTGTGATTTTGGCATTTTTTTCAAAGGTTTCGTTTTCACTACAGTTCCTTTTCATTCTTAAGAATTCGCCATAGGGTATACTATTTTTTAGGCATTTCGGATGTGCACTCTTGGCATGAAGCAGTAAATTGGTGCTTGTTGGTTTCCTATAAGTTTCAGTCATCAGTACTTCATTCTTTACTGAGATCTTGATATCCAAAAATATTACCTCTGAAAGATCATGCTGTTCGGTAAATTTCAAATTGGTATCATGTGTATTCAAGATGTTAAAGAAAACCATCCATTCTTGTTCACTGCCATCCCATAGTATAAATAAGTCATCAATGTAACAGCGCCAAAGGATCACTTTGTTGGTGTGTATTGATAATGTTTCCTCTGAGAATAGTTTTGCTTCCATATCTTGTTAGCAAGCCTCTATATGCTTCTTATACCTTGTGGTACAGCGTATTTACAGTCATTGGCCCGCACGTTACTTCATTTTCTTGTTTTTCATGATAACTTCATCTTTTGTATATGTTTCTCTTAGCGCTTCTGTTACATAATCAGTTTTAAGTATTTTCATATTGCTTCGACTTAGGCTTGTGTGTCTTCTTTATGACATTATATCATCGTCATTAGATTCTTATTTAACATTCATCCATGATTCTTAGAGCCACTCCCTTGCACTTAGGTAATTGACATCCTTCTTGGTAACTTCCTTCCATTAACTCAACGCGAGGATATCTCCTGAAGGGCTGGCTGAGTGCATATCGTCTTTCATACATTCAACGTGGCAAATACATATCACATTAACTCACGCATGCATTCCCAATGGTATCCCTTTGTCTGCTACTCCAATAGGATGGTGGTAAAAGGGCGGAGACTAGATACAAGGCCTCCACCTGGTCCTCTACAAAAATGTAACCATGGTATTTTAAGGGCCTTCTCTTCTTTTGTTTGTTTTTTGTTTTTTATATGCAAGTGCTGTAATAATATACTGTGTAAGCATAGCCCTATCATTAGCCCACACCCTTAGCCAGTGCAACACTGGTTCCAGCTTTAATTAATCTTCTATGAAACCTTGAGTTAGTTGTGATGAAAAATTGGGTGCTGAGCTGGGCAAGCCTACCGGTTTCTTGAAAAAATGGTTTTCCACAGTTTGTAATCTGGAGATTTTACCACATCCCCATAATGAGCCTTCATATTTTACTGTGGCTTCCACTTAGGTATTGTAGACCCTCAAAATCAAGTCCAGCGGCTGGCCCTTACACATTGTCATAAATCCGGAGACCACCCCCAGCTTTTGTCTGATTCTTAAGAGCTTTTTACCAATGTGGCTTTGCCCTTTTAAGTATGACAAAAAACATACACCCAAATAATCAAACTCCTCTCATATTTAGCAGATGTTTGCATATTTATTTTTTAGATCAAGGGAATTCATAAACAGTGTATAGCCATCTATTAGTTTTTGTAAGGCTATGGGGGTACGTGCCACCAGTACCATGTCATCGGTATACGCTAATACAGGGAAGAACCTCAGCCCTAACCACGGAACATCAGCTTTTAATGCTATCATTGCATTATGCAGGACATTAATATCGATTTAAAACAGGCTGATTTCCAGCTTAAATCAGCTTCCCCTTCAGATCCCCTGCCTTTGGTAGTTTTTAAGGACATCACTCTGGGCTTAATTTCCTGGGTTTCCCAGGCAGTTAATCTGTCTTGTCAGTCAGGGGTTATACCAGTGGATCTGAAACAGGCCATAGTCATCCCCCTTCTTAAAAAGCCCTCACTGGATCCTACTCCGCCTGCCAACTTCTGTCCTATTTCACGTCTACCTCTAGTCATGAAGCTCCTGGAATCTCTGGTTTCTCCTCTTCTCTTGTCCTTCTTGGAAAGCACTGTTTTTTCTTTTACCCTTTTCAGTCAGGTTTTCATCCTGGACAAGGCACGGAGAGTGTCCTGGTTTCTGTCATTGATGACCTTGCTCGATTGGTGGATGGTGGTGGAATGGCTGCTCTCATATTGTTAGATATTTTGGCGGACTTTGGCACTGTTGACCATCCGTTCTTGCTGTCCCATTTGGCTTCAGCAGGCCTCTCTGGGTCTGTCTTGGTCTGGTTTTCCTCCTTCCTGACAGACGGAGCCACACTATTTCCTCTTTTACTTCTGCTCTCTGCTCTTTATCTTTTGGTGTCCCTCAGGTTTCTTCTTTGTTCCCTTCATTTTTTTATTTGTACATCCAGCCTTTGGTCCACCTCATCTGCTCCCTCAGCTTCAGGTGCTACTCTTATGCCGACGACACCCAATCATGGTTTTATTAGATCTGACCCAGGCGGCAGTTCTCATTATGCTTCAGTGAGTGCCTGGTGGCCGTGGGGGACTGGATGGGTAGGAATTGGCTGAAGCTGAATGGGGACAAGACAGAGGTCTTGGTGGTCGGCTCCCCTCCCAATCCTGCTCTTTGGTCCCCATCTTTCTGGCCTGTAGCACTGGGTGTTTTCCTCTCCCTGTGTCAGTGGTTACAAATCTGGGGATTACTTTTGTAAGGGTGTCCCTAATTTCACTCACACCAGAATAAATACACCCCTCTAGGGGAGTAAGGCCAAAAAGTGATCTTGTAAGGATAACAGGTTTAATCTTACAAAAAGAGGATGGTAGCAAATGACTATGCTGCCTGAACGGTCTTTTCCTGTGGCTTTTCTGGTCATTCCTGCCAAAGTGGTTTGAGGCAGGGGTTTATATAGGCCTGGCTAGCTGTGGTGGTGTCACTGGATTTGGATCATGTCTTCATCCCCATCCGTCCTTTTCCATAATAGGGATGGTGCAAATCCTTCCTTCTTCTTTGTCAGTGGTTCTGTCAGGGCATGCTGTTCTGCATTTGGCTAGCTCTGCAAGAACACACAGCAGCTCATGCTTTCCTCCTACGCAAAAACATACTAAACGCTCTGCAGACCTTTACAAACCTTGAGGTCTAGCCCAAGCGAAAAATGAAACATTTGTATTAACAATTTTCAATTATTCTATCCATATTTTACTCCTCCTGCTAACGTTATCTAGTCCCTGTAGTCTCCTTCACACTTCATTTTTATAATTTGTCCCATTCTGCATTTTGTCGCACAGAACATGTAATTCCTATTTTTACCTGCATGGACCCTTGACAGACAGTAGACAGTTGGTGAGTCAGTTTGAGCTACCAGTGCTTAGCCATAGTGACAAATACTTCATACTCACCTGTGATCCATTTTTAGAATCCCAAAGGCCTCATTCCTTCTGGGAAGGAGCTCTACTTCTCTATAGTTTTTTTTTACAATGCCTAGTATTTGACATTACAAATGTATCCAGCTAATAGTTAATTGCACATTATAGTTAGACAATAACAACCTTCAAAAGAGCATGCCCATGTCTGTGATTATAATATGATGAAATGTGACTAACCTATGGAGAATGTAGTATAGCATGAACACTATAGAAACTGCATTATAATGGTTTAGAAAAATTACAGCTGACCACAGGCCTCTCAGCAAGAGCTCAGCTGAGCTGAATTCAGGCTGGACAGAGAGCAAGATGTGTGAGACAGGGCCCGCTGCCAATGACACAAGATATGGATAACATTCCATTCTTTGGATGACAAAAGCACCAGCTGCAGTAAATACAAATAATTCTTCATAATTCACAGCCGCACAGCTCAAATTCATGGTCTCTGACCACGTGACCCGGCTGATGCAGACAATGGACAGCGACCAGCGCTGGCAAAGGGAGCCAATCTCAGGCTACCAGACAGAAGACTGCAACAAAGATGCTACAATGTGAGACAAGTGTTGCACCGAGCAAAAGAGCACTCTCATAGACTATGGTGGTACACACAAGTTACAATGCAGATACATAGTCCTTATTACATTGAAAAGGAATACAGAGAGCTGAGCATCTTTGCAGATCCCAGGCCTGGGGACATCAGCTCTAGCCAACCACAGTTCAGTATCCTAGGGGTGGGTAGCATCGGGCAAGTATCAATGTTCAGACCCCTACACTGCAACATTATTATAGATAGTGATTTGGGGATGGACCAGGCCAGCCACCTGACATGGGAGAGCTAGTAGAATAACACATATAGGTGACCATAAAGGTTATTAGGCTCCTGATGGCCAATTCCGCACGTCGATAGGTTTTTGGAGAGAGACCCAAGTAGTGATTGAGCAGTGACATTATTTTGTATCAAAACTGGCCTGCCAGCCAGGAGAAGTTGAGTTCCGCCTGGATTTTCCATATCCCTGTTGGTTTTGTTTGTAATAAACCGCAGTTTGAACTTGCCATTGATTCCTAAGGAAGGTGTTGGCCTTCCAAGTGTCTGTGAACTCCTAGTGGCCCTCGAGAATACCTGGGGGTTTGTCCCAACAATGTAAACTCCAAGCCAATATTTATTTGGCTCCTTGCGACTTCTCCTCCATTTCCTTTATAAAGTGCCGAGAAATGGGATACCCGTAACCAGTCCTCCACACTTGTTACATTCCCCTTTGTCTGGAATGTATGCAAGGGCCTTTTTGCCACCACCCCCCTGAATTTGCTGGAGTATTTATTTGCAGCAGCCTTCAACAGTTCATCCCATGCCCTTTGTTCTAACTTGGCTTTTCTTATTCTTTGTATTTCCTTGTACTTTGCTATTGCTTTAATAAAATCTAGTCTTACCACCTCTGGATTTTTCAAGACCATAAGGGTTTCTTTATCGCTTATACATGCCTCATTAAACCATCCCCGATAGGTTGCCACCCTCTCTTGCATTCCCTTACAAATACTCCCATGGCTGTTTCAGCCATTGTTTCAATTAACTTTAATATTACTTTGGGAAGGCCTCATTAAAAATATCTCTAAATGCAACAAATTTGTACCTACTCACGTCTTCTTTTACTATTGCAATTCATTTCTAAAACTTTCAAATGGGGACTAACATTTGTTCCCTTATGAAAAGTACTCCACTTTATGAGCGCGCAAGGTCACCGGGTGGTGGTCAATGAAAACATGATTAATGTCCTTACAATCATCACTCATCATCCATTTGTTAACAGAAAGAAAGAAGTACTTAGTGGTGGTTGCCCGTTGATAGTTTTTAAAAGTAAACTAACCAATATTGTCAGAGGGGACCCAGCCATTAATAGAGCATAATCCCCATTCAACAATCCAAGTAAAAAACTGTAGTCCGTTAACACATGACCGGGAATCCAACATTGTGGGTTCTTTTATCACCAATCACATTTTCTCATTCTCATCAAGCAGCTGCAGAGGCAAGTCATTATCAATTTTTGAATTAAAATCACCACCCACTATCAATAAACTATCCAAAGTAAACTTCCACAATACTGTGTCTGTCATGAATGGGGTCAAAGTGGTCATACAGGGGTCTTGTAAAATTCTCTGTACAGTAGAAAGTCTTTGACCAACAGATGATTGTGAAGATAAGGGAAATGTATCCTGCGTCATAAGAGTTGAATGAGAAAGGCATGATTGACAAGATTGGCACGAGTGAACCCGAAAGAAGGAGGTCGATAAAAAGGGGACGAATTATAAAGTCCCGAAATACATTGTGTTCACAAAGAGTGAACCCTGCCAAGGGATGTCCACAGTGAACTGTTTAAAAAGACATTAAGATTTGTGAATGACACAAAGAAGATTGTGTGGAAAGCCATAGTGAACCTGACGGAGGGAGGCTAACCATAGGGAAGGGTCCGATGCCGGAAGAGGGCGATCCAGGCGTGGAAAGGGCATCACCCAAAGTATATGTGAATAAGGAACTATTTTTTTAAAATTATTTTGATACATCAGGTCTACGAAGGCAAGAGACATTTTTGTAGAAAAGAGACTTAACCACTGAAGGCCCCGATTGCTGAAAGCGGAACTGTGTGCTCGTGCTGGGACAGCTCGAGCATGTGCTGTGTTCCAAAGTCCTACCTTGTCTCGTGGTGAAAATTTGGAGAAGGGAGACCCCGACTACCACATCCTGACTTTGTGAACACTTCCTTCTTTCTTAGGAAGATTATCCAACACTTCTTTTTGTATTTAGTGTAAGGATTAGCAATATTTTCTTTTTTAGTATAGGCCCTTTTATTTGACAAAGACACCACTAGGCCTGCCTTATGATTCTGTAATGGTTGAAGCTTGCTCCCCTCTTAGATTTAGGTTTGGATTACGCATCTTTCCAACATGCCTTTACCGTTTAATAAACACCCTTGGATTGTGATCACTTGTCTCTGTCCTTACTGTTGCCACCATGAGTTCCTTTTTATTCATCTTTATTCATTTTGGTTTACCCATCTCCCACAGAACAATAAATTAAATTGAAGAACTTTCTTAGAAAATCTGGCAAAATCTCCTGCGGCATCCATGAGGATTCATCCCCTTTTCTCAGCCATCAACATCATTTAATATATACATAACCCAACTAATGGGGCTGCTAAATGACCAATGCTGCCCTTCTATTCCTATGCTCAAGACACTCAAATAGGTTTAAGAGTCACAAGCCCTTAGGAACACATTTCCACTATGTTGAACGGAAGGGGGCATAGAGAAATTAATGGGGTTAGTTATCTGAACACTAAAATAGAAATTCTTTGTACTTTTCTGACAATGCTTTCTGAAATCCCTTACTTTATCCATTTCCCACTCTGTTTTGGTGATCCTTTTGAATACACAAACTCAGTTAAAAGTCTAGCCCTGAGCATGACATCAACTTAGATATGAACATGCAAGTCGCTCATGTCACTAAAGAAGGTTTGTTACAATTGAAACTGCTCACTAGAATGTTTTTGCTACATGAAAATCAGAAAGTAGCCGTAGCTCATAACCGATGTCGGGGTGAAGCTTGTCTTTGCAGATGCTTTCTAGTCTGGCCTTTACAAAAATTCACTAGCCAGACTCCAAAAGGTGCAAAACATGTCAGACTGAATACCTGTGACCTCAGAACCACTGAATTCATCACTCCCGTGAAATGGGTCCTCCAAATCCACCTATGGACCCCATTGATGCATACATCAATCAAACACACATGAAACTGCACTGTTATTGCATGTTGCTACGCATTTCTAACCTACCTCCTAAATGATATATGTACCTCTGATTTTGTACGTAATCTATTTTAACACATCCTGGAACCTACGTTCAGCATTTCTGATCAAAGCACTCATGATTCTTTTTTGAAAATCTGAACATGAAGGACCATTACTGCAGTAGGCCCCATGACCTGCCTGAAGAACAATTTGACATGCACTGACCCTAAGTATTTGAAGCTGGTAGGCCAATGTGTCATACTACTGGTGGTGCCTGGCGCTCTCAACTCTGGGTGAGAGTAGCTGAGTTGGGGGTTTGCAACCTTTGGCTCGCCAAATGTTTTGGAGCACGACTCCTGTCATCCCTAGCCACTACAGTCAATAGCAATGTATCATGGATATTGTTGTCGAAATCATCTAGAGAGCTAAGGTTGCCGACCCCTGGGCTAGCTGAACAGCACCATAGATCCCCCATTATTTGCACATCCTCTGTAGTCTCTACATATAATATAAAACACATGGCAAAAAGATACAAATGAAGTAAGGTTTAAGAAAACATGTACACAACGACTATACTACACCCCTACAATACTAAATGGGAGTCGCGCACTCAAACAAATGCTGGAGGGAGTGTTGATCCCTAGGCACAATGGGCCACTTACTATAGCACTGCTCCAAACTCTCTCAATACTGGAGGGGAGTCCACAGATAGATTGAGTGCATCAACATGGCCACAGTCTCATTCACACCTGCGGTGATGCTGCTGGGGACAGAGGCAGACGAATGGCACGAAGGCCATTTAACCGCAGAATCATAGGGATGCTGCTATTCACGGCTAGGAAATTACTGACCACCCATTGGAAGGCTAAGACCCCTTCCTCACACTCCGAACGCACACTAGCGAAAGAATGTAGACTAGAACTAGCGGCTATGGCTAGAAGACAAACATACAACCCCACTAGGGTGGCAAGATTCCGGGCACTCATAGACCAGTACACCTAAGATAGGAGGGGTATGACTGAACGAAAGGGGACAAACAAATAAACAAACACTCGCAAACATCAGGGCACACAACATGCAAAGGGGCTTGGACATTGAGATTGAAATCGAAAGCCAATGTCATTGGAACATTAGCCTCAAGGGCAATGAGAGCTCTATACCATGGAGCAACTCACAGTTTGGTGGGGGGGGTTGAGCGGGATGTTATATTGGGGTTTTAAAGCTCATCTAAATTCACCAAATTTGAGGCAGTGGTCATTGAAGAGGGGAGGAGGATGAACCGACAACAGTCCGATGCTGCATGGAGAATAAGAATACTCAACCCGTGCAGGATTATGCGAATGAAACAACATGCTACTGTGAACCCAACCCCCAATGCGTTGTTTTGTACTGTACCATGATTTGTGAAATGCTAATAAAAAAGAGTTTGTTTAAAAAAAAAGAAAACATCTACACTTTCCTCAAAATTGAGAAACATTGTCTTACCATAAATGATTTGGACCCCGACTTGGTACACCCATCGTCGAACAGCTATTCACTGTCTGATGGCTCTACCAATAGGGTCAAGGAGGCGAAGTCTATTTCTCACTCTCCATCTTTGAATTCTTAGTCCCCTGCTCCTTAGACTTACACATATATAGCGTTCGCCAGAATTAGGTGTTGAACTTCAAATGTTTATAATGTTCTGATCAAGGTTTGCATCATTGATATCTGTAAATCTAGATTCAGAAGATGTAGACAAGCCCAGTTCGACTCTTCTCCTGTAAAGCGTAGATGGACTTATATTTAAACAAGCTTCTATTGATGTCCATAAAAATCCAATCTCCCATAGGTATTCAATATTTACGTTTGAAACAATAAACCTGCAGAATGAGAATTTAAAAGAGCACGACTATATGAAGGAAAAACATATAAAACGTATCTCACCTTGGTCTTCCTACATCTTGAATTGTGATGGGTGTACAAAACGTGCTTGCAGGAATGTTTGATAAAATGGTAATCTTGCTTTCAATATTTGTAATAGAAACATATGTACATTTACAGAGTTCTTCCAAAATAAAGGTTCCTATGGAGCCCAATGTTTCAGAAAGATTGCAGACTGTTAAAATAGCAAGTAACATTTCCAAATGACTTTCCAGTTTTCTCTGCAGATGTTCCAAAAGGTTAATATCAACAGTCAACAAAGCTCATTCTAAAGCATTGAAGGATGATTTTTTAAGAAATTAGATAATCCAAAAGATCATCAGATGGTGCTTCAACGCAAAAACAAAGATTAAAAAATAGCATAATATAACTTCTGTAAACACTTCTTAAAGCCATGCTTAACCAGGGCTCTAAATGCAATGAATGAGCAAGCTTTAGAGTTTATTTTTCCTGTTTCCTTTGAACTGCAATTTCATTGGTTTAAAGGTATCACATGCTTTTCAATGCAACAATTTTAGTAAGCTACAATGTTGAAATCACGTCAACGCGTGTCATATTCATTTCAATGGATGTCATATTAATTCCAATCCATTACCTCCTCATTTCAATGCATGTCTTACACATTTAGCTGCATGTTGTATTCATTTCAATCCATGTGTTATTCATTTGGATGCATGTTACATCCATTTCAATGCATGGTCTATTTACTTCAACGTGTGTCACATTAATTTCAATGGGTGTCACATTCATTTCAATGCATACCCTACTCATTTCAATACATGTCTTATTCATTCCAATCCATGCTATATTCACTTCAATGTGTGTGATATTCATTTCAATGGGTGTCATATTAATTCTATTGCATGCCCTATTCACTTCAACGTGTGTCATGTTCATTTCAATGGGTCTCATATTCATTTCAAAGCATGTCTTAATAATTCCAATGCATGTTATATTCATTTAATGCATGTTATACTCACTTCAATGTGTTTCATATTTATTTCAATGGTTGTAATATTTATCTCAATGCATGTCCTATTCATTTCAATACATGTCCTATTCATTTCAATGAATGTCTTATTCATGCCAATGCATGTTATATTCACTTCAATAGGTGGCATTTTCATTCCAATGCATGTTATATTTACTTCAACGTGTGTCATATTTATTTCAATGGGTGTCATATTTATTTCAATGCATGTCCTATTCATTTCACTGCATGTTTTATTCATTCCAATGCATGTTATATTCACTTCAACGTGTGTCATATTCATTTCAATGGGTGTCATTCATTCCATTGCATGTCCTATTTACTTCATTGTGTGTCATATTCATTTCAATGGGTGTCATATTTATTTCAATGCATGTCTTATTCATTCCAATGCATGGTATATTAATTTCAATACATGTTACATGCACTTCAATGTGAGTCATATTCACTTCAACGTGTCTCTTATTCATTTCAATGAGTGTCATATTTATTTCAATGCATGTCTTATTCATTCCAATGCATGTTATATTCACTTCAACGTGTCATATTCATTTCAATGGGTGTCATATTCATTCCATTGCATGTCCTATTCACTTCAGCGTGTGTCATGTTCATTTCAATGCATGTCATATTCATTCCATTGCATGTCATATTCACTTCAATGTGTCTCCCATTCATTTCAATGGATGTCATACTTATTTCAATGTGTGTCATATTCATTTCAATGGGTGTCATATTCATTCCATTGCATGTCCTATTCACTTCAACGTGTGTCATGTTAATTTCAATGGCTGTCATATTCATTTCACTGCATGTATTATTCATTACAATGCATGTTATATACACTTCAATGGTTGTCATATTCATTTCAATGGGTGTCATATTCATTCCATTGCATGTCCTATTCACTTCAACGTGTGTTATATTCATTTCAATGTGTGTCATATTCATTCCATTGCATGTCGTATTCACTTCAATGTGTGTCCTATTCATTTCAATGGGTCTCATATTTATTTCAACATGTGTCATATTCATTTCAATGGGTGTCATATTCATTCCATTGCATGTCCTATTCACTTCAACGTGTGTCATATTCATTTCAATGGGTGTCATATTCATTTCACTTCATGTCTTATTCATTACAATGCATGTTATATACACTTCAATGGTTGTCATGATCATTTCAATGGGTGTCATATTCATTCCAATGCATGTCATATTCACTTCAACTTGTGTCATATTCATTTCAATGGGTGTCATATTCATTCCATTACATGTCCTATCCACTTTAACGTGTGTCATATTCACTTCAACGTGTCTCATATTCATTTCAATGAGTGTCATATTTATTTCAATGTATGTCTTATTCATTCCAATGCATGTTATATTCACTTCAACATGGCATATTCATTTCAATGGGTGTCATATTCATTCCATTGCATGTCCTAGTCACTTCAACATGTGTCATATTCATTTCAATATGTGTCATATTTATTTCAACGTGTCATATTAATTTCAATGGGTGTCATGTTCATTCCATTGTATGTCGTATTCACTTCAACGCGTGTCATATTCACTTCAATGGGTGTCATATTCATTTCAATGTGTGCCCTATTCATTTCAATGCATGTCTTATTAATTGAATTTCATTGTATGTCATACTCATTTCAATACATGTTATGCTCATTTCGATACATATTATAGTCATCTCAGTGTATGCATTACTCATTTCACGGCATGTTGTATTCATTTCAATATGGCACATTCACAGAGGTGTAATTTTGACTTGAACGGCTTCCCATACCACTATACTGCATATGTGAAACACAAAGGTAGTTGGTTTGAATGTAATGACACCTATTTTACTCATAAACAATGATTACCTGCAAACAGGCGAAATGTCTAATATTTCTTGAACCAAAATTCACCCATTAAAATTATACGTGCAGTGTACTTTCTTCTGTATAAAGCTACGGTTGGATTGCACCAATGGTTATTTCATTATTGTTAAAAATAGAGTACACCAAAAACGGAATAAACAATTAAGTAAAACCTATTAGCTTGTAATTGCAACTATTATTTCTTTATATGCATTACTGTTAGAATATGTCATTTTGATATCTAAATACATTTCATTATTAACTACACCATAAAATGGGGTTTTCCATGACACAATGATTATAAAAATGTTAACCCAACAGCATTGTACTACACATAAATGTTCTACAAAACATGTTACATATATGGTACATATAATATGCTCTCTATAAGGGTAAACAAAAGTTGGTGTTTTTATATTTTCCAAATCATATTCCACAACTATTGTTTATTTTGTTTACACACATATTGTAAAATGCTCTAATAGGTTCTAGCATAACACCATGAGTGAGCCGGGAACTTGAAGATGTAAGCGAACACAGAGCACTACATCATCAGTAGCATAAAGCATTAGGCCCTATGCTCAAGAACTGTACCAGGCCCCACACCAACTTTTCCAATGTTCATAGACAGCACAAATTGCATCAACAGGGCCAGGGAAAAGTGGGTCCATGGCAGATGGCCTGAACTGTGCTATACTCCTTATCTGCTTTTTAAAATGTTCACAAACACCAACTTACTACATCATCCCTGCAAAACAAAAGTGAGCCCCCGCCCAAGACTTTCATGTATGTGCTCTTAATCACTGTCAGATAACACTGAGTCTAGAGATTAAAAATACACAAATCCAACAAACACTGAATTATCATTCCCAAAGAAGAGTAGAAAAAGCTTGGCATCTGCCAGGCACCAGGCCTATGTTTCAAATGGTCATTTACAACACACATTGCATCAACAGGGCCAGGGTATAGAGGTTCCGGGGTCTGGCTCTTCCCACCTTTCCTTGATCCTGATGATAATAAAACCTACAGCATGATAGGACCTAGGAAAAGAGAGCCATGTAGGCCAGGTCCCCGGCCCCACTTTTCCATAGGCCTGATAACAAACCCACTGGAACAACATAAACAGAAAAGTGTGTAAAGTTGTGTTTCACAAATCCCTAATTGTCTGCAAATATTGGAAAATAAACAACACACAATCAGTGAGTAAATGACGTTTGTTCTGTAAATAAATGACTCAGGTTCATTGTATTTTATTTTAACACAAGACGATGCCCTACAGGAAAATCATTTAACCAAAACTTAATTTTTTGTTATTTCAATAGTGTGAGAATTATGGCCGTATTCTGGGAACAACACCTATCAATCGTATGTCTAACCACAAACAGTCCAAATCTTCTAAATCATGTTAAGGCATGTTTCATAGTATGCCATGTTTCAAAAATTAGTATGCATCGATTCGGGCACAAACTTGTTCATTAATGCAAATACATGCACCTTTTTTTAAAACAAAGAAAGAAAAAGAAAATAAACATCAAGGAATAATATAAATAAAATTCACAATGATGACTGAAGAGATTTCCATTCAGCTATACCTTAACATACAGTGTAAAGCAATAATTAACATAAACACAATTAGCAATAATGGTAAAACATAGCACTCACTTACAAGGAAACCTGAACCTCAACCAAACTTAATTTGATATGAGGGTACTTCTCTGTCTAGCTTATTGCTAGGTGCTGCAATTAGCAAAACCTGCCCTAAGGACAATGCTTGGGCTCATGGATCTACGTAGTGCTTACATTCTTAATGTTAGAAATTGAGACACCATTTCCCTGCGCGCCTATACTGTGCACGCAGGGCTAATACATTTCAACGGCGATGTCCAAGATGTTCCGCCTTCCTAAGGACAAAGAAAAAGATTTTAGGTGGACCCCATGAGGAACAAGAATAACATAAAGTCACATCAGTGGGGACTCCTTTAGACCACATCCATGAATTAAATTACTGGCCTATCGACAGGTTCGAGGGCACCCTCCACGGAATGAGAATCGAGGTGACCTAGAAATTATTTAAAATCATTACCCATTAGTGATCAATCACCAGGAATATTCCTAATGAATGCACCAAAAGTGAAAAAGAAACAGCTATGCAGAGGGTGAGAGACAGAAAACAGAACTAGGTGGTGTCTAAGTCACCTTAACTATCTCTGTGAAAAGAGCTAGGACATATCTCAGAGGATAAATGTCACAAGTATGCTTTGATTTGCACTTACCATCTCATTTATGGCCCTTTACTAGGCTGGGGTTTTGAATAAATGAGCAAACTGTAACAAGATTGTTCCAGATGTATGGAGCACTGGCCCTTATGTGTTAAGGCTAGAGGGAAAAGGGAGAGGGTCCAAGTCAATATATATCAGGTTTGCATGGGCGCGGTGTAATCCTGGCAGCATGTTGAGATATGGCCTAGCCGGCTGACTTTAAAAGGCAGTTGGATAAAATTACCCGTGTCCCATATAATTGGGAAAAATTAAGTGCACCTCATTCGGAGCATGTATGATCACACTTGCAGCATCAGTTGGGACAGTGGTGTATCCTGCAAGCAGCACTGGGATGTGGAGAGAAGAGAGAAATTAAGAATTTGTTTAGAGAGCCTGAAAGGACTCATGGTTGTGGGGTATTGCTAAACTGCAACAGATGCTTTAAAGTCTCTGTCCACCAGCTGTGCTGAATTCTTTGGATGGATTAGTTCCATCGAGGATTATTTTTAATTGAAAAATGATATATCCCTGGATTGTTAGGCTATGAGCGGTCTCTGTGCATTGGTTGCCGCGAGGGTAGTGAAGTATCTGTGAATAACCCCCTAAGGTGGTAAAGGGCTCTCCGGTTAATCCTGTTCATCACATCCTAAGTCTAAGAACTCTGTTACTAATATCATATGGTACTTACTTTTCCTGTGTAGTCCAGAGGATTAGTTGTCTCTATGCCATGCATTTAAGTGGTTCTGCTCAACAAACACTAGGTAACTAAACTCAAAGGACTTCTGGTCACGTGGGTGGCGTCACATGTTCCTGGTTTAATAATCCAGAAAAAGCTGGTGGCCATTTTATAATGTCAAGCTTCCTTTATCGGATAAGGGAACCCTGTGATCTAATTTGCATTGCTGGAGCCATTCTGGGCAGGTGTAAGATAGGGCTGCTCTAGTATACATATTAGGATTTTAGCGAGTAAGAGAACGCTGTATCCTAACTGACTATGGCAAGTGGAGAGAGATATAGAGGATGATTGGCAATTGATTGGCTAGAAGTAGTCCAAGTTGGGTCTAGCTGGGTGGCATGTTAGAGGTCTTGAGATTAGATGGATGAGGCCTTGAGCATGTAAGAATTCTGGGCCTAGGTGATATTGCTTAATAGAGGTTATGTTTACCAGAGAGCCTTGAAATCCATGTCATGATTTAAGAATTGTCCTTATTCAACTTCATCCGAATGGGTCCATTCTTCATTTAGGAGCCTTTCAAAGCTGTTATGGCAATCTATAAAGCGTGCCTCTTTATTAAGCAAGACCCTTTTTGGGTTTGGTATGTGTTGTACTGTATCCAATACCCACCATTTTAGATCCTCTGCTTTATGCTGTTCTTCCACAAAGTGGGAAACAAAGTGTGTGGTCATGTTCTTACATCGAATTTTAGATCTATTCTCATGTGAACTGCCCTCAATGACTGCCCAACATACCTTAATCCTCATGGGTATTCTCTGCAGTGAACTACAATAGGGGTTTTACAGTTTGACAAAAATCAAATTTAACATTCTTTCTCATTGACCATAAATGATGTGGTTTTAGTTGTGTATTTTCAGGCATGGAAAGTGTTTCTTTAGTGGACATAAGTCCCAGTTGGAGGTCGTAGCCCTTGTTTTTTTTCCTTCTTGAATGGACTAGTTTATCCCTCAAGTTCTTTGACTGCTTGAAGGTGAAGAGGGGTGGTGGTATATTTGGCATACATGTCTTAATCATCAGCCAGTACTTTTGTATAATTTTTTGGATTTGAAAAAAAAATAACACATGTGAGTCTCTCTTTGTTGTCTCCCTTGGCCTTAAGTTATAAAATGGTCTCTCTTGGTACATATCTAAACAGATTTATACATATGTTATTCACATGTTCATAAAAGTCCTCAAAAGAAGTACAATTAAGTCTAAGGCATGAAAACTGATTAAAGGGAAACATTTTCCTTTAGTGACCTTGGGTGGAAGCTTGCAAAGTAGAGCATGGTATTTCTGTTAGCGTTTTATTTTATACAGTGAGAATTTCAGCTGTCCATCCTCCCCTTTGATGATAAGATCAAGAAAATGTATTTGTTGTATGTCTGCCTCCAAAGTAAATTTAATCGTCGGGTGCTACCCATTCAGACAGGTTAAGAATCCTTCAAGGACTCACACATGCTTTTCCTGATAAAGATGACATTATCTATGTATCTGTACCAGTTTGAAATCTGTGGTTTGTAGTGATTCCTTTCTGTAAGGATAAACTCTTCTTCAAATGCTGCTATTTATAGTATCGCTAAAAAGGGGCAAATATTGTTCCCATTGCTGTTCCTCGTATCTGTAAGTAGTATTGGCTTTCATATAGAAAAATGTTTTGCTTTAGGGCAAATCTCATCAGGTCTATAATAAATTCTGCTGGCACTCTTAGTTGAATAGCTCCATGAGTTAAGAATACTCTGATCGTATCAATATCCTCTTCTTGAGGGATATTAGTGTAAAGGGACTGTGTTTGATAGTTGCTAAGTACTCATTTGGGGTTTGAGCTCCCTGATGTCTGCCTGCCCTTTGATAACTGTAGCTATTAGCCCCCTCCAAAGAAGGACTAATAGTATGCAGATATTCCCATGAAAGAGACACCAGTTTTATCAAACAGATGCAGGTGTCATTTGAATGTGCTTTTGATTTCTATATACAGACCTCAAGATCTTAACCGATCCCTGACATCTTCAGCCAGCTCTGGAACCACCCAGGAAAGTACTTGTGTGAAAGGGGAGGAGGCGGACAAACAACAAAGAACATTTTTGGGATCATAAGAACAAACACATATTTTTTATATATGGAATATATTTGCTAGTGATTAAAGTCTGCAAACCTTCCTTGCACATAAATAAAATAAGCATATAGATCAGTATGCATTGTGGTAGCACTTCACCAGTAAATTGGCAGAAAAGTACAAGCGATGTTCGCACATTTAGAAGAGTTATCCTTCAAAAGACAGGTAATGGTTGCCCTGCTTAAGCAGGCAGACATCTTCCTTGCAGGCATTTGCTACACAGCGACCAGCATCCTTATCACACTCACATGAGTGGTCTTGACTAAAATGGGACCTGGTGTTGCTCAGAGTGGACTGAGGGTGGAGAGTTTTGACTACAATGGCTCCGCCCCAACCACCTTAGGGTCACCTAAATACCTGGGTCTTTCATATGTACGTAAAATGTATATGTTCTGCAATTGATTGAGCATGTTTTGACTTTGCAACTGCCTCTGAGATACATCTCCTTCCATGTCCCACCCCCCCTCTCCTGCTGGAGGCCTGCTTCTCCCACACCTTCTTCAGCACCTGCCCCCTACGTATGTTTTTGCAGCTGTCCTTTTCCTCACTCAGGCTCATGCATAATGCCTATGTAAATAATTACTCCCTTTGTTATTTCTGTCCCAGACATCTTGGTCGTTTTCTGTTTTTAACGGAATTTGCAACAGAGATCAATGTGTCAGTGATCACCCCTAACATAGAGGCAATTAGCACCTTGGAAAAAAGGCACAACGTTTTTAACAGTAATGACCACCATGCTCAGGTGCAGGCTGACTGTGAGGGCTCAGCTTCACTTGGGACTACCAAAGTTTTACCCTGGCAGGGAGTCACCGGCACTGTCCACCCTAGAACATGGGGGATTTTGCTATAATACTCTCAATAAAGCCTCCCAGAAAAGTTTCTGCTCTTCAATAAACTTCAGTGAAACTTCCACATGGCTAATCAATTAGAATCATTTCTCACCAACTAAGCTGTAGACACTCAACACCAAGACCTACTTGCCCAACTTTATTTATCCATGTTTTCCATAAAAAGATTGAGCCACATTAGCAGTGCTGCATAATATAATTACCACATTTTGTTAACTCCTAAAAATGCTATTGACAGTAGAAGTCAAAGGGCTTCCACTACTTGTCTACGTCCCAATCTTTGTAGCACAAAACAGACAGTAGTTATTTCATTAAAAAATTAGTTATTCTTGGATCTAAGTCCCTATAGATAACTCACTGGCCCTGTGTTCAAATTATCTCATGTCCCCGAATGTTTGGCACACCCATCCCTAGAAAAGCGATGCTGTGCCGCCTACAAGGGGGTGTAGAGATACTAGCCCTCAGCTCTCTCACTACTTTCCTAAAACAAACTAATTAGGTGCACATTAGTTGGTGGTCGGTTCTCTTCTTTATTTTTACCACCACCGTCAATGTGTCTTATGAATAGTAAACTGTTATGGTCATATAGGCCAATTCAGCTTCAGAAACGATTTTAAAATTTACCAGTTAGTATCCTATTACTGTTAGATCAGGTTAAAATGATGTATGATTATTCGAGCCCTATCTTCAAATGTATGTAGGATCTCAGAGTTGTGGTCATCAGCCTATCAACTCTGGAATTTGTCAACCGGTTTCAGCGGAGTGGATGACTCGCCGCCTTCTTCAGGACAGAGAATCTTGCATTCTCAATGGCACTTTGATTTCTTCACGGGTATCCACTAGGTGGATGAATGGAGAGTTTTCTCGGGGTTACCCACGGGCAGTACAGCTTATGTTCTGATCCCTGTAGTGTTATAAAAATGGAAGAAAAAGGGGGGGAAGGAGTGTTCAGTATACGGGTATATAGAACTCAAGAACTTGTGCAATTACAGTTCAACAGGAGATGTTACCTGTAGTATCACTGATTTCTCACTAGTGTTGATGATTGCTTAGTAGGTTTCCCTTGTGTGCTTCATTGCTTCCTGCTCACATAGCCTACAGAAGAAGGGTCCTCATATATCATATTCTCTACTTATAATTTCTTTGGTGCATGAAATCTTATCACAGATAGGCAGTGTCTACAAAACGGCCACATGACGGTGAAAGTACCTGTAGGGTTCGTGTCCCTTCCTCTCAGGCTTTTTGGGTGTGGTGTACTGGCATCATAGTTTGCGTCAGGCACTCATCATACTTCAGTGTAGGGGAGCTGTGGATAGGAGACCATAGGGGGTCAATATTAGTCTTGCTCAAATATAACGTAGCGTTAGCGAAGTGCTACTGTGAATTATTTCATGCATATTACTGTGACCGTGTCTATGAGCCACACTGGTCTGCATGATTGAGTTGCAATGGATACTTTGTCCATGTTCTATGGTTTACATGAAGTCCCTGTGGTCTTTTACCTGGATGTGGCTGGATTGTTTCTCCCGTTGTAAATCACCAAACCATCTGCCATCTGTCAGAATTTTCCTTGAAGAATTATAATTCAGAAAAGACTGGAGTTTTATAGCTAACAAATGTACACGTGACTGGATTATTCTGATAATAAATACTGCTAAAACCATGTCAGAAAGATTTATGAATGAGATCATTACAAAATAAGATGCCATGGCGACCAAAATAATAGTAGGAGAGTATTTGAAGAACATGGCTGTCCTAGATGCGACAATAAAAGATTTTAAAGAACTTAATCTTAACAAAAAAGTGATTAAATTAAAAAAAGACATTGTAGCATTCTCACATTAGAAAAAATATCCATACACGACGAATGAATATTATGAGGAAGTGGAAAAGAACAGCAATACTCCCAACAACAACTTCGTCACAAGAGGGAGGCAATTCCAACCCAGGAACAGACCGAGACAGGGTAATTGGAATTTCTCAAGTGGGAGCTCAGATGAAGACTCTGGCAGATCCAATAGAATACTCCGGTTTGATGAACAGGAATCTAACAGAGGTGGAAAAACTCGGGGTTTTCAGGTCCCAAGAGGACGTGGCAGACCCCGAGGAGGATGGTGGCAAGAGCAGTATCCCAGGGTCACCAGAAATCGTGGAAGAGGATGGTACGAGCAGAATCAACCCCCAGAATAAGACAGAATCCGGAGGTTCTTCAGACAGTATCCTTGGTCATGAACCTTTCTAAGACAGTACTGACACAAGACCAAGTACAAGTACTAGAGAAAGGGCTCTCATATGTACCTACCACCCACCATGATCCATTCCAAACCAGAATTGAGCTAACTCAGCTCATGAGAAAAATTCGGTTGAAACAGTACTTTTCGAAGAATATATATGAAGGAACACACAATGTCACACAGTTACACAACACATCGACATTTTATCCGCCCCCACATGAAATCTCAGCAGTCACTCACATTCGAGAAGGTTATTTTGAAAAATCGAGAAGGAGGAGCATAAACATTTCAATAATATGACCAAGAAAGAAACATCAGCCCTGAAGGAACTGAAAACCAACAATGAGATAATAATAACATCCGCTTATAAAGGGGACGCCATCGTTGTCATGAATAAAGAAGACTATGACAAGATGGTCAATACATTGACTGAGGACAAGAATACTTACCGGAAACTGGGCAGTGACCCAACAGAAACACTAAGACTTCTCATTAACCGCATCATCGAAGAAGCTTTGGCAGAAGGCCATATTAGTGCTGAAGAAGCAGAGTTTTTGTTTCCTAAATATCCTAAATGTCCAGCCTTTTACACACTCCCAAAAATGAAAAAAGGGGACTACTCCACCTCCAGGTAGACCAATAGTGTCAGGCATTGGGTCTATTTTAGAACCCTTGTCACAATTTGTTGACTTTTTTCTGCAAAACGAGGTACCATAAATGCGGTCTTATACCAAGGACACTACATCAGTCCTTACATATCTTGAACATCTACGGTTGGACAATCCAGATATTCTGATTGTCACTATGGATATAGAGTCATTATATTCGAAGATCCCCCAGTTGGAGACCCTCAGAGTAGTCGAAAGGATCTTAGAAGAGAAGATAGGAACTTTAGATATGCCCATCAATCTCATTCTACAGCTAGCTGAGATCGCACTTACTAAAAATGTCTTTCTTAAAGAGAACACATACTATGAAGAAATAGCTGGGACAGCGATGGGGGCAACATTTGCTCTGACTCTGGCCAATTTGTATGTTGCATCCTTTGAAGATAAACACATTTATCCTGAAAATAATCCCTTCTTAAAAAACTGTAACGCTCACCTGACTCCCACGGAGGCGCTGGCCTGGTTTGTGCTGCTGTGACCTCTTCTACGGTGATGCGCAGTGTTCGGAAGACGGACTGGACCGGGCCCCCAAATCTGGCTTGTCTGGCTCGCAGAAGTATCCTTCTGTAGGCGAAAATAGGGGATTAACTGCCTGCGGGGTAATGCAATCGGCCTCCCACTTTCCCCTCTCATCCTCCTCGAAACCCTTCTGTGATTCCTCGTAGCGTCTCACCTTAGGGTCGGGAAGGATGAGCTCTCCATCCTGCTTCTGATGCAGGGGCGCGTTGGTATCCAGTTACTTCACTGGATTTTCGGATTGGTGAGAACCAAACTTGTTTGGCTTCCAGGTAAGTTTTTTGATAAGAGGTTCCCCTTGTGTCCATGCATTAATGTACTAATGCTAGTGTCTTTTTCCCCATGGGGGCCGGGGCACGGAATGCCGGGGAACAGGCACCGACCCGAGATGAGAGGTGAAATCCTTGTAGAAATCAGGTAAGTCTTTAATGAGCGTCTTTTGGTAATGTCTTTTCATTCGCTCGTTAACGCTGATGTCTTTTTTTCCCCTTAGGGGCCGGGGTCCGGAAATGCCAGGATGCGGCGCGGACCCGAAATGGAGAGGGAATGAATCAACAGGTAAGTCTTAACATGGAGATTTAGCTTTCCTTATTCTCTTCTCTCTCTCACCTTTTGTTCTGGTCTTTTTCTCCCTAGGCGCTGGGGCGTGACTGCGAATCCGGATGATCGCTGCTGACGCGATGAGCTTTTAAATAAAAGTCTTCCTTTTCAGGATTGTCGGCGAGATGTCTCCGGGATGCGGTTTTAGCAGGTAAGGACTTTTCCTTCTTCTGTTCTCTTCTTCTCTTCCTTTGCAGGTGATCCAGGATGCTGGCAGGCGTGGCAGAAGTCAGAATGCAGGAGCAGACACGGTGAGCGTCCAGCTGGTAGATGCAGAACAACGCGAAACACGTGTGGCTGTTCGGGTGGGGTTTAAATAGCCTTGGAAGAAGTTCCAGGTATGTATCCTTCCTCCAATCAGGTATGTATCCTTCCCCGACCACGCCCGGATGGTAAATTAGTCCCACAGGTAAAGTAGTTCCTTTCAGGCCTCAAGGAGGCCGGGATCCTGCAGCATGGTCTGCATCAGGTAAGTGCACCCAAGCACTCCCATAATGAACCTGGCGCCTATGGCGCCAGGACTGATGTCTTTTATGAGCCTGGCGCCATAGGCGCCAGGACACTGTCCAAAGGGCCCCTATATGGGGTTGCTGGGTCCTTCCTTGGGGACTGGATGTCCGCTTTCGGGGACGCAGGGCTTGAACCGGCTCCCAGGGAGCGGGCATCATGACAAAAACATTGTGAGTTGGTGGCGTTATATCAACGACATTCTGATGTTTTTTTAGGGTGACATCAATACCCTAAATGAGTTTATTATGTGGCTAAATGGCCGCGATCCATTTTTGAAATCCACACATGAGGCTAGTAAAACGGAAGCAACATTCCTTGATCTCACTATCAAAAGAACAGGACACACCTTTGAAACCACGGTGTTTCGGAAGCTCATAGATAGAAATTCCCTTCCAGAACATACTAGCTTCCATCGGAGGTCACTCAAGGAGAATTTACCTTTTGGGCAGTTTCTCCTCGTCAGGAGAAATTGCTCTACCATAATGGAGTATGACAAACAGGCTGAAAGACTGACATCTATTCTGAGAGAAAGGAACTACCCAAAGAAGTTCATTAGACAAGCACGGAAGAGGGCCAGAAATATCCCCAGAGAAGTAACCCTCACACAACATGGCAAAAAGGAACAGGGATCAGAGTCATCACGGCAGTTTTCAGCCACTCCCCGGTCATTAACCTCCTTAAAAAAGAAATTCAAAAATCGTGGCACCTTTTGAACCTAGAGGATCACAATTTACCAGCACCACTCTTTGCAATCAAAAGAAGGAAGAATCTCAGAGACAGTCTGGTGCATACATACCAAGAAATAAAACCTCCCGAAACTAACACTATTTGGAACACGCAAAAACCGTTGGGACATGCTCCCTGTGGAAACTGTTCTGTATGTCAATTTACTAAAAGAACCACCACAGTTGATATTGGTTGGCAATACCCGTTTGAACAGAGAAGCTTTACAAGTGTAATACTGCAAGTTTGGTGTACCTCATTCAGTGCCCATGTAAGATGAAATACATCGGCATGACAACACGTGCCATAAATACAAGGATCTGTGAACACAGATCAAACATCAGGACCAAACGAGCTACTGCCCCACTAGTAGAACACTACATGTTAAAGCAGCACTCGGGAAATGATTTAACATGGACGATCTTGGAGAAAGTCACTGTACCAAAAAGAGGTGGTAACCTAGCGTCATTACTACTAAGAAGAGAACAAATGTGGATTTCTATACTCCGCAGTCACAAGAGTGGCCTAAACGAAGAAATCTGCTGGCAAACACTAGCCGTGCAATAACACACAAGGCCTAAGCATAAGAGATGACAGCGGGACCAACAATCAGCCATGCATAAGATCCACCAATATGCACTACTATGATTCCCCAATATACACTACAATGCTGCCTTGCATCAAAGATATTGCCCGAGCGCGCAAAGGGCATCGTCTGGCTGAAGTACCTGGCTGTTGTGCTGTTTGGCTGCTTGCTGTGGCTGTGACTCTACTCTGCGGCCGGCCAACACGCGAGCCCATTGAAACAGACAAATAAGTTGTCACAGAGGAAGTGGTGTGAAGGGGTATTGCCGGCGCTGCCGATGGTGCGGTGGGGAGGAGTTCTCAACTTGGGGATCAAGTTTCCCACTCCCCCGGTTTAACCAGAGAGGAGCTGCACGACGATGGGACGCCTGAAAAGCGACAACTCAGACCCAAGGGCGGAAGAAAGAGTGAAAACCAGCCAGCAGGTAAGGCAGCGTGTTGCTTCCTATCCGGCTCCTGCTGGGGGTCTGTCACCGACCACGGGAGGCCTCAATAAAAGCGTGTTGCCTTGGAGACAAAGTCGCCTGGCTTTCCCGACTAAAAAAGTCCATGAGCCTATTCACTTGAAGACGCTTGGTGGGGAAGAACCCGTAGGGGAGGTGACAGATATACACAAGGGGAACTCGATCATTGACCAGTCATACCTGGAGGCTCAAATAGAGAAGGCTGAGGGAGAAAGGACACAAGGGGTCGAAGCATCTGACCCAACTACATCTGAGGATTGGGAAGGCCATAATGACGCACCAGGGTTGGGAGCCTCCTGTATACAATCTGGGGGAGAGGGGGTCCCACTGGATGCAACAGCAACTCAGAGGGGGATGACTACAGAACCCCTAATTCCTGAGCATGAGATGCCCCAGTTACAACCGGCCACCCAGATCATACCATCTAGCTTGGGGGGTTTCCCCTCTCCACGTGAGGAGCAGATAAAGCCTGATGCAAACATATTCAATGACACAGACCTAAGTTTCGGAGATAGTAGGGAGCAGAGGTCTGGTCATCTGCTGCCCATCCCCCCTCAAAGTGGCTGTATTGGCATAGCTCACAAAACCCCAGTAACTCAAGTCTTGCTTCCAAATTAATTTTGGATACTTCAAACCTTACTAGTAAAATTGTAAGGGAAAAAAGGAGAAGGCTATCATTCATTAAGGACATTCATTGGCACCGCTCGATGATGATGTGGACCTAATAGATCAATTTGATTCTAATTCCTTACAAATAGGGGGAAATGTACATCAAAATCCAGGCACCAGACAAACTGATCCCAGAAGCCAAGCCCATCAGGGGGTGATGAAAAAGGCACAGACTATGAGTATTGATGACATCTTTCTGGAAAAAATAAGTGATTTGTACTGCAAGGGAAAAATGGACGACATGGCTCATACTCAGAACGTGGTGATGGCATCATTAAATATCATGCTTGCCCCCTTTCTGAAACTCTATGAGTCCATGATCGAAACCTTGCAGTCACTACATTCCTTAGCATTAAAAACCGAGGAAGGAATGGGTGAAATAGCAAGCTTCATGAAGCAATTGGATGTGAGACTGCAAAAAGAGTCTGACCTCTCACACCAATGGCAAAACCGCCTGTGTGACCTGGCGCGCCAGGAATCCAACGATAAGCAACTCTTGATGGAAGCCATTCTTGAGGATCATAAGTGGATAAGGAAGCTAAATCAGCAGTCCTCCCTGAACATAGACCCCAAACGAAACTCTCTAAGGGAACAGGACCCAGAAGAGCTGAGGAGGAAAAATCCTGAAGTGATCAAGTCAAAGCAAAAACCAGGTGGCCCCCTAGTGCTAGGCAATGGCTTAAAGGCACCTAGACCCACTAACTCAGACTGCCTGTTGATAATAGACGATGAGGAGGAAAAAATCAACTTATGCGATCTTTAAAGAACCCACACAGCAACCAGAAAAAAGGAGCATTTGCTCAGAAGAACCTCTCCAAGACAAGAAAGGAACCAGTCAAAAGAAAGCCAAAAATCAGGCACACAAGCGTAAAGCAAAAGGATCCAGAGCATTCTTAAGGAACATCAAACTACCTACTGAGGAGATGGATGAACCACTACCAAAGAAGCCCAGGAGAGAAATAAGCTTGTCAAGTGTATCAAAGGGGAAAGTCGCTACTAAACAGAAGGAAAAAGAACTAAATACAAGTGCCTGCCTGAGTGACCTCATAGAAACAATTAAGGTAATCAAAGAGGAGGAGTTGTGAGATAATATCAGCCTATCTGAATGGCAATCAATAGACAAGCAGTTAGATCCTGCCCTGACAGAAAAACTGAGAATAAACGGAAAAAGACACTCAATGAAAAAATAACAAACAATGAAGTGGCCAAACAAAGACATGAAGGCTCCCATCATCCGAAAGAGGAACATCGGAATGTGAAAAGAAGACCACGGGACAGGTACCAATAAAACAGATCCCACAGGAGGCGAGAATCTCGAGATAATCTCCTAAAAAACGACGAAGGAAATGGCAAAAGGAAGTCACGGGACAGGCACCAAGGACGTAGATCCCATGGGAGAGCGAAATCTCCCTATGAATCTCATGATGAAAGACCAAATGATCTTAAAGAAAAGATGAGAGACGTCAAAGCCCAAGATTCTCGAACAACAACAATGGACAGGAAAAGGAGCCCTAACAACGCAACAAAGAACCTGGAGTTACTAAACAGCTTGAAGCCAGGCGAAAAGTAAGACTTCAAACAAGCACAGGTAACCCGTCGATTTCGCAAGAGCGAAAAACCCAGAGATATAGGAATTTAGAAAAGCAAACGATAAAAAATCAGCAAGGGGACAGACGGGCGACGGTGGGCCAGTATGGTCAATTCCACACACTTAAATTGGAATGGATTTGGAGAGACAGAAAAAGGATTGTGTTGAACAGGGCCAGGGTGATGGCACTACTTAAAGATCTACCATCAACTTTGAGAATCCATAGTGATGATGTGGTAATAGTGGAGTTCATTGATGAAAAAAAGCCGGATTTGGTCCTACTACACCTGAGGACAAGTAAACTGAAAGAAAGCTTGTTGGGTGTAAGGAACAACTTGCAGTCTTGGGGATACAGACTTGACGACCCAGGTAGAAGAAGTGACCGGCGAGAGGTAAAGACCGTCGGACCTGCTATTGAGAGAGTGGAAAAAATAATGAAAACCTTAGAAAGGAAAGCTGCTAATACAGGGCAGGAAGAGAGGCCAAAGCAAAAGTAAAGTACCAGGCAACATCAGGAGGATACAAGGGCCCATAGCTCAGATCCAACAAGCACAATAAATAATTATTGAAAGGCTACAGAGAATCAACTAACAAAACTGAGATTTACGATTGACAATTCGAACCAGAGGACAAAAGGGGCAGGAACCAGCACTCAGACACTGAAAAAAGTGGAAATGCAAGGATGTACCCCTGCCATTATATCAGAAAAAAGAGACAATAGATTATTTGCAGTGGAGAAGAAATCAAACCCCTATTGGCATCATGGAACACACAGGGATTTGGCCATCTTTATTCGGGAGAAAGTAATTTCCTAGTGAAATATGAATTAATTTGTATACAAGAGAGCTGGATCACAAAAACTCCTGTGTGTGAAGGCTATCCATTCTACATAAACCCGGCGCAGAAAGGACCCACAGGAAGACCTCGGGCGGGGCTCGTAACCCTAGTGAAGGATGACCGCCAATTTCAAGTATTAGAACATCAAACTCCGAACCCGTTTCTACAGATACTTAAAATTGTGAAAAACAGAGGTCAGAATAAAAAGAGACTCCTTCTAATAAACACATATTGGAACCCATCAGAAGTAGCAACAAGTAAATACTTAGCAGAGATCATGGTGGCTATTGATGCATCAATGCTGGAGGACGAGGGCCAACTGATCATCATATACGGGGACCTGAACATTAAATTGTTGGACAAAAATGGCCTGCTGAAAAGAAGATATATTCTGCCGCCGAATGAAAAACTTTGGCTGGCAGAAATGGACACCAGGGAGATGTCTATGTTGAACGGTCAAACAGCAGGGGACCTTCCAGGATTCGATACCTGGTCTACGAACTCGAGGACTGCTTGCCTGGACTACTGTTTCGTCGCTAGAAACACTGTGCCTTGGATCAATTCCTTCAAAGTAGTTCGTCAGAGGGTTAGCGACCATGCTTTACTAGTGGGAAGACGGAAGAGCCGAAGTGCCGAATTATCCCCGAAATGGAATTATCGGGGGGACTCACTAGGCTAAAAATTAAAGCAAGCTCAATTCCCCAACTAGCAGAGCGGCTTACCCGCAACTTCGAAGAGAAACACGAAACAGTGGAATATGGTTGCCTACTGAAGGAGTTTGAGATTAAGACCGATCCTAACAAAAAACAAGACGTGATAAGGAAACACGCATACAACAAAATCCTGGTGGTGAAACGAAGGGACCATCGTACAAAACTGAGACGTTTGCAGAAAAGCTCCCTCATAAATAAAGAGGAACACATAAGACTTTGCAAGCAGTCTTATAAAAAATTGGCTAAAATCTAGTAGCATTTGGAGAGCACAAACAGATGCCAGAAAAATGATGGCAGCAATAACTACGTCTAACTCAAGGTCCCTACGGGAGATAATCAACAAAGGGGGCGAATTCCAGGCAGCACTGACATCTAGTAATGTGTCAAAGGAGGACTAGGTAAAGTTTTACACAGATCTTTTTCAGGAGAAAGACTCTATCAAGACCGAGAAAAGATCAGGAAATTAATGGATTATTGACATTGATAGGGAAGATATCCTAATAAGGATACAAAAATTGAGTTCATCTCGAGCGGCCGGACCGGACGGTATCTCTAATTGTATGCTGAAGGAAATAAGGAAGAGTGGGCAGATTTCATCTTAATATTATTTCAGCAGATTCTAACAACAAGATCAATACCTAAATCCTGGAAGGAGGCCCTAATCGTACCAATATATAAGAAAGGCGACCGCAACAACCCGAGAAACTACAGGCCTATCGCCCTTCTCGACTGCATAGGAAAACTGTTCTGTTCCATCTTGCTGAGAGATTTAAAAAAACTGGGCATTAAGGACGGGGATCCTCGATAAGAGACAAACAGCATTTATGAGCACCGTTGGAACATCACTGAATCTATTCATCCTGAGTATGCTAAAGCTACAGGCATTAAAACAAAAAGGGAACATATACCTGGGTTTCATCGACCTCGAACAGGCCTTCGACGGGATCTGCAGAGAACTCCTATGGGCCAAACTAAGGAAGTGGAACTGTCCGCAGGATCTGCTTGAGGCAATTCAGGAACTATACACCAACACATCAGTTCAGATAGTGGTCTCAAAAGGAGGCGACCTGACAGAGCAAATCCCAACATCTAAGGGTATAAAGCAAGGTTGTGCACTGGCACCTTTTCTGTTCGTTCTGTACTTAGCAGATAT
Source organism: Ambystoma mexicanum (assembly GCF_040938575.1). Taxonomy (NCBI): domain Eukaryota; kingdom Metazoa; phylum Chordata; class Amphibia; order Caudata; family Ambystomatidae; genus Ambystoma; species Ambystoma mexicanum. The sequence continues at coordinate 824,838,811 of NC_090933.1, forward strand.
GAAAGATTCCCAGGATCAAATCCGTGCATTTCCTCCAGTATTTCAGGATGAAGCCCTCTCATGGATCGTACATGCAGATGACGTTGTATTTATGGACCAAACCCCCATAGGTCTGCAAAGACGAATGGTGGAATTTAAGTCTTACTTAAATCAAAACCACCTGAAGGTCAACGTAAAAAAATCCATGATCCTAATAATGCAGTCGGCGTGTGGATCCAGAGCCATAAAACAGAAAAAGGGATTCACTTGGTCATTGGACAATCAACCGCTGGAAATAGTGGACTCAACAGTCTACCTGGGGGTACAAATCAATAAAAACATCAATGAGCAAGGGCAATTAAACTTCATCAAAGAAAATCTGATGAAACTTACTAACCAAGCTCGAGCCCTCCATTGACGTTACGGAACTTTTTCAATGATGCCAGTAATCATATTTTACAAACAAAAGGTAGTGGCAAGCATAACATATGGAGCCGAATCCCTGCTAAATCTCCACTGGAAAACATGGGGGATGCTAGAGGCTTTTTTCTGGAGAAGGGTACTTAGGCTTCCTAATTGCCTCCCTGTATTGACAATAAGACACAAATTAAGATTACAATCGTTGGAGTCAATAGTCCTGTGGAAGACACTTTCGTTATTTCGGAAGTGTATCCTAGATAAACCTCCCATCTCATTTGAACTGTTAGCTAAAAAAGAGGTAAGAAATGAAGACCCGCACTTTAATGCTTGGAAACAGAACTCTGTCGAAATACTAGAACATTATCATATCAAATTCGATACGCTGAAAGAAAATCCTGAGAAAGCGAAGAAAACCATACGGGAAAAAGATTGGATATCCACAGACAATCAGAAAATGCAGAATACAAATTGTCATAACATTACGTGGGAACGAAAGGCACTGAATGACCCTCCACCATACCTGCGAAGATTTCCCTCCTCAAAATATAGGGATCTATTGATGAGATGCAGATTAAACATCCTGTCAACAAGAGAGGTCCATTATATAAGGAAACAAATTCCAGTGGAAGACTCTAGATGTCGATTCTGCAATGAGCCGGAGATGTTGCAAACAATGAAACATTGGCTGCTTTTTTGTCCGGCATTAAACACCCAAAGGAGCCTATATCTAGGTGAATGGGTGGATAATATAAATGCATCGACGGCTGAGGAATACTGGGAAAGAATCCTGACGGTACAACAAGTTGGGCCCCACCCTGGAAGCACTAAGATTAATTGAATCGATCCTAAAGGCACTAAAGGACGGTAATGTTGAAGCTCGAGAGAAGGCCGGCTCAGCATAAGGACGGTGGGGTCTGGAAAAGGAGATTGATCATTTTGTTAAAGGTTGAAAGGAAATTTTATTTAACCAATTAAACAAACAAAAAAAATGCATGTTTTTCACTGTGTGCAATAACCTTCATAAGCATTTACAACCTTTACGTAGATGGTACACCTTTCGGGTGTTTTTCCATTCAAAAGTAACATTACGATTGCTAACTGTGCCAGGTTTGCATATTGGCCCACTGGACGTACACTCCAACTAGTCTGTGGTTGAGGTCCCAGTCCGCTCCTTTTATTGCATATCTTTCACCAGCACAAGACAACAGTTTTGACATCCACATCTAATAAATGTAAGAACGGACACTGCATAGATAGCAGACTATGGGCGAGGCTCTTAAAAGAGCATAGCCTCTATTAGCATGTGACTACAATTTATATATCAATGCCAAATCAATATAAAATTGAACACTACCAAGACAGCAGAATGTGGCCAAGAGTCCAGTTCGCACAACCCTTATTAGCACAAGACAATAGTCATTACATCCATGCTCAGTATAGGGAAGACCCAACATTGTTTAGACAACAGCACTGTCCGTAGTGGGACGGCTGATACTTTGAAACCACATCTCCCAACTGCCCCGGTGCTTTTCTGCATTTCTCGAGCTAGACACCTGACCATGTGGACGAGAATGCACAGAACTTCAATGACCCAATAATACGATCCGTACCACGTTGCAGGACGTTGCTAGACCTCAGGCATCACGTGATAACGCGAGGCCATGCGAGTGAATAGAAACGCAGCATCACTCGGCGGCCGCGACCGCTGACAGACGGCAGACGGTTTGGTGATTTACAATGGGAGAAACAATCCAGCCACATCCAGGTAAGAGACCACAGGGACTTCACGTAAACCATAGAACACGGACAAAGTATCCGTTGCAACTCAATCATGCAGACCAGTGTGGCTCATAGACACGGTCACAGTAATATGCACGAAAGAATTCACAGTAGCACTTCGCTAACGCTACGTTATATTTGAGCAAGACTAATATTGACCCCCTATGGTCTCCTATCCACAGCTCCCCTACACTGAAGTATGATGAGTGCCTGACGCAAACTATGATGCCAGTACACCACACCCACAAAGCCTGAGAGGAAGGGACACAAACCCTATAGGTACTTTCACCTTCATGTGGCCGTTTTGTAGACACTGCCTATTTGTGATAAGATTTCATACACAAAGGAAATTATAAGTAGAGAATATGATATATGATGTCCCTTCTTTTATAGGCTATATGAGCAGGAAGCAATGAAGCACACATGGGAAACCTACTAAGCAATCATCAACACTAGTGAGAAATCAGTGATACTACAGGTAACATCTCCTGTTGAACTGTAATTGCACAAGTTCTTGAGTTCTATATACCTGTATACTGAACACTCCTTCCCCTCCTTTTTTGTCAATTTTTATAACACTACAGGGATCAGAACATAAGCTGTACTGCCCGTGGGTAACCCCGAGAAAACTCTCCATTCATCCACTTAGAGGATACCCGTGAAGAAATCAAAGTGCCATTGAGAATGCAAGATTCTCTGTCCTGAAGAAGGCGGCGAGTCATCCACTCCGCTGAAACCGGTTGACAAATTTCAGAGTTGATAGGCTGATGACCACAACTCCAAGCTCCTACATACATTTGAAGATAGGGCTTGAATAATCATACATCATTTTAACATGATCTAACAGTAATATGATACTAACTGGTAGATTTTAAAATCGTTTCTGAAGCTGAAGTTGGCCTATATGTCCATAACAGTTTACTATTCATAAGACACATTGACGGTGGCAGTAAAAATAAAGAAGAGAACCGACCACCAACTAATGTGCACCTAATTAGTTTGTTTTAGGAAAGTAGTGAGAGAGCTGAGGGCTAGTATCTCTACACCCCCTTGTAGGCGGCACAGCATCGCTTTTCTAGGGATGGGTGTGCCAAACATTCGGGGACATGAGATAATTTGAACACAGGGCCAGTGAGTTATCTATAGGGACTCACATCCAGGAATGACCTATTTTTTAATGAAATAACTACTGTCTGTTTTGTGCTACAAAACTCCTAAAAATGAACAGACCTTTTAAAACCATCCACTCAGTGATTAGATGTTCCCTTCTAGGTGCTTACAGAACATATGTTCCAAATGGTTCTCATTTGACCTTTTAAGATGTTTAAGTGGCTGCTCCAGTCCACATTACTTTGGATGAGCAGTACATCATTTTAGCCTCCAAAGGCACTCTATAAGTAATATGGAAAAATATTTAATTTCCATATTTTGCTCACCCTATGCCACCCAACCTCACTACCCAGCGCTTTTCATTATCACACACTATGACCAGAGTTCTGCCTCCATAGCTCATCGCTTCTATCTGAACTTTTCTACCTCTTCGTCATTACTCTGCCACTACTGCTTAACTACCACTTCCTAACATTATCAACCTACCAAGTAAGTGCACCTGTGGGCTGAAATGAAAAGAAGCAGCAAGGATCCAATGGGCTTGCATTGTCTGCATATGCCACTGCCGCTATCATACACACACCACCCGTCAAGTTTCCCTTTCCTTCGTCCGTACATTCTATGCATTCACAGACATTGCAACCAAAAGCATACCTTAGCATCAGTGCCGTTCATTGATGCATTGCAATATTCACAGTGCACACATATATATTATGTCTCTAAGGATTGTTTTCCATGCTGATGTGTAGAGTGATTCAATTAAGAGCCAAAACGTTATTTTTTTCTTCTTAAAATGAAATTTGATTTTCCAAGTGTAAATATTTTCTTTGGTGAGTCACAAAACAATATGGGAACTTATTTTGGTGGGGGTCTAATGTTAATGGAAGGCGTAAAATTATTGTTTTAGGATTGTAGGCTTTCTATTCACGTCACTCCCCATTGTCATGTAGTTGTATGGCGAAGAGAATAAGGGAAACGTCACGTACGTCTCTGCCTTTCATTTCCTCTCCGCCATACCAATACTCCAGCATTTGTGCCAGCATGGATTTTCATGCAGGACTAAATGCTGGGTATTCCTATGGATTCGCTGGCTTATTGCACCATTTTTCCATAGGACTCCCAAGCATCTCTGTCCACATCAACATCAGGTGGTGGAATCCATCTTTCCGAACAATTCTCCATGAAATTTGCATGGTGTATCAAAACCATAAGTAAAACATTTTAAGCGTGCACTGTGTACACCTTTCACATCCAGGAAAATGACTCCCATTGCCTTCCCATCTTGTGATCCTGATGTTTAAAGCAGTTGAACATGCTCCATTGTGCACACGCTTGTTACCACACATGCACAATGAGCATCTGAATTTGCAGTCTCAATTCAGCCAAGCCCTCCTGGGATTGAGATATTATCCAGATGGCTAACACAAGTGAAAGAGTAAAGGAGTAATAGCGTCAATTATAATCACTGGAGGGCCATTTCTGCTGCTATTTTAATAAATTAGGGATGGGGCAGAAACACATTTCCCAGGAGAACTGAACCTTTTTTGTATAACATATGAGGCTGAAGTGACACAGTCAAAAATACTATTCCGAGAAGAAGGCTAAAAATGAGTCACAATCAGGATTAATACAAAACAAAGTTAATTTAATGCAGTAAACCAGCACAATTAGTGAAAAGGATGACGTGGCGACCACTGCATGACGTTTTAAATCTGCAGAACAAGGAGTTGAAAATGAAAGAGTAAGCATGAGGCAAACTTGCTTTTACTCTTTCTTTGTCCACTCTTCCTCGTGGGAATGTAAAACGGACTGTAAATACTCTTTGCGGGTGTTGTTCATTAATGGATTCTGATGGCATTCCCTGGTGTTGACCAGGTGAAAAACCAAGGCAGATTTCATAGAAACCTCATGCAGATAGTACATGAAGTGCCCTGATGAGACACAGGAGGAATCCATGGCAGAGATGTTATCTCCACTCTGTGCCCCTCGTTGTTAGGGAGAATTCTCAGAAATGTTCTAATTCCCTCCATTTTAGAGACCCCCAGCAACTTCGCTGGATTTTGAGGACTTGATTTTTTTTAACATGGAGAGTGTGTGACCCTTTTTCCCACTCTCTCATGTATTTTAATGTGATTTCATACACTGTGTTTCTTTTGGTTGTGGAGTCTGACAAATTCCCTGGGCATCATCGTTTACATTGTGTCACACAGCATCTTCAGTGCAGTGGCACAGGGAAGCCTTTCAGATTTCCCAAAGGTTTAAATACCTTCTCTTAGATAAACTACTGTTTCCAAGAGCAGTAAAGTGAAATGGACTTTACTTACCATTGCATTTTTTCAGACCCAGCACACCCTATCTTACAATAGAGTGCTGGAGGGGTTACCTAGTATCCCTTTTGTCTAGTTTCTCATGTAACATTTTTTATGTTACCCTTTTTGCACTGAATGGCTGCTGGCAGTGGTTTCGTTTGAACTACCATTGTGTAACTTTACCATGGGCTGCGATCGCAGCTACAGTAAAGCATCCACAAGAGCCATCTTTGTCAAAATGGCCCCCAGTCTTCTTTTTTCACCATTTCTTTGTCGAAAGGTCCTTCTTAAGATTTGCTGTACCCCCCAAACCAGGTTTGGTCTCTTTGTCCATTTCACCTTTGGCAGGATTCACAACTGAAGCCCGCCTCTGGCTCCAGATTGTCTGGGGTAGGCAGGAAGTGAGGGAGGTGCCCAAAACTCCCTGTTCTTAGTCTCTTAGGAGACCCAAATGCACTCTGTGATGATTGGCTGATGACTGTCTGGCAAGGACAGCCACGCTGCCGGGTGACCGACAGCTAGGCTGGAATGAATGGGAGAGAACTGAATAAAAGTCTTTTGGCTTGGAAGGCAGAGTCGACCACTGGACAAAGGAACGGAAGAAGAACTTGAAGAGGACGCCCGCTGCTCCTCCTGGACTGTTGGTTTGCCCGGTGAAGCCCTGCTGCAGTGCCAAAATGCCAAGTCTGCATCGACAGAGAAGCCCCTGAAAGGACAACTTCTCCCCTTGAGTTGGTGGGACCAATCAACCCCAAAGTAAGCCACCTGGACATCCATCTCGAAGCTTGTTGAATTTCCACAAATTTGCTGCTGGAAACTGTATAGCCAAGGAGAGGAACACCAGATTGTGTGTGTTGCTTTTAAGCTGGCCTAGAGCTTTTAGAAGATCTTTGGGACTCCCAAGAAGCAGGATTGACTGAGCCTGAGCCCCCTCAACAGAGTGCGGGACCCCAGAAGCAAGGCAAGTCCATCTCGCCAGCCAGGAACCCGTGTGTTGCTATTTGCGGTCGTGTTGCTATTTGCGGTAGACGCGACGAGCTGAAACACTGAATAGCCACTGAAAGTGAAGTTTGGTGGTTGTGACTTTTGACCATCCCAGTGCATTGCAGGAGTCCCCCGACATCCTCCCTCTTGTCTCCACGACTGAGGCCCAGGAAAAGCAAGATCTGCAGAGCTGCACAGGAACAGGGGTCATCAGCTGCATCTTTTTCTTCATTTCTAAGGTACTGTAAAACATCTGAGAGAACTTACCTCTTACTGTAGAGTGCTTGAAACTTCTACAACTAACAAGCCTAATCAGCTTGTGGCCCTACATTTGATTCTTCTTTTCATCAAAGATCCTAAGAACTTTGCAAAGACTTTTCCATTTACTTACCAGAAGTGCTTCATCCTATACAAGACATTTGCCCATTGACTTTGGCTTAGCCTATTGAATTGTATTACTTTTCTTGGAGGACCAAAAGTATTTGCCTGCTTAAGAATATGTGCTCTCTTGTTGTTCTAATAATCTTTGCCTTTTACCAACTTCTTAAAGTATTCTAAATGCCAACAGTAAGATATTAATGAACCCAGCACCCTAGTTATGGAAGTCACCTGTGGGTGTAGGTTGTGTTTGTGGGCCATCCCGAAAGGGTCTTTACTGAGTTAGTAACTAAGAGTGTACAGTATTGAAGTCTATGTGTATGTTACTATTATATTGCTCCCTTATGAAGAAGGTATATTCTAACTGACTGATAAATAAATGAATAATTGTTTATGCACGAAACCTTGAGTGTAAGAGTTTATTTGAATACCTGTAACTGTACATCTCTCTGTGTAACTCCACTACAGCTCACATTGACCCCTCTTCAGATAAGCCTGGCTGCTCAACATGCTACCAAAACTGTGTAGCACAAGTTTATACCAAATGTTGGGTTTCTTATACCTGTGGACAGAGTTGTGTGTATTGGTCCCAGAGGGTACTGCATACAAACTTTGCCTAATACTTGTCCATCTCATTGCACCTGCATAAAGAGGCAGACTGTTAAATGGAGGAGTGAAATCACTGTGTCTCACTTTAATACCCCCATTTAACACCAGAATCATTAAAAACGAGGCTGAATGTTTCATGTAATCATATTACATTTTTGAACTTGAATTACTTTGGAACGTGAGCTGTATTCTCTGCACGGTGCTGAGGGTGTTTAATAAAAAAAAAGAAATATGACTTTGCAGTGTGGCGTTGTGCTGTGCCACACTTTCTGACATCTGTTTCTTTGTTGATCCATCACAATGTGCATTAAAAAAAGTTACAGATCGACAACGATCTAGAGATATCCAAGTCTACAAAGTCTAATATGAATAAAAACATTGTGATTAGAGACCAAAAAGAGGATGGCTGAAAAAACAAGGCATTGCTCCAGTTAATCCTTGCATTATATCAAAATGAGTTAAACTGAAGGTTTATAGATTCCAGATGTCAAGCTGGATTAGCATAAAATGTATTGGGCCATGCAGAAACACCACAAGGGAATCATTGACAATGCCAACATGCAGGGGAGTTGTTAGGTCTGGAAAAGACCCGGGGCTAAGATGATGTCGGAACTGTTGGGACGGGGGGCTAGCTAGTCTTTTGGCTGTAGCTCCTGAGATTCTGTCCGGGGCTCCAACCAAAGGATCAGGGGCTATAGCCCCCTTAGCCCCCCCCTAGCAACGCCCCTGCCAACATGTGCAAATAATTGTGCCACTAAATTGGTCTATCAAAGAAGTAAGGCACTAGCTATGCCTTACGATGTATTTTGACTTCAATCATGAGAGGAAGGTTGCTATTTCTTTAATGCATCCTATATTTACTGTACTGTCAGGCACTGTCAAAAAGGACTTCCACAAACACGTGGCCTCTCTCTTAAAAGTATTAAGACATGTGAATGTTGTAGAATAGATATTGCAGTGTGTGACCTCCCACTGTTTGATTGCCTGTTTTTGTTTTATTCTTCTTTTATATCCTTCTTCAGTTACTTTATTTTAGCAGCACAGTTATGTTACTCTTAGGGTAAGAAGTTTCAGAGTGTCTTAATGTCTGTTTATGGAGTGTGGTCACTATTTTGAAGAAGCAAAGGGCTGGAACCAAGATAGCAGCTTGCTATGGACCTGCTTGGGCTATTTCAGTTACTTCCAGTGGGTCTCACATGATGGGCAGGCCTAGGTAGGACTCTGAGTTTGGAGTTCCCTCCTGAGCCATACTAACATCTTCCGCTTTGCTCAGTTTTGATGCCGAGAGTAGTTTGGACAATGGCATGTAGCCAACCTTGCTTGATGCATTATGATGATACGCTGGTGATCTATGGCCTATTGGGAGCACCACCAAGACAGAGAAATTATGCACAGAGACACACTGCGGTGAGACTACACATGAGAGTGGGAGGATAGTGATCTTGTTTTTGCCGCTCAATGGGAGAATGGATCTGATGCCTCTGGGTGGTGTGCCTGAGACCTGAAGACAGACACTGAGTGGCACTGACTGCCAACCAGGAAGGTGTATGGCTCTGCCCCAGCACTCTACATGAGAACCTGGAGTTCCTGGGGGGCATATTAGGGGTCAGCGTGGAATGAATGATTCCATCAGGCTTTGCTTTGTGGTGCGTGTTCCTCATTCTTTATGTGTGATCAACATTTATGAAGTTGTAGGCATGACTCCATGGACCTTTAAATAGCTCAGAAGCAAATATAAGCTTTGATGCGTTGATGTGTTGGAATTACTGCTGATAAGAGCGTATTGATGGGAGGGGGCTACTATTTCCTTGCATTCCCAGAATAAGCCCACTGGGTGGATACGTGTGTGTACACCTTAAAGATTCACTACACACTACATATGTGTAAGCATCCACCCGCCCTACCCCCCAAACTGCCCAAGCTGTCTCTTTACCCTACTCATCTTTACATCCAATGACCTCTTTAGACCACAGCTATTTTCCTTTTATCCTTTCCAACCAATCCTGTCTGTTGCCCAAATATGTTATCCTTTTGTCTGACTCAACTTTTAATCCAAAAACCTTTGATGTGCTATTCATTTTCTGTACTCTCACACTGAGGCAAGACATCCTTTTCATTCTGCCCTCTTTATTTTCCTATTGCCTCTTTATGAGTGTGTGTAGTGTGTAAACGTATGGAAATGGTTGGAATGTGGAAGTGGGAAGAACCTCTTTCTTGGTCCACAGAGGCATCTGGGTAAAGTACAAATTCTAACCTGACTTTGTAATTTAGCATTTGTTTTTCTGTGAAATTGAGTGGGTGACCGCCATTTGTGCAAATAGATGACAATTACGGCCAGTTTGTATGCTGACAGATCATCTTTGAATTGGGGTGCTACAACTCTCTGTGTACTCAGTGTTGCAAAACTACTAAAAGTGAATGGCAGAGCAATAGCCCAGAGATGAAGCATATTTGTGGGACTGTGAGAGGGTACATGGCACCACTGATTTGGTTAAACCTCTGACAATTCAAGAGCCATCTTCCATGCAGAATGAGCCAACATCCGTTCCCAGCCTCTTAAATATGTAGACACTGATAACACCAGCTATACATCCAATTCCCCCAGACTGCACCTTTAATCTTTCTACCTCAGCCACCATTCCATCAAATGCCTTCTTTGACCATGCTTTGTGCCTTTCTAGCCTATTCACCTTTCCCCAATCCACTCCTTTTAGCATTTTGATTGACTAATCTTTTGATTAAAAATACCTTCTTATCTTTTTATCCTGCTTCTGTTTTCATACAGCCCCTCACTAGCCTACAATTCGAACCGCTTTGCCCCACTCATCTTAACATCTTCTCTCTTCACACACATCTTCCCTCTTTTCATAGTTTCCCTTGTAAATCTCTTGATGCTTTTTCCTCTCACACCCCTAAGATGATTCTCCTCATTTTTCCACGTAGTCCAGCATTCTCTTCCCCTTCCAACCTTACATAGACCTGGCTGCTCCTTTGCAAACCCCCACCCTGCCTTTCTTGCTTTCTCCCCATGGTTTATTGATCTTGCATTTCTGGGCTTGAATGACACTCCTAAAAGCAACATGAGACAGGGTTCTTTACTGTCATCTCCTCTCACCCACCACAAACCTATTATAATGGCAGAGGGCACCACTGCCATTCCCCATACAGCTAAAAGTGTTGTCTTTCATTTTCCATGCTTTCACATTGAAAGGAGACATATTTTGCATGCTGTACTCTTGTATTTCCGCTTTCTCTCTTCGTGGTCAGAGAGCACAGTGAGCTAAGCACTCACGCCTAATATCTGTATGCAGCCTGCAGTGGCAGGTTCAAATCCTGGCAGGATCAACTCAGCCTTTCATATTTCCGAAGTCCATAAATTGAGTACCACTCTGTGGGATAATAATGTCTTCTGTTATTTCAGTGCTCTAAGACCTCTGGGTGTGTAGCACTATATAGGAAATACATTATTATTATCATGAGTGTGTGATGTGCATGAACATATGCGAATGGCTGGATTGTGGAAGTGAGCACAACCTCTGCATTGGTCTTATTGGGATGTTATTTGAATAACGTACCAGTTCTCTGCCCAGGTATGTGCATGTGTGTATATGAGTTATGCATTGTACATTTGCTTTTCTGTAAAAGTTAGTCTGTGAGACCCAATTGTGTAAATAGATGACAAGACCAGTTTGTCTGGTCATATTTCAACTCTGAATTGGAGTCTTATACCTCTCAGGTGATAGTGTCTCCAAACTATGAAATGCTCACGGCAGAGCGATAGCACACAGATGTTGCCTGTTGGTGGGACTGTGAGAGGGTAAAAGTTCCAACTGGTGTGCTTAAACCTTTAACAGTTCAATAATCATTTATCATTTTGAATGAACCCACATCCATTCCCGGCCTCTGCTAACTTGTATACCCTCATACCACCAGCGATGTATCCAACTTCCCCCTATAGTGCACCTTTACAAGCAGATTCATGGAATTCATGTGCGCCGAAAATATCTGCGCAAGCATGCGAAAGCGTGCGAATCGCAGCGCAAGTGTGAAAATCGCAGCGAAACCCGTGCACAGCGATTCATGGAAGTCCATGCGCGTGTACATCCAGGGATGTGCGATAAAATCCTGCGTGGTGCACGCTGGCGCACACATCTTCAAACAGCGAAAGTGCACATAGCACAGCTCACACAACAAAAGTAGGTGTAACACGGGGCATAACACGCGGAATGGGGAACAACCTGTGAAAATGTGGGCATCACGGGGGAAGTACAGGAGGCAAATTCGCGGAATGCCCACACGCACGCCCACAACACGTATTCATGGAATCCAACGGGGTTAACGCGTGCGCCAAAAAAGACGTGCTAATCCGGAAACACGTACGCCAGCAGGAAGCAGGCGTAAGTGGACCCGTGCAGCATAAAAGTGCGCGCAAACAACATACAAGCTCAGATGCTAAGATAAATATACCGTTCCTCGCAGCAGTAGTCGTGGGATACCGCAGGAGGAGGAGGAGGATAGTCAGGGCCAGAATTTTTACACCCAGAACTAGCCTTTTTGGGATGCCTGATGACCAAGTGTATGTGAGGTACAGGTTTCCACCTCACATAATACTCGACCTGGTGAGTGAGTGGGAGGATGACCTCACATCACCCACCCTGTGCTCCCAAGCACTGAGCCCCCTGGAAAAGGTGCTCAATGTACTGCACTTCTTGGCCACTGGTTCATTTCAATGGACAAGTGCCATAGTGAGGGGGCGTGTCACAGGCCATGCAGTCACGCTGCCTGCAACAGGTGTTGGCCATCATGACTGCACACCCATCAGTCCTCAGGCACATATACCTGCCCAGAACACCTGCAGAAAGGCAGGCTGTCGTCGATGATTTTTATGGTGTGGCACACTTCCCCAAAGTGTTAGGTGCCATTGACTGCACCCATGTGGCTCTACGTCCTCCCAGGGCAACTGAGCACATCTACAGAAACCGCAGGCACTGACATTCCATCAACGTGCAGGTAGTATGTGATGCCAAGGGAATCATCACCTCAGTATACGCCAACTATCCAGGGATCACCCATGACAGTTTCATTTACAGAATGTCAAGCCTAAACCGGGATCTAGAAGCTGATCGGCATGGCGATACATGGCTGCTTGGTGAGTATAAATGCCCCTACACATGCATGCATGTCAGATACTGAGTAATGGCACAACCCTACTAATGATACCCATCATCACCTCCCCAGGGGACAGTGCCTACCCTCTGAGCACCCACATGATGATGCCCATTCGGAACCCCACCACACCACCCGAGGTAAAATACAACATAGCCCATATTGCAACCCGGGGCATATTGGAGTGCACATTCGGAGTGCTCAAGTCACGCTTTCGCTCCCTTGACCACTCTGGTGGGCAGCTGCTATACGTGCCCCCATAGTGTGCAGGCTCATAGTGGCAGCATGTGTCCTGCACAATGTTGCAACACGCCGGGCCCTGCCGGTGGACATGGTGTTGCCCCCACATCCCCAACCACATGCATGGCCGCTGCGCATGGGAGGGGAAAGGGCACGTGGTGAGGCAGCCGGTACGCAGCTGGTGGCTAATTACTTCACCTAAAATCACACCCCCGTGGAGTGCACACAGCCCTGGCACATGCCAGCTGACAATCAATGATGATGACATAAGGGACAATCAACTGTCACAACCATACCAGCCTGAGATTGGTCACCTGGAAGTCTTACATTGTGTGCATCCCTACCTACCCAAAGACAACCAATGCTGTGTCACAAAAAGACACACATTTATGCTGCATGAATAACTACCCACTTGCAAAATACAACATGAAAATAGCGCCATGCCACCCAACCCCTCCCCATCTCCGCCACCCAACACACCATGGCATGTCCTGCAATGTGAAAGCAAACAACGGAATGCACAACACATGACACAAGTGTCACAAAGTGCACTGTCCCAAATGGAAACAGGCCACAGACAATATGCTCCCAGTAATCAATAACAAACAGCACACATGATGAAATACTTACCAACAACACAATACAGCAAAACACAACATGAAACATTGCCAAAATATGACAGTACAAACTCAAAGTAATGTAAGTCATACAACCTCAATAATCCAGCACATCGACCCCTTCCAACTCCAGAGTGTTGCTGTCAGGCAAATATGTCAGTGTACTGCATACAACATGAACTGCTTCTGCAAAGGAGACGGCCTTGTGAAGACATGAAGAAGGTACCTGCGGATAAGGAGGAAGACATGGATGCACAAGCACATATCAATACACCATGCAGTGTTCAATACAAAAGCAAACCCCACTAGGGATGTCCACACAGTTATGACTACAGACTGCCCACACAGCTCATGGGAGGCCAATGTCACTGTGTAAGTCACTGTCACTTGGTCACACCCTTTGCAAGCCCATGGAAACGGGAAGCAGGAGGGGCTTGTGTGTCAGGAACCCAAGCATCTAACCCAAACACAAGACAAGCCTGCATGTGCCCAGCCAGAATACACAGTGGATGCCCATGGGAGCCACACAAGGCAACACACTGTAAAAAAAAAGAAAAAAATCAAAATGCCCATGTGGGGACAGGGGGAGGCACCCAGGAGGTCCGAGGACAGGGTGCACACCAACACCCACCTGTGTGGATGTTGAGGAAAAGAAAAACACCTCTATGGGCTCATGGCCTGCACGTCTACGCTAGTGTGGGAGAAGTGCTGCTGTCGCTCTCATCACCCTCTGCTGCTCCATCAGGAGGTGGTGGTGCTATGGGAGGCAGCCCACGCAAAGCCCTGGTATGGTCCTCCATGGCAGCAAGCATGCAGGTGTGGAAGGTCTTGTTCTGGAGGATGATAGTACGGAGATCCCCATGCAGCACCTGACGGGTTGCCTGCATTTCTGCACACATGGCCTCCCGTGATGCCCGGATCGCCTCCCGAGTTGCCTGCAGCTCAGCTGAGAGCGAACGTGTGAGCCGCTCCAGCTGCTGTTCTGTCCTCAAATTTGTGGAAGCCTCAAGTTCAACAAGAGTCTCCCTGAGGTTATGGAGTTCTACGCTCAGGGCTTCCCTGTGGCCCTGTGACTCTATAGAAATGGCTTCCCGCAGAGTCTCCAGTGCCGCCCGTCGGTCCCTGTTGGACGCCAACATGTCTTCCCTGTGCGATTGGCAAATGGATTCTGTTGCCTGCTGTTGTTGCTTGCTCCATTTGCCTTTCAGGGGGGATAATGGAAGTGGCCTCCCTCTCCATTACCTGAGCCATCATTTCAACTGATGCTGCCTGTTGGGTTGCCATACCGTACATGGAGATTTCCCATACAGTATTGCCTGGTAGCGTACGGCCACCGCGTCAGCGGGCACCACACCTGTTCAGAGCAAGGCAATCTGCACCTTGCTGTGCTGGCAATGCCTGAGGCTGCAGGACTGCATTCCCCCTCTGATCTGCTGGCCCAGGAACAGGATCAGATGTTGTGGAGTGTGACCCTGCATCCGTAACTGCCAAAGGTGGACTTACCAACACTGACATCCCCATAGAGGGTTCTACCCCTGGTGCAGGTGGGTTGGACAGAACAGAATCCCTGCCAGAAACACTCACCTGCGATGGCACATAAGTCTCAATATCCGATTCAGCACCTGAATAGAGGTCTGGGGAGGTGCACCCTGAGACACCCCTGGACAGTATGGTCTGCAATAAGATTGGGTTTTTACCCACCACCACACCACGTCACCCACTGGTGCCCGGTCATGCCTGAGATTCCTCCTGGGTCTGGACCATCTCCTCAACCTCAACAGCATCAAGTGTGTCATCACCTGCAAAAACATGAAAGACAAAAAATGGAAACAGGCATTAACACCATAGCACACACATAGGCCTGACAAGCCAGAGATCCAGTACATGTCCCACATGACTATAACCCTGGCATGCATGCACTGTCACTGAGTTGGAAGGGGAGGCAAAAAGCAGACACTGATGACACCAAGATGGAAAAGCAACACATTTGCTGCCTGCTGGGTAGCACTGGCATCACACATTAGCCTGTGAGTGGCATGTCCAATACACATACATGACACATGCCAGCACACAGATGGCATATAGCATAGCCATGGTACATTTGACAAGTACAGCCATATGTCAGTGAATGAGTACTGTCAGCCATCCATTTGAGATGGACATGATGAGATGAAAAATGCTACATAGTGTGACAAAATACGCATGTGCCACTCACTGCAACACATCCAGTGTACAGGAATACAGTGATTGCAGGCAGATGTACACATCAATGGTTGGTCACTTAAACTTGACAGGAAACAACTATCATGTACCACATACAAACAGGCACCAAAATCAATGTGAGCAGGCCAATACTCAATCAGCCTGAATGGTCTAATCATTCACATAACAAGGTAACAAATGTGGGCCAATGTGGGGTGTAATCAATGACAGAAGCATGTCACATATGTGACAATAGGGCTGAAAAATACGTTGCAAAAGTGGGTGAATTGAAACAATCAGCCTGAATGAACACTGAAAAATTCTGAACAATGTTGTTGCAAGATGACAGTTCAAGGGCAACTGCAGTAATGTGGCGCTAAATGGCTACTGTGGGCAGAAGGGATACTGTCATTCCCAAATCCAAGGCCGTTGAATGTTTTGGAGGAAGCATATGGGTGACCCATACCACTCAGTTGCACACACCCTCACCTGGCACTCAATCAGAACCCATCACCCACAGAACATACACATGGATTACACACACATGCATGGGCACTTACCGGACAATGCGTCGTAATCTGGTAGGTCTCTCACACCTTGGATCTGTTCCTCTGTGATGAAGGTTCCAGCAACAGACTCATGTTCAGTGAGTTGGTTGTCCTCTTGTGGAGACCCACCGCCAGTCTCCAGACTAGAAGCATGATTTGACGCCAGCTTGTTTTTTGCTCTGCGTTTCAGGTCATTCCACCGCTTGTAGCAATCATCAGCTTAGCGCCTCACAAATCCAAGGGCACTAATGATGTCCGCGATGGTCTTCCAGTGTGACTGCACGTTGACCAGGTGTGGTCTTGCACCTTGCAGTCACCACTATTTCGCGGCTATGTGCCGACACATAGGCCACTAGTGCATCAAGTTCGGCGTCATTAAAGCTAGGCTTCCTTGACGTGCCGGAGTGCGTAGCAGTGCCTTGGGTCTCAGCCTGTAGTGCCAGAGCACCCTTCTTCCTCTTTTTCAAAGGTTGTGCGGATCCTGAGTGGCTTACGCTCTGGTCAGTAGGGGCAGAAGCGCCAGTGGACTGGGTACTAGGAGTGTGCGAATGCACAATGACCATAGGTCTTGGTGCAAGCATTGGCTGCAGGGTGATGTTGGCAGGGGCAACGTCTGTTTGATGGACCGGGACCGACACTGTCCCAGATGGGAGACTCAGAGCTGGGGTGGATCGAGCTGCAGCTGCCCCTGCAGCCTCCCCACCCTGCATACTTGGGGCAGTAGATGACATAGCTGCCCCAGATCCACATGGCCTGGTGAACCCAGCTTGCACCGCCACACGTGGCATAGACTTGCTGACCTGGAAGTCAGCCTGGGAGTCACTCTGTGCCGGTTCAGGTGCCACAATGGGCTGGTCCAACAAGGGCTGAGCTGGGATGGTGTCAGCTGCATTTCCCACAACTATGGGGGGGTGGGTCATGGGTGTCCCTGATTGCTCCTCCACACATGGGGGTCTAGGGGCACTCTGCAAATCCTGGCCACATCCCCTACCGCGCCCACCACGCCCACCTTTTGGAGGTCAGCCACATTTGCCTCCCTCACCGCTTGGTCGCCTCCCAACCATGACACTGATGCTGTTGTGCGTATGGGAGTAGCAGTAAACGATTGTCCTGAGCAATTGGGGGTGAAAGGGGTAGGGTACTAGATGGAATTCATACCCTAGTGCTCTAGCAAGGCTGTCTGTGACCCCTGGGAGAAGATGACGGGTCACCAACGCACAGGCACCCCAAAAACAAAAAATAACATGCACACAACCCCTCGTAGACCATGTGCGTGGAAAAATGAACCCGCACTACACTGTGGCACCCAGAAACAGAAAAATAAGCATACACGTGTTACACACAGCCTACAATGACCTCTGAAGGGGTACGTGACACACGGGGCAATCACAGTTGGTAAATACATGCGCGACTCACCTGGAAAAAGAACATGAATAAGACGTGCGTGTTGGCAACACCCCTGCCAAAAGAAGAATTGTACGCTGTCTGAGGAGACAGGACAAAAGAAGAAGTGAAAGCTGTTTGAGTAAACAGGCCCAACCAAAAAAATGAACGCTGTCAGTGGTAACAGGAAGTACGAACTTGAAACGCTGTGAAGTAATCGTGTGTGAACCGACAAGAAGTACAGAATTCACCCACTCACTCTCCACGAAAAGTACGCACAAGGAAATGGCATCCTACCGTACCTTTTATAACGGCCCACACGCACAACATCACTTACGCGTGTATGCGCTAAGACCCTTTCCTCCAAATACACGAGCTGACACTCGGACATGCACGTAGGCCCTTTCCTTGGATTACACGCATTCACACGCAGGTGTGCATTTTTTCCCGCGCTCTGAACCACTATGTCCACGTCACGAGGGAAACGCCCACGCGCGTAACATCACAGACGCGCTTACACGCTAAGGGCCTTTCCTCGAATTACACGCAGACGTGCCAAATCACTCTGGTGATCTATGGCCTATTGGGAGCACCACCAAGACAGAGAAATTATGCACAAAGACACACTGCGGTGAGACTACACATGAGAGTGGGAGGATAGTGATCTTGTTTTTGCCGCTCAATGGGAGAATGGATCTGATGCCTCTGGGTGGTGTGCCTGAGACCTGAAGACAGACACTGAGTGGCACTGACTGCCAACCAGGAAGGTGTATGGCTCTGCCCCAGCACTGTACATGAGAACCTGGAGTTCCTGGGGGGCATATTAGGGGTCAGTGTGGAATGAATGATTCCATCAGGCTTTGCTTTGTGGTGCGTGTTCCTCATTCTTTATGTGTGATCAACATTTATGAAGTTGTAGGCATGACTCCATGGACCTTTAAATAGCTCAGAAGCAAATATAAGCTTTGATGCGTTGATGTGTTGGAATTACTGCTGATAAGAGCGTATTGAGGGGAGGGGGCTACTATTTCCTTGCATTCCCAGAACAAGCCCACTGGGTGGATACGTGTGTGTACACCTTAAAGATTCACTACGCACTACATATGTGTAAGCATCCACCCGCCCTACCCCCCAAACTGCCCAAGCTGTCTCTTTACCCTACTCATCTTTACATCCAATGACCTCTTTAGACCACAGCTATTTTCCTTTTATCCTTTCCAAGCAATCCTGTCTGTTGCCCAAATATGTTATCCTTTTGTCTGACTCAACTTTTAATCCAAAAACCTTTGATGTGCTATTCATTTTCTGTACTCTCACACTGAGGCAAGACATCCTTTTCATTCTGCCCTCTTTATTTTCCTATTGCCTCTTTATGAGTGTGTGTAGTGTGTAAACGTATGGAAATGGTTGGAATGTGGAAGTGGGAAGAACCTCTTTCTTGGTCCACAGAGGCATCTGGGTAAAGTACAAATTCTAACCTGACTTTGTAATTTAGCATTTGTTTTTTCTGTGAAATTGAGTGGGTGACCGCCATTTGTGCAAATAGATGACAATTACGGCCAGTTTGTATGCTGACAGATCATCTTTGAATTGGGGTGCTACAACTCTCTTTGTACTCAGTGTTGCAAAACTACTAAAAGTGAATGGCAGAGCAATAGCCCAGAGATGAAGCATATTTGTGGGACTGTGAGAGGGTACATGGCACCACTGATTTGGTTAAACCTCTGACAATTCAAGAGCCATCTTCCATGCAGAATGAGCCAACATCCGTTCCCAGCCTCTTAAATATGTAGACACTGATAACACCAGCTATACATCCAATTCCCCCAGACTGCACCTTTAATCTTTCTACCTCAGCCATCATTCCATCAAATGCCTTCTCTAGACCATGCTTTGTGCCTTTCTAGCCTATTCACCTTTCCCCAATCCACTCCTTTTAGCATTTTGATTGACTAATCCTTTGATTAAAAATACCTTCTTATCTTTTTATCCTGCTTCTGTTTTCATACAGCCCCTCACTAGCCTACAATTCGAACTTCTTTGCCCCACTCATCTTAACATCTTCTCTCTTCACACACATCTTCCCTCTTTTCATAGTTTCCCGTGTAAATGTCTTGATGCTTTTTCCTCTCACACCCCTAAGATGATTCTCCTCATTTTTCCACGTAGTCCAGCATTCTCTTCCCCTTCCAACCTTACATAGACCTGGCTGCTCCTTTGCAAACCCCCACCCTGCCTTTCTTGCTTTCTCCCCATGGTTTATTGATCTTGCATTTCTGGGCTTGAATGATACTCCTAAAAGCAACATGAGACAGGGTTCTTTACTGTCATCTCCTCTCAACCACCACAAACCTATTATAATGGCAGAGGGCACCACTGCCATTCCCCATACAGCTAAAAGTGTTGTCTTTCATTTTCCATGCTTTCACATTGAAAGGAGACATATTTTGCATGCTCTTGTATTTCTGCTTTCTCTCTTCGTGGTCAGAGAGCACAGTGAGCTAAGCACTCACGCCTAATATCTGTATGCAGCCTGCAGTGGCAGGTTCAAATCCTGGCAGGATCAACTCAGCCTTTCATATTTCCGAAGTCCATAAATTGAGTACCACTCTGTGGGATAATAATGTCTTCTGTTATTTCAGTGCTCTAAGACCTCTGGGTGTGTAGCACTATATAGGAAATACATTATTATTATCATGAGTGTGTGATGTGCATGAACATATGCGAATGGCTGGATTGTGGAAGTGAGCACAACCTCTGCATTGGTCTTATTGGGATGTTATTTGAATAACGTACCAGTTCTCTGCCCAGGTATGTGCATGTGTGTATATGAGTTATGCATTGTACATTTGCTTTTCTGTAAAAGTTAGTCTGTGAGACCCAATTGTGTAAATAGATGACAAGACCAGTTTGTCTGGTCATATTTCAACTCTGAATTGGAGTCTTATACCTCTCAGGTGATAGTGTCTCCAAACTATGAAATGCTCACGGCAGAGCGATAGCACACAGATGTTGCCTGTTGGTGGGACTGTGGGAGGGTAAAAGTTCCAACTGGTGTGCTTAAACCTTTAACAGTTCAATAAGCATTTATCATTTTGAATGAACCCACATCCATTCCCGGCCTCTGCTAACTTGTATACCCTCATACCACCAGCGATGTATCCAACTTCCCCCTATAGTGCACCTTTACAAGCAGATTCATGGAATTCATGTGCGCCGAAAATATCTGCGCAAGCATGCGAAAGCGTGCGAATCGCAGCGCAAGTGTGAAAATCGCAGCGAAACCCGTGCACAGCGATTCATGGAAGTCCATGCGCGTGTACATCCAGGGATGTGCGATAAAATCCTGCGTGGTGCACGCTGGCGCACACATCTTCAAACAGCGAAAGTGCACATAGCACAGCTCACACAACAAAAGTAGGTGTAACACGGGGCATAACACGCGGAATGGGGAACAACCTGTGAAAATGTGGGCATCACGGGGGAAGTACAGGAGGCAAATGCGCGGAATGCCCACATGCACGCCCACAACACGTATTCATGGAATCCAACGGGGTTAACGCGTGCGCCAAAAAAGACGTGCTAATCCGGAAACACGTACGCCAGCAGGAAGCAGGCGTAAGTGGACCCGTGCAGCATAAAAGTGCGCGCAAACAACATACAAGCTCAGATGCTAAGATAAATATACTGTTCCTCGCAGCAGTGGTCGTGGGATACCGCAGGAGGAGGAGGAGGATAGTCAGGGCCAGAATTTTTACACCCAGAACTAGCCTTTTTGGGATGCCTGATGACCAAGTGTATGTGAGGTACAGGTTTCCACCTCACATAATACTCGACCTGGTGAGTGAGTGGGAGGATGACCTCACATCACCCACCCTGTGCTCCCAAGCACTGAGCCCCCTGGAAAAGGTGCTCAATGTACTGCACTTCTTGGCCACTGGTTCATTTCAATGGACAAGTGCCATAGTGAGGGGGCGTGTCACAGGCCACGCAGTCACGCTGCCTGCAACAGGTGTTGGCCATCATGACTGCACACCCATCAGTCCTCAGGCACATATACCTGCCCAGAACACCTGCAGAAAGGCAGGCTGTCGTCGATGATTTTTACGGTGTGGCACACTTCCCCAAAGTGTTAGGTGCCATTGACTGCACCCATGTGGCTCTACGTCCTCCCAGGGCAACTGAGCACATCTACAGAAACCGCAGGCACTGACATTCCATCAACGTGCAGGTAGTATGTGATGCCAAGGGAATCATCACCTCAGTATACGCCAACTATCCAGGGATCACCCATGACAGTTTCATTTACAGAATGTCAAGCCTAAACCGGGACCTAGAAGCTGATCGGCATGGCGATACATGGCTGCTTGGTGAGTATAAATGCCCCTACACATACATGCATGTCAGATACTGAGTAATGGCACAACCCCACTAATGATACCCATCATCACCTCCGCAGGGGACAGTGCCTACCCTCTGAGCACCCACATGATGATGCCCATTCGGAACCCCACCACACCACCCGAGGTAAAATACAACATAGCCCATATTGCAACCCGGGGCATATTGGAGTGCACATTCGGAGTGCTCAAGTCACGCTTTCGCTCCCTTGACCACTCTGGTGGGCAGCTGCTATACGTGCCCCCATAGTGTGCAGGCTCATAGTGGCAGCATGTGTCCTGCACAATGTTGCAACACGCCGGGCCCTGCCGGTGGACATGGTGTTGCCCCCACATCCCCAACCACATGCATGGCCGCTGCGCATGGGAGGGGAAAGGGCACGTGGTGAGGCAGCCGGTACGCAGCTGGTGGCTAATTACTTCACCTAAAATCACACCCCCGTGGAGTGCACACAGCCCTGGCACATACCAGCTGACAATCAATGATGATGACATAAGGGACAATCAACTGTCACAACCATACCAGCCTGAGATTGGTCACCTGGAAGTCTTACATTGTGTGCATCCCTACCTACCCAAAGACAACCAATGCTGTGTCACAAAAAGACACACATTTATGCTGCATGAATAACTACCCACTTGCAAAATACAACATGAAAATAGCGCCATGCCACCCAACCCCTCCCCATCTCCGCCACCCAACACACCATGGCATGTCCTGCAATGTGAAAGCAAACAACGGAATGCACAACACATGACACAAGTGTCACAAAGTGCACTGTCCCAAATGGAAACAGGCAACAGACAATATGCTCCCAGTAATCAATAACAAACAGCACACATGATGAAATACTTACCAACAACACAATACAGCAAAACACAACATGAAACATTGCCAAAATATGACAGTACAAACTCAAAGTAATGTAAGTCATACAACCTCAATAATCCAGCACATCGACCCCTTCCAACTCCAGAGTGTTGCTGTCAGGCAAATATGTCAGTGTACTGCATACAACATGAACTGCTTCTGCAAAGGAGACGGCCTTGTGACGACATGAAGAAGGTACCTGCGGATAAGGAGGAAGACATGGATGCACAAGCACATATCAATACACCATGCAGTGTTCAATACAAAAGCAAACCCCACTAGGGATGTCCACACAGTTATGACTATAGACTGCCCACACAGCTCATGGGAGGCCAATGTCACTGTGTAAGTCACTGTCACTTGGTCACACCCTTTGCAAGCCCATGGAAACTGGAAGCAGGAGGGGCTTGTGTGTCAGGAACCCAAGCATCTAACCCAAACACAGGACAAGCCTGCATGTGCCCAGCCAGAATACACAGTGGATGCCCATGGGAGCCACACAAGGCAACACACTGTAAAAAAAAAGAAAAAAATCAAAATGCCCATGTGGGGACAGGGGGAGGCACCCAGGAGGTCCGAGGACAGGGTGCACACCAACACCCACCTGTGTGGATGTTGAGGAAAAGAAAAACACCTCTATGGGCTCATGGCCTGCACTTCTACGCTACTGTGGGAGAAGTGCTGCTGTCGCTCTCATCACCCTCTGCTGCTCCATCAGGAGGTGGTGGTGCTATGGGAGGCAGCCCATGCAAAGCCCTGGTATGGTCCTCCATGGCAGCAAGCATGCAGGTGTGGAAGGTCTTGTTCTGGAGGATGATAGTATGGAGATCCCCATGCAGCACCTGACGGGTTGCCTGCATTTCTGCACACATGGCCTCCCGTGATGCCCGGATCGCCTCCCGAGTTGCCTGCAGCTCAGCTGAGAGCGAACGTGTGAGCCGCTCCAGCTGCTGTTCTGTCCTCAAATTTGTGGAAGCCTCAAGTTCAACAAGAGTCTCCCTGAGGTTATGGAGTTCTACGCTCAGGGCTTCCCTGTGGCCCTGTGACTCTATAGAAATGGCTTCCCGCAGAGTCTCCAGTGCCGCCCGTCGGTCCCTGTTGGACGCCAACATGTCTTCCCTGTGTGATTGGCAAATGGATTCTGTTGCCTGCTGTTGTTGCTTGCTCCATTTGCCTTTCAGGGGGGGTAATGGAAGTGGCCTCCCTCTCCATTACCTGAGCCATCATTTCAACTGATGCTGCCTGTTGGGTTGCCATACCGTACATGGAGATTTCCCATACAGTATTGCCTGGTAGCGTACGGCCACCGCGTCAGCGGGCACCACACTGTTCAGAGCAAGGCAATCTGCACCTTGCTGTGCTGGCAATGCCTGAGGCTGCAGGACTCCATTCCCCCTCTGATCTGCTGGCCCAGGAACAGGATCAGATGTTGTGGAGTGTGACCCTGCATCCGTAACTGCCAAAGGTGGATTTACCAACACTGACATCCCCATAGAGGGTTCTACCCCTGGTGCAGGTGGGTTGGACAGAACAGAATCCCTGCCAGAAACACTCACCTGCGATGGCACATAAGTCTCATCATCCGATTCAGCACCTGAATAGAGGTCTGGGGAGGTGCACCCTGAGACACCCCTGGACAGTATGGTCTGCAATAAGATTGGGTTTTTACCCACCACCACACCACGTCACCCACTGGTGCCCGGTCATGCCTGAGATTCCTCCTGGGTCTGGACCATCTCCTCAACCTCAACAGCATCAAGTGTGTCATCATCTGCAAAAACATGAAAGACAAAAAATGGAAACAGGCATTAACACCATAGCACACACATAGGCCTGACAAGCCAGAGATCCAGTACATGTCCCACATGACTATAACCCTGGCATGCATGCACTGTCACTGAGTTGGAAGGGGAGGCAAAAAGCAGACACTGATGACACCAAGATGGAAAAGCAACACATTTGCTGCATGCTGGGTAGCACTGGCATCACACATTAGCCTGTGAGTGGCATGTCCAATACACATACATGACACATGCCAGCACACAGATGGCATATAGCATAGCCATGGTACATTTGACAAGTACAGCCATATGTCAGTGAATGAGTACTGTCAGCCATCCATTTGAGATGGACATGATGAGATGAAAAATGCTACATAGTGTGACAAAATATGCATGTGCCACTCACTGCAACACATCCAGTGTACAGGAATACAGTGATTGCAGGCAGATGTACACATCAATGGTTGGTCACTTAAACTTGACAGGAAACAACTATCATGTACCACATACAAACAGGCACCAAAATCAATGTGAGTAGGCCAATACTCAATCAGCCTGAATGGTCTAATCATTCACATAACAAGGTAACAAATGTGGGCCAATGTGGGGTGTAATCAATGACAGAAGCATGTCACATATGTGACAATAGGGCTGAAAAATATGTTGCAAAAGTGGGAGAATTGAAACAATCAGCCTGAATGAACACTGAAAAATTCTGAACAATGTTGTTGCAAGATGACAGTTCAAGGGCAACTGCAGTAATGTGGCGCTAAATGGCTACTGTGGGCAGAAGGGATACTGTCATTCCCAAATCCAAGGCCGTTGAATGTTTTGGAGGAAGCATATGGGTGACCCATACCACTCAGTTGCACACACCCTCACCTGGCACTCAATCAGAACCCATCACCCACAGAACATACACATGGATTACACACACATGCATGGGCACTTACCGGACAATGCGTCGTAATCTGGTAGGTCTCTCACACCTTGGATCTGTTCCTCTGTGATGAAGGTTCCAGCAACAGACTCATGTTCAGTGAGTTGGTTGTCCTCTTGTGGAGACCCACCGCCAGTCTCCAGACTAGAAGCATGATTTGACGCCAGCTTGTTTTTTGCTCTGCGTTTCAGGTCATTCCACCGCTTGTAGCAATCATCAGCTTAGCGCCTCACAAATCCAAGGGCACTAATGATGTCCGCGATGGTCTTCCAGTGTGACTGCACGTTGACCAGGTGTGGTCTTGCACCTTGCAGTCACCACTATTTCGCGGCTATGTGCCGACACATAGGCCATTAGTGCATCAAGTTCGGCGTCATTAAAGCTAGGCTTCCTTGACGTGCCGGAATGCGTAGCAGTGCCTTGGGTCTCAGCCTGTAGTGCCAGAGCACCCTTCTTCCTCTTTTTCAAAGGTTGTGCGGATCCTGAGTGGCTTACGCTCTGGTCAGTAGGGGCAGAAGCGCCAATGGACTGGGTACTAGGAGTGTGCGAATGCACAATGACCATAGGTCTTGGTGCAAGCATTGGCTGCAGGGTGATGTTGGCAGGGGCAACGTCTGTTTGATGGACCGGGACCGACACTGTCCCAGATGGGAGACTCAGACCTGGGGTGGATCGAGCTGCAGCTGCCCCTGCAGCCTCCCCACCCTGCATACTTGGGGCAGTAGATGACATAGCTGCCCCAGATCCACATGGCCTGGTGAACCCAGCTTGCACCGCCACACGTGGCATAGACTTGCTGACCTGGAAGTCAGCCTGGGAGTCACTCTGTGCCGGTTCAGGTGCCACAATGGGCTGGTCCAACAAGGGCTGAGCTGGGATGGTGTCAGCTGCATTTCCCACAACTATGGGGGGGTGGGTCATGGGTGTCCCTGATTGCTCCTCCACACATGGGGTCTAGGGGCACTCTGCAAATCCTGGCCACATCCCCTACCGCGCCCACCACGCCCACCTTTTGGAGGTCAGCCACATTTGCCTCCCTCACCGCTTGGTCGCCTCCCAACCATGACACTGATGCTGTTGTGCGTATGGGAGTAGCAGTAAACGATTGTCCTGAGCAATTGGGGGTGAAAGGGGTAGGGTACTAGATGGAATTCGTACCCTAGTGCTCTAGCAAGGCTGTCTGTGACCCCTGGGAGAAGATGACGGGTCACCAACGCACAGGCACCCCAAAAACAAAGCTGTTTGAGTAAACAGGCCCAACCAAAAAAATGAACGCTGTCAGTGGTAACAGGAAGTACGAACTTGAAACGCTGTGAAGTAATCGTGTGTGAACCGACAAGAAGTACAGAATTCACCCACTCACTCTCCACGAAAAGTACGCACAAGGAAATGGCATCCTACCGTACCTTTTATACCGGCCCACACGCACAACATCACTTACGCGTGTATGCGCTAAGACCCTTTCCTCCAAATACACGAGCTGACACTCGGACATGCACGTAGGCCCTTTCCTTGGATTACACGCATTCACACGCAGGTGTGCATTTTTTCCCGCGCTCTGAACCACTATGTCCACGTCACGAGGGAAACGCCCACGCGCGTAACATCACAGACGCGCTTACACGCTAAGGGCCTTTCCTCGAATTACACGCAGACGTGCCAAATCACCCTGTATCAAGCTGGCCACGCAACAACACACGGAAGACCACAATCCTGCCCAGAAGGCCGAATTACTGCCCCCCAGAGCCCCAAGCACACTCCCACCTGCCATCTGCTGCTGCCTGCCTGCCTGCTGCCCACATGCCCTGCTATTTGCTGCCTGCACATCATCCATCTGCAGGGGTGCAGTTGTTGTGACCACCCCGCTGGAACTAAAGACTCCCGACTGGAATACCATCGCTCCACAGCCCAGCCCCAGGACCCAGTTGCCCACCCACACCTGCCTCTGGGGTTGCCATGTCGGGCACACCACCATCTGGCACCACTGGCAACACCCAGCCAGAGAGGCAGAGGGCCACCAGCTTCAGTGCCAGGGAAGTTGGTGTCCTGGTGGAGCAAGTCCTGGGACAGTATGATGCCCTCTTTTTTTAAGTTCTCGCGCCGACTATGAAGGACGGACCAGGATCTGGATGGACATCATGACTGCCATCAACGAGGAGGGAGTGGCAGTCCACGACATCAAACATGTCAAGAAGCGCTGGGAAGACTTCAGGTCCAGGACCTTCGACAAGGCCCGGCACCTCTTGAAGGAAGCAGATGCCAAGGGGCGCCGGGGCCACCTGTCCGACCACCAAATGAGGGTCCTGGAACGCATATGCCCAGCGCTCCACATCCAGGTCCTTGAGAGGCAGACCCGTCTGGAGTCGAGCGGTAAGTGTACATTCATACTGCTGTGCGTGTCGTGGTGTGCCAGTAGTGTGCAGGTTGCGCATGTGTTTTTGTAGGACCATGTATGGATGTGTATGTACAGGGGCTTGAGGCTGACACATCAAGTCCTCTCATGTGTGAGACTCATGGATGGTGTATGTGTGGGTAAGCATGCAGGCCAAATGCAGATGTGGGGGCACACATGTTTGAATTACTGTGTATGTACGTTGGCATGGTTGTGGTGTCGCACATGGATGTTGGTTCCAGCTGCATGTATCTGCACTGTGTACATGTGCATGTGTGTGTATTTGACAAGTGTGCAACTGTGATGCAACATGGATGCATGTGACACTGATATGTAGAAGGCTGAATGCCAGATGTGACATGGATGGCGATCTCATCATTGCAACAGTTTGTGGAGAAGTACACATGCATGTAAGTGTGGTGGCATGTGTGCATGTCTTGTGCACTCCCTGTGTTTCATGTGATGTCAGGCTCACCTTCGGCTGCTCATGCTGTTGGATGTTTATGGATGGTGTTGCCTGGTGCGATATTGCTGTGGAATTGCTCATGCGTGTGAGTTGAAATGACATGTGTGTTGGGGATTGTGATGCCATGCCTGAAGTTTGACACTGCCACTCATGTGCAACTATCATGTGTGTATCAGTCCATTGTACAGTGACCTGATGCCTGTGTCCTATCTCTCCCTGTCTGCAGCGTCAACTGATAAAGAGGGCGTAGAGGGTGCTGTGGAGCAAGGCGGCAGGGATGGCACCGCCAGCCGTAGACACAAGGCCCGGCTCCCCTATCGGGTTGTCATCTCGTCAGGGAGTGAGGAGTCTGGTGCCGTGTCCCAGGCCGCAGCTGCCGAGGGTAGGTCCAAGAGGCGGAGGTCGGAGTTGGACTCCTCGGCAGCAGAAGGTTCAGCTGAGACCCCACAGGGTCTGACGGAGGAAGGTGGCACAGAGTAATCCAGGTTGGTGGGGGGTTTGGTGGAGGAGGAGGCTGTGGAAGGGACAGACACAGGGTCTGGAAGTGGGGATTCCACTGGTACTAGTGGTGCTGTGCAGGGGCAGGGACAGGAGGCAGCACAGGCCGCCGCGGAGGTGCCTGTGTGTAATCCTGTCCCTGATCCTGTGACTGCATCTTCCTGCACCAGCAGGGATGCCTACGTCCAGACCTGTTTTCAGGGAGGGGATCCGCTTACAACAACTGGCCTCCCTCTTCCTGGGGATGTGACTATCCGGGACCGGGTTGAGCCTGTCCTGAGTGGGATGGCGTTGCATCAACGGGGCATGCAAGGTGACCTGCAGTGTTTTCGTGAGGACACTGCACGTCACCTCAAATGCCTCATTGACCGCGTTGACCTACTGGGACGGGTCGCCAGGGCCAGATTCCTCCATTTGCTGGACCTTGTTCCGACCCCCTCCTCAACTGAACCCCCTATGCGCCAGTCGTCCTCCATGCCATCTTCCCACCCATGTATCACCTGGGTACCCTGAGGAGCTGCCTCTGACCCTGCGGCCAGGCTGGTGGAGGACACATCCCTGCCACAGTCGGGAGTCGGACGTCCAGCAGGGGTGGCCACCTCAGCAACTGCACCCCAACCGGAGGAGGACGTGCAGGCAGCAAGAGCCAGGGCACAGACACAGGCACAGCAGCAGCAGCAACAAGGTGGGAGCCATGATTGCTCGGGGCCTTCAACATCAGAGGGGCAGGCATTGGCCAGAGGGCAGGAGGACCCAGGATTGGAAGTGTCTTCCGTGTGGCAGCGGTTGGGCCAGGCCATAGATGCGGAGTGACAGCAGGCGGAAGAGGCACAGCTCACAATGGTCAGGGCGGAGAACTCCATGCAGAGGGCTCTGAGGCAGGCCGAGTGCCTCGAGGCAATTCGCAGGGAGATGGAGGTCCACATGTCATCGTCCCTTCGAACCCTCGGGCCATGGAAGAGGACCACCTCTGGGACATCGAGCAGGAGTTCGATGATGCCCTGGCCCGGGAAATTGGGAAGTGAACCGTCATACTAGTCCGCTGCCATTGTAAATAGTTTTTAGAGTTTGGTTTCCTTTTCCTTTTCCTTTGATTTGTGGTGAATGGGCTATGCCACATACATTTGTATATCGTTTTTTTATTAGGTAGTTTCTTAGGAAGGTTTCATTCTTTCGTTGGGCTCATGGACCCTTGACAATGGATTGTACACAGTTGGACAATGGATTTATTTTTTACTTTTTAATTGATTTTGAACATGGATTAATGGATTTTTCTTTTGGACAATGGATTGTACATAGTTGGACAATGGATTATTTTGAACTTTTTCTTTTGATTTCACCATGCATCAATGGATTTTTCTTTTTACGTTTCCATTTGATTTGCGTTGGTGGAGGGAGAGTTTGGACTATTTTTCTTTCGGATTTCTTTGGATTGGTTATACTTTTCATTTACTCATCTTTTGCACATGCTTTTCATTTCATGTTTGCTATTTTGTTATGCTTTCATTTCATTGCTTTATTTTTTGTATGTGTGGGATTCGTTCATTGGGTTAATGCATGTGAAAATGTGGGTTTACACAATCAATGCCAACCAGTGTGTGTGTGTGACGGACATGTGTTGATGTACATAGTTAACTTTTGGTTTGTGTCTTGAGATAGGAATGTCAGTGTGGGGTGGATTGGGAAATCATTGCGTCTCAAGAATGGGATGGCGTGCTGTGGTATTTTGGTGTAGAAGTGGGCCATGATTGTGCATCTTTATTTCATGTCGGGGGGACATGAATGGGGGCCTGCTGGCGGGTGCCCGTCACTGCTGGGGGGTGGGGGTGCTGGGGGACATGAGTGGGACATGAGTGGGGGCCTGTTGGCAGGTGCCCCGCACTGCTGGGGGGTGGGGGTGCTGGGGGACATGAGTGGGACATGAGTGGGGGACTGCTGGCAGGTGCCCCTCACTGCTGGGGGGTCGGGGTGCTGGGGGACATGAGTGGGACATGAGTAGGGGCCTGCCGGCAGGTGCCCCTCACTGCTGGGAGGTGGGGGTGCTGGGGGACATGAGTGGGGGCCTGCTGGCAGGTGCCCCTCACTGCTGGGGGGTGGGGGTGCTGGGGGACATGAGTGGGACATGAGTGGGGGCCTGCTGGAGGTGCCCTGCACTGCTGGGGGGTGGGGGTGCTGGGGGACATGAGTGGGACATGAGTGGGGGCCTGCTGGCAGGTGCCCCTCACTGCTGGGGGGTGGGGGTGCTGGGGGACATGAGTGGGGGCCTGCTGGCAGGTGCCCCTCACTGCTGGGGGGTGGGGGTGCTGGGGGACATGACTGGGGCCTGCTGGCAGTTGCCCCTCACTGCTGGGGGGTGAGGGTGCTGGGGGACATGAGTGGGGGCCTGCTGGCAGGTGCCCCTCACTGCTGGGGGGTGGGGGTGCTGGGGGACATGAGTTTGTGATCATATTGCAACGTGACATGTGGCTTGGCTGGGGGTCATGCCCAGGGTGGATGGGCTGCCTGCGGGACATGACCAGGGGTGCAAGGTAGTCCCCTGTGGTGTTGCCTGCCTGCAGGGGCCGTGGAGGGGGTAGAGGGGACACCTGGGAGGTACCACAATGCCAATTCACGTGTAGGACTCCCTGCGCACCAGACTGGATACACGTACCCCGCTCTGACAGCAAAATCGCGTGTGAAACTTCACGCGCACCCCTGAAAAACACGTACCCCGCTCTGACAGCAAAAACGCGTGTGAAACTTCACGCGCACCCCCAAAATACACATACCCCACTCTGACAGCAAAATCGCATGTGAAACTTCACGTGCACCCCTGAAATACACGTACCCTGCTCTGACAGCAAAATCGCGTGTGAAACTTCACATGCACCCTAGAAATACACATACCCGACTCGCACAGGGCCAATCGCGTGTGACACTTTCCGCAAACCCAGGTAATACACGTACCCCGCTCGCACAGGGCCAATTGCGTGTGAAACTTCCCGCAAACCCCAGTAACACACGTACCCGTCTCGCACAGGGCCAATCACATGTGAAACTTCCCGCAAACCCCAGTGATACATGTACCCCGCTCGCACAGGGCCAATCGCGTGTGAAACTTCCCGCGAACCCCAGTAATACACGTACCCCGCTCGCACAGGGCCAATCACGTGTGAAACTTCCCATGAACCCCAGTAATACACATACCCCGCTCACACAGGGCCAATCGCGAGTGAGACTACCCGCGCAGCGGGGTACGTGTATTCGGAGGTATTCAGAGGGGTGCGCTGTGAGTTTTACAGGCGTTTTCAAGGTTGTGAGTCTGTGCGGCATGTACGGGATTTGTGCGCTGTAGATGGCTCACGGGGAGGGGTTGAGGGCGTAACTGGCGCTGCTGCAGTTTCGATGCGCCACTCTGCACCACGGCTGGTTTTGGATGTTAAAATCCATAAAAACGCTGTGCGCGGAAATGGATTTTAGATGTATTCTGTGACACTAGACGTAGCCTTCAACCCTGGCCAGTAGCCACAGACTTTGGCCTAGCTTGCTTTATATTTCAGAACTCTACCAGACCTCTAGCCATAATAACTCTAAACAACTTAGAACAAACATATGGTCTACACAATGGCTTACCTAATTTCTTTCATGGATGTCTCATCTTCTCTGTTCAGTCACTATCGCATCTCTGAAAGATAATGAAATACATTTCATAATAGAAATATAAAGAAGAGTGGTGACATTTATTTTCATAATACTACAGTATGAATACTGAATGTATACCTAGTACTCAACCAATTATGGCTGCACAAATTAATAATTGTGTAGAGGAAAAAAATGTATTGTTGGAGGGAAAAAACCTCCATTCACTTTTCTAAAATATCTAAAACCAAATATTTGCACACAAATTAAATATGATCTCACTTTGCACACAAATCTCTATATGACACACTTACTGAGGATGTTCATATATCAATAAATGCACATTTTATGGCTACATTGGCCATAGAAAACATGGCCCAAAAATTACAATTCTAATGTAAGGGAAAATCCTAACTTTAGTTATTTCTATTTTTTCAGCCTCAATGTAGCAAATAGAACATATAATTAATGTTGCCATCCTACATGAAACTCTAAGAAGGCTAACGACCCCATTCAAGAGTGAGGGTAGCTATTGAAATAGAAACACACATTACATACTGCCTCTAGTTACATTTTTTAAACATTGAACAACAAAACTATACACCCTATGTTTAATAATAGTGGAGATTAACCAAATTACACTTGGAAAAGGGAGTAGTGTGTAAAAGCTGCTTTACAGACAAGAATCACTGCATGGGTACAGTGCCTACACTTAGCACTTGGGTAACTACAAACCTGGTTTTGCATCAGCAAATTCTACATAGAATTGCCCACAATGTCAATAGTGTGTGCACCTCCAAAGGTATTTCTAAACCATATATATAATACAAATAAATATATGCACAAAACCAATGTTTCATTTCTGTACAAACTTTGTTTCATGTTAAAAGAAATGAAATTTGCAGAGTTTTTTATGCAAACTTAACCAGGAAACTGTGACATATAACCTAACTATGTCTTCAGTTTGACAAATACAAATATGAAGATATGGCAACATTGTACCATTATTTTGAGTGCACATATTTAGTTTAGTCATACCATTATTTGAAATAATGGGAAGACAAAAACCGTTCCCTGTGTGTAAATAGATCAACACTCACTACAAGCTGCACTAAGCATCTTAGAAATGTCATTTTTTTTTTGTATTATTGTTTGATCAAAATGTGATTTTACAATACTGAAACTTTGTAGTAAACTACAATAAACATGTCTTTGTGTTTTCTGTTTTGGAGGCTTATTCTTTACTGTTCGCTGTTAACATTTAGTAGATTCGAGTCAATGTGTTCTAGCATTTTTGCAGTTGCTATTTGCCACGTTGTTTTATCTCCCCCAATGAGTCTACACCACCACAATTGGTCTTCTGGCAGTGTGCTGAAACCCGGTATCATTGGCAGATAGCACTGTCTAAGTGCTGCAGTCGCTGTACATGCCATAAGTAAATGTCTTATTGTCTCCTTTGGAGGTTGTGTGTCGTTGGAACAGAATCTGCAGGTGTTTGACTGTGCTTGTCCTCAAACATATCTTATTTCATTTGTTTTGAACAGGTTGAGCCTAGCTCGTAGAATTAGGTTCTGTGCTTGCCTATTTGGAAATTGCTTTATGTAGTTTTACAGTTCATTTCTTTTTACAGTGAAACTTGGTAAATGAGCGATGAGTTTTAATGTCGCGGTATCGTCATTCGTTTTGGCCCAGTCCATATCTTTTATTTTCTTTAGCACTTTACATAGATTTGTGATGAGTTCGTCTTCATCTGAGATGATTGCATCTAATACTTTTTGATTTTGCTTTTGCCAGTTGGTTAGACTATCACAAGTGTTGTTGTTCATTTCTTGTTTAATGATACTGAAGATTTTGTTTTTGCTGTCCATTCTGCATTTGCTGTATAACATGATGGCATTGCAAGTTGCGGCACATTCTAGAGATTGTAAACTTAATTTGCGTCGTATTGCTACCCCAGGAGTCGAATTTGGTAGTTTAAGAACTTTGCGCCAGAAATGTGCTTCTAATTTGCACCAAACCTTCTGTGGAATCATCGGCATGGCTTCTATGCCATATATGATGGTGGGTACGACCTTCATCTTGTAGAAGTTTATTATTGGTTTCAGGGAGAATTTTCCAAATTTCCTGTCAATTTTTTTTGCTTGAGCTGCTAGTTTACTCATTTTTGTATGTAGTTCCCGCTGCATTGTGGTTTCATGGAGGGAACTATCCATGTAGACTCCTAGATATTTAAAGTTTGAGACCAGTTCAATTTTGGTCTTCCCCAAATGCCACTGAAAGTTTTCCTTTCTTGGGTGACATTGAAAAATCATGATTTTTGTTTTATTGATATTGATTTCCAAATGATTGCTGTTGGCGTAGATTAGAAGGGCGTCAAGTTTGCACTGCAGCCCAATTTGGGTCTGGTCAAAAATTGTTAGGTCATCAGCATAAAGTAGGTGTCCGATTTGCGTTTTCCCCAGTGTTGGTGGGAAGACTCGTGTTTGACTTCCCATATTTTGAATGTCGCCGATATAGGTGATAAAGAGTGCTGATGCCAGTGGACAACCCTGTTTGACTCCTCGTGTGGTGTTTA
The DNA here is from genome assembly GCF_040938575.1 of Ambystoma mexicanum. Lineage (NCBI taxonomy): Eukaryota > Metazoa > Chordata > Amphibia > Caudata > Ambystomatidae > Ambystoma > Ambystoma mexicanum. Next base: position 824,874,076 of record NC_090933.1, read on the forward strand.
TTTCGGCTGATAGGTCTCCTTCACGGCTGAGTCTGACTCTTATGGATGTGTCATGATGCAATGCTTGAATTGGCTCTAACAGAGCGTGGGGGCATTTCCATGCTTCAAGTTTGTTCCACAAGAGGGATCTTTCAACTCTGTCAAAGGCTTGAGAGAAGTCAATATAAGCTGCGAACAGACGGTGCTTCTTTTCTAGGGTTTTTGCTTTTAGTATACTGCACACTAGTATATTGCATGTTGTACCTGTGTGTTTCTTGAACCCTGTTTGCATTTCATCATTACATTCTGCAGAGGCCGCCCATCTTTGAAATCTCGTCAAGAGTAATGAGGCGTACACTTTCCCGATGACATCTTGTAGGGTGATCGGTCGAAAGTTGTTGGATCCGTGAGGCTGCCTTTTTTATAAATCGGTACCACGATTGCTTTGGTCCATGATTGTGGCACTGATCTCATTTCAGTGCATCGCTTGAAGATGACGCTTAGCAAGGTAGCCCATTCTTCTGGATGACTTTTTAGTTCTGCATTACTGATGCCATCTGGGCCTGGTGCACGCAAGTTTTTCAATTTTTTGATGATGTCGATAATATCCTCTTTTCTATCTAGGTTCGACCATTGTACAGCTTTTAGTTGTTGCGCCTGTGGTTTTACATTTAAATCAGATTTGAAGACTTTGCTGAAGTGACTTTCCCAATTGTGTTGCCTGATGTTGTTTAAAATTTGATTGTCCTGTGATTGTTCAACGTTATGTATTAAGGACCAGAAATTCCTACTGTTGTTGTTGATAAGCGCTTTTGTTATTTGTTCGGCGTCCTCTTGGTACAGTTTATGTCTATATGATCTTACCCAGGCTTTGTATTTTGTTTTGATACTTTGAATCTCTGATGTACCGTCTGTGGCAATTTGCTTGGAGGCTGTTCGAAGAGCTCTTCTATACTCGCGCCTTTTATCAATTAGAACTTTATTGTATGCGTGTTTAGTATTTCTGTTTGTTGCGTTTCCTTTTCTTTTTGTTGTTTGTATATACGGCAACAGTAAAGGTTGGTAGTCGATGCTGGGGCATGTCGCTGAGGTGGTGATAGCCTTGTATTTTGCTGTGATTTTGAGAATTTCAGCAGTACTTAGTTTGATTCTGGTGCCTTTTCGCGTTTGCCTCAATTTGTGTGTTCATTTGACAGTTTTTGTTGGTTTTGAGGTTCCATGCGGTTTCAAGCAGGTTGTGGTCGCTTGTTGGAGTGTGCCGCACTTTAAAAAGTTGTAGGCAGTGCAACATGGATTTGGATACATAGATATAATCGATCGTGGAGGCCGAGGATGCTCGTTCCCAAGTTGCCATTCTGTCTGTTTCCACGAACACTTCATCCAAGTTGTATAGCTCACGCGAGTCGGTGAACTTTCGCCAAATTGTGCCACGGTGTGCGGACACCTTTTGTAGTTCCGTTGCATTCATACTAGTTGTTTGGGTAACATTTAGATCTCCACATATCAAAATGTTCTCTATGTCATGTTCGGTTCTTACTGCATCAATTGTCCTTTCACAAAGGTCTATGAATTTTTTTGCGATGATTGCAGCTGGGTTCCAGTAAAGATTTATTATAACAATTTTTGGTAAATCTGTCTTATGATTTTCGATGCCTTGCCAGGCAATCTCTACTGCCAAAATTGATTGATTTGCAATTATCGTTTGTACGATGGAGGCTCCAGAACCGTTTCGGCAGGCTATCAGGAGACCTGAAGTTGGACGTCCTTTGGTTCCTCTTGCAGCAGGGGATAGAATGATCTGATATCCTTCTAGTGTGGGGGTTTGCTGAAGCCTAGTTTCCTGTAGACAGATTATGTGAAATTCTCCCAGATTGGGGCCTCCTGGAGCAGTCAGATGTATATGACCTCGCGTATTCCATGAACATAACTTGATGTCATTGATAACTTTTATGGGTTTTCCTGTTTTACTGCTTGTATTTGGGCTTTGCTTGAATTGAGCCATCGGTGTTGAGCCGACTCTTTGCGTGCAGGTTATTTTTGTGGTACCATCTATGATTGGTGTCCGTTTTGGCTTTACCATCTTTTCTTTCTCCGTTGTTTTGTTGTGTACTGAGTCATTCTTGGTTTTATAGTGCTCATTTTTGCTCTTATCGTAATGTGATCTCTGATATTTCTTTGATGTTTCAAGTCCCTTTGTTACTTTGTGGTCTTTCTGAGGATAATCCTCTGTATCTTTTTTGGCATGCGTCTTGTACTTCGTGGTTAAGGGTTTGTTTACCGTGGCGTCAGTCTCTCTAGTTTTAGCTGATTCGATGCGTTCTTCGTTACTGGGTACTGTGAGGTCTTCCACGTAGTAACCAGAATTGTAGATGTCTCTTCTATGTTTTAGAATTTTTTTGAATATCGTTGAGGACGTTAGATGCAGTATTGTGACTGCCCCATGTTGCGTATGCCATGGTTCAACGATTTTCAAGTCGTCTGTGTGAAGTCTCTGTAAATCTTTAATTTGACACAGTATTTTCAACACTGTTCTTCGATTTAAAATAGTCTCTTCTTTGATGCAACTTCGTTGGGTCATTCTAATTGAATATTTTGAAACATTTTTTGTGGGGTATCTCCCATCGTTTTCTTCAGTTTCTGTGTTTCTTGTGTTTGGAGCGTGAGATGCTCGTTTGTGTGGATCGTTCTGTTGTTTATGTCCTGAGCTGGGATCATGTTTGGTATTGTTGTTAGTTTTTCTTACTTCGTGTTCTCGTTTCTTGGGTGTATCTTTGTACACCTTTAGCGTTAGTTTTTTTTCTCCTTGAGGTTCTTGTGTTTTGTTTTGTGTTCGTAGAGTGGTTGTTGACTCGCTGTCCGTTGTTGTTTTCTTTTTTTTAAGGCGTTCTTCTGATTTGTTTCTGATATATTTTGTTTTATTGATGTTCTTACTTTGGATAGTCTCCGTACATCTATCTGCGATATGGATTTGCTTGTGCTCTTTTTCGTTCTCACGGTATGCTGCACACTTTGTTAGACGATTTCGTTTTTGTTCCAGGTTTTCGAAGTCGCGTTCTTGCAGCATTTCCGCATGTTTTTCTTCTGTAGTTGCTGCAGTCTTTTGTTTCGGTGATTGTGTTTGTTCCGCCTTTTGATTGACTGCAACTAATGCTGTCGGTGAATCAATGACTTCATCCGAATATGTGCTCAGGTTCGTTAGGGGATCCGTTAAGTCCAGTTTATCCTTGGAGTTCCGTTCTTTGGTCAGTTTGTTTTTATAGTTTTTTACGTTTTCTGAATTTTCGTTTTCCCTCATTGTGGTGGCCGTTGAGCTATTCGCATTCCTTTTTGGCACTGCGACTGGTGCTCTTATTTCAAGACTTGAGTTTGATTCTTTTTCTATGTTTTGTTTACTGGAGGTATTTTTTGGGACATCCTTTTTAGTGCGGGTTGCAGCTGTTTCTAAATCGTTATTCGGTTTGTCTTTCCGGCCAGTTACCTTGAAAATGCCATATGAGGGGGTTGCAACTCTGATCTCACCTTTGTCTTTGTCGTTTGCTTGATTTAACACCAACATTACTGGTGCCGTCTGTTGTCCCGTGGTCACATTGTTTTTACTGTTAGTTATCTCGTTATTGCTTATTGTGTTTTGCTGGGTTTTTTCTTTGTCAGTTGCTTTTATATCGACTGTTAAGTCAATGATGGTCTCTGTTTGTGTTCCTACTTGATGTGTATTGACTGACTTGCTCAGTCGATTGGACAGTGTTGTTTCATTTGTCATTTCTGTGCAGTTGTTAATCGTCTCATCGATGCGTGGCTCAGTCGTACCTTTGTTGTTTATAGGATTTTCTTTTGCTGTAATGTAGCCTTCCAAGTATACTATTTTCGTCAGAAGCATTGCTAGGATGACTTGTTGAGCTTTTACTGCATCATTCATGGTCTCGTATAGTTTGCAAAAAGGATTGAGTGCAATAGTTATGACGGACATGATTCCTTGTAAGTCCGTTTTTTTCGAGGATGTCTCTTGTACTGCATTTGGCGTTTGTGGGCATGAAGTTCTGCCTGATTGATGTTCAAACTCACTATGACTTCTCCTGGGTGTTCGTGGTTGCTGTGAGCTTCTTGATTCTGTTTGTATTATTTTTTCTGTCGGAAGAATCCATTGGGGTCTGTCTTTTGTTTTATTCACTTGAATGTCGAGTTCCACTATCTTTGGGCGTTTATGTGGTTCTCTTGCATCTGCCACGTGATGACTGGTTGAGCATGGACTGAGATTCTGACTGGATGCAGCAGGTGATGTAGATGCTTCTGACGCAGAGGTCTGGGGCTTGCTTTCTCGTTCTTGTGTTTTGGCCGTGACCGCAGTAGCCTTTTGGTGCTCTTTGGATTCTTTGCTGCCTTGAATCAGTTGTTCGTCGCTCGTCATGCTCTCCTGGTCTACATTGTCTTGGTTAGGTGCGTTTTTTCCATTGGGTATGTCTTCGCCTATATTCTTGGATTGGTTGGCTTTTGACATTTGTCTTATTGCATTCTCATCGCTTTCATTTGTTTTTTCGCCTTCCTCAAGACTAGAATCTGTTGATATGAGCCTTTGAGCTGCGGATTTGTCTGCTTGTGACGAACCTGCTTCAGCTGGGAGGTCCATTCTTCGTTGTTTTGCATGTGGTATGTTTTCGCTTATGGCTGTTAACATATCTGCATCAGAGATTTCCGCGAAGTTTCGTGATTTCTTTAGTAGCTGGAGTTCAAAGAAGTCAGTCAACATACGCATGGTGTTTGTTTTTTTCGATTTCGCGATGTTTGTGCTTTTAATCATGCGCTCTTTCATAGTGTGTGATGCGTTTTTGGTGGATCGATTCACTTTGATTCTTGCATGCATGTTTGATTTGTTATTCTTCTGATTGGTGAATTTATGCGAGCTCGATTGTCCGAGTATGGTTTCACAACAATCTCTGCTTCTTTTTTTCATGTTTCGCGCTGATGTTAGTGCGCTTTCTACTCAGTTCTTCTCTGGTGGAGCGTGTTCCATACAGTTTACACTTTCTTGGAGATCTTCTTCATTGTTTGAGGCGTGTACTAGGACTTTTACTCGTTGATGAGCCCTCGTTGGTGATTGGTCCTGAGTCTGTTTTTCACATTTTTTTCCTTTCTGTTTGCACGATTCAGAGCTCTCTACTTCGGTTGCGAGTCGTGTCTCCTTCATGTGCGCACGATCTTCCTCATCCGACGGCAATTCAGTGGTAACTGGTGACAGTCGAAACTTGGTGGGGCTCGATTGCAACATTTCTTCGGCGTCTTCATTTCGTGGGCATGTGTCTATTTCCTCACTTTGCTCTAGGCTCTCTTCATGCCTGCACTCCGACCCCCCTCCGGGGGTTGACGGTGTGGCTAGCTTAAAAGTGCCGAGTTGTGGGGAAGTTGACGTCTTGCCGTCCTCGCTCTTTTCATTATCCAACTGTTTACGACTTTTGACGCTAGTTGTTGTTTCCTCGTTTGCAGTAATTTCTGTAATTGTGGTGGGAGTGTGCACGGTTTTGTAGTTTTTTTCAAGATTGACTATCAGCGGGCTGGTGTGTTCACAACTCGTTTGCATGAGTGGTGTTAAAGGTGCATTGATGACTTCAGAGGGAGCGTCATTATTCTTTGTTGGTCTATTTGTTTCATTACTTTCAATAGCCACACCGGTTAGGGGCCCTCCCGCTCCTTTCCTCGAGCTACGGAGGCGACGCCCGTCTTCTTCGTCCATGCTTGGAGTAAGCTGATTTTGTGCGCTAGGAACTTAAGTGCGTGTGTTTTAAGTTAATGAACTGCAATGTTAATGATTTCCACAGGGATGGGTGTTGGATTTGGAGCTTGTGGGGCTGGGTTCAAAGAAAGCTTAAGAGATCTTACCGCATGAGTTGAGCTTGTGTTTGTGGATGAGGGCACCGACCCAACCGCGGCCCTACGCCGGACCACGCCAGACCACTTAGACACCACTTCGCACCGTGCGCGCTCCGCGCCGCGGGTGGTGTTTTATAGTTGTTGCAGCTCCTCCTTCAAAACAGTGGCAATGAAGAACAGACTCCGACCACGCCAGACCACTTAGACACCACTTCGTACCGCGCACGCTCCGCGCCGCGGATGGTGTTTTATAGTTGTTGCAGCTCCTCCTTCAAAACAGTGGCAATGAAGAACAGACTCCGACCACGCCAGACCACTTAGACACCACTTCGCACCATGCGCGCTCTGCGCCGCGGATGGTGTTTTATAGTTGTTGCAGCTCCTCCTTCAAAACAGTGGCAATGAAGAACAGACTCCGACCACACCAGAGCACTTAGACACCACTTCGCACCGCGCGCGCTCTGCGCCGCGGATGGTGTTTTATAGTTGTTGCAGCTCCTCCTTCAAAACAGTGGCAATGAAGAACAGACTCCGACCACGCCAGACCACTTAGACACCACTTCGCACCGTGCGCGCTCTGCGCCGCGGCTGGTGTTTTATAGTTGTTGCAGCTCCTCCTTCAAAACAATGGCAATGAAGAACAGACTCCGACCACACCAGACCACTTAGACACCACTTCGCACCGCGCGCGCTCCGCGCCGCGGATGGTGTTTTATAGTTGTTGCAGCTCCTCCTTCAAAACAGTGGCAATGAAGAACAGACTCCGACCACGCCAGACCACTTAGACACCACTTCGCAACGCGCGCTCCGCGCCGCGGATGGTGTTTTATAGTTGTTGCAGCTCCTCCTTCAAAACAGTGGCAATGAAGAACAGACTCCGACCACGCCAGACCACTTAGACACCACTTTGCACCGCCAAATGTCATTTCATTACTTGTGAAATCTATGTGTGTCCTTGTTTTGGCCATTTACACACATGTGAAGTCAATAATGCCATTTCACATTCTTCGAAGAAAAAAAAATAGTATTGTTATTTAATAATTCTATTTGCACAAAACATTGTGGGCAGTGTCAAATCCCTTTTTTTCAATTAAACTAATGTTCACTTTTAAATATGCTAATTAGCTCTAAATTGCCGTTCAAGTACTTCTTTTCAAATTTGCATGCGTCGTTTCTTTTTGCCACCTGCACATATAAGAAGTTAATAACAATTTTGTTTAATGTGCGCTATAAAAATTAATTGATATTTCTTTAAAAAAATGATATCACATTTATTTTCAAAACAAAGTTCACAGTGTAATCCCAGAACTCATTCCAGGACTGTTGTGGAAACTACCACACTTGAAATAAAAGTCATTTAGAGAATCCACCAACTAGTACTTAAAGTAGGCAGTTTTCCTTTTTAATTTGATGGTAATACGTCTTGTAAAGTATGCGTGTGTCCTTATTTTGTACACCTACACACATCAGAAGTAAAAGACAGTATACCTAAATCCTTCCATAAGATTCTAATTAGTAGTCAGATCTAATTTCTTTTTAAATCTGTGAAGTTTTCATATAAATTGCATCTACCTCCTTCTGTGTACTTGTTTCAGATGTAAACAGTTATGGCCATCTATACTCCCCAGCACTCAACATAATGTACATGGAACCACTTATGCAACCCAGTACTTTTAGGGGATACTTGAATATATTACAATATACAGTGTTTCACACAATAAAAAAGAAGTAGAACATTTCAGAATACTGTTTATTTTTTATTCATATTATCTTGACATTCTTATGTATATATGTTTATTTCATAGAGATTACATATTGCTTCATACTAACAAAAAACACATATTAACCTATTCTCTCATTTCAGTCATCCATTTGAATGTTCATATTCACAAAGAGTATACAACATATTCTAAAACGTTGCTTCTAGCAACATTAATTAAGCATTTTTCAAACACTTTGGCAATCTAGCTTGTTGTGTGACTAGAGTCATTGCAGACAAGACAATCTACTCCAATATGTACCCATGTTCTGAAATGTCCACAGTGAATGGATGCTCCCTCATAAAAAAATGTTTTAAAGGTTTTCTTACTAATAGAAACCTGACTATTTACACTATTCATTATCATTGTGTTAATTTTCTTACCATCACCTTTGAAACATAATTAAGAGGTAGTTACTAAAAAGTACTTTTGCAGTGTAGACTGTGAAAAACAACCACAGTCACTGGATTGCATATTATGAAAAGCTTTTTGTTTTGAGATCAGTAACATTCACACTATTCTGATCAGGAACAGAAAGATATAAAAACCTTTCTGAAACATCCTGAGTAATATGGTCTGTCTTGCATTGTGAACACTCATGCTTCCACTCATAAGACATACCTTGACATCAATCTACACTGTTTCTTGCATTAGTTCTTGAAAAAAAAGCATTTCAAATTCTTGACTGTCTTCCTGTGTATTTTGAGAGAAATGTTCTCTTCCTCTCTCAACAGCTACTACATTTTGGATTGAAATTGCTGAATGTGTTTTCTGTGGTCTTTCATCTGCAGATACGTACGGAATTGAAATGTCCACACGGTTAGTCTGCTACTGAAGCTATTTCTTACATAAGTGGTTTCATTTACAACAATATGCACAAAGCTGAATTTGAATAGCGTTCAACTCCTGTTTGATTGCTAAATCTACAGTGAGTGTATGTCATATTTGTATTTGTATGACTTTCCAAAACTGTGAGATTCTCTTGTTTTGTACTCTTAAAATGAACCAATTAATTTCAATGTAGCTTTACAAATTCATTATTTTTTATAAGTGCTTTGCAGATAGAGGTGTAAGGCCAAGGTGAAGAGCATACTGTCCACACAATATATTATATTCTTCAATGAAGGACATGTCAGCTGTCCCTTTTGTTTAATCACTGTTTATTAAAAATAAACATTCAACATTTTGTATCCATGAGAGGACAACATATGACATTCCATCTTTGTACACTGTATGACCAATGTCAATTAGTGCGGCATCTAAAGTCAACCCTTATGATTTATGAATAGTAATTGCAGAGCACCAGGGGTATCCTAAAATAGCCTGAAGTGTACAGAGGTATGAGAAATCAAATGAGGTTAATCTACACGATCAAACTTTACTTGAATGTGTTCAATATTTTTACTGTGAGGAAAAGTGTGAAATGCAACCACTCTTCCCATTGTTCCATTGACTAGACCAATTTCTACATTTAATTTCCTCTTTAAAATTAAAACCGAATCTCGACCTGCTGTTTTAAAAATAAACTGTCTAATTGAATTAATCAAGCCTTTGCTTTTTATCTTACTCTAATGGCATATGATGGCCACCTAGAACATTGCACAATGTTATCTCTATAATGTCTTTCTTCTAAGAGAACAGCATTATAGAGTTGAACATGTCATACTCTCCAAGAGTACACATCAAAGCAACACAGGAAAGTTTCTTTTCCTGAAGAGTCAACATGACATCAGGTGCAGTGAAACCTGCATGAAACATGTAAGAAATCAGTCTCCCTTTTAAGACTTTTTATATTCTCCTGAAGGATACCTATACAAATCTCATTAAGCATATCTGCATACTCCAAGTCTGCAGATTGCCTCATATTAATGATAAGTTCCTGGAATTCAAAACAATCCCAATGGTTAAACTTACCAATGCTACCTATGGTTTTTTGACTATCCTTAGGTAGCAGAATCTTGAAACTGGTTGACCTTTCACAGGAGGTAGTTTTAACAAATCTCTGAAAACAAGGACATGTTTACAACCAAAGCGCCATAGTCTGTCTTCAAGACCTCTTGTATTCCCACCATGCTTACTTCATACACAATAAAGGTTGTTTAACTTTCTTAGAACTTTTCCTACTTTGTGTGCTGCACTTGATAACAGTTTTTGATACTCTATTGTCATGCTCCTGCTAGCATCAACAATCAATGTGAAGTTACACCTCCTATATTGAATGCTGCTAAACCTGTTGGAGCAGTTACAATACATGACAAAGAGCAATCAATTACATTTTGTATTATTGCTCTCAATGCATGAATTAAAAAGTATTTGCCTGGCCTCACATGTCCACTAACGTACATTAAACGTGTTTTGTATTGGAAACAAGAACATTCATGCCTGTCATGTTGTAAATCGTGTAAGAACTTATCTTTGAAACTTACTAATGTATCATAATTTGCATCTGCAAATTTACTTTGTTGCATTGCACGTTCTACTTCTTCTATGGCAAGATCAACATCAGTTTCAATAACTGGCTCAACTAAGACAATTTGACTTCCTACTGCTGAATCTTGGCTGCCTTAAGAAATCTCTTTTGCCAATTCAGCCACCAAATATTCCTCTTGACGTTCTTTTTCCTGTAACTCTAAGTACTGATCAAATTTTGCACATATAATTGACTCTTTTTTAGCAAAAAATATTGTTCAAAAGTTTCAAAACTTCCAAGCTAATCACTCTCTGCACACCATGGGAAGAACAACTGCAAAAGGCAAAAAGGTAAACATAAAATAATTCATGTTTCTCTGCAGTTTGTCAAGTCAGTTTAATGTGGTTGAGGAGTCTTGCCTTTTCATGTCTCACTAGACCAAGAGTACATCCAGGTATATTAAGCCATTCTCTGTCAATGTTTGCTTCAATATTTCGATTTGAATAGTGTTCTGCTTCTTCATACACACAAAGGTTCTCCAGCTTTGCAGACCTATTTGGATAATAGGTATCAATCAAGTTGGTTTTGAGAATCTCTGTGTTATAGGGTACTCTTTCAGCTAACTGCTGAAGTTCACTCACAGGCTTCAGTAACCGATTTCTTGTAGTAGCAACGCCAAGACATAACCATAGTACGTTAATGCTAGGTTCATACAAAGACAAACTATTTAGTTGATGTACAGCTTTGTAGCTCCCAGACTCTCTATGAGAGAGCACCTTTAGACCAAACCTAGATGTTTCTGACTAAGGGCCTCAATACTCGGACGGCGGTAAGGGTTAACGGTCACCGTTAATGGTACCGGTGACCATTAACCCTCACCGCCTTACTACGAGGTCCCTTTGCGGGTTGGAGAATTTAACGCATGCTTTTTGCAGGCGTTAAAAACCAACCCGCAAAGCTACCAAGGAGCTAATAATGGTACCGCAATTTGCAGTGCCGTAATTAGCACCTTCCCCATTCCCATTATGCCCTATGGGGCAAAAATGGGAATGGGGAAGGGCAATGGGGGAAGGGAGAATTACCGCCCCACCAACCTTGGAATAGGGCGCTAATTCCCCTTTCCACCGAGGCGGTGCCAGTATTTTACCGGCATGGACCAAGATGCTAATAGCACCTTGGTCCACCGCCGTCCGTGTAATGAGGCCTTAAGACTTGTGTTCACTGATATGTCTGCCCATACTTCAGCTGCATTGCTCTTTTCAGCTTTTGTCATGTAGGCTGTATCATAACAAGCAACAGTATTTGCATTCCAAAGCGGAGCAATGCCAGGATTGTAATCATTATTGAAATGGCATTCTGTATCTCTTTTTAAATCAAATGTATTCCTCTGTGACTTACCAATAACATGGTGTGGAACAGATGACATTAGACTATTTGTTCTACCAACTGGTGTTGCAGGGATGGAACAAGCAACATATTTTTCTATAAACTCCACCACACAGCCATGGCTTTCTTTACCAAACAGAGGAGCATTTTTAATCCGCAACAGCATATGTATATTTGAAGCCCTGCATTCCTGGTACTCTCACCTTCCTCTTTTATTCTGCCTTTGCTCCCTCTCTCCCCTGCTGATCTGTTCTCTCTTGGCACTGTGCACCTGGCCACCCTCTGTTCTTCGGGCCCAGATACCTGCTCACCCTGCCACCCTCCCGCACTGCCTCTGGGCCACCCCTTGCACTGGGGTCTGTATCTGTACCCATACAGCCCCCTTTTTCTTCCTGCACTTATCAGACCTACCCTGCCTGCTGCCTGAAAACAAGCACTTTCAAATAGCTTGCTGGATTACCACTGTTTGTTGCCTTTATTATTTATTATTGTTATTTATCTGTTTCTCCTCTGCTTCGCACTTTCCACTTCTCTGTCCTTCCATGCACTTTTCTCCTCCCCCTCTCCCATGCACTTACGCGTTCTCAATGCCACTGGGCCTAGTAAGATCGCTGTTTTGTTCTCCCCTGTTCCCCTCCCTTGCCTTGTCACGCTCTGATACACTTGTGCACGGGCGCGATAGAAATAAAATATCAAATCAAATTGTGACAAGGATATTGGTCATTTTTACTTCTAAAATTTCATGTTTTCCATTACCTGTCACAGCATCTCACATGCAAAAACATTTTCAAATCTATTTCCTGTCAGAAGTTTATGAGCAACAGCATAACATAATGTTGAAAATTCACTTTCATACAGTAAGTGAAAAATATATTCAACATTGGTGCGGAATCGGGAATCTTTAGAATACAATCGGGTTCAACGATATTCTGAAAAAGAAATTGGAACCATCCGATCTTCAAATCTGCCCCCTTCTCCAGTAGGAACAAGCAAAGAGAAAAAAAAAAGCTTCTAAAATTTTTACCCAGACACTGATTCGTGTACATTTTGTTGCTTTCATTTGGTATAATTCCAAAATGTTGCCCATGAACTCCCGTGAGTGCAGAGGATGAATAGTGTAATGTTGATACAAGCTATTCCCTTCTGCAACAGTTAGATGTTGGAATTGACCTTTACTGCTCTTGCTTGTTGACTCAACATCAAGCATAGACAAGTCAGACTGCCTTTGTACAAATAATTTTGCTTCAGTAGAAACGCTGAACCGTCTTTCACCTTTCCGATATCTATAAGCTGTTGCCAAATGTTAACATCTTTTGTGGCAATACCATTTACTAAAACAAACAAAGAATCTGCAATGTCATGCTTCACTCCTAGAGTGTAGACATTGGGCAACATTACGACCTTGCCGTTACGCCGTTACAGAAACAAGGGTGCAGGTAAACTTACCACCAATGTTGTTTCCGGACTGGCATATTACAGGTCTGCCTGCATGAGTCGCTGTGCCCGACAGGTCTGACCCTGCCGGACCGGACACGGAAGTACGGGCACTGTTAGCAATGATGCAGGTGCTTCAGTGTCCCCACTCCCATAGAGTTATATGGGACTCTATGGGAATGGGGACTTACATTTTACCAGAGCCTTTTTTTTCGGGCTGCCAGGGTTGTTATCGCACGGTGGCACTGGGAAGTCAGACAACAGGAAATATTTACGGGTCCGGCTGACAACCCGCCGGTAGCACCAGCAGGGTTACCGCTGGACTCGTATTGAGGCCCATTCTCTTGCCAATTGAAAGTTAAATACACAACATTGACACTCACACCTTGCACTAATGGTTTTTAGGCACTTTAGACATCTTTCTTTGCAATCTAACAATACTTTGGAAAGGATGAACAGTTTGCAATGCAATCACTTCAAATATATTATATGTTTGAAGCACAACAGTGATATCAGGCACTGCAATGTCATTCAAATCACTTCTAGGAGGAATGCATTTTCTACTATAAAACTGGATGCAGTGTCTACAAACATATAATGCCTCACTTGTGCAAATCGTTCTTCTACAAACAAATACAGGTAAAGGTCTTATCAAGTATCTTTTGCACTGTGCTTAATGTTCTCCTCAATGCACGCCAGTTGTACTTGAGATTTAAAGACATCAGTGCATCAATAAGACATGTAAACAATGTCAGGTCTTTTGCTAGAAGACAACTCAAACATTGAAATACTTTTTTATAGTGTTGAAAGATCAGAAACTTTGAAAGCAAACTTCACAGTCATCTATTCTCTGCAACATATTGATCAATCTTGGAATATTATCATTTGTGTGCAAAACAAGCATAAATCTCTTTACAAGAAAACCTCCATGCCCAAGTTTGTTTTCTAGGTTTTATTGCAGACTGTGCTAAACATTCTACTTCTCTACCGTCTGTAGTACTTCTTTTTCAAAAATCACGCAATTTAGTACATCATAGCTATGTCCACTTCCATCAACAGCCAGGGTTTCATTCCTTAGTTGAATATAACTCTCTTCATTAAAAAATCTGTCTCTGTGAGATGTGTGTCCACTCTCCGCCAAACACTTCACAATAGTTGTCACATGTAAGTACATGAACCATTTGTATATTTATGTAGAATGGCATGGTGACCTTAATTAACACAAAAATTGACAATGTTCTTTTCATATGAAAGGCTTTTTCTAATTATTGCTTTCTTTTCCAAAAAAACACTTCACTACATATCTAGATTTCACTTCACACTTCTCCAAATATTTGTAAATACTTGAGAGTAGAACATTTTTCTATATATATCTTTATTCCTCTATCTAGAATGTGAAGGTGTTTTTCTTTGTTTTCTCGTAAAAACCTTTTGGGCCTCATAACGACTTAGGCAGAAATTCAGCAGTAAATCTGCCATAAAATTCCCCTAACGAATTATGTTACCACCACTTGGTCAGGAAAAATTTCCACCTGATTACAAGTGGTGGTGGCAGTGTAATTCCCCTTTTATTTTGGGTCCATTGGACCCAATGCAGCTTTTTTGCGGAATTACTGCAGTGGATTCCACTGTGGTAATTCCGCCAAATCTGCCGATTTTTCAGCACTGATGGGACGATTTACCTCCAGGCTTTTCCTGGAGGTAAATCCTCCACTCAAAAGCCAAACCCATAATTTTGCATAGTGGTAAAATTGGTGCGAACTCAGTTACTGCCAATTTTACCACTTTTCCCCTAACTCGTAATGAGGCTGAAGTTTCTTATTACTAACGGTATTGATATATTTTTCATTTTATCATTTTGACTTAAAATATGCTTGGTTCCATTCAATTGATTACATGGCATATCTCCTATATGAATGGGGTCATTTTCAAAAATATTATCACTAACAGGCATGGGTGTATTGTCATTTAAATAGGTTTCTATAGAACTTGAAACATGACAATCAATCAATCTTTACTTTAGTTTACTTTATTCAGTTTATAACATACACCAAGGACCCTAAAGTTTACAGAGGCACGCAAACTGAGACAGAACACACAAAACATAAAAACAGAATGGGTAAATTCCTGAGGAGAGGGAAGAACTCTGTCAAGATACTGTGGTCAGGGGGTCTTAGGTTCGTAGCAGTCATCAGAAAAATATCAACGTTTTCAGCCTCTTTCTAAAAACTGCTGTCAAGCCCATTTCACTATGATCGGGCGGAAGGGCATTCCATGCCCTGGGTGCAGCTATAGCAAACGCACAGTTTGTTTGTTTACATAATATGTACAGAGCTATACAGGCAACGGCAGGTAAAGTTAGACGAAGAAGTTTATCCATCTGATGCTGGTTAAAGATCCCTAGCGAAAAGCCAACTTTTCATTTTTTTTCTGAAGCTCAAGAATGATGGGTCAGATCTCAAGGCTGTGGGTGTGGAGTTTGATAGCTGTGCTGTTGTGACGGGAAAGCTGCTTCCCCCTGCCTCATATAGTTTATATCTAGGGACTTTAAGGCAATGTGAATACACTGTCCTTGTCGGTCGTGAAGATATGTTTTTGGTAAATTTATCCACAAGGTATTTTGGTGCAGAGCTGGCCAGGCATTTGTGGGAGAGGGATAAGACTTTGAGCTGTATTCTGTCATTAATTGACAGCCATTTGGTATTTAGTCTGGCCATTGAGATGTGTTGTGTTCTCGGGATGCTTAATGCAGTTCTGAGAGCGTTATTCTGTAGAATTTATTTTTTTTATTTTTTTTTCTTAATGGAACCAAGATATAGTGCATTCCAATAGTCTTCTTTTGAGAGAACTAAGGCTCTTGCAAGAGTAATTAAGCTGGCGATAGAGAGGAATGGTTGGCACAGGTGGATAAGCTTACAAGTGTATGCTGTCGCCGAAGCAGTCGCATATACTTGCCTTTTTAAATTAAGAGCTGAGTCTAGGTGGAAGCCCAATGTTTTTACCTCTTTAGCAACTTTAATGTCTATACCATTGATGTCAAATGATTGGAATTGGTTGCTTAGTTTGTTGAGTCTGGCTGGAGCTCCTAAGAGCAAGAGCTTGGTCTTTTCATCATTCATACATAGGCTTTGTGAGGCCATCCATGTCTGAATAAAGAATAGATCTTATTCAACAGGGCAGAGTCAGACTCATAATCTCCTAACATAGGAATGAGAATCTGGGTGTCATAGGCATAATTTGTGTAGGTGACACCCAGATTGTCTAGGTCATCAAACAGGCTTTGTAAAGATTTTAAATATTGTCAATGATACACATGAACCTTGCGGAACTCCACAAGTTAGCAGAAAGAGAGAAGACTCTTATGGAGCGATTGTTTAGAAAGGATTGAATCCAAGCCGTTGCCTCAGGAGAGAAGTGGGCGACTGTGGATAGATGCTTGCAAAGTACAATATGGTCGACTAAATCAAATGCGGCAGAGAGGTCTAGTAAAAGGAGGAGAGACAGTTTTCCTTTGTCCTTTAAGTAATCTCTTTGGTTTTTCAAGTCAACTAGTGCAGTTTCTGTGCCATGTTTGTGTCTAAAACCCGATTGGCGGAGCCCCAGAAGATTTTGAGCCTCTAGGTAGGTCTGAATTTGAATGTAAGCAGCTTTATCGAAGACCGTAGTTATTGGTCTATAATTAGTTTGGATATTTGGGTCCAGAGTAGGTTTCTTTAGTAACGGGAGGACCAAGGCATCTTTGAGGTTAATGGGAACCGAGCAGGAGTCAATTGAAGCATTAATTAAAGACATGATGATCGGGGCTAGGTCCCTAGCTGCTTCTTTGATAATGGATGCTGGGCAAGTGTCTCCCTGGCATTTGGAAGGTTTGAGGGAAGTTATAATGTTCTCCACATCCAGGGGATACACCGGGGAGAATTTAAATCTGTAGGTGGTTTAGTAGGGACTGCCAAATATCTTTGGAATGTGGGGGAGCTTGGGATGTTCAGTTCTTTAGCTTCAATTTTATCTTGAAAAAGGGATATTTTGTTAGACAGTGCCATTTGAATATTTGTACACCAAATCTGATCATTGATGCATGTATCAGTTCATGCTGGATTTGCAGGCTGGTGCCTTAAGTTGATTGGTATTGTTGGACCTAAGGAACCTTACACTATGTTTCTCAGACAACACCTCACTCAAGTAAACTGGCATAGATCCAGCAAGGCATTTGTGAGTGATCAAAAGTAGACGATAATGAATCCTGGCCTCCACTGGCGACCAGTGTAAACCAGGTCTAGTGTCTGAGATGTGGTATTTTTGTTTGAGTTTGGTGACAACTCTGACTGCACTGGATTGATTGACTTGGAGGCGGTCGCATTCTGATTTGGGAATGCCTACTAAAAGACAGATGCAGTAGTCTATCGTTGACCCCACAATGGCCCTACATTTAAAAATATGACTTTCCTGCAAACAAACCTTCCTCTTGGCCCATTCATCATGCCTACTCTTCTAAAATAAAAAAAATCTGTAAAACGAAGATCAACTAAAAATCAATAAATAACAGTAGAAAAATGAAGATAGCTGTAATGCTGCTACTCACAATGTCCCTATTCTGTGTATGATAAAGTATCTTGCTTATTGAACCAAACTCACAAGATTACAAACTAAAAAGTATTCAACCCCTTATTCACCCCTTACCAGAGATGCACTTTTAACACTGCTAAAGGCCATGTTGCAACCATTCTATTTCACAGAAGCTTAGACTGGTAATCAAATATATTCCATATGAGAAATGCTCATATGGATGCATGAAAAGTGCCTTGCGTACCTCCGCAGAATCGCGTACCCCTCTCGTGCACGTCAAATCGCGTGGAAAGAGCCTTGCATACCCCCACAAAATCATGTACACCGCTCGCGCCAGCCAAATCGTGTGAAAAATCCCTTGCGTACCCTGTGAAATCGCATAACCCTCTTGCGCCAGCCAAATCGTGTGGAAAGGGCTGCGCGTGTGGTGATGGGTGTTGGGGGGTCCCCTGTGGTGTGGGCTGCCTGCGGGGCATGGTCACAGGTGCTGGGGATCCCCTGTGGTGTGGGCTGCCTGCGAGGCATGGTAACAGGTGTTGGGGGATCCCCTTGGTGTGGGCTGCCAGCGCGGTATGGCCACGGGTGTTGGGGGTCCCCTGTGGTGTGGGCTGCCTGCAGGGCATGGTCACGGTTGTTGGGGTGTCCCCTGTGGTGTGGGCTGCCTGCGGGGCATGGTCACGGGTGCTGGGGGGTCCCCTGTGTTGTGGGCTGCCTGCGGGGTATGGTCAGAAGGAACAACTTTTCTGTGGGCATTGAAGTGGTTGGATTTGGTGTGGTGGTGCATGGAGGTGATCCCGTAGAAGTACTGACCAGGTAGTCTGCAACTGAGTACAACGTTGCACTGAGTGCATTTCACTTTGGTAGCTTTAGCCTTTCGTAAATTCCCAACAGTGGTAAAGAACTGCCACACCCATGATTCTCTGTGGCTGCTAGAGGTAAGCACTTCCTCTATCTCATCTTCTTGGTCCTCTTCAATGTGTTTGGAGGTACTGGGATTTCTTGTTGTGTAGGTCCTCCAGCTGTTGGGGGTGGTGGCTCTTGGGGATGACGGATGGCAATAGATGATGCCATGTTTAAGATAAATCGCTGTTTTGCTACTATTCTTCCAAGTATGTGCTTTGTGCTAGATTGTTAATGGATAATGAGTAAGAATAGGTGTAGGAGCTTTGCAAAGGTACATTTTGAGCTAGAAAGTACCTAAATCAGCATAATATGCAGTCCGAACAGTTCTCAAAGCATGGACACGTTAGCAAAGATCGGACACGTTCGCAAATATGTCAAAATGCTGCACACGCATGCGTGTGTGGTCACATGCCACTGTTTGGAAAAGTGTGCGATGACGCCAGATGTTCGCAGACATCGACGAACACAAAAATGGTGGGAAAAGTTGCAAAAATTGAATAGAAGTGTTAAAAATTATGCTCGAAGGTGGGGAATGGCAGGGTTTAAAGGAGAAACTTTGTAAATTGGACAAACATGTTACTATATTGTGGTATGTATAATATTAGTAAGTTGTAGGAAATTAGCATGCACTGGTAAAAACCCATGAAATTCACTGAAAAAACGTTGTTAAAGGGACGTTATGGTTAGGTTGCACTAATTAAAACCTATGCAATGCAATGAAAAAACGTTAAGGGACATTATTGTTACAAGTAAAACTGAAAACCTCCAGAAATTTGACAATCATGGGAAGCTAAGCAACCATAACTCGCACCACCACCATGCATTGCTAAGACTAACGCCCAGGACATGAAAGATATTACTGGATGGATAGAAGTCCCAGATTCCTACTGTGTCACACCCCCAACATCACTATAGCTGTAAAAATATATTTAAAAATTAAAAATAAAATATATATATATATATATATATATATATATATATATATATATGTATATATATATATATATATATATATATATATATATATATATATATATATATATATATATATATATATATATATATATTACACGGCCTGCAATTAATGTTAAGTTGCTCTTCTCATAGGAAGAGCACTTTGTGGGCGGCTTATAACTTCACTCCCCCTGGATGAATCCTCAACAAACGTTGCAAAGAAAAGTATATGGCCCACTCTGAATGTTTTTGCCAAGTTTGGTGAGGTTTCGTCAAGGATGGGCAAAGTTATAGGGGGGGACCCTACATTTTTTTTCTCCATAGATTGAATGGAAAAGAACTTTGCTCACATCTACCGCTCAAACCGCTGGATGGATTTTACCAAATTTGCGGCCGGAGCAGCAGCTTGGTCCCAAAAGCGTGCTTTTGTAAATTTGGTGAAAATCCATTCAGTAGTTTTTTTGAAAACAGGCAAATGTAGGTCCCTAATAATTAGTGATATCTGGCTCTGCTCCGTGGACTCACTTCCCTGTCCGCTTCGTGGACAGGACTCCGATTGGATAGAGTGGCAATGTAAAGTCCATGGACATATGACGTGCTTGCCGATTGGCTGGAGGGAAGTGTGAGGTGCGTCACATTTTTCCAATGCGCCCGTCATGTTGGATCTGCGGATATCTGCGGATAGCGCAGTGGCGAACAGGGCCGAAAAACAATTTTGGGGAGTGCTGGGGGGAAGAGGGGCTGTAAAGGGTGGAGGAGTGAAAGATGGGTTAAATGATGTATTTGATATGGTGGAAGAAGGCCGTGCTGTGATCACGGTTTCGGCGGACATCATGGTAGTTTGCGGACAGAAGCTCAGGTGAACAACTTGTGTGTGACTGCAGGTAGGATTCATTAGGGTGGGGGAGTGGAATGTAGATGATATGAGGAAGGGTGTAGAAGTGGAGAGGGCTGCAGGTGGCTGGATTATGTGTGTGGGTTGTGGTTGGTGTATAGATTGTTGGGTGCAAGGGTGTGTTATGCTGTGTTCATTGTGACCAGCTATTACAGTCTTGGGTGCATGGGTGGAGGTGATGCACTGAAGAGTCTAGTGGTGTGGCCACTCGTTACAGTACTTTAATGGTATGTGCGGAAATGTGTGGAGGGCCTCAGTTGGCTGGCTTATTGGTCTGAAGAATGTTCTGACTAGTTTCACGTACTTGATTGCTATGTGGACTGAAATAGACAGGGCTTCAAGTGGATGCCTTATGTGGTTGGGTTGTGGCCACTGGGCAGATTGTGGGGTATTTTACGATATTATGATGTATTACTTTTGGGTAGTTAGTAGAGTATTGGGTGGAGAGGGCATGCATTGAAGAGTTTGTGCATTGGCTGCAAGTAGTATAATAGTATGTGTACAAATGTTGAGAGGGTGTGTGGCAGTTGGCTTGGTGGACTGTCTTCAGATTGTTGGGTGTGTGATGTTGTATGTAGTGGGATGTGATTATGGGCAGTTACTATAGTGTTTGGTGTATGTAACCAAGAGTTGTAGAGTCTGGCCGCTGATTGAAGTATTGAAATAGTATGTCTAGAAAAGTGATCAGGGCCTTAGGTGGCTGGTTTATTGGATGTAAGAGTTTTTTTTTTATTGATTCTATGTCCTTGAAAACTATGTGGACAGAAGTGGACAGGGTCTCATGTGGTTGGCTTATGTGTGTGGGTTGTGGCAGTGTATAGATTGTTGGGCGCATGGCTGTTTTATGCTGCGGCGATTGTGACTAGCTACTAGACTCTTGTGTGTCTGGGTGGATGGCATGCATTGAAGAGTCTGTACACTGGTTGTAATTATTGTAATAGTATGTGTATGCAAGTGGACAGGGTGTGTGTTAGGTGGTTTGTTGGAATGTCTCATGATTCTTGGGTGTATGATATAGTATCTAGTGGGAGGTAATTGTGGCCCGATACTATAGTCTTTGGGTGCAAGGCTGGAGGTGATGCAGTGAAAAGTTCAAGAATGTGTCCACTGGTTGAAGTATTGTAATTGTATGTGTCGAAGAGTGGAGAGGACCTTGGGTGGCTTGCTTACTGCACCCAATAGTGTGGTGATTGGTTGTATGTATTGTAATACAATGTGAATAGAAGGGATAAGGTCTCAGGCAGTTGCCTTATATGTGTGGGTTGTGGTGAGTGAACAGATAGTTGGGTGCATGGTTGTATTATGGTGTGATGATTGTGTCAGCTAGTAGAGTCTTGGCTGCATGGCCGTCGTCCATGCACCCAAGAGTCTTTTCAGTGGCTGCAAGTAGTGTAATAGTATGTGTCTAAGTGGATAGGTTGTGTGGCAAGTGGTTTGTTGGAGTGCCCTGCAATGTTTGGGTGTATGATACACTGTGCAGTGTGGGAGTAATGTTATAGTATGTGAAGTGAAGTGGATAGATGTTTGCATGCATGGATGTATTATGCTGTGGTGGTCGTGGCCAGGGCCTAGAATCTTGGGTGCATGGCTAGAGGCCATGCATCCAAGAGTCTTTTTAGTGGCTGCAAGTAGTATAATAGTATGGGTCCAGAAGTGGATGGGTTGTGTGGCAAGTGGTTTGTTGGAGTGGATTGTGTTTTTTGTGTGTATTATAGACTGTGCAGTGGGTGGGAGTAATGTTATACTATGTGAAGTGAAGTGGACAGGGGTTTAGGTGGATGAGTTATGTGTTTTGGTTGTCGCTGTTGGGTATTTCATTGAATTATGCTGTAGTGGTTATGGGCAGTTAGTAGGGTCTTGGGTGTGGAGCCAGCAGTCTGTCCACTGGTTGGATGTATTGTAACAGTATGTGAACTGAAGTGGACAGGGTCTCGGGTGGCTGTGTTATGTTTGTGAGTTTTGGTTAGAGAGTAGATGCTTGCATGCATGATTGTTTTATGTTGTGGTGGTTGTTGCCAGGCCCTAAACTATTGGGTGCATGCTTGGAGGCTGGAGACTGTAGGCCTTACACCCAAGAGTGTAGGGCCTGGCTACAACTATTGCAGTATAATACAGGTATGCACTGAACGTTGTGATACAGGTATATGGTTTGTACTAATATGTGGACAGAATGAAATGTGTGCATTAAAAAGAAGTATGATACCAATCATTGGATGCTTACTGTTTGCATTGTTGAGGCTCTATTCAGTTCTTTGCATGGTATGTGGAAATGTGGATTTTCTTGTGTGTTTATAGTGAATATCACCATTTCTGCACAGCAGTCCAATTCCTGCCTGCCAGGTTGCGAGGTGTTGGGGTACCATTTGGCTGGTGGTGGGCCAGGCCTTGCATCGCAGGGCAAACGTTTTCCATGGAGGGTGCACAGGGTTCGCTAGGTGTTTTTGCGCAATTACGCTAGGGTGTGGATGGGGTTTGCAAGCTGTTTTCATGGGATTACGCGGGGTGCGGACAGGGATCACAGGGTGCTTTCGCGTGAATATGCTGGGGTGCAGATGGGGATCACAGGGTATTTTCATGCGATTACGCTGGGGTGCAGGCGGGGATCGCTGAGTGTTTTCGTGCAATTACGCTGGGGTGCAGACGGGGGTTGGAAGCTGTTTTTGCACGATTACTCTGGGGTGCAGACGGGGATTGTGGGGTGTTTTTGCACGATTACGCTGGGGTGCGGATGGGGGTTGCAAGCTGTTTTCAAGTGATTATGCTGGGGTGCGGATATGGATCGCAGGTTGTTTTTGCATGTTTACGCTGGGATGCAGCTGGGGATTGCAAGGTGTTTTCATGCAATTACGCTGGGGTGTGGATGGGGATCGCGGGGTGTTTCTGCGTGATTTTGCTGGGGGGAGCTGTATGCTGGCCAAGGGTAGCGCAGAGGCTTGAGCCGTGTTAGGCATTTCACTTGCTTTTTACTGTGCATGGCGGCGTTTTGTGGGCATTACTCGCGCAGCTTGCTGTTACTTGCGCTACAGCTACTGATGCCTCTAAGAATCCATGAATACATGTGCCGTGCAAAGATTTTTCTGTGAAACGGCTGGCACACGCTCCTTCTAGGCGCGCGGCCCTTGCACCTTTTATGCGCCGGGCCCAAAATGTGTGATTTTTGTGGCTTGGCCAAGCATTGCTGCTTATACAATTTCACATAATTTCACTAATCTTCACCATATTTTGCAAAGTTACCGATTAGGACCCTCCAGACATTACTGGCTAAATTGTATTTAGACACCCCACCCCTTTCCCCAGATTCCAGCAAAACTCTACATTTGTTTGTGGTTTGGTGGCTTGGTGAAGCGTTGGTCCTTATACAATTCCACACAGTTTCATCAATCTGCACCACATTTTGTATAGTTACCTGTTAAGACCCGAAGGACAATACTTGCTCCATAAAATTTAGACACCCCTTTACCTGGATTACAGCAAAGGTCAGCATTTGTTTGTGGGTTTGTGGCTTGGCGAAGCGTTGCTCCTTATACAATTCCACACCGTTTCACCAATCTGCTCCACATTTTGCATAGATACCTGTTAGGATCCTCAGGACATTACTGGCTACATGACATTTGGACACCCCTTAACCGGATTTTAGCACTTTCACACATGAGACGGTTGCCTGAAATTGGCAAAACATTAATGTGATCGCAGAAGGACCTGTCTCGACACAAGTAACAAGCTCACATTTCAAGGCCATGGGGTGCACAGTTTCCCAAATATGTGCACCTCAATGCACCACAATGCATTGCAATGAACTGCACTATGGTGGGGTGAGGCTACAAGGGGGGGGGGAGCACAGACTGTCCCAGTATGCAGCAGCACACCAACTCTTGCCACACATGCCCATTCTCAGTGCAGTTTACTTCAGGGTGCAAAACACTTAAAGTGATAAGTGAATCAGAATTGGCACCTACAGGATCATTGATTTTCAACAATTTATGAGAGTGTTGTCATTTCTGTCTACAGAAACCCATTCGGAGAACAGGTACCTTTTGCTAGAGTATTTCTAAAACAATAAATTCCCCTCCACACACACACACACACACACTACTATGAACACCTCTCCACTCAGGAGCATTCCCTCAGAAAAAGAACACTTCCATGATCATTGATAAAAGGGCTCTGTCACAAGCTAGTGATCCCTTTCTGCAAGGCAAACCTAAGGCAGCAGGAGACCAGCTCTCGAAGACTTGAAGTTGTTGAGGAACCTGATCTGTGTAGGTGGCAATATGCCTACTCCACCCCTCACCAGTGTACCTCTGCTAACCGTACACCTCGACTGCATTCTTTTACCCTACCCTATCTCCACAGCAACAGTAATTTTGGATACTTGCCCTACAAATAGAAACAAGGCAAAGTCTAGCCTAAAGAAAACAAAAAAACATGACAAAACTATGCATACCTGCTTTTGCAGACACAACTAAGTTTTCCCTATCCCATAGGTGCACAGAATAATACAAAACGGTAACCATCATTTGTGCAGAAGGGATCAGAAGTAGTGTAATGCATGGAGCTCAAGAAGTATTCAACTAATCAGGGACTGTCTGAAGCTGCCATGTAAGGGTGAAGCCCAAACCAGATTAGAAAATTCATCACAGGAAGGAAACACCGAACTGAATACAAATCTGAAAGCAGCCACATCAAATTTATATCATAGATATGTGAGCCCATTCCAGCTGTGGAAGGATTGTGTGTATTTTGTCAAACAGCCCGTTGTGTGTATTTTCTCACTCTGCAGGGCAGGAGACTGAATGGCTGGTCCTTTGGTACTTTTTTGAGGTCTGTTAGCCACTCTTTCCAGTCAGACAAACTTGCAGCAGAAGCTTCCCTGGGAAACAGGAATCCAAAGGCACACTTCACACAAAAGGGCTAACCATGCGCCAGGGTGCTACACACAAAACAGGCATTTTATTCGATTGACAAGGAAAGGTTGTGGAGGTAATATAGAGAGAGGGAGCTCAACATATTTAGAGGAAGGCCAAACTGGATTAGGAAATTCCTTCATTGGAAGGAAACAGCAAACTGAAGTACTGTGTATCCTCATACAAATGTGAAAGCCCTGAAAAGGACTAGAAATTACACTTCATTGCACACTTTACAACATAGATCTATCCAGGAAATGCTCCCTTCCCTTGATACACCTCCTTGGATCATAACGCTCAAAAGTAGGTTTTCATGTCCAAACCCCATCCCCAAAATATTTCATCAAAATGGCTCCAATAACTAATAACCCTTCCCCTGGTACTATTTAGATAAGGTTAGTGGTTGAAAAAGGTAAACAAGTAATCAAAAAAGTAATCATCAGAAGTGGCTTGCTTGAGGGTTGATGGATGGAGTGGAGAAACAGTAACAATACACTCAATTGTGTTAAACATTGGAATATTGAAACAGAAGCCTCTTTTCTATGCACTGTGAATACAAATACAGTAATTTGTGGGTTTCCTTGAAAATGAATACACACCATACAGCAACCGGTTGCTTCGATTTATTCTTAGTGTTGCAATCTACTTTAAAGAAAATATGCTCCACGAGTGGCATTCATCGACATACAATTCAGGAAGCTGATTATAAAACATATTTAACTTATCTGATATACTTCACAGAGTGGACTGGGAAGTATATCACATAAGTTAGGATATATGTCCTACAGGCAGGAGGAGCACCAAGACCGGAGTACAAAACTCTGGTCCAGCATGTGAGTGAGGAAAGGGTCCAGGATCTTGGGAGCTGGGTGGTGATGTGGGGAGGCAACCGGGAGATGATCCCTGTTGCCTCCCCACAATTAAGATGGCCCCGCCCTGGGAAGGGCCTCGGGTGGCTGGAAAAAGCAGCTGTACACGTTGTGTTCTCTCCTGCTTTTCCGGGCACCTGAGTAGCTGAGTGCCCTTCCCAAAATGCAAATGCAAGACATTTTCCTGAAAAAATCCATAATTTATAAGTGGGTTTAGAGGTGATTATACTAAGAATTATCTCCCACGTGAATATTATCTGGACTCTCCCTTCAAATAAAGGTCTATGTCATACTGTCAGACGTTTGTGAAAGCATTGGATGGAAGGCAACATTCTAACAAGAAAAACCGATTTCCGTAAAAATGGGCTAACACGTAAGGCATTGTGCAACTTGCACCTGAAGACCTGATCAACAATAGTGCCCTACAGGAACACATATTTATCAACATGTCCCACTCTCAAACATCTCAAAGCAGGAAATTATCTAGACAAACTGATTGCTAATATATGCAATAGAAAGGTCAACCACAAATTCTCGATTGTGTGTTTCCTATTGTCAATTTCTTAGGTGTTGAAATGTAGGCCCGTCAAAAAAACCAATAGATGGATGTGAAGACATAAAGACAAAAGAGTACAGATAGTGTACCCATATCACTTTAATGTAATGTTAGTTAATATTTGGGTCCCAACCAAGTGTTCTGTGTCCTGTTTCACTCTTCAAGTCTGATAACAGAGAGAAACCTAGCGCTGCAGTGTGAATGTTTGCGCCATAACACATTTTACTGAATGGACAATTTCATATCTCATCCCATTCTTGAAAATCCTTTCGGCTGATCCAAAGGATTCTACACTTTTATTTATTCTATATATGCTAATATTGATCAAGGTGATCCAAACATTTGGCATCAGAATCTTTATTTATGCCTTTTCAGCAATGCAAACACACTCTGCTGTAAAAACATCATCCTGTGACCAGTGATACCTTAAACATCTTGCCTCATAATTTAAACATTGCTTTTTTTACATGAAAAAGAGGGAACTGGTGGTAAATGTGTGGATATCTCTGCTGGTGGCAGAGTTTTGCAGCACACTCTGTGGATCATTTTACACTATATGCTAACTGCTTGTATGGCACCCCCAACGCTTGTACTTCAGCCCTCTCTCCCCTGCTTTTTAACATTTATTTTAAGCCACTCCATGAACTCCTTGAGGCACTGAAAGTTGGGTTTCATTGCTGCGTTGATGATACGTAGCTGTTCTTTAAAATTACCGGCAATGTTTCCAAAGATACGAACACCTTAACCAACATCCTGAACCAGTTCAAGACCAGGATGAATGTCAATTGATCTAGTCTTAACTCCACCAAGATGGAAATTCTCCTGGTTTATCCTTGGTTATCTCCTCCATTCTTATCTTCACTACCCTCTTTCTTCCACTATAGTTCTTACACCCTTCCTTTTCTTATAAAGGTTAAGTCTCGTGGTGTCTGTCTAGACTCCCAATTAGACTTTATGCTTCAAATAAATCACACTGTTAGTTCCACTATCATATGACTTGCTCCTATTCAGAAATATTCACCCCTTTCTCACCCAGGAGCCTCTGACTGTGATTGCCCACACAATAACTTCATTTAAAATGGATTATTGGAACTCACATTGTGCTGGCCTTTCTAAATCATCATGTCATAAACTTCAAATTCTTCTGAAAAACACTGCCAGAACAGTACTGAATCTCCCTACTAAGTCCACCTACATTTAAACTAAACTCATCTGGTGGTAAAAATGTTTCAGCCCACGGCTCAAGGCTTGGAACATTCCAGTTTCCCTCGGAACTGAATCTAAACTGCGTACATTCAGAAAAGGTTTTGAAACTCGTCTCTTTCGTCTAAATGTCTTAGTCTAACTTTCTGGCTACACAGGTATCATTGCCTCAATAGCGCTCTCTTGCCGTTGGGTTTGAGCGCTTGACACATTTTCAATAACATAACGTAGGTGTTGGTGGCACCCTGAATGCATATTTCAACACTCACAAAGCAGAGTGTAATCGTGAAGAGTAAATGAAGGTGAAATCACTCTTCACTTTTATACTATGCTGTGTGAAAAATACAATGCCTGCAAATTCCGCTTTGCTAGTTCCAGTTTATAATGGATTCATATGGAATCCACTTGCTATTCACCTTGTATAAATATAAGGCATATTCCATAGGAATCCTTTGGTTTTATGTCTGCAGGAAAGTCTCACGCTGGCGAAAAGCCAGGTGCCCTTCCAGAAATGCAAAGTAGTGATGCAAACTTTAAGCAAAGTAGAGATGCAAACTTTGCGTTCCTGCCCTCCAATGCACATTTAGGGCCTGATTTGTGGAATGTTTTGCGCTGTGCAAAGTGGCTTTGCACTGGTGCCAACAAACTTGTTGGTTCACAGAGCGGTGAAAAGTGTATTTTTGCAGTGCAAAGTCTTTTGAACCAGTACAAAGTCACTTTGCACCGCGTGAAAAATTCATGAAAAAAAATAAATGTATTTGTGCCTGCAAAAACGGATGTACTACAAATAGAACACTTGCTTCCACCAGGACTTCCTGAACTAGAACATCTCGGCAGCTATAATGTTGGAGACCGGTGCTTTTCATTTGTATAAATTAGTGATAGCTTTGTCAAGGTGCTTCTCAGGAATTAAACCAGTGCTTCTCCCATTTGTTCCAAAGGGACAGATGTTTCATGAATTAGACCTTGATTTTCAATGTTAGCATAATGAGTAGCTTGCCCTAGATTGTTTAAATTCCTACTAAAGTGAAATATCCATGGATTTTCTGGGATATTGGAGACATATAATATGGGGCCAACACAAGCCAATGGATGACTACACAACCTCATATCCTGTTGTTCCTCCAAATAGATTTTTTTTCTTGTAATTCCCGTTTATGTAGTGTGACAAAATCACATATTTTGGGCAGATGGTGGGGCTTCAGGAACCATAGGGGCTGGGTGCCAACACCCACTATGTGATGTAGGTCTGTAGGAGGTAAACAGTGGGTCCCCCAGATTCTCCACCCCAACAGTAGCCAGGGAGATAATAGGCTGGAATCAAAGTCCATGGGACCCCAAGAGCATAGAGATATCAGCCCCGATAGAAAGGATACCTAGGAAAAAAGTATCAAATCCAAGACCAAGACCTGGGTGTTCAGGATGGGTAACAAGGTTCTGAACGAAAGACAGGGAAAGAGATTTTGGGGAGTAGTATTATTAAAATCACCCCCATTTAATTCATTTTCTTCACTTAGATTTCTGAAGACCCATGGACCCATACACAAATAGGATTTTCGGATCACTCGACCCTCCCTGTCTGAAAACACCTCTGATATTTAGCAAAGTGCTCAAGAATCATTTTGCACATTATCAATCTGACCATTTAGAAACAGCAAAGACTATATTCCTGCTTTGTTTCGTTAAACATCATAAACAGCCTGAGTGTACACCAGCAAATGGAACTGTAGCAGTAGTACCTGCAAGAAAGACCCCGACTGTGGGCTTCCACTGTGTGCAATCAGCTACCATGTTGCAGTAGTTTAATGTGAATTATTCTGTTGTTGCAGACAGGAGTTAATAAAGAGGACTATGGGCATCATTATAAGTTAACGCACCGGCCAACTGCAAGTTTGCTGGTGGGAGGGGGGGGGGATTACCTCCAGCTAAAAACGGGTGGTAATTCTGACACCCTACTGGCAAAAATAGCCTGTATTGCCGGCACCAGTAATACAGGTAAAATCCCCACATGGAATCAGATGGGACTCAATGAATGGGGACTTACATCATCACCCTGGCATTTGGAATCGGCAGTAATTACACTGCACTGAGTTTTGGAAACAATGTTACCATTGCAGGTACCTGGCACATTTGCCGCCAGGATACCGGCAAGGTCGTAATGATCCCCCACCTGTTCAATTTGACTGGTTCTAAAGTGACTAGTGGTGTGCCACAAACAACATCACCTATTCCCCTCCTCAGTAGGTATCGCCAGACTGGAAGTTGCCATATGGCACAATAACCAGAAATGGGCATTGTAAAGGAAGTATTGACCAATCATAGGATGAATTATGTTTGCGGCAGGTGGGATGTGTGCACCACAAATCTTTTTGATGGTTTCTCGAATGTTCTCAGGTTTTGGTTCTGTCGGGTCTATAAAGGTGAGGTGCCTGGAGGGCGGATCAAGATTGAGTTGTCAGTTCCCAATAGATGTTAGATGCTGTTTCCTTGGCTTGCAAGGAAATGAATAAATCGACTTCTGTTTTCATCATCTGAAATTGATGAGTGAGCTTGTTTACTCTGACAGTGTGAAGCAGTGGCCTTGACCTGACACGCAAGGCGTGAGCACAGCAGAGCTTGTGGGCTGCTTCCTCCTTAATGCCTGGTGCACAAAAACTAAGCGGTAGGTAGTCCTGTTTTAAACAATCCAGAGAGGTGGTGGGAAGAAGGCTGACTGTAAGTGCTGTGCTTGCATGGCTGCCCAGGTGAGCCTAATGTCTTTCATGGTGGTTAAACAAGATGCAGATTTGCTTCAGGTTCATGCTAATATAAGTTGAAATTCTGTGCAGGGTATCGAGTTTTTCTGTTACCTTTTGCCTGGCTCATTAACATTATACTTGGAGTGATATATTTGTTATGTCCTGACATCGATCTAGCGAAGTATTGGCATTTTTGACATTCTGGTATATCTGGTCTTGTTAGGATCTAGTGAACTCCTGTTAATTCTCGTCCGGTAAAGAAGTATAGGCCTCCTGGCAATTTTGGTCTGGTAATTATATAATGAGAAAATTTCAAAGAAACAATGATTTTACTTTGAATGAGAAAGGGATGTTTGGGTTGCTCAGCTTAAACAGGCTCAGGTGGGGCGAGTTCGGATTGAGTGTCCCAACCCCTTTTCAGGACCACTATGCAATGTCTCTGTTCATTGATCAGCTTCCATCTAAGGACCATATAGAACATGGTGTCATGAGGGGGGATGGGTGTGTGAGTGTGTTGTTTTTTTTTTCAAGAGTGTTTGAACAACTGGCACTAACTATGAGGGTCAGGCATAAGCAAGGGTCAGTCAAGACAGCCACCTGTACCACCCAAAGGCATGTTTCCTAGCTATTGCCACATGCCGTTTCTTATTTGCTCAGTTTCGCTCGAATAGACCCTTCATTTTGGATGGTTGACTGCATTGAGGCATACCCATGTGTCAGCGAAAGGCAAAGTAGGTTCACCTGGTTCGATAATGAATCTGAATGACAGAACACTTCAAATCGAAGGGGGATGAAGATAAACTGAGTGGCCAAATTAATATTTTAAATAACTGGGGAATGGCAGAAAATCATGGACATCCCTGTCAATCAGTCCCTAAATTACACATGAGAAACCAGATGATGAGACTGATTCATTAATGTGTGCTGTAAGAGGATTCAATTCAGCACTACAGCCAAGTCAACGCCTAGTCTACAATACTGAATGAAAACCCTTATTGATATATCTTTATGTCCAGTTCATGCGTTCTGGATGACTACCCCTATATAACACCCCTCTCTCAGAATCCCCCTGACCCCACTGAGCCAAGAAGTAGTTCTGTTTTGCAAGTTAATAGGTTTATTTGAGAAGTAAAGCAATATATATCTATCACACTTTATAATAAATTAATAATTGGATATCACACTTAATCTGGTATGATAAAGATTAACAACGGAGAATCTGGCACTAGCACACTTCTTGATAACCACTAAGGAGTTGACATGAAATGGATAAGATAGCAACAATACTTTTATGGTTTCAAATGGATGCAATGTGGAATGAAATGCAGTACAGAAAATAACTTGATAGGATTTCAGCAAAAGACAATGTAACCACTTTCTTGTACAATTCATCCCCCCTTTTATGCAATGCAAGGAAAGTGAAGGAAGGCATACAGTTCTCAGAATTGCAATCAAATGTGATTCAGTTCACCCCAGCAACTTAGACTACAGAAGTTTACAACCCAGGCAAAATGCTTTGATATGTGCTGGCAATGGAGTGAAAATATGTTAAAATGCTTTTAATTCCCTCTAGAGGTTCAGGGTGAGTGGTATCTAGTTAATATTAGTCCAGGCTCACTCTTGCAATGATTCAGAGATAATTAGCAGGTTAAATGAATTTCTGGCAAATAGAAGGCAAGCAGCAGCAGATTTTTACACGTGAAGAAATTTGCAAATCGCGGCAAAATGTCAAATCGCGGCTAAATTTGTGAATGCGCCGAGCGCGATTACAGAGGAACTACAAGGACTATCACTATCGTTTTGGGGTCCTAAGACAGACTAGGATCTCAGCTTCCAGATGAAAGTTACTGCAAGTCTCTAGCACAAACGGTCGCGGAGATATGAGCGATTTTGTGAAGGTCGTTTTTCAGATTTGAAATTTTAAAGTTCAAAAAGACAAGTGCAGCTTGCAACTAGAAATCACAGGTGACAGCTTTACAAATGATAGGTAACAGTTAGGAGGCAGTTCTACTTAGATTAAAATAGATTGAATTATATTATTTTAACTAGGAGATTGTTTCTGCACAGTTTTCTAGGTACTCACACTATATTCTTGAGTTAATTGGGCCTCGTCATGGATCTGGTCAGGTTTTAAACTGGACTCTGGTCTCTGCACTTCACAGTGATCTGGGTCTGCTCTCTCTGGTTCTGCTAACAGGTCAGCTCTACTCTGCTGGTCTGGGTCTCTAGTTCTGGATAGATTGAAGTCTCTAGGTTGGCTCTCTGGAGGTTTGATGGAGGTAAGGTATGGAATTTTGGCAGAGCTTCCAGCTGCAAATGGAAATGAATGTCCCTATCTGTCCTGTCTGTCTGCTTTTATGTGTTTTCAAAATGGTTGTGTGTGCAGCATCAATAGACCCTACCCCTCTCCACTTATCATTGGCCAAGCTTTCATTTCTCCCCTGATTGGGGGAGCTAAGTTGTGTCAGAGTGATGTCATTTTACAGCCTGCAGAAAGTCCACTCCTCCTGTCAACTTGCACACAAATCTAGATTTGAACCAAATACATATTTGCAGAGGTACATATTGTTTTAAAATTACACGCACCCCTCACATATCACAGGAGGTATACCCTGTTCAAACTCTGCTCTTCCTGGGAGCTTGCATTCAGAAATGGCAATATTTTGCACTTTTTAACTGGTTTGCAATACCGGACATTACCCCAAATTTACACACATGTGCGCAAGGAGTATGGACATTAATTGATGAAGTGTCAGATTTTTCACATGCACACATTTTGAGTAATATCCTCTTTTCCGCTAAAACCCCCCTGAACATGCCACCGGTTCTAAAAACCTCTTAAAATGTGGGCAGAAAAATCACAAGAATTATGGTATCATTTATAAAATTTTCACATGTCCGTACTATGAGTTATTCATCTTTTTAGAGTTATGTTCTGGCCCCAAAGGGGTGTGGTTTTCCTCCAGCACAAGGTTGAATTTCTGGTTTTTCCAGTTCTGCCAAGCCAGCTTGCTCTCACAGGCAGTGCCCCTCCCCTTTGCTTCAGGAGGAAGCTACTTTTACGACATCTGCAATAAACCATCTGCCTGGGTCAGGACAGGGCTTTGTTCAGAGCTCCTGTATTCTGTGGGGCTCCTCTTATTTCAATTATCAGAGAGATGGCATATCCTTAGTGTGGCCAGCAAAAGGCAGATAGGCCTGGGAACACAGCTGTGACTCAAGTTTCACTCCTGATGGGGGGTAGTTGCCAGAATCCAGTTCCTTAAGCCAAGTTTCAGATAAAATGTCACTTTTTGTTCCCCAGTTTCTGCATTCAAATAAAACTAAACATTTTTACATATGCAGCTAGAATGCTGATTCTAAGTTTAAAACTATGACATTTAAACAATTTCAACCTATGTGACACTCAAAAGTAGGTCACTCAGTCAATTTGAACATTTAGATTTG
This sequence comes from Ambystoma mexicanum, assembly GCF_040938575.1. Taxonomy (NCBI): domain Eukaryota; kingdom Metazoa; phylum Chordata; class Amphibia; order Caudata; family Ambystomatidae; genus Ambystoma; species Ambystoma mexicanum. The sequence goes on from NC_090933.1 coordinate 824,907,942, forward strand.
TAGTGTCTTTCAGTCCAAATTTACTTAAACTGCTGAAATCCACAGCTCAGCCAGTCTTGTTATACACCTTCAAGTCACTTCAGAATATAACTTTACATTGGATCCACCTCTCAGTAAGTCTTTCTTTGGCTTGCTTTGGGTTCATTTATTCAGTTTTCTACAAAATCTGGTGGTTTTAAAACGCCGGATTTTGGATAGTGGTGAGTACTGGTACTGCACCCCTTTTTGGGATTTAAGAAAATGAATTCCCAACAGTTATGGCTTTGCTTTTGGCAATCAGCATTGCCATTCCCAATGGTTTCAGACTACTGTGTGGGTAGTCCAATGGTGGTTTTAGGCAGTGTCCTTCTGTGCCCATAACATCGGCAAAAATGGGTGGCAGCCTATTCTTCATGCATGTCCCTGTGCATTTTCTGGGAAGCTCTGGCCATCATGATGTTTTCCATGTCAGTATTGCACAGTTTTGAGGTAGGGCTCGGATGCATGGGTAAATACATCCCACAAGCCCCCCTCGTGCGATGGCCATTCGGTTTCACTGATGGGACTCGCAAGACCTGGGATGTTTCTTCATCTTCTTCCAATAGATGGCACAGTTCAGCATCTTTTCTCCATCCGGTCGGATCGATCGGTTCTCCTCGCCGGTCCTGATGGGAATATTGGGCGGTACCCCGGGCCCATTGCGTCTCTGCTCCCGGTCTCCGGATCGTCCTCCTTGGTCATTCTCCATGGTTTCATCTCTCCTAGGACGACAAAGGAAGAGCGGCAATACCTATTCCTGGACATTTCTTCCCCCACTGTTGAGATAGTGGGGCAGCATATGCATTTCATCATAACAAAACATTACATTCTTATTTTGAAAAAAAAACAGTATAACTAAGAGACAGTTTCATGCAAATCACAATATTTTAGAAACTAGATGTGGTATGTTTTATGGTTGGAACTGAATTAATCTGAGACAGTACCCGCTAGGATTCCAGAGGATTCCTCCAGTTGTTGCAGAGTGTGCCTGGGATGGCAACATTTCAAATGGTTTATGTGGACCCACTTGTCTTCCCCCTCTGCCGAACCGCCTTTGGGGATGCGGATCTTGTAGGCCACAGGGGAGATCTTGTCGATGATCTCAAAGGGTCCCTTCCATGTAGGCAAAAATTTGCGCTGCTTGGCCTGGTTCCTTTGGAAGTTGTATAGATAGACCCGGTCCCCCATCTGATATTCCTTCCTGGAAGTTTTCAGGTCATAGTGGGTCTTCATGCTATCAGCTGATCTTTCTAGATTCCGCTGAGCATAAGCAAAAGCATGTTGGAGGTGTTTCCCTAAATTCTCCACATACTCATGAGTAGTGGAGGCATTAATCAGTGTCTGCTCTTGGGTCCTGTAGAGCAAATGCTGAGGAAGCACCATCTTGCGCCCAGTCATCAACTCAAATGGTGACATTTTGGTTGCAGATGAAGGGGTAGATCTGATGGCCATTAGGACCAGAGGTAATCGGATATCCCAACTTGGCCCAGAATCTGCCACAAACTTCTTTAATATGCTCACAATGGTTCGGTTATATCTCTCTACTGCCCCAGAAGAAGCTGGCCTGTAAGCAATGTGTAGCTTTCTCTTGACCCCCAGTATCTCCCACATCTTTGTCATTACTTCACTGGTGAAGTGGCTACCTCTGTCTGACTCAATCCTTTGAGGTAGACCAAAACGGGAAAAGATGTGGTTAATCATCAAGGCAGCTGCAGTTTCTGCCTTGCAATTTGGGGCTGGGAGACATTCCACCCACTTGGTAAACAAGCATGTCACAGTCAACATGTACTTATTCCCCCTAGCAGAGCGAATCACGGGGCCTACAAAGTCGATTTGTAAATCTGACCATGGCAGTGTCATCTCCCTCTTTTGGAGAGGCACACGATGCGTGAGGGATGATGGCTGAAATTGTGCACACACAAGACACCCCTTCAAGTATTGGTCGAGGTCCTGCCCCATGTGTGGCCAGTATGCAACCTCTCTTAAGATTTCCAATGTTGTGTGAAGCCCCCTATGACCGGCGGTGGCCGCATCATGGGCGTGACTTAACATCAGGCTTCGGAATGAGGTAGGAACCACCCACTGATCGTGGCCAGCTTTGGATTTCCTTACCAACAAACCGTCTTGGATTCGGAACATTTTTGGACATTTCATCAACACTCTTAGGTCCTCTTTCCCAATGTAATCGGTATCCGTCAGGGGAAAGTTCTCAGGGTCCTCAATGTGCTGGTAAAATTTACCAATTATTGGATCCCCCTTTTGAGCTGTAATCAAATCAGCATCAGGGGTCTCCTTACTCCATTGTGCAATTGAAAGGTTGTTGTGAGCATTTGTCTGGGACCTAGTGATAGCAGTGACCTGGATTTCCCCCAACAGGGACTCAATCTCAATTAGATCCCCTTGGATGGCCCCAGTTTTGGCCTGCTGATCAGCTAAGTCATTTCCAGTTTTGTCTGGTCCCTCTACTTTGGAATGACCCTTGATCTTTTTCCAATAGATGGTCATCTCATTCGAGGTGACCAGATCATCAATGTTTTGGATCAACTTCCCAGGTTTCAAGGGTTTGTTGTTAGCACATAACATGCCTCTGGCTTTCCAATTAACCAGGTGCTCCACGAACCCGTTCCGTACATAATCCGAATCTGTGATTATGACCAGTTCCTGGAGTTGATGCTGGACAGCAGTGAGGATGGCTTGATGCACAGCCATCAATTCTGCCACCTGACTACTTCGGGGACCAATTTTGTATCCAGCGGAGGGTTCTGGGGACTCATTCACCCATGCATTCCCTACGCCAGCCACCAGTTCTTTCTCCCCGTCGTTGTCAACATGGTAAGAGCATCCATCCACATAGACAGTGGGCATTCCCTCACACTTGTCCTCTTCAAAGACTTTGTGTGGGGAATTAAGGTATGCCTCCGTGTTGTCCTTTATTTTTAGACTTTCGTCCTCGAGACAGTTTTCTCTGGCACAATCATGCAAGTCAGCCAGACCTTGCGCGAGGGGACTCTTCTTGTTTTGGCCATATCGGACCTCCACAGGAAAGCCTTGCATTGACAGAATCCAGGAAGTAATTCGGGAATTACTCACATTTCCGGTCCGGATTCTATCACTTTGGAGATATTGCAGAGGCTGGTGTGAGTCTCCACTATGATGTGTTCCCCCTGGATAAACGGGCGGTAATTCTTCAATGCCCACACCGTTGCCAGGAGTGCCTTCTCACAATCGTTGAATTTTTCCTCCACAGAGGATAAAGTTTTGCTCGCATAGGAGATTACTTTATTGACCTTGTCATGCTTTTGGTTTAATACTGCCGTCAAGCACGTATTAGAGAACCCCGTCTCCAGGAAGAACTCCTTGTTTCTGACAGGGTAAGCTAGGCAAGGCGCTTGTGAGAGGCTTCTCTTGAGTTGTCTTACTGCCTCGGCTTGTTCTGGACCCCATTCCCACTTGACCCCCCCCTTCAGGAGATGAATCAGGGGTCTGGTGATCTCTGCGTATCCCTCAATGAACTTTCTGCTGTAATTAGTCAGTCCAAGGAGGCTCCTAGTTCCCGCAGAGTTGTGGGGTCTTTCAGTTTCTGAAGTGCTTCCACTTTCTTTTCCTGGGGACAGAGACCCTGAGGAGTAATCTCATGCCCCAAGAAATTAACACGGGTTCTACACCACTGTGCTTTCTGAAAGGAAGGTTTTGCTCCGGCGGCCCTCAACTGCGTCAGAACATAACGGATCTCCGCTATGTGTTCCTCCACAGATTAACTTTTGATGAGGACATCATCTACATAAGCCAGGTTACCCCTCGCACCCAGGTCGGGCATGGCCTTATGTAGGAAAATATTGAACTCATTACCGGAGTTAAGGTATCCGAAGGGAGTCCGGGTCCATGTGTATTGCTGGCCCCCAAAGGTAAAAGCCAGTTTGTATTGGTCCTGCCTACTGACAGGCACGGTCCAGTATCCATTTGTCAGGTCTATTGCAGTGAATACCTGTGACCCCTGGATCTGGGCCAGCCCTTGGTCAATGTAGTTTTACAAAGGTAGCGGGCGCCCCTCTCTCGCAAGAACAGACATGATAACCTGTTCAGTGGTTATTAACCACTTGAGAGTTCGCAGCCACTGCTTTTACTCACTGTGCCTTTCACAGATGGGAAATATCCATTTGCATATCAGTCTTTGTCCTGCCCAGGGGCAGTCCAGCACCGAAATACAATGGCAACTCCAATCTGAACGAGAGTACCACCAGCAACCCCATACACGTGTTTCACCCTTGTTGGGGATCATCAGTGAGGTGAAGCTGATGCCTCTCTAAGCACAGTGAGAGGGAGACCACGTCTGGTTGCCCCCAGGAGACCTAGGGTTACCAATCCCAGGTTCCTTAAAAAATAGTTTTACAAAGGTAGCGGGCGCCCCTCTCTCGCAAGAACAGACATGATAACCTGTTCAGTGGTTATTAACCACTTGAGAGTTCGCAGCCACTGCTTTTACTCACTGTGCCTTTCACAGATGGGAAATATCCATTTGCATATCAGTCTTTGTCCTGCCCAGGGGCAGTCCAGCACCGAAATACAATGGCAACTCCAATCTGAACGAGAGTACCACCAGCAACCCCATACACGTGTTTCACCCTTGTTGGGGATCATCAGTGAGGTGAAGCTGATGCCTCTCTAAGCACAGTGAGAGGGAGACCACGTCTGGTTGCCCCCAGGAGACCTAGGGTTACCAATCCCAGGTTCCTTAAAAAATAGTTTTACAAAGGTAGCGGGCGCCCCTCTCTCGCAAGAACAGACATGATAACCTGTTCAGTGGTTATTAACCACTTGAGAGTTCGCAGCCACTGCTTTTACTCACTGTGCCTTTCACAGATGGGAAATATCCATTTGCATATCAGTCTTTGTCCTGCCCAGGGGCAGTCCAGCACCGAAATACAATGGCAACTCCAATCTGAACGAGAGTACCACCAGCAACCCCATACACGTGTTTCACCCTTGTTGGGGATCATCAGTGAGGTGAAGCTGATGCCTCTCTAAGCACAGTGAGAGGGAGACCACGTCTGGTGGGCCCCCAGGAGACCTAGGGTTACCAATCCCAGGTTCCTTAAAAAATAGTTTTACAAAGGTAGTGGGCGCCCCTCTCTAGCAAGAACAGACATGATAACCTGTTCAGTGGTTATTAACCACTTGAGAGTCCGCAGCCACTGCTTTTACTCACTGTGCCTTTCACAGATGGGAAATATCCATTTGCATATCAGTCTTTGTCCTGCCCAGGGGCAGTCCAGCACCGAAATACAATGGCAACTCCAATCTGAACGAGAGTACCACCAGCAACCCCATACACGTGTTTCACCCTTGTTGGGGATCATCAGTGAGGTGAAGCTGATGCCTCTCTAAGCACAGTGAGAGGGAGACCACGTCTGGTTGCCCCCAGGAGACCTAGGGTTACCAATCCCAGGTTCCTTAAAAAATAGTTTTACAAAGGTAGCGGGCGCCCCTCTCTCGCAAGAACAGACATGATAACCTGTTCAGTGGTTATTAACCACTTGAGAGTTCGCAGCCACTGCTTTTACTCACTGTGCCTTTCACAGATCGGAAATATCCATTTGCATATCAGTCTTTGTCCTGCCCAGGGGCAGTCCAGCACCGAAATACAATGGCAACTCCAATCTGAACGAGAGTACCACCAGCAACCCCATACACGTGTTTCACCCTTGTTGGGGATCATCAGTGAGGTGAAGCTGATGCCTCTCTAAGCACAGTGAGAGGGAGACCACATCTGGTTGCCCCCAGGAGACCTAGGGTTACCAATCCCAGGTTCCTTAAAAAATAGTTTTACAAAGGTAGCGGGCGCCCCTCTCTCGCAAGAACAGACATGATAACCTGTTCAGTGGTTATTAACCACTTGAGAGTTCGCAGCCACTGCTTTTACTCACTGTGCCTTTCACAGATGGGAAATAACCATTTGCATATCAGTCTTTGTCCTGCCCAGGGGCAGTCCAGCACCGAAATACAATGGCAACTCCAATCTGAACGAGAGTACCACCAGCAACCCCATACACGTGTTTCACCCTTGTTGGGGATCATCAGTGAGGTGAAGATGATGCCTCTCTAAGCACAGTGAGAGGGAGACCACGTCTGGTTGCCCCCAGGAGACCTAGGGTTACCAATCCCAGGTTCCTTAAAAAATAGTTTTACAAAGGTAGCGGGCGCCCCTCTCTCGCAAGAACAGACATGATAACCTGTTCAGTGGTTATTAACCACTTGAGAGTTCGCAGCCACTGCTTTTACTCACTGTGCCTTTCACAGATGGAAAATATCCATTTGCATATCAGTCTTCGTCCTGCCCAGGGGCAGTCCAGCACCGAAATACAATGGCAACTCCAATCTGAACGAGAGTACCACCAGCAACCCCATACACGTGTTTCACCCTTGTTGGGGATCATCAGTGAGGTGAAGCTGATGCCTCTCTAAGCACAGTGAGAGGGAGACCACGTCTGGTTGCCCCCAGGAGACCTAGGGTTACCAATCCCAGGTTCCTTAAAAAATAGTTTTACAAAGGTAGCGGGCGCCCTCTCACTGTGCTTAGAGAGGCATCAGCTTCACCTCACTGATGATCCCCAACAAGGGTGAAACACGTGTATGGGGTTGCTGGTGGTACTCTCGTTCAGCTTGGAGTTGCCATTGCATTTCGGTGCTGGACTGCCCCTGGGCAGGACAAAGACTGATATGCAAATGGATATTTCCCATCTGTGAAAGGCACAGTGAGTAAAAGCAGTGGCTGCGAACTCTCAAGTGGTTAATAACCACTGAACAGGTTATCAAGTCTGTTCTTTCGAGAGAGGGGCGCCCGCTACCGTTGTAAAACTTGGTCAATGTAGGGCAGAGGCCATCGGGAAGTATGGACCCGTTTGTTGAGCTCCCTGAGGTCGGCGCAGAGTCTCCACTGGCCGTTTGGTTTCAATATTCCCAGCACCGGATTATTGAAGGTGCTGTGGATGGGACGGATTATTCCCCTGGACTCAAGGTTCTTAATTATTTCAGTAAGGGACTCCATGGATGCGAGAGGCAAACGATATTGCTTCACAAACACTGGAGTCATGCCAGGGTCCGTGGGGATTGTTGTTGTGTGGATGTCGGTGCGACCACAGTCATATGAGTCTACCGCAAAGAGATCTTGGAAATCCAAGAAAACTTGTTTCAACTTTTGCTTTTGTTCCAGAGTCACACAGGCATCAGCTAGGTTGACTCTCTCTTCCACCATCTGCCTGAAGCCTGGAAAGACTTCTGGTTTGGCTATTTCAGCGGCCTCCTCCAGCTGGGTGGAGAAGTCCCTGGTCAGAGTGCTGATTTGGACTGGAGGCTTCAGGTGGGAAAGGCAGCCCTCATGGACCTGGAAAATCACCTCATCCCTCCTGAAGTCACAAGTCACATCTTCCTTACCATAAGGGCAGGAAGTGTACACCAGGAAGTTCCCCCCATGCCGGGTAAAAATCCTGTCTGATGTTGTATTGTCCTCACTGTCACTGTCAAAACAGTCCTTGGGGATTGGTCCTAACAGTTCATTTACTAAGTCGATGGAAAAATGTCGGTCATCAACCGCCATTCCAATAATGGTGCCTGCGGCTAGAGTAATACTCTTTAAGTCGCTGTTATCCACCTCTATTAGAATGGTGTCATGTTCTATGTTGACAAATGGAGTTGGGTTTACCCCCAACCCTTGCTGTTGGAGAGAAGCGTTTAGATGTATGTAAGCATCAGGGTTTTTCAAATGTTGTCCTCTTTTAACTTTCACTTCCAGGGAGAATTGTCGGGTCCTTTCTGGGATGGTGACTTCCTCTTTGATCTGAATTTCAACTACATAAGGTAGCAATTGAGCTGACCTAAATGCTTTTTCTGGATCATCAAAGCCCATGGGATTATCCGCTAATCGGGACCAAGCTTTGAAGTTTATTAGGTCCAAACTAATGGCAAAGCGATTGAGAATGTCACTGCCTAAGTAAAAGGCGGCAGGGACGTCTCGCACGACCCAACAATTGTGGACTATGCTCTTGTTGCCAATGGAGATTTTGAGCATAAACCTGCTTGGCAGGAGATGTTTGGAATTAGGCGCTTCCAGGTCCATTTCCCATTTGTCTATCAGTTTGAATGTGGGAATGGCTGGATCTTTTGGGAGTTGGCGGAACATGGCTTCGCTGATGAAGCTCTTACCGTTGTTCACACACACTTGAGCGAGAACAGAGTCCTTCCCATCATTTAACTGAACAGGGATGAACAACTGCTCTCCAATTTGCTGAATATCAGCCAGGCTCTGAGCTGATTTCAGATCTTTCTGGACTATTGGAGTGGGAGTTTCTGATTGTGGATTAGTATAGAATCTCAGAGTGTTTCCTTCCAGCGTGGAGTACCACTTTAGACTGGAAGGCAGGTTGATTTTCAGAAATAGAGAGGACCCTCCATCACCAGTCTTTTGTCCTACTGCTATTACTGTCACGTCTGGAATTTGGCTATTCTGGAAGTGAAATTCTACTTTTTGTTCAACCATGTGGCAGGTGCCGTTTAAACTAACATGGTTGACACTCCGTTTTAATTTTATTGGTCGGCTAGTCTGGGTCCAGAGGACCTTGTTTACACAATCTATTAGGGGTGACAACCTTCTCAGGAGGTCATTCCCTAGTAAACAAGGGGTGCCCTCTGGGGTCACAACTATGACCGGGTGTTTCAACTTGTGTCGCCCAATTTTAATGTCCAAATCTGCCGTCCCCTCGACGGGAATTTCCTTCCCGTCAAAGTTCTGCAATTGTCCAGGAAGAGAGGTGAGAGGAATTTGGTAATTCTCTCCCCTTCCTGCATTCAGTTCATCAAAGGCCCTTCTGGACCGAAGGGTAGCTTGAGATCCCGTGTCCACCAGCGCTAAAATTGTACCCTGCCCCTGTACTTGTACGGGGGCATAGTATCTTCCCTCCTTCTCCTCAAGGGGGCACAGATAATGCACATTTTTGGACAACTGGTGGGCTAACTTTCTGGTTTTGGACATCGCTAGCGAAGAGATTTGGGCAGAATTCTGTGGAGAGCCTTGGGAATCTGAAAGAAAAAGTTGGCAACTGGAGATCAGAGCCATTGTGGGTTCCCCTGGCTCCGGTTTTAGGCCGCCCCCCCTTTTTGGAGGCAGTCACCAGGATGGGTTTGAACCAGGGGATTTTCTTGCTGTTGGTTCTGGGATGAGATGGTGGGCGGCGGTAGCTCAGTCTCCACATCTCCCCAGTCTGGATTTGCATCCCTAGGGACCCATTTTTCTTTGGGAGGAGTTCCCCCCTCTCTGAAGGAGAAGATCCTTTTCCCAGGATCCTCTGAGGATCCCTCCCCCTCAAATTGGAAGATCTGTACCTCCTCCTCAAACTGAGTCTGTTTGGGTCTTTTGTTTCTCCTACCCCCCCTCTGCTCCTTAGGAGGCAGACTTTCAGGGCCAAGAGATTTTGTTTCCGGTTCCTGGGTTTCCAGGGGCTGTTTACAAGTGAGGAAGGAAGCTTCCTCCAAGGCTTTACACCCCCCTTCCCCTTGTGCCTCCTCCCTGGGAACCGGTGAGTTATCGGGGTGCTGCCCCCGTCATTGTTCTGGAGCACCAGGTCCAGAGTTGGGTGCGTTCTGCGCCGGCATGCCGATCTGAGGGTTCTGCTGAGCCCTCAGTATTTGACCCAGATCCCGTGCCATATTTTGGACCTGGCGCTCTAACTGGGAAACCCGCTCAGGCTGATACGGGGCCCTGTTTTCTCCCCTGGGCTGATCCCGGGAAGGGTAGCTATCCCTTCGCTGGTAGTACCCCTGGTTGGGAAGATTTGGGTACCCCTCCACCCTTGGCCTCCCCTCTCCCGGATTAGGTTGTCTGGGCTCAGGGAATTGGGGAAAGAAGGGTGGAGGATTTTGGGGCTGGAAATTGGGTGGATACCTGGGGAAAAAGTTCTGCCCAGGATTCGGAGAATTTCTGCCCTCCGGTGGGAAGTTAGGAGGAAAGTTCCCTGGGTTAGGTTCTTGGCTGGATCTCCCCCCTTGGGCTGGAGGAGTCCACACATAACCCAGGATGGGTCTGTTTCCCTTGTAACGGGGGCTTACATAATCAGGAGAGCGAGGGACCCCATTTGTGGGGCTGCCTCCCTGGCTCCCTGTCTGTGACTGGCCCGAGGACCTTCTGGGCCTAGCATTATTAGGTGCAGGTAGGTTTTTAAGCCCCCCCATCTCCAAATCCAAAACGGGGGTGACCTTTACCTCTGCCACCTTGGCAGCAGCAGGGGTGCTGTTGGCTTTGGGGTTTTTCTGAGCATTATTTTTGCTATCTACCGGTTTCTGCACCTCATAGATCCGGGTAGCCTGTTCAAGGACCCAGTCTAAAGATCTTTTCTCGTGAAAATCCCTCACAAGCTGGGTCATTATGTATTTGAGCAAGGCATGAAAAAATGTATTTATGAATTCTCTACTGTCTGTGCGCACCCTTCTGGTGGTCTGCGCAAAAGCACGTTTCAGTTCTTGCACAAATTCTTGTGGGGCCTGATCCTCCCCACATTGCAAATTGTAGGCTGCCTTGCGAGCCTCTCGAGGATTTCTATGAATGGAAAAATGTTTCAAGATGGCCGCCTTATAGGTGGACCATCTTAAATGATTTTGGTCCTCCAGCCCCGCAAAGAAACTGGAGTATTCCGGGGAGAAGGTCCACTTTACATATTGAATACAGCTTTGGCTGTCCTTCAAATGGAAAGTCTCCATCATTTGCTCAAACAACTCTAAGTGCTCCCAAACAGAATACTTAGCGTTCTTATGGTAAGGCGTGATGACGCTCCTGATCGCCTTAATCTGCTTTAAGGGGTCCTTAAGCAAGGCCCTTTTTGCCTTATTGGCCGTTTTGGTTCGGGTAACCCTTGTCCATTCATCCTCTGACTCAGAGGCACTGCTTCCAGAGGTTCCTGTCTGCTCTTCCAGGTTTTCCCGGATTCTGCGAGCCTGGGAATGGCTGGCAGAATGTGGGGACCTGGTCTCCTGTGTCCTGCGCAGTTCAGAGGAGTCTTCAGATTCCTCCTTGCTGCCAGGATTTGATGGGTACCCCCTCCACTGACCTAACTGGGCAGAGGTTTTCAGGATGCCCTTAATGGGCCTACTCTCCTGGGGTTCCCCACTGAACTGTACTGTACTTGGGTGCCCATACCCGGATGCCCACCCCTCCATTCCTGAGTGGTACTGGCCTATGAGCCCCATACTTTTAGCTGGATAGTAATCTGCCATCCCTGTGGCCCTGTGCTCATGTGCGCCAGGGGACATGGGGGTGGTAGAGTCCAGGGACTGGGAGAGATGAAGGCCCCTGGTGTTAGGGCTCCTGAGGTTATGGTCAGGAGTCTCTCTTTCCCAGTGGACCTCATCTCTATCCGCCCCTGCTCCCTGTTGCAATGCAAGAGCCTGCATTTGTGCTTTCAGTTCCTCAGTCAAGGCCTTACTAGACTCTATCAGTCTCTCCTGCATCGCTACCTGTTGTTGGAGCCTATCATTGTGTTGACAGAGGGCCTCATTTTCCCTCTGTGCTTCCTGGTTGGTCCTGGAGAACTGGGCCAGTCTTTGCTGCAGGAGGTTTACCTCCTGAGTCCCATCCCTACCGGCCTGCTCCTTTCTTGCCAGAGCATCTTCCACCCTTCTGGTGTGCTCTACCAAGTTCTGGTTTTCTTTTTGGAGGTCACCCAGCCCCTGGAGGGCCAGGTGATTTTCTTCAATTTCCTTTTTTAAGTGGCAGACTTCCTGGCCTAAAGTGTCTCTTTCCTGACTGAGAGCCTGCATCTGTGCTGCCAGGTCGTCCCTCTGCCTTTGAAGGGCACCAGCTTTCCGGCGCTCTTCATCAAACTCTGCCTGGGTATCCAGGTCTTTCAGAATCAGTTTATTGCTTTCTGCCTTTTCCCTATCTAGGTGGCCTTGCAGGGTGACTACCTGCTCAGCACATACCCTGTTGAAGTCCAGTTGTTGCTCCAGCTTTTTCTGGCTTTGCAGTAGGGAGTCCAAACCTTCTTGGTGTTCCTTCTGCAAGGCCCGAAATCTGGTATCCTGTTCTGACTTTTCCTTTTGCAGCACATCCATATCCTCCTTTATTTTAGTGATGTACTGTCTGGTCTCATTTTCTGACTCCTGGCTTCTGTGCAGCCTTTGCTCAGAAGAGTCCAGATCAGGTTGGGCCTTCTCTAACGCCATCTGTTGCCTTTTTGCCAGATCATGGCCTTCAGCACATTTATTCTGTATGGCTCCCATATATAAATATAAATATGCCGCTATCCTAACAATCTTGTTGTGTTCATCTTTGGCCTTAGGAGCCATATATAGTTCACTCAGGGCCACATGTAATGGACCCTGATCTCTCCATATGTCTGACCCTGTTTCAGTGGCCTGTCGCGTGATGGCCTGCAACCAGGCCTCCTGGCCCTGCTCAGCCCATTCACCTCTCACAAATAGTTTATGTAAGAAGTGCTCTCTGGCTATTTTCATATCTACCAAGGTCGTCATTCTCGAGATTGGTCTCTGTCCTGACTTACAGAAGTTAGTATTTTATTTTTGCAGAACAAAACTTTTCTTGGAGTGTCCCTTTTGAGGAATGCTTCACAGCGTAATGCAGCGTGGTGATCCGACTGGATGTATGTATCCCGTCAGTTAGCACACTGTATTAAGCTGCACAAGTGGTATTCTAACCCAGAATCCCGGCTACGAGCCCCCAATTTGTAAGAGGATTCAATTCAGCACTACAGCCAAGTCAACGCCTAGTCTACAATACTGAATGAAAACCCTTATTGATATATCTTTATGTCCAGTTCATGCGTTCTGGATGACTACCCCTATATAACACCCCTCTCTCAGAATCCCCCTGACCCCACTGAGCCAAGAAGTAGTTCTGTTTTGCAAGTTAATAGGTTTATTTGAGAAGTAAAGCAATATATATCTATCACACTTTATAATAAATAATAATTGGATATCACACTTAATCTGGTATGATAAAGATTTACAACGGAGAATCTGGCACTAGCACACTTCTTGATAACCACTAAGGAGTTGACATGAAATGGATAAGATAGCAACAATACTTTTATGGTTTCAAATGGATGCAATGTGGAATGAAATGCAGTACAGAAAATAACTTGATAGGATTTCAGCAAAAGACAATGGGCCTCATTACGACCCAGGCGGTAAGTTATCGCCTGGGCCGTGACTTTACCACCATTGCGTAAACTACGTTTACGCCATGGTGGTTGGCGGACTTACCGCCCCATTCCGAGGTCGGCGGGGCGGTAAGTCCCCAATCCCCATTTACCCTTCCCCATTCCCATTTTTGCCCCATAGGGCATAATGGGAGAGGGGAAGGCGTTAATTACGCCACCGTAAATTACGGTGGCGTAATTAACTCCATGGTCCCTTAGCGCCATGGATTTTAACACCTGCTAAAAGCAGGTGTTAAAAGCGCCATGGCGCTAAGGGACCTCGTAGTTGGCGGTAAGGGGTCGGCGCAGCTAACGCTGGCGTTAACCCCTTACCGCCAGGGTCGTAATGAGGCCCAATGTAACCACTTTCTTGTACAATTCACCCCCCCTTTTATGCAATGCAAGGAAAGTGAAGGAAGGCATACAGTTCTCAGAATTGCAATCAAATGCGATTCAGTTCACCCCAGCAACTTAGACTACAGAAGTTTACAACCCAGGCAAAATGCTTTGATATGTGCTGGCAATGGAGTGAAAATATGTTAAAATGCTTTTAATTCCCTCTAGAGGTTCAGGGTGAGTGGTATCTAGTTAATATTAGTCCAGGCTCACTCTTGCAATGATTCAGGGATAATTAGCAGGTTAAACGAATTTCTGGCAAATAGAAGGCAAGCAGCAGCAGATTTTTACACGTGAAGAAATTTGCAAATCGCGGCAAAATGTCAAATCACGGCTAAATTTGCGAATGCGCCGAGCACGATTACAGAGGAACTACAAGGACTATCACTATCGTTTTGGGGTCCTAAGACAGCCTAGGATCTCAGCTTCCAGATGAAAGTTACTGCAAGTCTCTAGCACAAACGGTCGCGGAGATATGAGCGATTTTGTGAAGGTCGTTTTTCAGATTTGAAATTTTAAAGTTCAAAAAGACAAGTGCAGCTTGCAACTAGAAATCACAGGTGACAGCTTTACAAATGATAGGTAACAGTTAGGAGGCAGTTCTACTTAGATTAAAATAGATTGAATTATATTATTTTAACTAGGAGATTGTTTCTGCACAGTTTTCTAGGTACTCACACTATATTCTTGAGTTAATTGGGCCTCGTCATGGATCTGGTCAGGTTTTAAACTGGACTCTGGTCTCTGCACTTCACAGTGATCTGGGTCTGCTCTCTCTGGTTCTGCTAACAGGTCAGCTCTACTCTGCTGGTCTGGGTCTCTAGTTCTGGATAGATTGAAGTCTCTAGGTTGGCTCTCTGGAGGTTTGATGGAGGTAAGGTATGGAATTTTGGCAGAGCTTCCAGCTGCAAATGGAAATGAATGTCCCTATCTGTCCTGTCTGTCTGCTTTTATGTGTTTTCAAAATGGTTGTGTGTGCAGCATCACTAGACCCTACCCCTCTCCACTTATCATTGGCCAAGCTTTCATTTCTCCCCCGATTGGGGGAGCTAAGTTGTGTCAGAGTGATGTCATTTTACAGCCTGCAGAAAGTCCACTCCTCCTGTCAACTTGCACACAAATCTAGATTTGAACCAAATACATATTTGCAGAGGTACATATTGTTTTAAAATTACACGCACCCCTCACATATCACAGGAGGTATACCCTGTTCAAACTCTGCTCTTCCTGGGAGCTTGCATTCAGAAATGGCAATATTTTGCACTTTTTAACTGGTTTGCAATACCGGACATTACCCCAAATTTACACACATGTGCGCAAGGAGTATGGACATTAATTGATGAAGTGTCAGATTTTTCACATGCACACATTTTGAGTATTATCCTCTTTTCCGCTAAAACCCCCCTGAACATGCCACCGGTTCTAAAAACCTCTTAAAATGTGGGCAGAAAAATCACAAGAATTATGGTATGATTTATAAAATTTTCACATGTCCGTACTATGAGTTATTAATCTTTTTAGAGTTATGTTCTGGCCCCAAAGGGGTGTGGTTTTCCTCCAGCACAAGGTTGAATTTCTGGTTTTTCCAGTTCTGCCAAGCCAGCTTGCTCTCACAGGCAGTGCCCCTCCCCTTTGCTTCAGGAGGAAGCTACTTTTACGACATCTGCAATAAACCATCTGCCTGGGTCAGGACAGGGCTTTGTTCAGAGCTCCTGTATTCTGTGGGGCTCCTCTTAATTCAATTATCAGAGAGATGGCATATCCTTAGTGTGGCCAGCAAAAGGCAGATAGGCCTGGGAACACAGCTGTGACTCAAGTTTCACTCCTGATGGGGGGTAGTTGCCAGAATCCAGTTCCTTAAGCCAAGTTTCAGATAAAATGTCACTTTTTGTTCCCCAGTTTCTGCATTCAAATAAAACTAAACATTTTTACATATGCAGCTAGAATGCTGATTCTAAGTTTAAAACTTTGACATTTAAACAATTTCAACCTATGTGACACTCAAAAGTAGGTCACTCAGTCAATTTGAACATTTAGATTTGTAGTGTCTTTCAGTCCAAATTTACTTAAACTGCTGAAATCCACAGCTCAGCCAGTCTTGTTATACACCTTCAAGTCACTTCAGAATATAACTTTACATTGGATCCACCTCTCAGTAAGTCTTTCTTTGGCTTGCTTTGGCTTCATTTATTCAGTTTTCTACAAAATCTGGTGGTTTTAAAACGCCGGCTTTTGGATAGTGGTGAGTACTGGTACTGCACCCCTTTTTGGGATTTAAGAAAATGAATTCCCAACAGTTATGGGTTTGCTTTTGGCAATCAGCATTGCCATTCCCAATGGTTTCAGACTACTGTGTGGGTAGTCCAATGGTGGTTTTAGGCAGTGTCCTTCTGTGCCCATAACATCGGCAAAAATGGGTGGCAGCCTATTCTTCATGCATTTCCCTGTGCATTTTCTGGGAAGCTCTGGCCATCATGATGTTTTCCATGTCAGTACTGCACAGTTTTGAGGTAGGGCTCGGATGCATGGGTAAATACATCCCACAGTGCAGACCAGCTCAGCAAGAGGCTCAATTGACCCCTGCGGTCCTGGTGGTTGTTACAGCTGCACCTCTGCTGCCCACAGCTGGCTCCGTTACATGTAACTTCTCAGCATATAATGAGCAATCAAGAATCTCTTTGAAATCAAGCATCGCATTGAAACTGAATTGACTTACTGTATAAGTGCCTATCAAATGCAGAATACATAAATAAACAAATAAATAAAATAAAATAAGAGGAGTGGCTACTGAGCATAGATTTTACACAGATACCCATTTCACTTCCCGTGTCCCCGCCATCTGAGGGGTGATGCCATGTATGAACGGCAGTCCGATTTTTCAGGTGCTCCTTAAGCCGGTCCCAGGGCAGCAGAGGATGATGGAGATAATAATCAGTTTGTTACTTTCCATGTTCCATGGACTCCTGTACATCTGTGAAACTTGGTCAAATGTTGTTAGGTTGGCCTTCAGTATGTAGGCTTCCAGCTCAGAATGCTGCCAGTGAAGTCATCGACCTCTGACAGCAAACCTATGAGGATTCCTGGGGCAATGATGGGACTGGCCCCCTCTAAGGCCACTGTTGTGCTACCGATACTGGGAGTAATTGCATATATACTACCACTTTTGGACCAATTACCTTTGCTGTGGTTGCCCAATTAAATTAACAGATAGTAGTAGGTGAACACAGATACTTTGGGAACTCATCTCTGTGTACTGGATAACCTATCCTCTGTGCAGCAATGAACGCAATCCACAAAACGGTAAGATGAGGGAATAAAAGATACAGGGCCTCATCACGAGTTGGGCGGTAGCCCTTAAATGTAGCGGTAACAATATTACCGTCGCACTTAAGGGGCCGACCAATCACGAATCTGGCAGCATTTACCCCCAGCTTTAAGCTGGGGGTCAATGCACTAATTTAACGCCCATTTTCAAGCGCAATTAGCAAAGCGCTATTAGCACGTGCTAATGGAGAATTACCTCCCAAAACCTGTTTCTGCACTAATAGCGCCGGGCTGGTTGGTGGTAATGCTATTAGCCCGGGCAGTATACCGCTGGGATACCGCCCAACTCATGACGAGGCCCAGTGGGGGGGCTCAAAATCCATGTGTCAAATACACTTGGCTACTGTTGAAAAATAGGCTAATCCCTGGGAGTGGTTTTGGAATATTCCTTTATATCACTGGGAATTAAATATTCTATGTGTGGCAGGATTTGCAAGCAGACATGAAATGCGTGAGAAGCATGAAAGTCTGCAGGTGCAAATTGGAGAAAATGAAACTGAAACAGAAATGTATGTGCTTCAAAGTGGACTTGCAGCAAGAGAAATGGAGATCTAAGCATCTGGGCAACTGGAACTACTATAGATACACTCGTGGGATTGAATGAAACTACATCAAAATACAATATAAATTGTCCCACACACTACTCACTTAGCCAGCAGCAGGAACATTGGAATTTGGACAGTAGATAGGTTTGGCCATTCTTATCAAACACTTTAAAACTCAGGCAGGATTCAATTAAAACCAATGGACATTTTTTCAACATCAGGAGACATGTACTTCAGGTACTTCAAAGATTTCCAAATACCTTATTCCTTTAATCGGTTTCCACCAAGAGGTGGGTGCATGCATACTTCTCTGTATTTGGTAGAGGGAGTGAGTAGGCAGAGTTCTAATTGCCCTCCCTTTACCCCACCACACTTACACCACCAACGCCTTACACATACCCCCATCATTTGCCTCTAGCCAAGTAGCAGAGGGTAACCATTTTATTTCAAGGTGCTATGTGATATGTCCTGTTTTTAAGGCGAACAATTGTACGTTCCATTTGCACTGATAGCTTGAGGACATCTAACTGTTATTTGCCCTGTAATGACCAGTTCAACATGCTGTTGCACTGTAAATGTTCCTGGATACGTTATTCAGTAAGTTAGGTGATTGCAACTTGGCATGACTTAGCGTACATTTTTTATATCTCAACATCATAACCTTACTTATATCACTTAATAAAATGATCCTAACATTATTTTCTCTACATGGTATGATATTGTTTATTTATAAAGCGCGTATACACAGACAAATGTTTCAAAGCGCTCCAGGAGGGTGGGAACAAGGGGAAAAACAACAGTCGTTCAGAGCCCTTGAAATTATGAGACGATAAAAGTCTGTACAGGCTGAGTAAGTGTGTGATATATATTTAACAGTTTGAGGTACAGCAAATAGGCATTACGGCGATTCAGCAGTTTTACCAGTGCGGTTGAGAGAGTGAAGACAAGGGAGAACAGATAGACGATCATCAGGCACGTTGCTTACGGATCATGCACGTACATAGATGGTCACAGGAATGGGGGGTCCAAGTGCACCCAGTCTGTGGAGACTGGGATAAGTGCAGAGAGAGCCACTCTCTTGGGTTACTTCAAAAGTGCAGAGCGTGTGGGTGGGGCCATGAGGCAAGTGCGAAAGAGGACTGGCGGGGATACCAGGCACCTGTGAGACTCTGAGGTACACCAGGCAGCAAATCAACAAGCTTTAAGAAAGAGGAGGGAGAGAGGAAAAAAGAGCAAAAAACTAGGTTAGCAAGATAGAGGGCGGGTTTTACAGTTAATTTTATGTTCATCACCTCACTGGAACTGGACATTTCATAAATGTCCCCAGTGTAGGGTACATTTAACAGCCCAACAGAAATCCCCTGCATCACAAAACTGCATTTTAGCAGTTACAGAAATAATCGCTGCGCTGTGTATGCTGAGCACGTATGGGGCGAGATGGGACATAGACACCCTGAGAATGGCTGCATATATTTTCTTCATGTGAACCCAAAGAGAAGGATTCAAAGGCAGAATGGCTCGCGCTGCTGTGCTGTCATCTCAAAAACTTAAAACTGCACAAGAAAATGTTCTGTTGCACTGGAGCTACTTTCCTCTTTAAACTTCACACAGTTTGTTCCAATAATTCACAGCCATATCCATCTATATTCAGGTTCAGCACCATCAAATGAGGGCCTGAACAGCATTGTTTTGTCAAATAAAGAAAGTCTGTGAAAAGCAGGGAATGTCATTTCAGTCCGCAGGGCTAGCATTCACTTTGGAAACAAATGAACACACACAAAGCACGTCACAAGAAGCTATTTCTCTCCTTTGCCTGGTGTCAGTTTCAAAGAACCCATTTCCCAAGCCTATCCCTCTGTCTAGAAATTGACCAGAGCAATGAAAGCTTGCAGAAAGCAAAATGCGAGGAACTCTGCATTTTGTTAAATGAACATGAGAAGAAAATGAACACGTGTTACCTTGCTTTGCAAAGCAATGACATGACATTGTGAAAGCTAAATGGGAAATTATACTGTAAAATGCCCAGAAACACAACTGTACTTTTGGGAAAGAGGGGCTGCAAAAACATAGGTAGATTGTGCTCTGTGTACGTATTTCTCCCCACAAAAAGAACTTCAACAGTCTGGCTGAGGCAGGCTTTCCTGTTAGACCAGTTTGGCTTAAAGGCCAAATGTTGCACCTCCCTGTGATTTGACACTGCCAGAGCAGGGGCTGTATGCTATGGACTGACAAGTGTGGTAATTACAGGGTGCCTCCGACTGCCTGGCAGAGATGCTCCCAAGGACAAACGAAGATTCACACCCATGTGTTTGCTTCAGAAGTGTTAGTTCCCCTGCATTCAAACTGGAGGACTTCAAAAGGGGGAAATAGCCCTGTCACGGAAGTGTGACTTCCTTTGACACCTCTCCTCAGCTTCACCTGCCCAGGATCAAAGGGTGCTATGGTAACCCTGTTGTTCAGAACTGACACAGAGAGGTCAGTCTGTCTGTGGAGATTTGAAGCACCGTCCTACAGTGACAGATGACATCCATTTGATTTTAAAAAAACTTTTTACATTAAGACATTTATTTCAGTAATCTAAAGAAGCAGTAATGTGAAATCATGACAGTTTGAATATAATTTTTGCTCAAGTAAAATAAGACCATGTGGTTCTTCTTGACATGTGGTGGACGTGAACAGCAGTTAAGAGGCATTTCTGGGGAAAGCGTACATGACACAGATATGAAATTTGATGGAAATATGCCTGACACTGTTTGGCTTATGTGTAGCCATTTGTAGAATTTTAGGTAAAATGTTTCCTGTGAAAAACTGCGAAATGGTGCCCAAAGGGCAAAGCAGCATCGCACATACTTGGTGTTTGAAATGGCATATTCCTTATAGAATATGGGGTCTGCCTAGCTGGTTTTCACAAGGATAACAATTGTAAATATAAGAGTTTTGTTTCATAACTGATTTTGGCAAAAGTAACTGTGGTGAAACAAAGCACATCATAAAACACACACACTAAAACTGATGTCACTTCCCTGGACCCAATCCGCCTGCAGGTACGTGGCAACATCCACAGCCTGACCTATCCCATCTTAGAGGTATGTCCAGGTTACCTCTGCCCACATAGTAAAAATCCTCTGATGTCATCATGCTTATAAATGGAGGAGGCATAGGGAGAGTCAGGACATTCAAAATCCAGACCTCCAGACATTCAACATTCAAAATTCAGCCTGCAAGACTCCAGAGCCAGGCTCAGAGGTAGCTGGACCACCTATCCAGAACCTCCTATCTAGGCAGAACCACCTATCCAGAACTATACCCTACACAAATCCCATTAATTCAGGGAGAAGGGGAGGAAAGGTTGCTGACCCCTTTGGGAGAATCCAGTGACCAGACCTGTCTTTGCACAGCTGATACACCCCACTGCCCACAGTGACCAGACACTGGTTGCCCCGCTGTTCCCTTAAAGGAGAGCCAGCTGCTGCCCAGTTGACCAGATTCTTGTCCTGCTGTCCAGAGACCCGGTTAGCTGTTCAAACTACCCAACTCAAGTTCATTTTGTAAGTATCACCCTCCCCAGTACAAAAACTGCATACCCCCCTCTGTTACCCTGCATTCTGTACAATCCTATAAGAAATACTATAAGAACACTAGTAACTTCCCAAATTGTCAGAATCCTTTGTGTATCCTGTCCTTAAAAGAATCTGTGTTAGTCCTAAAGTGTTAGCATAATTCTTTTCAAATCATTTCAGTCCTTGTGTAAGTCCTTAGCACTATTTTTGAATACATTAATTCATTTCCCATAAGGATGAACATGGCGCAAATAGTTTAACATTGCAAATTAACCTCCTTGTGTGCAATGTCTTTCTTTAATAATTTAGCCACTAAAATACATGTGCAGTAGAACAAATCATTTTTGCTAACAAAACCGAGTTTGCCCGTGAAATTGTTTCCATTCTAAAATCCGATTTTCCTTTCCTATAAAGAAACTCATACTGTCATCCCATAAGATTAACCCATATGCTTCAGTATCATACATGTATGTGCCTGTGTACCTCATCAGAAAAACTGATTTCCGATTTTGACTGTTTAGCCCATTTCCTAAGCTGTTTGTTTTGCAATTCTGCCACATGTGATTTTTGCTGCACTGCTTTTCTTCCCACAGTCAATTTTCTCACCTGTATTCATGTTGTTTAGTACCTTGCCTTGTAGCCTGTAATATTTCTTGCTCCTTTAGTACAGCCACACAAATTCCTGTTTTATCCATTCTACCACACATGTAAACTAACCTGTATCTATCCAGTGAATTCTGAGTGGCATTTTGCTCATTTTCAAGGGTTTTCAGTTCGTATTCGGCCTCCAATTCAGGGGTGGTAGGTCGGATTTACAATCTGATTTTTGCCTCTGATACCTGACTCCTTGCTACTCCTCTCCACCCACACAAAACATGGTTAACAGGGGTTTGGGGGAGTGCTCCAGGGGGAATGTATAAAAGTGGTGCTATTTAATAGTATGACCAAAAGTGATCTTGCGTCCATTCATATGTGCATTGACGTATCTGATGTTAGAAAGTTCAATTAAGTGTATCATGTCATTTTGCTGTGTTATTATCACCACACTGGTGATTGCTGCCCTATATTGAATAAAAAAATAAATAAATATTTCATTATTACACACCGGCCTGGTTCATGGTCCATTGCGGCCTGGTTCATGGTCCATTGCGACACGGGGTGTTCGTCAAGGGGGGTGTGAGATGGGTTGGCTGCCTTCTCAAAGTAGAATCTGAAATTAATAAAGTTATAAACTTATTTATTGTGCGCCACATCCCTGGCCAGTGGAAAGAGTCCAGGTCTGGAGCGTGCTGTGTCTTCAAATCCGTAACACCAGGAACTATCCTGTAAACAGCCTCATTTATTACTATCATTGTTATTAGGGTGTTTATTGAGCATGGGCCTAGCTATAGAATTGCTTTACAATCATAGGGGGAACAACTCACTGAGGTAAGTAGAGAAAATGGGAGCAGGGAGATAACAGGGGAGTGGAGGGCAGGCATGTGGCAGCAAGGGATCTACAAGCTAACAGGGGAGAAACAGTGAGGCACAGTTCACTGAGTATCAGGTAGGAGAGTGGAGGGAGTGTGGACCTACGTGGCAGCGAGGAGTCATTTATGAAGAGGAAGATCTTGAGATCTTTCCAAAAGTGTAGAAGTGATGAGGCACGTCTGATGTTGACGGAGAGGAGGTTCCAGAGCCTTGGCGCATTGACAGTGGTAGGTAGTTAGAAATCTTAATCTCCCGATATTCATCAATGCCTCACTTCAGGTTCTTCCTTCCTTTTTGTTGCTTTGGTGCCTGACTTTGATGTACTCTCTTAAATTCTGAGATTTTTGTTGGAGAAGCCCCAAAAATGACATCTGTTGCTAAAAATGATCAGGATTGTTCTACTCAATTGCTTCTGGAAACCCGGGTATGCATGTGTCGCATATGAGTAAAAAAAAGCTTTACAGTCACTCTTTTAAATAGTTCTATGTAAATATTGAACGAGAAAAGTTGAATCTTTATTGCTCTCTATTACAATATGAGTTCAATATAATTAAAAGTATAACACTGAATGATTTAATAAAACAAGCCAAGTAATCCTGCTACGTTTTCTTGACTTTTTCTGCAACCTTTATCTCACCAGTTGTCACTGTTCATG
The DNA here is from genome assembly GCF_040938575.1 of Ambystoma mexicanum. NCBI lineage: Eukaryota > Metazoa > Chordata > Amphibia > Caudata > Ambystomatidae > Ambystoma > Ambystoma mexicanum. Next base: position 824,931,112 of record NC_090933.1, read on the forward strand.
CAGCCTCTGGATGTTTTCTTTTAATTCAGATATTATTCTGAATTTTTAAATGTAAGGTTTTGTGTTTTCTAGATCATTCATGCAATTTTGGAACAATCCTTTATTTTATTTCATATTTTCAGTAAGTTACCTTTTACAACTGATCTGTCAGAGACTGCACTTGATGCCCACATGTTTTCCAACATACCTCTAGTACAACCTTCCTCTACTCTGCATTCCTCAACCACTAGGTAGATAGTTCATGGGAGAAGCATGGACTTCGCAAATGTTTATTCATGGCAGAACTGATTCAGCCATTCATCCTTTTGAGGTTGATGAGTACTTTTAAATTGCCTAACAAGAACAGTTATTAATGCTACAAAGATCTATGTAGAAACAACTACATTATTGTGTATTATTATTATTATTATTATTATTATTATTATTAGTAGTAGTAGTAGTAGTAGTAGTAGTAGCAGTAGTAGTGGTATAAGTAATGTTATTATTAGTAGTATTAATGGTATTTTTGACATAATACCCTTCAACAAGTATGTTCAGTAATGGATTGCAAGTTGATTTGTCTACATTTTTAGTTTGTCAACTGTTGCATTATCAGATAGAACAGTGAGCAGCATACCCATTAACATGTGTTATCTAATTTCCTGTTTTCACCCTCATCAACATCACAACTGGGTCCCAGAGCATGCTTTGATTCTGTAATATTTTCTTGTCAAAGCAATGCACCATAAACCAAACTGTCATTTCTACAGCTAACAGTTAATTAACTACTGACCTCTGACCTCTCTTATATGGACGCTCTGTTGCTCTCTGCCCTGGACGCTCTGCTGCCCTGCTGATCTCTCCAGCTGCCCTTGATTGCACCCTGCTGCAACCCTTACTCTAGGCCCCTGCTGTTGCTGTTCTTGCCCCTACCCCTTGGGACACCTCCTAACCTCCGCTACCCACCCCTTTGCCCTGGACGCTCTGCTGCTCTGCTGACCTCTCCAACCCCCCTTTGATCACTTTCTGCTGCATCCCCTATCCCTGGACCCTGCTGTCCTCACTTTTCCCACATCCACCAGCACTTACTTGTTCCCCTTCCTGTCATGCACCCCATTTGTCTTTCCCTTTGTCGTCTTCCCTCCATCTCCCTCCCCCTCCCTCTCCTCCTCCTCCTCTACCTTCCCCTCATTCTAATGCCCACCCCCTCCTTACACCTCTTCCCTGCCCACCCCGCCCTCCCCGCACTATCCCTTCTTGCCCCAATCTTATCCACCACCCCACTGCTAGCCCCTCCAGCATCATCAACATTGCCCTCTGGAATGCCCGTTCCATCTGCAATAAAGCCACTGCGACCCTTGACCTGTTCTTCCGACTCAATCTTCACTTCCTCTGCATCACCAAAACTTCGATCCCCATCTTCAATCCAGAGTCCCTGCGTCTCTTTCCACCTCCTCCTCCTCCTTCTCTCATGTCTCACGGCACTCTGGTCGCAGAGGCAGCGTCGGCCTAATTTTTCAGTCTAAATGTCTTTCCTCATCCCCTAACTCACCCTCCCCACCTTCGCTTCCTTTCAATTTCTTTTCAAATCCTTCACCTATCCTCACGCGATCTCCTTCTTAATCATGTAGAGACCTCCTGGCCCCCTCTGTTCCTTCTATGAAGACCTAGACCATCTTCTCTCTCTCATCTCTCTTTCCTCCACTCCTCTCTCAGTCCTTGGTGACTTCAACCTCCCTCTCTCATCCACATCTCATTCTTCTCCTCTTCTTTCATTACTTGACTCCTACCTCCTCTCTCCCCTTCTTACCACCCTACCCACTCCTCTGGCTCCACACTCAATCTCATCTTTCTCTCTTCTTACTCTTCCTCCCCTGTATTATCTCTTCCCAACTATCTCTCTGATCACGCCTTGCTCTCCTTCTCCCTCGCTCCTGCCTCCTTATCTTCCCCCACCTCTCCCTCCTCTCCCTCCTTCTCTCATCATGACCTCCACAACTTTAACCCTACTCTCTTCCCCGACTCATGTTCTTCCTCCCTTCACCCCTCTCTGATTTTGCTTCCCTCTCAGCAGATGACGTCATCTCCTCACTGTCCTCCTCTATAACCTCCAGTCTTGACCAACTCTATCCTCTCAATCCCTTCTCCCCTTCTCACAAGCCTTCCCAACCCTGGCTCTCTTCACACCTTCTGTCCATGCGTCGCCTCCTCCGATGCTTCGAATGACGCTGGATCAAATCCCCTTCTCTGACTAATCAATCCTCTTATTTCTCATATCACTCTCTCTACGACTCTTGCCTCTCATCTGCCAAACGCTCCTACTACTCTAGCCTCCTCCACTCACAAGCCTCTCATCCTCGCTGCATCTTCCAGACCCTCTCTCGGCTTCTCTCCCCTCCCACTTCCGACCCTTACACAAACTCTCCCCTCTCTCCCTCTGACTTCGCCAACTTCTTCTCATCCAAAATCCACTCTCTTCGCCAGAACATCCTCTCCTCTTCTTCCTCCTCTCCCCTCTTCCAGCTCTGCCAACTTGTCCACTTTTTCTCCTATCACCCCTGCATGTGTCTCACACCTCCTGTCCAAAACCCACCCTACTGCTGCCCCCTCTGACCCCATCCCCACCTACCTCATCCCCAAAATGTACCCCTTCCTTATTCCCTACCTAACCACTTTCTCCAACAACTGTCTCTCCTCCGTCACCTTTCCTTCAGCTTTCAAAAATGCTACCATAATCCCTATCCTGAAGAAACCTTCTGCTAACTCTCTTCCTGCCTCCAACTTCTGGCCAATCTACCTTCTCCCCTTTATTTCTAAGCTTCTTGAGCGCCTTGCCTACTCTCAACTTTCTGTTTTCGTCTCATCCCACTCCCTCCTACCCATCTCTCAATCTGGTTTCTGCCCTAAACACTGCACTGAGACAGCCTCACCTATGTCCTCAACTCTCTCCTCACTGCTTGCTATGCTAAGCAATCGTCAATTCTCATCCTCCTTGATCTTTCTGCAGCTTTTGATACCGTAGATCACCCCTTACTTTTTAGAACTCTGTCCTCCTTCGGCTTCAAAGACTCTGTTCTCTCCTGGCTCACCTCTTACCTCTCCAATCAATCCTTCACTGTCTCCTGAGGCAGCCGCACCTCCTCCAGCATCCCCCTGAACTATGGCATCCCTCAGGGTTCTGTGCTGGGACCCTTTATTTTCTCTCTCTATACCTCCCTTTTCTCCCCAGTCATTTCTTCTTTCGGCATTTCCCACCACTTCTACGCTGATGACACCCAACTCTTTCTTTCCTTCTCTTCTTTCACATCTGACCTCCACCTCACTCTTTCTTCCAGCCTCACGGCCATAAAAAATTGGATGTCATCCCACTTTCTTTCCCTCAATACTGACAAGACTGAGGTGCTTTTCTTCCCTCCTAACACTCTCTCCCCTTCTCCCCTCCCTTCATCCACTTTCCACCTTCCAAACTCCCCATATCTTCCCATGCCCGCAATGTCGGCCTCCACCTTGACTCCTCTCTCTCCTTCGCCAACCACAACTCACTAATCTCTCGAGCTTGTCGCCACCACCTCTATAACATCCGCAAGATCTGCTCCTCTCTAACATTCCATGCTTCCAAACTCCTAATCTCCCTTATTTTCTCCTGCCTCTTCTTTTGCTCCTCTCTCCTCTTTGGACTCCCTGTCTCTCCCCTAAATCCCCTAAAATCCATCTACCAATCCTCAATCCGTACTCTATGGGCCTCATTACACGTTGTGCGGTAATGGAATACCGGTACCGGTAAAGATTTACCGGTACCGTTAATCCCCTAAGCCAATCGCGACCCGGACCCACCGCTATCTACGCACCCGTTAATTACGGTGCCACTAATAGCGGCAAGGCCGCGGGCGCGCGACCCCCCAGGCCGGAATTAGCGCCATGGCGCTAATACCAGGCCATCACAAGCCATGCGGACATGGCATTAGCGGCATGTAAATCACCCAAAACCCCCTTACCGGCATGGCGCTAATAAGGGCATCGAAAAGCACCCGTTAAGAGACCTGAGCAGTGTACCCATCTACAACAGGTGGACACAATCAGCACAGGTGCATGCAATGGAGACAGGCAGCACAAAAGAGCACACCACACCCCTACCCACACCCCTTCCCACACCAAGATGGTCCCAATAGCAGCAGCATGACATGACGGCCTTGACTACATGATAGCAGTGCAGCACCAACAACAACATCCCGCACCAGAGGTGACCCGTAACAGGTACCCATTCCTCACACCATACAGGCGATGCCAGCGATCCACTGAGGAGGTGGCTCCCAACCCCTGTACGGAACCCACAGAACCAACAGGAAGAGGACAACAACATTGCACATCCCCGTACCTGCATCGTGATAGAGCTGGCAGTCAGCCTTCCAATGACAGTGCTCCGCTGCTTAAGCAGCCTGTGTGAGGCACTCCTGTACAGCCGTGTCAAAGTGGCAAAGATAACCAAGCCATGTGTAGAGCACCAAAAAATGTGCATATGATGGAATGTGCCAATGCCACCTGAAATTGACATGCAACCACCAGAAGAGCATGATGGGGATGTGGATGAGTACGGGTGGAATGCCCCGGCAGGACATGCAAGAGGCAATGCCAAGGAGGCACACGATGTGCGTCAGCATCTGATTCTGAAATCCCATCAGGCACAACGGTGAAAAAGCATGGACGGAGATGGATATTGTTGCCCTGGTGCATGTCTGGAGTACCACAAAGGACCCTGTCCAAGATAAATGACACATACGCAATGATGGAGACCACGCTTGCCTTTCAACTTCAGAACAACTGTGTATTGAACAGAATGTGATAAGAAATGCAACACCCCAAAACACCCAAATGCACCCTTACCCCCTCCCCCCAAAACACCCAAATGCACCCTTACTCCCCTCGCCCCAAAACACCCAAATGCACCCTTACCCCCCTCCCCCCAAAACACCCAAATGCACCCTTACACCCCTCCCCCCAAAACACCCAGGTGAGTTTTATGGTGTCTATAATGTTCCTGCACCACATGTGCCACCTGGTCCTTGGTGGAGCTAAGCATCAGGGCCTCCCCGACATTGGGTTGCTGTGATGCGGGGTGCCTCAGGTTGCGCAGGGAGCGGCGCAGGGGGCTGGTATGCTGGGAACTCGCTGAAGAGGAGGTTCCCGGTCGATCGTGTGTTGGGGGTTGGTGATGCTGCTCCATGATGTCCCCAATACGTAAAATGGCCTGGCGGAGTTGGCCCATCTCCTGGCATATCCTGTCAGTGCAGGCCTCCATGGACTCCTTTGTTTGCCCTGCATATTTTTGGAGGTCATCCCTTAGACGGCCTGTCTCCGCCACATGCTGGGCGCGCAGCGCAGCCATGTCTTCCTGCCTCCAGGTGATGGTTGCAAGGTCTGCCAGGGTGGTAGGTGCTGCTGGGCTGGACGGTGCACCCTGGTCCATGCACCCGGCATCCAGTGAGGACAGCTGAGGGCTCCATGCACCTTCTACAGTGAGGGTGTCATGTGCTCCCTGGGTAGCAGACCCGGACGTTGCCCTTGGACTCCCCTCAATGGATCATGTTGGGCTGGGGTCATGGATGAGTTGTAGGATGTCAATTGCGTCCTCCTTGTCAGTGGCCGGTGCGGTGGCTGCTGCCTCCCCAGTGGAGCTGGTGGCTGCGGAGTGCGTGCCCTCCGTGCTCATCTCAGCAATGATGGGGCACACTTGCGTGGGTTCGGCTACAACAGGAGCCGTGCCCTCAGGCTGTGATGCAATGGTGCTCCTGCTGGCCTTGGCCCTCTGCAGATGGACTGTCCTCCCACTTCCCCTGGAGGTGGTGGCGGTGTCACCCCTCTCATGCATTCTGGCTTTTTTGGCAGCTGGAGGAGTACGTGCTGCAGTGCTTGTGTCTCCAGTGTCTGTCGGTGATCCTGTGGAGGACATACATAGGGTAAATCATTGTTAATGGGTCGAGGTGCCTCATGCAGAATGTTCACGTCAATATGCATTGGGGCCTATACATCAGTGATCCTTGTCATGGGGATGTCGGGTTGGTCATGCATTGATGGGTCAGTATTGCACGTGTATATGGTGATGCATGCATGTATGTGTGTGGCAGGACCAATGGCCTGGTCATCGACACATGTTTGGGGTACCCCCTCATCCTTCACTGTGCATTGTTTGACGTATTCACTCACCTCCATCAGATGAGATGGCCACACCATGCTCCATGTCTCCGACCCCCTCTATGGCTTCGACTCCGATGGTGGAGGCACGTGTCTCCTCCCACTCCTTCATCTTCAGAGGTGATTCTGCGCCTCCTCCTGTGGCCATTGCAAGGTTGCGGTTGACTGATAGGATATTCCGCACACGTAGCCGGAGGTCGTCCCACCTCTTGCGGCAGTCTTTCACATTGCGGGTGGTAGTGCCCACCGCACTAACTTTGCGGGCAACTTCGTCCCAGATGGCCTTTTTCTTGATGATCGCCTCCCGGCGCATATCATTGACGAATACGATCTCCTCATTGGCTGGAAGTGTGCTAGTCAGCATTATGAGCTCCTCTGGTGTGAATTTCGCTGTTGATCAGAGGTTTTTTTCACTTTGACATCTTCAGCCAGTCCTGGATGGTTCTTGCTCAGAGTTCTCCGGAAAGATGTCCTGGATGCAGAGGATAACAATGGATTGTGTTCTTAAAGATGGCCACCATTCTCTTTCCCGTTCCTGTGCGATGACGCTATTTCCGGTTCCACTTTTTAACGGTGTCCGCTAATAGCGGTGACCGCTATTAGCATGTTGCGTGAGGGCGGAGGTGCTATCAGCACTGTGGTCGGGGCCGGTAATGGGCATTTTGTGGACTTTTGCGGCATGGCGGTAATGACTTTTACGGCATGGCGCTATGCTCGTGTCCGCGATCTTGTAATGGGACGCTATTAGTGGTCTTTTGAGAGGGCGGAGACGCTAATAGCTCCATGCCGTAAAATTCAGATTTTTACCGCACAACGTGTAATGAGGCCCTATATCTCCACGGCCCTCGTGACTCTATTTCATCCTCTCTCTCTCAACTTGACTGGCTTGCCTTCCTCTCACAACTGAAAGTTCAATTCCTCTGTCTTGTCTTCAAATCTCTCCATGACCTGGCGCCCCCCCTACCTTTCCTCCCTCCTCTCATTTTACTCCCCCTCCAGATCTCTCAGCTCAGCAAACCTCTACCTCCTCACTGTACCCCCGGCCCTATGTCCCTCCTCATGCTTCCGCTCCTTCCAACTCTTGCCCCCCCCCCACACTGGAACTCCCTCCCGCTCTCCATCCGCTCCACCCCTACCTACTCATCCTTTTGCCACTCCCTGAAAGCCCGCCTTCTTCACCCCCCTGATTTTCTTTCCCTACCCCTCCCCTACTACCCTTGCCCCCTCTCCTTTCCCCCATCCTCTCTCCTTCCCCTCTGACCTTAAATTGGTAACAAATGCTACTTTAGGGCAATGAGGACACCAGATCACTCCCCCTTCCTTTCCCCTCCCCCCTCCTTCCCTCTTCCTCTCTCCTTCCCCTCTGACCTTAAATTGGTAACAAATACTACTTAAGGGCAATGAGGACACCAGATCACTGCCCCTTCCCTTCCCCTTCTCCCCTCCCTTACCCTTCCCATATCTCAAATTCTACACCGTAACTCCCTTCACCCCCTCCTCTACCCTCCTCCCACCGTCTCCCCCCCTTGTAAATAGTTCTACTTATTGTTCTAATGACCTCTTCATGTTTGTAAATTTGCTTCTCTCACTTTTGTACCTGTTGTTATATTGTAAAGCGCTTTGGCTTAAAGAGCTATATAAATTCAATAAACATAAATAACATAAACATAAACTAAATTGTTATACATTTGAACAAACTCAAATGTATTTTGCGAATGTACAAATGGAATTTGTGCACATGGAACTGCATTAGTGAAAGTGTGTTGGGGTGGTCGGTAAAGGTCCCATTGGGAAAGAGGGGTTTGCGTTGTACTTGCCATATTGGTGACTGGGCTGATGGCAATGTTGATGCAATGTTGGGAATTAGCATATATCTAGTGTAGTTAATAAGGAAGGGATAAGTGTTACTTTTAGTGTTAATTTATGTTTAAGTTGATATATTTTAAAATTCACACACACTTGGCAAGATAATATCAAATTTGCTGATGCAATACAAACACAATGTTGGAGCGTGATGTGCCACATAGTGCCTAAAAGTTCGGCAGCGAGGAGCTTCATTTGTGCACGCTCGATAAGAGATTTGCAAGGGAGAAACCGCTGTGAGAGGCACAATATTCTTGAACATACATGCACAGACATACATAAATTAAGGTTTTTAAGGTAATGTGTTTGGGTCAGGTGTGGTACACAGAGATATGGTGGCTATTGAAATTTGATTGTCGTAAGTCCTCTTGTAGCTAGGGATTCTGCAGACCCAGAAGCCTAGGGTTGTGAGATAAACTCTGTGTGGTCGGGAAAACTGATTGAGCAAGGTTGCAGGTTGAGGAAAGACAGCGGGCAGCTGCAATATTTTTCAGATAGTTAACTAGGGCCAGGCTTGGGTTTTTACAGCTTGGTACTGTTGGATATATTTTAGGAGTTATATATATTACTCCATGGTATTTGTTGATTATGGTGGTATTTGGTGGTATTTTATAATCCTTGGCATATTATTCTGTAACCTGTTGGGGTATTTTTATAGTGGTGAGACTGACTTCAGAATTCTGCCTAATAAATATGTTTACCAGGTTCACTAACAACAAACAAAATACTGGACTTGATACACTCTGGATGGACCTTATGTACAATACCACACTACGCCCTTTTGGCTGAGTTTCAACAAATTTAAACCATGCAATTGTAATACTGTACATGCATTCAGTATCTCTAGATAAACAACTCACAGCGGCTACTTTACTTTCAGATATTTCTTATTGCGCATCTGTCTCTTCAAGCATGCCAAATGAAAGGGACAGAATGCAGAATACATATAATGAGACTAAGTTAATTCTGAATCTGTGTTTTTTTTATTGTAAAATAGAAATATGCAAGTTACACAGAATGACACTTATGCCCACATTGTATTTTATCGTGCAAAGTACATTTCTTCTTGAAATAGCCTTCAGCGCTTTATCTGTGCAGAGTCCTTGGCCTCGTGAAATTTGGCAAGAGAATACACTTTTAAATAAAACACAGTAAGACTTTGAGAAATATAAACACAGGATTATATGCATGTTAAAAATAGACAGCACCTAAAATAAAGTGAACTACTTAACCTAGACTATCTGATCTCATTCACAACAGCAGCCCCTCACTTAACTTCATATTTACATAGATTTGTTGGCAGTATTTCTAATTCATTTTGGCATGGGAACCTTTCCCAATCTTTCCACCTGCCTCTCACAGGATCAACCCAGAGAAGGACAGCCTCAGCATCAGACAGCTTGCAAGCAATGCATTCTGTCTGCCTAGCCAGTCCTCTGCTACTTCGTCTCCCAGTGCCCAAAGATGAACAAATCCCAGTCTGTCTCCAAACCCTTTTTGTCAAACCCCTTTGTCAATCAAGGAAAACACCTCCCCTTGAGCAGATCATTCCACTGAAATGGCACATGATTTAATGGCCGGAGAGCAAAAGATTCATCTCTCTTTACACTTCTTGCTCTAATACAATGCCCTGTTTTCAGTAGAACAGATCTTTGCATTTTTTAGTTTATCACCCAGCGCAGATTCAGCCTGCACGTTTAAATTGCCATTTCCAGAGCATCATGCATTTTCCCAATCTGCATTCAGCTTATTTCATCATGGACTAATGTCCACTAAATGTTAATAAGGGATTCAGTTGCATGTTAACTGAGGTTGGGTTAATTAGTATGTTGAGTTTTGTTAGTATTATATTTAGAGCAACTCAGTTCATGGAAATATCATCCTAAAGGAAAGTGCAATTTCAATCATGTGCTCTGTGTATTGGCATCTATTTAATTCTGCCTGAGATTTACACTCTTGAGTCCAGTAATGAGTTTCACACCCTAGGCCCCAGTTGAAGTTTAAACCCATGCTAACATGTGCATGCCCTAATGCTGTTAAAATTCAGAGCCCATACTCATACAGTGCTATTGTGGAGAGGAAATGCAATCTTTTTAAGTACATGGGAGCCTGTTATTCATTGTCCAGTAAAGTACAGACATCTGGCAGAGTTACTTTGGGACCGAGTAATATTCCCGGTAAAAGCGACGCTTAAGGGCGGAGTTGACAAATTGTTTATGGGTTTACAGAAGGTTCTCAGGATGTGCCCAGATGCCATGCATGCTGAATTAGTAGTCATATAGATTAGTGTGAAATAAGGATTCCAGTAAGTCTGGTCAGATAATATATTTATCGCCTGTTCAAACAGAACTTGTTTGTTCCTCCCCCTCCTCATATTGGTGAAGTGTCATTTCAAAGAACATGTGCATCAGGTTCGGGGTTAGAGGTCCTCAGCCAGTTGGGACTTGTAATTAATTATGTTTGCTGCGTGAATATGTGTCTGTGGGATGACATCACAACCTCCTACAGAAAGATCCCAAGAAGGGGTGTGCTGTAAATATGAGTAGCTGATGCAAAGATATGTTGAAAGGTTTATCGTAGTTAAATAAATGTGTCCAATGAGGGTGTGAGAATTAAAGGAGATTACATCTCTTTGTATCAGTTAGGCCAATAGTGGGTGGGCCGATGATTTGTAATAAAATATGTGGGAGTGTTTTAACTGTTGCAAAATGCATAAAATGTGTAAATGTATGTGGTTCGAGGAAACACAGGTTTGTTTGACTTCACAGTGTCATCTAGCTCCTTCTGGCCATGTGGTCAATAAACTTGCTTTACAGACAAACATGCACTTGCTTCTTAAGAGGGGCGCCTACTTTGGGTAAAGGTTATCGGAAGTCCATCCACACATTGCATTAACACTAGTACCAATGCAATTTCTTATGTGCAAATATACGTTGATAAGGCACCAAGATGCTACTTTTTATCTCTTTTAACTGCTACTGGCGTAAAGTACCTAAAAATATTCATAGTTTCTAAAGTCCCCAATTGAAGTCAAAGCATATATGCCTGGAATCGGCCTTTGACTCTGATAGGGTTTGGTAAAGCACATAGAGAGAAACATAGTCGAATTTGTGAACCCAGAGGCTTCAGTGTCTGAACATTAGATGTTTTTACTGTGTGGGTGTTTCCTGTACACTAAATATAGTAAAGTATCTTGAGTCGCAGCCCAGCCCCACCCGACCCACCTCTTTGAAGGGAGTTCCCTCTCCACCGCTCAACCCTGCCTGTAGCACCCACAAAGCGGAGTAACACCCTCCTTCAGTCCTTCTTCCCCACCCCAATACACCTCTAACCCCTAAGAGCCAACAATCACACCTCACTTACTTGTGTCTCCTTCTGAAGATCTGCTTCCTCAACTTCTGTTCCCAAACTGTACCTTCGTCACCCCACCTGCAAATGATCTCTACTCTCCCAGTTCCTGCCCACCTCCCAATGTAAACAAGGATACCTATGCCCACTATATGCATCTTGCCCGTGCTGCAAGTGTGGTGAGTTAAAGACCTGCATTGTACCTGCAGTATGGAAAAGACAGGTCGCCCATTCAGAGCTATTGCTTTGACAACTTTTTCTGTCAGCCAGGTAAAATATAAAGACATGAGTATGCCCTTTGAATTGAGTGATAAAAAGTGACATTAGAGGGAGCTGACTTAAAGCCAAGCATATGATGTACATTTAAAATATATCTGTTCTCTAAAAACCAAAACACATAGAAAATCTATGAACATGGTTCATTTCTATCTTGTATTTACCTACAAATCATTTTGTCAAAACATCTCTTCATGCTCTGCCAAGATTAGGGAGTGTAGCTTCTTATCTGTTATTTCTCTCAGTGTATTATGAAAACAGAATTTAAGAATGGGAAGATCCAAAAGATAGCATAGTTTAACAAATAACATACTATTTGTTAAACATGATACATTTTGAAATGTTAAATTACAGGATGTAAAATAACTTTTTACATTCTCGCACATAGCACAGACTTGTAGATTGTAAAATAGTAGTTTCATTCTCATTTTAACAGATCCTTGTTAAAGAAAATCTGAGAAATCCCCCATATTCAAATGCGAAGTCATGCAAAGAAAAAATGCTTATTTGGTTACTGTCAGTCATAAGAAGTAAATGCTACATTATAATTTAGGGTTGTTCGTGCCCTAACCTGAAGTTGCTTATGTCACAGAAACTAATGACCACTTGATCCTAATAGAATGATGAACACTTTATCAGTCAAAGTACTGAGCAAAGCCGAATGACCAACAGCAACATGAGAATTCAGTGCAAGTGAACCCCCCATCTCAGTTGAAGTACCTTATACTGTGCAAATGGAAGGGGTCGTCTTAGTCTTTGGCAAGGTCTCACCTGTGCATTCTATTGCTGACTGAGACAAAGCCCTTCTTGTACAATGTTTTGATGCCAGCTGCATTCAGCAGTTATCATTAGTGTAATCAGTAAGCAGCACAGTGTAACACATTTATTCAAGGTGCCAGTACTGCCTAATGCTTCACGTCTCATCTTGAAGCAGGCGAAAGGCCTTGTAATATGACAGAATCCACTTGTTAAAACTGCCTCAGACTAAAAGGCAGGAGCACAAAACACACTTAGCTATGTCAAAATGCATATACAATAGAAGTGTGAACAATGAAGGCGAGAATTCTTAAATAATGGGTGAGGTGCTTCTTGAAGTGTGCCATGCACATTGAGGTTCAGTACATTGTGCTGTGTGACTGATAGCACTGGTTCAACATGTCATGAGAGAATCAGAATATACTGGTATACAATTGTGGAGTACTTGGGGAGTATGTATGTGGTCATGCTTTATTCCACCCCCCCACCCCTCACAGTCCCTTCCTATGAGACTTTCACATCAGTGTCATTTCGCAATACATTACTTGAGCAGTTGGTGGGACAGATGTTGATTATGCACTGATAGAAGCACTGACAGGCCATGTACCCAGGAGTATAACCATAGCTATAAGCAGAATTTGCCCAATGGGCTCTCCTAGCAGTCCTAAAAGCCGCATAACCCACGATCCAATGGACCAACCAGACTTATCACCACCATTTTAAGCGGGTTACAGTATTGCAAATATGAGTGATGATGTCAGTGATGTTGCTGGCGTAATCTGGTATAAAAGTACAGCACTCACTTTTTATGACTGCGTAGGTGCCCCCTGGGAGGCGAGTATGATATCTAGGGTCATACAGTTCTGGAGTACCATTGTGGTGATGGACAGCTGTTCATGGGACCACAATGCCAGGGAAGCAAAAATGGCATTGGCAATGTATTCCACTAGACTAGATAACTTAGTCGGTCTCTGTTTATTTTGACCCCAAAAACTGGTATCAGGTACCCCCAAGCCCTCCACAAACGAATCCCAGTCCAAGTTTCTCTTTGAGCAGGGCAGAGCGGGAAAAACAGGGGTGTAGTGCACTTCAGGCAAGATTCATCCCAAGTAAAAGCTCACTCTCCAGTTGATGGGCAACCAGGCATAAGCCTAATCTCCGCAGATGAAGTAAGTTCCGGTGTATGTTACATACCAGATTGAGTGAATGTAAACCCAGGTTCATTACCACACTGGAGCATGTAGACATGTAATGCTGACATTTGCTAGTTCCCATGTACAGTGGCCCTTGGTTTGTGTAGCATAGGAGCCCAGTCGCTGTATTGGATAGACAAAGCGCAGCAGGTTTGGTTTATAGCTGGTCTGTGATGGGTTTTGTTGACCCCTTGGACACCATCTGTGACTGGGCATCTCAGCAGCATCTGGGGCTAGACGACTGGGTAGTTAGGTTGCGATCTGGACAGAGGTCTCCTGACTAGAAAGTAATGAGGGCAATGTGGAATCGGTTTGAGATGCAGTGGGGTAAGTGGGAGCACACCCAGCAGTCTGAAAGGTTCAATATGCAGGCGTATTGCCATGAGAGGTGCAAATAGTTGTTTGCGCTGTAGCTCCAGGGGCGTGCATTTGGATCCTCATTATTAAGACAAGATGTGCTGAAAAATCAGAACGTTTACATTGGTAACCATTATTAACTGTAAAATGACTTCAATGACGGATAGGTATCCAGACATGTTTGGCTTCGGTGAGGTCCTGCGAGGCCACTGTTCCACCCAATTAGCCAGGCCCAGAGGAATGCAAGATACAAGGTGGAGCAGCTTTGGGTGAACAGTCTCCCCTCCCGCTCCTGGCCTCTCTTCTACATCTCCTCTCTCTCCTTTTGACTTTGCTAACTTCTTCTCTGCTAAAATATTTTCTCTTCGGCAAAAAATTATCTGTTCTCCTTTTTGTTCCCACCCCTCCTTACACTCCCCCTCGGCTTACATGTCTGAATTTTCTCCAATCACTCCCTCTGATGTCTCTCTCCTCCTAACTAAATCCCACCCTACTGTCGCCCCTTCCCATCCCATCCCTTCTTATTCCTAAAATGTACCCCCTCTCATTCCCTATCAAACCTCCTTCGTCAATACTTGTCTCTATTGTATGTAGACTGTAAACCAAATACAATTAAAAAAAAACTATACTTGTCTCTCCACGGCCACCTTCCCGTCTGCCTTCAAGCACACCACAATTATCCCTATACCGAAGAAGCCTTCTGCTAATCCTCTTCTCGCTTCCACCTTTCGCCCAATCTCACTTCTACCTTTTCTCTCTAAAATACTCAAACGCTTAGCCTATTCTCAGCTTACGACCTTTGTCACTAACCTCTCTCTCCTTCCCCCCCTCTCAATCTGGCTTCCGCCCCAAACACTACACTGAGTCCGCTCTTACCTATGTCCTTAACTCTCTCCTTACTGCTCGCTATTCTAAGCAATCCTCAATCCTCATCCTCCTTGACCTCTCTGCTGTCTTCGACACTGTCAATCACCCCTTACTTCTCAGTACTCTTCCCTCCTTTGGATTCAAAGGCTCTGTCCTTAACTGGCTCTCCTCTTACCTCTCCCACCACTCTTTTGCCATTTCTTGGGGTGGTCAAACCTCCAGTACCTTCCCTCTGGACTACAGCATTCCCCAAGGGTCTGTCCTCAAACCCTTCTTATTCTCTCTTTACACTTCACTCTTCGCCCCTATCATCTCTTCCTTAGGGATTTCTCACAATTTCTACACTGATGACACCCAGCTGTTCCTCTCCTTTTCTTCCTTCCACCTCTGACTTATATCTAAATCTCTCTTCCTGTTTTACCGCCATTACAAACTGGATGTCATCTCACTATCTCTCTCTTAAAACTGACAAGACTGAAGTCTAATTATTTCCTTCTAACACACCACCTCCTCCCTCTCCCCGCCTTCTATTCATTTTCCCCCTTCTAATCTTCTTATTTCCACCCATGCTCGTAATCTAGGCATTTACTTTGACTCTTCCCTCTCCTTTACTCATCATATCTCCCTTACTTCTTGCGCATGTCGCTACCATCTCTTTAATATCCGTAAAGTCTGTTCCTCTCCCACCTTCCATGCTACCAAACTTTTAATATCCTCCCTCATCTTTACTCACCTTTTCTATTCTTCTTCTCTCTTCTTCAGTCTCCCAGCTTCCCATCTTGCCCCCCTCAAATCCCTCTACTACTCTGCCATTCATACCCACTGTCTTCTCTCACCCCATGACTCCATCTCCAACTCACTTTCTTACCTAGGCTGGTTTCCTTTCCACTCCCAACTTGAATTTCACTTCCTTTGTCATGTCTTTAAATCTCTTCATGACCTTGCCCCTCCTTACCTTTCCTCTCTTCTCTCATTCTACACCCCATCGTGCTCCATTCGTTCTGCTGATCTCCTCTTACTTTCTGTCCCACAAAACCCTTGTGCCTCTTCTCGTTTTCGCTCCTTTCAGCTCCTTGCCCCACTACACTGGAATTCCCTACCTTTTTCTATCTGCTCTATCCCCACCTATTCATCCTTCCACCCCTCCTTGAAATTACTCCTTCATTCCCCTCCCTGACACCTTTCCCCCTCTCACCTTTCTCTCTCTCCTTCTAGTAGCCTCTTCTTTGTTCTCTTTATGTTTCCCCATCTCTCCTAACAACTTCTTTCTTCCTACTACTCACTTTACTCCCTCTTCTTCCCTGCCCCACTCCCTCCTCCTTTTCATATGCAAATTGTTCTACATGCTGTTTTTCTGGTTCGATTCATGTATACTGTTATTGCTTCTACTGTTCCATTTTTGAAATATTTTTTTTGTTAAATTGTAAAGCACTTTGGATTAAAGCGCTATATAAAAACAATAAATACAAATACAAATACAACAGTCCCTTCACTCAGGGTGGCAGAGGCAGAGAGGGAGATGCAAAGAGTGAGGCACAGTTTGGAAAGTTCAAAAGTTCCATCGATCAGTGAGCCACATATCGAACATTCCAGAGTTCAAATAGTTCCAAAGACAGGCAATTTTAAAGATCAGCAGTTCAAAATACCAGCAGTTCCAAAGACCAGCAGTTCCAAAGACCCCAGCTCCTTCTATCGATACTTGGTGATCTGGATCCAGAAATGGGTAATTTGACCAGTCAACATTTAGCTCAGGAATTCTTCCTTGGGCTCACAGGGCGGATCTCAGGGTGTTTGCTTTGTGTGATCCAAGTGGCTCAAACTTATCTGGTGTTGAACCAGCAGTGAAACCTGAATGTGGGTGGTTCCCTGTGGGTCTAGGACCGCCTGCTGGAAGATCTTTTGCAGTAGCTCCTGCAGGGCCCTCGAAGTGGTGAAGAGAATCAGAAATTGTGGGGTCTGATGCAGCACATGAACGTATTGACAGATTTTGTTAATTGTAATTGTAATTGGTTATTTGTAACACGCTTAATACCCCGAGGTTTCTAAGCATGGACCCGGGGATCAGACATGTTTTGCTCTGAATCGTCTTGCTTCCAAGGTGAGTGCATTACCCCTTAGCCATCCTCCCGAGACTGATTGAAGGTCAGGCCTTGGCTCTCTGCTAAAGCTCAGTCTGGTGATTTGGCACTGGCACTGCGCCGGAGGGGTGACAGACTATGGTGTTGGTGGTCGAGGCAGTGCTGGTTCATATCTGAGGAAGATCAGACATTGTGGTGGTTCTGGGGCCTGCGCACAGATGATCAGCGGTCTCGGCGATGATGCCATTGAATAGAGCAAGAACCTTCTGGCAGTATGATGCGTGGATCCAGACCGGAATTCCATCACACTTCACTGCAAAGTGTCAGCTGAGGTGGACTCGGTAGGGACCTCACCACCTCGGTTGAAGAAATGTCGTCCGAAGATGGATTTTCACTAGGACCTTGTGTCCTGGTCACAGATGGTGGCATGGTCTCACAGCTGGTTCGGACAGGGCCTCAAAGACCTGGGTGGTAAGCGCAATGGAACGGCTGCGCTATCCTTAAAGCCCTGCATACTTCCCTGATAACCTGGCCTGTGAAATTCATACCTTGGTTGATGCCTATACATCGGGGCAGTCCAAATCGAGGTATACATTCAGCCACCAGATTTTTGCTTAAAGTGATCACGTCTGCCTTCCTGCATGGGTAGTCTTCCAGCCATCCTGAAAACACGTCTACAGCCAAAAGGCAGTACAGATATGACATACAGGTAGTGAGTTGTAGGAAATCTATTTGCTCTTGCAAGAACTGACCCTCTGGTATAGGCCAGGCAGATAGTTGTGTGAGCCCTGCTCTCCTGACATTATATGATAAGCACGTTATACAATATTCCCAATAATGCTGGGCCACAGAAGCACACGCAGGCACTATTCAATCTCTCTGGAGTTGTGTGATCATGGCAGGTTTACCTGAATGGGCCATGCCATGTGCTTCGCGGACCAAATAAGGAAGCAATACCTTGAGTGCCACCAGGCAGCCATCTGGGGAGGGCCATAGGGAGTCTTCTCCCAGGCTATACCGATGCTGTGTCCAGGTCACCTTCTCAATGTCCGGGGCTTGATCTTGGAGAATCACCAGACTGGCATGGGATGAGATGGGTGACAGTGGAACCCAACACAAACTAGATGTTCATTAGGAGTTATATGTTCTTTGAGGGCAGCTGAGCAAGCTGTATAATCCGCTAAATAATTTCCTCGAGTTGTAAAGGTTGTGAGGGGTCATGCCCTCAGCACTTTACAATTGCTATTGCAGCAGGAAGGAGTAAGACATTTAATTTTGCTACAACATAGTTTCCATTCTGGATGGGGCTACCTGTGGATATCAAGTATCCACCCTGTTTCCATAACACACTGATGTTGTGGACCACCCCATGGGTGTACCTGGAGATGGTAAACTGGGTTGTCGATCTACCCCAGGCCAGAGAGCACACACACATGAGGGCCACGAATTTGGCTACTTGTGCTGACTTGGCAGTCGGTGAACTGCGTGATTTTAGGCCTGTATAGGGTGTACATATGGCATACCCCATGTCCAATTCTCTGGTCTTGGGGACACAAGCCATGTGTGAAGATGGTGAAGTATGGGCTCAACAGGAACACATCAACCAAATCGAGGTGGAGGGACAATAGTGTGTCTACCACTACATGGCAGTCCTCAGGGGTCGGTAACAATGAGGCAGGATTCAGGACAGGGCAGCGACTTAATTTCACATTTGCAGTGGAAATCAGCTGCTTCTTCTACCTAGTAAGATAGGAATTGGAGACATGTTGGTTTTTGCCTTTTAAAAGTAATGTCAATATGGGGTGTGGAACGGAAATCATGGCAGGATGCCCTTGGACTAGTAAGTAAATTTTCTCAATCAAGGCAGCAGCGGCAACAGCCCGCAGACAAGCTGAGACCCTCGCCACCTCAGGTCTAGAGCTATCCTGTGGTAGGAGTCGGATCAGTGCTTATCACTGTGTAACTGAGTCAGTACACCTTGAGCAAACCCGTCACGCTCATCGCAAAATGAGACAAAGGCCTTGCTGTAATCTGGCAAACCTAAAGGAGGCGCCTTTGCGAGTGCCTGCTTAAGGGTGACAAAGGCATATTTAGCTTCCTGGGACCATGGCATGTGTTTGGGGGCTGAATCATATGCAAGGTTCTGGAGGGGCTTAACAATGGCTTAACGTTGGCTACAAACCTGGGGACCCACTGTCTACAGTAGCTAACTATCCCTGCTTGCCTGCTTCCCGCTCTTTTTCACCACTTAGCCACGCCCACCTGGTGCCTTCCTGCTTGCCGCTCTGTTTCCCTACTTAAGGAGCCCTCCAGCTTCTTTTCCTTTGCAGATGGGGAGCAGGTGCAAGTGGATTTAGGTCACCTGGCCTAAGCCCTGCCCACCTGGTACCTTTCTGCCTGCTGCTCTTTTTCACCACTTAGCAAGCCCCGCCCACCTGGTGCCTTCCTTCACCATCACTGTCTTGTGGCCAATGCTGGATTTTACTTTTATGGACTTCATTCATTCACTGTGCGTCACTCTTTCTCAACTCTCATGCTGGACTTCCTTTGCATCTTGTACTCATGGTGGCCCTGAATCATGCTGTTCCCATCTTCATCTTGTATCCTGGCTTGCAACATTATGTGTTACTACTGACTTCTGCAATTGTATTCACTCTCCATTCTTGCTTCTCCACTCTTTTTTTGACTGCTTACTCTCTTTTCTCTCCTCCTTTCCCTTCTCCCTTTTCCTATCTCCTCCCCTTACTTTCTTCTATGCACTTACTCTATCAGAATTGTCCCTGGACCTAATATGATAGCAACCTCGTCTGTTTCCTCCACCCTCCCATTACTGTTTTTTTCCTCCCCACGACCCCTCCAGCACTATCTAAAATGTCGTCAGGCCTAGTATGATAGTCGCTTGTTTTGTTCCTCCCCTCCCTTTCTGCACACCTCTCCCTCACCTTTTGTTTTTCTCTGGCTCTACCGGAAATGTCGTCAGGCCTAGTATAGTAGTCGCCTGTCTGTTTCCATTTCCTTCCACTCTCCCCCTCCCTTCCTTATCTATGTCTTAGCTCTTGCACTATCTGAAATGTCGTCAGGCCGAGTACGATAGTTAATACCACATCCTTACTGTTCATGGCCTGTAAGAATGTGATTGTAATTTCCCTTGTTCCCTCCCTTGCCTTGAAGCGCTTTGAAACACATTGTGTATAGGCGCTATATAAATAAACGATCATATCATATCATATCATATCATATCATATTATATCCCGATGGACCCACTCATCTGTTTCTTGGCCTTGTGCTTAGGAACGTTCTGGATGGCGGTAATTCGATCCTGGGACAGATGTCTTTCTGCAGCAGAAATCTCATGGCCACGGTATCGCACTTTGGCCAGACATAACTTTAACTTGTCCTTGGATGCCTTGTGACCTTTTTCAGCATGCTCTTTCAACAGAACCAGTGTGTCTTCCTTGGAGGGGGCGGCTTTGAGCGGATCATCTACGTAATGCACTAGCATCAACCCTTCTGGGAACTGCACTGAATGTAGGTCTTTGTTCAAAATTTGGGAGAACAGTATAAAAGATGGCAGTATAGCGGCATTGACCGCCCACCGGTCCTGATTAAAATGATACACCTCTTTTCCTGGCCTTTTTCGTAGGCAGTATTGGAGCAATACCAGGCCTGTAGATTAGCACAATGATACCTTGTTGGAGCAGTGGTTCTATCAAAGGATGAATACCTTCTTCAGCTTGTCAGGAAATAGGGTACTGGGGCGCACACAGTAATGGGTTGGCAGGATTCAGTGTGATCTTGACTGGATCCACACTCAACATTTACCCAGTATCATATGCATGTGGTGACCAGAAACAGATTGGTCCAATAGCCCCTGCTGCGGACAGGGGGAATAGGTCCGGTCTTTAGATTTTAAGTGGGCTACTTCTTGTAACACAGCTAGCACCTCATGCCCTCTATGAGCGGGGATATCCAAATACTTCACTTGTCTATTCTCAAATCTCCACCTTTGTTTCTGATTCTTTTGTTCTCCCAAAATTTCAGTATGGTTTCCGTCCTTTTCATTCCACAGAAACTGCACTCCTTTTAGGGTTAAACTGTCTCCTTTTGGCACGCTATATTAAACACTCATCTTTCCTTATTCTTCTAGATCTATCGGCGGCTTTTGACACAGTTGATCACTCTTTACTCTTAGCCTTACTTTCAACTTTTGGCCTCTTATGTCCTGTTCTATCCTGGTTTCATTCTTATCTCTCCAACAGAACATTTTCGGCCGCTTGGGTGTTCAAGTCTTCTGAATCATTCTCGCTTGTCCACTGTGTATCTCAAGGATCAGTTCTGGGCCCTTTTCTATTCTCGCTCTACACACCTCATCTTGCGGCTGTCATTTCCTCCTTGGTTGTGCCACCATTTCTATGCGGACGACACCCAACTATTTATTTCCTTCTCTTCTTTCTCTGTTGAAATCTACCTTAATCTCTCTGCTTGCTGGTTGCAATCAAATCTTGGATGTCCTCCCATTTTCTCACTCTTAATGCTACTAAGACTTTTTTTACCTGCCAACAATCTTTCTCCTCATCTTACACCCTTGTGTATTTCCTTTCCACCTTTGAAGCTTACAATTTCATCCCCAGCTCGGAAACTAGGCCTCTACTTTGACACAAATGTGTCCTTTTCTCACCATATCTCAATAACTGGCCATTCTTGTCGCTTTCGCCTCTATAATATTTGTAAGGCTTGTTCATTTCTTACTTTTCTGGCATCCAAACTTCTAATCTATTCATTCATTTTTTCTCGACTTTTCTATTGCTCTATTGCTCCTCTGTCCTATTTGGCTTCCCTAACTCTCACCTTGCCTCACTTAAATCAGTGTTCAACTCTTCCATTCGTCTCTTGTGTCTTCTCTCATCCCGGGACACTATTAATGCATCTCTTGAAACACTTGGTGGGTTATCTTTTCATTCTTAAATTAAATTTAACTTTCTTTGGGCCTCATTACACGGACAGCGGTAAGGGTTTACCGGTACCGGTATTTTACTGGTACTGGTAAAACCTTACCGCCTTACTACGAGGTCCCTTTGCGGGTTGGAGAATTTAACGCCTGCTTTTTGCAGGCGTTAAAAACCAACCCGCAAAGGGACCAGGGAGCTAATTACGGTACCGCAATTTGCGGTGCCGTAATTAGCACCTTCCCCATTCCCATTATGCCATATGGGGCAAAAATGGGAATGGGGAAGGGCAATGGGAGAAGGGGGAATTACCGCCCCACCAACCTTGGAATAGGGCGGTAATTCCCCTTTCCACCAAGGCGGTGCCGGTATTTTACCGGCATGGAGCAAGGTGCTAATAGCACCTTGGTCCACCACCGTCCGTCTAATGAGGCCCTTTGTCTTGTATTTCATGGACTCTTTCCAAGCTATCTTGCTGCACTATCATCTTTCTATATTCCTGCACAGTCTTTTCATTCTTCTTTTCACTTTTTACTCTTGGCTCTTTGTCCCCTGTGTGCTCAGTCGCGTTTGCGTTCCTTTGAGCTTCTTGCTCCTTTCCATTGGAACATTCTTCTGCTTTCTATTTGCTCCATTTCCACCTACTCCTTATTTAGTGGTTCTCTGAAATCCCATCTGCTTCAAAATATTTGAGCAATTGTTCTCTGGATAGGATTGATTATAGATTTATTTTGTAACCTTTGGTATTCTAAGTACAGTGCTTTGGCTTAAGGCACTAAATAAAATATAAATAAAGTACAAATTCAAATAAATGATGGAACTAATTTTTCACTGCAAATCTAATCTAAACAAATTCACAGGAGACCAGGGGCTTAGTAAAAATGCATGTTGTTTGGAAATTTGTCCTGAAATAAGATTTGGGAGGAGTTCTTCTTGCCACTCGCTCTACTGGAAGGAAGTCTTACTGCTTACTGCTTTGGGAGTCCTGCATCTCACTTCCCATTGACACTTAAGGCTCCTTAATTCTTCTGGGCTAAGCTTGTGTTTACTACGTGCACTGTGATGCGACTAGAAAAAATAAAAATACGATACATTTATTGAAATGCTGTTTTTTTGGGATTACATCCCATGATGATTGCAATTCACCTCAAAGGAAATATCATCAGGGTATTCACCCTCATCGCTCCGGAATCACTGTGTGTTCTACTGGGCTCTAATCCTTAAGGCCTTGCTAAGATGGCTGCTCCCTTTATGTACACGAGCTGTGCCCTCCTGCCCTAGCCTGCCCCCGGTCCGATTGGCTGGCCTGGACCTTTTTCATCCAATCCCAGCCACCAGGAGGTGGGAGCCGGCCCGTTGCACTAAGGCCCGAAAGGAAGGCCATCTCTGCTCCCTGTCCGCTGCCTGAGTGTCTGCCCCTGCATCCCATTGTTTCTCTCTGTAGTTGTTATCCCTGCACTGTACAAGTCCACTTAGGACACCGGCTCTCTCGCTTCCTGCAAGTTAGTTGCCTACCTATTAACACTCCCTACACTGCTGACTTTCCTTTTCATCATCCCTTCTCAACTGGACTTTCACTCTCAGTACAGCAAGCTGTGCCTTGTCGCTCACTACGTTTTCCCAGCTGCCCTGATTATTTTGAATGTGCTGGTGCCTAGTGGCTCACTGTGTTTTTCCAGCTGCCCTACCTATTTCAAATTTGCTTGTGCCTTGTGGCTGACTGTGTTTTTCAAGCTGCCCTGCTTATTTCGAATTTGATTGTGCCAGTGGATTGCTGTGTTTTTCCAGCTGCACTGCTTGTTTCCCATTTGTGTGTGCCCAGTGGATGCATTGTGTTGTCATCTGTCCTGCTGCTCCTCACTTGTTCCGTCTTTTCTGCTTCCACCCCCCTGTGTTCTCCCCTAGTGTCCACAACCCCTTCCGCTCTTCCCGCATTCACCACCCACCCCACTCTCTCTCCTCTTCCCCCTCTTCCAGATCACCTACGGTGCTCTCTGTTAATCCTAACTTCTCCAACTGTTTCTCTCTCGACTATCCCACTGTCCTCACTAAG
Source organism: Ambystoma mexicanum (assembly GCF_040938575.1). Taxonomy (NCBI): domain Eukaryota; kingdom Metazoa; phylum Chordata; class Amphibia; order Caudata; family Ambystomatidae; genus Ambystoma; species Ambystoma mexicanum. The sequence goes on from NC_090933.1 coordinate 824,955,017, forward strand.
GGCCTGATCACAACTTTGGAGGTAACACTGGCGGTATTACCGCTGGTGGTATTAGCCCTACCGCCGAACTCCCCGGCGCTAATAGCGCCGGATCACGAGTTTGGCGGTAATGTAATTCCCCATTCCCCATTTAGCCCATTCGGGAATGCCCCATCCCCATTGGGCTCAATGGGGAAAATTTGCGCTCTTACCGCCAGCGAATTTCCCGCCGGCGGTAATAGTGAGAATTTTCAGTGGATTTCCCCCAGCTAAGAGCTGGGGCGAAATCTGCCGAAATCCTGATTTAGCGGACCCATAAATCTGGCGGTAATAGCGCGATTTAAGGGTTATCGCCAAAGTCGTGATGAGGCCCTAAGTCTGGTAGGAAGAAGCTCAAAAAAGGATATCCTGGTCTCCAACCCAGTCCTCCCTATCGCTGATACCTACACTGACACTTCCTCCAGACAGACCCTCACCGACATCCTCTTTGTCGTTCCTTTGCCAGACCTGTGGACTCTTCATATAGTCTCTGTGCTTTCTCCTTAGGCGTCCTCTACCATGGGAGACCCTCTTGGCTTCCTTCCACTCCTCCAAGGTCATCATCAATGTTTACCTCAATGGTACCATCGTGGTCCAAGGCCCTCAGGCCAACCTCATCCTCTTTGATAAACACTTCCTGTGCATTCTCAATTTCCTTTCCTCTCCTGCTATCCCTTTTCTCTCTTCTATGGCTTCCTTGCATCCACCCTCTGCCACTACTCTGGCGTCCTCTTCCTCCTCCTCGGCTTCCTTGTCCTCTCCTCGTACCTCCTCTTCCCTCCCTCTGGCCCCTTCTAAACCTCTGATTTGTACCCCTCCCCTGAAGTGTTTCAAGGATGGCAACTTTCTCCACCTTGTCACTCTTAACTCTTGCTCATCCACCAAACACTCCTCTGTCAGCTGCCGTCTCCTGGAAGAACTCAACCTTGATGTTTCTTGGTCTCACTGAGACATGGTTCATGGCCAGCTCTGTCACAAGCTTTGAAACTCTCCTTCCTGATGGCTAAAAGGTCCTCTCTGCACTCAGATTCAACCATTCTGGTGGGGGTGTAGCCCTGATCTTCTCTTAGTGGATTCATGCCTCTATCATTCTTATGCAGACCTACTTCTCCTTTGAATGCCTGGTCTGTAGGCTTCCTCTCTCTCCTGGTCACTCTTTCACAGTGGCTACTATCTACTGGCCACCTGGTCAGATCCCTCCTTCCTCTCCGAGTGGGCAGACCTCGCTTCCTCCCTCCTTGCCTCAACCACTGAACTCCTCCTCCTTGGAGACTTCAACATCTACCTGGATGCTTGCTGTCCCTCCATGGGACTCTTTGCGACCTTTCCAACTCGCTCTCCCTCTCTATCTTCTTGCCTAACTTACTCTGCAGGGTGTGCTCCTGATGGTCTGATCTCCTCAGACCTTCCCCTCTGTAACACCCCCTCTGTAACCCTCTCACCACTCCTCTCTCCTGGAGTGACCACTTTCTCCTCTCCACTCATCTCTCTCACTCCACTACACGGGTCAAAGCTACGCCCACACTGCCAGCCACCTTCTCAGTCATTCGACCCATGAAGCGTGTGTCAGTTGAGGCTTTAGCCACCTCTTTCTACCCCCTCCTGCACCTCTGGCTGACACAGCCCTCTCCATGTTGCACTCTGCTATCTCTGATAGCCTCGAGGCACTTGCCCCTGTCATGAGGATCCATATGAAGCCTAAAGCCAAGTGCAACTCCTGATACGACTCTGATCTCGTCACCCTTAAACACAAATGTAGGGTGGCTGAGAGCAAATGGTTGGCTTCTTGTACATCCTCTGACAAACTGGCCTGCTGCCTGCTCCAAAGGCAAAACCGACTCTTTGTCCTCACTAAGAAGAGAACTCAAAGAAAAGACTGCATCTCTGCGGCATCTAACAACTCAGCCAACCTCTTTCAAATCTGCAAGGAGCTGGCCAATCCTTTTGCCTTCTCTACCTCTCCTGTAACTCCCTAGGCCCTCTGTAAGGCCCTGGCCTATCACTTCATCTCCAAAACCCAGGACATCCTGCCCACCCTCTCACCTTCACCTGTCTCTCCCCTTTGCCGCTCCCCATTCTCCAACCCCCCCTGCAGCCACCCCCCTCACTTCTCTGCCTTTCCTCTGTACTCCCCTGACAAAGTATCTAGACAAGTCCGACCTATGACAGTCTTGTCAAAACATGTTCTTCCCTGTTCCTCCAAAACCATCAAGGACCACATTGACACCATTGTTGCTGCTCTGGCTGACTTCTGCAACCACTCCTTCACCACTGGAGCCTTCTCTTCCCTCCTGAAGCACTATCTTGTGCACCCTCTTCTCAAGAAACCCTCAACTGACCACTCCTGCCTGGTTAACTAGCACCCAATCTCCATCATTCCTTTCCTGGGAAAACTCCTGGAAAAGCTAGCCATCTCCCAGCTTAATATTCACACTGAATCAGTTAGTTGTCTCCATGACCATCAGTCTGGCTTCAGAGCAGCCAGAGGCACGGAAACTGCTCTCATGAACATCCATGAAGACCTGCTCTCTAACCTTGATTCTTCTGCCTTCGACACGGTCAACCATGCCATCATGCTCAATCATCTCTGTGATAGCCTGGATATCACTGATCAGGCCCAGGCCTGGCTAACCTCTTTCTTCTCTGATTGACCCTCCCAGGTCCAACATGGGTCCTTCCTTTCTTCTATCTCACTCTCTACCTGTGGTGTTCCCCATGGGTCTAACCTCTCTCCCTGGCTGTTCACCCAATACCTGGCACCTCTTGCCCACTGCATTGATGCTCTCTGCTCCAACTTTCAGTGCTATGTGGATGAGACTCAGCTCATTTTAAGACTCCCCTCTGCCACCTCTTCTCTTTCTCACATCTCAGACTGTCTGTCTGCTATCCAGGAGTGGTGTGCCGCCAATGATCTATGCTTCAATGCCAGTAAGACAGAGTTTCTCCTCATCAGCACACCTGCACCCTCCTTTCCTGTCACTCTCTGGCCGGCCTTCCTTGCCCTCTTCCTGTCCCACCTGTGAGGCTTAGAACCTCAGGGTTGTCTTCGACTCCACACTCTCCTTTTCTCCTCACATCTCTGACGTCTCTAAGAAGTCAAACTACCAACTGAACCTCCTCAGAGGTATTCTTCCTTTCCTCTCCTTCCCCCAGAAGCTCACTGTCTCTAGAGCTCTGCTTCTCTCTAGTCTGGACTACTGCAACAGCCTCTTTGTAAATCTGCCTGTTTCTATTCTCCGCCCTATGCAACTCATTCAGAACAGGACTGCAAAACGTGTTCTTGGCCTTGTATCTCTCGTGCATTTAAATCTCCGCATTGGCTCCCAGTGGCTGTGAGCATTACTTTTAAGACCCTGTGCATTGTCCACAAGGCCTTCTGAGGCCTGGGTCCTCAATACCTCCAACTTTCTCTTCGTAAATACCTTCCTACTCAAGCTCTTCACTCCTCCTCCTCCCTCAGGGTCAATCGCTTCTCCAAGCAACGAGCTGGTGGTAGATCTCTTTCTTCGACTGGTGCCTGCCTCTGGAACTGCCTCCTTGCCTCTCTGAAACTCGAGCAGAGCCATCCCCGCTTCCGGATGCTGCTCAAGAGTTTCCTCTTTGCTTCTGCCTTCCCTCTTTCTCTTCCCTGATGATCTCCTGTCTGTCTGCACTGGTTAACTAGCTACCCCTGAACCTTGGGCCAAGGTCCCGGCCCCAGTTGCACACCTGCACAGCTGCCTGGTAACCCTGATTTTAGGGCTGCATCTGTAACCCTACAGCCCCCTTACCTGCACTCCCATTCACCTGCTGCCTGCACTTAACCCTTGCACTGCCACCTGCTGGTCGGACTTACCTTTTCTTGTTTTGTTTGTGTTTCATTGATCCTATGTCCCGCACTTCTCCTCCTCCCCTTGCCCTGGCCCTTCCCCCCCTTTCCTCTCCCTATTTATTGCATGATCTCAATGTCATTGGGCCTAGTAAGATTGTTGTCTTGTTCCCCCCTGTTCCCTTCCCATGCCTCGATGCGCCTTGAAACACCTGTGTAAAGGTGCTATAAATAAAATATCATATATCATTAAATAGGTCTTAACGTGGCCATCGTAGGGGTAGACACAGAGTGAGGTATCAGCGTACCTCATATGCCACCCGTTCTTAACCCTTTCCATCTAATGGATTATTCAGTGCTGGGTCAGAGGTGGGTAAGTATAACTTCACCTATCAACACAGCACCATGGTTGTGAGTATGATTTTAAGTTTTACTGTGCCACAAAGGCAATACATATTACTGATTGGTTGTACGTGTTTGTAACATGTCATACATGAACAGGAGAAGAGTAGGATGCTGGGTATCTGTTGTATTACTGATATTGGGAGCTCTGTATTGTTGAATATACTATTTGTAATACTCGTATATTATCTCGCCAAGATAATACATAACAAACATGCTGAACAAGAGAGTGGGCGCATTGTTGATGTGTTTCTGTTTATGAGTATAAAAGACACTGGGCCTCATCACGACTTTGGCGGTAACCCTTAAATCCGGCGGTAGCACTGTTACCGCCGGATTTAAGGGTCCGCCAAATCAGGACTTTCTGCGGATTTCGCCCCAGCTCTTAGCTGGGGGGAAATCCGCCGAAAATTCGCGCTCATACCGCCGGCGGATTTCATACCCATGGAATGGGGCATTCCCGAATGGGCTCAATGGGGAATGGGGATTAACATTACCGCCAAACTCGTGATGAGGCCCACTATATTGTCGTTTTAAATAATTGTTGCTTTTGTTATGAAACTGTGTAGGAAAAGACATTTATAAAATAGAATATTCATCATACACCTAAGGGTAGTACTCATTTGTTCCAACATACTCTAGAGGTTTAACCATAACAATGCATCTTTCCAACAGTATGCCTGTCTGGTGCTTAAGGGTAGTGGTTTCTCTTGTGCTAAGTGCAGGGATCCAACTTTCTCCAGAATCATGCATTGAGTACAACACTGTTCTCTGCCTCAAAACCTGCCACAGCCCTAGATAGGAAATTAGACTACCTTTGGGGTAGAAGTAAGGCTCTGTTTGCAGGGCGTTATGAAAATCATGACACTACTAGCAACCACCTAAAAAAGATGGCAACATGTCTGCATCTCATCAGAATTGGCTCTGCGACATCAATGTTGAAGAGTTCTCCTAAATATTGTTATTTTTAAAGTTACTGGCACTGGAATCTATTATATTTTTCAGTTTTTACTTTTGCGAGGATTTAAAATGTGAAGAACTCAGGTGATGTTTGAATGAAGGGCAACACATTGATACTCTGGGGACAGTCAGCTCAGTGGCGGAGCATCTGCTTTGTTTGTTGTATTCTAGAAGTCAGTATTGCATACTCGTTCACCTGAATTGGCTTGGGTTCAGGAGAGTCTTTTTTTCATGAAGCAGAGGTATTTATTTACTTTGACCCTAAACATAAATTACTTTGATATTGTGCAAGGGAGCCAAGCCCACCATGTTCTCAGTCAGCTGTGTATGTTTCTGTTCTCACTGAGTGGGTTACACCCAGTACATCCATGTAGGAGTGCTTTAAATCTGCAGTACACATGACCTCTGAGTTTTCAAAACATGTGTCAACCTGTATAATGAGCAGAATTGTGTGGGCCGAGTATGCAACTAGACTGAGGGTTCTTCCCAACATGTTTGTGTTGCTTGCATGTTTGTGGTGTACAGCTGGTGTCATAAAGGATAGGTCTGACATGATCATATAGTTAGTGAAACATTTTTTAAATGAAGGTCACAGCCATCTCAACCTCTTCAAGAACATCGCAAAACAACGTACCAAGTATCTCGTTTTGCTTTTGCCTGGGTATTTCCTGAAACATTGTATTCGACCAGAAGCCATGTTAAACCTAACTTGGAATTGGACATGCACTGGTTTGTCACCTTCAGTGATGGCCATGCAGTCATTATGCCATACACGAGGCCCTGCGCTGATGGAAAATGCTTTTCCAAATGTGAATCTTTTTCTCTGTTGTAAAAGTTACAAGAAGTAACACTTTTCAATTTCTGTGAATGTTGTTTTCAATGTGGTATGTTCTACTTGCCAATCCTTTTCCTTTTCCACCGGCGGCGATGTACACATACCTTGTTTTAATTATTGTAGATTTTACCAAGCAGAAAAACCCCTTTGACAATAAGAAAGAGAACATCACTCCGAGAATGTGCTTCATATAAGGACTATCAAATAAAGTGGAAATATTTTTTAAATGGGCATCCTGAAATTGCTTTTGCAGTCATGTATCCTTTTAGGAACATATGCAATAATTAAAAATCAGCCAGATGCATTAAATCAAGACAATTGCTGAAGCTCTTGCTTTAATTTTAGAGCTAAAATTGCCTAAAGGGATCACTGATGCAACTCAGAAGAGCTCAACCGTAGACCCATTAGAGAATCCTATATTTAATCATACTGAAAGAGACCTAATGAAAAAGAAACTAAATGGAGCAAGTAATGTTTTTTTAACTTCCTTTTCAGCAAAATGAAGTGTTTTTCTTTTTTAGGGGAAAGCCTTGTGAGAGCAGGCAGTGTAGTGAGCAATGTAACACATAGAAAAAAACAATTGCCGCTTATGTTTAATGAATCTAAATATGTGTATAGATGGAAATCGACATTTATGTCATTCCATTCTCAGACATATTCAAACTGCACACAGTGCCTCAATGTGCCTGAGACTATTAGGACTGTCAGTGTTTATGGTAATTCGCCACATGGTTATGGAAGTGTGTCAATCCCCATTGTAAAGTCCTGTTGGGAATTATTGGGAAGTGGTGGTATGTACCTGCAATTTAATGCCATATTAGTTGTGAAACACATAATCAGGTGAAATGTTAAAACAGGCAATATTTGAAAATACCCCTGCCTTAGCATTACCACTATACTCTTGAGGCACATAGAAATCAGAAACTAAAACAAGAATTTCATTTTTTGCTAAACAATTTAGTGTAGTTCCCAAAAGAAACCTGGGCAGTTCAAGCTATTCACAAGGTGAGCAAGTGCCATGAGTGGAAGACCACAGCGTGGGGGAGCTGGTATTTGTTTGCATTGTGTCATCTAACTGCCTTTAACCAGTGGTAGAAGTGTACCGAAAAATGTAGTGGAACTGTGGTCTCGGCAAGGCAGAGAGTAGGCGGAAGCCTAGTGCAACATGTGACTAGGTGTTGCAGCCGAAGCATTGCATACGTCTAAGTGACTAGTAACTAAGGCTCCTATTACAACTTTACACTTGCACAGGGACTTGAATGGGCAAATCCTATATATAGAATGGGGAATATGGTTGCAAAAAGTAGAGGAATGGTAAACAGGAAAAAATAAAAGAAGCGGAACACTGCTCCCGACCGTTCCCGTTCACTTCGATCACTGCCTTTGACTTATGTATCCAAGAACCATAGCAGATGTTTCAGGCTGTCAAAAGCAACTATCACCACCAGCCACCCTGATCCACCGATGTAAATGAGACACAAGAGTCAAGGAGCATGGCATTAAGAAGCAATAATAAATTAGTGTAGCCTCAATATGTTGAAAGGAGGAGCTAGGCATGATCAATGTGAATATGCTGATGATAGTGGCTTTGAACTCTATGGATTAAAAACATGTATTAAAACAGGTTAAAAAGTGAAGCTGCCTGTACAAATGGAGATTTCAGTTTAAAGGGACAGAATAGTCGATGAAAGATGAGAAAGGGAGGCAGAAGTACAAATGAAAGTAAGAGATGCAGGTCATCCCTCGACCTGCCTGATGACTACTGGCACTCGGCAGCTACAGCTACAAGAGCATCAGGTGCCGACCATCTCTTTCAAAGCACTCCCTTCCATTTGACGTCTCATCTTTGACCTGCAGCAGCATCATTGTGTGTTTTGAGCTCCACGTAGAGCAGGTGTTTCGGCTTCGCAGAGCTGATATAAAAGGGCAGCTGCAGTGTGTTGGTGATCTGGTTGCCCGGCAACCCTGCGTGACGTTGTCTGCATAAACCTATTGGCTTCGCCGGCAGGTGGAAGCCGTCCCCACCACAGAAGGCCCCAAGTATAATGCCCTGTACCGAGCCCCTTTTGAACACATCACCTACAAGGCAGGAGTCCTGCACCTCTGCAAGGAGAAGTCCCGACTTTCTAAATCTGTGTGAAGCTCATCCCTCCACCTGCCTGATGACTACTGGAAGTCGACAGCTACAGCTACAAGAGCATCAGGTGCCGACCATCTCTTTCAAAGCACTCCCTTCCATTTGGCGGCGCTGTGTTACATTCTCTATCCGCCCTCCTCATTGCCCTGCTGCAGGAGTGAACGACATCATACTTATTTCCTTTGTCGCAGGCCCCCATATTACAGCCTGTGGTAGTTCTGTGCCCTGCACCATTGACCCACACACCCAGCACAGCAGCTCCTAGCCATAACTAAGTAACACTAATTGTTGCTTTACGTTATGTACGCCACTACTCGAAACTGCCTCTACTCAATGGGATAGCAGCGGCTTACCGACATTACACCGTTACCTCTGACTCCATACTAGGCTAGTAGCAGAGCTTGTAAACTGATTACCCCCTTCATATCAGTCTGGCCACAGTGGAGTTTTGCTGTATACTAGCTCTATACCTAATTGAACTATGCTTTATCCTAATAATATGTACTGCGCAGTAGCTGTAGGTTTCCTCTGATCATGTATTTGCACTCTAGCTCATTACCTAAATTCAATTGTCTTGTATTCTATTATTTTGTACTGCACGTGAGCTGTCTATATGAATTGAAATGTGCTGTATCGTATGATCATTTATTTGCACACTAGTCTGTTACCTGAATTCAATTGTCCTGCATACTATGATTATGTATGGCCCATGAGCTGTATATCTGAAGTGAAATGCGCTGATTCCTATTAATACCTACTGGCATAGTAATTACTCAGATAAACTTCACTGCTCCCTATGTCAATATACTAGCTCACTATCTACTTACCCAAATTCAATTGTGCGGTGTCCCATACTCTATTATACTCAGGCACCAGCATAGCAGCTGCCCACCTGAAGCTCTGCCCTCTCTTCCACATCCAACCTAGCATGTCCATCAAAGAACCACCGAAATCAGAGGACATTCCCTTACCCACTTCCTGCCATCTGTTTTCCATAAACCACCTGTGTCCAACACTCCACCTCTTGGCTCCAGTGCATGCTACAATTACCCCTCAGCCATAAGACTCAACAGGCTTGGGAGCCACACCAAACCCCCCCACTCTGGTGCCTCAATACAAAAAAGCTATCATCCTAGCAAAGTCCTCACTGTATAACGCTAGAATCTCCAATGCCACCTCTGAATCAAAAGAGCTGTTTGCCATTTTTAAAGAATTGACCACCCCTGCCACCAACACACAGGAAGTCCTTAAAGATGAATCCCGGTGTAACAATGTACAAACAGCCATGATAAATACAATTGAACTCATACAGAAGAAGATCAATGACCACCTTAATGACCTTTCAAAAAGAACACGTGCCTGTGTACCATACAACCAGCACTCTTCATTCCTTAAGGGGAGCCTTATGAGGGTCTTCTCAACCAGGCATGCTCAGCACCCACCACCATACATTGTGGTGTCCCGCAAGGATCCTGCACCGCACCTACTCTATACAATATATTTACCCTACCTCTCTCAACAGAGATAAAACAGAGATCCTCTTGGTAGACTCCAAAGACACGCTCAACAAAGTCGACCCTCAATACAAGACTTTCAACATTGATAATACACATATTACTGTGTCACCAGCAGTCAAAACTCTAGGGGTTTTTATTGACTCCTCTCTGTCCATGACGTACCAAGTCAGCGCCATCTCATCCTCTGCAACAAAAATCATCAATGCGGTCAAACCTTACTTGTCAACCACAAACCGCCTCGCAATAGCCAGAGCTACACTTGAGGCTAAACTTAACTATTGTAATGTCCTACTCCTGGGTACTTCCTCAAAAAACATTCATAAGTTACTCAAAACAATGCACTCAGAGCTGCAGTGTGCATCCCTAAAAATGAAATTCTATATCAGGCAAGGAGAGATGTACACTGGCTAGCAGTTAAAGAGCACATTCTTTTCAAAACCATGGCCATCACACACAAGTGCCTCTGCCGCAACGCCCCACCCGACTTATCAGGAAAATTATTCCTGTCACATCTGCCAGACCCATTCGATCACACCACTCCAACATGATGTACGTCCCCACCTTCAAAAGACCTAAAGCTGGAGGCTCCCGCTTCTAACATCTAGCGCCCAAAAACTGGAATGCTCTGCCCACAGCACTCAGAAATGAAGCATCATTAAAAATGATTCCTGTCACATCTACCAGACCCATTCGATCACACCACTCCAACATGATGTACGTCCCCACCTTCAAAAGACCTAAAGCTGGAGGCTCCAGTTTCTAACATCTAGCGCCCAAAAACTGGAATGCTCTGCCCCCAGCACTCAGAAATGAAGCATCATACATAGACTCCCGGAAAGCTCATAAAACCAAACTGTTTATTAATCTGTAACTATCATTAGCCTATCTACACCGCAACCTTGCTCCTCTGTAACCAAGGAAGAATCTGTTAATGTTCAGTAGCCTATCTACACCGCAACCCTGTTCCTATGTAACCAAGGAGCATATTGCCAACCCAATCATTTAACTTGTAATTCTACTGTGTTTGTATCCATTATTGTTTATTATTGTCTTCGCTGTCATTTCTCTGTACTACTCGTACAATAAGTAAGTCTACTGTAACAGCGCCACGATGCCCAAGGGCCATGTGTGCACTTTATAAATGTAAATAAATAAATAAACAAAGGAGGGATTACATTAATATTTTGAGGTAGAGTATTTCAATGGCTGGGAACATCGGCTGAGAAATTCCTGTCACCTCTGGTTTTATATCTAGTTCTGAGAACAGCTTAGAGGTATGTGTTCCATGAATAGAGATCCCATGTAGGTTGGCACTGCATAATCTTACTGGCAAGCTAGCCGAGGGTGGCAGGTATTTGAAGACTAGACAGGATTTCATAAAACACCCTTCGTCTCACTGCCAGCCAGTGAATGCCCTTCTGCAAATTAGACACATAATGGGGTTTGGGGGAGTAGTCAATAATGCAAATTGCTGGGTTTTGAATATAGTGCATGCAATCTGGTTGGTAGTTAGGAATGCCAGAATAGTGTGTTTTAGAATAATCTGACTTGGAGTTGATTAGCCAACCCATAACAAAAGCGAGATCAAATTGAATTAAAAAAGGTCATAGTCGACAGAGTTCTCTCAGAGTGAAACATTAGACCTCTTAAAAAACTCAGATAGTTGATGTTAAGACTTATATTGGCCTCCCAAAATAATCCAATGTTCTCCAGACATTGGATAAAAAATGTATCATTGCTCCAACAAACAGAAAGGGAAGGATAGTTTTTAAGGATTTAGTTGGAGCTGATTGTTTGGCATCCAGCTCTGAAATAACTGAAGCGTGTTCATAAAAGATGAGAGGTCTACAGAATGAGAGTAGATTTTAATACACATTTAGAAGAATGTCATTCCACACTGAAATTAGGGCTGATTCAATACATGGATTGTGATCAATGTGGACTTAAGTGGGTCAAGCAAAAAGGATTTTTTCGAGGTGGCTTTGAAGTTAAGAGCTACAATCATTTCGATGATCTTAGAGAGCCATGGTAGATGGGCCATTGAGAGTATCCCTAGGGGAATAGGTAACAGGACGTATAGACTAGTACACATTGTTAGATGCTATGTCAAATAATTTGACCAAAAAAAGGGTCAATCTCTTTAGCCATATTTTGAGAGACAGGAGTGGAATTTTGGCTGGAAGTAGGCAAAAGAAACAGTCTACAGCCTGAAATGTTCCCTCAATTTGTTGGTGGCTTTGTGAAGCAGTGACCTTTACAAAGAGAAGGGACATGTAACAGAGGATTTAGCTTGAATTCATCATTTAGGCTGAGAAGTTTGCTAGAATAAAGAATATCCTCACATGAATAGGAATATTAAAATCTCCCCAGATTAAAAGGCAGTTATATTTCTAAAAAGAAGAGGGAAAGTAGTCTGACAGACCATTTAGAAAGAGGGGTCCCTTACCAGGCGGATGATAGCAAAGTACAATATTGATACAAACTTTGGACGACAAAAAAAGATTCAAAGCATAGTCTTGTGACACATCATCCCAACAAAATGGGGTAATATTAGACAAGTCAAATGAATATAGATATGAGTCAATCCAGAACCACATCGTTCTTTAAGATTCAAATATTGAATAAGAGTTTACAGACCTGTGCAAACCATGTGTAGGTAATTAAGGTAATTAATGAAATATGTACAGAGGTCAAAGATTAGATCATATATCAGGATAGAATTAATAAATGCATGCCCTGGCATTGACCACTGCACAGTGCAGTAATGGGCCTAAGTGGATGGAGTCAGGAAGGAAACGTAAATCATTGTTTGTGTGGGAAAAAAATCTCACAAACCTTAATATAAGCCAATGTTTTAGTGGCTACATTTCTATTTTATGAGTTAAGGGCTAGGAAGTCTTATCTACCATAAAGCAAAATGTATGCCACGTTATGCCCAGTCAAAAGAAAAACATCACAGTAGCAATACAAAACACATTTTTTTAATTACAAAAATGAACATCAATCGGGTAGTGATATGAAAGAGTATTAGTAATGGATTTAACAGAGCTTTAAGAGTAGAAGTGATAGGGTCAAGGAAGACCTGAAGGAGGAAGGGTGAGATTGAAAAGAAAGAGATGCAGGAATAGTGCTGGCACCACAGTTTTGGGAGACCCCGGTTCTCTAATTTAGTGATCCCAGCTGCCCAGCCCACCCTCATTGCACTGCATAGGCTGCTTCCTCCAGCAATATTTGTTCAAAGAGACATGAACTAAGATTCTGAAAAATACATTAAATCAAGATTAGAGCTTTTTGCGTGCACTAATTGTGGAATGATTTTTCAATTAATCTAAAAGCCATTTACTGTAGAGTTTATTGTCTGCATCAGCTCCGATCTGGTTATCTGCAACCATTTTGCGTTTGTGTATGTCTGCACAGCTGGAACTACTGACTCGAAAAACACCCCTGTCCTGTTAAACAACCGATGTTCAGGTGGTACATTGTCTAGTGATACTTCAGAGTCTGATGAGAAATAATTGTCTCTTTTCACTCTACTCACTTCTGCTGATCTTTTCTTTCATCCTTTTTACTTCCCCTTCTATCAACCTCTTCCTTCTCTTGTTTCTATCCATTTCAGAGAAATTGTCTATCTCCACATTCTTTTGTGGCACTACCAGTGCTTGCATATTTAGGTGCACAAAAGAGAAAATTCCTCCCCAGTTGGGTGGCAGCTTCTTGTATGCCTTAGATCCACATGCCCATTAATACTTCTGTACCAACCTTCATTGCTGGATGCTTCTCTGTGTATCTGCACTCTGTGTTATCTCCAACCTTGACTACACCTTCATTCTGGTAACATAATGCTGGTTTCTTCAGCGGTATTATGGGCATTGGTCCAGCTTCATTATCTACCCAGGTGAGCAATTTGGTGCTCACATTCCCATTCTTTCAGCCACTTATCATTTTCTCCTTGGACTGTGTTTACTGATGCTAGGGTGTGTGCTTTGATTCCTACTACTCCCTCGTTCCATTCTTCTGCTGTGCATACTTGGCCGTACACAAGCATCTGTGGTCTTTCCCCCAGCATCCTGGTTCTCCTACTATTTTGTTGACCCCCCTCTTCGGGCATGGTAATTCCTTCAGTGTTATTGTTTTTGTCTCTCCTTTAAGAGGACCATCAGTTATGTATTGGATAGCTTGGTCTCATTGCTAGTTATTGTTCATCATGTCAAAAGTCTTTATATAGCTGTCTTCATAAGGGAATTTATATGAGACATCCATCTCAATGTTGCTGTTTTCCCTTGGAATCTTCCTCAGGTTGTAACCATGGATAGGTATATAATGCATTGTGCTCTTGGCTGGCATATCAGCTGCTATACATGTTCTGGAGGCACTTATGGCATAGGGGATCAGTGAGCAGAGATAGCAGCTCTCCCAAAGTGGTTTCTTTACCTACTTTGGTCATGTGTTTGTACCACATTGTTAGACACTCGAGCAGTGTCAGTGAGATATAGGTCTGCCCCTCCCATGTCTGTGTCAGCACTGCACTTACCGCTCTTTACTGTGCTTACAGTGTTCCCTTGTTCACCTGACATGGTCGTGCCACCTGTTGAAGTTGGGGTAATTTTAGTAGAGGATACAGTGGTATCACTGGCTACAAAGGATATTAGCCAAAACAGTAATGCAAAAATACCTCTTGGAAGTAAGTGACAAGACAAGATAAGCATATTTTTAATAATCCCTTCCATTACCTGTGCTGCTTGGATCCCGATGCAGCTTGAAGATATCAGTTGCCCACCTGAAATGTGCCAAAAATGTGCGTTATTGTGTTTGTGATGTAATAGGCCAAGCCCCGTTAATTATGTAATCTATCATGGCAAAGATGAATAGTTGTTCCAACACACAGCAATTCACAACGAACGGACGGCAGCAAGACGCAAACACCCGTGCCTCACTTCACCGCCACTCACAACCGTAGGACGTGGAGAGTAGCCATGGAACATTTCTTGAGATTTCGCTATTCCCTTTGAAACACACCTGCTTCATTGCATAGGTAAATTAAGGGCTACTCAAGAACAACAGGACACACAACGCATAGCATTTGTAATGAAAACCATGCATATTTGTTTCCATGCATCGGTACAACTCTAAACCTTACTAACCCCTGAAGATCCGTCGCCAACCAGATGGTGAAACACGTGTTGGGTAGCAGAACAAACAATGAACAACATGGATAACATATGGTTAACAGATCTAATGAAACTGTGATACAAACTCTGAAATATAAGAGGGCCTAGACTCTGACCAATTACCTCTGAATATTCTAGACTCAAAACTTAGCTAACCTCCAACTGTGAAGTAACAGTGATTTAAAGCATCCAATTCCATTCCAACTGTGAAATAACAGTGATTTAAAGCATCCAACCCCAGAATTGGTAACTTAATATATCTGTGATACAACAGGTATTACTAAATCTCAAAATCAAAGTGTGCAATCAAGACTTAAAACCCAGTTAACCTGGAACTGTGAAGTAACAGTGACTTAATACATCCATGCCATTAACTGGTAAATGAATTCATCTGTGAACTAACAGGAGGTACTTAATCTACAAACCAACGAGTGAATCAAATCCTCCTGTCAAGAATAGGGAACTACTGCTATTTTTTGTTTCATCCACATCAGGATCTTTGGATTATATGTATTTTATTTTCTAAGTTTTGGTCTTCAATGTATAACCATTTGGAATGCACTAATTAAATCATACCAATTTGGGAAAAAGTACTTACTGTGATGTAACAGCTTTCAGAAAATTATTTTTTGATTACGTAACTTCTTTAGCCTGGGCAAGGTACCGAAGGACACACCGGTACAGAGCACATTAGGCTCACAATCTAGTTATCAGTGGAGCGCAAAACACACACAGGTCTATATAGATAGTTATTTAGCCTTGTTTCCCTTTGCAGTCTAAGGGTAATAGACCTTAGTCTCGCAGCTCCACTGTTTTTGTATTCTAACATCTTGAGGAGCGCCGGAATCAGCCTAAGACTGTTCCGGTTTGTACAATTTGTTCCAACACAGCCTTAATTCTAGGGTCTAGGGGCACATTCGGAGGACTTGCTCGAGACCTGTTGGATCTTCTAATGAATTGGACAAATGGGCCTTGCAAAGTATTAGGTTGAGGATCAGTTGGGGCAGCATGGAAGAAATACAATATAAACAGTTGCACTTTCACGATGAATGTGTGCGGAAAGAAAAAGAACAAGCAGACAGTGTACTCTCACTGTGGATGTGTAGGAAGTCCTTGCCCTAACTCTGCTGCCCGTTAGCGAGTAACCATTGGGTGTCCTCTGCTTGGCAGGGCTACTTCCAAATTGTCTCTTTACTCTTCTCGTTGAGGATCGTTGACCCTGTTGATGTCGTTTCCAGGTGAGGCCACAGCTTTGTAGGGCTTGATGTCTCCTAAGCGATTTCAGATGCTCTTCCCAATTAATTTAACAGCTCTTTCAGTCACTGCCTCTACTGTGTGGGGACCCATGGACCTGGGTGTGTCCCAACATCTGGTGAAAATCCTAAGGAGAACCTGATCTCCAGGCTATACAGATGGCTGCTTCAGTAAGTCCTTGTTGTTCTTGAGGTTGCCATTTTCTTCACCTACTTCAGGCCCCTCCTGGTGTCTTTGCAGCTGGTGAGAAATAAAAGAGGCACTAGCAATCAAGGAAGTAATATAATCATACATTTCCTGACACAATACATTTGCTACACTTTCAGCATCCTTCACTGCTCTGGTGGGAGGAGCCAAGGGAAGTTGCATGTGCGTCCTGTTACCACCTCATGTGGGCTTAAATGGTGGTTGTAAACAGGCATGTCGCGCATTGCGAGCAGGGACAGGGTTAGGCAATGCAGCCAATTCTTGTTCAGACTCTTTTTAGTCTTAACTATAGTTTCTTTAAGCAAGCCATTCAGGTGTCCACACATGCCGTTAGCTTGTGTGTAATAAGCACAGGAAAATATGTGTTGGATTGCCAGCAGAGTTGTAATGTGCTGAAACATCTCATTGGCGAGTGAGGGCCATTGTCCGACCGTAGGACGTCACACATGCCCCATCGTGGGAATACTTCCCGGACCAGGAATTTCTCAAGGGAGTCAGGATGAGAACAAAGACCAGCTTCGATCCAATGGGAAAATGGACACACAACCACTATCATGTAGCAATACCATTGGCAAACTTGGATCATGTAGACATAGTCCACATAGGTGTTAGAATGGATCCACTGGCCGAGGTAGGGATCCTCTCACAACCCTTAATTTATGACCTGCAGTAAACTACATGTCAAGCATTTAACCATGAATTCGGCTGCATGTTTCCAAGTAGGGACAGAGCCATGTTTCTCTAATATGGGCGGCAAGCGCCTCCTTCTCTGTATGGGTTGAATAATGTAATTGTGTCAATGCTGTGTGCAATGATGTGAGTGGCATAACCACTTTCCCTGTGTTGTTTTGCCGCCATAAGGAGTCTGATAGGGATACTGTACCACCTCTGCTGAGCCACAGTTCCGTTTCCTCCCTGGGTGCAGCTCCATAATTCGTGTCACTGGTAATATATTACACTGCTCTTTAAGTATCATGGTTCTTTCATTACTGCATACGTGTGACAAAGCCTCCATTTCTAAAATCTCCCCAAAATAGGTGCCGTATTCTGCCTCTGTGTCTGCTGCTTCATTTCCTCTTCTTTTGTGTGTGCTTGGCATTTCACGATTGCTAACTGCTCTGGGAGATCTATGAAATCTGCCAATCTGCCCAACAGGAGTGTGTGCTGTACTGGTGACCCATCAGCATGTCTGAAGCCCCTTCTCATCCAAGGTGACAACCCAGGATGCATTGTGAATGTCACGTAAGCTGAATCTGAATACATCATCACTTCCTTCCCCCTTCTACGCTCTAATGCCAATATTAAGGCCACCAATGCAGCTGCTTGTGCTGAATAATGTGATGGCAGGCGTGCACTTGCCACTATATCACTTGTCCCGTCCACTCTCAATCGCATGATTGCTGTCCCAGTATTTCTTTCCCCACTCATCTGGTCAATTGTTGAAGACCCAGCAATATAAAGCACACCCCCCTCAAGTGCATCCTCCTGTACCTTGAAAGTGTCACTGAATTCTTCTATATTTGCTGCACAGTCTTGTGCATAGTTACCCTGTTCTAGAAGGTCGGTGATGAAAGTTGCAGTGTTGACAAGTCTGCATCTCACTATCTTTAGAGCTGGGTTAGATAGTAACACCTCATACCCCAAGGCCCTTTGAGTTGTCAGTGTGTTCTTTGGTCTTGCTGGCATTGCAAAGACAGCATGTTCCACATAAAGCGCGGTGCTGCATGCCATGGTAATACTCGCTGATTTGTCCACTGTGAATTCGACTGCAACCAAGGCTTGTTCCCATGGATAGTGTCCTCGCATTACTTGGTCTAATTTCCCACTGTTGTAAGTTACTTGCTTGTGGCCCAAGCTGGTCTTCTGTTTCAGTACTGCTGTCATAACTACTCCGTCGGAGTGTGAGAACAGAAACAAATCTTTTTGATGATCTGGGATTCCTAACACTGGTGCTGTGCATATTGCTTCCTTCAGCTCTTTTTATGCCTCAGTCATTTCTATTGTCCATCGTAGTATCTTCTCCCCTTTCCGTGGTTCCTTTAGTGCACCTAATAAAGGCCTAGTGTAAGTGCTGTAATTGAATACCCAAGACCTGCAGTAATTACATAGCCCCAAAACTGATGCATTTCTCTTACTGTTGTTGGTTTTGCTGTCCTGCGTATTGCTTCTACCCTCACTGGTGTCACCCGTCGGCCATTTTGGGAGATCATCTGCCCAATCTATAACACTTCTGTCTGAGAATATTGTAGTTTGGCCTTGTCCACCCTGTATCCCTTGTCTGCTAGTACTGTCAGCATGTACACTGAGAGACGCCTGCGGTGTAGCTAACAACAGCAGTGAACTACTGAAGGTTTTCCACGTTGACAATACCACGCATACAATTGAGCTTGGATGTGGTAGAATCGCTGATGGAAAGCGTGTGCCGCAGAGCATATTACCACATCTCGTTACTTAACTATATTGAAGAAAGGCAAACGACAACAAGGACGATTTTGACTACCCTGTTGGGTTGAAACACCAGCAAACCATTTTAGGGAATGGAGAGCGGTTAAAGCGAACCACTAACAGTCCTAGGCATGTGAAATAGCCCTGGTTTAACAAATTGTGAACTGGTAGAGTCTAAAGGTTGGACCAACATAAGGGCTACAGCTGTCAAGCCTGAGACAACCGAATCATGTGTCAACTTTTTGTATATCGTTTATGACATATACAGACAGACACACATGTATTCAAGAAAGGGTGTATGAACTCAGTGTTAGTTGTTTTTTGTTAAATTGGTATACTAATGAAAATACCATGTATTGTCTTAGAGAGAGAGATTGTAAGGATGAATGTATGAATGCGTATGAGCTGTGGAGTAATTGAATGTGGAATGGTCTATATATGTACCAAATTCATTATGTTTCTTAAAAATGAATTGTAATGAAATAAAATTGTTTTTGTGAAGAACTAACATAAATTCTCTGATCATCCTCTATGATTTGGTCCATACCCCTATTGTGCATTGTATATGAACCTGGAGGACCATAGATTATTTCCAGGTACCCTTCATATTTTTGAATAGCATGTACACTGAGTCATTTCTGCACGGTTCTTCTGTCTTGCTGCAAATCAATATATCATCTATGTACTGTATAAACGTCCTATCGATCTGCACTTTGCCTACGTCCATCTGCAGGACCCTATTGAATATGGAAGGTGATTCACAGTACCCTTGAGGAAGTCTTGTAGGTTTCCATTTCTTATTTCTATATAGAAATGAAGTTAAGTCTTCTGAGTCTGGGTGTAATGGCAGAGAGAAGAACGCATTCTTCAAATCTAAGACTGTAAAGTAGTCATTTCCGTGGGTATGCTGCACAAAATTGTCGCTGGGTTTGGAACTAATGGATATTCTTCATCTGCAATATGGTTAAGAGGGCACAAGTCCTGTTTAAAACCCCATGACACCCCTGTCACCTTTTTGATCGGGTACACCACAGTTTTGCATGGTAATTCTGATGGCACTAGGGTACCCTGCTTCACTAGTTCTGCAATGGTCTCATAGATACCTTTGTCTGGGCTCTTGAGAGTGGGTATTGTTTAACTTGTGGTAGAATTGCTCCTGCTTTAGTTTTATTTTCACTGCTCCTATCCCCTTCAGAAGCCCCACATCATAGGGACGTGTGATCCATTGGGTGCTTTGGACCATTGCCAAACCCTCCTCAAGAGAGGTCGGTGGTGCTTTCAGTGCCATCGCCATTCTCTGCAGTACCTCCTCTGGCCTGAATAGGTACTCGTTTGGAAGGCACCACATTTTCCCCTGAAGAAGCCATGCTATTATGATTTCAGTCACACATTGGAACCGCTCCTCGTTCACTGGCACCCCCCTCTGTACCCTTCATCCACAATATGCTTGAATGATTTCCCTCACATTTAGAAGATGTATCCCTGTTGTGGAACACACTATCCCCTTGTCGGTGAATGAAATGGCCATGTTAAGTCTGCTCATTATGTCTCTCCCCAGGTGTCTGTCGGGAATAAAGTTGGTGAAAGGATAGATCATGCTCCCCTATAGAAAGTGCAATATCGTCTGTAAAAGGAACCACTTCCATCACCACAGAGAATACTTGAGCATTCATGGCATTGCCTGACATACTGTATTTCCATTCCCTGATGAGGATTTAGTCGCCCCTGTGTCTACAAGAAAATAAAGTCTTGTCACCTATCATCACCACTGTACGTGGTTTCCTCCGCAGGTTTGGGTGTAATCGATAGGATGGAACAAATCAAGCTTGTCTGTGGGCTATCTTATTGAGCATATAATGACATCCCGTTGACCAAGAAGGGAATGATTCCCACTACTGTGACCCCCCAAGTTCCGAGTGGGAGTCATTGTCATGGAGTCTGTGCATGCCATTGCCCCATCGTTTGGATATGTGCTGTTCTGCACCTGTGGTTTTTGCTGTGCTGTGTATGCATGTCGTGCATTGCCCTGCATCTGTGGCATCTGTGACATCTGTCGTGCCTGCAATACTGCTGCATAGCCGCTTGCATTTGCGGTGCATGCGTCATGAGCTGATTTGTCTGTGGGTATGGCTGTCCTTGTTTTGGTGTCTGGTCCTGCATGTGGTATTCATCCTTCGCACCTAGAAACACTTGTGCACAGGCGTGTTATAAATGCCACATCATATCATATCCTGTTACCCTGGTATGCTGGCCGGTATTGCATTCCACATTCTGTTGTCCCACCCAGCACTGGGGTGGTTCTCTACACTGCCAAGAAAATACCCCTAGGCCCTGCCACCTCAGAACCCTCCAAGGAATCCCCTGTGATTCTGCTGTACCTGATGCCCATACACGTGTCCTCTAGGTAGCCGCCCTCTTCCTCGAAACCCATTCTGCGCATTCGCCCGCCCTATGAATCCTCCCCTCATAGGCAGTGGTGCATAATGTGCCTGTGGTGCCCCTTGTCCTCCCGTGCTCGTCAATACTGCCCATTTAAAGGCATATTTAGATAGCTTTCTTTGCACTATCTTTGCCTTCTCCTGTTTTCTTTTCTCACACTTTTTTACTTGCATTCTCTTGCAATAGCCTACAATAGTGTACTATCGTGAGCTGTATTTCTGACCAAGGCTTTGCCTCCATCCCCACTAATATCATGAGATCATTTTGCACCTGCTCTACCAACCCTTGGCATAATATGTGATAGAATAATGCTTCTTCATAGGTCATCAGTGGCCTCCCCGAGTATTTCTACTAGTAGTCCCTTTACGTCCCCCACTGCTAATTTCTGTCCCGCTGTCATCCTTTCCAGTTCGTATATCCATTTCCCCACACCCACAGTTAACGAGGGAAACCTCCACCTTTTTTTTTCCTTGTCTATGCGCTTCAAAGGTATATACTGAGGTTGCCTCTACCCCCAGCAAGGGCAGTTGTGTGAACCCAATCTCCCCATTCGCTCCTTGTGTCAATTGGATCTGCCTAACTGGTCCCACAGCGTCTTTAATGTCAGTACATTCCTTGGTCATCTCCCCCTTTTTTCACCCTGGGAGATCCCTAAGTCTCTGCATGAATGGGAGCAAGTCGTCCAAACTGTGTGATGCGTTTCTGGTCTGTTGTAATCAATTGCCTTTGTCACCCTTAAATGCCCATGTATCTTTCCCTGCTTCCCATGCCATGCTTCTCTCTGTGTTCTTCCCCGTCTTCCTCACTTCCCTCCATGTCCCCATGTCCATGTCACTGAAAAATCGTCCATAAAGCTCAGCTTCCTAGAGGTTGTATCTTCACTGGGCTTCCCTCCAAAGTCAATCAAGTCCTCACTACCGCTTCCCCACAGTACCCCATGTCTATCCTGTCTGATAAAGTGGCAGTCCTATCCTGTGTGGTAGTGCTGTTGGGCTCCGTTTGCCCACCTCCTCCCATTTTGTCGTCTCCCATGCCCATTGCCCACTTTGTCCTTATGTCTCTGATTGCGCGCTCCTCCTCCTTGCATTTGCACTCTCTTATAAGTCACTATAGTTTCCACTTTCTCTGTTCCCTGTTTACTAAAACTTGCTTTGCCTTCTCATCCTCTTCCGTACGCCTCTCTATCTCTTTGAGCTCTTTCCTCCACCTCTCTTGCTGCTCTCGCTCTTTCTCTTCCTCCCATTGCTTGTCTCCATGCACTCTCTCGCATCTCTTCCTTTTGTGATGTCTCGTCAGGGGGCCAGGAGTCAGGGTCTGAACAGATAACGTAGTTTGGCCTAACACACAGCACGTAAAGAAAACACATCAGACTGGTGTGGCCATTGGAGCATGAACTGCCTTTCGGCGGGCCGCGTTTCCCTTTATTTTTTTGCCCACATGACAAGGGTGGATTCATAGGGGAGGGACAATTTCCTTTTTGTACTCTGTTCACCACTAACACTGTGTCCCCTAATTGGAGTCCACAAGGGATAGATCTCCTGACTTCATTTTCTTTAGCATTGTGTCTGCTCTTTCTGGCCTCCACTTCTTCTAAGTTTACCGGGGAAGACCTCCAGGAATGATGGAGGGGTAAACTGCCTTGGATGAGGACACCAAACATCATGTCTGCTGGGCTAACATGCGTCACTGAGTGTGGAGTCAGCTGATATGCTCAAAGGAACCTGTAGAGCTCTGGGAGCCATGCCTTGCCTATATCTTTGCCTATTCTTACATTTTTATTGACTGAGTCCATGAACCTCTCTACATCCCCATTGGCTTGGGCCCAGTATGGGGTGATATGGTGGTGGCATATCCCAAGGCTGTCAGTAAAGGCTTTAAATCCTTTGCTCACAAATGGTGGTCCATTATCACTTCCGATGGAGGGCAGGACGCCATGCGTCGCAAACATCTTCTCAAGTGCCGTTGTTACACACGTAAAGTCTGTTGCTGCCACCGGTTCGACTTCTGGATATCTGGTGTACTCATCAATCGCCATAAGCAGGTATGTTTTGTTTGCTATTGTGCAGAAATCAAGGCTTATGGCATCCCACTGACAGTCACTCTGGGGGGGGGGGCACTCCATAGGTTCTGGTGGCCTTAGTCAATCGTGTGGACCGACATGCAGTACATGTCTCTACCAAAGCCATGACCTTGCTCTGCATATGGGGTAGCCATACACAAGACTTGAGAAATGCTTGCGTTTTCATTATCCCCTGATGTCCTTCATGTGCAAGCTTGAGGGCTCTCTCATGTAGAGAGGTGGGCAGCACAATTGGTTGTCCTTTCAGGATTAGGCCATCCAAGGACATTGATAGTTCATGTCGTATTCCAAAAAGTGCTTGTAGTAGTTCTTGAGCTGAGGCTGTTTTCTTTGTAACTGCTGTCAGAAACGTCTTCCATTCACCTGACAGGATTGCTGTTTTAGTTAGCTGTAGGCATGAGTCTTTGTCTGTCTCAACTTGGATTTCTTCAATCTTCATGGTTCTAGGTCGAGCACATGCAATAACCTGGCACACATGTTGTTCTATGAGCTCCGCTGCTTTGCGTTCTGTGGCAGTGACAGAAAGTCTGCAGGATTATCTGCACCCGCCCGATATTGCACATCTAAGTCAAACTGTTGTAGTTGAAGCAGCCATCACTCAATCCTGACTGGGGGATGTGGTGCTGATCCTCCCAAAATAGGGATGATTGGTTTGTGGTTAGTTATAACTTTTACTGGGTGTCCTAAAATGTACACATGGAAGAGTTTGCACCCCCAAATGATGGCTAGCGCTTCTTTTTCAATGTGGGCATAGTTTTTCTCTGTTGGTGTAAACGTCCTGCTCGCAAATGCGATGGTGAATACTGTTCCTTCTCTGTCCTTCTGTGTCAGCACCACACCTATTCCAACGGGGCTTGCCTCCACAAGCAATTGTGTTGTACGGGTTATGTCAAAAAACACCATAGTCGCATCACTAGAGAGGGAGTCTTTGATTTTCTTAAATGCCTGTTCCTGTTCAATACCCCACTGACAGGGTACTTTAGGTTTAGTGAGTTCACACAGAGGAGCTGCTGTGGTGGCCAGGTCTGGAATGAAACGACTGCAGTAAGTGGCCATGCCTAGAAAACTCCGAACCTCTGTTGTTGTAGTCAGTGCTTGTGCGTTTTTAATACCATTGACTTTGCTCAGGTCAGGAGAAACTCCATGCTCATTGAAAACATAGCCAGAGAAACTTAAAATACTTTTTCCAAATTCACACTTCTCTTTGTGGTGTGAGTCGTGATTCTTCCAGGGGTCGAAGGGTGGCTGCCAGTCTTTTGGTATTTTCTGATTCCGTCTTTCCATAAACTAAGTTGTCATCACTGAAGTTTGTCACACTTCGTAAATCTTGAAGAACTTTCCGTATCTCATATTGGAACACTTCTGCCGCCAAAGAAATGCCGAAATTGAGGCGGCGGTAACGTCCAAGGGCTAGGTGCGAGGAAAATGTATTGATATAGCGGGATTCTTTTGCAAGGCCTATTTGATGGTAGCCCGACCGGAGATAAAGTTTGCTGAAAAAGGTCGCACCAGTCAAATCAACAATCAACTCATATATTGTTGGGGTAATATGTCTCTCACGACCTATTTCAGCGTTGGGGAGTCGCATGTCAATGCATATATGGATTGTGTTAGGTTGCTTTAGATTAGCAGTGACTACCATTGGCGAAACCCAAGGCGTGGGCCCTGAGGTTTTCTCAATGATCTTAAGGTCTTCAAGCTTGCGCAGTTCAGCTTCCACTGCAGCCCTCATATGAAAAGGCACTCGTCTGTGTCGTACAGCCCGCGGTTCAATGGTAAGATCAATCTGAAGTTTTTACAGACCTGCCTTTGAGGCATCCAATACCTGTGAAAAGTTTCTTATGTTTTGCCAGTAAGCACTCAATGTCGTCCTGTTGAATGGCGAGGTTGAACTGGATGACTTCCAGATGTTCTGCAATGGGACAACTCAAGAGGGTTTCGATCCCAGCATCTACTACATGGATACTCGCCTTGCAGCTTAATCCTCAGTATGAGAGTATTGTCTTGAAATATCCCACAACAGGGAGGGTTTTCCTGCAACCATATGCATAAAGCAAGACAGAACGTCTCTGTAGTGTGGGTTTGGGATGAAGTTTGTTGAACCTGGCAGTTGGCATAACGTTTACTGTTCCCCCAGTGTTGATCATCATTGTTACTGGGACCTCTCCTACCAAAATAGTATACCGCCAGGATTTGTTTCCTCCTGGCTGATTGTTCTGACCTGGTTTCACCGCTGAGATCACGAATACTCTGTTGCTAGGTCTGCCATCATGATCTGGGACTGTTCTCTACTAGACTGTTCCTCATCACTACTAAAACTTTCTGTGTCTTCTCCATCAATGGTGCGAGCACGTCCACCTTTGCTGTTTTAGGACCTGCTTGGTTGTCCTTTTGGTTGATATTTGTGCCACTCAGAGCGGTTTAGATGTGATTTGCGAGGGCGTGTATCCTCTTTGTAACAAGGTTCAGTCCTTTTGGGTGACTCATCTCAGGGTCGTCGCGAACTTAAACAGACTGATGCAGTGATTGACTTTTCCACATTTAAGGCATGTGGTACCATATGCCGGGCATGGTTCATTTCTGCCATGTTGTCCTCCACACCAAATGCAGTCTTTTGGTTAGGTAATGGGCTGACTTCTGCGGAACCTCTGCTGTTTTAAGGCATTGATAGCTGCAGCGTTGTTCTTCACTGGTTCTGCATCCACTGGTAGACGACGTATAATTTGTTCCATTTCTGTTGCATATTCATCCTTCCTTTCTCTCAAGCATCCCATGGACAGGATGGTGTCCAATGGAAGGTCTGTTTCTGATAGTATGGCACGTCTGAGTTTCTCTGATGACAAACCATGTATTACTTGCTGCCTCACTGAGAATTCTTCATTTGGGAAGTCACAGGCTAGCGCCATCTCCCGCAGGCGGCTGTAGAAGTCATCAATGCCTTCCTGCGATCTTTGCCTTGCCTGGTACATTTTGAACCTTTCAAAGCCAGGGTTGACCATCGGCTTGAATTTTCTTGTGAGCACATCTTTTGCTGTTTCATAGTCATCTGCTGTCCCTCTGTCTGGTAATGTATTGAAAATGCGTCATGCCATTGTACCCAGGTTAAGCATAAGGAATGCTCTTTTTTTCTCTTCACTGACAATATCACGTGTCAGAATACATAGTTCGAATTGCTGGATCCACAACTCCCAACGAAGACCAGTGCGTGCTCCAAAAGATTGAAATGGTTGCATTCATGTGCCTTGCAATGTGTCTAGCCACGTGCTAGTATCTGGATTATGGTTTTATTGTCTTTGCAGAGTTGTAACGTTGTCTGCCATCTTGCGTTATATTTGGCTTGTGCTTCTGTGTTATTGGGTTGTTTTCTTCTTTGCTCTAGTGTTATTTGCTTGGTATGTGTGAATGTCTTTTTTTTTCAAACTTGTCTTTTGTGTTGTTCACTTTGTAAGTGTATTAGTGTTTCTGTGGGCCACACCAACTATGACACTGTATTTTCCTCTGTATGTCATATGAAGGGCAGAGCTCCAACACACCTCTTCAGGGATATGTGCTTGTGATCTGTGTTTTTCTCTTCAAGTCAGTTGGTTAAGAAAATAACAGAACTTGATGGCCTTGTGAGGCAGAACAGGCCAGTCTCTGCTTTATTTGTCTTTCTGGGCTTCTTTTGGAAAACTTCTGTTAGGCATATGTGTTTTGTTGGTAAGTGGATGCTTGCTGTGCCTTATGAGGTCATTCAATGTAGAAATGACTACCACACTTGTGGTGAAAAGCTCATGCAAAAAGTTTATGAGGTTCTGTGCTTTTTTTTTCTCTCCTTCAGCAGGAAGTCTGTGTGTTTTTTTTTCTTTCTCTCCAGGTTTTCACATGCCTCTCATGTTATGTGAAAAAAAGAATCAATAATTTAATATCTGCTAAATCTGTATGTTTTCTCTTAATGTAGCCTTTCCTTCACATGTTATTCAAAAGAAAGAGAAAAAAAAATTGTTGCTGTTTTAGTTTTACTACACTTGAAGAGTGCCAAACGCGTGTGTTTCCCCGTACTTCGGTGGCCTTAGGCACTATTTGTTGTGTTTGTTGAGCCCCCTGCCGGTCTGGTGTGCATTGCACTTACTTGGTTGAAATGATGCCGGCACTATTTTTTTTTCTCCCGGCGCTCCCCTGAGCCCTGTGAATGGGTGCAAGTGACTAGCAGGCCTGAGGGTACCAAAGGAGTGCGGGCACGATCACCTGTCAGATTAGCTGCAGCAGTTTTTTTCATTACTTCGTGTGAGGTGATCCCGTCCTCCGTCGCCAGTGTGATGTCTTCTCAGGGAGTCAGGAGTCAGGGCCTGAACAGATAACATAGTTTGGCCTAACGCACAGCACGTAAAAAGGAAACACATCAGACTGGTGTGGACGTTGGAGCATGAACTGCCTTTCGGTGGGCTCGCGCTTCCCTTTATTTCTTGCCCACGTGACAAGGGTCACGTGTACATCACACCCTTCTTCCTTTTCTTTTCGTCCTTTTTCTTCCATTATCTCTGCCCAGTCTCATGCTTTGCTGATTCCCTTGTGACCCTCCATTTCTTTGATCGCCCCAGCTGCTTCTCCCATTGTCTTCCCATCCAATTTTAGGAATATTTGCCCTCCTACCCATTTGTTCGAGGCTACGCCCTCTAGCCCCTCCTTGGTGCTAGTATGTGTCTCGCTGGGTGCTCCTTTTCCATCATCTGTCTGTCCAGCCCCCTTCTGCCCCTTCTCCTTGGTTTACAGTGGAGGTTGAAAAACTGGATTTGTGTACCACTCTGCTGCCTTTATCTCGTGTATAGGGTATAACCCTTGTTTTTCCTCTGTGTCACCTTCTTTTTCACTCGCAGGAGAAGGTAGGGGAGCAGAGGGCGGGGACGCTCGCCCCAGTGTCTCCTGTTGGATCAGCATCCATTGATGCCTCGCTAGCTCCCCCTCGCCCTCCTGGAACATTTGCCAGAGTTCAAATATTGCCATACGATTGGTCAACTTCTTCCCCTTATAGATGTTCTGTAGGTGTGTCGGTAGTGGTTGCTGCAAATTTTGGGAGAAACTTCTGCATTGTGGCCATGGCTTAGTTAATGTACTGTCTGTACTTTTTGTCTATTCCGCGCTATACTTACAAACCTTGTCCTTATAGCGTGGGAAGGTGTTACACAAGTTATTGTAGGCGCACTTCCCTTGATACATTGCTTTTGTACTTACTTGACCTCAAATCGAGGCTTTCGACACTCTACTATTACATAAATAACAGTTCTTACAATTATTCTCAACGTGTCAGGCGTGCTGTGTGCACTGCCCCTCTACAACTCTCCCCCTCCTCAAGCACCCACCAATATTGTGCATGCGGCTTCGGCGTACCACCACTGAACAGCCTCCTCATCAATTTAAAGCTTCTCAATACCAATTTCTATAGCTCCTCGTCCTAGGCACAGGCCTAATGGGTGATGTCACCAACTCACTAAACAAGGTAGTGCTAAAGATCACTTACAACGCGCACAATGCTAATGTCCTGTTACACAAAAATGTACACAACCCCAACATGCACCCACAGCTTCCTTCCTCCTAACTGGGGATATCAATTTTTTTGTGTTAAATCTGTACCTACAGCGTCACCTTGTAGATAAAAGCCTCAGCAAGACTTAACCAGACAAACACCTTCCGCAATCTACGCCAGCTCCCATTGCTAAATCTTACACGGGATACCATCATCAATGACCCCAAGCTAAAATGCCCAATCCACAGGAAATCCAATATTCACATAACTTCTGTCATCCGTGCCCTTAAGTCTAGGTTATTCACCATAAGCTTTTCCCTTAAGACCAAATGTGCCCTAACCACACAAATGTCATCTACTTCCGCTCCTTTCCCCTACTTTCACAATACTCAACACTACTGGACAATACTCAACAATACTTTTATTTTTGTATTTGTTTATTGTTACTGCGCCATAGCCCGCAGACATCAGGGCTCTCAACAGACAACATAATTATTTACGGCTAATGAGAAAGCCAAATTTACTCAAGCCTTGTTTTAAGATTATTACGGAAAGTACTGTATCTTTCCTCAGTTTGTATGGGTATGACCAGTTTATTCCAGCTTCTAGCTGCTTTAATAGGGAAGGATTTGCCTTTTCCTCTCACTCGTTTTATTTGTGGCACGACGAGAAGGTGTGCGACACTTGAGCGCAGTGTCCTGTTTGGAGAATATTTTCTCATTGTTTGCTTTAAATAGTCTGATGCTTCTCCATAAACCCCCCTTGCACCTGCTGTTACTTTCCCACTCCCCTCATTTGCCGTGTGGCTGAGTCAATACTTACACTCTGTGATCCACTGATGCTGTTGTTCAACTACCGGCTCTCCCAAAGCTGCCACGGCACCCTTCTGGTCTGCTGGACTCCTCACGGATCACGGGCAGGATATTTCCAAGCTGACTCCTGATGGCCTTTTTATGGGGGTGCACCACCCCATCATCTCGGCTCCTACGAGCCACCCCGCAGTACTCCAGGTGCTGTGGCAGAAGAGGCGGCTTTGTGCCAAACGGGCAGAGTGAACCAAACCACTGCTACCAACTTGTTGGTGGGGTATGCCAGAGTTCTGGGGGTTAATACAAGCTCACCTGTTCAGCTCCCAAGGACCCAATAACCCTGCCCCAGAACAGATGGAGGACTCAGCCAAGGACTTGTTAGAACTGTTGTTTATTACAAAAGTCGAAAGGGATCATACAGGATATTTGAAAATCTCCTTAGTCACCATTCCCAACATCGTGTCAACCCTTTTTGATTAAGAATTGCGTCACAATCTGGGCCCTCCCCAAAAACCTATCACACTTACTCAATTGGCCCTTCCATGTCAGGTTGCTGGCCTGCCCCTTCCCAATTAAACTATCTATTACATTGATGCAGGGTCGCAGGGTTGCCATTGGCCCTTGCCCCCTACCATTCTGTCCTCTGATTGGCTGGAACTGGTCTCCTCAGGCTTTGGACCCAGTTCGGTTCTCAGCACTCTGTGCACCTCTTCAAGGTTATGCGAATGACTATGGGTGTCCATTGTATCTGTTAGCAGTACCACTTTTGCCTGTGAGTGTGCTCTCCATGTTGCAACATTGTTAACTTATTCATGCTTCACTTCATGTCTGTGGTGCTGAGAACTGCTCGTCTTCCCACAGTGGGTGAACAACCATTGACTAGCTCAGCCACATCACGTGGTTGTGCATGGTTTCGAGTGTACTTCATGACAAACGTGGCTATGTGGTGTCACTAATGATGCCAGCACAGTGGTTTTGAACTGGAGGAGTCACCCCCACCTTTAAGACAGGTAGAAATACTATGAGATGAATGGGGATGCAGAAGTTACTCAAACATCAATAATCAAAACGGCTCAGGTAGTTGGCAAAAAGGTTAACTGTTTTAATATCAATTATCTAAAACAGGGAGTCCAATGGACATCTACAGACGTCTCACAGCATGCTCTTAATGATTTTCAGGAAAAAACACTGTACTTATAGTAAAAACCTGTCATTGATGACGGTAACCAACGTATTTAATAACGTCATCCTATGTGGCAAACTACAAAAACCTATTCAAGAGAGTAATTGGTTCTAAGGGAACATCTAAGTATATGTTCCATTCTAGTCTAAGAACATGATAGGCTCCTTAACATCAGGTGGGGCAACTAAGCCCAACCCTCAAACAGGTCACTATGAACGTCACTAAATACTTCAACGTCCCATTGGTTACACAAACTATAGGGCCCTTTATTACGCGGCTCCCTACAATTGGTTGGCACTCTTACATCTGTCAGTACTTTCCCACCTACGTTAGCAGCACGCAGGCTGGACTTCTAGGTGCTGGTGAGTTGGTCATGACCCTAGCTTCCCACCAATTAGCATAGCATCTATCGTCACCTCAGTGGTCTGCTGTCAATTAAGACTTTGAACTTGTCCTTGGAAATATTCTTTGCTCTGGAGAATTCAGGGGAGTGAAGGCACGCTCTGCCTTCATGCCTAGGTGTGGTTTGTCATGTTTGTCCAAATTCATCCTTCCACGTGACTGAAGACCACAATTTTGAGCTCTGCTGCATTTAAAATACTGTTTTCTAATAGACATCTGACGTCTTCCTTGTTTTTGTCCATATCTTCTGAACAGGAGTTTCGTTCTTTCACACAATTTGTAACTACTTTCTGCTCATACAAGTCTGATAAGACCTTGGTTTCTTGGGGCTCATCCAGCCTCGCCTTTCTGAAATCTGCTTCTGTAATTCAATTGCTTTTTAAACTGCGACACACTGGAAAAGAGGCCTTCTTTCTCTGGTCCAGCTCTGCTATAACATGTAGTGCAATCATCCATTCTTTACTTGCTCCTATATATATGTACATTGGCGCATGCGCAATCTATTCACTACTTAGCTAGCCTTAAAAATACGTCATTTGCTTGCTTTTCTTTGCATATGTACACGTGTAAAATGACTTGATAGCTTCATCATTTCTGTAGCATTGGTTTCTTCATCTTGAGCCCAGGATGTCACTTATCTTTGATACTTTCTTGATGCATTATAGAATATCTGCATTCTCTTTTCTCTGCATCTGTTCTATCTACGTCAGGCTTGCTTCGTGTGACGTCACCTTTCAGCTTGTTCATTCATTGGTCCTGCTTTTTCTGGGATTTCATTCAAATGGCCATCATACTGCTGTGTATGCAGGTATGGCTCTCTTAATGGGAACCTTACGTCTAGGAGTTTCCTTGGTATCAGTATTTTCAATGGTACTGCACATGTCTCATTCTCTGGTTCCCAAAATATAGGCAATATGGGCGAGCTCGTTAAGGTGGGGGTACTTGGCTCCTTCTCTACAGTTTTCTCTGCATTTATTCAACATCACCCATCATGGCATTTGGGGCTACGACCACTGTTGAAGCAACTGAATCCATAAAGACATTCACTGGATAAGGTTTGAATGGCTTTTTGAGAGAGTACTTCTCAGCATAAGTATCAGTCACTGGTGCTCCTGGGGTTTTCTGAATAATGAGTGGCTTCGTGTATGCTTGACTCTTCAGGCCGCCATGCGCATCGGGATGAGCAAGGGCATTCTTGGAATCCTCTTTTCACTGACTACCCAGCGGCTGTCACTTCATGCTGCAGCAGGATCTCCAGCGCTCTGCGGCTGGCAAAGCTCTAAGGCATTGATGCAAGAGGCTAGAGCCCGGACAGCCAAGAGTGCTGCCCCTGCTTTGGCTACCAGCCTCCCATGTGGGGCAGCCTCCCCACTAGCCAGCAACGGTCACCATGTGCACTGGCAGGAACTGCAGCCCTCCCCTGTGGGAAAGCTCTAAGGTGTCGAGGCCAGAGCCCAGGCGGCTAAGGGTGCCAACCCCACCCCTGGGTGCCAGGCTCCCAAATGTGGCCGTGGCCCTCTAGCCCAGCAGAGATGCTCGGGCACTCCGGGAGGGACCCTGGCCATCTAAAGAGCGCAAAGCTCCAATGCGGCCCAGCCGGAGCCCCAGACTGCCAGTGATGTTGCCACCACCCTTAGGCACCAGCATCTCACATGGGGTGGCCTCCCCACTACCCGGCGGAGGACCCAAAATTCCCCAGCGGGGATCCTGGCTCTATAAGGAGGGCAAAGGGCTAAGGCATTGAGGCCAGAGCACCGGATGACCAGGAGTGTTGCTCCTGCACTTGGCAACCAGCCTCTCATGTGGGGCGGCCTCCCCACTATCCAGCAGCAGTTTCTGCATGCACTAGCAGGGGCCTCAGCCATCCCCCAAGGGCAAAGCTCGAGGCCAGCTCACCAGACGTCTGGCCCCTTAATCCAGCCACGGACACTGTGTTCACTGCCCCACCCTGGCTTCATGGTGAAACCACTGCACCTTCACCTCCAAGCTGGCCAACTGCCGTTCCCCCATGATGTGATCCCCGGTAGGACCTGGCCTGCTGGGGACTGGGAATTCCTTGTCAGCTGAAGCAAATCCTTTGGTGCTATTCCGAGATGCCTACTTTTCCATGGAGAAGGGCGCCTAGCTGACAAGAGAACCTCACATGACTTGAAGGCGGTTGGCAGGGCAGCATGCCCATATGCCTCCCTCACTCTATGGGATTGATTTGGCACAATTGGTCCACCTAGGGTTGGACTGCTGGGCCAGCCTTGTCTCCATATTGTAAACGTTAGGACTTCTACATAGTTGACTCCAATGAAGAAGCCAGTTATGTCACAGATTCTGATTTTATGGGCTGGCATACATGTTCATGAAATACCCACCCTTCCCCATAGAAAATACAATGCATTGCAATGCAATATGCAAGCTGCAGCATCATTCTGATGCCACAACTATTCTGTCAAAAGCAGGTCTAACCACAGTTTGAAGTCAACGTTTTTTGGCGAAAAGAGGTCTTCCTTCTGAAGAAGCCACTATGCCAGCAGCAGACTGCCAATCCGGTTACCCCCAATGGGTGACACCATAGTCCTTGGTGGGAAAACCCCCCAAAGAGGAAAAAACCTGTGACGGTGAATCTACAAGAAGGAGTTGGAGTATGAAGAATGGATTAAGAAAGTGAAAGAACTTGAATAGTCCAGGAGACTGGAGGAATACCAATCTTCGCAGGATGAAGGAATAACCTGGTTGAAGGGATTCATTTAATTTAATTGGGTTTTATAATGCGCCTATACACAATGTGTTTCAAGGGGTGAATGATCAGAATGAGGAGATGACCTGAGTGAAGGGATGACCAGCATAGAAGAGTCGGAAAGCGAACACAGGAGACATAAGTTCAAGGAAAGAGAATAGGGAAGGCTTATTTAGGACAGAGTATGGAGGAGAGCAGAGCGAGACTTACTCTAATCAGGTACGGGTGGTTGTGGGGTTCTCATCCTTAAATCAACTCGAAGACGGTGATCCAATGCAGCCAGGACCCAGAACCAGAAACCTCAGTTCCAGAGACTTTAAGCATGGCAAGCGCTTGCCATCTTGGAATGGACGATGCAACCCATCTTGGTGTGGGAGCGCCGGGATCCGATCTGTATTGCCAAGCACCAATGCCTCCAACATTGGCAGGCACCCCAGTGGCACATAACAGAGTAACCCTGCAATGGCATGGGGCACCGGGTTTCAGGGATGCAAACGGTTGAAGTCCCTGACCAGATGTGGTGAATGAACATTCATAGTCGGTTCCCAAGTCCTATCGCAGGGTCGTAGCCAGCCCGATCAACCAGGAATTGTAAGCGTCCCTTCCTTAAGTGGGAATCACAAATAGCCCAAACCTCATATTCATCCTGTCCATTAACATTCCGCGGAGGACGAACGATGACCGAGCCTTGATGTTCCACATGGGGTTTTAGTAGCAAAGCATGGAACAGGATGAATCTGATGCCATGCCCTGGGGAGTTGACGTCGCAAGGCCAAATGGTTAACCTGTTTCTGTATGAGTAAGGGCCCAAAATAGTTTGGAGCCAGATTTTTGAGAAAGTATTTGGCTGATAATCACACCTTGTCAGCTGGTCGAAATGGTGGTACTTGGAGCCTCTTTTGCTCTACACAAGTGTCATTTGGTCTTTCATAAGTTTCATGCTTTGGAGTGCTTCCTGTTGGGCCTCTTGCATTTGTATTTGTATTTATTTATTTGTATAGCGTTCCGAGCCCAAGGGCATCCTTCTGAAAGATCATCCAAGGATCCCTAACTTCTACACACTCCCTAAAATCCACAAGGATCTCGCAAAACCCCCGGGTAGACCCATAGTCGCAGGGATGGATAGTCTCAATCAACCTTTGGGTATCTTTATTGATTTCTTCCTTCAACCACTCATACAGAAAACTTCGACCTACACCAGAGATACAACTCACTTCTTGCAGAAACTCAATTCCACCGGTCTTCAACCTAACCAATTGATGTTCACCATAGGTGTCAAAAGTCTGTATACCTCCATACCGCATGATCTGGGTATTGAAGCGGTTGAATGGCTGTTACTCCAATCCCCTGAGGTACGCGCACAAGAGGAATTCATTCTTACTCTGTTACAGTTTATTTCCGAGAATTCTTATTTCCAGTATAGTAATCAATTCTACTTACAAACCTCGGGCACTTCCATGGGTGCCACCATGTCACCCACATATGCCAATTGTTTCATGTTTAAATTTAAGATGGATCATATACAGTCCAAACAAGAATGGAAGAGAGACATCTACATGTGGACCAGATACATCGACAATATTTTCGGAGTATGGACAGTCACTGAACAATGATTTGAAGACTTCTTCAGTTATATCAATAACATTGACCCAAGAGTACAGTTCACCAGAGAATTATCACGAGACAAGATCACCTTTCTTGATGTACAGATAACAATGAAAGATACGGGTTACAATACCACCATATTTCGTAAATCTACCGATCGCAACAACCTGTTGCATCGTCTTAGCTTCCAACAGCCTAGCTTACTTAGGAACCTGCCATTTAGTCAACTTCTACCAGTCAAGAGGATCGTGAGTGACCCAGTAGACTGCATGACACAACAACTGTTGATGAAAGAAAAATTCCTCCAACGGGGTTACCATCAGGAGGAATTGGATCTGGCTGCCAGCAGAATCAATATCCTTCATCGTGACACCTTACTCTCTGCTCCCAAGAAACCAGTCAGAGAATTGAAATCACCTGTGTACATTTCTAAATTCTCCATTCAAAGCAACAAAATCAAAAAGACAATAAAAAAACATTGGAATATCTTTAAGAACGACACAAGAGTACAAACTCTATTCAATGAACCACCAGTGTTTGCTTTTCAAAGAAGCAGGAACCTCAGGGATGAATTAGTACAGACTAGGTTACCCTCCACGAAATTGTGCACACAGCGCACTGGTACATTCCCATGTCTTCATTGTATTAATTGCAATTCCGTGGTCAAAGGCAACGTTGTTTTTCATCCAAGGACAGGCAAGAAGATTTTTCTTAAGACATTTGGTACCTGTGATAGCACCAACATCATGTATGGCATAAAATGCCCCTGTAGTAAATACTACGTGGGCCAATCCACTAGAGCTGCGAAGATTAGGTGGAATGAACATCGGTCCTGCATTCGAAACTCTAACCCAAACTCAGCTGTGGCCCACCATTGGGCCATGAATAATCACAATTTGTCACAGATTAAGTTTTTGGTGTTGGAAGTCTTAACGAGAAACAATCCTCACAAAGATCTTAGCTTACGATTGAATCGAAGAGAAACATTCTGGATCGACAAACTTTGCAGTTTGGTACCCAACGGTTTGAATGAGGAAATAAATTACCACTGTTATGTTTAGATGCATGCTCTGCATATGCACGTCTAGTCTAATGGTTGTTTGCATTGTGGTTTCCTATTGCCAATCTATTGATATGCTGATTTTATTTTGTTCCATCTTGATCCTAATTTAACCTATTTTGCTCCATCGTGATCCTAATTAACCTGTACTGTAACCTAACCTCGTTGTATGTCCCGGACTTAGGTCTGGGACCCACGGTGCCGCTCCTCGGGGTGACACCACCCCCAACGAGGTTATTCCACATTCATTGTCTGCTCGGACTACACGGTAGTACTTGCACTGTACATCTCTATATGTGAATCACTGTATTCAACATTAGATATACATTATCCCATTTTGGGTTATGCTACCAGCACACTCTGTCCATATTTGCATTCCTCTAGCTTGCTTTTTTTCACCTCACATGCTTTTTTACCTGTCCATATTTTCACTCCTCCAGCTTTCTTCTTTCCACCTCACTCGCTTTTTTAATACTTAGTATTTTTTCCATCTCTATGCTTTACACTCGATATTTTTTTATTTTTTGCTAAATTGCTTTTTTAGTGAGTATATAGTGTGTACATGCCCCATAATTGAATATTACTCTTTCATTTGCAGGCTTACCCCTGCTTGTCATCCTTGTTACTTGACCATCGGCCAATCAAGGGCGCGGCGATGGTTACGTGCACATTAAACATGTGGTTACCAGGGCGACCGCCTAACTCGGCATTTCGCTGTCGGTAACCGGCTATTCTTTGCAGGAGCATCCACGCGCTCCGTGCGAATCCAGGTAAGAGACGCGCTCGCGTCCCGTTACATTGAATAGAGGTTTTCACCTCTCTACACCATACCTACCCTGATACTTACCCTGATCCTTATCTCCTCACCAGACCACAGGATCGTTTACAATTGCATCGCGGCTGTATGCACGCTATAATGTTGCGCCCCGTTTTTCCTGTGGGCTATTCAACGCTTGTTTGTATCTATGCAACACAATTAAGGTAACCTTACCTTTGGTCTCCCTTTCATTCTTTCTGCATTGCTTTTTCAATCCACTCATTATTTCCTTTTTTTACCCTTTTTTCTATATTCTGCTCTGTCCATTGGATTGTCCACCAACTGGTATGTGTATGTTTTTGTTACTCGTCATGATGTACATGTAATGGCAATACTATTATTGGTGCATTTTGTTTCTTTACGTGTTTTTTCACTTGCTTTTTCGTCTGTAACCACATAGACTTTCCCTGAAGAAGGAAATCTTTCCAAAATGCATTGGCTATAGTCTTTGTATATATATATATATGTAGCGGGAACCTTCGTCTCACTAACCTTTTTATTAGTGACAGTTTGATTTTGTGGATAAACTTATATTTTTGAAAACCAACAGAATCACTCCATGCAGTCATCATTTCTTTGACTTTTTTTAAACTTTGAAATACCTGTGGATTTAAGAAGGCTTTTGAACTTCGGGGCCATTTTAAGAGCGGCTGTGTGACCCTGTTTTCATGCCTGGTCTCTTGCCTTTGTTGTATTTCTAAGTCCGGGTGTCTCCAGACTTGTCGCAGCCAGCTCCTGTTGAACTTCAATGAACATTATTTTTCATTTATACTTTGAATTTAAGAATATTTTTTCAATCGGTGGTGCCCACTTACTTCTCTGTTCATTCTACACAATGTATCATGTTATTGTTCTCAAGGTTCTCCCATCCTTCCAGATAGGATATTTCTTCTAGTATTCCTTTCCAAATAGTCCTCTAATGGGGAAAAGCAGTTTAACAATGTGAATATCTGCATGGTGGGGACATGTCCGTACATATTGGAAGAGTTGTGGGTTCTTGTGAGAGCTTGCTTGTTACCTTTGGAAATGATAGGTGGAGATGCAAGACTTTCTGTGCATACGGATTTGTATGGGAGACCATATCCACAGCTTATTCTCAAGCCAGGAGGCACACATCATACCATTCAGTCAAGCTTGACAATGGTAAGACAGCTTTTTGGCCTAAGAGGTAGGGTTATGTAGTGACAAAACTCATGATGTCATAGTTGGTTAGTAGGTCAGCTGCACTTCTCAGATTAGACATTTCAGAAGCAATAACGAAACGACCTAAGAACATAATGGGGAGTGGGTTATCAGTGCAGAGAGGCCTCTTCTGGCTACAGTAGTAATGTGAATTCTTATAGCCTATTTGTATAACTAAATCTCCATAATCAAGAGCTGGAAGTTGGCAGCAGCCAATGGGTTTCCACACAGACATGTTTCTGAACAAATTGTATGTTTTTGCAACATTACAAATAATCAATCCATATCTTTCCCCACCAATAGCAGACAAATATAAGCACAGAGATAGTGTGTACATAGTCGGGTATATGACTCTCTGTGAGGAAAATAACGTTTTACAAAAGCTCGAAATGTTTAAAGAGTAGGGTGTATGGCATACCATGTGAATATGCAAGGCTGTGCAAGTTGAACAATGTGTCGATAGTAAGACCCGAATTCCACATCTGTAGGAAGATAAGTAGGTTGTAAACTTTGCTACCTTTCCGCACATTTGTAAGCCAAAAGCAACTTTCCAGAATGTTTTAAGTGATTAAGATCTCCAATGCCCTGGAGACGGTTTCTTAGTGAGTGCACTGTGCAGAATATTCTAAATAAATGGTCTCCTGGTGCTTGAGGCTTGACTGTGCTATGTTAACCCCAACCTGTGTGTTAACACACTACTTAACTGGTTGCATATAACTTTGTGATATGAAACGGCTGTGATTAGAAAGAGAGGTGCAGAGGTGTTGCTCAGACTATATGCTGGTAATCTTCATTACTGCCAGTCTGCTGTTTCCTTTGGCCCAGCTATTCACTGGCCTATAGTAAGAGAGTAGACAAGTGGTATTGGCTCAAAGGTTGGCATTCAAACAATGAAAATCATATTCTGGCCAATGGCTCAAGGGAGGTGCAATGCTCAGCAGGGGCACACATGGAAGATTGTAAAGAATGACATAATTCGAAGTTAGGCAGAGCACATAATTTTCTAAAAGTGAGTTAAAATCACTGATGTTCAGTGTAATAGGAACACACAACATCACAAAGGACAAGCACATCAAGGGAGAGGCGTCCTAGTTGCTTGAAAAAATAGGCCTTCAACTATGCTTGTTTGGCTGTGGTGTTTGACTCTTCCCATGGTAGAGTGGAGAGCTGGTGCATGAATTACAATCCTGCAAACTCTGACAGGGTGGGAGAACTTAAAAGAGGAAGACGTTGCTTCTTTCTACATCAGTATTTAATCCTTGGTTCCGTGCCCTTACAAGTAATATGGGATGGCATGCTAGGCTCCACTAGCTGAAGCAGACAGATGGCTTCCATGAGGGTGCCCTCTTACCTGAAATAGCTACACAAATTTGCAGGCCCATTCTGGAGTTATGTTTGAAATAATAGATTTGTTTTTCTCTCATTGTTGGATTTATGGACTGCCTGTATACAAGTGTGATTATGGCCATTTCCATCATGTGGTGTACAAACATTCTGCAAAATACAATTACATATTCCAACACACTCCCTACATATTTGTATCTTTCACTGGATAATGAAGATATCCAAGGATCCGTTGACAAACCAAAAACACCCTGAGGCAAAAATATGTTATTTTGTAATAGCAACGACCCATTACGTAGATTCTGTAGTCAGTTGTACATATGCTAAGGTAGAAACGAAAATGGCACAGAGTGGATTACAGATGTCCTTCTGTCATGCAGTGCACTAGCTGTGCTGACTCACTCCCACCTAAATACCGCAAAGCATGCCTTATGTGTGCTTGCTTAATTGCTTTTCCTTATTAGAATATGTGAAGCAAAGGATCTTTCCATTTCTATAAGCTGCGGCCTACTCCGCAATGGACAAACAAGGAAGTCATTGGACACCATAATTGAGCACTCTTCCCCCACACGAGTGCAGCACCATTAGATCAATTCTACCAATTTGATATTTTATGTATCTATAAATACAAAAACACAGGGAATTGGTACTTGTATTTATTTTGTTATTAAGGTATCATTTGTTAAAAGCACACACAAGGCACGGAAATGTTTCTGGGCACTGTTCAAAGTATACATAAAAACAGCAATTGTGATACAGCCGCAGGATACAGCACATCCAAAAGATAGTTCATTACAAAATACCAAACTATATTTTAATGTAAAAAGCAGTGTCAAAATTAGACCTTCAGATTTTCAGAAACAAAAGAAATTGGAAATTGGAAATAATATGGAGCGAGGGGGACAACTGATTAAAAATGTCAAGGGCCAGAAAATGGAGGTCTTCAAGCTGGAGGTTGTTGTCGCTCATGAGCCCCTAAGCACCCATCTGCCTAAGGCCTTATATCCCACCAGAAA
Source organism: Ambystoma mexicanum (assembly GCF_040938575.1). Classification (NCBI taxonomy): domain Eukaryota; kingdom Metazoa; phylum Chordata; class Amphibia; order Caudata; family Ambystomatidae; genus Ambystoma; species Ambystoma mexicanum. Next base: position 824,995,936 of record NC_090933.1, read on the forward strand.
TCTGTCAGCCAAATAGCTTTGTGCCGGGATGGCATTTCTAGTGTCCTGTGCTGAGGGCTTGGAAAAATAACCTATAGTGTTAGCTATGGTTTCCACCAAGCTAACGTAGGCTCTAACAACAGTAATGTGACTGCACAGGCTTGCCTCATGCTTAGGAGAGTAGAGGAGGGGTGTAATTTACAGGTAAGCATGCATAAGCGCACAATAAAGGTAAGTCCACAGAGGTATATTTACTGAAGCAATGTTCCTGAAAATGAACAATATTAACTTAACTACAATAAACTTTCTTGAGATATACTGACTTGCTGATCACTTCCAATCTGGATTCCAGTCCATACACGCCATTGATACCACACACATCTGCATCACCAATTCTCACCTCTCACCCATTTTTATTTTCCTAAACCTCTCAACTGCATTTTACACTGCGGATCATCCCGTCCTCCTTCAAACTCTTTCCCTCCTTGGCTTCTAGGACACCATACGTGACTGGGTTTCCTCCAATCTCTCTTTCTGCTCCATCTCAATCTAAATGGACTCCAGTTCTTTCTCCCCAACATCCCCTCCCATTGGTGTGCCTCAAGGATCAGCCGTGGGTCCACTTCTATTCACCCTATATATCTACTCACCTGACAGACAGATTTTCTCTTTGGGCATCTGAATTTCAGCAGTTACGGAATGATATTCAGATAGTCTTCTTCTTTCCTTCCTTCACCTCTGGAATCTCTGAATTCATAAACCACTGCCTTACTGCCATTCACCACTGGATGGCTCTACAATGCCTCATGCCAAACTGTTCTAAGACAGAGGTCGTATTTCTCCCTGCCTCCAATGTCAACTCCACTCACCTCTCTTTCCCCCTGACATCCTGATCCCCTACCCATGGCTCGCAACCTCAGCGTTTTCTTTGACAATGATCTGGAATCTACAATATCATCATGGTCACTTCCACCACAACCAGAGTCAAGCTCCTAAACATTCCAAAATCATTTCACATCTCACACACAACTACACTAACATCCTTCTCTCTACTCTTGTTATCCGTAAACAGACTACTCAGCAATTCTAATTCTGGGTCTAAATCTCTAATCCTTTTCTCCCCTCAACAAAGTCAGCAACATTGTGACACACACCCTTTCCAAACTACCTAGACTGCTTTCCAACCTACCAGGATCCTCCACCTCTAACTACTGTCACCATGCTGAATAGCTATCCATGCAAAATACCCCTCTCTCTTTCAATTCCTGCCCATGGTTTTGCCTTCCACTACCTCCATGTATGCATCTTATTGTACTCTCCCTCTCAAACTCTTCACTCCTGAACACTTCGAAACCTCTCAGTCCCACACACCCTTGTGCCTCCTCCTATTTGTATTATGTTTTGCTACTTGCCCCACTCCACTGGAAAGCTCTCCACCTGGCCATCAAAAACATCTTGTAGAGGAGAGCCACATGCCTCTGCAGGAAGTCCTCCCTCCCAGCTACCTGTATGCTGACAACCTGAAATCGTGCCATGTTTTCCACCAGCAGTTGTGACTATTCCAATACGAGTATTCAAGAAAAGGTATCCATTGAGAAAACCTTACCTAATGTATCCCCAAAGTGATGACAACCTAATGGAGGAGATCTCTGAAGGAATATGAAATGGGAAAAAGAGGGGTTGGTGACATCATGAAAGAATATTGTGATTCACTGAGAAGACTGGTTGAAGAAGACAATGGGCCTCATTACACGGTAGGCGGTGAGCCATGGCGCTATTAGCGCCATGGCTCATGCCGGTAAAATACCGGCACCGCCTTGGCGGAAAGGGGATTTACCGCCCCATTCCAAGGTTGGAGGGGCGGTAAATCCCCTTTCCGCCATTGCCCTTCCCCATTCCCATTTCTGCCCCATAGGGCTCTATGGAAATGGGGAAGGCGCTAATTACGCCACCGCAATTTTGCGGTGCCGTAATTAGCTCCGAGGTCCCTTAGCGGGTTGGATTTTAACACCTGCAAGAAGCAGGCGTTAAATCCTCCAACCCGCAAAGGGACCTCGTAGTACGGCGGTAAGGGTTAACGGTCACCGTTGCCATTAACGGTGACCGTTAACCCTTACCGCCGTCCGTGTAATGAGGCCCAATGTATGGACCTTATAGAAAATAATGACGAAATAAGAAATCAAGTAAACTTTCCTATGCAAAGAAAAGATTGCACTTGTGAGAGCTAGGCATAAAATGCAACCGTTCAATAACTGTGCAGACGCTGTAGCGCAAGTAGATCAAGTAATCTTAGTTGCTGGTATAATCAGTGAATAGACTGCAGGCGGAGCCGCCATTATATTGAAACCGGACATTGGTATCACATATTTAGTATGCTTAAACCCATGAAGAAAGGAACTGAAGGGCTGTGTTGCAGTAAAGAAATTAGTCAAGATCGTGGAAGGATCGAAGGGCTGGTTGGCCTGGTGTCAAGGCTGAAGCAGCCACAAACTGGTTATCTAATCTTGAAGGAAGTAATCATGAGAAGCAGAATCATCCCTTGTTAAGGTGCAACGAACAAGCACCATGGATGTCAAGTTTTATTCATTTAAGACAATTAAATACTACAAAATAGGCTGAATTATTGTCTCCTGTCATATGAGCCAAAGGTGGATATAGAATTGGGCAGGCAGTTCCAGAACTATGATAGCACATGCTCACACTCCCCTATATTCCCACAGACGAGAATACACTGCAAGGCCAAGTTCAAAGACAACCTTCATGGCAGAAGGCATTGGTGTTGAGAGATGTTGGGTTAATTGGGTTTGGAGATAAATTCATGTTGAACTCCGTGCAACTGGGTATGTGCTTACATGCTGCTAAGTGAACCGTATGTTCCAGAAAGGCACAAACATGCCAACCAATTGTAGAGGGCCATATAACGAAGGGCCAATTAATTACTGTGTACTTAATAATGATGAAGATGGCTTGCACTAGAGGTGGGCATAAGTTGTCCTCCTGACAGTAGAGGTCCAATCACAACCTATCCCCTTATAGAAAGTATACTTAAATGTTCCCCTTGATCCTATCACAACCCCTCATAGGTTTCTCTTAGTTTGCCACGTAATATGACGTCACAGAAGATGAATTTTTACTATAAACCTGTGATTTTCATTGAGAGCTCATGCGACGTCTGTTGATGTCAATTGTAACTCCCTGTTTTAGACAATTGATAATAAAACAGTAAAAAGACTTTGCCATCTTGCTCAGTTGGTTCGATTATTTGGTGTTGTAGTTATTCTGCATCCCATCCATTGCATGCGTGCTACCAAAAAGGGCTGTAACGCTCACGCTCATTAATGGAACTCTTTAAAACAAGGCACAAACTCCACCTTCTAGCAACAGAAGGAGCCCCCCAACACCGCCAACCATCTAATTGAAATAACCACCCAACCCACTTTTCACGTTTTTTGCCTTATGTCTAGTATTTGTCAATACATAAATAGTGGCCACAGGCTCCAAATGTTAGACACATTTAAAAGTCTTCAAGATCCTGTATCTCATTTAAATTCCTACCTGTACCCCTCAACCACTCAACATATTAATTCAATGCAGGAATGCTCTTATGTAAAGTCACCTAAACATATGACTGCATCTGCTGTCTGTTAACTTTGTAAGTAATTTCTGTTTGATATGACATCCTGTAAATACAACAACGCCAATGCTAGTGAAACCAAAGATAAGAATTATTGCTGTATCTTCCGGACTTCAGAAAAGGCAACCTTCCTTATGAAGAGACCAGTAGATCTGACCAGACAAAATCAAGGCCCAGGTTCAATGAACAGAAGCACAGTGGAGGAAGGTTGGAGAGCAGAGCAGAAGCCCCATTGCAGTATGTTACAAAATCAAGTATGCATGGAGCCCGCCTGCAGGTGAAGCCCTAGTGCTTAAGAAGACAGGACCAGTAATTGGCCAAATGCCAGTTGACCTAGGCTGTTCAAAGAAGTCTAAGATGCCCAGATGTTGCTGGTGCAAGGTCAGTTTGGAAAACAACATTAAATTTTGGTGAGGGCGTGGGCTTCATTCGAATGTGTCTGCATGCAGATCACTTGGAGATGGTTGAGAAAAGAAAATGCTGCTGACAAGGTTGGATGTACCTCTCATGGTGACGCACAACGAGCTGGATAGTGCTGCTGAATCAGCAGTCCAGAAGCGCAATAGAGAACCTTGGAAACAGGTCACTAGAATGCTCCAATGAGGACAAAGAGCTAAGAAGCAGGACGGTGCCATGATGAGGAGCAACCACTGCAGTATGAGCTAGTATGTCTAATGAAGGAGCAGGAGGATTTGAGCTCCAGAATCATACCAATTGAGTTCCAGCAAGATAGCCAAGACCCCAATTTCCGGTTCAGGACCTACTATGGATATGAAAGCTTCATGGGAGCCCCAGAAGGCATTAGGAATGGATAACCCACAATGATTGTCAGATGGAAGGTAAGAACGAGCTTGATGTGGGATTCCAGGACACAGGGAGGCTATGGCAAGAAGTCTAGGAGTCAGGAGTGTCAACAAGCCTCCAATATCTTCAGGGACATCATATCTCTACAGCAACTTCTTTGTAAATTCCCTATTGTAATCTGTCAGATTGTCCAGGGTCTCCCTAGATGTGCACACACAGTGCAGCGTCATATAGGTATGTCGTTTTGAACTCTGCCAGAACCCAGAAAGGCAGAATTGACGGTTTGTCCAATTCTCTTAGCCCGAACATAAAAAACAAATACCACAAACAAAACGGCCAGAATATAACATTAAAAAAAGTCATTAGTAGACACTCAGTTCCTCCTCAGAAACCAAATGGCTATCACAACAGTAGTAAAAAGGCAACAACGAGATATAGCTAAAACCATATAGCTACCGCCAGCATACTTCCCAACAGTTGTTGTGGGGGCGACGGGGGGACTCACCCATGGTCAAAATGGACTGCTGTGGAAGCAACCCTCCTCAGAAAGCCATAAGGGCTAAGGTGGACAGACCAAAAATCCAGTTCCATCTGCAATGGGATTTCTTTAGAAATCTCTCTGCCAAGACATGTAAATCTAAAAAAGAAATAGCTAGCAAAGCCTTAGGTGATTAAAAAAAAATAGCAAAATGAAACCAAAAAATGTACTTTGACCTAACACCTGGAGCATCACCATGCCTGGATTGTTTTGCTAGGCATCTCACCATGAATTGGGGACAAGCTGGAAACGGGGGATTGAGAAACTGTTCAAATAATGGGGTCATGTGGTTACATTTTCGTAGCCCAGACGCCAGCCTGGCAGTGGCATGCAGCAGCATTCTGAGGGGAGCAAGGGAGGAATTTGGCGGACCAACAAACAAAGGGGGTCATGCTCCTGAAGGTGGTAATTGCACAGAGACGACTGGCCACATTTGGAAATGTGTTAAAAAATGACCCAGCAAGCAACTTTGAACTTTTCCACTATGTAGTGGCAATGTAAAGAGTAAAACATTGGCACAATCGCATTGACTCTTCACTTTTCCACTAGGTGTGTGGAACAGTGTAGATAACTACTGCAGTTAAGGATTTGGGGGGGGAGACGTTAACAGTAGATGCCTAAGGAAACTGCCTGCTTTTACCAGGTTGTATTTTCATGTGAAGTCCATAGAAATCAGTTATTTCCACCAGCATGAAATCACATGCTCTTGGAAAGTCAAGTATATTTGGCATGCACAGCCGAAAGAACAGGTAGCTGTGTTAATTCAGCTATGATCTCCAACTCCACCAATCAAATGAGTACAAATTCTTCACAGCACAAAAGGTGACTCTACCAGGCAAAAAGCTTTTCCGCCACACGTTTATGCTCCACATTGCATAGAAAATGACCCCAACAGAATTTCCAGAATAGGTCCTGGAGCCCAAAAGTGCCTGGGCCAAAGGTTGGAGGTCAGAGGAGCAATAGGGCAGCAGATAGCACAACTAGCAAAGAGATGGACGTTACCAAGTGTTAATAGTCTCTGAATATGACAGCATTTAGGTAGATGCAGATCAATGGCTAAACAAGGAATCTGTATAGAGAGGAGCAGGGTTCCTGCCTCCTGTATCCAAGTCTACTGTTAGATGACATCTATAGGAGACAAGACAATGCCAGAGGGAGAGTGGTACAACCTATATTTTCCCAGGCTATGCAGAGGGAAGCGGGAGCCAGGAAGTAGAAGGAAGCAGGGATGTTGAGTTGCTTCCCTGAAGGATTCTGAAAGTGTCTTTGCATCAACAAGAAGTGTGGTAGAGCCTCTCGCTCCTTCAGACCGCCAGTCAGCATACCCCACCCCACAGCAAAGGAAGAATTACCAGGAACGATGCGGGCTGGGGCTCTATAGAAGGAAGTGCAAGGAAGGCAAGATACTTGTACATGCTCGGTCACAAATCCTGGCATATAAGGGCTTTTCTGGGCAGATGATGCAATATGGAAAATGGTTTGAGTACCTGGGCATGTAAGGCGGTACCTGGCAAATGGGGAGTAGCTATGCAGCTATTATGAGCACCGTCGGCTAAAAGTAAAGAATGATGTGCATGAGGACTGTTGAAAATGCATTCACATATTTTTTAACATATATATTCCTCTCAGAGAAAGTCAACCATGAATGCAAATTCACTCTTCACATTTCCCCTGTCTCTGCAGAGACTCTAAATACATCCCTGCTTGGATCCGTTTTCTGATGCTGGTGGGGAGGAAGGATTTCTTCTTGCGTTTTTGTGTGTGATAAAAGCGGGTGGAGTGCATAGAGATCTGCTGTAATGGGCCCACTGTGTTTTTTCAAGGCAGCCACCATTACAGATCACTGCCAAATGCACATGCATGCACAGCAGAGATCAAGTTGTATTTTCTTGTGGGGAGTGGGCAGCCAGGAAATTCTCAGGTGCACATGGATTCCCATTCCTATTTACTCCCAGGGCAGAAAACAGTGAGAATCTGTCAGGGAGGCCATGCACAGTGCAGCTGCTAGTAGTAGTAGTAGTAGTAGTTGCACTCTCTGCTAAATTCTCTACAATGAAACAAATGTCTTCGTGGCACAACCTACCATAGGGTTTGAGTGATCGGACTCTGATCATCCTTCCTGTGTTTATCCAAAACTATTACATATGTCAATGTAAATTGCTTATGTCCAGAACACAGTCCTCCAGGCCAACTAGAACCCCCTATGGACACCGACTCCTCCAACCCAAAGTCAGCCGAGCTAAAGTTGGTGGTTCCAGCTTCCCATACATTGCGGCCAAACAGTGGGACTCACTGCCTACTGCACTTAGAGCTGAACCCTCATAATGGGTACTCCGAAAAGCCCTCAAAACACTGCTGTTTACCTAGAATGTTCACCAGCCTATTCCCCATCTGCATGTTTTTACTGTCTTTCTCGCCATGTTTGTACTGCAAGTAACTGGTCTGTAACATCGCCTCAATGCCTCTGGGCTGTATGTGTGCTTTAAAAATGAAAATAAATAAAAATAAATAAATGTTTATTTAAGATCATGAAACGTGTTTGCAACTTAACCTTTATGGCAGGGTATCTATGTGCATATTTCACATACTTAGGCCCAACTCTGCAGAAGGTAGCCCTTAAGACCCCCATGCAGGGCCGATCTTATGCTTGTCTCTGCCTCTACCTTGGCCTTTTTTCAGGGGTTGCCCCAGCACAGGACTCATGTTTTGTGATCACCGCTGCATCACCACATAACCCTACAGGCATCCGGGCCTCCCTCATCCTCAAAACCTTGGCTGCATTTCGGGTTGCAGACTTTTAGTGAAATACTTGTGGCTTTCTGAGGAATTTCTTCTACAATAGGAGCTAGATGCAGATGGATCTTATAGATGAGGGAACAGCTCGGTGGTGCAGGGGATGGTTCTGGTAAAGATGAGTGACTTTGCAATCTATTTAAAGGTTTACAATTATTTAAACATACACCTTGTACCCTGATCATGAGCATCTTAGACTTTCTCAGGGACAGGTGCAGCTTTCACATCACTGATGGAACCCTGGATTGGGACTGCTCAGGGAGAAACTTTAACAACGAGTCACAGAAAAACTGAAAAACACAGGCCTATCGTGACAGTTTAGGGGTTCAGGTCTACAAAGAAAAAGTGCCAATGGATTTAAAATATATAAGGTATTTAAAACATTCACCTTTTGGGACAAGAATTATATTTAGTATGATAGCATGTCAGCCGGTAACTTCATCCAACATAGTGAACACCTGCAAGATTTGTGTACAGATGTGCCCAGATTCCCAAGAGCATAAAAACAAAACTCAATACTGGAGTACTCAAAGTGCACGGTAAAACCCTGATTTATTCAAAACATAGAATCTAAGCTGCGGTTAGCATGCAAGAAGCTCTCAACAAATATAATGAGTGTTAGTTGATTTTATACTACAGATACATGAACTATGATGTCAGACCATGATTTCAGTTACCAAACTTTTTATGAGGGGTTGGGATTGAGTACTACCTAAAGATAAATATAATATAGATGTCATACGCATTAATTTCCGGATTGGTTTAAACTATCTGATGGATCCTCTTGAGCCCATCCTTTCACAGATAACATTTTGACTACCCCATTATGTAAGACAGAAATTGGCTGTCATTAGCCATCATAGGCACTATGGCAAGAAGGATTTGTATTTGTTCGTACATTATTCACCAACATTGGGCACTTTGACGAGATGTCAAAATATGAGACACACATAGACATAGGGTAAGGGGAGAGAGAAGTCCATAGTCTGCACTAATTTCCAATTACAAGAACTCCTCAACATTCCCATGCCACGTGGCCTATTAGTTTCTTTGAATTTCGCCCTGGGAATCTGTGACAAATCAACATCCGGCGCACCAGTGGTCCAGGGAGGAATATTGGTTTCTAAACCATCAATCAACCCCACACCTCTAGTACACCAGATGGGATCCGAATAGATTGGGATACAGGTAAATTATAAGACTTCCTTGTCCAATTTTGGCAACGGGGACGGAATGGCAGGCTTATCTCCGCAAGGTCGTGGATCCTTGGTTAGTTGCAACACAGCAAAAATACAAATATTACCCAATGATAAAAGGGACTGTCCATTCAAGGTTGTATAAACATATCTACTTCATTATTACTACAACAGACAGTTCTAGCACACTACAACTCACACTGTAAAGGAACACAGAGGACAGACAGGTAAGGGATGTACTCTGGATACTGGCAGGGGGTGGTTGGTAAAGTAATCAGTCTAATTCAAGATTATTTGGTTTCAACAACGGGCAAATGGTCGTAACTGTCTCTAGGGGCCTTTGGAGAAGGACCAGAGGGGCAGAACCACAATTTACCTAGTGCTGAAGAAGTTCTTGGTGCGGTACCAGGCGGCAGGCATTTTGGCAAGCGAGGCTGGACAGATGTCTGCAGGCTCTCCGACGCAGCAGCTCGGGCCAAGAATAGTTGTCTCTGTGCTGGTTGGCGGATCTGGAATGCTTCTCGAGGTGTCTCAGAGGGCTCTGGTGACTGCAGCGTTACAACTATCAGCGGTGCAGCGGATGCAGTTTGAGGACTCGACTGTCTCGAAATTGTCATTAAAATTAAAAAGATGGACTCTGAATGATGCTTGTGTGGCACTCCTCTTAGCTTCTTTGCAGTGCTTGTGTCCTTTCAAGGAGGACAGCTCAAAGCGCAGGTGGGTGTTAGCTGGCAACAGCCTTGGCCATTGTCCAGAGACTTTCCGGCACTTCCCACGTATGGAGCTTGCTGTCCAAACCTAGCAGGGCACGCTGTGTAATGGCTGGGTACTGGTTCTGGAGCTGCTGGATAGGTCCTCTGAATCCGGTATCTCCCTCTGTTCCCTGGGAGATGTTTAGGGGAGGGATATTGCTTCCCTCTTGGAACTCCTGGCATTCATATACTGGTGGAGGATGTATGGTAGACAGTAACTTCAGCTTGGGTCCAGCTTGGGTCCAACTGAGTCCTTCTTCTTACTCCTTTCAAAGTCTTTAGATGATCTGATCAGTGAGGGGCTCAGCCCTCTTTTAAAGCCAAATGGGCCACAGTGATTGGTGTAAACTAAGCCCACCTTAATGAACCAATCCTGTGTCCCCACCAACAATCTTCAGTGATGCTTCAGGTCAGAATCAGAGCCCTTGGCAACAGACAGGGGGAGAATGAGAACATATACTTCTAAGTCCCACCCATATTTCTGTCTGCTGTACATCAAAGTGTCTCCCTAATTAACTGAGCCCTATGCAGTGCTTGGTCACAACATGGGCCTCCTTTGAAGTAGGGGGTTTCAGGCAGACTTTCGTTTCCTACAATTCACATACTTCCCTACTCTGAAAGGAGTGGTTCCATACAGGACATTCACTGCCCTTTCATACCAAGGAGGGGTGTTAGTACCAAGTTGACACATTGCATTACAAAGAGGTGTTGGTCTCTGGTCTCCATTATTACTTCCTGCACCCAGGCCTTCCCTGAAGCCTGCTTATTAATATTCTTCAGTATTCGCCGCCACCAGGTAGGTGTAGCAATGGAGATGCTAATCCATGGGGCCTTGAAATGCTAATCAGACGGTACACGGCCAGAGGCTTTTGAAGTACTCACAGCTGTCGGGTGTCAGATACACATCACAGGGAAGGACGGCACAGGTAAAATGTGTCCTCCCCGAGTACATGATTATTTTTCTGTTGTGCAGTGAGCGTGGAAAATATGTGTGGGAATTGCCCCACATATTTTGCAGAGGTTGATCTCCCATCTTTCATTCTGTTAAATAAACAGAAATTAAAACACCCAGATGAGCGCACTCCCCGTGTACGGATAGTTGAATTCCTCACAGTATCGTCTCGTGTCTATGCGTGCGCTAGCGAGTTTCAGCAAGTGTCTTATCTGTACTTGACTTATAATGGTTAACTAGTGTTCTTCATGTCTGGATCATGTGTTAGGGGACTGTGTTGAAGAATTCATTTCTTCCTATTTAATGGATTGTTAGCTAATGCTAATGTGTATGTTGTACTCTTTGTGGCTTCTGGAGACACACTTCATCTATCCGCAGTTAAGTCTTTTGGCATACTGATTTCATGCACCTGGATATCAATGGCTGTTTGTGCTCTTATTGTAACTTAATTAGCTTATGAGCCTACTGCTTCCCGTCCTGGGAACAGTTGTCTCATCCCTGCATTCTTCATCTCCATTACTACCTTTGGTGCATCTAAAATTGGTGCTTGCTTTGAACTACTGTCTGGCAGCTTCATGCTGCTCAAATCAATGCATTTTGTGTGAGGCCTTGCTAATTCCTAGGCCTGCTGCTTCCACTGTGCTAAGAATATGGCTACACTGCTGCACTTCTCACCTCCCTTTTGGCATCCTATCTTCGTGTCTGCTCATGTTATATTCACTTTGTGAATCTGCCATATGTTGATTTCCCTGCCTGTGTATTCTGCATCTATTCTGCCTACAATTCGAGCTGCCCTATCAGTGTAGTGAGTCCCTCTCTTGGTATCCTGAAGTCTCCTCCCCCCTGTGTTATATACAGTGCACTACTTGTGCTTCCTACTATCTAATTGTAATCCCTACCGGCTTTTCACAACCTAATTATTTCTTTATGGCAAAAGTGTGTACATTGACTATTTAAAGTATTGCTTCTTAGAACTTGCCTTACTTTGTCTCGTCTCTCACCCATAGATTCATGGGGCGGTAGGGCTGCCTGAGCTGGTATTGTGTCTCACCTGTAAGACAATGGTGAGGAGTAGGGGTGTAAATTGGTACTTACATATCAGGGACAGTAGGTGTTACCTGCATATTCATCTGCCCCATTAACCTCACCCCTCTGGTCAAATCTTCAACCACCATGTCACCGCTACCCATTCCATTATAGCCATCTTTTGGTAGCCATATTTTCCTGACCCCCCTCAAGCTACCTCCGTGTGCTACATATTTTTCTGGACCACATGTCAAAAAACAACAGTCTCCATCCTCATCACAATCCACCCAAAGTTTGGTGTAATTGTGGGGGTCAATGGCACCTTTCAAACATTGTCCCAGAGTGTCCAATGGGATGTTCTATTGGGGACACATGGGGTAGTCCATCTGCTTGGGTGTATAAGTGCATGTGATCGCCCACATTTGCTATTATTGTCATGAAGGTCTCTTCTAAATAGGTTTCCCCTTGCTTATCCAGAATCATCAAGGATAACATTGGCTCCTTGGCCGCGCACTTGCTGATTTCTGCAATCACTCTTTTGACACTGGATCTTTCCCCTCCTCCCCTGAGCACTCACTTGTGCACCCACTTCTGAAAAACCTTCAGCAGACCCTACATGCCCTGCCAACTACCACCTTATTTCCATCACCCCCTTCCTTGGTAAGCGGTTGGAGAAGTTGGCCTAACCCTAACTCGGTCTGTATTCTGAGCATCCAGAGGCACAGAAACTGCTTTTCTGAACACACATGAAGAACTGTTTGCATCTCTGGACTCCACCTCCCCTTCTGTCCTCATCCTTCTCAATCCATTCTCTGCCTTTGACACAGTCAACTATTCCATCCTCATACATAGGCTCCATGATACCCTTGGTATCTGGGCACAGGCAGTGGACTGGCTTACATCCTTCCATACTGACCGCTCTTCCCAAGTCATCTTGGGCACCTTCTCCTCTCCTACTTCCTTCTCCACCTGTGGTGTCCCCCAGGGTCCTATCCTCTCCCCTTGCCTATTTAACATCTACATTACCCTGCTTGCACGCCTCATCTCCTCCTTCTGCTCCAACATCCAGGTTTATGCAGATGACACACAGCTCTTTTGCAAGCATCAATCTGTCCTTCTTGCACCCTCCATCATCCCTCACTGCCTATCTGCCATCCAGTCCAAGTGCATCTCCAATGATCTTTGCCTCAATATCTGTAAAACCGAGATCCTTCCTATTGGGGCCCCTGCTCCCTCCTTCTTCCCTTCACTCTGGCCTTCCTCCTTGGGCTCTCCCGCTGCTCCTTCTTCTGAAGCCAGTTACCCGGGCCCTGGTTCTCTCTAGGCTTGACTATTGCAATAGCCACCTCTTGAATATACCTTCTTATACTCTGCAACCCCTACAGCTAATCCGCATGAATGCAGCTAGACTTATCCTTGGTCTTAAACCCAGGACCACATGTCTCCTGCCCTAAAAAGTCTTCTTTGGCTCCCGGTTGTTGCACAAATTAAATTTAAATCCCTCTGCATCATCCACAAAGCAGTCTGGGCCTGGGGACCACACTATCTCCAACTTTATCTTACTAAATGCTCTCCCTCTAGACAACGTCATTCCTCTGGCACCAAAGTTTTTTGTGCAAAGCGCTTGCTAAAAAAAGGTTAGGTGGTTGATCGCTTTCCTCTGCTGGCTCCCTCCTATGGAACAGCCTTCCCCTGCCTCTTCATCTTGACCAGGAATTTCTTAAATTCCAGAAGCTCCTCAAGACCTACCTCTTCACTTCATCCTTCTCTTCTTCTCTTCTCTGCTAATCCTACAGTTGCTGTGATTGGTATCCGGGCCCTCAAGCATCCTCTGGGCAACCTTCCACGTCTAAGCCCAGCTCCCTTCTACCCTCAGCACTTGCCTGGTCACACCCTCTGCCTCAGAGGTGTGCAATTACTTCTAATGTGGCCCCTGGCCTTGTAGCACTCAACAACCCAAGCACTTCATCTGTGCTTCACACATGAGCCCACACTCCCAAGCACTTACGCCCTCTGCCCTTTTTCTTGCTGCACTTGAACATTCTGAATACTCACAACGCTTAGTAGGTCCTCCCTGTCTCCTTCTCTATCCACTGCCTTTATTAATTATTGTGTTGTATAATGTATTTCACTCCATTGTGCCCTCCCCTCATCCTGTGGGCACTTTGAAACAGTGTTTTACTCTCTGTATAAGCGCCTAACAAGCAATCAATAAATAAATAAATACATTCCCAGTGCCTTTTTGCTGGCATTTTTACATTGGTGCAGGGCTATTTCCAGGACACAGACAGATGTCGGGACCAGTACCAGCATTGCCAATAATATTTTTAATGTGTTCGCCAACCAGGTGGCTACCCATTAAAACAGGTAGTCAAACCACTCATCATTTTCAATGTCCTCCACCTCTGCACAATCATAATTTGCAGCTCTTGTAAGGTTGTTATGGCCTCTGTAAGGGACCCATTCTGCTCATTGTTTTCTGGTATGTATGAACATCAAGATGAGTCGATCTTGGTGCAAACGCCTCCCTCCATGTCTGTGATGAGATCAAGAGCATACCTATTTTGGAGAGTCATTAATCTGACTACTCTGAATTCCAGTTTAATTGCATTGAACCCCTTTACTGTGGCATTTATTGCTTGCAACAGCTACCATCTGGTTATTTATAACCATTTAGCATTTGTTGGTGTACCATGCCACAGGCAAAGTAGGAGGAAAAGAGCATTGTCGCATTTCTGAATAGTTTATGTTAATCTGGTATGTTATTGTAGACCTCTACTGATGTTGCCAAACAATAATCTTCACTTCAGGTACGTTTTAGTGCAAGATACCTTTTCTTTCTGGTGTTTGTGCTAATCAGGGGAAAATTGCCAATCTTCCCCTCACTTTGTGGCATCACCACAGCCTGTGGACATATTACTACTATGGAGCATATGTCTCCCAAATTTGGAGGGAGCTGCATATAGGCCTTTGAACCACAAGACAATAGTGGTCCATTAATAAAGCTGTGCCCATTGTAAGGAAGGCATGTTATCAAATAGTGAAGACAGACACAAGTGATCACAGTTCAAAGGTGTTTATTGATCTTCAATGGGTTGGTTGAATGCCTATCTAACCTAAATCTAAGGATGGGAGCAAGCTACCACCATCAAATAATAATAACTGCAGTTCTAGTCAAATCTCTATCAAAATAAAAGGGCCTATACTAATAAACGTATTGCCAATCCTTACTTGGTGTGGGTGTGGTTCAATTGTGCATGCAAAAAGAAAAGTGTTCAATAAACAATATGTCAGGCTGGTTGAGCAGTTGGCTTCCCTTCCATACGTTTTCAGAATGGGGCAGGGTGGCACACTCAAGCTTTGTACACACTCTGGCTTCTCTGCCATGAGGATACAGTTCAAAGTATAGGTATCAAGGCCTTCTGCCAAAGCCTCATTTCCAATAACAATCTCTTAACACAGCGGGCCTGTTGTAACAAACAAATATCAAAGTTTCACTCTTATCAAGATCTTCACATGCACACATTCTCGCTTTCAGTATTCATCATGGGTGTCCCTCTTTCAGCATTGAACCCGCTTTTTTCCACAATGTTTGCTCTTGGTCTCCCTTGTTCAGGCTCGGACCATGGATCTTCCTCGTTTGGGCTCGGATCATGGATCTCCCTCATTCTGGCTCAGATCATCAATCTCCCTTGTTCGGGTGTGGATCCCTTTGAAACAATAATCACATTTGGTCTCCCTTGTTCTGGCTCACACCAGGCACTCACACTTTCTATGGTTTCCTAATGATATCAAAATCAAAGACTTTCAAATGTGCAAAGGGTTTTGTTTGAACCGTCACAGGACTACTTTGATTCACTTTGTACAATGTTCTGATGAATCTTCTACTTTTGTTTCTACTGCTTTTTGGTGGAATAACTTACAGAGACTTTCGTTTGAGCATATTCCCAGTGTTGCACCACTCTGTTGACAGTTTCATATCTTTCCTTCTCAAATTCAAACATTCATCAATCATTTAGCTTAACTCGCGTATTTCATCACATGTTTTAACAATGTTTTTTCAAGCACTCGTTATACAATGTTGCCGATTGCATCCTTGACTTCAACACAGACTGGCCTTGCACCTGTCTCCCCAACTCAGCAGCTGTATTGATCTTTCTGGTTCTTCTTTGTTCTGGAAAGCAAGAATGATACCACTGCGGCTGCTGCTCCTCCCCGCCTTGGTCAGTTATGCAGGAGGGGCTCCGATATCTTTGACACACAATGTAGGATTCTTCAGCCTGGTTTCCTGACCTTATGCTTCCTGCTTCGAATTTTTCTTGAAAGTTAACGGTTTCTTGCCAAAAAGTTCAAGGGTATTTCCTTCCTTGCAAACCCTTCTTTGTTTGCCGTCTTTCTCTCCTCGTTCAGCTGCCTACTCAAAACTGCTGTTCCTTCATGAAAACTGCTGTTCCTTCATGTGCTTTGCTTTGCTCAAAGTGAGCTCTTGTGCTCCGTCTTTTATCCATGTTGTGAAGTTTAATGGAAGTCAGGTGTGAGTGATTGTCAGTAATTGCCTTACTTCGCCTGACCATAGTAGCGGGGCATGTCAGGTACATTGCTCGGGTGTGAGTCTGTTTTCTCCCAGAGCGGGATGTCCATGAGGAAGTGTTTGTGAAGGGAAAGGGGGGTTCCCATTTATCCTACCTTGTAGTATGGGGTAAAGGTGTTACGGGGGAGGGATACTGCATCTTGCCATCGAGTGTCCCTCTCCCACTCCCTGAAGACCCCTCACCCAGGTGATCCTTCTGAACTGGTCCACTGTCACGCACGGCAGCCGCGGCCGCTGGCGGCTGTGGAGATGCTGGCGCTGGAGCGGCCATTGTCATGGCCGCTACGCAGCTGCACGTTCTCCAGCCGCGGTCTAGCTGCTGCCGCGGCCGCTGGCGGCTGTGGAGACGCTGGCGCTGGAGCGGCCATTGTTATGGCCGCTACTCAGCTGCACATTCTCCAGCCGCGGTCTAGCTTTCCGCCGTCGGATCAGCGGCGCACTTCATTACGAGCGCCAACCCGGAAGCCCGCGCGTTGCAACCTATTCGCGTTAGGCTTCCGGGTTGGTACGCTCTAGTGTCTTTCTCCGTGTTTCTGTTCCTCTCTCGTTCTTTCTACTGAGTACGTTCTGTATTGCCCTTTCACCTCTCCCTTACCTCTCAGGCTCCCCTTCTCTTCAGCAGTCCTTCTGTTTTGACTATCAAATTGGCTTCAGCAGTTTTCCTGTTCTTTTCTACCTGTCGGGTTCCATCACCTCCATCCTACCTTCGTTCTGGAAGGAAGTTCGTTCCGTGTGGAATCCTTCACATCATTTCTGACCTGGCATCCTGTTATCCGATCCCATCGGAAGGGGTTTTTTGTGCCTTGTGGCTTTTTCCCCTTCATTGGTCTGCCCCGGTTCGGGGGCCCCCCTAGGCCCCGAGGCAGAGGGGCAGGGTGGATTCCTCTCGAGGCAGACCCCATCTGCATTCCCGAGAAGAGGCCCTGAGAAGAAGGAGATTTGGACTCCAAACAGAAGAAGAGACAGCAGGTGAGCAGGAGGGCATAAGGGTCACTGTGGATAGTGGTGAGGAGTCGAGTAAACCAGGGAGCCATTGTGACATCCACCCAAAGGGTCTGTATCTAAAGGCGATGGCCGTGCACTGGCCACCTGAGAGAGATTCACAGAGACTAATGGGTGAGACACCTTTTGGTTTCTCACATACCCTTCCCCTATGCGATGTAGCCCATATCTGTTTCACAGGGAAACCGGGAAAGAAAATCAACATTGCCCTGGTCTTTACCTTTTCAGTGTTCCACAGTGAAACAGTACAGTTGCAGGTCTAAGGACCATTGCATCACTCAAGGATTATAATCTTTTTGTTGGATTATCCATACTAAACGTGAGTGGTCTGTGACAAGGGTGAACCTCCCACCTAAAAGATAGTATCTTAGATGGGTGATTGACCACTTGATGGCAAGGGCCTCTATTTCCAGCACAGAGTATTTATTTTCACAAAGGAAGAGTTTTCGACTAGTGAATAGGATAGGATTTTCTAATCCATCACAAATGTGTTATAGGCTGCCCCTAAACACGTGAGAGAGGCATCCATTTTTAACTCAAACTCCTTTGAAAAGTCTACCACCTTTAGGATCGGGTTCTGGCATAAGGTTGTTTTAAGTTGTTGTAACAGATATCATCGTCCTCAGTCCAATGAAATGTCTGGGGTTCAGGGTTCTTTAATTTGTCGGTGAACCTAGATGCTTTTTCCAAATAATTAGGGATAAACCTGTGGCTATAACCAATCAAACCTAGGAATGCCCTGCGGTCTCTCTTGGTCTTAAGTGTGTGGGTATCTAGTATGGATTTCACTTGTTCTCATTGGGGCTCGACACAGCCTTTTCCTACAAAGAAGCCGAGGTATTTCATGGCTGATTGGCCAGCTTACATTTAGTTGAATTGGCAGTTAAGCTGGCTTATCTGAGGGTTCTCATAATAGTAAAGAGATGGAAAAGATGGTCTTCCCAAGTCTTACTATAAATGACTATTTTATCAATATAAGCCCACAGAAATTAGAGTAGGACTGTACAATCATGTTCATAAGCCATTGGAAAGTGGATGGGGCCCCATGAAGGCCAAAAGGAAGGACTTTTTATCTGGAATAGTCCCAGTACAGGGACCTGCCAAAATCCCTTGTTTAAGTCTAGGGTCGATAGACAGATGACACTTACAGGTTTATCTATTAACTCATTGATGCGTGGTATAGGGCGGCATCTAAGGCGGAGATGGCGTTAACCTGTCTGAAGTCGACGCAAAACCTCCATGAATGATCAGGTTTTGTTACCAATACAATAGGGGAGGACTGTGGGCTGGAGGTAGGCTCAATAATGCTTGCCTTCAGCATTTTTTCACTTCCTCTGCCTCTATTTGTTTTTGGGCTTCTGGGAGTATCTAGGGTTTTAAATGGACCACTTTTCCCTTTGGAGTGCTGATATAATGATAAGTACCATATAATCTGCCTGGTTTTTCTCAGACTACATTATGGAATGTCATGACCAGGTTGGTTAAATCTTCTTGTTTCTGTCTAGATAGTTCTTGGAGAATAAGCTCTGAATTGTCTATCTCCTCCAGTATCAAACAAGACAATATTGAGGTTGAGGTAGAGGAAGGATTTTCTTTCCACAACTTTAAGAGATGTGTATGGTAAAGGTTTTTTTTTTTGCTTTTTATCAGGTTGGGCTATTTTATATTATAGGTGCAGGTCTCTGTTTGCTCTAGTACCTCATATGGCCCATGCAACTTTGAGACAAGTTTATTTTCAGAGCTGTCCCACTGAAAAGGATCTAAAATGTATTTTCTTGTCATAGGTGGACTTCTGTTGGGCTTGAGCTTTTTCCATGTGAGTGTATACTAGATTTCCACTGAGGTTCATCTGTCTGTTTGCGGGTGGTAAACTGTGGTTCTTAAGGCGGAGACATGTAGTAATTCCTTGACCTCACGCATCAACTTGCTCATAAAATTTGATCCCTGATCCATTAGAATTCCCTTGGGGAAACCAACCCTAGAAAATAATGGTAGAAAATATTTTAAGATCTGCTGGGTTATATTGTTCCGCATGGGGAGCGCCTCTGGGTATCGGTTAGCATAATCAACAATTATGAGTACGTATTAATTATGCAGTCTAGAGGTTTCCAATGGCCCAATGATATCAATCCCAATTCGGGAGAAAGGGACTTCTATGATTGGTAAGGGGTTAGGAGGGGCAGACAAGGAAATATGTGCACTGGTTTCCTGCATATATCATGTCTGGATGAAGCTCTTTATGTTTGCATGGATGCCAGACCAGTAACCTTTCCCACTGATGTGAGCTTGAGGGTTAAATTGTCCTAAATTTCCCCCTGTAAATTAGAATGTGCAATCTCTAACATGATCTTGCAATGGGTTTTTGGGGATCACTAATTGAATTTAACTTTCTATACAGTAAACTCTGTTTCAGGAAGAAAAAGGACTCCCCATTTCCCATCCTTCTCCCTCAGGAATCACTAGTACGAAAGCCTCTTTGAGTGCTGGATAATTTTGTTGGGCGAAGGCTAAATTGGGGAGGAGGGTAAGTTCTTCTTCCCTCGTTGTCTCAATGATGGGTGGTTCATCAGCCTCTCCAAAGCCTAAGCTACCTATCTCAGTTGTCTCTGGTACACTCTCTTCCTTAAAACTGGGAAATAGAACCTCCTCAAGAATTCCATGTGAAATTTTGTCCCCACAATGTATTTCAAATGGAGTTTTGCCATGATTCTGTAGGAGGCCCTTTATGGCTCCCCGAAAGTGGGGATAAATGATGCCTTCTAGGATATCCAGACCAACCCTCCAGGCTAGGCCAGATGTTGGGGCTAGTCTTATATAACAACCCTCAGAGGGTATTAGGACAAACTCTGTAGGAACCATCCCTCTCTTCCCTGGAGGGATAGTAGTGTCTCTACTGCTACAAATGTTAAAGCCTATGGATTATTTCATGGTGGTAGAGGGATATGAGGCTCTGTGACTAAGTTTCTGGAATTTTAGGGTTCCCCAATTTGTCTCAATTGAGTCACATCCCACTCTACTCCACATGTAAGGAAGGCATGGTATCAAACAGTGAAGACAGACACAAGTGATCACAGTTCAATGGTTTTTTATTGAACTTCAATGAGTTGGTTGACAGCCTATCTAACCTAAATCTAAGGATGGGAGGAAGCTACGGCCATCAAATAAGAATAGCACAGTCCTAGTCAAGTCTCTATCAAAATAAAAGGGCCTACACTAATAACCCTATTGCCAATCCGTACTTCTAAATACAAAAGTGCGTGGGACAATTGTGTATGCAAAAAGAAAAGTGTTCAAGAAACAATATGTCAGGCTGGTTGAGCAGTTGGTTTCTTTTCCCCACATATTCAGCATGGGTCAAGGTGACACACTCAAGCTTTGTACACACTCTGGTCTCTCTGTCATGAGGATACAGTTCAAAGCAAAGGTATCAAGGCCTTCTGTCAAAGCCTCTTTTCCAATATCAGTCTTTTACCGCAGAAGGCCTGTGTAACAAAAAATATCAAAGTTCCACTCTTATCAGCATCTTCACATGCACAAGTTCTCACTTTTAGTATTCATCATGGGTGTCCCTTCTTCAGACTTGGACCCCCTTTTTACCACAATGTTTACACTTGGTCTCCCTCATTTCAGATAAGACCATGGATGTCCCTCGTTCGGGCTCGGATTATGGATCTCCGTCGTTTGGGCTCGGATCATGAATCTCCCTTGTTCAAGCTCAGATCCCTTTTCCACAATATTCACATGTGGTCTGTTGGGTGTCCTGACCCACGTTTGAGCTATCATGCTGCAACATTTGGTGCTGTGGGCTTAGAAAATCCAAGATGGCCAAAAAGCCCACAAGTGGGCCAGAATCCAGGAGAACCACGCAGTTTGTGCGCGCACCAAAATGGTTACCTAACTTGCCACCCACCAGTGTAAAGAAAGATCTTTGTTAACAAAATCCACTGTTACTGATGTCAAAAAGTTGCGGAAATCGTGGCTCACCGGACCACTTTAAAGATTCAACCCTTTTGTGGGGTTCCACATAACCATTTTACTGTAAGGAGCCCCATCAAAACAATGTTAAGCAAGGATTTACTACCATGTAAGAACCATTCCTGTTTGGAATGCATTAATTCAAGAAAAATCCCCAAAATGGTTGCATTACCAGTACTCACCACTATCAGAAAGCCGGCGTTTTAAAACCACCAGATTTTTTTTTTTTTGTGTAAAACTGAATAAATGAACCCAAAGCATGCCAAAGAAAGACTTACTGAGGGGTGGATACAATGTAAAGTTATATTCTGAAGTGACTTGAAGGTTTATAACAAGACTGGCTGAGCTGTGGATTTCAGCAGTTTAAGTAAATTTGGACTGAAAGACACTAAAAATCTAAATGTTTAAAAGAAATGAGTGACCTACTTTTGAGTGTCACATAGGTTGCAATTGTTTAAATGTCATAGTTTTAAACTTAGAATCAGCATTCTAGCTGCATATGTAAAATGGTTAGTATAATTTGAATGCAGAAAACTGGGTAACTTAAAGTGACATTAGCTGGGGCCTGGCTTAAGGAACTGAATTCTGCCCACCAGCTACCCCCGACAGGAGATGAGACTTGCACAACAGCTGTGTTCCCAAGCCTAGCTGCCTTTTGCTGCTCCCACCAAAAGGGATATGACACTTCTCTGATTGAATTACCTGGTCTCTGCAGGAAATTGAACAAAGCCCTGTCCTGACTCAGGCAAATGTTTTATTATGGGGGCCGTAAAAGTGGCTTCCTCCTGGAAGTAAAGGGGAGGAGCACTGCCTGTGAGAGCAAGCTGGCTTGGCAGAACTGGAAAAACCAGAAATTCAACCTTGTGCTGGGGGGAAACCACACCCCTGTAGCCAGAATATGGTTTTAGAAAAAGATGAATAACTCATAGTACAGACTTGTGAAAATTATTTAAATGATACCATAATTCTTGTGATTTTTCTGCCCACATTTTAAGAGGTTTTTAGAACCGGTGGCATGATCTGGGGGCAAACTAGCAGTTAAGAGGGTATTACTTAAAATGTATGCATGTTAAAAATCTGACACTTCATCAAGTAATGTCCATACTCCTTGCGCACATGTGTATAAATTTGGGGTAATGTCCGATATCACGAAACCAGTTAAAAAGTGCAAATGTTGCCATTTCTGAATGCAAGCTCCCAGGAAGAGCAGATTTGGACAGGGTATACCTCCTGGGATATGTGATGGGTGCATGTAATTTTAAACAAATGTGTACCTGTGCAAATATGTCTTTTGGGTCAAAATATAGATTGTGCGCAATTTGACAGGGGTGGGTTCTCTGTACCATAAACAGACCTCATCATGATGACACTTCATTTCATTCCCCCAATCAAGGGGAAGAGGATGAAGTGGCCAATGACAAGTGGAGAGGGGTAGGGCCTAGGAAGCTAGCCTTTCCACCCATTTTCAGAACACATAAAAGCAGACAGTCAGGACAGATAGGGATTCTATTCCATCTGCTGCGGGACGCTCTGCCGGGAAAATCCATACTTTACCTCCATCAACCTCCAGAGAGCCAACATAGAGACTTCAATCTATCCACCTTCAGAGACCAAGACTTTACTTCAGAATTTGTAGCAGAGAGGTCAACTACAAGCTAAATCCCTCTTTAGCAGGCCTCAAATCATTGCCATTATCACAGCCAGGCGAGCTGTTTGAATTCTTTGCAAGAACTCTTGCCATTTGCCAGAGAGCAGTGTTGTATTCAGAGAGAGACCAGCTGAACCGGAGACCGCTGTATCCAGACCCACAGACCTGATCAGAACCAGAGACCCAGACCAGACCAGCAGAGTAGAGCTGACCCCGACGCTGTGCGCAGAGACCGTCCGTGGCGAGTGAAGAAAACCTGACCAGATCCGTGGCGAGGCCCATTTATTTCAAAAATATATTGTGAGTACCTAGCAGAACTGTGCAGAACCAATCTCTTAGTTAAAATAATATAATTCAATCTATTTAAATCTAAGTAGAACTGCCTCCTAACTGTCACCTGTCATTTCTAGCTGCTAGCTGTCACTTGTCACTTTGAACTTTAAAATTTCAAATCTGAAAAACGACCTTTACCATATCGCTCATATCTCCGTGACCGTTTGTCTTAGAGACTTGCAGTAACTTTCCTCTGAAAGCTTAGAATCTTACCTTTTCAACGAACCTAGAACCGCATTTCTATTCCATACATGTTTGCCACAATCACGAAAAACGCACTCGCGAATTTGCCGCGATTTGCAAATTTCTCCACGTGTGAAAACAGCAGCTTCCTTGCTTTCCTTGCTAAAAATTCATTTGCCTCTTAAGAACCATCCCTGAATCATTGCTAGAGTGAGCCTGGACTAATATTAACTAGATACCACTCACCCTGAACCTCCAGAGGGAATTAAAATAATTTTAGCACATTTTCCAATATATTGCTATCACATATAAAAGCATTTTGGGGCCTGTGTTTCAAACTTCTGTAGTCTAAGCTTGCTGGGGTGAACTGAATTACATTTGATTGCATTTCTGAGAACTGTGTGCTTTCCTTCCATTTCCTTGCATTGCATAAAGGGGGGAGGGGATTGCCAGAGAAAAGTGATTACATTGTTTTGTTGAAATCATATTGAGTATTTTCTGTATTGCATTTTCATTCAACATTACATCCATCTGAACTTATATAAAGCATTCTCTACCACCTTATTCTTCTGTTCCTATTCACAAGTGTGCTAGTGCCAGACTATCCATTATTGATTACTGCTCAGATTCAGTGTGATATTCAATTATTAATTTATTATAAAGCGTGATATATATATATATTGTTTAAATTATCAAATAAACCTTTAAACTTGCAAAACAGAACTACTTCTTGGCTCAGTGGGGTCAGGGGGATTCCAAGAGAGGGGTGTTATATAGGGGTAGTCATCCAGAACGCATGAACTGGACATAAAGATATATCAATAAGGGTTTCCATTCAGTATCCCAGACTAGGCATTGACTTAGCGGTAGTGTTGAATTGAATCCTCTTACAAATTGGGGGCTCGTCCGGGACGTTTGGGTTAGATCTATCACTTGTGCAGATTAATACAGTGTGCCAGATGACCAGATACACATATCCGGTCAGATCACCACGCTGTGTTACGCTGTAAAGCACTCCTCAAAGGAACGCTCTAAGGAAAAGGTCTGTTTTGCAAAAATAAAATACAAAGTTCTGTAAGTCAGGAAGGAACTCAAATTCCAGAATGACGACCTTGGTAGATATGAAAATAGCCAGAGAGCACTTCTTACATAAGTTATTTGTGAGAGGTGAGTGGACTCACCAGGACCGCATGGTCTGGTTGCAGGCCATCACGCAACAGGTCACGGAAACAGGGTCAGATACATGGAGAGATCAGGGTCCCTTACATGTGGCCCTGAGTGAACTATACATGGCTCCTAAAGCTAAGGATGAACAAGACAAGATGGTTAGGATAGCGGCATACCTGTACCTATATATGGGAGACATGCAGGATAAATGTACTGAAAGCCAAGATCTGGCGAATAAGCGACAGATGGCGTTAGAGAAGGTCCAATCTGACCTGGTCTCTTCTGAGCAGAGGCTGCAGGGGAGCCAGGAGTCAGAAAATGAGAGTAGACAGCACATCATTGAAATAAAGAGGGATATGGACATCCTGAAACAGGAAAAGGCTGACCAGGATACCAGATTTCTGGCCTTGCAGAAGGAGTACCAAGAAGGTTTGGATCCCTACTGCAGAGCCAGAAAAAGCTGGAGCAACAGTTAGACTTCAATAGGGTATGTGCTGAGCAGGTAGTCACCCTGCAAAGCCACCTAGATAGGGAGAAGGCAGAGAGCAATAAACTGATTCTGAAAGACCTGGATACCCAGGCAGAGTTTGATCAGGAGCGCCAGAAAGCTGGTGCCTTCCAAAGGCAAAGGGACGACCTGACGGTACAGATGCAGACTCTTAGTCAGGAAAGGGACACCTTAGGCCAGGAAGTCTGCCACTTAAAAAGAAAAATGGAAGAAAATCACCTGGCCCACCAGGGACTGGGTGACCTCCAAAAAGAACACCAGAACTTGTTAGAGCACACCAGGAGGGTGGAGGATGCTCTAGCAAGAAAGGAGCAGGCCAATAGGGACACAGCTCAGGAGATAACCCTCCTGCAGCAGAGACTGGCCCAGTACTCCAGGACCAATCAGGAGGCACAGAGAGAAAACAAGGCTCTCTGCCAGCACAATGATAGGCTCCAACAACAGGTAGCGATGCAGGAGAGACTGATAGAGTCTAGTAAGGCCTTAACTGAGGAACTGAAGGCGCAGGCTCTTGCATTGCAACAGGGAGCAGGGGCGGATAGAGACCAAGTTCGCTGGGAAAGGGAAACTCCTGAGCATAACCTCAGGAGCCCTAGTACCAGAGGCCTTTATCTCTCTCAGTCCCTGGACTCTGCCACCCCCATGTCCCCTGGCGCACATGAGCACAGGGTCACAGGGATGGCAGATTACTATCCAGCCAGAAGCATGGGGCTCATAGGCCAGTACCTCCCAGGAATGGATGGGCGGGCATCTGGGTATGGGCACCCAAGCACAGTGCAATTTAGTGGGGAACCCCAGGAGAGTAGGCCCATTAAGGGCATCCTGAAAACCTCTGCCCAGTTAGGTCAGTGGGGGGGGTACCCATCAAATCCTGGCAGCAAGGAGGGATCTGAAGACTCCTCTGAGCGGTACAGGACACAGGAGACCAGGTCCCCACATTCTGCCAGCCATTCCCAGGCTCGCAGAATCCGGGAAAACCTGGAAGAACAGACGGGAACCTCTGGGAGCAGTGCCTCTGAGTCAGAAGATGAATGGACCAGGGTTACCCGGACCAAAAGGGCCAATAAGACAAAAAGGGCCTTGCTTAAGGACCCATTGAAACATATTAAGGCAATCAGGAGTGTCATCACGCCTTATCATAAGAACACCAAGTACTCTGTTTGGGAACACTTGGAGCCCTATGAGCAAATGATGGAGACTTTTCATTTGAAGGACAGCCAAAGCTGTATCCAATATGTAAAGTGGACATTCTCCCCAGAATACTCCAGTTTCTTTGCGGGGCTGGAAGACCAAAATCATTTAAGGTGGTCCACCTATAAGGCGGCCATCTTGAAACATTTTTCTGTTCACAGAAATCCTCAAGAGGCTCGCAAGGCAGCCTACAATTTACAATGTGGGGAGGATCAGGCCCCACAAGAATTTGTGCAGGAGTTAAAGCGGGCCTTTGCGCAGGCCACCAGGAGGGTGCGCACAGACAGCAGAGAATTCGTCAATACATTTTTCCATGCCTTGCCCAAATATATAATGACCCAGCTCGTGAGGGATTTTCATGAGAAAAGATCTTTAGAATGGGTCATTGAACAAGCCACGCACATCTACGAGGTGCAGAAACCGGTGGAAAACAAAAACCAGCCCAAAAACCCCAAAACTAACAGCACCCCTGCTGCTGCCAAGGTGGCAGAGGTAAAGGTTGCCCCCGTTTTGGATTTGGAGATGAGGGGGCCTAAAAACCTACCTGCACCTAATAATGCTAGGCCCAGAAGGTCCTCGGGCCAGTCACAAACAGGGAGTAAAGGAGGTAGTCCCACAAATGGCGTCCCTCGCTCTCCTGACTATGTAAGTCCCTGTTACAAGGTAAATCGACCCATCCTGGGTTATGTGTGGACTCCTCCAGCCCAAGGGGGGGGATCCAGCCAAGCACCTAACCCAGGGAACTTCCCTCCTAACTTCTCACTGGAGGGCAGAAATTCTCCAAATCCTGGGCAGAACTTTTTCCCCAGGTATACACCCAATATCCAGCCCCAAAATCCTCCACCCTTCCTTCCCCAATTCCCTGAGCCCAGACAACCGAATCCGGGAGAGGGGAGGCCAAGGGTGGAGGGGTATCCAAATCTTCCCAACCAGGGGTACTACCAAAGAAGGGATAGCTACCCTTCCTGGGATCAGCCCAGGGGAGAAAACAGGGCCCCGTATCAACCTGAGCGGGTTTCCCAGTTAGAGCGCCAGGTTCAAAACATTGCGCGGGATCTGGGTCACATACTGAGGGCTCAGCAGAACCCTCAGATCGGCATGCCAGGGCAGAATGCACCCAACTCTGGACCTGGTGCTCCAGAACAATGACGGGGGAAGCACCCCGATAACTCACCGGTTCCCAGGGAGGAGGCACAAAGGGAAGGGGGGTGTAAAGCCTTGGAGGAAGCTTCCTTCCTCACTTGTAAACAGCCCCTGGAAACCCAGGAACCGGAAACAAAATCTCTTGCCCCTGAAAGTCTGCCTCCTAAGGAGCAGAGGGGGGGTTGGAGAAACAAAAGACCCAAACAGACTCAGTTTGCGGAGGAGGTACAGATCTTCCAATTTGAGGGAGAGGGATCCTCAGAAGATCCTGGGAAAAGGATCTTCTCCTTCAGAGATGGGGGAACTCCTCTCAAGGAAAAATGGGTCCCAAAAGATTCCAATATAGACTGGGGAGATATGGAGACTGAGCTACCGCCGCCCATCATCTCATCCCAGAACCCACAATACCAAAATCCCCTGGTTCAAACCCATCCTGATGACTGCCTCCAAAAAGGGGGGCGCCCCAGAACCGGAACTCGGGGAACCCACAATGGCTCTGATCACCAGTTGCCAACTTTTTCTTTCAGATTCCCAAGGCTCTCCACAGAATTCTGCCCAAATTTCTTCGCTAGCGATGTCAAAACCAGAAAGTTAGCCCACCAGTTGTCCAAAAATGTGCATTATCTGTGCCCCCTTCAGGAGAAGGAGGGAAGATATTATGCCCCGGTACAAGTACAGGGGCAGGGTACAGTTTTGGCAATGGTGGACACTGGATCTCAAGCTACCCTTCTGTCCAGAAGGGCCTTTGATGAACTGAATGCAGGAAGGGGAGGGAATTACCAAATTCCTCTCACCTCACTTCCTGGACAACTCCAGAACTTTGACGGGAAGGAAATTCCCGTCGAGGGGACGGCAGATTTGGACATTAAAATTGGGCGACACAAGTTGAAACACCCGGTCATAGTTGTGACTCCAGAGGGCACCCCTTGTTTACTGGGGAATGACCTCCTGAGGAGGTTGTCACCCTTAATAGATTGCGTAAACAAGGTCCTCTGGACCCAGACTAGCCGACCAATAAAATTAAAACAGAGTGTCAACCATGTTAGTTTAAACGGCACCTGCCACATGGTTGAACAAAAATCTGACCAAGTAGAATTTCACTTCCAGAACAACCAAATTCCAGACGTGACAGTAATAGCAGTAGGACAACAGACTGGTGGTGGGGGGTCCTCTCTATTTCTGAAAATCAACCTTCCTTCCAGTTTAAGGTGGTATTCCACAAGAAACACCCTGAAATTCTTTACTAATCCACAATCAGAAACTCCCACTCCTATAGTCCAGAAAGATGTGAAATCAGCTCAGATCATGGCTGATATTCAGCAAATTGGAGAGCAGTTGTTCATCCCTGTTCAGTTAAATGATGGGAAGGACTCTGTTCTCGCTCGAGTGTGTGTGAACAACGGTAAGAGCTTCATCAGCGAAGCCATGTTCCGCCAACTCCCAAAAGATCCAGCCATTCCCACCTTCAAACTGATAGACAAATGGGAAATGGACCTGGAAGCACCTAATTCCAAACATCTCCTGCCAAGCAGGTGTATGCTCAAAATCTCCATTGGCAACACGAGCATAGTCCATAATTGTTGGGTCGTGCGAGACGTCACTGCCGCCTTTTACTTAGGCAGTGACATTCTCAATCGCTTTGCCATTAGTTTGGACCTAATAAACTTCAAAGCTTGGTCCCGATTAGCGGATAATCCCATGGGCTTTTATGATCCAGAAAAAGCATTTAGGTCAGCTCAATTGCTACCTTATGCAGTTGAAATTCAGATCAAAGAGGAAGTCACCATCCCAGAAAGGACCCGACAATTCTCCCTGGAAGTGAAAGCTAAAAGAGGACAACATTTGAAAAACCCTGATGCTTACATACATCTAAACGCTTCTCTCCAACAGAAAGGGTTGGGGGTAAACCCAACTCCATTAGTCAACATAGAACATGACACCATTCTAATAGAGGTGGATAACAGCGACTTAAAGAGTATTACTCTAGCCGCAGGCACCATTATTGGAATGGCGGTTGATGACCGTCATTTTTCCATCGATTTAGGTAATGAACTGTTAGGGCCAATCCCCAAGGACTGCTTTGACAGTGACAGTGATGACAATACAACACCAGACAGGATTTTTACCCGGCATGGGGAGAACTTCCTGGTGTACACTTCTTGCCCTTATGGTAAGGAAGATGTGACTTGTGACTTCAGGAGGGATGAGGTGATTTTCCAAGTCCATGAGGGCTGCCTTTCCCACCTGAAGCCCCCAGTCCAAATCAGCACTCTGACCAGGGACTTCTCCACCCAGCTGGAGGAGGCCGCTGAGATAGCCAAACCAGAAGTCTTTCCAGGCTTCAGGCAGATGGTGGAAGAGAGAGTCAACCTAGCTGATGCCTGTGTGACTCTGGAACAGAAGCAAAAGTTGAAACAAGTCTTCTTGGATTTCCAAGATCTCTTTGCGGTAGACTCATATGACTGTGGTCGCACCGACATCCACACAACAACAATCCCCACGGACCCTGGAATGACTCCAGTGTTTGTGAAGCAATATCGTTTGCCTCTCGCATCAATGGAGTCCCTTACTGAAATAATTAAGAACCTTGAGACCCGGGGAATAATCCGTCCAGTCCACAGCACCTTCAATAATCCGGTGCTGGGAATATTGAAGCCAAACGGCCAGTGGAGACTCTGCGCCGACCTCAGGGGCTCAACAAACGGGTCCATACTTCCCGATGGCCTCTGCCCTACATTGACCAAGGGCTGGCCCAGATCCAGGGGTCACAGGTATTCACTGCAATCGACCTGACCAATGGATACTGGACTGTGCCTGTCAGCAGGGAGGACCAATACAAACTGGCTTTTACCTTTGGGGGTCAGCATTATTCATGGACCCGGACTCCCTTCGGATACCTTAACTCCGGTAATGAGTTCAATATTTTCCTGCATAAGGCCATGCCCGACCTGGGTGCGAGGGGTAACCTGGCTTATGTAGATGATGTCCTCATCAAAAGTTCATCTGTGGAGGAACACATAGCGGAGATCCGTTATGTTCTGACCTAGTTGAGAGCCGCCGGAGCAAAACTTTCCTTTCAGAAAACACAGTGGTGTAGAACCTGTGTTAATTTCTTGGGGCATGAGATTACTCCTCAGGGTCTCTGTCCCCAGGAAAAGAAAGTGGAAGCACTTAAAAAACTGAAAGACGCAACAACTCTGCGGGAACTAAGGAGCCTCCTTGGACTGACTAATTACAGCAGAAAGTTCATTGAGGGCTACGCAGAGATCACCAGACCCCTGATTCATCTCCTGAAGGGGGGGGTCAAGTGGGAATGGGGTCCAGAACAAGCCGAGGCAGTAAAACAACTCAAAAGAAGCCTCTCAAAAGCGCCTTGCCTAGCTTACCCTGTCAGAAACAAGGAGTTCTTCCTGGAGACGGGTTTCTCTAATACGTGCTTGACGGCAGTATCATACCAAAAGCATGACAAGGTCAATAAAGTAATCTCCTATGCGAGCAAAACTTTATCCTCTGTGGAGGAAAAATTCAACGATTGTGAGAAGGCACTCCTGGCAACGGTGTGGGCATTGAAGAATTACCGCCCGTTTATCCAGGGGGAACACACCATAGTGGAGACTCCACACCAGCCTCTGCAATATCTCCAAAGTGACAGAATCCGGGCCGGAAATGTGAGTAATTCCCGAATTACTTCCTGGATTCTGTCAATGCAAGGCTTTCCTGTGGAGGTCAGATATGGCCAAAACAAGAAGAGCCCCCTCGCGCAAGGTCTGGCTGACTTGCATGATTGTGCCAGAGAAAACTGTCTCGAGGACGAAAGTCTAAAAATAAAGGACAACATGGAGGCATACCTTAATTCCCCCCACAAAGTCTTTGAAGAAGACAAGTGTGAGGGAATGCCCACTGTATATGTGGATGGATGCTCTTACCATGTTGACAACGACGGGGAGAAAGAACTGGTGGCCGGCGTAGGGAATGCATGGGTGAATGAGTCCCCAGAACCCTCCGCTGGATACAAAATTGGTCCCCGAAGTAGTCAGGTGGCAGAATTGATGGCTGTGCATCAGGCCATCCTCACTGCTGTCCAGCATCAACTCCACGAACTGGTCATAATCACAGATTCGGATTATGTACGGAACGGGTTCGTGGAGCACCTGGTTAATTGGAAAACCAGAGGCATGTTATGTGCTAATAACAAACCCTTGAAACATGGGAAGTTGATCCAAAACATTGATGATCTGGTCACCTCGAATGAGATGACCATCCATTGGAAAAAGATCAAGGGTCATTCCAAAGTAGAGGGACCAGACAAAACTGGAAATGACTTAGCTGATCAGCTGGCCAAAACCGGGGCCATCCAAGGGGATCTAATTGAGATTGAGTCCCTGTTGGGGGAAATCCAGGTCACTGCTATCACTAGGTCCCAGACAAATGCTCACAATGATCTTTCCATTGCCCAATGGAGCAAGGAGACCCCTGATGCTGATTTGATTACAGCTCAGAAGGGGGATCCAATAATTGGTAAATTTTACCAGCACCTTGAGGACCCTGAGAACTTTCCCCTGACGGATACCGATTACATTGGGAAAGAGGACCTAACGGTGTTGATGAAATGTCCAAAAATGTTCCGGATCCAAGACGGTTTGCTGGTAAGGAAATCCAAAGCTGGCCACGATCAGTGGGTGGTTCCTACCTCATTCCGAAGCCTGATGTTAAGTCACGCCCATGATGCGGCCACCGCCGGTCATAGGGGGTTTCACACAACACTGGAAATCTTAAGAGAGGTTGCATACTGGCCACACATGGGACAGGACCTTGACCAATACTTGAAGGGGTGTCTTGTGTGTGCGCAATTTCAGCCGACGTCCCTCACACACTGTGCGCCTCTCCAAAAGAGGGGGATGACCCTGCCATGGTCAGATTTACAAATCGACTTTGTAGGCCCCGTGATTCGCTCTGCTAGGGGGAATAAGTACATGTTGACTGTGACATGCTTGTTTACCAAGTGGGTGGAATGTCTCCCAGCCCCAAATTGCAAGGCAGAAACCGCAGCTGCCTTGATGATTAACCACATCTTTTCCCGTTTTGGTCTACCTCAAAGGATTGCGTCCGACAGGGGTAGCCACTTCACCAGTGAAGTAATGACAAAGATGTGGGAGATACTGGGGGTCAAAAGGAAGTTGCATATTGCTTACCGGCCAGCTTCTTCTGGGACAGTAGAGAGATATAACCGAACCATTGTGAGCATATTAAAGAAGTTTGTGGCAGATTCTGGGCCAAGTTGGGATATCCGATTACCTCTGGTCCTAATGACCATCAGATCTACCCCTTCATCTGCAACCAAAATGTCACCATTTGAGTTGATGACGGGGCGCAAGATGGTGCTTCCTCAGCATTTGCTCTACAGGACCCAAGAGCAGACCCTAATAAATGCCTCCACAACTCATGAGTATGTGGAGAATTTAAGGAAACACCTTCAACATGCTTTTGCCTATGCTCAGCGGAATCTAGAAAGATCAGCTGATAGCATGAAGACCCACTATGACCTGAAGACTTCCAGGAAGGAATATCAGGTTGGGGACCGGGTCTATCTATACAATTTCCAAAGGAACCAGGCCAAACAGCGAAAATTTTTGCCTACATGGAAGGGACCCTTTGAGGTTATAGACAAAATCTCCCCTGTGGCCTACAAGATCCGCATCCCCAAAGGCGGTTTGGCAGAGGGGGAAGACAAGTGGGTCCACATAAACCAGTTGAAGTGTTGCCATCCCAGGCACACTCTGCAAAAACTGGAGGAATCCTCTGGAATCCTAGAGGGTGCTGTCTCAGATTAATTCAGTTCTAACTTAAAAGATCCTACATATCGCCTATCAAATTCTGAGTTTCTCAATGTGGGTGTTTTGGTTTTTGAATGCAAAAAGAAATGTGCATGTTCATATGTTTTGACTATAAATTTATATGCCACCCCACTATATCAATGGTGGGGAGAAATGTCCATGAATAGGTATTGCCGCTCTTCCTTTGTCGTCCTAGGAGAAGGAAAACCTGCAGGCTGGCCAAGGAGGACGATCCGGAGACCGGGAGCAGAGACGCAAGGGGCCCAGGGTACCGCCCAATATTCCCATCAGGACCGGCGAGGAGAACCGATCGATCAGTACTGGATGGAGGAAAAGATGCTGAACTGTGCCATTTGCAGAATTGGAAGAAGATTATGCGGACAGACCAGTGCGTGGGTCAAAACCCTTTTGCACCCGACTCCCCATCGACTCAAATTCAAAGGGCAGTCACGTGGGGGGATCTGTTGGGTGTCCTGACCCACGTTTGAGCTATCATGCTGCAACATTTGGTGCTGTGGGCTTAGAAAATCCAAGATGGCCAAAAAGCCCACAAGTGCGCCAGAATCCAGGAGAACCACGCAGTTTGTGCGCGCACCGAAATGGTTACCTAACTTGCCACCCACCAGTGTAAAGAAAGATCTTTGTTAACAAAATCCACTGTTACTGATGTCAAAAAGTTGCGGAAATCGTGGCTCACCAGACCACTTTAAAGATTCAACCCTTTTGTGGGGTTCCACATAACCATTTTACTGTAAGGAGCCCCATCAAAACAATGTTAAGCAAGGATTTACTACCATGTAAGAACCATTCCTGTTTGGAATGCATTAATCCAAGAAACATCCCCAAAATGGTTGCATTACCAGTACTCACCACTATCAGAAAGCCGGCGTTTTAAAACCACCAGATTTTTTTTTTGTGTAAAACTGAATAAATGAACCCAAAGCATGCCAAAGAAAGACTTACTGAGGGGTGGATACAATGTAAAGTTATATTCTGAAGTGACTTGAAGGTTTATAACAAGACTGGCTGAGCTGTGGATTTCAGCAGTTTAAGTAAATTTGGACTGAAAGACACTAAAAATCTAAATGTTTAAAAGAAATGAGTGACCTACTTTTGAGTGTCACATAGGTTGCAATTGTTTAAATGTCATAGTTTTAAAATTAGAATCAGCATTCTAGCTGCATATGTAAAATGGTTAGTTTTATTTGAATGCAGAAAACTGGGTAACTAAAAGTGACATTAGCTGGGGCCTGGCTTAAGGAACTGAATTCTCTAAACCAGCTACCCCCGACAGGATATGAGACTTGCACAACAGCTGTGTTCCCAGGCCTAGCTGCCTTTTGCTGCTCCCACCAAAAGGGATATGACACTTCTCTGATTGAATTACCTGGGCTCTGCAGGAAATTGAACAAAGCCCTGTCCTGACTCAGGCAAATGTTGTATTATGGGGGCCGTAAAAGTGGCTTCCTCCTGGAAGGAAAGGGGAGGAGCACTGCCTGTGAGAGCAAGCTGGCTTGGAAGAACTGGAAAAACCAGAAATTCAACCTTGTGCTGGGGGGAAACCACACCCCTGTAGCCAGAATATGTTTTTAGAAAAAGATGAATAACTCATAGTACGGACTTGTGAAAATTATTTAAATGATACCATAATTCTTGTGATTTTTCTGCCCACATTTTAAGAGGTTTTTAGAACCGGTGGCATGATCTGGGGGCAAACTAGCAGTTAAGAGGGTATTACTTAAAATGTATGCATGTTAAAAATCTGACACTTCATCAAGTAATGTCCATACTCCTTGCGCACATGTGTATACATTTGGGGTAATGTCCGATATTACGAAACCAGTTAAAAAGTGCAAATGTTGCCATTTCTGAATGCAAGCTCCCAGGAAGAGCAGATTTGGACAGGGTATACCTCCTGGGATATGTGATGGGTGCATGTAATTTTAAACAAATGTGTACCTGTGCAAATATGTCTTTTGGGTCAAAATATAGATTGTGCGCAATTTGACAGGGGTGGGTTCTCTGTACCATAAACAGACCTCATCATGATGACACTTCATTTCATTCCCCCAATCAAGGGGAAGAGGATGAAGTGGCCAATGACAAGTGGAGAGGGGTAGGGCCTAGGAAGCTAGCCTTTCCACCCATTTTCAAAACACATAAAAGCAGACAGTCAGGATAGATAGGGATTCTATTCCATCTGCTGCGGGACGCTCTGCCGGGAAAATCCATACTTTACCTCCATCAACCTCCAGAGAGCCAACATAGAGACTTCAATCTATCCACCTTCAGAGACCAAGACTTTACTTCAGAATATTTAGCAGAGAGGTCAACTACAAGCTAAATCCCTCTTTAGCAGGCCTCAAATCATTGCCATTATCACAGCCAGGCGAGCTGTTTGAATTCCTTGCAAGAACTCTTGCCATTTGCCAGAGAGCAGTGTTGTATCCAGAGAGAGACCAGCTGAACCGGAGACCGCTGTATCCGGACCCACAGACCTGATCAGAACCAGAGACCCAGACCAGACCAGCAGAGTAGAGCTGACCCCGACGCTGTGCGCAGAGACCGTCCGTGGCGAGTGAAGAAAACCTGACCAGATCCGTGGCGAGGCCCATTTATTTCAAAAATATATTGTGAGTACCTAGCAGAACTGTGCAGAACCAATCTCTTAGTTAAAATAATATAATTCAATCTATTTTAATCTAAGTAGAACTGCCTCCTAACTGTCACCTGTCATTTCTAGCTGCTAGCTGTCACTTGTCTCTTTGAACTTTAAAATTTCAAATCTGAAAAACGACCTTTACCATATCGCTCATATCTCCGTGACCGTTTGTCTTAGAGACTTGCAGTAACTTTCCTCTGAAAGCTTAGGATCTTACCTTTTCAAGGAACCTAGAACCGCATTCCTATTCCATACACCTTTGCCGCAATCGCGAAAAACGCACTCGCGAATTTGCCACGATTTACAAATTTCTCCACGTGTGAAAACAGCAGCTTCCTTGCTTTCCTTGCTAAAAATTCGTTTGCCTCTTAAGAACCATCCCTGAATCATTGCTAGAGTGAGCCTGGACTAATATTAACTAGATACCACTCACCCTGAACCTCCAGCGGGAATTAAAATCATTTTAGCACATTTTCTAATATATTGCTATCACATATAAAAGCATTTTGGGGCCTGTGTTTCAAACTTCTGTAGTCTAAGCTTGCTGGGGTGAACTGAATTACATTTGATTGCATTTCTGAGAACTGTGTGCTTTCCTTCCATTTCCTTGCATTGCATAAAGGGGGGAGGGGATTGCCAGAGAAAAGTGATTACATTGTTTTGTTGAAATCATATTGAGTATTTTCTGTATTGCATTTTCATTCAACATTACATCCATCTGAACTTATATAAAGCATTCTCTACCACCTTATTCTTCTGTTCCTATTCACAAGTGTGCTAGTGCCAGACTATCCATTATTGATTACTGCTCAGATTCAGTGTGATATTCAATTATTAATTTATTATAAAGCGTGATATATATATATATTGTTTAAATTATCAAATAAACCTTTAAACTTGCAAAACAGAACTACTTCTTGGCTCAGTGGGGTCAGGGGGATTCCAAGAGAGGGGTGTTATATAGGGGTAGTCATCCAGAACGCATGAACTGGACATAAAGATATATCAATAAGGGTTTCCATTCAGTATCCCAGACTAGGCATTGACTTAGCGGTAGTGTTGAATTGAATCCTCTTACAGGTCTCCCTCATTCGGGCTCAGACCATGCATTCTCACTTTCTATGATCTCCCATTGATATAAAAAATGAAGACTTTCGAATGAGCAAAAGGTTTTGTTTAATCCATCACTGGACCAATTTGAATCACTCTTTGTACAATGTTCTGATCAATCTTCTACTTTTGTTTCCATCACTTCTTGGCGGGATACGTTACAGAGATCTTTGATTGAGCACACTCACAGTGCTGGACCGCTCTGTCAATGGTATTGTATGTTTCCTTCTCAAGTTCAAACAATCATCAGTCATTTAGCTTTACTCACATCTTCCATCACACATTTTTAACAATGTTCGTTCCAGAGCTCATTATACAATGTTGCCGATTGCAACCTTGACTTCAACACAGACCAGTCTTGCATTGGTCTCCCCAACTCAACGGCTGTGTTGATCATTCTGGTGCTTCTTTGTTCTTGAAGCCAAAGACAATACCACAACGGCTGCTGCTCCTCCCTGCCTTTGTCAGTTCTGTGGGAGAACCTCCGGTATCTTTGACACACAATGTAGGATTCTTCAGCCTGGTTTCCTGACCTTATGCTTTCTGCTTCAAATTTTTCTTGAAAGTAACGGTTTCTTGCTGAAAAGGTCAGGGGTATTTCCCTCCTTGCGAACCCTTCTTGGTTTGCCATCTTTCCCCCCTCATTAAGCTGCCATATCAAAACACTGCTCCTTCGTCTGTTTTATCTCGCTCACAGTGTGTTCTCATGCTCCGCCTTATATCCATGTGGGGAAGTTTAATGGAAGTCAGGTGTGCGTTGATTGTCAGTAATTGCCTGACTTCGCCTGGCAATAGTAGTGGGACATGTCAGGTACACTGCTTGGGTGTGAGTCTGTTTTCTCCCAGAGTGTACTGTCCATGTATGTGTTTGTGAAGAGAAAAATGGGGTAAAGTTCCCACGTATCCTACCTTGTAGGATGGGATAAAGGTGTTATAGGGGGAGGGATACTGCGTCTCGCCATCCGGTGTCCCACTACGACTCCCCGAAGACCCCTCACCCAGGTGATCCTCCCACACTGGTCCCCCCCAGGGTCTGGATCCAAAGGTGATGGCCGTGCCCTGGCCACCTGTGAAAGAGATCCACGGGGAGTAGTGGGTGAGACTCCTCTTGATTTCTCACACCACCCTTATGCCTGGTGGGTCCATGATACGTTGGTAACCCTCGTTTACTCCTACTTTCACTGAAACATTGTTTCTAAAACACAGCGTTGCATCTTTTATGGATCTACGTTAAAAAGCCAAATTAGGAAAAGCTTGAGGTTCAAAATTGCAAAGTCCACTTGCTTATATTTTGAACCTACAGCTTTTGGGATTCTGCCATTTAGTCCCTTGCTTCCATTTAATCTATGCAGGGGACACCCCTGCAATCCCCTAAACCCATAATCCTGAACTAGGTGAGTGGGGGACTCCGCCGCAACCCCCATTCACCTACTTCGTCATTTTCATTCTCGTCATTTTGCATCATGCTGAACAAGCAATAAAAGTGCATTCAGCATTTTATTTATATTTTTTTTCATGCAATACCATGTTTTATTGGTATTATGGGTACTGGTCCTGCTTCATCTTCTACCCAGGTAAGCAATTGGGAATCTCCAGTCCACTCTTTAAGGCACACCCTGTTTTCCTTCTCCACACCCTTTTTCCCTGCTTTGGGTAACTGATGTCTATTCCAGCAACCAAGTATTTCTTTGTGTGTCCATACACTGCATTAATGTATGGGCCTCTATTTTAATCTCTCGGCTGTGTGGGTTCAACAATATGTATTTCCTTGCTTTGTGTTGTGTTTTTGCGTTAATCATCAGGGGCATTTATTTTATGAAGCTATCCTCACAAAGGCAGTCTGCCTTTGTTATCCATTGTACGGAAGCCTGTTTTCCCTGAAGTATCCCTTTGGTGGTGCATAGTGCAAAATGTGTTAAGCAATTTGCGCTGTGTGTGTCTACTTCTGTTGCTATGAACACTTGGGAGGTGCTCATGGCATATAGAATGATGGAAAAGACAAAACATCTCTCATCAGACTTCTCCCTTCCCACCCTCTGCATATGTTCATATAACATTTTGTTTGTAACATGAAAGGGGTATGGCATCATGTTATTCATGTCATTTTGCACACTTAGTTTTACTCTTTTATTGGTGTGCACACTTCCAGGAACTTTTCAGGTATCATCCCAACTGTTGTTATTTCAGGACCTATACTTGTGTTATAGTCACGGAATACTAGCCTTGCCACACCAGTGGTGGTAAACACATTCATTGCAATACAATAAATGAAATAAAAACAGCAAAATGCAAAAAAGAATGCCAAAATCATGATAGCCAAGGAATCTACCTTTCAAACATATTTGGACAATAGGCTCATTTGGGCAACAAAAGAAAATATTTGATATTATTTAAAAAATAATTGTTATTTCAGAGAAAATGTCTCTATTCTTAAAAGGATAAGGGTTCACAGAAAAACCTATTTAAAAATAAGATAAAATGCCTTTCTAAAACAATATATGTTTCTAAGTTAAACACCAAAGCTCTCATACAAATGTTCCAAGCTCTTAAAAAAGGATACGTGTTCAAGAAAAACAAAAAGATCCTTAAAAACAAAATGTCTATGGGGAACATTTGTACTTCTTCTTGGAATGGAAAACACCCACACAGTCTCAAGTTGTTTTCCTCTTCTTGCTGCTGAATCATTCTAATCTTCACTCTCGGCTGATGTCTTTGCACACATTTTCTTCTTGCTCTCGTCTGACAGGGGGGCCTCACCACAATACTTTTTAATTTCACTTATATGCAACCAAGCACGCCTACCCCTAATTTTCACTGCTGAAGGTGTGGCTATCTCGACTGGGTACAGCCCTTCAAACCTCGGTTTATGCCACTTTAAGGGACATTGCTATACATAACTTGGTCATCCAGGTATACAGGGAGATGTTGTAACAAACTAGCAGGGTCTAAATGTTCATTTAAATCTCTGGTGACTCTTGCTTGGCCTTGCTGCCCCTCCTGCTCCTGTTTGTAGACAGATTTTACAGATGTATTCATAGCTATCAAATAATCATGTATGTCTTTACCAAGCACTGTTGCTTAATTCTCTGCACCCATTCTGGCATGTGTGGGAAGAGTCAGTGGGACATTAATTCTACATCCTGTTATCAGCTCATGAGGTGTCAGGTGGTGGTCAGAGCCTAGCTGATTGCGTAAGGCTGAAAGGGCCAATGGAAGGCATTGTGGGGACTCTTCCGCAAAGTGTCTTTTATTCTGGCAATGCGTCCTTCAAAAGGTTGTTTAGATGCTAACAAATTCCATTTGCTTGGGGTGATAGGCAGATGAGAATGTGTGTCTTATTCCCAATAGAGTTTTAATGTGTTCAAATACTTATCTATATGTATGCAAAATGATCAGGGTGATCCCGGATAAAGACCAGAGAGGTGTGTCTGGCACTGAGGGCCAAAGAACCACTCAACAGACTGGTCTGCGAGACTACTTTCAGTCCCATTGGTAAAGAGGTGAAAGTATAATAATTAAGAATTGGCACATAATACAGAATATTGGAAGACTGTCAAAAAACCTTTTTTTGCCTTAAAAAAACCTAAGAAAAAGATTGGTATATACATACCAACAACCAGTTAAAAATCAATCCCTAGAGTGAAGCTGAGGGCTACCGCCAATCCAAGCACACTATAAGTGTGGCCAGTGTGTAGCATGTCAATTTACTGAAACCAGACACACATTTGACCAAGGAACCTTTCATTGGCATTTGAAAACACATACAAATTGCAATAGCAAGATGGTCATTTATATCATAGAGTGTCCTTGTAAATTACTATACATTGGGAAAATGATACGTCATGTAAAACAGTGTATCTCTGATCACTGATCATGTATATGGAACAAAGTCCCTGGTAAATCCCTTGTAGAGCATTATTTACAGTAAACACACATTGGCCGAGACCGTAGCTAGTTCAACCTACAAATGCTCAATCCCAACAGGAGGGGTTTGGGTGGTGATAAACATCTTTGTAAGCTGGAACAAAGATGGATATATCGCCTAAATACTGCCAATGTAGGACTCAATGTATCAGTGGAGAGGAATAGCCTGATCAGATAGTGGGGGTGACATATACATCGATTACCTGGGTAGAGTAGGGAGTTGCCAGGTGCCCCTTTATATACATGTGTTCAAACATCTCATTAACAAAATAGGGTCCATTGTCAGAATGGAGCACTTGGCATGCTCCCCATCTAGGAAATACCTATGGTATGAGGAATTTTGCAGCTGGTATGGCAACTGGATGTGTGCAGGGACATGCTTTTATCCGCGAGAAAAGGGGTACACTACCAGTAGAATATATTGGTAGCCATTACAAGTTTGGAGCATGTCCAAATAATCTACATGAAAATGCCAAAATGGTCCAGTAGGACAGCTTGTTGCCCCTCTCAATGTCCTGAACATGTGACCAGCAGTGAATTTCTGACATATTATACAGTTAACAACAAAAGTGGTTACAGGTTCACTTAAATTTGGCACAAACCAATGATCTGAAGTAGATGCTGCAAGACTCCCTTGTTGTGCATTCTGGGTAGTGGAGTTGTTCAAGTGCTACTGTGAGCAGATCTACAAGCATGACAGGTTTCCCTGTGTTCTCTTGTTGCCAAATTAGCTATGTGGGGATAATGAGAATCCCCTTTTCTTCCACAATTCCTGCTCTTATTGTGGTGTGTGTCCCTGCAACGCTACAATCTGTGTTACTGGCATTGTATTAAAACCTTCTTTCATCACCATGTTACGTGCACATGTACATTTGTTTGTGGCATTTGTGATGTCTAATATCTCAGTAAATATGCTGCTCTTTTGGCTTCTGCATCTGTGACTTCATTGCTGTGGGAAATCGAGTCTGCACCTCTCATGTGTGCTGCACACTTCACAACAGCGATCGTGTGGAACCTTCAAGTGTGTCTAATAACCACTCTAACAATGGTGCATGCTGTACTGGTGTGCCGTCTGCTCACTGGAAGCCCATCCTTTTCCATCGTGACAGTCCTGAGTATACTGTTGACATCATATAGGCAGAGTCGAAATACGCTGTTACCGCCTCATCCACATGCGCTTCAAGTGCTAAAATCATGGCTACTAGTTCTGCCACTTTCACTGAAAAATGTGCTGGCAATCTTGCACTTTTCACTACTTCAAACCTCCCGCTCTCATCTGCCTTCAACTCTGCGTCCCACTCTGGCTTTCTCCAGAACTTTGATCTATCATTGATGAATCATCAATGAAGAGAATTATCCCCTCTACGAGGGCTTTTTCTTTGACATGGGGCACATCATCATAATAATCAGTTTAGGTGATACAGTCATGTCAATATGTCAATTATATCCTTCCTTCGCTGGCTCTGCTATGAACCTTGCAGGATTCCCTATGCAGCATCTCACAACTTTAATTGATGTATTTGATCAAATAACCTAGTAACCTGATGCTCTTTGTGTAGACAATGTGCTTTTGGGCCTTTCAAGAATGGCAAAAAGACCATGTTCAACATATGATATAACTGAACAACCCATTGTTATATTGGAAGACTTGTCAATTGCAAAAGTGGCTGCAGCCAATGTTTGCTAACATGGGTAATGACCACTCATTATTGGGTCTAGGATCCCGCTGTAAAATGCCAGTGGTTTTTATCCCATTGAAAATGTGTGTGCAAGAACAGCCATCATCACAACTCCATTTGATTTTAGAAAACAGGAAATACTTCTTCTTTGTTCGTGTGAGCAGTGCTTATATCTTTTTTTAAGTTCATCAAAGGCATCTGTCATCTCACCTGTCCATATAATGACAAGTTTGTTTTCTTTCTGTGCTTCCTTCAGTCCTTTTGAAAGGGAATGAACATATCTGCTGTATTCAAAGACCCATACGCGACAAAAGTTGCAGGTCCCCAAAAACTGCTGTAACTCTTTTACTGTATTTGGTCTTGGATCCCGCTGTAAAATGCCAGTGGTTTGTATTCCATTGAATTTTTTTTTGCAAGAACACCCGTCATCACAATTCCATTTGAATTTAAAAAACAGGAAAAACATCTTCTTTGTACATGGGAGTTTTTTAGTTCATCAAAGGCATCCGTCTTCTCACCTGTTGATATAATGATAAGTGTGTTTTCTTTCTGTGCTTCCTTCAGTCCTTTTGAAAGGGGATGAACATATCTGCTGTATTCAAAGTCCCATATGTGACAGTAGTTGCAGGTCCCCAAAAACTGCTGTAACTCTTTTACTGTATTTGGCTGGGGCATTTTGGAAATAGCTTCTGTTTTTTTTTTTACAGGTGTCACCTTTCTCCCCTCTTTTGATATTATCTGGCCTAGATATAATACCTCTTCCTGACATAATTGCAAATTCTCCTTGTCCACTTTGTACCCGTTCTTAGCTAATACTGCCAATAGTTTCACAGAGTCTTTCCTTCACTCTGTCTCTGTGGTGCTGCATACTAGCATGTCATCCACATACTCTATCACTGTGCTGTCCTTCTGTACGCTTCCCAAATCCGCCTGAAACACCGTATTAAAACCACTGGGGGAATTCACAGTACCCGTGTGGGAGGCGACTATGCTGTAATCTAATCCTATGATAGGTAAACACAGGCAAATTATGTGAGTCTTCATGCTGGGGGATGGAGTAAAAAGCATTTTTAAAGTCAATTAATGTAAAACATTGGGCCTTAGCTGGTATGTTGCATAATAAAGTGGTTGGATTTCGGACCAATGGAAATTCTGCCTCAACAATATTATTTAAGAGGCGTAGATCCTGTATTAATCTCGAAGACCCCCATTGCCTTTTTGACTGGCTATACTGCTGTACTGCATGGCAATTCTGAATGTACTAATATACCTTGTTGCATCAGGGCAGCAATAGTTTAATAAATACCCTCATCAGCTTTTTTCAACATGGGATACTGTTTTACTCATGGTAAAATGGCACCTTTTTTCAATTTTATTTTCACTGCTCCCACCTCTTTCAGTAAACTGACATCATATGAACTGCTGGTCCACAATGAACTTTGCCCTTTTGCTAAATCTTCCTGCAAAAAAGATGGTCATTTTCTTGCCAATTATATTATTTGGAGAACCTCTCTGTGCTCTATTTGCAA
The DNA here is from genome assembly GCF_040938575.1 of Ambystoma mexicanum. Lineage (NCBI taxonomy): Eukaryota > Metazoa > Chordata > Amphibia > Caudata > Ambystomatidae > Ambystoma > Ambystoma mexicanum. The sequence continues at coordinate 825,040,089 of NC_090933.1, forward strand.
TGTGTATGTGATACAGATATTGAAAATCACCTTGCTATCTGAATCGTCATCTTCAAACAGTTCCTAATCTGTCGTGTCAATAAGTCTGTGGGTTGAATCAAGTGCTATGACTGTACGCCATGTTACTCCTTTGTCATCAACTCCATGCAATATTACTCTGCCCTTTCTCACTATCACTGCTTCTAGTTCAATGGTAATAACCTGCCCTTCTACCACATCTGAGGGTAAAGAAAAACTATTTAAGTAATCTCAACAATTTGTGCTGGATTTGTGGAAGCCACATCAATACCACATGTACCCCATAAAGGATCACCTCTAGGTTTAGTGGCACCCCTCTCCGTGCTTTCTGGCCATAAACTGCCCTCACAAATTCTTGCGGGTTCACATAACGAGTACCTGATGTTGAACATATTAGTCCCTCTTCAGTGAAGGAAATCACCATGTTTAACATGCTTATCCAGACTCCCCCCAATATGTTAACCAGCTTTTTTCTGAGAATATAATATGGCATAGTCATCTCGTGCTCTCCTATGGGCAAGTTATCTGTAAAAGGAGCCATTGTCCAAGCCACTGAGATTTCGTATGCATCCATTGATATACCTGACATCGGGATCCTGCCCTCCCTGACACAGGATTTTGTCGCCCCGGTGTCAACTAAGATGGAGAAAGTCTTGTTGCCTATTGTGACCCCCTCCTTGGTTCATCTTGTGGGTCTGTGATAATCAATAGGATTGGGTACATCAAGTCACTCTGTGGATTGTCCTATTGTGGATACATATTCAGTCCTGTTCCCGTAAAAAGGGATTCCTTCCCACTACTGTCAAACCCCTACTCTAGGTGTCGTTGGTGCTTGTATCAATAGGTTTGCTTACCATTGTGCTTCGGTATTATATGGAATTTGGGGTTGTATGTGTGCTTTCTGCCTTTGGGGCTGCACCGCCTGCTGTGGTTATTACATTTGCGGCTGAACTGCCCGCTGTGTTTGTTGTACTTGCTGCGCCTGTGTCTGGGTTGGTTGCTACTCTGTATAATATTGGGCATTATGATCCTGCTGTGTAGCGCTATATGGTGGTGGATATGTGGACCCCCCCTTCAGCCAAACTGCTGCCAATTTTGTTGCATTCCTCCCCTATTTCTGCAAACCTGTGCAATGTGTCCTACTTTTCCACATGTCCAGCACTATGCTCCAAATCCCCCAAATCATGGCTGTCCTCCATTAAACTCTCCTGCCTGTGGTACTTCGAATCCAAACCCTCTTCCTCTTGGTGGAAATCCACTGCCCCAGGATAAAATTATATTCTCCTCCTCCCCCAAAAAATGCCTTCAAACCTGGCTGCATTTTTGTTGTGCTTCCTGCAATAACACTTGTTACTACTGCTCCTTCGACCTCCAGCTTTGAAAGTTTCTTTTGTACCAACTCAGTTTCTTCCACCTTTCTCTCTTCAACATTCGTTCTGTCTTTCTCTTGTTTTAATGGACAATGATGAATAATGTTCAATTGTATCTCAGGTAATGGTTTTGCCTCAATCCCCACAATTTTCTTTAATTGTCTGTGTACCTCTTCAGGGAGTCCCTGACATAAAATGTGAACAAGAATGGTTATATTTTTGTCCCACACTTCCATAATTTCTAAACACCATTTCTCCTGTATGTCTTGTATGTAAGCAGCTGGGTCTTTATCTGGTCCCATTTGTTCTGACATGTTCCCACTCATGCTCGATGTGCCTGGAAATTGTATTGCCCTCCAAATGTATGCTCAACAATCGTTAAAGGGTGTGCCATCATATCTAGTATTTTGGGGTGTCACCCTAGATACCCTGCCCATTTCCAAATGTCTTTGAATTCTTCATCCAACATGGGAGCAAACAAGCTGTTCATGTCACCTACCACCACCCTTGTGCCCGCTGTTTCCCTTTTTAATTCATAAAACCACTTCCCTGCACCCACTGTAAGTGTCAGCAATCTATATATCAGGTTATTTTTGTATGTCTGGTGCCAAGGTATATATAGTGTCAATCCTCTGCCTTTCTGCAATACAGGGAATTGTGCCAGTCCAGTCCTAGGATGGGTGTAGCTGCACCCTTTGTCTTAGTTGGTGCTGCAGCCATACAGACCTTTTCACTGCTTGGTATATCTCTTAATCTAATTACATATGGTGTGTTCCTTTCTGGACTCATTGTACATCTTTCAGAGAGCAAAGGATATCTAATGGGTTCAAGCGCTCTTCCCTCCACATCTATCAAATTAATTTCTCTTTCCATAAGTGCTCCTGTAGGAGGTGCTTGTGCAGCTTCCTTTCCCCTGCTCTCATCTGCATCCTCCCATTCTGATAGTCTTTCCTCTTCTGCCTCATCTTCATCCTCATCTTCTTTGAATTCCAACCTTCTAAGAGGCTGTCTTACATATGTATCACTCACTATCTCCTACAGTACATTCCTACCCATATTTTTAGAGGCCTTCCCCAATTCTCTCTTTGATTCATACGATCTCTTCTACTCCTATTTACACTGTCCCTGTTCTTTCTTGTAACGTCTTCCCTTTCTCTGTCAGTCAATGTATGTCTGCTAATTATGGCATCAACTTCTTTACAGTGCCTCTCCCTCTCTTTCTCTTCCTCTTGTTTCCCTTATTGTTCCCTCTCTTCTTCCTGTTTTCTTTGTCTTTGTCTCTCTTCTGTTTGTTTTCTTTCTCTTTCTCTGTCATCTTTCACCCGTGTGTCCTTTTCTATATCCTCTCTGTTTCCATCTTCTAACATCCTCTCTTTAGAATCGTCTATGCCTTTTCCATCAAGTTTAAGTATTATTTGTCCTCCCATCCATTTATCTGACACAATTGTTGTGTCAACCCATTCTCACTGCATGCATATCTCTCTTTGATCTGCCTCCTATGTATCTGTTAGCTTTGCTTACAAACTATACCACGCATCATATTCTACTTGCAACAACAGTGGTCGTTGATTTTTCACTGTCTCTCCCCTCATGCTTCCATCATCACTATACCGGTAGCAAATAGTTGGGGTTGGTATACCGTGCAGCAGCCTTTAATGGGTATAGTCTGTGTACAGCAAGCACTGAACACTAGCTAGATGAGGAGGAGGAGGAGCTGTGGGCGGTGTATGCCCTTCATCATGCTGATTAAGCATCCATTCTTTCTTGGCCGGATCCACTTCCTCTACTTTGATCTTTTTCCACAGCTGGAGTATACGTAGTCAATTGTATAATTGTTTTGCCTTATGTAGGGCATTTAAATATGTGCACATGTGTTGCAGCATCTCTTTTGAATGAGTACTGCCTTGATGCCATGGCATAAGCATCTTGCTGGTTGTGTCTTAAACCCACTGAACGCGGTACTTAAGGATTTTGTTTTTGTATCTGGGAGGTATCTGCCAGGATTTCAATATAAAATACAACTTACCAATAATCAATGAGCACCACTTCAACACTTGCTCACCTTTGTCCCTCTGTTTTTCTAACCCTCCCCTTAAGCCTTTTCTCCAACAGTAACACTCTCACGTCTCTTCTCCAAGACCACGTGGTCCAAATTCCTTTTCCTGAGCAGCACCACAATACTGCTGCTCACCCTTCCAACCACTTTTCCTTGTCAACAACACAAATGAACTCTAAAAGTAACACACAACTCTATTACCCTATGCTCTACCACAACAAAAAATAAAATTGCGCCAACAACATTAACATAGATAGAAATACAGTTGTCTTCCTGTCAAGCGGGGGATCATTCCCTTTTGTTTCTCTTCCCCTAAAACAGGCTTACCACACTGTCTTTTTCAGCTCTTGTCGAAAGATGTCTCTTTTTCTATATCTCATAAATCAATAATATGCAAAACACTAAATACACAAAACAGTAAGTTCTCAGTTTTGCCATGCACAGTTTATACTCACATCCATGGATCCTCTGAGGGTCTTCTGTGTTGAGTTGCCTTAAGCTGCCTGCTCCCCTTTACACCCAGCAAGGCGACCTGCCGGGGACTGGGCAGGAGTTTTGCACCAACAAGGGTACCTGCTGACCTTTTCAGATGCGCACCATTCTGCTCTCACACAGGCCACCATTGCTGTCCAAGGGGACAGGGTAAGGAGCCCTCGATAGTCCAGAAACTCATAGAGAACCATCCTCTGCCACCAAGTGTACTAAACAGCCCAGATTCCCAAGAGCATAAAAACAATACTCAACAATGGAGTTCCTTTGTATTTGGCCTTCTGTATCGTTTCATGTTTGTGTGTGCACTAGGGAGTTTCAGCAGTTGTCTTATCTGTACTTGGCTTATAATGAATAGCTAGTGTTCTTCATGTCTCGATCATGTGTTAGGGGATTGTGTTGGAGAATTAATTTCTTCCGATTTACTGGATTTTTAACTAATGCGAACATGAATTTTGTACTCTTTGTGGCCACTGAAGCCACACTTCATCTATCTGCGACTATGTCTTTTGGCATTCTGATCTCATGCACCTGGACATCAATGGCTTTTTGTACTCTTATTGTAACTTAATCAGCTTGGGAGTCTACTGCTTCCTGTTATCTAATTCTTGCATTCTGCATTTCCATTACTCCTTCCATGCATCTGACCTTGGCGCTTACTACAAACTACTGTCTGGGCAGCTTCAAGTTTCTAATATAAATATGTTTTTGTGAATTCAGCATTTTGTCTGAGGCATTGCTAAATCCTAGTCCTGCTGCGGCCCTTGTGCTAAGAAAATCGCTACACTCCTGTGCTTCTCGCCTCCATGTTGGCGACCTACATTTGTTTCTGTTCATGTTACATTCACTTTGTGTATCTGCCAAGCATTGATTTCCCTGCATGTGCAACTATTGTGCCTACATTTCAATCTGCCCTGTCAGTGCAGTGAGTCCCTCTCTTGGTATCCTGGAAGCCTACTCCCTTCTGTGTTGCATACTGCACACTACTTTTGCTACCTACTAACTGTAATCCCTAATAGTGTCGCACAACCTAACAAATTCTTTATGGCAGAGGACAGTACATTGGCTATTTAAAGTATTGCTTCTTAGAACCTGCCTTAGTTTGCCTCGTCTCTCACCCCTACATTCATGGGCAGGTAGGGCGGCCTCCGCTGGTATTGTGTCTCACATGTACGATAATACAGAGGAGTAGGAGCAGGAGTTGGTAATTGCATAGCAACGACAGTAGGTGTTATCTGCCCCAATGTACTAGCCCAAATAGCTTAACAGCTAATGGCATCTATAGGAGCAGCTGAAGGGACCCCTTCTAGACAGTTTCAGGAACAGTACTCAACCTTCAAGCTAGAGCCTGGAGAAGTAACTGAACATTGTTCCATAACTGTTATACACGTGAATATGCATGTAGCCTTTATTTACCTTGCAAGGTAATATGACAAAATGCTCAGTGGAGGTAATTTGATACCATGAAAGTGATGATATGATGATATGTGTGTTCAAATATATATGAAGTATGCAGTTAATTGTACTTATCCATAGCATTCACTGGCCAATGTGCAATGAAAGGTTCTATTGACGGGATGCTGGCAAATAACATAGCAACCTAAATTGTACTATGAACAAGTCATCTACAAAATCACAGTCTGAAATTTGGAAAGAACAAACATTGGAGAAAGAAAGAGTGCAAATCTGCATTGTACGTCTAATATCAGCGTCCGATCCTTAAAGCATGCCATGCCCCGAAGGATGTCCCCAGCAACTGATATTATCGGAACGATGGGGCAGAAGTGTGATGGTTTAATTCCCACCAAACCACGAGATGGTCTTTCAAACCCTGATTCATGGAACTGTGCAAAGTGTATTTGTGCAGTGCAAAGTCAGTACAAAGTCGTTTTATAATGCAAAAATCACTGTGCACTGACTTTTCACTGCATAAATACACTTTGCACAGTGCCATGAATCAGGGTTTCTGTTGGCAGTAAAACGTCACTTTTCAGCAGTGCAAAGTCACTTTGAACTGGGCAAATATTCCATGAATCGAGCCCTTAATCTTTTTCTAGACTTCTAAGTAGTGCTCATTTACGACCTCATATTAAATGAAGCCTGAAAGACCAGAACCTTGCATGCGTCTGTCGTCTTTTAGTAATCACAATTTTGCAGCCTGAAAGTCCAGAGCCTTGCATGCGTTTGTAGTCTTTTAGTAATCACAATTTTGCAGCCTGAAAGACCAGAACCTTGCATGCGTCTGTAGTCTTTTAGTAATCACAATTTTGCAGCCTGAAAGACCAGAACCTTGCATGCGTCTGTAGTCTTTTAGTAATCACAATTTAAATCCTCCTTCATAATTTGGCATTGCGGTAAAAAAGTGGAAACAATTCCATTAACGCCACTTTCAAAGAAAATCCACACTTCAGAGTTTCAAAACTGGAATTCGCAAAAACACAAAAACATTAACGAATGTGATGGTACTGCTGGTGGTAAATACCTTACCTGATAACATGGCAATCCCTAAAGGAGGCAAATGTCACTCTAAAATGGGGATTGGCTTTAAATGAGGTCCTAAAGGTAGGCTTTGAGTACTAGAAAATACCATTTAAATATGATTTGTGGTATTCGATGTTAGGTAACAATATCGCTGCTCATGGATAAACACTACCGCCAACATCCTGATGGGAAAGGGAGTGCACGACTTTTGAAGTATAGAGTGCAACCCCCATGGAAGAAGCTACAAGAGTGTGCAAATGAGAACAATGTTTGCTGATGCAAAAAACTGGGAATAAAAAAATCCAACAATGCTAAAAAGATCAGAGGGACCAACTCCCGGGCTCTCCTGTTTGAGCAATTAGATCATAGAGCATGGGTCGGAAAGCTGTACATATGATAGGCCGCGCCGTGCTAGGAAATGACCTAAGAATGAGCAAGGAGCACTTTCTGAAATAAAGCACATGCTGTACACATGTGGGTTCCATTTAAAAGTAAAACAATCTGCTTGAGAAAAAAAGGTTGATAAGAATTTTGCAACTTATCAAAACACACGCTTAAGCCAAATCATAGAAGAAAATAAACGATGTCATCGAAACAGGAGAACATAACAAAAAAGATGTTTTTCTTTCCAATATATTAAACTTGAGATTGGGGAATTTTCTACGGAAAGTCAGTGGGGAGAAATGATATATGTTTCCCAAGCTCACGTCAAGTCAGCAACACTAAGCATGCAAGAGCCTACTGACCCGTGTGTGCGACATATTGTGTTGTTGTTACCCCTTGGCCTCGTAAAGAAGGGCGAGGCGTTTAATGTATTCCCTGTGATATTAAAGGGAACTTTTCCCTGCATGATGAAGTCAGACCCGCTTTCTCGTAGTTAATGCTATTTGTTGTCCCTAGGGCAGCCAATACAAAGATGATTGCAACGTCACGGCCACTCCACGCTGCTTTATGTGCCCGTGTACTCTTGCATGCGTGCGTCTCACAATGTAAGTGTACTTCATAAATCAGAAATTAAGAGGATCGAGCGTGGGTGAGGAGGAATTCCTTTTGTATGAACCAAAAAATGTGGTAGTCGAAATTTCAAATCTGGATTAGTTTCCTCGGTTCCACCAATCTCCAATGAGAAAAGCTATTCTGCTGATAGTATTGCCGGAGTGAGCGATATTAGGACAACATTTAAATCTTTTTTTTTTATTTTTTTTTTTTAAATATTTTTATTTTATTTTGAAGTCAAACAAACACACTACAACTGTTTCAAAGCATAGAAAGCATCATAGTCCAACACATTTTCATTAGAACTCCCCAACTCCCCCCCCCCTTTAAACTAGAGCCGGTTCTCACATGTCATTTACAGGAGCATCATTGGGTAGCACAGTACTCAGGCAGTCATCATCCGGGTCCTCTGTACCGTTGTTACCATGATGAGAGTTTGCCATAGAGGCCACCGATTGCCGCTGGGCCAGCAAGGGTCCTACTTCCTCCTCGCCCCCCTTAGTGACCGCTTCGCCAAAACACAAGCCAGGTCCTTCATCTTGCTTATGTGTTTTGAATGCCGGGGTCTAGGAAAAAGCCCAAGCATGCATGACCAGGCCGATTCCACGTCCAGCACCACCCCCCCATCAGCCAGTTTCGTCTTAACCTTGTCCCAAAATCTGTGCACTTCCGGGCAAGCCCAAAACATGTGTAGCAGTCCCGCATTCACCTCCCCACACCTGGGGCATAGCTGCGTAGCTGGTCCCCCAAACTTTGCAATCTTCCCGGGAGTTAAATAAGCCCTGTGGGTAACGTACAATTGAAGCTGTTGGAATCTCGCGTTCCGGGACACCTTTTTATGGTACCTCTGGGCCCATTCCCATTGCCCGTCTGTCATGGGTCCTACCACCTCTTCCTCCCAATCTTGTCTCAATTGAAGCAACTCCTTTCCTGCCCTTACTCGCAGGAGCTCGTATATCCTCGATATTTCGTGCCCGCCCTCCGATACATCATACATAGTTTCCAGGGAGGCGTCAGGGTCTTCCGCTAGCACTGTCTAGGGCCATCTTTCTCTAGTCTTTTTCACAAGCCTAGTGTAGTTATATATTGGCCACCATGTACTCCCGTCTCTTCCTGCAACCTCTGGAAGTCCAATGCCTCCCCTTCCTGCCATATGTCCCCAAGGGTGGCCAAGCCTACCTGTTCCCAGTATCTACGGACCGATTCAAGTAGTTGAGAGTCGCTCCCACACAGTGCCGCCAAAGGGGCCTGCTGGGAGTACGGCTCCCAATCCCCCCCAATCTTCCATGTCCTGTGCCAGGTCTCCCAGCCCAACCTCAGTAGCCGCCCCCTGCCCACCAGTTTGTCTCTGCACAACCACACCACTTCCATCAGAAAGTATGGGGCTGAGTCTCCACGCAGAAGCCTAGCTTCCGCCGAGTCTTCAGCCGAAAGCCACCTGGCCACGTACTTCAGCTGCCCCGCCAGGTAATAGAGTTCAAAATTAGGCAGGCCTATCCCCCCCCTGTCACATGGGTTCTGGAGCTTCCACAGCGCAACCCTATTCCTAGAGCTGCCCCACACGAAACCCCTACACACGCTGTGAAGTTTCACGAATAGGCTCCTAGGTATAAAAAATGGGACATTCACAAAAAAGTGCAAGAGTCTAGGCAGGACCACCATCTTGAGCAAGGCCGCCCTGCCCATCATGGTCAGGGGCAATCTAGACCAAAATACCATGCTGTTCTTGATCCCCTCTATTGCCTTTTCCCTGTTATGCTTGTGTTTTGCCTCGACCTTGTGGTAAATATTTATTCCCAAATACCTAAACGTCACGGGCTGCCATGGTATTGGCAGGACAGGCAGCCTCTGTACCGGGACATTCCTGTATCTGCCCAAAGGAAACAGACTAGACTTCCTAGGGTTCACCGATATGCCCGAAAGGGTGGCGTACCGTTCTATTACCTCCAGCACATACTGCAGGTTTTCTTCTGGATAACGCAACTAAAGGAGCATATCATCCGCATATAGTGATATCAGGTGCCCTCCACTGACAGTGCTTATGCCCACCTCCCCATATTGTTGTCGCAGGCATATTGCCAGCGGCTCTAATGCCAGTATATATAGCATGGGTGACCAGGGGCACCCATGCCCTGTCTGGTCCCCCTGCAAAGTTGCCATGTATCTGAGATTGTGGACCCTGTCTTGACTCTCACCATCAGGGTGCTGTAAAACAACTGGACTCATCTGAGGTATCCAGGTCCCACTCCGTACCCCTTCAGGACCGCTTTCAGCCATGGCCATCGTACCGAGTCGAAGGCCTTGACCGCGTCGAATGACACTATAGCCAACTCGCCCGTGTCCTCCTCAGTTTGGTCAATGATATGGTGTAGCCTCCTGTGGTTATCGGTGATGTTCCTGCCTGGAACATATCCCGTCTGATCTGGGTGTATCAGTTTCCCAATCACCTTCTTCAGTCTATTGGCCAGCACAGCCGTAAGTATTTTGCTGTCCTGGTTAAGCATGGACAACGGTCTGTAAGACCCGCACTCCACGGCCGGCTTGCCCCGTTTCAAGAGTGGGATGATCACAGCATCGCGGAGGGACAATGGGAGTTCCCCCTGCTCATAGGCCTCGTTGAAAGTGGCAAGCAGTGACTGAAGCAGCTCTTGCTTGTATGTTTTATAGAACTCACTAGGCAGCCCATCCGAACCAGGCGCCTTGCAAGTAGGCAAATTCTGAATCACTACCTCCAGCACATCCGAGGTGACGGGTGCGTCTAACTCTGCGTGTTCTAGGTCATCCAGGGTGGGCAGTTCTATTTCCTCCAATGTGTCCAGTATGTCTTGACACATATCCTCCCCCGTGTCCTCATACAAGTGTCTGTAAAACTTAAGGAACTCCTCATTTACCTCTTTCTGAGTGTTGCATATGCAACCTCTCTCATTCTTGATCTCACTGATCACCGAGCGGGGGGTCTCGCTCTTATACAGCCAGGCCAGCAGTCTGCACGGCTTGTCGCCCCCTGCGTGTATCCTCTCCGTATATTTCCTGTAATTGAGTCTGCATAGCCTATCCCAGAGTGCGCTGCAGGACAACTGTAGCTCCTTTACTTTGGTTCTGTTATCATGAGCGGTGCTCTCGCAACGCGTGAGATCCTCTAGCTCCCTTTCCGCCTCTTGGAGTTACCTTTCGATACCCCCCTGTAGCCCCTTAGCTTGGGAAATGGCTACCCCGCGCACCACCACCTTAAACGCTTCCCACAGTGTGCCCACAGAGCTGACACTTCCCGTATTTATATCAAAGTATTCTTCGATGGCATCCCTCAGGCCCTCCCGAAACCCCTCGTCCTGCAGACCCTCGGTCCTGAGTCTCCATGTAGGGATCCGCGGTCTCGGGGGCTGGTGTCTCCAGTCCACCACCAAGGGCGAGTGGTCAGATAGTACTCGGGCCTTGTATTCCAATCCCTCTATGTCTCTCACTATCTCGGCTGTCACAAACATGTAGTCCAACCTTGTGTGCAAGTCATGTGGCGCTGCGAAGTGTGAATACTGCCTATCCGTGGGATGCAGCCTTCTCCACGCATCCTCTAGACCTAGGTCTTTCAGTAAGGTACCCAGCGCTTTGGCCGCCGGTGCCGTTTTCCCTACCCTGTCCTTGGACCTGTCCATTCTGGGATTCACGGTACAGTTAAAGTCCCCCCCCACACTACCGTGCCCCCTGCCAGGGGGCCAAGTTTACTGTAGAGATCCTAAAGTAAGCTGCTGTGTCGTTATTGGGGGCGTACATATTTATTATATGCACTTCCCTGTTTTCCAGGAGACCCGTCACCACCACCATTCTACCCTCCGGGTCCACCGTAGAATCAAGCACCCAAAACGGCACATGAGGCGCCACCCACCAAGTAATGACCCCTCTGGCGTACGCCGAGTACGCCGCCCCCACAACATTGCCCTTCCATTTTCTCCTGACCACCTCCAGCCTTTCCCTAGTAAGGTGGGTCTCCTGCAGCAGGGCTATGTCTACACACATCCTCTTTAAATACAACATTACTTTATTGCATTTCAGGTAGCTCTTAAGGCCCCTTACATTCCAGGTCACAATTCTGAGATCACCCGATGCCATCTGGTCGGACTATCCCCATCCCATCCCTTCCCATAATGCTCCCCGTGCTAGTTCGTTTCCTGGCTCTCTCCCTTCTATTCACAAACAACACCCCCCTCCGCCCCCCAACTTCACACCACTGCACACTTCTCCCCCCTCCCCGCCAGCCCCCAACAATAGCCCAGCTCCATCCCTGGATCTCAGGCCTACCCACATCTGGACCTGTCTCGTATCCGAGGACAAGGACCCCGCGGGGTGTCACCTATCTAACAGTGACCTAACTAAGTGTACTGGGTACAGAGGGTGCTCCCCAGGAGCTCCCAGTCATCTATTTAGGAGAGGTGCCTTCAACAGGACCCGCCGGCAGATACCATGACTTCCTCCCCACAAGCACAATATCGTACTATATTCCAGTCCCAATGTCGTAACTATGGCCTCACGGGTGCCTCTGCAGCGTGCTACTTATCTCCAGCCGCTTCTGTCTGGGCATCCGATTCCTGAGGTCGACCCTGCATATCCAACCACTCCATCGCTTCGGTCAGCGTCTCAAAGAAGAGGGATCTATTCTTATAAAACACCTTTAACCTAGCGGGGTAGAGCAACATGTAGCGATGGCCTGCTTCTCTAAGCCTCATTTTCACCGTTCCAAAGTTCATTCGACTCCGCTGTACGAGCAGCGTATAGTCCGGATACGCCGTTATTTTCACTGACCCCCTCTCTATCGTATCTCCTTTTTGGAAAAATTCGAGGATCTTTTCGCGGTCACGATAGTTCAAGATCTTCACGATCAACGGCCACGGGGGGGTTCCTGGGGCCGGTCTTCTGGTCATGGCCCTATGCGACCTTTCAACCGCGAACCCCTGGGTCAGCTCCCCGCCTGTAATCTCCTGCAAGAGCATGGTTCAACGTATTCCGTGGGGTTCGATCCTTCCATTCCCTCCGGAACACCCACTATGCGAATGTTGTTGCGCCTGGCGCGCCCCTCTGCCTGCTCTGCTCTGTCCTCCAGATTGCCCATCATGAGCATGAAGCTCCTTAGCATGTGCATTGCACACCTCCGTGGTCGGGGCCAACTCCTTCTCCAGTTCCCCAGTGCGCTCCGCGATCGTTCGCACGTCCTGAGGCAACAGGTTCCCCTCTTCTCGGACCGCTCCGATCTTAAGGTCTAGGCCCTCCTGCAGCTCTTTCATGTCCAGGCCCAACTTCGTCTCCCAAGCCACCTTCAAGTCGGCAATTGCTGCCAGCACCTCCTGGATAGTACCCGGTGGGTCCATCGCTGCCACAGGGGCTTCTTTGCTCTTGCCCCCTTCTGCGCCCGGGGGCGACCTAGCATAGGCCTCCATCGAGGGCTGCTTGATCCGGGGTCGCACCACCTTGGAGGACATCCTGCTGTGTCGGTTGGGCACACGCGCCCAGCTGTGTCTCCGGCGCCGTGACCCCTTCACAGCAAGGCTCTGCTAAACTCGGGTTCGCTCTGCTGGCACGCCACGATCGAGGGCCTCCTCAGTGGGGGCCCGCACTTATGTTCTTGCCACAGGCGAGAGACGCATGCGACGCGTCCCTCTGGTTGGGCTCGCCCCCGCTCCGGCCGGCTTTGTCTTCCTCAGTTCCACGGACCATTTATGGCCCTTTGTCCACGGGCGGCCATCTTGGGTGCTGCCCTTCCAATGCGCGAACGCCACCGTCTTCGAAGTCTAGTTCTGTGGATATGCAGTCTCGCTGGCGGGGAGGGCACTCACTGTGTGCCCCCCACCTTCATGCACCCTTGGATGCACCGTGGGCTCGAAAGTCCGCCGAAAACCATCACTTCTTCCCAGGACCAAAATCGGATCATCGGGAGCTCCTCCAAGGAGCGTCCTCTCACGTAGCCATCAAGCCACGCCCCCCCACAACATTTAAATCTTAGAGGGCAGATTCTCAAGAATGTGTTTTGGCATAAATCTAAGATGCGCAAGAAATGCTTAACACATGTGCGCAAAAACAAAAAATGGCCACGATTCTCAGAAATCAGTATCTCATAGATGCACTCACAAAAAACAGGGACATTGTGCGAGAAACATGGACACCAACCAAATTAGTCATGCAAGAGTGGCCTGGCAGACAAAAGTGGGCAATAATGTCCCAGAAAGAAAATTCACAAAAATCAAGCCCCAGATTTGCTCCAAGAATGCATAGCTCCATTTGCAACAATCACAAACAGTGGCAGTGAGCAAATAATGCACCCACCAAACCAAGTGACCTTTCACGCGCCAATCAGAAGAAAAACTAGCATCAAAAGCCAGCACCTGAAAGCAGCTGCACCTTTCCAAAAAAGGCATATCCAGTGGGTATCATGCTGCAGCGACGCCTCATGAGCAGGAAGAGAAATGAAAAGAGCAACAGAAGGAGGATTTTCCGATTTGACCGGAGGAGGACCACATGGTATTCCGATTCCCCACACATGTAATGATTGAAATGCTGAGACAGTGGGAGAGCAGTCTCACTCACTTCGCCTACTATGTGAGGGCATGTCTTACCACCACTAGTAAAGTGAATACGAGCCTTGCATTTGTTTTTTATCACAGTCTCTTTCCAGAGGACCAGTGGCATTACATCTAGGATCTCCTGGTCCTCAATGGTAATCCTTGCTCCAGCCAGGCAACACATCGACATTCCATTGAAGTAGATATACGTGCCTGAATGCTGATATAATTCTAGGGCATTGTATGGTTCCATGTGGTGGTTGGTGCCATAGGTTGAATCCATGTGACCCTATCCCCCAGAAACCACAGAACATCTGTATAGAAAGAAGTGACACTGGCATGTTGTGTATGTACAGATGATGTTCGATTCAACTGATGAAAACGTCCCAGGTTCCATACTCAAAATGCTGTAGCTCAACAATTTGCGGCAGTACAGTATGACAATACATGGTTACGTTGCTTGATAAGTCTGTGCACATAACCCACAACAGATGTCCACATGTAAATATGATAACACATATCAAGTGATGCCTCTTTTATCCACAAGTAACGGTGGGTATCTCCTGGGGACACACCTATTGACCCCCTTTCAGGAACCCAGTGACAGTAGGGCAAAAACATGAAAAATATGTACACAAAGGCCCCAGGAATCTTACAGCGTGTATATTTGGAATATTCAAGGCATGCTGGAAGTGCCCAGTGCACTTGACCACGCAGGGGGAGTGCTACTATACCACCCTATGACCAGACAGAATACCACAGTCATTTGTTCTGTGCTACACAATCTTAAACTCAGACATTGTGTGAAGATACAGATATGCCATGTATTGCAATCACAGCTGCCTGTCCAACATGCTGTAGTTGATGGACTGGGGGATGAAGCAATAGGCTCTAGGAATGATGTAGTGGCACCTTATTTCACGTAGGAATGCATGTGTGCCTGCTGCGGACTGTGTCAGTGGTCGTTGTCTATGAATGATCATGACTTCATCAGGCCAACGGCCAGAGCCTGTTTCTGACATGCCATTTTCATAGAGATGACCAGGCAATACATAATGCTAGTGTACATATCTGCCAAAGTACCTAGTTGTAACCACCATGGCCATGTATTAACAACAAAGAGACACATGCATGGGACTGCCGGTTTACACTGGTGATGCATCCTGAATGCCTGCCCTCCTGCCGCATGCACACATTGCACATGCCAAGCGGCAACATGAAACTGGACATAATACAAACATACATGTTGCAACCAAGTGCTCATGCATACCAGGCACACAGTACAAGAAGTCACTGTTCATTTCTATAACCTTATTAAGTGTGTAAATCATGGAGATAATGGGAATCATTAAGAACATTCATTGCATAGATGCATGTGAAAAACGGTGGATATTTTGGACTTAAAGTCAGACATTAATTAAGCAATAAGCCCACAGTCGCAGGGGCATTAGCAAGTCAGGTAATGCCCTGAGGCCCATAGTTATAGGCCCCTCTTTGGCTGAGGGGCTGCCACGCCCCCCCGCCGGGAACAAAGGAAAGGAATCCCGGCTGAGGGATTCCCGGTCAGGTAAAGCCCCGGTGAGGGCCAATCAGAATGTTTGTTACATTCTGATTAACCCTCACAGGAAACTAATGTGAATTACAGCAAACATAAGGTAAAAAGCAAAGAAAAATGACATGAACATCAACTCGTCCTACAAACACAGCTGAGTAATATGTGCAAGTAACAGTAATTTGAGTGTTCTGCATTGTCTGCATCTCAGAGTGGTGCCACTCCTACCTCTCCCATCACCCCCTCTAGGTGGTCCTGATGGTATGTTGTACTTAGTGAGTTAGGGATGCTTTGCCTTATACAGGCAAGGCTCGATGGGAGTCGTGTTCCTACTGGAGGTGTTGGTCATCACAGCCACACGATGCTCCATTTCCTGAGTGTACAGGAAACATTATCAGCCTGGTCCTCCTGGGAAATGTGTGGTGCATTGTGGGATGAATTGACCCACTCAGCAGAATTCCCATCCATAACCAAGCTGCACTTCAGCAGTTAACAGCAAAATGGCTGTGCTGGCTCCTTTGAGCATCACTGCCTCGCATCAAAACTGCATTTTGAAGCTACAAAAGGATGGCTGCACTGTTTTGCCAAGCACCATTGCGCAATTTGGAACAGGGAGCACCCAGAGAAAGGCTGCCAGAGTGTGTTCTTGTGTGTACTAAAGAAGCGAAGTGAAAAGCTGCACTGCTTTGCGGCTAGCCCAAAGTTTCCCATTGAAAAAAGGAAATATTTTACATTTAAAATGATGCCGCTCTGATGCTCCTTTCATCTGTTCAACATTACTCTGCTTTTATCAGTGAGACCCAGCTATGGCCATCCACATTCAGATTGTGCTCCAGCAGAAGAGAGCATTATCCCTGAATGACAGGCTGTGTCAGACCAGATCCAGGAAATCAACAGAAGCTTTACTTACATCTGCACGGAAAAACGCTTGAGTTTTGGGCTACAAAATGTCAAAAACCACTGCTTCAAACGAAACCCTAGCTAAGGGCATATGTCAATTTCAGTGGACCTGTGTCTTAAACAGATTGCTATATAAGTGAAACGGACTAGGGCCGCAAAACTATGTTGGGAAGTCAGAAGCAAGAGAAAACCTTTTGAAATGGTCAGCCCAGCAGACTTCACCATGTGTTAAAATGAGCTTTTGAAAATAAGGAAAAATGCTTGTTTTAAAAGTGTAATGTTGAAAGAAGGCCTTGTCTTGGTCTAGCAATGTAAAGGGGTTTTTGCTGGGAAACAGATATGGGAGGTTTTATTTCAACAGGCTTGCTGCTGATCCAGAACAAAATAAACTAAAATAAAGAAATAAAGGCATTGGCTATACCGAAAAATTTGCCAAACAGGGTTCTACTATGACTCAAGGGACAGCTGGCGGGTGTGGGGGTTTCAGACTTCTGTCTGGGCTTCAGTTTGAGACAATAGATCTGGGACGTGACAACCACCAGTCACTCAAATTCGGGAAGCTCCAGGGCAGCCCTGGGCTAAGCTGACATTTGATGGTAGCCTGAAGAAAAATATGGTACCAATTGGAGGCCAAAGGTCAGCCATTTTGGCTCAAAAGACTAATTTATTAATTATTTAATATTTAATATGCATATAACAATTATAGTTTTACATATAGAGCGCATGAAATCACTAAATATTTCCCAGAGAGTTCTAAAAAGTCACACATCTTCATCAATCACAAGTTCAAATGTCACTGTAAAAACATCAGTACACCATTTGATAATTCTGTTAAAATCTCTAAAATCATCACATAAAACTTCATCAGATAATAAATTAAGTTCACATAATTTCCGGCCATAAGGCTCGTCCAGATTTCAGACATATTGCACTTAAACATATTGTTATTGTATTTCATTAGATATTTCCTGCGTATTTCATCTAGGCTTTCGCGTTCATATATTATGTGATAAGCTGTTTCCAATGTATTTTCCCCGCATATTCTACAATATCTAGCATCTTTGTGAATACCATTTTTCGCACCTAGAATTACTAATATATTACAGATGTTAAATTTAAACTTTAGATACCAACGCATCGTATTGCACTCCGGAAACACATACTGATAGCTGGGTTTACCTTCCCTGGACATCATTTGGTTTAAGAATGGACTACTGTTTACTTTTACCTCCAGGTTTACTATCATCTGTTCATAATCTATTTCACAGATCAGTTTTTTTTAAATTTCTGCTTAATCTGCGCAATAGATAACAGCAACCAGCTATCATTGTCATTTTTTGTCCACTTATCATATACCTTTCCTAACCGATTTATGGTAACAAAGTTCATTTTGGTGGTTGAACAACCATATTGTTCCATAACCTTTACCACAAATGTGCCATTAGTAAGTCTATTCAATTTCACATATAGCATGGCCACCATCAACACTTATCAGTCCGCATTCCAGCAATATGTATTGGTTTGAAAGGTTTTTGGCATCCTCAACAGTATCCTCAGCACTTTGGCTTCAAATGCTTTCAGCTCTTTCTTAAAACAGCTTTCCCATATTTCTGCACCATATAATAAGCAGGATACAATTTTGGCTGAATATAATGTGACAACAGCGTTCACAGAGAAGTTTCCTTGGTTACCGATAAATTTGCTTAGTGCCATAGTGGCTATCATACATTTACGCTTTGTTTCACATCAATGTTTTTTTCCAGCTGAGCTTGTTATCCATAACCATGCCCAGATATTTATATTTGTTCACAACTTCAAGCTGTCTCGTGTCTATCATCCATTTTGTCTTTTGGTTTCTAATCAGATGTTTGGAGTCATACTTCATTACTTTTGTTTTCTCAATGTTAATAACCAAATCATTCTCTTTTGCAAACTTTACCAATTCATCTAATTTTACTTGAAGGCCCTTAGGTGTATAGTTAATCAAAGCAAGGTCATTGGTGTAACCTAGCCAACCAAGTTTAACTGTGCCTATCTTGATATCAAAAGTCTGACTATTACTAACTTAATTAAAAATAATCTGCCAAGTACAGGTTGAATAAGATGGCCGCTAACTTGCAGCCTTGTATAACTCCACTTATGGTAGGTATGGCTTCTGATAGTCTACCTTTTAGGTCAAGACGAACTCGAACCGACGTATCAGTATAGAGCAGTTGTATCATATACAATAGCCCAGGCGGTATTCCCAAATGTTTAAGCATGGCTCATAACTTGCTTTGTGTGATAGTATCAAATGCCGCTGAAAAGTCTATAAACCCAACATATACAGACAGCCCACGAACCTTACGCGAATACTCTATGGCAGTTACTAAATTTACAATTTTATGTGTTGTTGAAGATCCGGCTCTAAATCCAGATTGATTGTCAGGCAGAACTCCACATTTAGCAATCCATTGATTTAAATCATTTAACAGAATATTAGAAAATATTTTAGCCAGGATATCTAGAATAGCCAACATCCTGTAGTTAGCAGGGTCTTTACGTGGGCCTTTCTTGTATATGGGTAATATGATACTTTTCTTCCATGACTCTGGCAGCTTACCATTTCTTCCAATCCACTGAAATATAATAAGTAATGCCCTGGCCCGTAGTTCAGGGGCCTGCTGTAGCAGGGCGTTACAGGTACTATCTGGTCCTGCTGCTCTTGACTTGGTCAGTTTTCTTATTATATTTACCAATGAAGTAACAGTCATTGTGCTTTTCCACATCAGAGCATCATTCACATTTCCATTTTCTTCGCTTATTAGCATTCCCAAAGTGCTTTTAACATAGATGACCTATCCACTTTCTGGCACACAGTTAATAGGGAGAGTAGTTTCTTTTTTACAGTTTATAATATCCCACATTTCTTTACTGTTTCTATTTTTCGAGGCTTGTGCCAATACCAACTAAGTTTCTTCATGTTTCTTTTTCTGGTAGTTTTTCAGCCAATACTTATACTGCCTTTTAAGTATCTGTATTTTATTTGTTGCATTTATAGCCTTTCCTTTATGCACCTTTGAATACTATGGGCCTCATCACGAGTTGGGCGGTAACGCCAGCGCTATTAGCGCTGGAGTTAATAGACCTACCGCCAAACCCCTCGGCGCTAATAGCGCCGGATCACGGGTTTGGCGGAACGCGTGTTGCCCATTCCCCACTGAGCCCATTCGGGAATTCCCTATTCCCCATTGCGCTCAATGGGGAATTTTTCGCGCTCTTACCGCCGTCGAATTTCCCGCCGGTGGTCTGAGTGCGAAATTTCGGCGGATTTCCCCCCCAGCTCAGGGCTGGGGGGAAATCTGCCAAACCCGTGATTTGGCAGACCCTTAAATGCAGCGGTAATAGCACTACCGTCGCATTTAAGGGTTACCGCCAAACTCGTGATGAGGCCCTATCTCTGAGCCTTTTCTTTTCCTTATGTATCTCGTTATGAAATCCCTTATGATGTACCAGATTTTTTCTCCAATAGTCCTATGAGTTCTTATTTTCATGACAAAAATTTTAATATTTTCAGTCATAGATTCAAAGTCACTAAGCATTTCATTCATATTGTCAAGAGGGCTGTTTTCAAATTTATCAATAAAATGTTCCAATAGATGTGCAGCTATATCCTTCCCTTCTCTATATTTTGAGGGTTCCATTTTATACGATTTCCTGCCTCATTTACCTCTATATCTCCATTCCTTTGGTATTCATTGATGTCTGCATGTTTGTCCAAAAGACAGAGATAGAGAGGCAGATGATCGCTTTCTTCCCTGCACCCAAATGCCATGTCACATACTGACATTCTTGCTCTTTTATTTTCAATCATATAGTCAATAGTGCTCATACTATTTCCACACATACGAGAAGGTTGTAGTTCTGTGTCTCCATGGGTATTACCATTCAAGATGAATAGCTGAAATTTGCTAAATAGGGAGATCCTAGGGAGATCCATTCTTTATCTTCCCTTTTCAGACGATCCATGTTGAATGGTTCTGACTTAGGTTCAGCATTGATGTATTTAGACTCAAACTTAAGCTTAGTATTTAAATCTCCAACTATGATAACTGGTAGTTTGTTTCCAAATTCTACCAGAATTTTAGTTAGCGTTAATATATTCTCCCTATTGTATTTTCGCCCAGGCGGGTTATATACATTTACAAAAATATATGTATCTATAGTTGGTAAGGTACATGATACAGTTACAACTAATATCATCTTGTTAGATTCTTCATGTTTGATCTCTCTCCACAGCGATTTAATGGAGATCATTAATCCTCTCTTTCGGATGCCCTCTCATACCTTGAGTTGCAGGACTGATATGATTGCTACGTCCATCTATTTCACATTCAGTTACTAGCCACGTTTCCTGGAGGGCCACTATTCTGAATCTGGCAATATTCGCAAGGAATCAGTCTTCACTAGTATAGTGTGTATTTCCTCGAGTATTCCAGGATAATATTACCTCTTGATCATCAGGAGCAGTTTTCAAAGTGGGGTTTGAAAGCAATAGGGCGCCATTGCCAATAGCCATCAGGGATCTCTATATCAGTCTGTGGATTTGAGTTCACTTTTGCTACATTCTTTTGATTTGGTTTAGTCACCCATTGTTCGTTTTTCACTTTGTCTCCCTTATTTTCAACTTGTTTGGTTCTTTTCACTTCATATTTTTCCCTCGGAATTAGTTTTTCATTACATGTGTAGCCAATGTTCTCAAAATGTTTTTTTTGGCTCAGTATAAACTTGTGTATTGTCTTCTCGTGGCACCATACATTGATGATAATCCTTGTGGGGCTAACCGCTTGATCTATTATTTTCAGGTCCTCAGAAACAATCATCCTCAATGGTATGATTGCCGCACATAGACTGAGTATTTGTTGTCTATTGAGCACCAGCATTTCACTAGTATCTATCTCTTCAATTTGGAGGGCCCACGTCATGTTATTCATTTCGCCAGGAGCCTTTTCATTCAAAAGAGTTCCCCATTTATACCTTTTTCTACTTTTTGTAAGCTATTCTTTGGCTTCTCCTCACCCCTCTGTCCTTTGATGTTTTTTATATTACTTGCACTTTCCTGATCATCACTAATTCCTGCTGTACTTTCATAGAGTTTGTGTACATCACTCAAAATATCATCTGCACACTCCGATTTTATCTGTTTTTTTTTCTTTTAGGGCGTATTATCTTCTTAACGGGGCCCTGGCAGTCAGTACTTGGTTTATCTAGATTGGACACTGAAGGTTTCATGAAAAAATCTCTAATATCAGTATCAGTTTCATTAACTTTCTTTTGTCTCTTTGGTAGCATTTTATTACTATCATTAGGCCGATACTCATGTATTGCAACATTATGATCGCCTATACAATTCGGCTCTTTATATATAGATTGCACTTTCGATTCAATGGATTTTCTCATTTCATTGATTGAATTTTCATCTGTTTTCCTAAGTTCAATAGTGTCTTCTATTTCAATTATACATCCATTATTAATCGTTTTTGTCTTTTTTGAACTATACATCGCTGCTTCTCCATATTTATTTTTCTTTTTCCTGGCTTCTCGCTTTCTTTGTGTGTCTTTTGAGATTTGGATTTTCCAGTTTCTCTTTATCACACATACCCTTCATTCTTGACGATTTATATTCCTACACTGTATATTCATTCTTTCTTTCACCAGACTTACTCAATCTTATCTGGTCATTTATTTTTTTGCAGTCACATGCACATTCATTCTCTGTTTCTATTTCGGTTTTCACACCTTTATCACACATATTTTTCTTATTTCTTTTACTAATGTCGCATAATAGTGAATGAATCGCTAACTTATCTTCTATGGACCAACATCTTTCTATGATGGTAGTTAGGGCATTTTCTAGTGCTTGAAATAGCTCTTCTTTGTTCATACTTTCGAAGCTTGTTTCGTCTAGTGATTCAGGTGTTATGACCTCAGTCTTCTCCACAATCTGTCTATCAGGAATCTGATTATCAATTGCTAAGCAGGCTTTTCTTATGACTATTAGACCTGAATTTGCATCAATTTCAAACCTTTCTCCTGCGTTTAACAATTCACATTTTTCGCCCACGTGTTCATCCACATAGGGTTCTGTCCCCCATCACTCATAGGGTATGGACGAGTGTTGTCATCATACGGTTGTACATTGTCTTTACATGAGCCTAGTCCAGTTGGTTTTACCATCTGTGACAGCAATTTACTACCAATACATGGAAATGTGACTACTAGTTTGTCCATGATTTCCAGTGCTGAGCATTCAATCTCTTTTGAGATCATGCTTAGATCACTCTTTAAAATCGTTTTATTTTCAGAACTCTCTATTTTATTAAAATTTGTTGTCATTTTGGCCAGTTTAAATTCAGTCAATAGTCATGGTTGTGATGTAATTTTTCTTTTTCAAGCACAATTGGGCTTACTCACTTGTTTACTAGCATCCTGCTTAAGGTCACCCATTTTCCTTTGGATGTTGTTGAAAGAGCGTAATTGCATTTAAAAACGGCACTTAAACACTTCCTTAATGCAGTTCTCAATCTATAGCACGTGCTCTTAAAGAGAAATGTGTCATACACGGACCTTAAGATCAGCCTAATTTATTAATTAATAAAACTTGGAGACTTTTATCTCCGCAATAGCACAATGCAGAAATGCAAAGGTTTCACAGTTTAGATACAATTTTGGTGGCTTTAAATTAAGACGTGGTAGCCTTCACTGGAATATAAGGGACGGAAATGGCAGATAATTGGATATTCTGAGGTAAGGGTATATGGTGCCACTTTGAAATTCAAGATTAACATGCCTTATGATGATAAGTACACATGAATAAAGTTATAGAATTTTAGGTATGACATTTCTCACTGAAAATGATGAAAAATTATTAGACGGACAAAACAAAGTCCTACAAATTTGGAAGTTGGACTGCCATGCTCTGTGTGAAATATGTAATCTGCCTATGCAATTGGCAAAAGTGCTGCAACTTTACAAATGTATGATTTATGTTAAGATTGTTTTTTGGCAAAAAGGAATGTAGGATGGCTTTGCACCTTATAAAACACAACCCCTGAACTGAGTCCCCTCCTTGGGGAGGTGACCAACACAGGCTGAACTATCCGGTTCCCAAGGGCTCGGTCTAGCTTAGTTCTGCCCAAACATAAATTCTATGATGTCAGCTGTCTTATAAATAAGAGAGGCTGACACACACTCTGCACACACTCTCTCCTAAATTTCCAGCGCCTGCATCCAGACATTCCAGATCCACCTTTGGCGCGGTGTGCCAGCAGTGTCTTTGGTGTTGCTGGTGAGGAAGGACCTGTCTGCCTGATTCTCCTGAAGTTCCTTGACTATTTGGACTTGGGACCATATTTCATCAAAGTCCTCTTTCTCTTTCTATTGTCACTGCCCAGTGGTCTACAAAAGAAAAGCGCATGCGCGGATCACGGCCCGGTGTGCCAGCAGTGTGTTTGGTGTTTGGTGGAGCAGTGGTGCTGTGGGGTCCCTCGCTGACTATTGGTAAGACTTATGCCGACTTAAAGTTGGAAAATTGAGCTTGCCTCCTCTACATCTGTCTACACCTGTCCTCCATTACGAATGCAGGATTTAACTGTTTCACACGCCTTAGGGGTTTTGTTACCCTCTCAAGTCTTTGTCAGTGGAACTATCTTGGCGCCTTAAGTTGTGGAGCTATCACGGATTGGAAAAGCGGCAGTCAGGAGTAGCACGACTAGTCTGGGGATTTTACTGTATATTCATCAGATGTGCCATCCCTGACTGGTACTGCTGACCGTAAAGCACACTTTGACTAAGATGTTGTTTTGTGTTCTGTGCATCCTGTTCTGGAGTTGCTTCTATGCACATCGGGGCTCCAGTATCTAAGGCTGTTGTAGATAAGAGGGCCCTTAGGGATAGCCACGCACTGTGCGCAGCTTCTGCCCTGAGCCAAGAGAGCCCTTGGTGCCAGTGATCCCGACCTCTCACGATCTACGACTCGCGACATTAAGCTACACTAAATGGCACTCTTTGAGGCTTGTTTTAGGTCTGTATGATTGGTATATACCATCTCGTAAGTGTCTGATACCATCTTCCACACAGTGGGTGACTGCAGGCGTTGAGCCTTTGAACCCCTGTGTTTTGGAACTGCGCAACACTTAGAGACCTTCCATAAAGGGTGACTGTGGGCACTAGGCCTTTGAACCCTGTTCTGTGTCACGATTTATGGCACACTTTGATTAATGTTTTGGGTTTGGGTGACAAAGATATCGGGCCTCATTACACGGTAGGCGGTGAGCCATGGCGCTATTAGCGCCATGGCTCATGCCGGTAAAATACCGGCACCGCCTTGGTGGAAAGGGGATTTACCGCCCCATTCCAAGGTTGGAGGGGCGGTAAATCCCCCTTCCACCATTGCCCTTCCCCATTCCCATTTCTGCCCCATAGGGCTCTATGGGAATGGGGAAGGCGCTAATTACGGCACCGCAATTTTGCTGTGCCGTAATTAGCTCCGAGGTCTCTTTGCGGGTTGGATTTTAACACCTGCAAAAAGCAGGCATTAAATCCCCCAACACGCAAAGGGACCTGGTAGTAAGGCGGTAAGGATTTACCGGTACCGGTATTTTACCGGTACCGGTAAATCCTTACCGCCATCCGTGTAATGAGGCCCATCATCTCTTAAATGTCTGATTCTATCTACCAGATAGAGGGTGACTGTGGGTGTTGAGCCTCTGAATCCCCGGTGTTCTGGAATAGCGCAATTAATAGAGATCCCCCCTAAGGGTGACGGTGGGCACTGGGCCCTTGAACCCCGACTTGTGTTTATTTGTCTGCAATTGCTTGATTCAGGCACTCCTGACAGGGGTTGTTTGCTAGGCTGTGTGTGTTGCTGTTGCTAAGCCTAGGAGTTGCTCTTGAGCATGCAACTTAGAGTTCCTTCCTGTTAGGTGACTGCAGGCTTTAGGTCTTTGAACCTGACTAGGTAGGACTCCTCTCGCATGATTGATGCACATGAACGGTTGAGTATTAGACCCGTATTTGGCATAAAGAATGACTTTGGGACTCCACAGCCCTTTTGAACCTGTGAGTGCTACTCTAAAGTATAATTCTACGAAGTATACCCAATTTTGACACTGAGATGTATGGACGCATGCCACTAAGGATTATGAGTGACTGCTTTCACTTTCATTAACTATAAATGAGTAAAACGGTAACTGGGGGGCATTAAGTTGTCCCTGAGCTGCACAGTATTTTCATTTTGCTGAAACTAGAGCATCTTGTGCTTGTTCTTTTCTACCTTGTACAATCTATAAAATTGGGAGCGGAGCTGCTGGGGTGGTGACTTTTGTAACTGGAAAGCTGGTTTGTGGTGGCAATTATTGAAGGGTGGGTGTTATCGCTCACGTAGTACCAGTGCACAGCTATAGTTATGCTAACCTTGGTGGGTGGGTGACTATCTTTGAGTAAACTCACTTGATATCACCTGTAGTCTAGAAGTAGACCATGAGCCGCGCACTGAGAAGCGGCAACAAGGCTGGCATCTCCTCCAAGGCTTCTGGGAAGAATTTAGCAAACAAACTGTCTAATAGCACCTTACCCTTGTTACCTCCCAGCATAAAATCACTATTATCAATGTCGATATCTACACGTGAAGTGCCCGCACTACCTAATCAAGAGGGGGCACCCGGTTTACCCTCACGGGTATGTTTGGCGTCCGGAATGGAGGCCCCAATAAAGGTGGTACCCCCTGGCCAGATCCTACCAACATTTTCTGTCCAAGATGCCAATGCGAATGATGAGCAGATAACTTGTGATTACCCCCATGTACACAATTGCAATTCTACCCCAATGCAAGTCCAGGAAGGCTTTGCGCATGTCTCTGATACATCTATGCTTGCACCTATGATTAGGAGCGAATTAGGGAAACATGTATGGCTCTCTCTCAGTCCTCTTCACCTGCCTCTAAGTCCCATCCCTTTCGTGAACAGGTACATTTCCATCTCCCTGATGAACCCAGCTTTAGAGATCTTAGCAAATCTGGAATGGATCCCCCAGGCATACTAACCCAGGGATTGGGAGGGGGAGTGTCTTCAGCTCTGGGGAGCCACCACGCTAGTTATGCAGAGGCAATTGGGTCTCTCCTGCCTGCCGGACTGGAGGCCCCTAAAGGGGATGCAAGGTCATCATCGACACCTGGGGATTCCCCTTCTGATATCTTTCCGCATGACCCTTTTAACTTTCCAGTGATCTCGCAAATACTTAATCTTCTTGACAAAGGTCACAAAATAACCCACTGTTCCATAAGGGAAATGCAGGGCTCTCTTGCTTTTATGAAAGAAAAAATTACAAAATTGGAAGGGTTTATATTGGCTGAGGAGCAATCAAAAGCATTCTACTTTTCTCAATTTGAACAAATGATGGCAAGTATTGTCGCCGTTGCCTTCCAGTTGCTTCCACTCCTGAGTTACGGTCTCAAGGAACCCAAACGGACAACGTGCCATGTAATGCCTACTTGCCGCAAAGACTGTATTTGCATGTGCTGCAAGGGGTAAACAAGTCGGGAACAGAGCATAGCAGCATTGAGGCTATCGACCTTTTGGAGGTAGCCAAACTCCATCACGATTGCTTGCTCCAGGTAGAACAACTGCTGTTTAACGTACTCACCAAATCTCAATCTGTTGCGACCTCGGAGTCCTCAGGTGGAGTAATAGGGTCCGTTATCGGGCTCTCTTCTCCGCCGGACAGTCCTTCTGCCTTGACTGATATCATTGATTCCCAGACCATTTTAGAGCCTCAGGATCCCCTGTCGATGAGTGAGCCAGATGTGGGAAGCATAGGCCAAGAGAAAAGGTAGTTCATTTCTCGCAAGGTGAAGAAGTCCTTTTTGAGGGCTCAAAAACGGTTAAACCTCACCAAAACTAATCAGAAAAAAGTGCAAAAAAAAGGTAAGCTGTAGACTTGTTCCCATGTTTCCAAGGAAGCCTTGCCCGCCGTGAGTTGTAAGACTGGTGCGAGCATGGACGATCTAGCACTAGACCTCCTCGATTTGAATGAGGAAAGTAAGAAACACCTCCAGATTAAGGCACTGAAAAGTGGCAACGTGCAGGTGTCGACCTTAAAACCTCCCAGGTCACCTATTGGCAAGTCACAACCCCAGTTACACAGCTTTTTTCCAAGCATTGAAAGTAAAAAGGTGGCGGATCTGCCTCAGGAAGAAGCAGTACGTACAAACTTCCCAAAAAAAGAAAATGGGATCTTGCCTTCAGCACCTAACAGTGAGGGTTGGACTAAAGGTCCAGTTTCACAGGAAGCTGGTCTTCTCGCTGAAGCAGCACATGAGGAGAATGTTACAAGGGCTTTGGACTTGTAGGTACTCTCGGCCTTGGCGAGTAAGGACACATACGAGGATGAGGAGGTAACACCTGGGAAGGTGTCCTTAGTGGAGCTTCCCAATGACACGTTGTCCTTTTTGGAGACCCCCAAGGATATGAAACAAATACTTGGATGGGTAAGTAACCCGGCCATCAATGGCCTAGCACGGATTAACAGGTAATTTTTGATTAACTCCTTTTTTCAGATCCCCTCATTAAGAAATCTGGCATCCAAGGACCTACACTGGGTAAAATTAGCACCTCACAACAATCAAAGAGTGCTGAGTAAAGTCCAATCTCAAATAATTACTAAATTAATTTTGGACTTTACAGATGACTTTGAAACTTTGGGTCTTTTTCCCTATTTGTTCGGAAATATGGAGAGTGCATGGTCGTTTCTAAATTTTGTCATGCCCGCACCAAAGGAGTCCATCAGAGCTCCTGCATTGGCCCCATATGAGTCCCATACCAAGGAATTATCACAGCAATTGGCCTAGCTGACGCAGGCGTTAAGTGGCCTATCATGGTTGGAGCCCCTGATCAAAGTGGCGGCATCTATGAAAGCAGAAACCTCGAACTTATAATCTTCAGGGTTTGCCATCGCATCCTGGAATTGCTGTGGCGTGAGAAATCTCACAGCCTGGCATGAACGGGTTGGGACTCGCCACGTTTCTGAAATTGTATTATTGCAGGAAACAATGGCCTTGAACGAAATTGTATTAGATGGTTATACATCATTTAGTGCTCCTGCGCGACGGCACCAGTTAGGTCGACCTAGTGGTGACATAGCCATTGTTATCAAAAATAGTTTGACTGTGTCGTCACACTTACTGGACAAGTCGGATACATTCATATTGGTGGAAATGTTGCTCACAGGTAGCAAGTTCCAAGCATTTCTTTTGATTTCAATCTACTGGAACCCCAGTGCTGTTTCCTTGGACTCAGCCTTAGCAGAGCTAAACCAGATGCTAGGTAATGCCTCATTGTTTTTCCTAAGCATTACATTTTAATTGGTGGAGACCTGAATTCATGTCTGGATGTAGATGGAAACAAGCCGTTGGCTTATCACTCACATCTATATGCACAGCAGGCACGTAGGAGAGGAAAGTTATGGGCTTAGTTTTTTTAAGCTTGGGGTATATACCCAATCTCACTCGCGACCCATAGCCTCAATGCCTCTTGGCAGCATGGGAACTCCTCGTCTTTAATCGATTATGTGCTTGCATCGGTGGCATGCTCAGGACTGCTTGACCCCATTTCAATTTTGAAGGTGGGTTTGAGTGACCATCGTATGTTGAACACGAGGCTCCATATTGGAGTTGAGCCGCGTGAAATTGCGGTGCTGGTGGTACTGGTGGAAAGTGACAGGCACGCCTTGTCCGTAAAATGGCACCCCAGTATTTGTCAAAAAATGGTGTTTCTGGTAAATAGGGACTTGATGGTGCCCTATGATGACCAGTTATCTGTGGATGTCATGGAAAAAGTCAATGAACTGAATCTGTTGATGATCCATGGGCACCTGGTGAGACTATCAAAGAAATGTCTTGGTAAAGATTCTCCCAATGTTGAACGTACTTTCTTGGCAGTGGTGGCTACCCTAAAAATCTACAAAAACTATGAGCTTCGGATGGCAAAACGCCTCCACATTAATGCAGCTTCTTACAAGACGGAAAGAAACTTTATCATGTCCCGGTATAAGAAAAAAGTGAAGGAGATCCGTCACGCAGCTCACAACCTCGCAAATCAACAAATGATTGAACATCTATGTAAGCGAAACTTCAGGGAAATGTGGTCCATTTTAAGAAATCCTGCTGGCAAGGTGGACAAGCGTATGGTCGCAACCATATCTGGTTCTGAATGGCAGTCCTTCTTTAAAAAGAAATACGAACTCCCAGCACAGTATAGAAGGCTGGAGTCTGTTACATTGCAGTTGCAGTTCCCACCTATTTGCCCTTGGGTCCTCAAAAACATAATTTGGGCAATTGCACAAGTGAAGTTCTCAAAAGCGGCAGGGCCTGATGGGTTGCCTCCCTGCGTTTTTAAAGATGACCCACATTTTTGGGCTTGTACCTACTTCCTCGATACCAACTAATTTACAAAACGGGCAAAAAACCTGCCTCTTGGCTCATGGCAATAGTAATACCCATTCACAAATATGGTGCCCTCAATGACCCCGTCAACTTTAGGCCAATTGCCTTAATTGGGGCAAAAATCTTTGCATGCTTAGTCCTGTGTGAATTGGAGGATTACATCATTGCCGCTGGAATTCGCTCCAAAGCACAGGTGGGTTTCCGTAGGGCTATGGGTACACAGCTCAACGCGTCGATTCTTGCCCACTTGTTATCATCTTCACACAATCAGGCCAATGGAACGATATACAAGGCATCTTTAGACCGATCGGCCTCGTTTGGTAGTATTGTGCGTAACCGTCTTTGGCAGAAGATGCTGTCCTATGGAATTCCTTCCCATCTAGTAGCAATAATTGAGGCATTCCACCAAAATACATCATACCGGGTTCGCATCAACACAGAGGGCCTTCTATCTGACAGCATCCCCACGGGAATCGGAGTGAAGCAGGGATGCAACCTGGCCGCGGTACTTTTTAATCTGTGCCTGGCAGACATCGAGAAGATTTGGGAAGGAACACACATCTTTCCGGTCAGTCTGGGCAAGCTGCACCTGAACTGGTTGGCGTTTGCCGATGATGTAATTCTGTTTGATAAGGTACTTTTTGGGCTACAGAACAAATTAAACATCTTCCAAGAATATTGTGAGCTTAATAACTTGACAATTAAGTTGGATAAATCTCATATTGTAGCCTTTATGACGAAGAAGAAACCCCAGAGGTTTAAGTATATCGTGAATTTCAAACCCATCAACATTATGGCTGAGATTACTATCATATATCAAACGGCATGTCTGTCGGCAAATAGCGAACCGTTCTAGACACTAAGCTGAACCATCTGTCTGCCCAGATGAGAAATATCTTCTCTAGGCATTGCAAGTACTCCCTCATGCCCCTGATACACTTTTATTCTATGAAAGTAGAGTCCATCCTCTTGTACAGTCTGGATGCTTGTTTGTTGAACTTGGGCCCCTCATTGAACCTACTCCAGTGCAAAATCTGGAAAAGGGTCCTAGGTCTCCTTGGATATCTGCCTAATGCTATCTTGCTACATGAACTAGGCCTATACCCACTGGCTGATAAGTATGAATGGCGTATGTTCAACACCTATAGCAAAATGCTTTTGCCACCAGCCAATTCTCTTTATGAGGACTTTAGGTCAATGCTTCATGCAGACCATCCGGCATCCATCTCTGCATTTCAAAAACGCATGATCCTAGTTCTAAGTTCTCTGAACATGTCGAAGCAAGACTTAATTGACTTCCCGGGGAAATCCAAACTAAGGTTCTTTAGGAACGCATGGGCACGAAATTCTGACCTAATTGCAGGTTATTCACCATTTAGCTTGTTTGCCAAATTTAGACATGGCCTCTCTCCACGTCTGCCCTACATATTGTGTTTTCCGGACAAGAATGCCAGAAGGACCTATATGAGATTCCGTCTGGACCTTACTCATACGGGCTCTCGCATTAGGAACTGGTCAGGGTATAAAGAATCCGGGTCTTGGGAGCACTGTAGGTTTTGCGTTAGTGCTAAGGAGTCTGAAACCCATGAACCTCTATTTATGTATTGTGTGTATTTTGAACCACAAAGGCTCCTCTGTTTGGGATCCAACTCTCGCTATGAACGCAATATGGTTTGGCTGTGCTGTATGTGGGGCCAAAGTAATTCTATCATGTTGGCGACTGTGAGACTTGTGAACATAATTGAGGACGTCTTGCAGTTATTAAATGATAGCCTGCATTCCTCAAAGGATGAAGTGCACCCAAATGCGAATTAGTCACCCAAACATCACATATAGGGATGCTGGCACTGCTGAGACTGTTAATAAGGTGATTTTAGCACTTGTTTTGTCTTGTTGTTCCTTTGTTTTCTTATTTTATTGAATGTAGAATTCTAATTGCTTCCGGTAAATATTTCATTCTAGTAGTATGGCGACTATATGTTAACTGGGTGTTTCTTGCCCGCATGTGAGATGTGTCAAGCGATGAATTTAGTGAAGCGGCGCTAGAAATTGAAATTGTATAACAACTGTATTACGATTGTGTTAAAAAAATTGTGTGATGAATTGTATAATGACTTGCATTACTTGCATACTTGAGTTATGCTATGTTGTGATTTTATAGTTTGTTTTATACAATGAACAATGACATTTTCATATGTAAACTGTTTATATTTATTTGATAACATTTTTGTAAAGGTGTAAATACATTTTTACTACCAAAGACAAATAAAAAAAAATTAAAAAAAAAGATCCACCTTTGCAAGATTCCAGACCCTACTGCCAGGCCAAAGCATTGATGACCCTATCCCAGCAAGGCCATTGATCCAGAAACCCCACTAAAATCCCCAAAACAAAGGGGAAAAGTTGTGGTACCCTTTGGGAAGTATCCTGTGACCAGACAAGCTTTTTGCCCACTACCTGCATGCCTGCTGTATCCTTGCCACCCAGTGACCAGACTTGCCCAGCTGTTTGCTGTCAGGAGAGCCGCCTCGCTGTGACCAGAACCTTTTGAGTCCAGAACCCGGTTGGCTGTCCCAAATTCAAGAGTGTATTGTGAGTATTTCCCCATCCCACAGCCACACATCTACCCTATTTTACCCTTTCTCTTCATCCTATTTCCTAAGTAATACTATTCATACCCTGGTAACTTGTTTAAGACAGTTAGAATTTTCTGTGCATCCTGCCCTTGATTTTCCAGCGTTAGCAGCACTTTTCTAATCATTTCTGTCTTGCATAGATCATAAATCCTTATTTTTTTTGAATCATCAAATTAATTCCCACATAAATTTGAACGTGGGGTGAAAAGGTTGACGTTGTGAATCAACCTTGGAGTGTACCATGTCTTTCTTTAACAATATCATCTTGGTAATCTAGTTTAAGTAAAACTTGCCTTTCTTTCCAAACCGATTTTCTCTTTGTAACTGCTTTATTTTACCAAAAACAGAATTTTGTTCACCTTGACAATCTCAACCAATTATCCAGCTACAGTCACACTTTCACTTCTATATTGTCCCTGTGATGTGCATCTATTCCCCAGCTTAAAAACTGCATTCCGGTTCTGTGTATTTCACCCATTTAAAAAAAAAACGTTTTGACATTTAAAATTGAAAAAAGGTGAAAATGCAACTTTTACATGTGTGATTTTGACTGCACTGGGCGTCTCACTTTCAAATTGCTTTTGAACTGTATGCCTTTTGTGATACATTGCTTTATAGTTGCTAGTGATATTACATCCCTGATACTGTGATAAAATATATGTACCTCATTCTTTAACCACACATATAATTCAACCAACCAAACTCACTTTCAAAATCTTACTTCTAGGAGATCTAAACCTAGGATACAAAGACCCTCTAGACTCGCATGCACTAACCATAGAACAATCCCTTCTCAGTCTAGGATTCAACCAACTCATATCTGAGCCCACCCACTGCAAAGGCAGAACCCTCGACTGGGTCGCAAACGTAAACTGCACCCTCAACTTAATCTCTAATACCCCATGCTCATGGTCAGACCACCACATCATTCACTTTGAGCTAGAAGCCCTCTCCCATACCCGGACACCGCCTGACCAAGAACCTCCAGCCACTACTAGGAACAATACGTCCATCACCTTGGAAACCCTCCACCCCTCATCCAGCCCATCATCAAGCCCACCTCCTCTAGCGATGCAGAGCCAGAAACATGTTGAACAAGAATCTATTCCTAGCTATTGGCCACATAGCCCCCTCAAAACCAGGAAAGCCAAACAACCCAGTCATATAAATAAATGGTTCACTCCAGAACTAAAAGCACTAGATCACTAGAAACTAAATGGATAAAGAACCCTACTCCACAAAACGTGGCCCTCTTCAAAACAGCCGCAACCAACTACAAAACAGCCATCAAAACCGATACATTTAACAACAGAATTCAAAAAGCCCGCTCAAATGTGAAGGAATTCTTCACAATCCTGATGGAAATGGAATCGCCCATCCCCCCAGACCATCTGTCACAAAGACGCCTCCTGGTGTGCCAACATCCAGAAGGCACTACTGGACAAAATAGCGCTATCCCAGAACAACATTGAAACCAAAAGAACTCTCCTGGCCTCTAACGGCACTAACCCTGCCCTCCACAGTCAGCGCCACAACAACACTAACCTCTTCGAATTCTCACCTGTCACCACTATGCAGGTAGAATCCATAATTGCTAGTCTCAAACCCTCTAAATGTGAAGGAGACATATGCCCATCTTCCATAATCAAAGAAGGAGCCAAAGACTTTGCCCCCTTCATCACCTTTCTGATCAATACCTCCTTTGCCTTATGCACAGTTCCCAAGAATCTCAAAGACGCCTGGGTCAAACCACTGATTAAAAAACCCACTCTAGACACCAACATTCCTACTAACTACCGCCCCATCACTACCGTCCCATTGCTGCTAAAAATCCTTGACAAAGCAGCATACATACACATTCAAAACCACTTTGAATCATGCAACCTTCTAGGCTTCCATCAATCCGGCATCAGACCAAGACATGGCACTGAGACAGCCTTGCTTGATCTGAAGATCCAATGATGAGGCAAAAGACAAGGACCACCCCACCCTCCTCCTACTCCTAGACCTCTCTGCAAACTTCGATTTAGTCGACCATCTTAACCTTGCACTTAACCACCTCAGCCGCCTTCACACCCAACGCAGACAAATGGATCCAATCCTTCTCTGAAAGATCCATGGAGGTCTTTTCAGACACTGCCTCAGCAGACCCCTTGCCCATTACCCATGGAGTTCCCCAAGGCTCCTGCCTCTCCCCCACACTTTATAACATCTTTACTAGGATGTGATTTGGCCTCCTAGATGATATGAATGTCCCATACACCAATTACGCTGACGATATTCAGATCCTCATCACTCTCTCTGGCACCTACGAGAGCAACTCTGCCCGTCTCAATGAAATCTACAGTAACATCAAAGACTGGATGGCCAAGCACGGTCTGTGTCTTAATGACAACAAAATTGAGCTTCTACTCATTGGCTCCAGACAATGCCTAAACAAACTAAACCCACAATAAAATTCCTTCAACATAGATGGAAACGGCATCAAGGTCTCCAATAACGCCAAAACCTTAAGGGTCTACTTCGATTCCACCTTGTCATTCTCTAGACAGGTAAATGCCATAGCCTCTTCATCTGCCTACACCACTAAACTAATAACTGCCTGCAGACCATTCCTGTCAACACATAGCTGTATCACAATGGCCAAAGCCCTAATACTACCATAAATTGACTACTGTAAGTCCCTCTATCTAGACACCAGTAAACAAAATATCTGCAAACTCCAAATCCTTGAAAACAACGCTCTCAGAGCAGCTCTCAATATCCCACATTCTGACCACATATCCCAAGCCAGATGGACAGCCAACTGGCTCTCAATAAAAGACAGAATCGCCTTCAGAACTCTCATGATCACCCACAAATTCCTCAACAATACAGCACCTACATTTTGCCTGGAAAACCTCATCAAGACCTACCAAAGCCAAAAATGCCCACTGCCTTAGCATTCCCAAATTCAGACTCCAAAACTCAGGTGGAACCAGCTTCCCAGTCTTAGCGGTCAAATCTTTTAACTCCCTGCCCCTTACACTTAGAGATGAACATTCCTTCCTAGCATTCCGATGTGATTTTCTTTGAATTTAAAATAAATAAATATTGTGTTACCATCCACCGGCCTGGTTCATTGTGCATTGTGACACGGGGTATTTGTAAAAGGGGGTGTGAGATGGGTTGGGTATCGGCTCAATTTGAATTCGTAGAAAATTTTAAAAAAATATTTAACCGCGCACTACATCTAAGGCTAAGGGCGAAGGTCCTGGTCCGGTGGGTGACGCCCGATTGGAATCCTTCACAAGTTGGGGGCTTGTGCAGGGAATTGGGATTATTTATTCACCCGTGACAGCTTAACACAGCAGGCTAACCTTCAAGGTAGTGATACTTTTAGTGGTAATAACACTGTGTTACGCTGTAGAAGCGCCTCCCCAAAACAAAAATCCTAAGTATCAGGACTGTGTATAAAATTAAAGATAAAATCAACCCCAAAACTAGACAAAAAACAACATAATACAGATTACCCATACATAAATAAATTAATAAAGAAAGAACACTTTCCAAAATGACCACAGTAGAGCTCAAGATGGCTGGGGAGCACCTTCTGCACAAGTTATTTGTCAGAGGAGAATGGCAGCAACAAGATGAGGAAGTCTGGCTAGGAGAGATGATGCAACAGGTCACTGCCATGGACACGGATGTGTGGCAGGACGGTAGCCTGTTACAACAAGCCTTAAGTGAGTTCTACTTGACTCCAAATCTTAAAGAAGAGGAGGTTAAATCACAGCCTATGTGTATCTCCACATGGGGGTGATGCAGGCGAAATTTGAGGAAAATAGAACTCTCGCGCAAAACCAATCTCAATCCTTAACTCAAACTAGTGGAAGAAAAAGTGAAAAAGAGCCAAGATGCTGATATCCAAGTTGAGAACTATATCAAACAGTTAAAAGAGGACTTGGCTCTCCAACAGCAAAATAATGTAGACCAAGAGGCCCAATTAGATGCCTTAAAAGTAGAGTGTCAGGAAAAGGTTGACTTTCTGGAAGAGAGTCAACAGAAGCTGACTCAACAATAAACATATAACAGGGTCTTCGCAGGACAAATAACCATGCTGCAAGATTAGGTCAAAACGTTGGAAGAGGAGAATCACAAATTC
Source organism: Ambystoma mexicanum (assembly GCF_040938575.1). Classification (NCBI taxonomy): domain Eukaryota; kingdom Metazoa; phylum Chordata; class Amphibia; order Caudata; family Ambystomatidae; genus Ambystoma; species Ambystoma mexicanum. The sequence goes on from NC_090933.1 coordinate 825,076,753, forward strand.
ATTATTAAAGGACTCCACTTTCAAGCAGAATTTGATCAAGAGCGCCAGAAGTTAAATACTATCAAGCAACAAAGGGATGACCTGGCTGAACAGAGGGGCACCCTAAATCAGGAGAAAGATGCCCTATGTCAGGAAATAAGCAAGCTAAACATAGATTTACAAGAAAGAGATTTGGGCCTCCAGAAACTAAGTGAACTCAAAATAGAATATGAAAAGTTATTGGAGCACACCAGACGGGTAGAAGGTGCTCTGGAAGAGAACACCCAGACTAAAAATGCGCAAACTCAGGAGGTGAATCTCCTGCAACAAAAAGTGTCTCATTGTTCCCAAACCATACAGGCAGCACAAATAGACAATGAGGCCCTCTGTGAGGAGAAAGAGGGCTCCACCAGCAGGTGGCAGCTCAAGAGCGGGTCATAGAGGCCAGAAAAGCCTTGATAGCTGAGCAAAAGACTCAGATCTTTGCCTATTATCAAGAGGTAGGGGCTGTGAAGGAGAAAGTAGTGAGGTTGGAGAAAGAGGGCGGTAGATTTAATCTGAACTGGAGGGATCCAAACAAGTAGAGAGGGACAGGGTAACCACTGATCATAGCATGATGACCTCTGTACTAAGGGACTCAAACCATTTAATACTTTGAACACTGCTGACTCCATGTCTACTGGTTTACATGAGCCAGAAACCATGTGGCCGGCAGAATTCAACAGGCCTAGCATGATGGATCTGACAGGTCAGCGCCCCCCAGAAATGGATGAGGAATTAGATCTGCAGAAATACTACATCCAAAGGGACCAGTTGGTTAAATTTATAGAAAAACAGAATGACATGAGGCCCAAAAAGAGAAGACCTCCATCAAATCAGGCCAGTACGGGGATCTATTCTCCTGTACGCCACAGGGGAGAAGAAACTAGGCCCCACCAATCTGCGAGCCCCTCCCTAGCTCACAGAATCAGGGAGTGCCTAGAAGATCATGTAGGGTCCTCGAACAGTAGCACCTCTGAGTCTGAGGGTGAGTGGATTCAGGTGATGCAGCCAAAGAAGGCAAATAAACTAAAGAGAGTTATGGTGAAAGACCCCATTAGACAGATCAAGGCCATCAGGAATTTCATAACCCTGTACCACAAAAACGTAAAATATTCTGTCTGGGAACATTTGGAACTCTATGAACAAATGATGGACGCTTTTCACCTTAAAGACTGCAAGGACTGCTTAGAGTATGCTAAATGGAAATTCTCTCCTGAGTACTCCAGGTTCTTTGCTGGACTAGAAGACCAAAACCATTCAAGATGGTCCACCTGCAGGGCGGCCATCTTGAAACTCTTTTCCGCCCATAGAAACCCCCAAGAGTCTCACAAAGCAGCCTATAATCTGCAATGCGGGAAAGATCAAGCCCCCGAGAATTTTTGCAGGTGCTAAAACATGTCTGCACAAACCAATAGGAGGGTGCGCACAGATATCACAGAGTTTATCACTACCTACTTTCATGCGCTCCCAAAATATATCATGACCCAGCTGGTGAGGGATTTCCATGATAAAAGATCTCTGGAAAGGGTAATAGAGCAGGTTACCCGCATCTGTGAGGTCCAAAAACCTGCAGAAAATAAAAACCAGATTAAAAAAAAACAGCCAACAACCTGCTGCTGCTAAGGTGGCGGAGGTGAAGGTTGCCCCCATTTTGGATATAGCTACCCAAAACCAGCAAAATCAGAGGCCAAGAAAGCCTTCTGGCCAATCAGCAGCAGGGGGCAGTCAGGGTGGTAATCCCACCAATGGGTCCCTAACTCTCCTGATTATGTCCCAGATACAAGGGCAACCAACCTATTTTGTGTTATGTATGGACTCCTCCAGCCCAAGGGGGGGTTCCACCAGGTAAGTACTCCCCAAGGAAACTTCCCTCCTAACTTCCCTCAGGAGAGCAGTAATCCCCCAAATCCTGGGTTAAGTTTCTTTCCCCGGTACCCTCAAAACCCCAACCTACAGGACAACCCTCCTTTCATTCCCTGGTTTCAGGAGCCCAGACAACCCAATCCGGCAGAGGGGAGTCCAAGGTTGGAGGGTTGCCGAAATCCCCAGTACCTAGGGTACTCCGGGAGAAGGGATAGTTACCCTTCCCGTGAACACCCTAGGTACGAACAAAGACCCCAGTACCAGCCGGAACGGGTGTCCCAACTGGAGCGCCAGGTCTAGAACCTCACACAGGATCTGGGTCTCATGTTGATGGCTCAGCAGAACCCTCAGATGAACATGGCAGCTCAGAACCGTGCAAACCAAGGGTCTGGCAACCCAGAACAATGATGGGAGAGAACCCCGATAATTCACTGGTTCCGAGGAGGAGGCACGGGGGAAGGGAGTGTAGAGCGATAGAGGAAGCTTCCTTCCTCACCCTTGAAAAGCCCCTGGATACCGCAGAACCAGAACTAAAATCTTATGCCCCTGGAAATCTGCACCCCAGGGAACAGAGGGTGGGTAGGAGAAATAAAGACCTCAAAAAGGCCCATTTTGTGGTGGAGGTTAGTGTCCTCCAATTTGAAGGGGAAGAATCCTTAGAGGATTCTGGCAAAAGAATCTTCTCCTTCAGGGACGGGGGAATTCCTCCCAAAGACAAATGGGTCCAATGAGATCCGAATGAATACTGGGGAGGTGTGGGGACTGATTCAGAGCCACCCACCCCTGAACCCCAGAATTGCCATTCTAAGAAAGAAACAGTGAAGGAGGGATCCGCCCCAAAAACTGGTCTTAGTGACTGCCTTCAGGAAAAAGTAGGCAGCACAGAGCAAGTCGAAAAAAAGGGGATTCCGAAATCCCATCTATTTAAGGATGTCACATTTTTATTACAGACCCCCAGACTCTGACACAGAAAATAGTCCAACATGCCACTGTGTCAGAGTCCAAAATAAAAAAATTGACCACCCAGCTTGCCCAAAATGCTCATTACCTTTGCCCTCTTGAGGAGAAGGAGAGGAGATTGTATGCCCCTGTTCACGTGCAAGGGCAATGTGCAATTTCAGCACTGGTGGACACTGAATCCCAAGCCACTCTTCTGTCCAAAAGGGCCTTTGAGCAGCTAAATTCAGGAAGGGGGGAGAGACACCAGATCCCTCTCACCCCTCAGCCTGGACAACTCTAAAACTTTGACGGAAATGAAATTCCTGTTGAGGGGACTGCGAATTTGTAAATACAAATTGGGCGACACAAGGTGAAACACCTGGTCATAGTCATGACTCCAGAGGAAAAGCCCTCTCTACTAGGGAATGACATCCTCTGCAGGTTGTCTCCCCTGATAGACTGTGTGAACAAGGTACTCTGAATTCAGACTAACAGGCCAATAAAGTTAAAACAGAGTGAAAACCATGTTAGTTTAAATGGCACATGCCACATGGTTGAACAAAAATCTGATCATATTGAGTTTCCTTTCCAAAACAATCAAATACCTGACGTGACAGTAATTTCTGTAGGACAACAAACTGGTGATGGGAACTCCTCTCCATTCCTAAAAATCAACCTTCATTCCCGTTTTAAGTGGCATTCCACACTGGGGAAATACTTTGACATTTTATACTGATTCACAATCTGAAAATCCCAATTCTATGGCCAAAAGTGATGAGAAACCAGCTCAAAGTTTTGCTGACATTCAGAAAATTAGAGAACAGTTGTTCCTCCCTATTCAGTTAAATGAGGGGAAGGAGCCAGTTCTCGCCCGATTGTGTGTGAACAGCGGAAAGAGCTTCATCAGTGAAGCCAAAGCTCCCAAAAGATCCAGCCATTTCCACATTTAAATTGACCGATAAGTGGGAAATGGGCCTGGAAACTCCCAATTCCAAACACCTCCTGCCTAGCAGGTGTATGCTCAAAATTTCTATAGGTGAACATAATTGTTGGGTCGTGCGTGATGTCCCTGCTACATTCTACTTAGGCAGTGACATTCTCAATTTGGACCTGATAAATTACAAAGCCTGGTCCCGAATAGGGGGCAATCCCATGGGATTTGATGATTCAGAAAAAGCATTTTGGTCAGCCCAATTGCTGCCATATGTGGTTGAAGTTTAAATCGCAGAGGAGGTCACCATCCAGAACAGATCCACTTGAATTAAAAATTAAAAGAGGACAGAAACTGCAAAATCCTGACACCTATGTACACCTCAATGCCCAGGAATCCTTATTCCAGAGATATGTTTCGATTTTGCTGCATGGTGCTTGAAGCAATATGTTTTAAAAATGTACAATGTGTGTTTCCAGGTTCTAAATCACACACTGGAATCACGAAAGAGCTTAGCAGAGCATAGGCAGCACCACGGATGGTCAGGGGAGAATGAATGAAGACAAAGATGGCGGGGATGCCAACTATAGACTTGGTCAACCTCGTGAGCTCAAAACAGTATCACAGCATCAGCTGCACTCAGGGATAACTGCCAATCTCTTAACACACCAAAAGAAAATTCACTGGTGCAGATCATCACTACAATGTCACACAGGAGAAGGAAGGAGCACAGAAGAAAATCACCCAGTACACTTTATAAGTTTGAGTTGTAGAAGCAGAGGACTCATGTTTGGGAATATTGAAAACTGAAAGAAGCAGCAACTGAAGAGCCAGAGAAGAGTGGAAAAATAGCAGCAGTGGAGACTAGGATGAGGGGGTCAGCAAAGAAATGGTGGCATGCTAAACTAGGAGGTGGTTGACACATTAGGGGCAAGAGAGGACAGGACAATGGGGTAAAATGCAGAAGGAATAGACAGGAGGAGCTGGTAAACACGCAGTAGGTGGTAACATCAGAGTGTTAACCAGAGCAAGCAAGAGAAGGAGGTGAGAGCTAAGGGAGTAATAGAATATGCGATGACAGGAGAATGGAGAGAATTGAAAGATGACTGGATAATGTCATGACATGTTTTGCCCAACCCCCAAACACACAGAATCCATGTTGCATGGCTGTCAATAGACCTTGGTAAGAGCCAGTGTGCAGGAGGTGTGGTGAGACCCAAGAAGAAGGAGGAGGTAGCAATGTCAGTGTGGCAGTGAGACAAAGGAGATAAAGGAGGAGAAAGGACTCCTGAAAAGAAATAGCATACAGAGCAGTAAATGGTTTAGAGCTAACAACAGCAGGCCGTGATATCAGGGAACATCAGGGGGATACAAATCCCAAGGTGAAAGCTGTGGTATAACACTATGTCATGAAGTTCCATGTAGAGGAAAATAAGCAGCACTTAGCTAACAAGTGCAGGCAGCATGCGTTCGGCCTGGTAAGCCATAAACAGGTCCCAACAAACGTTGAGGTCATGTATACTACAATGATTTTAGAAAGGTCAGGAGAGAGAAACAAGAAGGAAGACAGGCAGGTCCCAATTAGCTCTTTCTAGCTCTCCCTTCTGACCAGCCAAGATTATACAATAAAGTGAGCCATCAGGTATGGAACCCCAGAAAATCCACCTCTATCTAAGACCAAGAAGCAGGGTTCAAGTCACCTTAAAGCCTGCAATACCGGAGAGGTGTGAGGTTGCCCCTTTAAAACTGAAAGCAATTTATATGTATGTAAATAGGGTAGTTTTGTAAAGTGCAAACTTTCACCAAAAAGGCATACTGGTGCAATAGCAAGCAGAGTGACAAAATGAGGTATGTCAAGAACAGGCCACTGCATCAGATAAACCATCTAGTGTCCTAAACAGGAAATATTTCAGAGATTTCAGAATTATAATAATTCATTACTTTTTCTATCATGCAAGGCAAGTTGTTCCACGGATTAGAAGTCCTTAGTTTGAACGTTTGTTTTCCCATTCTTGCTTTATGATACTTGGGATTGTTCAAGAGGTACACACCCTGAGCAAAGGCCTTGATGGTTGATAGAACTGTATAAGGGGGTTTTGTGGTGACCATGTACCACTTTATGAACACAACACATGTTTTTTAATAGTATCCTATGTTTTACAGGTAGCCAATAACATGCAGGAAGCCCAGGGAAGATGTGAAGAAACTTTCCTAAATGAAGCAAGAGCCTGATGCCTGTGTTTTTATCCACTTCAATCTAGAAATATATATTGCACTTTTTCTAAGTGTATTATTGATCTTCGGCTTGCTGACCTTTCCCCATGCATGTGTTAGGAAACATGGCACAGGCGAATACGCAAACCTGTGACAAAAGCCCAAGCTTTTCCTCAACATCTCGGGGCGCAAACCGTAGAAAGCATTTGTTGAATGCAGTCTTACCCATCCTTGCCAGGGTGGGAGTGCTCTACAAAAGCTCCAGTGTTGGGCGGAATGAATGCAAAGTGTGCTGAGTGTTATGTGTCTGTGGAGCTGTCCGGAGCTGCTCCTCAGATCTTTCCAAGTGTTCATTACTACATCCCCTTCCCAGGATCTTCACCGGTATTGTATATGATTTGACCATTCAAATTTCCAAGAAAAAACCTTTACCGGAATCATTTTTCAAGCATAACTGTATAGATTTGGAAACTACTGTCACTCGTTTGGTATGAACAACAGCCTTCCATGCTTTCGAGCTCCTAGCTTCGCATTCTCACCCGTACCTGTCCACCAAGCTGGGATTTGGACTAGAACCTAATGTATGGTGGCTATCCAACTAATATCTGTATTCCTATATGTATAGACCTAGCACTCACACACAATTGAGGGAATTACCTCCAGTCCTCTCTCTCATCACTTACTCCCTGAAGTTGGCCATGCCCCCTCCTAATGAAATCAAGAAATTAATAAAACAAATAAATCGTACGCCGACAAGGGATGTCAATTCTCCTAGACCCTTACAATAAAGCACCGCTCTCATGCGACCTCGCATGCACTCCCTCACAACGGACATCAGAGGTTTCTGCAGCATGGAGCATACGTCCAAAGCTCCAACAAAATTAGCTGTGGAAAATCGTCCCCCTCCCTCGACAGTACATGACATTCAATCCGACTCTAATAGCATAAACTCACCAATTGACTTGTCATCCCCCCGACTCGCTCTTGGCCACCGGCTTTTCTTTTACTGACCCCCATTTAGAACCTGATCTTCCCAGCTGTGCCATTCAATCAATAGAGACCCTGCCCACTATTCCACCAAGCGACTTGTCCGAACCTCCTTTGTGTGATTCAGTGACAGTAGCTCAGATACATCAAAACCCGACATCTTTGCTTCCTTCTTCCGAATCTGTAGTTGACGTAACCCCCCAGGTCTCATCTGAAACTGGCTTCAAGTGTCCTCCTGTCATGGTATAAACTAACACTGCATTAATGCGTGAGAGTCATTCTATTCATGATTTAGCGGCTGGGTTACTTGCTAATTCACGTGTCCCTCTTTGTCCGATTGACTTGTCCCAGTCTACCAAACCGTTTCCCAACTGGAGCCCCAGCTCCTCTGCTCTGTCTTTATCTTTTGCTCATCCTACTCCGCGCACAGGTCCATTATCCCAGGCCTCCTCCTTACCACTTGTTGAAATCACACTCAGTGCTATGAATCTGTCCTTCCTATCCTTGACTAAATTGTTTGAAAATCTTGACATGAAGGTTGAAAAGCAAACCTCCATGGTAATGAAATTGCTGGATCATTGTTCGAACAACCCATGGACTAATCGTCTGCAATGTGAACGTGGGTTACTCCTCACTAATGAACCAACTGTAACAGTTACAGCGAGTGACACACCAGTGGAAGGAGCTGGCGCTCCCTTCGCATCCTCGCTATCTGAGTCAGTCATTATAGTCCCCAAAACTTGTCCCCCTGATGGCTCCTTGCCTCCCCTTCCATCGATAAAATCAGCCTTCACACTAAACCCACCCCAAGTGCAAGTCATCTTTCGTGTCATGAAAATACACAATGTTCTATTGGATTCTCAAACTATAGGGCTCCTTGATACATGGCCATCTACAATTGGTTGGCACTCTTGTACCCTTCTGGAATATTCCACTCGCTAGCAGCACGCAAGCTGGTACCCCAGATGCTGGGGGGTTGGCCTGGTCATGCCTCCCCACCCAATTAGCCCAACATCCATCATCACTCTTACGGTCTGCCATTCAATTAATGTGTTTAAACTCAGCCTTGTGAAAGCTCACTATGCCTGAGAATAAAAGGGAGTAAATTCAGGGCCTTATCTTCTGGTCCTGGTGTAACTTGCCCCAAAGTCTATTTTCATCTGACCATGTGACGAGAGACTGCATTTTTAGCTACTTCGTTGTATTTAAAACTATTAAATGAAGAAACCTTTGCACTATTGTTTTTCCATTACACATCACAAAAGGAGCTCGGCTTGTTCCTCACGTTCATGTATCTTCTCAAGTAGATAACTAGGCTCTCGGCGGCTCGACTCTTGACACTGGGCCAGGCAAGCCTTCTCGAATCTTCCTTCACCATCAGCTATTCTATTCTGCTGCACCACAATTCCAGCCCTTTCATTCACGGGGGTCCAAGTTTGCTAAAATGTGTTTTTTTCATACAAGAAAGATGAGTTATTTGTTAAGCAATGGCCATCGTATACTTTTTGTCCAGGCAGTAGGACTGCACATACTTCAATATTGTATGGCCATACATTTGGACCTTAGTAAAAGAAATGCTTCCTAAGCTTCAACCTGCCCAAAAACTACTCAATTTGGACCATATATAAAGAGAACCTCACCTGTCCTTTAAAAAAAAAATGCTGAAAGTCTACTGGATTAACACTCAGTAAGAGGTTAAAGGTAGTCCTGATTACGTTTTATTGTCTGTGACATTTTATCCCAGCAATGCAACACTCAGTTAGGAGACAATGAATGTGAACCTGCAATATTGTAGCAAATGCAGGTCTCCTGAAATCACAGAAATTAACATCTTTAATACTGCGTTTAAACAGTTTCAAGCATGCAACATTGTTTTGGGTGGATAACATTGACTACAAGTGAAACAAAAGCATTTATTGTCCCACGTTATGGTTTGAGGTTTGCTTTGAGTGAGCTCCAGGCTCTGAGTTGCTGAGTGATTATGTTGAAGATGGTTTTATGAGTTTACACTGCCATGAAACCCACATTTTGGAATTGGATCCAGACATGCCACCTCTTGAGAGGGACAAGGGTGAAGAAGAGCATGTCTTGACTGAACATTCACACAGGTGGGTCCTGAAGTATGCACCTTAGCTCAGGTGGGTACTGCAGGTGACAACAAAGGACCAGGACAGTTGCAGGCATCATTTCTCATGGGTTGCAAGCATACCAGTATTCACACCTCTGGCCCCGAGACAATCAAATGAGTGCAAAGGAGGCTATGCACCAACAGTCCCTAGACACTTGAGCAAAATAGATGAGGCAGCCCCATCTTGCCACCAGAACCCAATCAACAATCATCTAGGAACCTCTTTGGGAGGGTCTCCACGGAGTAGCCAAAATTGTCACTGCTATGCGGCTGGTGCTAGTTATAGAGGCCAGCGGGACCAGCAACAACATTTTTGCTGCCAGAGATAAACAATGCCCACCAGCCCAATACAAAGAGGCACGTCCATATCCTGTTGGGCCAACATTCAGAAAGCATTGCAGTGCTCAACATAATTGCGCTGTCCCTGATTGTATATCTGGTAGCCATGGTAACCAGCTCTTGTTGGAGCACGACTCCAAATCTAGGTTCACAACAACCGAGTTCCCCATCTGTGGCAACCCAGCTTGAAATACCATTGGGGCCAACAGATTGCAGGAATTAGAAATCGTCACTGCAAGGATAGCGTAACTATGTTATAACAAGTGCTATAACCAGAAGCAGCTGTGTATATACTTTATGATGGTCCCATGGGTGCAGTCAATGGCACTACACACTAAATGAACCGAGCTGTGTTATAAAATGATCAGTGGTATTATGGGATGTCCTTGTAGGGTAGGTGCAGATAGGCCCCACTATCACGAATGTAGCTCTCCGGTTTTAGCAGGGCAGTGGTGCGCCAACATGTCCTCCTCTTCTATGAGTTCAACATGGAGATTCTCCTATTTGTTCTGTTGATCTTGCTCCTCCTACTGATAAGTCAAAGCCGCAGAATGATGTCCGCTGGATCAACCATTTTGGAAAAGTGTACTTGCTGGAATGCACAGGCCTTTTATGCTATGCTGTGTGTTCTGATTAGGATGCCTAACCTTTTTTGGTTGGCAATCATTTACTCACTTTTTATAGGCTATTTGCTCCAATTTGGGATTGGAGCAAGTGCGTATTGGCATTTGTTGGAGCAAAACATTTGCTTTACCTTTGTGGTTTGGGTTTTTGTGGCATTTCTATCCACTTGTGCTGCTCTCTTCCCTGTTGCATGCTTAATGTGTCTGCTTTGTAGGCTTTCCTCCTTCTATACACATATTTTGGCTTTATTTTGCACATGTTCTGCACGGTCACTTGTCTAATAGATCTGCATTTCTGTGAATCATGCACATCTTTTTGTTGCACCTTTTCTGCATATTTCCTTTGCATCTCGGGATTCTGCACAAAGATGTTTTGAGAATTCTTCTTTGAGAGTCTTCATTTAATGTCCTGCAAAAATATGCAACAAATGAATAACTTCATTTTGTTCCCCACAAAGTAAACAGACAACTCAAATATCTAGCTATATGGCTAGAAACAATTTACTTGAGTTGTCAACGATCTTTGCTTGAAGAAATCTGCAAATAAACATCCTTTTCTCAACACACTAAGGGTACACGTTTCACTTAGTTTTCTGAGAAAATCTCCAGCAACACTGCCTCCGCTGAGTTTCTTCATACAGGTTTTGAAAACTGCAAAACCTATTCTTGCTGACTTTGTTTACATCAAATATACAAATATACAAACGCTACATCAAATGTACTGCATTCATTTGAGTCATAATTTCACAAGATTCTTCTGAAGAAGTGAAAGTTGCGAAATGTGTGATTTCAGGAGAGGTATAAACGCAAATTTGCCCAATTTCACACATCCCTAGTCATTAGTCCCAAATCCGTAACAACTGTAATAGGCTTCTACCTGTTTCCAAAAAGACATCAAGACCATATGCTGTAGTTGACTAATTCTATTGGAGGGGATATTGCAAGAATGCACAACACAAACAGAAAAGTAATTTTCTTAGACACAAAATGATAGGATGGTTCTCTCCAAAGTGTGATCGAGTCCTAACCTCCTCAGGGACTCTCCCCTTGCTCATTGCCTATTTTGGAGGATACGCATACTTCAGCCTTCCTATCCTTGCAACCTAATGACCCATCTCTCACAGCTTTAAGGGAGTTACCTTACACCTGTCACATTGGACAACTATACCTCTGCCCCCCAAAACTCCAAATAGTATGTAGGGTGCCTCGAGGTGATACCCTCTCCCACAACTTATACATCTCTATCTACCCCCTTTATCTAACATCATCCCTAGTTGTGGGTTTTTCTTCCTGAATTATCTTGATGATACTTATCTATTTAGAAAGGTTTCAGGAGATATAGATGCTTCGGCAGAAATGTCAAGAGCTGCTTGTTGACCATCAAAAACTGGATGGCCATCAACTACATTAAAATCAATCTCACAAGCCAATGGAATGTGACCTAATGCTTTTCCATGCAAACAATACCTTTTGACTGGGCTATTCTGGGGATTGTCTTACATCACATTTAGTCACAAAGTGAAGATCAATATTTTGTTTGTATTGTTATGTTTGAGAAAATCCACCTTTCAATTTATTACAATTTCGATTACAATCACAGATTATCAAAGAGAGAAAAACGCACATTAAGAAATAAAAACACAGATAAAAGCACTTACAACTGATGAATAAAAACAGATTAAAACATATTATTACAATACTTATCACTGCATAATTTCCAGTAGTAATATTACATTAGATCATAGAGTCTAAAAGTGATTATAGGACAGAAGGTAGTCAGAAATGTCCCTCATATTTCCAAGATAGGTTTACCAGCCACCAGCACATAATGAACTATAAGTGACTTTGATTAAATCCAAATGAGGGGCGAGAAAAAATTAGGAACAATGCTAAAGCAAGTCACTAGCTAAATAACTAGCCCAAGTTTAGAGACAAAAAAATGTCGCAGCTGCAATACTGACACTTACACGCTCTCCATTGAAAATGTTCAACCACAAGAAATCACAGGTTAAGTTAGAATGGCCTTCAAAGAGGGGTTGCAGAAAGGATATTCTCTTTGAGGACAAAGATGGACAGAGAACGAGCAAGTGCTTGAGAGTCCAAGACTCATTTGAGTTGTGACAAAATCTGCATGAACTGTCCGCTCTGGGAATTATCTTCTGGTTTAATAAGACTTCTCTGGTTGTCCACAAGTTTAGACCAAGTGGGAGAAATAAGTTCCTGTGAATTGGACAGGGGAATTTCCTCAGGTAAGGCTCAGTATCATGAATACTCTTGATCCTGAAGTTTCCATGCTTGAAATGTTGGTAGGTCATGCATTGTTCTCGTGTTTGGATCTAATAATAGAGCCACAGTTTTCTCTTTGCACAATCCAGCTTAGTTTTAAGTAGCAAGATTGATATGTCATGCCATGATTGTAACAACTTGCTATTTCCGAACCGTCATGAAGTGATCTTTGGTGGAATTCATATAAGAAGCTAAGATAGATAACAAGGATTGAGGCTCATCGGCTAATAAGCATTTTATATTCAGGGTACATAATTTCCAGACAAAAGAAATTCCAAGTGATGACAATCCCAACTCGTGTCTAATTACACTCATGGGTTGACTGGTGGGTACACAAAGTATCTGCTTCCAAAATACGCCCTCCAGCATTAACCAGAAGGTCTGTTTTGCGTCTTTGATCTACACAATATGGCAAATCAGAGGGATTATCATTATTGTTGAGACCCAAGTATCGTATTCACTGACTACTTCCAGAGGAGATTTTTGCAAGTGCCACCAACAGGAGCATTTGCTGATATGATCGTGAGTTGCGCAGTTCATGACCTTCGTGTTAGCTAGATTTATAATATAATGATTTGCAATGGCATAGCGCTCTAAAGCTGTTAGAAGATTTTGACGGCCTTTGGGAGTCTTAGACAGAAGGACTAGGTCATCTGCATACAGAAGAAAAGGTATTGCACAATAGCCAATTTTGGGGGAATCATATACAACATTCAAAAGGTGGTGAATCATATCAGAAATGAAAAAAATTTACAATGCCGAGGCCAGAAAACAGCCCTGCTTGAGGCCTCTATATTTGGGAATTGATCTGGATAGTCTTACATCTAAGGATAAGCATATTTGGAACAATGTATTGGAGTGTAGCTACGAAATCCAAGCCTCAATGTAGTGCGTACAGGCTGCTCTTGTCAATTTGTCTACCAGTAATTCTCACAATACACAGTCGAACGCTGTTTCAAAATCCACGGAAGCCATATACAAGGGTTGTTTGGCTTGTTGCTCATGCAACTTTATTGCATTCATAGATAGCAGATTAATGCCAGTGCTTTGCCCTGGGACGAAGCCTGTTTAGAATCTATCATGTAGCCGCTGGGTAGTTATCCAGCGGTTGAAGTCCCTCAGTAGCAGGCGAGCAAAGAGCTTCCTTGGGGCATCGAGCAGTGCTATGGGATTATCGTTCTCGGACAGCTCCCGATCGCCTTTTTTAAATATAGGGAAAATGATGTATTTTTGCCATGATGGTGGAATTCTTTTTTTCGGATATCACATTGGCAGAGATATTTGAAAGAATAGAAGCTCAGGCCTCAGGATGGGCTTTCAGCATTATATCAGATAGCCCGTCAGGTCCAGGAGCTCTTAAGGCGCTCAGTCTTTTGATTTGGAGGATATCATCTTTATTAAATTGAATAGAAGTGTTATCTGATGCTGCCTGTGTTGCTGTTCATTGGGTATTGGGCGGAGGAGCATATAATGTTTGATAGTATTGTGCCTATAAATCTTCTTGAACTGAGTTGATTTGCATTGGGACTTGGGTGTCATGGGAGGCATGCTTTATCAGACTCCAGATTGACACTGTGTTTTTTGAGGCTAGAGCATGAACTATCTGTTCTGCATCTTGCTTAAGGCTCTGCAAGATTTGAGAACATTTTTATAATGTGTTCAGAGCTTTTGGGATTTTAGAATTCTGGATTCAAAAGACAAATTGGCTAAATGTCTTAGAGAGTGGTGCTTTCGGTCTTTCTGCTGTACAATTCATGATCATAAGTGTGCGTGTGCCCATAAATTGGTTTAGCGAGAATAGACATTTGTTTCTTGAAGATCTGTAACACAGCCACATACAGGACGTCGGATTTGACTATTTCATGGTCTGCTGATTCATAATGACCTTGCAAGTGTAAGTGAAAAAGAGTTAGTGATTCTGGGTACCATTTAAATCTAAGTCTGCTACCAGACAGTTTAAGAGCAGATTTGTAGAATTGGGTTAGTGGTAGAGGTTAGGACCATTGCAAAGTAATTGAGAGCAGTTCATGATCGCTGAATTTTTGAGGAACAACTTCAAAGTGTTCAATACTTGCATACATATTTATATTTGTAAATATGTAGTCAATAATGGATGCATGGTGCCCTCTCCTCCAAGTGCTCTGCAGTGGAACGTCTCCCTTGATGGCTCCATCAAGCAGTAAGAACTGTCTCTCATCCATCAGTGTCAGCCAGTGCTGCACAAGGTCAACAGATTTATGTGGCCTCTTGGTTAGAAGATGAAGATTGAAGTTGCCCACCAAAATCATGTTACTTATTTAGCAGTCATGAAGGATAAGATCTAGAGTGAGCACAATGTCTCGGAGAAAGGACTCTGGATCAATACTGGAGTGGTTCCAATAAAGATTCATGAAGGACAACGTTTCAGAGAGAGTTCTAATTTTGACTAGTTGGGTTAACATGTTTGGGGTGGCCAATGGTTCCAAATAAATGCCCTGATTAGTTTTGACTGCAATTAAGAGGCCAGCAGTGTGCCTACTCTTGACTGGTCTTTTGACTGGTAGCGGGGATACTGTGTAGTCATCCCAAACAGGGGTTTCGGTCAACCAAACCTCTTGTAAAGTTATGATTTGATAACTGCTCAATGGATTATTGACAGAGGTTAGATGTTTGAAGCCCCTCGTGTTCCAACTAGCCAACCTGCAGGTTTGCAAGAAAGATGGCACACGTTGTTAATTATAGTTGTAGCTTAGTAACTGAGAGGCATATCTAGATGTATGCATACTTTCTACCTGTCGGATTGTCTTGAAGGCTCCCTGGGAGCAGGTGACTTTAAGGGAAGATTCTGATATAGAGCCATGGTTTGTGTGTGCAATTGCCCATATTGCATAGTTGCTATATGAGGAGATGTATCTTCAGTTAGTATAAAGCCACAATTGTATAATTGTGGTCTTGCTTGCCATACAGTATTTTACGACTATGCCAGATAGGATCCAGAGTGTTTCGACTGTCAAGTCATCATCATGTAAAAATGTGACTTGAGCTATGTCCGAAGAACCTAAGTCCTCAAGACTGTCTATATCACTACGAGCACAAAAAACAGATGGCAACCCAATGTCAGAAAAGTGAAGAATTATTTGTTTGTTACTTTGTTTGTACTGAAACGTTGCAAGGAATGTACGGACATTTTCGCCATGATGTACGCAGTTGATGTATGAACAACGGCACTTATAAATGGCAATAAAATACTTTAAAAATAAATCACTGAAGATGTTCAGTATGCTAACACTATTGAGATCATAGGTTAGATATGAACCGTCTCTGCATTGCCAAATAAGATTATGGTGTGTTGGCAGAGAATGAGCAGATGTATTATATCGCCTTGTTGGTTTTTGTTGCAACTGTCTAGAGTGCTCAACAACAGCATTATGCAATGGGAAGGGCTGATTTTGTACCCCAGGCTTCAAAAGTGATGTTGGAAGAGCCTGATTGATAGAAGTGCCAACTTTCTGTGTTGGCCATTTCGGGCTCTCATTCTCGAAGGAAAGTTTGTTAAAGCCAGTTTGCGATGAGGGCAGGGCAGCATAACTGGCCAGCGATTTCTCAATCTCCTTGCGCCTTTGCTCTAGAGTGAGGAATTCGTGGTCCTGAAGACTCTTGGGCCCTGGATCATCACTGATTCTCTCATTAGGCATGGCTTGAGGAGCTTAGGAAATGGGGTCATGTCCTAGTTTGTCCAGAGTTTCATTAGTTAGCTCATCAGCATTGATGGAAGTGGGTACTAAAATCTTTGCAGTTTGATTAGAAAGCCATTTGGTATGGGCGATAGATGCATATTTTTTGGTTATTGTGTTCTTCTCTGTTAAACTCTGTTTGTCAGGCATAGTTAAAATTGGAAGAATTTATGCGCGCCTCATTGCGTAGAGCATAGAGGCGCTTTAATGTTGTTTATGGATTTCTTATTTTGCCACGTAGTATGAAGTCACCCATGACAAATTTTTAGTAAAAAGTTGTGTTTTTTATGAAATGTTTTCAAGAACTCGTTGAGTGAGCTGTGCGGCATCCATTGATGCCCATTGTACTCCCTGTTTTAAAAACGAGTTATTAAAACAGTTAATGTTTGCCAACTTCCTGAATCGGTCTGATTATTGATGTATGAGTAAGATCTGCATTCCCATCCATCTCAGACAGCGTTACCTCGTCTTATGGGACCCTCTTGGGTTCACTTGGTAGCAGAGAGAGGATGGTTACAAAGACCCATCAATTAGTAGGCTTTTAAAACTTTGGAACATCAGGAGTCCTCTGCCATTTAGCTGGAGGATCACAAGGCTTGCTGTGGATAGCGGCCAATATAGAAATCTTGCAAGCAGACTGATACAGGTGGGATGGGTGCCTCTTTCACAAAATCCTTCCTGGTTTCCACAGGCGCTGAGCGGATCAAAGGCGTTGTGGCCGATTGGAGGAGGAGATGATCCCGGGTGTCAGGAGCTGAAAGGCGAATGGTGATAGAAAGTAATGGTGGGTTGTTTGGTGAATATATGACAAAGAGCACCTAGATGAGGAGCATCTGTATAGCCCAGAATTCTAAGCTCAAGGAGCTTTTAGAAGGACTCATTTCAAACCTGAAGTGGGTACTTAGGCAGCACATGGACAAGGTCTGTAAGAGGGGTTGATTCAAACTCCTATCAGAGTATTTTAGGGGCAAGAGATAGCAGCGAAGAGTGCTGAGGAGATATATGTTGAAGTTGACTATTTTGTCTGTTTGTGTATTTGGTGTATTGAAAAAGTGAAGTGTCGAAGAGCGACCGAGATATGCTGTGTTGAGTAGAGATCAAAAGTTAATATCTATATTTTTAGTCATTGTCAGCGCCGACTGAATAGGTAGATTGAAGTGATTACGAAGTAGAGGCTTTGAGCAGCGAGGGTGGTGCAAGCTCATATTTGCTACTTTTCTGATAAGTATTTTGTGTAAAGCAACCGTAAGTACTGACAGTGAATTGAGACTTGTTACAATGGGGGATGTTACTCCACTGATGCATCTTTGCAAGCAACTGCCAAAACATGCATCCAGATCAAACAGTATAGTGTAGAATGGGTAAAGGGTGCAGCAGATAAAATGTTCATGCCATGGCCAGAAGGGGGATCACTGTCAAAAGCAGTTGTGCAACACATGACCACATACCTGCATGATGCATACACAGGAAAAAACAATTGCAAAAGAGGTTAGCTAGTTTAAAGCTCTGGAAAATGTAACAGGAGGAACAAGAAGATGTGCCTCCTGAGGATTGGATGCTGAATCAGTGTACAGAGGAAGGTATTGAGCCTTCTGCTCCCCTTACCGTGACTGAAGTAAATGGGGATAGTACACAAGATGAAGGATTGAATCCATTAAGGGAACTGAAAGCGGCGACACGATATAGTAATCCAATACATGAACTGCCTGCTTGTAGCAGTGATGAGAGCCCATACAGGACTAAAGGAAAGGATATGATCTTTAAGGTCTTACAAGACAAAGAGGAGAAAAGCGAACAACCAAATGTATTCTTAGATATAGAACGGGAAATTAAGGGATGGAAAGGAGAAAAGAATAAAGCTGCCAAGGTTACACTCGTACAGAATCAATCAATGGATGGGTGGACAGATATTGCTCAAGCTTGATGGGAAGAGTATCAGGGAAGTAAGGCAACGAGAAGATCAAGATGAACAGGATAGAAAAGACAGGGAATGAGAGAAACAATTGAAAGAGGATGAGCATAAAAGGAAGAGTAGACAAAGATGAGAGCAGATGTATCAGGAGGAACAACTAAGAAAGGAAGACAGGGCAGAGGAACAAAGGAAGTATGAAAGAAGGGAAGAGAAAATACAGGGGGAGTACAGCGTTACATGGGAAGCAAAGAAGCGAAGGGAATTAGACAAAAAAATGGAGATACACGACATTGATCGCATTCAGAAACAGCTGATGGAACCGAGTCCAGTAATATCATGGGGCAACATAGAAGAGTTTCTCCCGTCGCAAGGAGAATTGCCAGGACTTTCTAGGGTAAACCTAGATGAGAATTTTGAGATAGGAAGCATTGGGGATAGGATTGATAAAGCTTATCAGGAGGTGAGGACAAAAAGTGAATCGAAAAGCAGGGGAAAAGAAGATCAATCTATAGGTGTCCAGTCAAGAGGCAAGCAAGGAAGCCCATTTAGTATTGAGCATAGAGCCTTGCCTTTAGACAGGCTGATTTTAAACAAGGATGAGAAAGACAAAGCCATACTAGTTGGGCACTGGATATGTCAAACGAAGACAGAGAAACCTTCCATTGGGAGGAGGGAGAAAGTGCATGCGGTTCCGAAGGATGTCTGCAGACAGACAAGGAAGTGAGATGGTTGGATTTTAGACAGACCTAAAGATAGGACGCCAGACCCCATGGCGTTCCCAAAGCAACCTAAAGGACGATTGCATAGTGAGAGGGGGGAAAGGGGGGAATCGCCACCATATGTGAACAGGTTGAGGTCATTGCCTGGTAGAAGGCAATCAGGAACCATTGTCCCCACTATGGACAAGCAGACGATGTGAGCCGATTATTGATTTGAGTTCACGCAATTCACCTTATTGGAGGGGCAAGACCGCAGTATATCCCTTGGCCCCAAATGGACAAGGATAATTTAAGATGCAAACTCCCTAGTTTAACGTGTGTGCGGGAAAATGTATTTATGTACTAGAAAAGGTGACAGGAGGAAATACTCCAGCTATAGGGCACATTAAGCGTCTCTTAGCAGCCATTCTTGTGAAAGGGCTGATGACATTTCGATGAGAGCCGGTTACTCAAGTGTAACAGCACAGAACACAGCTCATGACGGAGCGCCATTTAAAAATTGTAGGGCAGCTGTTTGGGAAGCGCTCAGGGTACAGTATCATGATACATCCAATATGGGTGCAATTATGGCATGTAAAATGAAATATGACGAAGATCCACTTGCTTACATTCAAAATATTCAGGAACGATGGACCTTGGAAACAAGTGAGCCATGGGGGAAATCAGTGCCAGTATTTTACCACATTCTGTGTCAGGGATTGCCAGAACAGGCACAGAGACAGATTAAGAAACTAGTGGGAATGGGAGCAAAGCCATGGACAGAGATACAGTTGACTATTGCACATCAATTCCGACTGTTGCAAGAGAAAAAATAAAAAGGAGGATGCTAGGAAACTTGAGGAGGCTAAGTTAGTACAGAAGAAATTGTCAAAATACGCCATAGAAGGAGCAGTACTGACAAGCGGAGAAGGGCTGGGAATGCAGCTAACAGTGGTTATATCACAGACAAATAATCAACGGCAATCAGACCAAGGAGGAAATGGGTTCACGCCATGAGGCAGAGGAATGGGTTTCAGAGGAAGAGGTAGTTTCCTGAATAATCAGGGTGGCTTTCAAAATAACTAAGGTGGGTTTCAGAATACGCAAAATGATAATCAAAATATGCAAGGAGGGCACATTATTAGGCTCCCTCTTATATGTTGGACATGTGGCATGACTGGGCACATTGTGCAAACATGTGAAAGCCAAGGGTATGTGCAGAATGGGCAATTTTCAAGAGAGCGAACAGTTTATTGTCTAGCTATAGCTCACAAAATAGCAACGTGTTTGCCCAAGATCAGACATTGTATCAAGCAGAAGTGCTGCAAATGCAACAGGCTTTGCAACCACAGCAAGCACCATTGAATCTGCTGCAAGGGCAGTCACAGCATGCACCCATGCACACACAGCAGAATGCACACATAGGACAGGTATTGACACCTAGAATAGGGAGTCTCACTGTCATGGGAGCAAGTCCTTTTACAGGCACAGGAATAAGCATGTACCTACAATATGACAGCTTACAGGGTGACTTGATGTGTTCAGTACTATCGGTGGCACCAAATACTCAAGAGGGACCAAGGGTTGATGTTACCATAGGAGGTACATCTTTTTCTTTTTTAGTAGATACTGCGGCAACTCGCTCATGTATACGAGAGGGAAAATATCTGCCATCAGGAAATTCCATGAATGCTCAGGGCTTCTCTGGAGCTACAAGTAGAGTTCCGTTTACTGATGAATTACCAGTCTCAAGAGTGTGACATGTCTGTACCATTATTGTATTCAAGGCAGACACCAGTTAATATTCTGGGCGGAGAGGTAATGACAAAGCTAAATATGACAATTTCCTTTACTGATGAAGGCAGAGTGTGTTCCACTCCTGAAATACATTATTTAAATGTGGGCGAATTTATAATGGCATTTACAGGGCATATAGCTCTGTGAGGAATGCCATTTGAGCCAGACGTCTTTCTTTATGGGGCACACATTTTGTTGATATGGCTACCCGGCTTAATGGGAAAGATTATGGGGATACCTGATGAGTTATTTTTCAGGCCACAGGTACCTAAAGACGAAGAGGGGTGACAGATTATTCCATTAGAGTTACAGGCAGCCATAGTGTGAGGGGTATTGGCAATGCTCGAAGCAACCAATGACAAAGTCAGGCCCTGGAAAATGATAATTGCTATTGCAGAAGGGTATAGATTGACTGACATCACAGACAAAGATATGTTTAAAGATGATCCATCAGATGATGAAGTAGTATAGAGAGAAGGGAAATCCCACAGCGAATGGTGATAGAGCGGCAGAGCCAAGCATTTTTTGATGAGGATGTGGAAAAAAAGCCAACATCTTTAGGGACTACAGGCCCCTGTGACGTAGGCCTATTGTAGAGGTTGGAAGAAGTTAAGATTAAGCTGAAGCTAGGAGCAATTTTATCTCGAGTAAGGCAGTACCCAATATCTCGAGAGGCGGATAAGGGTATTAAGACTATATCAGCTATGATAAAACAGGATATCTTGGTGATGTCAGAGTCACCATGTAATTCTGCTGCGCACCCTGTGAAAAAATTGAAAGGGGGGTCGTGGAGATTAATTCAGGGCATGAGACCAATTAACCAGATTGTAGAGGCAGAGTTTCCACTAGTTCTTAATCCTACAATGATTTTATGTATTATCCCCACAGAGGCATGATATTTCACAGTGATTGACTTGAAAATGCGTTTTTCTCAATCACGTTGCATAAGGTCTCTCAAGACTTCACGTCATTTACTTTTCTTTAGACTAAGCTGAAGAGTACTTGTTTGCCCCAAAAGTACTGTGAGACTCCATCGATCTTCAGGGCCTGATTCATGAAAGTGTTTTATAATGGCGCAATCCCATAGGAAAACATTCCATGAATCAGGCCTTTAAGGTCGTCCTGCAGATGGACCGAAGCAATATTGATTTGCAAAGTGTTGTGCTGCAGTACTTAGATGACATTTTAGTTTGAAGCGTGACATAAAATGATGCAGTCAAGATTCGATTAATTCAGCTAATGAGTATCCTAGCAGACAAGGGATATAAAGTAGACAAGGAGAAATTGCAGTATTGCCAGGAGGAGGTGTTGTACATAGGCCAGTTACTCTCGCATGAGGGAAAGAAAGTTACACCTGAGAGAGCTAAAACACCAAAACCGCATATGATAAAGCAAATGCAGAAGTTTCAGGGATTGTGTAACTATGTTAGAGCATGGGTATTTGATTATAGTTCATACAGAAGACCCCTTTTGCAGGCTTTAAAGAAATCCCAAGTGAACTAGGAGAACATAGAATGGACTGAGGAAATGGAGGAAGGCTTTGAGAAATTGAAAAAAACAATTTGTACAGCTCCAGTTTTAGGAATTCCCAATTATTGTGAGGAGTTATTTCTGTTTTTGCACACAAATGGAACAGTTCTGACAGCAGGGGTACAAACCTCTGGCATATTGTAGCAGGATTCTAGATCCAGTTATGAGTGCATACTTTCCTTATGAACAATCGCTGGCAGCAGCCACATTCACTATTGAGAAGTCTACAAACATTGTGATGGGGTGTTCCATGACTTTATTTGGTGAGCATGCTTTGCTTGCAGTTTTGGAGAAATCTAGGGTACATTCACATCTCGGAGGGCTTCTGTATATTGGGTAGTTATATCTAATCCAGCAATCAATAGTCAGGTGTAAAATAGTGAACCCTACCATGTTTGTAGCTGACCCTGCCACGTTTGTGGCAGCATTTGAACAAGTGCATGATTGCTCCAACTACGAAGAGTTTTATGATGAGGTCCCGAGGGTAAAGGAGAATGCTCTAGCAGGAGTGGGGGGTTCTCTTTTTTGAACGGTCTTCAAAAATTGATCAAGTTGATGGGTAAAGGCATTAAGGTTCAGAAGTGGTAAAACACAGAGCTAATGAGAAATTTGAGGTGGTAGCAAGTGCAGGACTATGTCTCACTTTTCAGCACAGGCTGCAGAATTGGTGGCACTTATTGCCACGCTCGAGAAACACAAAGGACAGGAATTGAAGGTGTACAGTGACTCCACCTATGTGACATCAACCGTGCATGCAGGGCTAGCATGTTGGAAAAGGAGGGGCTACCTCAGAGCGGGCGGCACTCCAGTGCAACACGCCGCATTATTGGACAGGCTTATTAAAGCACTACAACTCCCAGTAGCCATCGCAATAGTTAAATGTGCAGCACATACTAAGATCACTGGGTTTTACCTCATGCGGGAACAAAGCCACAGTCGAGGAGGCCAAAAGGGTTGCATATTATCCAGATATTTCAAGTTTTTATACTCCAGATGTAAAGGAAAATGTGTTCACGATTATGAATGTAAATGAAGGGTTTAATCATTTGTCTAGAACACAGTTGATGGAAGTTCCAGGCAGTGCTCCACAGGAAAAGAGGGAGCTATGGACGCCAAGGGGGTGTTCTCCATCCCCCCCTGAAGCATTATGGTGACAGGACAGCACTGGTAAACCACTGATGCCTGTAGCCTTATTAAGGGTAGTGCTAGAACAACTACACTACCCTGTTCATGTAACTTGGGAAAGCCTTGCAGCAGCTATTGCAGAAGATTGGTTTGTACCAAATTTGTTAGAACATGTTTCTTTTTATGTAGTAAATTGCATCGTATGTTATGTTATGTTATGTTATTTTGCATTTATATAGCGCCTTATATACCATTGGTATGGTCTGAAGGCGCTGGTAGGTTGAACGCCCTTGGGAACTGAAGTTCAAATCAGTAGAGAGAGTAGAGAGAGTCAAAAGGTGCATGTGAGCACCGGGTATGTGTGCAGCTCGTGCGATATCCATGTAGTAGCTGCTTCTTAGCGGTAGGTGTGGTGGTTGAGAGGTCACGAGAATGTGTTCGTTCAGGCAGGTTTTATCCAGAACGACTGCGGCTGCGTTAGGCCTGAGGAGAACGCCTGGCTGGGGGACCAGCAGTGTCAACTTAGAATGATGTGGGGTGAGCGGCGGAGTTGATATGAGAACAGTTATACCGAATGGTGTCATAGTATCTCTGTGTTCTAGTTGAGTGGTGATGTAAAGGAGAGAGTAAGCATGGTGGTGTGAAATGATGAGTTATATGCTCTTTCAAATGTTCTTTGCATTCTAGACCATACTACATACGTCACGCAATATTTATGCGTTCCAGTCCATACCGTGGACAGCTATCCATTCTATGCACCTCAGTCAGGTCCAAATACACTCTGGTTCGCCCTGCGTGGTCTAGTCTGCTCTGCGCATGCGCTCTTTTCTACCACACGACTGTCCACTTGTCCGCACCACGCATGGCCTCTTGTCTGCCTCACACATGCACTTTGACTGCCCAAGGCATGCACTCTTGACTGCCCCAGGCATGCACTCCTGACTGCTTCATGCTCTATGCATTTAGAAGTTCAACGTACTCATCCATTCTACGCACTCATCAGTACTGGATGTGTGAGTGCTCGTTCGTTCTATGTGCTTGTTGGCTCTACGCGACGCGTCAGTTCACTCTGGGCACTCGATCGCTCCAGGTGCTCATCCGCTTTATGCCCTCATGCGTGCTATGCATTTACCTGTTTTACGCACTTATCCCCTCTACGCACTCACCCCCTCTATGCACTCAACCCCTCTATGCACTCACCTCTTATACGGACTCACCCCCTCTACGGACTCAGTCCCTTTACGGACTCCCCCCCTCTACGGACTCACCCCCTCTACGGACTCACCCACTTCACGCACTTAACCGTTCCACGCACTCATCCTCTCTGCACTCATCCATTTTAATCACTCGTGATTTTCATGTATCCAGCAGTAATATATATATATATATTCATCTCTACACTTATCTGTCCTATTCCTTCATTTACTCTGAGTATACATCCACTTCATATATTCATCTGTTCGAAACGCCTATCCGCTCCATACTCCATTCGGCTTCATACACTCAACCTCTCCATACACCGATCTGCTGGCTGCATACCTTCATTTACTCTGAATATACATCCACTTCATATATTCATCCATTCCATATGCCTATCAGCTCCATACTCCCCTCGGCTTCATACACCTAACCTCTCCATACACCGATCTGCTGACTGCATACATCTAATCTCTCCATACACCGATCTGCTGGCTGCATACACCCAACTGCTCCATACACCCGTCCGTTCCATGCATCCATCCGCTCCATACGTCCATCCGTTCCATTTACCCATCCGCTCCATACACTCATCTGCTCCATACACTCATCCGCTCCATACACTCATCCGCTCCGTGCACTCATCCCCTCCATGCACTCATCCGCTCCATGCACTCATCCAATCTATGCACTCATCCGCTCCATGCACTCATCCGCTCCATGCACTCATTCGCTCCATACACTCATCCGTTCCATATACTCATGCGTTCCATTCCACCGTCCGTTCCAAACACTCGTCCACTCCATACACTCATCTGCTCCATGCACTCATCCGTTCCATACACTGATCCACTCCCTACACTCATCCACTCCGTACACACATCCACTCCCTACACTCATCCACTGCCTACACTCATCCGGTCCATACCCTCATTCGCTTCCTACACTCATTCACTCCATACATTCGCCAGGTCAGTACAATCGTCCGCTAAGGTGATACACACACGCTCCGCACTTCCGCATTCATCAGCTAGCCAGACTTGTTGGGTCTACTTATTCATCCGCTCCATATTCTCATCTGTTCTACACACTCATCCTGTTTTCGCTCATCCGTTCTGCACATTCATCCGGTTTGCGCATTCTTGCGTTCTAGCCGCTTCTCTGAAATGTATGCACTCATCCGCGTTACGCACTCACCCCTTCTACGCACACATCCCCTCTGTGCACACACCCCCTCTGCGCGCACCCCTCCTCTGCGCGCACAACCCCCCTGTGTGCACACACCCCCTCTGCGCACGCACCCTCTCTGCGCACAACCCCCCTCTGCGCACACACCCCCTCTGGGCACACACCCACTCTGCACACACACCCCCTCTGGGCACACACTCCCTCTGCACACACACCCCCTCCAACGTACTCATCCGCACCAACGCACTCATCTGCTCCACAAACTCCTCTGCTCCATGGACACATCCGCTCTCCACACTCATCCGCTTTAAGCACTCGTACTTTTCACGCATCCAACAGTGAAATCCTATTCTATATATTCAATCTTGCACACTCGTCTGTTCTATGTCTTCAACAGCTCTGCCCACTCATCCTCTCCATGCATCCATGCGCTCCATACACCCCTCCGCTCCATACACCCCTCCGCTCCATACACCCCTCCGCTCCATACATTCCTCCGCTCCATACACTCTTCCGCTCCATACACTCTTCCGCTCCATACACTCCTCCGCTCCATACTTTCCTCCGCACCATACTCTCCTCCGCTCTATACACTCGTCTGCTCTATACACTCGTCCGCTCCATATACACATCCGCTCCATATGCTCATCTGCTCCATACACTCATCAGCTCCATACAGTCATCCGCTTTGCACTTCCGAGTTCATCCGCTATCCACTCAATCATGCGCTTTACTTGCCTCTCTTGCAGAAACCTGCGGAAACCTGCAGACTATGACCTGGAGCTGTCACATGCTCTACAAACTCATCCGTTCCACATACTCATCTGTTCTACACACTCATTCGGTTTACAGTCATCTATTCTTTACACTCATCTATATTACGCACTCATCCGTGTTACACGCTCGTTCGCACTACATACCCATCTGCTCTACACACTCATCCGTTCAACATGTTCATCCATTCTATGCACTCATCCGGTTTACTTATTCTTTTGATTTCCACCTTCATTCGCTATATAGCTGTCTGTTCTTCCACTCATGCATTCATCTGTTCCACCGGCTTCATCGATTCTAGCTCTATCATCCCAGCCATTCGCTTCGTTTACGCCACATGCAATCTGTCAATTTCAGCAGTTTAACTTTCTTTACTGTTTTCGTATGATTTACTCTTATTAACCCTTATACTGCTTTGATCTACTTTATTTGTTTAATTCTGTTTGTCCTTCTAGATTAAAGTAAGGGTTATTAGTTGTCAAATTCTCGCATCAGTAGTTTGTTGTATTGATGTCATTGAGTTGTTGTTAGTCTGTTTTGGGATGGTATGGTGCGGGTTGGTTTTATGGGAAGAGCCAGGTTTTCAGCATTTTACGGAAAGACGTTAAATCCTCAGTTAGGCGGATGTGGGGTGGGAGTGAATTCCATAGCGTGGGGCCCAAGACTGAGAATGATGCTCCGCCTAGCCTGACTGAGTTTGTCTTCGGTATGACTAGGAGGCTGGCTGAACTCGATCTTAGGGTGCGTGGGGGTTGATAGGGTTTTAGTTTGTCTTGAAGATATTCATGTCCAGTTTTATGCAGTGCTCGATGGGAGATGCATAAGGTTTTGAAAGTCACCCTTCGGGCTACTGGAAGCCAGTGAAGCGTCTTAAGGACTGGGGAGATGTGGTCTCTTGGGCCAAGCGCAAGTAGTAATTTAGCTGCCGCGTTTTGTGCCCTTTGGAGTTTATTCAGTTGGTACGTGTGGATTCCGAGGTATAGGGGGTTTCCGTAGTCCAGTCTTGATATAACGATTGATTGGACGGCAGAGAGTCTGTTGGGAAAGGAGAGATATGGAAAGACGCGTCTAAGGGTTTTAAGGTGGTAGTGGCAGGACTTTGAGATGTTGTTGACTTGGCACAAGAGAGTTAGGTCAGAGTCAAGGGTGCATCCAAGATTTTTCACTGATTTGGAGGCGGTCAGTGAGTTGCCCATGGCGGATGGCCATGGTAGTGGGTGCGGCAGGAGTTCGGAGTTGCCACATACCATGATTTCCGTTTTGGAGAGGTTTAACAGGAGGTGGCTTTGGGTCATCCAGAGTTCTATGTCAAGGAGGCAAAAGGCCAGGTCAGGTCGGAGATTGAGTTTTGAGTTCAGGAGTTTTAGAATTAGCTGAGTGTCGTCGGCATAGTTGCAGCACAGAATGTTGTGTGAACGGATTATCGGTGGGAGGGTGGTCAGGTAGAGATTGAATAAGAGGGCGGATAGGCATGCTCCTTGTGGGACTCCCGTGTCAACTGGTCGGGCTTGGGAGGTATAGGTGGAGAGTATTGTTATTTGGTACCTATCTTTGAGGAATGAAGAATCCATTTAAGAGCGGTTCCACGAGTTCCTAGGGAGTGCAGGCAGTCTAGGAGGATTGAGTGATTAATCATGTCAAAGGCGGCAGATAGGTCGAGAAGGATTAGCGCGGCGCATCCCGTGGAGTCTGACGTCATTTTAAGGTCATCCCATATTGAGGTTAGGGTGGTTTCTGTTCCGTGACGGGCTCTGAAACCTGATTGGGCGGGGTCTAGGAGATGGTTGGCTTCGACAAAGGCATTTAGTTGGGAGTAGGCGGTTCGGTCAATGAGTTTGGCAAGGAACCTGGTGTTTGAGATGGGGCGATAGTTTTTGGGTTCGAGAGGGTCCTGCAAGGTTTTTTTATTAGAGGTTTGACGTGAACCATTTTGAATGCGTTGGGAAAGATACCAGAGGAGAGGGAGGCATTTATGATGGATCTTGCATGTTCTCCTGTGCAGGTGGATGCGAAAATCTCTTTGAGGGTTGTGGCTGGGCAAGGGTCGAGCGGCGATCCAAATGGTTTGCGGGCAGATAGAAGTTTGAGAAATTTCTCTGGTGATATTGGGCTAAAGGATTCAAATGTTGGTTGCGTAGAGGTCGCAGCTGGTGGGCTGGGCGGTACGGGCAGAGAATTGCCTGGTGGATGTAAGAGAGCCAGTTTGGTGGTTAGGGTTTTTGTTCTTTTGAGAGCCGTGGTGTAAAAGTGGAGGGATTGTGAGTCGCACAATGATTGTGAGGGGGTCGGGACAGCCGTGGTGCAGGCTCGATTGGTGAATTCGGAGATGATTTTGTGGAGTTCTTTGCTTGGGTTTTTGCAGTTTAGGATTTGTGAGTTGTGGTGGGATTTTTTTGCTTTCCGGATTTCGGCCTTGTACTGATAGAGGTGGCGGACCAAGGTGGCCCTGTTCTCCTGGGTTTTGTCTTTCTGCCATTTGCGTTCTAGGTATTTATATAGTTGTTTAGTGATCTTCAACTCAGGGGTGAACCATTTGGGGAAGAGGCCACGGCGGGCTGATGGTTTGCACGGGGGTGCGAGCTGCATCAGAGATGCGTTGAGCCATAAGTCAAAGGCGTCAGGGGTTAGTTGTTTGATGAGAGGGTTGGTAGGTGGTGGAGACTGGAGGTGTGCCTCGGCTAGGGCCGGTGTGATTATTAGTTTTTTCCAGCATTTGCCTAGATTCGGAGGTTCAGATTCGAGAACGGGAAGGGGGTCGGGTGAGGGAAAGGTGAATGAGAGAATAAAGTGATCGGACCAGATGATAGGGGTGGGTGGTTTTAGATGAATCAGAGTGTTGGAGGTAAAGATGGCATCAAGAGTGTGTCCTTTATAGTGAGTCGGGCCATTTATGCGGGGTTGGAAGATAATTGTATCTAAACCGTCAACCAGAGAGTGTGTCATAGGGTTTGTGGGGTTGTCGAGCCATATGTTGAAATCTCCAAGAAGGGTGAGGTTGGGATGGTTTAGTTGAAGGGTGGCAATAGAGTCGCAGAGGTTGTTTGTGAATTGTCCATCGTTGCCAGGAGGCCTTTAGATTATTAGGAAGCTGTGTGGGAGCGATGGGGAGATGGATAGTTTAACGAGGAGAGATTTGCAGGCAGGAATGGAAGGTTGGTTGTCGATGATTGAGGCGTGGAAGAGAGACTTGAAGGCAAATGCTATTCCCCCTCCTCTGGAGGGATGGTTCAGTTAGATGAGGGAGTAGTCAGGGAAAAAGGCTTCATTAGCGATTGGGGCGTAGTCGTCTGAGAACTAAGTTTCGGTGATGAAAACAAGGTCTGATTTGACAGAGGCGAGGAGGTTGAAGATGCAGTGTCTGTTTTTTGCTACGGATCGGGCATTAAATAGGATGCAGTTCACATCGGCAGGCGAGGTTGGTCTCGGTGCTGGAGTTGGATGGGGTGGTGGTGGAGAGAGTGGAGGAGGGAGGGGGGTAGGGTGGGTGATGGTCGATGGGAATAGTGGGCGGCCAGAAAAATTCAGGCGGGGTTGGGTGGCTTGGTGTGTTAGGATGATTTGGTTTGATTCAGGGGATTTGAAGGTGTGGTGTGGACGGTTAGGAGTTTCAGTTGCACTTGATGAGAAATCGAGGGAGAGGGGTTTCAGGAAGGGTGAAGCCGCGGGGGAAGGAGGTGATTGCGGGAATGAGGTGGTGGGTCGAGACAGGTGAGGCAAAGAGTGCTGAGAGAGTGAGGAGGACCAGGAACGTTTCCTCTTTAGTTTCCTTGTTGCGATTGGGGTGTGAAAGAGGGTAGGGGCGTCAGAGGGGGAGAGGGATGCATCTTCAGTTCTAGCAAGGGCTAGGCATGCCGTTTTTAGGGAGGGGAAAGGGTGCGGACCGGGGGCGAAGGTGGCAGGGGTGTGAGGACAAGGCAGGGAGTGGGTTTGCCAGGTATGATAGTGATGGGAGCGGGCATGGTTAACGATGGCTGGTCGGTGGTGGTGTTCAGGGGAGGAGTGGTCTTAGGGTGGTCGGCTCACCATCGTGCCCCTCTGGCTTGGTGTTTGGAGAGGGCAATGGCAGGGAGTGCGAAGGAGGGTGGTTTGGGAAGGGGAGGACGGGAGGGAAGGCAGATCGGGAAGTAGGGGCAGTCCACGGTGGTCGTTTCCGATGAACTCTGGTGAAGTGGGTGCACTCATGCTTGGTACGCGCTTTTAGGTGGATTTTAGGAGGGCTTTCTAATTGTAGCTCTAAGTTCTGTGGGGCACAGTTTTAGGCACACTTCAAGTTCAATTGCACAGAGACGATACTAGACCATTCGGTGCACTTCTAGGTTGAATTGTACACAGATGATGTTATGCTACTAGTTATTAGTTAGGTGCACTTCTAAGTTCATCTGTACATAGAGAGGATATTAAGTCTATCTCTAGATTGAATTTTGCATAGTGGGGATATTAGATTATTGGGCACAGTTCTAAATTCTACCTTACACAGATATATTTTTAGGCATACTAATAATTAGGATATTTAGGTACGCTTCTTAACCTCACTGGTGTCGTGTACACTTTAACTTTGGACTAAGTGCGGAGATGCTAAATGATACTAGTGAGTTCGATTAGGGCACGCTAATAGGTGCACTTTTTTAATTCAGCTTTACACAGGGAGGGTATTAGGCATGAATCTTAATCGGTTTTGCACAGGGTGGTTATTAGGGAGATTAGTCGTTTCGGTCCGGCATGGTATTATACTATAAGGATATTCGGCACACTTCTTTTTATTTTATTTATTTATTTATTTAATATTTGTATTGCGCCGGTAGCTCGCGAGCCTCGGGGCGCAGAGACAAGAACACGATAGACAGACGGACAAGAACAAACAGCAAGGACGGGACAGAAACATGCAGAGATTACTCCAGCTGGAAATTTGGACGTATGGTAATTTATTTGAAGATGTGGGTTTTTAGCGATTTGCGGAAGTGGATGTAATTAGGCTCTATTCTTAGGTGGTCCGGGAGGTTATTCCAGAGATTGGCTGCGAGGGACGGAAAGGCTCTGCCTAGGCCGCTTTTAAGTTTATGTGGGGCTATTGCAATTTTGCCGAGTTGAGATGATCTCAGTGTTCTATTTGGAACGTATGGTCTGATTCTCGTTTTTAGATATGTTGGTGCTTTTCCGTGAATGCATTTATGGACAATAGTTAGGGTCTTGAAGTGCACCCTATCTTCAATTTTTAGCCAGTGAAGCTCCCTTCTGGAGTCACTGATGTGCTCTGTTCTAGATTTAAGCTTCACAGTTCTTACTGCGTTGTTCTGTACAACTTGGTAGCTTTGTAGGCACCGTTTGGAGGCACCCAGAAGTAAGGCATTGCCATAGTCGAGGCGCGACAAGATGGTGGCTCTAGCTATGGTCGCGCAATTTTCCTCTGATAAGAAGGGTCTGATGGCTTTTATTAGACGGAGGTGGTAAGCACAGTTTTTCTTAACGTATTGTGCTTGGGCCTCTGCCCCTAAGGATGCTTAAAGCATCATACCGAGGGTTTTGACCTTGCCTAATACTGGTGTAGGTGTGTCTTTGATCTGAAAGGATGCGTAGGATGTAGGTAACTTAGCTCGGGCGTATGATGAGCCAAAAATCATGAGCTCCGTTTTTTTCCCATTAAGACACATCCAATTGGAGTCCATCCATTGCTCCACGTAATTATAAATCGTGTTGAGTTGCTCACTGTCCTTCTGATAATCGCCACTTAGTTCAAATACCAGCTGCGTATCATCAGCATAGTTAGTGAAGTAGGTATTAACATGGTCAAGAACTAGGCATAAGTACCTCAAGTAGATGTTAAACAGCAATGGTGACATGCTTGCCCCTTGGGGGACTCCACAGAGGATTTCTTTTTCTAAAGAGAACTTGTCCCCCCAGTGCACCCTGGATATTCTGTTTTTTAAGAAGGACATTATCCAGCTGATGGCTTCATCAGAGCAATTGGTGGACTTTTTCAAAGCATCCTGGAGTAGGTTGTGATCAAGGAGGTCAAAAGCGGCACTGAGGTTGAGTAAAACAAGAAGGCCTGTCTTACCCTTGTCAATAATGCCGAGCATTATGGTCTGGAGATCTAGCATGGCTGTCTCGGTACTGTGGGCGGGTCGAAAGCCAGATAGTTGTGGGTGGAGGGCGTTTGACTCCTCCACATATGTCTGAAGTTGCATGGTGGCAATTTTGTCCATAATTTTGAGAATGAAATTGCAATTAGTTATGGGTCTAAGGTTGTTCGGGTCCCTTTGGTCTAGATTGGGTTTTTTTACCAGGGGGGTTACTGTAACCTTTTTGATGGCATCAGGTACTTTCTGATCTCTGAAGGAGGCATTTATGATCTTTGTCAAGGTGGGGGCGAATATGTCAATGTTATCCAGTATTATTTTGGGAGGGATGATGTTCTCTGCACAAGTCGTAGGTTTCATTGTTGTCAATACCTTAATCATGTCACTACTGTTGATCTCTGTGAATTTAAAGGTTTCAATACCTGGTGTTGAAATCTAGACTGGCAGGGTCTCTATCATTTGTTTCTTAGACAAAGAGTTAATTATTGAATCCCTGGCTTTGGCAATTTTATTGAAGAAGGCGATCTGAGTAGTGTTGCATTCTTCTTGTGAAGGTAAGAAAGGAGGGGTGATAGCTTTTGGTTTTTCTATAGATTTGAGAATATTGAACAATTTGCTTGTGGAGTTGGCTGCTGTGGAAATCTGTTCATTATAGAAGTTTTTTTTAGCTATGATTATCATGTGTTTGTATTTTGTTTCACTTTCTTTCCAAAGGGCTTTATTGGCTGACGAGAGGTCTTTAAGCCAGGCATTTTCTCTGTTTCGTTTATCTCTTTTTTGTTCTGCTAGTTCTTTGGAGAACCATTGTTGGTTCTTTTGGATAGATCTGGTTGACTTGGTTTGGAGGGGAGCTACTTGGTCTATAAGTTTATCGAGGTGACTAAGTAAATTTACTAGCATGGTTTCACGTGTCATTCTCAGCTTGCTTTTTTTCAACCTCAGCCAAGCAGTGTATGAGATGGTTCCTGTCAATGTTTTTGTAATTCCGATAGGTCGAGAGAATGGGGCTGTTGGGGATTTTAGGTTTAGGAAGGGGTAAGCTGATGTGAAAGGATATGCTGTAGTGGTCGGACCATATGCATGCTTCCGTCTTGAACTCTCTTGTTTCTAGATTGTTAGAGATGACCCAGTCAAGAAGGTGGCCGTTGTTCATTGTGGGCTCTTGATTATTGATCTCAAAGTCAATGTTGTTTAGGGATTTTTGTAATTTTCTAGCTTCTTTGTCTTTGGGATCATCGTACCAGCGATTGAAATCTCCCATCACTAGAGTGGCTGTATTGGGTCCTTTAAGCATGTTAAGTTGGTGAGTTATTTCATCATTAAAGTCTGGCATGGACGTGGGAGGCCTGTAGAGTACTATCAAGTTTAGGCTACTATTGGCCGTGGGAGTGTGTTTAAGGTGAAGTGTTTCACAGCCTGTGCAAGTTATGCTGTTTGGGAACATGTGGATGTAGTCTCTAGCAATGACTGCAACCCCTCCCCCCTGTCCTTCTCTATTGGAGTAGAAGATGGAATAGCCTTCTGGTACTGCAGTGTCGCAGGTGAGGCCGATGGGGTCCTTAAGCCAGGTTTCAGTGATGCAGAAGATGTCTATTTGTTCGTCAACAATCTTGTCGTGAACACATTGTGAGTGTTTATTGAGGGAGCGTGTGTTTAGTAGGCAAATTTTTAGGTCGAGCTTTGTTGGGGGGTGAGTGGACGGTTTTTCCTTTTTTGAGGGCCTTTTAATGGCGAGTTGTTCTCTAGTGTCTTGACTGTTACGGTCAAGGACAGAGTCCACCGCTTTTTTGACCAGGTTAATGCGCGCAAGTTTACTAAAGTCTGATGTGAGCTTGTCAAAAGGGAGCATCCCCATGGTTGCCTGTGCGGAGGAAACTTACGTTTAGTGCAGAATTGAGCAGCGGTTTTCGCCCTGAACGCCGCGGACGGCGTAGACCGGCTTGCCCCTGAAAGCGCCGGCGCTGAAAGCGCCTGACGTGTCTAGATGTAGGCGGCAAGGGCACCTGGGAACAGTAGTTCCAAAAAGAAATGCAGCAAAGTTGCAAAGTAAACAAAATACGAGTGCTTGCTCGTTGCGCTTATTATATAAGGAAAACTCTTAAACAAACAAAGCAGTTACAAGTCTTTCTGAATTGACAAAGAAATCAAAATATAATGCAGTCAAAACACTTTACCCAAATGACAAAGTATTCTAGGAACGTGCGTTATAACGTTTTTTTACCAGGGGGGTTACTGTAACCTTTTTGATGGTATCAGGTACTTTCTGATCTCTGAAGGAGGCATTTATGATCTTTGTCAAGGTGGGGGCGAATATGTCAATGTTATCCAGTATTATTTTGGGAGGGATGATGTTCTCTGCACAAGTCGTAGGTTTCATTGTTGTCAATACCTTAATCATGTCACTACTGTTGATCTCTGTGAATTTAAAGGTTTCAATACCTGGTGTTGAAATCTAGACTGGCAGGGTCTCTATAATTTGTTTCTTAGACAAAGAGTTAATTATTGAATCCCTGGCTTTGGCAATTTTATTGAAGAAGGCGATCTGAGTAGTGTTGCATTCTTCTTGTGAAGGTAAGAAAGGAGGGGTGATAGCTTTTGGTTTTTCTATAGATTTGAGAATATTGAACAATTTGCTTGTGGAGTTGGCTGCTGTGGAAATCTGTTCATTATAGAAGTTTTTTTTAGCTATGATTATCATGTGTTTGTATTTTGTTTCACTTTCTTTCCAAAGGGCTTTATTGGCTGACGAGAGGTCTTTAAGCCAGGCATTTTCTCTGTTTCGTTTATCTCTTTTTTGTTCTGCTAGTTCTTTGGAGAACCATTGTTGGTTCTTTTGGATAGATCTGGTTGACTTGGTTTGGAGGGGAGCTACTTGGTCTATAAGTTTATCGAGGTGACTAAGTAAATTTACTAGCATGGTTTCACGTGTCATTCTCAGCTTGCTTTTTTTCAACCTCAGCCAAGCAGTGTATGAGATGGTTCCTGTCAATGTTTTTGTAATTCCGATAGGTCGAGAGAATGGGGCTGTTGGGGATTTTAGGTTTAGGAAGGGGTAAGCTGATGTGAAAGGATATGCTGTAGTGGTCGGACCATATGCATGCTTCCGTCTTGAACTCTCTTGTTTCTAGATTGTTAGAGATGACCCAGTCAAGAAGGTGGCCGTTGTTCATTGTGGGCTCTTGATTATTGATCTCAAAGTCAATGTTGTTTAGGGATTTTTGTAATTTTCTAGCTTCTTTGTCTTTGGGATCATCGTACCAGCGATTGAAATCTCCCATCACTAGAGTGGCTGTATTGGGTCCTTTAAGCATGTTAAGTTGGTGAGTTATTTCATCATTAAAGTCTGGCATGGACGTGGGAGGCCTGTAGAGTACTATCAAGTTTAGGCTACTATTGGCCGTGGGAGTGTGTTTAAGGTGAAGTGTTTCACAGCCTGTGCAAGTTATGCTGTTTGGGAACATGTGGATGTAGTCTCTAGCAATGACTGCAACCCCTCCCCCCTGTCCTTCTCTATTGGAGTAGAAGATGGAATAGCCTTCTGGTACTGCAGTGTCGCAGGTGAGGCCGATGGGGTCCTTAAGCCAGGTTTCAGTGATGCAGAAGATGTCTATTTGTTCGTCAACAATCTTGTCGTGAACACATTGTGAGTGTTTATTGAGGGAGCGTGTGTTTAGTAGGCAAATTTTTAGGTCGAGCTTTGTTGGGGGGTGAGTGGACGGTTTTTCCTTTTTTGAGGGCCTTTTAATGGCGAGTTGTTCTCTAGTGTCTTGACTGTTACGGTCAAGGACAGAGTCCACCGCTTTTTTGACCAGGTTAATGCGCGCAAGTTTACTAAAGTCTGATGTGAGCTTGTCAAAAGGGAGCATCCCCATGGTTGCCTGTGCGGAGGAAACTTACGTTTAGTGCAGAATTGAGCAGCGGTTTTCGCCCTGAACGCCGCGGACGGCGTAGACCGGCTTGCCCCTGAAAGCGCCGGCGCTGAAAGCGCCTGACGTGTCTAGATGTAGGCGGCAAGGGCACCTGGGAACAGTAGTTCCAAAAAGAAATGCAGCAAAGTTGCAAAGTAAACAAAATACGAGTGCTTGCTCGTTGCGCTTATTATATAAGGAAAACTCTTAAACAAACAAAGCAGTTACAAGTCTTTCTGAATTGACAAAGAAATCAAAATATAATGCAGTCAAAACACTTTACCCAAATGACAAAGTATTCTAGGAACGTGCGTTATAACGTTTTTTTACCAGGGGGGTTACTGTAACCTTTTTGATGGCATCAGGTACTTTCTGATCTCTGAAGGAGGCATTTATGATCTTTGTCAAGGTGGGGGCGAATATGTCAATGTTATCCAGTATTATTTTGGGAGGGATGATGTTCTCTGCACAAGTCGTAGGTTTCATTGTTGTCAATACCTTAATCATGTCACTACTGTTGATCTCTGTGAATTTAAAGGTTTCAATACCTGGTGTTGAAATCTAGACTGGCAGGGTCTCTATAATTTGTTTCTTAGACAAAGAGTTAATTATTGAATCCCTGGCTTTGGCAATTTTATTGAAGAAGGCGATCTGAGTAGTGTTGCATTCTTCTTGTGAAGGTAAGAAAGGAGGGGTGATAGCTTTTGGTTTTTCTATAGATTTGAGAATATTGAACAATTTGCTTGTGGAGTTGGCTGCTGTGGAAATCTGTTCATTATAGAAGTTTTTTTTAGCTATGATTATCATGTGTTTGTATTTTGTTTCACTTTCTTTCCAAAGGGCTTTATTGGCTGACGAGAGGTCTTTAAGCCAGGCATTTTCTCTGTTTCGTTTATCTCTTTTTTGTTCTGCTAGTTCTTTGGAGAACCATTGTTGGTTCTTTTGGATAGATCTGGTTGACTTGGTTTGGAGGGGAGCTACTTGGTCTATAAGTTTATCGAGGTGACTAAGTAAATTTACTAGCATGGTTTCACGTGTCATTCTCAGCTTGCTTTTTTTCAACCTCAGCCAAGCAGTGTATGAGATGGTTCCTGTCAATGTTTTTGTAATTCCGATAGGTCGAGAGAATGGGGCTGTTGGGGATTTTAGGTTTAGGAAGGGGTAAGCTGATGTGAAAGGATATGCTGTAGTGGTCGGACCATATGCATGCTTCCGTCTTGAACTCTCTTGTTTCTAGATTGTTAGAGATGACCCAGTCAAGAAGGTGGCCGTTGTTCATTGTGGGCTCTTGATTATTGATCTCAAAGTCAATGTTGTTTAGGGATTTTTGTAATTTTCTAGCTTCTTTGTCTTTGGGATCATCGTACCAGCGATTGAAATCTCCCATCACTAGAGTGGCTGTATTGGGTCCTTTAAGCATGTTAAGTTGGTGAGTTATTTCATCATTAAAGTCTGGCATGGACGTGGGAGGCCTGTAGAGTACTATCAAGTTTAGGCTACTATTGGCCGTGGGAGTGTGTTTAAGGTGAAGTGTTTCACAGCCTGTGCAAGTTATGCTGTTTGGGAACATGTGGATGTAGTCTCTAGCAATGACTGCAACCCCTCCCCCCTGTCCTTCTCTATTGGAGTAGAAGATGGAATAGCCTTCTGGTACTGCAGTGTCGCAGGTGAGGCCGATGGGGTCCTTAAGCCAGGTTTCAGTGATGCAGAAGATGTCTATTTGTTCGTCAACAATCTTGTCGTGAACACATTGTGAGTGTTTATTGAGGGAGCGTGTGTTTAGTAGGCAAATTTTTAGGTCGAGCTTTGTTGGGGGGTGAGTGGACGGTTTTTCCTTTTTTGAGGGCCTTTTAATGGCGAGTTGTTCTCTAGTGTCTTGACTGTTACGGTCAAGGACAGAGTCCACCGCTTTTTTGACCAGGTTAATGCGCGCAAGTTTACTAAAGTCTGATGTGAGCTTGTCAAAAGGGAGCATCCCCATGGTTGCCTGTGCGGAGGAAACTTACGTTTAGTGCAGAATTGAGCAGCGGTTTTTGCCCTGAACGCCGCGGACGGCGTAGACCGGCTTGCCCCTGAAAGCGCCGGCGCTGAAAGCGCCTGACGTGTCTAGATGTAGGCGGCAAGGGCACCTGGGAACAGTAGTTCCAAAAAGAAATGCAGCAAAGTTGCAAAGTAAACAAAATACGAGTGCTTGCTCGTTGCGCTTATTATATAAGGAAAACTCTTAAACAAACAAAGCAGTTACAAGTCTTTCTGAATTGACAAAGAAATCAAAATATAATGCAGTCAAAACACTTTACCCAAATGACAAAGTATTCTAGGAACGTGCGTTATAACGTTGCCTGGTAGGGAAATGGAATGGGGAATGGGCTGTGCTTCTGGCCCACCCACAAAAATGCTGTTACCTTTCTAATGGACACCGTGTGTCTTGGGGGTTAATGAAGAGGCCGGCGGGACCGGCGTAGACCGGCTTGCCCCTGAAAGCGCCGGCGCTGAAAGCGCCTGACGTGTCTAGATGTAGGCGGCAAGGGAACCTGGGAACAGTAGTTCCAAAAAGAAATGCAGCAAAGTTGCAAAGTAAACAAAATATGAGTGCTTGCTCGTTGCGCTTATTATATAAGGAAAACTCTTAAACAAACAAAGCAGTTACAAGTCTTTCTGAATTGACAAAGAAATCAAAATATAATGCAGTCAAAACACTTTACCCAAATGACAAAGTATTCTAGGAACGTGCGTTATAACGTTGCCTGGTAGGGAAATGGAATGGGGAATGGGCTGTGCTTCTGGCCCACCCACAAAAATGCTGTTACCTTTCTAATGGACACCGTGTGTCTTGGGGGTTAATGAAGAGGCCGGCGGGACCGGCGTAGACCGGCTTGCCCCTGAAAGCGCCGGCGCTGAAAGCGCCTGACGTGTCTAGATGTAGGCGGCAAGGGCACCTGGGAACAGTAGTTCCAAAAAGAAATGCAGCAAAGTTGCAAAGTAAACAAAATACGAGTGCTTGCTCGTTGCGCTTATTATATAAGGAAAACTCTTAAACAAACAAAGCAGTTACAAGTCTTTCTGAATTGACAAAGAAATCAAAATATAATGCAGTCAAAACACTTTACCCAAATGACAAAGTATTCTAGGAACGTGCGTTATAACGTTGCCTGGTAGGGAAATGGAATGGGGAATGGGCTGTGCTTCTGGCCCACCCACAAAAATGCTGTTACCTTTCTGATTCCACATTCGCGGAAAGTCTACTGGACGCACTTGTACATTCAACTTTTACATGGAAGCTGTTTGGCATGCTTCTAATTCAGTTTTGACAGAGAGTTTATTGGGCCCACAATTAAATTCAACCTTCAGACGGAGCTATTGCACACATTTCTAAATTCGGCTTTTCATAGAGAGGTTGTTGGGCACACTTCTAAATTCAACTTTTCAGAGTGGCTATTGGAGCACTTCTAGATTCACAGAGAGGCTATGGGGAGTACTTTTAAAGCAACTTTCACAGAACACTTTCTAAGTGCAACTTTCACAGAACACTTTTCTAAATGCAAGTTTGACAGAACACTTTTCTAAATGCCACTTTCACAGAGAGGCTATTGGGGACACTTCTAAAAGAAACTTTCACAGAACGTTTTCTGAATGCAACTTTCACAGAACACTTTCCTAAATGCCACTTTTACAGAGAGGCTATTGGGCACACTTCTAAATTCCACTTTCAGGGTGGCTATTGGGAACACTTTTAAAGCAACTTTCACAGAACACTTTCTAAGTGCAACTTTCACAGAACACTTTTCTAAATGCAAATTTGACAGAAGACTTTTCTAAATGCCACTTCCACAGAGAGGCTATTGGGCATACTTCTAAAAGCAACTTTCACAGAACACTTTCTAATGCAACTTTCACAGACACTTTCCTAAATGCCACTTTTACAGAGAGGCTATTGGGCACACTTCTAAATTCCACTTTCAGGGTGGTTATTGGGGACACTTCTAAATGCAACTTTCCTATAGAGGCTATTGGGAACACTTCTAAATGCAACTTTCGCAGAGGGGATATTGGGCACACTTCTAAATGCGACTTTCAGAGTGGCTATTGGGAACACTACTAAATGCAGCTTTCATAGAGAGGCTATTGGGCGCACTTCTAAATTCAAGTTTCCAGAGTGGCTACTGGAACACTTCTAAATGCAACTTTCACAGAGAGGCTATTGGGTGCACTTCTAAATTCACAGAGAGGCTATTGGGAACACTTCTAAATGCAATTTTCACAGAGAGGCTATTTGCCGCACTTCTAAATTCAACTTTCCAGAGTGGCTATTGGGTACACTTGTAAATGCAACTTCACAGAGAGGCTATTGGGCGCACTTCTAAATTCAACTTTCCAGAGTGGCTATTGGGAACACTTCTAAATGCAAGTTTCACAGAGAGGCTATTGGGAGCACTTCTAAATTCATAGCGAGGCTACAGGGAACGCTTCTAAATGCAATTTTCACGGAGAGGCTATTGGGCACACTTTCTAAATTCACTGAGAGGCTATTGGCCGCACTTCTAAATTCATAGTGAGGCTACAGGGAACCCTTCTAAATGCAATTTTCACGGAGAGGCTATTGGGCACACTTTCTAAATTCACTGAGAGGCTATTGGGAATACTTCTAAATTCATATAGGTGCTATTGGGGACACTTCTAAATTCAACTTTCAGAGAGGCTATTGGGAACACTTCGAAATGCAACTTTCACAAAGGGGCTATTGGGCGCACTTCTAAATTCAATTTTCCAGAGTGGCTATTGGAACACTTCTAAATGCAACTTTCACAGAGAGGCTATTGGGCGCACTTCTAAATTCACAGAGAGGCTATTGGGAACACTTCTAAATGCAATTTTCACAGAGAGGCTATTGGGAACACTTATAAATACCACTTTCACGGAGATGATATTGGGAATACTTCTAAATTCATAGAGGTGCTATTGGGGACACTTCTAAATGCGACTTTCAGAGTAGCTATTGGGAACACTTCTAAATGCAGCTTTCATAGAGAGGCTATTGGGCGCACTTCTAAATTCAAGTTTCCAGAGTGGCTAATGGAACACTTCTAAATGCAACTTTCACAGATAGGCTATTGGGCGCACTTCTAAATTCACAGAGAGGCTATTGGGAACACTTCTAAATGTAATTTTCACAGAGAGGCTATTTGGTGCACTTCTAAATTCAACGTTCCAGAGTGGCTATTGGGTACACTTATAAATGCAACTTCACAGAGAGGCTATTGGGCGCACTTCTAAATTCAACTTTCCAGAGTGGCTATTGGGAACACTTCTAAATGCAAGTTTCACAGAGAGGCTATTGGGAGCACTTCTAAATTCCTAGCGAGGCTACAGGGAACGCTTCTAAATGCAATTTCACGGAGAGGCTATTGGGCACACTTTCTAAATTCACTGAGAGGCTACTGGGAACACTTCTAAAATGCAACCTTCACAGATAGGCTATTGGGCACACTTCTAAATTCATAGCGAGGCTACAGGGAACGCTTCTAAATGCAGTTTTCACAGAGAGGCTTTTGGGCACACTTTCTAAATTCACCGAGAGGCTACTGGGAACACTTCTAAAATGCAGCTTTCACAGAGAGGCTATTGGGAATAGATTTAGTGAAGCTTTCACAGAGAGGCTATTGGAAACACTTATAAATACCACTTTCACAGAGATGATATTGGGAATACTTCTAAATTCATAGAGGTGCTATTGGGGACACTTCAAAATTCAACTTTCAGAGAGTCTATTGGGAGCACTTCTAGATTCACAGAGAGGCTACAGGGAACACGTCTAAAATGCAACTTTCACAGACAGGCTACTTGGAATACTTCTAAAATGCAGCTTTCACAGAGAGGCTATTGGGAACACTTTAAAGCAACTTTCACAGAACACTTTTCTAAATGCAACTTTGACAGAACACATTTCTAAATGCCACTTTCACAGAGAGGCTTTTGGGGACACTTCTAAAAGCAATTTTCACAGAACACTTTCTAAATGCAACTTTCACAGAACACTTTCCTAAATGCCACTTTCACAGAGAAGTTATTGGGAGCACTTCTAAAAGCGACTTTCACAGAACACTTTCTAAATGCAACTTTCACAGAGAGGCTATTGGGAACACTTCTAAATGCAACTTTCACAAAGAGGTTAATTGGGCACTCTTCTAAAAGCAACTTTCACAGAACACTTTCCTGAATTCAAATTTCACAGAGGGGCTAATGGGCACACTTCTAAATTCAACTTTCACAGAGAGGCTATTGGGCGCACTGCTAAATTCACAGAGTGGCTATTGGGAACACTTCTAAATGCAATTTTCACAGAGAGGCTATTTGGCGCACTTCTAAATTCAACTTTCCAGAGTGGCTATTGGGAACACTTCTAAAAGCAACTTTTACAGAACACTTTCTAAATGCAACTTTCACAGAACACTATGTCAAAGGTTTACCTCTGGGCACACACTGCGAACAATCAGAGGAGTGATTCCTCAATCGAACAGTCCTTTTCAGTATTTACATATCGACTATGTCGATCTGCTGCAAGTATGTAGTGAATATATGTTTATGATAGTGGTGGTGTGCTCCTTTTTGAGATGGATTGAAGCTGCTTCATGTACACACCCTGATGCCACTTGCACTGCAAAGTTCTTAGTCCAAGAAGTCCTTCCTAGATGGGGAGTATGTGAGGTTCTGAGATTCGACAATGGGCCCCGTTTTGCTAATTAAGCATTTGAACAGAATAGCCTATTGCACAGTATAAAAGACAAGTTTTTTTCTGCTTATCACCTGCAAGCGAACGGTGTAGGTGAGAGACTCAATGATCTTCTCAAGGAAAGAATTGCTAAACTCAAATTGACATTGAAGAAGGGATGGCTATATTGTCTGCACCTTGCATTATATGCATTAAGAAATCTGCCTGGGTGGGACCACCACCTCACACTGCATGGTTTAGTGACAGGAAGGTGAATGAGAATGCCCTGTCCCCTCCTTTAAGGAGAAGAAGTGATGCCCAGTCAACTGCAGAATTGTTAGGAAATGAGCTACGTGTGTATTTGACATGTATGACCCAAGGCATAAATTAGTTTTGCAAAATTGATTAGCTGAATTTGCTAAGGAAAAAATAATTCATTAGCAATCCAACCTAAATGATCAGCAATTTTTATATCTTTATTTTTAAAGGGATGATCAGTTAATTGCAACATGGCAATTGCCTAAATAAGGCGCAGTTGCAGCTAACAAAAAATGTTTTACAGAGGTTA
Source organism: Ambystoma mexicanum (assembly GCF_040938575.1). NCBI lineage: Eukaryota > Metazoa > Chordata > Amphibia > Caudata > Ambystomatidae > Ambystoma > Ambystoma mexicanum. The sequence continues at coordinate 825,120,280 of NC_090933.1, forward strand.
TCTCTGGGCCTTTTTAACCGTGCAGCGCAGGCACAATTCATATATCACATGGATATTCAGACAGCATTTAGAAGGCCTCATGCCTGCAGGATGTTATCCGTGTGGGACGTCTAGCAAATGGCTGGGATTAATGTATCTCTAGCCAATCATCGGGCAGGAGAAATATTATTCCCAGACACCACATTGCACACAACCCTGCACTGAGAATACAGCCTGCAAGTATATGCCTTCTAAATGTTCCTTGAAGCGTCGGACGCCAGTAAATCACTGCAGTCCACAAGAGGTCTCAGGGCTTTTCAACCTTTTCAGTTGAAAGGAGCCCAAGTCTGGGAGAGTCCACCAACAACTGTCCCCATGTTGGCAGTCAGGAATCTTATGACATTGCAAAATATTTCTTATATTCCATACTTTAAATGCGTACTTTGCAGTGCACACATTACACACATAAACTGCATTTGCTGGAGTCCTTAAGGCCGTCACCTTCCTTGGCTTCCTCTGTATGTAGAAGGGTTATCACATTGTTGCCTTGTAAGCCAGCTGGCTTCAGAATAGACCCTTGCTGCTAAAGATGCATTAATAGCTTTTGAGTGGAAGTTTAGTGTTTCAGTTCCCCGTTGTTTGGCAGTATTGTAATAATCTGTGGTATTAACCTGATTCCTCTGTTCACAAGGTGTATTTCTTTGTCTTCATTAGAATTTATGTTTGGTTGTATTATTTCATTTGTATTTATGTGTTCTAATTTACTTAAGTGAAAAAGTTGCTTGTAAACTGTAAAACACTTAAAAAAAGAATGTTTGCACCCCACGGGTGCCTCAGACTTTGTCTCTGCTCCAGGCTAAGGGGCCGCCAAACATCAGATTGAAATGGGCCTGCACGAGCCATGTCAAATCTTCAGCCAGCCCTGCTGCAGTCTGGCACTTTAAAGACATCTAGAACGACTCATGACTTTAGATTGTGTTTTCAGTGCCAAGATGACCATTAGCAAATGGCTGGAATACCTTCTACCAATCATCAGGCAGGAGAAATATTATTTCCAGGCACTTGATAACACATAACCGCTTGATAATACAACATGCAGGCAGATCTGCCTAACATCACCCAATTCTGTGGCTTATTTTTAAGTGGTTGTCCCCTTTTTCAATATAGGGAAAGGCAAAGACCGAGTTTACAGTAATTATAAAAGCTGGGTTGCAGAAATCACAGGGTTTTTTATTTTCAAAATTAGGCAGGTCTGCCTGCAGGCAGATGATCATGTAAATGTTGCTTGAACCACAATGTGCAGACAAATCACTGTACTCCCACTTTTCAAAGAACATTAAGAAGGCTATGCCTTCAGGCAGAGGGTCACTTGTCACTCCCTTGCCCCCTGCGTGTTCTCTTTGAACAACAGGGGCAGGAGTGTCATTTTGCAACCATAAAGAATCCAGATTGATTTGCATGCTATTCTGAATCACTCAGGCTGGCCTCCTCTCCTATTGGCTTTGGCTTAGTGAAGTGTTTATAGGCATCTTGAAAAAATAGCAAGTGCTTCTCACTTCAAAGGGGGCACGACTGCCTTATTGTGGTCAGCCTTGATTGGGAGTAGGTGGTGGACAGGCCAAACTGTTTGATGCCGAGCTGTCAGGGAAGTAGGAATAAGAAAAGCAGAATACTGCAAAGCCAGCCCAGCAGTTTAGGCAACTGCTGCTGAGTTGTTGTAGGTTTAGACCTGCCTATAAATGCTGCAAATGGGTTTAAAAAGGTGGGTGGATCTGGCCCCCTCACTTCACAGTATGGGAATTTCTGCCCCCCATCGCGAAATTTGGTTCTGCCCCTGTAACGAGAATCGAAACTTGGCACCCATAGCTACAGGCAGTGGTGTACCGAGCGGGGGGGGCATGGGAGGGCAAGCTGCCCCTTCACAGGCTCTTTTGAGAGCCTGACCGGGAATTCTGTCACTGGGACACCTCTCCCATTCGGCACCTCAATGAGGGTGCCCAACTGGAAAGGTGTCCCGCTGGGAGAACTGACTATAGAGTTGCTCCATAACTAACAACAGTGCAATTTAGGTATTTTGCACCACAAAGTTATTTGCCACTTGGCTTACTTATGGTAACTTCCATGGGGCCTCCAAGTATCAAAGACTGATGATGCTCCTTGCAATGCCCTTTTCTGAGAAATCATTTCTGTTGCTGCAAGCCATCTGTAAACTAGGAGGTTTGTATGTATTTTGCCCCAGAGCGCCTGGACAGAGCTCTAATGGATGAGTTTCCTCCATCTGTAATGATTCTGCAGTTGTATTTATATTTGTTGTGTTAAAATGCAATCTACCACTAATGTTACCAACCAAAAAAGTAGATTTGGGCAGGGGTGGGTGGAAGTGGGCGCAAATGAGACCATATGGAATTGCGTGCACTGCATGTGTGGGGAATGTAGCAGGATGTTCTTCATTGCTTGGCCCCTTCCCCCCACTCTTGCAATGCTGGACACTTCCCTGCGTACAGGCAGTGTTATCAGTGCTGTGGCAGTGTGAGCCTCGCACTAATAAAACAGCTCAAGGCTTTCTAAATGTTTTTTGAAACGTGGGACGGCAGCAACTGACTGTAGTACCATGCTCCAAGAACATAGAGAAAGCAATATGCCTGCAGGCTGTTTTATCAGTGCAGGGTCTGTGTGAGCCCCGCACTGATAAAACAGCCTGATAAGACATTCTAAAATGTTCTTTGAAGTGCGGGACGGCAGCAAATCACTGGAGTCCCAGCTTCAAAGAACATGAAGAGGACCATGTGCCTGCAGGCAGTTTTATCATTGCACAACTTTTAGAGTACCCTGCACTGATCACAAGCCTGCAGGCATACCCACAGCATCCACAATGGCTGGGCAGCCGAGCTGTGACTCGTACAGCCCTTTCCGTGCTCTTCCCTCTGCACATAGGCTCCTCTACACATGACTTTCTGAGACGGCAGACTCTCCCTCGCTGCCTTGCATATGCACGCTACACTACAAGCACAGGCCAGGCTAAACCTGTAACCCTCATTCTATAATTATGTCCCACTTTGTGTGACATGATTATTGAAGTAAAAAGCAAATCGGGAGAATTGTATCGCAAACTGTGATGTGATACCGCCTATTTTTTGCCTTGATGACCGCTAGTATCCCTGTGATTTCAGATCAACTCAAGCATAGGGGGTGTCAGTCTCAGTACACAGATGAAGACCATTCAACAACCAGACCTAAAAACTAGCTGTACCTAAATTGTTTGTTGGAGATTCCATTTTAATACACAACTTCACAAGGAAGTGGCATGAGCCCCGTTTTAGTGGATCATTTATAGTGGAGAATGTTACTGCATCTGCAGTAAATGTTCAAGAAAGGCATGCCTGGATTCATTTGGGTGACGTGAAACCATATGCTGGTGAGACCGGAACACCCCCACCCGATTCGGAAGCAAGACAATAAGAAGCATTTCAGCATGTGCAGACTCGATCGATGACGAGAAAGAAGAAAGCTAAGATTGCTGATTAAATAAATGCAAGCGTGCATTTGGACTGTGGCTTATCCCCGAAACTCTTTAATAGATTTTTTAGCAGGAGTGCAAAACATAACTGTTCTCAATCCACAGGGAGTGTGTCAATTTGGATTTTAAACGGTGCTGGTGTGCAAAAAATGCCAGTTCTCGATTTTATTGTCCTTTCTAAATTCACATGCGATTAATTTCTAGTCACTAAACACCTACAGGCTAAGCTTAACGATGCACACAGAGGAACACAAGTATGCAAGTCGAGCAAATGGACTACAAATGGCGAGCGCTGAATGTCACCCCCCACAGTTATTAAAAACCCAATCCCCAAACTGTAATTGTGCAAAATCCCATTTGTCAAATACGCACCCACAGAAATAAACAAACCAAATGTGCAGAAAAACACATAACTCACTCAATGAACACGAAACACAGATGGAACAATGTACTTCTTTGATAAACACAAAGAAAATGATCGAAAATACAGAACAACTTTGACAAAAAACTTGAAACAAAAACGGTATGAAACAGTGAATTCGACCATGTCCATTACCACCCTCAACCACTGCCCGCTAACGCAACCATGCTTCTTCATTGAGCACCCATGCAGCATCACGATGTGGTACAAATAGACCTGTTGCTGCAGCTTGTTGAAGCATGTAGACATTGTTGGCACCAGTCAGTCAGTGCACTGACTTTGCACTGGTGCAGTCTCTTTGCACTGCAAAAATACACTTTGCACCGCTCTGTGAATCAGAGTGTGTTTGTTGGCACTGCAACGTCACTTTGCGCTGCACCTAAAATTCCATTAATCAGGCCCTTAATGTCCCAATCAAACTCACCCCTCGTATCCTGGTGACATATTGCCAGTTCATCTGTGCCATGCTTGTCAACTCTCCAGTGCTACTTAGCAATGCGTTGTTAGGAGTCATTGCTTCTTGCTGGGCCACAAGCCAGAGTGATGTGAGGCAAGTAGCTTTGGGCTCTGAATCTGTGCGATTTAGACAGGAAAAGTTGTAAAGGCCTTGAATAATGGCAAAAGGAATGTCAAGCTTCAAACATGGAACTCATCAGCTAGAGGCAGTTGCACTAGATCAGCTCTCTCAGAGCATTTACTTTCCCTGTAAGATGTGTGCCTAAGGCAGCATGTAAGGTGAAGGGTGGAATGGCTGCTACTGAGGACATGTTCTGCAGTACCAGCAGATGTCAATGTGTTAAGTGAATGTGTAGCTACATGTACCTTGATGATCGAAGTGCACAGTGCAATGACATGTTAAGTCATAGACAATAGACATTAAAGGATATCTTTGGATCAGCGATGCATGATATCCATGAAAATATCTGTCTTACTTTACCCTCATCAACAACTTCCTCTCCACACACCACTCCTATATGGCTCTGTTTTGTTGTAATGGTGCGCTGTTCCACAAAATTGCATTTGTTTGACATGCAACCTAATAAAGGTGATGTGCAATGTGTCCTTACTCTGTTCCTCAGTATCACCAAGTGCCACCCCATTGATGTGTTCTTTGGCGAGTCCACTGCAGACACTATCTTCTCATTCGGTGCATTTCTTCAAAGTCTGTATACCAGCACAAGTTACAGACATGTGTCACATTATCATCAGATGATTAATATACAGTTGCCACTGGCTGTACTTTAGTTGGTTTCATGTCAAATATCCTAACAGCAGTGTTTCTCTCATGCTCATTGTGTCTTCGTTTCATTCTCTTTGGCCAGAGTCTTCCACACACAATGGCTACATTCCTTCTGCTACTTGATCCAACATTTCTTCTCTTCAAAGGGTGGGTGCCCCTTTCAACTCCCCGACTAGCTAACTGCTGTTTCTATGCCCTTCCCACCCCTGCTCTCTCTGGTCACAAAGTGCAGTTCCTTTGTGCAACCTTGCATACCTCTTTGGAGGGGGTTCTCCTTTCCAACTCTGCTTAGTCTAAATCCCCTTCTTTCCTCTCCATCCCCTTTCTCGCCATAGCACCCACAGGTTGGCGCCTACTTTTTCACGTACATCCAGATCCTAATTCTGATACCAAACTGCCCTCAGGCTCCTCACAGTCTTACTTGGTCCTTGCTGGTGCCATACATGGGACTGTAGGCCACTACAGTGTCACCATGTGAAATTCACCACCAATGCATATTCCCCGTCTTGATCTGACTGTTATGGGTTAAGTGTTATGATGAAAACATGTCCTCCTTGAGTTGAGCAATACTTCTAGAGGCCTGGTGCTGTGCAGAAGTGACTTTTAATGTATTCACAGGTTATCTTCTGATAGGTGCAGTTGCTTTGCCCATAATGGTCCAGTTATGTCAAGTGTGCCTGTATGTATTTTACCATAATGACGATTTCAATTTTGCTGAGGTCCCTTCTCTGAGCTTGCCCCCCATCACTATTGTATCTTGGAATGTTTTTGTGGCTTGCAGCTGTTGGTACTGTCATCTGTGTTAAATGTGTGAATGTGTTGTCTGTTGCTCCTGTTGGTGGGTTTGGAAGTCGTGTTAACCTCCATCGATGTTGTGGCCGTAGTGCAAATCCACTGCTCTTCTTCCTCAGAGATGCTTTTACAAGGCTCACTGTATTTGATAAGGCTTGTATGTGTGTTTCCATTTCTGCATGGTAATTCTGTCCTTTAATGTCAATTCTGCCTCATTTTGCATGTTCTGTACATGATGGGTGATTGCAATTGTTTTCAGGTATTGCCTGATTTTCTCATCACAATAAAAATATCAGTGTGGTTCCAACGCAATCAGTTAATCAATCAGGTTTGTTGGATGAACCTCAAAAGCATTCAATTGTGGTCATGCACACAGGTGTTTTCTCCTGTGAAGACCCTATAGCTAATTGTCAGCTATTGGTGCTGTGATTGAGTTGCTGGGTGTCATATGTAGGTTATTTTGCATAAATTTGGGGTTTGGCTGTATTTTCTTACCAGCAAAATATGAGCCGTAGTTTGTGGTAAACTATCCTTGCATTTAGATTGGGTTTGGCCTCATATCATTCTAGTGAACATACCTTGTTATATTATATTGGATAATCTAGTAATATATATATTACTTGCAGTATTTTGTGGTGGTATGTTGTTTGCAGTATTTAGTGGTGAGCATAGTTTCCCTCCCTACATTATAACCCCATCATAAATAAAACCTTCCTTTCTATTAGAATACCTCCAAGTGATCTATAGCGAGCCTTGGACCTATGCATACAATGAATCCAGCACTTTTATATAGAGCGCCACCTGCAGTTTTGTGGCCGGTATCACTGGCTTATCTACACCAGCGATCTATGCTCCCGTAGCCATTACTGGCTCATAGACCTACAGTAATCTATATGTTCTATTAGATTCCCTCCAGACAACATGCAAGGAGGACACACACACACACACACCTATCATATCACTGCTTATTTTGGTTGTTATTCTATCTGCATGGGCCAATTAACAAATGTACGACCAAAGAGAATGAATCTCCCCTGTGTCTTCATATAAAGTCCCAAATGCAAAAATGACACTAAACAATTCGTTTTTATATTCTGATCATATTATGTGCAGATACAATTCACAATTCAGTGCTTACCATGAACATTTCACCATCATCTGTGATATAAGAAAAAGAAACAGAACAAGCAAGCCTTTTAATAACATGGGTTACTTTTTAACATTATAAACATGACAAAGTAAAATGCAGGGGATTTCGTTTGCTATCCTGCCTACACGACATTCTAATTCAGTCATCCATACGACCGTACACAGTGACCTCACTTAACTTATCTGCTTACCAGAAGTATTTGTTTGAAGCTCCCCCACACGACCTTGCTTTGCTCGCCTCAGAAATACAGGCCCAGTCAGTGAACTGCTCCTTTAATCTTGGGTGCTTGGAATGCGCGGCAGGGAATTCTCAAGACAGCACTCAGTGAGACCAGGCACTTCTGTCTTCAGAACCCAGTCAACCCGAACTAACTTTCTTTTTCCTCATTTGTCATCAAGAGAACTCTCCTGCAGCCCCTTTTTACGTAGTTTCATCTGCCGACACTTTCCTCCAATCATAATAAAAAGGATTTTTTCAACAGCACTCTTTACTTTTCTAACAAAGGAATCCTTGCTCACCGAGCAACTGTATCAATTATTATTTCCTGCTATGCATGCTTTCTGCTTTCTGCAAACTGAACACAGAAGAGAGAAAAAAAAATGCCAGTGCACTTTTGAAAAACAAATTATCTTTTCAACTCATTTTGCACATGAAACTGCATTATAGTGTTAAGGACGTTAGAGTTAGTGCTTTAGTAAATGTTAATTAAAGTTAGTCAGTTATATATAAATAATGTAGTCTTCTATGTATGACGTATTCAGGAGAAGAAAAAAAAATGGTGCACTTTACTCTCTGCAGTTTCACATTGAGCTTTTGCTGCGTTATGAATCATGTACCTTGCATGCCACCAGCAACATATTCACATGTTATACTGGCAACATAAAAATGACTATATGTGTGTGCCACATTACTGCTGGCAACAACAACAACAAAACAAATGCCATCACATTTATTGAAGCGCTATATATTATAAAGCGCTATATATATTACTACAGTCTATACTGAATCATTTAAATAGTGGCTTGAAACGGATGGCATGGATGATATATTTATGTCCAATCCTCAGCCAGAAATACTAGGTTTAAAGATACCATGCTTTTACAACGTCGAAGAGCACGTCGAGTGAAAGGGAAAGAAAGTGCTAACCCAGTTAAAGCGGTGATCGCATGGAACAAGTTACCTATGGATTTACGATGTGAAAAAAATCTACTTATTTTAACAAAAGCTATGAAAACCATTCTTTTCTTTAAACTGAATCTTCTAAGTTCCCTTGCTGGACCACATTGTTGCACAATTCCTATAACTGTTTTATCCGTGCCGTGACGTGAAGTCTACAGGCTTTGGCGTGTTACAATTTAATTAATAAATAAATATTGTGTGCCAGGTGATTCCCAATGGCTTTTTAGGCTTGCTCCTTTGGGATAGTTGCAAATGTGGCATTTATTTTATACTTTTAGGTGGCACACCATAGTGTTTATTGGTGTTCTCTGTGTGCATTGGTGGAGGTGGGCAGATCGCATTGCTGTATTGTGAATGGGTACCAACTGCGAAGGCAGTCTCTTGTGCTGGTGTCACAAGTACAGGACTTTAGAAGATGATGGGCCTCATCACGACCCTGGCGGTAAGTTACCGCCAGGGCCGTGACTTTACCGCCATGGCGCTAACTACGTTTACACCATGGCGGTAAGGGGATTTACCGCCCCATTCCGACCTTGGCGGGGCGGTAAATCCCCAATCCCCATTTACCCTTCCCCATTCCCATTTTTGCCCCATAGGGCATAATGGGAGTGGGGAAGGCGTTAATTACGCCACCGTAAATTACGGTGGCGTAATTAACACCAAGTTCCCTTACCGCCATGGTTTTTTACACCCGCTAAAAGCAGGTGTAAAAACCGCCATGGCGGAAAGGGAACTCGTAATTGGCGGAAAGGGGTTGGCGCAGCTAACGCTGCCGCAAACCCCTTTCCGCCAGGGTCGTAATGAGGCCCGATGTGTATTGGCTGACCCCTGATGAACATAATCAGCATCCAAATGAGCTTGTGTATGGATTATCATTTAATCGAAGTGTGTCCAGAAAGGGTGGCACACATCTATTGCAAACAAAGTCATCTGTGGGTATATGGCTATTTTATTCTACTGCAGGGCCCCCCTGCAGTGTGTGGGACTGTGCTGTGCCATTGCTGCAAGCCGTGGCCTGGTCATGCAGGGATAAAGAGACACGTCACACCAGTATCGCACTCAGCCCCAAACAGACGGGTTTCCAGCTTTCCGTTTTTTTTAATGACATGTCACATCCCACCGTACGTGGTCACGTGACACCTACATAACATTCCTTATTTTTTCCAAATAACAAAACTTGTGATAACTATAAAACTATCTGCGTTATTCTTCTATATTCTAGTCCCAACAAAACAGAGTCCACATTAGCAAAAATAGTCTCTCGGCTTACCCGGACCCCATGGGGCCACCCTCATGTCATATCCACTAGAGCGCTGGTGAGGCATGTGCTCTGCAGTCTCTTCTACTTCCTGCTCACCCTCTGGGCTGGGGGGCGTCTCCTCATCATCTGACTGGCCCACAAGGCCGTGGCCTCGCTCATCTTCACTCTCATGATGGACCCTTGAGGTTGGTGGTGCACCATCGCTCACCCTTGTGGCTCGTTCTGTCCACAGGTCCTTTGGGACTCACTTGAACCACAACACATTCCTCGTGATGTCTCCTGTCCCTGGCTAGCTGTTACCATAGTTCCTTCTCTCCAGACCGCTCTCCAGGGTTTAAGGTCATAGCGGGTCAATAGTTTTGACTTAGTTGCATTTTCGCAAAACCAAAATATGGTCCCCCACTTTGTGATTTGATTCCTTTGCCTGTCACTATGTGCTCATGTGTTCTTTGGCTAACACTCGCTTAGCATGAGTGAGTTCCGTGTCCAGTTCCATCACCGGCCTACTGTGGTGGTGCGGTATTGATGAATTTAATATTGTCCCGTACAACAGCTCTGCTGGGGGTACGTCCGTTGAGCTGTATGAGGTCACTTGGCAGTTCTGCAGAAACCGATATAAATCAACTTTCCACTGGCTGTTCTGAGCTTTTGATATCCATCACACCTTCTTTATGGTTCTCATGAAATGTTCCATGTCTGCATTGGCTTGTGGCCACCTCAGAATGATGTGGTGGTGGCGGATTTGCAGGTCGTTCATGTAATTCATCAGTTCCTTCCCTTCGAAAGGCAGCCCATTTTCACTCCTAATGTAATTTGGTAGACCATGTGTGAAGAACATCTTTCCAGAACTGGGATTACTGTTTTTGCTGCAGTGGACGATATTATTTCCACTTCGGGGTATTGTGTGGAATCATCTTTGGCCATCAACAGGTAAGTTTGTTCCTGTACTGTGCAGAAATGTATGCTGATTGCTTCCCACCATGATGTGCCTCTTTTCGCGGACAGTGTTGGGTCCGGTCTCGGGGGTGCCCCTAGACACTTGGCATGGGTGGCAGGAGGCATTGGTACTTTCTACCTTCTCTTCAATTTTGGGGAACCACACCCTGTGTCCTATTCTGGCCTTTGTTCTGACTATCCCCTGGTGACCTTTGTGTGCCAGCATGACAATACGTTCCTGTAGGCTGGTGGGGATGAGGATGAGTGTGCCTCTTAGGATCAGCCCCTCACTTGTGACTGACAGTTCTTGACGCACTGGGAATATCCCTGTGAGGAAATCCCTGACTGAAGGCTTGCAATTGTCGACATTCACTCTCCTGCCATTATTGCGTTTTTTACAATGTCACTGCAGTGGTCGTCTTGAGTTGCCTTCAGGATGTTGTCAATGTTGAAGGCCTTGAGTTTCATCGTGCTGACAATTTGGCAAATCTGTTCCTCCATCTCCCTTGATTCCTTTACCTCATGTGGAGTTGCTACTCTTGGGTGTCTGGACAGGAAGTTCGCCGGGTTGTCTTCCCCCTCTTGATACATCAATTCGAAGTCATATTGTTGGAGTTGCAGCAACCATTTCCCGATTCTGGCAGGCGGGTGCAGGGAAGACCCTGTAAATATGGTCAGTTGAGTGTTGTGATAAGTGTACACCTTGAACTTTCACCCATATAGGTACAGGTGGAAATGTCTGCAACCCCATAGGACTGCAATGGCCTCCTTCTGTATGTGTGAGTATGCTGTTCCGTTGGTGTCAGAGCTCATGATGCATATGTGATTGGCCTGATCCCTCCATTGTGCGACGGCTGGAGCTATAGTTCTGTGGCTTTAGTTCTGCTTGTAACATGGCATCATAGTATGCCATGAGGTATCTGCCAACAGTGAGGTCTTGACTTGTTCAAAGGCATCTTGACAGCGGGTGTTCCAGTCCCACTTGTTGTTAGACTTGGTCAGTTCCCTAAATGGTCCCAAAATTGTTGCCAGATTCGGGATAACCCTACCGCAGTGCATTGCCATGCCTAGGAAGCTGCCATGCCTAGGAAGCTGCACACCTCCGTCGGTGTGGTGGGAGGAGAAACTCCTTTGATATCCGCCACCTTGAGAGGGTCAGCGGACACACCATTGCTGTTGAATATGTATACAAAAAAGTATTTTTTTACTTCAGGAATTCACACTTTTCTCTGTGGATGGTGAGTCCATCTTTTTCCAGTCTGTTGAGTACCATTTTGAGTACTCCTGGGCAAAAAAGAGGTCGGGCAATCAAGGACAACAATTTAAATTGATACAGCGAACCCTGCCCAATGATAGAAGAGCCATTGTTTGGACCTCTGGCCCTTTTTAATTCGGGCCTTGTTATATTTTGGAATACCAGGGGATTTAGATTGTTCACCACACATCCAATGGGCTATGCTACGCTTTCCATAACTGACATATTTATGCTACAAGAAACCTCTCTGTCGTCGACCTTTTTAATGGATGGTTATCATATATTTATGCAACCAGCTACCAGAGCTTGGATGGGGAGACTGAGTGGAAGGAGGGGGTCTTTGAATTGGGTAGGCTCAGTTGCGGCTGCTTTGGGTTCACGGCCCTATCCCCGGAGCACTCGTGCCGGAATACCTCTAGGAATTGTGACCCCCCCTTAAGACAGAATGAGACCAGAGTTGAACGAGACTCCATTTTGTAAGCTACCGACTCCAGTTTGTAATGGCAAGACAGTTGTGAAATAAAAATGCAGGCCTGCAGTTCTTCCAGCCAGGCGCACACAGCGAGCAAGCTACTCCCCACACCTCCTCCCCCTTTGCCGCCTCTGCAGTTGTTCGGTTCTCATTAGAGACTAGCCGCGAGAATGCAACAAACTTTACACTGTATCTTCTATCTTCCATCTCACTTCATTGACCCTGATACGGCCCTGAGCAGGGGCCAGCGCAGAAATCATCCGTCTCTATAAACCTGCCACCACACCCAACAGACCCTGGCCATAAAGAAAGCCATCCCCATATTCCTTAAAACAGGGTCAACAGTTAGAAGCGACCCTCAAGTCTGGTTTTTTGTTCATGTCTCAATGAGGAGAGAGCCAAAGGTCCTTTTTTACATGCAAAATAATGCAAGGATAATAGTGGGACAATAAGCATATTATCACATGGTATAATATATGTGTAATCAAAATTTCTCACGTTAAAGCTCAGTTAAAAAAGTGTGATGTATATTAACGTATGGTATGACGTTGCTAATAGAAATAGATTGCAATAACGAAATGCAGAACCAGCATAACACTGTACACGCCAGCACTAAGCTACCTCATTTCTTTTTAGTTCCAATGTAAATATATGTACGATATTGTGTAAACGTAATACAGCAGCCAATCACTCTGACCAGAATGCAATATGTGTTAAGGCCTTATGTGCAGACCCCGAGCCATGAATTGTTTTAATGTAGTATGGACACTAACTCAAGTACACATCTAGTTTCCTAATGAGTTTTGTTACTATGAGAATATTTAGCCAGCTAGCAAATATAGCATATTCTAAACAAGTATAACCTGAATGTAATGTAGTAGGCCACGTGTAAAAGCCTGTATGTAAAACTATCTCTGAAAGTCCTGTTTCTTTGTGCAACGTGGAACTATACCGCAAAGGTGTTTCGATTTTCCTCCACCCCTCATAGTGTCAAAGCAGATTAGCAGATATTTAATGATGTTTGAATAACCAAGAACTAACCCCCCAGAATGAGAATTATGACCGAGATGATATGTGCCTCCTGTGACCTATTCTTTAATGTGTGATTCCAGTCCCAGATTTAGAGCCCTCTTTGTTGTTTATCAGATGGACATTCCAGACCACACAGTGACCTCGAAAGTCTCACCTCTTCAGCCAGTATATCTTAAATTGTATCAACACCCAGTTAAGTCTGCCTCTCAACAGGTCAAGCGATGCATTTAATGACTGTATTTTAACCTATGCCCAATAATAAATTAACCTACACTTGAAACACATTTTCCTTAGTGTCTAAGCCCACAGGACTCTGAGCTCACTGGACAAGCAGATTATGGTAGTGAATTAATGGGAATGTGTGGCCACAGGGCAAATGTCAAATGGTTATTTAATATGTAACAGCACAACAAGTTGCCGATTCCACATGCCAATTCGATGAGCCCAGATGACCGATTGACCCGAGAAACACCATCACAACACCACATGTTCCTGAGCCAACCACAGCCCTCTGACCCTATGGCACCTATAGGTGTTCGCCCCTAGTGACCAATCCCAACTGATCATGTGCCCCTTAGGCCTTCCCTCTGTTCAATGACGATATTGCTGTTTAAAAGCAATTTTCTGCAGAGCGCTCTCGGCTTGAGCACTGTAGATTCTACTTGCCCTATTTAGATAAAGCCTTTTCTTAACACCCAGCACTTGGTCTTAATCTCATTCCCTCCAGGGATGTGTCTTAATTGACTCTATTGAGTGAAATTACTGTATTTTTGGGGGTCTCTCACTTTCATTGGTGACCCCGACGTGATAGTGTTCTTTTCGTCCTTCTGGCATGAGACGCCCCCCTGTTATGACACGCAGTGCGCTCTCTCAAGAGCTACCCACCAATGGCAACCGGTACACCTAGACGTGCGCACGCAATAGGGCGAAAGGGTACGGGATCCCTCTTTACAAAACCCACCGTACCACTCGCCGGAGCCGGGCGTGGTCTTTGAGTGAGGAGCAGCGCACTGACCGATCGGGTCCAGAGGGTCTCGGATCAAGACGAACACATGACTATCAAGTGCGGGTGATATTGAAACAAGGGTGGTTGTCAGATTAGAAGGCCTTGGGACAAACAGCATACTTTGGGTTGGATAGGTGCAGAGACTCGTAGCAAGAGGGTAGCCTGGGGGGGGGTCTGGGTCTTTTCCTATATTCCATTCTACTCTCGTTCTATTGAATATGGCCATTAGGACGGTGACAGAGAATATGGTGAAAGAGGTTAAAGGGATCATATCTCCGTTGGGGGGTGGAAGGCGGTGCTGCATAGTGCTATCTCGAATAGTACAGGATATATGGATATGGGAAACTGAGGTAAAAGAAGATACCGTAGGGGTTTCAAGGAAGGCCCTGGGTAGTATTTAGACATGCTTTTTTCCAAACTTTGTCTTATCTCTCCCTTTCTCCATCCTGGGTGAATCTAAGTAAGTAAAGAAAGAGCATTATTTAAGGGGAGAGTACAATAAAAAAAAATAAAGAGATCAGGTGGGGGTAAAAGGGGCACTAGGGAAGGCGAAGCAGAATTTATGTTGTCTATGTTTTACGTTGTATGTGAAATTTGTTAAGTGTTGGTATCTTTGTGTAAGCACTGTCTTTTGTTGATGAACATTAATGAAATTGGTCTGACATTGTGAAGAAGGAAATTGTGTTCAAATGATGTGGTTTAGAATGAATGAAACGTTTGTAAACCGTCCATTTCTTTGAAGAAGGTTGCATAACATACTGAATTGGTCATACAAGAAGTGTAGGAGTCTAGACAAGATTGTCAGTTCAGCAACACGTGCAGTCAGTACAATGGGCGTAGAGACGCCCCTAGCTCATATTTGTAAGACTCTGTCAGGTTACGTGGAGAAAATCAATAAGTATCATGACCAGTGGGTCAAGGAATTGAAGGGAGAAGAATTGCCCCAAGTTTGGCCACAAGGGGGCTCTTTTGATAAAGCAGTGCTAGATATGGTTGCCACATGTCTGTTTATTAAATACAAAGGGAAACAGTTGCGAAACAGGAAGGAAATATTGGACCTGTGGCGGCTGTTCGAGGAAGTGCCCCCAGAGAAAAATGGTGAGTGTAATACATCTCCCCTGATAGCAACTGGCAGCGAAGGGCCAATTTCACAGAATGAGAATAAGGTACAGGTCACAGGCGTATACCCCCTGTTTTCAAAACCAGTGCCTGCAGAAGGATATATTGATCCTGTATATGTAGCACAACCCACAGCACCCTCTATACTCAAGCCTTCTGTCACAGTACCACCCCCTTATGAGAGTCAAGGAATAGCAGGACAGGTGAGTACCCCTACAATTGATATTGAAAAACATACGCAGGATCTGGACTCGCGACTAACAATGGCTCACAATGAGCTGTCCTGCCTGAGGGCCACGGGGGAACAAGAAGGGTCACTCACCCCCGAACAGAACGGGATGCGACGTCCCGTCCGAGTGAATGGGCGGAGGATGAGTGATGGAAAAAGGGAGAGATATTATTCAGAATAAATGATACCCCCACGCGAATCATAGAATTAAACACAGCTGACAGTCAACGCGAGTTAGAAGAGGGAGGGGTGGTGTCACAGAGGGAGGAAGAATATTGGGTTGACATAGAGGAGCAGGATGAAGAAGAAGGGAGGTTGGGAACTGCCACAGGTGGGGCTTCATTTGGGGAGGGATTGCCCCCATGGAAGAGTGGAGAGGGAGGTTAAGGAACTAAGGAACAGAACAGGGCACATGGCAGTGATAGGGAAGGAAGGGAAAAAGGTAAGTACCAACAAGGGGGAACATTTTTTACAGCTGCCATTAATACACAGGGGGGGCGGGAAGGCCCATCTACATACCATGGGCCCAAATGGATAAGGCCAACTTTCATAAATAGCTACCCCCACTGTCCGGAGTCGCCAGTAAGTGGATAAATGCATGCGAGTAACACACAGCAGGAGTGCCCTTGGCAGTGGGGGATGTTAAGAGCCTGCTGGTATCTGCAGTGGGAGACCAGGCCAATAGGGTTTGGGGGAAGGCAGGGTTTCTCAGAATAACATTAGATTGTGACCGCCATGACGGGGCCTCCTTCAATTCAGAACGAGCAAGAGTGTGGGATGCCCTGAGAGAAACATTTCCAGACACACCAGATTTACAGTCAGTTATGCAGTGCACAATGGGGATGAGGAAGATGCAATGTCTTTCATTCTCCGGGTGCAGGACATGTGAAGAGCGGAAACGGGCATGGTCTGGGACCAATCAACTTCCCTGTTTTATTTTATTATAAAAAGTGGGCTCCCAAAGGGAGTACAGAAGGCCCTTGATGAAATAGCTGGGATAGAAGCCAAGGGATGGCCTGAGATTCAAAGCATAATAGTGCACCACTGTAAAAGGATCAATGAGAAGGAAAAGGAGATAGCTCAGCAGCGGTTGGCAGAAGAGGCTAAATTAGTACAAAGTAAACTATTGAAGGTTAGTGCAGTAGCAGCGACCAGCATGGCAGGAAGAGAGCACGAGGAAGAGGACAGGCAAATGGGAATACCGGCATAAATGGTGGCAAACTGAACAGGTTACAGCCAGGACTCATGGCCCGGGGAAAACCAGTGTGAGGGACTACAGAGGCCATTGAGAGGGGGCAGAGCAATAGAGGAGGATTTAGGGGCCGAGAGGAGGGTGTACAGGGTATGGAGGGCCCGAGGAGGAGGGCAAGAACAGTGTTGGAATTGTGGGAGGTGGGGACATTTCATGAGAGAATGTCGAAGCAGGCCCACTAATTCATACCCAACTGAACAACAGAATGTACACCCCCACCCAGGAAGCCCCTACGGATTACCGATGTGCGGAATAGAAGGGATAGCCAGCCTGACCCCAGGTAGATGAATGAGCATCAAATGCCCCCAGAAAACACGTCACCACATCCCCAGTTTCCTGAACGTACTGCCCCCATGCGCAATAGCCCTTATGCTACTACTGCAAATGGAGCACCTACACTGTGTACAGGGACAGCGATGGTAACAGGAAATGTTTTTGATGTTGATGAACTCCCATGGCATTCAGCATAGGACAGCCCACAGGGAACACTTGCATGTCCAGTACTGTCGACGACCCTTAACGCAGCAGAGGAACCACTGGTTGGGGCGGCGATAGGAAACAGACAATTCATTTTTATGGTCGATTCGGGAGCAGAAAAATCATGCCTCAAGGAAGGCAGGTTCCCGATTTGTAATCAGACTTTGGAAATGCAAGGATTCTCTGGGCCGGTGGTCGAGGTTCCATACACTGAAGAGCTAGATATAACGGTGGGGGGAAAAACTGTGGGGGCACCTCTGCTGTATTACGAAGAGTTGCCCATTAATTTGCTGGGAAGGGATCTTCTCAGAAAACTCAACATGACCATATCCTTCACTGACAGAGGAATAGTGTGCTCTACACCAGGCATATGTGGAATCCGCGCCATGCTAGCCATGCACACTCAAGTAAGCTTCCCTCAAACGCGTGGCATACCTATAAATCCAGATATGTTCATACAAGGATTGAGGATACTAGCAAGGGTGGAGCCAGAATTGAGAAGTGAAAAATGGAGGGTGCCTTCAGAATTAATTTTCCACCCAATCACAGACCCCGAAATAGTGCCAGAGTCAATAGTGTCCCTGGGCATACATGCAGTACAAGTGTCACCACAAAGAATAGCAGTGATAGCAATGGACATGCAGGGATGCCAGTGGAGAACAGTGCTATGCATCAACACCAATGAGGCCCTGTGGGATTTGACAGACAAGGAACTTTTTAGTGACACAGAAGATTGCAATCCCCTGTGATGTAATGGTTCAAAGAAGAGAGGTGCCACTAGCTCTCGTAGCAGTGATCAAGGCACCACCAGCATACTTTGAGGAAGACACGTCCCAAGTACCACAGCAGTTGTAGACCACAGGCCCACATGATATAGAGTTGCTGCATGAAGTGACACTTATAAAGATAAAACTGAAGCCCAGAGCTATTTTACCTTGGGTAAAACAATACCCCATATCTAGGGAAGCTGAAGAAGGAATAAAGGACACAATATGTGCATTGATGATACAGGGGATAATAGTGCCATCCAACTCGCCCCGCAACACTTGCATTTACCCTATCAAGAAAGCTAAGGTAGGGGTGTGGAGCATGATCCAGGAATATGCCCCCTCAATGACGTAGTACAGAAGGAGTTCCCTCTAGTCCCAAACGCTGCCTCAATCTTATGTAGCATCCCAACAGAGGCCACCCATTTTACAGGTGTGGACCTAAAAAATGCCTTCTTTTCAATTCCACTCGACCCAGGTTTGTAGTACCTGGCAGTATTCACGCTGGGGGCGAAAAGATATGAGCACTGCAGATTGCCCCAAGGGTACTGCGAAAGTTCTAGTATTTTCAACAGAATATTGCACGAAGATCTTGGAAACATACACACAACGAGTCCAATAATTCAGTACGTGGACAATTTGTTGGTCTGCGGTAAAGATGAAAAAGAGTGCAGAGAAGATTCTATTACCCTGTTAACAAATCTAGCACAGAAAGGGTACAAGGTAGACAGACAAAAACTGCAATACTGCTTGTCAGAAGTGCTGTACTTAGGCCAACTGATATCTAAAGATGGTAAGAGAATAATACCCGACAGAGCAGCAGCAATAAAAGCAGTAAGAGAGCCTAACACACTAAAAGAGATGCAGAAGTTCCTTGGCATGTGTAATTATTGTCGAGCCTGGATACTAGATTATGCAGCATACACAAAACCCCTATTACAGGCACTCAAGGAAGCACAGCAGGAAAATACCAAATTACAATGTACACAACAAATGCACACAGTTTTTGACACACTCAAAGAATTGATATCCACTGCCCCAGTTCTCGTGACTCCTAATTATGAGCAGGAATTTTATTTGTTCTCACATTGCAATGGCACACTTATGACAGCTGTTTTGACACAAAAACATCCCTGGGTCACAGGCCCCTGGCATTTTACGGTGGAACACTAGATGCAGTAATGCAAGGACATTTCGCTTGCGAACAGGCTCTCGCAGCTGCTGCGTTCGCAATCGAAAAGAGTTCTACAATGGTGATGGGATGCTATGTCACGTTATACGTGAAACACTCTCTTTTTGCCATCCTGGAAAGATCGAAAAGCACACTGACTAACCAAAGGGCCACAGCATACGAGTTGATCATATCTAGTGTGAACATTCATATTCTGCGGAGCAAAAGCGTAAACCAGCCACATTTATCGCAGAAGCATGCACAGTAGAAGACCTGCAGCAGCACGACTACCCACATACACAGGAGATGATGATGACACGCCCAAAGCACATGAAAATGCACTGTCAGAAGGAGACATTTATTTTGTAGATGGTTCTGCCTCCATAGATTGTGAAATAGGAGAAAAACATGTAGGAGCAGCATTAGTTCAGGTGGAGGATGGGGAATATGAAGCGATTGTACAGAAAAGATTACTACTGCAATTCTCAGCCCAAGCAGCAGAACTTTTAGCGCTTATAGAGGCATTACCCACAGCAAAGGGGTGCACAGTCACCATCTACACAGATTCTGCCTACACGGCAGCAACAGTAGATGGAGGATTAGCAAGATGGGGGAGGAGAGGATTCCAAAGGACAGACGGGTCCCAAGTCCAGCATGCAACGCTACTAGGGGAATTAAGTGATGCGTTAAAAGAACCTACACTTGTAACAATCGTGAAATGTCAGGCCCACACATGAGGTGATGACATCATCTCATTGGGAAACACGGCAGTGGAAGCTGCTGCCAAGGAAGCTTCCTATTTGCCAAAACCCACAATAGGTGATTACATACTACAGAAGATGGTAGAGTAAGTACAGCCAGAAAGATTCAACTCATTGCCAGTATCTCAAATCATTGAGCTTCAGCAAGATGCACCCAGTGAGGAAAAGGAAACATGGGTAAAAAGGGGATGTAGCTAGTCATCTACTGATCTATTATGAAGTCAGAATAACACTGGAAAGGTAGTGATGCCTGAAAAATTAATAGAGGTACCATTCCAACAACTGCACTTCCCAGCCCACAATGCAAAGCAGCACATTACTGCAGACATACAGGAAAATGGTTCACCCGGGATTACAGGAGTACATGACAAAGTTAATAATGGAATGCATCACATGCCAGACACACAACTCTGGCATGACATTACGAACACTCAGAGGAACATTGCCAAAGCCTGAAGGCCCATTTAGAGAACTGCATATAGATTATACAGACATGGGAGAGAGGTGTAATCGAGCCAGATATTTGATTGTTGTGGTATGCCCCTTTTCCGGGAAGGTAGAAGCAGGCCCCTGAGCTCACCCAGATGCACGGTGTGCCCCAAGTTCTTGGTCAGGGAGGTGTTTCCCAGATGGGGCATTTGTGATGTCATACGTTCCGACAACAGGACGCACTTTGTAAATGACATGTTCAAACCCATTACTGCGATGCTAGGTATAACTCATAAGCTCTGTACGATTTATCATCCACAATCGAACAGATTTGATGAAAAAATGAACGGATTGCTTAAGAGTAGATTGTCAAACTGTGTCATACACTCAAGAAGAATTGGGTATATTGTTTACCCGGTGTCTAGTCAAAGGATAGAATCTAAAGGATCGACAGGTCAAAGGATCGACACCAAAGGGTCGACAGGTCAAAGGATCCAATTTCTTTTTTAAATTATATATTTTTTTTAGGTTTTCGTTTAGGCAAAAAAGTGTTTTTTAGCAAAAAAAGTGGGGCTGGGGGGGAACCCCCCTGAAAAAAAAAAAAAGTGGAAAAAAATAAATAAAAATTCGATCCTTTGACCTGTCGACCCTTTGGTGTCAATCCTTTGACCTCTCGACCCTTTTTCTGTCGATCCTTTGACCTAAAACCTTGTTTACCCTTTGCACTTTTTCTAATGAGGAACCAGCCTAGCAAGGACCACCACCTGTCACCCCATGAGATTGTGACAGGTAGGAGGATGCACACAGCCCACTCACCCCTGCGCAGACACTCAGATGCACACCAAAGTGCCACAGTTCTAGGAGAAGAATTCCATGAGTATTTTAGAAGAGCAGCACGAGCCATAGCCAAATAAATAGCACCACCATTCACCCACGAAAATGCTACGGATACAACTACTCCAGCCACAGATAGCCCATACTGCCAGTTGATGACAGGTGACATGGTATACGTGAGGAGTTTTGTGCGTAGATGGAACGGACCAAGGTTCCATGTTCCATACAAGGTAATATACTGCACGCCTACAGCAGTCCAGGTACAGGGCCTAAGGTATTGGGTGCACTTGACAGATGTTCGCAAGGCTCATTGGAGTATAGACTGTGCAGATTACGAAGGTAACAGGAATGAGCAAAGCGCACAAACATAGAAGGTGGGAAAAGTAGGAATACAGGGATAATTGTCAGGCAAAGAACAGGAGCAACAAGGAGTAAATGAAGGTATTCAAATAGATGCATAGTATCAACAAGTACTAGCAACATGTGTGACAGGATAAAATAACAAATAATGCCTGCACTCTCTCTCTCTCTCTATCTCTCTTACATTTTCCTTTTCGTTTATTTGGATGTAAATATATATATATATATATATATATATATATATATATATATATATATATATATATATATATATATATATGCATGTATATAATTCATGTTTTTCTTTTATTGATGATTTCAACTGACAATAAATTGTCTCCCTCAGTTCATCTTCCCTAGACTTGAGGTGTGGGGAGGGGGAAAGGAAGGGATGCAAAAATATTTACCCATGTTAAGAAATGGAAAGTAAATTCAAATTAGAAAAAAAGATTAAATTGACTCACAAGTAAACAATGTGCAAAAAGGTGGAAGAGTAATATGCATGATTAACAAATGCTTACATTTCGTTTACCAGGCGCTACAATGGGCATGGATGAGGCCCCAGCAACAACAAATGACAGTGTAGATAGGAATAGACAAAGAAGACATGTTTATCCTAGTTATTCATATGAATGTGTGTTGTTTGTGTGTGCAGTGGTATTCTTTTCAACATTATTTCGCTTATTCCTGTATTGGGCAATCACTTATATTTCAATTGATGTGAGACAGGGGGGTGTGGGCATAAAAACAATAAAAAAGGGACCCATTTAATTTGGGACGGTGTTAACTTAATATGGGCCCACGGAAACCATGGGGAGGAACATAATAGTACTACAAATGTCACGATGATACAGGCCACCCCAAAGACCCCACATGCAAATGAATCAGATTTTAGCGTTTACACAATGAATGACAGAACTCCTTCAGAACTCACGTGGGTACAAAATCATCCTTACCCAACCACAATGCCAGTATCAGAAGCCGCATCATCAGGTAACATAACCACCAGATGAGAGTACAGTGATAACAAACATATGGCTATCAGCCACTACAACCTATACACAGAGTGGGAGGGAAAAGAGGATGGCAAGAAGGCCCAAGGGAATGAGGGAGGTGGATTTAGGAGGAAAAAGAGGGAAACACAACAGGAAAATGGGAAGAGCATTATAAATTCGGCTTAGACACAGTTGACGATCCTCAGCACCCACATTAGACAAACAAGTGGTATGCTGACATGAGCAACACGGCAAAGCAAACAACTAACGAGAGTTGTTACGTGTGTTCACTTATACCTCATGCCTCGGGCACTCCCAAGGTATTGCTGCCACAAGAAATTCCATTTGCAGAGGCACAATGTCTCTTGCATCTCATGCTATGTCGAATTAAAATACTTTTCAAGCACAAACTGTTTCATTTGAACTATTGCCAAATTAGCGAACATGTTACTCCCGGCCGCTTGGAGTAATTTGTGTAAAGGAGCCTTTTCTGGTGATAAAAGGGACATTGCACTTGGACAATAAATGGCAGAACAAAGAAAGCAGAAGCACTGCGAGGGCTGTCTGAAGAAAAAATGTCATGGGTACAGAGAACATGCGCACCCATATGGAATGAACACATAATGAAGTTCACTTGGCTTACCGCCATCGAGAAACCCTTCAAACTGCAAAAAGATATTTCTTATGAACTCTGCTTCCGTGGGGAATGGAAAAAGTACATGGGAGAAAACAAAAACTGCAGCAAAACTCTCATAATACCCGATATGAAGAAAGGAACAGCTGCAATGATGGATACATACTGTGTTTGCGGCAACAGGGCGTACTTGCACCTCCCACAATCATGGGGGGGTACGTGCTCCCTGGCAACGCTGCATTCCACGCTGATGGTGATTGCAGAAAGCCACATCCAAGTTGGAATCACGCAATTGGCAGCACCAAACGGACCTGCCCCAACGCCGCCTGAAGAAGGTCCTGTGTTGGCCACGGATGAGGAAGTTTTGCGGAGCACAATGCAGAGGAAGAAACGATCATCAAACTATTTTTCAGCCAAATCATCAGAACTCCTAGCACAGATCCCCGAAAGGTTCCGGTTGTTCAGCTCTGTCGAGACATTTTTTGCGTTCTTCGTTCCCAGCATCCAGGCGAGAGCAAATGCCAAATGGCTCCAGATAACAAGGTGGGAGCTCATCCAACTGGCCAACGACACAGAAGAAGGGTTTAATGTCATCAAAGTGGAACTCAGAGCCCTGTGACTAATGAGCAGGCAGAACAGGTATGTGCTAGACCTGTTAACAGCAATCAATGGAGGTGTTTACCGAAAAATCGGGAGCGCATGTTGCACTTTGGTACCTTCTGCAGACGTGGAGAACAGCTCCCTCTCACACGTAATAGCAGCAGTGCACAACCTCAGAGAATGCATGAAGGACGAAGGAGGAGCGCCACCCAGCACCTGGTTTGATAACCTTTTTTCCTGGGTACCATCCTGGCTTGGAATGATAGTAAAACTCCTCATACCACTCATCATCTTTTTGCTCCTCATTTTTTGCGTGTGCCATTTAGGACTCCGATGCTGCGCAAACGCGGTACCTAATGGTGCATTGATGATGGTAACAATGGGCCGTGCAAATGGAGTGGCGCAAATCAAACACGAGGCAGAAGTACAAACAGGAGATAGTTCCGAGCCCAAATATAGAATGACTGCTATATATAATGCAGGGCATAGAGTGGATAGTTTATATCACACAACCATAAAGGAACCAAGAGAGTTACAATTGTACAAGGAAGTGTGGGCGGACCTGGAGGGCGAAGGAGGGTGTATTTATATGACCTGCACCACAGATGAATATGCTAGGAGGGGGGAAAGCCTCAGTGCGGTATGCAGGGAATGGATGTCAATAAAGGGAACACCTGCATGGGATGAAGCAGTAGCTGAGGAGGAAGAACGTAAGAGGTTGGGGCAGTTACAATATTCATTACTTAAGTAATGAAAGGGGGAATGAGTGGAAGGAGGGGGTCTTTGAACTCCCCCATTCCTACACTTCCTGGTTCGGCCTGGTCGTAGCTGCTTTGGGTTCAGGGCCCCGGCCCCAGAGCACGCATGTGGGAATACCCCTAGGAACTGTGACCCCCCTTAAG
The DNA here is from genome assembly GCF_040938575.1 of Ambystoma mexicanum. Classification (NCBI taxonomy): domain Eukaryota; kingdom Metazoa; phylum Chordata; class Amphibia; order Caudata; family Ambystomatidae; genus Ambystoma; species Ambystoma mexicanum. The sequence goes on from NC_090933.1 coordinate 825,145,050, forward strand.
ACAGCATGAGACCAGAGTTGAACGAGACTCCATTTTGTAAGCTACCGACTCCATTTTGTAATGGCAAGACAGTTGTGAAATTAAAACGCAGGCCTGCAGTTCTTCCAGCCAGGTGCACACAGCTTGCAAGCTACTCCCCCCACCTCCTCCCCCTTTGCCGCCTCTGCAGTTGTTCGGTTCTCATGAGAGATGAGCCACAAGAATGCAACAAACTTTACACTGTATCTTCTGTCTTCCGTCTCACTTCATTAACCCTGACACGGCCCTGAGCAGGGGCCAGCGCAGAAGTCATCCGTCTATATAAACCTGCCCCCACACCCAACAGACCCTGGCCATAAAGAACACCATCCCCATATTCCTTAAAACAGGGTCAACAGTTAGAAGCGACCCTCAAGTCTGGTAGTCTGGTTGATTGTTTGTGTCTTAATGAGGAGAGAGCCAAAGTGCCTTTTTATATGCAAAATAATGCAAGGATAATAGTGGGAGAATAAGCACATTAGCACACGGTATAATATATGTGTAATCAAAAGTTCTCACGTTAAAGCTCAGTTATGAAAGTGTGATGTATATTAAAATATGGTATGACGTTGCTAATAGAAACAGATTGCAATAACGAAATGCAAAACCAGCATAACACTGTACACGCCAGCACTAAGCTACCTCATTTCTTTTTAGTTCAAATGTAAATATATGTACGATATTGTGTAAACGTAATACAGCAACCAATCACTCTGACCAGAATGCAATATGTGTTCAGACCATATGTGCAGACCCCGAGCCATGAATTGTTTTAATGTAGTATGGACACTAACTCAAGTACACGTCTAGTTTCCTAATGAGTTTTGTTAAAATTAGAATATTTAGCCAGCTAAAAAATATAGCATAAACAAGTATAACCTGAATGTAATTTAGTAGGCCACGTGTAAAAGCCTGTATGTAAAAACTATCTCTGAAGGTCCTGTTTCTTTGTGCAACGTGGAATTATACCACAAAGGTGTTTCGATTCTCCTCCACCCCTTGTGGTGTCAAAGCAGATTAGCAGATATTTAATGATGTTTGAATAACTGACCACTAACCCCCCATAATGAAACTTATGACCGAGATTACAGGAGCACTGCAATGCTGCAAAGAGAGCCACAGTCAATAATCTGTACGAGCCCATTACACAAAAACACACCACCAAACATGCCCCATAGCAACAAACTACTCTACAAACAGACAATCTGGTGTAGATGCTTCGTACCCATATATAACATTACCCCTGTGATGGGTCATACACAGTCAATGCAGTAAGTCAGTCGCCGGTGGGTGTGTGGCAAATGGAACACCATTGTGTCACAATTCACACAACATGCAATGTTCCCTGGGTAAGCAAACAGACCCATATAGCAAGGCATGACTTCAGAACAAGTCGTGTTCCACCATGACCGAAACAAAGTTGGCAGTGCATGTATCAAAATGTACATGGAAATGAAATGCACTGCACCCGAGTATGTCCCTTGCTGTATGTCCCTGTGAGCTGCCCCTTTCCATGTCTCGGAAGGCTACATGGTTGATACAAGTGCCTCAATGGACCTTGGTGTACCGGAGGGTATGTGCCACTGCCCCTGCAGGTGTCCCAGACAACCTTACAATCAACAGCCATCAGTCCACCAACACATCTGAGCTGCATTGTGTGCTTCAACAACAATATTCGTCCAAGCTCACCCTCAGTGCTGTGACTAAGCCTGCATGTGCAACTCGCCTGGTGCAAGCTTTGCTGTGTTGTGGCCCCCCTGTGCTGCTCACCTTGCCTGGAGTTCCTTGGAACATGTCAGCAGTTCTAGGATGTAGGTCTGCAATCCCTGTGCCTCTGCTTGTGCAGACATGTGCATGTGGGCACCAACAAACGTGTCCAGAATTCAGACGTCCAATGGGCCATGTCTGCTGGCAAAGGTGCTCTGGAGGCTCATCCCCCTGTAGAAAGGGCATGAAACACATGATTAATGCTTTAAAGTCATCTGTGTGTGTCTCTTCAGGCATCTCATTACTTGACCATGTCAGAGACTTACATCAGAAATCACACCATCAGTCCGTCTTTCACATCCAAAGTGTGGAACACACTATCTACGGCATGAATTGCAACAAGTATGTGTACAGTAAAGATAAGAAACATACTACACAATGCATAGCAATGAATGTACACATTAATCATGAAACACCCCATCTAGCAAAAGCTGAACAGTGGACAATAACACCGCAATCATCCCCACTAGGGGTGTCAACACAAGTCACACAGCACCAGACATGCCACAGATATGACAGTCCAAAGCCCTTGTGTAATAGGTTGTCACACCGAACCATCCTTGCAAGCCCATGGATAAGGGAGGCAGGAGTGGCATATGTGAGTCAAGGACCCCAAGCAGCAAACACATACACAAGACAAGCCTGAAGGGCCCAGTTGGAACAGGCAGTGGATGCCTTCAAAAGCCACAAAGCACCGCACCGTCACATGAAAGCACAATAGACAAGCAATTTTAAACTATATTAACTAATTACACTAACTATGGAAAACCTACATTACCTAATTAAACTAACTATCAAACAGAAACTTAACTAAGTAAACTAAAATAAAAATAAAAAATGGCCACATATGACCCGGGGGGGAGGGGAGGCACCCAGGAGGGGGGAGGTACAGGGTGCTGCTCAACACCCACATGCGATGATGCTGAGCCAAAAAAAAAATCTCCATGGGCTCAACGCCTGCACAGCCCGACCTATGTGGGAGATAGATTGTTGTCCGAGTCTGGCTCATCCTGGAAAGTAGGACGTGGCACAGTAGCCTGGCCATGCTTAGCCGCAGCTTGCCCCACGTCGGCAGCAAGTCTGCCGGACGGGTGAGCCTGGTTCTGTGTGGCGATGTGAGGTAGATCTGCATGCAGAACCTCACGTGATACACGTGCTTCCTCTTGCAAGGTAGCACGTGTAACACAGAGTTCCTCCTGCAAGGCCTGGCTGGACAACCGCTGCACCTCCCGGCAAGCCTGTAGCTCAGCCGAGATGGTACTCTCAAGCTGTGCAAACCTCTCCTTTGCCCGCTGCCTCTGGGACATTATAAGGACACCCAGAGTGTATTTGAGTGAAGCATACTCCTCCCTCAGGGCATCCATGTGCGCCTCTGCGTGAGCAGCAATTGCTTGACGCAGAGCCGACATTTCAGCCTGGCGTGCCCTATCTGAGGCCGCCATGCCCAGCCTGAGCGAGCGGGCCGTGGACCGTGCCGCCTGCTGCTGGAAAAGCACCTGCCTAGCAGGGAGGAGCACAGATTGGCCCACACGCTCCATGCTCTCAGCGATGTTCTCCATTGCTGCCCCCTGCCGTTCTGAATTGGCAGTCATGTCTTGCTCCCACTCAGTATACTGCGGTTGCATGCGGCGACCGCATTGCCGGGCTTGACCCCAGCGGGACCCAAGGACCAGGGGTCCTCGCTGTGTTGGCACCGCCCGCGGCTGCACGACTACATGCCCCCGTCGACGTGATGTCCCAGGCACATCAGTGACTGGTGTGGAGGGTGACCCTGCGTCCCGATCTACCACGGGTGGAGGAACCAAGACTGTCTGATCCCTCGGTGCAGGTGTCGCAGACAGAGGAGTGTCCAAATCAGAATCACTCACCCCTGACACATGGACTTGATGCTCATCCAACTCAACATGGACGTCAGAGTCGTCATCAAGGCTGGACTCATAGGCAGCCAGAGACAAGATGGACTGTAGCACTTGGGTGTTTTCGTGGCCTACCACCCCACGACCCCCACTTGTGCCGGGATGATGTAGTGGTAACAACCCTGTGTCTGGCAAGACAACACCATCCTCCGCCTCCATTGCGTCGTCACCTGAAAAATATAGAGAAAAAAGGTCACTACACATGTCAGAAGCACACAACAAACACACACACCGACAACAAACGCATCAGGCAGACATGTGACACACAACATATAACCTGGCATGCATGCTGGGTCAACTTTGAATTGCTTCTGTGATCAGACCTGTTGAAATGTGGCAGTTTCCATGGAAGTGGGTCTATGCAGTGCAGAAAATGTGTACGCCACTCACTACCTACATGTACAAGGACTCCATGGTGTGTGCCAGGAAATGTGAAGGCAGTGCAAGGTCAAATTCAGGCATCATGTGCATTGTGCATTCAATGTGTACCATATCTAGAAGCCAAGCACCCCTCCACCCCAGTACCAAAGCAGGGATGCCTAGCATGGTATCAAAAGGCTGACCATACACCTGTGTATTGACAGGCAATGTTGACTGGCATCAACAGCTTAATGTGATTCAAGTGACAACACTGCAAATGATGATGGGACAGTAAGCAGGACACATGATGAAAACTCTGGAGGCCGCCCACGTGTGAAGAAGACACAACAACAGTTGGACAGAGTCATTGGCCATTTAACAGGCTGAGGCCTGTGAGCCACACAGATTGTCAGACCCTAAACATGTTGCAACGCAGTACTGAGCCACAGTTGACATGGGAAGGCTGATGAGATGCCATGCAATGTATGTAACCAAGGACTTGTATTACAGTGATCATCCAGTCAAGGACACATAGGGGCATACGTGCAATGCACATGGAGCATGAATGGGCACTCATGTCCCTGCGGGACATCTGACCTATGCACAGTACAAATGAGATACCCTGCATCAAGTACTAAGGCTGTACCACACGGCATATTTCTGGCAGATTCTACTCTGGAAGTTAGCATCTACACAGGACGCATGAACAGGAAAGTACACATTGGCAAGATTGAAGCAGAACAGTGCAAAGGTGGAACTGGGGTGCAGAGTGGCGGAGGAGGGGAAAGGGAGCATGCCTACATGGAGTCCCGCATGCAGGCAGAGGAGACATGCATCACGGAAGCATTGCATTACTTACACATCAGTACCATGTACACTTCACATGTAGTGGCAATCATGCACAACACATCCCACAAGTGAAACACACACGTCCTCAACAAACACGCATCAACACTCACTGTCCTGGGCATCAAAGTCCAGCATCTCTCCCACTCCTTCCACCAATTCAGGTGGTATGAACTCCGCAACGAGTGCCTCATGCGGAGTGAGCTCTTCCTCCTCTGGTGCAGGCCCACCGCCAGTCACCAGAGTCAAGTTGTAATTAGAGGCACGCTTAGCCTTATTTCTGCGTTTGATGTCATTCCAACGCTTTTTGTACTCTTGCGTCGTGCGCACCTCATAGCCAAATGAACTGACATGTTCCGCAACATGCTTCCAGTGGGTGTCACGTTGGGCAGCCATAGTCTGACTATTGGCACCCACTAGCATGTCACGGCTGTGGCCCCGCACGTAGCCCACGAGGACGTCCAGTTCCTGCTTACAGAAAGGCTTCTTCCTCGACGTGCAGGAGGTCGTGGCTGTGTGTGGGGTCCCAGTCTGTGCTGCAGGTGCAACCTTCCTCCTCTTGGACTGTGGCGCAGACCCTGGCTGGCTAATGCCACCCTGACCAGTATGGCCAGTGGGTTCGGTGGATTGAGCCAAGGGAGTGGCAGGTGGAGGGACGACAAAAGGCCTGACTTGTGTCAGTGGCAGCTGGGTGCCCTCTAATGGACCCTGTGCAGCAACATCAGCTGTGGCAGGGACATTGACCGCAATGGTCCTGGTTGGCAGACTCACAACCGGGGTGTTGTTGGGTGCATCTGCCCCTGCACTTGCCAACACCCGGCTGTTCGTGGCAGCAGATGACATAACTGCCCCAGGGACACGTGTCTTGGTCTGAGCAGCCCGGCCTGCCCCTATGGTTTCCCTCCTGGCCTGTTGGAAATCTACCAAGGGCTCCTCAAGTGCCAACGCAGCCTGCGCTGGCAGACCCTGAGCCTGGGTGGCAGTGTCCACAGCTGCACCTGCAGCTACCACTACCCTTGGGCCAGTGGCAGTCGATGGAACGGACTGCCGGGTCACACGGGCGCCAGTGCCAGATGCAGAAGCTGCATCCCCCGGAACCATAGGGGGTGGTGGCATGACTGCGCCGACACATGGCACAACATTGTGCTCAAGTGGCGCACCCCTGCCTCTTCCCCCTCTGTGGCCACCCTGGACACCCTGGAGTCCCCCTACTCCCTGGTCACCACGGCCACGTCCCCGACCATGCCCGCCACGAGGAGTACGCCCAGCTCAGGCGCCCCTCACCTTTGGTGTCCTCCCAACCATGGCACAGATGTAGTAGTGCCGGCACAGATGGAGTAGTGCCAATGGGAGGTGTACACCACAATTGACCTGGGCAATTGGGGTGAAGGAGGTGGGAAGCAAGATGTTAACAGCCCCCCTGCACCTGCAAGGCTGTATGTGAACCCGGTGATGTAGTGACGGGTCACACAACGCTCAGGCATCCCAAAACTGCAGTAAAACCGTGCACGCAACCCTGCAGCCTACGTGCATGGATTCAACCTCCCGCAGTACGCGGTGGCACCCAGTAACACGAATAACACATACGCGTGGGACACGCAGGCTACTATGACATCGAAAATGGGTGCGATACACAGGGGCACCCGCAGTGGGAAAAAGAGCGTGTGCGACTCACCGTCTGACTAGCACGATGCATAAAAACACGCGTAGCCAATACCCGCGCCAAAAGAAGAGATACGTCCTTGATAGCTGTGAAGTTGTGATGGCGCGCGAAACAACAGGAAGCAGCAACACACATCGGTCTCCACGAAAGGCACGTACAGTGAACTGCTGGCCCCGCTCACCTTTAACCTGTGCTGAGGGAAATGCCCGCGCGCATCACGTCACTTACGCGCATGGGCCCTTTCCTCGGATTACACGTGGACGTGCAGTTTTTCACGCGAGCTGAAACGCCCATGCACACCTGTGTGCGTCACAGAGGCGCTTGCGCTTGAAGGGCCTTCTGTCCAATGAAATTGCGTATGTGTGCAGACGCGCTTACGCGCTAAGGGCCTTTCCTCGAATTACACGCTGACGTGCAGATTTTTCACGTGCCAAATCACTCCGTATCAAGCTGGCCACGCGTAAGCACACGGAAGACCACACTCCTGCCCAGAAGGCCGAATTACTGCCCCCCAGAGCCCTGAGCACGCTCCCACCTGCCATCTGCTGCTGCCTGACTGCCTGCTGCCCACGTGCCCTGCCATTTGCTACCTGCACATCAGCCAGGGGTGCTGTTGCTGTGACCACCCCTGCTGGAACCGAAGACTCCCGACTGGGATTCCATCGCTCCACAGCCCAGCCCCAGGACCCAGTTGCCCACCCACTCCTGACTCTGGGGTTGTCATGTCGGGCACTGCAACATCTGGCACCACTGACAACCCCTGGCCAGAGAGGCAGAGGGGCACCAGTTTCAGTGCCAGGGAAGTTGGTGTCCTGATGGAGCAAGTCCTGGGGCAGTATGATGCCCTCTTCGGAAGTTCCCACGCCGACAAGGAAGGACGGACTCGGATCTGGACGGACATCATGACTGCCATCAATGCGGAGGGGGTGGCAGTCCGCGACTTCCAACATGTCAAGAAGCGCTGGGAGGACTTCAGGTCCAGGACCCTCAACAAGGCCCGGCGCCTCTTGAAGGCAGCGGGTGCTAAGGGGCCACTTGTCGGAAGATCAGATGAGGGTCATGGAACGCATTTCCCCAGCGCTCCACGTCCAGGTCCTTGAGAGGCAGACCCGTCTGGAGTCGAGCGGTAAGTGTACATGCATCCTGATTGTAAGCTGTGCGTGTGGTGATGTTTCAGTAGTGTGCAGGTTGCACATCTGTTTGTATGGGGCCGAGTATGGGTGGGGGTGTACAGGGCCGTGAGGCTAACACATGCGAGGGCTGTCATGTGTGAGACATGGATGGTGCTTGTGTGTGTAGGCTTGCATGCCAAATGCAGTTGTGTGGGCACACATGTTTGGATGAATGTGTATGTAAGTAGGCATGTTCGTGATTTCACGCATGTATGTGGTTTTCAGCTGCATGTATCAGCACTGTGTACATGTGCATGTGTGTGTATTTTACAAGGGTGCAAAAGTGATGCAACATGGATGCATGTGACAGCGGGATGTGGAAGCCTGATTGGCAGATGTGACATGGATGCCCATCTGAACACTGCGACAGTTGGCAGAGGTGTACACATGCATGCAAGTGTGGTGGTGAGTATACATGTGTAGTGCACTCCCTGTGTTGCATGTGATGTCTGGCTCACCATTGCCTGCTCATGCTGTTGTATGTGTATGGATGGTGCTGGCAGTTGCGATATGGCAGTGGTATGGCTCATGTGTGCAAGTTGAAATGACATGTGTGTTGGGGATTGTGATGGCATGTCTGAGGTCTGCCAATGGCACTCATATACAACTGTCATGTGTGTATGTGTCCATTGTACAGTGCCCTGATGCCTGTGTTTTATTTCTCCCTGTCTGCAGCGTCAACTGATGAAGAGGGCGGAGAAGGTGCTGTGGAGCACAGCGGCGGGGATCCCACCACCAGCCGGAGACACAAAGCCTGGCTCCCCTCCCAGGTTGTGATCTCGTCGGGGAGTGAGGAGTCCGGTGCCGCGTCCCAGGCCGCAGCTGCCGGGGGGAGGTCCAAGAGGCGGAGGTTGGAGTTGGACTCCTCGGCAGCAGAAGGGGCAGCTGGGACCCCACAGGGCCCAACGGGGGAAGATGGCACGGAGTCATCCAGGTTGGTGGGGGTTTGGTGGAGGAAGAGGCCATGCAAGCAACAGAGACGGGGTCTGGAGGTGGGGATTCCACTGGTGCTAGTGGTGCAGTGCAGGACCAGGGACAGGAGGCAGCACAGGCCGCCGCGATGGTGCCTGTGTGCAATCCTGTCCCTGATCCTGTCCCTGCATCATCTTGCACCAGCAGGGATGCCTACGTCCAGACCCGTTTTCAGGCAGGGGATGGGTCCGGGTTGAGCCTGTCCTGACTGATGTGGCGTTGCGTCAACGGGCCATGCGAGGTGACCTGCAGTCTTTTCATGAGGAGACTGCACGTCATCTCGAATGGCTCGTTGACCGCGTCGGCCTACTGGGACAGGTCACCCAGGCCGGATTCCTCTGTTTGATGGGGCTTGCTGCGACCCACTCCTCAACTGAACCCCCTATGCGCCAGTCGTCCTCCGTGCCATCTTCCCACCCATCAGTCACCTGGGTGCCCTGTGGAGCTGCCTCTGACGGTGTGGCCAGGCTGGTGGAGGAGGCATCCCTGCCACAGTCGGGAGTCGGACGTCCAGCAGGGGTGGCCACATCAACGACTGCACCCCAGCCAGCGGAGGATGTGCAGGCAGCAGGAGGCAGTGCACGAGCAGAGGCACAGCAGAAGCAGCAACGTGGTGGGAGCCATGATGGCTCGGGGCCTTCGACATCGGAGGAGCAGGCATCAGCCGGAGGGCAGGAGGACCCAGGACGGGAAGTGTCTTCCGTGTGGCAGCGGTTGGCCCACGCCATAGATGCGGAGCGGGCGGAAGCGGCACGGCTCACGATGGTCAGGGCGGGCCGAGGCGGGCCGAGTGCCTCGAGGCAATCCGCAGGGGGTTGGAGGTGGACACGTTGACGGCCCTGCGGACCCTCGGGGCCATGGAGCAGGACCGCCTCCGGGACATTGAGCAGGAGTTTGATGATGCCCTGGCCCGGGACATCCAAAAGTGTTAGGTTTCCTTTGGTTTTGCATTTTTTTTTGGACTTTTTGGACAATGGGCCAAATTTTTGTATATAGTTTTTTTTTTATTAGGTAGTGTTATTAGATAGGTTTCATTTCTTATGTTGGGATCATGGAACCTTGATTGTTTATCTGTATATAGTTGACTGTTGGATTTTCATTTTTTTTTATGATTTACCCATGGAGAAATGGTTTTCAATTTTAATTTTCCATTGGATTTACTTTTGTGGACTGTGACTTTGGACACCTTTCCTTTGGATTATGATTTGTGGTTTTGCATTATTTCACGGACATGCTGGTTTTTATTTTTTTAAATTCCCATTTTTGTTTGTTTATTTTTGATTCAATTTATGTTTCTTTTAATACATATTTTTTGTTCAAATTTCAATGTGTAGTATCATCTCATTGGTTTCATGCATATCATGATATGGGTTTTGAGATTCACTGACACCCATTGGGTGTATGTGAGGGACATGTGTTCATTTCCAAACTTGGTGGGGGCTGGGGGTGCAGGGGGACATGAGTTGGGGGCCTGCTGGCAGGTGCCCCACAGTGCTGGGGGATGGGGGTGCAGGGGGACATGAGTTGGGGGCCTGGTGGAGGGTGCCCTGCACTGCTGGGGGGTGGGGGTGCAGGGGGACATGAGTTGGGGCCTGGTGGAGGGTGCCCTGCACTGCTGGGGGGTGGGGGTGCAGGGGGACATGCGTTGGACATGAGTGGGGCCTGCTGGCAGGTGCTCCACAGTGCTGGGGGTGGGGGTGCAGGGGGACATGAGTTGGACATGAGTGGGGGCCTGCTGGCAGGTTACCCACAGTGCTGGGGGGTGGGGGTGCAGGGCGACATGAGTTGGGGGCCTGGTGGAGGGTGCCCCACAGTGCTGAGGGGGTGGGGGTGCAGGGGGACATGAGTTGGGGTCCTGGTGGAGGATGCCCTGCACTGCTGGGGGGTGGGGGTGCAGGGAGACATGAGTTGGGGGCCTGGTGGAGGGTGCCCCGCACTGCTGGGGGTGGGGGTGCAGGGGGACATGAGTTGGCCATGAGTGGGGGCCTGCTGGCAAGTTACCCACAGTGCTGAGGGGTGGGGGTGTTGGAATTGAAATAATATTATGCCTCCTATCGCAGTAATTGAATGTGTATTGGCCTACGCCAAGTCGTCTAAAATATCATGTAAATAGACTCCGCGGCAAGGTCTTGACCTTAACGAAAAGTAATATAAGTTGCCATCTTGGATTTATCCGCCATTTTAGGTTCTCTTGTAATGTGGAAGTCACCCTGAACATCAAAATGGAGGCTGAATGACATTCTGAGTGAGATTCTGGCCGTTGTGACCTCCGCACACACGAATAATTAATATGCCTGCAGGCCGCTTGCCGGGGTCGCGAACTGAGACCTTGTCCTATTACTGACCTATGTGTAAATGAACAACTGTATCAGTGGAACTGATCAAAATACATACATTATAGGATTGTCCTGGCAAGGAACCCTAGGCCTGATCCCAAGAATGGTTAATCCGCGAGGGGGTTGGCCAAGGGCTGGATAAAGGATATAAAAGCCCAAGTATTCCAATGTACGGTCTCTCTACTAATGCATCCAAACCCCGTTGAAGTTCGTTACGTTTCTCTGAGAGCCGAATAGCTATCCGTTTGTCAATTGACTTTGGTAACTGTTGTAGCTTTTAAATAAAGCACTTGTATGTCCTTTGTAACCTGTGTTGGTGTGTTTCTTTTGGGCTTCCCAGCCTCATATCAATTTTTATGTTTTCACAGTTGGCGCCCGAACAGTGACCCTCAAGATTGATGCCGGATCATTGAACGTTGACGCAGACTATCGAACCGGGATCGGACGGTGTGATTCTGCGGGCCCGACCGAACGAGACGCGATTTCTCGGCAGCGCTGCACGATCCGATCCTTGGACGATAGTCGTGTGGTCTGACACGGCATCTTGACGAGGGTCCATTTTTGAGGCGGGCAGATTTGTCGAAACCACCAAACACAAGGTAAAATTCGTTAGGTAAGTTCTTTGATAAACCGTACGGTCCTCCTTAGCTTTGGTCAGGTGCAGTCGTGACCCGGCTCTTAATTTAACCCTGACAATTTGAATTTGGCATATTGTATCTACAGACACAATTATTGACCAGGTAACACCAATTTTTTGTGAAATGCCTGGGAAATTGTCTAGCTGCTTTAGGGCTCTGTTCCGCAGCGATCGACAATCTTTGGAATTTAGCCGCCCGGCACCACAGGAGGGGTCGCCGGCATGTACTATGTACTGTAAGTATGGTATTGGTAGTATAGTATTTAATGATATTTGGCACAGACAGACCAGACATGCCTCCGAATTTCAGTGGCCAATCAATGGCAGTTTTGAGATCTCCCGTATTGAATACCTAGAATCGGTCTTGCTAAAAAAGAAGGCTAGACCTGCAGCCTTTGATGTTTTACAGAATTGGAAAAAAGAACCGTTACAGCAGCTTAAAAGTAGGGATAAACATGCACGCCGTCATAAAACAAATGCCGAAAAAGCGTTGTTATAGGATAAAGAAAAACATTCAGAATCAGTTTAAAATATGGATAGGGCTTTTTCACTTGGAATCCAGAAAATGTACCCCTCTAAAGATTTTCATGTTTCTGAAGAATTTATTGAAAAATTGTTAAACAAACGCAGGCCTGGTGCCTCTGCGCCACCTCCGTATGATCCTTTCTTGGGCACTCTGCCCATTCCTGCTGTTGTTCCTGCTGTTATTCCTGTTCCCCCTGTACAACCTATTGTTCCTATTCCTCTAGTTGTTGTTCCTCCACCTATCGCACCGCCCCTTCCTCCTGCGCCGATAGTTGCACCTTTATTAAATTTACCTGCACCTCCGCTCCCGAGTGGTCCCGTATTGACTGAAGTTGATCAAGGTGCAGGATCAAAGATCGTCACTCGTAATACTGTTTCTGCAGATACGAAACAGGAATTGTTTGCATGGGCTAAGCACTGTATGGAGAAAGGTGCTCAAGCTAATGTTGTTTCCACATTATCTAATTTGAACAGTTTTCCCGAGAAAAATGTTTTTATTGAAGGCTTGGGGACTCATTTATGTGTGATGTGGGGTAGATTACAAAATTCGGATCTTCCACAAGGGGTGAGAGATCTAAATGCTTTGGCACTTTCGAGGTACACAGAGCAGAAAATATATGGTCATGTTGAAAGATTGTTTGAGTATAGGAAGGACTTTGAAAAGTCACGAGATGAGGATGACGAAGACGATAATATGTATGTACAGAAACGGTTCCTTCCGTGTCGTAGATCTGCACCTGAGGAAGTACGAATTTGTACCAAAGATGCGATTCGATGGATCTCGGATTCATCGATTCCGCCAGATGAGGTGTATGACACATATAGTCAGTATACAGTAGAAATGCAAAGAAAGGTTATTCAGGTAATGGTACAGTACCTGCAAGAAGAATGTGTAAGAAAGAAGGTTAGTTGCCCCATAGAATTGTTGGGGATTTGTAAAAGGGCTTTTTCGCCCGACACTTCTTCGGCTGCCTTAGCGCTCGACCTGGCTCTGTTGCTTAGTAAGCAGCCGGAAGTACCTATATCTCAGTTGCCTATGAGAGAGGTTCCTCCGACCTTTGTCCCAAAGGTTGAGATTCCCGCCAACGCTGGGACTGGTGCACACGCTGTGGATATCCCTGCACATTATGTATCGCAATTTGTTCACGTCCCGTTTTCACGACAGGAAGTGAACACTATTAGACAATCAGTTCCCGATATCAGGAAAAACCCGACAGGGTTTTACAAAGAGATAGAGTCCCTCTTGCAGTCCTCTGTGTTCACCTTAAGTGATATTGACTTGCTATTCCCTGTACTCCTACCCGTAGATATATGGAAGCAGGTTCGGACAATAGACGATGTGCCAGGGTTGGGAGATACGTGGGATAATATGATTAGGATTAATGGGGAAAGACCAGCAGGTGAGAAACCACCACAGCTAATACTTACTTTGCCTGATAGAATTGTTGCAAAATTAAAAACTATAATTCCAGAGAAAAGAATTATTTGGGACAAGCTTATGGCCTGTGTTCAAGGGAAAACTGAAGGCGCCACCGAATTCTTTAACAGATTCGAGCAGGTATTTTCTGACTTCAGTGGGCAGGATTTGGGTACAGAGTCTGGGAAAAGGTTGTTTGTGGACAAATTTGTATGTGGATTGTTGCCCGACATCCAGTCACAGATTATGTCCTCTGAGACGCTTGGCAGGCAAAATCTCAGTCTGAGGTTTTGCACATGGCTCAGTATTATGAGAACCGTGTTAATAACGAGAAGGAGAAAATAGAAAAGAGGAAAGGAGATTTGAAAACCAAAGTATTATTACAACAAATTGTTAGAAACCCCAGAGGAGGCACGACACAGAACAGAGGTCAGTATGTCCCAAAAGGAAATGCTCCTTTGGGTTCTGTGAATATTAATCAATGTGCTTATTGCCGCCAGGAAGGTCATTGGCGAGCACAGTGCCCCGTCCTTCGACAAAGGTCAAACAGTGCATTTGGGAGTATGGGTAGACGACCTAGGGGCCGCCCTGGAGTAGGGGGCCCTGATAGAGGTCAGTTTTTGCAAGATCCTCAGCAACCTTTTTCACGGGAAAATCAGACCTCGGGTGTGGACTCGAGGAACATATTTGATCACCCTTCTGCTGCCTACCTTTCTGAAGAGCTTCCTTCTGACGATACTCTATTTCATTAGGACTGCCTGAAGCAGGGTTTGGAACCTTCACCTATTCCCGTTAATCAGAGAGGCCCCTACGTTGAATTATTAGTGGGGAATAGGAAACACTAGTTTTTGATAGACACTGGAGCACAGAAGTGCTCCATTGATCATTCTCGGGTTCCAAACATTCCACTGTCAGGGCAAACGAATGTTTCTGTAGGGTTTTCTGGTATACCAATTGTCTGTCCGGTTTCTTCACCGTTGTCTGTTTCTTTGGGTCCCTTTACGGACCATTGCCCTTTTCTTCTGACTTCGAACTGTGGAGAGAATTTGCTGGGGTTGAATTTGTTAAAGAAATTGAATGCAGTAATTCATTGTTCCTCTGATGGAGTACGGCTGACGGTTTCACCAGAGCAACTTCCTAATTCTCAGTTTCTGATTCGACCTTTACTTCCTGAGTTTAGCATTGTCCCGGAAAGTTTATGGGCGCTTGACGACAATGATTTCGGGGTACTACAGATTGAGCTCGTTAAAATAGTTTTGAAACATGGAGTTAAACTACCACGCATTCCGCAGTATAAAATATCAGTTGAGGGCGAGCGTGCTTTGAAATGCATTGTCTCTGATTTTGTGCATCGTGGGGTGATCAAGGAGATTACAGGTAGTTTGTGTAACAACCTGATCTTGCCTGTATATAAGAAAGGCGACAATGCAATCCCATACCGGTTCATAATTGATCTTTGTGCTATTAACAGAGTTGTCGCCCCACAATTCCCAATCGTGCCTGATGTAACGACGATATTGACAATGATCCTTGCTACGGCTACGCACGTCAGCGTTGTGGATTTAAAAAATGCTTTCTTTAGCATTCCTATACATAAGGAAAGTAGATATTTGTTTGTGTTCACCTTGGGGGGACGCTCATTTACATTTACTAGGGCACCTCAAGGGTATACTGAAAGTCCAAGCATTTATAGTAGAGCTTTGAAAGAGCAGCTCGACACCCTTGAATTGCCACCTACTTGTACACTGCTTCAATATGTTGATGATTTGCTTTTGGCTGCAGACTCTGAAAGTGCTTGTAAAGCAGGCACTGTACTGTTGCTTGTTCATCTAGCTAATAATGGTCATAAAGCTTCGCTCAAAAAATGTCAATATTGTTGTCAGGAGGTCGCCTACTTAGGCTACCTCCTGTCAAAGGAGGGGAGAAGATTGACACCTGAAAGAATAAAACACATTTCTGGCATGTCTGTTCCAAATACACAGAAGGAAGTCAGAGCCTTAATAGGTATGGCTTCTTACTGTAGGTTGTGGATCCCGAACTTTTCGCTAGTGATAAAACCGATGTTGGCTTTGACGAAGAAGGGCATTTCTCTGCCACTGCCATGGAAATCGGAACATCAACTATCATTTGAGCTTCTCAAAACCACGCACCGGTTCTGGGTACTCCAAATTATGACAAGGCCTTTGTGTTGTTTGTGCATGAATGTGATGGATGTGCTTTGGCCGTGTTAACACAGGAACACAGAGGGAAGAATAGGCCGTGCGGCTACTACTCCTCCGCCCTTGATTCTGTCGCATGCGCTTTGCCAAGATGTTTGCGAGCTGTCGCTGCTGCTGCCGCGTCTGTAAAACAGAGTGAGGGAATGGTCCTAGGCCATGATTTGATTTTGATGGTACCTCACTCTGTAGACATCCTATTGAACAAAACCCAAACGCAACACCACACCTCTGCACGGTTAACAAGGTATGAATTAACTTTGTTTGCCCCTCACATTCAAATTAAGAGGTTTTTGTGTTCTTAATCCGGCTGAACTCTTACCTTTCCCGCAAAAAACTGATTGTGGTGACGAAGAATTACATGACTGCCTGTATACCACTGAACAAGAAACAAAGGGCAGGATAGATCTTATAGATACTCCTTTGGACAATGCAGAAGGGGAGCTGTTTTGTGATGGCTCCTGCTTCAAACTTTCAGATGGTACATCTACAGCTGCTTACGCAGTTACTACATTGAGTAAAGTTGTTGAAACTAAGAGAATTTCGCATAACTCCGCGCAGGCCGCAGAGATTATAGCATTGACCCGAGCTTGTGAACTCTCCGAAGTGCGTATAGTAAATATATATACTGATAGTCAGTACGCCTTTGGGGTGGCTCACAACTTTGGGAGGCTCTGGTCGGAAAGAGGGTTCCTGACCTCACATGGGACCAAGATTCAGCATGGCCCCTTGATAGTGCAATTGCTCTCGGCACTCTCACTCCCTAGGCAGTTAGCGATCATGAAATGTGCAGCACATCGTAAGGTCATAGATGATGTGGGAAAAGGGAACGCTTTTGCGGACCTGATAGCCAGGCAAACGACCACAGACCTTAGCATGGACATGTATGCTTTGAGGGAAATGAAAGATGCTTATATAATGGATGAAGGTATTGGGTCTGTGCGAGATATTCAAACTGATGCCACAACAGAAGAATCTAAAAGGTGGGCCGAAGGAATGGGGAAACTAGATGATGATGGGTGTTGGGTGGATAGATCTGAAGGAAAATGGTTGCTCCCTGATTCATATGTACTGGCAATGATCACGAAAATGTTAGAACAAGTCTGGGTGAATAACAAGATTCTGGAGACTGCAAAACGCCATGTTCGGAACTGCATGATCTGCTTACAGCACAATGTGGGTAAGGGGACAGTAACTCCAAGGGGAAGCTTTGGGCCCCCTTCTGTTCCCTTCGAGGTCATTCACTTTCATTTTATTGAGATGGAACGGTGTAACAATCTGAAATATGTTCTTGTAATTATTTGTGCCTTTAGTAAATGGGTCAAGGCTTTCCCCGTTAAAGATGCTACCGCCATGAGCACTGTAAAGATTATGGTAAAAGAATTCTTTCCTCGATTTGGGCTCCCAAGGGTAATTTGGTCGGACAATGGTCCTCATTTTTTTGCAGCAGTAATTTTGCAGATATGCACAGCATTACATATTGAGAAACGATTTCACTCAGCTAGACATCCTCAAAGTGCTGGGTTGGTGGAAAGACATAATGGTATCTTAAAGAATAAGCTTGCAAAAACATGTGCCGATACCAAACTGAAAGGCCAGATGCCTTACCTATTGTATTATTGGCTATGCGTATCACACCTCAAACTAAGACTGGGCTTTCTCCATTTGAGGTAGTGATGGGGAGACCTGCTAACATTTGGGGTCTCCCAAAACCTAAAGCCCTGAGAGAGGTGGAAAATGTATTTCTTGTAGACTACTGTAACCAGTTAACTAATAACCTGTATTTCATTTATCACCAGGTGTATTCAGCTTTACCTGTAAGGTTCACGGGCCCAGGACACGATATACAGCCTGGAAATTGGGTCCTAGTGAAGGCCTACGAAAGGTCTTCCTGTCTCGCTCCTCATTGGAAGGGAACCTACCAGGTGCTGTTGGTCACCCGGACAGCAGTGCGGGTGGCTGGGAAGAAACACTGGATCCACGCGACGCATGTCAAGAAACTTCCTCACCCGACGCCACACGTTACAGAAGAAGCAGATCCCCTCGCTGATGCTACAGTCCCTGATCTCGGAGTAGCAAACAGCGCTGTGAGTGCGTCGGAGAATTTCTCTGAGCCTGTGAAGCTTGGGGAACAGTCCATTTCGTCTCCGCACTCTCTTGAAAAATCACTTCCGCAAAACACTGTTTCAAGCTCTGCGACTTCCGTCGCCTCTGATACGTCGCTTCCCTTAGGAAGTGACGACACCTTATTTTCGATCAAACAATCTTGGGTACCACCAGGTACAACCTTCGACAAAGAAAATAGAACTACAGCACGGGTTTTTCCATGCATTTGGGAAAAGAGAAGTGATTGAAAGTTTTCTTTTGTATAAGAAAGTTTCTGTTGAACAACAGGAAGAAAAAGGGATTCTGCTGGATAGGGTTGGGAAGGACTAAGAAATTGCGCAACTGTAGCGTCGCCAGCAACGAACATTGGGGTCGTCGATTGAGGAACTACAATGCCTGCCACCTCCACTGGTGCTCCCCGCACTGGACTTGTGAATAAGGGGGTGACCAACTTGGACAATGAACAATGTGCCTGGGCCCCGAAAACGTATTGCTGTGTTTTGATAATGATAATTGTTATTTTTGCAATTACTGCTGTAGGACTCTGGTACTTTGAAGAAATCTATCCTCTAAAACCATTACTACCGACCGAGATTGTACCAACTGCTTTGACTCCATCTGTACACCTTCACACTCTGTCCCCTAGAGACTCCCAACATAGACAAAAGTATCATAATAACACTCTAATTATAGTAATGAATGCAACACATGCCATTTTTAATAAGAGTAATTGTTGGATCTGCACTCATTTACCGCAACATGGGAACAAGGGACTAGGATGGTATATTCACCCTTTACCTTTAACGACTGCTTGCTATGCCTCTCTTAGAGCACTATTCTTTGGCCGTTGGAATGATAGCATCTCAGGGAACTTTGATGGAACTAATTTGAATGATTTCGAGAAACGTGAATTAACTCCCCTGGGATGCTCGCTTTTTGCAAATAGAAGTAAACCTAATGTCACTTCTATCAGGCCGTCTGATAAACTGTCTCTTCCTTTTCAAACTTTAATTTCCTTTAAAATGGCTCCGATAGGCAATAAGGACGCTGTGCCTCCTTCTTACTCTATAAATCATAGTCCTGATTCGGTCCCCTTTTGTGTACAAAGAAATGGCACTAGGCCAATGGGAGATTTTGAAGGTTATATGAACATTGTAAATTTGACTGGAGAAAACAGGCCTCTGTATGTAGGGGGGCCTGTTGATTTTGTTTGTGGTAGTTTAGCATTTCCCTGGTTGCCCAAGGATTGGCAGGGAACCTGTTATTTAGGAATCCTGTTACCTGGGGTATTTGTAGCTAGTACATTGGAGGTTTCTAAGGCTCGCCCACGGCGGGACAAGAACGGAGATACCCCTGGGCAAGTATTGGGAGATATAGCAAAATCAGTTGTGCCCTTTTGGGGACAAATAACAAACTCTGAGAACATTAGGGGATTAGCAAGGGTACTGGAGAGAACGATCAACCGGACCACGGACATACTCTACAATATGACGCTAGAACAAAAAGCAATAAGATTGGTAGGACTCCAAAATCTGATGGCATTAGATGTCATTCTGGCAGAACGAGGTGGAGTATGCAAATTGGTGGGGTCCGCTTGCTGTGTTTTCTTACCAGATTCCTCGCCGACAATTTTTAAAGCAATACAGAACTTGCATATCCTTAGTTCTGAAGTACATATCCCTGTAGGAGATTGGAATCTTAGCACCTGGTTCTGGGATTCTTTACGATCTTGGGGTTGGAAGGTGCTTTCTGTTATTTTGGTTATTTTGGGGATCCTGCTATTCCTTTGTTGCTGTTTTCAATGTCTTCCGAGTATATGTGGAATGCTAGGGGGATGTTGTGCTCAAGCAGTGAGCACAATAGGTCATAGAATGTATGCCCCAGATACAGCATCCAAAGAGTTTGTGTAACAAGAGGTTCTGATGAACAACCTAATGGCTATAGATATTACAGACAATGATTTGGGATGTATGGATGACAATACATGGAGTTATTTGCAAAAGTATTAGAAATGATATTAGCACTTGGCATAGGCCAAAAGGAGGGTCTGTTGGAATTGAAATAATATTATGCCTCCTATCGCAGTAATTGAATGTGTATTGGCCTACGGCAAGTTGTCTAAAATATCATGTAAATAGACTCCGCGGCAAGGTCTTGACCTTAACGAAAAGTAATGTAAGTCGCCATCTTGGATTTAGCCGACATTTTAGGTTCTCTTGTAATGTGGAAGTCACCCTGAACATCAAAATGGAGGCTGAATGACATTCTGAGTGAGATTCTGGCCGTTGTGACCTCCGCACACACGAATAATTAATATGCCTGCAGGCCACTTGTCGGGGTCGCGAACTGAGACCTTGTCCTATTACTGACCTATGTGTAAATGAACAACTGGATCAGCGGAACTGATCAAAATGCATACATTATAGGATTGACCTGGCAAGGAACCCTAGGCCTGATCCCAAGAATGGTTAACCCGCGAGGGGGTTGGCCAAGGGCTGGATAAAGGATATAAAAGCCCAAGTATTCCAATGTACGGTCTCTCTACTAATGCATCGAAACCTTGTTGAAGTTCGTTACGTTGCTCTGAGAGCCGAATAGCTATCCGTTTGTCAATTGACTTTGGTAACTGTTGTAGCTTTTAAATAAAGCACTTGTATGTCCTTTGTAACCTGTGTTGGTGTGTTTCTTTTGGGCTTCCCAGCCTCATATCAATGTTTATGTTTTCACAGGGGTGCAGGGGGACATGAGTTGGGGGCCTGGTGGAGGGTGCCCTGCACTGCTGGGGGGCGGGGATGCAGGGGGACATGAGTTGGGGTCCTGGTGGAGGGTGCCCTGGACTGCTGGGGGGTGGGGGTGCAGGAGGACATGAGTTGGGGGCCTGGTGGAGGGTGCCCCACAGTTCTGGGGGTTGGGGGTGCAGGGGGACATGAGTTGGGGGCCTGCTGGCATGTGCCCCACAGTGCTGGGGGCTGGGGATGCAGGGGGACATGAGTTGGGGGCCTGGTGGAGGGTGCCCTGCACTGCTGGGGGGTGGGTGTGCAGGGGGACATGAGTTGGGGTCCTGGTGGAGGGTGCCCTGCACTACTTCTGGGGGGTGGTGGTGCAGGGGGACATGAGTTGGGGGCCTGGTGGAGGGTGCCCCACAGTACTGTGGGGGTGGGGGTAGAGGGGGACATGAGTTGGACATAAGTGGGGGCCTGCTGGCAGGTGCCCCACAGTGCTGGGGGGTGGGGGTGCAGGGGGACATGAGTTCGACATGAGTGGGGGCCTGCTGGCAGGTGCCCCACAGTGCTGGGGGGTGGGGGTGCAGGGGGACATGAGTTGGGGGCCTGGTGGAGGGTGTCCTGCACTGCTGGGGGTTGTGGGTGCAGGGGGACATGAGTTGGGGTCCTGGTGGAGGGTGCCCTGCACTGCTGGGGGGTGGGGGTGCAGGGGGACATGATTTGGGGGCCTGGTGGAGGGTGCCCCACAGTGCTGGGGGGTGGGGGTGCAGGGGGACATGAGTTGGACATGAGTGGGGGCCCGCTGGCAGGTGCCCCACAGTGCTGGGGGGTGGGGGTGCAGGGGGACATGAGTTGGGGTCCTGGTGGAGGGTGCCCTGCACTGCTAGGGGGTGGGGGTGCAGGGGGAAATGTGTTGGGGGCCTGGTGGAGGGTGCCCCACAGTGCTGGGGGGTGGGGGTGCAGGGGGACATGAGTTGAGGGCCTGGTGGAGGGTGCCCCACAGTGCTGGGGGGGTGGGGGTACAGGGGGACATGAGTTGGACATAAGTGGGGGCCTGCTGGCAGGTGCCCCACAGTGCTGGGGGTTGGGGGTGCAGGGGAACATGTGTTGGACATGAGTGGGGGCCTGCTGGCAGGTGCCCCACAGTTCTGGGGGGTGGGGGTGCAGGGGGACATGAGTTGGGGGCCTGGTGGAGGGTGTCCTGCACTGCTGGGGGTGGCGGTGCAGGGGGACATGAGTTGGGGTCCTGGTGGAGGGTGCCCTGCACTGCTGGGGGGTGGGGGTGCAGGGGGACATGATTTGGGGGCCTGGTGGAGGGTGCCCCACAGTGCTGGGGGGTGGGGGTGCAGGGGGACATGAGTTGGGGGCCTGCTGGCAGGTGACCCACAGTGCTGGGGGGTGGGGGTGCAGGGGGACATGAGTTGGGGGCCTAGTGGAGAGTGTCCTGCACTGCTGGGGGGTGGCGGTGCAGGGGGACATGAGTTGGGGTCCTGGTGGAGGGTGCCCTGCACTGCTAGGGGGTGGGGGTGCAGGGGGACATGAGTTGGGGGCCTGGTGGAGGGTGCCCCACAGTGCTGGGGGGTGGGGTGCAGGGGGACATGAGTTGGACATGAGTGGGGGCCTGCTGGCAGGTGCCCCACAGTGCTGGGGGGTGGGGGTGCAGGGGGACATGAGTTGGACATGAGTGTGGGCCTGCTGGCAGGTGCCCCACAGTGCTGGGGGGTGGGGGTGCAGGAGGACATGAGTTGGGGGCCTGGTGGAGGGTGCCCTGCACTGCTGGGGGGTGGGGGTGCAGGGGGACATGAGTTGGGGTCCTGGTGGAGGGTGCCCTGCACTGCTGGGGGGTGGAGGTGCAGGGGGACATGAGTTGGGGGCCTGGTGGAGGGTGCCCCACAGTGCTGGGGGGTGGGGGTGCAGGGGGACATGAGTTGGGGGCCTGGTGGAGGGTGCCCCACAGTGCTGGGGGGTGGGGGTGCAGGGGGACATGAGTTGGGGTCCTGGTGGAGGGTACCCTGCACTGCTGGGGGGTGGGGGTGCAAGGGGACATGAGTTGGGGGCCTGGTGGAGGGTGCCCCACAGTGCTGGGGGGTGGGGGTGCAGGGGGACATGAGTTGGGGGCCTGGTGGAGGGTGCCCCATGGTGCTGGGGGGTGGGGGTTTAGGGGGACATGAGTTGGGGGCCTGGTGGAGGGTGCCCCACACTGCTGGGGGGTCGGGGTGCTGGGGGACATGAGTGGGGGTGCAGGGTAGTCCCCCGTGGTGTGGGCTGCCTGCAGGGGCCGTGGAGGTTGTGGAGCGAACACCTGGGAGGACCCACACGGCCAATTCACGTGTAGTACTCCACGGAACCCCTGAAATACACGTACCCTGCTGATATCACGTGTGAAACTTCCCGCGCACCCCAAAATACACGTACCCAGCTGAAATCGCATGTGAAACTTCCCGCGCACCCCTGAAATACACGTACCCTGCTGAATTTGCATGTGAAACTTCCCGCGCACCCCAAAACACACGTACCCAGGATATTCTCATGTGGAACTTCCAGCGCACCCCTGATATACATGCACCCAGCTGAAATCGCGTGTGAAACTTCCCGCGCACCCCTGAAAAACACGTACCCTGCTGAATTTGCGTGTGAAACTTCCCGCGCACCCCAGTAATACACGTACCACGCTCGCACAGGGCCAATCGCGTGTGAAACTTCCTGCGCACCCCAGTAATACACGTACCCTTCTGACTTCACGTGTGTAACTTCCCGCGCACCCCGAAATACACGTACCCAGGACATTCACGTGTGGAACTTCCTGCGCACCCCTGATATACACGTACCCAGCTGAAATCGCGTGTGAAACTTCCTGCGCACCCCTGAAATACACATACCCTGCTGAATTCACGTGTGAAACTTCCCGTGCACCCCAGTGATACACGTACCCCACTTGCCGTGCTGGTACAGGGTTAGCGCAGCCCTTTGCGCTGGATTGGGGATTTTGATGGCTTTTCCCTGCGCAAGGGGTGTTCTTGGGGGCGTAACTGGCGCTGCTGCAGGGTCGCTGCGCCACTGTGCGCCACGGCTGGTTTTGGTGGCTGGAATCCATGAATACGCTTTGCGCGGAAATGTATTTTGGCGCACGCGGCTGGCGCAGGGATTCGCACGCGCACACTGTGCGCCAGCCGCGTGCGCCACTTGTGCGCTGATTTCTATGAATTACCCCCTTAGTTGTTTAGTAAAGGACATTGTTGCATCCAGGTAGAAACCAAGAGTTTTTACCTCCTTGGAGACCATAGTATTATTACCGTCAATGATGAAGGAGGCATATTCATGCCCTAGTTTGGAGATGTTGGGTGGGGAGCCAAGGATGATCAGCTTTGTCTTGTCATCATTCAGGCATAGGCCGTGAGTGGCCATCCATGCCTGAATGATGAGATAAATTCTATTCACCAACGCCAGGTCCTTGCCATGATCCCCGGAAAGCGGGAGGAGAATCTGAGCGTCATCTGCGTAGTTAGTGTAGGTGACACCCAGAGGTCCAGATCATCGAATAGTGGCTTGGTGAATATATTGTAGAGAGTGGGGGACACACAAGAACCCTGAGGGACCCCATACATGAAAGGGGTAGGGTCCGCAGCTGCAGAAGGAGAGAATACTCTGCTAGTTCTGTCGCTCAAGAAGGATTTTATCCATTTAACAGCGCCTCTAGAAAAGAGGGCTGCTGTATTAAGATGCCTACAAAGGACCTTATGATCAAACAAGTCGAATGCAGCTGAGAGATCGAGTAGCAGTAATAATGCTGTTTCCCTTGGTCTCTCAGCTCATTTGCTTATTAGGGTAGCCCAGTTCTGGATATTGAAATCATTGATATCTTAGATATCTTGGCAAGATTAAAACCATCCAGGGCCTCCATCTCGGATGAGTTAGCCAATGCTGTACTGAAGTCCAACCCTCAGTTTTGGGCCAGAGTGTTGCATGAAATGTACACTAAGATATGCTGTTTCCCTTGGTCTCTCAGCTCATTTGCTTATTAGGGTAGCCCAGTTCTGGATATTGAAATCATTGATATCTTAGATATCTTGGCAAGATTAAAACCATCCAGGGCCTCCATCTCGGATGAGTTAGCCAATGCTGTACTGAAGTCCAACCCTCAGTTTTGTGCCAGAGTGTTGCATGCAATGTACACTAAGATATGCACACTGGGAGTGCTCCCTCAGAGCTGGCTTAGCTCAATGCTGGTTCCTATACATAAATGTGGTTCTCACATAGAGCCTAACAACTATAGATTATTAGCCATGCTAGATACGAGCAGCAATATTTGCGCAACAAGTTTATTACAATTGTTGAATAAGTCGATCAGTGATAACTATTGCTCAAGCCCGCTCAGTTAGGATTTAGGAAGGGCTATGCAACTTTCCAGGCAATGTAGGTTTTGCACTTGTTAGCTGCTGATGTGCTTATGGGACTGATGGAGACCTTTTCTTTATGCTTTGTCGATTATGCAACAGCAATTGATTGTGTCGACCGCCACATCTTATGGTCTAAACTGGAAGGATGGGTTATTGAAAAATATCTGCTGCACTTTATTAAGGCCCTATATACTGATACAACTGTCATGGTCCGTCTCCCACAAGATGGGGATATCTCCTCTCCCATACCTACTAATAGGGGATTGAAACAGGGGTGCATTCTTAGGCCCCTGTATTCAACCTCTATGTGACTGACATGAGGGAGAAGCTAAGTGCGACTCAGACTTTTCTCCCACATATTGGTGGGGAAGCAGTAGTGTTGATTACTTATGCAGACAACAAGGTTTCACTTTAACGTACCCCACTTGGCCTACAAAAGCTATTGATATCCTGGCCCAGTTTACGGATGTTAACCGCTTGAAGATCAATTACGCAAAGACCAAGGTCATGCACATTCGGGGTAAGGGTTGTCATGCTACCAGCTGTATCAAGTGTACTAAACATACTAAATTGGAGTTGGTTAAAACATGTGTTTATCTTGGGCTACCGTTTTACAGTTTTTCCACTTCCTCTCAATACTATGGGGGTCATTCCGAGTATGGCAGTAGGGGGTTAACGGCACCGGTAAGGATGCCGGTGCCGTTAACCCCCTACCACCGCATTCCGAGGTCCCTTAGCGGGTCCCACCAGGGCCGGCTGGTTTTATTTGCGGGCCCGTTATTAGCTCCTTCCCCATTCCCATTGAGCCTATGGGGGCTCAAATGAGAATGGGGAATGCTATTCGAAATAGGGACTTACCTGGTCCGCATAGGTGGGAATGTCCTGGTAAGTCCCCATTCTGAATACCCGGACCCAGACCTGAGTTTGGAGGCAGCCGTGGTGCTAGTAGCACCACGGCTGCCTCCAAACTCGGAATGTCCCACTATGCCTATATTAAAGCTGAAGCACACTACTAATGCAGAGGTATTGAAAGAATGTAAAAGGCTTATAAGTGGCATGGATAATTGTGTATAGAATAGGCACTGAGGTAGATCACAGTCGCTAATGGGTTCAGTGATATGAAATGGAAAGGTAGCTTTTATATTTTTAATAACCTAATCTGAATATGTATGTATTACATATTTGTATAATATTAATTAGTGGTATATGAACTGTTGGATGATTTTTATTTTTTGTTGATTTTATATGTAAAGTGTAGTTTGTTGTTTTGTTTCCCTTTTTCAGTTAGTGAGGTGATATGTATGCACAAGGCTTAATTCTATTAGCCATACGCAGTACATGATTTTGTTTTTAAAAAGTATGTGTTTTTCTCGATCGGATCCTCTCTGTTTATTCTGCTAGAACCACTAGAGTTACTTTCGGAAGAAACCTTCCCAGGTAAATAGACAGTCTGGGATAAAACACAGAGATCGTTGACTAGGAAGATTATCAAATAGAAGATCAAAAAGTCACACCATCACACAGTCACACCATCAGACACAAAGGCAAGCAGACGGGCTGTCACTCAGGAACCTGGTAAGAGAGACAGATAAACAAATGGCTCTTTCATGGAAGATTTCCAATGATGATTTAATAATGTTTTTTATGACATTGATATGCCAGCAATTGTTCTCAGAATAATACGCCAAATATGATCGCAATATGGTCCAAAAAACATAAATATAGTCTTGCATGTTTAAGTGAGGGTTTTGTTATAAAAATGGAACCAAGCGGACTGCTTTCAAAGCAAGCAGCACTGGGCTTCTGAATTGAAAGGAGATATTGAAACAAAGCCACGGGCGTTATTGCTTTTTCTTGAAGAGATAAACTTCTTAACACATTTACCAAATGTGTTCTGTTCTACTTTAAACTCTGTCGACAAGAAGGCATAAATAACCGCACGGTCAGCATATGTGGACCCGTCGCCGCTGAAGAAACCCCGAGCTTTTCAGCCCTGTCAAATCCCTCCAGAGCTATGCCGAGCAGGTAACAAAAGACGCGGTTTCACCTTTATTGAGCGGTATAATTCTCTCTATCTTTATAGAGAGATATATGGGTGGCGTGAACTGTAAATCTTATAGGCTGCTTCACGAGCAGGGGATCTTTAAAACAAATGGGCATTCCTCGGATGTTCATAAAACCCTGGCAGCCCCTTCACTCAGCAGTAAAGCTCCCAAAGGGAACTTTATTCGTTTCATGTTAAGTTACTCGTGCCATTCGCAGAGATCCGTTACAAGCTAATTAAACGGTGTGGCTCCTGCGGTCGCCAAAATTCTACTGATCAAGGTATACTGGCCTGCGTTGTCATGGAACCTCTTTAGAAACACACAATTCTCTAAAATGTTAAATCAGAGGCGCGGACCACACAACATTTGCCCAGTGCAAATAGCACGGGCGCACCAATATTAATTCACTACCCACCTACATGTTCAAAAAGTATATTTTTACTGAATGACCAGTGCAAAGTTTGCATTTGCATAGACGGACCAACGGAATAAACAGCATTTGATATACAAATGACATCATGGGGACTGATGGGTATTGCAGGATGGAAAAATAATGAATTCAGAAAAAAAACACCGTAACCATTAGCCCTAAAAGAAATGATGACATTATTGTCCACACATGTATTCAAAGCCTCTAAGGGCGTGTATGTTCTCAATGAACTCCCATAAGGGATCATTGTAGGCGCCTCCCACTCCCGCATTCTGTAAACTTTAAATGGAGAATGGAATTTGCTTTATTCCCTGTATCTTGAAATGTCATCGAGTAATAGTCCAAAGACCTTACGTGGTATCATGTGAGGTACTGGGGCGCCGATTCACAAACAATTGAGCAAAATATTGGCCGCTAAAAATAGCGCCGAGGGTGCGCTTTTATAATTGCCAATTTTGGGATGGGTGCTGTTCGCCTTATTCACAAAGGCGGGACTGTGCGTTCTATGCAAGTGACTCACTACACTTGCATGCATTCATATTGGAACGGGCTTCTAACGCGAATGCATGTTGGGCTCCCACAGCCCATGAGGGTGCGTTATGTGTATTTCACATTGACTTGCCCTTCAAGAGCTTGTCAGTATGAAATGCCAAAATAAGAAAAAAAACATTTCTATCTCCATTTTAGGCACAGAAAGGAAAATGGTAGAGCAGCAGTTTATACCGCTGCTCTTCCACTTACAAAAATGCATGACACTAACCTCCAACTGTGAAACTACTGAAGCTTCTTTCCTCTTTTCTAGTGGGACCCAGGACCATAGATAAAGTCAAAGTAAGGACCTGTTTCATACAAGTTGTAGACAGGAGTTTACAAACGGTTTTGTTTTTTGTGAAAATTGTTATACAATTAAATAAATTAAAAAAAATAAAAAAAAAATGTAACAAAATGCATGACATTTTCAGAACTGACCCTCTAATTCATTGTGCCTTCCACTGCACTCGTTTCAAACAGGGGCGTGCTTTGGTTTGCGCCTGAATTCAGAATGCATTTTGAAATGCACATACATGTCATTTCTAGCCCCATTGTGTGCAACTGTGCATGGGGAATGTATGCATCAACGATGAGCACATTCTGAGTCTCTTTGCATCCAGGCCCCTGCTTCTCTGGCACACATGAAGAAGTGTTATTATAATGAAGGCCAAGCACCGTTTTCACAAAGAATCATGCATCTCATTGATATGTACAATCATGTAATAAAGCGCTTGAGGAAAAACGCTTTGCAGTGAGAGGAGCAAATTCCCGAAGCCAACGCATGGAAAATGCACCCATGCAACATTGCATGGTTACATTTTAAAAATGTATGCGTAAAATGCACCTATGCAGTCATCATGAAAACACTGCTGGCAAAAAATACACATCTTCCACAGATGTGCAGTGTCATTTCCAGACATTAAAAAGATGAGCAATGTGCCCCGTCCCATAATGCACACCTTTTACTTGACAAAAATCAAGAAGTGCCATAACTAAAACCCGCATTGCCACCTTGCATGCAAAATGCCTTCATAATTTAGCCTCCACAAACCATACACTGATCTTCACGTCCCTCTTGTGGTGATTCCCCGGGGAAATTTAATACAATGAGTTTATAGGGTGTATTTTTTTTTTTTTTGTTAAACCTCATATTACATTTTAAATCGCCCTAACCAGTCGGGGGATCCCAACGTTATTTTTATTTTTTCTATCTTCAGCTCTTTTTCATTGCTCAAGCACTGTTGAAAGTGGATATATGTACATGCTGTTTGTGTTGGGATTCATAAGCCCATAAGCCCTGCATGCCGATGGCTGAGTATTGGTTGTTTAATGATTCTGATGGTGTACTTATGGTTCTTTCAGAAAGCTTAAGCGGCTATATATATATATATATATATATATATATATATATATATATATATATATATATATATTTTGCCTTGCTTTACAACATCTCTTTCGGAATGTTCTTTTCCACTGAATTTCTATTATTTGTAAGGGAAACATAATTATAACATTAAGTTGCCCCTCTTTTTCTGTGACTTTAATCCCTTTTTTTTATAATGTACCAACTGGCAGTGCCCACTGTGGACAGTGGATTATTTGCCTAGGACAGGGCCTCTGATCCTCCATGGCATGCATAGTGGCTACTTGAATGGGGTTGGGGCAAAATCCCCCGAGTCCTACGGAATACCCTTGCTGTGAAAACTCCCATTTTTTATTTGAAAATCGGTCCTTTTTCTTGAATATAATCTGATGTAGCACTTTGTTTTCCAATAGGCAATGTGACTGGAGACTGGGTAATGAGAAAGGGATCGCCCCGGGGCTTAGAGCCACCAACCAGTCCATGATGCTGGCACAAAGGGTTATACCCAGCATCCACTAGGCGGCCTAGTCCATCCCCATCCTCGTCTGCGTTTCACATGACGAGAACCAAACCAACCATGGCACAGTTGGACTGACCAGAGTAGGAGGGTGACAGAAATGAACTATCTCACCCACCGACCTGATTCCCTAAGAGTTGGGGAGCCACAGAAAAGGAAATATAGGGTCACAGACAGGCATAGGCTTGCAAGTCCGATCACAATGTATCAGAGAACAGAGTTCAGACCTTGTAAGACACCTGTAGCGTCTGTTATGTTCCGCCCTGCGTCCCGCTACGCGGTGATGCAGGGCGTTCCTAATAAAAGCCCCGCACCCGCGCTCGGGAGGCAGTTCTGGGGCAGACCATCCACGCGCGTGTGTGTGCATCTTTGCTGCTCCCGCTGGAGCTGCGCCACAGGCCGTGCGGCCTATTCCAGCGACGCCAGCCCCCGCGCGCGCACGCCGCGGGCTGGAACTTAACAATGGCGATGAGGTGGAGCGAATACTAACGCGCGCTCGGCGTTCACAGCTCATAGATGGCCCGCAGCGATCGCGGCGAAATTTTTGGACACCCGGTGGGGGAGGGGGAAACATTTTTTTTTGCCTTTCCTTCTCATTCGCCCTCTACTCGCCGGCTGGGCATTGTGGAGCCATCTGGCATCTGGCCTCCCACACTAGAGGGCAGCAACACGATGTAAGAGGATTCAATTCAACACTACAGCTAAGTCAATGCCTAGTCTGGGATACTGAATGGAAACCCTTATTGATATATCCTTATGTCCAGTTCATGAGTTCTGGATGACTACCCCTATATAACACCCCTCTCTTAGAATCCCCCTGACCCCACTGAGTCAAGAAGTAGTTCTGTTTTGCAAGTTTAAAAGGTTTATCTGAGAAATAAAACAAAATATAGATACCACGCTTTTATAATAAATTAATAATCGATATCGCCCTTATAAATATAATGTTAATCAACAATGGGTAATCTGACACTAGCACACTTCTTTATAATCAATGAGGAGTTGGTGTAGGATGGATAAAGTAGCAAAAATACTTTTATGATTTCAAGGGAAAAGCAATGAGGAATAAAATGCAGTACAGAAATACTTGATATGATTTTAGCAAAAGATAAGATAATCACTTTTTCTCTGGCAATTCACCCCCCTCCCCTATGCAATGTAATAAATGGAAGGAGATGGAAAGAGGAGCACACAGTTCTCAGGAATGCAATCAAAGACAATACGAAATTCAATTCCCACCCCAGCAAGCTTAGAGAAAACAGGTATGAGTTTTAAAACACAGGCCCAAGTGCCTTGAATGTGGTGGCAATGAAGTGAGAAATATGCTGAAAATGCTTTTAATTCCCTTTAGGAGGTTCAGGGTGAGTGAGAGATACTTGGGATGAGCTCAGGCTCACTTTAGCAATGCTCTATGAGTTATTACCAAGTTGCAAACGGATTTTAACAAAAGAAAGAATGCAGCTGCTATTTTGACAAGTGGAGAAATTGAGCCAAAATCGCAAATCGCGGTAAAATTCGCGAGTGCGTGAATCGTGATTACGGCAAAAGTATAAGGAGTAGCAAGTCAGTTCTAGGTTCGTTGGAAAGCTGAGAGTCTAAGCTTTCAGACAAACGGTTCCAGAGATACGGACAATTTAATGAAGGTAGTTTTTCGGATTTAAAGTAAAACTCAAAATGACAGGTGACAGCTTGCAGCTGCAGAATTGACAGGTGACAGTTGTGCAGCTTTAAAAATGACAGATGGCACGATTTCTAGGAGGCAGTTCTACTTAGGTTAAAATAGTTTGGATTAGATTATTTTAACTAAGAGATTGGTTCTGCACAGTTCTGCTAGGTACTCACAATATAAATTTGAAAATAGGCCTCGCCACGGATCTGGTCAGGTTTTGGACTGGACTCCGGTTCTGGTCTCGGCACTTCACAGTGATCTGGGTCAGCTCTGCTTTGCTGGTCTAGCCTTTCTGGATTCTGGATGTAACACTGCTTTCTGGGTACTGCTACAGGTTCTGGAGATTGATGGATTTGAAGTCTGGATCTCTGGATGTGAAGTCGTCGGTCAGCATGCTCCGCAGCAAATGGAATTGAATCTCTCTATCTGTCCCAGCAGTCTCTTTTTATGTGTTTTGAAAATGGGTGTGTGTCTGGGCCTAGCTAAGCCTAGCTAAGCCTGCCCCTCTCTACTTGTCATTGGCCCAATTCTCCCCTCTCCCATGATTGGGGGAAGGAAATGTGAGTCAGAGTGATGCTGTAGGTTTTATGGTCAGAGGAACCTCCCCTGGTCAGTTTGCCCACAAATCTATATTTGATTCAAATACATCCTTCCCAGATATACAATCTGTTGAAATTACATGTGCACATTATATATTCCTTATGGTCCATGCTTGTCCGCCTCTGATCTTCCTGGGGGCTTGCATTAAAAAATGACAACATTTTGCGCTTTTTAACTGGTTTTGCAATATCGGACATTTACCCAAAATTACACACATGTGCGCAAGGAGTATGGACATTAATTGATGAAGTGTCAGATTTTTAACATGCAGACATTTGGAGTGAGACCCTATCTTCCGCTAGCAACCCCCCGGAATACACCACAGGGTCCTAACGCATCTCAAAATGTTCACAGAAAAAATCACAAAAATAATGATATTACTTATATAATTCTGACAAGTCTGCACTTTGAGTTATCTATCTTTTTAAAATTATGCCCTGGTCAAAAAGGGGTGTGGCTTCCCACATCACAGGGTGAAATAACTGGTTTATCCACTTGCCCCAAGCTCAGCTTCTAGCAGAGACACTGCCCCTCCCAGGGTCCCCTAAGAGGAAGCC
Source organism: Ambystoma mexicanum (assembly GCF_040938575.1). NCBI lineage: Eukaryota > Metazoa > Chordata > Amphibia > Caudata > Ambystomatidae > Ambystoma > Ambystoma mexicanum. The sequence goes on from NC_090933.1 coordinate 825,177,836, forward strand.
ACTTTTACGACGCCCCAATATAACATTTGCCTGAGTCCAGGACAGGCCTTTGTTCAACTCCCTGTAGTCCCCAGCTGCTCCACCCCTAATCTAATCAGAGAGGTGACAACTCCTTTTGGCAAGGGGAAGAGTGGCTGAGCAAGTTTTAACTCCTGTCGGGGGTAGTTGTCAGGCAGAATCCAGTTTCATTAAGCCAGGTTTCAACTAAATGTCACTTTTTGTTCCCAGTTTTCTACATTCAAATCAAACTGACAATTTTTACCTATACATTAAATAATTACTTCCTTCAAGTCATTTCAGAATATAGTTTTACATTGTATCCACCTCTTAGCAAGTCTTTCGTTGGTCTGGTTTTGTTTCATTTGTTCAGTTTTACACAAAAGTCTGGTGGTTTTAAAACGCCGGCTTTCTGATAGTGGTGAGTACTGGTAATGCAACCATTTTTGGGATTAAGAAAATGAATTCCCCACAAGAAGGTTGTATCTTTGGAGTGGTCTTGTGCCAACTGTGCAGTTCTCCTATTCTGGCGTGAATGTGGGCGGCGATAGCTCATCCCCACATCCACCCAGTCAATTGATTTAGTTTGTTCTGGGATAGAATAATGGGCGGCGACAGCTCATCCCCACATCTACCCAGTCTATTGATACAACATGGGTCAAAACCCATGACAAATCCCCCCGCCCGACTGCGCTTTGATTCAAGTCGAGGGGAAGTCGGGTGCAAAGGAGGTTTTGAGCCCTTGCGCTGGTATGTCTCCATTATCTTCTTCCAATCCTGTAGGTGGCACAGTTCAGCATCTTTTCCTCCCTCCAGTCGATCAATCAGTTCTCCTTGCTGGTCCTGATGGGAGGATTGGGCGGTACCCTGGGCCCCTTGGGTCTCTGCTCCCGGTCTCTGGATCGTCCTCCTTGGCCAGTCTCCAGGTTTTCTTTCTCCTAGGACGGCAAAGGAAAAGCGGCAATACACATTCCTAGACATTTTTCCACCACTATTAATGGTGTGGCGAATGTATACATTTTATGAATCAGAAGATATGAACATATAAATTTTCTTTTTTAAATTAGGAGAGAAGAATATATATTTATATATATACAAGGATCACAGAATTTTATATGCTATATGTGGAATATTTTAGGGTTGGAACTGAATTACTCTGGAGAGGCCCCCTCTGGGAATCCAGTGGATTCCTCCAGTTGTTGCAGAGTGTGCCTGGGATGGCAACACTTTAGCTGATTTATATGTACCCACTTGTCTTCCCCCTCTGCCAAACCGCCTTTGGCGTTGCGGATCTTGTAGGCCACAGGGGAGATTTTGTCTATAATTTCAAACGGTCCCTTCCATGTAGGCAAAACATTTTGCTGTTTGGCCTGGTTCCTTTGGAAATTGTATAGATAGACCCGATCACCCACCTTATATTCCTTTCGGGTAGTTTTTAAATCATAGTGGGTCTTCATGCTCTCGGCTGATCTTTCTAGATTCCGCTGAGCATAGGCAAAAGCATGCTGAAGGTGTTTCCTTAAATTATCCACATACTCTTGAGTTGTGGAGGCATTTATCAACGTTTGCTCTTGGGTTCTGTATAGCAAATGCTGGGGAAGCACCATCTTGCGTCCAGTCATCAACTCAAATGGTGACATTTTGGTTGCAGATGAAGGGGTAGATCTGATGGCCATTAGGTCCAGAGGTAATCGGATATCCCAACTTGGCCCAGAATCTGCCACAAACTTTTTTTAAGATGCTCACAATGGTTCGGTTGTATCTCTCTACTGCCCCAGAAGAAGCTGGCCAGTAAGCAATATGTAGCTTTCTTTTGACCCCCAGTATCTCCCACCTCTTTGTCATTACTTCACTGGTGAAGTGGCTACCTCTGTCTGACTCATTCCTTTGAGGTAGACCAACACGGGAAAAGATGTGGTTAATCATCAGGGCAGCTGCTGTTTCTGCCTTGCAGTTTGGGGCTGGGAGACATTCCACCCACTTGGTAAACAAGCATGTAACGGTCAACATGTACTTGTTTCCTCTAGACGAGCCAATTACAGGGCCTACAAAGTCGATTTGCAAATCTGACCATGGAAGTGTCATCCCCCTCTTTTGGAGAGGCGCACGGTGTGTGAGGGATGATGACTGAAATTGTGCACACACAAGACACCCCTTCAAGTATTGGTTGAGGTCCTGCCCCATGTGTGGCCAGTATGCAACCTCTCTTAAGATTTCCAGTGTTGTGTGAAACCCCCTATGACCGGCGGTGGCCGCATCATGGGCGTGACTTAACATCAGGCTTCGGAATGAGGTAGGAACCACCCACTGATCGTGGCCAGCTTTGGATTTCCTTACCAGCAAACCGTCTTGGATTCGGAATATTTTTGGACATTTCATCAACACTCCTCAACAGGTCCTCTTTCCCAATGTAATCGGTATCCGTCAGGGGAAAGTTCTCAGGGTCCTCAAGGTGTTGGTAAAACTTACCAATAATTGGATCCCCCTTCTGAGCTGTAATTAAATCAGCATCAGGGGTCTGCTTACTCCATTGTGCAGTTGAAAGATCATTGTGAGCATTTGTCTGGGACCTACTGATAGCAGTGACCTGGATTTCCCCCAACAGGGACTCTATTCCTATGAGATCCCCTTGGATGGCCCCGGTTTTGGCCAGCTGATCAGCTAAGTCATTTCCAGTTTTGTCTGGTCCCTCTACTTTGGAATGACCCTTGATCTTCTTCCAGTAGATGGTCATCCCATTCGAGGTGACCAGATCATCAATGTTTTGGATTAACTTCCCATGTTTCAGGGGTTTGTTATTAGCGCATAACATGCCTCTGGTTTTCCAGTTGACCAGGTGCTCCACGAACCCGTTCCGTACATAATCCGAATCTGTGATTATGACCAGTTCGTGGAGTTGATGCTGGACAGCAGTGAGGATGGCCTGATGCACAGCCATCAATTCTGCCACCTGACTACTTCGGGGACCAATTTTGTATCCAGCGGAGGGTTCTGGAAACTCCTTCACCCATGCATTCCCTACGCCGGCCACCAGTTCTTTCTCCCCGTCGTTGTCAACATGGTACGAGCATCCATCCACATAGACAGTGGGCATTCCCTCACACTTGTCTTCTTCAAAGACTTTGTGTGGGGAATTAAGGTATGCCTCCATGTTGTCCTTGATTTTTAGACTTTCGTCCTCTAGACAGTTTTCTCTGGCACAATCATGCAAGTCAGCCAGACCTTGCGCGAGGGGACTCTTCTTGTTTTGGCCATATCTGACCTCCACAGGAAAGCCTTGCATTGATAGAATCCAGGAAGTAATTCGGGAACTACTCACATTTCCGGCCCGTATTCTGTCACTTTGGAGATATTGCAGAGGCTGGTGTGGAGTCTCCACTATGATGTGTTCCCCCTGGATAAACGGGCGGTAATTCTTCAATGCCCACACCGTTGCCAGGAGTGCCTTCTCACAATCGTTGAATTTTTCCTCCACAGAGGATAAAGTTTTGCTTGCATAGGAGATTACTTTAATGACCTTGTCATGCTTTTGGTATAATACTGCCGTCAAGCACGCATTAGAGAACCCCGTCTCCAGGAAGAACTCCTTGTTTCTGACAGGGTAAGCTAGGCAAGGCGCTTGTGAGAGGCTTCTTTTGAGTTGTCTTACCGCCTCAGATTGTTTTGGACCCCATTGCCACTTGACCCCCCCTTCAAGAGATGAATCAGGGGTCTAGTGATCTCTGCGTAGCCTTCAATGAACTTTCTGCTGTAATTAGTCAGTCCAAGGAGGCTCCTTAGTTCCCGCAGAGTTGTGGGGTCTTTCAGTTTCTGGAGTGCTTCCACTTTCTTTTCTTGGGGACAGAGACCCTGAGGAGTAATCTCATGCCCCAAGAAAATAACACAGGTTCTACACCACTGTGCTTTCTGAAAGGAAAGTTTTGCTCCGGCGGCCCTCAACTGTGTCAGAACATAACGGATCTCCGCTATGTGTTCCTCCACAGATGAACTTTTGATGAGGGCATCATCTACATAAGCCAGGTTACCCCTCGCAACCAGGTCGGGCATGGCCTTATGTAGGAAAATGTTGAATTCATTGAGGAGTTGAGGTATCCGAAGGGAGTCCGGGTCCATGTGTACTGCTGGCCCCCAAAGGTAAAAGCCAGTTTGTATTGGTCCTCCCTACTGACAGGCACGGTCCATTATCCATTGGTCAGGTCTATTGCTGTGAATACCTGTGACCCCTGAATCTGGGCCAGCCCTTGGTCAATGTAGGGCAGAGGCCATCGGGAAGTATGGACCCGTTTGTTGAGCTCCCTAAGGTCGGAGCAGAGTCTCCACTGGCCGTTTGGCTTCAATATTCCCAGCACCGGATTATTGAAAGTGCTGTGGACTGGACGGATTATTCCCCGGGACTCAAGGTTCTTAATTATTTCAGTAAGGGACTCCATGGATGCATAGAGGCAAGCAATATTGCTTCACAAACACTGGAGTCATTCCAGGGTCCGTGGGAATTTTTGTGGTTTGGATGTCGGTGCGACCACAGTCATATGAGTCTACCGCAAAGAGATCTTGGAAATCCAAGAAAACCTGTTTCAACTTTTGCTTCTGTTCCAGAGTCACACAGGCATCAGTAGGTTGACTCTCTCTTCCACCATCTGCCTGAAGCCTGGAAAGACTTCTGGTTTGGCTATCTCAGCGGCCTCCTCCAGCTGGGTGGAGAAGTCCCTGGTCAGAGTGCTTATTTGGACTGGAGGCTTCCGGTGGGAAAGGCAGCCCTCATGGACCTGGAAAATCACCTCATCCCTCCTGAAGTCACAAGTCACATCTTCCTTACCATAAGGGCAAGAAGTGTACACCAGGAAGTTCCCCCCATGCCGGGTGAAGATCCTGTCTGGTGTTGTTTTGTCATCACTGTCACTGTCAAAACAGTCCTTGGGGATTGGTCCTAACAGTTCATTTCCTAGATCAACGGAGAAATGTCGGTCATCAACCGCCATTCCAATAATGGTGCCTGCGGCTAGAGTAATACTCTTTAAGTCACTGTTATCCACCTCTATTGGAATGGTGTCATGTTCTATGTTGACTAATGGTGTTGGGTTTACCCCCAACCCTTGCTGTTGGAGAGAAGCGTTTAGATGTATGTAAGCATCAGGGTTTTTCAAATGTTGTCCTCTTTTAGCTTTCACTTCCAGGGAGAATTGTCGGGTCCTTTCTGGGATGGTGACTTCCTCTTTGATCTGAATTTCAACTGCATAAGGTAGCAATTGAGCTGACCTAAATGCTTTTTCTGGATCATCAAAGCCCATGGGATTATCCGCTAATCGGGACCAAGCTTTGAAGTTTATTAGGTCCAAACTAATGGCAAAGCGATTGAGAATATCACTGCCTAAGTAAAAGGCGGCAGTGACGTTTCGCACGACCCAACAATTATGGACTATGCTCTTGTTGCCAATGGAGATTTTGAGCATACACCTGCTTGGCAGGAGATGTTTGGAATTAGGTGCTTCCAGGTCCATTTCCCATTTGTCTATCAGTTTGAATGTGGGAATGGCTGGATCTTTTGGGAGTTGGCGGAACATGGCTTCGCTGATGAAGCTCTTACCGTTGTTCACACACACTCGAGCGAGAACAGAGTCCTTCCCATCATTTAACTGGACAGGGATGAACAACAGCTCTCCAATTTGCTGAATATCAGCCAGGCTCTGAGCTGATTTCACATCTTTCTGGACTATAGGAGTGGTAGTTTATGATTGTGGATTAGTAAAGTATTTCAGGGTGTTTCCTTCCAGTGTGGAATACCACCTTAAACTGGAAGTAAGGTTGATTTTCAGAAATAGAGAGGACCCCCCATCACCAGTCTGTTGTCCTACTGCTATTACTGTCACGTCTGGAATTTGGTTGTTCTGGAAGTGAGATTCTACTTGGTCAGATTTTTGTTCAACCATGTGGCAGGTGCAGTTTAAACTAACAAGGTTAACACTCTTTTTTAATTTTATTGGTCGGCTAGTCTGGGTCCAGAGGACCTTGTTTACACAATCTATTAGGGGTGACAAGCTTCTCAGGAGGTCATTCCCTAGTAAACAAGGGGTGCCCACTGGAGTCACTACTATGACCGGGTGTTTCACCTTGTGTCGCCCAATTTTAATATCCAAGTCTGCGGTCCCCTCAACGGAAATTTCCTTCCCGTCAAAGTTCTGCAGTTGTCCAGGAAGAGAGGTGAGAGGAATTTGGTAATTCTCCCCCCTTCCTGCATTTAGTTCCTCAAAGGCCCTTTTGGACAGAAGGGTAGCTTGGGATCCAGTGTCCACCAGTGCCAAAATTGTACCCTGCCCCTGTACCTGTACCGGGGCATAGTATCTCCCCTCCTTCTCCTCAAGGGGGCACAGATAATGCACATTTTTGGACAACTGGTGGGCTAACTTTCTGGTTTTGGACATGGCGAGAGAAGAGATTTGGGCAGAATTCTGTGGAGAGCCTTGGGAATCTGAAAGAAAAAATTGGCAACTGGAGCCAGAGCCATTGTGGGTTCCCCTGGTTCCGGTTCTGGGCCGCCCCCCCCTTTTGGAGGCAGTCACCAGGATGGGTTTGAACCAGGGGATTTCGGTATTGTCGGTTCTGGGTTGAGATGATGGGCGGCGATAGCTCAGTCTCCACATCTCCCCAATCTGAATTGACATCTCTTGGGACCCATTTTTCCTTGGGAGGAGTTCCCCCATCCTTTTCCCAGGATCTTCTCAGGATCCCTCTCCCTCAAATTGGAAGACCTGTACCTCCTCCACAAAGTGGGTCTGTTTGGGTCCTTTGTTTCTCCTACCTCCTCTCTGCTCCTTGGGTGGCAGACTTTCAGGGGTAGGAGATTTTGTTTCCGGTTCCTGGTTTTCCAGGGGCTGTTTACAAGTTGGGAAGGAAGCTTCCTCCAAGGCTTTACACCCCCCTTCCCCTTGTGCCTCCTCCCTGGGAACCGGTGTGTTATCGGGTGCTGCCCCCGTCATTGTTCTGGAGCACCAGGTCCAGAGTTTGGGGCATTCTGCGGTGGCATGCTCATCTGAGTGTTCTGTTGAGCCCTCAGTATGTGACCCAGATCCAGTGCTATATTTTGGACCTGGTGCTCTAACTGGGAAACCCGCTCAGGCTGATACGGGGCTCTATTTTCTCCCCTGGGCTGATCCCAGGAAGGGTAGCTATCCCTTCTCTGGTAGTACCCCTGGTTGGGAAGATTTTGGTACCCCTCCACCCTTGGCCTCCCCTCTCCTGGATTAGGTTGTCTCGGCTCAGGGAATTGGGGAAAGAAGGATGGATGATTTTGGGGTGGAAAAATGGGTGGATACCTGGGGAAAAAGTTCTGCCCAGGATTTGGAGAATTTCTGCCCTCCTGTGGGAAGTTGGGAGGGAAGTTCCCTGGGTTAGGTGCTTGGCTGGAGGAGTCCACACATAACCCAGGATTGGTCGGTTTCCCTTGTAGCGGGGAATTACATAGTCAGGGGAGCGGTGGACCCCATTTGTGGGACTACCTCCTCGACTCCCTGTCTGTGACTGGCCCGAGGGCCTTCTGGGCTGTGAATTATTTGGTGCAGGCAGGTTTTTAGGCCCCTCCATCTCCAAATCTAAAATGGGGCAACCTTTACCTCTGCCACCTTGGCAGCAGCAGGGTTGCTGTTGGTTTTGGGGTTTTTCGGCGCATTATTTTTATTTTCGATGGGCTTCTGCACCTCATAGATCCGGGTAGCCTGTTCAATGACCCAGTCTAAAGATATTTTCTCATGAAAATCTCTCACGAGCTGGGTCATTATGTATTTGGCTAAGGCATGGAAAAACATATTGATGAATTCTCTGCTATCCGTGCGCACCCTTCTGGTGGTCTGCGCAAAAGCACGCTTTAATTCTTGCACAAACTCTTGTGGGGCCTGATCCTCCCCACATTGCAAATTGTAGGCTGCCTTGCGAGCCTCTTGAGGATTTCTGTGAAGAGAAAAATGTTTCAAGATGGCCGCCTTATAGGTGGACCATCTTAAATGATTTTGGTCCTCCAGCCCCGCAAAGAAACTGGAGTATTCTGGGGAGAATGTCCATTTGACGTACTGGATGCAGCTACTGCTGTCCTTCAAATGGAAAGTCTCCATCATTTGCTCATAGAGCTGCAGGTATTCCCAAACGGAATACTTGATGTTCTTATGATAAGGCGTGATGACACTCCTTATTGCCTTTATTTGTTTCAATGGGTCCTTAAGCAAGGCCCTTTTTGCCTCATTGGCCTTTTTGGTTCGGGTAACCCTGGTCCATTCATCCTCCGACTCAGAAGCCCTGCTCCCAGAGGTGCCCGTCTGATCTTCCAGGTTTTCTCGGATTCTGCGAGCCTGGGAATGGCTGGCAGAATGTGGGGACCTGGTCTCCTGTGTCCTGTAATGCTCAGAGGAGTGTTCAGACCCCTCCTTGCTGCCAGGATTTGATGGGTACACCCCCACTGACCTAACTGGGCCGAGGTTTTTAGGATGCCCTTAATGTGCCTACTTTCCTGGGGTTCCCCACTAAATTGCACTGTGCGTGGGTGCCCATACCCGGATACCCGCCCATCCATTCCTGGGAGGTACTGGCCTATGAGCCCCATACTTTTAGCTGGATAGTAATCTGCCATCCCTGTGGCCCTGTGCTCAGGTGCGCCAGGGAACATGGGGGTGGCAGAGTCCAGGGACTGGTAGAGGTGAAGGCCTCTGGCATTGAGCTCCGTAGGTTATGCTCAGGAGTTTCTCTTTCCCAGCGAACCTCATCTCTATCCGCCCCTGTTCCCTGTTGCAATGCAAGAGCCTGCGCTTTCAGTTCCTCAGTTAAGGCCTTACTAGACTCTATCAGTCTCTCCTGCATCGCTACCTGTTGCTGGAGCCTATCATTGTGCTGGCAGAGAGCCTCATTCTCTCTCTGTGCCTCCTGATTGGTCCTGGAGTACTGGGCCAGTCTCTGCTGCAGGAGGGTTACCTCCTCAGTCCCATCCCTACTGGCCTGCTCCTTTCTTGCCAGAGCCTCATCCACCCTCCTGGTGTGCTCTAACAAGTTCTGGTGTTCTTTTTGGTGGTCACCCAGTCCCTGGAGGGCCAGGTGATTTTCTTCCATTTTCCTTTTTAGGTGGCAGACTTCCTGGCCTAAGGTATCCCTTTCCTGACTAAGAGCCTGCATCTGTGCCGCCAGGTCGTCCCTTTGCCTTTGGAAGGCACCAGCTTTCTGGCGCTCCTGGTCAAACTTTGCCTAAGTATCCAGGTCTTTCAAAATCAGTTTATTGCTCTCTGCCTTCTCCCTATCTAGGTGGCTTTGCAGGGTGACTACCTGCTCGGCACATGCCCTATTGAAATCTAATTGTTGCTAAAGCTTTTTCTGGCTCTGCAGAAGGGAGTCCAAACCTTCTTGGTACTCCTTCTGCAAGGTCAGAAATCTGGTATTCTGGTCCGCCTTTTCCTGTTGCAGCACATCCATATCCTCCTTTATTTTAGTGATGTACTGTCTGCTATCATTTTCTGACTCCTGGCTCCTGAGCAGCCTCTGCTCAGAAGAGTCCAGATCAGATTGGGCCTTCTCTAACGCCATCTGTTGCCTATTTGCCAGATCTTGGCCTTCAGCACATTTGTCCTGCATGGCTCCCATATATAGATACAAATATGCCGCTATCCTGGCAATCTTATTATGTTCATCTTTGGCTTTAGGGGCCATATATAGTTTGCTCAGGGCCACATGTAGGGGACCCTGATCTCTCCATATATCTGACCCTGTTTCAATGACCTGTTGCGCGATTGCCTGCAACCAGACCGTTTGGTCCTGATGAGTCCACTGACCTCTTAGCTTATTATTTTGATGTCTACCAGTGTCGTCATTCTGGAATTTGAGTTCCTTCCTGACTTACAGAAGTTTGTATTTTATTTTTGCAAAACAGACCGTTTCCTTAGAGCGTTCCTTTGAGGAGTGCTTTACAGCGTAACACAGCATGGTGATCCGACCGGATGTATGTATCTTGTCAGTTAGCACACTGTAATAATCTGCACAAGTGATAGTTCTAATCCGGATCCCTGGCTGCGAGCCCCCAATTTGTAAGAGGATTCAATTCAACACTACAGCTAAGTCAATGCCTAGTCTGGGATACTGAATGGAAACCCTTATTGATATATCCCTATGTCCAGTTCATGAGTTCAGGATGACTACCCCTATATAACACCCCTCTCTTAGAATCCCACTGCAGTCAAGTACAATTTTAAAAGGTTTATTTGAGAAATAAAACAAAATATAGATACCACGCTTTTATAATAAATGAATAATCAATATCACCCTTATAAATATAATGTTAATCAACAATGGGTAATCTGACACTAGCACACTTCTTTATAATCAATGAGGAGTTGGTGTAGGATGGATAAAGTAGCAAAAATACTTTTATGATTTCAAGGGAAAAGCAATGAGGAATAAAATGCAGTACAGAAATACCTGATATGATTTTAGAAAAAGATAAGATAATCACTTTTTCTCTGGCAATTCACCCCCCTCCCCTATGCAATGTAATAAATGGAAGGAGATTGAAAGAGGATTACGGCAAAAGTATAAGGAGTAGCAAGTCGGTTCTAGGTACATTGGAAAGCTGAGATCTAAGCTTTCAGAGGAAAGTGAAACCAAGTTCCTAGTACAAACGCTTCCAGAGATACGGATTTAATAAAAGTAGTTTTTCGGATTTAAAGTAAAACTCAAAATGACAGGTGACAGCTTGCAGCTGCAGAATTGACAGGTGACAGTTGTGCAGCTTTAAAAATGACAGATGACACGATTTCTAGGAGGCAGTTGCACTTAGGTTAAAATAGTTTGGATTAGATTATTTTAACTAAGAGATTGGTTCTGCACAGTTCTGCTAGGTACTCACAATATAAATTTGAAATAGGCCTCGCCACGGATCTGGTCAGGTTTTGGACTGGACTCCGGTTCTGGTCTCGGCACTTCACAGTGATCTGGGTCAGCTCTGCTCTGCTGGTCTAGCCTCTCTGGATTATGGATGTAACACTGCTTTCTGGGTACTGCTACAGGTTCTGGAGATTGATGGATTTGAAGTCTGGATCTCTGGATGTGAAGTCGTCGGTCAGCATGCTCCGCAGCAAATGGAATTGAATCTCTCTACCTGTCCCAGCAGTCTCTTTTTATGTGTTTTGAAAATGGGTGTGTGCCTGGGCCTAGCTAAGCCTGCCCCTCTCTACTTGTCATTGGCCCAATTCTCCCCTCTCCCATGATTGGGGGAAGGAAATGTGAGTCAGAGTGATGCTGTAGGTTTTATGGTCAGAGGAACCTCCCCTGGTCAGTTTGCCCACAAATCTATATTTGATTCAAAAACATCCTTCCCAGATATACAATCTGTTGAAATTACATGTGCACATTATATATTCCTTATGGTCAATGCTTGTCCGCCTCTGATCTTCCTGGGGGCTTGAATTCAAAAATGACAACATTTTGCGCTTTTTAACTGGTTTTGCAATATCGGACGTTTACCCAAAATTACACACATGTGTGCAAGGAGTATGGACATTAATTGATAAAGTGTCAGATTTTTAAAATGGAGACATTTGGAGTGAGACCCTATTTTCCGCTAGCAACCCCCCAGAATACACCACAGGGTCCTAACGCATCTCAAAATGTTCACAGAAAAATCACAAAAATAATGATATTACTTATATAATTCTGAAAAGTCCGCACTTTGAGTTATCTATCTTTTTAAAATTATGCCCTGGTCAAAAAGGGGTGTGGCTTCCCACATCACAGGGTGAAATAACTGGTTTATCCACTTCCCCCAAGCTCAGCTGCTAGCAGAGGCACTGCCCCTCCCAGTTTCCCCTAAGAGGAAGCCACTTTTACAACGCCCCCAATATAACATTTGCCTGAGTCCAGGACAAGCCTTTGTTCAACTCCCTGTAGTCCCCAGCTGCTCCACCCCTAATCTAATCAGAGAGGTGACAACTCCTTTTGGCAAGGGGAAGAGTGGCTGAGCAGGTTTTAACTCCTGTCGGGGGTAGTTGTCAGGCAGAATCCAGTTTCATTAAGCCAGGTTCCATCTAAATGTCAATTTTTGTTCCCAGTTTTCTACATTCAAATCAAACTGACAATTTTTACCTATACTTTAAATAATTACTTCCTTCAAATCATTTCAGAATATAGTTTTACATTGTATCCACCTCTTAGCAAGTCTTTCCTTGGTCTGGTTTTGTTTCATTTGTTCAGTTTTACACAAAAGTCTGGTGGTTTTAAAACGCCGGCTTTCTGATAGTGGTGAGTACTGGTAATGCAACCATTTTTGGGATTAAGAAAATGAATTCCCCACAAGAAGGTTGTATCTTTGGAGTGGTCTCGTGCCAACTGCGCAGTTCTCCTATTCTGGCGTGAATGTGGGCGGCGATAGCTCATCCCCACATCCACCCAGTCAATTGATTTAGTTTGTTCTGGGATAGAATAATGGGCGGCGACAGCTCATCCCCACATCTACCCAGTCTATTGATACAACATGGGTCAAAACCCATGACAACGAACTGGCATCAAAACCACATGGGAGTACCAGTTCCTGAACTTTCCGTCACAGTGCTTGAAAACCGCAGCACTTCCAGGGAAGGCCCAACTTCACGGCGCTGGTGGTCGTCCGAAGAGCTCACGCCAACACCGACCAGGCACACGTCAACATGGCGGCTGGTACATCCACCCCTGGGCCCACCACGCCATCCAGAATTGCGGCAAACCTGTCGTTGACATCACCACAGCCTCGCACACAAGGAGGTTCATCGACACTGGTCCAGCCTTTTGACCCCTTTACGGACCCATCATCAAGTGGACCCAGATGGCAGCTGTGGATCCAGAAATTCGAGATGGCGATGGAGTGCAAAGATATAACGTCGGCCAGGAAGATGAAGGTGCACCTACTGCTCAGTGTGGGTGACGAGGTACTGTGCATTTTCAACTCATTGAATGTTGACGATGGCCAAGATGCATACCAAAGCGCAAAAGATGCCCACACGGCTCATTTTCTACCTCAACTGAACCCGGACTATGAGACTTTTATCTTCTTCACCACTATACAGGCAGCGGACGAAACCCAGGATGCCTACCACACTCGGTTGAGAAAATTGGCCATGTCCTGCGAGTTCACAAATGTTGAGAGGGATATCAGGAGGCAAATTATCAACGGCATACACTCAGAAAAACTAAGACGCCTGATACTCAGCGAGAGAGGTATTCCCCTGCAACGGATCCTTGAACTTGGAGGACAAAGGGAACTAGCTCACACCAGAGCGGCCAACATGGAGGCCACGCTGCACAGATTGCAACCTGCTCTCAAAACAGCCATGGTGGCCCAGATCACCAACAAACAATCCTCGAGGGATGCCTACAGTGGGGGCTATGGCCAGAACAGGTGGCAACCACGCATTCCTGGGCCCACAGAGTGCGGCTGGTGTGGTGGCCCACGACATGGCCGCCGCAACTGTCCCGCACAAGGCACCACATGTGGCGCCTGCGGCAGGAAGGATCATTATGCAAAGGTATGCAGATCATCGGGCACCTCCACGCAGCCCCCACAGAACCTTCCGGAGAAGAACGCGACCAAGAAAAAGAAGCAAGCCAGTGCAAGGAGGGTCGCAGTGGCCAACTCTTCCACGGAGGAAGAAGGGGATGATGTCTCGGCAGGGCAGCAGGATCCTGGTAAGGATAACGATAGGAAAGGGAGGAAGGTATGCCTGGTGTCTGCATTAAGCCAAGGTCAAGAAACACAGAGAAAATCTGTCCGAAGGCGCAAGTGCATGGTCACCTTCCAAAACAGCGCATTCTCATGACCATTGACACAGGCGCCTCGGTGAATGTTATGCCCACAAGCATATTCCAGACTCTAAACCCTCAACCAGACCTGAAAAGCACAGACATGCTGTTGTATGCATATGGCAGCCGGAAGCCCCTACCAGTCATTGGCAGGTTCCGCACTACGCTGGAACACGGCGAAAACAGACTATGGTCGAAAGTCTATGTCGTGAAGGCAGGAATTGAAAGCCTCCTGAGTGGGGACGCAGCAGAAGATCTGGGAGTGGTCAAATTCATCTGCCATGTCGATGAAGCTGAGGAGGTGGAGAAAATGTTGAGTCAATACCCCAAGTTGCAAGATGGAATAGGCTGCTTGAAGGGCAAAACCATCAGACTGCACATTGATGAAACAGTACAGCCGAAAGCCGTAAGGCATCGGAGGACACCATTCCACATGAGAGAACAAGTGGAGCAGGAACTCAAGGCACTGGAAGAAGCCGGCATCATAGAGGCGGTCACAGGGCCCACACCATGGGTCTCTCCAATGGTTGTAACGCGAAAGCCTAAACAGCCCGGAAAAGTCCGGATTTGTATAGACATGCGTCTCCCTAACACTGCAATCAAAAGAGAACGCCACATCACACCAACGATCGACGAAATCGTGGCGGACCTCACAGGGTCTTGTGTATTCTCGAAAGTTGATTTGAAGGCGGGTATCACCAACTCAAACTCCACAGAGACACTCGCTACATCACAACATTCTCAACGCATTTGGGGTTGAGGAGATACAAACGCCTGAGTTTCGGGATATCGTCCGCTGCTGAGGTATTCCAGCAAACCATCCAAGAGGTCATCAGGGGCATGAACAAGAAATCCAAGTGGCCGAAGAGACTGAGGAACATATATGCCAAGTGGTACGCGCAATGAGACCAAAGGCTGTGAGCATCGAGGACATCGAGTCAGAAACTCACAAGGATCCTTGTTGCAACTTAGTGAAAGATTCCATTATCTCAGGGGACTGGAAAACCATCATGAGACACACACACAACAGAACAGCGGAAGCGAAAGGGTTTCTGTCCGGCATGTTCACCGTCCGGCAAGATTTGTCGATCACAGAAGGCGGATTGATACTAAGAGGAAACCGCATCGTAATCCCTCTCAGAATACAAGACAGGATAGTGGCCCTAGCGCATGAAGGACACCAAGGACTGACAGTGAGTGCCACCGGGAAGACGAGGACGCTCAGCCCAGCGAAGAAGAGCCTGGGTCCATCCCGGAGGAGACAGGAGCGATGGATGGAACTTGGGAACCGCTGGATGCACCTGGCCTCGAGGACCCGAATAGCAAAGGTGAGCCAGATCATGAGCCGGGGGGTGTAGGCCCCGAGAAGGGCGATACGGTCTGAGATCTGCCACGAGACCGCCAGCCAAGTTAAATGACTATGTGTGGTAGTTCGATGCACCCGGACCACGAACATTAATGGCAGGGTAGCTATTGGTTAAAGACGTGAACAGATGTTGAACTTACAGTTGATGTCAGTTATTGTTATGTTTGTTTGTTTTATAATAAAGGAGGAATGTTACGTTCCGCCCTGCGTCCCGCTACAATTAAGTCCGGCAGTCCAGCTGAATGAGCATAAAAGTGGACTGGAGTGACAGTGGAGTGTGCTAGTCAAGAGTACAGAGTGTGAGACAAAATATAATGCATAATGCATAGTGGTGCCACAAGGAGGAAAGGTGCACTAGGAAGAACAGAGCTGGATAAAGGTAGAGGAGCATTAAGTATCAGGCGGGGAGCGAGTCTGGAGCAGAGTTTAAGGAGGAGCAGATGAGTATTAAGATGGGGAAGGCAGACAAGACTGGTGGTCTAGGAGGAAAAGAGAAGTATGAAGTAAAAAAGGGGTGAACGTTAATAGCTGTTATGATTTGCCCTCATTTCTCCCTATGTGCCTGTTGGAAACTAGACATTCCCACTCCAAGATGGCAGACCATTGCGTTAATTCCTTCCCATTTCAAAATGGATCCCACGTTCAGCACTTCTACTGATGACAGAAGGATCTCTGGTACTCTAAAGACGCATGATTAAGAACCCAACAGCGAACAGCAAGCTTTGCATTGTAACTGCATCACCTTTATTGCTTCGATGCTCCCCTTTGCCTCTTTCTTATATGTTTTCCTTCCCGTGCCAGCACTGCTATTTCTTACCTTTCCTGCCCATTTGCTTATTTCTCGTGTCCCTTTCTTTGTCCGTTTGCATCTTGGATTCTGAAGTCTGCTTGTACCCGTCCTCACTGCATTCCATCTTGGACCATCAAGATGGAATTTTCTTTTTGAGTTTTTCCCTCTAATTGGGCTGCTCCTCCGATGTAGCCACTGAGTTTCCCTGTTACTCCAGTATACGCACAATCTGCATGGAAAGACCAACCCTTTCACTGCACAGAAAGGACTCCCAGGCTAAGTAAGTTTAAAGCGCAAACCTGACAATAGCAAAGGCAGAGGAGGAGAAAAGGGTGTGAAGTAGGATGACCAGATAGAGCTAAGGATGGAGGTGAACGAAGAGAGAAGAAACTTTAAGGAGAAGGGGACGGGGGTTTTAAACAAAAGAGAAATGTTGGAGAGCAAAGGGAAAAAGAAAGGAGTGGAGGAAGAGCAGCTCAAAGCATGATGAAACATCAATGAGGACAGGATAGGAGAAATAACAGTGGGAGAGGAGCTGAACTATTTGGATGTTGCCTTAAATGGTGATTTAATCACATATTATTACAGATCTATGACACCTGTATATATATTGTAACATAAGCCCTATGAGTATCAAGGGTCTCAATGATCGCAAAATCGAACAAAGGAAAGAAAAAGTAAATAGAATGTACAGAATTGTTTTTTTATTTTTTTTTGTCTGAGATTCATGAAGTAAACATTCCGGCTTAATATAACACCAATAAATCAAAAAATATGCAAAAGCTAAATAAAATAGAGCAACTTGCTATTATTTCAATAATTAAACAGTGATAGCGAAAAATCTAAATGTACATTTCAGCATAATCATATGACGAATAGCTAGCAACAGTATGTTGTTGTGAGAAAACACAAACAGTAAGTACAAAAACATTTTCAACATAAGATGGAAAAACACATCCAATGTGATTTGTAACAATCTATGTGTTTCCAAGACAGAAGGTACTTCTAAATTGGCTGACTGTCCGTGGCTAATCAGTGAAGTTAAGCCATCATCAGGTGCATATTGACGCAAGAAAAACCAATTGAAACTTATTGTGAACATCAATACATCATTATAAACATGAATAAATCATTCCAAAGAGTCCTGGTTAGACAATACCAGTTTGAGGATAATGCAGAGGAGCCTACACCCTCCGCTTGCCTGAGTTGAAAAAAAGCGTGGGTAGACAACCGCTGTTATTCTGATAGTACAACATACCCAAGCAGAGGTTTGGCACAGTGGGCGTTTCGGTGGAATTAAAGGGGTGTACCACCGTTCAGGTCGAGGATGTCGCTGTTCAGCCCTAGAGAGAATATGACAATAAATGGATATCTGGAAAAGTATACAGGTGTCATAGTTTGTAGTAGTGCTACAGCTTGTTAAACTCAGTGAAGCTAGGTTATCAGAGCCAGAGAGGGTGAACACAGGACAGACCCCCAGTGTTTTAGGACCCATCACCCAATGTGGTCACCAAGGGAGTGCAAAATATCAAACTGAAAAAAGTAACCCTTTGCATCAGGGTGAATTGAAAAGGCAAAAAGTTTAGTGAGTCAGAAAACGTGAGCCAAAATTGCAAAGAAGTCACCCAGCATGAAGTCAGTGGAATGATGCACTAGGTGCAGAAGAAAGGGACAGAGCAATTCAGCACTGCTTAGCTGAATAACGTATCGTGCTCTTAGGCAAACTGTGGTAGGCCAACGGTATGTTAGCCAACAGGAAGAATGATTCAGTTGAGGCAAATTACACCAAAAACCTGAATTTTTAATTCGTAGCAAAAGGTGCACACATTGGTGCAGTTCTGTAGTTTTAAGCAGCTGGAGCCCCAAAACAAAATAGAAACGGAAAATGACCCTCAATTATCATTAAGGAAAAGAACCTTTGTGCAGAAGTGCAAGGTGAAGAGCTTCTTACCTACATATAGCCAAAACGCATGGCAATGCCTGATGTGTACCACTCGAGTTACGAGGAGAAATATTTGAAGGCACATGTCATCTGAATCGCGTGGTTGAGTAAATCATCCCGAGCTGAAAAGAAACACAAGGCACCAGCACCTCAATACCAAGAGTAAAGCCACGCTTGGAATGGGTTTCTTGTGTAAGGTGAGTAAATAAGTGGCAGCAGACCTTGACGCGTATGCGGGCGGAAAGAACCACTAAATCCAAGTCAATAATAGGTATGAAGAATATGGCAGGGGGAGCCAAAGTCAAAAATGCGGGCCGGCACAAAAAGGGCGAAATCTGAATACATTAGTGCAACAGCTGCTCTCACCTATATGTAGGTGCGCTGTTGTGAGAAGTGAATGCTCTGACAGGCAAACCGTCCCGTGTGCTGTGACCAGGGCTCATGGCTCAAGCAGGTCAGCTGTATGGGGACGCATAAACATGTGCGGCAGGATCTGGCTGTATACAGCAGGAGCCCTCCTGTAGACAAAGAAAGAGGACTATGGGCTAAAGGCTGTGTGTGTCCCATAATGGAGGGAGAAAGGGGAATTAAACAGAATGCCTGCTGGTACATGTAGGAAAGTGAGCGTGTGTGGCAAGATCTGGCTGTGCGCAGCAGAAGCCCTCCAGTAAAAAAAGAAGAAAAAGGACTATAGACTAGATGCTGTCTCTGTCCCATACTAGAGGAAGAGAGGGGACTGAAACAGAATGCCTGCTGGTAAATGTAGGAAAGTGCCTAAAAAAGGGGTTGGCAAATATCTTTGCTATTTAGGGGAGGGGTCGTTTAAACAAAAGAGAAATGTTAAAGAGCAAAGAGAAAAAGAAAGAGTGGAGGAAGAGCAGCTCAAAGCATGTTGAAACATCAATGAGGAAAGGAGGGGAGAAATAACAGTGGAAGAGGAGCTGAGCATGAGAAAGGTAGAATGTTTATAGATAAAGAGGGGAAGGTACCCTAGGACAAGAGCAGTACATACATGTGCTGCTTAGGACCCAAGGACATCGAGAGGCTCATACGTTGGTGTTGATTCAGATTCCAATGGCGTGAAAAAAGGGGAATGACTGAAAACTCCAAGATGCTCCTTGATCATAAAGGTCTGATGCCTGACCCATGTTAAGACAACCCAAGGCACTAGGGGTGTTGGTGCCAAGTGTTGCTTGAGCAGAGGAGAATGAGTGTGACATTTTTCAGAAGCCTGCAGAGCACACGCAGATATTGCATCATGACAGAAAGAAGTGTTGGCCACTTAAAACCCCAAAGAATGAGTGATCAATTTCTGACCAGGTAGATTTATGATAAGTTTATGGGACAGAAAGAGGTTCTGGAAACAACAGTCCTAAGAGATGCCTTGCTATTTTTTCTTTTTAAGCCTGTCTTTGGGAATCCCATTAAGGGACCTCAGGTACACGTGATGTCTTATCTTCTGTTGTTTGTAATAAAAACGTCTGAAGCATATCACTTGGCTTATAGTTATTATCTGTTGCTCTGGGTGTGAAACTGCTAAACATTATTTGCTTGCTATCTGAACAAAAAGCATATATATACGTGCAAAACAAATGTAGGATATGTATAACAATGCTGACATACATATGTAATATCGCTTATATATAACTGTGAGGAATTGCCATCTGACAAGGTTGTAGAAGCCTTGGCTTTTTTATTTCTATTAAATATACAATGAAACAGGTGAGTCCATCTCAGAAAGTATTGTCTGCTAACCGTACTCCCCTTTCCTTAAAACTCCAAGCCAAATGCACAGTGACACGGGTGCCCTGCTGCTCTAGTCTCCTGGGCCAGAGCACCTGCTCACCAATGGTGCATAGCAGGTAGGAGATCACAGTTTGCCCCTTCTCAGCTACTGTGACAGCTACTGTGACAGCCAGACAAGCCACCTCTGTACAGATAATGCATTTAAATTCTGCATCTCTGTTCCAAAAGTTATGAGGAAATATTTCACATAATTATTAAAGTCAAATCTGATTTGAATCACGCACACATCATCAACTCGATGACCCCAGGTCAGATGTGCAAGGGTTGCGTATATTCTAGTCAGACAGCCAGTCTCTGCCAGACATCAGGACAAGAGATCTCAATCAACACTATTTCTCCCTTTTGATCCTCTGCGAGGACAGGTACCCCCTCTGTTCAGCAGGACAGCCCCTCAGTAGGAGCTGGCCTGGGAAACAGGAATCAAAAGGCACACCTAAAACCAGGGTTTCCCAACTCCAGGCCTTGAAGGACAGGCCCTAATAGGTTTCAGGATACCCCTCATTAATATTCATAAGAATAAATGTGCATACTTATTCGTCTTTGACTCATCATCAAACATCGAACATCGAACCAACCCTGGTGCCTGAATTAACTTGCTTCAATAGAACCACCTAAAGCCTCAATTCGAAGATGACTTGGTGCCTGCTTCCCATCTGGATTGCTTCAACTCTCTGCTTTCGTAACCTGATACAAACCACGTGCACAACAGTTTTAAGCCTGGCTAACCTCCCTTGAACCACCAAGAATAGGTTAAGGTACTGTTTGGAAGGCTCCAGTACACTTGGTTCCTTTGTTGCTAACCTAGAGACTAGCTAACAGCCCATTTGCACCATTTTTAACGAGTAGAATATACTATTTGAACATTATGGTATTTTATTGCCTTTTTTCTCCCTGCTAAGTAACCAGAGTGCATATATTTTTACCTTATGCATGTTTCAGTCTTGCTTTACAGGGGTTGGTTTCGGATAGTGTTTTTAATAGTTGTACATTGGTGTGTTTAATTAAAGTATATATATATATATATGTATAGAAACTTGATTGCACATTCCTTTATGTTGCACTGTTGTGCTATTGCTGTTAGGTTTGCTGTCATTTCACATTCACATCCCTCTTAAGAATAAAGACTGCCCTGGGCCCATGTTACCACAAAAGGTAAGGAGGTATATCGCTTACCTCTACCTGTTTCACCTTCATGATTGGGATTATTCTTGTTTTGCGGAAGTGTTAGGGCTGAGTAGGTGTTTACATGTATGTCATTTAACAAGACAAATGTAATATAAAACATATGTATGCAATACAAACACAGAGCATGTGTATTTCATATAGATATGAATTTTAAATAAGCAAAATGTATCAACTTTTTCAGCTGAAGATGCTACGAAACAATAATGGACCCTTTGCCTGAAAATAAGAGCAACACACTGTTGTGCCCTATATGTCCATCTGTGACTGCACAGCTGAAATAGTGATTCTAAAATAAGGCATTACAAAATCGACAGAGTGCAGACAGACCCTTTATATTCGATCCCCCCTCAGCAAAAAAGGGGCATGAGACCATGAACAAGTGATCAAGTAATTTAGTTTACTCAATTTGTTTAACTGTACTTTCCCACTGAAAATTGTGTTTTAAACAAAAGCTTATAAAGTACTATAATAATACTAACAACATTAAGACCATCTTCATGAGATTTGTGGTTACATTATTAACAGTGGTATTTGGAAACATTAAAGGCCTGAATTACAATGAATTTTTCAAAGGGCTTTGTCATTGAAAAACACTTTTATAAATCAGGCTTCTGTAAATCCACTTCTGACGAGGTTGCCCACTTCTGACGAGGTAGTCCACAAGAGAGCTTGTAAGTTCACCGGCAGTCCAGGGAGACTTCAGAAGGCTCTGAAGAGCTGCATCCTCGTGTAGGCATCACGACTAGTTGCTTTCAATAGTCAGAGGGCTGAACAGCGCTCAGGGTTTTTGGCATCAGGCAGAGGAGCATGGCTTCAGCTGGCTAGCTACTGGAAGGGATGCTGGATCACTTCAGGGATCATCTTCAAATCTTCAGCAGGCTGCTCTTCTTCAAGGGATTCTTGAATCCAACAATGATCTGATGAAATGGCTGCAGAGGCCCCCTTCTTATCCAGAATCTGAGCTGGAAGCAAGTCCAAACCCACCAATGGCAAAGATCTGCACAGTTCAAACTGCCAGAAGTTGTCCAATCAGCAACCACTACTCATTTCACAATTGCCCCACAACCAGACTTTCCCGTACCAAGGATGTGGAAGGAACTAGATGGACCCCCCTTGCAGGCCCTCACACAGACAAAGGCACACTATCCCATGACAGCAGTCGATTTGCAGGACAAGTGCATGCCCTTATAAGGGATTTCCTGAACTGGCAAGGCAGGAAAAAAGCCAAACAACAACATGGCCAAAGAGAAAGCAAGAAATCTTGTTGCACAGTGATTTTAGGGAACTAGACACGTTTAGTAGCTGTATGTGGTAAATGCCAATATGCACACCAAAAAGACCTTTGTAATTGGGTTTTGTGGACCTTGTCCAACTTCATATGGGTCCTAGACCCTGGTGTGTTGCTTTCACGGGTTCTCTATCCCAGCCTCTCCCACTCTCCAACTGAGCAGACCTGGTACACTCGCCTGCCAGGAACCGTTCCACATATAATAGTTTATGCAGTTTGTTTCAATCTCTCTCTGCTTGGCTTTCTCAGGGTTCCAGACTAATCTACTTTGGCTTTGTCTCTTTGGTTTACTTGGGTCCCAGACCCCTTTGTATTGGCTTCCCAGGCCCATCTCCTTCCAAGTGTCTTTGGATGTGGCATTGGTTTGTATTATTTTAATCTCTCCCTTATTGTTTGTGTTAGGGTCCACGACTCATTTACTTTGGTATTGTCTCTGTGGTTCAATTGTATCCCAGACCGCTTTGTATTGGCTTCCCTATACACTTGGTATACACTCCTGCCAAGTGTCTACTGATGTGATATGGGCCAGTGTCTTTATATTTAGGGTGGGGTGCTTGACCCGTATTCTATCTTCTGCTTTGGTTTGTATTTGGTACCTGACCCTCTTTAGGCTTCCCTTGCTCAGTTCCCAACTCCTTTGATAGACCCAAACAGTACCAATGCCTTCATTTCGGGGTCTTGCTGTGTAGTGTCCTTCTCTGACTTCTCTGACTCACTGGGTGGGTCTCTCTCCTCCCTCACTCTGGTGTGCATCCCTGATCTAGGTTCAGTGAGTTGGGCTGTGTGGCTTCCCTCCAGGAGGCATCCCAAGTCTTTCATAGATTTCGCTACTTTCAGCTTTTGTGGGCTCTGTCGAATCTTGGCAGTACCCTTAGAGATAGCGGTCTCTCCCCAACGGCGTCCTGGTCCACAGCTGCTTTCCGCACTTCTCAGACTGCTGCATTCAATCATTGCTCGCGGTTCCTTGGGGGTTGGCTTGACAAATGACATTGTCCTTCTAATTTGTACTCGGCAGTTCAATATGCAGTCTCCAGTCACTAGCCTGTGTCTGATGGTTCCCAAAGGTATTCTTCATTACTCCATCATTCCTCCTAATCATAGTACTGAACTGATGATCATCACAAACTTCAGTGGCCCTCTTTCATCTCAGTACTTTCTTCTGACTTGGTTTCCACAACCATGCAAAGATAGATAGAAGTGTGGAGGGCTATTGGGTACTGAGTGGGGTGAAAGGAAGGACGGGGTGGAGTCGAGGGAGGGGAATACCACATTTTCCCAAGGGGATTGTCACTTGTCCCATGGAAGGCTTCCATTCCCATGAGATTCACTTGCTGAGTAGCACCTGCAGGGGGGATATAGAGTAGCGGCCACACCTCCCTGGCCTCATGGGAAGCTCCCCCATAGAAAAAGTAAGAATACCCTGGGATTTGTCACAGGTGATGCAATGTATCCCCATTGCACTGCATTGTACGGTGCAGTGTGCAAAGTTAAAAAGTACTATAATTCAAAATGGAAACATAGCTTCCCAGTACTGATAGTCTGAAGGGCTGATCAGATTCACCACAACAATGAGCAACATGCAAGGAAGTGAAGCTGAAGGCTTTAGTTCCCTTAAAAATGTCAGCCCAGTATAAAAACAGAGCAAAGATATGGGGTTCCATAGGCAACTACGGAGGGAAAGTTCCATAAAGAACATCGTTCCTAACACAATTGCAAACGAATTCTTTATAAAATGCTGCCTGCAAAGCGTAGTTGCCAGTCAATGTTTTAGTTCTCTGAAATTTGAGAGTAAAGGCAATGTTGCATCATTTTACTCTTCGGTTTGCCACTCTGCTTTGAGAGTAACACATGGTATATGCAGGGCACCCAACAGCACATAGGTGCAAGCGTTGGTGGCCCTCTTCATGTCTTAGAAAATGACCCCTGTGCATGTTACACATGGTAACTAATAAAGTAGTACCAGAGTTCTTAATCAAAAGAAGATCAAGTGGTACCAGCAATCCCATTCCCAGCACTCTGAAAAAAATAATCTCTTAGTTCCCCTAAAATGCAAAATGTAAGAATTGGAGGGCATGCCTTCTCATTTGCCAAAACCAAACAGTGGATTGCCCTGCCAATGTCAACAGGAGCAACTACTGGCCATCTACTTTTCAGAAACAAATTGAACGCATTTCTGTAAGGATGTGAGAAATCAAGCTTGAACAACACAAACAGCTCCCAGGCTAGGATCTCTTCTTATTGGCAGTGGGCCTCCCTTTAGGTGACAGCATGCTTTACAAATACTGCATACAATAACATAACATACGAATTGGAACATGGGTCACCAAATACATTTTTATGGTGTTGCAGATTATGGGGTATTACCTTATGCATTCACTCTCAGCACAACTACAGCTCCCAAGTTGGAAACGCTCCAGACACGCTGGTAGTGAGAATTTAACAAGTCATCAAGTGAATGATTTTCTTTGGCACAGGGCGGGATGCAAATTATTGGATACTTTGGGAATACCATACTAGGATCCCTCTCAACACCCCCCTCTGTCTCATTTGAAAAACACTGTGAAACAAAGAGCGTTAAGGAAGGACGAGGAGCTATGTCAGGAATAGTGGGCACACACTCCTCACTTGATCTTCATGCAGCTCTGCACATCCACATGCCGCATGGTGGCGAAATATATTCTACTAGAAAAAATTCCCGTTCTCCAAACGGTTTCTGTCGACACACATAACACTTTCCTCAATTGTTGAAAATAAATGATCCTGTAGGCCGCTGTTCTCATTCGCTTACCACTTGATGTGCTTCGCACCCTTAAGTAAACTGCACTGATAATGGGTGCTTGTGGCTGGCTGACATACCCCGGAGCAGACGTTGTGGGTAGCTGAGAGTTGGTGTCCTGCTGCATAGTTGAACCTTCTGTGCTCTCTCCCCACCTGTCACGTCACCCTAGCATGGTGCAGTGTTTTGCAGTGCATTGCGGTGCAAATATCTCAGAAATCGTCAATTCTAAGACCATAAAACATTCTTTTCAAGGTCACATGTCCTCGTGTCAGGACGGGTCCTTCCACAATCACATTGATGTTTTGCCAATTTCAGGCAACCGTCTCATGTGGGAAGGTGCTGAAATGCAGGGAAAGGGGTCAGAGGTCCGAATGTAATGTAGTCAGTAATGTCCAGAGGATCCTAACAGGTAACTATGCAAATTGTGGCACAAATTGGTGAACCGGTGCGGAATTGTATAAGGAACAACACTTCACCAATCCATAAACCCATACATTTTAACGTGTGCTGAAATCTCGGTAAAGGGGCAGGGTATCCACGTGTCATGTAGCCAGTAATGTCCGCAGGGTTCCAGCGGGTAATTACGCAAAATGTGGTGCAGATTGGTGAAACGGTGTGGAATTGTCTAAGGAACAAGGCTTTGTGAAGCCACAAACCCTCAAACAAATTCAGAGCTTTGCTGAAATCCAGGGAAAGGGGTGAGTGTCCAAATGTCATGCAGCTCGTATTGTCTGGAGGGTCTTAATGGGTAACTATGCAACATTTTGTGCAGATTGGTGAAACGGGTTGGAATTGTATAAGGAAAAATGCTTTGCCACAAACCCAGCCACATGCACATTTTCACTTTTAGAAATATAGATTAGATCCGCAGAATGCAGGAGATTGGTAATAATGTCCAGACTGAACTTGCTTACTTTAAAATACAGAAGAGCTTGGGACAAGTCCATACTAGATAGACAATGCCATTGTAATGTAGGAGTGGTCGAGAACTGCAGTCATTTCCTACTGTTTTGCACATGCTACTCTGATTGATGCAGGGGCATTTATAGACCCTTTTATAGGAAGTATAATAGGTTTAATCATTATGCACTCTTTTTTAATAATGAATTGCAATGATAGCACTTTTCTGTACAGTCTACAAGTATTTGTATCAAGCGCTCTTTTATGGTAGGCCATTGCTCTGCATAGTCTGCAATCGTGTATTACTTTGTGTGTGGTTTTATCTATTGTATTCCTGTTTTTTGCTTTGTGCTTTTAATTGTTAATGGAGAAATTCAAATATAATTATTATTATTATTATTATTATATGTAAACATTAGTAAAATATACTGATGGGACGTTCTCAGTAAAGAGCAAATCTATCCGACATGCAGGTGTTATTTTTCCTAAACTGGAGAAGACTTAGAGTAATCCTAAGTGTCATCAGGTTGGAGTTCCAGAGCGCAGGAGCTTAGCTTAAGATGGACTGTTTCCTAATGTTCTCCTTGCCAGCCAGCCTAGTTTCCAGTTTGGTGATAGTCTTACTACAAGATGATTGTGGACTGCCAGATTTAGTTTGGCTAGTAGGTAGGCCCGTGTACTTGCAGTGATTGCCTTGTAATAAAATATCGATACACATGCACTGCCAATATGCTCAAGCACTACCCAACGAGAGGGTATACTCTACCATAAAAAGTATCCAGTTCAGACTGGTAGATTTAGGAGATTGAGTAGGATTTGGAGGAAGGAGTTTTGTGGAGAGTGGCAAAAGAGAGGAGTACTGGAAGGGGCACAGAAGGAGAAATATGAAGATTGTTGACATAGTTTGGAGGAGATTGGAGAAAGGTGCCATTAGGGATAAAAACATTGTTGGGAAGTGGATGAGGTGGAACCTTACACAAGGAGAGATAGCCTTGATGAGGTTGGAGAAGGAACAAGCTGTCTCCAGTGGGAAGACAGTTATTGCCATGTGGATGGCCATCAGAGAGAGCAAGAGAGAGCTCCAACAAGGTGGGAGCAAGAGAAAGTTGTCATCAAGAGGGCAAGGGGTGTTGGTAATTAGAGCAGGCAGACTATGATATATAAATAGAAAGTCATGTAGAGTTTGGAGGAAAAGAACCTGCAGAGAACCAACAAGAAAGGGGGAAGGATGTTAACCCACTTAACATCAGGGACAAGGAGAGAAAAGCTAGATAGAGAGATACTACCATTGTACCTAAAGAGAGACCTGCAAGGTTCATGAGTACCAGTTTGGTCAAGGGCATACTGTAGAGCTGTTGGAAGGAGGTACAAGACAGTGCCATTTCACCTTGTATCCCAGGGGTCAGAGCTCTAAATCACGGATAAGTCCTGCTGGTCAAATCTGAGACCTGTGATAACCGAGCCTGAGCCAGAAGAGGCACATCCGCCATCTCAACCTCCTGTAGGCCACACTGAGGGCCTAATCATCATCCACAATCTACAAGAGAACCTCATGTAACCCACAATTAAAAGAAAACGACCTGTACCATTGATTCGACATCTGAGTGGGGCCAAACTGTTAACTGCCCTTGACTGCCCTTCGGACTCTGTAAGAGATTTGTCACTTTATTATGACTCTCACTGAACACCTGTGTATGGAAAATCAAGTTTCCTTTCCTTCATACTCCTTCCTCATATGAAAATGTTCACACCCTGTTCACACAGGGGATTTCCCAAATCAAAGTAGGTGGTGCCTAAACACCCAAAATGACTCAGCTTGTGTGTCCAGCTGAAGGAAGTTTTTTTCTTCATTTTAGCCACCTCCTAGTTCGAGTTATTCCCTACCCTTGCCTGAATCACGTTATTGCCTGTAAACAGTCTAATAATATTCTAACTGCCACTGAATTTGGTCTAGTCTTGTGTCCCCCAATCTGTTCACTCTGTAGAAAATGGTATCATTTTACAGTATTCACACTGATAGCTAAATCAAGAAGCTCCAGCGCCAAAACCAGTGTAGGGCAGTCTTCCCATTTTTCACCCTGGACATTTACCTAGGTTATGCCAGAGGTCTTTGAGTTGGGAATCAAATCTTGACCAGGGACAAGAAGTCAGTATCCATAAGACAGTACAAATTCCAGCAAGGCAAGTACTGGCCCGATACCAGATAACAACCTCCCCACGAAACACAGTCACCACTAGGGGAATCTCTTCAGTAACTTAAAATGTATTGTGACCAGCAATTGTTAAATGGGATATCATATCGTGCCTCCTTTCTTGTATATATTGGCCTAAGCCCAGTCGCTCTCTGAAGAAATCTGCATTGCAAAGTTCCGATTCTAGATCGACTTCGCCGCCATTTTAGGCCCTTCCGCCATTTTGATTTCTATTCAAATGTAGCTCTGTGTTCTAAAATGGTGGACAGTGTTTCCCGCTTGTAACTGAATTGTCTTGCACCCTGTATGCTAGTAATGCATAAACTGTCCGTTGGCCGAATGTTTGTGTTAAGTAAAGAGATCTTGTACCATGTCTGACTTGTGGACAGAGGATTGTCTGCGCCAACGAGACTGATCCACGAGCATGCATTGAAACAATGTAGAACAAATACTGAACGTGAACACTAGCTGAACTGCATTGTGAAGATTATGTGTAAAGGCTTATTGTAAGATCCAAGAATACACTGTTGCCATTGTGACTTGTTAGTGTGTAAACCGAGGATGATCCATATGCATATTGTCAGTCGGGCCATAAGTGAACTCGGCACAAACTCTAGACCAATGATAATTAACCTGCAGAGGGGCTGGACATTATGATCACAAATGTATAAAATGCACAACTGTTTATACGTCCAGTACCTCTCACTTCTCAAACAGAAAGGGCTGGTATTCGCTGTGATGTACTGAGGGCCAGATAGCTATCTGATACTTTGTTTCTTTGTAACTGTACAGTTTTAGAATAAAGATCTGTGAATCTTTATAAGCCCGTGTTTGGTGTATTTCGTTTTGGGGTACTCAGCCTCGATATTTCCTTTTGCTTTTACACAATGAGTGCGTGTAAACCTATTTGCAACATTTTATTTCAGAGGAGCTGTTTAGAGAGTTCCAAGCAGCCTATTGACCCGTGAAGGAAAATGGTGAAATGAAAAAAATGTATTACCTTCACCTGTCGATCCTTAAAAAGCATAGTAGAGATGTAGGGTGATGTCAACAATGGGAAGGGTGACCAAAACCACATAAGACACAGAGAAAACTTAGCTACAATATCAGTTTCTTAGTGGCTTAGTCAGGAAACCTTTGCAAAAGTCAGATAATATATTTTTATTGCAGAAAATCTGAAACTCCCTGACCCTTCCTTGAAATTGTTGGTCTGGTAACTCCAGAAAAAGTGAACATCGTAGAGTAGTCTCCGGGACCATTGATGCTCAATTTCCGTGATTTATTAAAAAATATATATTTTGTAAGTAGTTTTCAACAACAGTATATGTATGCACTGTAGTTATCAAGAAGACAGACACATTTTTGTTGAGCATGGAAAATAATTTTTAATGAAATTGAATCTGTTAAACAATAGCCATGATTAGTCAGTGGGACTTACCCCCAGCAAGAGATTCCACCATATATAAGTGTGTTTTAAAGATTACAAAGCAACATAGTTATGATGTACATTTTTGGAAGTGAGCCATGATAATTGAACTCAGCACCAGAGTCTTGTCACTTGATGTGTTTCAGCCATCAGGCCTTCATCAGAAGTGCAGTAAGCTACAACCAAAAATACTAGATATTATCATTCCAATAAATATATAATTTTCAAAACATTAAGAGTCACAAAGCTTCTCCCTTTCACCCCAAGTGAACACTTCAATTTATGTTGGTAGTACCTTCATAACATTCGAAAAAACAAAATAGATCCCGTTATTGTCATCATATTTCAGAAAATATGACATACGATCTCTTATCAGGTCTTACCTGCTCACAGTCTAATCAGCCTTGAGACCTCAGTCAACATAGGGGGAAATAAGCATTCTGTGTTTTCTGTGTGCCCAGAGGCTTCTAACATCAGCCCCACTCACTCTGCGTTATATTAATCATGTGATGTATAGTAGCCTGATGTGCTTATAGCTCGTTGTGACTGACGTTGCATGCATGAAGTATTCCTTGTCATAAAAGAACTAGACCTCTACTTCAATATACGGTGCCTGGAATACTAATGGTTGAGTGCCAAGGATATGCTTGGTCGCCCAATCAATGTCAAGTCATGAAACCACTTTTCATAAAACGTGGTACACTAACATTTTCTCATGTCTACGTAATGTCCATTATTGTCTGCCGAGAGCTTCACCGTATTATGTTCTCAATGACAAACATTTGTTGCATTAATACTGGTATCACATTAACATTTATTTTCAAATTAAAGGGACCTGTGCGCCAACCAAAACTATGATGATAATATCTCATACGAATGCAATTCCAGCAATTTGAGGACGTGTGACGTAGCACATGTTTATAGTAGTTCTGTACACTATGTATCTTGTAGACACTGTTAAGTCATATTTACAGAACGTGCTGGAGCTCATTATGGTCATTGAGACCTTTGGCATGATTGTGGCCCTAAAATGGAACCAAAAAGCTTCTCCTCGTGCCAACAGTTTATCATAGTCTACGCCCCTCAGCAGCTTGTGGACTACTTTGAAAATGCACAATTGGAGCTGTGGCAGGTTATGGTTATTCTCTATGAAGTGTCTGGCTAGGAGTGAAGTAACATTTTTTAACTGGATAGTGGAAGGATTCTTGTTCCATCGTACTTTTGCCTTACGGTTGGTTTTGCGTATGTAAATTGTACCACATGGAGATTTAATGCCATACACAATCCTTGGGAAACACGGGTAGAAAAGTGGCATAGGCATATCTTATTACTCTTTTTGTTTTAGTAACTCAACCAGTCTAACACAGAGATTTCCGTTTGAATGGCCAATAGAGTTCAGAGTACCCAGCAATGGAATTACAGCAGAGAGAATGGTATGGCAGAAACCAATTCCGGTAACTCACAGTAAACTTGCTGCCACTCCACATGGTGCGTACCTAGGAAGAGAGAACTGGCAAATTCAGGGAAACTGTGTGCCCTCCCATTCAGCACCCACTGCAACGACTTACTCAGTAAAGACCAGAAAACGGATGTCCAGCCTGCTAGAGTGACTGATAGCACAGTTTTACACTTACAGAAACCTTGGACATTTGGCCCGACTGCATCCAACTTTGTAACCTCCTGAACCTCTGGACACAAACAATTGTAAACCCATGGACGCATAGGAAGAGGAGATAGCATGTTGTCTGGAGCCCAAATATCAGGCCGACAAGTATACTGGGATGTTGGCCCAATGGACTCCCTGGCTGGCTTACTATATGCCCACAAAGATCAATGGAGAAGTAATGTTGGTCCCACTCAATTCAGCAAGTGAGCATTCTGCAATCAGGATATAATTGACTTTACCCAAAATATTTACCCAGAAAGATCATGCCCATAATCTACATTCATGTGAACAAGGATATTTACCCAAAGGTATGCGTTCACTATGACACCCCAGATGGGGATCACACGCTGTACTGG
This sequence comes from Ambystoma mexicanum, assembly GCF_040938575.1. Lineage (NCBI taxonomy): Eukaryota > Metazoa > Chordata > Amphibia > Caudata > Ambystomatidae > Ambystoma > Ambystoma mexicanum. The sequence continues at coordinate 825,209,323 of NC_090933.1, forward strand.
CCATGTTGCCTGGCCCATCATAACATGTAATTCCTGGAACATACCTTGCTGATTTCGATAAGTGGTTCCATGGAGGGGGGCTGATTGACCCTATAAAGCAGCTTGCAGTCAAGTAGCATTGTCCACCCAGTCCACACCATTGCACATAAGTTCCCCTGTTGGGATAGGTCAGGGCTTCTTCACTTGGTGCCCTCCATCCAAGAGCAGAGGATGGGTTATGAGAAACAGGGTAATTTATGATGAAGGGGTACCCTGCTTGAGCTTGGGGTCCGACAGTGGGGTAGCCAAAAAGCCTGGGGCCAGCTACAAGGTGGTGGGTGCTGGACCTAAAGGAGGTATATAGGAGGTCCCTAGACCACCCCAACTTGGTTGCTGTACTAAGGCTAGGAGTAGTGACAACAACATGTACATCCTTTCCAACCTTAAAGATGCTTATGGTCACTACATCCTTTAACTCCCCACCAATCATACATGTAAGCAGGGCCTTCAAGGGACTAGTCCTCTTCCAGCCCTATAGATGGACAGGATAGACAGATGGGCATTCCTAAACCCAACCACCCTAACTCATGCCAGGGACCACCAAACGTGGTAAAAGGATGGCCACAATCATTATGGAAACTCTGTATTACAAAGCTGAAAAACTAGGAGGGACACCCACGTCACACCAACACTTTAGCCTTTCTCTTTAAAAAAAGAATGCTGCAACAGACTTAGGGACCAAATAGGAAACAAAATACCTTCTCTTCCTCTGCACATAGGATGAGAGAAACATTCCACAGAAACATTAACATGTTGCAAAGTGGAACCTACACAGATAGAGTTTGGCATAAACAAGGAAGAAGTGGTTTGCTCGTACTGCATGAGCAAGACTGTAAGCACACCCAAATCTTCTAACTACATGATCATTTTGGTGATCACAAAAATGCAAATTCACTGTGATGGAGAAGTTTCAATACATACATGCAGCTCCCCTGATATATCAAAGGATTTCCTGACCTCAATGCACACTCTGAGAGAACCAAGAGTGCCAGATTGACTCAGGCAAAGGCAGCAAGAATCAAAGTCAGAGGCAAGGAGAGCTCACACATGTTCATGTCCTTACTACATTCCAGGATGATGGCAGGGCCTTATTCACTCTCAAGTCAAACTGCCTCACCAACATCATATGGCCCAATCAGAAGAGGGCACAGCCCTCAATATACACATGTCTTTGACCCCCTCAATTATCACCCAAAGGGAGAGATAACTCTATTTTAAAGAAGCATAAATGTTATTCTGGCAGGGTGGGGAGCTGAAATATGAGTTGGAGGAAAGTATTTGATGGAGAATGTCAAGAGACCGCAATACTAAGAGGGGATGCATGAATAGAACATAAGGTTGGAGGCAGAAACTGTAGGAGGTTGGGTAAGGAAAGAATTGTTACCAACAGGAGGTAATTTGTGGAAGAGTGTAGTAGTTGGAACATCGGAAAAGGAGAGGGACTCATAAAGTATTTGGAGTAGGAAAGTGTTGCACAGAGGGGGCGAAACATTGTTGGAGATTGGAGGACACAGACTTTCAGAGAAAGACAAAGAGTGGAAGGAAGATGAAGTCGCCATCATGAGGATACAGTTGTTGGGAAGTGCAGGAGACATACCATCACTGAAAGATGCAAAGTGGTGTGGAGAAAGGAGGGGAAGCATCTTCCTAGGACAACATAACAAAGGGGGAAGGATGTGAAATCCTTTAGGATTATTGGCAAGCCGATAAGAGGTAGAAGAGGAGACGCCACCATTGTACCTGCAGAGGTGGGAGGCAAACCGGTACCTGCGAAGTAATGGATAATGCTTTTCAGGAGTGCAGGGATGATAGATGTTTAAATCACCTACTCAGCCCCATACTACTACTATCCAAGCATTGATCCCAAACATAACTGAAAAACAGGCACAGCAGAATGGTATAACTCCTCTTGCCTTGTGTAGTAGCACAGGTCAAGGGCAGGCTATGACCCCCTAGAGGGGTGTAAACTGATAATATTAGCAACCCAAACACCAATATACAAATCCAGAAGAAACTATTTCTGATTAAGTTGCTATACAAATATAGACTTTTTATTTAAACAAACTATGCACATTACTACTAAAAACATAAACAAAAACCAACCCCTGTAAAGAAACAAAAAAAATGCAAGTTGATGTAGAACAGCACTCGGGGTAGATGAGCTGGATTCAGGCACTCAATTGGCAAAGTGATAATGCTTAAGAAGGGTTCTTGTAAGGAAAAGGCAGAGAAAGGGGGCTTAAAAGTCACTATTGTCCAAAAGGTAGACAGGGCCTTTTTACAGTACCACACTTCTTCTTCTTGGGTGCTCAACCACATCGAGCCAGGATTTTCTATTCTTTCCTGTGGAAGATTGTGAGGAGTCAGACATGTGAGACGGACACTTAGGTATAGGTTTGTCAAAAGTCGTCATTTTATTAAATAATATGGGGCGAGACAAAAGCCTGTCTTTCCCTAGCCTAAATAAGTTGTTCCTACCTGACAAACTAAGGCTAAAGGAAATCAACCTAATGTGCAAAAATATCTGTCCCACATACTAATACACACAACAAAATCATACAGGAATAACTTGATGATTCAACTTCACAAAACAGCATATAAGTTCAAACACAAAGGTTATAACCAAGAATCCTTGTGACCAGAGTTGGATCCCCTTCCCCTGAATCAATTCAGGATGTTTCCAACTAAAGTTGAATTTCAGAACAGTTCATTTCACAAGCCAAGTTCCACTCCAAGTAGGAAATAAAGTTCTTTTCATTGATTATACCCTTCACTTGGCAAAGTGATTGTCTCAGTTCAAAAGGTTTTCCACACTTGTAAACAATAGCTAAAGTTTCCACAACCTTCTGCTTGGCAAATCAAAAGACTTCCTCTTCACACCTTTAGTCAGAGATCAAGGCAAATGTTCTCTGAAAATCAATCATTTATTATTGTCTCATATTTCTTCTTTTGAACCAACATCTTAGTCAGGATGGTTGTACCACAGTTCATCAAACATTGTAATGAAATTGCCACTTATTTTCTAACACGATAGTTCATCAAACACAGTAATGGAAGTACTACTTATTTTCTGCTACAGCCTTCTATCACATCCGCAGTACTTCAAGTTATCTTCTTCCTGGTTCACTCACCTGCTAGGGCGAACCATTATTTGTCCCTTTGATTTTTTACTCTCCTGCCAGGATAAAAACGCCTACTACAACAACTAGTACTTTCTAGTACGGCGTGTCAACACAATTGGCATACAGTTCCTTCTTCAACATAGTTTGCAAAGGCAGCGGGCGCCCCTCTCTCGACAGAACAAGGCCTGATAACCTGTTCAGTGGTTATTACCACTTGAGAGTTCGCAGCCACTGCTTTTACTCACTGTGCCTTTCACAGATGGGAAATATCCATTTGCACATCAGTCTTTGTCCTGCCCAGGGGCAGTCCAGCACCGAAATGCAATGGCAATTCCAACCTGAACAAGAGTACCACCAGCAACCCCATACACGTGTTTCACCCTTGTTGGGGATCATCAGTGAGGTGAAGCTGATGCCTCTCTAAGCACAGTGAGAGGGAGATCACGTCTGGTTGCACCCAGGAGACCTAGGGTTACCAATCCCAGGTTCCTTGAAATTTAGTTTGCAAAGGCAGCGGGCGCCCCTCTCTCGACAGAACAAGGCCTGATAACCTGTTCAGTGGTTATTACCACTTGAGAGTTCGCAGCCACTGCTTTTACTCACTGTGCCTTTCACAGATGGGAAATATCCATTTGCACATCAGTCTTTGTCCTGCCCAGGGGCAGTCCAGCACCGAAATGCAATGGCAATTCCAACCTGAACAAGAGTACCACCAGCAACCCCATACACGTGTTTCACCCTTGTTGGGGATCATCAGTGAGGTGAAGCTGATGCCTCTCTAAGCACAGTGAGAGGGAGACCACGTCTGGTTGCCCCCAGGAGACCTAGGGTTACCAATCCCAGGTTCCTTGAAATTTAGTTTGCAAAGGCAGCGGGCGCCCCTCTCTCGACAGAACAAGGCCTGATAACCTGTTCAGTGGTTATTACCACTTGAGAGTTCGCAGCCACTGCTTTTACTCACTGTGCCTTTCACAGATGGGAAATATCCATTTGCACATCAGTCTTTGTCCTGCCCAGGGGCAGTCCAGCACCGAAATGCAATGGCAATTCCAACCTGAACAAGAGTACCACCAGCAACCCCATACACGTGTTTCACCCTTGTTGGGGATCATCAGTGAGGTGAAGCTGATGCCTCTCTAAGCACAGTGAGAGGGAGACCACGTCTGGTTGCCCCCAGGAGACCTAGGGTTACCAATCCCAGGTTCCTTGAAATTTAGTTTGCAAAGGCAGCGGGCGCCCCTCTCTTGACAGAACAAGGCCTGATAACCTGTTCAGTGGTTATTACCACTTGAGAGTTCGCAGCCACTGCTTTTACTCACTGTGCCTTTCACAGATGGGAAATATCCATTTGCACATCAGTCTTTGTCCTGCCCAGGGGCAGTCCAGCACCGAAATGCAATGGCAATTCCAACCTGAACAAGAGTACCACCAGCAACCCCATACACGTGTTTCACCCTTGTTGGGGATCATCAGTGAGGTGAAGCTGATGCCTCTCTAAGCACAGTGAGAGGGAGACCACGTCTGGTTGCCCCCAGGAGACCTAGGGTTACCAATCCCAGGTTCCTTGAAATTTAGTTTGCAAAGGCAGCGGGCGCCCCTCTCTCGACAGAACAAGGCCTGATAACCTGTTCAGTGGTTATTACCACTTGAGAGTTCGCAGCCACTGCTTTTACTCACTGTGCCTTTCACAGATGGGAAATATCCATTTGCACATCAGTCTTTGTCCTGCCCAGGGGCAGTCCAGCACCGAAATGCAATGGCAATTCCAACCTGAACAAGAGTACCACCAGCAACCCCATACACGTGTTTCACCCTTGTTGGGGATCATCAGTGAGGTGAAGCTGATGCCTCTCTAAGCACAGTGAGAGGGAGACCACGTCTGGTTGCCCCCAGGAGACCTAGGGTTACCAATCCCAGGTTCCTTGAAATTTAGTTTGCAAAGGCAGCGGGCGCCCCTCTCTCGACAGAACAAGGCCTGATAACCTGTTCAGTGGTTATTACCACTTGAGAGTTCGCAGCCACTGCTTTTACTCACTGTGCCTTTCACAGATGGGAAATATCCATTTGCACATCAGTCTTTGTCCTGCCCAGGGGCAGTCCAGCACCGAAATGCAATGGCAATTCCAACCTGAACAAGAGTACCACCAGCAACCCCATACACGTGTTTCACCCTTGTTGGGGATCCTGGGGGCAACCAGACGTGGTCTCCCTCTCACTGTGCTTAGAGAGGCATCAGCTTCACCTCACTGATGATCCCCAACAAGGGTGAAACACGTGTATGGGGTTGCTGGTGGTACTCTCGTTCAGATTGGAATTGCCATTGTATTTCGGTGCTGGACTGCCCCTGGGCAGGACAAAGACTGATATGCAAATGGATATTTCCCATCTGTGAAAGGCACAGTGAGTAAAAGCAGTGGCTGCGAACTCTCAAGTGGTTAATAACCACTGAACAGGTTGTCATGTCTGTTCTTGCGAGAGAGGGGCGCCCGCTACCTTTGTAAAACTATTTGTTAAGGAACCTGGGATTGGTAACCCTGGGTCTCCTGGGGGCAACCAGAAGTGGTCTCCCTCTCACTGTGCTTAGAGAGGCATCAGCTTCACCTCACTGATGATCCCCAACAAGGGTGAAACACGTGTATGGGGTTGCTGGTGGTACTCTCGTTCAGATTGGAATTGCCATTGTATTTCGGTGCTGGACTGCCCCTGGGCAGGACAAAGACTGATATGCAAATGGATATTTCCCATCTGTGAAAGGCACAGTGAGTAAAAGCAGTGGCTGCGAACTCTCAAGTGGTTAATAACCACTGAACAGGTTGTCATGTCTGTTCTTGCGAGAGAGGGGCGCCCGCTACCTTTGTAAAACTATTTGTTAAGGAACCTGGGATTGGTAACCCTGGGTCTCCTGGGGGCAACCAGACGTGGTCTCCCTCTCACTGTGCTTAGAGAGGCATCAGCTTCACCTCACTGATGATCCCCAACAAGGGTGAAACACGTGTATGGGGTTGCTGGTGGTACTCTTGTTCAGGTTGGAATTGCCATTTCATTTCGGTGCTGGACTGCCCCTGGGCAGGACAAAGACTGATGTGCAAATGGATATTTCCCATCTGTGAAAGGCACAGTGAGTAAAAGCAGTGGCTGCGAACTCTCAAGTGGTTAATAACCACTGAACAGGTTGTCATGTCTGTTCTTGCGAGAGAGGGGCGCCCGCTACCTTTGTAAAACTATTTGTTAAGGAACCTGGGATTGGTAACCCTGGGTCTCCTGGGGGCAACCAGACGTGGTCTCCCTCTCACTGTGCTTAGAGAGGCATCAGCTTCACCTCACTGATGATCCCCAACAAGGGTGAAACACGTGTATGGGGTTGCTGGTGGTACTCTCGTTCAGATTGGAATTGCCATTGTATTTCGGTGCTGGACTGCCCCTGGGCAGGACAAAGACTGATATGCAAATGGATATTTCCCATCTGTGAAAGGCACAGTGAGTAAAAGCAGTGGCTGCGAACTCTCAAGTGGTTAATAACCACTGAACAGGTTGTCATGTCTGTTCTTGCGAGAGAGGGGCGCCCGCTACCTTTGTAAAACTATTTGTTAAGGAACCTGGGATTGGTAACCCTGGGTCTCCTGGGGGCAACCAGACGTGGTCTCCCTCTCACTGTGCTTAGAGAGGCATCAGCTTCACCTCACTGATGATCCCCAACAAGGGTGAAACACGTGTATGGGGTTGCTGGTGGTACTCTCGTTCAGATTGGAATTGCCATTGTATTTCGGTGCTGGACTGCCCCTGGGCAGGACAAAGACTGATATGCAAATGGATATTTCCCATCTGTGAAAGGCACAGTGAGTAAAAGCAGTGGCTGCGAACTCTCAAGTGGTTAATAACCACTGAACAGGTTGTCATGTCTGTTCTTGCGAGAGAGGGGCGCCCGCTACCTTTGTAAAACTATTTGTTAAGGAACCTGGGATTGGTAACCCTGGGTCTCCTGGGGGCAACCAGACGTGGTCTCCCTCTCACTGTGCTTAGAGAGGCATCAGCTTCACCTCACTGATGATCCCCAACAAGGGTGAAACACGTGTATGGGGTTGCTGGTGGTACTCTCGTTCAGATTGGAATTGCCATTGTATTTCGGTGCTGGACTGCCCCTGGGCAGGACAAAGACTGATATGCAAATGGATATTTCCCATCTGTGAAAGGCACAGTGAGTAAAAGCAGTGGCTGCGAACTCTCAAGTGGTTAATAACCACTGAACAGGTTGTCATGTCTGTTCTTGCGAGAGAGGGGCGCCCGCTACCTTTGTAAAACTATTTGTTAAGGAACCTGGGATTGGTAACCCTGGGTCTCCTGGGGGCAACCAGACGTGGTCTCCCTCTCACTGTGCTTAGAGAGGCATCAGCTTCACCTCACTGATGATCCCCAACAAGGGTGAAACACGTGCATGGGGTTGCTGGTGGTACTCTCGTTCAGATTGGAATTGCCATTGTATTTCGGTGCTGGACTGCCCCTGGGCAGGACAAAGACTGATATGCAAATGGATATTTCCCATCTGTGAAAGGCACAATGAGTAAAAGCAGTGGCTGCGAACTCTCAAGTGGTTAATAACCACTGAACAGGTTGTCATGTCTGTTCTTGCGAGAGAGGGGCGCCCGCTACCTTTGTAAAACCTTCTTCAACATACACACATAAGGACAATAGTTCTCACACTTGTCCGTTTGCAATGCAGGTTACACATCTCTCCGACTTGTTCCTTGTAATAAGGAGGGATTTTCACCGGCTGTATATCACGTTCCTTTAGACAACCTTTTTGCTGTTCGTAATGGGATTTACAACTCGCTCCCTTGAGGTATCTTTCTATGGGACTGCTTGATTCAATTTGCTTTGGTGTCACTCTTTGGCTTTGGCAATGTATGTTACAATGTCCCCTTTTAAGGTATACCCATTTGCAAAAGTTGTCTCTCCTTTGTAGTGCTATTGCCCCTCTTTGGCTTTGGCAAGGCAGGTTACAGTAATTCAAAATTGGATTATTCACCAATTTACCTTTGGCAATGCGGGTTACAATATTCTCCTGCTCGACGTCTCATAACAGGAGAGTTGCACCCAGTTTGCTTACATTTAAAAGTTTGGCATTATAAAATGCTCAAGGGTCTCTCTCGGAGCGCCACAGGGTTACCTGTATCAGGCCAACTCAGGGACACCTATATAAGGCCAACTCACCAGTCTTTGCTGGTGTCTCCATCTGGCACATTGGCTCCTCTTCTTTGTTTGTTGGGGCTCCTGCAGTGTTTGACAGCTCCCACCAGCCTGCCGAAGTTCGCACAGGCTGTCTACAGAGCGTACGCAACCCTCAATGCTCGCCGATAAAAGATTTACACTGGAGTGTGTTACTGGACACAGGGAGCTTCTCTCTCCCTTGGGGTCTCTGGCATTGACACTGCTTCCCAATGCGCATTCTCTGCATACACCAGGGATTCACTTCTCCAGAAACCTCTGACAGCGTCCCACTGTGGGCACAGTGGTGACTCCATTCCCTGCTTCTTCCTACTGCTTCTGCCACTTCTGCTGCTTCAACTGTGCCTCTCTGGCCCACACTTGCAAGGCATTTAAATAGTTACAAAACATACCTTATGACATGTAAATCATAAACATGAGAAAGCTAACAAAAAATACAACAAAATAAAATCTCGGAGTTGGAGAAGAGTTGCAGTCACTGCAGTGTCACAGAGTGTTTCTTTTCTTAATATTCACTAAGGGGGAGCTTGCTTTTAAAAACTCTCTCCAACCTCAGAGCATAGTTGGAGAAGAGTTTCAGTCACTGCAGAGTCAAGCAGTGTTTCTTTGCTTTCTATTCACTAAGGTGGAGCTTACCTTTAAAAACTCTATCCAAACGCAGAGTGGAGCTGAGCTGGGGAAGAGTTGCAGTCACTCCTGTCAGCGCACTGGGTCGCGTGGTATGTGCAAGGGTTTGACTGAACTTGGCTGAACTTGTGAAGCAAACTCCTGGACAGAACTTGAAATTTACGGTAAGTGTCTGACATGTTCAATATTACAATAGTCAAAACATAATTGAACGCCCTGTTTATCTGCATGTCTAAGACGGAGGAACAACTGTGAGATGGCAAGTGACACGTATTAAATCTGTGTGAAGGGGAAGTCTGCAGTTTGTATTCAGCAGACTAACCACTTGTGTTTAGTGTGACCCGCTGAGATAAAGCACCTCGATCCACGAGGGTCAGCACGAGTGAAAGGTGAAGAGCCTCGAAAAAAATACATTTTAAGCCTCTGAAGCAGTCTCTGAAGCAGGGCTCCGGACCTTCGGGAGCGTGTAAAATTTTGCCCTGAACTAAAACTGCTTAGGAGGCTTAGGAGGCGCTGCCGTTGCTCACGAGGCGCCATGGTTTACTCATTAGCTTCCTAGTACCTGCAGCGACTGTGGGCAATAGCCTTTGAGCTGCTAGGTACGCCTGGGTATGTCTTACTGCCTCATGCTTCTACGGGGTGAAAATGGGGGACTTTAGAAAACCCTGACCAGTGCTGACGAGTGCCTATCGGTGACCAGGTTGTGTTACAACAGGGTGCAAACCAGGCACCCTCAAGACATTTCCACAAGTGCCTTTTATGTGTTGTTGTGTCTTTGACTTACTTTCGAGTGCTACAGTGTATGCAGGCGACTGCCTTTGAGCTGTGTAGGCGCATGGTGTTGGCTGTCAGGTAGTCCAGCTAATATTCTTGTGTTTGTGCACTGAACATGGCCCTTGTGTGAAAATGCTCCTTTGGTGTTTAAATATCGGGTATTCATTTGCACATGTGCCTGGACAGGATCGCCTCATTAAAAATGAGAAAGAGTAAACCAAGAGCTCACTCGAACTCCTGGTTTAATCCCCACTGCAAAATATTGAGAGCCAAAAAAAGAAAATGTGAAGCCACATGGAAACAACTACCCAATGAGAAAAACAAAAATATCTTGGCTAACAAATCAGCTCAATTTAAAAAAGAAATAAATAAGCCCAAATAGGAAACGTATAACAATAGAATTCTTCAGGCCAAATCAAGCACTAAGGAAAAGAGCTGGAAGCCCCCATACCCCTTTCAGACAATTGCATGAAAGATATACTCTGGTGCTCAGATATTCAGAACGCACTAATGAATAAAATCACTGTGCTCCAAACTAAGATTGTTAAGAAAAAAGCTAATTTACCCAATTTAGCCACACCCGCCAGTACCCCTACTCTTGGCACTAAGCCTTCAAAACGCTTTTGCTTCTCTGAAGTCACCATAATTGAGGTTGAAAAAATCATACTTTCCTTCAAACCGTCTAACTGCCAGGGTGACAAATGCCCGGCCCAAATCATCAAAGACGCAGCGAGTGACCTCTCACCCTTCATAACAAAATTAATTAATGTTTCATTTGTAACAGGCACAATCCCAAATAACTTAAAGGAGTCCTGGGTCCTCCACCTCCTTAAAAAACAATCACTTGATCCCTCCATCCCCACAAATTACATGCCTATTACAACAGTGCCTTTCCTACTTAAAATACTAGACCGTGTGGCCTATCTCCAGATTCAGGACTACTTAGAGTCTAATCAGCTCTTGGGAACTCGCCAATCTGGATTCAGGCCTCAACACTGCACCAAAACGGCACAGATCGATCTTAAAACACAGCTTGATGAATTTAGAGACAAGGGGAGTACAGCATTGTTACTCCTCCACGATTTTTCAGCTGCTTTTGACTTGGTTGACCACTTAGTCCTATGAAACCACTTCAACTCAGCGGCCCATTTCACCCAGGATGCCATCCTCTGGATTCAATCTTTTTTAACCGATAGGGCTATGAGAGTCTTCTCGCCTACTGCGGCAGCAGACCCCAATCCCATCACATGCAGTGTGCCACAGCGATTCTGTGTCTCACCCACATTATGCAACATATTTACTAAGCGTCTATTCGATGATCTGGACCACCTGGGTGTCACATACACTAACTATGCTGATGACACCCAGATGCTCATACCGCTTTCTGGGGATTATGACAAGGATATGGCCTTAGTAAATAAAAACAACCTCATCATTCAGGCATGGATGACTGACCACAGACTATGCCTGAATGATGGTAAAACTGAGCTCCTCATTCTAGGAACTACAGCTAACCTCAATAAACTGGGCCCCAACTACAAATCCTTCAGCATAGATTGTAACATCATACAAGTCGCTAAAGAGGTAAAAAAATTAGGGTTCTACCTCGACTCAGCCCTAACTCTGGCCAGACAGGTTAATGCCATGGCCTCGGCCACGTCTTATACTTATACTTGTAAGCTAATCACAGCCGGTAGGCCTTTTTTAACTAAAGACAGCTGTATAACACTTGCCCGAGCATTAATTCTTTCCAAGTTGGATTACTGCAATGCCTAATACTTGGGCGCTGGTAAACACATTCTAAATAAGATTCAAATCTTACAGACATAATCCGTCTGAAAACTGTGTCGCTTAGCCACAAATGCCTTAACAATGCTGCCCCTCGGTACCTCGTAGAGAGGATTACCAGAAGAACATCTAATCGTCCCACCAGAACTGCCAACGTGAACTGTGTAATTATACCCAAATTCAAATTAACTAAAGAAGGTGGGGGTAGCTTCCCTGTCAAAGCAGAGCAGCTATGGAACTCCCTCCCTCTCACTCTAAGGGCAGACCAAACATTTCTTAAACTCAGATATAACACCATCAAGTTGCTCAGGTAAAATGACCAATAACTACATTAGGGCCCATCCGGCACCCTTCCATACACAGTTTCACTCACTGATCTGACTGGACCTCTTGACCGATTAACTGCATACTGAGTTATCGCCACACTTTACTTTAAATATGTAATTAATGATGGACTATGGGGGTCATTACGAGGTTGGAGGTAAGAAACAGTTCTTACCGGCATGGAGCAAAAACCCATCAACACCAGCATCATGCCTAAGGCTGTCAAAAAAGGCGCATCCCGGCAGCGCAAAGAGCGCTTCACAGAGGACGAGCTAACAATGCTCACAGAGACACTGGCAGATAATGCTGAGGTTGTCTTTGCCAACAACCTCAAGAGAGAGGCTCAGATGAAGAAAAAGGAGATCTGGCAACTTGTTGCCCAAAAAGTCAGTGCAGTAGGGAACACCCCCCGCACAAACAATGGAACGACCTGTGCCTGAGAGTCAGAAACATAATGTCCGCAAACAGGAGCCAGGGCCTGGCTACTGGTGGTGATCCTAGCTCCCCTATCAAACTAAGCCGGTGGGAAGAAATCTGCACCAGCACTATTGGCATCGAGGCAATAGAAGGTGTGGGCGAGATGGAAAGTGGCGCCACCTCATCGGCGGATAGAAAACACTGTAATGCAAAGTATGATGATAGTCCACCAATTTGTCCATCCCAAGAGGCAATGCATGGCCCATTAAATACACATGGACACATCCCTGCCTAGATGCCGTCCTCAGCACTGACACATCCACATGCATGCAGCATGGCAATGCCATACCTGAGACACACCACACAAATATAAAAATGGCATAAGTCACACTGCACGCAGTCCACAACAGAAATGCATGTCACACAGCATACGCCAGCTCCAACATGTGTGACCCTGACGGATGCCTGCATGCTCCATCCATATAGCAAGCAACGTGATTGTCAAAACTCCAATACCTAATCCCCTCTAATGTGTAGAACAGCAATAATACCAATGTATGCATGATGCTTGTAGAACCATCACTGATGCCGTCCCTCTCTCGGTCCCCCGCAGGCTCAGATCCTGACAGCGAGGCCCAGGACTCAGCCGCACAGGCAACAACTCCCCAGAAGAGGGCCAGGGAAGAAGGCAACAGGCCTTCAACATCGAAAGGGCCAGCCAAGCCACGACAGGCACAGAAGGGGCAGACACCACAGGATACCATGGCACTGGTGCCGCTAAGGGCCACCGGTACAGTCCCTACAACATCTGTTTCCCCTGTACAGGAGACAGTGGCCGATGGGGCCCTTTCAGCTGCAAACAGCTATGTTGGGGAGGCGGCAGCCACGGCACCCCAGACGGACGAGGATGTGCAGAGCCAGGGCCAGGTGTGTGTCCCTGTGGAGGATGACTCTTCGGATTTACTTGCCAAACCCAGTCCCCCACCATCACCCCAGGTCACACCATTGTTCATCAACAATGACACCACACCAGAGCAGTCTGGAGGGGAGCCAGGTCGAGGGAGCATGAGCCCCACAGAAGAGCCACACGGATTTGGGAATTTCACACATGCACCATCCACCTCCACTGGTGCCCGGGATGGGGTGCAGCAAATGGAACATACAGTGCAGCGCCAGGAGGAGCTGACAGCCGTAGTCAGGCAGTTTGTTTCCGACGGTGCCCAGGAAAGTCGGGAGGGGCGGGACAACACTGCATCCCTGAGACACACCATTGAGGCCAGCACTACGCGCATATGCGAGGAGGTGTCTGATCTGAGGCATGTCCTTACCCGCATAGCGGATTACTTGGAGGCAGAGCATCCAGCCCCCAGACTGGAGCAAGCGGGCACTGCATCATCATCCAGCCCCACTCAAACCTGCCCCCTTTGCCGGTCTGTGCGCACCTTGCGGCATCAGACATGCCACCACCAGGTGCGGGAAGTGGACAAATGTAGATGGGGCAGCCTGATTAAGGCAATAGACGCAAATACCTGCAGCATTTGCTTGGACACCATGTGTGGGGGAGTTGTGAGGGGAGGGGAATGGGGGAGAGGGTGTGTGGGGGAGTTGTGGGGGGAGGGGGAGGAGGAAGGGGAGAGGGTGTGTGGAAGAGTTGTGGGGGGAGTGGGTGTGTGGGGGAATTGTGGGGGGAGTGGGAGGTGGGAGATGGTGTGTGGGGGAGTTGTGGTGGGAGGTGGGGGCGGGAGAGGGTGTGTGGGGGAGCTGTGGGGGGAGGGGGAGAGGGTGTATGGGGGAGTTGGAGAGGGTGTGTGAGGTGGAGGGTTTAAGCACTTTGTACCATTTAATAGTTTAATACACCTGTTGTGCAGCAGAAAAAATACTTGAGTGGACATGCATATGTGTCATTTATTGCTATACAGTGCATAGTGTACATGTACCCCCACACCCAGTGCTCTCTGTCCCACTTTCATGGGACCCTCTGCACCCGTGTGTCTTAGAAATATTGTCCAATCACAGACTGGCACACAGTACATCCCTCCTGTGCATCGGCACCGCGATGATATGCGCCCACGTCTTCTTCATCCCCTTCATCATCACCTGGTGGTTGCAGTTCAATGTCAGGGGACAAGGGCACGTTCCGTCGGATACACATGGTGTGCATCATGACACATGCCATGATGATCTTGGCCACCTTCTCATGCCTGTAGAGGAGTTCCCCACCTGACCGGCTAAGGCAGCGAAAACGTGCCTTCAACAGGCCAAAGGTCTGCTCGATGACCACATGGTTACGGGTATTGGAACGATTGTAGTCCTCCTTGTGCTGCTCTGTGGGTTTTGGACAGGGGTGAGGAGCCACGGCTTCAAGGGATAGCCACTATCACCTGCATGTTAGCAAAATAAGGTATGTGTTACTCAATTCATGATGGACAGCTGTACTTATCACACAGATATTTGTTGGTCACATGCACATGTCCCTGGTTGCATGCACACATTTTTCCTTCCCTCAATGTGTGCTGTGCCATGGTCTTATGGTGTGGATTGTGTCTTCAAGATGATACACGGTGTACACTGCCTTGATGTTGCTCATGCATTGTGGACGCATACCACTGTGTTTGTGATATATATGTGATGTGTAGTTTTGTTTGTTTGTTTGTTTATTTATTTATTGTGCGCACCAGACCCTAGGGTAGCAGGGCGCAAGAGAACAAGGAGGTTTACAGCTTAGTTAACGTTTACAGGTTACAGATTAGTTAACGTTACAGGTTACAGGCATAGTGGACATTTCAAATCTGCAGGGTAGGGCAAGTGCAAGTGCAGATAAGGCGTAGCTAAACAGTCAAATCTATGGCGATCAAACAGTAAAAGCAGGTTAGTACAAACATTATAAGAAGACGTTACGTATAAAGTGACATACGCTATGTCGCATTCTCAATAAGCCATTTTATGGTGTTCTTTCTGAAGTTATTGAAGGTTTGGTCAGATCTGAGTGCAAGGGGTAGGGAGTTCCATAACTGTGCTGCCTTAACTGGGAAACTGGAACCTCCAATGGTGGCTAGTTTGAATCTGGGCACTAGGAGGCAGTTGGGGCTGGCTGTCCTTGTGAGTCTCGTTGGATTTTTCCTGTTGAAGCGTTCTGAGAGGTATCGGGGAGCTTTGTTGTTTAGGCATTTGTGGATAAGGGACGCAGATTTAAGGTTGATTTTTTCTTGGGTGGAAAGCCATTTGTGTTTTCGTCTTATTTCTGAAATGTGTGCACTTCTGGGGATACTTAGGGCCGCTCTAAGTGCATTGTTTTGGAGCACTTGGATTCTGTGGATGATTTGTTTGGTAGTCCCTATGTAGAGGGCGTTGCAATAATCTAATTTCGATAAAATGAGGGCTCTAGCTAGAATAAGACAGCTGTCCTCTGAAAGGAATGGTTTCCCAGCTCGTATTAACTTGCATGTATAGGCAGTGGATGATGACAGTGAGTTCACCTGTTTGGTGAAAGATAGTGTCGCATCAAGGTAAAAACCTAGGGTTTTTACTTCTCTGGCGACCTTGATAGTGTTGCCATCGATGATGAAGGCGGAGTAGTTTTGGTTAAGTTTGGAGATACGGGCTGCCGTGCCCAGGATGATGAGCTCTGTTTTGTCATCGTTCAAGCATAGGCCATGGATGGCCATCCATGCCTGAACGATGCTATAGACTCTATTCACCAGAGCCAGATCTTCGACGTAATCCCCAGTAAGTGGTAAGAGAATCTGAGTATCATCTGCATAGTTAGTGTAGGTGATACCCAGATTATCAAGATCGTCAAAGAGTGGCTTGGTGAAGATGTTATAGAGTGTCGGCGAGACGCAGGATCCCTGGGGCACTCCGCAGGTGATTGGGATAGGGTCTGCTGCCGCTGCGGGGGAGAAAACCCTCATAGTCCTGTCACTAAGAAATGATTGAATCCAGACTATAGCCTCCTCTGAGAAGTGGGCAGCCGAGTCCAGGTGATTACATAGGACTTTATGATCCACCAGATCAAAGGCGGCTGAGAGGTCTAGAAGGAGGAGGAGAGCTAGTTTTCCCTCGTCTCTGAGTGAATCTATTTGGGCTTTTAGGTCGATAAGGGCAGTCTCTGTGCCGTGTTGCGGACGGAAACCGGATTGGCGGGTGCCGAGGAGATGGTTCATCTCAAGGAAGTTCTGGATTTGGGTGTATGCTACCTTGTCTAATATTTTTAGTAGGAAGGGAACCGTGGTGATGGGCCTGTAGTTAGTAGGAATGTTGGGGTCCAATGTTTGCTTTTTTAGGAGGGGGAGTACCCAAGATTCCTTTAGGTTGCGGGGGATGGTGCCCGTAGTAAAGGAGGCATTGATAAGTTTTGTGATAAAGGGGGCTAAATCCCTAGCCGCATCCTTGATCAGTTGTGCGGGGCATTGGTCGCCTTTGCAATTAGAAGGTTTGAGAGTCAAAATGGTCTTCTCTACCTCAATTACTGAGACCTTGGAGAAACGGAATTGGGTGGATTCTGGGTTGTTGGATGTGGGAATTTTGACTATCAGAGGTTGAGTTGGCAGAGAGGCTTTCTTTAGGGCAATTTTTGTTTGGAGGTTGGATACTTTGTTGGTTAGTGCCAGTTGTATGTCTGTGCACCAAGTTTTGTCTTTGATGGAGTCATCCTGTACTGTGATAGGAGTTTCCAGTTCCTTTAGGATGGAGAATAGCTCCTTCATGCTGGAGTTGGATTGGGAGATCCTATTATTATAGGTTTCTTGTTTGGCCAGGATGATGTCTCTTTTGTATTGCGAGGAGATGTTAATTAAGTTAGTTTTATTTTCAGCGGTCGGAAGTCGGTTCCAAGCTGTTTCGCATTTTCTCTTCTGTAGTCTTAAGTTTTTTAGGTGGGGTGTAAACCATGAGTTCAAATGCTTTTTGGGTTTACTGATCCGAAGTTTAAATGGAGCAATACTGTCAAGAGCAGAGCACATGGCTGCGTTGAATGCATCCACTAGGATGCCTGGGTCAGAGTGGTCAGGTAGGGAATTTAGTTTGGGTAGGATGTGGGGCAGAATATTGTCGGCTGTAATGTTTTTCTTGTTTCTCGTTAAGGTGGGTGTGGCTGGCGTGGGTGTTAAGATTATGGGTCTTTTGGTGTTGAGGGTGAAAGAGATAAGGTAATGGTCAGACCATATTTGGGGGGTGATGGCTGTTATAGAGGGGTAGCAGTTGTGACTGGCAATCCAGTCTAGTGTTCTTCCCTTGATATGTGTGGAAGTATTCACGAGCTGCGTGAAGCCTAGCACTGACAGAGTATTGCCTGTGGCAGTAGCATGATGGTCGTTGATATCGTTGAGCCCTAGATTGAAATCTCCTAGTACTAGTGTTTGGGAGGATTCTTTTAGCTTCTCAGAGATAACAGTGGTGATGTCTTCAGTGAAGGTGCTGACGGGGCCAGGGGGTCTATAGATAAGGTGGATATTTAGTGTTTGGGAGTTTGCAGTCGGTAATTTGATAGAGAGAAGCTCGCAGGATTTGAGGGAGGGTGTAGGTGTGATTCTCATAGAGAGATTAGATTTGGCGATAATTGCAATTCCTCCACCGCGCGAGTCTGGTCTGTCAGCTCTGAGAATGGTATAATTCTCTGGGACTGCCAGAGTGAGAGCCGGACCTGCTGCATCGTGGAGCCAAGATTCAGTAATGGCAATGAAGTCAAGGCTATTATCCCGTATGATATCTGCTATGTCAGTGGCATGGGCGACTAATGATCTGGCATTGATTAGAGCAGCTTTTAGTTCAGGTTCTAGCTGTGCTGTGAGCGGGGGTTTGGCTATAAGTTTATTGATTTTGTGGTGTGGTTGGTGTCTGAGAGGGGCGGTGGTTACCAGTGGTCGGCATATTTTGGGTCGGAGGTGTTCTAGGTTAATGTTATATTTAGTAATAGGTTCGAATATTTTAGGTAGTCGAGCCCGGAGTCTAAGCTTCCTTTGTTCTAAGTTGCAGGGTTTAGAGATGAGTTGTATGTGGGCACCAAGGCCCTCTGTAGGCAGAACTGTAGGCATGGTCGTGTAGATGATGGTAAGGATAATTGTCAGTTTGGAGAATTGTGCAAGGTGAACTGGGTTGGGCATGTGGAAGTACATACTGTTACTACTAGCTGAGCTAGGTGGGCTGGAATTAGATGCCGTGGATGGATACGGGGCAGAGTTGGCAGAGTACAGTTCTCAAATACTTGGCGAGATTAATGCAGCAGTGACGTACTAGTCTAAGAGTAGCAGTCAGATACTGGGCTAAGTGCGACGGTCAGATGTAGGTCTAAAAACCGAGGTCAGATACTGGGCTGAGAGTGATAGTACAGTGGTCTCTGGGCGACCATAAGGCACTACACAATGCTACAGTGGTCTCTGGGCGACCATAAGGCACTACACAATGCTACGGTGGTCTCTGGGCAACCATAAGGCACTACACAATAATATAGTGGTCTCTGGGCGACCATAAGGCACTACACAATACTACAGTGGTCTCTGGGCGACCATAAGGCACTACACAATAATACAGTGGTCTCTGGGCGACCATAAGGCACTACACAATAATACAGTGGTCTCTAGGCGACCATAAGGCACTATACAATACTACAGTGGTCTCTGGGCGACCATAAGGCACTACACAATAATACAGTGGTCTCTGGGCGACCATAAGGCACTACACAATAATACAGTGGTCTCTAGGCGACCATAAGGCACTATACAATACTACAGTGGTCTCTGGGCGACCATAAGGCACTACACAATACTACAGTGGTCTCTGGGCGACCATAAGGCACTACACAATAATACAGTGGTCTCTGGGCGACCATAAGGCACTACACAATAATACAGTGGTCTCTGGGCGACCATAAGGCACTACACAATAATATAGTGGTCTCTGGGCAACCATAAGGCACTATACAATACTACAGTGGTCTCTGGGCGACCATAAGGCACTACACAATAATACAGTGGTCTCTGGGCGACCATAAGGCACAATACAGTGCAGTGGTCCGTTAGCGACCATAAGGCACAGCATAATTGCAGTGGTCAGTTAGCGACCAAAGGGCACGGCCAATAGCAGTCATGAGGCATAAAGCACTAGGGGCTGAAAATGACTGTACTATTAAAGAGGTGGCAGCAGTATCGCATAGAGGCGGCGGAGTTGGAAGCATAAGCGTATGTAGCAAACAGTTATCGAAGGTGAAAGAAACCGAGTTCAAATGTTTATGAATGCGGAATAGCAGAAGACATACCAGAAAGCACAATAGTGTAAACTGAGGGTATCACCTTTACTCACAAAAGATTAAAGGTCCGAGTAGACACTGGCTCCGAGGCTCCGGAGGCAAACAAGGTGATTACACAAGGTGTTTGTAGTGTTCTGTATGATATTATAACTGGCAGCGTTGGCAGTAGTCTCTGCATTATTTGGAATTCAGCACTGATTATTCCCATGGTGACATGCTGCACTACTGTGGTGATGGCCCTGTGACAAGCAGTGGATTGCCTTGGTGGTTTTGTTTTGTGCACTCTCATGGATGCTTGTCCTGTGTAGTGATTTGCTGCAGACATTGACATTGTGAATACTCACAGCATGTTGCTGGATTGTGTTACAGAGGGTGAGGTCCGATGATGGGTGGTGCACGTGTTGTGGGATATGGGGTGGTTTTAAGTTTGGCATGTTGTGATAGGTGTGCAGCTTACTTCATTGCTATGGGAATTGGTTGTTATGTTCAGTTTGGGATGCTTTGGGGCACAGTGTTTTGGGATGTGCACATTGTGCTGTCACCACAACAATGACACCATGGGGTGTGTGCATCTCTCCCCCCATTTCACTGCTATGTGCCTGTCATGCAATTTACCGAGCAGCCAGGCACATCGTCCTCCATGTCGCTTCATGTAGCGTGGTAGCATGGAGTTGCGCAGGACCATTGAGTCATGAGTTGATCCGGGAAATCGGGCACAAAAATTGTGTGATGATCTTGCTGGAGTCACATACCATCTGTACATTGATTGAGTGATATAGCTTACGATTGCGGTACACCACCTCTGTTGCATGTGGGAACACCAATTCCACATGGTGCAATCAAGTACACCAATACAAGTTGGCATGCCTGCCAGTGCATGGAAGCCAACTTTTGTGTCAAAGATCTCCTGGGGAGTCCGTGGTAAGGATATGTAGTCCCTTGTGTGCTTCAGGAGGGCATTCAGCACTTGGTTCAGCATGCGAGAAAATAAGGGTTGTGATGTGCCATGCATGTGCCCCACTGTGTGCTGGTAGGTCGCCGTGGCCAGGAAGTGGAGCACAGACACTACCTTCAGTAGAGGTGGGATGGAGGTGCGTATTTCAATCAGGCTGACAATGTCGTTGTGTATCATGTCCACAATGGTGGTGATGTTGTCCCGGTCCAGTCAGTACAGGGTGTGGATCTGCTCAGGGGTTAGGTTGAATGGACTGGCTCTGATGCAAGGGATTGGGGGTGGCCTGCGTGGTACCACTGGCTGCACTGGTGGGGCTTGCTGGGCCTGTCTCACCCTCCTTCTCCTCCTGCGTCTCCTCTGTGGTGCCTGTTGTTGTTGCTGGTGTAGCAATGCAAGCATGTCCTCCAGCCCCAGTATTGCTACTACAAGTGTAATCATTTTGGTGTGGTAAGGGGTGTGGAGTATGGATGTGCTCCTTTTGAGCCAGCCCAGACTCCATTGCCACCACCTGTGCTGATTGTGTGCACCTGTGGCAGTTGGGAACACTGGACATTGCTATTTAGTTTAGTTTAGTTTAGTTTATTTGATAATGCGCACCAAAACCCAGGGGCAGCCGGGCTCAGCAGTCATAAGAATACTTAAGCTTAGGTTACATACATGGGATATATACAAAAAAGAAAGAAGAAAAACTACATGAATTATTGATGAATGTACACGACAGATATACAGATTGTGAAAGCTATGAATGCAAGATCCAGAAAATACGGGTCCCTAGCATGAGATCGTCTGTTGTCAGGTGTCAGAGGTATCGCGGTAGTTAGATGTGATACTCGATCCAGGCCTAGCACAGTTGTAGGTCATCATTAGTCCAGAGCCAACTTTTCACGTAACATCTAAATCTAGTGTAAGGTAGGGTGACTCTCAGTGGGGTGGGGAGTGCATTCCAAGCCTGGGCCGCTCTAACAAGGAAACTTGCCCCACCCACTTTGGATAGTTTAAATCTGGGTAGTTCGAGTAGGAGGTGGTTAGAGGCTCTGGTATGGTAGGTGGGGGATTTTCTGGTCAGTCTGGCCGAGATATAGGGAGGCACAGTATTGTTTAAGCCTTTATAGGTGAGGGATAGTGTCTTGAGGAGAACTCTGTCACTGATTTTTAACCAGTGATGGTCTTTCCTGATATTGGATATGTGGGCTCTGCGGGGTATGTCCAGAGCTGCTCTGAGAGCATTGTTCTGCAGTATTTGCATTTTATTTATGACAGCTTTGCTAGCACCTGCATAGAGGGCATTACAGTAGTCCAATTTAGACATTACTAAGGCATTGGCTAGTGTAATGCAATTGGTTTTGGAAAGGTAAGGTCTGCAGGCTCTGATTAATTTACAGGTGTAAACTGTGGAGGACGCTAGGGAGTTAACTTGTTTTTTGAGGGATAATGTAGAATCAAGGTAGAAACCTAATGTTTTTACCTCAGTTGCCACTTTGATTATATTGCCGTCTATGTTGAATGCTCAGTAATTCGGGCTAAGTTTTTTGAGGTTAGAGTCGGAACCCAGAATCAGTATCTCTGGTTTGTCATCATTCAGGCAGAGGCCGTGGGAGGCCATCCATGCCTGAATGAGGAGGTAAATCTTATTTACTAGAGCTGTGTCTTCGACAAAGTTGCCAGATAGTGGTATGAGGATCTGCATGTCATCCGCGTAGTTGGTATAAATTACCGCCAGTCTGTCCAGTTTGTCGAAGAGTGGCTTAGTGAAGATATTGTACCTGGTAGGTGAGATGCATGAACCTTGTGGGATGCCACAGGTAATTTATATTGGGTCCGCTGAGGCTAAAGGGGAAAACACTCTCATCGTACGGTTGGCCAGGAAGGATTGTACCCAGGCTATAGCTTCACTTGAGAAATGGGCGGCAGACGCTAGGTGGTTGCATAACACTGCATGGTCCACCAGGTCAAAGGCTGCCGATAAGTCAAGGAGGAGGAGCATAGCTGTTTTACCTTTATCCTTCAACTCGTCGGTTTATGTCTTAAGGTTGATAAGGGCTGTTTCTGTGCCATGTAGTGGTCTGAATCCAGATTGGCGAGATCCTAGTAGTTGGTTTGTCTCCAGGTAGTTTGGGATCTGGAGGTAGGCTACTCTATCGATGATTTTGAGGAGAAGTGGGACTGTGGTGATGGGCCTATAGTTGGTAGGGGTAGCTGGGTCAAGGGTCTGTTTTTTGAGGAGGGGCAATACCCAAGATTCTTTAAGGTTAATGGGTACACTGCTGGATCTAAAGGAAGCATTAATTAATTTCGAGATGAAGGGTGCTAAATCTCCTGCTGGGTCCTTAATGACCTGTGCAGGGCAATTGTCACCTTGGCAGTTAGAAGGCTTCAGTGATAAGATCACCTTTTCAGTTTCCAGAATGGATATGTTAGTAAAACCGAAAGGTTTGCAGTTGCTTTGGGTGGCTGTTCTGGGTATGTTGGTCGAGTGGGTGGTGTGGGTTCTAGTAGGGCTCAAGGATGCTTTCTTTTTTGCGATTGTGGTTTGTAAGGTTGCAATATTGTTAGCTAGTACATTTTGGATGCTAGTGCACCATTGTTTGTTCTTAGGGACGTTGTCTATGAGGGCAATAGGGTTTTCCATTTCCCGAAGGATGGGAAAGAGTTCTTAAGAGTTGGAATTAGCCTTGCTAATTCTCTCATTGAATGTGTCTTTTTTGGTTTGGATTATTTCCTTCTTATATTATTTAGCAAAATTGTCAAGAAAGGTTTTGTTCTCCACCGAAGGTGTATGCTTCCAGATAGCTTGGAGTTTACGTTTTTAGATTCGTAATTCTTTGAGGTGCGGGGTGAACCATGAGTTAAGATGAGATTCTCGTTTACTTTTTCGAAGTTTGATAGGGGCAATTATATCCAAGGCTTTGGACATAGCGTTATTAAATGTCTCAACTAGCGTGTTAGGGTCAGGGTTCATATCTCTGCCAGTGAGGGCTGGTAGGAGAAGTGGGAGCAGTTTCTCAAGAGGTGATATCTTTTTTACTTCTAGTTGGCATAGATGGTGCTATTACCTGATTATTTGGTTTAGGCAGCTCTATATTTAATGAGAAGCAGATGAGGTGGTGATCAGTCCAAGTTTGTGGTAAAATGTTGGAAATGGTGGTGGTACAATTTCGGGGGGCTATCCAATCTAATGTCCGTCCTTTTATGTGAGTAGGGGCAAGAATATTCTGGGTGGGGCCATGATCAGCTAGGATAGATTGAATGGTGTAGGCTTGTTTGTCCTCATTATCATTAAAGCCCAGGTTAAAGTCACCTAATATAAGGAGCTGGGTAGAGTCTTTGATGTTATTGGTGAAGAGGCTGGATAGGTCTTCCTCAAAGTTACCTACTGGGCCTGGTGGTCTGTACACCAAGAGGATAGTTAGTGTGCTGTTATTAGAGATGGGTATTTGGGCTGAGAGAAGTTCACAAAATGTTATTTCTGGGTGGGGGAGGTACGTCTTGCATCTAACTTAGTTTTGGCGATGATAGACAGGCCACCTCCCCTAGAGTTAGGCCGATCGACTAGTATGTTGTAATTGTCAGGTACGGCAATCATGAGTGCAGGACCTGCGGCATCATGGAGCAAGGTCTCAGTGATTGCGAGGAAATCTAAGTTGTCCATAGCAAGTGCATCAGCAATCTCCGTGCTGTGTGCTATGAGGGACCTCGCATTGATGAGTGCTCCTGATAAGGTGGAAGTTGTAGTTTTATCTTGGATTGGTCTAAGATTAGAGGTGTTAGGCTTCTTCTGGTTATAGAGGAGGTCAGTTTGTATCTTATGGCGTCTTTCTGCCACTGGGGCAAGAAGGTTAGGGTCCACAACAGTTGGGGTTGACGTCGAACTAGGTGGTCTAGTTCTTTTGTTTTTGAGGTCATAGAGGCGTGGCAGTCTAGCTCTAAGTTGAATGTTTCTCTCTTGCAATTTGCAAGTTGTGGAGTTGATGTGGGTCATTGATATGGTGATGGTTAGGAGAGTCCAGAGTAGGGTACAGAGTATGTATATTAGGTGTGTTTTAGTAGTGTACATATTGGGAAACAGGTAGCAGAGGGGCATCTGGATTTGGCAAAACCAGCAATGA
Organism: Ambystoma mexicanum; assembly: GCF_040938575.1. NCBI lineage: Eukaryota > Metazoa > Chordata > Amphibia > Caudata > Ambystomatidae > Ambystoma > Ambystoma mexicanum. Next base: position 825,233,941 of record NC_090933.1, read on the forward strand.
CTAAGATGTGAACAGCAAAGGATACCTAGATTTGACAGCCCTATCAGCGACTAAGATGCACTCATCAGTGGGCGACTAAATTTGGCAGTCCTATCAGCAACTAGAATGCATACTTCAAGGATACCTAGATTTGACAGTCCTATCAGCGACTAAAATTCAAACATCAAGGGATACCTAGATTTGACAGTCCTATTAGCAACTAGAATGCATACATCAGTGGGCGACTAAATGTGACAATCCTATCGGCAACTAGAATGCATACTTCAAAGGATACCTAGATTTGACAGTCCTATCAGCGACTAAAATGCAGACATCAGTGGGCGAATAAATTTAACAGTCCTATCGGCAACTAGAGTGCATACATCAGTGGGCGACTAAGTTTAACAGTCCTATCAGCAACTAGAATCCATACATCAGTGGGCGACTAAGTTTAACAGTCCTATCAGCAACTAGAATGCATACTTCAAAGGATACCTAGATTTGACAGTCCTATCAGCGACTAGAATGCATACATCAGAGAATGCCTAAATTTGACAGTCCTATCGGCAACTAGAATGAAGACTTCAAAGGATACCTACATTTGACAGTCCTATCAGCAACTAGAATGCATACTTCAAAGGATACCTAAATTTGACAGTCCTATCAGCGACTAAAATGCATACATCAGTGGGCGACTAAGTTTAACAGTCCTATCGACAACTAGAATGCATACATCAGTGGGTGACTAAATTTAACAGTCCTATCGGCAACTAGAGTGCATACATCAAAGGATACCTAAATTTGACAATACCCATCAGCGACTATAATGCAAACATCAGTGGGCAACTAGATTTGACAGTCCCAACGGTGAGTGAGATACAAACAGTCGAGTATACCTGGCTGTGGTAGTTCCATCAGCGACTAGAGTGCATACCGTGGGGGGTATTGGATTTAGCACTAGTAGTTGGCTATATTTACCTATATAATGGTTAGCTCAAGCATGAACAACTGTGGACAAATTGGTACAGCTATGGCGATTTAACCTGGTGATACTTAGTAACTCTGCAACTATAGCCTGGATAGGCACAAGTCGGGACCAGGCAGTTATAGACTTCACCTTGGTCCGTTAATAGTACAATGGTATCATAGTAAGCAACAACCTATGTAATTGTAATAATGCCACACATGTGGCTGTGCCGCTATGGCAAGAGGGTACATTTACAGTACATTAGTGTGTGCATGGTTATCTACATATCACATTGCACGGGATAGTACATCTCCAGACTGTCTATATTGCCATCACATTCAATTGCACTCTATAGTGTACAGTGAATGCAGGGTTTAAGTCAGTGGCGGTTCGCCGTGGCTCTAGTAGCACGTAGTTGTGCGGGCCAAGGTAAGCTTTGTCAGCCGATAGTACCAGTGAACTTAGCGGCTTTGTTGCGGCGTGTAGATCAGGTGAGGGGTTCAAGATAGGTAATGAGTCGAGGCAATAAGCCGGAAACAAAGAAGTGCAAAGTTTTGGAAATCAAGATCCATGAAATAGTGGGGTGTTTGTGCCGCCGCTTGGATCGGGTGACTAGTTGATGAAGTGGGGTGTTTGCGGGTGGTTCGCGATGCCGGTATTGCCGGCATCCCGGTATGCCTCATTACCGCCTTCATGATGCCGGTATTTGCATGTCCACCTGACTTGTGATGTCCTCCTGTTAGCGCCATCCCGATATTGCCGGGCCCAAGGACCGCGTGCCCGCGTGCATGCCGGTACGGGTGAGCACGCTATCAGCGGTGGCACTAATACCGGCTTGTTGAGTCGGAGTAGCCCGTATCGGTATGCAGTGCCGGTAATCCCTTACCGGCATAGTTTTTCCATTACCTCCAACCTCGTAATGACCATATATATATATATATATATATATATATATATATATATATATATATATATTCAGTGAAAAAAACTTTGTTAAAGGGACGTTATGGTTAAGTTGCGCGACTAAAAACCTATGAAATTCAGTGAAAAAACTTTGTTAAAGGGACGTTATGGTTCCAAGTAAAACCGAAAAACCCTTGAAATTCGCCAGTTATGGTAAGCTAAGCAACCGTAACTCGCGCCACCACCGTGCACTGCTAAGACTAACACCCAGGACATCAAAGATGACGACCACTACTATGAAGCAACACCTGAGGTCATTTCACTCTGGGGCTATACGCAGGGTTGTACCTTGCGAAGAACGTAGCCGGTCAATTTCCTCTACTTCATCCTCTGTTTCTGATCCTGTCACCACAAGGACCACCTCTGTGGGACAGCGTCTTTCTCAAGCTGCCTCACAGGCCATACAGAATGCTGATGACCATTACCTTTCAAGGGTCACAGTTGTATGTATGTACTGTGACACAGTACTCTGCAGGGGGGAGCGACTTCGGAGTGCTTTTGAGACTATCGTCTCAGAGCACGAGAAGACCTGCTCACTACCCAAATAAAACCCACTCTACATCTTCCTCTCTCAGCTCGCCCTTTCTTATCCCTGTGGTTGGTGTCCCCCCCTTTACCCTCCTTTACCCTCCTGTCCTAGTGTGTCGTGTCTGAAAAACCAAAAAAAATACAGAATTACAAAAATCAAAAAAAAATAAGGCTCTTTTCAGAGCCGCCTTTCCCAGTTAAAAAATAGAAGTGAAAATAACTGAAGCAGGGCTCTTTGTATTTTTTAGAAGTCTGCGGACAGTTCGCGAACATTAAAAAAATTGGCTTACTACTCCATCACAAACATTGTAATTTTCTCTGGAAAGAAGTGGTGGCTCTGAAAAGAGCCTTTGGGTGGTGTTTGTAAGTCAAAAATTGTAAATGCTTAACATCTACTTCAAAATCGTTGTTATAATTCCAAAAAAGGTTGCAATGCATTTTGTACATTTCTCAGAAAAATCTGATTGCCAGCATAAGTAAGATGGACTCCATCTCTGCGAAAAATGTATGTACTACAAAACATAATATTTTCATTGTGAAAAGAAGACATGCCAAAATCTCTTAGAAAGCCACAAACAGCCTTATTAACATTGTGCCTTGCTTTTTCCATTTGTGGACCAAATGAAGAAGAACAAAGCCACATTTGTCTCTGCGCAATACGTGAAAATATCACTTGAGAATTAGGAAACATGTCCATAACCTTCCTCAGTCCTTCTTTCATAGCAAATTGCAAAAACATTCCAGTCACATGCCCTAAACTGTTCCCTCCACAATGAATTACAATTATGTCTGGATGTTGCTCTGTCTCCAAAGTAGCACAGAGAGGTAGCAAATCCAACCACTTCATTCCACGTACTCCATGCCAGTGTACTTCCACATGTGTGAATCCAAGATCTACAGCTACTCCACAGCTTTCTGCATGCACCTTCAACCAATGTATCCACGAATCTCCTAAAATCCAAACAATCTGTTTTCTGAAACACACATCCATAGCTATCTTTTGTTCTCTCAGCAAAAAAAAAGTATATTGCTTATACAATGTAATAAGTCATTACAAAATACTAATACTAACATGCTATTTTCTTTTATCACAGAAATGAAGAAGAAAAACATGGACTCCCATTACTAGAACAAACTGTAAGTATACAATAATGACAACCATAGCAGCATATCACATCCATAGTATCTAATACCTTTGTTCCTTATACATTTGTTTTTCACCCAAAGTTATAAGCAAATATGAATGTGATATGCTGCGGTGGTTGTTGCCAGGGCATACAAACTTGGGTGCATGGCCAAATGGCCATGCACCCAAGACTCTATGCCCTGGCAACAACCACCGCAGCATATCACATCCATAGAGTCAAACATTTCAACTATGATCTATGGGAAACTTTTAATGTCTGCGAACAATGTGAGTGTTCTTAGAACACTTTGAACTTGCCAGCGAACAATATGGACACCGTTTTCAGGACACCCCCTACGAACATTTCAGAACAACGCGATAGTTCTTACAACACTTTCAACTTAACAACGAACAATACGGACAGCGTCCTAAGGACACCCCCTACGAACATTCCAGGACACCGGGAGTGTTCTTAGAAGCGTCTTCAGAACACCACCATCTTGTTTATTTGCGAACATTTCAGGACACCGCGAGTGTTCTTAGGACACATTCAACTTGACAAAGAACAATACGGACAGCGTCCTCAGGACACCCCCTACGAACATTCCCCGGACACCGCGAGTGTTCTTAGAAGCGTCTTCAGAACACCCCCATTTTGTTTATTTGCGAACATTTCTGGACACCGCGAGTGTTCTTAGGACACATTCAACTTGACAGAGAACAATACGAACAGCGTCCTCAGAACAACCCCTACAAACATTTCAGGACACCGGGAGTGTTCTCAAAAACGTCTTCAGAACACCCCCATTTTGTTTATTTGCGAACATTTCAGGACACCGCGCGTGTTCTTGGAACACATTCAACTTGACAGAGAACAATACAGACAGCGTCCTCAGGACACCACCTACGAACACTCCCCGGACACCGCGAGTGTTCTTAGAACAGTTTCACTTTGCTTGCGAACAAAACTGACACATATTGACTCCTTAGAACACCCCCTAGTCAGTTTATTTAGAACATTTCAGAACACCCGTGATGGCCGCAAACAAATCGAACATAAAATGAACGTCTAACACATAAAAAACACAACTTTCATCCTATCTCATACACTCCCACCATCCCCAAACACTCCTACACACCAACACACTCTACAAAATACACATTTTGAACAAAGTTTCACCGCGCTGTCCTGGGACGTCCGCGAATCCAATATGGCGGGCGCTACCGAAAAATCTGACGCGCTTCACGCTCCACGCCGTCCAATCAGCGAACACTTTGCATGTCCGCGAACATCACGCAAGACGATTGGCCAATCAGGACACTTTCCGCGGAGCGAACAGGGAAGTGTATCCGCAAACCGAACACAGATATCACTAATTTTTTTTATGTACCTACTTTTTGGTCATTTAAAAAAAAAACTACTGGACGGATTTTCACCAAATTTGCAAAAGCACGCTTTCGGGACCAAGCCGCTGCTCCTGGTCCAAATTTGGTGGAAATCCGTCCAGTGGTTTGGGCTGTATGCGCAAGCAAACATTTTTTCCCATTCACTCTATGGAGAGTGAGTATAATGTATACAAATATGAGCATATAGAGGGAAGGTAGAGTAATAAAAATAAAACTATGAGAAAGTGCTGATAACCATAATGATTATCTTCATGCACAGAAAGGATTGCTCTCTTTCAAGCCTGTATCTTCCGCTATGTACATGTTTCATATCATGTGACAGGACCCTAAGTCTACAAATATAGTACCTTTTCAATTTTTACTTCCTGAATGTTACTGAAGAAAACTATGTGGCTTCGATATGTCAGTAAAGGATAAAAAGGGAGAGCCAGCCATGTGATGTCATCAGTTATGTCATCAATGACATTTGTGATGTCATCTTTGATGTCCTGGGTGTTAGTGTTAGCAGTGCACGGTGGCGCGAGTTATGGTTGCTTATGTTACCATAACTGGCGAATTTCAGGAGTTTTTCGGTTTTACTTTGAGCCATAACTTCCCTTTAACAAAGTTTTTTCACTGAATTTCATAGGTTTTTAATAGCGCAACTTAACCATAACGTCCCTTTAACAAAGTTTTTTTAATATCATGCAAACAATATACAAACATGGCGTGCAAAAACCAACTTCTACAGATGGCTTTACACAGAATGTTGCAAAATAAGAATTTATGCTCGTTCACAGTGAAGGTCAGCTGCTTCCATTTTTTTCTCGGGCCCTGGAGAGGCTCACAAAGCGGACTATAAGGTTGTATTGTGTTTTGACCTTGACAGACAGAGATTGTGATGAAAGACTTCTCTTAAAGGAGTGTTGCTAAAACGTAAGAGAAGATAAAGATGAAATTTCTGAAACGAAACCACTTTTACATATTATATCACTATACGAAAGATCGTTGGCACACGCAGAGTCGTATTTTGGGACTGCACCACTCGTAGACAATGGAAATTGCAATTGTACAGTAAGTAACCCTTTAGATTACTTTATACCAAATATAATTACAATAGCGTAGCATTAAAGACCGCTCAAGTTGAACTTGTTCGTTGAAAGTAGCATAATGTTTTCTACCGCGCACTATCACCGCCGAATTGATCCCCTGTCATTTAGAGGGCTCTGAAAAAGGCAGATGACACAGGGTGGGTTAATAGAAATAACTTAACCGGTCTATAGGCGGTCAAGCGCTCTACTGGCTGTTCCACTTCACTGTAGCCTGTCAAGTGGCACAGCGAGTACAGCGCTCGCTTTGACATCCGTGCACACCTTGCTAACGCAAGTTTGAATCCCGGCAAGGCGAAACTCAGCCTTTCATCCTTCTGTGGTCGATAAATGAGCACCACACACCGTGGTTAATAATAAGCACCGCTTACATACCTCATGGTTCTTAGCGCTATATGAATGGGAAAATATTATTATTTTATTATTAACATACTCTGTTGCACTATCTTCGATAGCAAATAGTTTCACGCCCTAATAAATAAAATGATGATTTTTAATGAAGATCAGCTGGTGAGACTAATTTATGTTTTTTAAAACAGGTACGTGGCCCCATTTTGTCTATGTCACGATTTACAGACTCCAGCGGATGTGGTCTTCAACTGCCAGGTGCAAGTCCAAATATGCAACTTCATGACCCTCACCATTTTATGGGACAATCGCCAAGGACCAATATGCCCTTACACAGTACTAGCGGCTACAAACAACATACCAACCAATAGGGTGGTCTAATGGCTCGTTGTTGGAGCAACCTTCCGATTATCAGAGCGACCATTTACTGCTTTTATCATAAACCAACAGCCTATCTACCGCAAAGGAACAATGCGTGGCTCCAAATAAACTTTTGCTGATCGACAGCAGAGACAATAGCAAATCGCTGAATATTCACTAAACATTTCATGTGAAATAAATGTACTTTACCAAATGTACAATCCTGCTGTTTACTTTTAAACCACAGTTTCATATTCCGAATTGTGGGGCACTGATTTGTAAGCTGATCTAACACTCTCTGTACCGCAAAGGAACATCGCGTGTCTCAACATGAACTTTTGCGGATCGTCAACAAAGACAAATGCAAATTGCTGAATATTCTCTAAACATTTGATGTCAAATAAATGTACTTTACAACATTTACAATCTTGCTCTTTGCTTTTAAATCACAGTTTCATATTCCGAATTGTGGCGCGCTGTGTTGTGACATAATGTGTGTTGTCTTCCGGGTTCTGTGTAAAGTCGCGTAGTACTGGAGACGACTGGGCGCATTTCATTACTCACCCTGTAACGTCACGGAGAAAGGCGGGGAATATGAATGCTTTGATAATATCAGGCTTAGGGGCAGGAGATATGATTTAGTGTCGCAAAAGCAAGTCAGCCAGGTCAATAGCGCCAGTCATAGGATTATCACATAATGTCGGCGCACACCAGCTGGATTTATCGTTTCTTTAGTGGACAAAAAGTTGGTTGACGCCCCTAGGAAATTGTACTATTAGCGAACAAAAGCAGTGCTCTTAAAACACTTTCACCCTGACAACGAACAATACAAACAACGTTCTCAGAACACCCCCATTTTGTGTAATTGCAACCATTTCGGGACACTGCGAGTGTTCTTAGAACACATTCAACTAGACAGATTACAATACGGACAGCGTCCTGAGGACACCCCCAGTTTGTGTATTTACGAACAATTAAGTACAACACGAGTGTTCATAGCTCATTTTTACCTTCCTTGCGAACAAAAATGACACATACTCCGTCCTCTAAACACCCCACCATTTAGTTTATTTACAAAATGTCAAAACAGCCGTGTTCTCCGCGGACAAATCGAACGCAACAAAAAGGTCTAGCACATAAAAAAACAAAACAATGAACCTATCTCATACTCCCCCACCCTCCCCAAACACTCTTACACACCAACACACGGCACTAAATACAATTTTTTATCCACGTTTCACTGCGCTGTACGCGGTCAACTGCGAATACAAGATGGCGGGCGCCACAGAAAATCTGATGCGCTCCACGCCCCTCGCCGTCCAATCAGCGAACACGTCGCATGTCCGCGGACATGACGCAAGCCCATGGGCCAATCGGGGTGCTGTCCGCGGAGCGAACAGGGAAGTCCGTCCGCGAAGCGAACGCAGATATCACTAATTTTTTTGCCTTACATTTTGGTCATTTTTAAAAAAACTACTGGACAGATTTACACCATATTTACAAAAGCACGCTTTTGGGACCGGCCGCCACTCCTGCCGCAAATTTGGTGTAAATCTGTCCAGCGGTTCGGGCTGTAGCCGTGCGCAAAGTTTTTTCCCATTCAGTCAATGGGAAAAAAAAAGTTTTTGGACCCCCCCTATAACTTTTCCCCCCTGGACGAATCCTCACCAAACTTTGCAAAAAAATTCAGAGTGACCCAACTACTTTTTTTGCAAAGTTTGGTGAGGATCCGTCCAGGGAGAGCGAAGTTATAAGCCGCCCAAAAAGTGCTCTTTCTATGGAAACAGCAACTTAACCATAACTACATGGCCACTACCGTGGCGATGTAATATATATATAGTGGCCATGTAGTTATGGTTAAGTTTCTGTTTCCATAGGAAGGGCACTTTTTGGGTGGCTTATAACTTCACTCCCCCTGGACGAATCCTCACCAAACTTTGCAAAAAAAGTATATGGCCCACTCTGAATTCTCTTGCAAAGTTTGGTCCAGGGAGTGCAAAGTTATAGGGGGGGTCCCAAAACTTATTTTTTTCCCATAGACATAATGGGAAAAAACTTTGCTCACGCCTACAGCCCAAACCGCTGGACGGATTTACACCAAATTTGCGGCAGGAGTGGCGGCTTGGTCCCGAAAGCGTGCTTTTTGTTATTTGGTGTAAATCCGTTCAGTAGTTTTTTTTTAAATTTCAAAAATGTAAGTGAAAAAAATTAATGATATCTGTGGACAGACATCCCTGTTCGCTCCGCGGACAGGACAGGGATTGGGCAAGCGGCTTACGTGATGTCCGCGGACATGTGACGTGCTCTCCCATTGGCTGCGGTGAAGCGTGCAGTGCATCGTATTTTGAAAGACGCCCGCCATCTTTGTTTATCGTTTGCATGAGAGCCGAGGAGCAGGATCTGCTGCCTGCATAGTAAGCTCATGCCCCTTGCCTTCTTCCCATTCCCCCACCCCGCTCATGCCTGTGTCTTCCTCCCATTCCCCCCACCCCCCACTCATGCCCCGTGTCTTCCTCCTGTCACCCCAGCCCCGCTCATGCCCCGTGACTCCCTCCTGTAACCCCCACCCCCACTCATTCCCCGTATCGCCCTTCTGTCCCCCCAGCCCCGCTCATGCCCCGTGTCTCTCATCTGTTCCTCCATCCCCCGCTCACGCCATTGCCACACGGTGGCCTGCGGAGGGCTGAGGAGCGGGATCTGGGGCCTGCACAGTAAGCTCATGCCCGTGTCTTCCTCCAGTTCCCCCACCCCCGCTCATGCCCTGTGTCTCCCCTGTCCCACCCACCCCCCGCTCATGCCCGTGTCATCGTCCCGTTCCCCCACCCCCTGCTCATGCCCCGTGTCTCCCCTGTTCCCCCCACCCCCCACTCATGCCTGTGTCTTCCTCCCGTTCCCCCACCCCCCCGTTCATGCCCTGTGTCCTGTGTCTCCCCTGTTCCCCCGACCCACGCTCATGCCCCGTGTCTTCCTCCAGTTCTCCCCCACCCCCCGCTCATGCTCTGTGTCTTCCTTCAGTTCTCCCCCACCCCCGCTCATGCTCTGTGTCTTCCTCTTGCTCCCCCCACCCCCCGCTCATGCCCGGTGTCTCCCTCCCATTTCCCCCACCCCCCGCTCATGCCCCGTGTCTCCCTCGCATTCCCCCCACCCCCCGCTCATGCCCCGTGTCTACCTGACGTTCCCCCCACCCCCGCTCATGCCCCGTGCCTCCCTCCTTTTCCCCCCACCCCCGCTCATGCCCCGTGTCTCCCCTGTCCCCCCTGCTCATGCCCCATGTCACCCTCCTTTCCCCCCACCCCCCGCTCATGCCCCATGTCTCCCTCCCATTCCCCCTACAACCTGCTTATGCCCTGTGTCTCCCCTGTTCCCCCCCACCCCCGCTCATGCCCCGTGTCTCGCTCCCATTCCCCCAAACCCCCCGCTCATGCCCCGTGTCTACCTGATGTTCCCCCACCCACCGCTCATGCCCTGTGTCTCCCCTGTTCCCCCGCTCATGCCCCGTGTCTCCCTCCCGTTCACCCCATCCCCTGATTATGTCCCGTGTCTACCCTGTTCCCCCCACCCCCCACTCATGCCCCGTGTCTCCCCTGTTCGCCCCACACCCCGCTCATGCCCCGTGTCTCCCCTGTTACCCCCCACCCCCCGCTCATGCCCAGTGTCACCAGCCCATTCCCCCTCAACCCCCGATCATGCCCAGTATCTGACCTCTTCACCCCACCCCCTGCTCATGCCCCGTGTTTCCCTCCCGTTCTCCCCAAACCCGCTCATGCCCCGTGTCTCCCTCCTGTACCCCCCAGCCCCTTGCTCATGTCCAGTGTCTCCCTCCCGTTCCCCCACATCCCTGCTCATGCCCTGTCTCCCTCCTGTTCCCCCCACCCCCCGCTCATGCCCCGTGTCTCCCCTTTTCCCCTCCACCCCCGGCTCATGCCCCGTGTCTCCCCTGTTCCCCCCCACCCCCGCTCATGCCCCATGTCTACCTGATGTTCCCCCATCACCCGCTCATGCCCCGTGTCTCCCTCCTTTTCCCCCCACCCCCGCTCATGCCCCGTGTCTCCCCTGTTCCCCCCCCACCCCCTGCTCATGGCCGTGTCTCCCTCCCGTTCCCCCCCACCCTCCGCACATGCCCCATGTCTCCCCTTTTCCCCCCACCCCCTGCTCATGCCCCATGTCTCCCTCCTTTTCCCCCAACCCCCCGTTCATGCCCCATGTCTCCCTCCTTTCCCCCCCACTCCCTGCTCATGCCCCATGTCTCCCCTGTTACCCCCCACCCCCCGCTCATGCCCAGTGTCTCCGTCCGATTCCCCCCACCCCCACGCATGCCCCGTGTCTCCCCTGTTCCCCCCGCTCATGTCCCGTGTCTTCCTCTCATTCTCCCCCACCCCCCGCTCATGCTCCGTGTCTTCCTCCCATACTCCCCCACCCCCACTCATGCCTCGTGTCTTCCTCTTGTTTCGCCAACCCCTGCTCATGCCCCGTGTCTCCCTCCCGTTCCCCCACCCCTCACTCATGCCCTGTGTCTCCCTCCTGTTCCCCCCCACCCCCGATCATGCTCCGTGTCTTCCTCCTTTTCCCTCCACCCCACGCTCATGCCCTGTGTCTACCTGACGTTCCCCCCACCCCCCGCTCATGCCCCGTGTCTCCCCTGTTCCCCCTACCCCCGTTAATGCCCCGTGTCTCCCTCCCGTTCCCCCCACCCCCCGCTCATGCCCCGTGTCTCCCCTGTTCCCCCCACCCCCCGCTCATGCCCTGTGTCTCCCCTGTTCCCCCCCACACCCCACTCATGCCCCGTGTCTCCCTCCTTTTTCCCCCACCCCCCGTTCATGCCCTGTGTCTCCCTCCTTTCCCCCCCACCCCCGCTCATGCCCCATGTTTCCCTCCCGTTCCCCCCACCCCTCACTCATGCCCTGTGTCTCCCTCCTGTTCCCCCCCAACCCCCGATCATGCCCCATGTCTACCTGACGTTCCCCCGACCCCCGCTCATGCTCTGTGTCTCCCTCCTTTTCCCCCCACCCCCCGCTCATGCCCCGTGTCTCCCCTGTTCCCCCCACCCCCCGCTCATGCCCTGTGTCTCCCCTGTTCCCCCCACACCCCACTCATGCCCCGTGTCTCCCTCCTTTTTCCCCCCACCCCCCGTTCATGCCCTGTGTCTCCCTCCTTTCCCCCCCACCCCCGCTCATGCCCCATGTTTCCCTCCACTTCCCCCCACCCCTCACTCATGCCCTGTGTCTCCCTCCTGTTCCCCCCCAACCCCCAATCATGCCCCATGTCTACCTGACGTTCCCCCGACCCCCGCTCATGCTCTGTGTCTCCCTCCTTTTCCCTCCACCCCCCGCTCATGCCCTGTGTCTACCTGACATTCCCCTCACCCCCTGCTCATGCCCCGTGTCTCCCCTGTTCCCCCTACCCCCGCTCATGTCCAGTGTCTCCCCTCCCGTTCCCCCACACCCCCGCTCATGCCCCGCGTCTCCCTCCTATTCCCTCCACCCCCCGCTCATGCCCCGTGTCTCCCCTGTTCCCCTCCACCCCCCGCTCATGCCCCGTGTCTCCCCTGTTCCCCCCCACCCTCCCTCATGCTCCGTGTCTCCCCTGTTCCCCCATCACTTGCTCATGCCCCGTGTCTCCCTCCTTTTCCCCCCCACACCCTGCTCATGCCCCGTGTCTCCCCTGTTTGCCCCCACCCCCTGCCCCGTGTCTCCCTCCCGTTCCCCCCACCCTCCACACATGCCCAGTGTCTCCCCTGTTCCCCCCACCCCCTGCTCATGCCCCGTGTCTCCCCTGTTCCCCCCACCCCCCGCTCATGCCCTGTGTCTCCCTCCTTTTCTCCCCAACCCCCCGTTCATGCCCCATGTCTCCCTCCTTTCCCCCCCACTCCCCGCTCATGCCCCATGTCTCCCCTGTTACCCCCACCCTCCGCTCATGCCCAGTGTCTCTGTCCGGTTCCCCCCACCCCCGCTCATGCCCCGTGTCTCCCCTGTTCCCCCCCACTCCCGCTCATGCCCCGTGTCTTCCTCTTGTTCTCCCCCACCCCGCTCATGCTCCGTGTCTTCCTCCCGTTCTCCCCCACCCCCCGCTCATGCCTCGTGTCTTCCTCTTGTTCCCCCCACCCCTGCTCATTCCCCGTGTCTCCCTCCCGTTCCCCCCACTCCTCGCTCATGCCCTGTGTCTCCCTCCCGTTCCCCCCACCCCCCGATCATGCCCCATGTCTACCTGACGTTCCCCCCACCCCCTGCTCATGCCCCGTGTCTCCCCTGTTCCCCCTACCCCTGCTAATGCCCCGTGTCTCCCTCCCCTGGTCCTCCCACCCCCGCTCATGCCCCGTGTCTCCCCTGGTCCTCCCACCCCCCGCTCATGCCCTGTGTCTTCCCTGTTCCCCCCACACCCCACACATGCCCCGTGTCTCCCTCCTTTTTCCCCCCACCCCCTGTTCATGCCCTGTGTCTCCCTCCTTTTCCCCCCACCCCCCGCTCATGCCCTGTGTCTCCCCTGTTCCCCTCACCCCCCGCTCATGCCCCATGTCTCCCTCCCATTCCCCCCACCCCCCGCTCATGCCCCGTGTCTCACCTGTTCCCCTCACCCCCTGCTCATGCCCCGTGTCTCCCTCCTTTTCCCCCCCACCCCCGCTCATGCCCATGTCTCCCCTGTTCCCCCCACTCATGCCCCGTGTCTACCTGACATTCCCCCCACCCCCCGCTCATGCCCTGTGTCTCCCTCCTTTTCCCCCACCCCCCGCTCATGCCACGTGTCTCCCCTGTTCCCCCCAGCCCCCGCTCATGCCCTGTGTCTCCCCTGTTCCCCCACCCCTCGCTCATGCCCTGTGTCTCTCTCCTTTTCCCCATACCCACCGCGTCTTCCCCCTGTTCCCCCCTACCCCCGCTCATGCACCGTGTCTCCCTTCCTTTTCCCCCCACCCCCCGCTCATGCCCCGTGTCTCCCCTGTTCCCCCCACCCCCGCTCATGCCCTGTGTCTCCCCTGTTTGCCCCACCCCCGCTCATGCCCTGTGTCTCCCCTGTTCCCCCCACACCCCACTCATGCCCCGTGTCTCCCTCCTTTTTCCCCCCACCCCCCGTTCATGCCCTGTGTCTCCCTCCTTTCCCCCCCACCCCTGGCTCATGCCCTATGTCTCCCCTTTTCCCCCCACCCCCCGCTCATGGCCAGTGTCTCCCTCCCATTCCCCCCACCCCCCGCTCATGCCCCGTGTCTCCCTCCCATTCCCCCCACCCCCCGCTCATGCCCCATGTCTCCCCTGTTCCCCCCACCCCCGCTCATGCCCCCTGTCTCCCCTGTTCCCTCCACCCCCCGATCATGCCCCGTGTCTACCTGATGTTCCCCCCAGCCCCTGCTCATGCCCTGTGTCTCCCTCCTTTTCCCCCACCCCCGCTCATGCCCCGTGTCTCCCCTGTTCCCCCCCACTCCCCGCTCATGCCCTGTGTCTCCCCTGTTCCCCCACCCCCCTGCTCATGCCCTGTGTCTCCCTCCTTTTCCCCCACCCCCGCTCATGCCCCGTGTCTCCCCTGTTCCCCCCACTCCCCGCTCATGCCCTGTGTCTCCCCTGTTCCCCCCACCCCCCTGCTCATGCCCTGTGTCTCCCTCCTTTTCCCCCCACCCCCGCGTCTCCCCCCTGTTCCCCCTACCCCCGCTCATTCCCCGTGTCTCCCGCCTTCCCCTCCCCATCTCCTGCTCATGCCCGTGTCTCCCCTGTTCCCCCCACCCCCCGCTCATGCCTCGTGTCTACCTAACATTCCCCCCACCCCCCGCTCATGCCCCGTGTCTCCCCTGTTCCCCCCACCCCCGCTCATGTCCTGTGTCTTCCTCCTTTTCCCCCCACACCCGTGTCTCTCCCCTGTTCTCCCCCACCCCCCGCTCATGCCCCGTGTCTCCCTCCTTTTCCCCCCCACCCCCGCTCATACCCCGTGTCTCCCCTGTTCCCCCCACCCCCGGTCATGCCCCGTGTCTACCCCTGACGTTCCCCCCACCCCCGCTCATGCCCTGTCTCTCCCTCCTTTTCCCCCCTGCCCCTGTTCATGCCCTGTTTCTCCCTCTTGTACCCCCCCACCCCCCGCTCATGCCCCGTGTCTCCTTCCTTTCCCCCCCGCCCCCGCTCATGCCCTGTGCCTCCCCTGTTCACCCCACCCCCCGCTCATGCCCCGTGTCTCCCCAGTTATGATATGATATGAGATGATTGTTTAGTTATATAGCGCCTATACACAATGTGTTTCAAAGTGCTTCAAGGCAAGGGAGGGAACAAGGGAAAATACAACCACATTCTTACAGGCCATGAACAGTAAGGATGTGAAATTAACTATCGTACTCGGCGTGATGACATTTCAGATAGTGCAAGAGCTAAGACATAGATATGGAAGGGTGGGGGAGAGTGAGAAGGAAATGGAAACAGACAGGCAACTACCGTACTAGGCCTGACGACATTTCTGGTAGAGCCGGAGAAAAACAAAAGGTGAGGGAGAGGGGTGCATAAAGGGAGGGGAGGAACAAAACAAGCGACTATCATACCAGGCCTGACGACATTTCAGATAGTGCTGGAGGGGTGGTGGGGAGGAAAAAAACAGTAATGGGAGGGTGGAGGAAACAGACGAGGTTGCTATCATATTAGGTCCAGGGACAATTCTGATAGAGTAAGTGCATAGAAGAAAGGAAGGGGAGGAGATAGGAAAAGGGAGAAGGGAAATGAGGAGAGAACAGAGAGTAAGCAGTCAAAAAGAGTGGAGAAGCAAGAGTGGAGAGCGAATACAATTGCAGAAGTCAGTAGTAACACATAATGTTGCAAGCCATGATACAAGATGAAGATGGGAATAGCATGATTCAGGGCCACCAAGAGTAGAAGATGCAAAGGAAGTCCAGCATGAGAGTTGAGAAAGAGTGACACACCGTGAATGAATGAAGTCCATAAAAGTCAAATCCAGCATTGGCCACAAGACGGTGATGGTGAAGGAAGGCACCAGGTGGGCGGGGCTTGCTAAGTGGTGAAAAAGAGCAGCAGGCAGGAAGACACCAGGTGGGCGGGGCTTAGGCCAGGTGACCTAGATCCACTTGCACCTGCTCCCCATATGCAAAGGAAAAGAGGCGGGAGGGCTCCTTAGGTAGGGAAACAGAGCGGCAGGCAGGAAGGCACCAGGTGACAGGGGTGCTAAGTGGTGAAAAAGAGCGGCAGGCAGGAAGGCACTAGGTGGGCGGGGCTTAGGCCAAAGGTTCCCCCCACCCCCCGCTCATGCCCCGTGTCTCCCTCGCGTTCCCCCCAACCCCTGCTCATGCCCCGTGTCTCCCTCCTGTTTCCCCCCACCCCCCGCTCATGCCCAGTGTCTCCCTCCCGTTCTCCCCCACCCCTCGCTCATGCCCTGTGTCTACCTCCTGTTCACCCCACATCCCGCTCATGCCCCGTGTCTCCCTCACGTAACCCCCCACCCCCCGCTCATGCTCCGTGTCTCCCTCCTGTTCCCCCACCCCACATTCATGCCCCGTGTCTCCCTCCCATTCCCCCCACCCCCCACTCATGCCCCTTGTCTCCCCTGTTCCCCCAACCCCTGTTCATGCCCCATGTCTCCCCTGTTCCCCCCACCCCCCACTCATGCCCCGTGTCTCCCCTGTTCCCCCCACCACTGCTCATTCCCTCTGTCTCCCCTGTTTCCCCCGCTCATGCCCCGTGTCTCCCCTGTTCCCCCACCCCCGCTCATGCCCCGTGTCTACCTCCCGTTCCCCCCACCCTCCGCTCATGCCCCATGTCTTCCTGATGTTCCCCTCCACCCCCGCTCATTACCGTGTCTCCCTCCCGTTCCCCCACCCCCCGCAAATGCCCTGTGTCCCGTGTCTACCTCCCGTTCCCCCACCCCCGCTCATGCCCCATGTCTCCCCTGTTCCCCCCACCCCCGCTCATGCCCCATGTCTCCCTCCTTTTATGCCCCGTGTCTCCCTCCATTTCCCGCCCACCCTCCGCTCATGCCCCGTGTCTCCCCTGTTCCCCCCAACCCCCTGCTCATGCCAATTGTCTCTCTCCCGTTCCCCTCCACCCCCGCTCATTCCCCGTGTCTCCCTCCTGTTCCCCCGACCCCCCGCTCATTCCCCGTGTCTCCCTCCTGTACTCCCCACCCCCCGCTCATGACCCTTGTCTCCCTCCTGTACCCCCCACACCCTGCTCATGCCCAGTGTCTCCCTCCCGTTCTCCCCACCCCCGCTCATGCCCATGTCTACCTCCCGTTCCCCCCACCCCCCGCTCATGCCCCGTGTCTCCCTCCTGTACCCCTCCATCCCCCGCTCATGCCCCGTGTCTCACTCCAGTTACCCCCACCCCCGCTCATGCCCCATGTCTCCCTCCTTTTATGCCCCGTGTCTCCCTCCATTTCCCGCCCACCCTCCGCTCATGCCCCGTGTCTCCCCTGTTCCCCCCAACCCCCTGCTCATGCCAATTGTCTCTCTCCCGTTCCCCTCCACCCCTCGCTCATGCCCCGTGTCTCCCTCCTGTTCCCCCCACCCCCCGCTCATTCCCCGTGTCTCCCTCCTGTACCCCCACCCCCCGCTCATGACCCTTGTCTCCCTCCTGTACCCCCCACACCCTGCTCATGCCCAGTGTCTCCCTCCCGTTCTCCCCACCCCCCGCTCATACCCATGTCTACCTCCCGTTCCCCCCACCCCCCGCTCATGCCCCGTGTCTCCCTCCTGTACCCCTCCATCCCCCGCTCATGCCCTGTGTCTCCCCTGTTCCCCCCACCCCCTGCTCATGCCCCGTATCTCCCCTGTTCCCCCCACCCCGCTCATGCCCCGTGTCTCCCCTGTTCCCCCCACTCATGCCCCGTGTCTACCTCCTGTTCCCCCCACCCCCCGCTCATGCCCCGTGTCTACCTGACGTTCCCCCCCACCCCCTGCTCATGTCCCATGTCTCCCTCCCGTTCCCCCCACCCCCACTCATGCCCCGTGTCTCCCTCCTTTTCCCCCCACTCCCCGCTCATGCCCCGTGTCTCCCCTGTTCCCCCACCCCCCGCTCATGCCCTGTGTCTCCTCTGTTCCCTCCACCACCCCGCTCATGTCCCATGTCTCCCTACTGTTCCCCCCGCTCAAGCCCCGTGTCTTCCTCTTGTCCCCCCTCCTATGATACCCCTTGTTGACCTCTTGTTCCCCCCACCTCCCGCTGATGCCCTGTTGTGTTCTCTTTATACACCCCGCCTTCCCTTTCCATGGGTGCCATCTTGTAAAAGATTTTCCTTCCTACACCGGGACGACGCAGGCGTACCGGTTTGGGAAGAAAAATCTTTTTTATTCCACCCGGGGTCTCCACTTTGAGGACCTAGGATGCTAGTGGTCTTCATCTATTGAAAAGGATGTTATGGTTCCGTTTGTGATGTCATCTTTGATGTTCTGGGTGTTAGTCTTAGCAATGCACGGTGGTGGCGCGAGTTATGGTTGCTTAGCTTACCATAACTGGTGAATTTCAGGGGTTTTTGGTTTTACTTGGAACCATAACATCCCTTTAACAACGTTTTTTTACTTAATTTCATAGGTTTTTATTAGTGCAACTTTACCATAACGTCCCTTTAACAAAGTTTTTTCATTGAATTTCATAGGTTTTTATTAGTGCAACTTAACCATAACGTCCCTTTAACAAAGTTTTTTCATTGAATATATATATATATATATTCAGTAAAAAAAACTTTGTTAAAGGGACATTATGGTTAAGTTGCGCTACTAAAAACCTATGAAATTCAGTGAAAAAACTTTGTTAAAGGGACGTTATGGTTCCAAGTAAAACCGAAAAACCCTTGATGTCAGAAGATAGTGAAACTAATGGTAAACACTTTACAGTATAAATCATTTAATTATTATTATTTTATATACATTTGACATATATATATATATATTTTTGTACAGAGCATACCAAAATAGAAAATACCTCTGAAGAAACTGTTATGGATAATACTCCTGACAGCATAAAAGAAAAATTGGATTTATTGTTGACCAATTCTAATAATTTGACAACTTTTGTTGAAGATCAT
Organism: Ambystoma mexicanum; assembly: GCF_040938575.1. Taxonomy (NCBI): domain Eukaryota; kingdom Metazoa; phylum Chordata; class Amphibia; order Caudata; family Ambystomatidae; genus Ambystoma; species Ambystoma mexicanum. The sequence goes on from NC_090933.1 coordinate 825,252,701, forward strand.
TTTAAAACAAAAACCTCATACCATTGTCCCACATGCACTTGTCCCCCCTCACCATACTTCGGTCAATTATCCCCAAACCCTCTCCATAACCCAAAACGTTTTGATGAGACTTCCATCCCTTCTTCACCTGATACCAATCATGTTGAAACCCCTAATTCTCCTGTTTTTGTTTCCGTTTCTGCCTCACTGTCTCTATCATAAATTATGAATATATGTTAAATAAAGTTACATTTTTATATTGAGTTGTAATTAGTTTCTGTTTTTTTTTAAAAAAAAAAAAACAATGTAGGTGTCCGCGGACAGCGCGGGTGTTCTGAAATGTTCGTAAATAAACGAAAATGGAGGTGTCCTGAAGAACACTATACCTGTCCGTACTGTTCGCTAGCAAGTTGAAACTGTTCTAAGAACACATGCGGCGTCCTGAGATGTTCGTAAATAAACGAAAATGGAGGTGTCCTGAAGAACACTCTACCTGTCCGTACTGTTCGCTAGCAACTTCAAACTGTTCTAGAACACATGCAGTGTCCAGAAATGTTCGTTTGACTTGTGACGCACTTTTAATTAATTCAGGACCCGAACAGTGTCCGTAGAACATCAACGCGCATGCGCAAACCAATGTCAGTGCATTTGGTGTCCTGCGGACAGCCGCTTCCTTCGCGTACATGTTCGCAAAGCGATCATGTGACCGCGCCCATGCTGATCGCGTGTTCTGAATGCGGACACTGTTCGTGTCCCCGAACAATTTAAAAATACATTTTCAAGTAATCCACAATATTTCTCAATAAAAACTCACCATAGCACAAGTCCCACATACTAATCCTAAGTTTCTACATACTTTTTGAAAGTTTTTGAACCTTTTTTTGTGTTCGATCTGTCCACGGACAGTGCGCATATCCGCGAACCGCATACAAGCACCCCTATAAAAGACCACGCCCTAGAGCTTATTCTCATTGTGTTTCTGGCTATTCTTCAGAGCACAGCTATTTTTCCTTCAACTTGCAGATTACACCATCATCGAGATGGCATCCATGGCTGCACTACTGCCACCTGGTACTGCACCTGCTTCAGCACCACCCCCACCCCCTCCACCACCACCACCTTCCCAAGGGCCTGAAAAGGGGAACAGGAGTGAGGATGCAGAGGAGGAAGAAGAGGATGACGAGAATGAGGTAGAGGAAATCCCTACTACCCGCACTAGGTGTGAGTCTTGGGTGTGGCGGTTGTTTACCATTCATGGGAATGGTCCGAAGGCTCGTGCGAACCCTGTCACCTGCAATGAGTGCAAAATGGTACTCAGTCGCGGGAGGCATGGTTCGTACAGCTTTGGGACCACTACCATGAAGCGACACCTAAGGTCATTTCACTCTGGGGCCATTCGCAAGGTTGTACCTTGCGAGGAGCGTAGTAGGTTGATTTCCTCTACTTCATCCTCCGTTTCTGATCCTGTCATCACAAGGACCACCTCTGTGGGACAGTGCCTTCCTCAAGCTGCCTCACAGGCCATACAGAATTCTGATGACCCTTACCTTTTGAGGGTCACAGTTGTATGTATGTACTGCGACACAGTACTCTGCAGGGGGGAGCGACTTCACAGTGCTTTTGAGACTATTGTCTCAGAGCATGAGAAGACCTGCTCACTACCCAAATAAAACCCACTCTACATCTTCCTCTCTCAGCTCGCCCTTTCTTTTCCCTGTGGTTGGTGTCCCCCCTTTACCCTCCTTTCCCCTCCTCTCCTATTGTGTCGTGTATAAAAAACCAAAACAAATACAAAATAACAAAAATCCCAAAAAAATAAGGCTCTTTTCAGAGCCGCCTTTCACAGTTAAAAAATAGAAGTGAAAATAAATGAAGCAGGTCCCTTTGTATTTTTTAGAAGTCCGCGGATAGTCCGCAGACATCTAAAAATTTGGGGTGCTACCCTATCATAACCATTGCAATCTTCTCTGGGAGGAAGTGGTGGCTCTGAAAAGAGCCTTTGGGAGGTGTTTGTATGTCAAAAATTATAAATACTCAACACCTACTTCAAAATGGATGCTGTAATTCTAAAAAAGGTTGCAATGCATTTTGTACATTTCTCAGAAAAATCTGATCGCCAGCATAAGTAAGATGGACTCCATATCTGCGAAAAATGCATGTACTATGAAACATAATATTTTCATTGTGAAAAGAGGACATGCCAAAATCTCTCAGAAAGGCACAAACAGACTTATTAACATTGCGCCTTGCTTTTTCAATTTGTGGACGAAATGAAGAAGAACCAAGCCACATTTGTCTCTGCGCAATACATGAAAATATTACTTGAGAATTAGGAAACATGTCCATGACCTTCCCAAGTCCTTCTTTCATAGAAAATTGCAAAGAAATTCCAGACACATGTCCTAAACTGTTCCCTCCACAATGAATTACAATTATGTCTGGATGTTGCTCTGTCTCCAAAGTAGCACAGAGACGTAGCAAGTCCAACCACTTCATTCCACGTACTCCTTGCCAGTGTACTTCCACATGTGGAAATTCAAGATCTACAGCTACTCCACAGCTTTCTGCATGCACCTTCAACCAATGTATCCACGAATCTCCCAAAATCCAAACAATCTGTTTTCTGAAACACACAACCATAGCTATCTGTTGTTCTCTCAGCAAAAACAGTATCTGAGAAAATCTGTCCTGGCACAACACACCCACTAAACTTTCCTGACCAATCCCTTTCAGTACTCATTCTCATTTGCATGACTTCTGAACCCAAAAATCCCAGGATGTGACACCAGATGTCAGCGAACTACCACCATGTCCGCAGACATATCGTAACATGGACAGCCCTTCTACCATTTCCACTTCACTCTATGTGCCATTCCCTCATTGGATGTAGCTAAGAAGTCACATGACCATCCACCAATCACATTCAAGACCTCTACATCTAACTGCATCATCATAGATCAGCACTGCAAATGTACTGTGAATCTCTCTGAGTACAAGTGTCATATCATTGGCAAGCACCATCTACAAGAAATACTGTACAAGTCTCCAAGATTTCTACTTGCAGCTCCATGCATATCCATATGCATGAACACAAACTACAGGTATGCATATTTTCTGTACAGTACATGAACACATTTTCAAACTGACTTTTAGCTTGTGTAATCTGTAAAATGAATGTACTGTCTTTTTTTCAATCTCCTAAAATCAACTGTCACTTATAAACCTTTATACTAGTTACTTTCTTTATACACACACACACTCAAATCATGTTAAACTAACATTTTTTAAATGAAATATACAGACTACATATATTCAAACAAAATTGCATGCATGCACACTCTGTTCAAATCTAAAAAAATAATACTTATTTATTTAATTACTTTAATTTAAGCAAGACATTGAGGCACTATTACCTGGAAGAGCTTAGTTACAGAAATAGTGGTATTCAGTGGTACGTTATGAATTTCACAAGACATAGAAAAAATATTTCCTTTGCTACAGTTAGTCATTGCAATACAATTTGTTCATTAACAAAATATCATATGTATTGAACTGGTGCAACATATCTTATGTAAATAAGATAGTTTTAATGATTTTGAGAAAGGCGCTGAGGATTTCAATTAAAAAAATCAATGTCTAAATTAAAAACAGTGCTATATACATGCAAAATTACTAATTTGTTTCTTTTACAATTGCAGTGAAGACCATTCTCCTGAAAAGAAGCAGCCGAATTTGAAGAACAAAGAAGAACTAAGAAGTAACCTGTTCATTTTAGAAAAAAAGTAAGTAGAATATCACCATAATATTTGTATTATTACTCAAACACACTGTAAAGTTAATTCATGCTATTTCTGTGCCTAAAAATAGAGATTGTGCACCATTCTGTCCAAAAATCCCCATGTCTTAAACAGCGATTTACAGCCAGAATGGCCCACAAATTCCTATTTTTGGACACACAAATTACCCAACTCAACTGCTAGAATTTTGATATTATAGAACAAACAACTGTTTTAATTGTATACATTAGATTTACAATTTGTACTTCTCCACACCACAAGCTTACTTTTTTCTGTCATCTGAACCCCAGTTTAGTAGCACATAAATTCAAGAATACCCATCCCTACTAGTTGTAGTTCCCAATGCACAATCACACACCATTACATACATCTTTATCATCTTACTCAAACACTCATGCACACAGCACACATACATTGCAGAACACCCCAACCCATACCTTCTTTATTTTTTTCAACAGACCCTAAAGAATGCCTACCAAAAGTCAAATCCGTAGAAAGCAACGCAGAAGTAGAGCAAATGAAAATAAAAGTGTCCAACATAAGCATCCATCTCTAGCAGAATTTGTAAAAAAGGTTGAAAGAAAACAGCTAATAGTCATTTAGTGAAACACAAGAAGTTTCAAGTACAAAAACTTTGCCTCCTCTATCAAAATGTAAACCAAACCAAAAAACAATTAGTAGAAAATCAGCAATCACTACAGATAAAACTGCTTCTTTAAATCTTGATATAGTTCAAAGTAAGCATACCAAGAAAAGTATTTTAGCCAAAATGTTCCGTCTCAAAGTCCTTCAAAATCTTATAAAAACAGTAGAGAAACCAGGTTCAACGCTTAAAACCTATCGTAGGAAATTAATCTTAGAAGCGTTGATAGACAGTGCAATTCTTCTCAAAAGAAAGTTATTTATTTTGGTGTTAAACAAAATGAAACCACTAACAGAACTAATAAATAAATTCTAAAAAAAACTTCTCAATAAACGAAATGTCAACAGAAAGAACTTCTTAAGTATCCGCGGAAGTGTATGGAATCACACTACGAGCACAGAACCATACTTTAATGAAGAGGCGTACAAACAAAAGCAAACAAATACAATTGCCATACATAGCAGTGGTTGAGGTTATGAAAAAGTGAATAATACCATAATGGAACAAGAAGTACTCCTTACAAAAATATGCCCTGAAAACTTAGAATTACCCCTCCATTCAACTGAATCAGAACATCTAGTGTACAAAAGGCCATGCACGTCAATGTGTAACATTTCCAAACAATTTTTCAAGTATTTACGCCAATTCCTAAATCAATATGTAAAAAGCAAAGACAAAATCAAAATTAAACTACTGCAAAATATGGATACCTGTCCAGTGCGCAAGTACACAGGGCTACCAGGACATTCATTGGCCTGCATTACAGGACCTACTTGTTAAACCACCTTCCATGATATCAAAAGGATATCAACACATCATTGAACTATAATAAATCTAGTCTATAAACTGTAGTATGCTAAAAGTCCTGCTTTAGCACTAGCAAATTTAAATAACATTCTTCTACATGGTACAGCAAAAGACCTACTTGAAGAAATTGACTATATCCAGAAAAAATATTTTGGAAGTGAAAGCCACTTACAGAATGAAATAGCATTAAACCAAATTAGCAACAATTCTACACATGGCAACCTTTCACTAAACACATACAAAAAAGAAATAATAAAATGTAAAAGTACCAAACCATGTGTGTGTATGTTGCCGCAGAGGTTTTTATAAAAGTAACACAAAAACTGTAGACCTATCATACAAAATAGAAGACAATGAAGATTCTAAATGGTTTGAACTAGCTCTCTACCTTGTAGCAGAAAACAAATACGAAATAACTGACCCCTTAATACTTTGCAGTTACTGCACTACAAAACTTGACAACAACCAAACTCCTTCACATGCTATCACAAATAATTTGGAATTATACCCACTACCAAAACCCCTACAACTATTTAATGTATATGAGAGCATCATAATTCAAACAGTGCACCCATTTCAAGCAATAATACGCCTTCAACCAAAAACAGCAATATTACCTCCCTCTGAATTGGTAAAAGGCATTAGTGGAAAAGTAGTTTATTTACCTTTCGATCTAAAAGAAAATGTGCATACTCTAGGAGTGCAACGTCCAATGCAGCAATCTTTAATTATCTTAGTAAATGGAGTACCTACAAAAGACAAACAAATATGGCAACAGCTGGTAGATTTACATAAAGTTAGACAAGCCTTGCAATATCTTAAAGAGAATAATGAATATTACAAAGAAATGAATATTGAAGAAAACTTGAAGGATACAACTGAAATAAATCAAGAAACACAAGAAACTGGTCAATTTGAGCTCCTAGATCCTGCTACAATATCAAATACTTTAGACCATTATACAATTGATCCTTTGCACTCTAATGACACCATAGAAGATGCACTGGAAACATGCCAAATGCGTCAAAAAAAAGGATCACCAATCAGCATATGGGAAAAAAGTATAGAAGCACGTGCTTTTCCTCTACTCTTTCCTACTGGCAAAGGAGGAAGGTACGATGATAAACCTATTCAAATATCAGCATCAGAATACCACTCATTACGGATGTATTCTGAAGATCCCAGATTTAGACAAAATGTGGAATACATATTCCACCTACTCTTTGAAAGTGAATTAGCAACTTTATGTTACCGAGTTGCACACATATTAAAATCAGGATCACACTTTCAAAATATGACAGCAACACAATTATTAAGAAAATTGCAACAAAAGGATGAGGTTTTACAATCAAATATTACAAATCTATTAGCAAATATGCGTGGTACTAAAGAGTATGGTTTCGAAATCATTGAGATGTACGTTGTATGATCAGAAACCTTGGCTCACCCACTTGGTTTGTTACATTAACAGGCCGATTCATGGAATAATTAGCGCGGCGCAAGTGGGCAAAAACGTGCGATTCGCAGTGGAATAGCGAAAATCGCAGTGCAAGTGCGAAAATCGCATGAAAAGCAGCGCACATCGATTCATGGAAGTCCGTGCGCGAGAAAACCAGCGGATGTGCGATAAAAAAGTGCGCGGCGCACGTTGGCGCACAGGCCATCAAACAGCGTGCGTCAGGTCACAGCGAAAATCGCACAGGCCAGAGCGAAAATCGCACATAGCGCGGCGCACGCAACAAAAGTAGGCGGAACACGGGGCGTACCACTCGGAATGGGGAACAACTTGCCAAAATGTGGGCATCACGGGGGAAGCACAGGGTACAAGTGCGCGGAACGCCCACACGCTCGCCTACAACACGTATTCATGGAATAGAATAGGGCAAAAAAGCACACGCTCAAACCAGCGCACAGGCACAAACACGACCGCCACAAGAAAGCAGGCGGTAGCGTCTCTGCGCCTGGAAGAAATGTGCGCCAAAAGGTGCGCCAACAAATAGCACCTATATACAGCCATGATGAATGCCCAATACTGTGGCCCTCCAGGACAAATGACGTGCAAAGGGGTACCCACAAACACAGACACGCGCTGACAGAAAAAAAACGTGTGCGTGTATACCGGGGTGCGCGGGAAGTCTCACACGTGAATTGTCCGGGTACGTGGATTACAGGGGTGCGCGGGAAGTTCCACACGCGATTAGGCAGGGTACGTGGATTGCAGGGGTGCGCGGGAAGTTCCACACGCGATTAGGCAGGGTACGTGGATTTCAGGGGTGCGCGGGAAGTTCCACACGCGATTAGTCAGGGTATGTGGATTACAGGGGTGCACGGGAAGTTCCACACGCGATTTGGCCGGGTACGTGGATTTCAGGGGTGCGCGGGAAGTTCCACACGCGATTAGGCAGGGTACCTGGATTACAGGGGTGCGCGGGAAGTTCCACACGCGATTTGGCCGGGTACGTGGATTTCAGGGGTGCGCGGGAAGTTCCACACGCGATTAGGCAGGGTACGTGGATTTCAGGGGTGCGCGGGAAGTTCCACACGCGATTTGGCCGGGTACGTGGATTTCAGGGGTGCGCGGGAAGTTCCACACGCGATTAGGCAAGGTACGTGGATTGCAGGGGTGCGCGGGAAGTTCCACACGCGATTTGGCCATGTACGTGGATTTCAGGGGTGCGCGGGAAGTTCCACACGCGATTTGGCCGGGTACGTGGATTTCAGGGGTGCGCAGGAAGTTCCACACGCGATTAGGCAGGGTACGTGGATTGCAGGGGTGCGCAGGAAGTTCCACACGCGATTTGGCCGTGTACGTGGATTTCAGGGGTGCGCAGGAAGTACCACACGCGATTTGTCAGGGTACGTGGATTTCAGGGGTGCGCGGGAAGTTCCACACGAGATTTGGCCGTGTACGTGGATTTCAGGGGTGCGCGGGAAGTACCACACGCGATTTGTCAGGGTACGTGGATTTCAGGGGTGCGCGGGAAGTTCCACACGCGATTTGGCCGGGTACGTGGATTTCAGGGTGCGCGGGAAGTTCCACACGCGATTAGGCAGGGTACGTGGATTGCAGGGGTGCGCGGGAAGTTCCACACGCGATTTGGCCGTGTACGTGGATTTCAGGGGTGGCGGGAAGTACCACACGCGATTTGTCAGGGTACGTGGATTTCAGGGGTGCGCGGGAAGTTCCACACGCGATTTGGCCGGGTACGTGGATTTCAGGGGTGCGCGGGAAGTTCCACACGCGATTAGGCAGGGTACGTGGATTGCAGGGGTGCGCGGGAAGTTCCACACGCGATTAGGCAGGGTACGTGGATTGCAGGGGTGCGCGGGAAGTTCCACACGCGATTTGGCTGTGTGCTCCCAGGTATTACCTGTACACCCTCCACGGCCCCTGCAGGCAGCACACACCACAGGGGACTACCCTGCACACCTGCTCATGTCACCCACCACCCCCACCTCCCAGCCACCAGGGGCACCCTCCACCAGGCCCCCACCCATGTCTCCCACCACCCCCACCCCCCAGCAGTGCAGGGGCATCCTCCACCAGGCCCCCACCCATGTCTCCCACCACCCCCACCCCCCAGCCACCAGGGGCACCCTCCACCAGGCCCCCACCCATTTCACCCACCACCCCCACCCCCCAGCAGTGCAGGGGCATCCTCCACCAGGCCCCCACCCATGTCTCCCACCACCCCCACCCCCCAGCCACCAGGGGCAGCCTCCACCAGGCCCCCACCCATGTCACCCACCACCCCCACCCCCCAGCAGTGCAGGGGCATCCTCCACCAGGCCCCCACCCATGTCTCCCACCACCCCCACCCCCCAGCCACCAGGGGCAGCCTCCACCAGGCCCCCACCCATGTCACCCACCACCCCCACCCCCCAGCAGTGCAGGGGCATCCTCCACCAGGCCCCCACCCATGTCTCCCACCACCCCCACCCCCCAGCCACCAGGGGCAGCCTCCACCAGGCCCCCACCCATGTCACCCACCACCCCCACCCCCCAGCAGTGCAGGGGCATCCTCCACCAGGCCCCCACCCATGTCACCCACCACCCCCACCCCCCAGCCACCAGGGGCACCCTCCACTAGGCCCCCACCCATGTCACCCACCACCCCCACCCCCCAGCAGTGCAGGGGCATCCTCCACCAGGCCCCCACCCATGTCTCCCACCACCCCCACCCCCCAGCCACCAGGGGCAGCCTCTACCAGGCCCCCACCCATGTCACCCACCACCCCCACCCCCAGCACTGTGGGGCACCTGCCAGCAGGCCCCCACCCATGTCCAACCCATGTCTCCCACCACCCCCACCCCCCCAGCCACCAGGGGCAGCCTCCACCAGGCCCCCACCCATGTCTCCCACCACCCCCCACCCCCCAGCACTGCGGGGCACCTGCCAGCAGGCCCCCACCCATGTCCAACCCATGTCTCCCACCACCCCCACCCCCCAGCCACCAGGGGCAGCCTCCACCAGGCCCCCACCCATGTCACCCACCCCCCAGCAGTGCAGGGGCATCCTCCACCAGGCCCCCACCCATGTCTCCCACCCCCCCCACCCCCCAGCCACCAGGGGCAGCCTCCACCAGGCCCCCACCCATGTCACCCACCACCCCCACCCCCCAGCAGTGCAGGGGCATCCTCCACCAGGCCCCCACCCATGTCACCCACCACCCCCACCCCCCAGCCACTTGGGCACCCTCCAGCAGGCCCCCACCCATGTCACCCACCACCCCCACCCCCCAGCAGTGCAGGGGCATCCTCCACCAGGCCCCCACCCATGTCTCCCACCACCCCCACCCCCCAGCCACCAGGGGCAGCCTCCACCAGGCCCCCACCCATGTCACCCACCACCCCCCACCCCCCAGCACTGTGGGGCACCTGCCAGCAGGCCCCCACCCATGTCCAACCCATGTCTCCCACCACCCCCACCCCCCAGCCACCAGGGGCAGCCTCCACCAGGCCCCCACCCATGTCTCCCACCACCCCCACCCCCCAGCACTGTGGGGCACCTGCCAGCAGGCCCCCACCCATGTCTCCCACCACCCCCACCCCCCAGCAGTGCAGGGGCAGCCTCCACCAGGCACCCACACATGTCCCCCTGCCCCCAGGTCCTGACGATACTCAATCATGCCAGTAATGGGCAGCATACCCAGCACAAACACCCAGGCAAGGATTGCATCCACCCACATAGTGAATGCAATTACATGATACAACCCCAATGGCAAGTCTGTAAATGAACACATGTCCGTCACACACACATATACAATGGGTGCAAGTGAATGTCAAAACCCATATCATGACATGTATGAAACCAATGAGAAAATACCATAAGTGAAAGTTAAAAAAACATGTATTAAAGATGAAAAATAAGTAAACAAATCAAACATACAACAATGGGGATAACAAAATAAATGGTCCATGTCCGAGAACAAATGTAAAAATAAAAAAAACAAAGTAATCCAAAAACAAATGTTGTCCAAAGCAATATCATGTGGAAGGAAAATAATGAAAAACCATTTCCTCATGGTGAACACAATAATTAATTTAAAAAAATTTTCTTCAAAAAGCAAACTATATACACGAATATTCCAGGGTCCATGAGCCCAACATCATAAATGAAACCTACTACTACCTAATGAAAATAATATATACAAAAAAGTGGCCATTGTCCGAGCGGTCCAAAAAAATAAAAATTAATAAAGGAAACCTAACACTAACTAACTAAATAACTATATACAAAGGCAGCGGGCAAGTCCTGCGGCTCACTCGGTGATGTTGCTGGCCAGGGCATCATCGAACTCCATGTCGATGTCCTGGAGGCGGGACTCTGTCCTGGCCCCGAGGTCTCGCAGGGATAACCCCATGTCCAGCTCAAACTCCCTGCGAGCTTCCTCGAGGCACTCAGCCCGCCTCAACGCCCGACGCATGGAGAACTCCGCCCTGACCATGGTGAGCCGCTCCTCTTCCGCCCGCTGCCGCTCTGCACCTATCCGCTGGACCAACTGCTCCCACACGGAAAACACCACCATCCCAGGGTTGCCCTGCCCTCCGGCTGATGCCTGCCCCTCTGATCTTGAAGGCCCCGAGCAATGATGCCTCCCACGTCGAGCCTGCTGCTGCCTCCGACGCCACTGCCTCTGCCAGCACGACGGCATCCAGGCTGATGGAAACCACCGACGCCGTCGTGCACGTGCCCTGCCTGATGATGCTGTCACATCTTCCATCTGCTGGGGTCCAGTTGCAGTGTTGTCCACCCCTGCTGGACCTCCGACTCCCAACTGTGGCAGGGATGGGATCCCCACCGAGCTGGCTGCATTGGTCGGGGCAGGTCCACAGGGGGCCCTGGTGGCATCTGGGCCGGAAGACGGCAAGGAGAACGACTGGTGTATAGCCTGCACAGAGGAGGAGAGGGCCGCCAGATTGGACAACACATGCAGGAAACCCCCGAACATGGCCGATCCCAATTGGGCCACGTCGGCACGGTGCACTTCGTGATGACGTGCGTGCTCCTCCCGGGAAGCACGCACGGCATCACGAATCACAGCCGTGCGTATCGCGACCCCAATCAGGACCTTCTCCACACGGCCAGGGGTTCCCACGTCCGCAGGTGGAGGGGAGTCAGGTGACATGGACATCCCCTCTACCTGCGGACGGGCCTGGGACGGGGCATCCCTGCTGGTGCATGGTGGTGCACTCACAGGGTCAGGGACAGCGACATGCACAGGCCCCTCCACGGTGACCTGTGCTGCCTCCTGCCCCTGGCCCTGGACTGCACCACTTGCACCAGCAGGGATGCCCCCACCAGGCCCCATGTGTGCCCCAGTGGCGGCCTCCTCCTCCTCTGTGCAAACCACCAACCTGGATGGCTCCTCACCGTCTCCCACTGTAGCAGGCCCCTGTGGGGGCTCACCCACCCCTTCCGCTGCAGCCGTGGGGGCATCCCCGCCGCCTTGCTCCACAGCGCCGTCTCTGCCCTCTTCTTCACTAGCCGCTGCGTAGAGGGAGACAAAGAACACAAGCATCAGGGCACTGTACAATGGTCCCCTAGACAGGAAGCAATAGCAGATGAGCACCACTGTCAAAGTACACTTCCATCATGTCCCTCCACAACACATGGGTCAGTCCAGGCAAAACACACACAGTAACAGGCATGGTGCATGCCATGGACATTTCCATGCATGTCCAGTGGACTCTTGAAACATTCAATGATATGTAACTCACATGCATCATGGCTCATGCCTATCACATGCACACACTTCACCTCAGTCACATCCATCTGGCCCCAAACACACCAAACACAGCGGATACAAGGGTAATTTGGCTGCTTCACTGAATCTGTGCATTGTCACACACATGTGTCATGCATCCATGGCATGCACAAGTCACAGACACGCAGGTCAGGCACACAGACATGGCTACCATATATGTACCTGGCATCAGCACCCATCCCTCACCCCCACCCATGTCCAGATACAGAGACTGGCATGCTCTCATGTTCAAAATCTGCATAGGGCTCCCCATGCGGCATTTGAACACATGCAACAACCATGTGGGTCACACATCACTGGTCGCACATGCATTACCATGATGTCCCTGCACACATACATGCATACATGGCCTATGGCACACATACAGGCAAGTATCATAGAACCAGCACACCGCAACATGCCCTGTCTCACACAGTAATGCTTGGACACTTACCGCTCAACTCCAGACGGGCCTCCCTCTCAAGGATCTGGGCGTGGAGCGCTGGGCGTACGCGTTCCAGGACCCTCATCTGGATGGAACTCATGCGGCCCCGGCCCCCCTCCACGAGGCGCCGGGCCTTCACAAGGGTCCTGGACCTCAAGTCCTCCCAGAGCTTCTTGATCTTCAGGACGTTGCGGGTTGCCACCCCCTCCGCGTTGATGGCAACCACACAGTCGGCCCAGATCCTCTCCCGTCCTTCCTTGCTGGCGCGGGACGATCCAAAGAGGGCATCATACTGCCCCAGGACATGCTCCACCAGGACACCAACTTCGGTGGCAGTGAAGCTGGTGCCCCTCTGCCCCTCTGGCCTGGGGTTGCCACTGGTGCCAGATGTGGAAGTGTCCGACATGGCAACCCCAGAGGCAGGTGTGGGTGGGCAACTGGGTCCTGGGGCTGGGCTGTGGAGCGATGTAATCCCAGTCGGGAGTCTTCAGTTCCAGCAGGGGTGGACACAGCAACTGGACCCCTGCAGATGGCTGATGTGCAGGCACCAAATGGCAGGGCACGGTGGCAGCAGGCAGGCAGGCAGGCAGCAGCAGATGGCACGTGGGAGGCTGCTCGGGGCACTGGGGGGCAGTAACTCGGCCTTCTGGGCAGGAGCGTGGTCTTCCGTGTGTTTTCGCGTGGCCAGCTTGATACGGAGTGATTTGGCACGTGAAAATCCTGCACGTCAGCGTGAAATCCGAGGAAAGGCCCTTAGCGCGTAAGCGCGTCAGCACGCATACGCGATTCTATTGGACCAGAGTCCCTCAGCACGTAAGCGCGTCTGTGACGTGACCCGCACGGGTGTTCCCCACTCAGCACGTGATGACGGAGCACACGTGGAAATACTGCACGTCAGAGTGTCATCGCGTGTAATTGGACAAAAGTGCGCGTACACGCGATTGGCCTATGTACGTGTATTTCATGGGTGCGCGGGCACTTACACACGCAAGTACGTTGGCGCACCTGTATCCCGTGGTGCGTGGGAATTTCCACACGCTATTGGACTGGGAACTGGATTCCAGGGGTGCGCGGGTCACACGCTCGCCTAGAACACGCGCAAAGCATAAAATTGCGGACTTTAACAATAACAAGCTCAGACGCCAGGATGAACATACCGTTCCTAGCAGCAGTGGCAGTGGGCTACCAAAGGAGGAGGAGGAGGATAGTCAGGGCCAGAATATTCACACCCAGAACCAGCCTTTTCGGGATGCCTGATGACCAGGTGTATGGGAGGTACAGGTTTCCACCACACATAATACTGGACCTGGTGAGTGAGTGGGAGGATGACCTCACATCACCCACCCTGTGCTCCCAAGCACTCAGCCCCCTGGAGAAGGTCCTCAATGTACTGCACTTCTTAGCCACTGGATCATTTCAGCGGACAAGTGCCATAGTGGGTGGGGTGTCACAGGCCACCCAGTCACGCTGCCTACACCAGGTCTTGAACATCATCACTGCACGCCCATCAGTCCGCAGGCACATATACCTGCCCAGAACACCTGCAGAAAGGCATGCTGCCGCCCTGGATTTTTACGGTGTGGCACGATTCCCCAAAGTGCTAGGTGCCATCGACTGCACCCATGTGGCTCTACGTCCCCCCAGGGCATCTGAGCACATCTATAGGAACCGCAAGCACTGGCATTCCATCAACGTGCAGGTAGCATGTAATGCCAAGGGAATCATCACCTCAGTATATGCCAACTATCCCGGGTCCACCCACGACAGCTTCATTTACCGAATGTCCACCCTAAGCCGGGACCTAGAAGCTGGGCGGCATGGCGATATATGGCTGCTTGGTGAGTATGTATGCCACTGCACATGCATGCATGTTGGATACTGAGCAAGGTCACAACCCCACCAATGATACCAATCACCACCTCCACAGGGGACAGTGCCTACCCTCTCAGCCCCCACATGATGACGCCAATTCGGAACCCCACCACGCCACCCGAGGTAAGATATAACACAGCCCACATTACCACCCGGGGCATAGTGGAGCGCACATTCGGAGTGCTAAAGTCACGCTTTCGCTCCCTTGACCGTTCTGGCGGGCAGCTGTTATACGCTCCCCCAGTAGTGTGCAGGATCATAGTGGCAGCATGTGTCCTGCACAACGTTGCAACACGCCGGGGCCTGGCCGTGGACATGGTGGTGGCCCCACATCCCCAACCACATGCACAGCCGCTGCACATGGGAGGGGAAAGGGCACGGGGGAGGCAGCCCGTACACAGCTAGTGGCTAATTACTTCACATAGAAATCACACCCCTGTGGAGTGCACACTGCCCTGGCACATTCCATCTGACAATCAATGATGACTCAACCTGACACTGATCCTGAATGTCTGGAGAATGAACCGTGAATACCATATCAGCCTGAGATTGTTCACCTGGAAGTGTCACAATGTGTGCATCCCTACCCACACAGACACCACCAATGCAGTTTTGTGAAGTTACACATTCAAGCAGCTAAAATGAATACCCACTTGCAAAATGCAACAAGAGGACAGTGCCATGTCAGCCAACCCAACCCCAGCACCGCCACACGACACACCGTGCCATGTCATGCTATTTGCAGGTAAACAAAGTAATCCCCACAACATGACACTAGTGTCACTATGTACAGTGTCCCTATTAGAAACCTGCAACACCTGAAATGCTCACAGCAATGCCGGACCAACAACATACTTGAGCACGTACTACCATTAACATGACATCACAAATGTTACATATTAGTAGTCTCACCACCTGGAAATGCCTGCACTCCCACCACTACCAACTGTGCAGTGTTGGCGCCATGTAGAGTTGTAGGTGCACTGCTGCCAACATGGACCCCATCTCCAGACTAGAGGTCCTTGTGTAGACATGAGGAAGGGACCTGCAAATTGGGAGGTAGACACAGAAGATGAGTTACACATCAATGCAACATGCAGTGTACAACACAACAGCAATATGCACTAGGAATGTATACACAGTATTGACTACAGACTGCCCACACAGCTCATGGGAGTCCAACGTCACTATGTAATTCACTGTCACTTGGGCACACCCTTTGCAAGCCCATGGAAACGGGAAGCAGGAGGGGTGTGTGTGACTCAAACCCAAGCATCTGAACCAAATACATTACAAGCCTGCATGTGCCCAGCCACAATGCAGCGTATGCCCACAGGAACCACGGAAGCCAACAAATCGTCCCAAAAAAATAGGGAATAAAATAAATAAAAATAAAAATAAAAATAAGAAACAATCAAAAATGGCCATTGATGGGCCTGGGGGGGTTGGGGAGGCCACCCAGGAGGTCCAAGGACAGGATGCACACCAGAACCCACCTGCGTGGATCCTGGGAAAATAAAACACCTCCATGGGCTCATGGCCCACACGGCTACCCTATTGTGGGAGTATCACTGCTGTCGCTATTATCACCCTGTGCAGCTGCATCCGGAGGTGGTTGCACTATGGGAGGCAGCCCACGCAAGGCCCTAGTCTGCTCCTCCATGACTGCAAGCATGCGGGTGTGGTAGGTCTGGTTCTGGAGGATGAGTGTGCGGAGGTCCCCATGCAACAACTCACGGGATGCCCGGACCTCCGCCCTCGTTGCCTGCATCTCAGCTGAGAGCGTACGGGTGAGACGCTCCAGCTGCTGTTCTGTCCTTTGGTGTGTTGAAGCCTCAAGCTCAACAAGAGTCGTCCTGAGGTGAAGGAGCTCCTGCCTCAGGGCTTCCCTGTGGCCCTGGGACTCAATGGAGATGGCCTCCTGCAGAGTCGCCAGTGCCGCCCGCCTGTCCCTGTTGGACCCCAACATGTCCTCCCTGTGTGACTGGCAGATGGAGTCGGTTGCCTGCTCTAGTCGCTCCATCAGCCTTTCTGGGGGGACAATGGAAGTGGCCACCCTATCCATGGCCTGAGCCATCATCTCGGATGATGCAGCCTGTTGGGTTGCCATACCGTAAATGGATTGCTCCCATGCGGTATTGCCAGGTGGCGTACGGCCACCACGTCGGCGGGCACCACACCTGTCTGGGGCAAGGCGAACTGCGCCTTGAGGTGCCGGCACTGCCTGAGGCTGCAGGACTGCATTCCCCCTCTGATCTGCTGGCCCAGGAACAGGATCAGATGTCGCGGAGTGTGACCCTGCATCCGTAACCACCAAAGGCGTAGCTGGCAACACTGACATCCCCATGGAGGGTTCTGACCCTGGTGCAGGTGGGTGAGACAGAACAGAATCCCTTCCTGGAACACTCACCTGCGACGGCACGTAGGTCTCATCCGAATCAACACCTGAGTACAGCTCGGGGGAGGTGCAGCCAGAGACACCCCTTGAGAGCACGACCTGCAGCACTTGTGGGTTCTCCCCCACCACCACACCACGTCCCTCACTGGTGGTTGGTCGGCCCTCGGACCCCTCCTGGGTCTGCACCATCTCCACAACCCCAGCAGTATCAGGTGCGTCTTCCCCTGCAAAGACATAAAAACAAAGAAATGGAAACAGGCATTAGCACCATGGCACACAATGAGGGCTGAGAAGCAAGAGAACCAGTACTTGATTGACACATGTCCCACATGACTAAAACCCTCCCATGCATGCACCCTCACTGCGTATGAAGTGCAGGCAAATGGCACACACTGATGACACCAAGATGGAAGATGAACACATTTTCTGCATGCTGCCTGGCAGTGGCATCACACATTGGCCTGTGATTGCCAGGTGAAACACACATGCCATCACACAGATGGCATGTACCATTGCTATTGAGTGAAGATGGAGAGGAGGGCAGCACCTATTCATTCAGTCCAGTTCCCGCATGTAATCGCTTTTCTAATTCTAACAGGTCAGATTTTTCACCTGGAGCTGCCAGTCTGAAATGGTCCAATTGCACAGGGACATGTGTGTACAAATGATATCCAGGTAACAAAGTCACTCCACTTTACCATAGCCATGTCAGACATGTGACTAGTGGACAGCGACATGCCTAGTAAAAGTGGGGGAATGCAAACAATCTGACTGAATGAACAGTGAAAAATAAGCAACTATGTTGTGGCAAGGTGACACTTCAAGGGCAACTGGCATGCAGTTGGGCTAGATGTCTACTGTTGGCAGAAGGGATACTGCTATGGCCAAATGCAGCTGCGCAGGAAGTATTGCATGAAGCACATGGCTGACCCATACGACTCAGGCGCACACACTCTCACCTGGCACACAAACAGAAGCCCTCACACACACACCATGCACATGGATAACACACACATGCATGTGCACTCACCGGACAATGCCTCGTAATCAGCCAGATCTCCCACGCCTTGGATCTGTTCCTCCGTGACGTAGGTCCCAGCGACTGACTCATGTGGAGTGAGTTCCATGTCTACTACTGGAGACCCACCTCCAGTCACTAGAGTTGCGGCATGACTTGAGGCCAGCTTACTCTTTGCCCTGCGCTTTAGGTCATTCCAGCGCTTATAGCAATCATTGCGCCTCACGATTCCAAGGACACTTACGATGTCCGCAACGGTCTGCCAGTGTGCCTGGCGTTGTGCAGGTGTGGTCTTGGATCCTGCAACAATGACCATCTCGTTGTCATGTCCGGACACATACTCGACAAGTGCATTCAGTTCGTCATCCGTGAAGCTGGGCTTCCTGGACGGGCCGGACTGTGTAGCCGTGTCTGGGGCATCAGCCTGTGCCGGACGAGCACTCTTCCTCTTCCGCTTGGAAGGTGGTGGTGATCCTGAGTGTCCTGCGCCGCTCTGGACACTAGGGGCAGGAGCCCTGGTGGACTCTGTATCAGGAGTGTGGGATTGCACACTCAGCATGGGAGTTGGTGCAGGCATTGGCTCTAGTGTGATGGTGTCAGGGGGAAAGTCAGCAGCATGGACTAGGACCGACACTGTCCTGGCTGGGTGTGTGAGGGCTGGGGTGGATGGAGCCGCAGCTGCCCCTGCAGCCTCTCCGCCCTGCCTCCTTGGTGCAGCAGATGACCTTGCTGGCCCAGATGCACGTGGCATGGTGACATCAACGTGCACCAGCGCACGTGTCATAGGCCTGCTGACCTGGAAGTCAGCCATGGAGTCAGCCAGATCTGGTGCCACAATGGGCTGGTCCAACAAGGGCTGAGCATGGATGGTGTCAGCCACATCAGCCTCAACGGGAGGGGGGGGGGATTATGGGTGCCCTTGACTGGTCCTCCACACATGGGGGGACTGGCTCACCCTGCAAGTAACGACCACGTCCCCTACCGGATCCACCACGGCCACCACTTGTGGCTCTTCCACCTTTGCCACCCTTACGGAATCCTCGCCTCCCAGCCATGGCACTGATGTAAATGTGCGTATGGGAGTGGCTGTAAACTATTGTCCTGGGCAATTGGGGGTCAAAGGGGTTGGGTACCAGATGGTAATTGTACCCTAGTGCTCTTGCAAGGCTGATTGTAACCCCTGGGGAAAGATGACGGGTCACGCTACGCACAGGAGCCCCAAAAAAGGGAGATGACGTGCACGCAACCCCTCCTAGACCACGTGTGCAGAAAGAAAAACCTGCACTACGCTGTGGCACCCAGTAACACAAGAATGAACGTATGAGTGTCACATGCAGCCTAGAATGACCTCTGAAGGGGTAGGCTACACACGGGGCAAGCACAGATGTTAGATACGTGCGTGACTCACCGTCTGCCTGGTAAACGAGCGTGTAAAAGGAGCACGTTTGGTTGGCAACACCCCCGCCAAAAGAAGATTTGTACGCTGTCTGAGGAGACAGGACAACAGTAGAAGGGAACACTGTTTGAGGGAACAGGCCCAGGTAAACCAGTAAAAGCGAAAAAAGGGAAAAAGCTGTCAGAGGTAACAGGGAATACGAACTTGAAACGCCGTGAAGTAAATCGCGTGTGAAACGACAAGAAGTACAGAATTCACCCACTCGCTCTCCACGAAAAGCACGTACAAGGAAAACGTGTTCTACACGTACCTTTTATACAGGCCCACACGTCCAGCGTCACTTACGCGGCGTGTACGCGCTAGGGCCATTTCCACCAATTACATGCTTTGTCACTTCTGCGTGTAGGGCCATTTCCACCAATTACACGCTTTGTCACTTCTGCGTGTAGGGCCATTTCCACCAATCACACGCTTTGTCACTTCCTCGTGTAGGGCCATTTCCACCAATCACACGCGATTACACTCTGACGTGCAGTCTTTCCACGTGTGCTCTGTCATCACGTGCTGTGTGGGAAACACCCGTGCGGGTCACGTCACAGACGCGCTTATGCGCTGAGGGCCTTTCCTCGGTTTTCACGCTGACGTGCAGGATTTTCACGTGCCAATTCACTCCGTACCAAGCTGGCCACGCGTACGCACACGGAATACCACGCTCCTGCCCGGAAGGTCGAACTACTGCCCCCCAGAGCCCCGAGCACGCTCCCACCTGCTGCTGCCTGACTGCCTGCTGCCCCTGCACTGCTGGGGGGTGGGGGTGGTGGGAGACATGGGTGGGGGCCTGGTGGAGGGTGCCCCTGGTGGCTGGAGGGGGTGGGGGTGGTGGGAGACATGGGTGGGGGCCTGGTGGAGGGTGCCCCTGGTGGCTGGGGGGTGGGGGTGGTGGGAGACATGAGTGGGGGCCTGGTGGAGGCTGCCCCTGCACTGCTGGGGGGGTGGGGGTGGTGGGAGACATGGGTGGGGGCCTGGTGGAGGGTGCCCCTGGTGGCTGGGGGGTGGGGGTGGTGGGTGACATGAGTGGGGGCCTGGTGGAGGCTGCCCCTGCACTGCTGGGGGGTGGGGGTGGTGGGTGACATGGGTGGGGGCCTGGTGGAGGGTGCCCCTGGTGGCTGGGGGGTGGGGGTGGTGGGAGACATGAGTGGGGGCCTGGTGGAGGCTGCCCCTGCACTTCTGGGGGGTGGGGGTGGTGGGAGACATGGGTGGGGGCCTGGTGGAGGGTGCCCCTGGTGGCTGGTGGCTGGGGGTGGTGGGAGACATGAGTGGGGGCCTGGTGGAGGATGCCCCTGCACTGCTGGGGGGTGGGGGTGGTGGTAGACATGAGTGGGGGCCTGGTGGAGGATGCCCCTGCACTGCTGGGGGGTGGGGGTGGTGGGAGACATGGGTGGGGGCCTGGTGGAGGGTGCCCCTGGTGGCTGGGGGGGTGGGGGTGGTGGGAGACATGGGTGGGGGCCTGGTGGAGGGTGCCCCTGCACTGCTGGGGGGTGGGGGTGGTGGGAGACATGGGTGGGGGCCTGGTGGAGGGTGCCCCTGGTGGCTGGGGGGTGGGGGTGGTGGGTGACATGGGTGGGGGCCTGGTGGAGGATGCCCCTGCACTGCTGGGGGGTGGGGGTGGTGGGAGACATGGGTTGGACATGGGTGGGGGCCTGCTGGCAGGTGCCCCACAGTGCTGGGGGGTGGGGGTGGTAGGAGACATGGGTGGGGGCCTGGTGGAGGGTGCCCCTGGTGGCTGGGGGGTGGGGGTGGTGGGAGACATGAGTGGGGGCCTGGTGGAGGCTGCCCCTGCACTGCTAGGGGGTGGGGGTGGTGGGAGACATGGGTGGGGGCCTGGTGGAGGGTGCCCCTGGTGGCTGGGGGGTGGGGGTGGTGGGAGACATGAGTGGGGGCCTGGTGGAGGATGCCTCTGCACTGCTGGGGGGTGGGGGTGGTGGGAGACATGGGTGGGGGCCTGGTGGAGGGTGCCCCTGGTGGCTGGGGGGTGGGGGTGGTGTTTGACATGGGTGGGGGCCTGGTGGAGGATGCCCCTGCACTGCTGGGGGGTGGGGGTGGTGGGAGACATGGGTTGGACATGGGTGGGGGCCTGCTGGCAGGTGCCCCACAGTGCTGGGGGGTGGGGGTGGTAGGAGACATGGGTGGGGGCCTGGTGGTGGGTGCCCCTGGTGGCTGGGGGGTGGGGGTGGTCGGAGACATGGGTGGGGGCCTGGTGGAGGATGCCCCTGGTGGCTGGGGGGTGGGGGTGGTGGGAGACATGAGTCGGGCATGAGTGGGGGCCTGGTGGAGGGTGCCCCTGGTGGCTGGGGGGGTGGGGGTGGTGGGAGACATGAGTGGGGGCCTGGTGGAGGGTGCCCCTGGTGGCTGGGGGGTGGGGGTGGTGGGAGACATGAGTGGGGGCCTGGTGGAGGGTGCCCCTGGTGGCTGGTGGCTGGGGGTGGTGGGAGACATGAGTGGGGGCCTGGTGGAGGATGCCCCTGTACTGCTGGGGGGTGGGGGTGGTGGTAGACATGAGTGGGGGCCTGGTGGAGGATGCCCCTGCACTGCTGGGGGGTGGGGGTGGTGGGAGACATGGGTGGGGGCCTGGTGGAGGGTGCCCCTGGTGGCTGGGGGGGTGAGGGTGGTGGGAGACATGGGTGGGGGCCTGGTGGAGGGTGCCCCTGGTGGCTGGGGGGGTGGGGGTGGTGGGAGACATGGGTGGGGGCCTGGTGGAGGGTGCCCCTGGTGCTGGGGGGGTGGGGGTGGTGGGAGACATGGGTGGGGGCCTGGTGGAGGGTGCCCCTGGTGGCTGGGGGGATGGGGGTGGTGGGAGACATGAGTGGGGGCCTGGTGGAGGGTGCCCCTGGTGGCTGGGGGGTGGGGGTGGTGGGAGACATGAGTGGGGGCCTGGTGGAGGCTGCCCCTGCACTGCTGGGGGGTGGGGGTGGTGGGAGACATGAGTGGGGGCCTGGTGGAGGGTGCCCCTGGTGGCTGGGGGGTGGGGGTGGTGGGAGACATGAGTGGGTGCCTGGTGGAGGCTGCCCCTGGTGGCTGGGGGTGGGGGTGGTGGGAGACATGAGTCGGGCATGAGTGGGGGCCTGGTGGAGGGTGCCCCTGGTGGCTGGGGGGGTCGGGGTGGTGGGAGACATGAGTGGGGGCCTGGTGGAGGGTGCCCCTGGTGGCTGGGGGGTGGGGGTGGTGGGAGACATGAGTGGGGGCCTGGTGGAGGCTGCCCCTGCACTGCTGGGGGGTGGGGGTGGTGGGAGACATGGGTGGGGGCCTGGTGGAGGCTGCCCCTGCACTGCTGGGGGGTGGGGGTGCAGGGGGACATGAGCAGGTGTGCAGGGTAGTCCCCTGTTTTGTGGGCTGCCTGCAGGGGCCGTCGAGGGTGTACAGGGAACACCTGTGAGGACCCACCCAGCCTAATCGCGTGTGTAACTTCCCACGCACCCCTGTAATACACGTACCAAGCCAAATCGCGTGTGAGAATTCCCGCACACCCCTGAAATACACGTACCCTGCTGAAATCGCGTGTAAAACTTCACGCGAACCCCTGAAATACATGCGCCCAGGCTATTCGCGTGTGGAACTTCCCGCGCACCCCTGAAATACACGCGCCCAGGCTATTCGCGTGTGGAACTTCCCACGCACCCCTGAAATACACGTACCCTGCTGAAATCGCATGTAAGACTTCACGCGTACCCCTGTAATACACGTTCCCTGGACAATCGCGTGTTGAACTTCCCGTACCCCTGTAATACACGTACCCTGGACAATCGCGTGTTGAACTTCCCGCGTACCCCTGTAATACACGTACCCTGGCTAATCGCGTGTAAAACTTCCCGTGTACTCCTGATTTGAAGGTTGCCCGCTTTGCGTTCCTTGTTTGGCAGCCCTGAAACTGGTCCAGGGTTAGTGCAGCCCTTTGCGATGATTTAGCGATGTTGATGGCTTTTCCTTGCGCGAGGGCGTTCTTGGGGGCGTTACTGGCACTGCTGCAGGCTCGCTGCGATACTCTGCGCCACGGCTGGTTTGGGAGCATGAAATCCATGAATACGCTGTGCGCGGAAATCGGTTTTAGCGCACGTGCCTGGCGCACACAATCGCACGCGGACACTCTGCGCCAGCCGCTTGCGACACTTTTCTGCGAAATTCTATGAATTACCCTGTAAGTTGTGCAGAATATGCATGGGAAGATTTACATTCATTGCTATGCTACATTTTATTTGTAATAAAACTGTTCCTCTCCTTCGAGACGTGCAACACTTCTTTTGGAGAAAAGAATACCAAGCCTGAGGAGCACCACATATCCACATGCTTTTATGGATTAAAGATGCTCCTAAATTTGGTCAAGACAGTGATCCACTGTTTTACAGTTTATTGAAAAATATGTCACTTGTGAAATTTCATTGGAAGCAACAAATAGTGATCTTCATGCACAAATTTTACAATTTCAAAGACACAAATGTGGAAAATATTGTCGTTGCAAATACAAAAACAAAGGGAAATACTAGACCAAATGCCGATTTAGTTTCCCTAGACCAGTTACAAATACAGGTCAAGTGAACAACCTCATGTCTTCAGTTAGACATAGTGTTAAAGGTAAGTCACCTAAAAATACATATTACATAAAAAGAAAATCTTTGCCCACTTATGGAATGCAAACATAGATGTGCAGTACATTGCAGACAATTCTACTGCAGTTGCACGATATGTCACAGCATACTTAAACAAAGCAGAAAAGACAGAGCTCCAAGACCTCTGGAATGACCTGTCATCAGATAAAACAGTGTCTCAGAAATTATACAGCTTGGGCATAAAAATGCTCTCACATAGAGAATGTGGATCATATGAAGCAGCTGATCGTTTAACTTGTACTGCATTGTATGGTAAATCTGAAAATATAGTATGGCTAAGTCTTGGTCCAGCTAAATCTAGAAAAAGAGTTCTAAAATCATACGAAGATATAGAAACAATAGCCAAACGTGATCCCAACAGCCAAGACATTTTAAAAAACAATGTATTAGACACATACTACCCAAACAGAAGTAATACTTTGGAAACCATGTGTCTATACCACATAGCCCAAAACTACACATACAAAAATAATATAAAACTTGATGAAAAAAAGGTAAATACAGAGTGACAAACTGTGAAGGCAGCTTAGTTAAACTCACCAAACCAAATTTAATTAATTATATCAAATTGTCATTAAAGACTCCTCAACATAAAGAAGTATATTACATGTCCCTGCTACAACTCTTTAAACCATGGAGAAAAGAAGAAGAAATACTAGATAACTATGACTCATATGAAGATGTTTTCAATGCCAATGAAAGCACTATAACTGATGTAAACTTTACACAGTACAAAACAATGTTGCACAATGAACAGCAACACGAAGACGAACTCCAGGCCCAACTAGATAAAGAAACTCCTGACAGTAGTCAACCTTCTGTAACAGGAAGCCAATAACTACTGGGGGAACCACTAATAATAAATGAGGCAGAATTAGCTATGATAGAAGTAGAAAACACCATGTGTCAGTATGAAGATAAAGAAGACTTAACTAAACTACAATCAAAACTAAACAATGAGCAATGTAGCATTTTTCAAGAAGTAACAAAACAAATTGCACATGGTGTACAGCATGAAAATAAAGAATGTTCCTGCCATAATTATAAACCTATACTACTGTACATCAGTGGTGAAGCTGGTTCTGTCAAAACATTCCTAATCAAAATCATCAGTAAGTTCCTTCAACAATTGACAAGCAACAAACTGTCAGCTGTTGTCACTGCCCCTACTGGTCTAGCTGCCTACAACATAGGTGGAGTCACCTTACACCGATTACTACCATTGCCAGTAGAACACCAAAACAAATTAGACTATTACAAACTTTCTGCAGAAGCTGCAATGGAACTACGCAGAGTATTGAAACAAATGAAAATGCTACTAATTGATGAAGTGAGCATGGTCTCCAACCTAATGTTGGCTTTGATTCCTCTTAGATTACAAGAAGGGTTGTGAACGAATTGTTTGTTTTCCAACTGTTCAAATTACAATTGAACTTTTCACAATTGACCGAATTGTGAAGGTCAATTGTAACATATATGTGGTGGGAAACCCCCTACAACCCCCCACCTAACGCCAAACCCCCCAAAACCCCTATATATAAATAAATATATATTACCAAACAGATACATATATATATATATATATATATATATATATATATATATATATATATATATACGGTCAATTGTGAAAAGGTCAATTGTGACCCTTTAAATTCGGTCAATTGTTCATTCGAACAATTGTAAACAAACAATTTGGGTAATACCAGAAGAAGTACTCAAAACAAACTATGAAGAGCTCTTTGCAGGAAAACACATTATTGTTTTCGGAGATCTTCTTCAATTGACACCAGTAAAAGGTGAGCCTATTTTTAAAACATTAGGACACAAACACTGCCGTAAAACTGTTGGCAGCATTGGAAATGTCAACCTTTGGCAACATTTCCAATACAGAGAATTAACAGAAAACATGTGGCA
The DNA here is from genome assembly GCF_040938575.1 of Ambystoma mexicanum. Lineage (NCBI taxonomy): Eukaryota > Metazoa > Chordata > Amphibia > Caudata > Ambystomatidae > Ambystoma > Ambystoma mexicanum. Next base: position 825,278,882 of record NC_090933.1, read on the forward strand.
ATCTGCAGATCTCACTTATGCCAACATCTTAAAAAGTATCAGAGTTGGTATATTTTCTAAAGAAGCAGAAGCAATATTGAAAACCCGGCACATTCATGCACTTTATGGCGATAATGCATATGCTACAGATGTTATGGAACAATTAGCCCACAAGAATGTCAATTGTATGGCCTTAATGCCAACTCTTGCAAGCTGTTTCAAATTCAATGAAATAATGTTAAGTAAAGAAATGCAACCAATAATGGAAATTAGCGCCACAGACAAACTAGAGGTACATGGTATGACCAAGCCACAACAAGACTAAATAGTTTAGAAAAATCAATCTCAAACACAGCAGGCTTAGAAAAGATATTAAAATTATGTTTAAATTGCAGAGTAATGCTCAAACATAACCTTGACGTGGACCATGGACTAGTTAATGGAGCACTGGGTACAGTTGTTGGCTTTCAAACATACCCAGATGACAACAAAATTCAGCTTGTCAATATTCTCTTTGACATACTTTCAGAAGTAAAAAGGATAGGAGGCTCAACAGCTCGATTCCTTCTCTTCAAAGACATGTATGTACGCAGAGAACAATTTTCTCTAACTCTTGCATACGCAGTCACGATTCATAAATCACAAGGTCTTACCCTAGACAAAGCAATGATAGATATTGGCAACAGAGTCTTTAAAGAAGGCATGAGCTACGTAGTACTATCACGCTTACGTACACTTGACGGTTTATTTCTAATCAACTTTGATGCAAGTAAAGTAAACGCTGATATTCCTTGCATTTTAGAATACAATAGACTTCGCTCACTATACACCCCCCATCTAAACACATATTCTGTTCCACAAAAAGTAAAACGTTATAAAAGAAAAATAAATCAAACAGAAATGCAACAGGATGTTACTGCAAATACTCCAAAGAGAGTAAAAGAAACTAATACTTCATCAAGTACCAAAAGCAAAACAGAATCAATTAGGGAAAGTAAACCAGGTACTTCTTCAAAGAAGGAAGACAAGCTCCAAAAAAAGCAGTCAGATACAGAACTACCTGGTCCATTTAAACTCTCAAATATAGTTGGTGTAAGTTGCTACGCAAATGTAGCAATTAATATTCTATTTCAATTACCACCAATTGTTGACAACATTTACTTACACAGTACAGACCCATTGTGTTTGCAAAAGTTAGTGCTTACTAGAAACGCAACAAACAATCCTGACAACACGTATAGTGTTTATGGAATAAGACAACAATTGGACTACTGTGCTGTAATGGTGAAATTCACTATAAACTCACAGGAAGATCCACAAGAATTTCTAATGTACTTACTACAAGTACTGGAAAACAAAAACATACCTATAAATGATATCTTCCAGATTTCATACATGTGGAAACATGCATGCACTCTCTGCAACAATGTGACACAAGAACAAATCCCCAATGAACGCTTTGTATATATATCAATACCCAATTGTGAATCTATTCCATTTCAGCAACTTGTACAAAATGCAAACCATGGTAGATTATGTTCTACCTACAATTCAGATAATCGCTCCACGTTAGTAATACAAACACATAGTAAATACGTAATACTAATGCTTCTATGTTACAATGCATATGGTACCAAAAACAACTGCACGCTGACTGGATTCACACATGGTCAAATATCACTTGGTAAGAAAACCTTCACAACAATAGGTATAATCTACCATGCAGGAGCCACAACCAATTCAGGGCACTGCACTGCATATATATAAATAAAAATGTGGATGGTTTGAATGTAATGATAGTACCATTACTCTAAAGCAGAGATTACCAGCAAATCTTACAAACGCTTATTTAATGTTCTTAAAACCAAAATTTGATAACTAAACTGTACTTAAACCTTAAGTAAACTTGTAGTAAAACAAATATAAACTGTTAGAATATTCCAGAAGCTTTCTAACTGCCCAAAGATTTGACAACAACTAATCAGATAAATGAATACCACTAAATTAGAGCAAAAAATAGACAGTTAGAATACGCCAATTGGTATCTAACTGTCCCAAAATTTAACAATATCCAAACAGATTAAATCAATACCACTAAAATATATAAAAAAATAGACAGTTAGAATACGCCTACTGGTATCTAACTGCTCCAAAATGTTACAATATCCAAACAAATACATAATATGTTTCTGCTCCAAAAAAATGCAACATGCCAATGTATAAAGCATTAGCCAAAAACAACAAGTGAACACTGAAAACAAACAAACAAATAAACTGTAGCATAACAGAAAAAGTTTTTTTTTTAAAATCCAACATGGATTTTTTTTTCTCTCACAGACCCAATGATTTTAGCAACGAACACAGAAAATGAGCAAATTGCACAGTGCTCTGGTTTGTAATCTACGAAAAATGAGGGTAAAAAAAAAATATGTTAATTATACAATGTGATAAGTCATTACAAAATACTAATACTAACATGCTACTTACCAAACAGTAAGTATATTATACACTCTATGCCCTGGCCACAACCATCGCAGAATATCACACCCATAGAATCTTATAACTTTGTTCCTTATAAATTTGTTTTTGACCCAAAGTTATAAGCAACTATAAGTGTGATATGCTGCAGTGGTTGTGGCCAAGGCATAGAGTGTTGGGTGCATGGCCAAACGGCCATGCACCCAACACTCTATGCCCTGGCCACAAAAACCGCAGCATATCACACCCATAGAGTCAAATATATCAACTATGGCCTATGGAAACTTTAATGTCCGCGGACATTATGAGTGTTCTTAGAACACTTTCAACTTGCCAGCGAACAATACGGACGGCATTCAGGACACCCCCTACGAATATTTCAGGACAACGCGAGAGTTCTAAGAACACTTTCAACTTGACAACAAACCATACGGTCAGCGTCCTCAGAACACCCCCATTTTGTTTATTTGCGAACATTTCAGGACACCGCGAGTGTTCTTAGAACACATTCAACTTGCCAGCGAACAATACTGACAGCGTCTTCAGGATACCCCCTACGAACATTTCAGGACAACGCAAGAGTTCTTAGAACACTTTCAACTTGACAACGAACAATACGGACAGCGTCCTCAGAACACCCCCATTTTCTTTATTTACGAACAGTTCAGGACACCGCGAGAGTTCTTAGAACACTTTCAACTTGACAACGAACAATACGGATAGCATCCTCAGAACACCCCCATTTTGTTTATTTACGAACATTTCCAGACACCGCGAGTGTTCTTCGAACACATTCAACTTGACAACGAACAATATGGACAGCGTCCTCAGAACACCCCCATTTTGTTTATTTACGTACATTTCAGGACACCGCGAGAGTTCTTAGAACACTTTCAACTTGACAACGAACAACACGGACAGCGTCCTCAGAGCACCCCCATTTTGTTTATTTGCAAACATTTCTGGACACCGCGAGTGTTCTTAGAACACAGAACACCCCCATTTTCTTTATTTATGAATATTTCAGGACACCGCGAGAGTTCTTAGAACACTTTCAACTTGACAACGAACAATAAGGACAGCGTCCTCAGAGCACCCCCATTTTGTTTATTTACGAACATTTCCGGACACCGCGAGTGTTCTTAGAACACATTCAACTTGACAACGAAAAATACGGACAGCGTCCTCAGAACACCCCCATTTTGTTTATTTACGAACATTTCAGGACACCGCGAGAGTTCTTAGAACACTTTCAACTTGACAACGAACAATACGGACAGCGTCCTCAGGACACCCCCAATGAACATTTCAGGACAACGCGAGAGTTCTTAGAACACTTTCAACTTGACAATGAACAATACGGACAGTGTCCTCAGAACACCCCCATTTTATGAATGTCTTCAGGACACCCCCTATGAACATTTCAGGACAACGCGAGAGTTCTTAGAACACTTTCAACTTGCCATCGAACAATACGGACAGCGTCCTCAGAACACTCCCATATTGTTTATTTACGAACATTTCAGGACACCGCAAGAGTTCTTAGAACACTTTCAACTTGACAACGAACAATACGGACAGCGTCCTCAGGACACCCCCTACGAACATTTCAGGACAACGCGAGAGTTCTTAGAACACTTTCAATTTACCAGAGAACAATACCGACAGCATCCTCAGGACACCCCCATTTTGTTTATTTACGAACATTTCTGGACACCGCGAGTGTTCTTAGAACAGTTTGAGCTTGCTTGCAAACAAAACTGACACATATTGAGTCCTAAGAACACCCCCATTCAGTTTATTTAGAACATTTCAGAACACCCGTGATGTCTGCAGGCAAATCGAACACAACAAGAACATCTACGACATAAAACACAACTTTCAACGTATCTCATACTCTCCCATCCTCCCCAAACACTCCTACACACCAACACACTCTACTAAATACAATAAATACAAATTTTGAACCAAGTTTCACAGCGCTGTCTGTGGACATCCGCGAATCCAAGATGGCGGGCGCTACCGAAAATCTGACGTGCTTCACGCTCCACACCGTCTAATCAGCGAACACGCCGCCTGTCCGTGGACACCACGCAAACTGATTGGCCAATCAGGACACTGTCCGCGGAGCGAACAGGGAAGTGTGTCCACGGACCGAACACAGATATCACTAATTTTTTATGACCTACTTTTTGGTCATTTTTCAAAAAACTACTGGACGGATTTTCACCAAATCTGCAAAAGCACGCTTTTGGGACCAAACCGCTACTCCTGGTCCAAATTTGGTAAAAATCCGTCCAGCGGTTTGGGCTGTAGGCGCAAGCAAAGTTTTTTCCCCATTCAGTCTATGGGGAAAAAAAAAGTTTTGGGACCCCCCTATAACTTTGCCCCCCCTGGACAAATCCTTAACAAACTTTGCAAAAAGATTCAGAGTGGGCCATATACTTTTTTTTGCAAATTTTTGTGAGGATTCGTCCAGGCGGAGCAAAGTTAAAAGCCGCCCAAAAAGTGCTTTTCCTATGGAAACACCAACTTAACCATAACTACATGGCCACAACCGTGGCCATGTAATATATCTATATATATATATATATATATATACCTTTGTAATCAATGTATTTGCCTGCATGTCTAGCTTTATTACCAATCCCTAAACTTCTATATTCTAGAGAGTGGTACACACCGTCTGTTTTTATAACCTTGTGACTTACCTTTAAGCTGAAAGTATTCTTGTAACCTTCTCTTGTACCTTGCGCCCTGATACCCCCAGGTTTGGTGTGCACTATAAATAAATAAACAAAAGAACACACAAACAAGCTTAACTAGCAAATGTTTTTAAAAGGAAAATTTGCTGCTGCTTCCTTTTTATTTCCTTTTTGTTCTGATGTGCATATGATTGTTACTGTTTTTAGGTTGATTTAAAGTGTATCAAGTGTTCTAATGCTTTTATATGCATTTATATGTGCTTTATCAATTGTTGTGCTTGCGTGAGTGAGTTGTGAGAATGGGGCCGGCTGTGGCCAAGCTAGCAAAAAAGACAAGTGGCCAAAATCTATTGGGCATGGGAGAAAAAGACCCGTCAATTACAGTGGCTCAAGTTCCGACTCTAGGGCATGACCCTAAAAAGCAGGCTTCTATCCAACAGACTTCAAAGGCAGCCTTCCTCGACTCAATGAGGAAGGGGTGTCCTGGTCGCACTGACAAGAAAAATGAGGCCCAAAATAACCCCTGTGCCTCTACCCCGACTCCCCTTGGGCCCACGGCTGAGCCCATAGTGAACTCTATACCATACTTCATAACGGTAAGTGGGGACCAAGGGGAAGTTAGCACAAGGCAGAATGTGCAGAGCCCGGATACATTGAAAAAAAGGGCAATGTCTATACAAGGCTGTGATAGATCTATAGGTGCAGGTGGTAAAAGTGTGCCCCAGGACCTGGAATTGTTAACTGTAGGGAATTATACTTTTCCGCCAGTTTTGCAGAGAAGGAGCCTGAATTGGGTGTGGGTACAGAGGAGGTGGTGGTGGGTATTGTTACTCCGGGGAAAATCGCCCTGTTCTGTCACTGGGTGTTTGGGCACCGATAGCTCCCCGTGGGAAAAAAACAATCAGTAAATATATGAGGGGTGGCGATCACTAAGCACAATCACACTCTCACCACACCAAAAAGGCCCCCAAAAGGCCTACTGCAAACCTAGACGAGGGTTTTGAAAACCAATTGGAGATCCGGGGAAATAATATAATGTATATACATGCAAATAGTACCATGTTGCAGGTGGGAAACCATATTGAGCATTCACTATCATCGGAGGTCGGCATGGGTTCTGCTTTCCCCCCACCATTTTTTTATGGGTCTAATGTGGGAGGTGGGAGTTTTCCTGTCCCTAAGGGAGTCTCAGCTAGGGTGGAGGTTCCCCTACCTGTGGATTCTGAGGTTAGGAATTCCCAAAAAGTGAGATGGCACTTTGTGGCTAGACCACCGCTAGCTACAAACCAAAAGAAAGTGGAAACCCTCGATGAGATGCTGGGCGACAGCCCACATGTTCATAAGAAAATAAATAGGAAGTTTCTGTATACAAGCATCTAGTGTGAGCAGAAATTGGTTGAATCAGAGCAGTCTGATATGATGTTCACTCTGGGGGTGGTTGCTAGGGCCCTGGAACTCGCCATGTCCTTAATGAATCAATCCCAGAGGGATCTGGTACAAGTGACAACAGAACAAGGAAAAATGCTTGCCACAATGATAACGAAAAGGATGGACCTTCAAAGATATACAAGGAGTCATGAGGGTCAACCATTTTTCGCTGAGGGGCCAGAGGAACAAGAAAAACTGGTTCCGGGTGGTCCAGTTGCTCTGGGCATATCAATAGATTCCTTGTCACTCATGGAGGAGGTTCCAAACTCATGTATAGTTGATGAGGAACGTGAGGTAGGCATGGTTCATGAGGTGACTGCCCGGTCCATGGACGGTGTAAGGGTTCTGTCACTGTGGCAGCAGGTCTCTCTGGCAACCTTGCAGGTAGCCGAAGACCTATTGAATGAGGTTGAGCCCGACCAACCTAGCATGGAAGAGGTGACATCGGTGGTGCAGAGGTTTGAGATATTTACCCGAGGGAGGGGGGAAAAAAGACAGGGGTTGCTGGCCTGCAATAAAATGGCCCCAAAACCAGAAAATAAAAAAAGATTGAAGAAAAATGGACAAAAAGGAGTAAATCAGTTTATCCAGAGGTTGTCGACACCCCCACCCCGATACAGAGTAGGATGGAGGTCCCCAATAGAGTCCCATTATTGCAGAAACTAATTCTCCGGGAGGGTTGAGTGATGGAATCGAGCCTGAAGAAGTGACGTTGCGCTCTTCAGATACTCACATCCAAAAGCGTAATTCTTTTGAAATGGGACATGTTTCAGAAGCTGAGAGAGAGTCGGAAACTGTGGAGAGGAAGCAACAAGAACGCGCCACTGGTGAGGATAATAGAAAAGTGGGACACGTACAATTTGCGGGGGTTATAGGAGAAAGCCCAATTCCACAACATGCAAGGAGAGGTAACATAGAGCTTGGGGCCCCGATTATAGTAGAATCAAAGGATCCCTTTCCTGCCATTGGAGGAACGCCGATTGGTAGCAAGGGGGAAGGTGACAAGTGTTTGGATGTGCCTAGGGGTAAAGACACAAACAAATTAGTGATGCAAAAATTACCCTTGGACCGGAGCAGGTTGTATTAAAACATACAAACGAATTAGACATTGTGTGGAAATCACAGGCACTAACTGATCTAGCCTCCAGAGATATAACCAGGGTGGAATTCTGCAACCGCTTTTATATGGACAAAGTGATCCTCCATTTCGCATCTAGTATGGTCCTTAACCAGGAACTCTTTGAAGCAAATGCAATTCGAGCCTGGGGTTACAATCTTTATAAATTACCCAGTAAGGCTGTGGGGTCTACTTTGTTACCAAGGGCAAGTAGAGCCGATCACAAAAACAATACCTACCCAATTGAATATGGAAACCTTATGATAAAAGTGTCAGGGTTGGGATCAAGTGGTAGAGAATTCGAAGTGCGAGCGGACAGCCGAAGCCACCTGGGGGAGGAAGACTGGTCCTGGGTAGTGGCCACCATAAATGCGAGGCCGGGTAGACTACCACGGAGGGAAACATATGCATAGCGGATGGTCCCGGTTAATGTTAACATCCTGGAACTGTAGAGGTTCAGCTCACTCATTCTAGCCTGAAAGTTTGGACCTGTTGAAATATGATTTGTTTGCCCTTCAAGAATGTTGGCGGTCTGAGGCTCCTGCCATTGATGGTTATTTTGTGTCTCTGACCTCGGCTATAAAGGGCGTGAGGGAGCACGCAATGGCACGGGTCGTGATAGCTGCCTCTAAGAGATTATGGGTAGAGACTGAGGAAATTGTCAGTTTGAACTCTTATGTGCAGGCAATTAGACTCACCTGGAATAAGGTGAGTTTCCCGGATAGACCTGATACCCTGCTAATAAACATTTATTGGAACAACTTAAGAATTAATCAACAAGAAATGCTGGATGCTATTGAGAAAACTCTTTTCAGTTGATGAAATAGAGATGTGTAGACTGGCCAGAAGGTAAAATTGCATCCGACCCGGACAAACTAAGATGCGGCATGCGTAAATATATAAATGCATGCATAAAGATTAAAAGATGGATGTTTCCACTATGTGTAACAACAGAGTTGGACTAAAAAAGAAAGGCCTCTTCCCAGTGTGTCGCAGTAAGGAAACACATTAATTAAAAGTGAATCTCGAAAAGGCGAATCTAGATGAGCCATGAATCCAAACCAAGATGCCAAGGTCTTATCAGGCTGGAGTGAGCTGACATTGGATACAAAATCATGTGAAAGAACAAGCTCTTGTTCAGAAGGTCTGAACAAAACAAGGTAGATGTCAGAGGTCTATTAGAAAATTGTATTTTAATAAGCTAAAAGGCTTGAAATCATGGTCTACAGTCACGCAGACAGATGAAGTTAGATGAACAGGAGTATCACACTTAAGCATGAGGGAGGAGCATGCCTTCACTCCCCTGAATTCTCCAGAGCTAAGAACACTCCCAAGGACAAGTTCAAAGTCTTAACTGCAAGCAGACCACTGAGCTGATGATGGATTGATATGCTAATTGGTGGGAAGCTCTATTTTAGACAAGCTCACCAGCACCTCGAGGTCCAATCTGCGTGCTGCTAGACGTAGGTGGAAAAGTACTGACGAAGGTTAGAGTGCCAACCAATTGCAGGGGACCGCATAATTAAGGGTCCTATAGGTTGTTTAGCCAATGAGATGTTGTGTATTTAGTGACGTTCAAGGTGGCCGTTTTGAAGGGGAGGCTTAGTTGTCCCACCTAATGTTAAGAAATCTATCACCTTTCTTCACTGCCCTAGGCGAGTATGGATTGTATATTTGGATGATCCTCTTAGAACCTATCACACTCACCATTAGGTTTTTGTAGTTTGCCATGTAGGATGACGTTAGTAATACATAGGTTTACATCATCAATGATGATTTTTTGCTATATAAGATTGCTTTTTTTTGTAATACATTGAGAGAATTTGCGCTGAGATGTCTGTTGATGTCCGTTGTACTCCCTGTTTTAGATAATTGATATTAAAACAGTTATCCTTTTTTGCCAACTACCTGAGTAGTTTTGATTATTGATGTATGATAAAATCTGCATCCCCGTCCATCTCCAGGGTAAGATTAAAGGGCTGAGGTTATTCAGTTCAATGGTGTCAAAATGATATACTTGGGAGCACAGATATCTAATGTATAGTGGCCCCAACTTTGAACATTCAGTCAGAACATGCTTTGCTGAGTCAATTTTCTCACTGTTCCTGCAAATTCTACGAACTTTTTCAGATACAGGGAGCATCAACACTGTGGCGAGGATGGCAAAAACTAGGAAACTATTCAACCACAGGAGAAGTATAAACCTTTGCAGTTCCTTAGATAGGCCCATGGATAGGTAGGCTTGTGGCTTCTCATACGTATAATTAATTGTAGTCAGAAACCCATATGATTTTAGATTGGAAATGTGGTTAAAATTACAACCCCAATACCAGGTTTCGAGGTTTCTTATAAAGCTTAATTTCATGGGCCCTCATTACGACCCTGGCGGAAAGTAACTGACCTGACCGCCATAGCGGAAATAGCGTTTCCGCCATTGCACGACGGAGTAAAGTGCGGCTAATTCTGACCCATCGGGCACGAGCACCACGCCATGGCGGAAGTGCAAAGTCCGCGAAGGCGGAAATGTCCCCAAAACGCCCCTCACCGCCGTCGTACGGTGCCCTAGGTGCAATTCCGCCACCCATCATAGCGGTCACCGTAATGAGCGGTAATCGCAAAATACGGTGACCGTAAATATACGGAAACGGAAGTAAAAACATGGTCCCGGAACGGGAAACAGCACGCTGTACACCTATAAAATTCGAATCCCAACACAACCATCAAAAATCCTACCCTGAGACACATCCCAACCCGTTAGCCACCCTAGTGAAAACAATAAAAATGGGAAAAAAGCGTGCGACCGCAAGCGGCAGGTCCACTTCTCCCATGAGGAACTCACCGTGCTCACAGAGACCCTCCAGGAGAATGCTGCCGTCGTCTTCTCGACGCAAATGACCAGGACGGCACTTGCGAACAAGAAGGCCATATGGGCCCTGGTGGCACAGCGGGTAAGTGCGGTGGGGACCGCACCCCGCAACCCACAGCAATGCAGAAAGCGATGGGACGACTTGCGGATACGCGTACGGAGCATACTATCTGCCAACCGTAACATTGCCACAGCTACCGGGGGAGGATCGGAATCACCCATCAAGTTGACCCCCTGGGAAGAAATCTGTGCCTCCACCATTGGAATGGAGAGTATAGAGGGAGTCGGAGGGATGGAGAAAGGAGTGCAGACATCCGAAGAATCAGGTAGGTGGGCCAAATAAAACAATGCTAAATCCACAATGTCCAATCATGTGAAGTACCATGTGTCCACATAGTGCAACAGAAACACATGTCCCGGAGAACGTCCACATACATTGGCCTGATAGCGCACTTTAAAACTCACATTAAATACATAAATAATTAAAAATCCTAAAAACACCCTCTACACGTGCAGCATGCACACCCTAACTGCAGGCTGCAAAACAACTGCATCCTCAATCCACACAAAAATGAAACCACCTCCAAGGCCCTGACCCAAATCACCCTCAGGTACCACCCCAATGCATGTGATACATTGCCATTCCAATTTCCACAGACCCATAAATAACGCTCGCCCTCCTTTACTCCACCACAGGGTCCGATTCAAACGACGAGCTCCAGGACACCCCTACCAGCACACCTGCAAAGAGGGCCAAGACCAACGGCCAAAGACCCTCCACCTCAGCTGCCCGGATCAAGACACGGCAGCAGCACAAATCAAGTGGCAGCACACAGGAGGGGACTTCAACAGGCACCCCAGCAGCCAGCATGCCCACAACAGCAGCACCACAGGTCTCCCCAATGGATGCCACAGAAGGCACTGCTTCTGGTGGCAGCAGCACCATAGGTGACACTGCATTAATGGCAGCATGCTCCGACACAGAAAACGGTGCTGTCGATGTAGGATCCATCCATGACCTGTCTCAATCCCCCTGTTTGTTTCATCCCGTACACCATGAGGATACCACGCAGGGGCACCCACAAGACGATGACTGGCCATCCCCCACAAGCCCTGTGGCAAGGCAACATGAGGTGATCAGCCCCTCTGTGACACCACCGCAAATGGCCATGGCCCAGCAGAGGCAACAGTCCCTCGACCAGGTGATCGTGCAACAGCAGCAACTGGCCACGCTCCTCAAGGAGCATGCTGATGAATGTGGGGGTACTAAGGCATTCAAAAAATGGGCTCCTGGTTATGGACCTATTCTACCCAGGAGGGTTACTTTAAGACAAAAATTACAATTGAATAGGTACAAAGAAGAGTGCTCTAATGAAAACACACTGTTTCACCCCTTATTACCCTCTGCATTAAAGGAGAAAAAGAAAGAAACTCACTTTCTTTGTTGCTTGGAGAAAATAATAGTTTGTTTATCTATGCAGTTGAAAAAATCAACATAGAGTGAACAGTTCTCCAAACAGCATAACATCACACGGTTTAATGAAACCAACCGTACAGGCTTATAGGATATATTTACAAACACATGGGGTCACATAGTTTGACACAACAGTCGTGTAGGTAACGCAAACTCAATCAAAATACATAGTTTGTTATGGTGATTCATATACTTCAGTATAAAACAACACAATTAGACAAAGTAAGCAACAACAGAAAAAAAGGGGTTTGTGAATTGACAATTGGTAGTGGACAGTGACAATGCACTGTTGTTCGGGGTGCGTCTACACCAAGGTGTTTCGGCCGTTTAGGTGGACCAATTATGTCCCAGCATATGTACGGCCTTCATCAGGACGAAGTGCTGCACGGGGTGGAATAGGTGCTGCAGGGGAAAGGGAAAAACGGGAAAAACTCGTCAGGGGAGTGTGTTCGAGCGTGTATCATTTAAACAAAGGAATAAATCCAATACTGTGAGGCCCCAGCTTACCTGTGGATAATTATTTCCACTGGCACGAATTTCTAGTATTACGCCAGGCGTGGGAAGGATCTTAGTGTAATCCTATTAAAAAGCAAAGAAGGGCACTCAATAGTGATCTGGTGTCTTACAGATACTTAAATAACAAATGAGTTATAGGTCAACCAATCTTACCTCACTTGTGAGGATCTCGGAGTGGGATGGACTCTGATTTTAAATATGCGGTCCTCGCGCGGAAACCTGAACACATAAATGAATAAGGGGCATATTAGTGGGGGTTCCACTCAGGGAACAAAATGCCTGACCTAATGGTGGTGTGTCTACAAAGATCTTACCTTTGTGCATGAATCACGAATAGCGGGCCAGTGGAGAGTGCTGTGGAAATGTGCTGACTCACTGCGGGGCTCGAAAGGGGCCTGGCGGCATAGCGTTAGTAACGCTGTTACTAGGAGCCTTTTCTATTTATACGGCGGCCATTTTGGATCGAGTGCGTCCGAAAATGACAGATAACTCAACCATTAAGGCTCGGACTGGAAAAATACACTATTATCAGTCTTGTCCATGGTATGGCCAATCTAAAAACGTAATTTAGAATGTAAATTTGAAAAATGATATCTATGTCGGCCATGTTGGATCGAGTGCGTCCGAAAAAGACAGATAACTCCACCATTAGGGTTCGGATTGAAAAAATACACTAATATCAGTCTTGGCCATGGTGTTGCCAATCTAAAAACGTAATTTGGAATGTAAATTTGAAAAATGATATCTATATCGGCCATGTTGGATCGAGTGCGTCCGAAAAACACAAATAACTCCACCATTAATGCTCGGATTGAAAAAATAAACATTTATCAGTCTCAGCCATGGTGTGGCCTGTCTAAAAAAGAAATCTTAATATATTAACCCAAGTTCTAAGCATATAATTTCCATGGGTACACATGATGGAAGACCCTGTAACTTTCTTCCATAGAACTTTCAATTTTTTCCAACTATGCCCTGTTACTTATAGTAAGGCCCTTCAGCCCATAAATCACTGCAGGAGTAAAATATTGGCACTACAGCATTCTCACACCCACCAGTGAGAAACCTTCAGTTTGGTAATACCCAAATTGACCTTTTACAAATTACCTTTTGTCCTAATTGACCTAATTATAGTGGTCCTAATTGACCTTCTGCACAATTGACCTTTATGTTATTTTAGTTATTTTATATATGTATTGGGTTGGTTTTGGATTATAAATAATATGACAGGATTGGGTGAGGGTTTACAGTGGTTTTGGATTGGGTGGGGGCTTGCAGGGTGTTTCCCCCCGCATATATGTCCTAATTGACCTTTTAAATTAGGTAAATTCTCCCGAGGTCAATTCTCCCGAGTTCAATTGTGATAAGGTCAATTATGATACATCCTCCAGTTCTCCCTAGATGATGTGAATTCAGAGCGGTCAGCTGTATAGCCCTTCTTGTACAATTTCCGATATATTCAAGTTAGCCCCTCTTAGGCTCAATCATAATCCTCAAATATTTGTATTGGTTAGTATATACAATTTGTTCTCCATTAAAACTTAGAGCCGGTCTCGCAATGCCCTTTCTGCCCCAAAAAATTACCTGGTTTTATCTTTATTGATAGTCAGTTAATTCTTTTCTGTGGATTTGCATAATTCCTCTGCAACTCTTTTCAGGCCCATAAAAGTGTGTTCTAGGATGACCAGATCATCTGCATAGTCCGGAGCTGGACATGAATTGCCATCTACTTTCGGAGGGCAGCCCTTTACTTTGCCCAGTACACTAGGTAAGTCTGCAAGGTACTGATTGAAAAGTAAGGGAGCCAAGACACAGCCCTGCTTCACTCCTCTCCATACACCAATAGGGCTGGTCAAGGTCCCCTCACAGTCCAGTATCACCTGTACCACGTTGCTCCTGTGAAACAACCTTACAAAATGGAGGATATAGTCCAGGCAACCAAAATATTCAAATTAATTCCATAGTCTTACTCTACTAATGTAGTTGAATGCAGCTTTGAAATCGACAAAGAGAGCATACAGACCAGGACTATTGGACTGTGTTCAGGCACTATAGGAGCCCCATTCTCAAAAGAGGTGGAATACTACATTTCTCCTGACAGAGTCACTGCATTCCCTCTATGGCCCTTTTCCTCCCATGTGATCCACTCATCTAGTAACACCCACAGTGTTAGGATCAGGTATCCCCTGCCTTTCCCTGGCCACATGGTAGGAGACTTCAGGCTGGGGCTCTGTGATGACTCCGTAGGATTCATCACAACGAGCCAGTGTGAGATGGAGCAAGTTGTGTTGATCCTAAGAGGAGTCTGCATCAAGTCAGTGTTGAGATGAGGCTGTGTGTGGATTGGGACAATGCAGAAGAAGGTGACAGTTGATGGGTCCCAACATGTATGTGTCGATGGTCAAGTCAAGTCGAAACGATGCTTTCACTGGATCGAGTTGGAGAGTTTCATGATGGCTTCCGGCGGGTCGAGGAGTAGGGTCAGATGCTTTCAGGGTGGTGAGGCAACATTTGAGTTGAGGAGGCTGTGAGCTTCACTAGTGCAACTGGTGGGCTTCTGTGTTTCTGTGAGTCCATATACAGGGGTTCTAGGACAAGATGAGTCCTTCTGTTACACTTCCTCTTCATAACCCTTGGCTGGTGTTTATAAGAAAGTCTTCTCCTACAGGGTCAGGATCCTGGTTTCAGTGTAACCACAGTGATGCCTTATTCCATCAGCAGTCGCCCCTGCTGTTTCCGGGGGAGGGTTAGGGGACAAAGGTTCCCTCAACTTTGCATGCCTTCTGTCTTCAACTCCCTGGCAGAGGACTTTGGAATGGACTGCACTCCAAACACAGGTCCTCATGTGTATTATGTTATGTTTTGAATTCAGGAAAGGATCAAAGAACGAGGGGGTGACCCTTCTCATTTTAAAGGCAAAATGCCACATTGGATTGGTCTAAAGAAAAATCTGAAGTAAGTGGTCCAATCCCCTTTGTTGTAACAAGTGCACTTTGCCTTGTGCATCACACCAAAAACACCTTGCTTGCAGGAAATGGAGGGGACAGGAATGGGATGAAAACCCTAAAAGAAAGTAAAATAGCGTGACCCTTCTCCAGCTCTTCCATCCCTGAGGCTACTCTAACCCTGCTCCTTTCCCATGACTCTCAGAATTAAAGGAATTTCAGTGAGTTGCACCCTAGTGTGCTGCTGGTTTTGTTATGTCAGTACAGCATCTGAAACACCGTTCCAAGGAGACCTCTTGGGAGAAGCTTTTCTGCTATGTGGGAGGTGTGACTCTTGCTGCTTTGGCAATAAAAGGGGCAGGGCCCAGGGTATTTTTCCACATAGCAGCTGTTGAGACAATAAGTTAGACGTCAATACACATCAGTCCTTTTACATCTGAGCCCTCCTCACAAAGCTAACAATGTTGTAATATCTGATTGTTGTGGCTTTATAATTGTGTGTTCTTATCGGACAACATGGCACAACCAGGCATGGCTTGAATTCCGAGATTTACCTGCCACCAGACTGGTTAAGGCAGACATTATTTAGATCAGAGGTACAGAAGTTAAAACTACCCCTCTGTCTACAGGTACTTTGTGTCGCAGCAACTGCCAGGATGCACAGATGACCTTTGAACCTCCTCTGTGCCACTGCAGAGCTGGCACTGTCTATGTTAGGAAACTGTGTCTATGTTAGGAAACTGGATAAAGCCAGGCCCATGTGTGCACTATTATGTTGCCATGAAGCAATATGGAATTGTGGTCTGATTAGCAGACCTCACTTTCAGTGACAAAATGATTCCCATCATAGTACCTTTTCTAGAAATGAGTTTTCAATATACTAGATCAGTACATGGCAGAATGTAAATCCATTGGAGCAGATGCAAGACTGCAATCCCACCTGTGCTTAAGGAGAATATAACAGGTGGAGTCCGAGATAAGGTATCCTGGGACCAGGGCCCTAGTGCTGGGGCAGCTCAGTGCATAGGGAACTCCCTGAACCTGACTCGGAGACCTGTGAAACCCGAAAATGAAGGGGGTACAGCTACCATTTCAACCTCCAGAGTCGTGTTGACCTTGGCGTCCCTGATCACCTTACTCAAACAACAAGGGTTTGGAAACCCCACAAACATGCAATTCAAGGATAAAGATCAGGGTAATTGATTGGACACTTGAGCAGGACCAGCCCAGTGCCAGCCCCATGGACATTGTATGTTGGTTTTCACTGAAACACTGAATTTGTATATAAAATCTATACATTTCATTTCCTTTAGGCAATCCAACCCGAGAACCATATCCAAACCTTTCATGCACATGCGACTCCCACAATCAAAGGGTGTTAGGCTCGTACAAGCAATAGGATACAGAAAGGGATTACCGCTGAAACAAGCTGATTTTCAGTTTCCTTAACAAGCCCGCTTCCATTTTTAGTTATCCTGTAAACTTTCTTCGCCTTGTCTGAATCATGTTATTCCCAGTAGAAGGTCTAATAATACTCTTGGCACCACTGACTTTGATCTTGTCTTATGTCACCAATTGGCATACCATACAACCCGTGTACCCCATTACAAAATGCACAGAAAAAACGTTTTTAAAACATAAAAAAGTGACTTAAAAGCAAATAGAGAAAAACCATATGTGCTTACCCTTGCAAGGACAAGAGCAGTCACCTCGTATTCAAGAGTACCTAATTATACACATGTTCAACCATCTCTTCACATAACATTCACACTCAAAAATTATCCGCACACACCTCCAAATTTCCACCACATATGTGCAATGCCACCAGCACCACATCTATTCAGGCAAAGGCAATTATATTGCTGCATTCCCACAAATGCACAATGCACTTAAAAATATTTCCCATACCCAAGCCTCGCTTGACTGCTAGACTAAGAGTACGACATGCACTCGAGAATCATTCTTGCATCATACGGGCACCACTCCAACACAGCTTCTCAAAAAGCCCAAAGGGAATTCAATAGCAACATCCCAATGGAATTGGGCATCCCACACTTTCCTAACTAGCAACACAAACACAATCCAGGGGTGCGTGGGCGTTTCGTTGAGTCAAGTTTTTTAGTGGTATTTTTGAACGAGAGAATTTTGATAGGTATGTATGATAAGGGGATTGGGGAGCACGGCAGCGAAATAAAGTGGGCCTACTAAAGGAACGTCAAAAAAAGTCACTAAAAACTTGAGTCAACAAAACCACATAGATCTAACCAGGGATCACGCTGCTAAGTCACATGCACACCAAGCCATCAGTTGTGAATCAGAGAATGACCATATACCAAAGCAGAATCGTAGATTGAAAAACCACGCTTTAGTCAACATTATTCACATACTCAATAATCCTCTATATGAGTTTTACGTTATAGGTAAAAACAGGCAAACTTCTGAACTAACACCAGTTTTACTCCCATTTGGAATGTCCTACAATAAGATCATATTCCAATACCTGATATTCTATTATCAGGTTTGGACCTCCACCCAATAGGTAGCAGTAAACATGCAAAGCCTCCCTTGAAGTTTAAACTCTTCTGTCTCTACTAAGGAGAAGATCAAGTGCTTCAACTAAATACAGTTTTTTGTTTAATGGGGACATTCAATGGGAATGAAAATATGCCCACCTTTGCGACAAAAAGCACACAATGATCATAATGCATCCTTTTATGCATTCAGGAATGCTGTGTGATGCAGTAGGAAAAACGACTGTATCAAACACATTAACATCATCACACACAAGGGTGTAAAATAAAATGTGCAACATAGTGACTTTATAAATCAGTGGAAATTTACATTATTTAGTTCTTATATCCACAGACTATGTGAGAACCAAGAACGAGCATGTTAATTAATAGAGGATAGAAAAACGGCAACCATATAAGCATGCTGAGAGTTGTGAATACAAAGTTTCACTAATGTGTGATGAGTGAACAAATAACATGTCACTACTAAGGAAGGTGAGATAATATATTGGTTTAAGAATCTAATTAATAAAGAAATAGATTATGTAGCGTACAGTAACTTAAGTGTGTTGCTTGAATAAAATCATTTGAATAAATGCTGCTATTTTAATAAAATGTTATTGGCTGCAACACGTATACATGTGTTAAGTGGTCACTAATAATTGGGGAACTCCCTTCCCCGTGACATTGTTACTAAAGATATTCCTGGTCTCCCAGGCTTTAAAACAGCTGTAAATACCTTTTTATTTAATTCTAAGGAGTCGTGTGACAGCGTATTGCTCTTGCCGTTGGTGTCTTACTTCCTTTTCTATCTGATCTGACACTTCTCTTGTTATTTGTATTGTTTGTCTGTGAGCGCGCTGGGCCTATGGGCGTGATGCGCTATATACAAGTGTAATAATAATAATAATAACAATAATAATAATAATAAGTATGCCTGAAGAAACTGTTGTTTTTCGCTATTTTATAAAAAAAAAGATTAGGAATACACTGTATTGTATAAAGTCCTCACATGATGCTGATCAGAATAAGAAAAACGTATTTCAGCGTCTTTTGTCCTGATGTGCATTTTCACAATTTACCTCGCCAAACCTTTGACCAGTGCCAAAACTTGATGTTGATACGTCAGTACAGATAGTGCACGCATGAAAGGTGCTGACCTTGTCTCCAATTTCCAACACATTCACACCCTCAAAATGTAGTTTACACAGAGCTCGGGTTAATAACGCTCTTCACTGTTTTAAGGATTCCTACAGGCAATCAGCATACACACAAACACATGATAGGGATAGAATAGGTGGAGTGAAAATGCCATCTGTAACGTGGAAGGAAACGGTGGGCTAGAAAAAAGATAGAAAATAATCCCTCGACAGTCTTCGATGCTATCAGGTATATGCAGCTGGCCAGCATGAAGCACAGGCGTTAAACACGCTGAATCTGCTTGCTTTCCTGTGCCCCAAATTGACTAGCACCTTTTCCATATGTGCTATTTAATATCTAATCATGCAGATTAAACAATACGATCAATATCACATCAAAAGTGACCGTCTGCTCTCTTGCTTGCAAGATTACTTGCTGTGTCCTGGTCCAAAATTAACACTTGTCAGGTACACACTTGCTATCATAGGTCTTGTTCTCCAACTTGTGATTCCACAGCTAAGCATGTCGTCTCCTGTTGCTTGATCTCCTTAAATCACATAAATGCAAAGATGAAAAATAAACTTTTCTTTCCCTATGCAATGTATTTGAGATGCCTTTGTGCTATGTGGGTCGAATGACATGGCAGTGTCAGCATATTTTATGGTTTTCTGCTGGTGGTTAGCTCCAATACACATACTAACAGCTGCCATTGGCTGGGTGCATAATGCACATTTGCACCAGGGAAAGACACATTGATCAATGAAAATCTGTCTTTCCCGGGTGTGGTGCTCAATGCACTGTCTGCACCGCCGCCATTAAAATAGAAAAGGGGGGAGGCCACCAGGGGGCGCGCAGGCAATGGCTGCTTGATTCGCGTGCTCCTCCAACAGCCGGGTCGTAAGAGGGATTGAGCCCCCCCCCCGAGACCCCTCTGCGGCAAGGGAGGAAGCTGGAGTGCGGGGGAACCCCCAGGGCCCCCACCGACCGAAACAGCGGGGTCCGAGGACCCCAGGAGAGCTGAGAACAGACGCCGTGGACTTGGCGGCGGGAGCGCCGCGGAGGACCCGGGCGGCCACGAACCCAGAAGATACATTTGCGGCCGTCACAGGAGTAGGGGACTGGTGGGCCCGTCCTCCGGCACCGCAGCGGCCCGTCCCCCATTGTGGCTGCGCTCGGAAGGGGAACCCGGAGCATCCGCCTAGGGGCGTGGGCCGCTTCTGCCCCCCGGGCGAAGGAGGCGCAGGCCGCTTGTGACACGCGCCTGAACAAGTAAAGAGAGTGCCGGCCAATCCGGAGAGGCGCGCGTGCCGGCACAGGCCCCAGAGGGAGACTTGCGGATCACCCGCCAGGGAGGAGGCGGCCTCCTTTCTTTCTCCTGCCCACCAGCCTTGGACCCCCAACCCCACAGCCAGGGAAGACTACAGGTGATGGGCGCCGGTCGGGCCCTCCACCCGCCGCCCGACACCGCACGGCGACTCAGCCCACCTCCCACGGTAAGGAAGACCTGGGAGCACTGCGGAGGCCCAGAGGATGCCGAGCGTGCCCCCGCCCTGAGAGGACACCGTGAGGCATCCAGTCAGGACTGCAACGCCTAAAAAGGCCAACCTGGGTGTGTGGCCCCGCCGTGACCCGGTGGGGCGAGTGCCCGCCCTGAGGCCCCCTCCCGCCCATCAGGCCCGATCGGGGGACCCCCCCACCATAAACTAGGACTGGATCCCAAGTCCCAGAGACCCGCAGCATCCCGGGTCAGCGCAGCATACCCTCTGGGGGGCAATAAACACACTAGCCCCGGAGGGAGACCCCACGATTACGCCGCCCGAGTGAACTGACGCACACCCCCGGCGTCCACCGCACCACTGCACCTCCGGCCCACCTTGAACTCACAGGCGGCCCGAGACCCAGGTGAGAGGCCCCCGTCCCCAGTTGGCGGGGCGTGTGCCCGCCTGAAGGGCCACCCCAGCCCCCCCCGCGGGGGAATTCCCGTCGACCAAAAAAACTCACGGGCGAGACGCACTATGGACTGATCAAGCGGACCCTGCATAAAGGACCAACAACACCTCATGAGCTGGAAGAAGGCCCTGCAAACGTTTCGCTTCCAAGAAACACCGAACACAGCAGAGGCCCCCACTGTCTCCGGCGCTATGGCCCACACGGAACCCGCGGGCCAACCCGCAATGACGATGGAAAAGGGCTTCGCCTCCATCCTTCAGGAGATCAGAGAAATGAGATCCGACATCGCCCAGAAGTTCGAGAAGCTGGACCAAAGGGTAGACAAAATTGAGCATAGGGTCCTACAAATGGAAAACTATCAAACATCCTCCACATATCAGGAAATCCAATATGACACACGGCTCGCAGCCTTGGAGAAGAGGGACGAAGAAAGAGCCAGGATCATGGACGACTACGAAAATAGGGAGAGGCGGAACAATCTAAGGTTCTTTGGTATTCCGGAGACGGAGGGTGAGACGGAGAGAGAACTGACTCAAGTGGTGAGAGACATCATCACCCTCTTGTTTGCTGAGGAAATGACAACGGAACTCACGTTTGACCGGGTACACAGGGCCGGGGGAAGAGCGGGGGGCCCCAGAACGGTTCTGGCCCGCTTCCACTACTACACGGAGAAAGCCAAAGTTCAAGAGGCCGCGAGGAAAGCGGGGGCAATAACCTATAATGGCGCACAGATCACCATTTTTCAGGACCTCTCTGCTTACACCCTAGCCAAATGGAGGATGTGCCGCCCCCTAACACAACAGCTGAAAGAGAAAGGGGTCCGCTACAGATGGGGATATCCCTTCTCTCTGTCCTTTGAATACTCCGGCCAACCCACAACGCTGGTAACCGAAGAGGACATTAAAGGCGCTATTCAAGACTATGTGAGCGAACCCCCCCCCCCCCGGAGGGAACCACTGGGTCCGGAGGCGCTCAGAGGGGGCATCCCCGGGCAGCTCAACCCCAGAAGGAGAAAAACCGGGGCGAGAAAGTTCAAGAAACTAAACACACCACCAACGCCAATGGAGGACGACCGGGTCGACTCAGAGGGGTGACACCAGCTTCCCCACGGAGATCATCAGGCCTAGAATGCAGAATGACACTGGAGATGCCTGGTTTGCTGCACCCCCTTGAACTGCAAGTATAAGGGGGCACAGAGGGGATCGAAACTGTGGGGACTGAATGATGCACCAACCAGGCCCCGGGAGAGCAACTAAAATAGGAGGTCCGGGGGAGCGAAGAGAGGGAAGACGGGGGGGGGGGCTCACGGTAGCGAGCTTGGGATATGACGCCTGGCCGAGGGGGAATCGGCTGGTGGTCCAGCCAACAACCCATAAATGGAAGAACTACATGGCTGGATGCCGGGGAGGAGGGTGGGGGTTTGTTCACAGGTTGGGGGTTTTAGGGTAGGGAATGCGTTGGGGGAAATGTTGGGGAAACGTTGCAAAGAAATCCAAACAAGAAAATACAGTAAGCAGGGAGGGAGCGGCCTTGCGACACCGGTGACCAAGGGGAAAGGCGACAGCGATTATGGCTGACGACCAACCGGCCCTAGGGGTGGGAACCTTGAATGTGCGGGGCTTGAACACCCCCACGAAAATATCCCTAATCAGCAGGGAATTCCGAAGGGCCAAGCTGGACCTGCTCTTTGTGCAGGAGACACACTGTGCGAGGGGGATGGAGGCCAGGTTGCGGGGTGGTGGAATCGAAGAAACTTTCTATGCGTCCCACAAAGGGAAGAAAAGAAGGGTTGCAATTTTGATCGCAAGGGGGTTGAATTTCGAGAAAGAGTCCATCCTAAGGGACCCCGAAGGCCGTTACCTTTTCGTACGGGGCTCCCTACAAGGATCACCCATAACCCTGGTGGTTGTATATGCCCCGAACGAGGGCCAGGCCCAATTCTGGGAGGGAACGGGTGAAAGACTGAAAACCTTTGTCCAGGGCCCGTTGGTGGTGGGGGGGGGATTTTAATATGGTCCTAGACCCATCCAGGGATAGACAACGGGTGGGGGCCCCAGGCCTCAGACCCGCTGGAGATGCCATGTCCCGCTGTTTTCAAAGGGTGAATGACGACCTGAACCTGGTGGACACGTTACCCACCCCCCGAGAGGGGACTCGCGCTTTCTCATACTACTCCTCCACCCACAAAGCCTTCTCCAGAATAGACTATATCCTTGCAGATGAGGTACTCCGACCAAACATAGCGGGTTACAGGATATATCCCGTCCCCTGGTCAGATCACGACTTGGTCAGGGTGACCTTGGCTGGGGACTGGTGCAGAGAACGGAGGGGACGCTGGAGATGTAATGACGCCACCTTGAGAGACGAGGTCCATGCCCAGTCTGTTCTGGAGGCTATCACAGAGTTCTTTGAGCTTAACGACAATGGGGAGGTGGGCATGCACACTCTCTGGGACGCCTTTAAGGCAACACTTAGAGGAGTGCTCATAAAAATTGGTTCCCGACAGAAAAGGGAAAGGGAGACCCAAGAGAGAACTCTGAGGGAAAAAATAGCGCGCCTTCAACCGGGGGGCTCCCCGGTACGAACCCTAGAGCGTGACCACATGGCCACCCTGGAGGATTACAGGCTCCAATTGAAAAACCTACTCCTCCATAAAACGGAACAAAGCCTCCCAATAATATGAGAAGGGGGACAGAGCGGACAGGATT
This sequence comes from Ambystoma mexicanum, assembly GCF_040938575.1. NCBI lineage: Eukaryota > Metazoa > Chordata > Amphibia > Caudata > Ambystomatidae > Ambystoma > Ambystoma mexicanum. Next base: position 825,302,698 of record NC_090933.1, read on the forward strand.
CTGGCCTGGAAACTGAGCGAGGTCCAGAAAAGCAGAATGGTGAAGGGAGTGAGGGACAGCAGGGGCACAATGGGATTCGACACCCCCCACATAATAAGTGAAGCCTTCCGCCAATATTATGAGACACTATATACCTCCAAATATGATGGCGGCGATGTCCATATCGAAGAGTTCCTCGACTCCATACAGATACCTTCCCTTTCACGAGACTAGGCAGGGGGGCTGGAGGGCCGGGTGACCGAGGAGGAGGTGGAGAAGGCCATTAGTGGTATGAGGGTGGGGACTTCCCCGGGGGAGGATGGCTTCTCGGTGTATTTCTATAAGAGGTTCCAATCCACCATGTCTTCATATCTGGCGAAAGTTTTCAACTCAGTGTTGGAGGGGGGCACTCTCCCCGACACCATGATGGGAGCCATTATAGCGGTCCTTCCTAAGGAAGGAAAAGACCCGAAGGAGTGTTCGTCCTATAGACCCATATCGCTGCTCAATATAGACGTCAAGATGTGGGTGCGATTTCTCGCCGTCACCATAACCAGTACAATGAGGGACCCTGCAATAACTCAGACAGAAAAGAGCCAAGTAAACATTACTTTATTAATGCACAAGCATTCGCGAATGGGCTGCAAGTTCAAACGTCTCGCTAAGCAAGTCGTCGAAGTGCCGCCCCTTCCTCCACACATCGTGCTCTTTTATACTTTCCTGTTTACATTGCCTTGCACATAGAACACGTCCACCCCAGGGCGGATCTCCAGTTGGAGCTTATCTGAAGTATCCAGTTGGAGTTTAACGAACAACCATTGCACATTTGCTATCGTGGTCTATCGTGGTTTCCTGTTATCCCGGTCTTCACATTCTTTCGTGCCCCTTTGTGCCCGTATCTCTGTGCTCGAGGCCATGCTTACTCATTCCTTCCCCCCACCCGTAATCTGCAGATAGTTTTAGCAGGCTCAGCATGCTTCGACATACAGTGACCAAACACAATTCTTCTGTTAAAAACAAGTTCTTGCCAGGTCAGCAGGTCTTAAACGCCGCCGTATAAAGAGAAGGCCTCTTCTTTTAGCAAAAGGTACATTCATTTAACGCATATGGTGATTAGTACAAACTCCAAGTGTGAGCACAACGTTACATATGCATGCGTACCTTCAATCCACCCTTTGCTCACACTTGAGCATCAATCTAAACAGTCCTAGCATAAGCAGATGGCAGGAAAGCAACATCATTACATAATGTATGTACCATAATCTTCTCCAGGCCTCCCATGTCAAAAAATTCCTGTTGTACATGGCTTTTATCCATTGGATTTAGGCGCGTTATGCTGGAAGAACACATGGAAACACAGCACGACACACATACCGGGAAGCATTGGATGCAGAGACAAATTCCTACAACTATTGCCGCTAGAACCAGTATGGGCGTAAGGAGCTGCCACCCGATTTCTTTTAGGAGCTTCATCCACCAGCTATCTCCTGACCCTTCCTCCTGGTGGATACTATCCGCTATTTTATGTAGTTTGTTTATTCCATCTAAGATTCCTGTACTTTCTTCTGGTATGTAAACACAACATTGGGACCCCACCATGAAACAGACCCCGCCCCTTTCTGCAGTGAGTATGTCTAAGACATACCTATTCTGGAGAGCCACTAGCCGAATTGCTTTCATTTCATAAGTGATGTTTTCCATTAGGTCTGCGGATTCTTCGATTACGAACTCAAGGGCCCTGCTTAGCTTTTGGATTTCTTGACTGTTCATAAAGATGCCCGCTGGAGGAACCAGGGCCCCCATCAGATCTATAAACGTTTCCCATCCTGTAGGTTGATACGTAGGAATTTTTGGGTTTACTGCTCGTTTATTTCTGCTGTGTATTTCTTTATGCAGAGTAGACGGGGCATACACCATCACAGCCGGCATTATTCTGGCTATGTAACATACCCCAACAAAATCTTTCGCTAACCACAAATAAGCCCTCTTGTTACAGACGTAGGCATGTCCTTCTATCTGTAACAATCCCTTTGTGTAGTTATTTAGATTCACCATTTGACTGCACCCCGAGATCATTCTTTGATTACCTCTTGCGCTTCTCTTAAAACATATATTCTTTGGCCTAAACTCTTGTGTGATGGTGATAGGGGGAGGAGGTTCTCTTACTATCTGTACCATAGCAGGTGCAAGCCCGATTCCCTCAGTTTTGATTTTATAGCGTATCTTTTCCATTAGAAGGGTTTTGTTCTCTCCTCTAACATAACAAGCGGTATTCGGCATCATGTATTGCTGTGCTGACACTATTCTCATGTAAATTAATGTACACCCGGCATCCTCAGTAACTGGCGACGCGTACACTGGGATGCCTTCACTGCTATGTCGGGGCATGTGGGTGCAGATCCAGCAATCAGTTTTATTCACTACCCCATATGTTGTGTTTATTATCTTCACGTATTCATTTTTAGCATAGTCTTCCGGGTCGTGTTGGTCATAGGCATCTCGATTCCTGCTCTTGACCCGATCTATTCTCCCTGTTCCGTTTGACACGGGTAACAAGTTCTTTAATTCATATCTAGATGGATGTTCCAAATACCAGAATAATATGGCGAACGCTATTAATACTACTATCGAGCATACAAAAAATAAGATTTTGTTCCTTGTGGTGCAAAGTGGTGTTTTTCTCTTACCTTCTGTGTTTGGGGAGCATACATTTATCTGCTCAGGGATTAAACCAGCATATACGGGTGCAGACATAATTCAGTATGTGGCTCAATTATAGGTACGTATGCGTATCAGATGCAACCTAGCGATATAGCTGTATTCCCTATTTAAAGCACCAGTGTCCTTATTACTCTAATAGTGGTAGGTCTCACTGAAAACCTTCATCCGATCTGTCCCACGCCTCGTAGTGCCTGTCCCATGAGGGGAACGCCGGAGGCCCTTCAGGCTACAAGCCCGTTGTCTTCAGTAAGGCACAATCCTGCTAAAACCAACAAGAGAGTCCAAATGTTCATCTCCCTAATGATCAAAGTTCAAAACAGTGTCCTTACACGTTGCTTGGCACATACACGTCACGGGATCGGAGACGATGGGCACACCTACTAATGGCGTCTGGCAGTACTGTTGCAACCTGGGGTTGGTTGGTTCCCTTTTCTGGAGGAATCAGTAATGGAAGCGTCTTCTTGACGTGATTCACGTGGTACCAGTGCGATTTGCCATCAACTTTTACCGCAGTTTGTGTTGCGAGGAGCACCTGAAACGGGCCCTTCCATCTGGGTTACAGTCCGCTGGTGCGATCGAAGGCTTTTATAACGACCCAGTCACCGGGCTGCACGTCGTGACCTTCTCCTATCAGAGGAGATGGAGCTACTGCGTTCACCTGTGCATTAATAGAAATCAGTCTATTAGTTAACCCAATACAGTACTGTTGTAATGCAGGCCATGCTTGCTCAGACAATTTCTTAGGTGATATGGGGGGTCCCAATACTTGGTGGACGCCCCATAACAATTTCGAAAGGAGATAAACCATGTGTACGCTTAGGCATAGTACGCATACTCAATAATGCAATAGGCAATGCATCCGGCCATTTCAGTCCGGTTTCAGCACAAGCCTTTGGCAGTTTGTTCTTCAGTACCTTATTTGTGCCCTCTATAATCCCAGCTGATTGAGGATGAAAAACTGCATGGAAGCGTTGATCAATACCAAGGGCCTTGCAAACTTTGCGTACTACTTCACCAGTAAAATGAGTCCCATTGTCAGACCATAGATATCTGGGGACCGTATACAAGGGCACCCAGTGTTTCAATATGCATTGTGCTGTGGAGGTGGCACTATTGTCCCGCAGGGGATATGCTTCCACCCATCCTGAGAACCCACATCTCATCACCAAACAGTAGGAATGTTTATTTACAGGCTCCAGCTGTATAAAGTCCATATACACCACCTCAAAAGGGCAGGTGGGTAACTTACTGTGGCCCGCCGGGGCTGGTACACCTTTCCCCACATTGTATAGAACACATATTTCACATTGTTTTGCCCATTGATGACAATACATTCCCAATCTTTTGTTGTACCACACAGCACTCAAAACTTCTTCCATAGTCCTTGCGTTAATGTGAGTTGGACCATGAGCCACACTCACTATCACAGGTAAGTATGCATCAGGTAGTACCCAAGTATTCGTATTGGTATGTGCCCATAGCCCATCTACCGTCTCCTCGTATTGATCATCCTTGTGCCAAGATAGTCTTTCTTCAATGGTTGCATCTGCTTGGATTTCCTTTACGCGCTCCTTCGTCCCTTCCATAGTCACATCCCTCCCCACTATGAGTTGTCGGACCTCCCACCGTGTATCCCTTGTGGCAGCTAGTTTAGCCATCTGGTCGGCTAAGGAGTTTCCTTGAGTGACATAATCTAGAGTCCTTTTATGCGCTGTGCATTTCACTATGGCCACCATCTTGGGCAACGTAAGGGCTTGTAATAATTCAGCAATCAATTGGGCATGTTTAATAGTATCACCTTGGGAGGTTAAAAACCCACGCTCTCCCCAGAGTTTACCAAAACTGGAAACCACCCCATGAGCGTAGGCTGAATCAGTATAAATTGTCACTTTCATACCGCTGCTTAACACTAATGCTCTCGTTAGCGCAATCAATTCCGCTGCCTGGGCCGATTTTTCACACACTTTCCCACTCTCAATCAACCGCTCCCCTGTGGTTACAGCATACCCTGCTGTTGTCTCCCCATTTGGCAGTTTGAAACAGGAACCATCACAGAATAATATACCCTCATTATCAACCAGCGGGGTGTCTTGCAGGTCTGCTCTACCCTTAGTGTGTTCTTCCATTTGGATCACACAATCATGCCTAATATCATTAGGTGAGACGGGCAAAGGAAGCAGTGTCGCTGGATTCAAAGTGTTACATCGTTCGATTTTTACATTACTGGCAAACAGAATCATCTCATACTGTGTGAGTCTAGCTGTGGTCAAATGCTGTGTATGCACTCTATTCAGGAGAACGTCCACCGCATGTGGGACTTTTACTGTCACTTCGCTCCCTAGGATGATACCTGCACTTTGTTTTAGGGCTGCCGCTGCTGCGGCCACTGCTCTCATGCATGGGGGTAGGCCTCGAGCTACTGAGTCCAGAGCACTGGAGAAATATGCACATGGTCTCTGTTTACCCCCTTGTTCCTGCGTTAAGACTGACACAGCGCAACCTTCCTGTTCATCAACGAAAAGGCACAATCTCTTGGTATAATCAGGTGTGCCTAAGGCCGGTGCGTGGCATAAAACATCTTTCATAGCTGTCAGGGCTTTTTCCATCTCAGGTGTCCATTCTAATGGTCGGTTTTCTTGTACTTCTTTTAAGGCTTTTAGCATGGGCTGGATCAATACAGAGAATTCAGGAATCCAGTGCCTACAATAGGATAAAACACCAATTATCCTTCAGAGACCTTTTGCCGTGTCGGGGCCTTTTATGGACTGTATCAAAGCAATGCGATCAGTAGACAGAGTTCGCCCCTCTTCGGACAACTCAAAGCCTAAATAATGGACCTTTTGTTTTACATACTGCATTTTGGCTAGGGCTACCTTGTGCTTATTCTCTGCTAAGTGCATTAGCACCAATCTGGTCACATAATGGCATTCCTCTTCGGTGGCTGCACACAATAGCAAATCATCAACATTTTGTATCAGAGCAGTGTTAGCGGGTAGGGCTAGGTTATCCATCTGTGTTTTTAGTGCTTGGCTGAATATGGCGGGACTTTCTGTATATCCCTGCGGGGCTCTAGTAAATTGGTACTGTCTATCTCGAAGAGTGAAACTAAACAGGTACCTGCTTTCTTCGGCAAGAGGAATGCTGAAGAAGGCATTTTTCAAATCAATTACCGTAAACCATTTCGCCGTTTTGGGAATTAAAGTGAGTACACTTGCAATATTAGGGACAACTGGATATCTGGGTTCTACTATTTTGTTTATCTCCCTCAAATCAACAATGAAACGATAGGGTACCGCTTCATCACCTTGTGTACTGGAAGGATCGGAGAGTTACAAGGGCTATCATTTGTTGGCTCTACCACCCCTAACCGTATCATATCCTGTACTATTTGATATAGTGCCTGCTCTCCCTCGTGTGATATGCGATATTGTTTTATCCTGGGCAACCTGGCACCGGGCTTTAGTTTGATTACTACTGGGGAAACATCCAACACCCCTACATCATTCCCATGAGTGGCCCATAGTTCATTCGGGATGTCTTGGAGTTCCGGGGGCAGGGTTTGCGTTACTCCTATCATACCCATAGGTTTGCTTATAGTCATTCTCACCCCCTGAGGGGAGCAATATATTGTGGCCCCTAGTGTCTTTAATGCATCAATACCTAACAAGTTTTCTGGGCAGTGATTGGTCAAAAGCCACCCATTCTCCCATTTTACCCCATGAAGTTCCGCTTCTACTATTTCACTTACAGGAGTCTTTATTGGATTTCCCCCAAATCCAACTGATACCTTGCTTTTATCCGATAATGGGACAGCGGGGACGGCTCTGATATTCACGGAACTGTTTCCAGCTCCCGTGTCTACCAGACATCTCAGGTTTCGGTGGGGGCCGATCCTAATGGAGGCATAAGGCCCCCTCTGATCTATAGGTACTTGTACCACTCCCGCTGTCTCATTTCGGCCTCCTCAGGACATATTTCTTGTGTTATCCTGGAAGTCGTCATTATAGTATACCCCTTCCCCACATCCTTCGCCCTGGCATACACCTTGTACTTGTGTTGTTTGTTGTGGCTGATACAGTAGATTGGGGGGAGGCGGGGCCGGCCAGGGAACATCCCCTCTTGCTTGTCCGTCAAAGGCATTGGGTTGAGGGGGTTTAAACATTTTATTGTCTTGATTGCCGTACCCACCAGTCCTATTTCCTGGGGCAAATGTTGTCTGTAAAGGGGGCCGTACGCCCCTTCCTCTCCCACCACTCTGGGGACACTGGGATTTCCAGTGTCCGGGTCTCTTGCAGAAGGCACATACATCTTGGGGTAGCCCATCCCTCCTCCCATATAGCGCACCTCCTTGCACTGTACCTCTACCTGTCCCTTGGCCCCCTATCATGTTGCTACTATAGCCCTGTGACTGGCCATTATTATTGTAGTTATACCTGCCTTGGGGCCCTTGATGCAACTGTTGCATCAACACTTTGGTTTTTAGATCCTTCTCTTGTCGTGCCTTTTGTTGTCCCTTTACTCTTTCTCCTCTTTCATAATACCTGGCCATTTCGAGGAGATCCCGGGGGTTTCTAGTCATCCACGTACTTTCTGCCTTCCTAATGTTCTCCTGGATTGGCCCGTGGAGCCCTTCTATAAAGTTTGTGGCAAAGTACCGTTGGCCCGTCTCAGACCCTATCTCTAGCCCACTGTGTGCTTTAAATGCTGCTTCGTAACGCAGGAAGTACTGTGCTACTTCCTCACTTGCGCCCTGTATCACAGCAGACAGTTTCTCCACATTCACATCAAATTGGGGTAATACCTTTTCTAGAGCCCTCAGGACTGCCATGCCATGCCCCCTTAGGGGTTCGGGATATTCCTCATGCAGTTTCCTATTTTTACTCGCCTCCATTACATCTTTCCATTTTATTGTATCATTGTCTTTGGCACGAAAGGGGGTCCATATCTCCTCTGGGACAATAGCTAACAATATGTTATCTACATCCTCTACAGTAAATAACCCGGGTCTGAATAGCTTTCCTACTTCTTTGTAGAATCCTGCCGGGTCTATACGGGGGTCGGGGATGGACTTGGTGATATGCATCAATTCTATTCGAGATAAGGGGACATACACATAGGTGCGCATCATGTTACCAGTAACTGCATCTATGGTGGGTTGACACTCTCTCATTGGCATTGATAGTAACTTTTCCATGTTTGTTCACTTACAAGGGCCTGCACTGGTGATGAAGCAGAGGACTGGTGACTAAGGTTTTTCTCTTTTATTTTTTTATAATCTTTTAAGTTTCTCCACCTTAGCCATTCTCCATTCTTCCGCCCCAGAATCATCCATTCTTATATTAGGTAGCAGTTTCTTATCCAATTCTGTCTTAATCCTATTCCACTGGGACACATATCTAGGCTCCTTTTCCTCTTCTATATCATCCACCCTAATAAGAAGATATTTAATTATGTTTACTTGTATAGGCCAGCCAAGGCCCTCCATCAGACTCACCAGGGTGGACATGGACTGCGAGTGTATGGATGCTATCATACGATTAGCTACGTTTTGGCCCGCCTGGTCTGCATCTTTGAGTTTAGCCTCTCTTTCCCTCACCTCTCTTTCCCATGCCCTCTTTTCCTTCTCCCATTCAACACCGCCCCTTATGACTTCCGCTATTATGTCGGACATACATCCCCATAACTGAACACTGGACGCAGTCACTGGTAGTAACGCGACAGCGTCCTGATATGCTGAGGGCAGATCCGCAGTACTCTGTCCTCTCAATTTACAGTTACCCTCATAAAAGGTATATAGTTTAGTGGCCACTGTCCTAAATTCCAAAGGTGTCAAACGCCCCAATTGGTCCCGTAGGCTGTCATTGAGGGGTGTGCCATACAGCCCGGTCATAAGGATTTGCAAGTCTCCATCTCTATCCTTTTCTACAGTAGTCGTTCTCCTATGGTCTATCAACCTATCTGGGTCTCCATACTTCATTGGGAATTCCGCCCTCTCACCCTCACCTTCTCTCGGAGGAGCCGTAGCCCCTGGAAATAACAATTCAGTCGTTGTTTGTTCTGCTTCTAGTCCTATCACATCTTCATACCGAGGCGCCGGCAAGGCAGGATACATACCCCCGCTATTCTTAATCATCATACGTCTATCCAACTGGTCTAGTTTCTCATCCTTCTCTTTTATCTCTAGGTCACGTAATTTTTGATTCACTGTTCTCTTCTGCCCCTTTGCCTTTTGTTTGTTCTGAGCATTGCGCCTGCGCATTGCTTCTACCCTCCATAGTCGTATAGCCTCAAACTGTGCGGGTCTGACCCGTCTTTTTACTAATTCTATTTCCACTTTGGATATGCGGTCCACATCAAAGGACCCGGTGTCTGGCCATTTATGCTCAATCGAATCTTTTGTATATTCAGACCACTCCCTTAAGAACAATGTTGAATTCAATCCATGTTTAATAAACATATCAAATGCAGGGGTTCCTTCAAGAGGGGCATAGTGTCTCTTGCCTATACCACTCTTGCTGGAAGCCGCTTGACCCATTTTGTTGGTATACCGCAATTGCCTAAAAACACTCACCTTTCCCAAATGTGCATTAATAGGCTAACATTAACAGTACATCCTCCTGACATATATCGCCATACCAATATCAATACATCACCGTTTCATCATTATTATTACATAGACGGACATACCACCGTCCTCTTCATAAACCCTAAATCGTTATTTCCTTATTCCATCATGCATCCATCCATACCACTTACCTTAAGGGTCCCGCCAGAGTGTTCCGGACCCGAAGGGCGACAGCCTGCTGTTCCACCGCCGACGGAGCCGTAAAAACAAGGATGACGCGTTGCTTGCAATCAAAGGTGCGGATTCAGTTGTTGGGGCCCCGTGATCAATTCCTTCTCCGGTTCCGCCGCGGCGTTCCTCACCCAGTGACGGACTGTCGCTCCTTCGCATCCCACTTCTGACACCAAAATTGTGGGTGCGATTTCTCGCCGTCACCATAACCAGTACAATGAGGGACCCTGCAATAACTCAGACAGAAAAGAGCCAAGTAAACATTACTTTATTAATGCACAAGCATTCGCGAATGGGCTGCAAGTTCAAACGTCTCGCTAAGCAAGTCGTCGAAGTGCCGCCCCTTCCTCCACACATCGTGCTCTTTTATACTTTCCTGTTTACATTGCCTTGCACATAGAACACGTCCACCCCAGGGCGGATCTCCAGTTGGAGCTTATCTGAAGTATCCAGTTGGAGTTTAACGAACAACCATTGCACATTTGCTATCGTGGTCTATCGTGGTTTCCTGTTATCCCGGTCTTCACATTCTTTCGTGCCCCTTTGTGCCCGTATCTCTGTGCTCGAGGCCATGCTTACTCATTCCTTCCCCCCACCCGTAATCTGCAGATAGTTTTAGCAGGCTCAGCATGCTTCGACATACAGTGACCAAACACAATTCTTCTGTTAAAAACAAGTTCTTGCCAGGTCAGCAGGTCTTAAACGCCGCCGTATAAAGAGAAGGCCTCTTCTTTTAGCAAAAGGTACATTCATTTAACGCATATGGTGATTAGTACAAACTCCAAGTGTGAGCACAACGTTACATATGCATGCGTACCTTCAAAGATCTTGGCAAAGGTGGTGGGTGGGAGGATGGAGGGGATAATGCATAAACTCATCCACGGGGACCAGGTGGGTTTCATTAGGGGCAGACAGGGTTCGGATAATATCTGCAAAACGATAGACCTGGTTCACTTCGCCCAAAACTCCGATCTTGAGGCATGCATCCTGTCCCTAGACTCGGAAAAAGCTTTCGACAGAGTGGAGTGGAGATACATGACCCTCCTCCTCCAACGAATGGGCTTTGGGCCGCACATCCTGAGCTGGGTCGCCGCTCTTTACAGGGCCCCTACAGCAAGAGTCCAGGTGAACGGAGTGCTGTCAAATTCCTTCCCCCTAACTCGAGGAACTAGACAGGGCTGCCCTCTTTCCCCCCTTCTGTATGTCCTCACGATTGAAGCCTTGGCCATAGCGGTTAGATCCCACCCAGACATCAGGGGAATCAGTAGGGGAGAGGTGGAATTCAAGCTATCCTTATTTGCGGATGATGTCCTGGCATATCTGGTGGACCCGGGCTCTTCGGTCCCTCCCCTCCTGTCCCTGGTTGATTAGTTCGGGAGGTTCTCAGGCCTAAAAATAAACACCGCCAAGTCTGTCCTCCTTCCGATGCGATTGGTGGACCCGGCACTAGACCCCCTGACTAGGTTTCACGGGATAACGGTGAGCAAGAACAAAATAAAATACCTGGGGGTTCTCCTCACTAGGTACTTAACAAAACTAGGGTCCTCCAACTATGAACCCATGCTATCTGAGATCGCTGCTGATCTGAGAATATGGGGAGAAATGATCCTCTCATGGTACAGCCGGATGACGGCAGTCAAAATGAACATACTGCCTCGGCTTCTGTACCTCTTTACAGCCCTCCCTACTCGAGTACCCACTCAAACATTTATAGACCTACACAAGGGGTCCGAGATTTCATTTGGCAGGGGAAAACACCGCGAATTGGCAGGGCCACCTTGACGCGTCCGAGAGAGGATGGGGGTTTTGGTCTCCCGGATTTCCAACTGTACTATCATGCAGCGCAACTGCGGGTCCTTCTCACATGAAGGAAGGTTTACGGACATATTGGTCATACCTAGAGGACATGGATGTCCACCCTCTAAAAGCCTGTGACCTCTTGTGGGCTCCACGCAGAGCGATCCCGAAACAAGCTTTATCCCACCCGACCCTGGGTGTTCTCTGGGACATTTGGAGGGAGTGCCCCCGGACAGCACATCTTTCTTCGTGGCCGTCCCCCATGACCTCTTTGTGGGGGCCCTCCCTGAAACTGGGCAGCAGAGGGTTCAGACAATCACAGAGTTGGTCAGATGCAGGATTGGAATGGGCGGGCCAGCTATTCAGGGAGGGAGAATTCGTGAGTTATGTGGACCTCCGGGAGGGTCTGGGAGGCGTGACCCCCTCCATCTTCGAATACCTCCGCCTTAAGGGCATCCTCAACGACCCCGTGTGGGGCCCCAACCTGCGGAGACAGCTAACACCCTTCGAGAAACTCCTTGACTCAGCAACCTCTAGAAAGGGAGCGTTCTCCCGCATGTACACTGTGCTAAATACTCACGATCTCCAGGCTAGGCGAGGATTCCGGGGTTTTTGGAGTGTCCTGGCGGGAGAGGAGATATCTGAGGATGCTTGGGCGCGCATTTTCAAGATATCATTTCATGGCAATCTCTTTACCGCAGATATGGAGCACAATTTTAAAATCCTGCAGGGGTGGCACAGGGACCCAGTAAAACTCTCGAAAATGTTCGCAGGGGGATCTCCGGAATGCCCGAGGGGCTGCGGCCAGTTGGGGACTAGAGGTCATATGTGGTGGCTATGTCCGAAGGTACAAACCTATTGGGAAGCGGTGAGAGAGTGGATAGCGGAGGTAACTGAGGATCCTCTACCCCTCAACCCGCTGACCATGCTGCTGGGCCTCCCCCCGGAGGAAACAGAAATTCACCGGTACCCTAGGATGTGGGAAACCATGTTGAGAGCAGGCAGAGTAGCGGTGGCCCAGAGGTGGAAGAGCCCGGAAACCCCTTCCAAAGACGACTGGACCAAAAAATTGAAGAACATGTTCTTGATGGACAAACTGACTGCATTGGTGAACAATGACACAAGCTCATTCCTCGCTGAATGGTACGGGGTCCAACAGGCATGGGGATGGGATGTCCACTAGCCCCGAAACCCTGTCCCCGGGTAGCCGGGGCACAACCACTGCAGTGAAGGACAGCACCCAATCAGGGGGTCCCCACGGCCTGGGGGGAGGTCGGCTTCTGGCCAGTAACTGAAAGGGTCACAAGTTGCGGCGCTCCAAAGACTTATGACAATATGTGAAAGTTTGATCTCTTTTTTGCTGTTATGTTTGGTTTGGACATTGAGAGGGGGTGGGAGGGGTAGGGAGGTGAAGGGGGGGTAGAGGGGCCTCAGTTAGGCCCTGTTTTTCTGTTTTGTTTTATGTTTTACAAAATGTTAATAAAAATCAAAGTTTAAAAAAAAAATAGAAAAGGGACTAGGCACTTTTCAGATGACGCTGGCCATTTTTGAACATGTTTCTTATGGCTGCTGTCATTCGAGAAGGGACCTAATGTCTTTTCCATTTTAATGGCAGTGGGCCTTTTTTCAATTTGTTTTTTTTCTCCGATGGTAGATGGGCTTGCGCTGAGGTGATCTCCCCATGGGACAAAAAAAGAACAGTATTCGCACCACTGTAAATTCCAGAGTACAAATAGCGTTCACGCTCTGGTGGTGAGGGGCCGGGTGGGCATATATGTTCTTTAACGGCCAGCAAATACCCGATTGGCTGAGTGAACACACAGAAAGTCTTCTTTGCCCTGAAAGTGTTGTGAATAAGCCCAATACAATGTAGAGCATGAAACCTGTTTGCATCGCTGCCCTGCATCTGGATTGTTATGCCCTCTCGAGGATTGAGGACATGACCTGCTGCTGATGATGAACATCTGCAGGAAACCACATCCCCAGCCATGACGCCACCTTCTCCCTTCTTTTGTAGGATGGGAGGGTTCTGGTAAGGAAGGCCAGTCCCCACCCTGCATTCTTTAGTACCAGCCTTTCCACACCCATATGCCTCACATTGCTGCTTGGCTCGCCTTTCCCACTCCAATCCTTCTCTTAGCACCCATGTGCCCTTGTGCCTCTCGTTGCCCAAAACACTGCCTTTTTTGTCGAGATGTTCGTGTTCTGGAGAAAGACAGGTTTTCTGTTCAAAGAAAAACATACCCGTGTTTCGACAACCATTATGCCTTATTTTGAGCGCATCGTAATGCCTCTCTCCAAATCCCCAACCCCTCTCTTCTTCACACACCCAATTGTGGGCAATTCTGCACGGCCGCCCAAAGCGAGGCAGGGTAACTGCTGTTACCATCAGCAGCCTGGGAGAGGGGCAGCCCAACCTCTTCCCTGTTCTGCTCCTCTCCTCCCCCCAGCTGCAGAGACACGCAGTCTCTGTAACACAAAGCCAGGAAGGGTGAGGTGTGAACAGTCACCTCACCCTTCCTCCAAACAGAAAGGTGCTAAGCACCTAAGGAAACCAACAGTCAGCCAGGGTCCAGGTTCAAAGACCTGCCCCCCCAGGGGGCCAGATAGTTGGCTATCCGGCCGGGGGCTGTGACAACAGCAACCTTCACTACTATACATAACAAAGACTGAGGGCTCCCCTGGGTCTTATAAATAAGAGCAGCATGCTCTGAGTAAACACAATCTGTTTGTGGACCCTGAACGGGACCCAAACAAACAGGAGGTTTACTGTTAACTCAGTGTCTTCCAACCTTTTTGCTTCTTTACCACAGAACCCTCCCACCCTCAAAACAAGGGAGAAGAACAAAGGAAAAGAGGTACAAGGCACTGTACGGTGCCCACAACAAGTCGTGGGACATGAGAAGGCGGGCACGGGCCAGAGGGGGTAATCTCAGGACCCGGTTCCCAAAAGTATGATACTATTATGATATGTGATTATTGTTATCTACATAAACATATCTGTACAATAAAATCCTACAGCCTTTTATTGTCAACACTTGACAAATGCTGTGAGCCAATTATTACGGATGTGGGTTAGGGGTCGGCCAATACTAATGCATGCATATGGGTTCAGCAGTTACTGCTTTGCCCCAACTGATGTGTCTCATCTTCCAACTGCCTCCCACAAATCTGTTTTCTTCAGAACATACGTACATTACTCTCACATATGCGGGCACAATCGCGTTTCATATTTCATGCACCCTCTGTCACCCGCAATCTCATGCACCCTCTAGCAGTCATCCATTATCTGGCGTACTCTCTGGGAAGCACACACAACCTCTAGAAACTTGTTAGAGGCCCCATGAGCTCCCACACCGACTCACAGGCATGCTTAAACTTATGCACCTTTTCACAGGCATGCTCGAACCCGTGCAACGTCAGCCTCTTGCATCTTTTCCCACAGACACTCTCTCTCACTGACTCCATCTCTCACCTCCTCACAGGCACCCTACGTCTCTCCATGCTCAATCTCTCACAGCATCTAGCAACCTCACCCTGGCCACCTTACCTTTCATCCACCATACCGCGGTCTACCCCTATCCCTGCAGTGCACTATTGCCACCCCACTCAGCCCACCGTGTGCCTTGTTCCCCTGAGCCCATGCCTTGCGCCCACCGCACCAGCTATATGCACCAACCCCAAATTAAGAACCTGCTTGTGCATTTCCCTCACCCCAGGCCCTGTTGCGTGGCCCCCATCCCCTGTTGCATGGCCCCCAGGCCATTCTTTTTGTGACTATCCTCACAGGCAACGCATGCCCCCATCCCTGCAATTAATGGTTGTCAACCTTGCCGAGCCCGTACCAATTGTGCACCACATTCAACCCCCAGGTCCTGTCTTGCGCAGCGAAGCTTAGAAGTGCACTCTTGCCCGTGGACCTAACCCAGCCCATGCTTTGTGCAACATCCCCAGTCCCCCAATCTCTGTGTTGTGTGGCCAACCTCACAGGCACCACGTGTCCCCATCCTTGGAGTACACAGTTGCTCTCCCTCCACTTGCACCTGCCAGTGCTTTGTACCACCATCCCATTCCTTGTGTCCCCCATCCCAGTAAATGTGCCTTGCTCCCACTCACCGGGCCCTGTCGTGTGCACTGCCCCACCATCGGCCCTATTTTGTGAACACCCGTTGGTGTCTTGTGTGCCCCCACCTCCCTAGTCCGCTCTTGTGCGCAGTTATCTGTTGTTGAATGGTAGACTCATGAACATGTGAACATTTTAATGTTTCAGTGTTTGACACATTAGGCCCCAGCGAAGATATTTTTGATATTTTGAGATTCTATGTTTGAGTTAGGTAAATCTGATAGCAATATTAAAGGCGCTGTTTCATGCAGTGAGTTATGTTATGTTATGCTATGTTGATTTATACAGCACAGGCGCTCAGTTAATAATTGTATTTCATTTTCTTCTCCCGAAGGAAAGTCCCTAGGGGACAGGAAACACATGAAGTGGAAACAGACGTCACATTTCATCTAGAATTCTCTCAAGGCACTTTCTGTTAAAGTGAAGACGTTTGAACACATGTATGTAATATGGGAGTTAGGTTTGAGTTGAAGTGGGAGAATGGAAGACCAGGCTCCCGCCCTTCCCCTCTCGCGCTTGGCCTAGAGGATCACGGCCTAGACACCCGCCATGAGAGGAGTTTGCCTATCTACCAGACGACCAAATACCAAGGTACAGGAACATACGGATGTGCCCATCTACCTGCCCAGCAGCCCGCCCTGTCCATGCCGACACCTGCGGCACGGATCAAATCGACTAAACCTACACGTCGTTAGAGATGCCATGACGACCTAGCCAATGGTCAGCACACCTGTGCAAATATACACACCGGACACTCCCACACCAATCCACACAAAGAATATACTCAGTGCTATGATGTAGGCGACAGACATACTCACGGACGTGCATCTTTATTATTTTCCACATAGGCTCTCAAAATGCAGAAACGCAAGACGCATCATGAACTTATCTAAAAAGGCTTGCTCACGCTTCTTCTAAGAGCCATGTACCATAATGAAGAATTTAACAGGGACACGATACTGAGGATAAAGCAATATGATACCGTAACCTAAAGCGCTCTGCATCAAACGGTTCCACCTATGCACCAGGCCCAAGTAGGCCGCAAGCAAAAGCTTCCATGAACATTGAATGAGCAAGAACTGGGTTGCTGACCCTGCAAAATGAACCCGGCGAAAGCACACCGCCAAGGGCACGATGTTGCAATCTCGCACGCTGCAAGCCAACGCCAAGGTCGCACCTGCAAGATAAACCAGGCACACAGTAGGAAAAACAATATTAATTATGTTGAATTTTGCCTCAAACACGGTCCCACCTCACGTGACAAAGCCAAACCTGACAAGATGCCAAGCCCAGGAGGAAGGAGACGCCTGAATCCCACGTTTCAAGACACAGGCAGATACAATTAAAAGACTCATTGGACATCTGCAGCAGTGGGAGTAGTCAACCTCCCAACATATGAATAAACCCTCACATTGTTTACACCTACCCATATTAAAACATTGTTGCAAATGACAGGTGCACCGCGAGCTGGGAACAGCGATAGTCCCAGACTGGGAGGCTCGCGAGCGGACCAATCAGAACATGGGGCTCTTATCACTGACGCCATTAACATTGACCAATCCTCAGAGGTCTTCATGTAACAATTTCCATGTATCAAATTGAAGGGACAGCCCAGGTATACCACCTGGCTAACCCTCAGCCACTAACACCGTCCACTATATGTGCGCTATACTAACCCTACCACTCGAGTAACCAATCCAGAGTGGAAATAGGTTTTTTACTAAACTTTGTAAGATGACGCAAGTAGCGCGTCATACTAAGGTAAAAAGGGCCTGCGAGCCCCACGATTGTGTGTGTGTCAGGACGGACGCGTACGCTCCTTGACCCATCCCTGCCGTTTTGTCTAATAAACAGCAGAGTCACCTTGCTTCTTGCGTGTGTCTCATACTCTATCTCTTTTGGGATATACGGGAGGAGTTGGGGCCTCCCTGCCCGGAGGTCTGCGGACGGCCCAGCCGACCCCGGCAGAATTTCCCCCCGACAAGTTGGAGGCACTGCTGAGATCTGTTTAAGATCTGCTTTTTTATTTTTACTTTTTTCCAGGTACTACTGTTGTGAGGAGGCCCGGCGGCGCGGCCCCCTCTGCCGTTGCCCCCTTCTGAGGACTACAGGACCATTGCGGAACTGCGAGAAGACCGGACAGCGCAATCCGGATATTGGCCTTCGGGAGCCGGTTGAGAAGTATCCCGCCCGCGGTCGGCGAGTGTCCAGACGTGGTCCAGACGAGGGGAGGTGGCGAGCCGCTTGGAGGGGTGCACGCAGTCGAGCGGCCCCGCATCAAGAGAACTTGGTGAGCATGCCACGCACAACAAGCAATGTGAAATTGTGAGTGAGGGGGGAGGAATTAAATACGGGAGGTGGGAAGTGTTGCACAGGTGCGCGGCGAAGGTTTTGACAATTTAGTGTTGGCAATGAAATGAATGGTAGCCGAACGAGTGCGAGAGCAGTCAGCTACGTTACGCGAGAGAGGGGGGCGGAGCACAAAAACATCACGTGCGGCCGCTCGTAGACACTGATTGGCCTAGGTCGCGACTACGTGTAAGGGTGTGTGTGTGTGTGGTTTCCTACGATTTGGCATTTATTGATCAATGAGTAGATGAGGATCCCTATTGTTCGAGCAAGAAACTCGATAGGTAGATGACGTTTCCCTGTAGGCGGTAGCTAGTCAGTTGCCCAATACGGAAAATAATTGGCTGGTTAAGCCCTCCTGTCGAGGGGCGTATCACACGTGAGGCGACGCAGTGTGCGCAGTCCGATTATATTATTGATTACCTTGTTCCAGGAGTGACAGGAAGACAGCTGTGAGGTTAACGGGGGTAGATTGCAAGTGTATTTTGAACTTAAAGAATATATGAAAAACTTACCAGTAGCTCGAAGAGATCGGTAACGTCACCAATAGGGCTTTCATAGGATATCCTGAGCACAAGGCATCTTTCCTTCTGAGAGTGGTGGGGAAGAGAACTGTGGTAAGGGAGTGGGAACGGAGATAAACGGTCATGAATTGATCAAGGAAAGGCGAAACGGGGGACGTGGCGGCGCACGGAGAACGCCGGCCACAGCAAGTGTAGAAGAAGGAGGAGGAGCAAGTGAAAATAGGACGACTGTATAAGAACGTCACAAGGGGTACGCAGCCGCAGGGGGCTACGTGCGCCTCGGCTGCAGGGGGCCGTAAGGGTGTTGTGTAAAGGAAGAAAGAAAGAAGAAAATATACAAATGTAAATACTATATTTTAATAATTTTCCTTAGCGGACTATCGCAAGTCCCCAAACTTACGGGGCCAGGTAACGATATAAGGCTGTATATTGTAAACTGCTAGTGAGATAACCGCTACCAAGTAGGGGAAGGGTAACAAGTGGAGCGCTACTATGTCATACGGGACAGGATCGGGAGGGTGGGGAAACACCCTCACTACCCCACTACAACACATATGTACCACACTGTCACCCCATAGGGAGAAACTGATTAAGTATAGCATAGAATGGACCCTGGGGACGGACAACAAAATGATAACACCGTGGCTGCCTAATGGTAGCTTCGATCCATATGCCCAACATTCACTATTAAACCATCTGCATAATACATACAAAGGGAAGAAGTTGGCAAACCACGTGGAGGTGTTTAACTTATGGAGGATGTTCCAAGGGTCCCGACCAGGACCAAATGGAATGTTCACTGTAGGGGAAATACCGGAAGAAAAAGAGATTAAGGAGGAAGGAGAGGATGGGAAAAAGGGGAGTGAAGACCCAAAGAACACGGGGAACGGACAAGAGGGAGGAGAAAAGAATAATAAATCAAATGAAATAAAAAAGGAACCGAGCAACGATATACCCCTAGCAAAGGGAGTGAAAACAGAGGGAGGGGGGTTGTACCCTTTAAGGGAGTTAGGAGAAATAGAAAGAGGTCAGTTAAGGGCGGCTGAGGGGTACTCGAACCCGGCATACAGCCCTCCACCATATGTGGCTCATAGGAAGATGCCAGCAGGGGAGGGGAGGACTGGAGAAGAACAAACTGTGGAAATAGGAAATGATGAGTGGGTAGCTGCGCAGATACTATTAAAATTACGAGGTTCATTAACAGGAGAAGAGAAGGAGGTAGTAAGGAAAACAGGCGAGGATAATACCAGGGAGAGTGGAATGAGAGGGGAAGAGCTGTTACGACAAAAGGAAGAGATTTTGGAGGAACGACTAGCAGAGTTAAGGGATGAGCAGAACGAACTGATCAAACAGCTCGAGAGGGAGGAAAGAGAGAGAGCGAGGAAAAGGAACGAAGGTAAGAACGAATTGGAAAAAATAAGGGAACGAACTGAGGAGCAAAGGAGAGAAGCTGAACGGGTAAAAGCAGCAGCAGAAAGGGTATCAAGAGCAGTGCTGCGAGAAAAGAAAAGGGAAGAAGAAGAGAAAGAAAAAGAAATGGCAATGTGGAAGAGGAGATTACTATCAGAAACGACTAAGAAATACGAAGAAGGGAGGGTGATAGAGAGTATATTAGAAAGGGAAAGGGTGAAATGGGAAAGGAAGAAAGAGGACGAAAGAATATTGGAACAGGTGAGTAGTGAAGGAATGGAGGAATTAAAAAGGAAAATGGAGGAAAATGGTAGAGAGATGGAGGAGAGAAATGAAGGAGAAAGAGAAGATAGGAGAAGGGAGAGTGAAGTGTGGGGGGATGTATATAGAGACACAGAGGTAGCAACAATATCAGCGCAAAGGGGAGCGGTTGATAAAGGAGAAAAAGGAGGACTGGACCTAATAGACTTAAAAACAGTAACAATCAAGGGGAAAAAGACAGAGTGGGGGTTACCGTTTATGACTGACTTTTGTAGTGAAGAAGAGGAAGGAGTGGGGAAGGAAGGAAGAAACAGTGAAAGGGAAAGCCTAGATAAACTATACATCACCCGGACCAACACAGACTCACCATGGATCCGTAGGAGAAAGGATGAACTGGAGAGAAGTGAGGAGGAAGAGCAAGGAATAGTGGAAAGACAGACACATGAGGCCACACCGTCCCCATCACGCCCTCTCCCGTCCCACCCTACATGCTCAACCACCTCACGCTCGTTACGTACAATAAAACTTGCGCCCTTTACAGACGAACTGACACCCTATGCATGTCGGCTTAGAGACCTCCCTAGACGCAGGCAGGAAGGACGAATACACATGCCCATATTAAATACAGGAAGTGATGGAAGAAGGGGAAAAGATGGAGAAGGAAGAGTTACGAGCAGGGGAAATACAGACGAAATTGACGATGTAGAAGAGAGGGAAGAAGAGGAAGGGTGTGAGGACTCGATTTTATGGAACACAAAGGGTAAGACGAGACATAACTTAATGCCACTTCTGGAGAGGGGAGGGGTTAGACCACAGTACGTCCCTTGGAAGCATACAGACAAAGAAAATATAAAGTGCAGGCTCCCATCATTAAGTGGAGGTGCGGGTAAATGTTATATGAAATGGAAAAACACACCGCAGGACAGAAACTGGCAGTGGGAGATGTAAAGGGCCTTCTAATATCGATATTAGGGGATGCAGCAGATGACATTTGGAAGAGAGCGGGATTCCCTGGGGTAACAATAACAAACACATCGCATGATGGGGCACCATTCGCAAACTGCAGACATGCACTATGGCAGGCACTGAGGGTACAATACCCAGACACATTAGACATAGGAGCAATTACCTCACGCAAGATGCGTGAGAACGAAGATCCTGTTGATTATATCCAGGAAATCCAAGAGAAGTGGCGCATGGAAACTAGAGAACAATGGGATAAAACACCAGCAATATTTTATCATATACTAGTACAAGGGCTCCCAGAAGGAGTTCAGAAACAACTAAAGAAAGTAGTGGGAATGGAAGCAAAAGCATGGCCAGAAATACAACTGACTATAGTGCATCATTGCAGGACATGGCAAGGAAAAATGAAACAAAAGGAAGAGGACAGGAAAACGGAAGAGGCTAAACTAGTACAGAAAAAGCTTACTAAATACACAATGGAAGGGGCACTAATAACTACGCCTACAACAATGACCCAAAGCCCCACACAAGTAGTGGCTGCACAAGATCCCTCCCAAATACCACCTTCACAGACTATAACACAACAGGTGCCGCCACTCCAACCATACACGACCAACATGGGAGGAGGATACCCAATGCCAGGAGCTGGGTATTATAATTATAACATGGGGAGAGGAGGAATTATGAGAGGGAGAGGATACAGATATAACACCCAACAGCAGGTGGGAGGACTTAGAAATTCCTACCCCACAGGGCAACCAGTATACCAGGACAACACAGGGAGTTTTCCATGGCAGAGTAGGGAACCACCGGTGTGTTGGAGTTGTGGATTATTAGGGCACATGTCACGCACGTGTAGAGTAAGACCAGGAACACCATCATGTAGTGAACAGGGACGACCAAGGCCCACACAGGAACAGCAGGGCATACAGCAACAGCAGAAGGTGCAACAGGGAAATGAACAGCAACAACTAATAACACAACAACAGCCACAGACACATTCACTGCCACAACAACAGGTAGCGATAACACAACAACCCCAAGTACAACAAACACAACTGGGTAGGGTGACGGTCCTGGGACACAACCCTTACACAGGAAATGGTCAATCGTTGTACCCTCAATAGGACAGCCCACAGACGGCCTTGGTGTGTCCCATCCTGTCAGTAACACCTAATAGTGCGGAGGAACCACGCATAGAGGTAACGATAGGTGACAAAAAGTTATCATTCCTTGTTGACACCGGGGCGACCCGGTCTTGCATAAGGGAAGGTAAATTTAAGATGTCAGGCGAAGCCATGAACACCCAAGGATTCTCTGGGGCTAGAGGGTTGGTTCCTTTTACTGATAACATTCCCTTATCTATAGGAGATTATGACCTGTCAGTTCCACTTCTATATTATAGTGCCTCACCAGTAAATATACTGGGGAGAGACATAATGAACAGGTTGAATATGACGATCTCCTTTACTGAGGACGGCATAATTTGCTCTACTCCAGGGATTAACATGCTCACAGCACGACAGATTATGCAAGCATACTGCGGACAGACAGCGATTAGGGCGGAGCCAGTAGATGGCAAACTCTTCCAGTACGGGACAGACATGGCATTTGCATGGATGCCAGGGATAGAGGGAAAAATCTGGAGGAGGCCAGCAGCCTATCTGTTCAGACCAGAAACACCAGTCAATGAACCAGAAGGAAAGGTGGTTCCAGTGGACATTGAGAGCATTATAGCAACAGCTGATTACATTGCTGTACATGCCCAAGACAGAGAAGGAAGGGCATGGAGGGCAGTGATAGCACTAGCAGAAGGATGTAGACTCACCCAGGTGTCAGATGAGGAGCTGTTCTCAGAAGAAAAGGAGGAAGGTGAAATGGTGTTTATGATGAGTGTGGAAATATGGCTAAGAGTGGCGTACAAACAAGTAGCACAGAAAATTGCAATGGCACTTGAGGCACCCGCATGCACCCCAGTCCCCTTCTTTAAGGAGGATATGACAAAGGTACCCACATCATTGTGGACTACTAGCCCCTATGACGTGGGGTGCATAAAAAGTATAGGGGGAGTAAGGATAAAATTGAAAAAAGGTGCAATACTCCCCAGAGTGAAACAGTACCCACTATCAAAAGAGGCAGATGAGGGCATATATGAAACCATAACGGCCCTTATAAATAATGGCATATTGGTCCCCTCAGAATCACCATGTAACACGGCTGTATACCCAGTGCGCAAGGCTAAAGGGGGTTTTTGGCGCTTCATACAGGATCTCAGGCCCTTGAACAACATAGTAGAAGCAGAATACCCCATAGCAGCAAACCCGGCCACAATATTGTGTGGCATTCCAGCAGAAGCATCACGATTTACAGTGATCGACCTTAAAAATGCATTCTTCTCAATACCATTGCACCCAGACTCACAAGATCTGACAAGCTTCACTTACAGAAACACAAAGTGGAAACACACCAGATTGCCACAAGGGTATTGCGAATCACCCTCAATTTTCAACAGAGTAATACAGATGGATTTGGGTAACATTGAAGTGGAAAGCACAGTGTTGCAGTATGTGGATGACATAATAATTTGCAGTACAAACGAAAGAACATGCAGAGAGGACTCATTAAAGATGTTGACAATATTGGCTGAGAAAGGTTACAAGGTAGACATGGAAAAGTTACAGTACTGTCAAGAACAGGTACTTTACATTGGTCAGCTCATATCCCAAAATGGAAGAAAGATTGCACCACAAAGAGCACAGGCCAATTCAAACACACCAGTGCCACAAACAGTGAGGGAACGGCAGCAGTTCCTGGGTCTGTGCAACTACTGTAGAGCATGGGTATTTGATTACAGTTCATACATAGGACCCCTGCTTGAGGCGTTAAAGGAAGCTAATAAAGGGGAGAAAAAAGCTGGGGTGGACAATGGAAATGAAAGAGGCTTTTGATGAATTGAAAGATGCGATATCAACTGCTCCGGTACTGGCATCCCCAGACTATGAGCGACAATTTTTTATATTTTCACATTGCGACTCAGCAGTAATGAAAGCAGTGTTGGCCCAAAAAACAAGCATGGGCTACAAACCAGTAGCATTTTACAGCGGCCACTTAGATCCTGTGATGCTAGGTCATTTCCCTTGCGAACAAGGTCTCGCCGCAGCTGCTTTTGCGGTAGAGAAAGCATCGGCAATCACCATGGGGTGCCCAACTACACTGTTTGTGGAACATGCACTATTTGCCATATTGAATAAACCTAAGTCCACCCTAACCACGCAAAGGGCATCAGGTTATGAGATCATCTTATCCAGAGCTGAACTATCAATTGTTAGATGTAGCACGGTCAACCCTGCAAGGTTCCTAGCAGAAGTAATCGAGGAGGGAGATTATGCCCACGACTGTACGCAAATAACTGACATGTACTCATGTACTAGAAAGGTTGAAGAAAACGCACTAGAGGGAGGTGAGCTCTTGTTCATTGATGGGTCATCAACTATCGACCAAAGGGATGGTGTAAGGAGGACTGGGGCAGCAGTGGTAAAAATGATGGAGGCAAGGGTGTGTGTGGCAATGAAATGTGTACAATTACCACAGCATTACTCCGCTCAAGCAGCGGAATTAGTTGCACTGATCTTGGCGTTGAAGGAAAGCTTTGAAAAACGAGTGACCTTATATTCCGACAGCGCATATGTTACATCCACTGTCCACTCAGGGCTGTCAAAATGGAGAAGAAGAGGTTTTAGGAGAGCCGATGGCACTCCAGTGCAACATGCCCTCCTATTGGCTGAACTAATTGAAGCAATAAATGACCCCAAGAATTAGCTTTGGTCAAATGCACCCCACACACCAATGGTGAAGACCACTTCTCAAAAGAGAATGCAGCAGCAGACGCACATGCGAAGTATGCTGCATACTTTGGTGAGATATGGAACCCCCCAGAGTCACAGAGAGGGAGAGGGAGGGGAATGGCTAAGGAGATTTTAATAAGAGAAGGGTATACCCATCTCTCAGCCACACAGATTATGGAGCTACAAGCGGCTGCACCAATGGCCGAAAAAGAAATATGGCTAAAAAGAGGATGCGCAATGTCACCAACCGACGCACTATGGCGCCAGGGTGACACTGGAAAGATTGTGATACCACTGGCACTATTGAACACCGCCCAGAGCCAACTATATTACCCAGCCCACACAGGCAAGGAAGTAATTGCAGCACAAATTAGGGAAGACTGGTTCTGCCCCGAGTTAAATTCTCATGTGTCAAATTTTATCAGCAATTGTCTCACATGTCAACAGTTTACGGCTGGTCATACTCTGAAGGTGATAAGAGGTACTATACCCCGGCCAGAGGGACCTTTCCGGCATCTCCATATTGACTATGTTGATATGATCAACGTATGTCAAGGAAATAGGTATATGATTGTAGTAGTATGCCCATTCTCGAGGTGGATTGAAGCAGGGCCCTGTTCACACCCAGATGCATTTAGAGCAGCTAAATTCCTAGTGAGGGAGGTCTTCCCCAGGTGGGGAGTGTGCGAGGTACTGAGGTCAGACAATGGCCCACATTTCGCAAACGAAATGTTCCAGCACATCACATCCTTGCTGAACATCAAGCATAAATTTGCATGTGCATACCACCCACAGGCCAACGGTATATGTGAACGCCTGAATGGCCTATTAATGAAGGCAATTGCAAAGATACAGCAAACAACAAAGAAGAGTTGGTTGTATTGCCTTCCATTAGCCCTATTTGAGCTAAGGAATAGACCAGGGTCCGACCACCACCTCACCCCTCACGAGGTGGTTACCGGACGTCAAATGCGCCTTCCCCTAACGCCAACATCAAGAGCATTTACTGACCACGAGAGCACTGCGAGTGTTCTTGGTGATGAAATGTACCAATATGTGTCTTCTTTGATTACTAGTGTAGTGTTTGTGTCTCAACAGCTCGAGCGCACGCGGGGCGGGTCTAACAGCGATCAACAAGAAGACGTGGATAAAGAATTGGAAAAGGAAAGACTGTGCAAAGTTGCTAAAGGTGACCACGTACTACTTTGCAATTTCAACAGGAAGTGGAACAGTCCACGATTCACTGGCCCCCATCTGGTAGAGGAGGTATCAACGAGAGCAGTAAAGTTACAGGACAAACGTGCTTGGAACCACCTACACGACGTAAAGATCTACAAACTCCAGACCCGCCCCAGCGCCACCGACAGGGCCACTGGAAGAACAACAACAGCGTCACCAACGGAGGAAGAGACTTCTACCAAAAACTAACAGCCTAAGTGTCCCCATACCCTGCCACCCCCCAGATTCCCCAGAGACAACTATTAGAAAAGAAAGGGGTGATCCCCATACCGCCCACCCCATGGTTACACGATCAAAGGGTAAAGAGACTTCCGCCAGTTGAGCCCCAAACCCTCTGCCCATTGACCCCCTACCCATTGTAGTAACAATTGAACTGAAGGACATTGTTTTGCACATATACACATGTAAACACCTGAATGTTCTCTTTCTTTTCTCTCGCACATGCAGGTACAGCGTATTATTGTACTATTAAGAAAGTAGATAACTAACCAATTCACTGCCCAGGAGTAGATGGTACCCTCAGACGATAATTACCTGGAAGAATTGTCACACCAATTTGTATATGAAGTAAAAAGGCCAACGTACCTGAAAAGATGGAGGGTACGTGTCTACTACACAGCATTCCTCTTGGCCATAGAACATTCAATGCCCCACCTCCAACCATACTTGCCTGCCCTGAGAGATAGATCGCTTAGATTGGCGTGGGAACAGCTCTTCGCCTGGGCACTGAATGACTACTTGATAGGGAGAGCTTAATAACAATAACTAACCTTAATACCGAGCATATTAAGAATTTTCAGGCGGGCAACTGTAACGTCGCAAGAATAAGCTGCCGGACTGCAGCAAGGTAAGAGCAAAATGCCGGTGAAATTAGCATTTGTAATAAAATTGATAGGGATTTTAATGATCACCGGGTTCTTGGCTGCCTCTGTATGGCAGTACAGCTATGCTATCAATATTATTGCTGTACCCAAACCTAATACACACCCCCACCCCCAGCTGCAACAGGTGTTATGTCAGGTGGTACTAGTAAAATCTCACACAAGGAAAATAGAGTTAAACGCAGCACATACTCAGATAATAAAGGCATTGACAACTACGTACAAGATTCAGCACACATCTCAAACAACATATGGTATCAACACATGACCCACATAGGTAAGCAGACAACAGAAGACAGCTGCTACGTTTGCTCATTGATCCCATACGCCATGAGCGCTTCTCGAACATTTGTTGCCACGAAGAGAGATGGAAAAATTGCACGATGTATAATATACCTGGCACTGTTCCAGACGAAAGGAAGATTTCAAGGGACAGTGGTGCATCTGGTGTGGAAAACACGAGATACATATCCATATGAAAACAACTTCCTCAAGACTTATTTGAGTTACCACAAGAGCAGTTTACATGCTGAAGGATTCAAATACATAACACGTGGTCCTGAAAAAGGAGAAACAAAGAAGGTAACGCTGCAGTACCTACCATGTGATTGGTACGCCACTGAAGTCCCTGGTAAAAACGTATGTTGGGAAAGACCACTGATGATAATAACAGGGAAGGTGTACATGGACAACAAATGGGACATAGGAGTGGTTGGCAGTAACATGGTAACAAGAGAAAACATTTCAACTATTGATGGACATAATCATAGATGTTGGATGACTTGGATCAAGTACGTACCCATGCTCACATGGATGGAGAAGGATGAAGACCCAATAACAATATTGCCGCTAACTGCGCCCAAGGTATGCTACCAACATAAAGGAGAGGTGGATGTAGGATACAATACCAACTGTGAAAGCGTGATGGAGTTACCTGAGGGGGGAGCAGGAACAGCAGTAGTAATGGACCATTACTGGGCCTGTGGAGACAAGGCGTATCACACACTGCCCCTTTTGTGGAATGGTGTATGCACTATAGTACACGTTAATGTACCATCACTGGTGGTACCCCAGAAGCATGTAAATATGGCGAATTTCCCCAAGATGGATGAAGGGAACAAAAGGAAGAAGAGATCTGCACAGCCTCGGAAAGGGCCAGAGAACAGACGCAACGGCAACAACACTGTCCTCAACAGAAGGAAAAGACAAGGAGAACCTCTGACAGGAAATTACCTGTGGGGAAGGTCGGAAACAGCACTGACCTCAATTCCGCCGGAACACAGACTATTCAGCAGAGCAGCTATGTTCTTCTCCTCAATAATACATCCTGGACTGCAGGCCTACGCAAACGCGAAATGGCTCCAGATAACTAAGTGGGAACTAATGATGACAATTAACTCTACAGTAAATGGATTCAACGCAATAAAAGAGGAATTGCGAGCAGTAAGAATGGTTGCACTACAGAACAGATATGTACTGGACCTCCTCACAGCAATGGAAGGAGGAGTTTGCGCAAAGATAGGACAATCATGTTGCACATTCATTCCTGCTAACGATGCTGACAATGGTACACTCACGGAAGCTGTATCACAATTGGCCCAGATGCACTCAAAAATGATGGATGAAAGTAAAGGTGTGAAAAAGGATGAGAGTTGGTTTTCAATATTATGGTCATGGATGCCATCTTGGCTGTCAGATGGACTGAAGATTATAGTTGGATGTACTATTTTGGCTGGAGCTACACTGATCATAATAAGATTTTGGAAAGCCCGGAAGGCACGCACCACAGATGAGATGATCGAAATGGTTGGTATACACCTCTTGATGCCAACAGATGACGGCCAACACACAGGCACAATCATAAAAGAGAGAGAGAAGTTGCGCAACCAGATCATCACCAACCACCTGGACCCACCATCTGTCAAGCTCGAAAACCCAAGAAACCCAAGGAGCTACATAGGGAAATGGGTATACTGCACTCCTGGAGGAACCTGTGAATATATGTATTGGTCATTTGAAGACCATGTTAACCACTATGGACATTTGGGAGGAATAACTAAAATATGGAGAGTAAGAGGAGATAAAGAAAAGGATATGTTTGTGGTCGACAAGTCGACCAGAGGGGGGACTGAAGTGGGAGAATGGAAGACCAGGCTCCCGCCCTTCCCCTCTCGCGCTTGGCCTAGAGGATCACGGCCTAGACACCCGCCACGAGAGGAGTTTGCCTATCTACCAGACGACCAAATACCCCGGTACAGGAACATACGGATGTGCCCATCTACCTGCCCAGCAGCCCGCCCTGTACATGCCGACACCTGCGGCACGGATCAACTCGACTAAACCTACACGTCGTTAGAGATGCCATGACAACCTAGCCAATGGTCAGCACACCTGTGCAAATATACACACCGGACACTCCCACACCAATCCACACGAAGAATATACTCAGTGCTATGACGTAGGCGACAGACATACTCACGGACGTGCATCTTTATTATTTTCCACATAGGCTCTCAAAATGCAGAAACGCAAGACGCATCATGAACTTATCTAAAAAGGCTTGCTAACGCTTCTTCTAAGAGCCATGTACCATAATGAAGAATATAACGGGGACACGATACTGAGGATAAAGCAATATGATACCGTAACCTAAAGCGCTCTGCATCAAACGGTTCCACCTATGCACCAGGCCTAAGTAGGCCGAAGCAAAAGCTTCCATGAACATTGAATGAGCAAGAACTGGGTTGCTGACCCTGCAAAATGAGCCCGGTGAAAGCACACCGCCAAGGGCACGATGTTGCAATCTCGAACACTGCAAGCCAACGCCAAGGTCGCACCTGCAAGATAAACCAGGCACACAGTAGGAAAAACAATATTAATTATGTTGAATTTTGCCTCAAACACGGTCCCACCTCACGTGACAAAGCCAAACCTGACAAGATGCTAAGCCCAGGAGGAAGGAGACGCCTGAATCCCACGTTTCAAGACACAGGCAGATACAATTAAAAGACTCATTGGACATCTGCAGCAGTGGGAGTAGTCAACCTCCCAACATATGAATAAACCCTCACATTGTTTACACCTACCCATATTAAAACATTGTTGCAAATGACAGGTGCACCGCGAGCTGGGAACAGCGATAGTCCCAGACTGGGAGGCTCGCGAGTGGACCAATCAGAACATGGGGCTCTTATCACTGACGCCATTAACATTGACCAATCCTCAGAGGTCTTCATGTAACAATTTCCATGTATCAAATTGAAGGGACAGCCCAGGTATACCACCTGACAAACCCTCAGCCACTAACACCGTCCTCTATATGTGCGCTATACTAACCCTACCACTCGAGTAACCAATCCAGAGTGGAAATAGGTTTTTTACTAAACTTTGTAAGATGACGCAAGTAGCGCATCATACTAAGGTAAAAAGGGCCTGCGAGCCCCACGATTGTGTGTGTGTCAGGACGGACGCGTACGCTCCTTGACCCATCCCTGCCGTTTTGTCTAATAAACAGCAGAGTCACCTTGCTTCTTGCGTGTGTCTCATACTCTATCTCTTTTGGGATATACGGGAGGAGTTGGGGCCTCCCTGCCCGGAGGTCTGCGGACGGCCCGGCCGACCCCGGCAGAATTTCCCCCCGACAGAGTTTTCATGTTTTTGAATTATACTTATGTATGTATCATACATTGTAAAGAAAATATCTATATGAAAGCAAACATTATTTCTTCTTTGTTTATATATAGAAAAAAGAAAATAAATTATACTCTGCTATGAAAGATGTGTTATTTACATAAAACAGTAAATAACTAAAAGAAAGGGATGCATTGCTGATATGAGAGTGCAGAGTTTTTCTATCAACATTTTTAAAAGCACTTATGTACTTGTCTTTTGCGTCGCAAGTCCTGGTCTTGGGCACTACCCGCACCATCCTGCCCCGCCCTGTGCACTACCCCCACCCGGTCCTGCCTTAGTAATACTACATGGTGGACCTTTTCAGCTTCTAAGCATTGTTAATGGTGTCACTATTTATGACCCATTCGTAATACTCAATATATATCCTCCTGGTGGATGAAGGGTCAAATCCCTGTTGCAGGGTATGATATTGTACCCATCAGTTGCTCTTGAGCTATTCAGCTGGCTTCTGCACCGGGAAGATAGGCTTGTGCACCCACCTCCCCAAGCCCGGTCTTGATAATAATCATAAAAATAATACTTTGATGACCTTTTTGGCAGTTCATACAAGATTCTCCAAGCTTATAGGAGCTGTGTTGTTATTAGTTACCCACTGTGATACTCAATGTATCTGCCTCGTGAGGATGAATGGCTGAGAGGGTGAACCAGTGTATCAAACCCATGTCGTAGGGCAGGGTCCTGTTGCTCCTGAAGTTTACTATGTGTGTAGGCGTGTGTGCCACCCCAGCCCAGTTTTGTGCACTGATTGTGACATATGTACAGTTGTGCTTTAAAAAGGCATTGGGCAGCTAAAATTGGGGATACAAAACGGGTAGAGTCTAGTAATGGATAGGATATGTGTGTAGGATAACTGGAAGACTATGGGCCTCATTACGACCCAGGCGGTAAGTTACCGCCTGGGTCGTACCCTTACCACCATGGTGTAAACTACGTTTACACCATGGTGAATGGCGGATTTACCGCCCCATTCCAAGGTGAGTGGGGCGGTAAATCCCCATTTCCCATTTTACCCTTCCCCATTCCCATTTTTGCCCCATAGGGCATAATGGGAGTGGGGAAGGCGCTAATTACGCCACCGTAAATTACGGTGGCGTAATTAGCACCATGGTCCCTTAGCGCCATGGATTTTAACGCCTGCAAAAAGCAGGCGTTAATATCACCATGGCGCTAATGGACCTTGTAATCAGGCGTTAACCCCTTAACGCCTGATTCGTAATGAGGCCCTATGTGAAAATGTAATTATTTTGGTTATCTAACCTCGGACGATACCTCAGCTATACCTCTCATAGTCATTCCCCTTCTCATTCTGCTCCTGGCCGGCGATTTCCTTGAGGTTCCTACCTTGCGTCCCCAGTTGCTGACATTGCATGCCATATGCAGCCTCCAAAAACGTCTGAAATACCAACCACAATGTTCAAAGGGACTCCCCAGATGTAGTAGTTGGTACCTTTAGAGACCACCAAGTAAGTAACCCTTTAGAAGTAGTATAAATATTGGTTAACTTAACAGGAAGAAGTGCACTCAGAAAGAAGTGTGCTCAATAAATATAATAATGATAAATGTGTTGGTAGTGGGATATCAGTAGCCTTAAGCAAAGTTCTAACTGTCCATTAAGGGCCCGATTTATCGAATTATCGGCACGGAAAATAAGGTACTAAAATCGTGTTATTCAATTCATGGAATCCAATGCGCAGCACTTTTCCAAGACTTGCGTGGATTTCGCACTGGGCCGGCACGTCTTTGCAAGTGGAGGAATGCCTTGTGTGACACTCCAAGCAGAGTGTGGGCCGGGCCTATGCAGCAAACAAAATAGGGGGTGGAATATGCAGAATGAGGAATAACACGTGAAAATCTGGGCTTGTTGAGGAATGGTCCATGGTCAAGCAATCATACGATCATGCCAGCGCAAATACACACGTATTAATGGATTCAAACTCTGAAAGTTGGGTCACAAAGAAGTTCACGCAAATCCTGGTGCACTCCCACCACCTGATAGCATGCGTAAACGTCAACGCAGATCTATAAAGCACACAATGCACACCAAACGAAACGTATCCATCCATGATGAATCCAGATTTTGTTGGAGCGATCATGCACGAACACCACAGGAGGAGGAGGAGGAGGATGGCCAGGGCCCGGATCTTCAACCCACGCACCACTTTCTTCAGGATGCCAGATGACCAGGTCGATGACAGGTACAGGTCCCCCCCATATCATCGTAGACCTGGTCAGGGAGTGGGAAAATGGGCTAACATCACCCACCATGTGTTCCCAGGCCCTTAGACCCCTACAAAATGTGCTCATTGCCTTACATTTCATGGCAAAAGTGGACCACTGCCATAGTAGGTGGTATCTGCCAGGCCACACAGTCACGCTGCCTACACCAGGTGATGGCATGCATAACTGCACGACCTTCTGGACGCTGCCACATCTATATGCCAAGAACACTGGCAGAAAGACTAATAGTAGTGCAGGACTTCTATATTGTCGCACACTTCCCACAAGTGTTTGGTGCAATTGATTGCACCCATGTTGTCTTACATCCCCCAAGATTGACAGAGCACATATACCGCAACCGCGAACATTGGCACTCAATCAATGTTCAGGTTGTGTGCGATGCCAAGGGCATCATAACTGAAGTGTATAAAAAACTACCCAGGAAGCACACACAACAATGATATAATCTGGATGTCACCTTTACATTGTAGCCAGAAAGCATGGGAACGCATGACTCAATGGTGAGTATGAACGAACACCCATATGCCCATATGCATGCATGTGGCACACTTACCAATAGACACTGTCAACAAATGTTAATGCCAACCATGTACACATATACAGGGGACAGTGACTACCCGCTGAGCACATTCATGATGATGCCCATACAGAATCCCACCACACCAGCTGAGGAAAGGTACAAGACTGCCCATGTAGCAATTAGGGGCATAGTGGAGCGTACATTCGGAGTGCTTAAGTCATGCTTCCACTTCCTTTGCAACTCTGGTGGTGTGTTGCTATAAGCACCACCAGTTGTGTGCAGAATCATTGTGACAGCATGTGTCCTTCACAATGTCGCCACACAGCGTGGCATGCAAGTAGACATGCTGGTTGGTCACCACCCGCACCCAAAGGCACAACCCTTGCGCATGGCTTACCAAAGGGCATGTGGAGAGGCTGCATGTACCCAACTTGTGCAATACTACTTTACCTAAAATCCTTTCCCTGTGGAGTGCACACAATCAAGCCACATCCCAGGTGCCATTCAATGATGACCATGGGCCAATCCTCCGTGCACACAAAAACACCCTGAGAATGTGCCCCTGGGAGGGCAAAATTGTGTGCATCCATTAGACATAAAACAACATGCACAACGTGTGGCGAAAAGAAAGACACGTAAGTGGAAGTATACCACCACCACCAGGGTAAGCTTGGAGTGAAACCACTCCTGATGCACAAAAACATCATTAATGTCTCAAAATATATCGTCCAAAATATATGGTGCCACAAATTAATACATCAACTTGCCAACTGTCAATTATGAGCAGCTAGGTATTCATGGACTCCAAAAGTATCATTTCCACCAATCCCCATAAGCCAAAGGAAATAGGGTTGAACACCTGTGTGAGAATGTGAATGACAGGCACAAATGTATTCTTGTTGCTGTGAGCGCAAAAGCAGTGGTGTCAGGACCCACATGTAACATACTTACAGCTAATATGGAGACAATGCACCCCATAATAAAAAAAACACACTGTACAGGACACAATTGACAAATGAGACAAGATGATTGCCACAACCAAATGGCCACAGTCACAGATGCAGCAAGTAACGTCACCACTCCATAGCAGAATCAACAGTGAGTCATGACCATAAGGAGCATGGCCCTGCACCAATCAGCATCAAAGTCACAGCAACTGCAAATGCCAGTGTACATGCAGTACACCAAAAACAACACACCACAATAGACAAACACTCTGACGACTGTCACAAGGACAACAACTCAATACTGCATGTAGACACCAAACCACACACATGAGACCACAAGTAGTAAGGCATTGTACTATCTTGAAGCCAAATGACCCATGCAAAGAAAGCCCTGGACCCACAATGTGTGTTAAACAAGAAAAAACACGTACACTGGCCAACCCACTCCCTGACCGCAACAATGCACACACTACTCAAAGACATGAAAGTAGTCATTTTGAACATGAACAACAAAAGATCAACAAAAGTGCAATGCAAGAGAAATGCACATCTTACCTCTTTCCTGTACATGCATACAACTGCAAGTATTCCCTCAATCCCATCACATCATGGCAAAAGGATCTGCAGAGAAAGACATATCAATGTCAGTGCAGCGAGCACATCCATGCGCCCAAACATACAACAATATATGCCCCCCTGAATGACATGCAAAAAATGCAAACAACAACTCACATGCCAACCATCAACATGTGTCCTGGCACACATGCAGCCAGATCTGCACACTGCATGCAAATCCAACACACAAAACACAAACAATGATAAACACCCACCACCCACGCACTGCCTGAACCCCAGAGTGCCATGCAGTGAATGCCATGTCACACCTACCTCATTATTAAGCTGATGGCACATACTCAACACACACATCTGGCAACAGTCAGCATGACCATGATCTGACCCACAAAAAGTACATCACTGAGACGAATAAAAGGCTGTATCACCCATCATTATTTCCTATGCCATGACATTGCATGCCATCATCAGCGTAGCACTGGAACTGTGAGTGAACAATGGCAGGGGAGCCAATGATGTGAAGCCCAAGAACGTCTGAATCCAAATACTCACAAATTGCAATGAAGTTAGAATCTTGCAGCGGCAGCCCTTCATAGAGGCAGATGTCAGATCAGAAGGCTGGGCACCGAGGTAACTGGCATGAAACACACAAGCAGACATGACAAAGCAATGAGAAACAGAGACAAAAGACAAATGCACACAAAGGGGAGCAGACAACTGTAAAGTGCAAGGTAATGCAGACTTTTCGGTGACTCAATTGCATTGGGTCAAATGTGCATTGAATCGAAGGTAGCATTGACATGCATCTAGCAACTGTCAACATGCTGCTGTAATCCCCATGGGCCACCATGCATGGCAAACAACACACCCTGCTCAATGTAGTGTACCTGGTGTCTGTTGACAACAAAGCATCCCACACATGTGCATCAATGGTGTCATGTCTGTGGATTATTCTTTGAACCGCACAACAAGAATGGTGAATGTTAGGCAGAATCACATGCAGAGTACCCTTTGGGACCACTACATGCAAATAAGACCACAAGTGTCAGTACAATTTCACCTTTGGTACAAGCCTGTACTACACAGTATTGTGGTAGCATTGGCTGAGCAGCCAGACTTATCTTAAGAGTAAAGTGAGCCGTTTGTTTGTTTGTTTATTTGATATAGCACAAAACCAAGCACAAAACCAAACCCGGTGCAAACATTACAAGGATACTTGCGAACTTAGTTACAGTGACATAGAAATAGACAGTAGGACAATTTAGCAGGGTTACAGTCTGAATTTGCTTGTACAATTATGCCAGGTGTTGGGCGCATAGGAACTAAGTCACAATCAGTCTCAGTTTGTAGTTCCGGTAGGATGTAGTGAAATTCCTAGATGTCGAACAGTGGCGGTCTGAAGTTCCTATAGGCGACTGGGGTGTCGAGTACAAGGGGTTACATAAAGGACCAACAATTACAGTGATTCAAATAACCAGTTATTCATGGTTTCTTGGTAAAAGAATATACATTTATTTACACAGTCATTTGGAAAACATTACACATCCAAGAACAGCACAATATCATATACTAATATACTACAAATACACAACCAATAAGTTATTGAACAAGTTCAGCTCCCCTTAAGTGGGAGCACAATGTCACTTCAATTACTTTTAAAATGGGTAAAAAGACAAGGTTAAAAGAAATCAAGGAACAAATACTTTCATAGGCAGGGCAAAGGGTTTTGGTTCACTATAACCAGCAGTTCAATTCAATAGGCAAGGGCCAAAGTCAATGGTTCAGAGTCTTGTATAGGATAGCACAGTTCTGGTAGTAAATGGTTAAGTCTTTGCCATGGATTGTAGAAGAATTTGGTCAGACGAAAAGTTAGATGTTGGTTTAGGGAAGGACAAGCCTTCAAAGTCGGGAATGTTTCACAAACTTTCACTGCGGCCGAATAGATTTCCTGACCCCATTTGCACAGTACCTTTAAAGTGAAGAAGAGCTGTAGCAGAGGAGGTTGTCCTGGCAGTTCCTGCAGATCTCGCTGTTCCTGAGCTTCAGTCGTGGGCACAAGAAGGAGAATGTTGGGACGTTCCTGCACTGCCCAAGGAAGAGGCCACAAGCTTGGCAAAACGTTGGTTTAAGGTTTGAGTGCCTTAAAGACCACAAACTGGTATACTTCCCACTGGCTATCCGGTTTTCCACAGCACTCTGTAGAAATTTCGACTAGTATGGGGACGGTGTCTAGGCGGTTTACAAGTTGGTTGTTCCCACCAAACTCAAGGGAATAAGTTAACCTTGAAGGGCTTCTCTGTCAATGGTGTTTCAGGCAATTCGGACCTGCAGTAGGGCTTCACCGGCGGACCAGGAGTTGCAGCAGTTGTCTTCCTTCAGCTCGTCTTCGGTCCTTTCGTTCCAGTGGTCGACTCTGTTTTCCAAGTCCCAGAAGCCTGCTTTTAAGCAGTTTTCCCCTGTTCATTCCAGCCTGGCTGTCACTCACACAGCAGGGTGGCTGTCCTTGCCAGACACCCAGCTGGCCAATCACACCATAGTGCATTCAGGTGTCCTAGGAGACTAAGCACAGGGAGTTTCGGGCACCTCCCTCACACCCTGTCCACCCCAGACACTCAGGCGCCAGAGGAGGGCTTCAGCACTGAAACCCACCAAAGGCCAACGAACAAAGGAACTAAATGTGGTTTGGCATGCAGACTTGAACAATAGAAGGACCTTTCCTAAAGGAACCGGCGAAAAAAGATGACCGAAGTCTGTTTTTACTGATAGGTCTGGGGCGCCATATTGGAAAACATGGCTGACCCGATTTTTAGCTACCGGTGTTCGCGGTCAGAAAAAATCATGGTAGTTTGTTTGAAACCACTGCTACCAGCCATTTAAAGTAGGAAAGGGTAACATCTGACTGTTACATGAGCGTTCAGACTCAGGGGATGCTAGGCAACCCCTCCAGCTCTATATAGTAAGAAAGTGTGTGCTGGGTCTGTAAATTTAAAAAGACTAGTAAAGTCAATTTAACTTTACAGGCTTTGGGAGACAGTAGTTAGTCCCAGAGAAGATATTTAATCCTTGGGGTGATTTAAAAGACACCCCTGTGCCACTGCACTGAAGGTGCTGTGTGACATAAAAAAAGATGATGCCTATGGAGTTTTTTTAAAAACCCCATAACCAAAGAACACAAAAGTAAAACACACATCAAAATACATGGAAGAGTGGGAAAAAACGGCTCACACTCTTCCCAGGTAAAAAATCTAATCCTAGAAATCCGGCAAAGTTGCTGGGGGTCTCAAAAGGTAAGGGAAATTAGCACATTTTGAGAATTCTCCCTAACAGTGAATCCTGACCAAGAATGGCTAAATAGTGTCATTCTGTGCACATGAATCAATATTAGTTAATCATTGTATGGGATGCCATGTGTCAGGTAATACACACATGAAAATTGCAAGGAAACACACACCACCACAACCATCAACACGTGTCACAGCCCACAAACAGCTGGCCCTGCCACTCTCCTGACAACTCAACAAGAAAGGCGCTACAGAGATCTCCCACCCACAACTATGATCCTACAAACAGTCGCACCATGATGCGAGTGTGAGAACAGCATGCACAAACACATGACCATAAAAACACCTGCACCCACTGGACCCGTGCCCCACACAACAAGTTAAACAAAAGTGAATGCACACAGTGCCAGACTCCCTGCTAAGCCCCACACCAAACGTGACACCCCGAGTGCCCTTCCCTTACCTGCACAGGGTATCCTCCTGGCCTGCACACACTGCATCCCACCAGGAAACAAATCCTCAAATTATAAAGACATTCATTGCAACAACCTAAAGAAAGTGGAGATGCATGACAAGCATTTAGGGAATCAGAGAACAGGTATAGACCACCCAGTAGCGCAGAAGGACCACAGGGTGCAAGAGCGAGACAGGACACAGATTGAGAATTGCCTAGGAGTGGAGAGTAGCACAACAGAGAGAGAGTTAGAGGGAGAGAGAGAGAGAGAGAGAGAGAGGGACAAGTGAAAACCATAGCAAGGAGTTCACTGTCTCGAGTGGCGATGTGGATGGACATGCCCAACATCACTGTGGGTGAGGGCACTTAGAAGTCGACCTTTGTAAGAGTGATAGTGATATCAATACCTCCGGAAGTACTATCATGGCATGAGATCACGGAAGGTACATATAAGGAAAATATACACATTTAGAGGCCATGAAGGACAAAAGTGGTGGGCGGTGAAGGACAGACTGACAAATAATAGGCACATGTGTAGGCTCAATCAGTCGCCCTATTTCACACAAACTAAGGCAACAACCGACCATGGCACATATTACACAACAAGACACATGTACCCCACTTCCACACAACTAAGGCACTGAAAGCATATACTCCTACCCTACATCAGCCAACATATACCCCTGTTGGACAGTAAAGCAAATGGACATGCAGATGTAAATTTACCCCCCAACACACCACACTTCCTGAGTGAGACTGCCCCAGTAAGTGTGCATGGATTCCAGGGCTCACTTAAACCTGACACAGGGACACCAGATAAAGCCAAGCGGTGGGAAGCGGAGGATTTAAGACATACATACAACTACGTTGTGTCAAGGCAAAATGTGGCAGCAAACATGAAGTAGAAATAAAAACCAGAAAACATGTAATACACTCCAGTGATGATAACCAGCAGTATAAAGGCATGCACATAAAGTCACCATATTTAGTAACACAGAAGCAGCCAGTCAGTGAGTGGTACACTTGTGCATATCTGTCAAAAAACATGAATCAAGTGCGACAAGCATGTCCTGTGGAGTCAATGCACACACATGTCCACAACTCAGTCACCAGAGCCCATGTCAGGAAGCACTGCAGTGTAAGCTCTGCATACATACATATCAAGGTGAATGGGACATAATGACCAGTGGCCTGGCTAGGCGAAACATGTAAGCAGAGAAGGAAGTGGATTTAGAATTGGCAACAGTCAAAGAGTTGTGTGCAATGGGAGAACACCTGCAGGGGACGGTATGCAACATAGGGAATGGGGGAGTGGAAGGGTGTCAGTAAGGGGATATCACCACAGTCAGTGTGCCAAATGTTGGAGAATAGATACCCTCAAAGTGCAGAAGCACCAACAATGCATGTTGGCAATGAGCACATGCATCCACACTGAACGAAACACTGACAATGAGGAATGTGACAATAGTGCTGCTCAATCACTTCCAAACATGCTTTCAATGTCATGAGTGCATCCAAAGAAACAATGCACTGGCATAGAAGTGCAAATGCACATACACACACATGCATATGTACAGACACACTGAACCCCAGAGTGCCATGCAGTGAATGCCATGTCACACCTACCTCATTATTAAGCTGATGGCACATACACAACACACACATCTGGCAACAGTCAGCATGACCATGATCTGACCCACAAAAAGTACATCACTGAGACGAATAAAAGGCTGTATCGCCCATCATTATTTCCTATGCCATGACATTGCATGCCATCATCAGTGTAGCACTGGAACAGTGAGTGAACAATGGCAGGGGAGCCAATGATGCAAAGCCCTTGGCTCCCCTGCTGAAATTCTCGGTGACACAAGGTAAACACCACCAGCTGCTCAAAATGTGTACTACATGCAGAAACCATGGGGAACAATTACACAGGCAAGACAGTGCACATGCTTACCTGCTGACTGAGACAGCATGATGTGATTCCTACATCAACTCTACCACGTACTGTGCCTTCAAATGCATGACAGGAGGTCCAGTGCCTCGCAGAGGGCATGGGGAGTTGGGACATCAAAGGGCACAGGGTGTCTCCCCCGGGAGTGCAGTCACTGCCTCATTCCAGAGCACTGTAACAACATGGGACAAAGCATTATAATAGCCATAGTACAGCACCATAAACGCCACACACACGTGTCAATAAATACTCAACCCAATTTTACTTGCATATGCCATCCCGTCCACCACAAAGCAACCATGGCAGTTGACGTCTCTGTGCATAACTGCATAAGTCATGGCCTTGGGAGGGCACATCAAGGGAAATGGTAAAAATCAAAAAGAAAACAGAAAGGGGTGAACAAAAATACAAGCCAAGACCTGGGTCAGGGGTCTTGAAATCAAAGAAAAAAGTGTTCATAGCAAAGCAAGGAAAGCAACCAAAAAAAGGCCATGGCCATAAAAATTAAAAAATATAAGAAACATTTTCCATCATGGACAGTAGGGAGGTCCACCCAGGAGCGGGGAGTGGTACGGTGCATGTTAATTGCCACATGAGTGGACAAAATATTTCATTATGAAAAAAAGAAAAATCCTCCATGGGCTCATGGACCTTCCTGCGGTTGATCGACAGGTGGGCGTGGTGCTATACGCTTGTTTTTAGAGGCAGCAACCATGCGTGACACTGATGAATGCACCAGCACAGTTACGCCAGTCATGTCTGTATGCATTGCATCACAGTAGGCAACAGAGTCTGCATTTGCAGATGCCTGTGATGCACAGAGTTCCTCTGACACTGACTGCCTAAAGGCACCCATCTTTTCGTGGATCATTCGCCTTGTGGCTGTTAGATAATGGAGTGCAGTCCTCTGGGCCCCCATTTCAAGCCTCAAGGCTGCTCCCTGTGCCTGAGCGTCTGCATGCAGGGAAGCCTGCAGATATCTCAGATCAGCCCCTTGGCCCTTGATGTTGGCCTCCATGCGCAGTCTGTTGGCGCTGCATGAGGATCAATTGACCTGAAGCTGTTGCTCTATCCAGGCCGCTGGTAGAGGCATGGATTTGACAATCTTATCCATGCCCTCAGATATATTTTCCAACTCATATCCATGTTGGAGGGTCGTACACAACATCTGCTGCTCCCACTCTGTCTCCCCAGCCTGCACATGTCCCCCACGTATGCGCATCCTGCGGTGGCCTGATGCAAGGGACTGTTGTTGTCTGCAGGTTTGCATCACACCCTTGGACATCAGGCCCAGGACCCGATACCAATTATGGGGAAGGTGGCCTTTCAGCCATAACCACTGCAGACAGGGGTGCCACCACTGACTGGCCTTCTGAAGCAAGCTGCCCCGCCACAGACTCACAGGCCCGACTGATCCACACATTGGGGCACTCACCTCTGCCCTCTTTGAGGCATGCAAGAGTCAAAAGAGTCCAAAGAGTCTGCATCATGACTCAGCATGGGCTGCAGCACCAGTGGGTCCTCACGGCCTACCACACCACATCCCC
The DNA here is from genome assembly GCF_040938575.1 of Ambystoma mexicanum. Classification (NCBI taxonomy): domain Eukaryota; kingdom Metazoa; phylum Chordata; class Amphibia; order Caudata; family Ambystomatidae; genus Ambystoma; species Ambystoma mexicanum. Next base: position 825,344,796 of record NC_090933.1, read on the forward strand.
CACTGGTGGTTTTCCACACAAGTGACTCTTCCTCCTCCTCCTCTACATCTGGTGCATCCTCATATGGACATGGACAGAGAAAGACATTTTTATACATGTCAAAAGAGACAACAATGTGCATATGCTCCAAAGAGTACTCAGACAAGAAATTGCATGACATGCACCCATCAGATATTGCGCATTCACATACTTGGTCCAGTAAGCAACTGATGCATCGCATTTGCTGACATGTGCCCCCACGTCATGTCCATACCAGCACTGGGCACATTGACATTCAAAAGTGTTGTAAATGCACACTGAGTGGACATTCCACTGTCAAGTCCCCATGCATTCCAGGGGAAAAGTAATGCACATGTGACATTTTAATGTACAATGACATCAAATGAGAACAGCCAGACATCCATATCCACAGACAACACCACGGTCAACACATGACACACTAATCGGGTCTGGGATAAGGACCAGGAGACAATGAGGACCTGCAAGAATGCGTTGGAAGCGAAGAAGCCCATGTGTAGGTACATCTAAAAGTGTGACTTCTGGTTAAGGTCGCTGAAGTGCAGTGAGATGGAGAGTGGATTGAGCGATGTGAACAAGGTTCACCGATCCACAAGAGGGTGAGGGTAGTGGCCACATGGAGTGGGCACAGAGTGTAGGAGGGTAAGAGGGTACATGCACCAGAATGAGTAGGCTCTCTGTGGCACCGGAATTGAGTCAATGTGTAGGTGGTCTGTGGACACTGATGCAACTACACTCTAGGAACACAACAATGCGTGTTGACAGACAGCTCAGATATCCATCGTGACAAGGAAACCCATAGGAGCAGGTGACTAAAGGAACATGCAACTCTGCATGACATGGCGTGTAATTGATACAAAAGTGCTTCACAAGTGCTGGTGGAGTACCCTGTGGGAGAGTTGTCCTGCCACACAGACATGTGCCACACATAGCTGCTACACGGGCTACACCCAGTATGATGGCCAATTGACATGAATTTGTATGTCACAGGACATGCTTTACCCAGGGTTGTCATACAAATGCAGCCGGATGTGCCAATACACAATTGATGTGGGTGATGAATGATGTGCAAAACACACGAAGTGCAATGACGAACACTCATCTGATGTCTCCTCATAATTTTCCAAACCTCTCATACCTTGCACCTGCTCAATGTGAATGAATTGTCTCATGGCCTCTTCATGCAGTGTCAGCTGCTCCTCCTCGGTGGCCCCTCTCCATTTGCCAGTGCAGAGGTCAGGTTGACACTCAGATTGTGCTTGGTGTGACGGGTGAGATAATTCCAGTGTTCCATGACCTGCCAATTCACCATACATTGTGTGACTATAGGTGTGGTCCCCACATACAGGCACATGTCACAATGGTCATTGATCACATAGTCAATGAGGATCTGGATCTCCTCATCAGAGAAGTTCTTCCTGTGGGGAACAGTGTCCTGTGCCGTGTCTAGGAGTTGAGCCTCTACCTGCTGTGCATGGCGTCCCTTCCTGCCACGATTAGCAGGGGGGGAGAAGGGGGGGGTTGGAGCTGCCCCTATCTGGCTGGAATCACTTTGGCATCGAGGTGCCGGGCCTCCTTTGGACTGGGGCCTGCCATGTCCTCCTGGGGCTGGGGCAGGTGAATCACCACCACTTCCCTGAACACCTGGGGCTGGAGCTGGGGCAGGTGTTTCGCCACCATCACCCCCACTCCGACCCCGTCTGCCCCCTGTAACTTATGGGGTATTCCCAACCATATCACAGGTGTAAGGTATGAATGGGAGGCACACTGAGTTATTGTCTGGGACAATGTGAGTCAGGGAACATTCTACGTGAGGTAGGACCTAGATGTGTGGTCCAGCAAGGCTGAAATATACCCCAAATGGGAAAAATATGCGGTATACAATACACAGTTGCACCCAATAACATAAGAATTGCGCACGCGACACACCCGGAAAGCTCCCGAAAATGAAAAATGAAGTAAGGGATACGCAGTGGCAACTACAAAACGAAAAGTGCATATGCAACAGACCGTATACCTCAAAATGGGGAAAGAAAACATGTGTGTATGTGCAGAGGCACAACCTCCCCTGGATTGTGTGCCTCCTCCAAAATACATGGAAACAACAGTACTCCATTTTCGCTCCTTTGCACGCACAGCCAGTTATGCGTTTACTCATCCTTATGTATCCCTTTCCATGATGTGAGCTGGAACGGCAGCCAAGAACAATGTAAATTCCCTTAGCACATAGCTAAGGGAATTTACATTGCTCTTGGCTACCGTTCAAGCTACACACAGAAGACCCACTCTCCTGCCTCGTTAACTGCCTCCTCCTGTCCTGTGCTGCGTCCAATGTTGCCATCTACTGCTGCCTGTCCAGTGTGAGTTTCTGCTGCCCACCTGCACTAGTTGGGGGTGCCTGCTTTCCAATCATTGCCTGTGCTCCTGTCTCCAGCCCTGTGACCACCTCAGCTGCTGTGTTGTACTCCCACCTTGACACACAACCACCACTTCGCCACAGCCCATCTCCAGGACCAGCCTACCCATCCACACCTGCCTTGGGGGTTGCCATGTCCACAACATCTACCTCTGACCAGAGTGGCAACCCCATGGCAGCAAGGCAAGTGCAAAAGAAGTTGACATCCTGGTGGATGAGGTCCTTTAGAATCATGATGCCCTCTTCGGCCAGTGATGCAAAGCGGCAAGGAAGGACATCTCCAGATCTGGCAGGACATAATGGCTGCCATCAACGTGGAGGGGGTGGCAGTCCACTGCTACAAGACCACCCATAAGCACTGTTAGGACCTCAAATCCAGGACCCACGTCTAGGCCCAGCGCTTTCTGAAGGCTGGTGCAATTGCAGAGGCGCACTGTGTGCGCAGGTGCAGGTTGACCACCAAAACATGCAGGTCCTGGAGAGGTTATGCCAGAGTTGCATGCCCAGGCGTCACGGTTCATCAGCTGGCGTGCTGACGTTGTGACGCCTCGCGTCCCGCATCCCCATGGGAACAGGACTAAAGGATAACTACCTTTAGATGTTGTTCTGTGAATAGATACGATTCGTACGCTTTCATCTTGAAAAGGAAATCGTACCTTAGCTACTTTAGACACTGAGTCATAAGAGTTTTTATTACTCAGACAAGATCTGTAGTCAGGCACATGATATAACTTGATGCATAACTTTTGATGCACAAAGAAAACATTACTAACCTGAAAGCAGCAGAGAAATGAGGGAATTGGTAGTGATCCTTTAGTCTCTTTCCCATGAGGATGCGGAACGCGAGGCGTCACAACATCAGCACGCCAGCTGACGCACCGTGACTCCCCGCAAGGATCACCATGAGTACAGATAAACAAGGAAGAAGCCGACACGGTATACATGCGAACCATAAGGCTCCATTATTTTCTACACAGCAGGCCATGTTTATCGGTAAGTAAGAGAGCACAAGCCCTTATTTTTTCTGTAACACAGAGAGAACAGTAACAACTCACGGCCACGTTTATCGGCATTTCCCAAACACAGATTCCTTGCGGAGTCGAAGGATCTCAATAGAACATCTGCATTCAAGGTAAAATGTTGCCTAATCCTTTGAGATTGATTTAAAACTTTACATGCACGTTTTCACACAAGGTGTTTTTTTGTGAACTCTTCTCTTCTTCTCCTCAGACAAAAGACTGTGGATAATAAGGTACCTATTCTACTATAAGCGATTTACGCAATGCACTGGGCAATTATAGCAATGTTCAGGCAAATATAGGTAGACAATTTGACAACATGTTTGTTTCTTTGTTGCCTTTTTTGTTTTTATTTATTCTTTTGCTTTCACTATCCCAAATGGACACATATGGTATGTATATTTGTAATTCTATTTATAGAATATCACACATGATTGGACTAATAACTATGAATATGCATTACTGTTGTTGTTTTTTAAATATGATACATGTCAAAGTGTGGTTTAGGCCCTGAGAAAGGAGCTAGACTCCAAAATGCATAGGCAAAATAACCACTATCCCACGCAGTCACAATAGTTGGTTCTAAGAATGTATAGGTTTATTCACACAACATACAAATAAACGGACAAAAAAAAGAATACAAAATATATGCAAATATAAAAAATATTGAAGTAATAATTAACAAAAAGACTCAATAATGTTTATTGGAACGTAAGAAGATGTATGAAGAATTACATTGAAGGAAATGAGAGCTCAGGTTTGAGCTATAGTGAGAGCACTGGTCTTTCGATGGACCATGTTATATCTCTTTTCTGTGCCTGTTTCACCTTTATGATTGTGCTGGCTCTTGGCTTGTAGAAGTGTGAGGGCTGGGTTAGCGCTTTAGCCTCTACTCATTGCTGTACTCCTGCAGGGAAGAAGTGAATTTGTCACAGTAACTGGAGATGGCAGGGATGTAGGCGAAACTGCGCGTGTCATAGAGGCAGGAACTCAGATTTGGTGGAGGCTGTGAGCAGAGTGCAGGGTAAGAGACAGGTACTGCTTTGCCTTGGGGAGCAGAGCACCTTGGCAGGAGCAGTAGGCGCACTTCAAGATGTTCATTATTTTCATTCAGAGTGGAGGACAACACGCTCTCCCCTGCTGAAGACCAGTGCATCCCCCATGTGTTGTGCGAACTCTGGATTAAGACTAAGGTCACTGGTGGCCTCTGGTTGTGAAATAAGAATGCAATGCAATGTTTTTTTTTTCACCCAACCTATTTTATTTTTGAGAAATAATGTTTTTTTTTTTCTTTGTGATCTGATGTGGCAAAGCAATTCAGTTCCCAGACTGCTCCAGAAATGTGTACAGCCCCTGCTGGAGCAGCTAAGGAATAGTCCCCATATTTCTTTTCTGTTTCTGAAATTAAAGTGTGCTGTTCAAATTGCCCATTTTTCGTGTTCCACCAGAGAAATATTTTGCTGTAATTTTTTTCTTTTGTTCTATACAGAGCACGAACATATGACTCGTGTACATTTGTTTGATATTTATAATTATTAATGTATCTTCCAGGCAGCAATCACGTGCATACAACAAACGAAATGTGCCCCTCTGTGCATACGCTACAATTAGCAGAAATGGCATGTAGGAATCTGTTCTGATTTATCCAAGGACTTGCCAGGAAACTGCCAAAATTCAAAACCTGATGTGAAAGACCATCAAGACTCATTAAGCATTTTGTAAATATTGCAAAAATAACTATTTTTTAAAAACTACTTGTTTCAATGAAGACTCCTGCCTACTATAAACGTTATCTATTATCTGGCCACTAACACAATCCAAAATGATTACTTTCAGTATTCAAAAATGGTGGAAAGTGCCACAGAAATGCAGAAGTGGCCCGCAAAATTGTACATTCCACCTTGAAAAATGTTCAAGCCTTGTGAAGCCAAATTGTGAGAGTAGTGTCTGTAGTTTCTGGGTTCCTTTCTTTAATAAGTGCATCTCCTGAAAAAATGCATTATCAGTATCTGTTTCTGTAGTTCAAGCAAACATCCCCCTCTTTACTAGTTTATTTAGACAATTCACAAACCACAAGGCCCCGTCGGTGCTTCAGTGTTCCCACACCTGGCACAAAATTGCCCCTGGTGTGTCAAGGAGTCCATTCTTGCGACCCGAGTACAGGGAGAGGAGACACTGGGCCTCATTACGACCCAGGCGGTAAGGGGTTAACGGCAGCGTTAACAGCGCCGACCCTTACCGCCTGAGTACGAGGTCCCTTAGCGCCATGGCGCTTTTAACACCTGCTTTTAGCAGGTGTTAAAATCCATGGCGCTAAGGGACCTTGATGTTAATTACGCCACCGTAATTTACGGTGGCGTAATTAACGCCTTCCCCACTCCCATTATGCCCTATGGGGCAAAAATGGGAATGGGGAAGGGTAAATGGGGATTGGGGACTTACCGCCCCGCCAACCTCGGAATGGGGCGGTAAGTCCGCCAACCACCATGGCGTAAACGTAGTTTACGCCATGGTGGTAAAGGTACGACCCAGGCGGTAACTTACCGCCTGGGTCGTAATGAGGCCCACTATCAGGACAGTTGCGGAAGTGGTGTTGAAAGTGGTCTGCAGTGGTCCGCGAGCGGCTGCATGCACGCAGAGACCCTGAGCGGAGCGGAGCACTGGGAGTCGGGAGAGAGCTGGTGGAGACTAGGTAGTGAGTAAACTATGTAAAATCGTGAATACTCCTCGACGTTGTTGTAATCATTGATACCTGCCGTAGCCATCTCCCGAGTAAAACCCAGTTTACATCAGAAGACTCTGCAGACCACATAAATATTTGACAGAATACTAGGCCAGGGACAGTGAGAGATGGCTGTCTCATATCTGAGTGCCCCTGCCCAACGTGTGGAAGAATGGCAACTCGACTGGGCCTCAGAAATCAGTCCAACCCCTTGCGAGATGGCTCATTCACTCAGGGCCTCCTCTTTGACTCAATGAGAGAAGTGGAACCCACAGGAGAAACTAATCTGCCGAGCAGCACGGAAGAGGATGTAGCTGAGTAAATAGAGCAGAGCCTAATGGAAGTAACATCACAGCGCAAAGTAGCCCCAAAACAGAGGCCTGTAGGGCAGGGCTAGAGCGGGAGGCAGCCCAGAGTAGTGCCAGAAGGCCAGCAGAATTCCCCTGTAGCGGGCCGAAATTTTACCCAACACAGCGGGCGAGTTCAGAATTAAGAATGGCATCCATGGTGGGAGCAAAAGCATTAGTAGACCAATCGCATATCCATGACATCAGCATGATTGCATTTTTAGATAACAACAGCATGAGGGAAAATGATAAATTAACAGATGAAGAGGTGATAAGCCTGAATGGAAGTGGGGACAGCCTGATGCAACAAACATGCAACGCATCAGTAAGGGACTCCTCCACTGAATTGACTGATTTCATGGAAAGAGATCGGGAAATGAGGAGGGGAGAGGGGCCTCCGGGACGTTTACACCACACACTGCGTGAAGCAGACTAACATCTCCTTCAATATCCGCACTGAACACATTTCTAAGCTCATTTGTCGACTAATATGATAACATTTGGAATGAGGTCAGGCCTCACACCCTCAGCCTGAGTGAAATGAAGCTGAACTTGGAACTACTGATCCAAAATACACAAATTCTTAAATGCCAAAGCTACCAGGGAAGCACACAGGTGGCTGAGTTACAGCTGGTGGGGTCGGATCTACCCATTCAAATCAAGGATGAAGGAAGCAATGTCAACAGCGCGTTGGGGAGCCAGGTGGGGGCAGGGCTTCGTAACCCGTTTGAAAGAATGAAATAGGAAATACGGACAGGTCATGACAACAAAGGACAAGGGGAGGACATGGTTTCAAATTTACTAGTGGAAGAGGGGACTAGTACGGGGAATGTTGAATGTGAAGGAGGGCCCGATGGCAATCAGGACACAGAAGCCTCTCCTATGAAGGCAAAGGGAAAAGGAAAGAAATTAAAGAACGTAAATGTAAAGAAAGGGATTAACGTTTCCTCGCGCAAATATATGCAGAATTTGACGATAATAGAAGCCCTTAACTGCCCTCAGCAATGGAAAAAGAAGAGGAATTCAAACCTTAGAGGTGAACCAAGAAGAGAAAGGGCAAAGAACAATGGCTGTAAGACCTGGCTGAATAATGAAGGGGAAGAAGCCCCGGAAGAGAATGGGGAGAGTGGTGAGTAAAGAAAGAGGAGTAACATGACAGTAAATGTTGATAATGGGAACTACGAGCAAGGGGGAAGCACCTCCAATCAAGACAGACTCAGCTGTACAGACAGATGCCAGGTGGGGAAATTGTAAAGAGTTAGTCGGTTGTGAGATGACAGAATTACAAAATGTTTTTGTTGGTGACCTAGACAGTCATTGTGGAGGTAGTGGGATTGGTGGGGTTGACGGATGTTTAGGTTAAAAAAGGTTGTGTATGAGAGGGGAAAAATGACACCGACCATGAGACCAAGGGCCTCTTGGAAAAGTTGTATTGACAACCCAGGCTAAGCCTCACTCGAGGAACAATATAATACCAGAAATTGGGGGTTCATGGGTGGGCCCCTAGGGGTTAGCCATTCAGAGGGAACAGCAGGAGGGGTGCAACTATAGCATCCTAGAGAATGCCTGGAGTAGTGACCAAGGCTCGAAGGCTCAAAGGGGGTAGCCAATGGGGGGTGGAAAAATGAAGATAAGTATACGAAACAGAGGACAAAAAAGGTGTTAGTAAATGATGGGTTTAAACTCACCCTTGCAAGCATCCTGGCAGTTGATACTCCGGTATGTCTATCACCAAAATGTACTTGCTTTCTTCACAGTGGTGCCGAGGTTAGTAGCAATATCCTCGAGTGACATTGACAGGGTGGCATTCCCTCACAGGCTAAACAACAGCAAATGTATATTATACTTCATATCTAAACTGGTAAGGGACCTAGTGCAAATGGAAGGGGGAAACTTGCACAGGCTAGGGTTCTGTGTGGAGGAAATTGAGGCTCAGCCAGTAAAGGAGTGGAATGTACCATTCTTTGCACTGGACAGCATTATCTGCTGTACAAACCTGATTTCGGGTTTGAGTCTTATCCAGACATGATTAGCCTGCGTTATGCCCGGCCCCTGTACATGCAGTTGTGCCTTAACATTTTTAAAATGGCATTGTTTAAGCAGAATTGGAGAGGGTCAAATGGTAATACGTGTTTGGTACGTGGGGTAAATGAAGAATCCATCACCCATTTCCTCTTCTATTGCAAGGGACATTGTACAGTGAAATATCTGCCATGTTGAAGATGTCCTCGCTTATTGCAAGGATGCCAGTAATTTCACAACTGTATACTTTACGTCCATAAATGAAGAATCCATCACCCATTTTCTCTTCTATTGCAAGGGACATTGTACAGTGAAATATCTGCCATGTTGAAGATGTCCTCGCTTATTGCAAGGATGCCAGTAATTTCACAACTGTATACTTTACGTCCATAGGGCATGGTTAAAGAGAAGCACAATGGCTCATGCAATGACATCACCCCTTAACGGATCATGATTTTGCTTTGCTTTGAATGCTGCCTAATTCTCGTTATATTCTGCAGTATATTTTATCCAAACCTATTTTATGTTTTTCTGATTTCATGCTTGAACATGTCGTGTTACTCTGAACAATTTCGGTCATTTTTTATTTTGTCTAAAGTTTAGTGTTTTTATGTATTTGCTGCTTTTTGGCTAATGCCGTGATAAAGCTTAATGACTGACACACTGCTTAAAACATTGTTTTTCATTAAAGCATTTCACTCCTGGATTTTTTATTTGTCTGGTTCCAACTACTCGTTTTCTTGCTATTCGCTCTCATTTTACAGCACATAAAGGGCACTGGAATGTCGTTTGTGCATGGCTGGCACTTAAAAATCCCAAAATCCCAAATCAAATAATCTTTTGGAGAAACAATTGTCTGGAGTATTATCACTAACCCTATTAATGTTTATTAATGTAAATTACTAGTAAGCAATTTGTGAGAAAGGTAGTAGAGTAAGACACATTGACAATGTGAAATTGGTAGAACCACTTTCCGGAACATTAACTAATAATGGAGTTCCCTTGTTTAAATTACACAAAACACTGCTTCCAACACAGCTATCTATGTAAATCAAGACCAAGTATCATTGCACGGTTCCATGTAATAATGTCGCCACAAAAATATCGCCATACAAAAATATCGCCGAAAAATTGTCGTTTTTTGTGGCGACATTATTGCATGGAACATGCGGGGGACACCCCCGCAACCCCCAAATTTATTTATTTATTTATTATTTTTTTATTTTTTTGTACATTTTTTTGTGCCCCTATCGCCACATATATGGTCACTCAAATAATATCGCCACAACATTTTCCCGGCGATATTATTTACGGTCACCATATATGTGGCGATATTAATACCTGATACCCATTGGACTACATGGTAGGGGCACCTATTCCCTTACAAACTATAACTTAAAAGCTGGTACATTTAAATCGTTCAAAGGCTTTCAATATACAAGTCACTAATTAATCACTCAACACACTAGATTTATTCCCACTCAATAGGAACATTTTAGCATTTATAAAATATGCTCAATCTCCACCATAACATTGTACATATGCCATTAAGCAACATTAAAACTGCGGACGTGTCCTGTGGGTAGAAATACTCAAATGCCCTATCTTCATACGACGTGGAAGCACTAAATAGCCACAACGTTGGCACACAACATGAACGGAAGGCGTGGCATTTCAGCCCTTTTTACATTTTGCTAAAAGAGGAAACACGTCTATTTTATCCTCTGTGAAATTCTTTTCAGCCATTTTGCATCATTAGATACAGAAGAGTATTCACTACAGATATGCTTGTACCATCTCACTAAATCCAATATGATGGTAAAAAATGTGGCATATGTACTCTGACTATAGTTTATTCTCCCATCATTGACAGCAAATTTAAAAGAGAAACTAAATTCAGTACCCCCCATATTTGTCTGGCTAAAGCATTCGTTTGGAGAATATCTATAGTTAATAATGGGGTACCTTCAAAATCTTCTGTGGGTGAAAGTAAGGTTCCAGTTACCCACTGACTGTGGGGAAGAATGTCTAATACTTAGGGGCCGATTCATGGAACAAATGTGCGCGGAAAAAAGTGGCGCAAGCTGGCGCAAGGTGGCGCAAGCGTGAGAAAGCAAGCGCACGCGCATGCGTGTAATTCAAGGAAGGCGCTGTGCATGTTTTCCACGGGTTGTGCACCAAATCCCTGCGTGGCGCACATAGGCGCACACGTCATTGCAACAACCCAAAAGCCGTGCGCGATGCGCACAGGGACAGCGCACAACGTCAACGCACACACCAAAAAGGGGGCAGGACACGGTGTATAACGCACGGAATGGGGAACAACGCATGAAAAATAAGGCGTAACTGGGGAAGTACTGCAGGCAAATACACGCAACGCCCACACGCACGCGAACAACTTGTATTCATGGATTTGAATACGGGAAACAAGCACACACTAAAAGACGTGCACAGGCGTGAACACGTCCACCACCGGAAGGCAGGCTTAAGCGTCCCCGTGCACAGTATAAAAGCACGCACAAACAACAAACACGTACATACCGCTACGATGAATGCCCCATTTGTCGCAGCACTGATCGTGGGACACCGCAGGAGGAGGATAATAGCCAGGGCCCGCATTTTTACCCCCGGACTAGCCTTTTTGGCATGCCTGACGACCAGGTCTACGGCAGGTATAGGTTTCCACCTCATATCATCCTAGACCTGGTCAGGGAATGGGAAGATGACCTTACATCCCCCACCCTCTGCTCCCAAGCATTGAGCCCCTTGAAGAAGGTGCTCAATGTCCTGCATTTTTTGGCCACTGGGTCATTTCAGCAGACTACTGCCATAGTGGGAAGGGGTCTCACAGGCCACGCAGTCACGCTGCCTACACCAGGTGTTGGCAGTCATGACTGCGCGCCACTCAGTCCGCAGGCACATATACATGCCCAGAACACCTGCAGAAAGGGAGGCCGTTGTCCAGGACTTGTACAGGGTGGCACACTTCCCCAAAGTGCTTGGTGCCATAGATTGCACCCATGTGGCCCTACGTCCACCTAGGGCCACTGAGCACATCTACCGAAACCGCAAGCACTGGCATTCCATCAATGTGCAGGTGGTATGCGATGCCAAGGGAATCATCACCTCTGTCTATGCAAACTACCCTGGCTCCACCCATGACAGTTTCATATACAGAATGTCTGCCCTGAGCCGGGCCCTTGAAGCTGGGCAGCATAGCGACACATGGCTCCTAGGTGAGTACAAATGCCCGTGCACATGCATGCATGTCACACACAGACAAATACACAAACTCCAATAATCACAACCATTATCACCTCTCCAGGGGACAGTGCCTACCCTCTGAGCAACCACATGATGACGCCAATCCGGAACCCCACCACACCACCCCAGGTAAGATACAACGCTGCCCATATATCAACCAGGGCCATAGTGGAGCGCACATTTGGAGTGCTCAAGTCACACTTCCGCTCCCTTGAGCCCTCTGGCAGGCAGCTACTCTATGCACCCCCAGTAGTGTGCAGGATCATTGTTGCAGCATGTGTCCTGCACAATGATGCAACACGGCAGGGCGTACCGGTGGACATGGTGGTGCCCCCACATCCCCAACCACAGGCACAGGACCTGCCCATGGGAGGGGATAGGGCACGTGACGAGGCAACCCCGACCCAGCTTGTGGCCACATTTTTCACCTAAACTCCCACCCCTGCGGAGTGCACAGAGGCCTGGCACATACCAGGTGACAATCGATGATGACAAAGAGACAGTCAACTGTCACAAACTTACTACCCTGAGAATGTTGCCATGGAATGGCCACATTGTGTGCATCCCTAGCTACTCAAACCTAACCAATCCTGTGTGACCAAAAGGTACACATGCAAGGTGTGTATCACACAGACCTGAAAAACAGGCCATGACAATCACTGGTATGTCACACAAAGCCACCAAAACCACAACATGACATGGCAAGCAATAGGAAAACACCAACACAGTAACAATAATGAACACATTGACATGTGAAAAATGCGACAATGATGCTTGACATGGAATCAGATGAAATTACTGACCAACAACCTCCCACACAAAGCAAGTCATACCCAAATGCATAACAACAGTTGTAGCTTGAACATAACAATGAATGCTTGTACACATGCACATTGTGTATGGCAAAATCAACACTGCATAATACGTGTGCTGTGTCCATCTCCTGCAACACACTGCTCAGCACACAGCATAGTGACCAGCCATTGTGTGCGACACATACAAACGACAAACTAAATTAAAAATAAATCACGCATGTACAGGATCCACAAATGGTCATAGATCATGTGCTGCAGGCACACAGTGGGCCCCAGAAGACAAACTGAATGCACATGTGGACATGGAAGGGTGGTTGTACATGTTGTGGATCATAGTGCGAGTGTGTGTGTCAGGAGGGACATGCACTCAATACATGCATGTGCAATCAAGTGACCATCAGTGTCCTCATCTCATGTAACATTGCCCATGTGTACATTCCCAGCATGTCAAACCAAAACTATACCCTCACACCTGAAAGGTAAACACAACACATGAACAGCCATTAGTCAGCAGAATACATCATGTACATAGTATACCACAATTACAATGTCAGGGTGCCCATCACACTGTGGGGCAAGGCAACTGTCCAACAACAAAATACCCCCCACTCCCTCACATATCAGCATGACCCACTGAACTACTGCGCATGGGGTATGTAGCCTTCATCCTTGAAGTTCACCTGGCCACAGGATCACCCTTCCCCTTTGTCTCCATCTTCCACCTTGCGTGTCAAAAGTGTACAGCACCCTCAGAGACCACCTTGACTTGCAAAAACACAAAATCAAAGAGAACTCAAAGCAGGCAAACACAGAAGCCAAGCAAAAAGCCTGCAGGCAGCAAAACAAACCAGAAGAGCCTCCAGTAGATGACTTGAAATAGCAGTACGTTACAAAGGCCAAGTACTAGCACAATGATGGAACACCCAAGGTAGCACAGTAAAACAATATCACAACAGGATGTGTACCATGTGTGTTACATAATATAGAATGATGCAACACAAACTGATGTGTACTGTCACAGCTCCCGTGTACAGATGCAGGAGTGGCAATAACCAACCACCCCCACCATGGTCTGGGTGGCTGCAAGGTCAAACTCACACAGGCCTCTGAGACCCTGGTGGGGAAGGAGGGTCAGGGATATGCAGTCGGGACAGGCATTGGTATACTGCATAACCGGAATGAGGGGCCGGAGAGGGGAGTAGGATTGACAAGGGAAAGTAGGGAATGTACACAAACATAAGAATCACATTAACACATACATAATCAGACCAAACGTGTAAATCATGCACATAATACCAAATTATTCAAATTGAAGTCAAAGAGAAACTTATCTCTGGGGTGAGTGCTGGCCTCCTGCCTGCGCACTCTCAGGTCCAGTAACATGAGCAGTTCAATGCTGCAAAGAGAGCCAGAGTCACTAATCTGTGTGTGCCCATAACACACACACACCACCATGGATGCCCCAAAGTAACAAAATACTGTACAAACAGACTATCTGGTGTGGTGCTTCGTACCCATACGTAAGATTCTCCCCGTGATGGTTCATACACAGTCAATGCAGTAAGTCAGATGCCGGTGGGTGCGTGGCAAATGGAAGACCAATGTGTCAAGATTCACACACCATCCAATGTTCCCTGGGTAAGCAGCCAGATGCATTTAGCAAGGTACGACTTAAGTACAAGTCGTGTTCCAGCATAACCTAAATAAAGTAGGTAGTGCATGTGGCAATTTCAACCTGAAAATAAAATGCACTGCACACGAGTCTGTCCCTCGCTGTCTGTCCCTGTGAGCTGCTTCTTTCCCTATCTTAAAATGCTACATGGCTAATACAACTGCCTCAATGGACCATGGTGGAAGGGAGGATATGTGCCACTGCCCCTGCATGTGCCCCTGACAACTTTCCCATCAACTAGCCATTAGTCCACCAACGCATCTTAGCTGTACTGTGCGCTTCAACACCAATATCTGTCCAAGCTCACCGTCAGTGGTGCTACTTAACATGCTGTATTGCTATTTTCTGAAAAGTGCACGGAACAACCATAAATCACCAATGCAATTATAGAGCAAATACTTCAACCCATAAACAGACAGACACAATAACTCACAGCCACACACACTTTAGAAGATAATAAGCTCTTTACAGCTATTTATTAAAAAATTGCAAGTACATAGGAATAACTCATAAAACTAACATCGACATAGATCGCAGAAGAAGTAAAGAAGTCAAAAGAAATACATCACCGTGAGCGTAATTCTTGTCCTCATCTCGTCCAGAAGCGGCTGGAAGACTCCAGGGGGCAGCCAGGAAGAGAGTGCTACAGCTCACATGAAGGCCAGATGGAGCGTCCTTCTCTGGCTGAAGTCTCACCTGACCCCTCCGGGTTTCTGCATATATAGGAACTCCACAACAGGGGAGTTAATTCTCGAACCTTCTGGAATTGCAGCTGCGCAGTTGAGGAACAGCCATCGGTTGCCAGCTGTGTCAATCGAGAGCTCCCCCCAAGGAACGCAGGGCCTCCCTGCTCTAAAAACATGCTCCATGGAGAACAGTAGCAAGTCATAACAACGTTAGCTTTTCCAAGCAGAAATGGCCTTGACTGCATACCAAGTTTGAAAAAGCATGTTTGTTTCAGCACTGTGAATCTAACACTTCAGCAAAATGTGTGCAGCCTTTCACTGCGGAGTGTAGTAAATATCCAACATGGCTCCGAGCGCTCCCAGAATGCATTGCGCGCCCGCGTCATTTTGAACCAAACATGAATTTAGCAGAACACTTCCACCCTTTGGATATTTATCTTCCGTAGCCAGGTGGCACTGGAGCTGGTCTCTGAAACCTACGAAATGTTAAAACTAAATTGGGAATACATTGAAGGCAGCAACAACAAGCAATTATAATAGACAGAACCTTGGTGCTAATGGTGCTACGGTGGCGTAATTAGCGCCTTCCCCACTCCCATTATGCCCTATGGGGCAAAAATGGGAATGGGGAAGGGTAAAATGGGAAATGGGGATTTACCGCCCCACTCACCTTGGAATGGGGCGGTAAATCCGCCATCCACCATGGTGTAAATGTAGTTTACACCATGGTGGTAAGGGTACGACCCAGGCGGTAACTTACCGCCTGGGTCGTAATGAGGCATACATGAAAATAACCAATCCCACCAGTTTCTGTTTTGATCTTGAGACACTTGAGAAATGAGATCCCTCAAACCTCGAATATGACTTTCAATGGATTGTGAGTAGTCACTCAAATTGAAGCAACACATACCTTCAAAGGCATTACACCCTAAGTTATGTTTCAGCAATAAGTAATCAACAGCAGCTCTGTTCTGCAAAGTAGCTTTTCTAATAACTTGACTATCAAGGAGTAATTCTTCTAAAGCTTGCGAAGTATGGTTAAGACTTTTAACTACTAAACACGCTAATTTCATCAAAAATTTGTAACCTCCAGCAGCTAAACCCCAAACACCTACTAATGAAAGGGTTAATGCTAAAACATCAGCTTCTGTTAGCAAATGTACTTGTGAATCACAGTCAGGAGATAGTCCCATAGATTCAATGGTTGATCTTTTACCTCGAGTTATCGCTGAGTGTAAAGGGTACATCATTAGTCCTAATCGAGTCAAAGCACATGGACCTCTAGAAATGTTAGCTGGAATATAAGTATATGTAATGTTACCACATGAAAAGAGCCATCCTGTTGGAAGTTTCACATGATTCAAATGACTAGCAGTTATCACTGTATGATTGCAAGACATAGGGCCTCATTACACGGAAGGCGGTAATCCAGGGTGGTATTAGCACCCTGGACCATGCCGGTAAATTGCCGGCACCGCCTTGGTGGAAAGGGGAATTACCGCCCTATTCCAAGGTTGGCGGGGCGGTAATTCCCCCTTCCACCATTGCCCTTCCCCATTCCCATTTTTGCCCCATAGGGCATAATGGGAATGGGGAAGGAGCTAATTACGGCACCGCAATTTTGCGGTGCCGTAATTAGCACCAAGGTCCCTTAGCGGGTTGGTTTTTAACGCCTGCAAAAAGCAGACGTTAAAGCACCAACCCGCTAAGGGACCTCGTAGTAAGGCAGTAATGGTTAACGGTCACCGTTACCATTAACGGTGGCCGTTAACCATTACTGCCTTCCGTATAATGAGGCCCATAGTGTTATTTACACTGGTGCATTTGCGTGACATTCGTGAACACAGTCTCCTCTCGAATGTTGTATGATTGCATTGATCGGTCAACTCTATTTGTCTGCATTTACCAATTTCTTGTGCTTTGCACGTCATAATATAACACACATCACCCTGGGTTACGTTGTACGTGATCACACGTGTCAAATTTCTCCACTTCTTGTCAGTTTCTTGGCAGAATCGACAATAGTCGTAGACTGAAAAAGATTGTCTAATGTCTGAGTCTTGAACTAAAGAATCATTATGTGTAACGCCGAAAATATGCTTTAAAACTGGAACAGGCGTCGGCACCGCTACTAAACATGTAGTCAATAAAGCCTCTGCATTGGGCACATCAGATAAACAAAAGTGTGATATATTCAGTACTTGCTGTGCTAAAAAGGTCCACATATTTTCTTCTTGAGTAATCATAGGAGAGTGTTTTCTCCGTCCTACAAAGGGCACCTGCGCAACTGGCATCAAGGTTGTTTTCACTTGCTCCTGATGTGTTTGTCGCAATTCACGGATCCATGTCTTCGGTCTGGCGGGCTTGTCGGCACTAGCATAGGGTTGCTTGGGGACAACATTATTCATCACTATCAGTATCCCCTTGATCACTGGCACAGATGTGACATTTTTTGCTGGTGACAGAATACTTCTTAACCCGTCCAAATGGAGTCCATTTAGTGCCACAGTCACACCAACCAGATCCAGGATCTACAAAGCAAACCCAGAAAAGAGATATCAGTGTTGTACATCACTCTCTTAGGTAACATTTGTCTGCGGGTACATATTGCCATTTCCTTCTACCAGGCTCCATTACTAAAACCGCTTGATCTTTGCCTGATGCAATGACATCTGCTGGCACTGGTGGACCACTTGGCTGTTCTACCCACACCTTTGCACCCGGTACCATGCTGTCTGAAGAGCCAAAACCGCAATCCCCACGGGTAGTTAACACTATATGAGGCTCCCCTTTCTTAATCAAGGACAACTTAATAGGAATGACTATCAATTGGGCCACTCGATCACCCTTGTGGATTGATAACAATTGATCCCCACTATTCATTAGGATGACTTTAATCTCGCGTTGGTAATCAGAATCAATTACCCCTCCCAACAATTGAACTCCCTTCAATGCTAGGCCAGATCTAGGGGCAATCCATCCCATATGATCTGGGGGAATCTGTACTCCAATCCCTGTTTCAATGACAACTATTACTCTTGGATCTAATCTGATTTCTTCATTAGAATGCAAGTCTACCCCTGCTGACTCTGGAGTTGCTCGATAGGGAGCTAAAGAACCTGGTGCAATTTCCCAGTATAACAGTGTTTCTCTGACTGAATTGGGTTGAACCTGCAAAGTAGGAGTCATTAATTGCATCAAAGGAGTTTCATGTTCATACACAGGCCTATTGTTCAATACTTGCATCGCATCAAACACACGATCACGCCAGCCTGCCAAACTGCCTTCTCCAGATTTACGCAACTGTTCTTTCAGTAACCCATTCATTTGTTCAATTAGCCCTGCTGCAGCTGAGTGGTAGGGAATATGATATACCCACTCAATGCTCTTTTCCTGACAAAACTCCTGCACTAATTTGCCTTTGAAATGTGACCCATTGTCACTTTGAATCTGCAAAGGCACTCCTTAATGTAATATGATCTGATCTAACAATCTGATGGTGTTCAATTGGGTTGCACGTTTGCACGGCAAAACCATCAAATATCCCGAGTATGTATCTACATTAGTGCACACATACTGACAACCTCTGCTGATTGGCATAGGACAGATATAATCAATCTGCCAAATTTGACCTGGTAATTTTCCTCTTCTCAATGTGCCTCAAACAATTTGAGGTATAGGTCTATGCAATTGGTGTTGGCACACGGGACACTGCAAAATAATGGTTTTCACTAATTCTAAAGGAAGTCCGATGCCTCGAGCTTGTGCCCACCTGATAGTAGCCTTTTCTCCAAGGTGCCCACATTTCTGATGGGCGCATTTGGCCAAACCCTCCATATTGTCCTCCCGAGCCTCTGCATCCACTGAGGCAATCTTGGTGTGTTCATCTGCAACAGATTTAAACCAATGTTCTAATGAATCTGTGGCACAATGCGCGTCCACATGATATACAGTGACTTCACTTTGTAACAACATTTCTGCAATATCTTGCCAGAGTTCTTTTCCCCACAACTCTTTTGAATGAATCTTTCATCCATTCTTTTGCCAAGTTGGCAACCACACTGCCAATCCATTCGCCACTGACCATGAATCTGTGTACACATAACATTAACCAGGGGTCTCTTCTTTCAATGCTTGGTAAACTGCGTAAAGTTCTGCAAACTGACTGTTCTTTCCTTTCCCTGTCGTTGTCAACATCTTTTTGGTTTTGGGATTGTACGACACTGCTTTCCAGTACCACTCGGTTCCCACGTATCGGGCTGAACCATCCGTGAACCAAGCATGCTCTGTTTGTTCCACGGTCAAATCGCTGTAAGGTACTCCCCATTTCACGGGAGACTCACGTTTTTCAGGCACTTCCGGTGGTATGTAATCTGAGGGTGGTATGCTGGCTACTTGCTCATGTAATTTTGCCACTCCACCCTTTCCTGATTTGGCTCTGTCTTGAATGTACCATTTCCATTTAATAATGCTGGCTTCTTGAGCATGTCCTATTCTATGTGTTTTAGGAGACCTCAGTACCCATTGCATGATTGGTATTTCTGGCCTCATCAATACATCATGGCCCACCGTCATTTGCTCAGTATCAACAAGAGCCCAATAACATGCCAGCAATTGTTTCTCAAATGGAGTATATGAGTTACCAGCATCGGGCAACTTACGACTCCAAAACCCTAATGCCACACGTTTCCTGTCTTGTTTCTGCCACACACTCCAGTTAGCATAATTGTCCTGCACAGACACATTTAATTCCACTTCGCCTTCCTTCAAGGACCATAAATCAAGCACCTGCTGCACAGTGTCTTTCGCCATCTCAAAGGCTCTCTTCTGCTCTTCCCCCCACTGAAACTCATAGTTCTTTCGTGTCACCTTGTAGAGGGAGGCCAATATCTGCCCTAAATGCGGAATGTGCTGTCTCCAAAACCCAAACAGTCCTATAAACTTCTGAGCTTGCTTTTTTTCGTTGGAGTGGTGAATTCAAGTATTTTCTGTCGAGCTTTAGGCACCATTTCTCGATGCCCATGATATCACTGAATCCCTAAAAATATCACTGTTTCAGCTGGACCTTGAATTTTACTCTGATTAATCTCCCACACTTCCTTTTTCAATCCTTCTATAATGACATCTAACTGACTTTGCACGCTGTGCTCATCCTTGCGCTGAATCAAAATTTCATCAATGTAATGAGAGATTTGTATGTCAGGTTTACACGGTATCTTGTCTAAGTGCTCTGCCACCAGCCGGTGACAGATAGTTCGACTGTGCATGTACCCCATGGGTAGTCTCGTGAAAGTGTACTGACGTCCACCCCACGTAAATGCAAACTGCTCTTGACACTCTTCAGCAATTGGCACGGAGAAAAATGCATTGCCTAAATCAATCACTGCATACCAAGTCCCCTCGAACTTTTTGACATTCTCAATCAAGGTAATGGCATCTGGGACTGCGGGACTAAGGGAGGAGTATGTTTATTCAACTCCCTGTAATCCACCGTCATCCTCCACGGCCCATCCCCCTTTTTAATGGGCCAGAGCGGATTGATCCATGATGTGGTAATACGGCGTAATACACCCGCCTCCATGTACTCTTTGATGGTGTCTGAAATTTCCTTGTTCCCCCCAGGAATGCGGTATTGTTTCATTGCTACCCGCTTGGTTGCTATTGGCACTTGCACGGGGGGCATCTTCAATTTGCCTACAGTAATGGGGGTACACATCAGTGCACTCACCCAAACTGGTACGTTTTACCGCCAAGTCCCAAGGTTAGCCCTTCCAAAATGTCAAAGCCAATGATATACTTAGGTATCGGGACAATCAACACTTGGTATTTCGACCACTTTAAATTTCCTATTTTCATCTCCACTTGCGTTTGCACTGCGGGGGTCTCCTTTCCCCCTAAACCTGTGATCGTAAACTGTTTGCCTTTAAATCGTGTCGGATTACCATGAATCAAAGAGGCCTCCGCCCCGGTGTCTATCAATGCTCGCACCTCTTGTGTATTTCCTGGCCCCCAAAAAATCTTAACATCAACATGAGGCTGTCTATCCACTTTTATGCCGGCAGACGCTGCCGGAGCTTGGCCGAAGCCCTAGTCAAACTTCGAATGAGTGTGACTTGACTCTGCCTCTAGCATTGCACTCACCACCTTTCTCAAATCAGCGTATGTCGGCTAGTACGGGGAAGGTGTCCCCATAGACCCTTCATCTTGTTCTTCTGCAGGGGGAGCAGAAGGTGAGGCATCCCCCTGTGGTGTGGTGACTACTTGTTTCTTAACCTGTTTATAGCGCTCTTTTGCTGCAAGTCCTCGCTTTTTGTATGATTCATACATTACTCTGGGTTCAATGCCATCAATTTCTTCATGTTGCACACCATCTTTTAACAAAGCCAAAAATATGTCTTTTCGGGACACTCGGGAGACTCTGCTATCTTGCTGCCTGCCTTCAGTTCTTCTCTCACTGCGCCCCTCTCTCTCCCGTGGCTTGTTATCGCCCTTGTCCCACTCTCCCAAATCTGCAAGTTGCCTAATGGCATCTGCTACCTCATCAGTAGCCTTGCCCGTCATACCTACGAGCAAAGTCATAATGATACTTTTGTATGCGGGTGGCGCAGTTCTAATCACAATGTTGCGAGTTGAAACTGAGAGCGGCACGGCTCCCATGTGATCAGGAGCATCTATGTGAATCGCCTCTTTCATAGCATGCTCTCTGATGTTTTGAATTGCTTCTCTCAATGTATACCACTTCGTTTCTTCACTAGGCCGGTCTGTGGTAATGGGGTATTTACAGCTACATGCTTGGGATATCAGGTGCAACAAAGACACCTGCGTATCTTGACCATTTGCATCAGGGGGCGGTCCTGCTCTTAAGACCTCCTGTACATTGGTGTCAATTGACAGGGGTAAAAAACGCGGTTAATCAGTAGAATCTACCAACAACCCTGCAGCACCCCCATCTAGCAATCTCACCATCCATGTCAATAAAGCTTCCCCTGATTTTTGCCTCAAACGGGTAATAATTTCCCCAACCTCCTGTTGTGTGTAATCTTCCAAAGTGGTTAAATCCACCATACCACAACCAGGATTCTGCGGGTGTGGTCCGGCTCACCGCCATGTAACAGGCTTCGCCGCCACTGTTTTCTGTTTTACCTCTGGTTTGGGCTCAGACTCTTCTGCTGAACTACTTTCTATACTGGTGGAATCAAAAATATCCCCATCCCATTTGTCTGGATCCCAGTCTGCGCCAGCGGTAGCGATTACAGTTGCCACCTTTCTTTTGTTTACCCCTCCTCCGAGCTACTGTGACTGCTGCCCTCTCGGCCACTGCCTGATATGTGTCGGCCTTATCTTTAAACAGTTTCATTTGAATCTGCTGCATTAACGCAGTCTGCCGTTCTGCAGCCAGCTCTCTCTCTAATCGCAAAACCTCATTTTTCATATCCATGTATTTTCCAATAAGCATGCAAAAGAAACCAACCTCGCCTTCCCAATGCCACAAATTCTTTACCACGTTCTACTGAAACTTGTTGCAGGCATGCAATTACATCAGCCGGATCAGCATCCCCCAATCCTTGATCCCAAGTCTCACTTAGCCCGGCACCACAGGCCCATGCCTGAGCCAATTTATCATATGGACTCTTAGTCCAGCCTGGAATGACAACAGCAGAGCATTCACCGCCAGCGGGAACACTCTTTTCCTGAACAAACTATTCATTACTGCAAAATGGTACAAAACCTCTATATATTTAATTTTTTGTTTCTCTGCATGCACACACACACCAGCAGGAAAAAAAAAAAACAGCTTAACACAGTTCAACACTCACTGCCAACTTACTTTCGTTTGCAAGATAACCAAAGCCTATCTACGTTCAAACAGATGCTGGAATATTTGGAACACTTCATCACAAATAATCCTGCTCACAACGCCAAAATGTATTGCTCTTTTCGGAAAAGTGCACAGAACAACCATAAATCACCAATGCAATTATAGAGCAAATACTTCAACCCATACACAGACAGACACAATAACTCACAGCCACACACACTTTAGAAGATAATCAGCTCTTTATGGATATTTATTCAAAAATTGCAAGTACATAGGAATAACTCACCGTGAGCGTAATTCTTGTCCTCATTTCGTCCAGAAGTGGCTGGAAGATTCCAGGGGGCAGCCTGGAAGAGAGTGCTACAGCTCACAGGAAGGCCAGACAGAGCGTCCTTCTCTGGCTGAAGTCTCACCCGACCCCTCCGGGTTTCCGCATATATAGGAACTCCACAAAAGGGGAGTTAATTCTCGAACCTTCTGGAATTGCACCTGCGCAGTTGAGGAACAGCCGTTGGTTGCCAACTGGGTCAATCGAGAGCTCCCCCCAAGGAACGCAGGGCCTCCCTGCTCTAAAAACATGCTCCACGGAGAACAGTAGCAAGTCATAACAACGTTAGCTTTTCCCAGCAGAAATGGCCTTCACTGCATACCAAGTTTGAAAAAGCATGTTTGTCTCAGCACTGTGAATCTAACACTTCAGCAAAATGTGTGCAGCCTTTCACTGCGGAGTGAAGTAAATATCCAACATGGCTCCGAGCGCTCCCAGAATGCATTGCGGGCCCGCGCCATTTTGAACCAAACATGAATTAAGCAGAACACTTGTATGTGAAACTGGCCCGGTGGATGGTTGGCTGCGGTGTGGCCCCCTTGTGCTGCTCACCTTGCCTGGAGTTCCTTGAAACACGTCAGCTTCTGTAGGATGTATGAGCGCAATCCCTGTGGCTCTGCCTGTGCACACATGCACAAGTCTGCACCACCAAACGTGGCCATCTTCCAGATATCCAATGGCCCATGTCTGCTGGGAAAGGTGGTCTGGAGGCTCATCCCCCTGCAGAAAGGGCTGAAAACACATGATTAATGCATGAAATTTCCCTGTGTGTGTCTCCTCAGGCATGTCATGACTGGACCATGTCAGAGACATACATCAGAAATCACTCCATCAGTACGACTTTCACAGGCAAAGTGTGTTAGCCACTGTCTACAGCATGAATTGCATCAAGCACATGTACAGCAAAGATAAGAACCATACTACACAATGTATAGCAATTAATGCACACATGAATCATGAAATCACCAATCTAGCAAAGGAAGAACTGTGGTCAATATCACCCCTATCATCCCCACTAGGGGTGTCAACACAAGTAGTACAGCAGCAGACATGCCACAGATATGACAGTCCAAAGCCCTTGTGTAATAGGCTGTAACACCGAACCATCCTTGCAAGCCCATGGATAAGGGAAGCAGGAGTGGCATATGTGAGTAAGGACCCCAAGCTGCAAACACATATATGAGACAATCTTGAAGGGACCAGCTGGAACAGACAGTGGATGCTTTCAAAAGCCACAAAGAACCACACTGTCACATGAAAGCACAATAGACAAGCAATTTTAAACTATATTAACTAATTAGACTAACTATGAAAAACCTTCATTACCTAATTAAACTAACTATCAAATTGAAAGTTAACTAACTAAACTAAAAGAAAAATCAAAAATGCCCACATATGACCCGGGGGGGAGGCACCCAGGAGAGGGGAGGTACAGGGTGCTGCTCAACACCCACATGCTATGATGTTGAGAGAAAAAAAAACCTCCATGGGCTCAACGCCTGCACAGCCCGACCTATGTGGGAGATACCTCGTTGTCCGAGTCTGGCTCTTCCTGGAAAGGAGGAAGTGGCACAGGAGCCTGACCACACCTAGCTGCAGCTTGCCCCTCGTCGGCAGGAAGTCTGCCGGACGGGTGAGCCTGGTTCTGTGTGGCATTGACATGTAGGTCAGCATGCAGAACCTCTCGTGATACGCGTGCTTCCTCTTGCAAGGTAACACGTGTAACACGGAGTTCTTCCTGCAATGCCTGGCCGGACAACTGATGCACCTCCCGGCAAGCACGTAGCTCATCAGCCGAGATGGTACACTCAAGCTGCTCAAACCTCTCCTCTGACCGCGCCCTCTGGGACATCAGAGGACACCCAGAGTGGATCTGAGGGACTCATACTCAGCCCTCAGGGCCTCCATGTGTGCCTCTGCGTGAGCAGCAATTGCTTGACGCAGAGACAACATTTCAGCCTGGTGTGCCCTGTCTGAGGCCGCCATGCCCAGCCTGAACGAGTGGGCCATGGACCTTGCCGCCCGTTGCTGGAGAAGCACCTGCCTAGCAGGGGGGAGCACGGATTGGACCACACACTCCATGCTCACAGCGATGTTCTCCATTGCTGCCCCCTGGCGTTCAGCATTGACAGTCATGTCTTGCTCCCACTCAGTATACCGTGGTAGCGCGCGGCCACCGCGTTGCTGGGCTTGACACCTGTGGGACCCAAGGACCGGGTGTCCTCGTTGTGTTGGAGCCGCCCGCGGCTGCACGACTAAATGGCCCCGTCGACGTGATGGCCCAGGCACATCAGTGACTGGTGTGGAGGGTGACCCTGCATCCCAATCCACCACAGGCGGAGGTTCCAACACTGTCTGACCCCTCAGTGCAGGTGTCGCAGACAGAGGAGTGCCCATATCAGAATCACTCACCCCTGACATATGGACCTGATGCACATCCAACTCGACATGGACGTCAGAGTGGTCATCAGGGCTGGACTCATTGCCAGCCAAAGACAAGATGGACTGTAGCACATGTGGGTTTTCATGGCCTACCACCCCACAACCCCCACTTGTGGCGGGTTGCTGTAGTGATAACAACCCTGTGCCTGGCATGACAACACCATCCTCTGGCTCCATTGCGTCATCATCTGAAAAGTAGAGAGAAAAAAGTTCACTACACATGTTAAAAGCACACAACACACACACACATAGACATCACACAGACACCAAACACATCAAGCAGACATGTCACACACAAAAGAGAACCTGCCATGCATGCCTGGTCAACTTGACATTGCTTCTGTGATTAGGCATGTAGAAGGGTGTTATATCGCTCAGAAGTGGGTTGATGCAGTGCAGCAAATGTGTACCTTACTCACCATCTACATGTACAAGTACTTCAGTATGTGTATCAGAAAATGTGAAGGCAGTGCAAGGTCAACTTCAGGCATCACGTGCAATGTGCATGCAATGGGTAGCATGGCTACAAGCAAACCAGCCCTCCCCCCCAAGTGCAAATGCAGGGATGCCTTGCATGGTATCAAAAGGATGACCATAGACCTGTGTATTGACAGACAGTGTTGACTAGCATCAATTGCATCATGTGAGTCAAGTGACAACACAGCAGATGATGATGGGACATTAAGCAGGACACATGATGAAACCTCCGGAGTACACCCACGTGTGAAGAAGACACTACACCAGTTGGACAGAGTCATTGTGCATGAAATAGGCTGAGGCCTGTGACCCACACCCTAAACATGTGTGCAACGCAGGACTGAGCCACAGTGGCCATGGGAAGGCTGATGAAATGCCATGTAATGTAGGTCACCCTGGACACGTACTATAATGATCATCCAGTCAAGGACACATAGGGGCATGCATGAAATGCACATGGAGCATGAATGGCTACTCATGTCCCTGCGGAGCATCTGACATCTGCAGAGTCCAATTGAGACACCCTGCCTCAAGTACAAAGGATGTACCACACGGCATATGTCTGGCAGGTTGGCTGGTGGAAGTTAGCATGTAGAAAGACGCATGAACAGGCAAGTACTTAACAGCAACATTGATGCAGACCAGTGCAAAGGTGAAATTGGGGTGCAGAGAGGGGGTTTAGGGGCAAGGGAGCATGCCTATGTGGAGTACCCACATGCAGGCAGAGGACACATGCACGTCAGTCATGCTATGACATAGTCCCAGGGCTGAGAGGAAGGTCCCCCCCAGGCTACATGCAGAAGGGTCAGTGAGCTGGAACATGGACCGGAGGGGCATCCTGGTGACCAGCATGTGAGTAGGGTGCAATAGTGGTGATGCGGTCAGTCCCCGTCTGCTCCACATGTCCACCATCCTGCAGAGCAGCCATGCATCAGTGAAGCATTGCATTATTTGCATATCCGGACCATGTACACATGACATGTAGTGGCAGTCATGTACAACACATCACACAAGTAAAACACACATGTCCTCAACAAACACGCAGCAACACTCACTGGACTGGGCATCAAAGTCCGGCATCTCTCCCACTCCTTTGACCGATTCAGGTGGTATGAACTCCGCAGCAAGTGACTCGTGCGGAGTTTGGTCTTCCTCCTCAGGTGCAGGCCCATTGCAATTTGAGGCACGCTTAGCCTTAGCATTGCGTTTGAGGTCATTCCAACGCTTTTTGCACACTTGCGGCGTGCGCACCTCATGGCTGAATGCACTCACATGTTCCGCATCTTGCTTCCAGTGGGTATCGCGGTGGGCAGCCGTAGTCTGACAATTGGGCCCACTAGCATGTCACTGCTGTGGTCCCGCACGTAGTCCACGAGGAAGTCCAGTTCCTGGTTGCAGAAAGGCTTCTTCCTCGACACGCAGGAGGTCATGGCTGTGTGTGGGGTCCCAGCCTGTGCTGCAGGTACAACCTTCATCCTCTTGGATTGCGGCGCAGACCCTGGCTGGAAATGCCACTCTGATCAGTATGGCCAGTGGCACCGGTGGATTGAGCCAAGGGAGTGGCAGGTGGAGGGACGACCAAAGGCCTGACTTGCGTCAGTGGCAGCTGGGTGCCCTCTAATGGACCCTGCGCAGCAATAGCCGCTGTGGCAGGGTCATTGACCGCGACAGTCCTGGTTGGTAGACTCACAACCGGGTGTTGTTGGCTGCATATGCCCCTGCACTTGCCAACACCCGGCTGGTCGGGGCAGCAGATGACATTACTGCCCCCGGGACACGTGTCTCGATCAGGGCAGCCCTGCATGCACCTACGGTTTGCCTCCTGCCCTGTTGGAAATCTTCCAAAGACTCTTCAGGTGCCAACTCAGCCTGCGCTGGCAGACCCTGAGCCTGGGTGGTGGTGTCCACAGCTGCACCTGCAGCTACCACTGCCCTTGGGCCCATGGCAGTCGATGAAATGGACTGCCGGGTCACATGGACGCCAGTGCCAGATGCAGAAGCTGCATCTCCCAGAACCATAGGGGGTGGTAGCATGACTGCACCAACACATGGCACAACATCGTGCACAAGTGGCACACCCGTGCCTCTTCCCCCTCTGCGGCCACCCTGGACACTGTGGAGTCCCCCTTCTCCCTGGTCACCCCGGCTACGTCCCTGACCAGGCCCGCCATGAGGAGTACACCCAGCTGAGGCGCCCCTCACCTTTGGTGGCCTCCCAACCATGGCACAGATGGAGTAGTGCCGGCACAGATGGAGAAGTGCCAATGGGAGGTGTACACCACAATTGTCCTGGGCAATTGGGGTGAAGGGGGTGGGATGCAAGATGTTAACAGCACCCCTGCACCTGCAAGGCTGTATGTGACCCCGGTGATGAAGTGACGGGTCACGCAACGCTCAGTCACCCCAAAACTGCAGTAAAACTGTGCACGCAACCCTTGCAGCCTACGAGCGTGGAATTAACCTCCTGCAGTACCTGGTAGCACCCAGGAACACGAAAAACGCATACGCGTGGAACACGCAGGCTACTATGACCTCGAAAACGGGGACGCGATACACAGGGGCACCCGCAGTGGGAAAAATAGCATGCGCGACTCACCGTCAGACTAGCGCGATGATGAAAAACGCACAATACCCCCGCCAAAATAAGAGATACGTCCTTGATCCACTGTGAAATTGTGATGGCGCGCGAAACAACACGAAGTAGCAACACACACATCGGTCTCCACGAAAGGCACATACAGCAAACTGCTGGCCCTGCTCACCTTTAACCCGTGCTGAGGGAAACGCCTGTGCGCATCACATCACTTATGCGTAGGCCCTTTCTTCGGATTACACGCATTCACACGCGGACGTGTGGTTTTTTCACGTGCTGATCCACTATGCACCCATGTTGAGGGAAATGCCCGTGCGCGCTACTTCACAGATGCGCTTACGCGCTAATGGCCTTTCCTAGAATTAAATGCTGATGTGCACTTTTTTCACGTGCCAAATCACTCCGTATCAAGCTGGCCACGCGAAAACACACGTGTGACCACACACCTGCCCAAAAGACCATTTTCCTGCCCCCAAGAAACCTAAGCATGCTTCCACCTGCCATCTGCTGCTGCCTGTCTGCTGCCCACGTGCCCTGCTATTTGGTGCCTGCACGTCAGCCATCTGCAGGGGTCCAGTTGCTGTGTCCACCCCTGCTGGAACAGAAGACTCCCGACTGGGATACCATCGCTCCACAGCCCAGCCCCAGGACCCAGATGCCCACCCACACCTACCTCGGGGGTCGCCATGTTGGGGCAAACACCATCCAAGACCACTGGCGACCCCCAGCCAGAGAGGCAGAGGGCCACCACCTTCAGTGAGAAGGAAGTTGGTGTCCTGGTGGAGCATGTCCTGGGGCATTATGATGCCCTCTTCACACCATTGCGCGCCGACAAGGAAGGACGGGAGAGGATCTGGGGGGACATTGTGGTTGCCATCAACGCGGAAGGTTGGCAACCCGCGACATCAAGCACGTCCGGAAGCGCTGGGAGGACTTCAGGTCCAGAACCCTCAACAAGGCCCGGCGCCTCGTGAATGCAGAGGATGCAGAGGGGTGCCGGGTCCACCTGAGCAGCATCCAGATGAGGGTCCTGGAACGCATAAACCCAGCGCTCCACGCCCAGATCCTTCGGAGAAAGACCAGTCCCGAGTCGAGCGGTAAGTGGCCATGCATTGCTGTGTGAAACAGGGCATGTTGCAGTGTGCTGGTAGTCAGCTACTTGCCTGTATGTGTAACATAGGCCATGTATGGATGTGTGTGCACCAGGGCATCATGGTAATGCATGTGAGACCAGTAATGCGTGAACCACATGGATGGTGCGGAATGCACACATGAATGCATGCCAGTCCTGTTCTGGCAGACCTGTATAAATGTATTTACATTTTTGTTTAATTAACTGAACTGAATAGTTCTGGCAGACTTGTACAAATGGATTTATATTTTGTTTAATTAATTAACTGAACTGAATAGTTCTTTCTCTTTTTTCTTTCTTATTTTTGCTTTATACAACGTTTTTGGTCTTCATTCAAACAGTCAACCAGCAGATTTATTAAATGAAATGGTTTCTTGTGTTTTTTGTTAAATTCATGTATTTGTTAAAAGCAATGAATTGTATGCATTTGTCAAATATACTCACTTTTGTGAAATAAAAATTAGTGAGTAAAATTCTTGAAAAAAGACATTTTCATTGTGGCATTACATTGCTCTATGCTTCTCATGGCTACCTTGGGCTACTTTAAGTAAGAATAATTAGGATATCCCGTATCAGAGACCATGTGAATTGCAACTATAATTTTCTAAATTTAGTTTTTACAGCTTTTGAAACTCTGTTGTATTAAAGTCCCTGTTCTTGGACATGGATGGGGGGTGAGGGATGGGTGCTGCTCTCATGTACATGTATGGTGTGCATGTCTGTTTGTCTGAGAAGTGTGTGTGTGACTTTGAAATGCCATGGATGCATGACACATGTCCGTGACGATGTGTAGATTCAGTGCGGTGACCGTTGTATCCTCTGTGTCTGTGGTGTAGGATTCATGATGAATGACCCTCCGGTGATGTGTGTGCATGGGATCAGTTTGAGCCATGATGCATGTACATTTTAAGGCAACATTTTTGTTAACAGAGGCCCCTGTACATGGATGCTGATGTTGATTGCATGTGCCGTGCCTGTTTCTGCATGTGTGTTGCGTGCATTGACCCATGTGTTGTGGAGGGACATGATGGAAGTGACGTTTGACAGTGCCACTCATGTGTTATTGCTTCCTGTCTAGGAGACTATTGTACGGTACCCTGATGCTTTTGTTCTATGTCTCCCTCTACGCAGCGTCGAGTGAAGAAAGGGGCGGAGACGGCGCTGTGGAGCTAAGCGGCAGGGATGCCTCCACCGGGCGGCGACGCAAGGCCCAGCCACCCTCCCAGGAATTGCCATCATCCGAGAGAGAGGGGACTGGTGCCACATCTGCCACTATGGCTGTAGCAGAAGAGCCGGGTGAGTCCCCACAGGGGCTTGCAATGGCGGAAGACGGTGCAGAGACATCCAGGTTGGTGGTCTCCACAGAGGAGGAGGAGCCTGCTACTGAGCCGCACATGGGGCCTGGTGGGGGCAGTACCACTGGTGCGAGTGGTGCAGTCCAGGGCCAGGGTCAGAAGGCAGCACAGGTCACCGCGGAGGGGCCTGTGCATGTCGCTGTCCCTGACCCTGTCTCTCCACTGCCTGCGGACGAGGAGTCCCATGACCGTATGGGCTCCATCCTGATTGGTGTTGCGTTGCGCACATGTGTCATTCGTGATGACGTGTGTGCTTCCTGGGGGGAGCATGCACGCCATCACAAAGAGCTGCGTGGCAAGGTGGCACAGTTGGGAGGGGCCATGGTCGGTGGGTTCCTGCATGTGTCGCGCACTCTGTCGGACCTCTCCTCCTCTGTGGAGACTATGCGCCAGTCGTTCTCCCTGCCGTCTTATGGCCCAGATTCCACCAGGGCCCCCTGTGGACCTGGCCCGACCAACACAGCCAGCCTGGTGGT
Organism: Ambystoma mexicanum; assembly: GCF_040938575.1. NCBI lineage: Eukaryota > Metazoa > Chordata > Amphibia > Caudata > Ambystomatidae > Ambystoma > Ambystoma mexicanum. The sequence goes on from NC_090933.1 coordinate 825,376,399, forward strand.
GATCTCATCCCTGCCACAGTCGGGAGTCGGCGGTCCAGCAGGGGTGGACACCCCAAAAACTGGAGACCGGCAGATGGAGGATGTGCAGGCATCATCGGACAGGGCACATGGACAGCAGCAGGCTCTAGGTGGGAGCAATGGTGGCTCGGGGCAATCAACATCAGAGGAGCAGGCTTCGGCCAGAGGGCAGGAGGACCCTGGAATGGGAGTGTCTTCCGTGTGGCTGCGTTTGGGCCAGCGGATAGATGCGGAGCGGCGGCGGCGGAAGAGGCACGGCTCACCATGGTCAGGGCGGAGTTCTCCATGCATCGGGCGTTGAGGCGGGCTGAGTGCCTCGAGGCAACTCGCAGGGAGTTGAAACAGGCCATGGATGCATCCCTACGAGACCTCGGGCCAGGGCAGATGCCCGCCTCCAGGAGATAGACATGGAGTTCGATGATGCCCTGGCCCACAACATCACAGAGTGAGCCGCAGGACTTGCCCGTCGCCATTGTATATAGTTAGTTAGTGATAGGTTTCCTTTCTCTTTTTTTTTCTTTTGGGACGCTTGGACAATGCCCCACGTTTTTGTATATAGTTGTAAATTAGGTAGTTTTTTTTTTATATAGGTTTCATTTAATTTGTTGAGCTCATGGACCCTTGTTGCAATATTTTTGCATAGTTGGACAGTGGATTTTAAAAAAAACATATTTTACCCTCACCATGGATCAATGGATTTTTGAATTTTGATTTCTTTGGATTTACCTTGTTGGACAAGGATTTTTGACAAACTTTATTTTGGATTCATTTGGATTGTGTCATCATTATTATTATTTTTTTTTAGACATGTCTTTTTTTCTTTACATGCTTTGAAACTTTTTTGATATTTTTGTGCACAATACATTTTGATTTCTTACTTCCATGTGTGGTATTTGCTCTTTGGTTTACTGCATGTCACAATGTGGGTTTACACAATCACTCGTACCCAGTGTGTGTGTGTGACGGACATGTGTTGATGTGCATATTTGACTTTTAGTTAGTGACAAGTAATAGGCCTTTCAGTGTGGGGTGAATGGGAAACTTGGTTGTGTCTAAAGACTGGGGTGGCATGCAGTGGGATTTTGTTGGACATGAGGCCCATGAATGTGCATCTTTATGACATGTTGGGTGGGGACCTGAGTCGGGGCCTGCTGCCAGGTGCCCGGCAATGTTGGGTGGATGGGGGTGCTGGGGGACATGAGTCGGGGCCTGCTGGCAGGTGCCCGTCAATGCTGGGTGGGTGGGGGGGCTGGGGACATGAGTCGGGGCCTGCTGTCAGGTGCCCAGCAATGCTGGGTGGGTGGGGGTGCTGGGGGACATGAGTCGGGGCCTGCTGGCAGGTGCCCGTCAATGCTGGGTGGGTGGGGGTGCTGGGGGACATGAGTCGGGGCCTGACTCTCAATGCTGGGTGGGTGGAGGTGCTGGGGAACATGAGTCTGGGCCTGCTGGCAGGTGCCCGTCAATGCTGGGTGGGTGGCGGTTCTAGGGGACACGAGTCACCCCGAAATACACGTACCCCGCTTCCACAAGGCCAATCGCATATAGAACTTCCCGCGCACCCCCGTAATACACGTACCCCGCTCGCACAAGGCCAATCGCATGTAGAACTTCCCACGCAACCCCGTTATACACGTACCCTGCTTGCACAAGACCAATCGCATGTAGAACTTCCCGCGCACCCCCGTAATACACGTACCCCGCTCGCACAGGGCCAATTGCGTGTAGAACTTCCCACGCACCCCCGAAAAACACACCCCGCTCGCACTGGGCCAATTGCGTGTAGAACTTCCCGCGCACCCCCGAAATATACGTACCCCGCTCGCACAGGCCCTATCGCGTGTGATTCTCCCTGTGCACCCCCGATATACACGGACCCCGCTCGCACAGGGCCAATCGCGTGTGAAACTTCCCGTGCACCTCCGAAATACACGTACCCCGCTCGCACAGGGCCAATCATGTGTAGAACTTCCCGCACACCCCTGAAAAACACATACCCCACTCGCACAGGGCCAATCACGTGTAGAACTTCCCACGCACCCCCGAAAAAACACATATCCCGCTCGCACAGGGCCAATCGCGTGTAGTACTTCCCACACATCCCTGAAATACAGGTACCCCGCTTGCACAGGCCCTATCGCGTGTGATTCTCCCTGCACACCCCCTAAATACACGTACCCCGCTCGCACAGGGCCGATTGCGTGTGAAACTTCCTGCGCACCCCCCGAAATGCACATACCGGCTCGCACAGGGCCAATCGCATGGAGAACTTCCCGCGCACCCCTGTAACACACGTACCCCGCTCGCACAGGGCCAATTGCGTGTAGAACTTCCCACGCACCCCCGAAAAACACACCCCGCTCACACAGGGCCTATCGCGTGTAGAACTTCCCCCGCATCCCCGAAATACACGTACCCCACTCGCACAGGGCTTATCGCATGTGATTCTCCCCGTGCACCCCTGATATACACGTACCCCGCTCGCACAGGCCCAATCGCGTGTGAAACTTCCCGTGCACCTCCGAAATACATGCACCCCTCTCGCACAGGGCCAATCGCGTGTAGAACTTCCCGTGCACCCCCGAAAAACACATACCCCGCTCGCACAGGGCCAATCGTGTGTAGAACTTCCCACACACCCCAGAAATACACGTACCCCGCTCGCACAGGGCCAATTGCGTGTGAAACTTCCTGCGCAGCCCCGAAATGCATGTACCCCACTCGCACAGGGCCAATCGTGTGTAGAACTTCCCGCGCACCCCCGAAAAACACATACCCCGCTCGCACAGGGCCAATCGCGTGTAGAACTTCCCGCACACCCCCAAAATACACGTACCCCGCTTGCACAAGGCCAATCGCGTGTAGAACTTCCCACGCACCCCTGAAAAACATGTACCCCGCTCGCACAGGGCCAATCGTGTGCAGAACTTCCTGCGCACCCCCAAAAAACACATACCCTGCTCGCACAGGGCCAATCGCGTGTAGAACTTCCCACACACCCCCAAAATACACGTACCCTGCTCACACAGGCCCTATCGCATGTGATTCTCCCTGTGCACTCCCGAAATACATGTACCCCGCTTGCACAGGGCCAACCGCGTGTGAAACTTCCCGCGCGCCCCCGAAATGCATGTATCCCGCTCACACAGGGCCAATCGCGTGTAGAACTTCCTGCGCACCCCCGAAAAACCCATACCCCGCTCGCACAGGCCAATCTCGTGTAGAACTTCCTGCGCACCCCCGAAATACACGTACCCCGCTCACACAGGCCCTGTCGCGTGAGATTCTCACTGCGCGCCCCGATATACACGTACGTACCCCACTCGCATAGGGCCAATCGTGTGTGAAACTTCCCGCGCACCCCCAAAATACACATACCCCGCTCGCACAAGGCCAATCACGTGTACAACTTCCCGCGCACCCCCCTGTAATACACGTACCCTGCTCGCACAAGACCAATCGCGTGTAGAACTTCCCGCGCACCCCCGTAATACACGTACCCCGCTCGCACAAGGCCAATCGTGTGTAGAACTTCCCGCGCACCCCCGTAATACACGTACCACACTCGCACAGGGCCAATTACGTGTATAACTTCCCGCGCACTCCCGAAAAACACGTACCCCGCTCGCACTGGGCCAATCTCGTGTAGAACATCCCGCGGACCCCCGAAATACATGTACCCCGCTCGCACATGGCCAATCGCGTGTGAAACTTCCTGTGCACCCCCAAAATACACGTACCCCACTAGCACAGGCCCTATCGCGTGTGATTCTTCCCACGCACCACCGAAATATACGTACCCCGCTCGCACAGGGCCAATCGCATGTAGAACTTCCCACGCAACCCCGTTATACACGTACCCTGCTTGCACAAGACCAATCGCATGTAGAACTTCCCGCGCAACACCGTAATACACGTACCCCGCTCGCACAGGGCCAATTGCGTGTAGAACTTCCCACGCACCCCCGAAAAACACACCCCGCTCGCACAGGGCCAATCACGTGTAGAACTTCCCGCGCACCCCCGAAATATACGTACCCCGCTCGGACAGGCCCTATCGCGTGTGATTCTCCCTGTGCACCCCCGATATACACGGACCCCGCTCGCACAGGGCCAATCGCGTGTGAAACTTCCCGTGCACCTCCGAAATACACGTACCCCACTCGCACAGGGCCAATCATGTGTAGAACTTCCCGCACACCCCTGAAAAACACGTACCCCACTCGCACAGGGCCAATCACGTGTAGTACTTCCAACGCACCCACAAAAAACACATATTCCGCTCGCACAGGGCCAATCGCGTGTAGTACTTCCCACACATCCCCGAAATACAGGTACCCCGCTCACACAGGCCCTATCGCGTGTGATCCTCCCTGCACACCCCCTAAATACACGTACCCCGCTCGCACAGGGCCGATTGCGTGTGAAACTTCCTGCGCACCCCCGAAATGCACATACCGGCTCGCACAGGGCCAATCGCATGGAGAACTTCCCGCGCACCCCCGTAACACACGTACCCCGCTCGCACAGGGCCAATTGCGTGTAGAACTTCCCACGCACCCCCGAAAAACACACCCCACTCACACAGGGCCTATCGCGTGTAGAACTTCCCCCGCATCCCCGAAATACACGTACCCCACTTGCACAGGGCTTATCGCATGTGATTCTCCCTGTGCACCCCTGATATACACGTACCCCGCTCGCACAGGCCCAATCGCGTGTGAAACTTCCCGTGCACCTCCGAAATACATGCACCCCTCTCGCACAGGGCCAATCGCGTGTAGAACTTCCCGTGCACCCCCGAAAAACACATACCCCGCTCGCACAGGGCCAATCGTGTGTAGAACTTCCCACACACCCCAGAAATACACGTACCCCGCTCGCACAGGGCCAATTGCGTGTGAAACTTCCTGCGCAGCCCCAAAATGCATGTACCCCACTCGCACAGGGCCAATCGTGTGTAGAACTTCCCGCGCACCCCCGAAAAGCACATACCCCGCTCGCACAAGGCCAATCGCGTGTAGAACTTCCCGCGCACCCCCAAAATACACGTACCCCGCTTGCACAAGGCCAATCGCGTGTAGAACTTCCCACGCACCCCCGAAAAACACGTACCCCGCTCGCACAGGGCCAATCGTGTGCAGAACTTCCTGCGCACCCCCAAAAAACACATACCCTGCTCGCACAGGGCCAATCGCGTGTAGAACTTCCCACACACCCCCAAAATACACGTACCCTGCTCACACAGGCCCTATCGCATGTGATTCTCCCTGTGCACTCCCGAAATACATGTACCCCGCTTGCACAGGGCCAACCGCGTGTGAAACTTCCCGCTCGCCCCCGAAATGCATGTATCCCGCTCACACAGGGCCAATCGCGTGTAGAACTTCCTGCGCACCCCCGAAAAACACATACCCTGCTCGCACAGGCCAATCTCGTGTAGAACTTCCTGCGCACCCCCGAAATACACGTACCCCGCTCACACAGGCCCTATTGCGTGAGATTCTCCCTGCGCACCCCCGATATACACGTACGTACCCCGCTCGCATAGGGCCAATCGTGTGTGAAACTTCCCGCGCACCCCCGAAATACACATACCCCGCTCGCACAAGGCCAATCACGTGTACAACTTCCCGCGCACCCCCCCGTAATACACGTACCCCGCTCGCACAAGGCCAATCGTGTGTAGAACTTCCCGCGCACCCCCGTAATACACGTACCCCGCTCGCACAGGGCCAGTCGTGTGTAGAACTTCCCACACACCCCAGAAATACACGTACCCCGCTCGCACAGGGCCAATTGCGTGTGAAACTTCCTGCGCAGCCCCGAAATGCATGTACCCCACTCGCACAGGGCCAATCGTGTGTAGAACTTCCCGCGCACCCCCGAAAAGCACATACCCCGCTCGCACAAGGCCAATCGCGTGTAGAACTTCCTGCGCACCCCCGAAATACAAATACCTCGCTCACACAGGCCCTATTGCGTGAGATTCTCCCTGCGCACCCCCGATATACACGTACGTACCCCGCTCGCATAGGGCCAATCGCGTGTGAAACTTCCCGCGCACCCCCGAAATACACATACCCCGCTCGCACAAGGCCAATCACGTGTACAACTTCCCGCGCACCCCCGAAATACCCATACCCCGCTCGCACAAGGACAATCACGTGTACAACTTCCCGCGCACCCCCCCGTAATACAGGTACCCCGCTCGCACAGGGCCAATCGTGTGTAGAACTTCCCACACACCCCAGAAATACACGTACCCCGCTTGCACAGGGCCAATTGCGTATGAAACTTCCTGCGCAGCCCCGAAATGCATGTACCCCACTCGCACAGGGCCAATCGTGTGTAGAACTTCCTGCGCACCCCCGAAAAGCACATACCCCGCTCGCACAAGGCCAATCGCGTGTAGAACTTCCCGCGCACCCCCAAAATACACGTACCCCGCTTGCACAAGGCCAATCGCGTGTAGAACTTACCACGCACCCCCGAAAAACACGTACCCCGCTCGCACAGGGCCAATCGTGTGCAGAACTTCCTGCGCACCCCCAAAAAACACATACCCTGCTCGCACAGGGCGAATCGCGTGTAGAACTTCCCACACACCCCCAAAATACATGTACCCTGCTCACACAGGCTCTATCGCATGTGATTCTCCCTGTGCACTCCCGAAATACATGTACCCCGCTTGCACAGGGCCAACCGCGTGTGAAATTCCCGCTCGCCCCCGAAATGCATGTATCCCGCTCACACAGGGCCAATCGCGTGTAGAACTTCCTGAGCACCCCCGAAAAACACATACCCCGCTCGCACAGGCCAATCTTGTGTAGAACTTCCTGCGCACCCCCGAAATACACGTACCCCGCTCACACAGGCCCTATTGCGTGAGATTCTCCCTGCGCACCCCCGATATACACGTACGTACCCCGCTCGCATAGGGCCAATCGTGTGTGAAACTTCCCGCGCACCCCCGAAATACACATACACTGCTCGCACAAGGCCAATCACGTGTACAACTTCCCGCGCACCCCCCCGTAATACATGTACCACGCTCGCACAAGGCCAATCGTGTGTAGAACTTCCCGCGCACCCCCGTAATACATGTACCACACTCGCACAGGGCCAATTACGTGTATAACTTCCCGCGCACCCCCGAAAAACACGTACCCCGCTCGCACTGGGCCAATCCCGTGTAGAACTTCCCGCGCACCCCCGAAATACATGTACCCCGCTCGCACATGGCCAATCGCGTGTGAAACTTCCTGTGCACCCCCAAAATACACGTACCCCACTCGCACAGGCCCTATCGCGTGTGATTCTTCCCGCGCACCACCGAAATACACGTACCCCGCTCGCACACGGCCAATCGCATGTAGAACTTCCCACGCAACCCCGTTATACACGTACCCTGCTTGCACAAGACCAATCGCATGTAGAACTTCCCGCGCACCCCCGTAATACACGTACCCCGCTCGAACAGGGCCAATTGCGTGTAGAACTTCCCACGCACCCCCGAAAAACACACCCCGCTCGCACAGGGCCAATCGCGTGTAGAACTTCCTGCGCACCCCCGAAATATACGTACCCCGCTCGCACAGGCCCTATCGCGTGTGATTCTCCCTGTGCACCCCCGATATACACGGACCCCGCTCGCACAGGGCCAATCGCGTGTGAAACTTCCCGTGCACCTCCGAAATACACGTACCCCGCTCGCACAGGGCCAATCATGTGTAGATCTTCCCGCACACCCCTGAAAAACACGTACCCCACTCGCACAGGGCCAATCACGTGTAGAACTTCCCACGCACCCCCGAAAAACACATATCCCACTCGCACAGGGCCAATCGCGTGTAGTACTTCCCACACATCCCCGAAATACAGGTACCCCGCTCGCACAGGCCCTATCGCGTGTGATTCTCCCTGCACACCCCCTAAATACACGTACCCCGCTCGCGCAGGGCCGATTGCGTGTGAAACTTCCTGCGCACCCCCGAAATGCACATACCGGCTCGCACAGGGCCAATCGCATGGAGAACTTCCCGCGCACCCCCGTAACACACGTACCCCGATCGCACAGGGCCAATTGCGTGTAGAACTTCCCACGCACCCCCGAAAAACACACACCGCTCACACAGGGCCTATCGCGTGTAGAACTTCCCCCGCATCCCCGAAATACACGTACCCCACTCGCACAGGGCTTATCGCATGTGATTCTCCCCGTGCACCCCTGATATACACGTACCCCGCTCGCACAGGCCCAATCGCGTGTGAAACTTCCCGTGCACCTCCGAAATACATGCACCCCTCTCGCACAGGGCCAATCGCGTGTAGAACTTCCCGTGCACCCCCGAAAAACACACCCCGCTCGCACAGGGCCAATCGTGTGCAGAACTTCCTGCGCACCCCCAAAAAACACATACCCTGCTCGCACAGGGCCAATCGCGTGTAGAACTTCCCACACACACCCAAAATACACGTACCCTGCTCACACAGGCCCTATCGCATGTGATTCTCCCTGTGCACTCCCGAAATACATGTACCCCGCTTGCACAGGGCCAACTGCGTGTAAAACTTCCCGCGCGCCCCCGAAATGCATGTATCCCGCTCACACAGGGCCAATCGCGTGTAGAACTTCCTGCGCACCCCCGAAAAACACATACCCCGCTCGCACAGGCCAATCTCGTGTAGAACTTCCTGCGCACCCCCGAAATACACGTACCCCACTCACACAGGCCCTATCGCGTGAGATTCTCCCTGCGCGCCCCCGATATACACGTACGTACCCCACTCGCATAGGGCCAATCGTGTGTGAAACTTCCCGCGCACCCCCGAAATACACATACCCCGCTCGCAACAAGGCCAATCACGTGTACAACTTCCCGCGCACCCCCCTGTAATACACGTACCCTGCTCGCACAAGACCAATCGCGTGTAGAACTTCCCGCGCACCCCCGTAATACACGTACCCCGCTCGCACAAGGCCAATCGTGTGTAGAACTTCCCGCGCGCCCCCGTAATACACGTACCACACTCGCACAGGGCCAATTACGTGTATAACTTCCCTCGCACCCCCGAAAAACACGTACCCCGCTCGCACTGGGCCAATCCCGTGTAGAACTTCCCGCGCACCCCCGAAATACATGTACCCCGCTCGCACATGGCCAATCGCGTGTGAAACTTCCTGTGCACCCCCAAAATACACGTACCCCACTCGCACAGGCCCTATCGCGTGTGATTCTTCCCGCACACCACCGAAATACATTTACCCCGCTCGCACAGGGCCAATCGCAGGTAGAACTTCCCACGCAACCCCATTATACATGAACCCTGCTTGCACAAGACCAATCGCATGTAGAACTTCCCGCTCACCCCCGTAATACGCGTACCCTGCTCGCACAGGGCCAATTGCGTGTAGAACTTCCCACGCACCCCCGAAAAACACACCCCGCTCGCACAGGGCCAATCACGTGTAGAACTTCCTGCGCACCCCCGAAATATACGTACCCCGCTCGCACAGGCCCTATCGCGTGTGCTTCTCCCTGTGCACCCCCGATATACACGGACCCCGCTCGCACAGGTCCAATCGCGTGTGAAACTTCCCATGCACCTCCGAAATACACGTACCCCGCTCGCACAGGGCCAATCATGTGTAGAACTTCCCGCACACCCCTGAAAAACACGTACCCCACTCGCACAGGGCCAATCACGTGTAGAACTTCCCACGCACCCCCGAAAAACACTTATCCCGCTCGCACAGGGCCAATCGCGTGTAGTACTTCCCACACATCCCCGAAATACAGGTACCCCGCTCGCAAAGGCCCTATCGCGTGTGATTCTCCCTGCACACCCCCTAAATACACGTACCCCGCTCGCACAGGGCCGATTGCGTGTGAAACTTCCTGCGCACCCCCGAAATGCACATACCGGCTTGCACAGGGCCAATCGCATGGAGAACTTCCCGCGCACCCCCGTAACACACGTACCCCGCTCGCACAGGGCCAATTGCGTGTAGAACTTCCCACGCACCCCCGAAAAACACACCCCGCTCACACAGGGCCTATCGCGTGTAGAACTTCCCCCGCATCCCCGAAATACACGTACCCCACTCGCACAGGGCTTATCGCATGTGATTCTCCCCGTGCACCCCTGATATACACGTACCCCGCTCGCACAGGCCCAATCGCGTGTGAAACTTCCCGTGCACCTCCGAAATACATGCACCCCTCTCGCACAGGGCCAATCGCGTGTAGAACTTCCCGTGCACCCCCGAAAAACACATACCCCGCTCGCACAGGGCCAATCGTGTGTAGAACTTCCCACACACCCCAGAAATACACGTACCCCGCTCGCACAGGGCCAATTGCGTGTGAAACTTCCTGCGCAGCCCCGAAATGCATGTACCCCACTCGCACAGGGCCAATCGTGTGAACTTCCCGCGCACTCCCGAAAAACACATACCCCGCTCGCACAAGGCCAATCGCGTGTAGAACTTCCCACGCACCCCCGAAAAACACGTACCCCACTCGCACAGGGCCAATCGTGTGCAGAACTTCCTGCGCACCCCCAAAAAACACATACCCCGCTCGCACAGGGCCAATCGCATGTAGAACTTCCCACACACCCCCAAAATACACGTACCCTGCTCACACAGGCCCTATCGCATGTGATTCTCCCTGTGCACTCCCGAAATACATGTACCGAGCTTGCACAGGGCCAACTGCGTGTGAAACTTCCCGCTCGCCCCCGAAATGCATGTACCCCGCTCACACAGGGCCAATCGCGTGTAGAACTTCCTGCGCACCCCCGAAAAACACATACCCTGCTCGCACAGGCCAATCTCGTGTAGAACTTCCTGCGCACCCCCGAAATACACCTACCCCGCTCACACAGGCTCTATTGCGTGAGATTCTCCCTGCGCACCCCCGATATACACGTACGTACCCCACTCGCATAGGGCCAATCGTGTGTGAAACTTCCCGCGCACCCCCGAAATACACATACCCCGCTCGCACAAGGCCAATCACGTGTACAACTTCCCTCGCACCCCCGTAATACACGTACCCCGCTCGCACAAGGCCAATCGTGTGTAGAACTTCCCGCGCACCCCCGTAATACACGTACCACACTCGCACAGGGCCAATTACGTGTATAACTTCCCACGCACCCCCGAAAAACACGTACCCCGCTCGCACTGGGCCAATCCCGTGTAGAACTTCCCGCGCACCCCCGAAATACATGTACCCCGCTCGCACATGGCCAATCGCGTGTGAAACTTCCTGTGCACCCCCAAAATACACGTACCCCACTCGCACAGGCCCTATTGCGTGTGATTCTTCCCGCGCACCACCGAAATACACGTACCCCGCTCGCACAGGGCCAATCGCATGTAGAACTTCCCACGCAACCCCGTTATACACGTACCCTGCTTGCACAAGACCAATCGCATGTAGAACTTCCCGCGCACCCCCGTAATACACGTACCCCGCTCGCACAGGGCCAATTGCGTGTAGAACTTGCCACGCACCCCCGAAAAACACACCCCGCTCGCACAGGGCCAATCGCATGTAGAACTTCCCGCGCACCCCCGAAATATACGTACCCCGCTCGCACAGGCCCTATCGCGTGTGATTCTCCCTGTGCACCCCCGATATACACGGACCCCGCTCGCACAGGGCCAATCGCGTGTGAAACTTCCCGTGCACCTCCGAAATACACGTACCCCGCTCGCACACGGCCAATCATGTGTAGAACTTCCCGCACACCCCTGAAAAACACGTACCCCACTCGCACAGGGCCAATCACGTGTAGTACTTCCCACACATCCCCGAAATACAGGTACCCCGCTCGCACAGGCCCTATCGCGTGTGATTCTCCCTGCACACCCCCTAAATACACGTACCCCGCTCGCACAGGGCCGATTGCGTGTGAAACTTCCTGCGCACCCCCGAAATGCACATACCGGCTCGCACAGGGCCAATCGCATGGAGAACTTCCCACGCACCCCCGAAAAACACACCCCGCTCACACAGGGCCTATCGCGTGTAGAACTTCCCCCGCATCCCTGAAATACACGTACCCCACTCGCACAGGGCTTATCGCATGTGATTCTCCCCGTGCACCCCTGATATACTCGTAATCCGCTCGCACAGGCCCAATCGCGTGTGAAACTTCCCGTGCACCTCCGAAATACATGCACCCCTCTCGCACAGGGCCAATCGCGTGTAGAACTTCCCTTGCACCCACGAAAAACACATTCCCCGCTCGCACAGGGCCAATCGTGTGTAGAACTTCCCACACACCCCAGAAATACACGTACCCCGCTCGCACAGGGCCAATTGCTTGTGAAACTTCCTACGCAGCCCCAAAATGCATGTACCCCACTCGCACAGGGCCAATCGTGTGTAGAACTTCCCGCGCACCCCCGAAAAACACATACCCCGCTCGCACAGGGCCAATCACGTGTAGAACTTCCCGCGCACCCCCAAAATACACATACCCCGCTTGCACAAGGCTAGTCACGTGTAGAACTTCCCACGCACCCCTGAAAAACACATATCCCACTCGCACAGGGCCAATCGCGTGTAATACTTCCCACACATCCCCGAAATACAGGTACCCCGCTCGCACAGGCCCTATCGCGTGTGATTCTCCATGCACACCCCCTAAATACACGTACCCCGCTCGCACAGGGCCGATTGCGTGTGAAACTTCCTGCGCACCCCCGAAATGCACATACCGGCTCGCACAGGGCCAATCGCATGGAGAACTTCCCGCGCACCCCCGTAACACACGTACCCCGCTCGCACAGGGCCAATTGCATGTAGAACTTCCCACGCACCCCCGAAAAGCACACCCCGCTCACACAGGGCCTATCGCGTGTAGAACTTCCCCCGCATCCCCGAAATACACGTACCCCACTCGCACAGGGCTTATCGCATGTGATTCTCCCCGTGCACCCCTGATATACACGTACCCCGCTCGCACAGGCCCAATTGCGTGTGAAACTTCCCGTGCACCCCCGAAAAACACATACCCCGCTCGCACAGGGCCAATCGTGTGTAGAACTTCCCACACACCCCAGAAATACACGTACCCCGCTCGCACAGGGCGAATTGCCTGTGAAACTTCCTGCGCAGCCCCAAAATGCATGTACCCCACTCGCACAGGGCCAATCGTGTGTAGAACTTCCCGCGCACCCCCGAAAAACACATACCCCGCTCGCACAGGGCCAATCGCGTGTAGAACTTCCCGCGCACCCCCAAAATACACATACCCCGCTTGCACAAGGCCAATCGCGTGTAGAACTTCCCACGCACCCCCGAAAAACACGTACCCCGCTCGCACAGGGCCAATCGTGTGCAGAACTTCCTGCGCACCCCCAAAAAACACATACCCTGCTCGCACAGGGCCAATCGCGTGTAGAACTTCCCACACACCCCCAAAATACACGTACCCTGCTCACACAGGCCCTATCGCATGTGATTCTCCCTGTGCACTCCCGAAATACACGTACCCCGCTTGCACAGGGCCAACCGCGTGTGAAACTTCCCGCGTGCCCCCGAAATGCATGTATCCCGCTCACACAGGGTCAATCGCGTGTAGAACTTCCTGCGCACCCCCGAAAAACACATACCCCGCTCGCACAGGCCAATCTCGTGTAGAACTTCCTGCGCACCCCCGAAATACACATACCCCGCTCACACAGGCCCTATCGCGTGAGATTCTCCCTGCGCACCCCCGATATACACGTACGTACCCCGCTCGCATAGGGCCAATCGTGTGTGAAACTTCCCGGGCACCCCCGAAATACACATACCCCGCGCGCACAAGTCCAATCACGTGTACAACTTCCCGCGCACCCCCCTGTAATACACGTACCCTGCTCGCACAAGGCCAATCGCGTGTAGAACTTCCCGCGCACCCCCGTAATACACGTACCACACTCGCACAGGGCCAATTACGTGTATAACTTCCCGCGCACCCCCGAAAAACACGTACCCCGCTCGCACTGGGCCAATCCCGTGTAGAACTTCCCGTGCACCCCCGAAATACACGTAGCCTGTTCGCACAGGGCCAATCACGTGTGATTCTCCCCGCGCACCCCCGTAATACACGTACCCCACTCGCATTCGTGGTTGTGGGCCTGTATGCTGGTCCACTGGCCTGTGCGTCATGTATGGGATTTTTGCGCTGTTCATGGTGCACGGGGAGGGGTTGGGGGCATAGCTGGCGCTGCTACAGGGTCGCTGCACCACTCTGCGCCACGGCTGGTTATGGATGTTAAAATCCATGAATACGCTGTGCGCGGAAATGGATTTTGGCGCACGCGGCTGGCGCAGACTGCCACACGCGCACACTGTGCACCGGCCGCGTGCGCCACTTGTGTGCTGAATTGTATGAATTACCCCCATAGCGTTTCCGTCTGCTCTTCATTTACACAGAATCTACAAGAGACTGGAGCACTTTTAATCCAGTGCCTAGTATGTTCAAGCGTGTGAAACTGCTTCATTCTAAACCGCAAATATGAATTGCGGATTTTATCACACAGAAAACAACAACTATACCTTAGTCTAGAAATTTGTTTATGGGTATGGCTAGCAAATTCCCTATATAAGTGGTGAGTACTGATAAACACTAATCATATTCATACCATTTATTTATAGTATGCCAGATGAAACCAAAGATCATCTTTTGATAATATCTATGTTGGCCAAAATCTCTTCCATTCTTTTTTGGAATATAGCCACCGAACAAGGATTTGAGTTAATGATCAGTGAATTCCTGATGTAAGGAATTTTGAGGGGGTGGTTATCATTTTTGCGTAAGAGTTTAGTTGTCTCCATTGAAATCGTGCTGCTAGGCTGGACAATCCTAATTCAATCCGAACACAGGAATTCGGAGTTGCTTTCACCAACCCCAATACCTGCTCCCAAATCGTATTGGACAGAATTCAAACAAGCAGTAATATCACATAGGCAAAGATCAAGGCCATACAATAGGGTTGCTTCCACCTTCAGCAAGTAGAATTGGTGCACTGGTTCAAGATAAAATGTACAGCATTTCCTTCGAATGTGATCTTTAATTGAGAAATTAAGGGGCAAGCCTTAATCCTGATAGAGGATTGCGAATTGCTGATAGACAGGCAATCAGAGACTTCATCAACCAGTTATTTGATTATAGGTACACGTTCAATCGTGGCCCCATTTAGGATCCACGTGTAGTGGGCAATTTTCTTTCTTCCTGTAAAGACCAAAATCTTTGACTTTGCAACATTCGCACAAAAATGATTCACCAAAGCATAAGAAGCAAAGGCTTGGAGTTTATTCTGAAGGCCAAATGGCGTTCTATCAAAAAGCAGAATATCGTCTGCATAAGCAAGCCAATTTACATTCATATTTATTTGCAAGGTAATTAAATGCTGCCAAATGTCTTCTATGTCAGCGTCTCACAGTTCTTTGCACGTTTTAAGCAGGCAACTTGCTCCAAGTAAATATGTGTGTGAACTATGTTATTGCTAAACTTATAGGAGATAAGTTTTGCGAGTTCCTCATGAATAATTTAGTTATTATAAGCTTCAATCCAAATAGTATCAGCTATTGAATTGCCTTTATTTGAATCAAAGCGTATGGAAGTAAGTAGGGCATTGATCAGATGATCACAAACGTTTTTGTTCCAACAAACAGAATGAAGAGGACGCCTTACTTCCACCAGATCAAGTTCAGAAATAATGTCACAGAGTCTAATAGTATTTAAGGTAGGAAGTGCAATGGAGATAATGCAATGGTCACTAAAACCTGCATCAGTGATTTCACATGTTAAACCACTCCCCAAAGTGTTTAAAGGAAGCAAAGAATAAGTCAATTGTAGAGAAAGCCAACTCTGCCAAGTGCAGTCAATTACTCTGTCCTTCAAATGTACCAACCCCAATTCCAAGTGGCAAGATAGTGGACCCACTGCTGACCTCTCGGATCCTGGCGTTGTGTACCACGGAATTTACTTTCAATCAAGCAGCGCACATTAAATCTCCTCCTACTATAATAGTACAGTTAGGATTGCATATACAGGCATTACCTCATCAAAATTGTTGGACTGATAATTTACATATATATAGATTTGCAACAGCATTTCTTTAATGGAATGAGTCAATTCAATTTCCAAAGCTATTACGGATGAGGACTGGTGAATCAGTGTGGCAGAAAAATGAAAGTTATTAATTATCAAAATAGCCAAGCCACTGCTCGGACGCCCAGTACCCAGTGTAGCTAAGGCGTAGCACACCGTATAACCATCCACAAATAGCGCCATGGCAAGCATTGCTTCCTGTAATATAATAATAGATGGAACATCAAAAATTGCCAACGACTTTAGTGCAGCCTCAAAGTTCTTATAGCCACATACATTCCAGCTGTGGATGGGAATACTGCTCGACCTACAACTCTGATTTCGGTGCTTGCACATCCAGTATGGATTTAAATAGGTTGCCAAACCATGACCAATCATTGATGTTAGCTGCAATAGCTGACAACTGTGCAATCATCTCTGGGGGACTAGACGCACCTGATACATTGTCAGGTGCCTTAGGTCCAGTAGTTGTTGGTGAAGGAATACAGTCATCTAGAAATGTGTATACCTGATCTTCGTTTTCAAATAGAATCATTTGAATACCCAAGATCTCAAGCACAATTTGAGAGTTTGATTGGGCTATCATTCTTAGATTATTTTCTACACCTAATTTCACCCACTTCAAACTTCTCAGCATCGGAATCCGGTTAGATGTTTTTAATATAAAAGATCAGTTGAGACATCCCTTGCCATTTATGTCTGGATTGCTAGTCCAGCCAAAGATGGGCAAAGTATGCTCCCCATCAGCAGTGTTTCATGAAGCTTCCCCATCTGTTCGTCTGGTACTGCAGTAGGGACTCCGATTGACATTGACTCAAGTCGTGTGAGATCGCACTGTCCCCTCACCGTTTCAGCAATTTTGCCATCTTGGGGCAAAATAGGATATGGCGGTTGCTGTACGCTCTCCTTGGATGGTTGATCTCCACTAACCCAGGCCTGGAAATGGTCTTGACCGCTCCCGTTTTACCAACATTTAATGGATAGAACAAGGAAAACTGTGACTGCTTGCAGACCCGAGTATCATCAGAAATACCCACCAATGCAGGAGAAGACACTAATGAGTCGTGGCTGACCTTAGAGTTCACATGCTGTTGGACAGCGTTCTTCCCCACTGTTATACCATTTTTGCATTCTTGAACTTAGGTTTTATTTTTAAACGATATCACAATAGGGAGGTGCTCATTAGAAACTTTAACATGCTTATCTAATAGTTGAAGTGCTTGTTTACTTTCGGCATTTAGTTCAGACAAATCGAGAATAGGTTCCTCCCCTGCAGTTTTACTGACATAATCGGTTGAAGTTCCCAAGCCAGGTATTTCTGAATCAAGACCAGGCACTTTCTTTTGTCCTGTCAGTTTAGCTGAGGATTTCTTCTTAGCCCTTTTATTCAATGCCCTATTATGCAAGCGTTGTTGTTTGTGTGAAAGGTAGTCACCAGCCATCGACCCTCCGGGCAATTTTCCAGAACCAAGCTAGAGTGTTGGGACAGAGGACCACAATCTGCGTGCATTTCATCCTCTTGCTGTTCAGTAATATATGTAAGGGCAGTCAGAGTATGTGGCATCTCAATCAAGGAGATGTTTTCATCTCCCTCTAGTTTTAATCCAATATGAGAGGCCAACCGTGCAAGGACAGAAGATAGATTAGACATCATAGCATCCAAATTACGCAAGCCATTGACCATCTTACAAGTAAGTAATTGGGGTGCCACTGAAATTTCGTCATGAGCTAACAGCTCAGTCGAGCCTGGGGGCAGTAACGATTGGGCATAATAGCGCCGTCCAATTGGAGAAATGTTTCCTGATTGTGTTTGTACACATTTGGCCATGCCTGTTGGTTCCAAAGTTTGAGAATGTGCAATGGACATTCTAGGTACAATTTTAACATCCCCAACACATTTGTCTTCAACCTTATTTTCCTCTAGGCTCCCGAAAAGAAGGCCCTCCATTTTACTAAGCTTAGATAGTATTTCAGTGTGTATCTGTTGCTGAGCTCTCAATTCAGCATGTGTGAGCTCGTGCCCTTTATCCAGAAGATTTAAAATGCTGGTGATTACGGGGAATTGTTGTTCAGTATATTCTAATTCTTGCACAACAGAAGAGGCACCCATAGAATTTATGTGAGAGGCCGATTGGGAACCAAGTGGAGGCAGAGTTTGGTCCTTTGGACTAGAGCAAATATTTGGAACATGTACAGGGTCATCATTAAAAGTACCAGACATAACATCAACTGGTTGGTGAGAGGCCAACTCCCCGGAATGCAGAGCAGCTGCCAAGACATCCTCTCCCAAGAGCCTCTTATTATGTTCCCTCTTGCCTTGGTTGAGGTGTACGTTGTCAATTCCCCTAGCCATCCCGGAGGCGGGGGTGGAGCGGCCAAGTGACAACCTAGTGCGCTTTCCAAGCTCCCCCAACACAACAGGGGCCATCATCGTGAAGTCTAATGTACCTACTGCAGAAAGTGCTGCAGTATCAGGGAGCACTTTTATGTCTGCCTAAGATTCATGCATACTCAAAAAGTTGCGTTGAATGGAGTAATTACCATCAAGCATGTCCTTTAACGGAAAGGAGGAAGCGGAGGTAAGCAACGGATTACGAGTGGGTGTGAACAAAGGCAACCCCGATGGAGTTGGACTCACTCCCCTCTTACTCATATTGACCATGTCCAGGACACCAGGGAGCAGTCAGTGTATCCACATTGGTAAGGTCATCAGTTGTATTACTACCGGGCACCACAGTATTAGTGGAGGGGATAGTCCCAGCATTATGCATGGGAAGAGCACTTTGGCAGAGCTTACCACTGCATAACCCAGCAGACATCTTGTCGTTGTCTATAAGCCTGTACTCAAAAATTATCAAAGAAATATCCCAAAATAACGAGTGGGACCCTTTAACTCATACACAATGCATACATAGAGAAATACAAAGTACATGAAATTAAAGTTTTCCGGAATCAAGAATTAACCAGTCTGGGATTTGTCTCTCCTCCACACCCTCCCACCCAACCAGCAAAACAGCACTTGCTGGCACTTCCGTGGTGTGTGCGCGGGCGCGCATACCCGTGCCTTTAAATGTTGACCAGACAGAGTCAGTGGGCGGGGCGTTGACGAACGTATATCGTCACTACAAAGAAGGAAAAAACAGTCAAATATAAGAATTCAATGGCGCCACTGCACAGGATCACCACAAGTCCAAAGTACCACAAGTCCCAACACAAGTCCAACAATAGAGATAATCCGCCAAATAAGATGTAATTACTTGCAAAGGCAAATATAACTCCAGGCGAGTTGCGGCACAATAAAGGACTTGCTTCTTCCTCTTGCCGACTCAGCGACTCAGCTGTGGCATTTGCCCAAAGTTCAGATACAAGCAGAGTAGCAGAGGTCTAATCTGTACAGGATCACCAGCAAAACAGCACTTGCTGGCACTTCCAGGGTTCTAAATTAGTAGTCAACAATTACATGAAAGTGGAAATCCTGCAGTATAAAAAAATGTCCAATATAGTATCAAAACCTACCCACTTAGCCACTATAAATTCCCTTCATAATTTCACACTTCCACAATTTCAATAGAGTAAAACCTCACCAATATAGGGTCACAAAACAGCTTAATATCCAACTACAAAGCACACACACAGTCACAATATTTGTAAAGTGTAGATGTATACCGCTTGGTTCACACAAGGGTTTCTTATGCACTCTAATTCATATCACATCTTTCAATGTCACTGAGAAACAACCCTTATTTGCAAATATATTTTCTGTCAAACATAAGCATAGCATACCATGTCATACTGCTTCTTCACTCTCCTAGAAACACTGAAGTAAAATATAGAAAAGCCTACTTTGCAAACAA
This sequence comes from Ambystoma mexicanum, assembly GCF_040938575.1. Taxonomy (NCBI): domain Eukaryota; kingdom Metazoa; phylum Chordata; class Amphibia; order Caudata; family Ambystomatidae; genus Ambystoma; species Ambystoma mexicanum. The sequence goes on from NC_090933.1 coordinate 825,396,393, forward strand.
TACTTAAAAACTTGACCAAATGAGACACCTAAACAAACTTCACTTATCTTACAAATACAATCATTCAAACTGTACATAAACTATATATAAACACATATATTACGCCCCAAATCCTATAACCACGGCTGTGTGATGTCATGTCTTTCTTTTAATAAATTTAATGCAAAATATTCAATAACAAAAGACAGTTAAGAAAGAGTACGTAAAGAAGGCACTTGTCACACAGCTATAGCCGCAAGTATGTGTCATCGAAATTGCACATAGGACACCCCCAGTCTTTGCTATGGTTACCCATGTCCCCAAATGCCAATGGCCAATTGGGCTCAACCATAGCCGCGGTTATACATCTATCTTTAAAAAAAAAAGAAAACAGAATCAGTTCAATGACATCCACACTTTAATAAACACTATTTACTACACACGTTTTTGTGACCCTGATATTTTTTATGCAGTGCATCACATGCACTATATAAACGATACAGCATTAGTGCATAGTACACTGTTGTTCTCTTTGCACATACTAATGATTGGGTCATTGGGTCATTGGGAAAAAAAATCCAACTTGGATAAAAAAATACATCCACCAATATAATAAAAAATATAAGGAAATACCGTTGCACAAAACAAGCAGGGATATATAAACTGGGTGAAAATAAACACAGAACTTTATACTAGTTTCATGCAGGACAAGGGATGGGAAAGTCAAGGAGAACAAGAGAAAATAGGGTATAATAAGTAAACTTGGAGAACAAGAGAAAATAGAGTAGGATAAGTCAACTTGGAGAACGTTTTCATTTTTTTGCAGCTTTTTCTTTTCTGTCTTGTTTTTTGAAAGTTTTACTTTTTCCTTCTTACGAAGACATTCCAACATGCCTGGACATGAGAGCTCAAGTAGTCACGACATCATCATTTGGGTTGACAATCCTTCACCAACAAGGACGAAGCACACAAAAATGAAAAAAACAGCTGACAGTTGGTGCTTCTTCAAAGTGAAGGAACACATCTCAAGAAAATAGGCATAGTAGGTACGGTGCATCTTCTGCAATAAGACTCTACGCCGAGGGCATTCAGATGTTCCATCTCAAAGCCTGGGGACATATATTATGATTAACCATCTAGTGCAAATCCATTGGAATGAGACTGCACATGAACATCACAAAAGAAAAATACATGGGGCCCATTCCTTTGCATAGAAGGTGATCAGCACCACCTACATAACCTCCATCCACCTGTGCATCAACCACTCCAACTGCAAATGATATCCAGCACACAAACCCCTCTCTTACCGACACCCAATCTAACCATCATGAAAGTCATGTGTACACAATTCTGCGACTGGGTAGTTAAGGAAGATACCACATTTAGTGAATGGCAGAATGTAATCACACAACATCAAATAACCTGCTATCTTTAGTTTTCTTTTAAGTGTCAATTTATTTTAACCCCCTTTTTATCTAAACTTCAACAGCAGTATCATAACCAAGTTCACATTCACCAGGTGCACTGCCTCATAACACATCCCAGATTCAGTGATGAAAGTCCTGTGTGGACGATGCTTCGAATGGGTAGCCAGGGGAGATGCAACAGTTATGGAATGGGTGAGCTTCCACTCCATGTGAAAAATCATTATAAATACTAGAAAGTTCACTAAGAAAGCCATACATCTCCTGCTTGCTTCCATCTCCAGCAGTACCAATACCTTTTGAATAGAGGTTGACCTTTCACAGGAGTTGACTGTGCAACATCTAGTGCAAATCCACTAGGATGGTGATAATAATGCAGCTACAAGAAAATACATAAATAACCGCATTACAAAATTTACTTGCACAACACCAGTAATTGAACTACCTCACAAAACACTCCAAACACCTACAAGTACTACATACATCAAAATACATTACAAGTACAAGAAGTACACTCAAATAACCTTCAACCTTCAACCTTAGTAACCTTAATAACAAATGAAAATGCAAAAGCTACATGTCTACATTTTTTAAACTTAAAAAATACGTGCTACTCAAACACAGCAAATGAAGAAAATTATTATGAGCACCATCTGATATATATGGTCACTAATACTAACACACTCAACACTGCTAATAAACCAAATGTGTAAATAAAGATTAACACTTACTTTCACATCAGCCACACTCCTGCCATGTGCACAGTCAGAGTTCAGGAATCAAAAGGACAAACAACAAAAAAGAGGACTACATAGCAATAAAACTAAGATGTCTGACACATTTTCAGCACAACCTATCGCTAAGCCCTACACAAATGCAAAAGTAACAACAACCAATAACAACCAATGAAACTGATACAAACCTGTTTTTACCCCACCTAGCATCTGTGATTGCCGTGGCTATTCGACGCAGCTACATATCATGATTTGTATCCATGGCCACACCACAATCTAACTAAATTGGCCTTCAAAACTTCAAATCAAATAAGTGAACAACTAAGTACATAAAATAACACACACAAATAAAATGATCTACTGTATCATCCACCTGAACATATGATTATTGCACAGTAAATATACATTTATAGACGCGACTTTAAATATACCTGTGGTTCCAGCTGCAAAAAATGATATGTAGAATAGTATTGATGCACCTATGCACATGCTTTTTATAGACACAGCTATACAAGAGCCCCTCCTAGATGTTTGCTGATAACCGCAGCTATTCGAAAAACTATGAATTCAAAATTGCATTTCAACTCCACCAAAATCCAAAAACTTTCCCCAACATGCCTAGCAACCCCTCCTCCACTCCTCATAGTTCTCCTCCACTCCCCTAGTGTCTTACAATTCACCAAAACGTTCAATGCATATAAGATGCCACCCTACCCAAAATTTCAGATAGCCGCGTCTACCACACGTCCACAAACATGATGTGTCACTTGCTCAAATCAAGCCGCGGCTGCAACGGGGGGTCGGGTGAGGATCTACCCGCAAATTGAAATGCTGCACGCTGGATGGCCGTTGGATAGCCATGAATAATTACAACAGCACCAATTAGAAAGTAAAACATGCAAAATTCATACATACCCTGCTCATACAAACTACTAGAATTTCAAACTAGGAATATTTTTCCTGGAAACAGAGAAATACTGCAGATAGCATGGCTGATTTTAAAACTGTGTGGCTGATTAGAGACAGTTGGCTGTTTTGGTTGCTGGCATTTTATGAGAAACTAATTATTAAAATGGACCTAGGTTTGAAATATTTTACAATTACATGGTTTTGATTATGGTAAATGCCTTGGTTTTTCTATAATTGTTAAGTCTGAGAAGTACAGGGCCCATACGTCATACTAATTCATTGTGGAGGCAATAATTTGGGGAATGTACGAGGGGTGTTCCTTACTTTAAAAATGAAACAAGAAATCTGAAAACTAATGGAACTATTTCCTCACAGCATCTTTATCTTTTCCCATCTCACTCAGAGGCAAAAACAGAGATGGACCACCATATTTAATGGTAACATTGAGAATTCCCAGAGAAATGTTAATAAAGCAGTTTCAGCATTCATGACAGACCACAAACATTTATGGATTGCGAACAACAACAAACAGTTTGCACATGGCCAATTTCTATAGACATGACAGAGTACAACTAACCGATGAAGGAAATGCAGTGTTCCTTCATAACATCAAAACCGTACTCCTAGTGTGCTTAAGTTCTACACTCCGTGTACCACAAAACGGTCCTTTAAGGACTTCTCATATAAAAATACACAAATAAAATAAATAATAACAAAAACATTTTTTTATTATAACCACAGCTACATTTCATTGACTTTTATCAAAACCGCGGTTACAAAAGGTCAATTGACAAGGGACTGACTTCAAGCTTTATACTACAATCCAGCTTAAATGATCAATACCGAAGAACACTACTCATGTACTTATGTTAAGTGACTGAAAAATAAGAATCCATAGAAAAATACATAACAGGAAACTAGAACATTGCACACCCACACAACATAATACCATAAATGAGAATACACAACCTAAAATACACTGTATTGCGCATCTAAAACTACGATTGCTCCTTTTTTATTTTAATTTTGTTAGAATATTTTCTTCTATCTTTCTCCAATGTCGCACATGCTCAAAAGTCTGAAAACACACATCCAAAGTAAAAAAGACTCTCTAATACCTACCAGGTCACTGACCATGGCATTTTTCACGCCTGACGTCCCTATACCTAAAGAAAGTACTTTAAAAAATATATAAAACACTGACACCCCAAACTATATAGCTGAAGATATCAAACTACACATATCCCCAGATTTTGTAGTCCTCCGTAGCCTAGGATATAGATACGAATATCAGCAAAACAGACGGAAAAAATAATGCTTTTCTGCCCCCCCACACCTCACCAAGTGCCCCCTCATCTATCATCTCTGCCAACTCCCCAGACTCCCCAGATGGCCTCCTCACCTCCCCTGCCCTTTCCCTCCCCCCTGCAACACATGCTGCTTCTGTGATGCAGTTTTCTATGAGATGTCGGCTATTTGCGGATATAGCCTAGGCTACCGAAAGCTTTGCGTTGCAAACTTGGTCCCTGTACTCCCTCCAACTCCCAAATTTCACTCAGTTTTTGTAAAGTTTAGTGGGATTTTCTCAAGAGGGGGCTAAATTAGAGGGGGTCTCAACATTTTAGATGGCTTATAACTTTGTTGCCATTTGACCAATTTCGACAAAGATTTTCAGAAAGATTATAGACCCAAGCTTGAATGTTTGTATAAAGTCTGAATGGATTTTGTGAAGTTGGGGGCTAAGTTACATGAATATTGTATATGCATACATTTTGACACTTGGAGAAAAAAAAAACATGGGTGGATTTCAAGCAAACCTGTGTAAGGAGCATTGTTTTATTTTTTGACAAGTATCATAATGTAGGTACAAAAAATAGTGATATACCTTGGGTGACTGAGGTATACCTGTGGCCATGGGCAGTGGTCAGATTGTCCGGGTCATGGCATAAGATCATGACCCGGACAATCTGGCTACTGGCCTTGACCGCGAGGGATGAAAAATTGAGTTAAAGTGGCCATGTCCACCTGGGACCGGCTATTTGATAAAGTTATTCAAAAGTAGGATAGATTTGAAACATGGAAAAAAATGTGCTTGTGGTAATATGGTCATAGGGTTCTGAGTTCGCCTTCTGCATGCTGCCATGGAAATTGTATGATATATTATTTGTATCGCGCTCATACACAAGTGTTTCTCTGTACTGAGCCCCACCTTCTCTTTGCATGGTAGACATCTTGGAAAAGGATTTTCCTTCCTACTGCGGGACGCCACAGGCGTCCCTCTTCAGGAAGAAAAATCCTTTTCCAAGCTGGCCACCATTTGAAGGGAAGAGGGGCTCTGTACTGAGCCCCACTTTCTCTTTCCATGGTGGCCATCTTGGAAAAGGATTTTCCTTGCGTCCCACTTTAGGAAGAAAAATCTATTTTTTAGCACCCTGGGTTCTCGCTTTGGGAACCAAGAGTGCTAATGGCCTTTATCTGCCATTGCAGGTGCTGCAATGGAGGATAATGGTCTTGACCCCTTTATTTATTTATTTATTTATGCATTTATTTATTTATAATGCGCCGAAGCCTGCAGGCATCAGGGCGCACACAGCGACACTTCGCTTGGGCTGATAACTTGGGCTGCCTGGCCGGTATCCCAAGTTGCAGTCCCTGGAACGTGGAATGAACACCACATTATTCCCATTAGCAAAATTAAAAATGGCACGCGTTGAGCAAAATGCATTGGAGCAAGTGTGTTGGACTGTCTTGCTGTCCGTGCCCCCTGCTCTATTTTGCTGTTTACTCTGCTGTTGGCTGTGCTCGTTTGTATTCAGAAATACGATGCCCGCGGGTGAGCACACGCGCGTTGAGCGGAAGTGCGTTGGAGCAAGTGTGTTGGACTGTCTTGCCGTCTAGCTGGGCACCGGGGGTGCAGGCAACCATTATTATTCTTCCTGATTTTTAAACAGTATTTTTTTGGGCTTTTTTTGGGGGGGTTGTTTTTTTTTGTGTTACAAATTGCTTATAAATTTGCTGAGTTTGTTTGTTATAAGTTGGTTATACCATGTCCAGACCTATCATGTCGTTAAAGTCAGGCATGCCTAAAAATGGAGCTGACCTGTATAATCTCTCGCCTCTGCAATCTAGAAAGACCTTTATTGTAAAAAGGCTAAAAGAGAACCAAGAGAAACAGAAAACGGTCAATATCACTTAATGTTGACATTCTTGCCTTCTGTCAAACAGACGGTGTGAAAAAACAAAATATAGTTCTCGCTGGAACAAACAGTGTTTCAAATCTACAACCACCATGCTCCTCATCAGTTGATTTAATTCCGGAGAAAGTTTCTGATAATGGGCCCTTAAAGGAGGTGAATGCCGGGAACATAAATCCACCCGGCAAAGAATTAGCCAATGCTTCTATTGCCTTAGCTTGCAAAACTGGAGAAATATGCATCACTCAAGTGCCTGATGACGGTGGAAAATCATCCCTAGTTCATCTTGATTCTCTGCTTAAAAATCCAACGGGTTGTGCACAGTACAGCCGCAGCAATTGCTAAGAAAAGAATATGGAAAACCTACGCTAGCTGGCGAAATTGATGGAGAGACGTGTTTATGAACACATCGAGTTGCCATGACCCCGATACACCTGAAGTGCAGTATATCTGCTCCAATACATGTAATTTGATTTTCTTTGATGATGGATCAGACAAACAAACCTTGCCCATTAGAGAGAGTAATCCAATACTTTAGGACAAACTGGTGAATAAAGATAATCAAGATTTATAAATCAATCTCTTTCCTTTGTTGCGCCCACTCCAAGATGAACTCAATTTATCGAACCCATTTGAAATCATCGATACTTTATACGTGATTCCCAGGCAAATTATAATGATAATCAGTTCTCTTTCCCCTCAATAATACTCTAAGTGCCATGTATACGGCTCTTCTCTCTCTGGCAAGGTTGTATGAGACTCTGGATGAAAAATATAAAAAATTGACGTTTTTTATTCAGCAGTCTCATGCAAATATTATCAGAGAGTTAGGTATAAATAGCCAAGCAGTCAGTAAGCCGATATCTAACTTTACAAGTCAATGTACACAGACAAACACAACAGATGACGTTTATCCCACCCAACACATCTTAAATGAGCATGTAACAAACACTACTTCCGCTGACATAGTCCTTATTGATGGCACGCAAGAGTCTATAAAAAGGAGGTTGGAGTTGAGCTCATCATTGCTAACTGAGCCTATTTTGAAAACGCAGAGAACTGCATTTGCACCCATATTTTTTAATACAAAAAATCCTTCTACAAACACAATGAGTAGTAATGAACAAGTTAGTCAAATACAAATAATTAAGGCAGGGAGCTGTACGAGCAAATTTAAAAAAGCAGCAAAGCTTGTCACGGCAGCTAAAAAAAAAGACGACTACACTTTAAACTGAATACACAGTCAAAAATGAATGTGCAATTAAAATATTAACCCTTTGATAATCTAGTTGCCATTGTAGCTCCTCTTCCTCTCCCTCAAGCTGTAACCGTGAGTCTGATCGAAAAGCCAATAGATACAACAACAACCAAAATACTAAAGAATTCACAATTAAAGACAATTACAGATACACAGGCTGAAAATGTTAGTTCCGAAAACATCATTGCTTTTCGAGGTAACTTGACTTCTGACAATCCCGTTACAGATGAAGGGACACCTAGAAACATAGATTGCACAATACAGGAGCTACGTGATGAGATACGAGCTTCTTTTGCTAAATATAATAAGGAAAATGAAAACATAAGCAGATTATGTTGCAATCGAAAGAAGGCCTGCCAAATGATGATAGTCAACCATCTCATACTGCCTTCCCCAGTGTCAAACCACTCTTGAAAGGCCCAGGTTTGTTAGATTCGAGCCGAGACCTTGAGTCTCAAATGAGTACGGACCCCAAGATGGTACCTCCAGAATTTATAGGTGGCAGATCAATTTCAAAGCCTAATAATGAGCCCAGACTAATACCTTCTACACTTAAAGGTGAGGCTCAATATAAGAACCACCATCGTTTATTGATTACATTTCGAGGCCATCCTTTTTCTAATTATGACCTAAACCTCGCTAGTTTTTTTAACATCTGCACAAAATTACTGCACTAGAAGATCTGACATCAGCAGATATTGACCTAGTTGAATTTGTGAATCCACCAGATCTAACAGAAGCTCGTCTGTATATTCAATCTGGGGTCATACTTAACACCTTATGGTTAGCCCGGACTGCCTTTTACAATCTAGGCTTTATTCAGAATCAACATATGCATGCATGTGAACAAATGATGACAAAACCTGTTCTTCCTAAAGCCAGAATATATGGTAATAAAAGAGTCGCACAACTAAATTCTGAAATGAGTGCCCAAGATGCATGGTTGAATCGAAATCACAGTGGAAGATCATAACAACCCCAGATAGTTGATTCTGTCAGCCTTGTCTCTTGGAATACTAGAGGATTTAAACACTTCATTAACACCAAAAGTAGGGATCTTTTGCAATATGATATAATAGTACTCCAGGAGACTTGGCTTCGAACGGCCCCTTTTTGGGATCTTTACGATATATATATGGTTCCCGACAATTGCATCTTTTTTGGGCAGGCCGATGGTAGGCTTATTGATGGCTTTTCACAAAGATAAAAATTTCGATATTGAGTAACACAGATCACCATCTCCCTGCTTTCAAATTGTAAAAATTCGACGAGGAGTGAACTATAGTGCCATAGTAAACATCTATTGGGGAAAGAAACATTTCACTTCTGATGAATTCTTTGATCAAGTTAATATCATCCTTGATCAGCTCCTATTATATAATTGCATCACCGATACATTTATTATGGGCGACTTGAATTTGCATTTATTAGCCGAAAGAACATCATCTCGAACGATGGATAAACATCGCTGGTCTATGTTAATGGCTAACAGAAATTATGTGATGTTGAGTGGTTCGTTACAGGGTGATGTCCCTCCTCAGGCTACATGGCATAATGATGGCTATCGATCAACACTGGACTATATTTATGTTAATAATCAATTCTTCCCTAAAATATCATCTTTTAATATAAAAACAACAATAATGAGTGATCACAGTGAACTTTGTATTACTTGTGATTGGCCTATGGAACAATCTAGGGACATTAATCACAATACATCTAATTTACTAGTTAATAATGCGAGCAATCGCATAAAATGGTCGAGGCCAAAATTGCTTCGTTATAGGCAAAATCTGAGTGTTGTATATTGTGATTCCAGTGTCTCTGATAGTCCTTGTTATGTTCATGCTATGCAACTGTTTTCATCAAGGGGAGTGACTGCTCATCAAAACCATTTACATATCTTTGATTTGGAGGTAAAAAATAAAAAAGGGAACTAAGAATACATATAAAGATGCTGTTAAGGGTATCTAAGGATTCTCTAGTTCCCATTTTTGAACAGATAGCTTAAAAAGAGTCTACAAAAGATGGCATTTAGGCCGTCACACCATACAATATCAACAGGATGGTGAAGCTATGATGAAACAGATCATCATTAAATCGTCTGGAGGGAAATGGGCGCTCCTGAACAGTGGCTGTCATAAAAACCAGACCACTGTTGAGATCAATCCCATCCCGGAACAAGGTTTGAGAACTTTTTTTGACAACATTTATCGTACACCATTCCCGGAGATACGTTTAGAATGGAACAGAATAGATGCTGATCATGTCGTGAATTTAGATCTGGAAGATATTTATTATTATATAATCAAGCTGAGTACCTCTCGAGCATCTGGCCCGGAAGGGCTTCACAACTCATTGATAAATCAGACAGGGATTACGGGCTGATATATTACATCTAATATTCACGAAGATCATGAGAACTGGGAATATACCCCTATCCTGGAAAATCTCTATAATTCTCCCTATATTTAAGAAAGGAGACAGTACAAATCCAATCTCTTACAGACCCATTGCACTCTTGGACCATCTGGGGAAAATATTTGCCCGGATGATATTGGGAGAATTTAATAAGTGGTTAAATAAATTGAACTACAGAGACCCATTTCAAACGGGATTTCTACCAGGCTTGGGTACAGCAATTAATCTATTAACCATGAATGTCATCATCTTGCAAGGGAAACGGAACAAGCAACCAATATATACAGCTTTTGTCGACTTTAGGTCGGCCTCTGATCTTGTGCCAAGAGAAGTTAAAAGGTTCAGCAATTAACTGGCTTCTTTACGCTGACGATATTGTACTTATATCTAAAACACCAGTCGGAGTACGTAATATGTTGAATGCTATAGACACTTACGCCAGTAAAAATTGCATTAGCATCAATCTTACGAAGACATAAGTTATGCAATTTGGTATAAAAAAGAGACAGAAATGTTATCATTGGGGGTTACAGAATATCGAACTCCAGTTAGTGCATACATATATTTATCTTAGTATCTTTGTGAATAACCACATGACTGTCAAGCCGTATGAAGATTATCTTCAACTAAAGCAGATTACGGCCTTGTCACAAATGAGACTCATTTGAGCCAAATTTTGCAAATTTACATAGATCCCTTGATTATATATTATAAGCAAAAGTACTACCATTTTGTATGGATCAGAAACAAAAAGGTGTCAAACGTATGCTTACTGGTTTAAGTATGAAAACGTTTTTTTGAAAAAATCGTTATTGTTACCATTGTCAGAATCCATGCCTGTTGTCAGGCATGAGCTGGGACTTATTTCCTTCTATGCAATCTACAAATGGAAAGTATGCCAAATGTATAGAAAATGCATAATGAAAGAAATAGCAAGGGTTTACTTTTGATTTTATCCAAATACTTATTAACATCTGAAGATCCTTTTGCAACAACTTGGCGTGGCTTTGCCAGAAAAATTATGATCGGGGCAGATATAACGCAATCTTTACTAATTAATAATCCAATTAAAGCCAAATCAAAACTACGCAGATCCGATTAGATTAAGACAAGATCTGCTTGCATGAAAATTCAAAAATTCAATCGGAATCCATTTGCTCTTAAAGTTCATGGTCAAGTTGAAAAATATCTGCAACACTCACCTAATCCTAGTCATCGTTCTGATTTCATGAGATTTAGATTGAATATATAGCCAACAAGAGAAAGAATGCACAAATGGAAAAAGAATTCTGCAGATAGTATGACATGCCGATTTTGTAATCAAGTGACTGAAACCATTAAACATCTAGTGGTTGAGTGTTCAGTTTTGTTACCTCTTCAAATGTTTTACTTCAAACAGCTGTTTAATGAAGATCATGTGCTTTTCCCTGAAAAAATTGTGGCTAATATTGTATACTGGGCATCAGTGATGTCATCAATGACATTTGTCATATCATCTTTGATGTCCTGGGAGTTAATCTTAGCAGTGCAATGTGGTGGCATGAGTTATGGTTGCTTAGCTTACCATGAATGGTGAATTTCAGGGGGTTTTCAGTTTTACTTGGAATTCATAGGTTTTTAGTAGCATAACTTAACCATAACACCCCTTAACACATTGTTTTCACTGAATATACATATAGAAAATATAAATTTAATAAATGTTTACTAGGATTGCCTTAGTTTATATACATATAACATAGAAGATACTGAACCTCCTGCCCCACGCTAGTGATTTTAGATGTCCGCGGACTATGTGCATGTCCACAGACGGACTTGGCCAACATCAATACTATCCAAAAACTCAGGGGGTATCTTACATTGTTGTATCATGCAATAGAAACACTGAACAACTTCAAAAAGCAGCACATACACACATTACATTTAATAATAAATCAAAATAAATATGCCTCCAACATAATTACCTCACAGAAACTTGAAGGCAAGCGTCCCCAGCCAGCACGATCCTCCCCGCAATGAGAGACAATGAAGGACTCTCCCAATATCGGAAATAAAGCCAAGACAGAGTGCGGGTGAGCTTAAATGGGAGTTTATCAATCAGAATAGGGCATGCAAAGAACTCTGCAAACTCCGAGAGCGCTCTGTCTGACAATAGCAAAGACAGGCGTATATATTTACAAAAAACGTCATAAGAACCTACATATTATAGGGGGCACAAGTTCAATGGGATTGGGTGGCGATGACTAGCTATAGGTGCTGCTGCGAGGTGGTTGGCCTTGGCTGGAAAACGTCACTGGTCAGCCTCGTGGGTTGGGCTGGGCCTGGCGGGTTGGCTGAGTTCATCCGGGCGGTGTTGTTGTGCCATCGCAGCCAGTGTCAGAGATGAATGTCTTTTCCTGACTTATTTGCCCTAGGCCATGCACACCGCAGTCATTCAGTCATTGCAATATTATCTTCTTTAGTAAATCTTCCAATAGGTTATTCTACAGGTTAATGCAACACAGGAGGAATGCACCTTGTGAGGGGTCTGATGGTAATACGTCAGGACATGGTTACCAGGGTCCTGTTGACCGGGGCCATAGGTCGAGGTGCTAAGCTTCAGGGCCTGGGACGGGTGGTACAGGTCTTTCTGTCTTGTTAGAAGTTGTTATGGATGTGCCGCTGTGTGTTGTCAAAGTATTGAGTGTCCTGATTGCACAGGGCCATAAGTCTAAGATGATCCGGTGGGTTGTTGGGTTTACGAGGGGGCGCCTTTGGAAGTGTGTGTTCAGGCGGAGGTTTACTGCTGTGCTGTAAATAATGCAGGTGGCGGGCCGTGGCCTTGGGTGCTGCAGAGGGGGCTACAAATCTTTGAAGCGGCTCCAGTCTGGTTGGGGGAGGTGGAGCAGCGTGGCTCGGGCCTCTGCTCTCATGGTTGGCAGTCTTCGCAGGGTGGGAGGGGGAATGGCCTTGCACATATTTTCAGAAAGGTATCTTCCTCGTATGTTGCCGACTTTAGGTAAAAACATCACAAACATTTGAGCACTCTATAATACGTATTCAAATCACTTTAAAACATACATTTCAACTTTGCTGGATGTGTCTCAATTATATCCAGCCTGAGCACCTTATTCGTACACTATGTTTTAACAACTACAGTATTTGGTTATATGCATATACATTTGCAGTAAGCGAGGTAGTAATGTGGTTGGTGGAGTACATAGAAAATGACCCGCCACTGTACGTGACGGTGGTGGCACATAAGGGGCTTAGACATACACACATGACAAGTGCATTCTCGCGCATCCTTCACATGAGCCCTCTGTATGGTTACATTCGTCCTCTCGTGTACTCTAGCAGCATTAGTTCAGTTTTGGCGCAAAACCATGCAGTGTAAGTTTCCCAGTGATACAGGTAACAAATAGATCCCTGGAACGCTCCTTCATTATTAGTACCCAACTGCAGTGGTGTGGGCTCGCCATCGCTTATATCATGGAAGCATGCTTTCTATGTTTATACATTTTTACAGGTTTTTGTAATATAAGAGATTTTGTGGGGAAAAGCATACTTTGCAAGTGGTTTGGCATTAATATGTAGAGACTTTCTGCCATCTGATGACCATTTTACCGTTCTCTTCATCGCCCAGGCCCGCTGGCCGGGTCATGCTGGGAGCGATGATACACTGCGGAAGGTGAAATGTTACAATGTTAATGTATTACGCTAGCTCATGTCCGTCTTGTTCGTGGGAACGGGCTCGCAGCGGATCTGCCATGGTGCTGCGGCGACAGGGATAACTGAAACTTTCCGAAGGTGGGGGCCGCGCTACAGTGCGCTGAGCTCACACCATCTTTAGTAGACAAAATGGTTTCTGAGGCCTAGCTAAATTCAATACGTGCGGGCAATGTCTTCAGCAGGTGAGCCATCCACCACCTGGGCCCTGGTGATAAGGAGGGGACGCCCGATGAGCCATGGCCCTCACCTGGGGTGGAGATGCGGGCAGGGGGGTCTTTTGGACCACTCCTCCCCTACATTTCCCCCCTTTCGTTACTTAAGTAACGAATACTTTAAGTCCTCCAGCCTTCTACATTCTGCTTCGTCCATCACTGCCTCGTCCCATGCAGGTGTGCCTTTTATGGGCATCCATGCTCTGCACACCCCCCGTAAGCTTTCCCCTCTTCTGGCATATTCATCTGGGGTACAAGTCAGGTATATACATCCGCCATCTCCCGTCAAATCTACCCACACCTCCTGGTACCATTCTAGTACACGGGGTTCTCTAATGGTGGTGTGCCATGCTTTATCTATGATATCTTTGTCGTGATAGATAGGCACTAGCTGATATCTTGGTGTGTCATCTGTTCCTGTTTGTACCTGCACTTCCTGCATGTTTTGTATTGTCCCACGGGTGTTGCCCATTGTCACCATCATCATTGCACCATTTGGTACTGCGTTAGCACAAACTCGAAGACCCACCTGGCACAGGCAAAAAATTAAAAGGAGGAACACCACAGCTGGCAGCAAAAATTTCACAGTTGTTCCAAGCCATGAGGGGACCCAGGAGAAGATGTTATCGAACCACGTACTGTCTTCTGCTCCACCTTCCATTTTCATTTTTTTCTCCTAGGTTGTGGACTGCTTCGATCACATGGGACAGGGAGCCGTTTTCTGCATCTTCAGAAGGTACGAAAGTGCAGCAGACACTTCCTATTTTTCGGCAAACACCTCCATCCATCGCTGTCAACTGGTCCAGGACATACCTGTTTTGCATGGTCATCAGCCGTAAAGCCCTTAGTTCCACTTTTATTACGTTGAACCCTTCTTCAGTGTCATTTGCCAGCTGAATCAATTCCCAGCGTGTTATCTGGAGCCATTTTGCGTTTGCCCTTGCTTGGACACTTGAGATGAGTGAGGCAAAGAATGTTTCTGCTGAGCTGAATGATCGATATCTGTCTGGGATCTGAGCCAACAGTTCTGATGATTCCTTTGATATGTAGTTTGATGCTCGTCTGTTACGGGTCAGCACCTCTCCCTTGTTTCCGGAAGACAGGACATACATTTGTGACTCCGCAGTCGGCTGGGCTGCACTCTGTTGTATGCGTTCCTATGTCTTTTTGCTCCCATCGATGTGGCTTTCTGGTATTACCATTAGGGCTGTGTGCAGAGTGGCCATTGAGCAGCTGCCACTCCATGACTGGGGGAGGTGCAGGTATGCCTGGTTGCCGCATACCCAGTACGTGTCCATCAGGGCCGCTGTCCCTTTTCTCAGATCTGGGATGGTGAGGGTTTTGTTACAGTTCTTGTTTGTCCCCATGGAGGTTTTCCCTTCTCCTTTAAAACATAATTCATAGTCTATTTCGTTCTGCAGTTTGAAGGGTTTTTCAATAGCGGTTACCCAAGTTAGTTTCCTTCCACACTGGTGTGCATGTTTCTTCTATCCACTGCAATTTCTCCGGTGCCACACCTCTCAGTGCTTCAGCTTTACACATTACTTCTTCATCCTTCCACTTGTTGTCCGAAAAAAGTGTCCCTTGTATTACAAAAAATGGTTCTTCCAGACATACCACCCCTGCCGTCTTTGGATAGCACGTTTTCTCGTTCTGCAGCATTTCAAAAGTAACTTCATGTGCCTGGAAGGTGTTCTTAATCCTGCATAACGTGAGATGAAGGAGACATTGGGCATCTATAATTGGCAACTCTTTGGGTAGCAATACTTTGGGTGTACCTGAAGCGTGAGGAATGAGGGAGCAGACATAACAGCTCTCGTTTGTTGTTTGTTTAGCTGTGGCACTCATATCCGCATACCATTTATTTGTTTGGTGGGGGTGTCGTGGGTCTTCCATTTTATCTAGACCTAACCCATAGTACTCATCATACTTCCTCCTCCCTGCTTCCCTCTTTCGTCTGTTGTTCTTGTTCCTCATGTACTTCCCAACTTCCTGGGCGAGGGATGAAATAGACCCCCCTTTCTCATTCCCGCCCCCCTTGGCCCATGCATCATATAATATTTCGTGTATTGCTAGCAGCTTTTCCTTTTCGTCCCTAACGTTATCTTGCAGGTTGTTTTTTAGCATGGGGGCAGGCTGGCTGGTGGGGGTGTTATAAAACCATGATATGGCAGACGGGTTTCGGTCATTTAAACTGCGGGCATTGTAATTAGATATCCCTGGTGGAGACACTGTGTTGTTTTGCATTCCACCCTGTGGCTCTTTCTTTTGTAAAATGACAGCATTGGATGGTGTGGTATGATAACCCCATACAAGTTTAGTTCCGTCCCATACCAAAAAATCACCCTCCCTAGTATTGACACTTGCAGTTGTATTGATCCCAGTAGTGCTGTTAATCCCTCCCCCCTCGTTCATCTCGATAGAGATGAACGCTACAAACCAATATGTAACCAGGCCAAACATTAATATAAAAAACAACGTAATGCACACAGATAATCCACACTCATACGAATATCTGCATTTCTCATGTAATAATTCTCTCATTCTACTAATTCTATCCGTTGCAGGCTGCCCGTTAGATGCCATGGTAGCTCCTGTTTGAGATATAAAAGTGCATTAAGTGCATGCATGTAAACATTTTGTTGGCACTATTAGTGCCAATATATATTGACAGGGTCCGGAAGCGGGTAGGGTTTGTGGGGACGGGGATGCACAGACAAGGGTGTAAACACTTCATAATTTGATCACTTCATTACTTACATATAAATCCACAAGATAAAAAGAAAAAACGTTTTTTTTTTTTTTTGTAACATTTTTAAAGGAATGCAAGTATACTTATCAACCATATTCCCATTCAGGTCCATTACTGTCACACATACACAAGTTCATATTCAGACATCCTGCTCAGTTGCATTGTTTGCTGTTGTCTGTGCCTCCTCATCCACCTCCTTCTGCAAGTTACTATATGGTTTTCGTACATCTGTCAAGTGCACCCAGTATCTCAAGCCCTTCACTTTCACTGCCGTGGGCGTGCAGAACACTACCTCGTATTGGCCATGGAACCGTGGGGCATTCCATCGACGCACAAAACTTCTGACATAAATTGAGTCGCCCGGCATCAGCTGTAGCTGTTGTTCAGGCTCCGTGACAGACCCTGTTATGTTTCCCTCCTCTCTAGTGAAGGGTGGAGAGAGCTGCTTTGATATCGCGCGCGCTGCCCTTGTCAATTTCTTCAAATAATCTGTGAACTCATCTCCCAATATCGCGGCGCTTCTGTGTGCATCTGAGTGTTCACGCAGTGGAGAGTGTGCTGTGTTCATTCGTCTCCCAGTCACGATCTCGTGCGGGGACAAATGGTGGTCTTTGCTTGGCTGATTTCTCAGCTCAAATAGCGCAAGGGGCAGACAGTAAATCCAATTCTTTTTCAATGAAAAGCATAGTTTTGATAACCTGCCTTTTAACAGTCCGTTCATCTTTTCCACTATGCCATTACTTTGAGGATGATAAATCGAACATAATTTATGTTTTATTCCCAATAATGTAGTAACTTCCTTGAAAAGCTCATTTACAAAGTGAGTGCCATTGTCGGAGCGAATCACGTCACAAATTCCCCAGCGCGGGAACACTTCCCTAACTACGAACTTTGCAGCGCTTTTGGCATCAGGTCGTGCACATGGGCCTGCTTTTACCCACCTTGAGAATGTGCATACAACCACGATCATGTAACGTGCTCCATTACACCTTTCCCCCATGTCCGCGTAATCAATATGTAGCTCTCTGAATGGGCCAATGGGTTTTGGAATTGTTCCCCGGAGCGTGTGTAATGTCATTCCTGAATTGTATATCTGACATGTTGTGCATTCCATCGCTAATCGAGATACGTGTTCCTGGAGACAGGGCACGAACCATTCTTCCTGTATTTCTGCTGCGATGTGCTGTCTGGTATTGTGTGCAGGGAAGTGTAGTTGTTCAAACGCAATTTCTAATAACTTGATTGGCATTACCACTTTCCCTGAGTTGTTTTGTCGCCACAGTAAATCTGTTGCCGACTTGCTGCACCCTCGTTTTGTCCACATCAATTTTTCGTCTGCACTAGCTCCTTCCTGTAATTCTAGTATTTGTGATATAGGCATCATGCTGTAGCCTTCTGGAAGCTCTTCGTTTGTCTTGTGCTGTAACATGTACTCACCTGCTTCATATTTCTGAAAATAGGAAGCTTCCTTGGCGGCAGCGTCCGCTGCTGCGTTTCCCAAAGACACAACGTCTGTGTTTGATGTATGTGCTTGGCACTTCACTATTGCTACTGCAGTAGGGTTTTTTAGGGCCTCAATTAGCTCTTTCAATAACTCTGCATGCTGTACTGGTGTTCCGTCTGCCCGTCGGAATCCCCTCCGCCCCCATCTTGCTAGACCTCCATGTACTGTCGTTGTCATGTAAGCTGAGTCTGTATATATTGTCACTGCGCAACCCTTTGCTGCATGTAGTGCTTCTATGAGCGCAATCAGTTCTGCTGCTTGTGCGGAGTAATGTGATGGGAGGCGGTACTGTACTAGTGTTTCATACTCACCGTCTTCTAACCTCACCACTGCCATGCCCACATGTTTTTCTCCCGTGTCCACGTCAATCGATGCAGACCCATCCACGAAGTACACTTCCCCCTCGCTCAGAGCGTTCTCACACACCACTGTGTCCTCCCCTCTTTCTCCTTTGTAAGTTGCACAATCGTGGTTCTGCATGTCCTCTAGTGTGCATGCTTCTGTAATGAATGTTGCGGGGTTCACTGTCTTGCATCTCACCACATGGATATTGGCGCTAGACAATATGATCTCATAGGCTGTTGCCCGCTGTGTAGTCAGTGTGCTTTTTGACCTCTCAAGTATTGCAAATTATGAATGTTCCACAAACAATGTCACAGGGCATTCCATTACTATTGTGGCACTTTTCTCAAACGCGAACGCGGCTGCAGCGAGTGATTGCTCGCACGCGAAATGGCCTTGCATCACGGCATCTAAAGTACCACTATAGTAAGCCAGAGGCTTGTGTCCTAGGGACGTCTTTTGTGTCAGAACAGCTGTCATGAGTGCTCCCTTGCAGTGTGAGAATAAGTAAAATTCGCGTCCATAATCAGGATTTGCTAGCACTGGAGCACTTGAAATTAACTCTTTTAGTGATTGGAATGACGCTCTCATTTCTTCTGACCATTCTATTTTTTTGTTCTCCTGTTGTGCTTCCTTGAGTGCTTGTAGGAGGGGCCTCGTGTATGCTGCATAATCTAATATCCATGCTCGGCAATAGTTGCACATTCCCAAGAATTTCTGCATGTCTTTCACTGTGGTGGGTTCTCCTACTGATCTTATCGCTTCTACCCTGTCGGGGATTATTCTTTTTCCATCTTTTGATATCAGCTGTCCCAAGTATAAGACCTCTGTCATGCAGTACTGTAGCTTTCCCTTGTCTACCTTGTACCCCTTGTTGGCCAATAGTGTTAGGAGTGTTGTTGAATCTTTTCTGCATGTGTCCTTGTCTTGTGCACACACTAGCAAATCATCTACGTACTGAATGATTGTACTCTCAACTGATAGGTTTCCCAAGTCTTCATGCAATATGCGGTTGAATATGCTTGGGCTCTCACAGTATCCCTGCGGTAACCTGCAGTGTTCATATCTTTTTCCCCCCAGTGTGAATGCTGTCAGGTATCTACTTTCTTAAGCCAGGGGGATTGAGAAAAATGCATTTTTCAAGTCCACTACTGTGAAATGTGATGACGTTTTTGGGATGCTGCATAATATTGATGCAGGGTTCGGGGCCAAAGGGAACTCTTTCTGAAGTACATCATTTAGGGGGCGTAAATCCTGTATTATCCTCCAAGACCCTCCCTTTGCTTTTTTGATTGGATAAATACATGTGTTACATGGGGAATTTGAGGGCACTATTATCCCTTGTGCTAGTAGTGCATCTAGTGTTTCTTTTATCCCTTGTTCAGCTTCACGGGACAATGGATACTGTTTCACTCGGGGTAGAATTGCTCCTTGCTTTAGTTTTATTATCACAGGTTGTACTCCCTACATCATGGGGGCCTGTTGTCCACAAATTATTTGGTACGAGTCTCATGTCATCATAAAAAAAATGACGGCGGTGCTCCTACCACTGCCATCAGTTGAGCGGGGATTTCCCTAGCTTGAATCAAAATGTCACAGGGCATTGCTATTTCCATCATAATCTCACCATCCCCCTCTGCATCTGAAAAGAGATCCTCGTCTGTTAAGTCTCTTAGGGCGATGTTGGCATCCGTGCATAGTACTGTACGCCACTCACATCCTTCCATATCTAATCCAATCACAGCAATCCTTTTCGCTGATACCTGTACAGCGTGCAGGTCTAATGATACCACTGACCCTGGTGCTGTGTCGGGGCACCCTATGGGGCGGAAGAGGAACTCTGCTGGAATCCTCCAGTCCATTTTTCTCAGCTCTGGAATTATGAGGGCCAATGTCTTTAGCCCTTCGATAAACATTTCCTCATTTTCCGGCAACCCCCGTACTTCTTGTGTGGTTGTGTGGGCTTGTACTAACAACATTGCACGCAATGGGCATATTCCGGGTGTTGAACACACTATACCCCTCTCAGTGAATGATATGGTCATGTTGAGTTTACTCAGACGATCCCTCCATAATAAATTTATTGGTGAGTGTTCATAATACAGCAAAGGTGTCTTTACAGTCTTACCCCCCACTGTTACATCCAAAGCTTCTGTGTAAGGAACTTCAATTACAGCCCCAGAGAACCCCTGCGTCTCTAACTTCTGGTTAGATAACGGGAACCGGCCCTCTCTAATGCATGATTTCTCCGCTCCCGAATCAACCATGAATATGAACTGCTTGTCTCCTATCTGCGCCCCTACCAATGGTTCCTCTGCTGCATCGTAGGTGGTAGATAGAACTGGACACGCAAGTGTTCTCTGTGGGCTGTCCTATGCGGGGTGTCTCATCGCCCCCCCTTGATTAAAGACACTCCCTGAAACCACTGATACGCCGCTATAGGGTGCTGGTGCGGGGGCCCCGTTTGCTGTTGTCGCAAAAGGGTTGCCTGGCGTATACTGCATATTGTCATTGTTTTGTAGGTGGCTCTGTGTTCTATACTGGTGTCTCTGTTGTTGCTCATTGTTTCCTTGGCCTGGGTTTATCGGTTGTTGTTGTTGTCCCATTGGAAGACCATATGGGCTCCCCGGGTGGGGATGGCCATAATGTTCTACCTCTTGGAACCCGTTGTTGGGTCTGCCTCTGCACTCCCTAGAGTAATGCCCCCATCTCCCGCAGTTCCAGCAACTTCCTTGTGCACCTCTAGGACCCTGCCATCCACTTCCTCCCATTCCCCCGTACCCCGGTCCACCTCCTCTTCGGCCCCTGTACCCACCTCGTCCCCCTCGAGGGGTCCACTCTTGCCACTGCGGGCCTCCGCCTTGCTCCTGCTCGTTCCACTGCCGCTGTCCTGTTCCCGCCCAATTAGTTGCCATCCTTCCTTGTATTGCTATCAGCCCCTCCTCCTCTTCATCTCCCTCCCTGCTGTGTGGGAGCGCGGCTACTGCTGCTGCAACCTTCACCAACTTTGTCTATACTAATTTCGCTTTGTCTGCCAATCTTTTCTGCGCCACCTCCTTCTCCCTTTCCTTTATTCGCATACAATGGTGCACTATTATGCTCTGAATCTCAGGCCATCCCTTTGCTTCAATACCTGCTATCTTGTCGAGCGCTTTTTGCACTTCCTTTGGGAGCCCTCTTTTTATAATGAAGTAAAATAAAGATGTCGATTGATACCAGGGCGTGCCCGTTTCTGCTCTCCACATCTCTTGGACCCGAAAAATGTAATCCATAGCCTCCTCCCCGTCATTCATTGTACACTGCATTACTGACTGTAAGTCTGGCGTATCTGGGAATGTTTCTCGCAAGGCATCCCACATCCTGACACGCACTGTGTTAAAGGAGGCTCCGTCATGGCGGTCGCAGTCTAATGTTACTCCTGGGAAACCGGCCTTGACCCATACTCTATCAGCCTGATCCCCCACTGCTGATACAAGCAAACTCTTCACATCTCCTATTGCTAGGGGTACCCCGGCAGTGTGTTTCTCAAAGGCGTATATCCATTTACTTGCCCCTCCCGATAACGGGGGCAATAGCTTTAATAAATTGGCTTTATCCATCTGAGCCCATGGGATGTAATTCGGCCTCCCTCCTCCCCTATGTATTAATGGGAGCTGTAGCTTTCCTTTTGTCGTTGTATCTGCACCCATTTTGGCTGCTGATGTTCCCAGTGATGCCATTTTCCCCACCCTGTTCCTTAATCGTCCCGTCCACTCATCATCCAGTGTTCTCATTGAACATGTACCATCCACCCCTTCACTTCCTCCTCCCATTGCCATGCTCAACCTGTCGCTTTCTTCTAAGTCGTCCCTTATATCACATAGTAGTTCCTCTCTGTCCCCTGTAGGCCTTTCTTCATTATCAATACCTCCCTCTCGTGTCCCTACTTCTATTATTCGTGTCGGTTCTTCCTCAATTCTGAACAGTATCTCACCTTTTTTCCACCCGTCTTCAAGTGTTCTATTCTCACTCGGCGCTCTAGACGTGCGCCCTGATCTTACTGCATTAAGTGCTGTTTGTTCACATATGTCTTTTATCCTTTAGAGCTCATCTTTCGCTATTGAGAGCCTTGATTGTAAATCATCTGTTAGTTTTTCTATGTCCACCCTTTGTGTACTTGCCTGGGCTCGCTCCCTTGTACTTTCATATGGCGGGGGTGCCGTTGGTCGGTGGGGTGTAGTAGTTGTTGGGGGAGGCACATAAGTGGGGTCACTGTACCCCTCTGCGGGCACAGGCTTGTTTAATATCGGGTACAAACTTATTACCTCTATTGGTGGCTCTACATTTGACAATTCTTTAGCATCTTTCTGTATCATCAGTGGATTGTCTGTGGTGGATGGTAGGTCAGGGTTTATTGCTGGTGCTTTAGGCGGTGGTATCTCTTCAAATAACCTCCAGAGATCCAATATTTCCCTCCTATTGTGCAACTGCTTCCCCTTGTATTTCAAACAAATGCATGTGGCCACCATATCCAGAACACTTTTATCAAAGGACCCCCCCTCTGGCCATATCTGGGGTAGCCCCTCTCCCTTCAGCTCTGTTATCCATTGGTCGTGATATTTCTTAATCCGCTCCGCGTACCCTGGTAGATTCTTACAAATATGTGATAAGGGTGTTTCGGCCCCCATCTTTGTGCCCTCCTAGTACTTGTGTGTCTCTGTGTGTCTGCAACTATAATGTAGATGTATTATCAATATTATTTTTCGTTTTCTACTTCACATTCAATACTGGGCTCCTTTGTGCTCTTCCCCCTGCCTGCACAATACAAAACTGGCTGTACACAGTTTCTATTCTATTCTCTTTGGGGGGCACATACAAGAGCAAACCATCATTTATTTTGACAATATCAACCCGGAAATCAAAAAGGTACACACTCACTTCACCTTGTCATTTTTGTCTTCAAGAAGCTTTATCCGGCCACACTTACCATGACCATTCAATTACTATGCATTTATAGCCATTTTACACACTCACAGCACCAAATTGTCTTCTGACGCATACGAGGTGCATACACCTTTCTGTAACACTCTATTCACAATTTAGGCTGCCCTCCCTTTCCTCCCTAGCCGGCTGTCCCTGTCCGTCTTATTCAGATATATTGATGCGCATATATATATATTTTGATATGTTCTTCCCTCTTCTAGTAAAACTCTCCGTCTCTTACTTTCTCACTAACGTTTTGTACTGATCTCACCTTTATTTTCCCCCAACCCTAAAGAAAAGAATAGAAAAAAGGAATAGCAGTCACTAATATATTCTCCGTGTCCCCCTTTGCCAGACACTTTTAACTTATTATCCACTTCGTCATATATTCCCAGTACTAGTCAAGATAGCACTATGCGGCGCCGCCTTCCACCCCCTTTCGGAGCTAGGTTCCCGTCACTTTTATCTCTTATTCACCTCTTAATCCTAATGGCCATGTGCAAAGAAAAAGCAAAGAAAGTCTAAGATGGTCCTTAGTAGACCTACGTGCCCCCCTTTCTACCCCTCCTCGTTCCCTGTCCTAAATTTCCTCCTCCACCCCCTTTATGATCGCTCGCACTCAATACTCACGTGCCCGTCTTGAACCGATAGTCTCCGAAACTGGGTCCGTCCAGGCAGTGTTGCCGTCAGCTCAACAGTCAGCCCCGGCTCCGGCGAGCGGTACTCAAAGGGGATTTTTCAACCGGGATCCCGTACCCTTTCTCTATTGAGTGCGCACTTCTTAGTGTACCGGTCACCGTTGGCGGGCAGCCTCCCGGAGCCGGCTCACCGTGCGTATCCCTTTTCGACCGGAGATTCTCGTGCCAAAAGGGGACGGTAATGTTAGGTCAGGAAAGAATAATAATAATAATAATCACGCTTTCGGGGTCACCACTGAAGGCAAGCGTCCCCAGCCAGCACGATCCTCCCCGCAATGAGAGACAATGAAGGACTCTCCCAATATCGGGAATAAAGCCAAGACAGAGTGCGGGTGAGCTTAAATGGGAGTTTATCAATCAGAATAGGGCATGCAAAGAACTCTGCAAACTCCGAGAGCGCTCTGTCTGACAATAGCAAAGACAGGCGTATATATTTACAAAAAAAGTCATAAGAACCTACATACTATAGGGGGCACAAGTTCAATGGGATTGGGTGGCGATGACTAGCTATAGGTGCTGCTGCGAGGTGGTTGGCCTTGGCTGGAAAACGTCACTGGTCAGCCTCGTGGGTTGGGCTGGGCCTGGCGGGCTGGCTGAGTTCATCCGGGCGGTGTTGTTGTGCCATCGCAGCCAGTGTCAGAGATGAATGTCTTTTCCTGACTTATTTGCCCTAGGCCATGCACACCGCAGTCATTCAGTCATTGCAATATTATCTTCTTTAGTAAATATTCCAATAGGTTATTCTACAGGTTAATGCAACACAGGAGGAATGCACCTTGTGAGGGGTCTGATGGTAATACGTCAGGACATGGTTACCAGGGTCCTGTTGCCCGGGGCCATAGGTCGAGGTGCTAAGCTTCAGGGCCTGGGACGGGCGGTACAGGTCTTTCTGTCTTGTTAGAAGTTGTTATGGATGTGCCGCTGTGTGTTGTCGAAGTATTGGGTGTCTGCACAGGGCCATAAATCTAAGATGATCCGGTGGGTTGTGGGGTTTACGAGGGGGCGCCTTTGGAAGTGTGTGTTCAGGCGGAGGTTTACTGCTGTGCTGTAAATAAAGCAGGTGGCGGGCCGTGGCCTTGGGTGCTGCAGAGGGGGCTACAAATCTTTGAAGCGGCTCCAGTCTGGTTGGGGGAGGTGGAACAGCATGGCGCGGGCCTCTGCTCTCATGGTTGGCAGCCTTCGCAGGGTGGGAGGGGGAATGGCCTTGCACATATTTTCAGAAAGGTATCTTCCTCGTATGTTGCCGACTTTAGGTAAAAACATCACAAACATTTGAGCACTCTATAACACGTATTCAAATCACTT
This sequence comes from Ambystoma mexicanum, assembly GCF_040938575.1. Lineage (NCBI taxonomy): Eukaryota > Metazoa > Chordata > Amphibia > Caudata > Ambystomatidae > Ambystoma > Ambystoma mexicanum. The sequence goes on from NC_090933.1 coordinate 825,421,795, forward strand.
TAAAACATACATTTCAACTTTGCTGGATGTGTCTCAATTATATCCAGCCAGAGCACCTTATTCGTACACTATGTTTTAACAACTACAGTATTTGGTTATATGCATATACATTTGCAGTAAGCGAGGTAGTAATGTGGTTGGTGGAGTACATAGAAAATGACCCGCCACTGTACGTGACGGTGGTGGCACATAAGGGGCTTAGACATACACACATGACAAGTGCATTCTCGCCCATCCTTCACATGAGCCCTCTGTATGGTTACATTTGTCCTCTCGTGTACTCTAGCAGCATTAGTTCAGTTTTGGCGCAAAACCATGGAGTGTAAGTTTCCCAGTGATACACGTAACAAATAGATCCCTGGAACGCTCCTTCATTATTAGTACCCAACTGCAGTGGTGTGGGCTCGCCATTGCTTATATCATGGAAGCATGCTTTCTATGTTTATACATTTTTACAGGTTTTTGTAATATAAGAGATTTTGTGGGGAAAAGCATACTTTGCAAGTGGTCTTGGCATTAATATGTAGAGACTTTCTGCCATCTGATGACCATTTTACCGTTCTCTTCATCGCCCAGGCCCGCTGGCCGGGTCATGCTGGGAGCGATGATACACTGCGGAAGGTGAAATGTTACAATGTTAATGTATTACGCTAGCTCATGTCCGTCTTGTTCGTGGGAACGGGCTCGCAGCGGATCTGCCATGGTGCTGCGGCGACACGGATAACTGAAACTTTCCGAAGGTGGGGGCCGCGCTACAGTGCGCTGAGCTCACACCATCTTTAGTAGACAAAATGGTTTCTGAGGCCTAGCTAAATTCAATACGTGCGGGCAATGTCTTCAGCAGGTGAGCCATCCACCACCTGGGCCCTGGTGGTAAGGAGGGGACGCCCGATGAGCCAGGGCCCTCACCTGGGGTGGAGATGCGGGCAAGGGGGGTCTTTTGGACCACTCCTCCCCTACAAACTGCACAGCAAAAAGCAACAGCAGACCTACACAGCAGTAACAGCAAAACTTACCATGAAACAAGTAAGTACACTACTTTATTTTATATATTTATAAACTTTCTGTATTAGGTACACATAAACTAAAACATTTATTTTTACACAGAAATGTCCAGTACTTTGGAATGGCTGGAAGAACATTTCCCACGGGATTAAATGAGTGAAGACAGTGATACTAATGGTAGACACAACATTTCTCTATGTAAGCCAATTAATAACCATTACTTTATGAGTACTTAACACATTTTTTTAACAGACCATACAGATACTAAAAATAATATACCAAGAGAAACATTAGAAAATCCTCTGCAGCAAATGGAACTAAAAATGGATAAGTTAATGAAAAATGTCATTATTTTAAGACACTTTGTAGAGGACCATATAAAAGAAAAAAATAAATATCACTGTCCCACATGTATCTGTTCTCCCTCTCCATGTCCCAGCCAACTATCCCCGAACCCTCCCCAGCAAGAAAATTGTTACAATGAGACTTCCATCCCTTCTTCCCCACCATCCATCATGTCGAAACCCCTAACTCCCCAGTATTTGTTTCAGTTTCTGCTTCCCCCTCTCTTTCATAATTTGTATGCTTGTATACAATAATAAAATATGAAGTGTGTTGTTAGTATATTCCTCTGTGTCTTATTTTTTTTAAAACGGCAGGGTGTCCGCAGACAGCGTGGCTGTCCGGGATGTCTGCAATTAACCAAAATGGGGGTGTCCTAAGGACACTATACCTGTTCTACTGTTCGCAATCAAAATGGAGGTGTCCTTAGGACACACACCATGTCCACTTGTCCGCAATAAATTAAAATGGGGCTGTCCTAAAAACACTATACCTGTTCACATAGTCCATGGGCAAAATGGTGGTGTCCGCAGAACACTAAAACCATCCGCATGTCTGTAATTATGCAAATTAATGTGTCCTAAGAACATTCTTCCTGTTTGCATTGTCCGCAACCAGAATGAATATGTCCGTAGAACACATAGCACGTCCACCTGTCCGCAAATGTGTGACACACTTTTATTTTGTTCAGGGACCTGAACACTGTCCGTAGGACCCGTGTCACATTTTTGCGTCCTACGAATATCGTTCCTGTCCGTAACTGTCAGCCGCACGTGTGTTCCACTTTTAATTAGCTTGGGGACAGGAACACTGTTCGTAGAACACTAGCACGCATGTGGTCAACCGACCCCGTGCATTTGGTATCCTACGGACAGCCGTCCCATTTGCGAACGTTTCCGTGTTTTCATCATGTGACCGCACCCACGCTGAGCGCGGGTCCTTGTTTGCAAACACTTTCCGGGCCAACGAACATTTAAAAAGTGCTTTTTTGAGCAATACAAGGTCTTTTTCGGTAAAGGTTCACCCATGCACATTTCCCTGGCGATCTACATACTTTTTGGAACTTTTTAGCCCTTTTTTGGTGTTCGATCTGTCCACGGACAGTGCGGGTGTCCGCAAAGCACGCACCTGCACCCCTATAAAAGTCCACACCCCAGAGCGGCTGCTCCTCATCCTGTTTTTGGACTTCCAAGAGAGATACTACTCCACACTGCTGGATTGCTCTTTTGTGTTCCTTACTTTGTGTGTCACAGCCTACTTAACCAAAGCAGAAAAAAACAGAGCTTCAAGACCTCTGGGATGACATATCATCCGACAAAACACTGTCACAGAAATTATACAGTTTAGGCATAAAAATGCTAACTCATAGAGAATGTGGCCATTTAATCGGCACTGCCTTGTATGGAAAATCTGTAATAGTATGGCTAAGTATTCATCCTGATAAATGTAGAAAAAGAGTTCTCAAATCATATGAGGACATAGAAACAATAGCCAAAAATGATCCCAACAGCCAAGAGATTTTCAAAAACAATTTACTAGACACATACTCCCCAAACAGGAGTACCACTTTGGAAAGCATGTGTCTCTACCATGTAGCCCGAAACTTCACATACAAAATTTGAAACTAGATGAAAAGAAAGGTAGATACAGAGTGGCAAATTGTGAAGTCAGCTTAGTGAAACTTACCAAACAAAGCTTAATAAATCATATCAAATTGTCATTAAAAACTCCTCAACATAAAGAACTGCATGACATGTCTCTGCTACAACTTTTTAAACCATGGAGAAAAGAAGAAGGGTTACTAAATACCTAGGACTCCTATGAAGATGCTTTCAAAGCAAATTAAAGTACCATAACAGATGTAAACTTTACACAGTACAAAACAATGTTGCACAATGAACAGCAACATGAAGAAGAACTCCAGGCCCAACTAACTGCCTGATTCATGGAATTATTTGCGTGAAAAACGCAGATTTGCGCGCCTTGCTGCCCGAAAATCCCCATACTTCAAACAGGGATTTTCGGGCAGAAAGGTGCGCAAATCTGTGTTTTACACAGAAATAATTCCATGAATCAGGCTGTAAATGTGGAGACTCCTGACAGTAGTCAACCTTCTGTAACAGGAAGCCAAGAACCACTTGGACAGACACTAATAGCAAATGAGGCAGAATTAGCCATGACAGAAGTAGAAAACACTGTGTGTCAGTATGAACAATCTACAGAAGAATTTGCTTTACTAAAATCACAAAACAAAATGAACATGGTGTGCAACATGAAAATAAAAACTGTACCTGCCAAGACTGCAAACCTAACTGCTATACGTCAGTGGTCAAGCCAGTTCAGGCAAAACATTCTTAATCAAATTATCAGCAAGTTCCTCCAACAATTGACAAACAACGAACTGTCATTTGTTGTAACTGCCCCCACAGGTTTTGCTGCCTACAACATACGAGGTGTCGCTTTACACCGATTACTACAGCGTCCAGTAGAACACCAAAACAAATTAGACTATTACAAACTTTCTACAGAAGCTGCAATGGAACTACGCAGAGTTTTCAAACAAATTAAAATGCTACTAATAGATGAGGTGAGCATGGTCTCCAACCTAATGTTGGCTTTGATTCACCTCAGATTACAAGAGGTCCTCAAAACAGACTACGAAGAGCTCTTTGGAGGAAAACACATTATTGTTTTCGGAGAATTTCTTCAATTAACACCAGTGAAAGGTGAGCCTATTTTTAAAACCGTAGGGCACAAACTGTGCTGTAAAACTCTTGGCAGCATAGGAAATGTCAACCTCTGGCATCATTTCCAATACAGAGAATTAACTGAAAACATGCACGAGTCTGCAGACCTCACATACGCCAACATTATAAATAAAAAGTATTAGAGTTGGTGTACTATCTAAAGAAGCACACTCAATATTAAAAACCAGGCACATCCCTGCACTCTAAGGCCATAACTCATATGCCACTGATGTCATGGAACAATTACCACACAAAAATGTCAATTGTATGTCCTTGATGCCAACTCTTTCAAGCTGTTCAAAATTTCATGAAACAATGTTGAAAAAAGAAATACAACCAATAATGGAAATTTGCTCCACAGACAAACTGGACGTGCATGGTATGACACCACCCATGTGCCAACAAGCCACAACAAGACTAAATACCTTAGAAAACTCTATCTCCAACACAGCTGGTTTGGAGAAAATATTAAAATTATCTTTAAACTGTAGAGTAATGCTTAAACGTAACCTAGACATGGAGCAAGGACTAGTTAATGGATCACTTGGCACAGTTGTTGGCTTTCAAACATACCCATGTGACTGTGAAAACATTAAAATAATATGAGGCCGGGCAGCCCAAAAAGAAACACACCAACACAAGAACATACAAGGGCTTTATTAAAAAGCTACAACAGTTACCAAAGTCAATTGACAAACGGATAGCTACTCGGCTCTCAGAGCAACATAACGAACTTCAACGAAGGTTCGATGCATTAGTAAGAGAGACCGTACATTGGAATACTTGGGTCTTTTATATGATTTGTCCAGCCCTTGGCCAACCCTCTTGCGGGTTAACCATTCTAGGGATCGGGCCTATGGGTTCCTAGCCAGGTCAATCCTATAATATATGCATTTTGATTAGTTTCACTGATACAGTTGTAGATTTACACATAAGTCAACAGTAGGACAAAGTCTCAGTTTGCGACCCCGACAAGTGGCCTGCAGGCATATTAATTATTCATGTGTACGGAGGTCACAACGGCCAGAATCTTACTCAGAATGTCATTCGTCCTCCATTTTTCAGGGTGACTTCCATATTACAAGAGAACCTAAAATGGCGGCTTAATCCAAGATGGCGACTTACATTACTTTCTCTAAGGTCAAGACCTTGCCGCAGAGTTTGTTCGCATATGATGTTTAGACAACTTGGCGTAGGCCAATACACATACAATTGCTGCGATAGGAGGCATAATATTGTTTCAATTCCGACAAACCCTCCTTTTGGCATATGCCAAGTGCTAATATCATTTCTAAACTTCTGTAAATAACTCCATGCATTGTCGTCTATACATCCTGAATCATTATCTGTAATGTCTATAGCCATTAGGTCGTTCATCAGAACCTCTTGTAACACAAACTCTTTAGATGCTGTATCTGGGTCGTACATTTTGTGCCCTACTGTCCTCACTGCTTGAGCACAACACCCCCCTAGCATTGCACATATACTAGGTAGACATTGGAAACAGCAACAAAGGAATAGCAGGATTCCCAAAATAACCAGGATAACAGAAAGCACATTCCAACCCCAGGATCGTAGAGAATCCCAGAACCAGGCGCTAATATTCCAATCTCCCACAGGAACATGCACTTCAGAACTAAGGATCTGTATTGCTTTAAAAATTGTTGGTGAGGAGTCTGGTACGAAAACACAGCAAGCAGAACCCACTAATTTGCATACTCCACCACGTTCTGCCAGAATGACACCTAATGCCATCCGATTTTGGAGTGCTACAATCTTATTGCCTTTTGTTCTAGTGTCATATTGTGGAGTATATCCGTGGTCCGGTTGATGGTTCTCTCCAGTACTCTTGCTAGTCCCCTAATATTTTCAGAGTTTGCTATCTGTCCCCAAAATGGCACAACTGATTTCGCTATATCTCCCAATGCTTGCCCAGGGGTATCCCCATCCTCGTCCCGCCGTGGGCGAGCCTTAGAAACTTCCAATGTACTAGCTACAAATACCCTAGGTAAAGGGATTCCTAAATAACAGGTTCCCTGCCAATCCTTGGGCAACCAGGGAAATGCTGAACTACCACAAACGAAATAAACAGGCCCCCCTACGTACAGAGGCCTGTTCTCCCCAGTCAAATTTACAATGTTCACACAACCTTCAAAATCTCCCATTGGCCGAGAGCCATTTCTTTGTACACAAAAGGGGACTGAATCGGGGCTATGATTAATAGAGTAGGAAGGGGGCACAGCGTCCTTATTGCCTATCGGAGCCATTTTAAAGGAAATTAGAGTTTGAAAAGGAAGAGATAGTTTATCAGATGGCTTAATAGAAGCAACATTAGGTCTACTTCTATTTGCAAAAAGCGAGCATCCCAGGGGAGTCAATTCACGTTTCTCAAAATCATTTAAATTAGTTCCATCGAAGTTCCCTGAGACGCTATCATTCCAACGGCCAAAGAATAGTGCTCTAAGAGAAGCATAGCAAGCAGTCGTTAAAGGTAAAGGGTGAATATACCATCCTAGCCCCTTGTTCCCATGTTGCGGTAAATGAGTGCAAATCCAACAATTACTCTTATTAAAAATGGCATGCGTTGCATTCATTACTATCATTGAAGTGTTATTGTGATACTTTCGTCTATGCTGGGAGTCTCTAGGTGACAAGGTGTGAAGGTGTACAGAGGGAGTCAAGGCAGTAGGTACAATCTCAATTGGCAGTAGAGGTTTTAGAGGGTAAATTTCTTCGAAGTACCAAAGTCCCACAGCAGTAATTACACAAATTCCAATTATTATTAACACAACACAGCAATACGTTTTTTCGGGGCCCAGGCACATTGTTCGTTGTCCGAGTTGGTCACCCCCTTATTTATAAGTCCAGTGCGGGGAGCAGCGGTGGAGGTGGCAGGCATCGTAGTTTTTCAATCGACGACCCCAATGTTCGTTGCTGGCGACACTACGGTCGCGCGACTTCTTAGTCCTTCCCAACCCTAGCCAGCAGAATCCCTTTTTTTTCCTTTTGTTCGAAAGGAACTTTCTTTTACAAGAGAAAACTTTCAATCACTTCTTCTTTCCAAATGCACGGAAAATACCCGTGCCGTAGTTCTATTTTCTTCGTCGAAAGGTTGTACCTGGTGGTACCCAGGACTGTTTCATCCAGAAACAAGGCAACGTCACTTCCTGAGGGAAGCGATGTATCGGAGGCGACGGAAGTTGCAGAAATTGAAACAATGTTTTCCGGAAGTGATTTTCCCAAAAAGTGCGGAGACGAAATGGACTGTTCCCCAAGCTCCACGGGCTCAGAGAAATTCTCTGACGCACTCACAGCGCTGTTTGCTACTCCAGGATCAGAGATTGTAGCATCAGCAAGGGGTTCTGCTTCTTCTGTAACGTGTGGCGTCGGGTGAGGAAGTTTCTTGACATGCGTCGCGTGGATCCAATGTTTTTTTCCAGCCACCCGCACTGCTGTCTGAGTGACCAACAGCACCTAGTAGGGTCCCCTCCAGCGAGGAGCGAGACAGGAAGACCTTTTGTAGGCCTTCACTAGGACCCAACTTCCAGGCTGAATATCGTGTCCTGGGCCCGTAAACCGTACAGGTAAAGCTGATTGGACCTGATGATAAATGAGATACAGATTTTTAGTCAACTGGTTACAGTAGTCTACAAGCAATACATTTTCTACTTCCCTCAATGCTTTAGGCTTCGGAAGACCCCAAATGTTAGCAGGTCTCCCCATCACTACCTCAAATGGAGAAAGTCCAGTCTTAGTTTGAGCTGTGGTACGCATAGCTAACAAAACAATAGGTAAGGCATCTGGCCATTTCTATTTGGTGTCGGCACATGTTTTTGCAAGCTTATTCTTTAAGATACCGTTATGTCTCTCTACCAACCCAGCACTTTGAGGGTGTCTAGCCGAGTGAAATTGCTTTTCAATGTGTAACGCTGTGCATATCTGCAAAATTACTGCTGCAACAAAATGAGGACCATTGTCCGACTAAATTACCCTCGGAAGCCCAAATCGTGGAAAGAATTCTTTTACCATAGTCTTTGCAGTGGTCATGGCAGTAGCATCTTTAACGGGGAAAGCCTCGACCCATTTACTAAAAGCACAAATAATCACAAGAACATATTTTAGATTGTTACACCGTTCCATCTCAATAAAATCAAAGTGGATGACCTCGAAGGGAACAGAAGGGGGCCCAAAGCTTCCCCTTGGAGTTACTGTCCCCTTCCCCACATTGTGCTGTAAGCAAATCATACAATTCTGAACATGGCGCTGTGCAATCTTCGATATTTATCATTCACCCATACTTGTTCTAACATTTTCGTGATCTGCTGAGCACACACATGCGTAGGACCGTGTACCATCGTAACCATTGCCAGCACAAATGAATCAGTGAGCAACCATTTCCTTCAGATGTATCCACTCACCACCCATCATCATCCAGTTTTCCCATTCCTTCGGCCCACCTTTTAGACTCTTCTATTGTGGCATCAGTTTGAATATCTCGCACAGACCCAATACCCTCATCCATTACATAGGCATCTTTTGTTTCCCTTAGAGCATACATGTCTGCGCTAAAGTCTGTGGCCGTTTGCCTGGCTATCTGGTCAGCAAAAGCGTTCCCTTTTCCCACATCATCTATGACCTTACGATGTGCTGCACATTTCATGATTGCTAACTGCCTAGGGAGTGAGAATGCCGAGAGCAATTGCACTATCAGGGGACCGTGCTGAATCTTGGTCCCATGTGAGGTTAGGAACCCTCTTTCCGACCAGAGCCTCCCGAAGTTGTGAGCCACCCCAAAGGCGTACTGGCTATCAGTATATATGTTTACTATACGCCCTTCGGAGAGTTCACAAGCTCGGGTCAACGCTATAATCTCTGCGGCCTGCGCAGAGTTATGCGGATTTCTCTTAGTTTCAACAACCGTGCTCAACGTAGTAACTGCGTAAGCAGCTGTAGATGTACCATCTGGAAGTTTGAAGCAGGAGCCATCACAAAACAGCTCCCCTTCTGCATTGTCCAAAGGAGTATCTATAAGGTCTATACTGCCTTTCGTTTCCTGTTCAGTGGTATACAGGCAGTCATGTAATTCTTCGTCACCGCAAACAGTATTTTGCGGGAAAGGTAGAAGTTCAGCCGGATTAAGAACACAACACCTCTTAATTTGAATGTGAGGGGCAAACAGAATTAATTCATACCTTGTCAGCCGTGCAGAGGTGAGGTGTTGCGTTTGAGTCTTATTCAATAGGACATCTACAGAGTGAGGTACCATCAAAATTAAATCATGGCCTAGGACCATTCCCTCACTGTTTTACGGACGCGGCAGCAGCAGCGACAGCTCGCAAACATCTCGGCAAAGCGCATGCGACAGGATCAAGGGCGGAGGAGTAGTAGCCGCACGGCCTATTCTTCCCTCCGTGTTCCTGTGTTAACACAGCCAAAGCACATCCATCACATTCATGCACAAACAACACAAAGGCCTTGTCATAATTTGGAGTACCCAGAACCGGTGCAGAGCATAACGCGGTTTTGAGAAGCTCAAATGATCGTTGATGTTCCGATTTCCATGGCAGTGGCAGAGAAATGCCCTTCTTCGTCAAAGCCAACATTGGTTTTATCACTAGTGAAAAGTTTGGGATCCACAACCTACAGTAAGAAGCCATACCTATTAAGGCCCTGATATTCATGCACAAACAACACAAAGGCCTTGTCATAATTTGGAGTACCCAGAAACGGTGCAGAGCATAACGCGGTTTTGAGAAGCTCAAATGATCGTTGATGTTCCGATTTCCATGGCAGTGGCAGAGAAATGCCCTTCTTCGTCAAAGCCAACATTGGTTTTATCACTAGTGAAAAGTTTGGGATCCACAACCTACAGTAAGAAGCCATACCTATTAAGGCCCTGACTTCCTTCTGTGTATTTGGAACAGACATGCCAGAAATTAGTTTTATTCTTTCAGGTGTCAATCTTCTCCCCTCCTTTGACAGGAGGTAGCCTAAATAGGTGACCTCCTGACAACAATATTGAAATTTCTTGAGCAAAGCTTTATGACTGTTTTCGGCCAGATGACTAAGTAACAATACAGTGCCTTCTTTACAAGCACTTTCAGAATCTGCAGCCAAAAGCAAATCATCGACATACTGAAGTAGTGTACAAGTAGGTGGCAATTCAAGGGTGTCAAGCTGCTCTTTCAAAGCTCTACTATAAATGCTTGGACTGTCAGTATACCTTTGAGGTGCCCGAGTAAATGTAAATGAACGTCCTCCCAAGGTGAACGCGAACAAATATCTACTCTCCTTGTGTATAGGAATGCTAAAGAAAGCATTCTTCAAATCCACAACACTAAAGTGCGTAGCCGTAGCAGGGATCATTGTTAGTATCGTTGTTACATCAGGCACAATTGGAAATTGTGGGGCGACAACTTTGTTAATAGCACGAAGATCAATTATGAACCGGTATGGGATTGCATTGTCGCCTTTCTTATATACAGGCAAAATCGGGCTGTTACATAAACTACCTGCAATCTCCTCGATCACCCCTCGGTGCACAAAATCGGAGACAATGCACTTCAAAGCACGCTCGCCCTCAACTGATATTTTATATTGCGGAATGCGTGGTAGTTTAACTCCATGTTTCAAAACTATTTTAACTGGCTCAATCTGTAGTACCCCGACATCATTGTCGTCAACCGGCCATAAACATTCTGGGACAACACTAAACTCAGGAGGCAATGGTCGAGTCAGAAACTGGGAATTGGGAAGTTGCTGTGGTGAAACCGTCAGTCGTACTCCATCAGAGGAACAATGAATTACTGCATTCAGTTTCTTTAACAAATTTAACCCCAGCAAATTCTCTCCACAGTTCGAAGTCAGAAGGAAAGGGCAATGGTCCGTAAAGGGACCCAAAGAAACAGACACCAGCGAAGAAACTGGAAAGACAATTGGTATACCAGAAAACCCTACAGAAACATTTGTTTGCCCTGACAGTGGAATGTTTGGAACCCGGGAATGATCAATGGAGCACTTCTGTGCTCCAGTGTCTATCAAAAACTGATGTTTCCTATTCCCCACTAATAATACAACGTAGGGACCTTTCTGATTAACGGGAATAGGTGAGGGTTCCAAACCCTGCTTCGGGCAGTCCTAACGAAACAAAATGTTATCGGAAGGAAACTCTTCAGAAAGGTAGGCAGCAGAAGGGTGATCAAATATGTTTCTTGCGTCCACACTCGAAGTCTGATTTTCCCGTGAAAAAGGTTGCTGAGGATCTTGTGAAAACTGACCTCTATCAGGGCCCCCTGCTCCAGGGTGACCTCTAGGTCATCTACCCATACTCCCAAACGCATTGTTGACCTTTGTCGAAGGACGGGGCACTATGCTCGCCAATTACCTTCCTGGCGGCAATAGGCACATTGATTAACATTTACAGGACCCAAAGGAGCGTTTCCTTTTGGGACATAATGACCTCTGGTCTGTGACGTACCTCCTCTGGGATTTCTAACAATTTGGTGTAACAATACTTTAGTCTTCAAATCTCCTTTCCTCTTCTCTATTTTCTCTTTTTCATTGTTCACACGGTTCTCATAATACTGAGCCATGTGCAAAACTTCAGATTGGGACTTCGCCTGCCAAGCGCTCTCAGAGGACATAATCTGTGACTGGATGTCGGGCAACAATCCACGTACAAATTTGTCCACAAACAACCTTTTCCCAGACTCTGTGCCCAAGTCCTGTCCACTGAAGTCAGAGAATACCTGTTCGGATCTATTAAAGAATTCGGTGGCACCTTCAGTTTTTCCTTGAACACAGGCCGTAAGCTTGTCCCAAATAATTCTTTTCTCTGGAATTATAGTTTTCAATTTTGCGACAATTCTATCAGGCAAAGTAAGTATTACCTGAGGTGGTTTCTCACCAGCTGGTCTTTCCCTATCAAACCTAGTCATGTTAGCCCACGTATCTCCCAACCCTGGCACATCGTCTATTGTCCGAACCTGCTTCCATAAATCTACGGGTAGGAGTACAGGGAATAGCAAGTCAATATCACTTAAGGTGAACACAGAGGACTGCAAAACGGACTCTATCTCTTTGTAAAACCCTGTCGGGTTTTTCCTGATATCGGGAATTGATTGTCTAATAGTGTTCACTTCCTGTCGTGAGAACGGGACGTGAACAAATTGTGATACATAATGTGCAGGGATATCCACATCGGGTGCACCAGTCCCATCGTTAGCGGGAATCTCAACTTTTGGGACAAATGTCGGAGGAACCTCTCTCATAGGCAACTGAGATATAGGTAACTCCGACCGCTTACTAAGCAACAGAGCCAGGTCGAGCGCTAAGGCAGTCGAAGAAGTGTCGGGCGAAAAAGCCCTTTTACAAATTCCCAATAACTCTATAGGACAACTAACCTTCTTCCTTACACATTCTTCCTGCAGGTACTGTACTATTACCTGAATCACCTTCCTCTGCATTTCTACTGTATACTTACTATACGTGTCATATACTTCATGTGGCGATATCGATGAATTCGAGATCCATCGAATCGCATCTTTGGTACAAATTCGTACTTCCTCAGGTGCCGATCTACGACACGGAAGAAACCGTTTCTGCACATACATACTGTCGTCTTCATCATCCTCATCTCGTGATTTCTCAAAGTCCCTCCTATACTCAAACAATCTTTCAACATGACCATGTACTTTCTCCTCTGTGTCCCTCGAAAGTACTAAAGCATTTAGATTCCTCACCCCTTGTGGGAGATCCGAATTTTGTAATCTACCCCACATCACACATAAATGAGTCCCCAAACCTTCGATAAAAACATTTTTCTCGGGAAAATTGTTCAAATTTGATAATGTGGAAAAAACGTTAACTTGATCACCTTTCTCCATACGGTGCTTAGCCCATGCAAATAATTCCCGTTTCTTGTCTGCAGAAACAGTATTACGAGTGACAATCTTTGACCCCGCACCCTGATCAACTTCAGTCATACAGAACCACTCGGGAGCGGAGGTGCGGGCAAATTCAATGGGGGTGCAACGATCGGCGTAGGAGGAAGGGGTGGTGTGATAGGTGGAGGAACAACAACTAGATGAATGGGAACAATAGGTTGCACAGGGGGAACAGGAATAGCAGCAGGAATGGGCAGAGTACCCGGGAGAGGATCATACGGAGGTGGCGCAGAGGCACCAGGCCCGCGTTCGTTTAACAATTTTTCAATAAATTCTTCAGAAACATGGAAATCTTTAGAGGGATACATTTTCTGGATACCTAGTGAGAAAGCCCTATCCATATTTTTGACTGACTCCGAATGTTTTTCTTTATCATATAACAACGCTTTTTCGGCATTTGTTTTATGATGGCGTGCATGTTTATCCCTACTTTTAAGCTGCTGCAACGCTTCTTTTTTCCAATTCTGCAAAACATCAAATGCTGCAGGTCTGGCCTTCTTTTTTAGCAAGACCGATTCTAGGTTTTCAATACGGGGGATCTCGAAACTACCATTGATTGGCCACTGAAATTCGGAGGCATGTCTGGTTTGTCTGTGCCGAATATCATTAAATACTATACTTCCAATGCCATACTTACAGTACATAGTACATGCCGGCGACCCCTCCTGTGGTGCCGGGCGGCTAAATTCCAAAGATTGTTGATCGCTGCGGAACAGAGGCCTAAAGCAGCTAGACAATTTCCCAGGCATTTCACAAAAAATTGGTGTTACCTGGTCAATAATTGTGTCTGCAGATACAATACGCCAAATTCAAATTGTCAGGGTTAAATTAAGAGCCGGGTCACGACTGCACCTGACCAAACCTAAGGAGGACCGTACGGTTTACCAAAGAACTTACCTAAGGAATTTTACCTTGTGTTTGTTGGTTTCGACAAATCTGCCCGCCTCAAAAATGAACCCTCGTCAAGATGCCGTGTCAGACCACACGACTATCGTCCGAGGATCGGATCGTGCAGCGCTGCCGAGGTATCGCGTCTCGTTCGGTCGAGCCCGCAGTATCACACTGTCCGATCCCAGTTCGATAGTCTGCGTCAACATTCAATGAACCGGCATCAATCTTGAGGGTCCCTATTCGGGCACCAACTGTGAAAACATAAAAATAATATGAGGCCGGGAAGCCCAAAAAGAAACACACCAACACAGGTTACAAAGAACATACAAGTGCTTTATTAAAAAGCTACAACAGTTACCAAAGTCAATTGACAAACGGATAGCTATTCGGCTCTCAGAGTAACGTAACAAACTTCAACGAAGGTTCGATGCATTAGTAAGAGAGACCGTACATTGGAATACTTGGGTCTTTTATATGATTTGTCCAGCCCTTGGCCAACCCTCTCGCGGTTTAACCATTCTAGGGATCGGGCCTATGGGTTCCTAGCCAGGTCAATACTATAATATATGCATTTTGATTAGTTTCACTGGTATAGTTGTACATTTACACATAGGTCAACAGTAGGACAAGGTCTCAGTTTGCGACCCCGACAAGTGGCCTGCCGGCATATTAATTATTCATGTGTACGGAGGTCACAACGGCCAGAATCTTACTCAGAATGTCATTCGTCCTCCATTTTGATGTTTAGGATGACTTCCATATTACAAGAGAACCTAAAATGGCGGCTTAATCCAAGATGGCGACTTACATTACTTTCTCTAAGGTCAAGACCTTGCCGCGGAGTTTGTTCGCATATGATGTTTAGACAACTTGGCGTAGGCCAATACACATACAATTGCTGCGATAGGAGGCATAATATTGTTTCAATTCTGACAGTTACTACAACATTCAGTTTGTCAATATTCTCTTTGACAAACGATCAGAAGATAAAAAGATAGGACGCTCAACAGCCCGCTTCCTTCTTTTCAAACACATGTATGTACGCAGATAACAATTTTCACTAACTCTAGCATACGCAGTCACCATTCACAAATCACAAGGTCTTACCCTAGATAAAGCATTGATAGATATTAGTAGTGCAGTCTTTAAAGAAGGCATGAGCTATGTAGTACTATCACGCTTATGTACACTTGACGGACTATTTCTAATCAACTTTGATGCAAGTAAAGCAAATGCTGATATTCCTTGCATTCTGGAATACAATAGACTGTGTTCACTCTTCACCCCCCATCTAAAAACCTATCCTGTTCCGCAAAAAGCAAAATGTTGTAAAAGAAAACTACTTCAGACTGAAACGATACAGGATCTCACTGCAATTCCTCCTAAGAAAGTAAAAGAAGCTAATACTTATCAAGTACCACAACCAGAGAAGAATCTACTGTTCAAAGTAACTTAACTACTTCTTAAAAAAAACAACACACACTCCAAACAAATGACTTCAACACAGAACTGTCAGGTCCATTCAAATGTTCAATACAACTGGTGTAAATTGCTACGCAAATGTAGCAATAAATATTATGTTCCAATTGCCACCAATTATTGACAACATTTACTTACAGAGTACAGACAATTGTGTTTGCAAATGTTAGTCCTTCATAGATATGCAACCAACAATCCTGACAACACTTACAGTGTTTCTGGAATAAGGCAGGAACTGTACTACTGTGCTGGAATGGTCAAATTCACTATAAACTCACAAGAAGATCGACAAGAATTTCTAATTTACTTACTAAAACATACCTATAAATGTAATCTTCCAGATTTCATACATGTGGAAACATACATGTACTCTCTGCAGCCATGTGGCACAGGAACAAGTCCCTAATGAATGCTTCATGTATGTGTCCATACCTAACTGTGAATTCTTTCCATTTCAGCAACTTGTACAAAATGCAAACCATGGCAGATTATGTACCTGCAATTCAGATAATCGTTCCACCTTACAAATACAGACACATAGTAAATACGTAATAGTAATGCTTTTACGTTACAATGCAGATGGTTCCAAAACCAACTGCAAGCTGACTGGATTCACACATGGTCAAGTATCACTTGGTAGGGAATCCTTCAAAACAATATGAATAATCTACCATGCAGGAGCCACATCCAATGCAGGTCACTATACTGCATATATAAAAAAAGAAATGTGGATGATTTGAATGTAATGATACTACCATTACTCTAAAACAAAGATTACCAGCAAATCTTGTTAATGCTTATTTAATAATCTTGAAACCAAAATTTAATAGCTAATCTGTGCATAAACATTAACAAAACTTCAATTTCAAAACTATAAACAGTTAGAATACGCCAACAGGTATCTAACTGCCCCAAGATTCTGCAACAAGCAAACAGATACATGAATACCACTAAAATATAACAAGAAATAAATAGTTAGAATACGCCAACAGGTATCTAGCTGCCCCAAAATTCAGCAATAAGCAAACCGATAAATAAATACCACTAAAATCAAATAAGAAATATACAGTTAGAATACGCCAACAGGTATCTAACTGCCCCAAAAATCTACAGCAACCCAACAGATAGATGAATAGCTTGAAACTAGAAATAAACAATTAGAATACGCCAACAGGTATCTAACTGCCCCAAAAATCTGCAACAAGCCAACAGATAGAAGATTAGCAAGAAACAAGAAATAGACACTGAAAACAATGAAAGAAATATATTGTACCACAACATAAAAAGTTTTTTTTTTAATCCAGCATGGATTTTTTATCAAGAAATATACAGTCACAATACACCAACAGGTATCTAACTGCCCCAAAAATCTACAACAACCCAAAAGATAGATGAATAGCATGAAACTAGAAATTATCAATTAGATTATGCCAACATGTATGTAACTGCCCCAAAAATCTGCAACAAGCCAGCAGACAGAAGATTAGCAAGAAACAAGAAATAAACACTGAAAACAATGAAAGAAATATGTTGTACCACAACATAAAACGTTTTTCTTTTTTTTAATACAGCATTGATTTTTTTTCCCACAGACCCAAAGATTTAATAAACAAACACAGAAATTGGGCAAATTGCACAGTACACTGGTTTGAAATATAGTACTTCTAAAGTTCTAAATATGAGGGTAAAAAAATACAGAAATGTCTGTTATGCAATGCAATAACTCATTATGAACTACCTACACTAACATATGATCTTTTCTTTTATCACAGAGATTGAAAAAGAATGTCTGCTCCAATTACCCATTTCATGAAAAACCTGCATACATCCACAAAAAGTCAAACAGTAAGTATATAATAAATTGACTCACAAACACTCCTGCATAATACACCCATTCAAGCAAACATCTAACCATAGACCACAATCCAACATGTTTACTTCTATGGGTATCTTATACTGCAGTACTTGTTACCAAACTCTACAATCTTAACTGCATAGCCTAGCCAAAACATTACCTAAAGACTCTATAAATGAAACCGTACACAAACTTTTGGGTGTTGGATATTTGATGGGTGTTTGATTCTATAAGTGTGTTATGCTGCAGTGGTTGTGGCCAGGGCCTAGAGTCTTGGGTGCACCACTGCAGCATAACACACCCATGTTACCAAACATTTTCACTGTGGTATGTCGACTGCTTAGAGGGGATATTAATTACAATCCATGCTGTGATAACAACCCAAAACCAACATCATACTAAAGTAAAATAACTAGTAGTGCGCCCAGTATGTGGTATGTCCGTGGAAAACTGCGGTGACCGTGGACACTGCAAACACATCAAGGCCTTCTCCCACCTAAACAAATACAGCATTTGACCCATCTCTTACTCCCCCACTCACCCCAAGCACTCCTACACACCAACACACTCCCCAAAATTGCATTTTTGCTCAGTTCGACGTCACACTGTCCGTGGACTCAATATGGTGGGCGCATCGAAACAATGTGACGCACCTCATGCCTCATCCCAACCAATCACAGAACATGTCGCCTGTCCGCAGACACTGCGCAAGCCGATTATCCAATCGGTGTCCTGTCCACGGAGCGAACAGGGAAGATATCACTATTTTTTTTTAGACCTACTTTTTCATTGTTTTAAAAAGAACTACTGGATGGATTTCCACCAAATTTACAAAAGCATGCTTTCGGGACCAAGCCGCCACTCCTGCTGCAAATTTGGTGGAAATTCGTCCAGCCGTTTGAGCTGTAGGCGTGAGCAAAGTTTTTTCTCCATTCTGTAACTTTGCCCCCCCCTTGACCAAACCTCACCAGAGTGGGCCATATACTTTTTTTCCAAAGTTTGGTGAGGATTCGTCCACAGAGAGCGAAGTTATAAACCGCCCAAAAAGTGCTCTTCCTATGGGTTTATCAAGTTATCATAACCACATGGCTGCTACCGCAGGCCATGTAATATATGCCACCATCAAAACCTCATGGCAAAATGAAGTGTGCAGAGCTGAATGGCTGTGAACATAAACATCCAGAATGACGTTTCAGTGCCCTACTGTAGTGTACCAACACTTTATGTCCTTCGAAAAGCCACAAAATATTCCTTAATAATGTGTACGCTGTGTCTGCCTCTAGCACTTTAGGGAAATCCACAGTTAATTATTAATGCATTGCATTACCTATTTCATATTGGATAGATGATACTGTATTCAGGCAAAGCTATATATTAAACACATAATGTGATAATACATATTGAAATGCCAGCGTGCAATATAAGGGCAGACTTTAATGAATGTAATGTGCGCCGGGCACAATGCAGTGTGGATTTGTAGCTTTTTAAATAACATTATTCCTTATGAACCATAGAGCACACCATTAGTCCAGTGAAGGTATGTACGGGGATTCCCCAAAGCGTGGCTTTTATTTCTTGCAGGAACTTTTATCATGTACTTAGTATTGTCTATTGTTTAGTAATTGTCCTTAATATCAAAAAATCTTCATCTGAGTCTTATATAAGACACATATTGCTACAGGTGCTTGTAATTGTAATAGTTGCATTTATAAAGCACTTTTTCTCCTTTTCAGGTTTCTTTCGTGCCTTTATTTAAATTGGCAACCAGTGTCGTGAAGAAAATGAGCTTCCTACATCTCAATCACAGCACGCATCGCGCTGATGCAGAACAGCTGACCAGAACGTCGGCATACAAATCACGGGACTTTACTGCATGAAGCCTTGCCAGCCAGCCTCATGACGACACATACCAGGCCCTGAGGCAACTGCCAGAGACAGCAAACTGCTCGGTGGGAAGATATTTTACTTTTTAATAAGTGGAAAGTAAATATAAAGTATAAGTAAAGGCTACTGGAGCGAGAGTGCTGATATATTCAGACATCCCACACAGCGCTAGACCTCGCCCTTGACCAGCGGTTAACATCCAAGCCCAATAGAGAGTTGTTTGAAGATTTTTTGTTTGAAAACTTTCTCAAAATTTTTAATTTTCTTAAACAAATGATTTAGCGACATTACAAAGCTAACATGGCATCTTATTTTCCAAAATGTTTCAAATGCAAACATGAATAAAAGCAGTTGCGAATGCCACGTGTAGGCTCTGATTCCCACACACCTTTTATAATGGCTCAATATAATTGGAAAACACTTATCAGTCAGGCCCTTAAGATTGAAGTGACTAATGTATTAATCTGATCAAATTTAAAGGTGGTTGTCTATTTCAATGCCAGTTCATTCCTGCATTGTTTATTTTATTTGCTGGACAGATACAATAACATTTTGTTCACATTTCATTATTTGCTTGAATTTCTAAACAGTTTCAGGTATATGTCCCTTTTTGTGTGATTTGGAATCACCTGTGAATTACCTCATTCTATACTTCAAATTAAATATAATATTGTTACCAAACAGCTTTGGTCTTGTCCCAGAGGTCGGGTAGTGTATGACGAGCTTCATAAGTGGCACTAAAAGCAAGACATTGTTGGCTCAATGTATACATACAAAACAATTGTTGAGCGTCTTATTGTGCGTTCGTTTTCAGACATGTTGGCATGGATATTTAAACGTTAAATGCGTAAAAATAATCCCTAAAGATGACCTTCAACACATATTCTCTCCTGGGCCGGGTTGTTCTATGACTTCATAGGCTCTTCTGTACACAAGGGTGTTTCAGCTGCTGGATTGTCGTACAAAGGCTAGTAATTGAATGGCTTAGTTCACCTCCCACTGATGAATCAGCTGCTTTCAATGACTCAGAGAAAGGCTGAACAGCTGCTCGTTCCCTCCTCATGTTACCAACACCATGACATCTGCTACTGTCTAATGTCTAAAGTAAATTGAAGAGAACGTTCTTGGTCCCAAAATGCTCGGCTTCAAAAGAAACACTCAGGCTTTCTTTCACACAGGAGCTGTGTACTTCATCATGCATGTTTTTTCCCCCCAATTTATTTAAAAGCAAACTAAACAAATGAATGTTATGCGTTTACTCAGTATACCTTTGCATTTTCCAAAACTTTCAAAGCTCATCAGGTTTTGTAAGAGTTCTAATCCTCTAAAAAGTGGCCTACACTTCCCATATGTTCAGTGAAAATCTGATAACAAAATGCAGCTGAATGACTGAGAGCTGCACTTTATTGAACGATATGTGCAAGGAAATGTATGTTTCCATTATAGTGTGTCTGAAATGACCGTGAGAAAGATGGGAACTAACGGGCATTTCCAATTGAATGCTTCTGTAAGCCTGATGGTCATGGTGATTTTACTCCTCCAGATGCACAGGGAATGCCAGTTCTGCATGTGATCAATTGAAGGTATAATACAACTTACATTATAAACCCCTGTCACAATCAGCAATAACATTAAATTAAATGACATGTATCTGCACCAGGACTATGAACACCAATCAAGACCTACAGAGGAGATGGCGTTATTAGTTCCTTCCACTAAGAGGCAGAACATTTAGTTAATTCTACTATCTTATGGGCAAACGGGGGACATGTGCAAATCCTCACTCCCAAAGATAAAGAGAGAACAAAACTTGGTGTAGTAGAACAGCAGAATGGGTTTGAACATTCTAGGTCTCTATTTCTGCTACACCCACCCACTGGTAAGTCAAACTACAGTGATGCTGGAGAGATGGATGTTGATCATTACAAAGATCATGATCTATTAGAGTCCAGACTGAAATGTGCATTGCTGCTGGAAAACATGGATAATAAGGAGGAGAATGAGAACCATTCAACAGATACAAAGACTGCAAGAGAATTTGAAGCTTCCCTCCACTTGTACAGAGTCTCTTTGAGGAACAGCCTTCTTATCACACATCAGAAAACTGCCAGCACCTCCGCCATCACACCCAAATGAGCCTACCCACGTTGCTGCTAGCCAACAACGAAAGCCAAAAGTGTGACAATATTTCACAAAGAATAAACAGCAACTGAATCAGCCCACTTACACTCATGTGGTCCCATATGCAGCAGCAAAATGCACACATAGAGAAAGACGTTCAGTCATCTTATTTGCATCCCGCCCCAAACCATCAGAGAAGCAGCATACCTCCAACAGTCCAAACAATTTCTCCTGAAAATACAGTAGTTGTTTTGTTGCTTAGGAGTGTGCACTGTGTAGCCGTGATGCTCCACTGCAACAGGCCACTGTTGTGAAAGTATTGAAGCAGGGCCAAAAATATAAAAAGTCACATTATGCACAGCACCTGCTTGATAGTATCCTGGCTATAATGTAGACCTCTTACCCTACTCCTTTGTGGAAAACCAAAGATGTATGTGTCTTATGAGGAAGTCAATTACTGCTGGGAAGTTCCCAGCTGATGTTTCTTCTTTTGTAAAGCGGTACCAGAATTCTATTTCATGACCATGGCTCCAGTGCCACACCAGTCCATGCCACATGAAATCCACTTCTCCGTGCGCATGCGGACCAGTGGTCAGACATTCACTATATGGAATACAAAGTTCACTCCTTGGTCTTTCATTTTTCTGCCAGCCAAATGAGGGCATGGAGTAATGCAAAGATGCAGAAGGCATATGCAATTTGGCACCAAGCAATATTGTACATGCAAGGGTTTCAAAGCAGATGCCAGAGCAGAGTATACATCTGTGAGAACATGGGGGATGTGGAGGCAGCGTGATTATGGTCTTGTCGTTGTTGCAACATCCAATAAATGAAATGTTTTGGCTACCTTACAAATTGACAACAAATGAACATCCCCTGCTTTATGCATGTCCTTCTCTTTGTGGACACACACTTTATTAGCACTTTATTAGCAATTGTGAGCCTATAAAAAGAAATGGCCCCATTTCACCTAGGCTTACCGTGTCAAAATGGTACTGTGCCAATGACAGGTGTGCCAAAATTAACATTTAAATTAGAAGATCTCACTGGCCACCCATTAGAAATCTATTACTTTTTTTAACACTTTTCTTTATTAGCACACTTGGTAACAAATGTCACAGTACAACAAAATATAATATCTAGTGGGGGGGGGGGCAGGACAGTTAGACATGTGCATTGACAGTATCATATATAAAGTAAAGAAACATGCGTGAAAATCAGGGTGGATGGAACAGTAAGTCCAGGGGGTTCAATATCAAGGCGGTATAGTTCACCTGGATTGTGTGGTTGTGGCTTCATTAGACGTTGACATTGTGCATAGGAGGTATGTCTTAAAAGTGGGGACCATAAATCACTCGGGCGCGATTGAGGTGGTTGCATAAGTGCACACTGATCTTCCATATCAATAGCCCACACCACATTCTTTGACCAATGTTCTGTGTTCGGAGCATGTGCGCTCCTCCAGCACAGCAAGATACAGCGCTTGGCCAAGAGGAGGAATAGCTGTAAAAACGTACTCGTGTTATGAAACAGGCACAGTAGGGGTAGGTGATCAACAGTTTCACAAATCATTTCGGACAATGTTGTACATACATCACTCCAAAAGGGTGTACGTTGGGGGCAGTCCCATATCATATGAAAATACTTAGCATTGGGAAATGTACAGCAATGGCATGCCCCGGTGCCCTCCTTGGAGAACAGATGGAGACAACCTGGGGTATAATGGTACTGGTGCAACACTTTTAGCTGGCTCAGTCTGAATCACGACTTGAACGACACCTTGCATGTTTGTGCACACATATCAGACCAGAGTTGTCATTAACATCTATTTTGAGGTCAACAGCCGATCTAGTTCCGGCATTATGATGTGCAATGTCACAGTGAGTTTGAATCAGGTGGTATAAGGACGACACAAGTTTGCGGCTGTCACAATCGGTTAGGATAAACCCCAACAAAACATCGTTTTCGGGTTCAACTGGGAAGCAATCCCACAGTTTCTTACATGCCTTGCATAGGTCAGCATATTGCAGCCACTGCAAGGACATGTCACACACCAATCCCTGTATGTCGGTGGTCTAGATGAAATTACCCCCCAAGAACAGTGATCCCAATGTGCAGAATCCGTGTCGCATCCAAACCCCACAGGAAACAGAATCTACCCTCGGTCGGGAGGGAACGCAATTCCAGAGAGAGAAGTTTTCATGGTATGGTGTAGGAGAACCTATTTCCCTCCAGATTTTACGCCAGGCCAGTGCAGTGGTACTAGCCGGGTCAGATCCACAGATATCCGCAAACCCTGCAGAGAGAATTAGTGATCGTAAATCTCTGTCACTTGCTAATAGTTTCTGGGGCTGTTCTTGGGGGGCAGTGGGTGGGTTGTCCTTGAACCAGGAAATTACAAATTGTGCCTGAGCAGACTTCCAATATAGGCAGAAGTTAGGTGCTGCAAACCCTCCTCTGTCATAAGGCAGTGTAAGTGTATCCTGTTTCAGCCGTACCGCACCAGAGTGCCAGTCAAATTTACAAATGTTGCTTTCTAATTCTTGAAAGAATGCTTGCCTAGGCCACAATAGTACATTGAGGAATAAATACAGCAGTTTAGGAAACACTATCATTGTAGAAGAGCTATTTTACCAGTGATTGTGACGGGTAGATGGGTCCAGCTCACGAGTTTGGCTTGCAATTGGGACATACATATAGTATAGTTGCAGTCATGTAGAGTTGGGCTATGTCGAGCGATTGTCACCCCCAATTAGCGGATGGTCTCTGGAACCCACCTGAATCTCTGTTGGTCTTGAGGTGGGGTGGTAGTGTCTGTGAGGGGGAAGAGTTCTGACTTACTACTATTTACTCAGAGGCCTGAAACCTCTCTGAAGTCTAAAATACCTTGCATAATGGATCTTAAGTGTTCTTGGGGTTTTCAAATGTATAGCAGTGCATCATCCGCATAAAGGGAAATTATCTGCAGTTCTCCAACCATTTTGATCCCTCAGTGTCTGTGTTTGAGATGTATCATATCTGCTAAAGCAGAGTTCGCCAAACGGTCGAGCCTCTTCAGTCGCCCGTACTGGAAATACTGACAAAATAAACACTTTTTTAAGTTAAATTATTCAATGCTGTGTTTTGCAGCTATTTTCCTTGATGAGGATCTGAACCCTGGTCGTCCCAATTGCGGGCTGGGAGCTTGGCTGCTGTGTCACCTGGAGCTGCTTGTAAATTCTCTGACAGATGTCAATATCACGTTCTGCTTCTGGAGGCTGCCTGTAGTACCAGAGTTGGCCTTGTGCGCCCCCCAACACTGTCTTGCTTAAGCAAGCTGCTCTTGTTTGCCAAGTTATCAGAGGGGCTGGGGCAGGATCAGGATCATTGTGACCACGCAATGAAAATATCACAGTAGCACTGTTGCAATTTCTTTCATGTGGCTTATTTCCAAACTCCACTCTGTACATTTCCACTTTAAATCACTTCCATGACAAAGTACACCCACTTTTAGTACATTAAGCGATCCATAGACACGCAGTACAGTAGAAGCCTACCAGGGTAGCTCAGCAGGTTGACAGACTGTTGCTGAGATGTTATATATTCAAAACTAAATGCTGTATCATATCATATCATAAATGTTTCAAGGCACGATGAGGCAAGGGAGGGGGAACAGAGATAAGACAGACAATGATCCTACTAGGCCAGGTGTCATTCAGATTGCGCAAGTGCATGGGAAGGGGGAAGGAGGAAAGTGCAAGGGGAAGGGGACAGTGCAGTACATGGAATAATAAATAACAATAAGTAGCGTCCGGCCAGCTGGTGGCAAGTGCAAGGGTAGTGCAGACATCAGGTGTCAAGTGCTAGTGGTGGAACTGTGGAGGTACAGAACAGTCCCTAAGTGCAGGGGGTTGACAGGAAGGCAGTGCAGGTGTGCAACTGGGGGGGGGGCTGGGCTTGAGAGCAGGGGAGTTTGCCAGGTGACCAGTGCAGGTGACAAGTGCAGTTTCAGTATCTGCCAGGAAGTCAGCAGGGGAGAGGAGGAGAAAAGGCAGAAGCAAAGAGAAAGGTTTTGCGGTGCTTCCGGAACCGGAGATGATTCTCCTCAAGTTTCAGGGAGGCTGTTCTGGATGGAGGCCCCAACTGAGGAAAGAGATCTACCACCAGCTCGTTGCTTGGAGAAGCGACTGACCCTGAGGAAGTTGGAGGCAGATGAGCAAAGAGCTCGAGAAGGAAGATATTATGGAAGAGAGAGCTGAAGGTATTGAGGCCCCAGAAGGCCTTGTGGACAATACAGGGGGTTTTGAACTTAATCCTCACAGCCACTGGGAGCCAGAGCAGAGATTTCAGTCCTGGAGAGATACGATCCCTGGGCATGAGGACAAGGACAATTCTTGCAGTCCTATTCTGGATGAGTTGCAGAGTGCGGAGAGTGGAGGCAGGCAGATTTAGAAAGGGGCTGTTGCAATAGTCCAGCCTAGAGAGAACCAGAGCTCTGGAGACAGTGAGATTCTGGGCAAAGGAGAGGAAAGGAAGAATCCCTCTGAAGAGGTGCAGCTGGTAGTGTGACTTCTTAGAGATGTCAGCGATGTGAGGAGAGAAGGAGAGTGTGGAGTCGAAGATGACCCGAAGTTTTTAGCCTCACAGGTGGGAACAGGAGGAGGGCCAAGGGAGGCCGGCCAGAGAGTGACAGGAAAGGAGGGTGCAGGTGTTCCAATGAGGAGAATCTTGGTCTTACTGGCATTAAGGCAGTGATCATTGGCGGCACACCACTCCTGGGTGGCGGACAGAGATGAGGGAGCGAGAAGAGGTGGCTGAGGGTAGACTGAAAATGAGCTGTGTGTCGTCCGCATAGCACTGGAAGCATAGAAAAAGTGCTATAAAATGTTTTTGGCCAGGGTATGGGTTGGGCTGCTTGCTTGCTTTTATATTCAGGACAGAGGTGGGAATATTTCTGCCCCTGTAGTGAAAATCAAAAGTTGGCACCCATGAACCCACAGTTTCATTTCCTAAAAACTACTGTCAGCACAACAGAAGCATTTATTTGTGATTAACCAGTTTGACAAGCATATAACATCTTTATAAATATAACCTGTGCTAAAACACAGAGGGGCACACAAATAACAGAGTATGTGTGGTCTCTGACAAAAAACACATTTCAACGAAAACTAGTGAACGCAAGCAGCATTTTTCAATTTGGAAATTACTTTTGTTTTTTTTATGGAAGTGTGAAATGCACATTTGGAAAATAATAGTGTGCCTAGCATGTAGAAAGCCTATATAAAATGCAAAGGAAGGGTTCACAAATGACAGGATATTTGTGTGGTAGTATAACAAATATCTGTCTTTTTGAGACAGCTACTAATAAATAATTATGCAACAAAGAGGTTTGTGAAGTTCTTAATATAATCGTGAAGGCATATGTTATTCCATCTGTTTATAGAGATGAAATAATTGGGGCAAAAACATATTGGTAAAAATTCAGAGGTTTATAAATATCCCCACCCCGATATTGCCCGCTAGTAGCTCTCCACAGTTGACCTCCACTACAAGTAGCTCTAGCTAACGTAAAGGTAAGTGACCCCTGTGCTAAAGGTTCAATGATGATAGCGGATATCAGGGGAGATAAGGGGCAGCCCTGGCGAGTACCTCTGCATATCGCAAATTGTGGGGAGATCAGCCCATTTGTACTGATCCTGGCCACCAGTGATGTATAAAGGAGGAAAAGAGTTTCAAAGAACCCTTGGCAAATCCGCACCTTGACAATACAGCATACAAGAATCGCCAAGACAGAATCAAACGCCTTTTGGATGTCTAGTGTGGCCTGTGGCGTCTACGGCCTGGATCGCGGAATCTATTTGTGCCAGAACGTTGAAAAGGCGTTGCAGATTTTGTGCCGTGGATCTACCTGGGATGAACCCTGACTGATCTCGGTGAATGACATATGGCATGACCGGCATCAGTTGAGGGGCAAGTATTTTTGCGATTACTGTTAAATGAGTATTGAGAAGGGAGAGGGGTTGATCCGATCTGCACTGATCCACACGCTTTTCTGGTTTCAATACGACTATGATAACTGCCTCCCGATTACTATCAGGGAATAACTGGGTCACAAGGGATTCCTGCCATACCTTCAGAAGGTGGAGGGTGTGGACTTCCTTATAGCGTTTGCATAGTGCAGCCGTGAGGCCGTCAGTGCCTGGGGCATTCCCAGAGAGTAAATGGTCAATGGCCTGGATAATGTCAGAAAGGGAGACTGGGAGGTCCAGTAGGGCTCTAGTGTCTTGGGAGAGTTGACTGAGCAGTTGAGTATCAAGAAATGAGTATCAAGAAATGTGTTAATTCTTTTTTTAACATGTGTGTGTCTTTGTTGGTATAAAGGTCCATACAAAAAACTGTGAACACCTCATTGATAGCAGTGGGAGTGTATGCTAATCTACCAGAGACCTCTGTCACAACAGTCACAACAATTTGCTGCCGTTTCCACAACGTGCCATGCAGGCAAGTAGTTTACCTGGCCTGTCACCTTCCTCATACCTCCTAGCCAGCATCAGGGTGTCGAAGAATCTTACTTCTCGCTCAGTATGTACTCTAAAGTTGTCGATGGCCTGTTTGATCTGTGTCAACGTGGCTGTAGAGGGGTCAGCAGCTACACCTCATTCTAGTTCCTTGAGTCTGTTTTCACATTGCACTATACTGTGTTGGATCGCTTTGAAGACACTTAACTCTGTAGATATCGCAATTCCCATAATCTAAACCTTGAAGGTTTCCTAGAGTGTGCCGGGCGAGGGCACAGATCCTGCATTTATTTCAAAGAATGATTGTACTTGATCATCAATGGTAGATGCAAATACAGCATCCTGCAGTGCTAGTGATCTAAATCTCCAGTTATTTCGTGGCCTAAATAGTGTTGGTAACGTCAAGGAGATAAGGACTGGGGAGTGGTCAGAGTAGGTGCGAGGATACATATGTGTTTCCATAACCCATCCAAGAAGTGCATCAGAGATGAGCCACATGTCTATGCGGGAGAAGGAATCCTGAACAGACGAATAGAAGGAGTAGGACCAGTAATTTGTATGTAGTGTTCTCCAAGCATCTACCAGCCCCAGTGATTGCATGCCTTCTTTGAAAGTGGGCATCCGCATGAGAGCTCTCTGAGCGTGTGTGAATCAGTCGAGCCTAAGGTCTAGTATAGTGTTGAAGTCCCCCCCCATAGTATAGGAATCAGTGGGTAACGGTCTAGTTCTTCCATCATGTCAGTGCGAAACTGGGGATCATCTACATTAAGTCAATAGACATTCATCAGTACCAACTCCTTCCCCGCAAGAAACCATTCACCAGGACATATCTGCCTAGAGGGTCTATTCTCACATGTTTACACCAGAATGGAAGGGATTCATGCACCAAGGTCATGACTCCCCTAGATTGCGAGGAGTATGATGTATGAAAGCGATTCCTACCCCAGTTCTTAGCAAATCATACCAGGTCGCAGATAAGGTGTGGGTTTCTTGCAAATACAGGATTTTAACCTCGTGCCTATCCACATATAGGTGCAACTTGCGACAATTGATTGGATTGACTAGACCATGTATATTTCAATTCAGGCAGGTTATGTCACTCATCCTCATATAACTTGTAGAGTAATATCAAGCCTAACATTTTGATCCGACCATTGCAATACTTCAGAGTGATCCATTGTGCCCATACCTCTCATAACCAGATCTATTATGTGTTCCAAGTGCTTTTTATCATAACAACCCCAATTGCCCCCTTCCCCCTCCTGCCTCTGCAACAAAAATGGGTTGATGATATACCATAGAAAACACCCAGAACCATGAACGCAACATTGCATAGGGAAGCTGATGCACAGCCTCACCCAGGCCTTCACCGGACTTAGATACATAAACAAAAAAGAAAATTACTAACACAATTCTTGTACG
Organism: Ambystoma mexicanum; assembly: GCF_040938575.1. Lineage (NCBI taxonomy): Eukaryota > Metazoa > Chordata > Amphibia > Caudata > Ambystomatidae > Ambystoma > Ambystoma mexicanum. Next base: position 825,450,983 of record NC_090933.1, read on the forward strand.
ATTGTGTCATAGGGGTAGACCATTCGCTATCCACCGCAATGTCATGGAGAAGGAGGATCTCCCCTAAGGGTCATGGACAATAACAGAGCAGCAGTTAAGGTTAAGGTTACTAACAGCATAACCTGAAAATGCAAGAGCTGGAGGCAGATGTTCACCTGCACAGGTACAGCAAGTGGGTTTTGTAATTAGTACTCAGGATTCCGGTAAGGTTTTGTCTAGGAACTTCATAGCTTCACCTGTAATTGTGAAGAAGATGTTATTGTTCCATTCAACTCATAGTTTAGCGGGGTATAACATAACGTATTTCAAGTTGTTGTCACAGAGCCGTTTCTTGACCGCGAGGAAGGATTTCCTCTCTTGATGAACAGCTACTGAGACTTCAGGATAGATGTGTATCCTGTTGGATCCTAATATTAGGTCTACCCTGCTCTCGGGCCACTTGAAGGATTGCATTGCGGTCACGGTAGTTGAGTATGCGGGCAATGATGGGCCGCGGAGGTACACCAGGTTTAGGTTTAGGAGCCAGGAACCTGTGGGCTCCTTCAATAGCAAACTGCAGGGATAATGATGGGTTCCCCAGAACTGGTAGTAGGGTAGATTCAATCTATTGTTCCAGGGAGGATTCAGTATTGCACTCAGGGAATCCTATAATGCGAATGTTATTACCGCAGGATCTTGATACCAAATCATCGTTCTTTTTCTCCACCTGGAGAAGCTGTCTGGAGGGTATAGCCAGTTCAGCCCTCATGATGGACACACCATCTTCCACTGTTCCCACCCGTGTATCAGTCTCCCATAGACGTTGGTCTGTCCTGTCAATCCGTGACTTAATGGAGTCAATGGTGCTGGTCATATCACTGAGCTTGTTATTCACCTTGACAAATCCTTCTTGCATGCATGTCATCAGGCCTTGAGTTTGGGTGAGTTCCATCGGGGCGGTCTCAGTATCTATGTAGGCAGCTGTAGTTTTAGTGTACTGGCTCATGGAGCGCTGGTTTTTAGACCACCCTTTGGTCATTATGTGTAGAAAGCCAGGATTGCCAGCAGAGGGGGAAGGCATGTCAAGGATGCTGTTTGTTTTGGTCAGTCAGGCTACTCTGCAGAGCCCACTACAGGGCAGTATGTCCCCCACACAATAGAGGTGCAGCTGGATGAAGGTAACAGAATGGCTCGGGGCAGTAGATCAGCCAAGGGTGACCTTTGAGTATTCTCTGCAGGCTGTAACTGGGTCACAATCTAGTAGATCTCCCCAAGATTTCCCGTGGTCGACACCAGGCAGCCAATGAGGCAGGAGTGCTGACCAGTGGTGCATGTTGTCTCACATGGCACAGGTTAGTGTGGTCCATAGCCAGTATCGTGGGCTGATACTAGTGGATGATTTCTGCACCGCCCTAATATGACCCCTGGGTCTCAGTCTAGCAGAATTACCAGAGACATATACAGATGTGAGGGAGGGGGACCACCAGAAGAGTTGGCATTAAGGTTGTGCTCACAGTGGGTATAATGCAGCCATCCAGTGCATCATTAGAGCTGTAGTAAGTAAAGGGGCGTCGGCTCCCCACCCGCAAGAATGGCATTATACGTGCAGGAGTGGATGTGTGGATTAGTGGGGAGCCGCATGGGGAGCCTTCCTTAGTGGGTGTTTAAGAAGGGGTTAAGGCGCCGTGGTGCACCAGATGTCTCAACGTCTGCCTAATTTCAAGGTTTCCCCCGCCGAGGATGCACCTCGGCCCCAGCCACCAGTCCAAATAACGCAGTGCGGCGGGGGTTTCACCTGAAGCGGATAGCTGCACAGCATGTTCCTGCTCGGCACATGCAGCAGAAGCACCTTGTGGGGATTGGGAGTTTACTGATAGGTTGGGATCCCGGCAAAGAGTGCACCCAGCTCCCGCTGCGCTGTGGGGTAGTCGCAGGGCCTCGTAGGATGTCGGGTGGGTTGTCACTTGTCCGTCTCTGTCAGTCACTGCAGATTCGGCCACTCATCCTTCACTCTCAGGGATACGTAGCGGGGCCAGGAAGAGATCGCCAAGTAGCTGGCGATATCAGGGATCTACTGGTTGCCTCCAAATGTCATGATAATGAAGTATATATCTGTCCTTAGACAGCGCTGGGTGCAGGAGCTCTAGGAGCGAGCCGCCATCTTAGTCGCCTTGTACCAGGGCCCTCAGAAATCTATGTTTAACATTCTGGACTGGACTTGTGAGCAATATAGTTTCATCACAGATTACTGGAATACTAAGAACAGAAATCTAGATGGAGCATTTTGACACTGTTACCATGGCAGCTGCTGTCTAAAGTTTGCTCCTTGCTACATCATTTTGAGAAGGCCACCAAACAGGTATGTTATCACAACGTGTTCCACAGTGAGTTTCCTACTCCGGTGCACCTTGTTGAGTTCAAATTGTTTAAAATAGCAATACCCTTGCCTTTTCATGTGGTGTTAATGGAGCACAGCTGGTGAGGGACCTGTCCTTTACCTTCCATTGTAATCCACGGGTAGCTGTATTTAAAGGTAAACATGAGTGCCTGCCCACTTCTGTCATGTACCACATTTAAATAAAATGGCCATTTCATCTACATAGGTCAGTAAAGAGGACTTGAAGAAAACATCACAAGGAAACCATGTGCAAATGTGCAAGGCTGCTTTGCTGCAATACTTGCAACATCAATTGGAGGAATAACACAGGCAGTATGAAAAAAAAACAGCCCAGGCTTTCTCATCAGTATAGGGAATCATAAACTCAAGAGGATTGATTGCATCAATGTGCAGTACAACATTAACACCAATTGAAAGCTTTGTGAGCAGTGCAGGTGCATGCTATGGGGGGATGACCTGTGGACTACCCTTCTCAGTGACTCCATCCCTTTGAATACGGGTGGGTCTTCAGCAGTAAAAAAGAGCATACCATCAGCTACACATATGTAATGTAATGTAATACGGCATTTGTATAGCGCCTATTTCCATTGGGATGGCCTCAAAGCATTGTAGGCCCTCAGGGGACCAAAGTCTGCGGTATGAGAGAGTTTGCCAGAGGAGTTTACAATGTGTGTGTGCATTTTAGCCAATACGAAGGTAGGTAGGGGTGGCCAAGTCCCTGCTAGCGTCCCATGTCGAGCTGGCTTGTAGATGGGTGCTGAGAAGCTTGTCGGGAGAGTATGCAAGTCCAGGAGACTGAGTTTGTGTCCAGCTAGAGTGAATTTCTGTTGTGGGACTTGGATGCATTCTAATGGCCAGAGGTGTTGGGTGATGTATCTTCAAGTGTCCTAAGATTGCAGGTGAGTGCATGTTTGTGGCATTGCATACACCTATCTTCCATTGACATGGAGTCAGATATGTACCTGGCTGGTTTCTAGTTTCATTGGTGTATCAGCGATCCTGTCACATGGTCTGATGGAGTCCTTTCACTGCATTGCTCAGTACATGCTTGAGGAACTCATTGTTAATGGACGTATGGCTGCCTCAGATTATCTTACTGGGGGTTAAATGAACACAAAATGCGTAATGGGTCCATCAGGATGCAGGGGGAAAATAGTGCACAGTTTGTTGGCAAGGAGTTTGCACTGTTTTTGGAAGAGAATGGCATCCAACATGCGACTACAGCATTGTATCACCCGAAGGGTAATGCTGTGATTGAGAGGTTCAATAGGATGGAGATGGATGCTGTGAGTATGGCACCTGTGCCGGTAAATTAGTGGAAGCGAGCAGTGATGGAAGTAATATTTCAATATAGGCTGGCATGTCATGATAGCACCGGAGTGTCACCTTTCGAGTGTGTGAGAAGGAGGAAGCCTAATACGAGGCTTTGTCCGGGGTGGCTGAGGAGGTCCTAGCCTGTAATGGTAGAAAAAGGGAAGATGAAAATGGAGATGATGGAAAAAGGGGAAAGACGAAAGAAAGATATGATAATTTGTGCTGTGTGAGGGATGTTCGATGAGAGCAGGGACACAGGTCAAGATAAAGTTGGGAGGAATATGAAAAAAGAAATGTTGAAATATTCAAAAGCCATGGTAGTTAAAAAGAATTTGGGGAATGCAGGGAGACCTGAGAATGTAGAAATGTGGAAAAATGAGAGGGTGGAGAAAGTGTTTGTGGTTTGATAGACAAGATGAGTGATCATTTTGAGAACAACAAAGTGAAGGAAGTGCATTTGTAAATAGCTCTGCTCAGCAGCTATGGCAGCTCTCATGCAGACCTCTGGGATGTGGTCTCTCTGCTATAAACTGGTCTCTGTGTCAGTTAACGGGCCCTCGGCCTACCACGGCTTCCATGTAGTTGCACCACCAGGTTAGATGGTTGATTTACTTTCCCCATCTCCTTGTTGATCCAGGCTTCTTTTTTGGTCAGGATGCCAGCCTTGCTGGCTCCATGGTCTGTCATGGCTCATGCACCTCTAGCATGTCTTGCTGTCAGATGTGTGCCTCTGCATAGCATTCTCTCCTCTCAATTCAAGGTTCCTTGTGGTTCTATGTACATTGGAAATTAAAGGGATCTGTCGTTCTGCTTTGAATGTGGCGTTCAGGCAGAATCCAGCATTACCTGAAGCCAAAGATATTGATGAGATGTCAGTATTGGAAGAGTCCAACACAGCATCACAAATAAAAGGGGTGGGTTGTTGCTCTTCGACTGTGGAGTTTAGGCAACATCCAGCATTGCCTGAAGCCAAAGAGATTGAAGGAATGTCACTAGTTGGTCAATCCAAAATAAGGTTAGCAGTCTTTGCAATTCCCATATAGGCATACAATGTACCTTGGACTGGGAGTTCCTTAAAAGAGTGGGAGTCATTGCCCCTTATATGGGAGTCACTCCCAGTGAGGTCACACTTTCCAAAACCCCTAGGGAGGATCTTTCTGACAGGGCTCACCTCCCTAGCCTCTAAGTGGATGACTTCCCTCTGGAGAGAAGGGCGAATTGTCCAGATTCATCATGCACTCAAAAATGTAACTTGCCAGCTCTCTCACAGAGTACAGCTGCCCCTTGACTTCCTCAGGCCCTCCCAGAGAGTACAGTTAGTTCCACCCACTACTAAAGTTCACAAGCTCTTCCACAGTCCCTTGGCTACAACTGAAGTTCCCTAGCATTCCAGAGAGTGTTTCTTACTTGTCATTTTCTCCACCTCTTCCCAGAATGTTGCCAATTTTGTATGTGGTGAATCTCATGTGAGACTAGTCCCTCACACAGGACGGCTTCATTCCTTCCCCCTGGCAAAGTGACATACAGGACGGAAATATGGCGGAGCTACATGTGCATCCCAATATTGGCCACCGCCGAGTAGTCAAGCTCCCCCCACCTTACAGACACATTGCAATGCAGACAAAGGGTTTCAGCATGTCTCATTACATGGCCATGTCCATGGTTCACCACATCCAACTCCTTATATGCAAATCAGGTTTTGAATTCCATGGCCTGGTACAACACCTGCTGGAAACCACCACAGCCCGGTCCTTCATCTGCATATCCTTCTGATGGACATTTCCTTATTGGCACCCAAACCCTGCTGGATGATAACTACTTCTTCCCACACCCAGAGACGAGCCATCCCATATTCCGCCTTCAGGGTGATTGCTGCTGCTGCCCCGCTCCCACATGAGGAACACAAACTCTTGCTGATCCATTGGCTGTGCCTCTGGGGGGAATCCAAAAGATGCACTGCCTCCCCCATCTGAATGAGAGCCTTAGCTAGCAGCCCTATCTCCCTTGCCTCTTTGAAAGTGCCTCCAGTACTGGCCCGACTCCTCTCTCACACCTTCTTTCAATGCCTCAAGCTCCCCTGCTGAATTGGAGTACAGGTGATTATGTAGGCCTGTGAACCAGAACCAATACCAGCATGAGGATTCTCCATCCTTATCCATCATGAGCAAATTGTTCTACTCCTGCAAGGAGAAGTACATGTCCTCTGCATCCTCTCCTACCACGTTCTTCCCCTTGCACATTGTAGGCATGCCATGAGAGAAGTAGAGAGCTGCAAACTGAGAGGACCGGAAGAAGCAGCAAAATATGGACTACGCACCCTGAGGATTAAGAATAATTAGAGATCCAGTCCCTCTGCTCTACAAACAACACTATGCAATTTAAAAACAGCACAACAGAAAGTGGGGCAACGGGACAGCAAGTTCCAACACCAATAAATATTTAGGGGGAAACAAGAACAGGGGGAACAGCTTTTTGGGATAGGATAAAGGACGGGAAACTTGTTTCAGATTTTTTAGGGGAATTAAAAGGAAAAAGGGGCAAGTGGAAAAGGCTATTTTCTTTTTCTCTTTTGTATGGGTGAACGTAACACTCTGAACAACACTAAAACAATTGGATACACAGATGTCCAACACAAACACACCAGAGACCAACAAAATCCAATTCCTAACTCCTAAAACTCTACAAAACTTCTCGTATCAGTTTTGAAGCCCCTTCCTTAAAACCCTCAGGTGTGATGCTGCAATATGTACTCCTTCCCTCACAGCCAAACCAAACTCTAAAAGGAACATGTATTGTAGTTTAGTGAATTGAATGTATCTGCCTTAAACAGATTTGGGGGCAATTATTGTCTGAACAAACTAGACAAATCAGTCTGAAAGGGCTCTGTTTGGCTGAAGGAAGCGGATGACTAAGCACAAGATTTGACATGAGAACGGAGGCTCGTGATTGGATGATACATTATTGTGCATGACAGAGAAGCTCCTCATAAATTCAATAGGAAATTCAATCATGCCATAACCCTACCTGATATGCACAGTATAGGCTGAACCACACCAGAAATATTTGAGGGATCTGCATGTAGGTTTTTATCAGGTTTGTCTAGGCCTGGCTACTGTCCTGTCAGAGTTTACATTTTGCCCAATCTTGTAGAAATTCTGTTCTAGAATAGAACTAGTTCTGGGCTGTCAAACAAACCCAGGATTTCACAGTAACACGACGCTCAATCCCAAATAAGGAGCTTCTCTGTGTTTCTGAATTAGCATTTACATGATAGTCATCTTGGAATGGTGGAACAGACTTCACATTGTTATTCTTTCCCCCATGTTAATGCTTCTATCACAGCGTGTTTTCCTTGTGTGTGAAAGCACGAATGACAAATTACAGTGAATTATGAATTGCATTGTTTTATCAATTCTGTGCATGATCCATGTGTGTTGCAACTATGAGTTGCAGCATGCAATGTAACAACACATTTTCACTTCCAAATGAGTGGTTCTCTTTTTAATAGTGTAATTGTTTTGTAAAGTTTTCTTAAGCAGCTATTGGGTGGGTGATGTTTGGGTTGGTTTTGCCTGTGCTGCATTATTAACAGTATTTACAGGAGAACAGCAACAATGTCCAATCCTTACAGCAGGCCTGCCTGTGTGTATATACATGTGACCTGGGTGGTTTTTGAAACATGCCTGGTAGCTGCTCACAGAATTTAAAACAAAAATAAGGTTGCAGGACACACAATAGGCTTATTAATCTTGCTGAAATTATTGAACAAAAGTGAATTTTCTGGAATGTTCCTGAACCTTTTGGAACAATGTGATGGTGAATTCCTTGGAAAGTGTGCTTTGCCATGCAGGTCTATTTCACATATGGTCTGTTGCTGCAACGTTGTTTCTGTGAAGGCACCGAGGCTGGTCACTGGGCCACGGTGGCAGAAACTAAATCAGTCAGTCCGAAGACACACCAGACAAATCATCGTCTGCAGGGTGAAATCTCAACCTCCCAGAAAACTGCTGCATGCAGCTTGGTAGGTCCGTACAAAAAACTAAGAAACAAAGTCTCAGGATGCATTAAGAAATCCCCTTGGCATTAGGAAGATAATTTAACATCATGGAGATGTCCGTAGGCTCCCCCCACCATCAGTATCAAAGATATTGATTAAGGAAAGTATATCAACCAGGAAGACTGCTAGGCTTAAATCAGTGGGTGGCAGCAATGAGGTTGTATTGCAAATAATGAAGGTGCGTTTTAAAATGACAATGCTCTTTCCATTGTTATCTCTTATCTTGAGTTGAAAGGTATGGGGTCATCAATATGAAACAGAATATATGTTTTGATACAATTTGAAAGAAAGTGAAGGCAAGTCCCTTTATACGCACACTCCAGAGTAAATAAAACCCGCTAGGGTAATAGGCCAAGAAATAGCTTTGCAAGCATAACAATTGGTTTACTCGTACAAAATACAAATATCAGCAAAGAACTCTGTTGCTCAGGTGCACTCTGGTCCTACATCATGACATGTGGGGTTATAAGCACAAAAACATCCTCGCTATAAGAGACATTTTGGTTCTACCGATTGGAGGCACCCTACAGATGGGCTTGCCCCATAGGGGATGGCAAGCAGTAATTGGCTGGTTCTTCTCCATTGATCTGGCTCCACGTGGGTCAGCTGGGCTCATCCTCGCAGTGAAGGTCAAGGCAGACAATGAAACAGACACAGAAAAGGGGTGCCAAGGAGAGGGGAGGATAGGATACAGTCATGCCGACCCATACATTCAGGGCTCCATTGATCCCAAAGTCCCTGCACCTAATGTCTCCCCTCTGGAAATTGATCTTTGATTTACCCTTCTCTGTATCTTCTGTTACTTGGGACGTGTGTTGCTGCTAGGGCGAAATACCGTCCTCCGGGCTTTGGATCTTTGGTGGGCGCTTTATGGAGGTTAGGACCTGGGATTGGGTGCTTATCAGAGAGCTAGGGTGATGGGGGTCAGGTTAGTGATGTGTGGCCGGCACCAGGCTGGCTGGGTGGGGGTCAGAGGCTCAACAGCATTTTAGTGGATATGAATAAATACATCACAGGGACTGGTATTGTCTCACGCTCTGTGCCGGGCACTTTCCTGAAGGCGATATTCGCAACACTGCAGGGACAAGAGGGAAATGTACTTCCGTGGGAACAAGGATCCAGCGCAGCCAGCATACTGTGTAGAAACTGGGCTATGTGAACAGGGACCGTGAGCAGTGTAGGTCTGCGGCCTGTCTCGTTTTAGGCCCTATTATAAAATACTGTCACAGAGTGTGAGTATTTCCAGTGTTATACAGCCACTTCTATGCGCTATGAGGTTTCTACATGATATCTGGTGATGTAGACTGTTCCCCCTTGTAGGTTAGATCGTATTGAATGGGTTTCGCATTATGTGGAAGCACCTAGGGGAGTGGGATAGGCTCATTTCCATCCCAACAAAAGTTATTGCCATATAGATTGTAACATAAATAACTGTGCTTAACTTGCCAACATGTCAGTCTGAATATGCAAATGAATAAGGGGGATCATGGGAGTGTCTCTGCCAGACATTCTTGTTACCAGAGACTTATCCAGATTCTTTAGCTCACTATCTTTCAGAGCTAACCACCAGACCTTCATCTGTAATTCAGCAATGAATTACAGGAAAGAAGGGAGAAATACAGGGGAGAGGAGGGCACAAAGGATACAAGCAAAGTACAAATTCGAATTAATTTCAGAGACACAGTGGCCACATTATTAGGGAAAACCTCTTTGGAGGTCTAGCTTGTCCAAAGGCAGTGCAGCAAGTGAGAGTAGTAGCAATGAATTGAAGTGGTGTGGCTGCTGACTCCTTAGGTGGACCAATCCACAGCCAAGGGAGGACTGACAACGGCTGAGGAGAGAAGAGCACAAAGGCAGCAAGCAAAGTGCAAAGTAAAACAGATTCCACAAACACAGTGGCCAAAATTCCATGGAAATATTAGCCTGAGGTCTAACGTGTCCCAAGGCAGGGCAACAAGTGAGGGGAGGAGTACTGAATTATAGTAGTGTGTTGTGGCCCCTTTCTGTGTAGCTGACACAGTAGGTGGACTCATCCACAGAAAGGGAAGGAGAGTGTGTAAATGTTGTGGATAGGAGGACACAAAAGTGGCAAGCAAAATGCAAAGATGTAGTATACAATAATAATGGCCATAATTCTAGGGAAACACTCACAAGAGGCCCAATTTGACCAAATGCAGTGCAGCAATTGAGGCTAGAATATGATGTTTTGTTGCGTCTAAGTGAGCCTTCAGTGACTCTGTTCAAAATTCTGTCTATTTGTAACTGGTTTGGGGAAGTTTCAGGGCTAAGTATTAATTGTGAAACCCTTGGATGCTTCTGAAAGATCATGTATGTGCTACACTGAGTCAGACTGTTATAAATGGCATAATGTAACCACTATGGGGAAGACACTGTACATTTTCTTACAATCCTAGTCCATAAGAGGGCAGCATGCTAACATGGTGATGCTTCCCAAGTTGCTATATATATATTTGCTAACCTCCCATATACCTTGTCTAGATCGGTTTTAAGGAATTGTCAGAAAGGTTTTCAGGAAGTAGTTATGGAAAATCCAGATCCCACATACAGATTCCTATATGTTAATGAGGCCATATGATAAGGGAGGATTAGGTGTCCCAGATTTCTATGCTTACCACCAAATACAACATAAGGTGGACTGATCAGATTAATGGAAAACTAATCTGCATGTACTAATGGAACAGAATCAATGTTGACAGGATAACTCTGCTTTATTTCTAGAATTTGTTGGCACATGGTCAAATAGGTGTTGGAATCCTATGAACAGTGCAATTTGGGTATGGGGCAGAGCATTATGATCTATGGGCAAAACAACAACCTATTGTCCAGCATTCAATTTGAGGAGCTTGCCCCCTTACCGGTCACAGTATGTAGAGCTTTAACTAGTGTGATAGGGTAGGAAGTACCCCAAGACAAAACAGAACGTCTGCTGTACTTACTAATAGCATCAGGATAGATGCATATTTTCAGTGCTGTATATGGAATGGCGTTGAAGGAAAGGTGTGCAATTCCTATTTGGGCCAACAACAAATTATGGAGATGTAGGTTCAAATGACAGAGGCGGCTGGGTTACATGAAAGTGCCCAAACTGATAGGCCTTATTTATTTTTTTTTTTATTGTATTTAACTGTTGTTAGCAGTTTTTACAAAAGTGAAGTGATTCTCATCAAAAACGGGCTAAGTCTTTTAAGGGCTCTCTGAACCTTCCCCGATGGCGTCCAACTTCAGACTGTGTATAAAGTTTACCACCGCGATGACCGGTCTGCGATTTAGCCCGTTCATCAAGTGCGCCCACCAGTAGTCCTCGTCCATCTTTGAAAAGTTTGAGTAAAGGTGGTCCAGGTGGGTTTTCCGTTTGCTAACAGTCCCTGGGCAATGGATGATCAGGTGTCTTAGACTTTCCTTTAGCTCGGGAATCCGGCAGAATCTACAGCCATCAGATTTGGATTTTCCTCTAATTTTCAGTATCTCGTTGGTCTTTAGAATGTTTAATCTTGCTCTTAGGAAGGTGGCTCGGTGGGTCTTGTTCGGAAATTGAAGTAGGTAGCCGATAGGTTCATTCAATTTTTGGGCAAACGCCGGCAAGTGGGCTACTGATTTGTAGTTTGCTGATGTTTGTTGGGTCTCACACCAATCTAGATCTTTGAGTTTTTTAGCCGTTCTCTTCGGGTTTGCCAAAAGCTCCTCGTCTGAGCTTCCAATTGTAACAAGGAGCTTTTGATTTTTTTCCCACCAGGTTTTGAGAGTTTTGTTAGACCCTTTTCCAATTTCCTCTCGAATCAGTGCATATATTTTCTCCGCCGATAATCTGACTTCTCTGTAAAACATCAAGGTGTTGATGGATACTATTCCTAGTAGAGAAGTGAGGCCCAATTCCCTTCTTATCAAGGCTATTGGAATCGAGGGTGGTAAACGGAGCACTTTTTTCCAGAGTGCGCCTTCCAATTTGGGCCATGTTGAATCGGGAATACCAAAGAATGCAGCTGTCCCATAAGTGAGTGCTGGCACCACTTTCATCTTGTAAAAATTTGTCGCCGCTTTTATTGAGAAGCGGCCAAATTTTTTGTCCACTATAATCAGTTGGTTTAGTAAAGTTTTCTGTTTGTTGGTCAGTAGGTCTAGCATAGGTTGCTCGTTTCTGTTGTTGCTGAACATCGTACCCAGGTATCTGAAGGTGTCGACTTCTTCCAGCCGAATGTTGTTAAAAAACCAAGCCTTTGAAGTTTTGCGTTTGGCCGCTTTCATTAGTCGCATCACTTTAGTTTTTGTAGTATTGCTCTCAAGGTCGTTGATGTGGAGATATTCATTCAGATTGTCTAGCTTTCGCTGTAACCCTATCCTTGTCTGGTCAATAAGAATTATATCGTCCGCATAGAATAGTCTGCTGACTTTCTCGGATCCTATGGAGGGCGGGAAAGCTTTAACGTTCTTTTCGGCGTGTTGGTAATCACCAGTATAGGCGTTATAAAGTGCCGGTGCCAGAGGGCATCCTTGCTTAACTCCGCTAGATGTTCTTATCACTGCCGATAGTAGCTCAGTTCCATTCAGTCTAACTCTCATGGATGTTTCCGAGTAAAGTTCTTGAATTGGGTCTAAAAGGTTCTCGGGGCAGTTCCAGTTGGCAAGTTTTATCCAAAGTTTTTCTCTGTTTACCTTATCAAAGGCTTTTGATAAGTCGATAAATGCCATGCAAAGGGGAGGAGCTCCTTCCTGCACTCTGGCTTTCAAGATGTTAATGATGAAAATGTTCGCCATGGTGTTCAAGTTTTTCCTGAACCCTGTTTGAAAGTTATCCCATCCTTCAGAGGACTCTATCCAGGTTTTGAAATTGTCCAGTACAAATGAACCAAAGAGTTTCCCAATGCAGTCCAACAATGCTATTGGGCGATAGTTATTGGGGTCGCTTCTGTCTCCAGATTTATAGATGGGGACTACATTGGCTGTTTTCCAGGACTTCGGAACAGATGTAGAGTTTGAACAGGATTTGAAAATTTCAGCTATTAAAGTTGACCAGACTTTTGGGTTAGATTTTAAATCCATATTCGACAGACCATCAGGACCCGGAGCTCGTGATGATTTAAGACTCTTAATTTTATCTTCAATGCTGAGTGGGTCAGGTTCTATTGCCCATCGGTTAGGTCTGTTTTTCCTGGGTTTTATCTCGTTGTCCACTGGGCCAAAAAGGGTGGCGAAGTGTGTTATCCAAGCTTCTTCTATTACGCTTGATGTTAAGGCGTCTTTGCTTGATGAGGTGTTAGAATTGACCAGCGACCAGAATGATTTTGTTTGCTTACCGGCCAGCACTCGCAGCATTTGTTCTGAGTCGTCTTGGTGAAGTTGTAGTCTAAAGCCTTTCAACCAGGTCTTATAGGCTTTGGTGGCTTTCGAAGCTGTTTCGACGTTAACGCGTGATGGTGAGCTCCTGGCCATTCTCACAGCTCTTCTCATCTCCCGTCTTTTGTTCCTGAGGGTTTCGTTGTTGTAATGGTTGGTCTTTGCTTGTTTCCTGTTTCCCGTCTTTTTAATGTAATATGGTTGGAGTAATGGGCAGTAGTCCATAAGAAGTTTATCTTCTTTAGCATTTGCCTGTGCTTTTATTTGGCAGTAGTTAGAGGTTAGTGCCATTACTGCTGAGGTGTTCATCCTTAAGCGCGTGGAATTTGCATAGGTCTCCATGTTGGTCGATCTCAGCGCCACGTCACTCTCGTGCTTTTTGAAGCAATAAGCTGACCATGTCAGTTTCAGGAGGTTGTGGTCACTGTTTAGTGTTCTAGTGATGTCAAAGCCGGTGACCAGCGGGAGGAGATTTCTGGACAGATAGATGTGGTCTAAGGTGGCGCTCCTTCCGGCTAATTCCCAGGTCGGGATAGTCGGTTGCGATGCTTTTCCCAAGAAGTGTGCGTTGTGTAGATCGTTGTTATCCATCAGATTTGACCATTTATTTCTTCTATCTTGTGAGTTTTCCGGCAATTGTGGCCGATTTGGTTTTGTTTGGTAAGACTCCTGTTCATTCTTCTTGATGTTGACGTTTAGGTCTCCGCAAATAACTATACTTTCCACTAGGTCGTTTGATATGGCGTCTTTTAAAAGGTTTTCGATTTTCAATAGAAAGGTGTCTGTTTCACATTCTACCGGGTTCCAGTATAAGTTAATCAGGAGGTATATCGTTTTTTTTCTTTTATCCAGATTGTTTTGGTTGTTACTTCTCTGTATCAATGTTGCCAGGATGTGCGGCTCTGTCTTTAACACTTTGAGAAGGTGAAGGTCAGCTCCGATTCTTATTGCTGTGAGTAAGCCTGCTCTTGGTCTCCCCGATATTCCTTTCAAGGCTGGTGAAAAAGCAATCGTATAACCTTCTATCGACGGTTTATGTTGGATCCAGGTTTCTTGTAGACACCAAATGTCTGCGGATCCTAGGTTAACGTCTGAGGAGTTCATCAAATGGGAGAAGCCTCGGGTGTTCCACGAACCTAGGGTTATGTTGATCTCCGAATCTATGTTCAGTAAATGGCCTGAGTACCTCTTATTTGGCTGGCATTTGTTTGATTGCTATTGTTTATTGTTTTTTGCTAATGCTTTGGGCAGCCATGCCCAGCGATTGACTTCTTCCTTTGTACTTTGTTGCTTCTTCTCCCAGTTTAGCTTTTCTTTTCCTTTTAGCGGAATATCTTGCTCAATTGTGATAAACCAATTTTTTTGGGGGCCCGAGGGTACCCTTTCCAATTCTAGGGAGCTTGGTCGGTGGAGCTCTGTCTGCTTTCGTGTAGTCGATCTTGAAAGGTGCTTGTCATTCAGTACCGGGGTCTGGTCATTCCGGTATGTAGGTTCGCTCTTTACATGATCTTTCGTCTTTTTCTCCTGGGGACTTCTCACTGGGTAGTTCGGTGGGACTTGTGTAGAATCAGTGCGCTCTTTGGGTCTTATGTAATCTGTAAGGTCATAGCCCAGCGCTCTCAGTTTGTTTTTTTCTTTAGTTAAAGCCGATTTGATGGTTTCAGATTGAATGTGTAAGTAGACACTGTCCACTCTTTTTTTTCCCCTAAATTCCACGATTGTAATGTCATCTGTGGATAGAGTTTTTAAAGCTGGAACTAGGTGTAGTATTTTTAGAATCATTTTTCTGTTTAGGATGAATGATGGATCTTCCTTCCAGATGCTTTTCAGAGTGAAGGAGCGAGTCTTTGTAGACCCTATCAGTCGGTTTATGAGGTCTCTTCTTCTTCGGTGGTCCTTACTTTTACCCCTCTGTGTAGGAGGGTGCCTCTGGTTTCTGCGTCCTCTGGACCTTGACGTACAGTGGTGGTTTGATGGGGATGAAGATCTTGGTCTGTATTCTAGTTTATGGAATCTTTTTGGACTTCTTGTTTTTAAGGGTGGACGCTCATCTTTTTGTGAACTTTTGTGCACTCTGGAACGCCAACGTGAGGTGAGCGCTAATGGTCGTTCCTGTGATGTGTGTTTGGCGACCTGACTCGACGGTTGCGTCCTCCTAGACGGAGGTGATCTAAAGTTGGCCCGTGCTCGGAGCGTTTCCATTTTCATTGTAGGCGAGTACTGGGAAGTTTCTCTATGTTTATTTTTTTCCAAAAGTTTTAGTTTTTTTTCCTCCAATGTCAGAAAAATTGGACTTGCTGGCTCTTGAGCTGATGGTTTGTTATTTCTTGTAGTTTTTCTGTTTTCTTTTTTTTGTTTCTCGTCCAAGGGGTCGGCCAGAACCGCTGGGGATTGACTATTTGCGTTTCTCTTTCTTTTTTTCACCGGCGTCTGGTCTTCCTCTTCCCAATCCTCACACATTTCTCTTGTGTTTAGAGCTACATCCATCAGCTCGCTTTCAGTAATTGAGCACACGGTATCTTCTACGGCCTTCTTTTCCTCACTCGGTATTGTTGGGGACTTCGGTGGTAGGAGAGTAGTGTGGTCAATTAGTTTTGGCTCGAAATGTAGGTAAGATTGTTTAAGGGAAGCTGGCTGGTAGCTTTCGTTGGTTTTTAGTCTGGTTGTAGGCTTACTCGTTTTTCTCTTTGCGGAGCCTCTCAAAGCGGGGTCGTCTTTTTGAATGGATCGGTCTTCTGACCAAGATGCACATCCGTTTTTTGAGTGGAGGTCGAGTCTTGTTTTTTCAATAATATTATTCGGCTTGTTTTCGTGGTCTAACTGTAGTTTGATGTTCGAGAAGTTTGTTTTTTCTTTTTGCTTCGTAACCCGAGGCTTGTTTATAGTGACATTCTGTGTTGTACTTGTTGGAGAGTATAGTAAAGCCTTTTCATCACTGTTAGAGTGGTCTATCGCTGTTGGTATAGCCGAGGCCCCTGTGAAGTTAAAGGTTTTGAAAACTGGTGCCTCAGTTTGGGTAGATCTCAAGCACTTTGGACGGTCTGCGAAATGGTCTAACTGCTGTAGGGGTTGCTCTAACGGTTGGTGGGTGCGTTCCTTTGCTGTTATATATCCTTCAATAAAGGTGAGTTTCGTTTGTATGTGCGCCAGAATAGATGCTTGGTCTTTTGTTGAGTCGTTCAGTGCTTCATACAATTTGGTGAACGGCGCGAGTGCTATTGTTAAGGATGACATAAGGGCCAAGAGATCTGTTTTCTTTTTTGATGGTGGAGATGGTAGTCCAATTGTAGTTTTGGTAGTTAAGGATTGATTTGAGATTGTATCATTTGCTGAGTATTGACAAGCGTTAGTTGTGAGACAGCCACTTCGGAGGTTTTCTTGTTGTAGATTCTCGGCAGGTGGAATCTCTTTCCTTATTTCTAGGATAGTAGAGTTTTTTTGCGCTTTATTCAAAGCTTCCTCTTGGTGTCTCTGCTTTTCATGATCGTCCAGGTGTCGTGGCACCCGAGCGTCATTAGTTTTGCTGGTGATCGGGCCAAGTAGACCTTGAGGTGGCTCCGAGTATGCAGGGTCATTTCTCGTTGTCCGATTGAGGTCCGTAATTTTTAGGGAGTCTCCCGATTTAGGTCTTTGTGCTTATATATGCCATCTTTTCAGGAAGTCAAGCTTACGTAGGGAGTCTTTGTCATTTTCTGAGTTCTGATCTAAATGGGATCCCTCGAGTAGTTCTGCGTCTGATATTTCAACTGCATCTTTCTCACATGGGACTTTGTTTTTTATTGCAAAAAAATTGGGTATAGATCCTTTTGTAAATGTTTTTTTACCTTTAAGGGTCCGTGGGGGTGCGTTTCCTTTTATCGGCAGTTTCCTACACAGTGGCTCTACCGTAGAGGTGGCGACTGACGTTGAGCATGACTGAGGCTTAGGTTTGGTGTTACCTGTATTCATAGAATTTGTGCATTTTGTAGGATTTGTTGCGATCGGGGTTGAATGAGTTTCTGAGAAGGTAAGTCTTAGTTGAATTGTAGGAGATTTAGTCGCTTCTTCCAGCTCGTCTTCCGAATAGTCGACAGTCGAGTACGAATTGTCGCTGTTGCTGTTTTCCGTCGGTCTGTTGGTTTCTGTGCTGGTGGCTTCTTCGTAACTTGGCGGGCGATGGATTTGTGCTCTGACTATCTCTTTTTTCTCCTGGGCAACTATTTTTTTTGGCGACAAAGTTGTTGACAATGGGTTCTGCGGAATTGGAGCTTTCGAGGGGGTGGTTTTGAGGTCGAACACCTCCCGCTCTAGGAGTTCATTTGGCTTAGGTACATTCTTGAATTTTATGTTCCTTGTGGGTGTGGTACTTTGAGAGGGCTCTCCGTCTTTCTTACAGGTCTGTTCCAAGATTGCTAGCGTCCGGAGCTGTGGAGGATCCGAGTGCCGAGGGGTCCGCGGGGCTGGCACGTTGGCCACAGTTGTCCATTTTGTGCTTTCCTCCTCTTTCCACTCCCGGCACGGCTCTTCGACCTTTTTTGCAGTTTCTCCCTTTCTCTGGTCTCGGCGCGGCTCATCGGCAGCAGGACTCGTCGCCTCCGCAACGAGCTCCCGGCCAGAGACTGCTCCCAGTTGAGGAGGGAGAAATCCGCTCTGGGTGATCTGACGGTCTCCAGGGCATAGGCCGGCGTCTTCGCTCGCGGGCTCTCCAGCCCGTCTCTCCACAACGACTCCGCCTGGGGACCGAGTGGACTGGTCCTTCTTCTCATGGACCTGCGGGCTGGTGGGTCTCCGTGTTGGCTTTTCACCATAGCGTAATAAGACGAGTGTTGATGAATTATGGCTCGGAGGAGTCTGTTGCTTAGACGGAGCCTCCAATACTTCCTTTAGTGGCTGGTTATTCGGTTCCCTCTTTAGTGGTTCGATATCCTCCGTTGATTTCGCAGGTGAGAGTTTCTGGTCAGTTAGATTTGTTTTCGAGCCATCTTTGCTTTTGTTTTGAGGCATTTGGAAGGGCACTTTAAGTGCTTTGGGTTTTGTCATGGCTGCCGAGTCTTTCAGCGAGTGAGGTTTTCTCAGGTGGCTCGCCCGCTTTAAGGGGCTTCGTCTCTCTAGGCCACTGTCTTCGCTTTTCGTTCTCTGGCTTCGCAGCCAGTGTCCTTCCCCGCTTGCCTCGCCCTCGTGCATTGCGACGTCGGATGGGCCGCGGGGCGGCTGTGGACTGCCGTAGACTGCGAGCACCTCAGCGAGCAGCTCCGCGGCCGCTCCGCGGCCGAGTTGGTTATTTCAAGTCTGTGTGGCTCCTCCTCCACACTATGCAGCCACTGTAAGCAGACTGGAGTCGAGCAGAAACTGGAAAGGAAAATGCTGGTGGGGTGCCGTAGACTGTGATAGGCCTTATCTCAACATGAGATACTGGTTGATTGATTATCAGGTATTGACACACTATTACAGTACTCCTGCCCAATCATGTCCAATCATGTCCTGCTTCTGGGCTAAATTGTTTGATGAAGTAAATCCAACACTGTTGGGATGTTGACCAGCAAATCTTCCTGGTACACTTTTCAAATTGATAATGGGACATCTCCCGCCACAGCAGACGGTTTGAAATGTTAGCCATCATCTTAGCATAGGCAAGACATGCATGGCGTAGATGGGAGCTATGTCCTATGGACTATATGCAATAGCTGAAGGGCCTAATATACAGTAACAGCAATGAAGAAGCATATCGTGGGTTGACCCACCCCAAATCCAAGCCTGAAATAGGTCTGAGTGTTGGACCTATTGTTGAATTACAGATGAAGGTCTGGTGGCTATAAGAATGGCTATCAAACAATAGCCTGGTTACAGTGGTGGATAGGGCAGAAGTTGATTGGCTCACATATCGCGGCAGTTGTTATGAACCTGGACTTCTGTCACCTTCTCTTTGATGTTGAATATATATGCATCGGCTGGCACATACTGAAATATGGACTACATTATCTAGCAATACTCACGTCTGAGAGTGAGATACGCCTATTCAATATTGACGTTGGAACGCTGGGTTCTGTCCGTGGCTTGACTTGTAAAGGGTCCGCCCACGCCTCCGATAATTAAGAAGAAGAAGAAAACTTGTAAAGGACAATGTGCAAAGCTGCGATTATGATATATGTTCTGTTTGTATCACACAACACAATATGTAATTGCGTATCTTCATGCTGCACATCTTGATATTTCTTTCTAAATATATTCATGATTGAAAAGGGTATTAAATATTGTAAAAATGAAAGAAGACTGGAGAATTTAGTGCATACCTTTCCTGCAGACGTGTCAGATTACTAAGTAATAATGTAACATTCTAGAACATTTTATTATGTTTCACTTTATATACAGTTTTTTGCAATGAACTGCCCAGTATTGTTTCGTATTCCTCGTGCTCTACATTTGTTCTTTTGTTTGCAACCATAGTGCATCAGATACTGCGAATGCATATAATGCATTTTGTTAGCAAACCATTTTCATCTCACGAAACCAGTGAAATATCTTTGGCAAATAGTGCATTTGTTTTGAAGAGAAAGGTTCCCTTGATATTTTTCAAGTGTGCATAACATGACATTTGTAACATGACATTTCAAGCATGGCATTTGTCAACGTTTATTATTACACATCATGAATCGTCCTTCCACGCAGTCAACATTTCCTGCCTCCTCCATTAATTTTCGTGAGTAGGTGGAAATGTTAAATGTGTCTGGGGACAAAAACATTTAATGTGTCATGGTAAAGTGTCCAAAGATCTTCGGGGACAACCTGAAATGTCCGTGTTCAGGATGATGTGAAGTGCTCGCCTTCCCGACTCTGACATTTGAACAGAAAAGGGAACATCAGGTTTACTCTGTTGGCAAGACATGAAGACAGTCTGCGCAGATAGTGATTGGCCACAAGGACATATTAGATCATTCCAGATGGCCAGGCCACTTAGATGCGCCTGGAGGCAATGTCGCGAGAGTTATGAAAGGGCGAAGGTGTCATTGTATCCGTCACACAAAGCTAGACTTTTGCCGTTGTATGGAACTGTGCAAAATGAAATGGGTGCATTGTACATAGAGTGCGTCATTGCCAGAAAACAGGACTAGACCTTGCTATTAATGATGTTTTGGAGTTTTTGGGCAGATAGGCGACAACTATAGACGTTCTCTAGTTTCTACTCTGGCTAAACACACATTCATGGTTTATAATGACATTTTATTTCAAAGGCCAGTGCTACTAATTGTTCCATCTTGATATTTAACAAGCTTGAGTGTCATCCTCCACGCATGTCCTGCATGCCCTGCCCGCCATCCAAATGTTTCTGGTTAAGAATACTCAGAGTAAAGCCAATGGGATAGCAGCACAGATTCTCGTCATGCTAAGTAGCAACCACAAGCAGTTCTCTATCATTGGGTGGTCGAACACTGAACAACAAGACTCATTTTTGTAAATAATTCCCGCCCAGCTACCAGGCTAACCACAATCACACTGTGCTCATTAAAAACACCACCGCCATGCAAGGTCCCCAAGATGTGTAACCCGCTCATGCACTTAAAACAATGGAATTGTAGCGTTATATTGAGAGACCACCCTCAACCCGGGGAGCCCCCCCCCCAATGAAGGAGCACAACAATATTTCGCTTAGGTTTTCTTTTAGTGCTGGCCTTATTGAAGACTGATATAGAGCCACATACATCCCCCTCTGCCCTCCCCCTGTGGCCACAGTGAGCCAAGAACCAGGCTGGGATATAGAAAGCATGTATATTTATTTTAATTATAAACTGAATGAATAATAATTTTGTTAAATCACAGCCGCCACCTTCTCACAAACATGGAACATAGGCTAAATAAACTGGCAAAACTCTTTTCCCATGAATTCTGTTGTACGTCGAATTTCAATAAATAATATTAATATGGAACAATGCTAGAACATAATCTACTGACTGAGAGATTTAGTACCAAAACATAAGCACCATTTTTGTTTTGTGGAAACTAGTTCACCTTCAAGGCTTGCTATATGGAGTTCCCCGAGCACTCAAAATGCTAGCAGTTGAAATCACAGATTTGTAAAAATGCCTGTGGCAAATATTACACCAACATTTAGTTTAGGAATAGACACAGGATTGGTTTATACACAAGACATACATCACATGTTCAGTGTTGGATACATGAGGTCTCACTTTTACAAAGCACTTCTCCCACGGTCCCCAAAACCCAAGCATCAATGACATGCAGCACCCTTCTGTTCAAAAGCCAGATCTAGGGAGTGGGGACAATTTAGAAGTTTTGTTTTCCAGACCCCCTCACTTAAAGGCCATTTCGGGGGGAGTTGGACAGTAAAATGGGGATGAGTATGAATTCTGGCTTTTCAGATCCCCTTCACTTAAAGGCCTGTGTTGGGGAAGTTGGGCAGTTTCGAAGTTTCTTTTGTGGGGCTAAGGGCACCCCTTGGTTAAATTCAATGTTGAAACAGTGGTGACAGTTGGGAATTATTTTTTTTATGATAAGAATACCTTTTATTTAAAAGCAAGTTTTGGGAATTTTCATTTTTGGAAGGGACACCCATTCGCATTAGAGTAGTCAGAGGTGAACAGGAAAATCAAGACACACAAATTACTTTAAATGACTATCTTGTATCTTCCCGCTAGGAGGGAGGGTGAATGTGTTACATTTTTTAAGCTTCCCCCTGTGTCAATCTATTTGGGAGTTAATTAAATTAATATATGGTAAAAATTTGATAAGGGTCTACACAATTTTACCCCCACCCACTATTAGAAGATAACCCGCCATGAAAGGTAAGAGGTTAATTAAATAGATCACCATGCTGACATTTCGATGGACATTCTTCTTACTTTCGGAAATCTATGGGCTTTGCACTCAGGGAGACTGAGCAGAACTTTGTTCTCAGGGAAAAACAGGATTCTGGCCAGCACTTCAGTCGATGAATTCCACCACAATTCTCCCTCTATGGTTTCAGGGAAGCCTCAAAGCCACTGTTTTCTAGTCTGCTCAGTATATATAGCTCCAGCACTTTCCAAGCTCCACTCAGATGCAATTCCAGCAGATCTCCTTTGGGTATTTTTGACAGCTGTTCCTTGGTCATTTTTAGCAGCTCTTCCCTTTTCCATAGTGCAAGACATTTTTACTCTCTAAGCACCTCCCAAGTAAAGTGAACATTGGGCAGTGTTCACTTATGATCTTGAAATCGGGATTGGACATTTACATTTCTCTCCAAGCCCAAGTCCAGCCTCTCTCTAAGGATCAGTTCAGGAGTCTAGAACAGAAATATTGCAACTCCCATTTGAAATTCCTTTTTTTATGCCAAACTTCTGCCAAAAAGTACCTACATAGCACAAGTTCATAATGTACTAATAAATGACATGATATGTAAATATCCCACTTCAGCTAACCATGGGTGATTTCATAAAATGACAGCTGTGTTTGCATCATGTTGTATGGCATGTGGCAATTTTCCACTGTTTATACAAAGAGTATAATATTTATAAACATGCATTTACTATTCAGATAGCAAATGTTACCTCCATCAGCTGGCCAATTATTACATTCGGGACATTTTCGGGGCAGCCAGAAACAGAATTCATGTGATAACATGATTTCAAAAAATTGCATGTGGATCACATTTAATTTGCATCAGAATAACCAGCTCATTGCTAGTTTTCAAATGATCTATGAATGGGCACTGTGCGACTTATTGTTGCTGAGAAAATCACTAGTTATGATAGTCCATTTAAACTAATGGGAAATCGTCACATGTATGCAGATCTTAGTGCTCATTTCTCCAAGCCAGTTTTATTTCTTGTCAAGCATGCAACCAGAGCCTCCCGAATTGAAAAAAAAAAAAAACGAGCGCGTTATAAATAACCTACCCTTTCACAATGAAACTAGTGCCTAAATAACTATGGGTTATGTGTGCTGTAAATAAATGCAAAAATAAATATAACAAATAAATAATGTTTTTTAAGGCTGTGGTAAAAGCCATTCGCCTCTTTGCTGTTTGAAAGTTGGTGGGCTGATTAGATCCTTATCATACAGCAGACAATTCATCTCTGCCTTGTAAGGATGTAAGGCCATGCTGACATCTGGCCCTTTGTCCTGTTATCTGAAGTTGACCTCAATTTCGATCTCAAAACCTTGTAATTTATTTTATTTTTCCCCACCCAGGGCCGATAGTCATTTTATTGCAGTTGTAAATAACTGGTATTCACAAGCTTCAAAGGGATCCCCTTTCCAGATCAGGAGGCCACCAGGCCTGCTGTGGGGAAGTCCATTGTGAATTCTGCCCCACAAGAAACACAGGGTCTGTCTTGGGCCTATGGAAACAAAATAGACACAAAACGAATAATGTAATTGCAAAGCATGTGCGGTGCAATTCATATTTGTATTGTGCTAACCCAATACATTTCCATTGGCAATACCTTCCTTTTCAAATGAAGGGCAAGGTTTTTATGAGGTAACAAAATAATTAATTTCTCTTTGTTTTACATTTGACATGTCTTCATTTCAAATGTACTGTGGGGTTTGGGGTATTTAATCCTTTTGCCATTTGAGGTACTTCCTATCTTTGGGAGTGCGATTTAACCCTACACTAAGTTGACCTCAATTTACCTGCATCGGCCTAAAAATTTGTGCTTTGTAAAGGTGACACCTCTTGAGTTGCTTTAATTTCTATTTTGAACACTGATTATTGAGGAACATATTTATAAGAAGAAGAGCATCAGAACATTTACTTTGTCCATTGACTTTAGCTGTTCTGGATCCCTAAGTGTCTCCTTCTGAACCTATTGGCTGTGGCATTGCTTGTTCCATTCCAGGTTTTAAATGTTGAACACATTAATGCTGGGATAATCGACTATCTGTATTCCTTTTGGGACACTGTAACTGTTCTTATAACCTATCAGTCTGTTCTGATCTAAGCTTTTCCTTTCCTTCCTTGAACAACTCGAGGCGATGCTATATAAATGATATACTGACCTCAAATGAAGTCACCTCTGAGTGCTGGAAAATGGGTAACATATGAATGAATTACTCACCTGCTTTTTTGTTCACTTTTTGAATTGAATCCTAACTTGGGATTAATGTTACAACTCATTTCTGCTTTTTAAAGAATGTTTTAAATATCTTTGTGTATAATAAATAAATGATGTATTACATAACTTTAAGTGTGTAAGTGGATACCTGTATTTACTGGTTTCCTTGCACAGCTCTACACACACATAACCCCTCTTAATATAAGCCTGGCTGCTCAGTCACACTAACAACTTGTGTAGTATACGCCTATATTAAAAGGTGGGTTACCTAATACCCAGAATTATGTTTTGTGTAGTCCCACACCTGTTGGACTGCACTAATTCTTACCTAACAACACCTTCACAAATATACCATACAATTTCATCTACCTGGGTGGAACATATGACATGCTTACCAGAGAAATTAGACAATCCCAGCTGCCTGAGTGGACCATATGACGTACCTGCCCAGAGGCATTATACAATCTCAGCTACCTGGACAGGACATATGACATACCTGCCCAGAGATATTACACAATCTCAGCTACCTTGGCAGGTCTTGTAACATTCCTGCCCATAGATATTGCAAATGTCAGCTAACTGGGCAGGCCATATGACATACCTGCCCAGAGATATTACACAATCTCAGCTACCCGGGCGGGTCATGTAACATTCCTGGCCAGAGATATTGCACAATGTCAATTACCTGGGCGGGCCATATGACATACCTGCGCAGAGAGATTACACAATCTCAGTTACCTTGAGCACCATCTGACATAGCTACCAGAGATGTTACACAGTCTCAGCTACCTTGGTGGGTCATATGATATACCTGCCCAGAGATATTACCCAATCTCAGCTATCTGGGCGGGCAATATGACATACATGCCCAGATATATTACCCAATCTCAGCTAGCTGGGCAAGCCATACATCAGATAAGATCATGCGATTCCCCTGCAGAGGAATGCAGCTCAGAGCCTAGCGGTTATAATGCCCAATTTGAAACACTGTGTGAACACGTTCTCATTCAGATGTACCTCAAACATAATGGGCCTCATTACGACCCTGGCGGTACGGGGTAAATGGCTCCATAAAAGGTGCCGGCGCCGTTTACCCCGTACCGCCTCATTACGAGGTCCCCTCGCGGGACCCAGGAAGCAACGCCTGGTCGAACCAGGTGTGCTTACCGGGTCCCACGAGGGGAAGAGGGAGCAAACAACGGGCCAACTCGTAATGGCCCATTGTTTGCTCCCTCTCCCATTCCCATTCAGCCCTATGGGGTCTGAAATGGGAATGGGGAAGGACCGAGTCTGGGTCCTTGGAGGGAGGAATTACTGGGCCTTCCAAATTCGAATGGCCCGGTAATTCCTCATTCTGAGGACCCAACCCGGATGCGATTTCGGCGGCAGCCATGCCGCCAATAGCGGCATGGCTACCGCCGAGGTCGTAATGAGGCCCAATGTGTTTTGTTATTGTAGCTAGCCAATGTCTATCCTCCTTTGATCACTTGAATAATGTTAGTTGCCGATGGTGTTGCTGCATAACCCCATTCACTAAGCAAACATTCCCTCCATAACTATTAAGGACTATTGGTAAATTAGCTGAAACCACAATTCTGTTGCTGTAGCATTGTGTTGCATTTGTACTGTGACTCCGAACTGTGGTGCTTGGACTGTCATTAATGCATAGATGTGTAATATACATACACCTGAAATCCATAAAGACACCAAGGACACCAAGGGTGGGCAATTTGGCAGAAAGGGATCTATAAAACACCAGGGGAGGTAATGAGGGACAAAGGGGAAGATGCGCCATTCTCAAGTTAGGCAGGGAGTGGAGGGTGTGGGGTCGGAGGTGTTAGTTAAGAGCCATGCCTTGAAGGGGTGGGTCTTGAGCTCCTTCCTGAAATGTAGATGCACGGGAGCAAGTATAATGTTGACAGGGCCTTGGTTCCAGGGACAGGTTAAGTAAACAGAGAAGGCCTGTCTTCTGATTCTTTCCTTCCTGTCTTCTGGTCATTGTTCTCTGGGTCTCTCTTCTGCTCTCTATCTGACTTATTTCTGACAACTGCCATTTTTGATTATAGTTCACAACATGTCTTTACCGTGCTAAACTTTCATGGCTGAGTTAAATAGTATATGCTGTTTTAACTTTAGTGGCATAATGTCTCCCAGAGGTGACTGAGCACTTTATGAAATGAACTAGACCAGGCCAAATAAGACCATACCAGACCAGGCCATAACAAAATAGTGAATATACTATTTAAAGGATTTGAAATTAGAGTAATGATAAAGGTGACATTAAACATCTAGTGGACATATAGATCCCAAAGTAATTGGTTAAAGAATATGTTTAGTGATTAAAAGGTTTTCATGACCCAAACTTTTGTTCCATCAAAAGAGTGTAAATATTCCAATTTGTATCTTATAGTTATAGTTGAGATATTATACTATGCAAATCTAATTAGGAAGCATTGGAGGATGTACATGTCATTGAAGGTAAGATATGAGGTAAGGATGTATGTCACAATATATGGCATGGAATGTTCTGGCCATGGGGATGTGATGTGGGAAGGCAAGTTGTCTAGATGACACTTGGTATCGATTTTAGAGAATGATTTGTGTTACTTCCAGAACAACAAAAGTGTTGGTGTGGTCACATGCATGGTGTTACAGTTGCCAGGGGTTTAGCAAACGAAGCTCTCTTTCTTGCTTTTACTGTACATGTCAGTTTGTCTCACACCAACCAGTGGCCTGACTTCAGGATGAGTGTAACCCACCTGACACACAGTGTTTGCAGCTAAGTAGACAGGTGTATTATTGGTATTTGGCTTATATGTAATGTAGGCACTCCTAAAGAGTGTTCTGGCTAAAATCAGAAGCCAGTGCAGCTCTCTTAGGAAGGGGGACATGTGGATGAATTTCTAGTTTCCTGTTATGATGCATGCCTTGGTATAATGGGTGGACCTTAATGGGGTCAGGTGTGTTTAAACAGTTGCAAAGATGATATTTCTCCCATTGATGTAAACAGTTGTCAGAGCCTGCACTGTGAAGTCCTCGGGTGGATGGAAAGTTTTTTTTATTCTGGAGGTGAGTTGGCTGGTACTAGGCAGTTTGGGTCTTTGTGTTGATTTGTTTAAAAAAAGGGGGATTGCTGAGTGATTTGTCTGTGGAGTCCAGGTGAGATGGGAAGTTGTCATTGTGCATTTTGTTTTGCGAATCTTGAATGCTATCCCATGTTAGGGAGAATTCTCCAGAATGGCTAATTTCCCTTACCTACTGAGTCCCTCAGCAGCTTTGCTGGCTGGATTTTCCCACTCTTACATGTGTTTTGCTGTGTGTTTAACATTTTTGTGTTCATAGACTGTGGAGCCTCACCGACTCCATAGGCATCATGTTTTACTGTGTGTTACGCAGCACCTCCAGTGCAGTGACACAGTGTTGTCTTTTTCAGACATCCCACTTTAAACTCCATTTTCTGGGACTTACTACTGTCTCCCAGAGCATGTAAAGTTGCCATTGACTTTGTTAGTCTTTTTAAATCCACAGACCCAGTACAAACTATCTTACATAGAGTTCTGGAGTCACTTTTTGTCTGTTTCTCATGGAACATTATTTTGTTCCCTTTTCATTAAGATTTGGCTGGTGGCAGTGGTATCTATCCTAATTCTCCCACCGCTGTCTATTTAAATGGTATGACGTCCTTTCAACGTGGGATGTTTTTTCGCAGGTTTTTTTACCGCAAATTTTTTTACAAAAAAACCCATCTAATTTTTTGGTGGGTTTAGACAATTATATATATGGGCTGTGGGTGTTTGTGAATAAATACAATATTAAACGTACTGGGGGGATTTAAATAATTTAAAACATTTTACATTTTAAAAAAATGTAATGGGTTTTTTCGTTAAAAGAATTGCGGTAGAAAAACCTGTGAAAAAACATCCCGTGATGAAATGACATGGAACCATTTAAATAGCCTTGTTACTGTTTTAGGCTATCTTTGTAGCCTCAAACTTAAACCAGCTGGACCACAATTACTTTTATTTTGTTCCGGCTGGGTTTATTTGCCATTTCTTTTTTTAAAGTCTTTCTCGTGTTTTACTCAGCGCCAAACCAGGTTTGGTTCCTTTGTTCGCCGACCTTTGGCGGGCTTCTGCACAGAAGCCCTTCTAAGGCGACTGAATGTCTGAGGAGGATAGGATGTGAGGGAGGGGTTTGAGACTCCTGCACAGGGTCTCCTTGGAGACCCATGTCACACTCTGTGTGATTGGCTGTGGTGACTGCCCCTCCGGGACAGCCACGCTGCTGTGAGATTGACAGCCCCGCCAAGACAGCCACCCTACTGTGTGATTGACAGCCAGACTGTGGGGGGAAAGGGGGAAAACTGCATAAAAAGCAGGTTTCTGGGACTGAGAAGGCAGAGTTGCCACTGGATCGAGAGAACCGAAGCGAAGCTGACAGAAGAGGACCTCTACCATGACTGAACCTCCCGGTGAAGCCCTGCTATGGGTTTGAATCTCCAAATTTCGATGACAGGGAAGATCTGCAAGGAATCTTCTCCCCTTGAGCTGGTGGGATCAACTAGTTCGCCAAACTGCAAGCCAGGCCTCCCTCCTCTGGTCGAATTTGCTGTGCACAGGTACAGTGAACCGGATAGCCAGGAGGATCGGACCCTGCTTGGGTTTTAAGGGCGTACATTTTATTTGTTGCTTTGCTCTGCTGCTGGTTTCTTCCCTGGGCAATGCAGGACCCTGCAGTCTTCCGACTTCGTGTCAGACCGACAGCTGCTTCAGGAACCGGGAGTCTGCAGGACCTGTCAGGAACGTCCGCCTCAGCTACAGCCTTCTTCTCCATTTAAGGTACCGATCAAATCCTTTCGTTCATTCCGTCCGACTCAGTAAAAGTGCTTGAAATCTTTTGCCAATCCGAGGGCTTGTCCTTCTCTTTTCTTTATAGTTACTTTTCGTCCGACCAACTTCGTTCTGAACTCTTGGCAAAGACTTAACCGCAAACTACTCTGAACTGCCATCGCTACCACTTTACTGTGTAGTACAGGCCTGTACCAAAGGTGAATTTGTACTGTCACTTGTAGTCTTAATTGTGTGTGGTGTTCCCAAAGGGTACTTGCATATGATTCTGCCTAACATCCCGCTCAGATGGCTGCCACGGTAGAATGAATTCCAACGTTTCTGGTTTAAGCTCCATGTGTGCACGTGTCATCCAGGTATGGATGGAGGAGATGCAGTTCCTAAGCACGAGTTGACTTTTAGGTATAATTGGGTATCATCCGCGTAATGATAAAGTGAGACGTCAGTGTCATTGAGAATGATTCCAGTGTCTTCATGCATAGTTTAATGGTTACCAAGTAGAGCATTGAGCCTGGTGGGACTCCAGAGGTGACCAAGTGGCAAACTTACCTGCAGTTGCCGGTCTGGATGGCTCAGTGCCTATCAGATGATTAGATGAATGCCAGTTAAGAACTATGCCAGGAAGTCAATTTGTTCACCAATTAGATGATGAGTATGAGGTGGAAGACAGTATAAAATGTGCTAAATAGATCAAGGAGGACCAAGGAGGCATAACTTGCCTTGTCCATGAGTTAGAGAGCATCACCTATGACCTGAATAGAAGCTATTTCAATGGAAATATGTTAGTTTATCTAATCATGGAGTTGTCTGGCAACTGCCTTCTCAATGACATCCGCTGATCAGCCAGTATTGTGGGAGATGTCTGGGTTCAAGGTGTTTTTACTTTTATCATAGGACATATCGGCCCCGTTTTTAGGGTGCTTGTCAAACTGCCTTGCCTGAATCAGGCATTTACTGGGATGAGGGTGGCTCCCTTCATCTGCTTTAGCATGAAAGCAGGGAGGGCATCGTCTTTGTATACGTTTTGTTTAAGTGACAGCAAGATCCTGGCAGGTGAGAGGAGTGAAGGCAGTCCACATTTGTGTTATGTATTATGAGATCAGGTTTGAGAGGGGGACTGCTTTTGCATTATTAATCTGTTGTAGTATTTCATCTAACTTGTTGATGAAAAATGTGTTAACACGTTGGCATTTTTCATAAGACTGAGAGATTACCAGTTTGGGCAGTAGATCTGAACACTGTTTGACTGTTGGCGGCTGCCAAGGTAATTAAAAGGTAATATGCAGTTTTAGCTTTGTTGATGAAAGATCAGCGTGTACTACATGAAGCTTCAAGGGTATATAAAAAGTAACACACTTGCACCTGCACATTGGATGAATGAATCTGGAGCAAATAGAAAGCTCAATGAATGGGAGTTACATATGCAACGATGCACCTTGGATTCTGAGAAAACGTGTGTAAACATACAAGGGATGCTTGCAGGTGAGAGTGCTGAAATCTGCTTGGGAGTATGGAACAGTAACTCAAAAGACATTACCGATATATTAATACTCATGGAATGGTATTAATAAAGTATTAAAAAAACAACCTGATGAAAAAAATTGAAAAGTAGAAGATCACAACCATAGAAAGGATACTGTACTACAGTTAAGGCAAGTAAAAGAGCCGAACTCAGAGAGTAAAATACTCAACTGACATTACCAGCATATGCTTACAAATAAAAATGTTGATAATAGAGCTACAAAAAAAATGAACAATAAATTGAAATATAGAGAATCGTGATTGCTCAAAATAGAATATAAACATAGAAAACATACTTCTGGTTGTGGCAGGACTACATTAAAAGGAAGCTAACAGATTATAGAGTGGCTGCATGAAAGAATGTGACTGTTAAAGAAAGATAGTGGCCATATTTGGACCTGATATATTCAATTACACCAAAGGACAAAAAAGGCAACTGTGTTAGTGCTTCCACCCTTTCTTTCTTCACCCCCTCCTTGGGAATTTTCTGTTGGTACGGGGTCTACACCCTTTCTTCCTCTGCACTCTCTTTGGGAATGTTCTCCTTCTCTTGAACCAGAGCCTCTGCCCCTCTGGTTCAGAGCATCCTTCTTTTCTTTCAGGGAATCAACTTTTAACCACATTTCTATTGTCAGGGTTTGAGTGCTTGTTTTCTTTTTCCCTTCTCTGACTAGGGCTTTGGCCACTTCGCTCCTCTGCTCCCTGTTTCCAGGGCTTCTGTATTCCCCCTCTCTCTCCTTGTGGCTGTGGCTTCTATCCCCTCTATTTCACTCCCCTCTTTGGCTTCCACTTCCCTTCTTTGAGCCTTGCCTCTACCCCTTTAAGCTCTCTTCTTCTTCACTCCTTGTATATTACTGCCTTTCTCCTTCTCCAGGCTGCCAGTGTTGACTTACATTCACTGCCTTGAAAGTCTACTCATACCATATTCTCACTTGCCAGGTTTTCTAGTATTATTTCCCTTCATTCCTCAAAGTGTTTTCACTCCCCCCTTCTCAGGCTTGGCCTCCCTTTATGTTTTTTCAAGAATACTGTTCCTTCACTCTACTTCAGGAAATCACAACCTCTGCTGCAGCAATCCTCTGCTCTTCCTCCTTATAAACCTCCTCCTCACTATTTACCTCCTTCTTTTTCACCATCTTCATCTTCTCTCCTGATCTCTGGCCACCATTTTTCTGTGAAATGAAGGAGGCCTAGGGTACTGTAGATATTTCTTCTATCTGTCTAATGCTGAAGTCCCCCTCCCCTGTTCAGTTTGAGTTTGTTGTTCTGTTCTGAGCATTCCTTCTGATGTGGGAGAAATCTGACATTTTTTTTTCTCACAAAGTATACACTGAGTAACTTATTTTCCCATTAATTACAAGCTGGTTGAAGCTGCCATTTTCCTGTTTGCGGCAAAAGCTGTGGGAAAAAAAGAATCATCATTCCTCCAGGTTGCATCTTTTCTGGGTATCCTGTTTCTATGATGAAACAGGCTATATGTGTCTCCTTCCATTCCTTCAGGGGTTCAATGGGACACATTCATAGATGTTCTGTAATCTTCCTCTTCTGGGCATTGGAATCACTTCTGTAGGGTTATTAGGTCTTCCGCAGCATCTTCCTAACCTGAATTAAGTAATTGTGATTCCTTGAACATGTTCAGTTTTTCTTACTAGGCATTTTGGGAGAAGAATTCCCTTTCAGTTTGGTCTGCCAATAAGGTTCAGCCAACCGATATCTGGGAGAGATTTTTCACAATCCCCCTGGCTTAGGTGACATGACTGGGTCTTATGCATAGTTCACCTTTTTTCCCTGGATCCAGTCCAGATTTTGCCTCTGTTTAGAAGGGAATTATGGAACATATCATTTTTGCATGCAGGCGTTTCTGAAAGGGCTGAGCGGTCTTTGCCTGAGTAACCCTTTCAAGGATCATGGCTGGTGTTGTGGTCCAGGGGATGTCATGACCATGTGATGATGACCATAGGCTCACTCTATCAGACTCCACACTGTGGAAGTTCTGCTGGACTTGTCCTTGTATACCTTTCTTACTGCAAAGGTGCTGGTGGCAGCGATGAAGCTCATGCTATTGCTGCCACATTTTTACATTTTGCACTTTCAGAACTGCCATGTTGACTTTGAGAAACCCTGTACAATGATGGAAGAACAGCTTTTGCATTTCCTCCTATCTCACTATATTTTCATTGCCCTCCACCTTTTCCTTCTCTGTGTCACTGGTTTCCAAAATAATGTGTTGTGGCTTGACCTTAGATGGATGTTCTTGGTCATCATCATCATCATTGTCAATGTCATCTTCAGCATGCTCCTCATTATCATCCTCAGACCCGTCATCAGTGATTGTGGGTGGTGGTGGAGGAGACCAAGAACATCCCACATCGCACTTCTGTACTTGTTCTTCTCTGCTTGGCAGTAGCTACAGGAGCTCCAGAACCTATGAGACTCATAATGGTTGCTTCTCCATAGCCACAAGTAGATGGCTATTGTGGACCCAGATACAGCCACAGAAGGCACTCTCTTGAATGAAAATGTTTTTCATAAGCAACAAGTATTTAGTCTAGCCACAACAAGATGGCACCCTGATTTTAAGCCACACAATGTAATCTACTCCTGCCTACTGAGAATGATAAGACTTTTTTCTCTGCAAGTAGTATTTTCCCTTCCCCCAAATTAGTATGCGCTAACAACCAGCCTTTGAAAGGAAACTGTTGCCTTAAAATAATTTGAAGATTTGTTATTTGCAACTTTGCTACTCACATATATTTGGACAATACCCTTTTCTCGCAGCCTCGTAAAATTTAGAAAGTATCAGGCAATGAGCAGGACCTTACACAATAGGCCAACATTCCTTTTGGAAATTCTTGAGTTCAAATTGGCTGATCAACCCTCCTGAATCATTAAAGAGGGCACTTATTGGCATGACAAACCTTCGGATAATCCTGTTATTCGTCATGATTGAGTTTGGCAACAATTCATTGCAGCAGGCCAAGAAGCCGGCTGTGTGTTAATCAAGGAGTCGTCAGTGCCCAAAAACCCACTGTTTTTTCATAGTGGGCAACAACAGTTTTTCAAAGGATTTGTCCACTACTGTGGGCCAGAATTACACTCCATCCGGGCCTATTTCTGGCACAAGTTTTGCCTTACTCAGTTCTACACCATGAAAAATTCCTGGGACTTATAGTGGTGTGGACAAATGTATTCTCTTGTATAGCTAGGGGATGAATATAGTCATATCATCCTACTTTTCTTCTTTTCACTTCTAAAAATGTAAAGAAAGACACTACCACTCAACCATATGCAAAACCAGACAAAATACTGTACAATAACACGTAAAATTATAATCACAGTAATTCTTTCAGGATTAGCACGCTGGCAGACTGGTGTTAGACCCATTAAAGGGATAACACTAAAAAATACACCTATATCAAAAGTCCATTTATTCTAAGGGCAGTTACCTAAAACCTAAAATGATCAAAAGACATGGCACAGCTATAGGTAAACCACTTTAAATTCCACTGTTTGGATTCATTTCTTCTATCCACAAGTGCTTTGATGGGTCAATTTATCTTGGCCAAAAGATTAGGAGGTAGAACAATGATCTTAATGTGCTATTCCAAAACTAGAATCACAATAAACTCTGTGTCTCACAGGCATACATGATAATGGAAAGACTACCAGACACAATACATCAAGGAGGATCTTAATGGCATAAACATGGGAGAGGTGAGTTATTAGAATAGCTGCTTAATTCTTCTTACAAAAGCAGTGATATGATATGATATGATATGATATGGTATTTGTAACGCGCCTATACACAAGTGTTTCAAGGCGCGACGAGGCAGGGAGGGAGGGAAACAAGGGGAAGACAGACAAACGATCCTACTAGGCCAGGTGTCATTCAGATCGGGCAAGTGCAGAGGTAAGGGGAAAAGGAGAAAGTGCAGGGGGAGGAGGAGGGGGGGAAAGTGCAGTACACGGTAAGTAGCGTAATAAAATAATAAATAATAAATAAAGGGCCAGCTGGTGGCAAGTGCGAGGTAAGTGCAGAGCAAGTGCTAGGAAGGGGGCTGTAGGGATACAGTGACAGTCCCACAGTGCAGGGGGAGCCAGGGAGGCAGTGCAAGTGGAGAGTGGCTGGGCCCTGGACCGAGGTCGCTGAGAGTGGCCAAGATGCAGGTTTAGTGCAGAATTTCAGTGGGGAGTTAAGCAGGTTTAGCAGGGGAGAGGGAGAGAGAAGGCAGAAGCGAAGAGGAAGGTTTTGAGGTGCTTCCGGAACCGGAGATGGTTCTCCTCAAGTTTCAGGGAGGCGGGAAGGCTGTTCCAGAGGGAAGCCCCTGCTGCGGAGAGAGATCTACCCCCAGCTCGTTGCTTCGAGAAGCGGCTGACCATGAGGGAGTTGGAGACGGATGAGCGAAGGGCTCGTGAAGGAAGATATTTAGGAAGAGAGAGTTGAAGGTATTTAGGCCCCAGGCCCCAGAAGGCCTTGTGGACAATGCAGAGGGTTTTGAACTTAATCCTCGCAGCCACTGGGAGCCAGTGAAGAGATTTCAGTCCTGGAGAGATACGGTCCCTGGGCTTGAGGCCGAGGACAAGTCTCGCAGTTCTGTTCTGGATAAGTTGCAGAGGGCGGAGAGTGGAGGCAGGCAGATTAAGATAGAGGCTGTTACAGTAATCCAGCCTTGAGAGAACCAGGGCTCGGGAGACAGTGAGCTTCTGGGGGAAGGAGAGGAAGGGAAGAATACCTCTGAGGAGGTGCAGCTGGTAGTGTGACTTCTTAGAGACGTCAGATATATGAGGAGAGAAGGAGAGTGTGGAGTCGAAGATGACCCCAAGGTTTTTAGCCTTGCAGGTAGGGGCAGGAAGGGGGCCAAGGGAGGCCGGCCAGAGGGCTGCAGGGAAGGAGGGAGTGGGTGTGCCGATGAGTAGAATCTCAGTCTTGCTGGCGTTAAGGCAGAGGTCATTGGCGGCACACCATTCCTGGATAGCAGACAGACAGTCGGAGATGAGGGAAGAAGAGGAGGAGGCCGAGGGTAGCCTGAAAATGAGCTGGGTATCGTCCGCATAGCACTGGAAGTGGGGGCAGAGAGCGGCGATGCGGTGGGCAAGGAGTGCCAGATACTGGTTGAAAAGCCAGGGAGAGAGGTTGGATCCCTGGGGGACACCACAGGTGGAGAAAAAGATGTCAGAGAGGAAGGAGCCCATTTGGACCTGGGAGGGTCGACCGGAAAGAAAAGAGGTCAGCCATGCCAGAGCCTGACCAGTGATACCCAGGTTATCACGGAGACGGTTGAGCAGGATGGAATGGTTGACAGTGTCAAAGGCAGAGGAGAGATCGAGCAGAATGAGAACACAGGGAGTGTTGGAATCGAGGTTCAGGAGCAGGTCCTCACGGATGTTCAGGAGAGCAGTTTCCGTGCTTCTGGCCGCTCTGAAGCCGGATTGATGGTCATGAAGGTTACCAACATATTCAGCATGGAGGTTAAGCTGGGAGATGGCCAGTTTCTCCAGGAGCTTGCCCAGGAAGGGAGTAATGGAGATTGGGCGATAGTTGGCCGGGCAGGAGGGGTCGGAAGAGGGTTTCTTGAGGAGGGGGTGCACAAGGGAGTGCTTGAGGGGGGATGGGAAGACTCCAGAGGCGAATGAGTGGTTGCAAAAGTCAGCCAGGGCAGGAGCCAGGGAGTCGATGTGGTCCTTGATGGTTTTGGAGGAACAGGGGTGAACCTGTTTAGACGAGGCTTTCATAGATCGGACTTGTCTGGAAACCTCATCAGCAGAAAAAGGTGGAAAAGCAGAGAAGGAGGGCGGAGGGGCAGCTGCAAGAGAGCAAGAGGAAGAGCCGGGAAGAAAGGGAGGGAGGTGAGAGGAGGAGAGCGAGGACAGGATGTCCTGAGTTTTTGAGATGAAATGCGAGGCCAGTGCAGTGCAAAGGGCCTGGGAGGGGACAGGAGAGGTAGAGACTGCAGCAGGGTTGGCCAGCTCCTTGCAGATTTTAAAGAGTTCGGCCGAGTTGTTAGATGCCTCAGAGATGTGGGCTTGGATAAGGGCTCTCTTCTTGGTGAGAACGGAGAGCCGGTATTGCCTTTGGAGCAGGCGGCAGGCCAGTTTGTCAGAGGATGAACATGAAGCACGCCATTTCCTCTCTGCCACCCTGCACTTGCGTTTTAGGGTGACGAGATCCGAGTCATACCAGGAGTTACATTTGGCTTTGGGCTTCAGGCGGATTCTCATGACGGGGGCAAGGATATCGAGAGTATCAGATATAGAGGAATAGAGCATGGAGAGGGCTGTGTCAGGGTGGGAGTCAGCCGAGGGGGGAGAAGGGGGCGAGAAGGTAGCAGCGAAAGCATCAACTGACACGCGCTTCATGGGTCGGATGACCGAGAAGGTGGGAGGCAGTGAAGAGGGTGGCTTTGCCTGTGGGTTGGGGAGGGAGAGGAAGGAGGATAGGAGAAAGTGATCGCTCCAGGAGAGAGGAGTGGAGAGAGGGAGGGAGAGGGGAAGGTCAGAAGAGATCAGAGCATCAAGAGTGTGCCCTGCAGAGTGAGTAGGCCCAGACGGGAGAATAGAGAGTGAGAGAGAGTTGCAGAGTTCGCGAAAGAGACCAGTGGGGGGACAGGAGGCATCGAAATGGATGTTGAAGTCACCGAGAAAGAGGAGTTGGGTGGTTGAGGACAGGAGTGAGGAGGAGAGGTCAGCCCACTCGGAGAGGAAGGAGGAAATTTGACCAGGTGGCCGATAGATAGTGGCCACGGTAAGGGAATGGCTAGGAGAGAGAGAGAGTCGGCAGACAAGACATTCAAAAGAGGAGTAGGTCTGCGTAGGAGTGACAGTGGCAGGAATCCACTCAGGGAAGATAAGGGCAACACCACCCCCTGAACGGTTAGGCCTGGGCACAGAGAGGATCTTGTAGCCGTCAGGTAGGAGTGTGTCGAAGCTGGTGGCAGAGCTGGCAGTGAACCAAGTCTCAGTGAGACCGAGGATGTCGAGGTCCAGTTCCTCAAGAAGGCGACAGATATCAGAGGAGTGCTTGATGGCAGAGCGAGAATTTAGAGTGGCAATGTGGAGAAGGTTGCCACCCTTGAAAAACTTCCGGGGAGGGGTACAGATCAGAGGTACGCCCTGCGGAGGTGTTGGAGAAGGAGTTGAAGAGGGAGCAAGAGAAGGGGCAGGGAGGGAGGGGAGCCTTGTAGTTCAGCTCTGTAGTTCATCTTGGCTTCTCAGCTCTGCCCCATTTGGCATCTGCACACCAGGAACTCAGGAATTGTTTCTTTTAGCGTTGAGGTACAGGTTGCTTTTTAGTTCAGAGCCACATTTATCTAAACCCCACCTATTTCCTTGCCAGCTAATCCTGACTTGTTAGCATCTGTGTCTTAATCTCTAGTTTTAATCTTTGATCATGCCGGGAGCTTTATTTGCCATTGACTTTTCATTCATTTGCAGACACGACTATGCAAATGGACCACATATCCAGTGCATTGCAAACATAACATATGTCAAACTTGACAGCAACTAATTCATATATGTTTGAGTGTGTTTGTGTGTGCAATAGCAAATATATCACATATGTTCAAGGTTAAAAAGCTTTTCTTGGTTTACAAACTCTTCAACACAGGTTTATGCATAATATTAGACAGCAGTTTGAACCCAAACCCAGGTGGAAACACTCAAGGGAAGCCCCATCCAGTCGAGGGAATTACTGGATATCAAAACCTGTGAGTTAGACTGCAGAGTGTGTTTTTGGAGTTATAGGAGAGTGGAGCTCGGAGGGAGTTGGCTATTTGTAGGAGTGCAGGAGGAAGCCGATTGTTGGCAGAGAGGAGGAAGCAGAGGTGGCCTCTGGAAAGAGGGGAAGATGGAGGTTGCATTAGGGGAATTGAAAGTAATAAAAGCAGGAGAGGACAAAGAAGTGATCGGAGGAGCACATCAGCAAGACGCAGGAGGAGAGTTGGAAGGTGTGGTAGGAGGATCGCATCTGGTGTCAGTAGGACAAGTGAAGACTGTGGACTGGGGACTGAAATAAGTGGTGATAGAAGGAGAACAACAGTTGTTGGAAGGAGTAGAACAATAAAAAGTTGTGACTGGAGGAGGAGTTCAGGTTGTGGCAAGTGCGTGATAGCAAGGAAAAGCAAAGAAGCAGAGATACATACCTAGTTCTAGCAAGACTACTCAATCTAGGAAGGAACAAGAAGGTAAGCACCACCCCAGGCAATGAGTCAAGGCAATATCCAGATCTGAAGGGTTCAAGCCCACAGGGATGGATGAGCTGAGAAGGATAGAAGGAACCCAAGAATAGGGCCACAAGGGATTGCTCACTTTACTTTCTGCCTGTAGATACAACCTGACTGTTGTTGTGACTGGTGACAGAGATGTAACAACATTTAAAGGTTTGTGCATGGGAACTGATCACAATATTCAACATAAAGGACTCTGCCAAGAGGGTACCCATTGGACTGTCTAGAGAGAGAATGTACATATTGTGCAAGGTGCCCTGAAGACTTCTGAATTTTTAAACTGAAACCACAGAGAAGAGAGTTTGGGCAAATTATTTATAATAAATATATTTACTTTTTGAAGTACCCTGCACAAATACTTTTGTTGAAAATAAACTCTATTTCTCCTTTCTGACATCTTGGCTCATTTGTAATCTCAATGTACCAGAAACCTACCCAAGACATTCAATGTCGAGGTATATGTGGTCTGTACGTACAGTATGGCATATAAACATACTTGACCACCACAGAGTAAGCAGGAATGGACTTATTTATCAATGCTAAAATGAACATTCTCAAATAGGCTTACATTCCATATGCCACCACGTAGAGCTGCCAGATGGGCACTACTGTATAACAGCTACCATGTCTGGCCTGGTTTTGAGAAATCGTATTCATATGGGGGCTAGAGTGATTGACACAGCTTATCAGGGGAAGATGCTTCTCTTTAACTCTGGCTCTTAGAACTTGGAAGGCAATGAGAGGTATCATATAGCTCCGTTAATTTATCAGATGTACTTCTCTGTACAGATTGAGGAGGTTGAAGAATTGGAAAGGACAGCTAAAAGGAAGTTACGTTTGAATCCTCACATTTACCTCAAAGATCCATTTGGGATGGAAAACAGACTAGAATGAAAGGTCACAACAACCTGAATTTAACTTGGCCCAAAAGATTCAACCCTACTATGAGCTGCTTTCAATGCCACTCTATCCACAAAGGAAGGGGATTGACCCACAATTTCCTTTTTCATTGAAATATGTGGCCTCTGTAATGGCGTAAAGAATAATGTGAAGGCAGATGGTCAGACTTAATACCAGTAATTAGAGTGTTGCCCTCACCACATAAGTGTTTAGTGAAATGACCCACTTCTACCCATCAGCAGTTAACCAAAAGGTGTCTAGAGTCCAGGTTAATGTCATAAATTCTTTCTTTTATCCTGAGATCCACCAATAAATATAAACATATTGTTTATGGTGACACGTGTGACTCAAACACCTCCATGGAATACACGGGTGAGGCATGGTAGAGGCACACCTAAAACCTAAAAACCTATAATAGACATTCCTTTCTTTCAAATTGGATTGGATGTGGTGGGTCCCTTGGTCCATGAAATGCTGAGAAGTTATTTTGGATTGTGCCATACACTACCCCAAGGCTTTCCCCATGAATTATGACACCACATACTATTCCTAAACACAGCTTAACATGGATGGGTTTCCCAACTGAAACTCTCCGAGATCAGGGGACAGCCTTTGTCTCCAAACTCCTAACTGAGTTGAACAGCTTACTACAAATTAAGGCACTCTTAACCTTAGTTAAACTGACAGCCTTGCATAGCATTTCAACCAAAAGAAAACATCTGTGTAAATTGGTTTCAGAGGATGCAAGGAACTGGGACAAGCTACTACCATGGGCGTTCTTCGCCACACTAAGGTATACACAAGTCTGCATGGGATTGTACCACTTTGAACTATTGTACATTAGAGAACCCAGAAATAATCTGATTATCCTGTGGAAGGGAGGGAAAGGAGAAGTTCCAGAAAGGGGTACACAGGAGTTTGTGGTAACCACCAAAGAAAGACTTCAACAGACTCATAACTTGCCACTTCAAAACTGACAACCAGCCAAAAAAAAAGTGATTTGCTTATATAACTGTTAAGTCCATATCAATGGTTCAAGGTGGGTGATTTTGTCTTGGTCTCCCATACCCCCCAAACACAGACAATAAGCTGGTTGTCAAGTGTAACAGATTGTATTGAGTCACCCAAAACATCAGTGACCTTAACTGTCAAGTTCATCAGGATGACCGCTCAAAGTCTTCTCAGATATATCACACAAATTGTCTTAAGACCTTGTGAAAACCCAAAGAGCCCATTTCGACGGGAACATCTACAAGATGGAGAGAGGGAGAAAATCTCTGCAGCACTTACCAATTTGATATGAACGATGTGAACCCTTACCGGACCAAATGTCAGCTACGATCGGCCAGGGCTAACATTTTTGAAAATGATGTTGAGACACTCCTCACCCCCTTCTCTCCAGGTAAGGCATTTTGCTTACGGGCCTATCGTATCAACTATTTGAGGACTGATAAATCCATTACAAATTCTCTGGCCTTCACCAATTGTTCTGGTGCCAAAGCCATGTGGATGCTGGTGGTTTTGCACAGATTTCAAAAAGGTTAAAGAAACCTATCACTTCATTGTGTATCCTATGCCACACATTGATGAGTTGATTGACAGGATTGGTCAAGTAAAATATGCTTATTCTCTTGACTCGACCAAAGGGTATTGGCAGATTCCTTTGCTGAGGATGATTGAGAAAGGTCAGCCTTCCTTAAACATATTGTCCTACTCCAA
The DNA here is from genome assembly GCF_040938575.1 of Ambystoma mexicanum. Lineage (NCBI taxonomy): Eukaryota > Metazoa > Chordata > Amphibia > Caudata > Ambystomatidae > Ambystoma > Ambystoma mexicanum. The sequence continues at coordinate 825,492,322 of NC_090933.1, forward strand.
TTCATCATTCAACACTTTGATCTACAAGTGGCTCAAGCAACTTTTCAACAAGTTATTGATACCATTTTAAAGCCTCATCAAGTTTTCATTAAAGCTGACCTAGATGACATTGTGGTATACCATGAGAAATAGGCTTACTATAAAAGACTCCTAACTCTGGAAGCCCAAACCACAAGGAAGGCAATATGTGAAGCCTATCCAGCCAAGTTCCACCCAGCCCTGTCTTTTCTCAAATAACTGTAGTTTCAAGTTGAAAAGGGAATTGTTCAAATTCACAGAACTAAAGTTGATAACATCCAAAACATTCCAACTATGAAGAACAAGAAAGGGTTAAAATCATCTGGTATTTGGTCAACTTATATTGCAGTTTCATTTCATACTGTATTGACCATTGTCGGACCCTTAACAGAAGAGCTAAACAAATCAGAATTTAATTCCAACCTACAGACAATACATTGTGAGAAGGCCTTTAGGATGTTGAAGAACTCACTGTGCCACCCATCCCTCTTCATAACTCATAACTCTAATGACATATATTTGTCCTTCAAACCAATGCCCCAAGTATGTCTAGGAGCCATCCTTCTCAAGGGCGTAATGAGGAGGAATAGGCCATACACTTGTTGAGCCATTCACTACAGCCCCTGAGAAAAAGTACTTTACTATTGAATTTTAGTGTCTGGCATGAAATTGGCCACAAAAGCTCTCAAATACCACTTGACAGGGAGGACATTTACCATAGTAACAAAACTTAGCCTCTAACTTTTATTTACAACAATTCTTCTTTTCAGTCGATTCGGGCCAATGTTGGCTACTTGAGCAAGTACTGGATGCATACACATAATTTTCCAATGACAACGAGCCATGTATTTTCTAACAATAAATATCATAAAATAAATCTGATCTAAAATGGGTAAATAACAGATATTAAACTTAAGTAAATAGAATTAATCATATAACAAAATGTTCAATCTCAATTATGTTCTGTTAAGCTATGTTAACTGATATTTATACTACACAGCAGTCAAACAGCATCTAATCTTGTCCGATAGAAGGTGTATTGTGACCCCACCAGGGTGTCACCTGTCCTTAGTTTGTGTGTACGTAGGAAGAGAGTGAGTGGGAGAGGTGATAGGAAAGGGGAAAAGAGTTCAGTGCGGATGATAGTAAGTGTGTATGTATGTTAATAGTAGGGATGTAACTGTGATTCATTAAAGAACAGTATGAGTCAAAGTTTTAGGAGCATCTAGCTCATTTTGGAACAATGCTCTAATGCGATGGCAATATCTAGACTAGACGACGGATGGTACTGGATCATGTGGTGTGTGGTTGTATGATGGGCTTGAGATGTGCTCAAGTGGACCCCTATAGTTTAGAAGCTGTTACCAGATTATTTTGAAAGAAACAATGCCCGTATTCAGGGAGAGTTCTGCAGCTGCCAAGCTAGTTGAACAGATGCATTAGTGCCAAGAGTTGGATTTTGATAGAAATGTGCATGGGGAAAACATGGGTTGAAAGATAGAGTAGTAGAACAGGAGGCATGATGGATTTGAATTGAGTTGAAATATTTAAACCTATGTGTATCTTAACCAGGTCTGCATGAATATTAAACTCACAAAGTATGTTTCTTAAGCAGGTTACCCAAAGAAAAGAAACTAGTATAATGTGGCAACCATTTTTTTACATTTGGTGACAAATCATGACCACGGGAGAACTTCTAAATGGGAAAGAAGCTGATATACCTTTTTGCTAAATTATGGTGTTCAATACAATTGTAATCAATATAGTTCACCAAAAGGTGATTTGATTTGAAAATGGAATAAGCATCCCCAATCTAGTTTTTCCTATTTAGTTTTCAATTTTTGCCATTCATTTGAGAATCTGAAAATGGTATCTGAATTGTATGAATAATTCAACAGTGATAGTATAATTAGAGTAATTGTCACAGAATGTTAGGGCGTGATGAGCTTTTTTATTCTTTTTTTCCTCTTTCTTTTGGAAAATTCACAATGCGATTCCACTAACTATACAATGTAAAAATGCTTTAATTTGCTTATTTTCGATTTTTAAACAGGGTGCCACATCATTTATGTGTGTGTCCTAAGGAAGGTGTGAGATTTGAGATACAGTGAAATGTTTGTTAATGTCGACCATGCTATGTTTTGATTTATTTCAAGCAATCAACTATGAATTTGCTTTGCTCTACATCAATTCAGTTTGAGTTCTGAATAAAGTGCAATTCTGTGATACACTAATGTGTAACTGTATCACTTTGTAGTTTTCAAGTCCCTTCATTACAAGTTTCTCAGAAAAATGCCTTTATTTCTGGCATGCTGGTAGTACCATTACCGGCACCCTGAATACTGGAATTACTGGAATATTCCAGGTCTGTGGACGCGTGCTTCCCCCCGTTGCTGGAAATGGTACTACTGTCATGCTGGAATTATCAGCAAAGATCAAAAATTGCTAGTGTTTCCAGCCGAAATTTGCCGGAAACAATATTAGCAGCATCCAGACTGCCTGAATCACCAGTGCTAGAAATTCTGATGCTGGAACTTCCGGCACTGGAATTAACGTCACCGGAAATAACATCATCAGAGGAATGGGAAGGGCTCCGATGGCCATTTTGAAAAACATAATCCACTTAAAATCAGCCATTTCCTGCTGTCATCCACCCCACACAACACAGCCGACCTGCTAGGAAGTGGCAAATCAAGAGTGCCAGAGCTCCAGCTATGCAAGCCACATTTTACAGAGCCTGACATTTCACAGACAATGTGGTTGCCAGTGTATGGCAGAAGGTGTCAGACAAGGTGACTGCAGTGAGGCCCGCCGCACGCATGCCCTGCTACTGCCACCATCGATAAGATGACCTGCGGCTGAGGGTCAACAATATCCTGTCACCCATCAGAGGGAATCTACTGCCACAGGAGGAGGGATAGTGACACTGCAGACCCTGATGCCCTGGGAGGAGATGTGCAGCTCCATCTTGCACATGGAGGGCATCAATGGAGTCGGGGCAGCAGAGGCCGGCACAGGTACCCAAGGTGATGGTGGTAAGTACAACAAAAAACATAGTAATGACAAATTTGTGTCAAATAAATCCAACATGTGTCTGTCACAGAAAATGGGCCAATCACACACACATGCCAGGGATTGCGGGCAGACATAGCTATACACAAGCACTGAAACCAAGATGCACTGCCCCGCACATGGGCACATGATGAGCACCCATATGTGGCAAGTGTTACACTCTCCTGGTCTCTGTGGAGGCATTGGGGCATGGTTGCAGCACTCCCTGAACTTGAATCACCCCCGTCAGGCCTCTCCCTCAGTAAAAAAGCTGTGAGCGGTGGTACGTGGTGAGACTGCTCCTGTGAATTATGTACGATAAGCTCTCCATCCTGCTACTTTTGGAAGGTGCGTGTCAAATGGGATCTAGTTCCTTCACTGATCCCTGATAAGGATTAGTCCAGTCCAGCTACGACTATGCTTCTCCTTATGATTGGTAAGTCTTTCTTGAGCTCTTGTGATGCTGTTCATTCTGTTTAATGTATTTATATGTTGCTCCTATTTATGCCTGCAATAATGTCTCTCTTCTGTTTTCTTCCCTTAGATGGAAATGCGGCCTCAATGCAGTTGTGAGACGTGGCCGGATGGAAGATGGATGATACCGCAATGTTCGACAGCAGGTAAGTGATGGTTTAAGGAAAAGCGCAAAGTATGACGAAGTGCAACCTTAAACTGACTGCTTTTTTCGATGTTAAACCTTGTCTTCTGTTTTTCCTTGCAGGCGCTGCTGTCGACAATGGACCGTGTCGTGCTGCAGTGCCAAGATGAAGATTTCGGCGCTCCGGAAAGTGTAAAGATGAATACTTGGTTCGCCGAAGAGATGTACAGGTAAGAACAGCTCCCCCCAGTTGGTAAGTATGCTGGCAGGAAGCAGGATGTCCGGGAAGCAGGATCTTCAAAGGTAAGTCTGACCTCAGGCGACGGTGATCGTTATGCTGCTTGCAAGTGCAGAATAACACAAAGCGTCTGTCTTGAGGATCAGGGCAGCTTATATAGCTGAGATCGTGGGCACGCCCATTAGGGCCAGCTTACCAGCCACAACCTGTCACTCCTATAGAGTGAGCACGTGCAAAAGTAAACCATTAGCAGCCACACCTATGAATGCACTTGGGGCTGCTTAATGGATGGTATGTTCAAGGTTAATGCATCCCATAATAAAGCTTGTTGGTGTTAAATGGATGTTCGTGTTTACTTTTGTTCATGAGCCTGGCGCCAAAGGCGCACGGACAGTGTCCACCCAGGTCTCCTGTGCATGCAACCCCTGCATGCTTGTGCCCCTGACTTCATGACCATGACACCAAGGAAGAAAAGGACATGAAACATAGGCCCACTGCACACACAACAGCACGCCATCTTGGCAGACCAATGGTCAATGTGCACCACCACCACCACCAAGAACCCCATGTAGAAAAACCCATCAGAGCAAACAGACTGAACAAATAGCATGACAAGAGCAGGACACACATAATGCAGCATGGGTGTAATGCAAGACCACAGATGTGACTCCCTGAACACTAACTGCATTCTCATCTCACCCCAACAGGCACACCCTCCAACAGCAACACAGCTGGTACGCCGACAGGCCAGGCAAATGCAGGCTTGAAGCCCACACCACATCCACCTCCTGCTGCCCAACCACCACCACCTCCTACAGCCCAACCACAACCACCACCACCTGTCATGGGTGCTACACAGCCGGCCCAACATCCACCACCACCTATTGTGACAGCTGTACAGCTGCCATCACCACTGCCAGCTGCCAGACAGACAACACCCATCTCCAGAGGCCCCACCGCCCCTCCTGTGCCCTAGACACCACCAATTCCACACCAGACACTGCCCTCTCATGGCAGGTACAGCAAAGAGGACGAGGAGTGGGAGGCGGAGGTAGAGGATGCAGAGGATGAGCACACCCCAACGTTTAGCCTGGTCACTCTTCACAGCCCACCTCGACCACCCATGCCCAAAATCCGCGACACAGATGTGCGTATCCGTGCCATGCAGATCAGGCATGGGGGAATGGCTGGAATAGTTCAGCAACAGCTGAATGAGCTTTGGCTCCTGCAGGAATGCAATCTAACCAGCAGATGCAGGAGCACACAGATGTAGGGAGGCACCTCCACTGCCCTCATCATGCTCGCACAAAGAGCCCAGGAAGAGAATTAGGGGGTGTTGGCAATGGCTGAGTCCCTTTCCCACACCCTGGCAGTCACCCTGGAGCACTTGGGTACCCAATGGTCAGATCTGCCCTCACCCGTGACCACTCCAGGGAGCTTTCAGCATGGCAAACCAACCACACCTGGGACATCCAAGGGCCCCATGGCCAAGAGGCCTAAGAAATTACTAATGTTTTGAGACTTTCATATTTGATACTGGACCTTTGGGTGTTTGGGGTGTTTGGGTATGGGGAGAGGATATGTGTGAACAGGGTGTGTGCGGAGGGAGAGAGGGGAGTGTGGGGACATGGTGTGTGGTGACGGGAGGGTAGGGGATGTATGGGGACAGGGTGGGTGGGTAGGGTAGTGGTATGGGGACTGGGTGTGTGGGGAGGGAGGTGTGTTGGGACAGGGTTTATGGGGCGGGAGAGGGCGCACAGGGTGTTGTAATTTTAAAATATAATAGTTAACACTTGAAGCAAGGAGTGGATATTCCTTATTTTGGCCAAGTATTTATTGTGTGTGCACATCATATGCAATAAGGTGTAAAGGGTGTGCATAGTGAAAGGGGTACTCAGAAAAAGTTATTAATGAGTCCCTGACATCCATGTGCACGTGCATTGGCCTGGCTGGCACTGCATCATCATCATTATCATCATCCTATGGCGGTGCTGTGTTTAGATCTGGGGGCAGGGGTATGTTATGTCAGACGCAGGTGGTATGAAACTTTGCACAGGTCAAGACTATCTACCGCAACTTCTCTAGCGTGTACATGAGTGCACCCCCAGACCGGTGTAGGCATCTGAAACATTTATTTGCAAACCGACTAAACCTGTAACCAATGGTCGACGAGCACTGCGGTCTATTTACTGTGTATGTTTGATTCTGTAACCTTGTCACAAGTTCTAGCGCCCAGTTACCTCAGGGTTAGGTGCGCATTACAAATAATAAAAAAACAAGCATGACTTCAAGAGCCCGAAGGCCCAGTCGGTGGTTGCCCTGGTCCTCAAATGCGCCCTGTTGAATGCCATTCCCTCTTGTGTCTGGTGATCCCTCATCAGCCATTGAAGCGGCGTGTATCGAGAGTTACCTGCAAGGGTTAAGGGCACAAGGTTAGCATATCTTACAGGTAGCAGAACTGTGTAAATTTGCCATGTCTTACACTTAGCCTGTATCTGTCGGTTAGCCACATCATGCATCTGGTCTAATGGTATAGCTGAGCGTTATGCTTCCTGCTGCCCCCTGAGACAGGCACTGTGTTACATCTTTATCATGTTGGGTTCTGCTCCCTAAAACGGATTTTTTGGGTGCAGGAAATGTATCACACCTTTATGGATTGTTCAGGGGTGGGAAGTGTGTTACCCTTGGATGGTTTGCTTGGGATAGGAAATGTATTGCCACTAAATGACCATAGTGTAAACTCAACAGTCTGCATATGCACTCTCATAGTCTGAACAGAACACAACTATGCCACTACCAAACCACTGACTGCACACACTTTATGACTTCCGCAATGAGAACAAACCATACACAATCATGCATCAACGCCACATGACGACTACCAAGCACAAAAGGCCCCAACGCTCAGAAACGGATTCAGTGAAACTTAAGCTGCTGACAGCACATCAAAGCTCTCTGGCTCTTCTCCCTCTCAATGGCACTAAAAATCTGCCACAACACTACTTCCATTGCAGACCAACCATAGCAGCAAGAGACTAGGCAAGCGCGTGCTACAAGATCCATTGACATTTACATGTGTGAGAAGTGATGCTCGGTAGTGGTGTTGCATGTGACAGCGGAATCTCAATGCTCAGTATGTGCATTCATGCCCCAAGTCTCACCAATGCATACATCTCATGGCCCTATGTGACCCAGTCTACTGATTCACTTACTTTGAAGTGGTGGCAGTATTCCATTCTGGTACCTGTAGTGCATTGCATGAGGGTGTCCTTTTCGGTTTGTAATGGCCTGGACAGTGACTGCTACAATGCCAGTAATGTGCTACTCGTGTGTTGTGTCCTGTCATTTGAGGCAAGCGCTGGTTGGTCCTGCATGTGCAGGGTGCTTGCCGGACATGCATTTGTGAGATTGGCCCCCTTTGCCTGTGACCCATGCTGCATTGTCGGTTTAAATGTACATGTACTCACCCAACATCCAGGTCCTTTGACCTCTGTGATGCCCCATGTAAGCCGTCAGGGTGCTGTTCCGCAGGACCACAGAGACATTTAGCCTCATTACGACCCCGGCGCTAAACCATGGTGCTATTAGCACCACGGTCCATGCCGGGGTCCGCCATGGTGAATGGCGAAATTACCGCCCCATTCCAAGGTTGGTGGGGCGGTAATTCCCCATTCATCATGGCCCCTTCCCCATTCCCATTTTTGCCCCATAGGGCTCAATGGGAATGGGGACGGCGCTAATTACCGCACCGTAAATTACGGTGCCGTAATTAGCTCCTAGGTCCCTTTGTGGGTTGGTTTTTTAACGCTTGCTAAAAGCAGGCGTTAAAGTGCAACCCGCAAAGGGACCTCATAATCAGGCGTCAAGGGTTTAATGGCACCAACACCTTTTACGGCGCCGTTAACCCCTTAACGCCTGGGTTGACCCTGGGAAATGGGCACAGCAGTTCATGATGGTCAGGTCAGAGTCACTGGTCACCTGGACATTGAGGGAATGATACTGCTTGAGGTTCCTGTAGACCTCCTCTGTGGCGTGGGAGGGGCTCCGGCTCTATGTGCATGCAGTTCAATGCTGCCGATAATGGGCATGCCCACAATCGCATAGAAGTGGGCATTAGAGGTATGTGCCTGTGCCTGGGTGTCTGGGTGGGAGATGTGCTGGCCCACATGGCACAGGAGGGCTTCCAGAACCTGTACCAGCACTCTGGAGAAGGCAAGCTTTGAAATGCCATGCAGCTGGCTCACAGTGATTAGGAATGTGCCAGTGCCCAGGAAGTGCAGGACAGACACCAGCTTCAACAGCAGTGGTATGACTATCCTGATGCCGATCCTGCTCCCAATATTATCCTGGATGAGGGTCAGGAGGTCGTCCCTATCTAGGCGGTGCAGGGTGTGTATCTGGCTGTCTGTGAGGGCCTAGGATGTGGCCGTTTGAGGGATCACGGCATGCCCCCTCCTTGCCACCTGCATCCCCTATATCCCCATCCTCATCCACCTCCTCCTCATCCTACTTCTGTTCCTCGCCTCCTGTCCCCACTGCTGCTGCTCCAGCACCATCAGCTACACATCAGCATGCAGCGGCTCCAGGTCCATGTCAGTGACAATGAGTGGCAGCATGTTTGTGTTGGGAGGTGTTTTTGGGGTGGGTGTGGCACTTAAGTACTGCGTCTGTATGCATCAGGTGCACCTGGGTGGATTGAGTGCACCTGTGGCCTTATTTCCTCCACCTAGGTCCCTTTACCTGAGGTGGTGTCTCTGCCATGAATTCGCCGGTCATACTGGCATGTATCTGCCTGTGTTACTGGCAAGTCCATGCTTATGATGTGCCAGTAAACAGTAAATCCATTGTGCCGTTATTACCAGCATATTTTTCCAGCATTGCCAGTATATACATTTCCTCTGTTATCGGTTCCGTGAAAGGTGTTACAGGCGCTGCAAATTCTGGCAAATGGGTTCTGTGTTAGCCATACTATGCCAGTCCGGTAAAAGTGCCAGTACACAGTGTTACCAGCCGCAGATATGGTTCATTATGTTGAATAGGTCTTTTGTTTCATGATGTTATTTCCATACTGTATACATTTAGTGTATTTTAGAAAACTACATCAATGTTTTTTTATGATTTCATAAAAGAGAATTAAGCACATTCTACTAAAGGCTATTATATGAATCAGTGACATCAGGATTGTGAAATAACATTTTATACAAAATTACTTTTTGGCATTAATCGTCTATAAAACTGATATGTTTATTTAACAGATGATTGTACAATAGGAAACATTTTTGGATATACCAATTTGCAAATACACACAAACACCTAGTCTACTGCATTCACACTTTAATTCAATTACACACTCTGTTACCTAAACCCACAGATCAACTCGCACAGACTCACTATGATAAGCGCAAATTTATATAACATAAAAATCGACCACAAGGCCCCTCTCTCACATGCACACGCACACGCACACACACCCTGCGCCCCCCCATACTTAGCTTTAAACACAGGTATCTCCATTCTTGCCGGGCCATCATGATAAAATATATTGAGCAGGAGCAAGTACACACATTCAACTGGTGCCATACCATGTTAACCCATGAGTGACCATCAAAGCACAAAACAAGCCCTATCTTAAGCAAATACAAACAGATCGAGTTGGGATCAGGAGGGGAATAAACAAATGAGAGAACACTGTGCAAATACATAAAATAAATCTCAGGTGATATCTGTGTACAGAAGTCAGAAGTGCATTGCCATAAAAACAGTATGCCATGGCTGAATATGTAATATGTTGCTAGAGATAGTTTAACCTTAAAGGCTAACAAGCAGGGAGCCAAAAGTCAATGCTGCTACTGCTTTGCTGCAAAGACTTATTCTGCTATAAATCAGAAATCAGATATACCATTAAAAAGCCACAAATTAATATTAATTACTTAAAGCACTTATCCCACAACAGTATCCCCAAAATGGCACCTCAGCTCTAAGCACTGTCCTACTGTTGGTTTAAACATTCAAACATCCACAGTCCTACAAAAGAAAATAGTCATCTAAAGATGGGCAAGGGCTGTTAATTGGTTTTTTTGCTAGCAAGTCCAAAGACCCACAATCTAGTGCTGAGGGCAAAGAGTTAGATCAAAAGAGAGGGTGGGTGTTCTTCTAACAAAACCAGAAGGACGTGAAGGTGCTAGGGCAGAAGGTATTTCGGGAAGAAAGCAAATGGCTGGAAATTTGGGAGTAGGTGGAGGCCAAGGAAGGAAAGGAAGCTCTGCTCTTTGACTTGTTGTAAACAGTCTATCCCATACGAATCTGAACTCCATCAAATTGGCCAAGAATGGGAAGGTAGGAAAGTCAATATAGCCTTATATTTTGAGGGAGGGGTTATCGCTTGGGATAATGACCTGCCACCAAGTTACTTTTGGTAATGGTCATTATCCCAAGCAATATTTTATTTATAACATTTTTGGAATGCCCAGACCCAGGGGTATCACAGCGTTTTGTACAAAGAATCAGTGGGAAAAAGACATATCGCAATCAAGGTGAGAGCGAGGGGTAAGTGGAGGAGGAGACAAAAGTAATTAATCATAATTGTGGAAGAAGTTTTAGTAAGTTTCTTGAAGGGGTCATAGGAGGTTCCATCCCTGATTTGAGGTATAAGAGAGTTCCAGAGAGTGGGGTCAGTGACAGCAAAGCTAGTGCCGCCATTCTGGATTTTTTTTATCTTGGCATAGCAAGCAATGTGCTCTGTGAGGAGCGGAGAGCACATGCATGGTGTTTCAGTGATATTATCTTGTTCAGGTAGGTGGGGGCAACATTGCATATGCATCGATGGGCCATTGTCAGAGTATTAAACTCAATGTGAGCTTTGATGGGAAGCCAATGGACTTCGCGTCTGGAGACCGTGATGTGGTCAGAGCAGCGCAGGCCCAGGGCTACGCCATGGGCTTTATTTTGGAGGAGTTTCAGTTTGGATAGGTTTGTTGATGAAGTGCCCATGAGAAGTACATTGCAATAGTCAAGTTTGCTGATGGGTAGAACTCTGGCAAGGGTAAGACAGTTGGGTGGAGAAAGGAACTGTCTGCTCAGAAAAATGAGCCTTGTTGTATATGCCGTAGATAAGGCCAAGGCTTTGATGTGTTTGGGCATGTTGAGTTCAGCATCCAGGTAGACCCCCAGTGTTTTCACTTGTTTGAGGACAGCGGTGGTGGTGCCATCAATGGAAAATGTGGAAAAGGTGGGAGAAAGCTTGCTGAGGTGAAATGGGGAGCCCACCATAAGAAGTTCAGTTTTATCATTATTGAGACAGAGATTGTGGGAGGATATCCATTTTTGAATGGTGACTGTTAGGTAAAGATTGTATGCAGTACCATTTGGGTGCACTACAACAACTCTGACTGCAGGTAATAGGAAAACCCAACCTTTGGTATAAGCTTGTACTACACAGTTTTGGTAGCATGTTGAGCAGCCAGGCACATCTCAAGAGGGGTCATTGTGAGCTGTAGGGGAGTTACACAAAGATTCACAGTGACAAGTATTCAAATAAACTCTTACAAACAAGGTTTCTTGAATAAACACATATTAATGTATGTATCAGTCAGTTAAAATAAGCCTTCTTCAGAAGGGAGCAATATAAATGTAACACACAAATACACTTCACTACTGTACACTCTTAGTTTCTAAATCAATAAAGACCCCTTTGGGATGGCCCACAGACACAACCTATACCCTCAGGTGACTTCAATAGCCAGGGTGCTGGGGACATTAATATCTTACTGTTTGAATTTAGAATACTGTTAGAAGTTGGTAAAAGGAAAAGGTTATTAGAACAATAGACCACACATATTCTTAAGCATGCAAATACTTGTGGATCCTCTAAGCAGAGTCATTCAGTATAACGGGCTAAGCCAAAGTCAATGAGCAAACGTCTTATAAAGGATGAAGCACTTCTGGTAGGTAAGCAGAAAAGTATTTGCACAATGTTTGAGAAGTCTTTGAAGAAAATAAGAATCAAATGTAGAGCCACAAGCTGTTTAGACTTGTGAGTAGTAGAAGATGCAAGCAACTCTACAATGTGAGGTACATTCTCTCAGACTTGACAGTATCTTTGTATTGAAGAAAAAGTGCAGCAAATGACGTTTGTTCCTGTGAAGCTCTGCAGATCTCACTGTTCCTGGGCATCAGTCGTGGGGACAAGAGGGAGGACTTCTGGGGACTCCTGCACTGCAATGGGATGGTCACCGCTCGGCAATCTTTCCAACAAGTGGCACTTCGGTGTTTCAGCTCCTCTGGACTACCGCAAATAGCAACACCACAGTTTCTAGCTGTCAAGATGGGCTTTCCTCGCTTCTGGGGTCCTGCACTCTGTTGAGGGGGCTCAGGCGCGGTCAGTCCTGCTTCCTTTGAGTCCAGATGATCTTCCTGGAGCTCTTGACCAACTTAAAAGCAACACACACAATCTGGTGTTCCTCTCCCTGGCTTGTCGGTTTCCAGCAGCAACTCTGTGGAAATGCAACCAGCTCTGAGAGAATGTTCTGGTGGCTTACTTTGGAGTTGATATGCCCCACCAACTCAAGGGGAGAAGTCGTCCTTGCAGGGGCTTTTCTGACGATACAAATTTGGAATTTCAGCACAGCCGCTGGACTTCACTGAGTAAACCAATGGTCCAGGAGTTGCAGCAGGTGTCCTCTTCAAGTTCTTCTTCGGTTCCTTCATCCAGTGATCGACTCTGCCTTCCAAGCCTCGCCTTTTATTCAGTTCTCTCTCATTCATTCCATCCTAGCTGTCAGTCACCCAGCAGGGTGGCTGTCCTTGCCAGACAGACAGTCAGCCAGGCTATCATGACAGAGTGTATTTGGGTCTCCTAGGAGACTAAGCGCAGGGAGTTTTGGGCACCTCCCTCACTTCCTGCCCACCCCAGATACCCTGGAGACAGAGGCGGGCTTCACTCGTGAATCCTGCCACAGGCAAAGAGAACAATGGGACCAAACCTGGTTTGGCGCACAGAGTAAATCTTGAGAAGGACCTTTCCGCAAAGAAATCGTGAAAAAAGAAGACCAGGGCCATTTTGACAAAAATGGCACCCTTGGGTGCTTTATTGCAGCTGCCAACGCAGCCCGTGGTAAATGCACACCACTGTAGTTAAAACAAAACCACTGCCACCAGCCATTGAGTGAGAAAAGGGTAGCTAGACAAAGGGGATACTAGTTAACCGCTCCAGCACCCTATTGTAAGATAGTGTGTGCTGGGTCTAGAAAGTTAGAAACATAAGTAAAGTCAATTTCACTTCACTGGTCTTGGAAACATCAATTTATCCAAGAGAAGGTATTTAAACCTTTGGGAAATCTGAAAGACTTCCCTGTGCCACTGCACTGAAGGTGCTGTGTGACACAATGTAAAAGATGATGCCTATGGAGTTAGTCAGACCCCACAACCAAAAGAAACACAGAGTTCAAAATCACTTTAAAATACATGAGAGAGTGGGAAAAAAGGTCTCGCTCTCTCCGGGTTAAAGAAATCAAGTCCTCAAAATCCGGCAAAGCTGCTAGGGGTCTCTAAGGTGGAGGGAATTAGCACCTTTCTGAGAATTCTCTCTAACAGTGGCATAGATCTTATTGATGATGATGGAGTCCTCAAGGTAGTTGCCTGAGGGTTCCATGTGATATTGTCCCTGAAAAAATGTCACATGGCAAAAAAGTCATCATAAAATGGCTGTTGTTTGTATGGACACTATCACATTGAACATGTGGGGCACACCCGTGCAGCCACCAAAACCGCTTTTTTTTCAAGGGGGGGTTGTTGGCATATACCCCGCTCCCCTTGAGCCCATATATACAGTCACCATATCTAATGTCGCCACAGCCTTTTCCCGGTGACCATATGTAGGGTGACCATATGTATGCGGATAATATTACTGGATACCTGCCGGCGAGAGTCCAAGATGTCAAAGAGCAGATTAGTATAGGTGTTGTAAAGGGTTGGAGACAGGCAAGAGCCTTGGTGTACTCCGAGAGTTCCGTGGCTGGGGTCATCTGCCGAGTTTCCAATACAAATCCTTGAGGTGCGATCTCCAAGGAAGGATTTCATCTAAACAATGGCGTCAGCAGAGAAGAGGAAAAGAGAACCCAGGTGTTGGCAAAGCATGTTGTGGTCGACCAAGTCAAACGGGGCAGATAGATCGAGGAGGAGGAGACTGGCCATAGTCCCTGCATCTTGGATACTGTCTCACTGAATTTTACGTTCCAGCAGGGTGGTTTCAGTGCTGTGTTTGGTCAAAACCCTGATTTTCTTGAACCAAGAAGATGTTTTTCTTCTAGGAAGTGTTGGACTTGTGTATAAGTGACACAGTCAAGGAATTGGAGCAGGAGGCGAACAGTGGTGATGGGGTTGTAATTAGTGGGGATGACAGGATCAAGCAACAGTTTTTGTGGGAGAGGGGTGAACCAGGCAACTGATGCAGTTAGGGACAGTGTTGTTCTTAAAGGAGGCATTCACAAAGTCGGTGATGATTGGAGAGATTGTAGGTGTGCATAGTTTTACAATGTGAGGTGGACAGGCAACCTCTTTGCAGTTTGATGGGTTGAAAGCTAAGATAGACTTAAGAGCATGCTCTTTAGAGACTTGGGTGAAGGAGAAGGGTGTGATAGAGGGAAGGGAGTTGGAGGGGGTGGTGGTAGTGGGGGCAACCAATCTGGAGGAAAGTTGGATTTATTTGGAATTCATTTTGTTGCAAAGAAGATTAATCTTGTTGCATTCTGGATGGTAGCACACCAGTCTTTGTCAGCTTGAGCAATCATGTTGGGGTTGATGGGGTTCTCAAGTTCTCGCAGGATGGAGAACTGTTCTTTTGAGACTGAGCTGGCGTTAGTAATCCTAGTATTGTAGGAGTTGGCCTTGTTAGCAAAAACATATTTTTTGTACGTTTTGGAGGCAGAGATAAAGTTATTGTGATTGTTATGAGACTTATTCTATGGTAGTGGTGCTCAGAATATCTTTCAGTTCGGCGGAGCACAATGAGAGTGTTCGAGAACCAGTGGTTTGAGGTTTAGGCGTTTTTGATTTGAGTGGGTCATTTTGGTCAATCATGAGGAAGAGACTTTGGTGATACTGATTTGATATAGCTTCTGGGTTGACGTTCGCTGGCGATGGGGAGGAAAGCAAGGAGTGAAAGATTAGCAGTTCATGAGTCTGTTTTTTGAGTGTTGTCGACCAGGATTGGGCTGGGTGCTGGGACGGGGAGTTGGGGAGAGTAGGAAGTATGATAGCAAATTCACTGAGATAGTGGTTGGCCCATGACACAGGCTAGATGGAGGGGATTTCCAGAGAAACATTGTTGGCAAGTATCCAGTCAAGGATGCAGTGGGGCGCTGACAAGTTGTGTCGAGTCTACCCGAAGCCTACATGGCTATTAGCAAATGGCGATAGTAGCAATTCATGTTTTGGGGGATTTGTGGTGAAGTAAAAAATGATGCTTTAAGTATGAGTCAAGTAAACCGACAAACTGAGTTAGTAAATGAAATGTGAAATTCTTTTGTTCCATTTAAATAGCATTGTTGCCTTCATAAATTGAGCATATTAATTGCAACTTGGTTTAACAAGAACAGGTTTAACGTGAGTACAGATAACATTAAGCTGGTTACAGTGGAAGGAAGATGGTTACAAGGCAATTTTCATTACAGGATAATGCATGCAGATGCTGGTATTTTTAGACACATTTCGTAGCAGAACATATGAAAGCAGGTGTAGGTGAAGGAAGGTAGTGGTTAATTGAATAGTGTAGTTTTGAGAGATTTGCGAAAGGAGTACAGCTAGGGTTCTGCTCTGAGTGAGTTGGGGAGAGCATTCAATAGCTTAGGTGCTATGTGGGGGAAGCCAATGCCGCCGGCTTTAGCTCTTCTTACAGTGGGTACTCGGAGTTGATTAGTGTGATAGCTTCTTTTAGGACGGATGGAGGAATTTACGGTTATGGTTTCTGATAAGTAGGGGGTGCTGTGTGATTGATGCATTTATTTGTGAGAGTGAGTATTTTAAAATTGATTCTTTCCCTGGACTGTGAGATATGGTCAGTTTTGGGGATGAGTAGTGCAGCACGGAGGGCATTATTTTGCACTATTTGGAGCCTGTTTAAGTTTTTAGTTGATATGCCTGCTAGAAGGGTGTTGCAGTAGTCCAATCTGGATTCTATAGTAGCTATGGCTATGGAGAGGCAGTTGGGTGTGGTGAGGTAGGGTTTTATGGCATAAATGAGTTTGATGGTCAGAGCAGATGTGGAGGCGATGGCGCTGACTTGTCTAGTCATGGAGAGAGTGGCAACTAGGTAAACTCCTAAGGTCTTAACGGCAGAGGAGACAGGTATGCTAATACTGTTGATGGTCATGTGAGAGTAGTCAGGCTGAGTTTGGTTAGTCTTTCGCCGAGGGCTAGGATGATGATTTTGGTTTTATCTCCGATTAAACAGAGACCATTGATAGCCATCCAGGTTTGGATAGTAGATTAGATTTTGAGGAGGGCTCCTGAGTCTTAGTCGTAATCTCCGGAGAGGGGGAGGAGAACTTGCGTGTCGTCTGCATAGTTTGTGTAAGCTATGTCGAGGGAATCCAGTAAGTCAAGGAGGGGTTTAGTGAATAGGATTTAGAGGGTCGGTGCAGTGCAAGACCCTTGTGGGACTCCACAACTGATGGTGGTGGGGGAAGCTCTTGCATGGTCTGAGTACACTTTCATGGCCCTACCTTCAAGGAAGGATGTGATCCAAGTGGTTGCCTTATGAGAGAAGTGTGCAGCATTGAAAAGGTGAGAGGTGAGAATGCTGTGGTCGACCAGGTCAAATGCTGCAGAGAGGTCGAGCAGTAGGAGGAGAGCAGGTTTGCCTGTGTCCATTATTTTGGTGATTTGATTTTTTTAAATCTAGAAGGGCATTTTCTGTCCCATGGCCTTTGTGGAAACCTGATTGTCTTCTGCCTAAGATGGAGTGGGTTTCCAGGTAGTGTTGGATTTGGTTGTGGGCAGCTTTGTCTAAGATTTTGAGGAGGAAGGGGACGGTGTTGATGGGTCGATAGTTTTTGGGGAGGAAGGATCAAGGGAGGGTTTTTTTCAGGAGTGAGCGAACTCAGGCTTCTTTTGGGCATTGTGGTATGGTTCCAGATGCAAATGAAGCATTGATGAAAGCTTTGATGATGGGGGCGAGTGATTCTGTGCACTCTTTGATGATGGAAGGTGGACAGATATCCCCTTTGCAGGTGGAAGGTTTTGATTTTTTTGAGGAGGTCCGCGACTTCCGTCTCTGTGACTTCTCTGAAAGTGAAGATGGGTGTTTGTGTGCGAGTATTGTTGGTAGGAGGCGAGGGAGAGCTGGTGGGGGTGTTGAGAGCTTTGCGTTGGGAGGCTATTTTATTTTGGAGTGTGTTGACTTTATTGAGGAGGGCAGAATGGATGTCTGTGCACCATGCTTCATCCTTGATGATTTCATCTGGGTTGGAGGCAGATGAGGTGAGTTCTTTGAATATTGAGAACATTTCTCTTGATTTGGAACTGGCATTAGTGATTCTAAGGTTATAGGATTTTGATTTGGGTTGGAAAATAGTTTTTTTGTAGGTCAATGAGATCTCTTTGAAATTGTTGAGAGAGGATTGGTTAGGTGCTGATTGCCACCTGGATAGAGCTTTGCGTTTCTTGGTGCGAAGGGCAGATAGTTCTTCAGTGAACAAAGAGTTGCAGTGCATGGATTTTTTTTTCTTTTTTTTCTTCTAGTTGGTCCCACCAGCTCAAGGGAAGAAGATTCCTTGTAGATCTTCTCTGTTGAATTTTGAAGATTCGGATCCGCAGCAGGGCTTTGGGAGGTTCATTCCTGGTAGTGGTCCTCTTCTTTTAGCTTCACTTCGGTTCTCTCGATCCAGTGGTGACTCTGCAGGGAGTCTCAAACCCCTCCCTCACATCCTGTCCCACGCAGACATTCAGGTGCCTAAGGAGGGCTTCTGTGCAGAAGCCCGCCAAAGGACAGCAAACAAAGGAACCAAACCTGGTTTGGCGCAGAGAGTAAAACACGAGAAAGACCTTTACAAAAAGAAATGGCCAATAAACCCAGCCGTAACAAAATAAAAGTAAATGGGGTCCAGCGGATTTAAGTTCGAGGCTACTAACTTAGCCTAAAACAGTACCAAGGCTATTTGCATAGACCAAAGTAGGAACAATAGGGTAGATACCACTGTCACCAGTCAAATCGTAACAAAAGGGGAATGAAATAATGTTCCATGAGAGACAGACAAAAAGGGATAACTGTTAACCCTTTCCAGTACTCTATGGAAGATCATTTGTACTGGATCTGTGAATTTAAAACGACTAATAAAGTCAATGGCAACTTTACATGTTCTGGGAGACAGTAGTCAGTCCCAGAAAATGGAGTTTAAAGTGGGAAGTCTGAAAAAGACAAACCTGTGTCACTGCACTGAAGGTGCTGTGTGACACACAGTAAAAAGATGATGCCTATGGAGTAGGTGAGGCTCCAAAGTCTATGAGCACAAAAATGTCAAACACATATAACAAAACACATGTAAGAGTGGGAAAAAAGGCTCACACTCTTTCCAGGTGAAAAAAATTAATCCTAGAAATCCAGCAAGGCTGCTACGGGACTCAGTAGGTAAGGGAAATTAGCCATTCTTAAGAATTCTCCCTAACACTCGTCCCCCCAACCCCAGACTAAGGGACAGGAGGATTTAATCCACTCCTGGATTAATCTCTTCACTCTACTCGGTTATAAACATCCTAGAGAGACCATCAGCATTTTGGTGGTGACATCCTGACCTGTGCTCAATGGTGAAATCAAACCCTTGCAGGCAGATTGACCATCTTAGAAGTTTTGGGTTCTCCCCTTTCATTTGCATTAACGATCTCAAGGGTTGGTGGTCTGTCTGAATCACAAAAGTAGATGCATACAAGTATGGTCTAAACTTCTTCAGGGACCACACAATGGCAAAACACTCACGCTCTATGGTTGCCCACCTTGTTTGTGGTTCCTTCAGTTTCCTACTGATGAATCAAATGGGGTGCTCCCTACCTATTTCATCCAGTTGACTAAGGACTGCACCTATACCTGTATTGGATGCATCTGTCTGCACAATGAAGGGTTGGTGGAAATCAGGAGCTCTTAGGACTGGAGCTTGACAAAGGGCTTTCTTCAGGTTTTCAAAAGCTTGAGTGCAGTCCTCATTCCATCTAACCATTTTAGGGAATTTTGGACAGGAGATTACATTCAAAGGAGAAGCTATGGACCCATAGTTCTCAATGAAATTCCTGTAGTACCCAGTGAGACCGATGAAGGCTCTCACTTGGGTTTGAGTAGTAGGGGTGACCCAGTTCTGTACAGCTTGTACTTTGATAGGCAATGGCCTTATTTCACCTCCTCCTATCTCATGACCAAGGTACACCACTTTGCTCTGACAAACTTGACATTTGCTTGCTTTTATGGTCAGATGGGCCTGCTCAAGAGCCTGCAAAACATATCCTAAGTGATCAACATGTTCTTTACAAGTAGGGTTGAACACTGCAATGTCATCAGAGTATGCCATGCTGTGGGATGTTTTGACCCACTTTTGCTCAGCCTCTCGGCATCACTGTGTTCTGATGGTGCCAAAAATAGTAAAATGGCCACAAAACCCTTGTGTGCGCCAAAACCTCTGAAAATCGTGCTTTGCAAAGCACAAAAAGATGGCTGCCCAATCTCCCTTCCCAGATAGGAGGGAAGGGGGGGAGGGAGAGGAGAAGGGGGGGAGGGGAAAGGAGAAGAGGGGGGGGGATGGGGGGTGTGTGTGGCCGATGGGAAGCCGGGGGACCAGATCAGAATCAATACAGAGGGGCGGAGGGTCAGCTCCCTCGAGGGACTGGGAACACCGTGGAAGTCCTTTTCACGGGCGGTTGGGCATGTTTTCCTGTTTGGACCCATACCGCTCTTGCGAGGTAATACCACGTAATAACCACTCCTACGCGCACCCAGATGAAAAGAGTGTGCTATTTTTACAAGAGCTTCACCTCACTACTTTGGCCCCTTGGCCATTTTTATTTGTGCATTTCCAACTGCTGAAGTTTCTCTACCTTCCTGTGACCTACGGGAACCATTAAAATAATAACACAGGACAACAGAATACGAACAGCTAACCTTTCCCAGGTTGAACCACCATCATACAGCTACAGAATTTAATCTCCAGTTCTGGACAGCGATGTACCTACCCTGTTGGATTTGCCGCCTTCCTGTCTCACCTTGCACTTGAGCTTGAGGATATGAACTTTTACTTTTACCTCAGATATTTCGAGTAATAAAATACTTTTTCCTATAAAACCGTTGCTTTTGTGCTACCACGTCCAACCCCTTTTTAACGGTTAAAAGGACACCAACGGCTTGCCCGTGGTCTTTTTTTGCTCTCTTCTCAACAACGTAACCCTGTTTGTTGTTATTGCCCAATCTGCCATGCATGTTGTCAGTGGTGGAACAGGGATCTCCCTCCTGAAACATGTCACTGGGCTCCCGAACATGTGAAAATGGAGCACAGTAGGAAAAAGCAGTGCTTTGCTAAAGGAAACTCCAAAATATTGCTTTAAATCACTGTTTCTGTGTTGCTGAAACTGCAGAATGCCGGTACAATACACCCTCAAACATCTAAAATTCTTACTGAGTGCTACAATTCACTTAGTGTAAGAAATCATTGTGAATTTACAATGTCCTGAAAAGCTCAAAGCATCAAGAGATTTCCACAGCAAAAGTGGCCTGCCTGTCAAACTGTCAAAATCTGGGTGCAGTACGCTGGGCCGCCTGAATGACAGCTGTCAGTAGCCTGCCTGATTAAACTTTAAACATGTATAAACTGAAATCAAATATTTGCAATCTAAGAGGCCTGTTGTTGAGAGTAACCCATCTTGTAATTGTTTTGATTCCATGGTTTAAAATCTTTAATAAGTATTTAGCTGTGATTTGATCCACAAGTTTGTTTTATGCTAAGGGAAAATTCAACAGAACTAACAATTAAAGTAAGCTGGCTAAAGCTACCAAACTGGAATAACAGCTTGGCCTCTCCTTCCACCAGGAAATCACACCAAAGCAATAATTATAGGGTTTGGGAAGAACCTGGTCTACAGTGGGGAAGGAAACAATGGCAAACTGCAAAGCAGGAAATGCTAGATGTGAGGACAGTCGTAAAATGGCCTCTGCCAAGAGAACAGGGAGGAGACTGCTTCTGAACTGAAGGGAGACAAAAAGATGTGGACCCCAACAGCCATCTGTGGCTGAACATTTACAAGGAACATTTTTTTTAAAGACTTCTAACTTACCACTTAAAATTGTCAAAAATACAAAAGTAACAGAATTGTAAATCTAAATTTTGGTTGCACATTTCAAGAGGCAGAAAGATTGTGTGACATGTTCTGGAAAGAAACAGCAGAAAATGTGATTTTACACCAAATGTATTTCTGCTAGAAGTATGAAACTTTATACACTTATGCCCATGTTGTACGTGCACACTTGTAGAAATTTGCTGATAAATTGGACATTGTGTTCCTGATGAAATGGGCGAAATTCGGTGAAAAGCAGACACAAGATCCCACAGCGACGGGGTTTTGAGGAGTAGCTGCTACACAAAATATGTAATCTGTATATATGATTGTTATAGCAGTTGCTCACATGTAAATATGTATTGTGTCAAAAGTAGATTTTGTGTTCAAGAGGCTAGGGGTGGATTCTAAGCCTCATAAACCCACACCATAAAGGTGACACACTGTTTATCTCCTCCTATCAAGGCAGAGAGGAGACTCTGACCAATCGCCTTTCAAAGGGGCGAGTTTAGGCTAAACCAGCACACACACCCCCATTATCATAGCATAAATAGAGACAGCAGAGGGCAGATAAACACACACAGATTCACTCATTATCCTGAAGCTGGCGGAGCACCCTGTTGCTGAACTTTCCATCTTCCTTACTCCAGACTCCAAAAAACTTGGCAAAGCAGAAAGGCCCATTACATAGCTGAACCATTTTCAGCCAGGCCTCAAACTCCATAACCGAAATCCCACTATTCTAAGGGGAACCAAAAGATAGCCGGGCTGCGCTGTACTCCTTGCCTGCTGAAAATCAATTCCATCATAAGCAAGAAGGGCAGATCCAATCCAATCCTGTGCCGTGCTGTGACCAGAGTGCCTTGCAGATCAAATCCTGTACATTGCCATGCAGTGACCAGAGCACCTTGACGCTACCCAATCCGATGTGCCCAGCAGTCTGTCCTAAAACCAGATCCAGTTGACGGACCACAATCCTGACGGTTCCGTTTAAAAACATCTCTAGTGAGTATCTATAGAAAGAACTGTGCCACTAGCATATGTACTGTCCATAGTCAATACCTATCTTAAAGCCATTCTATCTTGTATTCAGAACCTGTGTTGTTACAAATATTTTTGAATTGTCTGAACTCTCTATCCAAACCATCCTATCTTCCTCCTGTACTAGTATTGTTAAAACTATCTTGGCGCTGATAATTTTTCATCTGAAGAAGGCAAGCTCCTCTGCAGGCAGTCACCCTGATCAAGTGGCTGTCAGGGTAATTCATAGAATTCAGCGCACAAGTAGCGCACGCGGCTGGCGCACAGCGTGCGCGTGCGATAGTCTGCGCCAGCCGCGTGCGCCAAAACCGAATCCGGCGCACAGCGTATTCATGGATTTTAGCTTCCCCAGGCAGCCGTGGCGCACAGTGGCGCAGCGACTCGCCGCAGCGCCAGTTACGCCCCCAGGAACGCCCCTTGCGCTGGGAAATCTCATAAAAATCCCAAACCAGCGCAAGGGGCTGCGCTAACCCTGGACCATCACAGCAAGCGGCCCATGCGATTTTCAAGGGTGCGCGGGAAGTTTCACACGTCAAATCCCAGGCTACGTCCATTTCAGGGGTGCGCGGGAAGTTTCACACGCGAAAAGCTAGGCTACGGGAATTGCAGGGGTGCGCGGGAAGTCCCACACGCGAAAAGCCAGGGTACGTCCATTACAGGGGTGCGCGGGAAGTTTCACATGCGAAAAGCTAGGCTACGGGAATTCCAGGGGTGCGCGGGAAGTCCCACACGCGAAAAGCCAGGGTACGTCCATTACAGGGGTGCGCGGGAAGTTTCACACGCGAAAAGCTAGGCTACGGGAATACCAGGGGTGCGCGGGAAGTCCCACACGCGAAAAGCCAGGGTACGTCCATTACAGGGGTGCGCGGGAAGTTTCACACGCGAAAAGCTAGGCTACGGGAATACCAGGGGTGCGCGGGAAGTCCCACACGCGAAAAGCCCGGGTACGTCCATTACAGGGGTTCGCAGGAAGTTTCACACGCGAAAAGCTAGGCTACGGGAATACCAGGGGTGCGCGGGAAGTCCCACACGCGAAAAGCCAGGGTACGTCCATTACAGGGGTGCGCGGGAAGTTTCACACGCGAAAAGCTAGGCTACGGGAATTCCAGGGGTGCGCGGGAAGTCCCACACGCGAAAAGCCAGGGTACGTCCATTACAAGGGGGCGCGGGAAGTTTCACACGCGAAAAGCTAGGCTACGGGAATACCAGGGGTGCGCGGGAAGTCCCACACGCGAAAAGCCAGGGTACGTCCATTACAGGGGTGCGCGGGAAGTTTCACACGCGAAAAGCTAGGCTACGGGAATACCAGGGGTGCGCGGGAAGTCCCACACGCGAAAAGCCAGGGTACATCCATTACAGGGGTTCGCGGGAAGTTTCACACGCGAAAAGCTAGGCTACGGGAATACCAGGGGTGCGCGGGAAGTCCCACACGCGAAAAGCCAGGGTACGTCCATTACAGGGGTGCGCGGGGAAGTTTCACACGCGAAATCCCAGGCTACTTCCATTTCAGGGGTGCGCAGGAACGTTTCACACGCGAAATCCCAGGCTACGTCCATTTCAGGGGGGCGTGGATAGTTGAACACGCTACTCCGATCGTTGGGTCTTCACAGGTCTACCCTGTACAGCCTCCATGTCCCCTGCATGCAGTCCACACCACAGGGGATTACCCTGCACACCTGCTCATGACTCCCACCCCCCAGCAGTCATGGGGCACCCTCCACCAGGCCCCCACCCATGTCCCACTCATTCCTCCCACCACCCCCACCCCCCAGCACTGTGGGGCACCTGCCAGCAGGCCCCCACTTATGTCCCACTCATGCCTCCCACCACCCCCACCCCCCAGCAGTCATGGGGCACCCTCCACCAGGCCCCCACTTATGTCCCACTCATGCCTCCCACCACCCCCACCCCCCAGCACTGTGGGGCACCCTCCACCAGGCCCCCACCCATGTCCCACTCATGCCTCCCACACCCCCACCCCCCAGCACTGTGGGGCACCTGCCAGCAGGCCCCCACTTATGTCCCACTCATGCCTCCCACCACACCCACCCCCCAGCACTGTGGGGCACCTGCCAGCAGGCCCCCACCCATGTCCCACTCATGCCTCCCACCACCCCCACCCCCCAGCACTGTGGGGCACCTGCCAGCAGGCCCCCACTCATGTCCCCCTGCACCCCCACCCCCCAGCAGTGCAGGGGCACCCTCCACCAGGCCCCCACTCATGTCACCCACCACCCCCACCCCCCCAGTCACCATGTGCACCCTCCACCAGGCCCCCTCTCATGTCTCCCACCACCCCCACCCCCCCGCCACCAGGGGCAGCCTCCACCAGGCCCCCACTCATGTCACCCACCACCCCCACCCCCCCGCCACCAGGGGCACCCTCCACCAGGCCCCCACTCATGTCTCCCACCACCCCCACCCCCCAGCAGTGCAGGGTCAACCTCCACCAGGCCCCCACTCATGTCCCCCTGCACCCCCACCCCCCAGCAGTGCAGGGGCACCCTCCACCAGGCCCCCACTCATGTCACCCACCACCCCCACCCCCCCAGTCACCATGTGCACCCTCCACCAGGCCCCCACTCATGTCTCCCACCACCCCCACCCCCCCGCCACCAG
Source organism: Ambystoma mexicanum (assembly GCF_040938575.1). Classification (NCBI taxonomy): domain Eukaryota; kingdom Metazoa; phylum Chordata; class Amphibia; order Caudata; family Ambystomatidae; genus Ambystoma; species Ambystoma mexicanum. Next base: position 825,517,191 of record NC_090933.1, read on the forward strand.
GGGCACCCTCCACCAGGCCCCCACTCATGTCACCCACCACCCCCACCCCCCCGCCACCAGGGGCACCCTCCACCAGGCCCCCACTCATGTCCCCCTGCACCCCCACCCCCCAGCAGTGCAGGGGCACCCTCCACCAGGCCCCCACTCATGTCTCCCACCACCCCCACCCCCCAGCAGTGCAGGGGCAGCCTCCACCAGGCCCCCACCCATGCCTCCCACCACCCCCACCCCCCCAGCAGTCAGGGGCACCTTCCAGCAGGCCCCCACCCATGTCTACCACCACCCCCACCCCCCCGCAGTCAGGGGCACCTGCCAGAAGGCCCCCACCCATGTCTACCACCACCCCCACCCCCCCCGCAGTCAGGGGCACCTACCAGAAGGCCCCCACCCATGTACCATCCATGTCCACCTTCACCTGGGTCACAACCCCACACAATCATGACCGTAATGGACAGTCTGCCCTGCAAGAATTCCCAAACAACTATCCCATCCACCCACATATCAAACACAATGACATGTGACACACCCAATGTAAATCATATGAATGAACACATGTCTGTCACACACAGATGTTGCAAGTGAATGTCCAAACACCCCACATGTCATGCATGAAAGCAATGAGATGATACAACACATTGAAGGATCAAATGAAAATGTATTAAAAATAAACAAGGATGGTAAAAATAAAAAATAACAATAAACATGCAATGCAAACTAAATAATAAAAAAGTACAACCAAAAAAATCAGGAACACTAATTAACAAAAATAAAGTAAAATAGGGGTCCAAAGTCAAAGTCCAAAATTAAATCCAAGTACAAATGAAAGAAGAAACACATTGCCTCATGTGAAAAATTAAAACAAATATTAACATCCCTCAAACTATCAACATGATGATCCGGGTCCATGAGCCCTAATAAATGAAACCTAACTATTTACACTAAGTAAGAAAATGTCTATATACAAAAATGTGGTGCATTGTCCTTTGGCAACCAAATAATAACATTAAAACAAAGGAAACCTAACTACAACTAAACTACAGAACTATATACAAAGGCGGCGGGCAAGTCCTGCGGCTCACTGATTGTTGTTCCGGGCCAGGGCATCATCGAACTCCCGCTCGATGTCCCGGAGGCGGCCCCGTTCCACGCCGATGTACCCACCTCCAACTCCCTGCGGATGGCCTCGAGGCACTCGGCCCGCCTCAGGGCCCTCCGCATGGAGTTCTCCGCCCTGACCATAGCGAGCCGCGCCTCTTCCGCCCGCCGCCGCTCCGCATCTATGGCATGGCCCAACCGCTGCCACACGGAAGCCACTTGACGTCCAGGGTCCTCCTGCCCTCCGGCTGATGCCTGCCCCTCTGATGGTGATGGCCCCGAGCCATCAAGGCTCCCACCTTCTTCCTCCTGCTGCTGACGTGCTGGTGCCGGTGCCCTGACACCTGCTGCCTGCACATCCTCCATTGTTTGGGGTGCTGTTGTTGCGGTGGCCACCCCTGCTGGACTCACGACTCCCGACTGGGGCAGGGATGTGTCCTCCACCAGCCTGGCCCCATCGTCAGAGGCAGCTCCACAGGGCACCCAGGTGACAGGTGGGTAGGAAGATGGCACGGAGGACGACTGGCGCATAGGGGGTTCAGGTGAGGAGGGGGTCGGAACAAGGCCCAGTGTATGGAGGAACACAGCCTGGTCTCCCTGAGAATGGGTCCGGACGTGGGCAACCCTGCTGGTGCAAGATGATGCAGACACAGGACCGGGGACAGGATTACACACAGGCACCTCCGCGGCGGCCTGTGCTGCCTCCTGTCCCTGCCCCTGTGCTGCACCACTAGCACCAGTGGAATGCCCACCTCCAGACCCCATCTCAGTCCCTTGCACGGCCTCCTCCTCCACCAAACCCACCACCAACCTGGATGACTCCCTGCCATCTTCCGCCGCGGAACCCTGTGGGGTCTCAGCTGCCCCTTCTGCTGCCGAGGAGTCCAACTTCTTCCTGCGCCTCCTGGACCTCCCCTCGGCAGCTGCGACCTGGGACACAGCACCGGACTCCTCACTCCCCGACGAGATGACAACAGGGGAGGGGAGCCGGGCCTTGCGTCTCCGGCTGGCGGTGGCATCCCTGCCGCTGTGCTCCACAGCACCTTCTCCGCCCTCCACATCAGATGACGCTGCAGGCAGGGAGAGACAGGAGACAGGCATCAGGACACTGTACAATTGACTCACACACATAACAGTTGTACAAGAGTGGCATTGTCATACTCCAGACCTGGCATCACAATCCCCAACACACTTGTCTCCTCAACGCACACACATGAGTCATTCAACAGCCATATTGCTACAGCCCGCTACATACATTCACATACAGCAGCATGAGCAGACAAAGGTGAGCCACACATCACATGATACACACGGACTCAAATACACATGCACACATGCAAAGCACACATCCAAGCATGTGTACCACTTCGCAAACTGTCAGTCATGAGATGAACATCCATGTCACATTTGCAATTCACTCTCCAACATGACAGTGTCACCTGCATCCATGTAGCAACACTGTTGCACCCTTCACAACTACACACACGCACACGCTGCAGACTAATGCACCTGGAATCAACATCCATGTGTCACACCACAAGCATGCCAACTCACATGCACAGTCAAACACATGTGCCCACACACAAGCATTTGCACTGCAAGCACACACACACACACATGCACCATCCTTGTCTCACACATCACAGGCACACATGTGCTTGTCTCACAGCCCTGCACACACACATTTATACATGGCCACACAAAGACATGTGCAACATGCACACTCCTGGCACACCACCACACACACAGCTTACAATCAGTATGCATGTACACTCACCGCTCGACTCCAGACGGGTCTGCCTCCCAAGGACCTGGACATGGAGCGCTGGGGATATGCGTTCCAGGACCCGAAGTTCATCTTGCGACAAGTGGCCCCGCCGCCCCTTGGCATCCACTGCCTTCACGAGGCGCCGGGCCTTGTTCAGGGTCCTGGACCTGTAGTCCTCCCAGCGCTTCTTGACTTGATGGAATTCTCGGACTGCCACCCCCTCTGCGTTGATGGCAGTCACAATGTCCGTCCAGATCCTGGTCCGTCCTTCCTTGTCGAGGCGCATCCGTCCGTAGAGGGCATCATACTGCCCCAGGACTCGCTCCACCAGGACACCAACTTCGGTGGCACTGAAGCTGGTGCCCCTCTGCCTCCCTGGCCGGGGGTTGCCAGTCGTGCCAGATGTTGTGCTCCCTGACATGGCAACCCCAGAGGCAGGAGTGGGTGGGCAACTGGGTCCTGGGGCTGGGCTGTGGAGCGATGGTACGGCTGTCGGGAGTCTTTGGTTCCAGCAGGGGTGGTCACAGCAACTGCACCCCTGGCTGATGTGCAGGCAGCAAACAGCAGGGCACGTGGGCAGCAGGCAGTCAGGCAGCAGCAGATGGCAGGTGGGAGCGTGCTCGGGGCTCTGGGGGGCAGGATTCCGGCCTTCGGGGCAGGAGCGTGGTCTTCCGTGTGTGAACGCGTGGCCAGCTTGATACGGAGTGAATTGGCACGTGAAAATCATGCACGTCTGCGTGGAATCCGAGGAAAGGCTGCGTAAGCACGTCAGCACGCGTACGCGATTTCATTGGTCCAAAGGGCCAGGCGCGTAAGCGCGTCTATAACGCACGGCCGTTTCCCAACCCGCGTGATTGGTCCAAAGGGCCAGGCGCGTAAGCGCGTCTACAACGCACGGGCGTTTCCCAACCCACGTGAAAAAATAAACCTCCCGCGCGAGCGCGTCAGCACGCGTACGCGATCTCATTGGTCCAAAGGGCCAGGCGCGTAAGCGCGTCTATAATGCACGGCCGTTTCCCAACCCGTGTGATTGGTCCAAAGGGCCAGGCGCGTAAGCGCGTCTATAACGCACGGCCGTTTCCCATCCTGCGTGAAAGAAACACAAGCCAGTGTCAATGCATGTGATTGGAGGCTGGCCCTTCAGCGCCTACACGCGGAAGTGACGCAGGACCTGTGGGCCTGCATAAAAGGTACATGTAGAACGCCATTTCCTTGTACGTGCTTTTCGTAGAGAGCGAGTTGGTGTATTCTGTACTTCTTGTCAGTTGACACGCGATTTACTTCACAGCGTTCAAAGGTCGTACTCCCTGTTACCTCTGACAGCTTTTTCTCTTTTGCTCTTTTTCCTGGGCCTGTTTCCTCACACAGCGTTCCCTTCTACTGTTGTCCTGTCTCCTCAGACAGCGTCCCATTCTTCTTTTGGCGGGGGTGTTGCCAACGCGCACACGCGCGTCTTTTTGACGCATTTCTCCCTGGCAGACGGTGAGTTGCGCACGCATCTATCATCTGTGCTTGCCCCGTGTGTCACGTACCTCTTCAGAGGTCAATCCAGGCTGCGTGTGACACGCATACGTTCATTCTTGTGTTACTGGATGCCACAGCGTAGTGCAGGGTTTTTTATACGCACACGTGGTCTAGGAGGGGTATCGTGCACGTTCCTTAACTTTTTTGGGGTGCCTGTGCGTTGCGTGACCCGTCATCTTTCCCCAGGGGTGTCATATAGCCTTGCCACTGCACTAGGGTACGAATACCATCTGGTACCCAACCCCTTTGACACCCAATTGCCCAGGACAATTGTGCACACCCACTCCCATACGCACAATAACATCAGTGCCATGGTTGGGAGGCGTGCAAGCCGTAAGGGTGGCAAAGGTGGCCGAGCCACACGTGGTGGCCGTGGAGGATCCACTAGGGGACGTGGTTGTGACTTGCAGGGTGCCCCTGTCCCCCCCAGTCTGGAGGACCAGTCAGGGACACCCATGCCCCCCCCCCCCCCAGGTTGAGGGTCATGTGGCTGATACCAACCCTGATCAGCCCTTGTTGGACCAGCCCATTGTGGCACCAGACCTGTCCGAGGGTGACTCCATCGCTGACATCCAGGTCAGCAGGTCCACTGCACGTGCACCGGTGCACATTGGTGTCATCAGGACACGCGCATCTATGCCAGATAGGTCATCTGCTGCCCCCCGTGGGCAGGGTGTGGCTCCATCCACCCCACCTCTCATACACCCTGCCAAGACTGTGTCGGTCCTAGTTCATGCACCTCAGATCAGGCCTGACCCTATCCCTCTACCCCCAATGCCTGCACCTACTCCCATGCTGAGTGTGCAATCCCACACACCCAGTACTGAGTCCACCACGGCTCCTGCCCCTAGTGTCCACAGCGGCGTAGGACACTCTGGATCCCCACCCCCTTCCAAGCGGAAGAGGAAGAGTGCACGTCCGGCACAGGCTGATGCCCCAGGCACGGCTGCACAGTCCGGCCCATCAAGGAAGCCCAGCTTCACAGACGCCGAACTGAATGCACTTGTTCAGTATGTGTCAGACCATGATAGGGAAATGGTCATCGTTGCAGGGTCCAAGACCACACATGCCAGACGCCAGGCACACTGGCAGACCATTGCTGACAAAATAAGTGCCCTTGGAGTAGTGAGGCGCACAGCTAGTGATTGCCAGAAGCGCTGGAATGACCTTAAGCGCAGGGCAAAGGATAAGCTGGCCTCAAGTCATGCCGCAACCTTGGTGACTGGAGGTGGGTCCCCAGCACAGGAAATAGAACTCACACCACACGAGTCCGTAGCTGGATCCTACGTCACCGAGGGACAACTCCAAGGTGTGGGAGATCTCCCTGATTACGAGGCATCATCCGGTGAGTGCACATGCATGTGTGTTATATCCATGTGCATGGTGTGTGTGCGAAGCCTTCATGTTGGGTGCCTGTCAAGGGGGTGTGTGGCAGAGTTGATAGTGTCACCCATGTGCCTCATCCAGTATGTTCAGTGCAACACCATGTGCCCACAGCACTATCCCTAATGCCAACAGTGCACATATGGCCCTACACCATGGAAGTTCCCCTTGAATTGTCATTTTGTCACAACATTGTTGCTCATTCTCCCCTGTCTATTCATCTTATGTCTTACATACCATTCCTACACTTTCCCCCAGCCATTCAAGTTCCATCGTCACATGCCTGACATGCAATGATACCACATGCTAATGCGTCCTCTGTATATACATGGCACTCAACATGCTGTCATACTCTGGAATTTGCCTTGACACCCACCTCCTACCTGTGTGCTCTTGTTCCGTCTGGTTTCAAGCCCCATTCCCTCACACTCCATGCTGCTCTTCATGGTCTATCTTCCCTGACTTCTACTGTTCAGACCATCGTGCCCTACTCACGACACCTGCTTGCAAACAGTCAAATGAGGGCACCCTGCCCTCCAATGCGACCCACCCTATTGCTGACAAGTACATCTGAGCCTACTCAAGGTTAACTCTCACTGACATCTGCTCATACATGCCTTTGCCTGTCCCATGGACCCTTCACATGGTCCCAGTCCTCTCTCCTTGCTCCTCTTCCACCATCAATGGTGTGACCCGTTGGGGTGTACTCTTGGCCTCCTTCCAATCCTCAGAGGCCACAATTGATGTGTATGGTAATGGGAGCATCTCAGTCCAAGGCCCTCAGGCCAACCTTATTCTCCTTGACAAATGCTACCCACATCTCATCAACTTCCTTTCCTCTCCTGCTGTCCCCCCTCCTCTCTCCTCATCTATCCTGCACTGCCTCCCTGCACCCTCCCATGATCCTTCTCCGCCTCCCACTCCAACTCCTACACATGCTGCACCTCTGATCTGTAGCACTCCCCGTAAGTCCTACAAGGCTGTCAACCTCCTCCACATTTACACTCCTTACTCTGCCGCTGCATCAGGCATTCCTCCAATATATGTCACTTACATGAGGTAATGCACCTTGACATCCTTGGTCTCATGGAAACATGTCTGACGGCCAGCTCTGTCTGCATCTTTGACACACTCCTACCTGACGTTCAGGAGATCCTCTCCTTGGCCCGGCACTACTGTGCAGGGGGGGTGTGCCCTTGCCTTCCCTGAGGGTATTCCTGCCACTGTCACTCCTACGTAGACCTACTCCCCTCTGGAATGGCTTGTGTGACGTCTCTCTCCATCTCACCTCGACATTCACAAACTGTGCGTACTGTGTATCGGAAAACTGGTCAAATGTACTACTTCCTTTCCGAGTGGCCTCACCTCTCCTCCTCACTCATGTCCCCAGACACTGAAATCCTCTTCCTTGGTGATGTACGCATCCACCTGCATGCTTGTTGTCCCCCCCACGTGACTTTTCCGTGACCTCAGCAACTCCCTATCACCCTCTAAACTCCCGTCTGTCCCTACTCATTCTGCAGGGCACACTCTTGATGCTCTGATCTCATCTGACCTTCCCCTCTCCATCCCTCTCTGCACTCCTCTCTCCTGGAGTGATCACTTTCTCCTCTCCTCCCACCTCACCCTCACCACCCCACAGGCAAAGCCACCCTCACCACTGTCACACACCTTCTTGGTATTCCAACCCATGAAGTGTGTGTCAGTCGAGGCTTATGCTGCCAAAATCTCCCCCCCATCCAGCTCCCCCTTAGGCTCACTCCCATCCTGACAGGGCCCACTCCATGCTCCACTCTATGTCAGGTACACTGGATGTCTTTGCCACGGTCATGACAATCCGCCTGAAGCCCCATGCCAATGCTGACTCCTGGCATGACTCGGATCTTGTGAACCCAAAACACAGGTGCCGGGTGGCAGAGAGGAAATGGCCTGCATCATGCTCATCCTCTGGCAAACTGGCCTGACGCCTGCTCCAAAGGCAATAGCGTCTCACCCTTCTCACCAAGATGAGAGCCCCAATCCAAGGGCACATATCTGCGGCATCTGACAACTCTGCAGGACACATTGAAATCTGCAAGGACCTTGCCGAGCCAGATGCAGTGTGTACCTCCCCTGTCCCCTCCGAGCCCACAGCACTGCATGACTGTCTCTGTACCCCTATAGGCCACCCCCCCAGCACTTGTCTGCGCCTACCACCATCTGCCCTCGACGTTAAGTCCTACTTACCTTGTACAGCACTTCCAGCCGCAACTTCCCCTTGCACTTCATTGTGCCACCCACCTCTGCACTTGCGTTACATGAATGACACCAGCACCAGTAGGATTGTTGAATGGCATCCCCTTCTGCCCCACCACCCCTCAGTGCTCCGCTGTACCTTCATACATTTCTGTACAGGTGCTTCACGAATGCTATATGAATCCATTACAGGTGATGGGGAGGTGGAATCTCATTGTTTACTGCATTTTGTTAATGTTGACAAGGCACTGTGCATCGTGGCCAATTGGGACTAGCAGATCCATGTCCAACATGTTAACTTCTTGATGTGATGAAGCAATGTCAGGACCAGAGTGGCCAAAATCCAAATTAGTTGCCCTCCTCTCCCTCTTCACTTGGTGGCTATGTCACATGCCATGTGTGTGATGGCATGTGCATTTGACATGGCAATCACCGGCCAATGTGTGATGCCAGTGCTAGGCAGCATGGGGAGCAGGCGTTGCTCTCCATTCTCTGTGTCATCATTGTGTGCCCTGAGCCTCCCCTCCAGACCCAGTGATGGTGAATGCATAGGAGGTTTCCCAGTCATGTGGGACATGTGTCATTGAACTACTGGCTCTGTTGTTCATCAGCCCTTGTTGTATGCCATGGTGCTAATGCCTGTTTCCATTTCTCTCTTTCATGTCTTTGCAGGGGACGACGCACTTGTTGATGCTGGGGATGTGGTGGTGGAGCCGTCCCAGGAGGGCAACCCGGGCCGACCTTCCACAAGTGAGGGACGTGGTGTGTTTGTGGGTGAAAACCCACAAGTGCTGCAGGTCGTGCTGTCGAGGGGTGTCTCTGGGGGTTCCTCCCCCGAGCAGTATTCAGGTGTAGACTCGGAGGATGACACCTATGTGCAGTCGCAGGTGAGTGTTCTTGGGAGAGAATCTCCTCTGTCCGACCCACCTGCAGCCGGGTTATTGCCCTCAATGGGGATGTCAGTGTCGGCAGCTCAGCCTCCGGTGGTTACGGATGCAGGGCCACACCACACAATCTCTGATCCTGTTCCTGGGGCTGCAGATCAGAGAGGGAATGCAGTCCTGCAGCCTGAGGCTTTGCCGGCACAGCAAGGCGCAGTCCGCCTTGCCCCAGGCAGGTGTGGTGCCCGCCAACGTGGTGGCCGTATGCCACCTGGCAATACCGCTTGGGAGCAATCCATCTACGGTATGGCCACCCAACAGGCAGCATCATCCGAGATGATTGCACAGGCCATGGATAGGGTGGCCACTTCCATTGTCCCCCCAGAAAGGCTGATGGAGCGACTGGAGCAGGCTACAGAGTCCATCTGCCAGGCACACAGGGAGGACATGTTGGCGTCCAACATGGACAGGCGGGCGGGACTGGCGACTCTGCGGGAATCACTTTCCATGGAGTCCCAGCGCCACAGGGAAGGCCTGAGGGAAGAATTCCATCACCTCAGGTCGACCCTGTTGGAGCTTGAGGCTTCATCCCATAAAAGGACAGAGGAGCAGCTGGAGCGTCTGACACGGACGCTCTCGGCCGAGATGCAGGCAACTCGTGCGGAGGTCAGGTCATCCCGGAAGTTACTGCATGGGGACCTCCGCATGATTATAATCCAGAACCAGACCTTCCAGACCCGCCTGCTTGCAGCCATGGAGGAGCAAACTCGGGCTTTGCGTGGGCTGCCTCCCATTGTCACACCATCTTCTGAGGCAGCTCCCCCACCTCCTGAGTCAGCTGCAGGGTCTGGCCAGAGCGATAGCGACTCATCTCCCACAACAGAGTAGCCGTGTGGGCCACGAGCCTATGGGGTGTTTTTATTTCCCATGATCCACACAGGTGGATTGTGGCGTGCATCCTGTCCTCGGACCTCATAGGTGGCCCCCCCCCTCCCCGCCGGCCCTTTCATGGCCATTTTTTCTTATCATATTTTTCTTTTTCAAGTGTGTTGCCTTGTGTGGGTACCTGGGCATACACTGTATTGTGGCTGGGCACATGCAGGCTTGTCCTGAGTTTGGTTTCGATGCTTGGGTACCTGACATCCACACCCCTCCTGCTTCCGTTTCCATGGGCTTGCAAAGGGTGTGCCCAAGTGACAGCAAATTACACGGTGACATTGGACTCCCATGAGCTGTTGGGCAGTCCATAGTCAATACTGTGTAGACATTCATAGTGTACATTGTTGTTGCACCTAACTATGCATGATGGTTTGATATGTGCCTCAACTTACATATGTTACTCATGTTTTGCAGGTATTTCACACAGTTCTTCACACGGGCATACTCTCTGGAGTCAGACTACATGTCGGTAGATGTGCAGTGACACTTTTGCGTGGCGCCATCACTGTACATCTGGACGGTGTGGACATACCAGCACAATCAGGTATTGAGACTACCATTGATTACATGCATTGTGTCTTGTTTTGGTGGGCTTCAGGGTGGGTTGGTGTGTAATTTGATTGAAATGACTCTTACACAGGTGTGTAGTAGTGCCTCCATCACGGTTAGCTGTTCAAGTGCGGCTATGTTCCATTTGGGGCACTGCAATTTGTGACACCGGTGTCATGTTGTGAGGGTCAGTTTGTTTGCTCTCACATACCATGACATGGTGTCCTCTGTGGCGGGACTGTGAAGGGATTGGGTGACATAGCAATGTTGTCATGTAGCAATTCGCCTGTGCCAATGCATATTTGATGAATGGAGTTGTGTCTTTTCATAGTTATGCATTGCTGGTGTATGTGTAGGTAGGGGTGCACACATAGTGACACTTCCATGTTAACAATCTCAGGCTGATGTGTTTCTGACAGTTTATTGTCAAGAAATTTTGTGACATTGTCAGGTAGTGTCATCATTGATCGTCAGATGGTATGTGCCAGAGCAGTGTGCACTAGCCAGCACTGTGATTCCTAGGTGAAGAAGTTGGCCACCAGTTGCGTACGGGCTGCCTCCCCCCGTGCCCTTTCCCCTCCCATGCGCAGCGTGCGTGCATGTGGTTGTGGATGTGGGGGCACCACCATGTCCACGGGCAGGCCCCGGCGTGTTGCAACGTTGTGCAGGACACATGCTGCCACTATGATCCTGCACACTAGTGAGGGAGCATATAACAGCTGCCCGCCAGAACGGTCAAGGGAGCGAAAGCGTGACTTCAGCACTCCGAATGTGCGCTCCACTATGCCCCGTGTTGCAATGTGGGCTGTGTTGTACCTTACCTCGGGTGGCGTGGTGGGGTTCCGGATTGGGGTCATCATGTGGGGGCTGATAGGGTAGGCACTGTCCCCTGCGGAGGTGGTGATGGGTATCATTAGTGGTGTTGTGACATGACCCTGTATCTGACATGCATGCATGTGCAGTGGCATTCATGCTCACCAAGCAGCCATGTATCTCCATGCCGGCCAGCCTCTAGGTCCCGGCTTAGGGTAGACATTCTGTAGATGAATCTGTCGTGGGTGGACCCGGGATAGTTGGCATATACTGATGTGATGATTCCCTTGGCATTGCATACAACTTGCACGTTGATGGAATGCCAGTGCTTGCGGTTTCTATAGATGTGCTCTGTTGCCCTGGGGGGACGTAGAGCCACATGGGTGCAGTCAATTGCACCAAGCACTTTGGGGAATTGAGCCACACCATAGAATTCCTGGATGCACGCCCGCCTTTCTGCAGGAGTCCTGGGGAGATATATGTGCCTGCGGACTGATGGCCGTGCAGTGATGATGTTCAAGACCTGGTGTAGACAGCGTGACTGCGTGGCCTGTGACACACCACCCACTATGGCACTTGTCCGCTGAAAAGATCCAGTGCCCAAGAAGTGCAGTACATTCAGGACCTTCTGCAGGGGGCTGAGTGCTTGGGAGCACAGGGTGGGTGATGTGAGGTCATCCTCCCACTCACTGACCAGGTCCAGTATGATGTGTGCTGGAAACCTGTACCTCCCATACACCTGGTCATCAGGCATCCCGAATAGGCTGGTTCTGGGTGAGAAAATTCTGGCCCTGACTCTCCTCCTCCTCCTCCTTTGGTAACCCACAGCCACTGCTGCTAGGAACGGTATGTTCATCTTTGCACTGAGCTTGTAGGATGTTTTCACGTGAATATTTAGACGTGCCGGGTCACGTACGCCTGCTTCCTGCAGGCGTACGTCTTTCCGTATTGCCTGTTGTAATTTTGCACGTGTCGTGGCCGAGCGTGTGTGACTACATGCTCGAGGTTTACCAGGTTAAATGTACGTTATTAATATTGTAATTGTATTCAGATGTAAATGGTAACCGGGCGTTTTTCACGCGCGCTGTTGAATATGCGATTACTCGCTGTGTGCCTTTGGACCAATGAAATCGGGTACGCGTGCTGACGCGCTCGCGCGGCACGTGTATTTTTTTCACGTGGGTTGGGAAACACCCGTGCGTCATAGGCGCGCTTACGCGCCTGGCCCTTTGGACCAATGAAATCGGGTACGCGTGCTGACGCGCTCGCGCGGCACGTGTATTTTTTTCACGTGGGTTGGGAAACACCCGTGCATCATAGGCGCGCTTACGCGCCTGGCCCTTTGGACCAATGAAATCGGGTACGCGTGCTGACGCGCTCGCGCGGCACGTGTATTTTTTTCACGTGGGTTGGGAAACACCCGTGCGTCATAGGCGCGCTTACGCGCCTGGCCCTTTGGACCAATGAAATCGGGTACGCGTGCTGACGCGCTCGCGCGGCACGTGTATTTTTTTCACGTGGGTTGGGAAACACCCGTGCGTCATAGGCGCGCTTACGCGCCTGGCCCTTTGGACCAATGAAATCGCGTACGCGTGCTGATGTGCTTACGCGCTGAGGGCCTTTCCTCGGATTCCACGCAGACGTGCATGATTTTCACGTGCCAATTCACTCCGTATCAAGCTGGCCACGCGTTCACACACGGAAGACCACGCTCCCGCCCAGAAGGCTGAGTTACTGCCCCCCAGTGCCCCGAGCAGCCTCCCACGTGCCATCTGCTGCTGCCTGCCTGCCTGCCTGCTGCCACCGTGCCCTGCCATTTGGTGCCTGCACATCAGCCATCTGCAGGCGTACAGTTGCTGTGTCCACTCCTGCTGGAACTGAAGACTCCCGACTGGAAGAACACCACTCCACAGCCCAGCCCCAGGACCAAGTTGCCCACCCACTCCTGCCTCTGGGGTTGCCATGTCGGGCACTGAAACATCTGGCACCACTGGCAACCCCCAGCCAGAGAGGCAGAGGGGCCCCAGCTTCAGTGTCACCGAGGTTGGGGTCCTGGTGGAGCGAGTCCTGGGGCAGTATGATGCCCTCTTCGGAAGTAGCCGCGCCAACTATGAAGGACGGACTCGGATCTGGGACGACATCGTGACTGCCATCAACGCGGAGGGGGTGGCAGTCCGCGACAACCGACATGTCAGGAAGCGTTGGGAGGACTGCAGGTCCAGGACCCTCTCAAAGGCCTGGCGCCTCGTGGAGGGGGGCCAGGGCCACATGAGTTCGATCCAAATGAGGGTCCTGGCACGCATACACCCAGCGCTCCACTCCCAGGTCCTTGAGAGGGAGACCCGTCTGGAGTTGAGCGGTAAGTGTGCAGGCATTGCTGTGTGAGACAGTGCATGTTGCAGTGTGCTGGTTGTGTGATGCTGTATGTGTGGAATGGGCCTTGTAGGCATGTATGTGTGCAGTGTTGTCATGGCGATGCATGTGCGACCAGTAATTTGTGGATCACATGGTTGTTGTATGTGTTGCTATGCAACCTGAGGAGGCCTATGCAGATTGGGCACATGTGAGCATGCAAGTGTATGTTCGTGGACATGGGTGTGGGTGAGGGATGGATGCTGATGCCAGGTACATGTATGGTGTCGAGGCCGGTGTGCTTGACCTGCATGTCTGTGACTTTTGAATGGCATGGATGCATGACACATGTCTGTGACACTGTACAGATTCACTGATGCTGCCTAATCATCCTTGTATCCACTGTGTTTGTGATGTACGAGGCCACATGGATGTGACAGAGGTGAAGTGTGTGCGTGTGATTTGCATGACCAATGATGCATGTGAGTTCCATGACATCGTACTTTAGAAGAGTGCAGTGGACATGTATGTTGATGTGCATGCCATGGACCATGGGTGTTGCGTGTGTGTATTGCCTGACCCATGTGTTGTGGAGGGACATGATAGAAGTGTACTTTACCATTGCCAGTCATCTGATATTGCTTCCTGTGTAGGGGACCATTGTACAGTGCCCTGATGCTTGTGTTCTATGTCTCCCTCTATGCAGCGGCTAGTGATGGAGAGGGCGGAGACGGCGCTGTGGAGGTAGACGGCGGGGATGCCCCCACGGCTGCGGCGGAAGGGGTGGGTGAGCCCCCACAGGGGCCAGCTACAGCGGAAGAGGGCAAGGAGCCATCCAGGTTGGTGGTTTCTACAGAGGAGGAGGCGGCCGAGACTGAGGCACACCTGAGGCCTGGTGGGGGCATCCCTGCTGGTGCAAGTGGTGCAGTCCAGGGCCAGGGGCAGGAGGCAGCACAGGTCGCCGTGGAGGTGCCTGTGCATGTCGCTGTCCCTGACCCTGTGAGTGCACCACCATGCACCAGCATGGATGCCCCGTCCCAGGCCCGTCCGCAGGTGGAGGGGGTGTCTATGTCATCTGACTCCCCTCCACCTGCGGACGAGGGGACCCGTGGGCGCATGGAAAAGGTCCTGATTGGGGTCACGTTGCGCACGGGGGTCATTCGTGATGACGTGCGTGCTTCCCGGGAGGAGCACGCACATCATCACGAAGAGCACCGTGCCGACGTGGCCCAGTTGGGATCTGCCATTGCCGCGGGTTTTCTGCAGGTGATGGCCAATGTGTCGGGCATCTCCTCCTCTGTGGAAAGTATGCGCCGGTCGTTCTCCTTGCCGTCTTCCGGCCCAGTTGACACCAGGGCCCCCTGTGGACCTGCCCCGACCAATGCAGCCGGCTCAGTGGGGATCCCATCCCTGCCACAGTCGGGAGTCGGTGGTCCAGCTGGTGTGGACACCATGGCAACTGGACCCCTGCAGGTGGAGGATGTGCCGGCATCATCAGGCAGGGCACGTGCACGACGGCGTCGGTGGATACCATCAGCCTGGATGCCGTCGTGCTGGCAGAGGCAGTGGCTGCAGAGGCAGCGGCAGCGACGTGGGAGGCGTCATGGCTCGGGGCCATCAACATCGGAGGGGCAGCCATCGGCTGGAGGGCAGGAGGACCCTGGACAGAATGTGTCTTCCGTGTGGCAGCGGTTAGGCCACGCAATAGATGCGGAGAGGCGGCGGGCAGAAGAGGGGCGGCTCGCTATGGTCAGGGCGGTGGACTCCATGCAGAGGGCCCTGAGGCGTGCCGAGTGCCTCGAGGAGATCCGCAGGGGCTTGGAGGTGGACACTGCGTCAGCCCTGCGGGCCCTCGGGGCCATTGAGGATGAACGCCTCGGGGAGATAGAAAGGGAGTTCGATGATGCCCTGGCCCATAACATCTCTCAGTGAGCCGCAGGACTGGCCCGCCGCCTTTGTATATAGTTATGTAGATAGTAGGTTTCCTTTATTTTTATTTATTATTTGGGTTGATTGGACAATGGCCCACGTTTTTTGTATATAGTTAGCATTAGTTAGGTTTTGGGTAGGTTTCATTTTATGGTTTTTAGGGATATTGGACCCGGACAATCATCTTTGTACATAGTTTGTGGATATTTTCGATTTTATTATTTGGACCATGGGGCAATGTGTTTGATTTTGATTTCCATTTTGATTGACTTTGCACCCGTTCTTTTGGATTTCACCTTTCATTAGATTTTTTTTGTTTTTTACCTGTTACTTTGTGTATTCATTTAGGTGTTTCTTTTTTTTTCCTTCTTACATTTTAATACATTGTTCTTTTGATTCTATTGTGTGGACTTCTCTCATTGGTTTGTTGACTGTCACAATCTGGGTTTTCACAGTCATGTGTTGCCATTGTGTGAGTCTGACGGACTTGGACTCATGCGCATACTGCTCATTGGTTATGTATCATGTAATGGGTATTTGATTTTTGAATGGATGTGTACCTTGGATGTGTGTATGGACTGGGGTGACATGGGGTGGGATGTGGTTGCCCATGGGATCCTGGGATCTGTATTGTGATTTCCTATTGGCAGGGGAACATCTGTGTGGGCCTGGTGGAGGGTGCCCCATGACTGCTGGGGGGTGGGGTTGGTGGGAGACATGAGTGGGACATAAGTGGGGGCCTGCTGGCAGGTGCCCCACAGTGCTGGGGGGTGGGTGTGGTGGGAGACATGAGTGGGACATAAGTGGGGGCCTGCTGGCAGGTGCCCCACAGTGCTGGGGGGTGGGGGTGGTGGGAGGCATGAGTGGGACATGGGTGGGGGCCTGCTGGCAGGTGCCCCACAGTGCTGGGGGGTGGGGGTGGTGGGAGGCATGAGTGGGACATAAGTGGGGGCCTGCTGGCAGGTGCCCCACAGTGCTGGGGGGTGGGTGTGGTGGGAGACATGAGTGGGACATGGGTGGGGGCCTGCTGGCAGGTGCCCCACAGTGCTGGGGGGTGGGGGTGGTGGGAGGCATGAGTGGGACATGGGTGGGGGCCTGCTGGCAGGTGCCCCACAGTGCTGGGGGGTGGATGTGGTGGGAGGCATGAGTGGGACATAAGTGGGGGCCTGCTGGCAGGTGCCCCACAGTGCTGGGGGGTGGGGGTGGTGGGAGGCATGAGTGGGACATGGGTGGGGGCCTGGTGGAGGGTGCCCCATGACTGCTGGGGGGTGGGGTTGGTGGGAGACATGAGTGGGACATAAGTGGGGGCCTGCTGGCAGGTGCCCCACAGTGCTGGGGGGTGGGGGTGGTGGGAGGCATGAGTGGGACATAAGTGGGGGCCTGCTGGCAGGTGCCCCACAGTGCTGGGGGGTGGGGGTGGTGGGAGGCATGAGTGGGACATGGGTGGGGGCCTGCTGGCAGGTGCCCCACAGTGCTGGGGGGTGGGGGTGGTGGGAGGCATGAGTGGGACATAAGTGGGGGCCTGCTGGCAGGTGCCCCATGACTGCTGGGGGGTGGGGGTGCAGGGGGACATGAGTGGGGGCCTGGTGGAGGTTGACCCTGCACTGCTGGGGGGTGGGGGTGGTGGGAGACATGAGTGGGGGCCTGGTGGAGGGTGCCCCTGGTGGCGGGGGGGTGGGGGTGGTGGGGGCCTGGTGGAGGCTCCCCCTGGTGGCGGGAGGGTGGGGGTGGTGGGAGACATGGGTGGGGGCCTGGTGGAGGCTGCCCCTGGTGGCGGGGGGGTGGGGGTGGTGGGAGACATGAGTGGGGGCCTGGTGGAGGCTGCCCCTGGTGGCGGGAGGGTGGGGGTGGTGGGAGACATGAGTGGGGGCCTGGTGGAGGGTGCCCCTGCACTGCTGGGGGGTGGGGGTGGTGGGAGACATGGCTGGGGGCCTGGTGGAGGGTGCCCCTGGATGGTGGGGGTGGTGGGTGACATGAGTGGGGGCCTGGTGGAGGGTGCCCCTGGATGGTGGGGGGTGGGGGTGGTGGGAGACATGAGTGGGGGCCTGGTGGAGGCTGCCCCTGGTGACTGGGGGGGTGGGGGTGGTGGGTGACATGAGTGGGGGCCTGGTGGAGGGTGCCCCTGGTGGCGGGGGGGTGGGGGTGATAGGGGACATGAGTGGGGGCCTGGTGGAGGCTGCCCCTGCACTGCTGGGGGGTGGGGGTGATAGGGGACATGGGTGGGGGCCTGGTGGAGGGTGCCCCTGGTGGCGGAGGGGTGGGGGTGGTGGGAGACATGAGTGGGGGCCTGGTGGAGGGTGCACATGGTGACTGGGGGGGTGGGGGTGGTGGGTGACATGAGTGGGGGCCTGGTGGAGGGTGCCCCTGCACTGATGGGGGGTGGGGGTGCAGGGGGACATGAGTGGGGGCCTGGTGGAGGTTGACCCTGCACTGCTGGGGGGTGGGGGTGGTGGGAGACATGAGTGGGGGCCTGGTGGAGGGTGCCCCTGCACTGCTGGGGGGTGGGGGTGGTGGGAGACATGGGTGGGGGCCTGGTGGAGGCTGCCCCTGGTGGCGGGGGGGTGGGGGTGGTGGGAGACATGAGTGGGGGCCTGGTGGAGGGTGCCCCTGCACTGCTGGGGTGTGGGGGTGGTGGGAGACATGGGTGGGGGCCTGGTGGAGGCTGCCCCTGGTGGCGGGGGGGTGGGGGTGGTGGGAGACATGAGTGGGGGCCTGGTGGAGGGTGCCCCTGGTGGCGGGGGGGTGGGGGTGGTGGGAGACATGAGTGGGGGCCGGGTGGAGGGTGCCCCTGCACTGCTGGGGGGTGGGGGTGGTGGGAGACATGAGTGGGGGCCTGGTGGAGGGTGCCCCTGCACTGCTGGGGGGTGGGGGTGGTGGGAGACATGGGTGGGGGCCTGGTGGAGGCTGCCCCTGGTGGCGGGGGGGTGGGGGTGGTGGGAGACATGAGTGGGGGCCTGGTGGAGGGTGCCCCTGCACTGCTGGGGGGTGGGGGTGGTGGGAGACATGGGTGGGGGCCTGGTGGAGGCTGCCCCTGGTGGCGGGGGGGTGGGGGTGGTGGGAGACATGAGTGGGGGCCTGGTGGAGGGTGCCCCTGGTGGCGGGGGGGTGGGGGTGGTGGGAGACATGAGTGGGGGCCTGGTGGAGGCTGCCCCTGCACTGCTGGGGGGTGGGGGTGATAGGGGACATGGGTGGGGGCCTGGTGGAGGGTGCCCCTGGTGGCGGGGGGGTGGGGGTGGTGGGAGACATGAGTGGGGGCCTGGTGGAGGGTGCACATGGTGACTGGGGGGGTGGGGGTGGTGGGTGACATGAGTGGGGGCCTGGTGGAGGGTGCCCCTGCACTGCTGGGGGGTGGGGGTGCAGGGGGACATGAGTGGGGGCCTGGTAGAGGTTGACCCTGCACTGCTGGGGGGTGGGGGTGGTGGGAGACATGAGTGGGGGCCTGGTGGAGGGTGCCCCTGCACTGCTGGGGGGTGGGGGTGGTGGGAGACATGGGTGGGGGCCTGGTGGAGGCTGCCCCTGGTGGCGGGGGGGTGGGGGTCGTGGGAGACATGAGTGGGGGCCTGGTGGAGGGTGCCCCTGCACTGCTGGGGGGTGGGGGTGGTGGGAGACATGGGTGGGGGCCTGGTGGAGGCTGCCCCTGGTGGCGGGGGGGTGGGGGTGGTGGGAGACATGAGTGGGGGCCTGTTGGAGGGTGCCCCTGCACTGCTGGGGTGTGGGGGTGGTGGGAGACATGGGTGGGGGCCTGGTGGAGGCTGCCCCTGGTGGCGGGGGGGTGGGGGTGGTGGGAGACATGAGTGGGGGCCTGGTGGAGGGTGCCCCTGGTGGCGGTGGGGTGGGGGTGGTGGGAGACATGAGTGGGGGCCTGGTGGAGGGTGCCCCTGCACTGCTGGGGGGTGGGGGTGGTGGGAGACATGAGTGGGGGCCTGGTGGAGGGTGCCCCTGCACTGCTGGGGGGTGGGGGTGGTGGGAGACATGGGTGGGGGCCTGGTGGAGGCTGCCCCTGGTGGCGGGGGGGTGGGGGTGGTGGGAGACATGAGTGGGGGCCTGGTGGAGGGTGCCCCTGCACTGCTGGGGGGTGGGGGTGGTGGGAGACATGGGTGGGGGCCTGGTGGAGGCTGCCCCTGGTGGCGGGGGGGTGGGGGTGGTGGGAGACATGAGTGGGGGCCTGGTGGAGGATGCCCCTGGTGGCGGGGGGGTGGGGGTGGTGGGAGACATGAGTGGGGGCCTGGTGGAGGCTGCCCCTGCACTGCTGGGGGGTGGGGGTGATAGGGGACATGGGTGGGGGCCTGGTGGAGGGTGCCCCTGGTGGCGGGGGGGTGGGGGTGGTGGGAGACATGAGTGGGGGCCTGGTGGAGGGTGCACATGGTGACTGGGGGGGTGGGGGTGGTGGGTGACATGAGTGGGGGCCTGGTGGAGGGTGCCCCTGCACTGCTGGGGGGTGGGGGTGCAGGGGGACATGAGTGGGGGCCTGGTGGAGGTTGACCCTGCACTGCTGGGGGGTGGGGGTGGTGGGAGACATGAGTGGGGGCCTGGTGGAGGGTGCCCCTGCACTGCTGGGGGGTGGGGGTGGTGGGAGACATGGGTGGGGGCCTGGTGGAGGCTGCCCCTGGTGGCGGGGGGGTGGGGGTGGTGGGAGACATGAGTGGGGGCCTGGTGGAGGGTGCCCCTGCACTGCTGGGGGGTGGGGGTGGTGGGAGACATGGGTGGGGGCCTGGTGGAGGCTGCCCCTGGTGGCGGGGGGGTGGGGGTGGTGGGAGACATGAGTGGGGGCCTGGTGGAGGGTGCCCCTGGTGGCGGGGGGGTGGGGGTGGTGGGAGACATGAGTGGGGGCCTGGTGGAGGGTGCCCCTGCACTGCTGGGGGGTGGGGGTGGTGGGTGACATGAGTGGGGGCCTGGTGGAGGGTGCCCCTGGATGGTGGGGGGTGGGGGTGGTGGGAGACATGAGTGGGGGCCTGGTGGAGGGTGCCCCTGGATGGTGGGGGGTGGGGGTGGTGGGAGACATGAGCAGGTGTGCAGGGTAGTCCCCTGTTTTGTGGGCTGCCTGCAGGGGCCGTCGAGGGTGACAGGACCCACCCAGCCTAATCGCGTGTGTAACTTTGCACGCACCCCTGTAATACACGTACCAAGCCAAATCGCGTGTGATAATTCCCGCGCACCCCTGAAATACACGCGCCCAGGCTATTCGCGTGTGGAAATTCCCGCGCACCCCTGAAATACACGTACCCTGCTGTAATCGCGTGTGGGACTTCCCGCGCACCCCTGAAATACACGCGCCCAGCCTATTCGCGTGTGGAAATTCCCGCGCACCCCTGAAATACACGTACCCTGCTGTAATCGCGTGTGGGACTTCCCGCGCACCCCTGAAATACACGCGCCCAGGCTATTCGCGTGTGGAAATTCCCGCGCACCCCTGAAATACACGTACCCTGCTGTAATCGCGTGTGGGACTTCCCGCGCACCCCTGAAATACACGCGCCCAGCCTATTCGCGTGTGGAAATTCCCGCGCACCCCTGAAATACACGTACCCTGCTGTAATCGCGTGTGGGACTTCCCGCGCACCCCTGTAATACACGCGCCCAGCCTATTCGCGTGTGAAACTTCCCGCGCACCCCTGTAAATGACGTACCCTAGTTTTTCGCGTGTAGGATTTCACGCGCACCCCTGGAATTCCCGTAGCCTAGCTTTTCGCGTGTGAAACTTCCCGCGCACCCCTGTAATTGACGTACCCTGGCTTTTCGCGTGTGGAACTTCACACGCACCCCTGATATCGACGTGGCCAGGGCAATCGCGTGTGGGACTTCCCCGCACCCCGGGATACACGTACCCAGGGCAATCGCGCGAGTGACTTCTCGCGCAACCCGTTGTACACACACGCGCGAATTGTTGAACAGTGGGTGTCCGTGTTAATGGCGTACACCTTTGCACCTCATTTGTCCTTTGGGGTCACGGTATGGCCCATTGCTGTATGTGGGTGGTATTTGTTGGCGCAGGTTTTGGCGCACTTTCGTTAAGTGCGTCAGGACGCTACCGCCTGCTTACTTGTGGCGTACGTTTTTGGGCCTGTGCGCTGGTTTGATCGAGCGCTGTTTTGCCCTGTTCGAATCCATGAATACGTGTTGCCGGAGAGCGTGTGGGCGTTCCGCGCACTTGCCTCCTGTACTTCCCCGTGCCGCCCACATTCTTCCCCATTCCGAGTGTTGTGCCCCATTTTATTCCCCATTCCGAGTGTCCCGCCCTGTGTTCCGCCTACTTTAGAGCTGTGCGCTGCGCTCGGAGTGATAGCGCAGTGGCCGTGGCGCACGCCGTTGGTTGACCTGTGCGCCGGCGTGCGCCGCGCACTTTTTCAGCGCACGTCCTATGCTTTTCTTACGCACGGACTTCCATGAATCGACGTGCGCTGGTTTCCCTGCGCTTTTCGCTATTTTTCGGCGCAGCGCACGTATAGGCCCCTCTGCGCCGGAATTTTCGGCGCACATTTATTCCATGAATCGGCCTGTCTGTTCCTGTGTGTTATTTGTTTCTTCATAGTCATCATCTAGTGTAAGAAATTCCATTTGGCATTTTAAAAGAGCATTCCCGTTTTCCATTCTTGCGCCTATCTCGAAAAAACAACCTCCACTAAAATGTCCATAACTTCCTCAGTTTCTGTGCTAGAAACAACATAGCTAACATCCACAGCTTTAAATTGCATCTAAAACCACGCCCCAAATCCATATGGTTCTCCTGTTATCGCGATTATCATGCAGTTTGGGAAATTCTGACACGTGTAAAACAGCTTTTGATTGCTTCCAATTTCAATATTCAGATTTCAAATTGTTTCTTGGTATTAAATCATTGCTAGTGTTTGTGTGCAACTATCCAAAGTGGCTCCCATAAGAATTATTACAATTTCAGCAATTTAGACCATATTAAGTGTTTTTGCCAGTCCATTCAAAGATAACCTTAAAACCATTCTGACAGCTTGCCAATCAACTCAGTTTTTCTCTTGTGTTGCTGGAGGAAATTGGGATTGATATTCTGTTTGAATTCTGCCATTCCTGAATACCTGCTCTCTCTTCTATCTCTTTACATTGCCTATTAGGGGGTTGAGGGGTGTGCAGGGGAACTAGTAACCACAGTGTGATCTGATCTGAAGACACATACAAAAGTATTATTTCTGTGCTGAATTATTTTGCTCACTATTACTCCTTGTGTATTAAAGAAAATATTCATTGTTACATCACCCCATTGGTGATTATTGTGTACCCATTAAAACATAGTGTGATAAAATTGTAAATACATAAATAAATATTTTAACTTTGCAAACCAGCCTGATTCCTGCTTCAGTGTGACCGGGGGTTCCAGGAGAGGGCGTGATATGAGGTGTATATCGTTCAGAATAAAGAACTTTTAGACAAAAATAAATAAGGATTTCAGTTGTGCATTACACGCTAGGCATTGACTTGGTGGTGTGCCTGATTGAAATCACTTACATCTTGGGAGCTCGTCGCTGGATCCTGAATTAGATATACCACTTGTGACAGTCTAACACAGCGTGCTAGCTGACGGGGTACATACACCTTGTCGGGCTACCACACAGTGCTACACTGTAAAAACACCCTTCAATAGAAATACTCAAAAGAGTTGGGCCTGGTTTGCAAAGGTAAAAGTAACCCTGAGATAAGTCAGAAAGAAATTAATATTTCCGGAATGGCAAACCCAGTGGAAATCAATATGGTAAAAGAACACCTACTGCACAAAATGTTTGTCAGGGGTGAATGTACTGATCAGGATGAGAATGTTTGACTGCAGGAAATCAAACAACATGCCACTGCCACAGAATAAGATATATGGCAGGACCAGGGTCCATTACACCAGGCACTTAGTGAACTGTATATGGCCCCAAGGGTAAAAGAAGAGCAATGTAAAATTGCCAAAATAGCGGCATACCTGTAACTCCACATTGGAGTAATACAGGAAAAATATGACGAAAACCTACATCTGGCAAAGAGGCAAGTACAATCCCTAGAGAAAACCCAAACTGATCTGGTTTCTGTAGAGCACAGGCTACAAAAGACCCAAGAATCAGAGGGAGAAACCAGACAGTACCTAACAAAATTAAAGGAAGATCTGGATCTCCTGCAACAAGAGAAGGTAGAGCAGGATATCAAATTACTGACACTGCAAAAAGAGTGCCAAGAAAGGATGGATTCTCTATAACAGAGCCAACAAAAGCTGGAGCAGCAACTGAATTTTAATAGAGTCTGTGCAGAACAGCTAGTCATCCTACAAGACCGCATAGACAAATTAAAGGAGGAAAATAATAAATTCATTATCAAAGACCTTGAATCCCAAACAGAGGTTGATGAAGAGCGCCAGAAATTATGTGCCATTAGAAAACAAAGGGACGACCTGGCTGCACAGAGGGTTACTTTAATTCAGGAAAGGGGCGCCTCAGGCCAGGAAGTCAACCATTCAAAAACCAAAGTGGAAGAAAATCACCTGGCCCTTCAGGGACTGGGTGAACTCAAAATGGACTATGAAAAACTGTTAGAGCACACCAGGAGGGTGGAAGATGCTCTGGAAACGAATAGTCAGGCCAGTAAGGACTGAACTCAGGAGGTGAGTCTCCTGCAGCAAAAGTTGGCCCAAAACTCCCAATGCAGGCAAGAAGCACAGAGAGACAATGAGGCTCTCTGTGAAAATAAATTGACAGGCTCCATAGACAGATAGCCATGCAGGAACAACTAATAGAGACCAGTAAGGCCTTAGTAGAAGAACAAAAGGGTCAGATTTGTGCATGCCATCAGGCAGTAGGGGCTGAGAGGGATGAGGTCAGATGGGAGAGGGAAACCCCTGAGCATAACCTCAGGAACTCTATTCTCACCAGAGACTATAATCCTTTCAATTCCATGAACTCTGCCACCCCCACATCCACTGGCTCACATGAACCAAGGAGTTAACAAGGGGGGTCCTGGGAGACTCTCTACCAGACATGAGTCCTGGTTACAAAAGCCTTACGCAGAGTCTTTAGCTCACTATCTTTCACAGAGAAGAAATATCCCAAACATATTAGTCTTTGTCCTGCCCTGGGGCAGTCCAGCACCGAAATGCTAGGCAAATCTCCTCTGAACAAGAGTACCAACAGCAACCCGAGACACGTGTTTCGGTCTGGTTGAACCTCATCAGTAGGGTGTAGCTATGCCTCTCTAAGAATAGTGAGCAAGGGGTCCACGTCTGGATTCCCCTAGTAACTTAGGGTGAGACCCAAAGTTACTTGAAATATGCAGATAACAAGGAGGCTCCTGGGAGACTCTCTACCTAAAGACTCTGAGTAAGGCTCTTGTAACCAGGACTCATGTCTGGCAGAGAGTCTCCCAGGACACCCCTTGTTATTCACATGAACCAAGGGCCACGGGGATGGTAGACTTCAACCCAATGGGAAATATGGGGCTAATAGGTCAGCGCCTCCCAAAAATGGATGGGCGGGCATCTGTGTGCAGGTTCCCAAGTGCTAGGGCCATCTTCTCTGATCAGGGAGACTCCAATGAGGGGAGAATCAGAGAAATGGATCCTCAGAAATATAACTTACTAAGAGATCAGGTATGAAATTTGGGGGGGAATTCCATGAGACCAGGCCCACCAAGAGCATATTTAAAACCTCTTCCCAGCTAGGACAGTGGGGGGGGGGTACTAAACCAATCCTGGGAGCAGGGAAGAGTCAGAAGACTCTTCTGAGAACCACAGGTCCCTAGAGACTAGGCCCCCACATTCTGCCAGCCATTCCCAAGCTCACAGAATCCGGGAGTGTCTAAAAGACCAGACAGCCACCTCTGGTAGCAGTGCCTCTGAGTCAGGATGAGTGGACCAGGGTGACCAGAACTAAAAAGGCTAACAAAGTTAAGAGGGCTTTACTCAAGGATCTCCTAAAACAAATAAAAGCTATTAGGAGCGTCATCACACCCTACCACAAAAATGCCAAATATTCGGTTTGGCAGCACCTTGAATTATTTGAGCAGATGATGGAGACTTTCCATCTGAAGGACAGCCAAAGCTGCATTCAGTATGTAAAGTGGACATTTTCTCCTGAGTACTCCAGTTTCTTTGCGTGGCTGGAGGATCAGAAGCATTCCAGATGGTTCACCTATAGTGCAGCGATCTTGAAACATTTTTCCATTCATAGGAACCCTCAAGAGGCTCGCAAGGCAGCCTACAACTTACAATGTGGGGAAGACCAGGCCCCACAAGAATTTGTTCAGGAATTGAAACGCGCCTTTGCGCAGACCACTAGAAGGGTGCGCACTGACAGTAAGGAATTTGTGAACACCATCTTTCATGCTCTCGCTAAGTACATTATGACCCAGCTAGTGAGGGACTTTCATGAGAAAAGATCACTAGACTGGGTCATTGAACAAGCAACACGCATCTATGAAGTACAGAAGCCATTGGGAAATAGAAATATAAGCAAGAGCCCCAAACCAACCAACACCCCTGATGCTGCTAAAGTGGCGGAGGTGAAGGTTGCCCCCATTTTAGATCTGGAGATGGAGGGGCCTAAAAACCTTCCCGTGCAGAATCCAACCAATCCCAAACCCAGAAGGCCCTCGGGCCAATCCCAAATTGGGAGCCAGGGAGGTAACCCCACAAATGGCACCCCTAACTCCCCTGACTACATCAGGCCACGCTACAAGGGAAATAGACCCATCCTGGGCTATGTGTGGACTCCTCCAGCCCAAGGGGGGGATCCAATCAGACAGCAAGGAACCCAGGAAACTTACCTCCTCATTTTCCCCAGGAGGACAGTAACCCCCCAAATTCCAGACCAAATTTCTTTCCCCGGTACCCACCAAACTTCAACCCCCAAAACAACCCTTCTTTCTGTCCCCACTTTCCTGATCCCAGACAGCCCAATCCGGGAGAGGGGAGGCCAAGGGTGGATGGGTACCCAAACTTTCCTAACCGGGGGTATTATGCGAGAAGGTATAGTTACCCTTCCCGGGATCAACCCAGGTTAGATCTGAGGACCCCGTACCAGCCAGAGCGGGTGTCCCAACTAGAGCGCCAGGTCCAGAACATGGCACAGGATCTGGTTCACATGCTGAGGGTTCAACAGAACCCTCAGATGAGCATGGCAGCTCAGAACTCCTGCAATCCAGGATCTAGTGTTCCAGAACAATGACGGGGGAAGAACCCTGACAACCCACCGGTTCCCAGGGAGGAGGAGCAAGGGGAAGGGGGGTGTAAAGCCTTGGAGGAAACTTCCTTCCCCACTTGTGAAAAGCCCCTGGAAGCCCAGGAACCAGAACCAAAATCTCCTGCCCCCGAAAGTCTGCAAACCAAGGAGCAGAGGGGGGGTAGGAGAAATAAAGAGCCTAAAAAGGCCCATTTTGTGGAGGAGGTGCAAATCTTCCAGTTTGAAGGAGAGGGGTCCTCTGAGGATTCTGGGAAAAGGATATTCTCCTTCAGGGATGGGGGAAGTCCTCCCAAAGAAAAATGGGTCACAAAAGATACAAATCCAGACTGGGTAGATGTAGGGACCGAGTTAGAACTGCCCATCATCAAACCCCAGAATGACCAGCACGAAAATCCCCTTGTGCAAACCCATTCTGGTGACTGCCTCCAAAAAGGGGGGGGGGACAGCCCAGAATCAGAACCAGGGGAGCCCGAGACTTCCCCCATATCTAGCTGTCACCTTTTTCTTACAGGTTCCCAAGATACCAAACAGAATCCTGCGCAAATCACCTCTCTGTCAGTAACCAAAGCAAAGAAAGTAACCCACCAGTTGGCGAAAAATGTGCATTATCTTTGCCCCCTTGAGGAAAAGGAGGGAAGATTTTATGCCCCAGTCCAAATACAGGGGCAATGTACAATTTTGGCATTGGTGGACACTGGATCCCAAGCTACCCTTCTGTCAAAAAGGGCCTTCGATCAACTGAATTTGGGAATGGGGGAGAAATACCAAATTCCTCTCACCACTCTTCCTGGACAACTTCAGAACTTCGACGGGAAGGAAATTCCCATCGAGGGGACTGCGGATTTAGACATTAAAATTGGGCGACACAAGGTGAAGCACCCGGTCATGTTTGTGACTCCAGAGGGCACACCTTGTTTACTAGGGAATGACATCCTGTGTAGATTGTCTCCCCTCATAGATTGTGTAAACAAGGTCCTCTGGACTCAGACTAACCGACCAATAAAATTGAAACAGAGTGTCAACCATGTTAGTTTAAATGGCACATGCCAATTGGTTGAACAAAAACCTGACCAAATTGAATTTCACTTCCAGAATAATCAAATCCCAGACATGACAGTAATTACAGTAGGACAACAAAATGGTGATGGAGAGTGCTCTCCATTTCTGAAAATCAACCTTCCTTCCAGTCTAAGGTGGCATTCCACACTGGAAGGAAACACTTTGAAATTCTATACAAATTCACGATCAGAAAATCCCATTCCTATAGTCCAAAAAGAAGAGAAATCAGCTCAAAGCTTGGCTGATATTCAAACAAAAAATTGGAGATCAGTGGTTCTTCCCAATTCAGGTAAATGAGGGGAAGGACTCTGTTCTCGCCCGAGTGTGTGTGAACAATGGTAAGAGCTTCATCAGCAAGGCCATGTTCTGCAAATTTCCAAAAGATCCAGCCATTCGCACATTTAAACTGTTAGACAAATGGGAAATGGACCCGGAAACACCCAATTCCAAACATCTCCTGCCTATTCAGTGAAAAAACTTTGTCAAAGGGACGTTATGGTTCCAAGTAAAACCGAAAAACCCTTGAAATTCGCCAGTTATGGTAAGCTAAGCAACCATAACTCGCACCACCACCATGCACTGCTAAGACTAACACCCAGGACATCAAAGATGACATCACAAATGTCATTGATGACATCACTGTTGACATCACATGTGTATGTACTTTTCATGAAATATGTGTACAAGGGATTCTTATTATAATGTTGCGAAACAAGTGTCAAGGATCATTGCAATAAATATCATACCCTAATTAGTGCATTGAACGATGCATTGATATAAATAGCATTCTATTATGGGGTTCTAACTAGTATACTAAGCAAGTCATACAGAAACATAACATTGTGTGCAGTGTACAAGATGAAGGTATAATATTCGTAATGTTAATATGTTGAAAAATGATATGATAATTGTTTTCTTAATAGATTTTTGTGTACTGTGAAATATGTAATAAGTGACTAATAAAACACATGTATTACATAATTGCAATACTATAGACACAAAAAACAAAGACACAAGAACATATACCAATATGGGTATATACAGGGAAAGTGAAGTTAGCAAAGAAGTACAAGTAGTAGCAGAAACAATTCATAATTTAACTGATTATTTTCATGCAAATAAATGATTGCTCTGTTTCAAAGCTGCTATTTACCCTAGGTATATGTATCACTTGATGTGATTGGACCCT
Source organism: Ambystoma mexicanum (assembly GCF_040938575.1). NCBI lineage: Eukaryota > Metazoa > Chordata > Amphibia > Caudata > Ambystomatidae > Ambystoma > Ambystoma mexicanum. Next base: position 825,546,081 of record NC_090933.1, read on the forward strand.
AAGGAAAGTAGTGTGAGTACAATGTATACAAATATATACAGGGAAAGTACAGCCATAAAAAAAAAACAACAGAACTATCAGAAAGTGCTCATAAGTCTATTGATTATCTTTATGCACAGAAAGGATTGCTGTCTTTCAAGCTTGTGTCTTCTTGTATGTATATGTTTCATGTGATGTGACTGGACTCTAAGGGAATTACTGTAAGAACCTACTTGAAGGATACGTCTACAAATAAAATACATTTTTTAGTTTCTGACTGTTACTGAAGAAAACCATGTGGCCTAGATATGTCAGCAAAAGAAAAAAGAGTGAGCCAGACATGTGATGTCATCATGATGTCATCAATGACATTTGTGATATAATTTTTGATGTCCTGGGTGTTAGTCTTAGCAGTGAACGGTGGTGGCGCGAGTTATGGTTGCTTAGCTTACAATAACTGGCGAATTTCAAGGGTTTTCCGGTTTTACTTGGAATCATAACGTCCCTTCGACAAAGTTTTTTCACTGAATTTGAAAGGTTTTTAGCAGCGCAACTTAACCATAATGTCCCTTTAGCAAAGTTTTTTCACTGAATATATCAATTGCATATTACAGGACCTGCGGTAGTGGCCCTGTAGTTATGGTTAAGTTGTTCAACTGACAGAAAGAGCATTTATTGGGCGGCTTATAACTTTTCCACCACTAGACAAAACCTCACCTGACTTTACAAAAACCAGTATAAGGCCCCCTCAGAATGATTTTCTGAAGTTTGGTGCGGTTTCGTCAAGGGGGGGCAAAGATATATGGGGGATCCCAAAATGTGTGGGAATCCTCATAGACGTGATGGGAAAAATATTTTGCTCGCCCCTACAGCCCAAACCGCTGTATGGATGTTCACCAAACTTGCGCCAGGAGCTGCAGCTTGGTCCCCAAAATCAATCTAATATTTTTTTTTTAAATGGCCAAAAAGTATGTACAAACAAAGTAGTGACATCTTTGTCCGCTTATTTATTCATTTTCATTTTTATAAAGCGCCATACGCCTGTTGGCCTCAGATCCCTTTCCTGGAGCCGTGGGCCTCAGAGCCTCAGAATCATTTCCTGATACGGGGTCTGCGGACACCTCTGCACCAATCAGAGAGCGACGTGATGTTCGCAGATATCAATTAAAAATGTGAGCTCCGTCAGATTTCTTGAAGCGGTCGCCATGTTGGATTTGCAGACACCCACCGGTGTCTGTGGAGAACGCAGTGAGGAAAAAGTGTGGAAAACACATTTGGGGTTGTTTGGTGGCCACAAGAGGTGCTGGAAAGGGTGAGGAAGTGGAATAAAGTTGATATGGAGCTGTTTATATAGGTAAAAAAAAGTGTATGCAGGTGCAGCAGAGTCTGCAGTTAGTTTTAGTGTCTGCGGACGTCTTTGGGAGAGGGGAGATTCAGGGTGTGTCTTGGTATTTGAAGGTGCATTGTATGTACTTGTTTTATGGTTTAATTAATTTGTGGTGGTTGGGGCCAGTGTAAGTAGAAGGGCTTCCCTGTGCGTCGGTGTCCGTGGACACTACTGTACAGCACAGACCTGCTTGTGCCATCCAGGTCTTTTAAGGATGCCTGGCATGGAAAGAGGACATTGTGGGACTAGCTAATCAGGTTTGTGGTTGCGGAGGATGAGTTGAAGTGTACAGGAGTACAGGATAGCAAGTCTTTTATTTGTTGTGTGTAGTGAATATGGCTGTGGCTATGGCTATGAAGAAGCAGAGTGTGTGGATGGTGAGAGATTCTTGACTCAATTTATTGAAGCTGCATACTGATTCTCATGGCATCTCAGCTACTATTGGATTGGAAGAAGTAGACCTTTTTTGGTATGCAGATTGCAGATTAAAGTCGGTGACTTTATTCCCATTCTGTGAGTGTATTGCTCACTTTAATCATCCAGATATTATTATTGTGCATTGTGGAGGCAGCAGTTTGGGCTATGGACTGCAGGATGATTGCAGTTTGCCATGAAGGACATGTTGAAAAGTGTAATGGAACTGTTTCCAGCTGCGAAGATTATTTTTAAGGAAATCCATGAAAGTCAAATATGGAGAGTTCCAAAGTTGTTTGGTTCTGAAATGGAAGAAGCTAGACAGCATGTCAATAAAGGTGTATGTGCTTTTTTATTTGGTTTAGGACTGGCATCTTTTGACAATGCAAATATCAAGTTGGATGGTGTAAATATTTTTCGAGGTGATGCAGTGCATTTGACTGATGTTGGAAATCAGATTTTTCTTTTGAATATCCAAAATGAACTGACATTTTTTTGTGAACTCGTGAAATATGTTTTGAAGGACATTTTTAGTAGTTGTAAATAAGAAACAAAAGCAGAAACAAATGTGACGTAGTTTCTGTGAAAGGTAGAACAGATAATTAAGTTCAGAATAACATTTGTTTGTGTAGTATACAAAACCCTCAACAAAATTAAAACAGGTTCTTTTATGTTCTTTGAGTGTGGGTGTTAGTGATAGCAGTGCACAGTGGTGGTGCGAGTTATGGTTGCTTAGCTTACCATAACGGGGGAATTTCTGGCAGTTTTTGGCTTTACTCGTAACCATAATGTCCTTTTTACAACGTTTGTTCACTTAATTTCATAGGTTTTTATTTGTTCAACTTAACCATAGTGTCACTTTGACAAAGTGTTTTCACTGAATGTCATGGGTTTTCACCAGTGCACCCTAATTTGATACAACTTCCTAATATAAAATGTACCCCAATATACCAGCATTTTCAGCCGATCGAAAAAGTTTCATCCTAAAACACTGCCATTCACCACCTCCTTGCTACATTTTTAACACTTATATCAACTTTTTTCACCTTTTTTTGTTCACCATCGTTCAAGAACATCGGACGTCGTTGCGGATTTTCCGGACAGTGTAATGTGACCACACACGCGCATGCAGCATGATGACATGATCGCAAACAGGTCCGCACATCACGAATGGGTCCGTGCTTTGCGAACAGTTCAAAACTGCATTTTCACCTGATCCAGTTTTATTTATTTTATTGGTCACTTGTTAGGCGCTTGTACTAAACTGTTTCAAAGCGCCCACAGGGCAAACAGGGTGGGGACAGGGGAGGTAAACAATGAATTATAACAAGGATAAATAATTGCATTAATAGTACAAACAAGTATTGAGAATCGAGGGAAGGGGAGACAAACCTACTATGCCTTGTGAGTGTTCAGAACATGCAAGTGCAGAGAGGGAGCGGTGAGGGATAAGTTACTTTGATGCTCATGCAAAAGTGCTCAGAGTAAGTGCTGAGAGGAGGAAAGTTTCAAGGTGAAAATGTACCCTTGCACAGCTCCTAGAACTATTCTTACTGATGTTCCATCTGCAATCCAGGAGAGAGCAAATGCTTGGAAGAATATCTGCAAAAATACTGTTTAACTTCAAAAATGGCCTCAACCATGGCCATTCCTCCTCCCCTGGAGCCAACACCACCACCACCATCTGGACGACCTGGACAATGGAAAAAGTGCAATGATGCAGAAAAGAATCAAGATGACTAGGAAGATGAGATAGAGGAAATGCCTACCTCCAGCTTTCAGAGAGAATCATGGGAGTGGTGGTTATTTACCAACATTGGGTATGTACCGAAGCCTAAGGCTACCAAGGTGAAATACACTGAATGCACTCAATCGCAGACAACCTGGCCAGTACTCTTATGGGACCACTTCCATGCTCTGCCACACCAAATCCAACCACTGTGATGCTCTGAGAAAGGCTGTAGTTTCTCAGGAATTAGTAGGCAGTCTTCCTCTACCTCATCTTCCTCAACCAATACTGCCACCACACAGGCTACTCCTGTGGGGCAACAAAATCCCACCAGCTACCTTGCAAGCCATAAATGAGGCTGTTGATCCATATCTAGTAGTTAAACACAATACGATTCTCTAACATGTCCATTAGAACATTCTATTATGCTAATGGGAATAATGGACAATTGTATACTAGGGAAAAAGAAAAAAGCACAAAAACAATTTGCTGTCTCAAATACCTTTCTCTAATATACAGTAAGGACCATAATCCATGGACCTTCATGACTATCCACGGTCTCCGCAGGCTCCTTTGCAGGCCATGCATCATTAAAAAACCCAAATTGCAAATGCACGCCATGCACAAGGCAGCCCTTCTACCCTTTTTGTTATGTTTATAACACTCTCTCATTGGCTGCTTTCAAACAGTCACACATCTATGCACAAATCACTTCCAAAAACTCTACATATAACCTATCAACATATTAAACTTCCACACACCAACTGCCACTTGACAATCAATGTTTTAGAAACCTTTTGCATCTGCATTTCCCTTGCTTATCCCAAATAATTGTACACACTGCTGATATAAATGTACACATGCATTGTGCAGTAAGAGAAGTGCATGAATGGAAAGGGGAATAGGGATTGGCAAGTGATGATAAGAGCCCAGAAGCAAAGTGCCAAGAGATGCCAAGATGGGAGGACACTGGCTAACTGCTGGGCAGAGAAGTCGCAAGGGTGGGGTACACCGGTAGACCAGCAAGGGCAGTGCTGAAGGGGGTAAGGTGTACTGGTGGCCGGTGTCGACTAGATTTAGGGCCTGAAACCTGTGAGGTTCATGAGGGACCAGGCCATCAGTCTCAGTCTCAGTGGCAGTGGTATAAGTTAACAGGGAAGGGATTAAGTGAAACAGGAATTGAAAAGCAGAGTTTTCATAGGTTTCCAGAACTTAAGGAAGTCCAGCTCAAGTATAAGAGGAGCTGGCAGGCTGTTCCAAAGAGAGGAAAAGGCCGAAGAGAGAGACATGCCTCCTGCTCTCTGTTCCAAAAAGCATTTGACAAGCAGAGATCTGGAGTTAGAGGAGCGGAGTACTGTAGCAGGGGAGTTTTTAGGGAGACAAAGTTGGATATAAGGTAGTCCCAGGCCCGGGAAAGCCTTGTCAATGATACAAAGGATCTTGATTTTTATCCTTGTAACCACCAGGAGACAATGTACACATTTTAGGGCTGCAGCGATACAAACTCTTGGGTTAGGGATAAATCTTGCCGCCCTATTGTAGATTAGCCAAAGGGGGCATAGACAAAAAAGGGGGAGGTTAAGGAAGAGGCTGTTGCAGTAGTCCAGGCTAGACAGGCTAGACAGGTCTGGGTCTCTAGAGATGTTGAGTTTCAGGGGGATGGTGGGAAATGGTAATTTGCCTTTAAGGAGTTGAAGCTGAAAGTGGGCTTTCTTTACAAGATCCAAAATGTAAGGAGTAAAGGAGAGAGAAGACTTTGACCTTATAGGATGATGAGATTAGAGGGAGGGCAGCCAGAGTGTAGGAGCAAAACAGGGTACAGGGCACAATAAGAAAGATCTCTGTCTTACTGGCATTGAGACAGAGATTGTTAGCCGCTCACAATGCCTGGATGGCAGTCAGACAAAGAGGAATAAAAAACTAGGAGAAGAAATTAGTAGAGGGAAGATTAAGGAAAGCTGTGTGTCATTAACATAACCTTGGACTTGAGAAAAAAAGGGCATCAGGTGAGCCAGAGGGACGAAATAGATATGGAAGAGCCACAATGATAGCATAGAACCCTGGGGTACACTTCGGTAGACAACGAGGTGGTGGAGTAGAAATGGCTCACTTGCAGCTGGGAAGGGAGGTTATTGAGGAAAACACTTTAACCGTTTAATGAGGATAAAATGGTTGACCATGTGAAAGGCGGAGGAGCCATCAAGGAGCACTATCCTCAATTGTCCTACTATCATAAATACCATATACACTTCAATAATATCATTCCGCTACATTACAAATATGGTATACTCCCCCTACAGTACCTATAATAACTATACACATATTACTACTATACTGTACGTCTATGGCCATGCCCCCAAGAATCTGGCCACTGACCACAACCACCATAATAGAATTAAAGTATAATACACCTTCAAATAACAAGACTCACCCAGACACCAAGCCCCTAATCCAAATAGCATCCATGGACAAAACAATTAACATCCGACACGGCAGCACCTACACAGGCTTTCTTTACCTATAAAAGGATCTCCACTCCCCCACCCTTTCCAGGCCCTCCTTCGTCCACAAAATAACCCCAAATATATTTTCCTCATCGTACTGTCTGCGGAAAAAGGCCATGATCCACTCATCCAATTAGGCGACCTTTTTCAAACTTACGACACACCTCATATTTTTAAACATCAAACAAAATGCCCATCTCTGCAAACTTTGGTAACCATTCGTCAAACAACACCAAAGTTATATGCTGCCAAAAGGTTGAGCAATTTAACCAAAGTTATTATTACCATTCATTATATAAACATTTCTCTTAGACAAATATCACCATTTTTATTTTAATAGAATTGGCAAACACACTTCAGTGGCTAGAAGAAAACTTTCCCTTAGAAGAAATGATTGAAGATAAAATCTCTAATGGTAAACAATGCACCTTCAATATTAACAAAGATTATAATTCATGGCGAACTCATTGAAATAATAATGTATTTTTTTCTTATAGTACACAGTTTACATAAACAACTACACCACAGATTAATTAAACAGAATCCCAAAAATCAGAAATACAATCCAAAACCCCAACTGTACAGAATGAATTAATGTTCTTGTCTTTAAAATGTAATAAATGTAGCAATAACTTTAAAGAACTATTAAATTACGTTAAACTTCATTTTATTACAAAATGTTGATTATCACTCTCCTACTTTAACCTGTTCCCATTGCCCCAAGCACTCACCCTAATCAAATTCACAAAACATAAATCGAACACGGTTTGATGAAACTTCTCTCCCTCCCTCCACAGATGATAACTTTATTGAAATTCCAAACTCTCCCATTTATGTCTCCCATTCCAATATGGTATCACACAAAACAAAGGACATGTAAGGCTTTCATTATGCCAATAACTATTCACACTATTACTGTGTACCCTAACGCGCACCCTAACTGGAAGAACGCCCTCTCCCTTTGTTATGTTAATACACCCTAGGTAACTCTGTGGCACCGCCTATCTAAAAGGAATATGTAAGAGGGAAACTAATCCTAATACTACATTGAATTCATTGTTTTATTTAGAAAAAGTATTTTTTATTCCAGCCTTAGCTGAACAATTTTGAAAACAATTTTGAAAATAAAAAAGCAGTAAAGGGGGGTATATAGTTAACAGTAAGGGCAATATACCCATTTTTTGAGGAGGAATGTTATCAAATAAAAGTATCCCTGTGTTGTTTGCAATCCCATTCTGATACCCCATTCCTTTCATAAAAACATTTTTACTACTATTATTATTGTGTAATAAATTCTAACTTCTTTTTTAAAACCCCAATCAATATTCCACTGACATCCCGGCCATTCTGAGGGTTTATTTGCATAATGGGGCATCCGCAGACATTGTTGCCCTGTCCATGCATGTCCAGATGTGCATAATGCATTTTAAATTAGTCCACAGACAACGCTTCAATTTGCAAAAATCCCCAAACATGAATCCAGCTTCTCCTGCATCCCAAAGTCTGTGGATACCCAACGCCACTACGGACGCTCCACAGATGTCATTATGTCACCGCGCTCGTGTGGCATGACAAAGTGTCCACTGGTCCATGATCGCATGTTAGGAAAGATTTCATTTATGTGCAATTTTCCCTCCTTTTATGGACCTGCCAAATATTTTGCTTTTGTGTGGCTAACCTAACCTGACTTTTTCCAGTGGAGCCCAGCCTTCAGCTGAACTCCATGGGGCTTTTGCTCACTTGTTATGGGGAAACTGACACGCCCTGCAGTCTGTCAGTACTGGGAAACCATTTCTAAGTAATGTTTTAATAGTGCACAATGTACCTTTCAGTACTGTGCGCTGGGGTCCCTTTTTGTTTTATGGCCATGGACACCCTCAAAGTTTTTTTGCGTGATTGTACAAGTGTGCCTGGGATGAACTGGTGGCAGCAGTTACTTTTCATAGTATTTTAGTTCTTTTTGACTGAGTTAAACTGCATTTGCTTCAAGACTGTGGCCATTGCATTCTTCTTTGATCAAGAAGGCCTGCCAAGGCGCTTCTCTCCTTTAGAGTATTGGGAACAACTACTCTCGGTGCACCCTGCTTACCCACTGAACGAGCCCCTTCAGAAGTATTCCTGGGCCATCCAGCAAACTGTCCTGCTCTAGCTCAGGGTAACCTGTAGCTCTGCTGCCATCTCATGTGCGGACCCGAGACTTGGGACATTGCTTGCTTGTTGTCCCATGCATTCTTCAGCCAAATTTCCCAGGACTAGCTCCTCTGCGACCCGAATAGGAAGAGTGCATAACGCTGCCAGCATCCACGATTCCCACATCACTACCTGATGGTCACGGTCACTATAGACCCGTTGATCTTCTGCTCTTCTGCTCTCCTGTGCCCTGAAGCCAGCTACACTAGAATTTTCTTCATACCTCCTTCGGAAGCTGAGAAAAGACAACTGTCCCATCACGGATGATTGTTCTCCCCCGCAGATGCTGAGAGCCAGAGCACCACAAAATTGCAGGACTCAAACCTCCTTGCAACCTTGTCAAAATTGACGAAGTTTGGTACAGACTGAGCTGAGTGTCTGTAGAGAGGGAGCCAAGTACCCCCATCTCAAGCATTTCCCCCATGTTGCCTATATGCTGGGAACAAGAATGTTAAATACGTGCAGTGCCAATGAAGATACCAATACCAAGGAGAATCCTGGAAGCAAGGTTCCCATTGAGAAAGCCATACCTGCATACAGGGCATACATGGCAATTTAAATGAAATAACAGAAGACTTGTGAAAAGTGAGCAAAAGAGCAGATTGGTGATGTCACACAAAGATAAACTGACGCACCTAGAAGAGATGCAGAGACAAGGAATCAAGAAAGTATCAAAGATAAGTAACATTTCAGGATCGAGATGAAGATGTTTATGTTACAGAAATGATGAAGATATCAAGTCATTTTACACATGTACAGATGCAAAGAAGCGCAAGCAGACAAAGTATTCTTAAGGTTAGCTATGTAGTGAAGAGATTGCGGCATGCGCCAAGTATATATATTTATAGGAGTGAGTGAACTATGGACGATTCCACTACACATTTTAGCAGAGCTGGACCAGAAAAAGGAAGGCTTTTCCAGTGTGTTGCAGTTGAAAAGCAATTGAATTACAAGAGTTAATCTAAGAAGGGCAAAGCTGGACCAGCCCCAAGAAGCCAAGGCCTCTCTGGGCCGGAATGATCAGACAGTAGCTACAAACATGTGAAAGAACCAACTCCTGTTCAGAAGACGGGCACGAAAACAAAGAAGACATCAGAGGTCCATTAAATAATTGTATTTTAAATACACTATAGCTCTAAATCATGGTCCTCAGTCATGTGGATGGCTGAAAATGGACAATCATGATGAACTACACCTACCCAAGGAGACAGAGCATGCTATGCTCCCTCGTATTCTCTAGAGCAAGGAACATTCCAATGCCAAGTACAAAGCCTTAATTGATGTGCAGACCGCAAGAGGTGATGATAGATAATATGCTAATTGGTGGAAAGCTATGGTCAAGATGAACACTGCAGCACCTGGAGACCAGCCTGTGTGCTGCTTCCATAGGTGGTAAAGTACTGACAGATGTAAGGGTGGCAACCAGCCACATAGTAAAGAGCCCTATAGTTTGTGTAACCAGTGGGACGTTGTGTATTTGATGACGTTCATAATGACCTGTTTGAGGGGAGGGCTTAGTTGCCCCACCTGATGTTAGAGACCCTATCACTCTCTTAGACAAGTATGTAACTTATACCTAGATGTTCCCCTAATCCTATCACTTTCTCCAGTAGTTTTTTGTAGTTTGCCATGCAGGTAGACGTCAATGGTGACACATCTTTTGTATAATAATGTTGTTTTTTCATGTTATTTTTCACATTGCTTGTGCGACGTCGGATGATATCCATTGTGCTCCCTGTTTTAGATAATTGACATTAAAACAGTTGAACTTTGCCAACTTCCTGAGTTTGTTTTGAGTCGGCAACCCCGGTTTGCATGGTAGCAGAGCGATGATGGTTAAAGAACCGTCGACCTAGTAAGCTTTGGGGTCCCAGTAATATCGGACGTCCTCCATCATTTAGCTGAAAGGACGTGAATATCCCTATAGATAGCAGTAGTTTAGCTTAAAGAATCTTGCAAGTGCAGGTGGGACGGGCCCCTTGGTTTAAACAGAATCCCCTCCTGATTTCTACAGGAAGCTGAGTGAGGAGGTGACAATCCCAAGAGTCGGATGTCGAAAACGTGAATGGTGAGTAGAACTGAGTGAGGTGGCAAAATGTGAATGGGCAGTGAGTAGAGAGAGTGATAAGGGGAAATGAGTAACAGAGGGTGGTTGAGACGACGAGCGTCAAGTTAATAGGTAAATAGCTCAAGGCGAGAGCATTGAGTTAATAAGTGATTAATTTGAGATGAGGATCGTCAAGCAATTAAGAAACTATGAGACGAGGAGTGTCACAGTTTGATTAAGCCCAGAATCCTGTGTCATAGGGACGTTAGAAGGGGTCGCATCCAGAGTCTCGAAAGTGGATGACGTAGACTACAGACAATTTAATGATTGCCTAAAGGGAATTACTCACACTCCTTTGGAGTATTTTTAGGGGCAAGAATAGTCACGAGGTTCATAGACTGAGATATACGGCGGCCCGTCAAGTCTGTCAGTTTGTCTGTGTGTTTAATGTGTTGTGTAATGTATATGTGCTGAAGAAATAGTGAAAATTTAAAAGACGTGAAAAGAAAGCACAGATATTTGAAAATGTATTATTTATTTAATTAGTTGAACTGATGTTGTTTAGTGAATAAGTAGATTGAAATAGAATGTGATATAAAAGGCTTACAGCTGCAATGGCTACTGCACACTCATATTGTGTTATCTTTCTGAAAATGTATTTATAAAGTGTAAAACATAACGGTGAGTATTGACAGACAAGTGTGACAAGTCAAAATGGAGGAAATTACTCTGCTTATACATCTATGCAAGCAGTTGCCAAACACGCACCCAAGATTAAACAGTACAGTGCGAAATGGGTTAAAGGCACGGCAGATAAGATGTTCATGCCATGGCCACAAGGGGGATCACTATCAAAAGCAGTTTTGCAACACATGATGACATATTTGCATGCAGCATACACGGGAAAAAAGTTGGAAAAAGATGTTAGAGAGCTTAGAGCTCTCGAAAATGTACTAGGAGGAAAGGGAAGATCCACCTCCTGAAGACTCAATGCTTAACCATTGCAAAGAGGGGGATGAGGAGCCTTCTGCTCCCCCGCGACTCCTGAAATAAATGGTGATAGTACAAAGGATGACTGACTGTACCCATTAAATGAGCTCAAGGCAGTGATAGGGTACAGTGATTTGGCATATGAGTCGCCTGCGCATAGCAACGGCGAGAGTCCAGAGAAGACTCCGGAAAGAGAGGTGATCTTCAAAGTCTTACAGGTCAAGGAGAGAAGTGATCGATCTAATACAACCTTAAATATAGGGTAGGAAATAAAGAGAAGGAAAGGAGAGAAAGATAAGGCTGATGAGGTAGTGCTGATATAGAACAAATGGATGGGTGGTCAGATTTGGCTCAAACTTGATGGAAAGAGCATTGAGGAAGTAAGGCAAAGGGAAGACCGAGACAAACAAGATGAAAAAGATAGAGAACAAGAGGAACAATTAAAAGGAGTTGAGGCTAAAATAAAGGATAGACAAAGAAGGGAAAAGCTGTATCAAGATGAGGAGAACGAGACAAGCTAGAAAGGAAAAGAAAGGAAGAGGAAGAGCAGAAATGAAGAGATAAAAGAATGCAAAGACGAAAAGGCGAAGATATACGTAGGGCAAACGAGAGAAGAGAGGTGAAACGAAAGGAAGAGGAAACGGTAAGAGAAGAAGCAAGGAAACGAAGAGAGCTTGACGAAGGAATAGAACGCAAGAGAAGGCAAAGGGCATGCGACATTGATTGCATAGATTAAGAATTAATGGAGCCTAATCCACTAGTAGCATGGGAGGACAAAGAAGAGTTCTTCCCGACACATGAACCAATGCCAGGTCCATCTAGAGCAAATCTAGAGGATGAGTTTGACACAAGAAGCATTGGAGACCACTCCTCCACCTACATATAGCCAACAAAGTAGGGAGGGGTTTGCCCAAAATTTGTGCAGCCAGCACAAGCGCAGAGAATGCAACAAGATTTGCAAACACAGCAGACAACAGTGAATCGGCCACAAGGGCAGTCACAACACACACCCATACAAATACAGTAGGGCACACGCACAGTACAGATAATGACTCCTAGAATAGGGGGTGTCACCGTTGAGGGAGGGAATCCTTTCACGGGCACAGGGTTAGGCATATACCCACAATAGGACAGCTCACTAGGTGACTTGATGTGTTCAGTGCTATCTGTGACTCCCAATCCTCAAGAGGAACCAAGGGTTGACATCACTATAGGAGACATATCTTTTTCTTTTTTGGTAGACACAGGTGCAACACACTTATGTATACGAGAGGGGAAATTTGCATTATCTGGAAATGCTCAAGGTTTCACAGGAGCTACACGTAGAGTTCCTTTCACTGAGAGATTGCCAGTCTCTATAGGAGAATGTAATATGTATGCGCCATTATTGTATTCAAGGAAGACACCAGTTAATATACTATGTTGAGATTTTATGACAAAGTTAAACATGACGATTTTGTTTACTGATGAAGGCATAGTGTGTTCAACTCCAGGAATGCATTATTTAAACGTGAATGAATTTATCATGGCATTTACAGGGAAAATTGTCATACGAGGAGTACTGTTAGAACCAGAGGTCATTCACTATAGGGTACGCATTTTATTAACATGGCTACCTGGTTTAGTGGGTAAGACTGTGAAAATACCTGATGAGTTTTTATTCAGACCAAGGATACATATGGATGAAGAAGGGGGACAAATCTTTCTGTTAGAGTTACAAGCAGCTGTAGTGCGAGGAGAAATAGCTATGCTTGATGGAGTTGATAATGAAGGCAGACGATGGAGCACAGTGATTGCCATTGGAGAGGGTTACAGATTGACTGATGTCACTGATGAAGATATGTTTAGGGACCACCTGTAAGATGACAAAGTAGTATTTGAAATATGTATCACTTATTGGGTGAGGGCAATAAGAAGTGAGGTTCCCCAGAAAATTATGTTAGTACGGAAGCGTCCTCAATTTTATGATGAAGACATGGCGAAAGTGCCAGTTTCATTATGGACCACAGGCCCTTATGACGTAGGCCTATTGAAAGGGGTTGGAGAAGTTAAGATTAAACTGAAGCCAGGAACAATTTTGCCTGAAGCACAACAGTATCCCAAGTCTCGAGAGGCAGACAAGGGTATTTTTAAGACGATATCCGACAAGATGGATCAAGGCATCTTAGTGATGTCAGAGTCACCATGCAAAACCACAGTGTACCCTTATCAAAAAATCTAAGGGAGGGTTGTGGCATTTCATTCAAGATATGGGCCCAATTAATCAGATTGTAGAGGGTGAGTTTCCTCTAGTTCCTAATCCAGCGACAATCGTATGTAGTATCTCTGTTGAGGTGCAATATTTCACTCTGATTGACTTGAAAAATGCCTTTTTCTCAATCCCATTGCATAAGGATTCTCAAGATCTGACGTCATTTATGTTCAGACAGACTAAGTTAAAAAGCACAAGATTACCACAGGGGTACTTTGAGTCTCCATTGATTTCCAATAGAGTCCTGCAGATGGACTTAAAGAAATATTGATTTGGCAAATGTTGTGCTGTAATACGTAGATGACACATTAGTCTGCAGCACCTCAGAGGAAGAGTGCAGGCATTATTCAGTTCAGCTAATGATTATTCTAGCAGAGAAAGGATATAAAGTGGACAAAGAGAAATTGCAGTATTGCCAAGAAGAGGTATTATATACAGGGCAGTTCATCTCGTATGAAGGATAGAAAGTTACACCTCAAAGGACTGAGGCTATTTTGAAAACAGTGAAGCCCATGCAAAGATTATTGGGACTATATAATTATGTTACAGCATGGGTATTCAATTATAGTTCATACATAAGACCCTTGTTACAGTCTCTGAAAAAGGCACAGGCAATTCTGGAAAAAATTAGATGGACTGAGGAAATGGAGGTACAGTTTGATGAGTTAAAAAAACAATTTGCAAAGCTTCAGTCTTAGGGATTCCGAATTATGCTGAGGAATTCTTTTATTTCCACACACGAATGGCATAGTCATGACAGCAGTACTCACGCAGAGAACCACGTTGGGGTACAAGCCTCTAGCATACTACAGTGGGATTTTGGACCCAGTAATGAGGGGTCACTTTCCTTGTGCACAATCTTTGGCAACCACTACATTCGCCATTGAGAAAACTGCCAGCATAGCGAAGGGGTGTTGCATGATGTTATTTGTTGAACATGCTTTGTTTGCTATTCTGGAAAAACCTAAGGACACTTTGAGGTCTAAAAGGGCTTCTGCCTATGAGGTGGTCATATTGATTCCAGCGATTAAAATAGTCAGATGTAGTGAACCCTGTCATGTTTGTAGCAGAACCACTGGCAGAAGACGAGCATGCACATTATTGCTCGAACTATGAGGAAATCTATGATGAGATCCCGAGGGTGAAAGAAAATGCCTTAGCAGCTGGGGAAATTCTCTTTATTGACGGTTCTTCAAAAATCGATCAAAATGATGGGCAAATATAAACAGGTGCCGCTATGGTAAAGCACAGGGCCAAAGGGGAGATTGAAGTATTGATAAGTGCATGACTACCGTCTCCTTTTTCAGCACAGGCTGCAGAATTAGTGGTGCTGATTGTCACATTTCAGAGAAACGCAGACCAGGAAGTAACGGTATACAGTGTGCCTATGTGACATCGACAGTACATGCAGGGTTAGCACGTTGGAAAAGGAGGGGCTACCTCCGAGCGGACGGCACTCCAGTGCAACATGCTGCCTTATTGAACAGACCTATTAGAGCACTACAGCTTCCAGTAGCCATTGTGGTGGTTAAGTGCGCAGCTCACACTAAGAGAGCAGACTTTATTTCACACATAAATCAAGCCGCAGACGAGGAAGTGAAATAAATTGCATGTTATAATGAACTTTGATACGCCTGATGTGAATGAAAGAATGGTGGTGATGATGAGAGTTAATGACAGTTTTAACAGTTTGCCTAAAACTCAACTGATGAAAATTCAAGGGGAAGCACCACAGGATGAGGAAGATCTGTAGACATGGAGGGGGTGTTTTTTAACCCCTTCCGAAGCATTGTGGCTGCAGGAAAGCACTGGTAAACCGGTGATGCATCTAGCCTTATTAAGGGTGGCGTTGGAACAGCCACACTACCCTGTGCATGTCACTAGAGGAAGCCTTGCAGCAGCTATTGCAGGGGACTGGTTTGTACTGAACCTGCTAGAACACGTTGCCTTTTATGTAGTAAATTGCATCGTATGTCAAAAGCTTCATGCTGGCCACACGCTGCGTACAATTAGAGGAGTTATCATGCAACCTAATGGTCCTTTTCAGCATTTACACATCAACTATGTTGCTATGCTGCAAATCTGTAATGAATATAGATATATAATAGTGGTAGTATGTCCCTTTTTCAAGGTGGATTGAGGCTGGTCTGTGCACACATCCAGACTCCACCTGTGCAGCAAAACATTTTGTACGAGAATTGTTTCCTAGATTGGGAATATGTGAAGTATTAAGATCAGATAATGGCCCATGTTTTGTAAACAAAGTCTTTGAGCAAATAAGCTTGTTGCTAAGTATAAAGCACAAGTTCTCTTCGGCTTATCACCCACAAGCGAATGGAATCTGTGAGAGACTCAATGGCCTTCTTAAGGAAAGGATAGGTAAATTGAAGCTTACATTGAAAAAGGATGGATACATTGCCTGCCCCTTGCATTATGTGCGTTGAAGAATCAGCCAGGCTCTGACCATCATTTTACGCCCCATGAAATAGTGACAGGGAGGCGAATGAGGAAACGCCTCACTCCTCCATCGAGAACTAGAAGTGATGCCTAGAGTACAGCAGAATTGTTAGGAAAGGAGCTACATGCCTACTTAACGTGTATGACTACAAGTTTCTCTGTCATTTCAGAACAACTGAAGCGGATGGGGTGTCGGGCTCAGAACACAGATGAAGACCATACAGCAACCAGACAAGAAAAATTACTACTGCCAAGACTTTTTCCCGTTGATCAGGTACTGATCAGGAATTTTGCTTGCAAGTGGCATGAACCGCGCTTTCATGTCCCCTTCATTGTGGAGGATGTTACACCTTCGGCAGTAAAACTCTTTGGAAGACAAGCTTAGATATTCCTCAGCAATGTGTAAGTATTCACCGGAGAGTCCCCCTGACCCCCACCCCAGTCGGAATCAAGCATCAGAGAAGAAGCTCAGCACATGCAGACTAGATCGATGATGAGGAAGAAGGATGCAGAGACTGTCCAATAGACAGATAAAGAGTCCATTGGACTGTGGTTCTTTCGGGACACTCTTTGAAATTGCTAAACAAGGAGTGAAAGAAAAGTTATTTGTTCTTGAGCCACAGGAGCTTACTAACATTGGATTGAGACACATTTAAGTCTTGATCGAGAAGGAAAAGATGCCAGATGTGGAATTCCTTTTTGACAACTGGAAGAGGGAACAGTTCCACAATTCCTTTCTCACTGAGTTTCTCTTTGGAGGCAACCATGGTAGTGCCTGATGGCCACGTTCACCGGATCATTCTTACTGTTCTTCTCTTCATTCTTCGTGCACACACTGCGCTTGTGGGAAGAACTACTAGTGTTCATCTGTTTCTGCAGGATCCTAAAAATGGTCCAATCATGAGGAAATTGCTTGCAGCTATAATAGAGCAAATTCTCCAGCTTCCTGAGTACAGTTTGAAAAACACAAATGCCCCTATCTGAGGACAATGCTAATAGACTAGTTGGAATGTTCTTTTATTTCCTGATTGAAGCATGTCCTCATCTTGTTGGAAGGTAAACTGATGTTCATACTTTCCTGAGAGATCCAAGAAATCTAGTGGCACTCAATCAATTGCTTTGCGACATCATCAAGCAAGTATGTTTATTTTCTAAGAGAATATAGAGAACATCCTGAATGAGGCTTTCGAGGGAGGACATTCAGAACTTACTGTCCTTAATATTTTATTATCTACAGGAAACACATCCACACTTTGTTTGGCGAAAGGATGTCTCCTTTGTGTCCTGTTAATCATCCTGCAATCAGCCAGCTGAATGAAGAGCTTTTGGAGCAGTTCCAGATGCTGCCAGAGTATTTTATGATGTTGCCCAAATAATGTTTGTTTTTTCCTTTCATAAAAAAGATTGAGAATGGGCAACATCGACAGTAACAATAACATGGCTATCATCGAGAGGACACCACTATAAGCAAGGAGCTTTTGCTGAGCCAAGTGGGACTATTGGTATATCATTTATACCTGCATCTTGTTTATTGTGATTCTTCTTTCACTTACAGTGCGTTCTGTCTATTATGTGGACCCAAACAAAGCAAGGGTCCCTGTGTATCTTCCTATGCAACAGGAGGGTACAGATGTGGCAACTATAAGACAAACCAGACCTTATGGAATTGTCCCTACTCCAGAGGTACATTTAAAGGCACTTAGTCCTGTGATAGATAAATCTAGGCTTCCTTCTGGGGGGAGTTCAGGTATGGAAGTTATAGGGGACTCCCTGTCACCTTCATATTATGTTAATAGGATGAGGCTTCTGGAGCTTTCTCCTACACAAGTAGCACATGTAAAGACACCAAGTTCACTGACAAATGTTCCTATGATTCCCCCAGTGAGAAAGAATTATGCTGACATACTTCATGAGATGATTAAAGAGGCTCATGATGCAAGAAAGAGACCTAAGAGAGGTATAAGAGAGGATGACCATGAGTTAAATGATTATGTAGATAGTACAGTACATTTCGGAAACAACATGTGGTATCAGCACATGAAAGAAGTGGGAAGAAGAACCTCAAAGGAGGAATACTTTGTGTGTGCACTACTGCCTTATAGTATGGGGAAGTCTAAGAGTTTCATAGCTATTGAAGCAGATGTCCAGACTGCACATTGTCTATCAAATATTGCACTCTGCCGAACAGGAGCGAATTTCTTTTTGAAAAAACCCATCACATTTTTTAGAAAATGGGGGGTTGGCAGAGAACCCCCCCAAAAATAATCTACAAAAAATGCGATGGGTTTCTGCGCAAAAAAAATCGCGGTAAAAAAACCTGCAAAAAAAACATCCCGCAATGAAATTACATGAAACCATCTAAAATGGGCAAATGAATGGACAGATCCAGAGGAAGACAACTATGTCCAAGACACAAAGGGCCTCATTACACGGATGGCGGTAAGGATTTACCGGTACCGGTAAAATACCGGTACCAGTAAATCCTTACCGCTTTACTACAAGGTCCTTTTGCGGGTTGGGGGATTTAACGCCTGCTTTTTGCAGGCGTTAAAAACCAACCCGCAAAGGGACACAGGGAGCTAATTACGGTACCGCAATTTGCGGTACCGTAATTAGCGCCTTCCCTATTCCCATTGAGCCCTATGGGGCAAAAATGGGAATGGGGAAGGGCAATGGTGGAAGGGGGAATTACCGCCCCACCAACCGTGGAATGGGGCCGTAATTCCCCTTTCCGCCAAGGCGGTGCCGGTATTGTACCGGCATGAACCATGGCGCTAATAGCGCCATGGTTCTCCGCCATCCGTGTAATGAGGCCCAAAGACATGGTAAGAGCTCACACCAAAAATCACGTGATCAGATACGAACAGCCTGGAGTAAAAGGAACAGGAATCAGATGGGAAGTAAACAAAAGACTTGACAGTCCACGCAAATCTGCAGAAGAAATTAAAAGATGGAAGAATAGAGGCCAGCTTCAGATTTGGGGATCAGTGCTTTCACCAGATGGATGGGAGGAAGGTCTGGTCAGCTGCAGAGCCTGGGTAGTCATTGGTTTCTACCATCCAACCATTGACATAGTACAGAATGGATGTAAACCTTTATGGTCGAAACTTGCTAAACTACTAACATGGGTCGAAGACAAAAAAGGGCCTTTGCAGATAGTGCCTTTGGAAACTGCAAAGTTGTGTTTCAGAAAAACTGGCACAAGAAAAGTTGGAGAGAACCAGAATTGTGGTTGAATCTTTGATGTACCAGGAATGAGCATTGGAACAGCAGTGATAATGGATCACTACTGGGCTTGTGGATTTAGAGCTTACATGAAGCTGCCCAAAGATTGGGGAGGACGATGTTCTATAGTGAACATTCATGTTCCAGCATTGGTGATTCTTAAAAGTGACTTCAACATTGATGACTTTCCGAAAGCAGATGCTCACCTGAGGAAGAAGAGATCTGTGCAGCGGATAAATCGAATGAAGAGAGAGAACTATTTCTCAGCCAAGTAAATAGAAGCTTTTGATCCTATCCCATATGAGGACAGATTGTACAGCAAGACGTCATCAATATTCACGATAATCTTCATGTCAAGGATCCAGACAGCAGCAAATACTAAGTGGTTACAAATAACTAGATGGGAGTTGTTGCAGACAATCAACACTACCATAAAGAAATTCAATGCTATCAAGGAGGAGATGAGAGCCATACGACTGATGATTCTTCTGAACAGATACGTCCTGGACATGATCACAGCTATGGATGGAGGTGTTTGTGCCAAAATTGGAGAATCATGTTGCACATTTATACCTTCTCATGATGATGTGAATGGCATCTTGACAGAGGCCATAGAGATGCTGATGAAGCTAGATGTCCAGATGGTAGGTGAAGTGAAAGATATTGCTGATTACAGTTGGTTTGGATCACTCTTTTTGTGGGTTCCACAGTGGATGGCAGATACGTTCAAGTTCCTTGGAGCCCTGATAGTAACGTTTTTGCTTGGATTCTGTGTAATCGGATTGGCTATTTCACAATGCAAAAAGACTGCAAACAAGGTTATAGGGATGACGATCATGATTGATGTTGAATCAGGATGGAAAACCAAGGAGCTAACAGATGAAGAAATCAGATACTATGTAAAAGCCAGCATCCTTGCACCTGAGGGAACGAAATTCCTGTACCAAAGAACCATATGAAGTATGTGGGGAAATGGATCTACTGCAGTCCAAGTTATGACCTGGACATACAGTGAGAATGAAATCAGCTGGATGCCTGAAAGGACTAATAAAGATATGGGTCCCAAAGAGGCATTTCTTCAGAAAAGGATGTCTAGATGTGAAGGAGGATGGGAAGGTGGTCGATGAATCACCCAGAGGGGGGAGTGTAGAGAGGGAGCCAAGTACCTCCACCCAAGCATCGCGCCCATGTTGCCTATATGCTGGGAACCAGAATGTGAAATACGTGCAGTGCCAGTGAAGTTACCAATACCAAGGAGAATTCTGAAAGCAAGGTTCCCATTGAGAAAGCCATACCTGCATACACAACAGTATGATGGCCATTTAAATGAAATACCAGAAGAAGTGTGAAAAGTGAGCAAAAGAGCAGATTGGTGATTTCACACAAAGAAAATCTGATGCACCTAGAAGAGATGCAGAGACAAGAGAACATAGATACTTTCAGGATTGAGATGAAGATATTTCTGTTACAGAAATGATGAAGATATCAAGTCATTTTACACGTGTACAGATGCAAAGAAACACAAGCAGACAAAGTATCTATAAGGCTAGCCATGTAGTGAATAGATTGCGGCATGCACCAAACATATATATATATATATATATATATATATAGGAGTGAGTGAACTATGGGTGATTGCACTACGCATTTTAGCAGAGCTGGACAAGAAAAAGGAAGGCGTTTGCAGTGTGTCGTAGTTGAAAAGCAATTGAATTACAGGAGTGATCTAAGAAGGGTGAGGCTGGACCATGCCCAAGAAGCAAAGGCCGCTCTGGGCCGGAATGATCAGACAGTAACTACAAGCGTGTGAAAGAACAAACTCCTGTTCAGGATACTGGCATGAAAACAATGAAGAAGTCAGAGGTTCATTAAATAATAGTATTTTAAATACACTAGAGCTCAAAACCATGGTCCTCTGTCACGTGGATGGCTGAAAATGGACAATCATGACAAACGACACCTATGCAAGGAAACAGAACATGCTATACTCCCTTGTATTCTCCAGAGCAAGAACGTTTCCAAGGACAAGTACAAAGCCTTAATTGACGTGCAGACCGCCCACCAGCACCTGGAGACCAGCCTGCGTGCTGCTGGCGTAGGTGGAAAAGTACTGATGGATGTAAGGGTGCCAACCAATTATAGAGGGCCACGTAGTAAAGAGCCCTATAGTTTATGTAACCAATGGGACATCGTGTATTTGATGATGTTCATAGTGACCTGTTTGAGGGGAGGGCTTAGTTGCCCCACCTGATGTTAGAGACCCTGTCACTCTCTTAGACAAGTATTAAACTTATACCTAGATGTTCCCCTAATCCCATCACTTTCTCCAATAGGTTTCTGTAGTTTGCCATGCAGGTAGACATCTATGGTGACAGATTTTTAGTATAAGAATTCATTTTTTTCATGTTATTTTTGAGTTTGCTCGTGCGATGTTGGAAGATGTCCATTGTGCTCCCTGTTTTAGATAATTGACATTAAAACAGTTGAACTTTGCCAGCTTCCTGAGTTTGTCTGATTATTGATGTTTGAGCAACTTCTGCATCACCATCCATCTCAAAGTATTGTTACCTCGTCTTAAATGGCTGGGTCGGCATCCCTGTTTCAGGTCGGTGAGTACTTGCATCACGTACCCATGGCCCCCTGGAACGGCCAATTGTTTTTACGCACAAGTATCCCTTAAAGGTCTTCAAACTTGGCTGCGTTAGCCTGTGCTCCCTAGCTATTCTCCCCTTTTTAACACTGTTTTTCCGCCAAGGGCAGGGCCTACTCCAATAGTGAGAACCAATTCTTCATTGCTTCAAGCCCCTTCCTGACTTGCTACAGCCCCTGCAAGAAGACCCGCTTTTCTGATCATCTGCACAATCATGCGTTTTTATGCACAACTGTTCTGTTGAGCATAAGGCTCCCCACTTCTTAGGGCTGAACACAAAAGTTAGGGAGCGAACTTTGAAAAATTACCTAATGCCATTTGTGTACTAAACTTAACCCTCTCTTTACAGATTGTGGTTGTAACTTGTAACTGAAATTGCACTAAGAAATAATGTAATGTATATATACTTTATAGTTTAAGGATTTGTGTATAATTGTTTTCTCATTGCTAAAGTTACTCGTGTCTATTTGGTTCGGCCGACAATACATGTATAGATATTTTTCACATACACTTGTCTAAGAGTAATTTGTGGTTTGTTGCTGTGTGTGCTCATTGTGGGCTTCCGATCCCTCTGATCCCCCCTTGAGATTTAGTCTTGACCGCCTGCCAAGCTACCTAGATTGGTCTGGCTTGTCCAGAAGGTTCCCCTGTTTCACTAAACCAAGGGTGGCTTCCTAAATCTCTGCCCACCAGGTCAGAGTTTAGAAATCCATCTTAACACTGCAGATGGTTTGAAACTGCATTTTCAGGAGGTTTCAAGTTGAAAATTTACTCTTCCAGAGCTCCCAGACCTATTCTTAGTTGATCTGTCAACTTTTTTCAAGGTTTTTTTTCAAATATTTCTTTGTTTTGCAAAGTATAACACATCCGTAAGGATACTCAGTTATTATGTGAGTGACTATTATTAATACTAGAAAAAGAATGGGGCAGTAGTGACAAGGAGGTTCATTACATGTTTGTTTGACTTGCCACCCCTTCATTTGTAATCACATCAGCACTTACATTTTGTTTTTAAAAATAAGATATATTTTTCTTTTGAATGCACCGTACTAGTGAGCGTTGATCTCTATGTTTGATTCCTCCAATAGAACTTCCTTTGGTCATGTCTGCTTAGGTGCCCTTCAGCATATCTTGAATCCTTCCAAATTCATTGCAGCTCAAAAAAATTAAAAAGGTGCAGCCATATTCCCTCAACCTGATGACAAAAATATGGCATTCAGTTGTCAGACTCAGATACAGTATAATACCTGGTTCTATCCTTTGAATGGCACCAACAGCCAAATTCTCCTGCATAGACTGAGAGACTACAGTTGCATTCGCCCCTCACTCTGCTCTTCTGCCCTGGATTTAAAACTGACATCAGGGTCCAATAAAAGTCAGCATGCACCAAAACTCAATAAGCTGAAAGGCAGCATCAGCCCCCAAAACTGTGAGACTTCAGTTGCACTTGCTCCAAAATATTGTACCAATAGAAATTCGGAAGACAAATCATTGGCAACAGTTGTGTAAATGTGTACTGAGTAGAAATGTGTGCTGTCACTTGTTCTCAGATGTGCTACTGACATACACACTACTATTTCATTTCTTCATGCAAAGGTTGGTAAAGAGGAACACAATGAATACTGGGGGGTCATTACAAAAAAGGTTAATCATTACAAAAAAGGTTAAGGTTATGTATTCCACTTGTTAAAATAAGCAAAATATTTCATCAGGATGAGAAATAAGGCCAGAACAGGACGGGAGATGGACAAATCAACATAAAGAGAAGTAATCTTAAAACTAGGAGGAAATGGTCCCAGTTTGTCATCATATTCATTAAAGGCCACCATATGGATACATAACATTCATATTTTTCTTATTGTTATTTTAAACTTTACATAATGTCTTCCCTTCTAGAAAGTAACATTCAGTCCCATATCCATGTCAATACATTTGGTCGAGTGGTTGCATTCCAGTGCTTGAGAATTTGATTGTTTCTGATACCATGGACCTAACATCTGATAAAGAGATCTCTAAGGTCATAGGTGTCATGCCTTGGACACACAGTGCAAATTAATAACCTAGTTAAGGTGTTACATTACTCCTTCCCATAAATGTATCAGGTTGTTACAGGACCAGAACATATGAAGAGCTTCACCAATGGCTTTTCTGCAATTTGAGCATGTATGTTCAGGAAGATGTTTGCATTGTTTTATCCTTAGCTAGTGTCTAAGCCTGTGTACAGGGCCAATGTGTATAAGGAATGGAATTTCCAGACTGTTCATATATTATGTGATATATTCAGAAGGACCAATATATGTTTTCTAAGGCAACAGCTCCCTCCAATAGTGACAACAGGTGAAACGGGCAGTCACTTTTGCACATGACTGTATCAGACAAACATACATCTGGCCTTTTATTACATAGGATGGTGTCCCAGTGTACCTCTAAATAGTCACAATAAGACACAAATAATTGCTCCATCTAATAAAGATCCAGGTCTGTGTTTGCCCTGAAATGTGCAGAACAAATAAATGTACAATCAATGCAGGTCTGTCAAAGGTCTTGACAGCAGTGCTTTGCATGCAGCCTTGATGTCATGTGTGAGTAATTTATCGCACATTGAAGGCCAAATCTTCAAGGAGAGTGGGTGAAGAACTTAGTGTTGATTATAAGGACATCGACAAGGTAATCAACCAGTCTGCGCCGTTCTAGTGGTGTTCTCGGTTAGTGGAATCTAAATTGGCCAGGGAACCTTTTGTGTTATGTCCTTAAAGGGCCGGATGCTTGTCTTTTGTCATGGGTTGGTTTTCAATTTTTTCTCTCCAACCTAATCTGCACAGTTTCTTCACAATGCTGAATCCCTAGCAAGGAAGTAATTGTCCTTTGTAGAAAGGTACTAAGAATTTTATGAATGGATTTCAGATCTTTTGAGGTGGTTCACCTGACAGTGAGAAAGTGAACCTTCTCCATCTTGCACATTCAGACACTTGTTTTGATTGATCGTTTTTTTCTTGACCAAGTCCTGCATTGCCAGGTGAACCTCTGCACCATATGCGGGTCCTGCATGCAAAATGAAACTCTCCTATCGTACACCATCCAGGACTCTACATGCAAGTGTGGAAGCCATCTAGAACACTGTGATTGGCTCCCAGAGGTAAAGGGGACATTCTGCCTCCCGTATTCAGTGTCCCCTGGGCATCAAGCCCTGGCATTTACATCCAAGGGCCAAAAGGAGCAAAGAGCAACTCCCTGTTTGCCTGCATGGGATAGAAAGATCCTAGGGCAAGAACCCCTGCCCAAGCCACAATTTTGCAAAGATTACCTTTTAACTGACTTCTGCCTCTGCAGGCAGCCGTTTACCTATTGAGTATCCTTTCATTTCAGAGCTTCTGTTAGCTCACAGTTCCAAAAACATTGCGGTTTTGGGCCTGTTACCTATAATCCCATTCTAGCCAAACTCAGAACTTACACATACTTCTTCTTAACCAACCATTAACCCCTTCTCTTTACGCTCACCCACCTGCCCCCTCTCTCTCTTGGGCTGCACTCTTTCTTCATTGTCTTCAGATGCCTTTTTCATCTACCCTCCATCATGCATCTCATCTTTACTTCCTTCTTCTTCTAATCAATCTTCTCTTTCCATTCTACCAGAGCCTCCAGCCTCAACTTGGTGTAACTTTTACATCAATCTCCAGCCTCCCCACCTTACTCCTTACTCCCTGAAAATAAACCCCTTAAATGAGATTCTCACATTCTTCCAGAATCTCCAAACTCATCTATATCACCCACCAACTGTACCACATCTGCTACTTTCCCCCACATCCTATCACTGTTTCACTTTGCCTCTGGAATGCAAAATCCATCAGCAACAAGTCCTCTTACGTCAATGACCCTCACCTTCTTACAATGACAGAAACGTCGATCTCCCCTCATGGCCCTGCTACACTAGAAGCGGTCCTCAGGGACTCTGCTACATTTTCCCACTCTCCCTGACTTGTTGTGAAGTGTGGTCCTGTGGAGTTCCTAACAATAAGACCCAACACTGCCCATCTATCATTGTCTGACATGAATACTTTTATCTATGCCACTATTCAATTCCTCCCCTACTCCTCATACTGTTCTGGCTCTCTATAGACCACCTGTCTTCCCATCTCCTTATTTCCAGAACTTAACTGTCTTCTTGAGTCACTTCCTACACACATCCCCATTTTCATGATGGGGGACATTAACCTCCTGAACCCCTGTGCCTGTCCTGAACTTAACTCCCCCCTATCTGGCACTCTACACCCTCCACGGACAGCATACCCACTCTGGTGGAAACATGCCTTTCTCTCTAATTCACATTCTTCCTCTGACCTCGCTATTGACCCCTTTCCCTCGGATCACTCGGGTTTCATGTCATTTCATTGCGGGATGTTTTTTCATGGGGTTTTTTACCACACATTTATTTGTGTAAAAAATTCATCACATTTTTTTTTGTGGGGGATTCTCCCCCAGACCTACCATGCCCCTTTAATTTTTTATATATTCCCGAACACCCACACCCAATTTATATATTTTTATAACCCCCCAAAAAAATTGATGAGTTTTTTCAGCAAAAAATGTGCGGTAAAAAACCCAGCGGAAAAACATCCCGCGATGAAAGGACGTCATACCATCACTCCGCTGTTGTGTTTAACATCTTGGTCCCTAATCCTTCTACTCCACTGCTCCCATCTTCAATGATTAAGAGGAAATTCAGGAAGGACTATCGTGTCCCTTCCCTTGATGATGTGAGCACCTCTCTACTGTCTCTTTCCCATATGAATGCCTCTTCCATTAACTACCATTTCTCTGACTTTCGATATACACTTATGACTCCATTTGACCAACACTATCCTGTTTGCACATTCACACCTAGTTGCTGATGACAGTCAAATATTTGTATCCTTTCTGTCCATCTCAGCCACCTAAGAATGGATTAGGAACTGTCTATCTGCAATTCATTGCAGGATGGCTCTCAACTGCCTCATGCTGAACTGGAAGTCCTCTTTGTCCTGACTTCCAATGCCATAACCTCTCCTCTCCTATCTCCTAGCCCTTCTTTCTCCCACTCTCAGTCTTGGGGTTCTCTTTGATAGCGACCTATGACAGCAACAATTCACAACTACTACTGCCTCTAAAGCTTGTATTAACCTCCCCAACATTCAGGAAATGTGTCCTTTTCTTGCTAACCAGCTCAGCAAAACTTCACTACTTCTCAAGTGCACTTTTAGACCTTCCTCTCTCCTCTCTCCTCCTTCCTCCCTCAACACACATTTTTCAACTTTGATACCCACACTCTCGACAACCTATCCAGATCCTCCTCCACTTCTACATACCAACTACATGCTGGTTGGCTCTTTATGAACAACAGTGCTCTTTTCAATTTACATCTGCTAGTCTACTAAACTACATATGGTTTTGCTTCTCAGTGCCTCTCTGCTTGTATTTCAGTTTACTCACTATCTAATTCCCTCTGATTCTTCTCTGCACTCAACCTCATTGTCCGATACCTATCCTCTTCTCTCCCCTCACTTCCTCTCGTTCTCCCTACTCACTCCACTGGAACCCACTGCTACTATAAATCAAAGCCAGCCCATCTGTGGATCTCTTCAAAGCTTGGCTTAAACTTCACTTACCTACTGAAGCGAAGCGGGAGCTCTCCCTGCCTTCTCCCCCATCCTCCCAACTTGACCCAACCACTGCCCCCAGTGACACTTAATAATGTAAATGTGTTAAGTTAATATCATATTTGTAGGTCACCTATTTTCTTACATTTCTTATATATATATAAAACAAAATATGTTGTTAAACGGACTTTATGGTTTAGTTGCACTAATAAAAAACCTGTGAAATTCAATGGAAAGACATTGTTACAGGAACGTCATGGTTACAGGTAAGACCGCAAAAAAAAACAGAGATTCGACAGTTATGGTAATGTAAGCAACCATAACTCGTGCAACCAGTGTGCACTGCAAGGACTAACAACCATGCCATCAAAGATGCAATCACAAATCTCATTCATGACATCACTGATGACATCACATGTGTGGCTCCCTCTGTTTTGTTCACTACCATAAGTAGGGCAGGTGCTTTTCTTCACTAACAGTCAGGAATAAACAATGGAAAAGGTTCCATATTTCTGTATGGCACCTTTCTCATATGTTCTAACACTACTTTCCATACGGTTCACTCATATCATCTGATACATATAGGGGAAGAGGAATGCATAAAACACAGCACTTTTTTCTGTGCATGAAGATAATCAGTTATGTTAGGAACATTTTCTGGTAATACAGCTCCTTTTTAGCTTACTTTAATGTCCGTGTATATGGTCATGTTTGTATGCATTGTGGTGTCTTTATGGCTCCTGTGCAGTAGTGTAATTATGTAATTATAAAGGCAATGGTAGCTACTTCTTGCATGTTTCACAGTATCCGACACACTAAAACTAATGAATTAATGATTTTGAACGTTACACTTCCATTAGGCATGGTGCAGACAATGGCTACGTTTGCACATGAGTTCCTTCATGTGCAGTGGAGTGTGTAAAAACTAAATGCACATGTGATGTCATCAGTGATGTCATGAATGAGATTTGTGATGTCATTTTTAATGTCATGGGTGTCAGTCGTAGCAGTGCACAGTGGTGGCACGAGGTATGGTTGCTTAGCTTACCATAACTGTCGAATTTCGTTTTTTTTCGGTTTTACCTGTAACCATAATGTTGCTGTAACAACGTTTTTCCATTGAATTTCACAGGTTTTTTTAGTAGGGCACTTTAAGCATACCATTGCTTTAGGGTCGTTTTTTCAGTAAAGGGAAAAGGTTTTCAGTAACATATATAGACTTCACCTAGTTGTTGTATGTGCAATTACACGACAAGTATACACAGGACTCACGCAGGACTCCATTAGTGTCTGCATGTCCGCATCTTCAAATGCACTTTTAAGTAGTTGTGGAAGCGCTCGTGTTTACGTTCCACACCTAGACCCATGCATAGGTCATACACTGTATGCTGATAACAACGCCCCTGTTGCCAGCCTTACGTATTCACGCAGTAGCCTACCGCATTTAAAGTATTGCTGTTCACTTCGTGGGAGGCTCTGCAAACTTAGCAATGTGTGGCTAAAGTACTCCTAACTGTATAACGTCCACTGGAAAACAAAGAACAGCAACCTGCACTGTGACGTGGGCATGTTAATTGTGGCATTACTTTGATTTATCTGCTGCTTCCCTTTCCATGAGCCGTGAAAGTATGAACAGGTCGCGTGCTGGTTATACAGTTGAAAAAAAACAAACATGTAACTGGGAGTGGGACAGCTTGTAGTAAGGCTGCAAAATTGCAAAGCTGGTGCACCTTCCGCACGCACATACTAGTGCATGTAAAGGCAAGTAAGGAAACAGCAGAATATGCAGAGCGCAAACAAACTTACTGGTGGTTAGAAAAGCGATGTATGTGCCTGGGTTGCACAGAATAAATGGCTTTGTGGCATACGTAAAGAATCTGCGGTTGGTGTTGTTGTAAACATTCTTATATTCCACAATGTATGCATATCCGTGAATGGTACCACAAACAGTAATGGCGTAACATAAAGTGTTTGTACTGCATGTGATGACAACTCAAATTAAAAGACAAAGGAGCAGTGGGCTGGCTACTGCCTTTCAAAGAATGACGTTGGGTACTTTCATGTACAGCATTTGCCACATCTGCTGCGGACAAGAAGAGGGGCACTCCTGTAGGGCAGCAGAGCTGTAAAACCACCTTTCCAAAGCATATGCTGCGCTACAGACCCTTACTCAGCAGAGGGCATTGTATTGTACATGTAGTGCAATGCACCACTGTACACAGGGAAGATACTTGGAAGTGCACTACAACCGTCGTTACAAGAGCATTACAATGAGTGCTGCATATATAGGTGAGGGCCACCCAATTATTCCGCCTCCTGGCATGTCGCCTATAGTATCTAGGCAGGTGATGCCCTTCTGTACCAGAACTTTCCTGGCTTTCCTTCTGTGGCGTGTGTGAGAGCACGATAATAAATAAAGATGCACTGGGGAACAGAAAAAGATGAAAAAAGAAAGCACCTTTTGCAGATGAACAACACAATTGCCAATGCACGCATGCAGGGCGGGAGGCGTGGCATTGCAGAGAACACTATAGTGCAGTTGGTAAGAAAGGAGTGCGCTGTACAAAGAGGTTTCTTTACATGTTGCAGAGTGTTTTGAAGACAGTCACAGCGCAACACTTACTACAAGAAAATATCACTACTTGCAAGAAAGGCACCAAGCCAATTTACATGGGGTGTGCCGAAATCGAGATAGCTGGCACAGTAAGGCTGAACGCTGTAGGCAGGGAAAAGTATTCATGCTGTAAAACGTCATAATGCCATGGGCGAAATATGCCATTGGCTCATGACAAAAAAATGCACAAATACACAAATACACTTGCAAATGCAATATACCGCGCTGTCTCCATTGACGGACCAAATAGAAAATGACGCTGCCACATCGGTAGCTGCATACTGCACTAGAAAGTTATGCAAGAGATCGGTAAGAAATGCATGAACTGGGCAAGTGCCTCCTTCATCGTAAATGGCACTGAAACTCATGTAACATGCTGTGCAGTGTTCCCTGCACAATGAACAACAATAATGTCGTCATGATTGTGTATCACACACACAAACCAAAATCAGGCACTTCTTTGTACCTAGTCCATAGCACTACATATGTACTTCATAGATTGGTAAATGAGTATCGAGTGCACAGTGTTTTGCATTCACTTTCAGTGAATGTATGTCGGCATACCCTAAAAACACACACCCATAACGGCACCCTCAGCATTTCTTTGAACAAATACACAGTGTAGCTCCGTCGGTCCGTACACACCACACTGACAAACTTTATTTCCCAATCCCGTAGCCATTTCTGTGGGCATCATCTGCAAAAGGGGCATATGTACCATGTTCCACCCTGCACGCGATATTCGCAGACTTTTCGTGCTGCACGTGCACGGGAGTGGGGGAATAACTTTTTACCAGGGGAGCGCACGTAATTGGTTGTGGTGGCTCTTAAAAGAATTTTTTTTTTTATTTTTTTTATTTTTCTTTCTTTTAAAGGTGCTTCCCTAGAAACAGTTTCTTTGCGTTTTTCATACGTGAATGTGTGTTTTCAACTTCAGCTCACATTCTTACAGTAGGGTCTTCAGTGCAGTCTGTAGATTGTGCACAAACATTTCATTGCCATTGGCCGACAAAGACATGACGTTTCCCTTGAAAAGGTGTATGTATCGGGAAACAATGTTCTCATACTCACAGGAGAAAATCCCAGCAGCACTTAAGAAGTCACACAAATGCGTCTTTTGATGAGAAACCTTCAGACCTCTGGTTGGTGACAGGAAGCATTGGAATAATGCCACACGATTCTCGGCAGTATACATGAGAAAAGCATCTTGGTAGTAGGAAAAATGTGCTGCACTGCTTTCATCAAAATCTTCAGTTGACTGAACACACGGGAACAAGTCATGGAACCAAAAAAGAAGCTTCCAAAGTGCATGATCACAACATGTACAGTTGCCGAAGAGGCCACGCAATGACATTCTAGAAGCAGTCCGTGGAAACAGCACGATTCAATACCACT
This sequence comes from Ambystoma mexicanum, assembly GCF_040938575.1. Lineage (NCBI taxonomy): Eukaryota > Metazoa > Chordata > Amphibia > Caudata > Ambystomatidae > Ambystoma > Ambystoma mexicanum. The sequence continues at coordinate 825,577,546 of NC_090933.1, forward strand.
CCACAAAACGTCCACTCCCTCCAAACCTAAATTGCTAGACAACTCTTCTTGGAGGGCATACACGCATATATCTTCTAAAAAGTAATCATCCACAATGAAAACTGTGCTTATTGCCATGTTTGCCAGCCGCAGTACACAAAGTTCTCTAAAAGTGAATGCCTCCCTTTCTTGTGATGCACACCCAGAGCTCCTGATTGGCCAAAGGCCATAGTCCCATTTTCATTGGCCAACATGGTGAGAAGGGCAAAATGTGGCACGTGCCTTTCCCCAATCACCGCAAGGGAGTTGCCCTGGTGAAGCAGAAGGACTCCTTCTCCCTATTGGTGCTCTGTTCTGTAGCATACACCCTGACCACCTTATTGGCCAAAGGGCATAGTCCCAGTTCTAATGGCTAGCATGATCACAAACGCAGAATGTGGCATGTGTCTTTCTCCAAGTACCACCAGGGCCACGCCCCAGTAAAGCCGGAGGAGTCCTTCTTCCTGTTGGTGCACTTTCCTCTGACACCCTGAGCAGCACATGATAGGGTAATCTCTAAAGTCCATTTTCCATAGGCCAACATGGTGAGGAGCGTTGAATGTGGCACGTGCGGGTCCCCAAGTACGTCAAGGGCCTTTCCCCAGTGCAGGAGTCCCTCTTCCTATTGCTGCACATCCTAAGAAACTCGTTGACAAACCCCACATTTCCATTTTCATGGCCGCCACCTGCAAAATCCCTGCATGTGACTTTCGTGCTGTCTGCGTTCTGTGGGGGAATAACTTGCAACCAGGGCAGAGGGCGTTCGTAGTAGGGGGCGACTGTTAAAAAAGTCTGTTTTTCTGTGTAGATCCTTCTACAAAAACACATTTTATGCCTGTTTTCAGTAGCTTTTGTGTTTTCGTCTACACACATTAGTTCAGTAAACTCTTTACTGCATCCTGTAGACGAGCAAACAAAACTGCTTTGCCAATGGATGACAACAAAATGCCATTTTCTTGGACAAACTCTGCAGGTCCACATTAATAAGGTAATTATGGCCGAAGAACATTCCACGAGCGGACAAAAAATTGTACATGCTTCTGTTGATGAGAATCCTTCCTTTGTCATGCTCGGAACTACATCCATGAGCAGTAGGCCATATTCGCGGTGTTATAGATGAGAAAAGCATACATTTCTACAGGGGTATTACTCCACACGTATCTGGTATTCACCCCTCCTACTAAGTGGGGATATAATCGAATTATTTTACAAACAAAGGAGGAGTCTAATCCCTAGTAAACATTAACAATGTCCAAAATGCACACAATGGTAATACCATGACATCACCTTTTACATTCGTCAATCATCAGTATATGTCCTCAAAAGATGTTCCAAATCACATATTTTAATATTCAAAAAGAACTCAAAAACACAAGACCCTGACAAAAACATCTAAAACACTTAAAAAGCATATGCACATGTTACAATACAATATATACAAAGCAAAAAAATTCATGACATGGTTGAACACCCAAAATAGATACCTAAAATTCACGGCCACGTTCAGTACTATGGAAGTTAACTACTTGGACCTCACAATTTATCACAACAATTTGGAATTATGTGTCAAACCCTATGTGAAGCTAACAGATAAAAATGCACTTCTCCATTACAAGAGTCACCATGCAAAGCATGTCCGCGATAACTTACCTTTTGGGCAACTTCTGCGTATCAAAAGAAATAGCAGTACCAAAGAGAACTATGAAGAAGGGGCAAACGTACTAATTGAGAAATTGAACAATAGGGGTTATCCTCCGAGAGTGGTGAAACAAGCAGCAAAACAAGCCTTTAATGATGATCGTGGCTCTCTGTTTGAGAAAAAGATCAAAGACACTGCTAATCCTCCTTTGGTTTTGGTTAACACTTTCAGTAACCTGTCATATAAAATCAAGGGTATTATTTGCAAAAACTGGAAAAAAATTATTACTTTTCCTACACCTATTGTGGCCTTTAAGAAAAGTACTAACATTAGGAACCTTGTAATGAAAAATGATGTCCAGCGTACTACAGTCTATCCACGTGTCAAGAAATGTCGAGATTTGATTAACAGGAAATTGGTCAATTTAGAGCAGAAACTGATTTTTATGACCAAAAGCCATCTGGTGGGACTTAATGAAAGTATTGAATGGCATAATGTGAGATGAACATTTCCCTAGCCTAATCCTACCCTGGTTCTATCTATTTTCCTGGTGACTATATTCCATGCCCACTTTGACCCTGATTTTGGAACAGGCATAATGTAATATGTGTGTCATTTCTTGGGACTTTCGTCTGATACATGCATTGTGTGCACTCATATTTGTGACCATTTTGTCCATTCCAAGGATGGGGCCTATTCATATGTCCTGGCTCCCGGTTTGATCAAGAGGCTCACTTTCCATGTGTTTTCCTTGATGCAGTCCGTACCCTAGTGAGATCTTGCAATCCCCGTTTCTGATCCATATGTAGTTATGTGGATCAGTAGTTGTGAAGTTGTTGGGTCCCTTTGGCTGGACATGTACACTGGAATATACAGGGAGCAGCCTTTACCCTGGTTGGGATGGCTATGATACGGTTTTTTGAGACGTGACAGGTTCACGTGATCGGAAATAAATGGTGCGAGGTGGCTGTTTAGCGACTCATGTGTGAGAAGCGTTTACGTTCAGACAGCAGGGGCTTTAATTACTTTGAACTGCAGTGAATTAAGGCATTGTCTGTTTGTATACAAGCCATCACGTGATAATATCACGTGATCGCGATACGTATGGTTGCTTGGCAACCGACGGTCGCAAGACTAGTATACGTCATATTCAAGGGACGTACCTACACTCAAACTTGTTTTTTCCTACGATGCAAGTCAACAAAGTCGCTTGCTCCTCACAGCGAAGGGAGTGGATACCGAGACACGCTACGAGCGCGTGTTGAGGGAGGTGAGTATAACCCCATATTGGAGCCTATTTTTTTAATAAGGCCTTGCCCGGTTATATTGGGTTGTAATGGATACTTGCCTATTCTGTGTTTAGGACCTACTTTGGAGGCGAAACATCAGGTTTTTACCTGATCCATTGGAGGACGTTTGAAGCCTTTTGAGACACTTTATCCATTGGAAATGTCAAGTTTCTCTACGGCTCTATTAAGGTGAGGGACCAGAGGTGTTGGAGACACGGGGTGTCCCATTAGATTGCTTTGAGATTCTGTGTGTATCTGTATAACAGATCTGTGTAGATGCTTGTTAACCGTCTGTTCTGGGGGCTTTTCGCCCCGTTATTTTGTTTTGGTACAGTTTAACCGTGGGGTCTGTTGTTGGACTAGACGACCAGTGTCTACAGAACTAAGGAGTTGTAACCTTATTTGGCCTAAGAAAATTATTCTCTTGGGACGCCAGTTTTCAGGTAGAGATATAGTCACTACCTTTTTCTTCCCCTTTTGGTATTGAGGGCTAGGGCTAGGTGTAGTAATGCAAACCTGTGAGGCCCACATATTGATATGTTTATATTGTCTTTGTTGCACCCACAGATTTTGGAATATCTTTTTTGAAAACTAAGAATAGAATTTTGAGCGGAAAAGGACTGCCATTTCAGAGCACAAGAGATATGATTGCCCCTGAGGAATGTCCAGTTAACACACAACACTAAGGACAGAAACTTATATAAGTCGGGCTATGACGAGCACAGTGTGGAATAATAACAATTAATTTGGCACTGTTTCTCGGTTTTCAGGTTCCAACTTTTGTTTCCTGTGTCTTTTAATTGTTTAAAATTGTTTTTTTGCTTTGTATATATTGTATTGTAACATGTGCATATGCTTTTTAAGTGTTTTAGATCTTTTTGTCAGGGTCTTGTTTTTTTGAGTTCTTTTTGAATATTAAAATATGTGATTTGGAACATCTTTTGAGGACATATACTGATGATTGACGAATGTAAAAGGTGATGTCATGGTATTACCATTGTGTGCATTTTGGACATAGATGAGAAAAGCATCTTGGCAGTGGGAAAAGCGTCCTCACGACATCCAGCATCCTCCTCAGTCTACAGTCTGCAAGGCAGGTATCCAATATGCATGCCGCCGTAGTAAATTATAATAACATCTATAACTGGAAACGTGGAGAGGTCTTTGCAAAGTGCATGCATATCGACAAAATGGCACTCATTCACAGCGTTCCACAATGCGTCCACTCCTTCCAAACCAAAATTGACGTCAAAGTTTCTTTGCAGAGAACAGTTGTACACATCTCTCACAAAGAGATCACCTACAGGCAACACAATACATTTTGCCATGTCAGCCACCCTCAGTATGCTGAGTATAATGTGCAACCATTTCACCTACCTTCCTGTTTGTTAACCACACCAACTGTTGGTGATTGGCCAATCCCCACACTGCCATGGCAATTGGGCAGAGTTGTGTAAAGGGCAGATTTTGCCACAAGCGCCTCCTAAATTAGCGCGTGGGCCGGGCCTCTGTAAAACTGGAACAGTACTTCTTCCCTTTGCACTAGCTTCTCTGCAGCTCTACTTCCTTAGGTTATTGGTAAGTAGGCACACACGCATCCACCAATCGCATTAAAGCCGCCATCATCGAACACTGTCACTGCTGTGCAACACTTGAAATGTACCGTTACACATTTACAGTACAAATGTCGTGCCATTCCAAAGCATGTCCACCACAAAGTTCAATGAAAGTATGCCCAATTTCTCCATTCGCATACATCGACATAGCCACCCAGCATGTGGCACGTGCCATCATGAAAGTACTGTGTAATCCACTACCTTTTCATGATAGTGAAGGTGGGGTGGGTGGAAAACAATATGAAACTAGGCAGGGGATTCAGTCTTCCAGCGTATATGTATAAAGTGTTTTTTTTTTATGTGCAAGCGAGCACATTTTCTTTTGTATATTTTCTTTATATGCGTTTCTGTTTGCCTGTCCTCACATTTTTACAACATTCTGGTCAATGCTTCTAGCACAGTGTGAAAGAAAACTGCATTGCCATTTCTACAGAACCACTGCATAATTTGTGACCTCATGATCTCATAGAGGGTGGAGAACATGCTTACAATCTGCATAAACTGACACATCAATCTGTTTATAACACACCTTCTGACCGCTGGCTGGGGACAAATTACACTGTCATGGTACCACACTGCTCTTGGTGTTATGCATGAGAAAACCATCTTGGCAGTAGGGAAAAAAACGCCTCACTTCGGTCGGCAACCTCATCAGTAGACAGATTAATCATCCACACAACATGTAACCCAAATGTACACTTCCATAGTGCACCATGACACAGTCCACGTTCATGACGGATGCCACATATCTGCAAAGGCGAACCATCCCGCCAAAACTGCAGTCAACCTGACAGGCCCAAAAAGTGTCCACTCCTTCCAACCCGAAATTGCCAGCAACGCTGCTTTGCATGCAACACCTGTGCAGATGGCACACAAAGGTTCTGCCGACGATAAGCATTATGAATCTCTCCATGTCGACCACCCTCACAACACAGTATTGTGAAAAAATGGTAACACCCCTTCCTATGAACCACGCCCTAAACTCCTAATTGCCTATTTCACAAAATTCCATTCCCATTTCCACACTGCTCATAATGGGAGGATGTGCACGTGCGCTTTCAATCTACAGTGAGGGCCACAGCCCAGTAAAGCTCTGACAATATGTCTTCCCTATGCACGGTCACTTTTTGCAGCACTCCCCCAATTGGGTGCTGTCACATTTCCAAACACACATGCACCAATCGCATACAAAACATCTGCATTGCACACGTTATTTCTATACACCACTCCTTTTTTACCATTAACACTCTCAGTACACATTCCGTTTTATTGCAAAGCCCCTTCACCAGAAATTTCTGCTACAGAAGGCACTATTGCAGCATCCACAAACATCCTAACATGCCCCGAGCACACTGTTAGGTATGCACACAACATTGCAACTCTTTCCACACCCACCGCAACAGTACACATCCAAGCAAGCGACCATGTGGGCACCTAACATTATGCACAAATGTTACATACACAGTTCTACCCATCTCCCCCACACCATAAAACACCCATTCACAAAAATGTGTCACACTTAGCAGAAGCCACAAACACAGCATAGTCTGCACCACCCCTACGCACTACCATTCACACGCTATTGTGTCACTGCCAACCTATGCACACCACCTTCACAACATTGGCCCTACTTCAATAAATGTGCACACAGCAGAGTAACCAACCACGTATAAGCTGCCCTTCAACCATACCCACTGCCATACTCACATTACGTATGCACTGCACACTGTGGCCACACTATCCAACTTCTCACTGCACCATCTCCTGCCATACACCACATACTGTGGCATGTTCCAACTATCAACATTAACCAAAAGAAGACAAAAAGGGCTACTAGATAAAGCTGCGAAATTCGTCCCCCTTAACTCGGCCTACGGTCGTTTCAAAACATAAAGAATCTCGCAGCCTCCATATAGGACCCCCTCTTAGGTATTGAAATTCACCAAAGGTCGAAAATTACAAACAGTAAACCATATACACCACTGAATAGTCTAAATCAGTATAATATTTTATTAAATTGACATGTTGAACTGTTCAATTTTCTTACAAAAAATATATTTGTTAAAAACAAACAATCACTAGAAGCCTAAAATCACATTAAGAATCTCGTAAACATCCTTACTCATAATAAAGTGCACAGTGAACCCAAAACTATTGGGAAAATATTTCTTTTTAAAAAAAAGGAAAATAGGCTCTGCTACAAACAACTAACTTCATTGTCAAGTTGTAAGAACAGAGTAAAAAAGACCCAATCTCATGAAAACTTTGCGTTTTGATACTAAACTCAGTGGGAGTCCCTACTATACCGGGTACAACCTCTCTATAACAAATACCTGGTTCGGTGAATCCGCCTGATGTAAGATTGGCGGTTCTAAACAGTTAAATATAACTTTAGTGTATCAAGATGTTGGCAATAATACAACATCATCATAAATCCAACTATCACCACAACCATAGAATGTACAATACACACTTTGCAACTCACTTGTCCTGCTGTAGCACATTGACAATGTGCTCCACACGCATTCTCCAAAGATCCCCACCCGGTGCCGCATACACAACCATCCACACATTCCCCCCACCGTAATTGAACAATACATGTCAGCATATCCCCAACTACCATTATGCACATATGCACCACTGGCACCAGCACTCCTAACCAACCTCGACATTGCAATGGACATACACATCATTATGTATAACTGTTACCATAATGTAGAAACATTACACTGTCTCCGGCATCCCTACGCCCTTTCATTCACATACTATTCTCTTACCCACTTCCACTCAGAAAGGATTGTTTCACTGGCAACATAAACACAAAATGTTTAGAACATTGTCCATACTGCAAGCATTGTGCACACAGCACACTGTCCAAGCACATATAAGCTGCCCTTCAACCATACCCTGTAACATACTGACAGTATACAAGCATTGCGCCCAGTACCCACACATCAGTACTTTTCACTGCAGCATCACCAACCACAGAGCACTACCATGGAGGTATGCAGACACTCTCTGCTGCATCCCTGTGCACTTTCAATCACATACTATGGGTGTACCCACTACCATTCACAAAGTATTGTGCCACTTCTGACCTACCCACAATCAATTTGCAACAGTGGCCTATAAAGGCTTAAATGGGCTCCACACCCATTCCTTACATGTCAACACCCTCAAACCCATGCACATTGGAAAATGCATTACTGGCGTGCGTGTCCTCAAGGCCTTGGCTCTTTAATGCATGGCTGCAGGGCGTGCGTGTCATCAAGGCCTAGGCTCTTGAATGCATGGTCAATGCAAGGCCCACGGCCTTCGGCCAAGCATCCAATAGTATAGGCCTTGAACACACTCACAGCAACGTAATGCCACCATGCATGTCTCCATATCAGCATCTGCGACAAGCCACATAAACACGACTGCCACCAACACTCCTACCCAACCTGTACCCCGCCATGGTGCTATGCAGCAACAAATGGCAACAGTTAACATAATGGCCATGTGGGCAGCTACCAATTTGCACAAACGTTCCCCTTGTAGGTAGCAGCACTTCGCACTTCACCCCAACTCCCCCACACTATAAAACACCCAATCATGAACACAGGTCGTACTTACCAGAATGCACATACATACCACATCCTCCACCACTTCTACCCACAGCCATTCACAAAGTATTTTGTCACTAACCACATTTTCACAGCATTCGGCCTACTTCAACAATTCTGCACACTGCATAGGCCTTCAACACACCTACAGCAACGTAATGCAGCTATGCATTTCACCATTTCACCAACTTCGACCATCGACATACACAAGTCTGCCCCAGCAGTCCTACCCAACCTGTGGACCACCATGCAAGTATGCAGCCACAAATTGCAACCGGTAACACAATGTGGAAAGAAAACACTCTCTCCTGCACCCCTATACACTTTCATTCACATACTATAAGCGTACCCACTACCATTCACAAGGTACTGTGTCACTGCAAACCTACCCACATTCAGTTTGCAGCACTAACGCTACTGCAACCAATCTATGCAAGCACCACCCTGTACCGGATGCAGTCTGAAACATGCCTTCATGCGGTTTGTATGTTTCAGCCCTATGCACCTTATAGTGTAATCCTTCCACAGACCCACTGCACCTTCATTCACCCATGCATGTCTCCATGTGCCCAACTACTGCATTCCATATGCAGCGCACTGCCACCGGCGCTCCCAGCCAACCCATCTCATGTGCAATTCATTCCACATCTGCAAATGACCTGCCACCACTCACCACGAAAAGAGTTTGCTGCAAACAGGTCGCGGCAGAAGCTAAGGGACCGTTACGACAGCTGCCTCCAATCACCACAGAAAATACTAGCCTACATTTGTCACACATAAACCACTTCTCACTTCCCCAGCCATTCCTTCCTTTATGGCCGCCAACACAATGCGTACAGTTCATTTTCCAGGCCCTGCAACCACTGCACTGTCCTCCGAAACACCATGGCGGCTTTCCCAAAAAATGTTGACGCACAGCACGCTTCCCTCCAGCCAACCACCGGCCGCGTCCAAACTTCTCTGACACCATGCCGTACCGTGATCCAATGAAACATCCGTCTGCGGAGCGAAGTGGGAAATGGGTCCACATAGTGGACCCAGATATCACAAATTTTTTGGGACGTACATTTCAGTGTTTTGAAACAAATGTACCTGTCCCATTTCCACCGAACACACAAAAGCACGCTTTCTGGCCCAAGCCCCCGCACCTGATGCAAATTTGGTGAAAATCCATCCAGACATTTGACCTGTAGCTGTGCGCAAAGTTTTTCCCCATTCAGTCTATGGGAAAATAAAAACGTTGGGACCCCCTATAACGTCCTCCCCATGCATGAAACCTCGCCCAACTTGGCAGAATAATTCAGAGCCGCCCATATACTTTCACTGCAAAGTTTGGTGAGGATTCGTCGAGGGGGAGCAAAGGTATAAGCTGCTGAAAAAGTGCTCTTCCTATGAGTTTAGCAACTTGACCATAACTACACGCCCACTACTGCGGGCTGTGTAATATATATTTCTTTTTGTGTTGTTTTGTCCCTGATAAATGCTCCACTTCTTCACAATGATTGCAGGTCTTTTGAGGTGGTTCACCTGACAGTGAGAAAGTGAACCTTCTCCATCTTGCACATTCAGACACTTGTTTTGATTGATTGTTTTTTTCTTGAGCAAGTCCTGCATTTCAAGGTGAACCTCTGTACCATATGCGGGTCCCGGATGCAAAATGAAATTCTCCTATCGTACACCATCCATGACTCTACATGCAAGTGTGGAAGCCATCTGGGACACTGTGATTGGCTCCCAGAGGTAAAGGTGACATTCTGCCTACCTTATTCAGTGTCCCCTGGGCATCAAGCCCTGGCGTCTACATCCAAGGGCCAAAAGCAGCAAAGAGCAACTCCCTGTTTGCCTGCATGGGATAGAAAGATTCTAGGGCAAGAACCCCTGCCCAAGCCACAATTTTGCAAAGATCACCTTTTAACTGACTTCTGCTTCTGCAGGCAGCCGTTTACCTATTGAGTATCCTTTAATTGCAGAGCTTCTGTTAGCTCACAGTTCCAAAAAACATTGCTGTTTTGGGCCTGTTACCTATAATCCCATTCTAGCCAAACTCAGAATTTACACATACTTCTTCTTAACCAACCATTAAACCCTTCTCTTTATGCTCACCCACCTGCCAACTCTCTCTCTTGGGCTGCACTCTTTCTTCATTGTCTTCAGATGCCTTTTTCATCTACTCTCCATCATGCATCTCATCTTTACTTCATTCCTACTTCTAATCACTCTTCTCTTTCCATTCTATCAGAGCCTCCAGCCTCAACTTGGTGTAACTTTTACATCAGTCCCCAGCCTCCCCACCTTACTCCTTCCTCCCTGAACATAAACCCCTTAAATAAGACTCTCACATTTTTCCAGAATCTCCAAACTCATTTATATCACCCACCAACTGTACCACATCTGCTACTCTCCCCCACATCCTAACACTGTTTCACTTTGCCTCTAGAATGCAAAATCCATCAGCAACAAGTCCTCTTACGTCAATGACCCTCACCTTCTTACACTGACAGAAACATCTATCTCCCCTCATGACACTGCTACACTGGCAGCGGTCCTCAGGGACACTGCTACATTTTTCCACTCTCCCTGACCTGTTGTGAAGTGTGGCCCTGTGGAGTTCCTAATAATAAGGCCCCAACATTGCCCCTCTATCATTGTCTGACATGAATACTTCATATTTTATCTATTCCACTATTAAATTCCTCCCCTACTGCTCATACTCTTCTGGCTCTCTATAGACCACCTGGACTTCCCATCTCCTTATTTCCAGAGCTTACCTGTCTCCTTGAGTCACTTCCTACACACATCCCCATTTTCATGTTGGGGGACATTAACCTCCTGAACCCCTGTGCCTGTCCTGAACTTAACTCCCCCCTATCTGGCAATCTACTCCCTCCACGGACAGCATATCCACTCTGGTGGAAACATGCCTTTCTCTCTAATTCACATTCTTCCTCTGACCTCGCTATTGACCCCTTTCCCTCGGATCACTCGGGTTCCATGTCATTTCATTGTGGGATGTTTTTTCGTGGGTTTTTTTACCGCAGATTTCTTTGTGAAAAAATGAATCACATTTTTTTGTGGGGGGTTCTCCCCAAACCCACCCATCCCCTTTAATTTTTTATATATTCCCGAACACCCACACCCAATTTATATATTTTCTAACCCCCCAAAAAAAATGGATGAGTTTTTTTGGCACAAAATGTAAAGTAAAAAACCCAGCGAAAAAACATCCTGCGATGAAAGGACGTCGTACCATCACTCCACTGTTCAGTTTAATATCTTGGTCCCTATACCTTCTACTCCTCTGCTCCCATCTTCAATGATTAAGAGGAAAATCGGGAAGGACTATCTTGTCCCTTCCCTTGATGATGTGAGCACCTCTCTACTGTCTCTTTCCCATAGGAGTGCCTCTTCCATTAACTACACATTCTCTGACTTTTGCTATGCACTTATGACTCCATTTGACCAACACTATCCTGTTTGCACATTCACACCTAGTTGCTGATGACAGTCAAATATTTGTATCCTTTCTGTCCATCCCAGCCACCTAGGAATGGATTAGGAACTGTCTTCCTGCAATTCATTGCGGGATGGCTCTCAACTGCATCATGCTGAACTGGAAGTCCTCTTTGTCCTGACTTCCAATGCCATAAACTCTCCTCTCCTATATCCTTGCCCTTCTTACTCCCACTCTCAGTCTTGGGATTCTCTTTGATAGCAACCTATGATGGCAACAATTCACAACTACTGCTTCCTCTGATGCTTGTATTAACCTCCCCAACATTTAGGAAATGTGTCCTTTTCTTGCTAACCAGCTCAGCAAACTTCACTACTTCTCAAGCGCACTTCTAGACCTTCATCTTTCCTCCTTCCTCCCTCAAGACAAATTTTTCAATTTTGATACCCACACTCTCAACAACCTATCCAGATCCTCCTCCACTTCTACCTACCAAATACATGCTGGTTGGCTCTTCATGAACAATGGTGCTCTTTTCAAGTTACATCTGCTAGTCTACTAAGCTACATATGGTTTTGCTTCTCAGTTTCTCTCTGATTGTATTTCAGTTTACTCACTATCTAATTCCCTCTGATTCTTCTCTGCCCTCAACCTCATTGTCTGATACCTATCCTGTTCTCTCCCTTCACTTTGTCTCGTTCTCCGTACTCACCCCACTCCACTGGAACCCACTGCTAATAACAATCAAAGCCAGCCCATCTGTGGATCTCTTCAAAGCTTGGCATAACCTTCACTTACTTACTAAAGCGGGAGCTCCCCCTGCCCTCTCCCTCATCCTCCCAACTTGACCCAACCACTGCCCCCAGTGACACTTAATAATGTAAATGTGTATATTTAAATAATATTCCTCTATAGTTTGGAGCACTTTCACCCTTATGTTAATATCATCTTTGTAGGTCACCTATTTTCTTACATATATATATATATATATATATTCAGTGAAAAAACTTTGTTAAAGGGACGTTATGGTTAAGTTGCGCTACTAAAAACCTATGAAATTCAGTGACATTTGTGATGTCATCTTTGATGTCCTGGTTGTTAGTCTTAGCAGTGCACGGTGGTGGCGCGAGTTATGGTTGCTTAGCTTACCATAACTGGCAAATTTCAAGGGTTTTTCGGTTTTACTTGGAACCATAACGTCCCTTTAACAAAGTTTATTCACTGAATTTCATAGTTTTTTTAATAGCACAACTTAACAATAATGACTTTGACTTTATATACATGTCATATGGAACTGACTAGATCTCTTCTTATGAACTTGATGTCCGCGAACGTATTTAATGTTCGCGGACATGTCCGGAGAACAGTACCACTACCTAAAAACTGTGGGGGGGGGTGGGGGGGTATGTTTGATTGTTATATCATAATATAGGAACATTTAACAAATTCAAAAAGCAGCACACAAACACATTATATATAGTAATACATAAGAAATGTAACCCATATATGTAACACACTAACCATTCATTTAAATACAATATGTTCTGAAATGGAATATACCACAAGAAGATAAATTGGCTTCCAACATAATTACCTCACAGACACAACAGAACTGAGAACAAGACCAGACCCACTGAATACATAGGATTTATCTGACCAGAAATAGTAAGTGTACTTCATTTTACTCATATATTTATAAACTTTCTGTATTAGATTAAAAAATATATTATCTTTTTTTTTTTTTCTCACAGAAATGTCTAGTACTCTGGAATGGCTAGAGGACAATTTCCCACATGAAGAAATGTCACAAGATAGTGAAACTAATGGTAAACACTTTATAATATAAACCATTTATTTATAATTGTTTTTATATACATTTAACATATATATTATTTTTTTGTACAGAGCATACCAAAATAGAAAAAACTTCAGAAAACCCTGTTATGAATAACAGTCTTCACAATATAGAAGAAAAAATGGATGTATTGTTGGCTAATTTTAATAATTTAAAAACTTTTGTAGAAAATCATTTCAAACCAAAAACCTCGTACCATTGCCCCACATGTACTTGTCCCTCCTCACCATATCCCAGTCAATTATCCCCAAACCCTCTCCATAATCCAAAAAACGTTTTGATGAGACTTCCATCCCTTCTTCACCTAATACCAATCATGTTGAAACCCCAAATTCTCCTGTTTTTGTTTCTGTTTCTGCCTCACCTTCTCTGTCATAAATTATTAATATATGTTAAATAAAGTTTAATTTTTATATTGTATTGTGAATAGTTTCCGTTTTTTTTTAAAAAAAACAATAAAAGTGTCCGCGGACAGTGTGAGTGTTCTGAAATGTTCATACATAAACGAAAATGGAGGTGTCCTGAAGAACACCACACCTGTTCGTACTGTTCGCTAGCAAGTTGAAACTGTTCTAAGAACACACGTGGTGTCTTGAAATGTTCGTAAAGAAACAAAAATTAAAGTGTTCTAAAGAACACTATATCTGTCCGTAATGTTCGCTATCAACTTAAAACTGTCCTAAGAACACAATTGGTGTCCTGAAATGTTCGTAAATAAACGAAAATGATGTGTCCTGAACAACAGTACAACTGTTCATAGTGTTCGCTAGCAACATGAAACTGTACTAAGAACACACGCGGTGTCCTGAATTGTTCGTAAACAAACAAAAATTAAAGTGTCCTAAAGAACACTATACCTGTCCGGTACTGTTCGCCAGCAAGTTCAAACTGTTCTAAGAACGCTATTGGTGTCCTGAAATGTTCGCACGTAAACGAAAATGGAGGTGTCCTGAAGAACACTATACCTGTTCGTAGTGTTCGCTACCCAATTGAAACTGTTCTAAGAACACAATTGGTGTCCTGCAATGTTCGTACATAAACGAAATTACACGTGTCCTGAAGAACACTATATCTGTCCTTACTGTTCGCTACCAAGTTTAAACTGTTCTAAGAACACACGCGGTGTCCTGAAATGTTCGTTTCACGTGTGACGCACTTTTAATTACTTCAGAACCCGAACAGTGTCCATAGGACATCAATGCGCATGCGCTAACCAATCTCCGTGCACTTGGTGTCGTGCGGACAGGCGCTTCCTTCGCGGACTAGTTCGCGAACGGATCATATGACCGCGCCCACGCTCATCGTGTGTCCTGAAATGCGGACACTGTTCGTGTCCCCGAACAATTTAAAAGTACATTTTCAGTTAATCCATAATATTTTTCAATAAAATCTCATCATGGCACAAGTCCCACATAGCAATCTTGAGTTTATCTATACCTTTTGAAACTTTCTGATCCTTTTTTTCTGTTCGATCTGTCCGTGGACAGTGCGCATGTCCGCGAACCGCGCACAAGCACCCCTATAAAAGACCACGCCCAAGAGCTTATTCCCATTGTGTTTCTGGCTATTCTTAAGAACACAGTGATTTTTGCTGCCACCTGCAGACTACACCATCATCGAGATGGCATCCTCTGCTGCTGAACTGCCACTTGGTGCTGCACCTGCTTCAGCACCACCCCCACCCCCTCCACCACCACCACCTCCCCAAGGGCTTGAAGAGGGGAACAGGAGTGAGGATGCAGAGGAGGAAGAAGAGGATGATGAGAATGAGGTAGAGGAAAACCCTACTACCCGCACTAGGCGTGAGTCTTGGGTGTGGCGGTTATTTACCATTCATGGAAATGTTCCTAAGGCTCGTGCAAACCGTGTTACCTGCAATGAGTGCAAAATGATACTCAGTTACGGGAAGCATGGTAAGTACAGCTTTGGGACCACTACTATGAAGCGACACCTGAGGTCATTTCACTCTGGGGCTATTCACAGGGTTGTACCTTGCGAAAAACCTAGCAGGTTGATGTCCTCTACTTCATCCTCTGTTTCTGATCCTGTCACCACAAGGACCACCTCTGTGGGACAGCGTCTTCCTCAAGCTGCCTCACAGGCCATACAGAATGCTGATGACCCTTACCTTTCGAAGGTCACAGTTGTATGTATGTACTGTGACACAGTACTCTGCAGGGGGGAGCGACTTCGGAGTGCTTTTGAGACTATCGTCTCAGAGCACGAGAAGACCTGCTCACTACCCAAATAAAACCCACTCTACATCTTCCTCTCTCAGCTCGCCCTTTCTTATCCCTGTGGTTGGTGTCCCTCCCTTTACCCTCCTTTACCCTCCTCTCCTAGTGTGTCGTGTCTGACAAACCAAAAAAAATACAAACATTGTAATTTTCTCTGGAAAGAAGTGGTGGCTCTGAAAAGAGCCTTTGGGTGGTGTTTGTAAGTCAAAAATTGTAAATGCTTAACATCTACTTCAAAATCGTTGTTGTAATTCCAAAAAAGGTCGCAATGCATTTTGTACATTTCTCATAAAAATCTGATTGCCAGCATAAGTAAGATGGACTCCATCTCTGCGAAAAATGTATGTACTACAAAACATAATATTTTCATTGTGAAAAGAAGACGTGCCAAAATCTCTTAGAAAGGCACAAACAGCCTTATTAACATTGCACCTTGCTTTTTCCATTTGTGGACCAAATGAAGAAGAACGAAGCCACATTTGTCTCTGCGCAATCGGTGAAAATATCAGTGGAGAATTAGGAAACATGTCTATAACCTTCCTAAATCCTTCTTTCATAGCAAATTGCAAAAACATTCCAGTCACATGCCCTAAACTGTTCCCTCCACAATGAATTACAATTATGTCTGGATGTTGCTCTGTCTCCAAAGTAGCACAGAGAGGTAGCAAGTCCAACCACTTCATTCCACGTACTCCATGCCAGTGCACTTCCACATGTGGGAATCCAAGATCTACAGCTACTCCACAGCTTTCTGCATGCACCTTCAACCAATGTATCCACGAATCTCCTAAAATCCAAACAATCTGTTTTCTGAAACACACAGCCATAGCTATCTTTTGTTCTCTCAGCAAAAAGAGTATCTGAGAAAATCTCTCCTGGCACAACACACCCACCAAACTTTCCTGACCAATCCCTTTCAGTGCTTATTCTCATTTGCATGACTTCTGAACCCAAAAATCCCCGGATGTAACACCCGATGTCCGCGAACTACCGCCATGTCCGGGGACATATCGTAACATGAACAGCCCTTCTACCATTTCCACTACACTCTATCTGCCATTCCCTCATTGGATGTACCTCAAAAATCACATGACCATGCACCAATCACATTCAAGACCTCTACATCTAACTGCATCATCATAGATCAGCACTGCAAATGTACTCTGAATCTCTCTGAGTACAAGTGTCATATCATTGGCAAGCAGCATCTACCAGAAATACTGTACAAGTCTTCAAGATTTCTACTTGCAGCTCCATGCTTATCCATATGCATGAACACAAACTTCAGGTATGCATATTTTCTGTATTGTAGATGAACACATTTTCAAACAGACTTTTACCTTGTAAAATCTGTAAAATGAATTTACTGTACTTTTTTCAATTTCCTAAAATCAACTATCACTTATAAACCTTTATACTATTTACTTTCTTTATACACACATACTCAAATCATGTTAAACTAACATTTTTTAAATGAAATATATAGACTACATATATTCAAACAAAATTGCATGCAAACACAATCTATGTTTAAACCTTTATAAAAAATACTTATACAATTTCATACTTTTTTGTTTTTATTTATTTATTTACTTAATTACTTTAAACTAGTCATGACTTTGAGGCGCTATTACCTAGAAAAGTTTACTTACAGAAATAGTGGTATTCACTAATATATTATAAATTTCACAAGACATAGTAAAGATATTTTTTTGCTACAGTTAGTCATTCAATACAATTTGTTCATTAAGAACATATCATATGTACTGAACTGATGCAATGTATCTTATGTAAATAAATTAGTTTAATGGTTTTAAAGAAGGCACTGAGGATTTCAATTAAAAAAATCAATATCTAAATTAAAACAGTGCTATATACAAACAAAGTTACTAATTAGAAGCTTTTACAATTGCAATGAAGACCAGTTTCCTGAAAAGAAGCAGCCGAATTCGAAGAAGAAAGAAAAACTAAGAAGTTACCTGTTAATTTAAAAAAAAGTAAGTAAAATATCACCATAATATTTGTATTATTAATCAAATATACTATAACGTTAATACAAGCTATTTCGGTTTCTAAAAATAGAGATTTTGTACGATTTTGCCCAAAAATGTCCATGTCTTAAACAGCGATTTACAGCCAGAATGGCCCACAATTTCTATTTTTGGACACACAAATTACCCAACTGAACCACTACAATTTTCATATTATAGAACAAACAACTGTTTTAATTGTATACATTAGATTTACTATTTGTACTTTTCCACACCACTAGCTTACTTTTTTTTGTCATCTGAACCCCAGTTTAGTAACACATAAATTCAAGAATACCTATCCCTACTAGTTTTAGTTCCCAATGCACAATCACACACCATTACATACATCTTTATCATCTTACTCAAACACTCATGCACACAGCACACATACATTCCAGAACACCCCAACCCATATCTTCTTTATTTTTTTCAACAGACCCTAAAGAATGCCTACCAAAAGTCAAGCCCATAGAAAGCAACGCAAAAGTAGAGCAAATGAAAATAAAGGTGTCCAACATAAGCATCCATCTTTAGCAGAATTTGTAAAAAAAGTTGAAATAAAACAGCTAATACAAACATTTAGTGAAACACAAGACAACATCGCTTCCTCTATCAAAATGTAAAACAAACCAAAAAACAATTAACAGAAAATCAGCTATCAGTACAGATAAAACTACTTCTTCAAATTTTAATATAGTGCAAAGTAAGCATACCAAGAAAAGTATTTTAGCCAAAATATACCGTCACAAAGTCCTTCAAAATCTTATAAAAACAGGAGAGAAATCAGGTTCAAAGCTTAAAACCTATCGTAGGAAATTAATCTTAGAAGCATTGATGGACAGTGCAATTCTTCTCAAAAGAAATGTATTTATTTTACTGTTAAACAAAATGAAACCACTAACAAAACTAATAACTAAATTACAAAAAAGACTTCTCAGTAAGCGAAATATCAACAGAAAGAACTTCTTAAGTATCAGCGGAGGTGAATGAATCACACTACAAGCATAGAACCATATTTTAATGAAGAAGCGTACAAACAAAAGCAAACGAATACAATTGCCATACATAGCAGTGGTCGAGGTTATGAAAAAATAAATAATACCATAATGGAACAAGAAGTACTTCTTACAAAAATATTCCCTGAAAACTTAGAATTACCCCTCCATTCAACTGAATCAGAACGTCTAGTGTACAAATGGCCATGCACGTCAATGTGTAACATTCCCAAACAATGTTTCAAATCTTTACGCCAATTCCTCAATAAATATGTAAAAAGCAAAGACAAAATCAAAATTAAATTACTGCAAAATATAGATACCTGTCCAGTGTGCAAGTACACAGGACTACAAGGACATTCATTGGCCTGCATTACAGGACCTACTTGTAAAACCACTTTCCATGATATCAAAAGGATATCAACACATCATTCAACTATAAGAAATCTAGTCTATAAACTGTACTATGCTAAAAGTCCTGCTTTAGCACTAGCAAAGTTAAATGACATCCTTCTACATGGTACAGCAAAAGACCTACAATGAAGATTGTAAATGGTTTGAATTAGCTCTCTACCTTGTAGCAGAAAACAAATATGAAATAACTGAGCCCTTAATACTTTGCAGTTATTGCACTACAAAACTTGACAACAACCAAACTCCTTCACGTTCTATCACAAATAATTTTGAATTATACCCAGTACCAAAACCTCTACAACAACTTAATTTATAGGAGAGCATCATAATTCAAACAGTACACCCATTTCAAGCAATAATACGCCTTCAACCAAAAACAGCAAAATTACCTCCCTCTGAATTGGTAAAAGGCATTCGTGGAAAAGTAGTTTATTTACCATTAAATCTAAAAGAAAATGTGCATACTCTAGGAGTGCAACGTCCAATGCAGCAATCTTTAATTATATTAGTAAATGGAGTACCTACAAAAGACAAAAAAATATGGCAACAGCTGGTAGATTTATATAAAGTTAGACAAGCCTTCCAATATCTTAAAGAGAATAATGAATATTACAAAGAAATTAATATTGAAGAAAACTTGAAAGATACTACTGAAATAATTCAAGAAACACAAGAAGCTGGTCAATTTGAGCTACTAGATCCTGCTACAATATCAAATATTTTAGACCATTATACAATTCATCCTTTGCACTGTAATGACACCGTACAAGATGTACTGGAAACTTACCAAATGCGTCAAACAAAAGGATTGCCAATCAGTATGTGGGAAAAAAGTATAGAAGCACATGCTTTTCCTCTACTCTTTCCTACTGGCAAAGGAGGAAGGTATGATGATAGACCTATTCAAATATCAGCTTCAGAATACCGCTCATTACGGATGTATTCTGAAGATCCCAGATTTAGACAAAATGTGGAATACATATTCCACCTACTCTTTGAAAGTGAACTAGCAACTTTATGTTACGGAGTTGCACACATATTAAAATCAGAATCACACTTTCAAAATATGACAGCTACACAATTATTAGAGAAAGTGCAACAAAAGGATGAGGTTTTACAATCAAATATTACAAATCTATTAGCAAATATGCGTGGTACTAAAGAGTACTGGTTTCGACGTCATGGAGATGTACGTTGTATGATGAGAAACCTTGGCCCACCCACTTGGTTTGTTACATTAAGTTGTGCAGAATATGCATGGGAAGATTTACATGATTTCCTACGCATATCAAATAAAAACAAAACAAACATAGATATTCTAACACCTGGAGAACTTTGTTCTTTGGATCCTGTTAATGTTTCAAGATATTTTCACCATCGCTTCATTGCTATGCTACATTTTATTTGTAATAAAACTGTTCCTCCCCTTGGAGAAGTGCAACACTTCTTTTGGAGAAAAGAATACCAAGCCAGAGGAGCACCACATATCCACATGCTTTTATGGATTAAAGATGCCCCTAAATTTGGTCAAGACAGTGATGCCACTGTTTTACAGTTTATTGAAAAATATGTCACTTGTGAAATTCCATCAGAAGCCACAAATAGTGATCTTCATGCACACATTTTACAATTTCAAAGACACAAATGTGGAAAATATTGTCGTCGCAAATGCAAAAACAAAGGCAAATACTACACCAAATGCCGATTTGGTTTCCCTAGACCAGTTACAAATACAGGTCAAGTAAACAACCTCATGTCTTCAGTTAGACATAGTGTTAAAGGTAAGTCACCTAAAAATACATATTACATAAAAAGAAAAGAAGAAGAAAAATATATCAATGATTATAATGCAATCATTGCCCATTTATGGAATGCAAATATAGATGTGCAGTACATTGCAGACAATTCTACTGCAGTTTCACGATATGTCACAGCATACTTAACTAAAGCAGAAAATACAGAGCTCCAAGACCTCTGGAATGACCTGTCATCAGATAAAACAGTATCTGAGAAATTATACAGCTTGGGCATACAAATGCTCCCCCATAGAGAATGTGGATCTTATGAAGCAGCTGATCGTTTAACTGGTACTTCATTGTATGGTAAATCTGAAAATATAGTATGGCTAAGTCTTGGTCCAGCTAAATCTAGAAAAAGAGTTCTAAAATCATATGAAGATATAGAAACAATAGCCAAACATGATCCCAACAGCCAAGACATTTTAAAAAACAATTTATTGGACACATACTACCCAAACAGAAGTAATACTTTGGAAAACATGTGTCTATACCAAATAGCCCAAAACTACACATACAAAAAAATTATGAAACCTGATGAAAAAAAAGGTAAATATAGAGTGACCGACTGTGAAGGCAGCTTAATTAAACTCACTAAACCAAATTTAATTAATCATATCAAATTGTCATTGAAGACTCCTCAACATAAAGAAGTATATTACATGTCCCTGCTACAACTCTTCAAACCATGGAGAAAAGAAGAACAATTACTAGATAACTATGACTCAAAGCAAATGAAAGCACTATAACTGATGTAAACTTTACACAGTACAAAACAATGTTGCACAATGAACAGCAACATGAAGAAGAACTCCAAGTCCAACTAGATAAGGATACTCCTGACAGTAGTCAACCTTCTGTAACAGGAAGCCAAGAACCACTGGGAGAACCACTAAGACAAATGAGGCAGAATTAGCTATGATAGAAGTAGAAAACACCATGTGTCAGTATGAAGATAAGGAAGACTTAACTATACTACAATCAAAACTAAACAATGAGCAAAGTAGCATTGTTCAAGAAGTAACAAAACAAATTGCACATGGTGTAAAACATGAAAATAAAGAATGTTCCTGCCATAATTATAAACCTATACTACTGTATGTCAGTGGTGAAGCTGGTTCTGGCAAAACATTCCTAATCAAAATCATTAGTAAGTTCCTTCAACAATTGACAAACAACAAACTGTCAGCTGTTGTCACTGCCCCCACAGGTTTAGCTGTCTACAACATAGGTGGTGTTACATTACCCCGATTACTACTATTACCAGTAGAACACCAGAACAAATTAGACTATTACAAACTTCCTGCAGAAGCTGCAATGGAATTACGCAGAGTATTGAAACAAATGAAAATGCTACTAATAGATGAAGTGAGCATGGTCTCCAACCTGACGTTAGCTTTGATTCACCTCAGATTACAAGAAGTACTCAAAACAGACTATGAAGAGCTCTTTGCAGGAAAACAAATTATTGTTTTTGGAGATCTGCTTCAATTAACACCAGTAAAAGGTGAACCTATTTTTAAAACGTTAGGGCACAAACTCTGCCGTAAAACTTTTGGCAGCATTGGAAATGTCAACCTTTGGCAACATTTCCAATACAGAGAATTAACAGAAAACATGCGCCAATCTGCAGATCTAACTTATGCCAACATTTTAAAAAGTTTGAGAGTTGGTATACTTTCTAAAGAAGCAGAAGCAACATTGAAAACCCGGCACATTAATGCACTTTATGGCGATAATGCATGTGCTACAGATGTTATGGAACAATTAGCCCACAAAAATGTCAATTGTATGGCCTTAATACCAACTCTTGCAAGCTGTCTCAAATTCAATGAAATAATGTTAAGTAAAGAAATGCAACCAATAATGGAAATTAGCGCCACAGACAAACTAGATGTACATGGTATGACACTACCCATGTGTGACCAAGCCACAACAAGACTAAATAATTTAGAAAAATCTATCTCAAACACAGCAGGCTTAGAAAGGATGTTAAAATTATCCTTAAATTGCAGAGTAATGCTTAAACGTAACCTTGACGTGGACCAAGGACTAGTTAATGGAGCACTGGGTACAGTTGTTGGCTTTCAAACATACCCACGTGACAACAAAATTCAGTTTGTCAATATACTCTTTGACAAACTTTCAGAAGTAAAAAGGATAGGACGCTCAACAGCTAGATTCCTTCTCTTCAAAGATATGTATGTACGCAGAGAACAATTTTCTCTAACTCTTGCATAGGCAGTCACGATTCATAAATCACAAGGTCTTACCCTAGACAAAGCAATGATAGATATTGGTAACACAGTCTTTAAAGAAGGCATGAGCTACGTAGCACTATCACGCTTACGTACACTTGACGGTCTATTTCTAATCAACTTTGATGCAAGTAAAGTAAACGCTGATATTCCTTGCATTTTAGAATATAATAGACTTCGCTCACTATACACTCCCCATCTAAACACATATTCTGTTCCACAAAAACTAAAACGTTGTAAAAGAAAACTAAATCAAACAGAAATGCAACAGGACGTCACTGCAAATCCTCGAAAAGAGAGTAAAAGAAACTAATACTTCATCAAGTACCACAAACAAAAAACAATCAATTAGAGAAAGTAAACCAGGTACTTCTTTAAAGAAGGAAGACAAACTCCAAAAAAAGCAGTTAGATACAGTACTACCTGGACCATTTAAATTCTCAAATATAGTTGGTGTAAGTTGCTATGCAAATGTAGCAATGAATATTCTATTTCAATTACCACCAATTGTTGACAACATTTACTTACACTTTAGAGACCCATTTTGTATGCAAATGTTAGTACTTCATAGAAACGCAAAAAACAATCCTGACAACACATATACAGGGTAATTCATACAATTCAGCGCACAAGTAGCGCACGCGGCTGGCGCACAGCGTGCGCGTGCGATAGTCTGCGCCAGCCGCGTGCGCCAAAACCGAATCCGGCGCACAGCGTATTCATGGATTTTAGGCTCCCAAACCAGCCGTGGCGCAGAGTATCGCAGCGACCCTGCAGC
Source organism: Ambystoma mexicanum (assembly GCF_040938575.1). Taxonomy (NCBI): domain Eukaryota; kingdom Metazoa; phylum Chordata; class Amphibia; order Caudata; family Ambystomatidae; genus Ambystoma; species Ambystoma mexicanum. Next base: position 825,601,530 of record NC_090933.1, read on the forward strand.
AGCGCCAGTAACGCCCCCAAGAACGCCCTCGCGCAAGGAAAAGCCATAAAAAATCGCTAAATCATCGCAAAGGGCTGCGCTAACCCTGGACCAGTTTACAGGGCTGCCAAACAAGGAACGCAAAGCGGGTAACGTGCATATCAGGGGTACGCGTGAAGTTATACACGCGATTAGCCAGGGTACGTGTATTACAGGGGTATGCGGGAAGTTTAACATGCAATTAGCCAGGGTACGTGTATTACAGGGGTACGCGGGAAGTTCAACACGCGATTAGCCAGGGTACGTGTATTACAGGGGTATGCGTGAAGTTATACACGCGATTAGCCAGGGTACGTGTATTACAGGGGTATGCGGGAAGTTTAACATGCGATTAGCCAGGGTACGTGTATTACAGGGGTACGCGGGAAGTTCAACACGCGATTAGCCAGGGTACGTGTATTACAGGGGTACGCGTGAAGTTATACACGCGATTAGCCAGGGTACGTGTATTACAGGGGTATGCGGGAAGTTTAACATGCGATTAGCCAGGGTACGTGTATTACAGGGGTACGCGGGAAGTTCAACACGCGATTAGCCAGGGTACGTGTATTACAGGGGTATGCGGGAAGTTTAACATGCGATTAGCCAGGGTACGTGTATTACAGGGGTACGCGGGAAGTTTAACACGTGATTAGCCAGGGTACGTGTATTACAGGGGTACGCGGGAAGATTAACACGCGATTGGCCAGGGTACGTGTATTACAGGGGTATGCGGGAAGTTTAACACGCGATTAGCCAGGGTACGTGTATTACAGGGGTGCGCAGGAATTATCACACACGATTTGGCTGGGTACATGTATTACAGGGGTGCGTGGGAATCATCACACGCGATTTGGCTGGGTACGTGTATTACAGGGGTGCGTGGGAAGTCACACGCGATTAGGCTGGGTGGGTCCTCACAGGTGTTCCCTGTACACCCTCCACGGCCCCTGCAGGCAGCCTACAAAACAGGGGACTACCCTGCACACCTGCTCATGTCCCCCTGCACCCCCACCCCCCAGCAGTGCAGGGGCAGCCTCCACCAGGCCCCCACCCATGCCTCCCACCACCCCCAACCCCCAGCAGTGCAGGGGCAGCCTCCACCAGGCCCCCACCCATGCCTCCCACCACCCCCAACCCCCAGCAGTGCAGGGGCAGCCTCCACCACGCCCCCACCCATGTCTACAACCACCCCCACCCCTCCGCCACCAGGGGCAGCCTCCACCAGGCCCCCACCCATGTCTCCCACCACCCCCACCCCCCCGCCACCAGGGGCAGCCTCCACCAGGCCCCCACCCATGCCTCCCACCACCCCCAACCCCCAGCAGTGCAGGGGCAGCCTCCACCAGGCCCCCACCCATGCCTCCCACCACCCCAACCCCCAGCAGTGCAGGGGCAGCCTCCACCAGGCCCCCACCCATGTCTCCCACCACCCCCACCCCCCCGCCACCAGGGGCACTCTCCACCAGGCCCCCACCCATGTCTCCCACCACCCCCACCCTCCCGCCACCAGGGGCAGCCTCCACCAGGCCCCCACCCATGCCTCCCACCACCCCCAACCCCCAGCAGTGCAGGGGCAGCCTCCACCAGGCCCCCACCCATGCCTCCCACCACCCCCAACCCCCAGCAGTGCAGGGGCAGCCTCCACCACGCCCCCACCCATGTCTCCCACCACCCCCACCCCCCCGCCACCAGGGGCTGCCTCCCCCCGTGCCCTTTCCCCTCCCATGCGCAGCGGCTGTGCATGTGGTTGGGGATGTGGGGCCACCACCATGTCCACGGCCAGGCCCCGGCGTGTTGCAACGTTGTGCAGGACACATGCTGCCACTATGATCCTGCACACTACTGGGGGAGCGTATAACAGCTGCCCGCCAGAACGGTCAAGGGAGCGAAAGCGTGACTTTAGCACTCCGAATGTGCGCTCCACTATGCCCCTGGTTGTAATGTGGGCTGTGTTATATCTTACCTGGGGTGGCGTGGTGGGGTTCCGAATTGGCGTCATCATGTGGGGGCTGAGAGGGTAGGCACTGTCCCCTGTGGAGGTGGTGATTGGTATCATTGGTGGGGTTGTGACCTTGCTCAGTATCCAACATGCATGCATGTGCAGTGGCATACATACTCACCAAGCAGCCATGTATCGCCATGCCGCCCAGCATCTATGTCCCGGCATAGGGTGGACATTCGGTAAATGAAGCTGTCGTGGGTGGACCCGGGATAGTTGGCATATACTGAGGTGATGATTCCCTTGGCATTACATACTACCTGCACGTTGATGGAATGCCAGTGCTTGCGGTTCCTATAGATGTGCTCTGATGCCCTGGGGGGACGTAGAGCCACATGGGTGCAGTCGATGGCACCTAGCACTTTGGGGAATCGTGCCACTCCGTAAAAATCCAGGGCGGCAGCATGCCTTTCTGCAGGTGTTCTGGGCAGGTATATGTGCCTGCGGACTGATGGGCGTGCAGTCATGATGTTCAAGACCTGGTGTAGGCAGCGTGACTGGGCGGCCTGTGACACCCCACCCACTATGGCACTTGTCCGCTGAAATGATCCAGTGGCTAAGAAGTGCAGTACATTGAGGACCTTCTCCAGGGGGCTGAGTGCTTGGGAGCACAGGGTGGGTGATGTGAGGTCATCCTCCCACTCAGTCACCAGGTCCAGTATGATGTGTGGTGGAAACCTGTACCTCCCATACACCTGGTCATCAGGCATCCCGAAAAGGCTGGTTCTGGGTGTGAATATTCTGGCCCTGACTATCCTCCTCCTCCTCCTTTGGTAGCCCACTGCCACTGCTGCTAGGAACGGTATGTTCATCCTGGCGTCTGAGCTTGTTATTGTTAAAGTCCGCAATTTTATGCTTTGCGCGTGTTCTAGGCGAGCGTGTGACCCGCGCACCCCTGGAATCCAGTTCCCAGTCCAATAGCGTGTGGAAATTCACACGCACCACGGGATACAGGTTCGCTGACGTACTTGCGTGTGTAAGTGGCCGCGCACCCATTAAATACACGTACATAGGCCAATCGCGTGTACGCGCACTTTTGTCCAATTACACGCAATGAAATACACGTACATAGGCCAATCACGCGATGACACTCTGACGTGCAGTATTTCCACGTGTGTTCCGTCATCACGTGCTGAGTGGGGAACGCCCGTGCGGGTCACGTCAGACGCGCTTACGCGCGGAGGGACTCTGGTCCAATAGAATCGCTTATGCGTGCTGACGCGCTTACGCGCTAAGGGCCTTTCCTCGGATTTCACGCTGACGTGCAGGATTTTCACGTGCCAAATCACTCCGTATCAAGCTGGCCACCCGAAAACACACGGAACACCACGCTCCTGCCCAGAAGGACGAGTTACTGCCCCCCAGTGCCCCGAGCAGCCTCCCACATGCTATCTGCTGCTGCCTGCCTGCCTGCCTGCCTGCTGCCACCGTGCCCTGCCATTTGGTGCCTGCACATCAGCCATCTGCAGGGGTCCAGTTGCTGTGTCCACCCCTGCTGGAACTGAAGACTCCCAACTGGGATTACATCGCTCCACAGCCCAGCCCCAGGACCCAGTTGCCCACCCACACCTGCCTCTGGGGTTGCCATGTCGGGCACTTCCACATCTGGCACCAGTGGCAACCCCAGGCCAGAGGGGCAGAGGGGCACCAGCTTCACTGCCACCGAAGTTGGTGTCCTGGTGGAGCATGTCCTGGGGCAGTATGATGCCCTCTTTGGATCGTCCCGCGCCAGCAAGGAAGGACGGGAGAGGATCTGGGCCGACTGTGTGGTTGCCATCAACGCGGAGGGGGTGGCAACCCGCAACGTCCAGAAGATCAAGAAGCGCTGGGAGGACTTGAGGTCCAGGACCCTTGTGAAGGCCCGGCGCCTCGTGGAGTGGGGCCGGGGCCGCATGAGTTCCATCCAGAAGAGGGTCCTGGAACGCGTACGCCCAGCGCTCCACGCCCAGGTCCTTGAGAGGGAGGCCCGTCTGGAGTTGAGCGGTATGTGTCCAAGCATTACTGTGTGAGACAGGGCATGTTGCGGTGTGCTGGTTCTATGATACTTGCCTGTATGTGTGCCATGGGCCATGTATGCATGTATGTGTGCAGGGACATCATGGTAATGCATGTGCGACCAGTGATGTGTGACCCACATGGTTGTTGCATGTGTTGAAATGCGGCATGGGGAGCCCTATGCAGATTTTGGACATGAGAGCATGCCAGTCTCTGTACCTGGACATGGATGGGGGTGAAGGATGGGTGCTGATGCCAGGTACATATATGGTAGCCATGTCTGTGTGCCTGACCTGCGTGTCTGTGACTTGTGCATGCCATGGATGCATGACACATGTGTGTGACAATGCACAGATTCAGTGACGCACCCAACTTACCCTTGTTTCGCCTGTGTTCGGTGTGTTTGGGGCCAGATGGATGTGACTGAGGTGAAGTGTGTGCATGTGATATGCATGAGCCATGATGCATGTGAGTTACATATCATTGAATGTTTCTAGAGTCCATTGGACATGCATGGAAATGTCCATGGCATGCACCATGCCTGTTACTGTGTGTGTTTTGCCTGGACTGACCCATGTGTTGTGGAGGGACATGATGGAAGTGTACTTTGACAGTGGTGCTCATCTGCTATTGCTTCCTGTCTAGGGGACCATTGTACAGTAGCCTGATGCTTGTGTCCTTTGTCTCCCTCTACGCAGCGGCTAGTGAAGAAGAGGGCGGAGACGGCGCTGTGGAGCAAGGCGGCGGGGATGCCCCCACGGCTGCAGCGGAAGGGGTGGGTGAGCCCCCACAGGGGCCTGCTACGGCGGGAGACGGTGAGGAGCCATCCAGGTTGGTGGTTTGCACAGAGGAGGAGGAGGCCGACACTGGTGCACACATGGGGCCTGGTGGGAGCATCCCTGCTGGTGCAAGTGGTGCAGTCCAGGGCCAGGGGCAGGAGGCAGCACAGGTCACCGTGGAGGGGCCTGTGCATGTCACTGTCCCTGACCCTGTGAGTGCACCACCATGCACCAGCAGGGATGCCCCGTCCCAGGCCCGTCCGCAGGTAGAGGGGATGTCCATGTCACCTGACTCCCCTCCAGCTGCGGACGTGGTAACCCCTGGCCGCGTGGAGAAGGTCCTGATTGGGGTCGCGATGCGCACGGCTGTGATTCGTGATGACGTGCGTGCTTCCTGGGAGGAGCACGCACGTCATCACGAAGTGCACCGTGCCGACGTGGCCCAATTGGGATCGGCCATGTTCGGGGGTTTCCTGCATGTGTTGGCCAATCTGACGGCCCTCTCCTCCTCTGTGCAGGCTATCCACCGGTCGTTCTCCTTGCCGTCTTCCGGCCCAGATGCCACCAGGGCCCCCTGTGGACCTGCCCCGACCAATGCAGCCAGCTCGGTGGAGATCCCATCCCTGCCACAGTTGGGAGTCGGAGGTCCAGCAGGGGTGGACAACACAGCAAGTGGGCCCCAGCAGATGGAAGATGTGACGGCATCATCGGGCAGGGCACGTGCACGACGGCGTCGGTGGTTTCCATCAGCCTGGATGCCGTCGTGCTGGCAGAGGCAGTGGCGTCGGAGGCAGCAGCGGGCTCGACGTGGGAGGCATCATGGCTCGGGGCCATCAAGATCCGAGGGGCAGGCATCGGCCGGAGGGCAGGGCAACCCTGGGATGGTGGTGTGTTCCGTGTGGGAGGAGTTTGGCCAGCGGATAGGTGCGGAGCGGCAGCGGGCGGAAGAGGAGCGGCTCGCCATGGTCAGGGCGGAGTTCTCCATGCGTCGGGCATTGAGGCGGGCTGAGTGCCTCGAGGAAGCTCGCAGGGAGTTTGAGGTGGACATGGGGTTGTCCCTGCGAGACCTCGGGGCCAGGACAGAGTCCCGCCTTCAGGACATCGACATGGAGTTCGATGATGCCCTGGCCAGCAACATCACCAAGTGAGCCGCAGGACTTGCCCGCTGCCTTTGTATATAGTTATTTAGTTAGTTAGTGCTAGGTTTCCTTTATTTATTTTTATTATTTTGGACCGCTCGGACAATGGCCACTTTTTTGTACATATATTTTTCATTAGTTAGTGGTAGGTTTCATTTTTGGTGTTGGGCTCATGGACCCTGGAACATTCCTGTATATAGTTTGTTTTTTTGGGAGATACATTTTTTTAATTTCTTATTGTTTTCACCATGACGTAATGGTTTTTCATTAATTTCCTATTACATGATATTGCTTTGGACAAATTCATTTTAATTTTTTTTTCCTTTGTTTTTTTGTTTATCACTTTTGTTCTCGGACATGGACCATTTATTTACTTAGCCACATCGTTGTATGTTTGAAAATTTCACTTATTTTTGGTATTTAATACATTTTTTATATTTTCTTACACTTGTGTTATTTTCTCATTGGTTTGTTACATGTCATGATATGGGTTTTGACATTCACTTGCACCCATTGTGTATGTGTGTGTGACGGACATGTGTTCTTTTGCATACTTGGCATTGGGGTTGTGTCATGTGATTGCATTCACTATGTGGGTGGATGCAATCCTTGCCTGGGTGTTTGTGCTGGGTATGCTGGCCATTACTGCCATGATTGTGTATCGTCAGGACCTGGGGCCAGGGGGACATGTGTGGGGGCCTGCTGGCAGGTTCCCCACAGTGCTGGGGGGTGGGGGTGGTGGGAGACATGAGTGGGGGCCTGGTGGAGGGTGCCCCTGGTGACTGGGGGGGTGGGGGTGGTGGGTGACATGAGTGGGGGCCTGGTGGAGGGTGCCCCTGGTGACTGGGGGGGTGGGGGTGGTGGGTGACATGAGTGGGGGCCTGGTGGAGGGTGCCCCTGGATGGTGGGGGGTGGGGGTGGTGGGAGACATGAGTGTGGGCCTGGTGGAGGCTGCCCCTGCACTGCTGGGGGGTGGGGGTGGTGGGAGACATGAGTGGGGGCCTGGTGGAGGGTGCCCCTGGTGACTGGGGGGGGTGGGGGTGGTGGGTGACATGAGTGGGGGCCTGGTGGAGGGTGCCCCTGGTGACTGGGGGGGTGGGGGTGGTGGGTGACATGAGTGGGGGCCTGGTGGAGGGTGCCCCTGGATGGTGGGGGGTGGGGGTGGTGGGAGACATGAGTGTGGGCCTGGTGGAGGCTGCCCCTGCACTGCTGGGGGGTGGGGGTGGTGGGAGACATGAGTGGGGGCCTGGTGGAGGGTGCCCCTGGTGACTGGGGGGGTGGGGGTGGTGGGTGACATGAGTGGGGGCCTGGTGGAGGGTGCCCCTGGTGACTGGGGGGGTGGGGGTGGTGGGTGACATGAGTGGGGGCCTGGTGGAGGGTGCCCCTGGATGGTGGGGGGTGGGGGTGGTGGGAGACATGAGTGTGGGCCTGGTGGAGGCTGCCCCTGCACTGCTGGGGGGTGGGGGTGGTGGGAGACATGAGTGGGGGCCTGGTGGAGGGTGCCCCTGGTGACTGGGGGGGTGGGGGTGGTGGGTGACATGAGTGGGGGCCTGGTGGAGGGTGCCCCTGGTGACTGAGGGGGTGGGGGTGGTGGGTGACATGAGTGGGGGCCAGGTGGAGGGTGCCCCTGGTGACTGGGGGGGTGGGGGTGGTGGGTGACATGAGTGGGGGCCTGGTGGAGGGTGCCCCTGGATGGTGGGGGGTGGGGGTGGTGGGAGACATGAGTGGGGGCCTGGTGGAGGCTGCCCCTGCACTGCTGGGGGGTGGGGGTGGTGGGAGACATGAGTGGGGGCCTGGTGGAGGGTGCCCCTGGTGACTGGGGGGGTGGGGGTGGTGGGTGACATGAGTGGGGGCCTGGTGGAGGGTGCCCCTGGTGACTGGGGGGGTGGGGGTGGTGGGTGACATGAGTGGGGGCCTGGTGGAGGGTGCCCCTGGATGGTGGGGGGTGGGGGTGGTGGGAGACATGAGTGGGGGCCTGGTGGAGGGTGCCCCTGGATGGTGGGGGGTGGGGGTGGTGGGAGACATGGTTGGGGGCCTGGTGGAGGGTGCCCCTGGTGACTGGGGGGGTGTGGGTGGTGGGAGACATGGTTGGGGGCCTGGTGGAGGGTGCCCCTGGTGACTGGGGGGGTGGGGGTGGTGGGAGACATGAGTGGGGGCCTGGTGGAGGGTACCCCTGGTGACTGGGGGGGTGGGGGTGGTGGGAGACATGAGCAGGTGTGCAGGGTAGTCCCCTGTTTTGTGGGCTGCCTGCAGGGGCCGTCGAGGGTGACAGGACCCACCCAGCCTAATCGCGTGTGTAACTTCGCACGCACCCCTGTAATACACGTACCAAGCCAAATCGCGTGTGATAATTCCCGCGCACCCCTGAAATACACGCGCCCAGCCTATTCGCGTGTGGAAATTCCCGCGCACCCCTGAAATACACGCGCCCAGCCTATTCGCGTGTGGAACTTCCCGCGCACCCCTGAAATACACGCGCCCAGGCTATTCGCGTGTGGAACTTCCCGCGCACCCCTGAAATACACGCGCCCAGGCTATTCGCGTGTGGAACTTCCCGCGCACCCCTGAAATACACGCGCCCAGCCTATTCGCGTGTGGAAATTCCCGCGCACCCCTGAAATACACGCGCCCAGCCTATTCGCGTGTGGAAATTCCCGCACACCCCTGAAATACACGCGCCCAGGCTATTCGCGTGTGGAACTTCCCGCGCACCCCTGAAATACACGCGCCCAGGCTTTTCGCGTGTGGAACTTCCCGCGCACCCCTGAAATACACGCGCCCAGCCTATTCGCGTGTGGAACTTCCCGCGCACCCCTGAAATACACGCGGCCAGGCTATTCGCGTGTGGAACTTCCCGCGCACCCCTGAAATACACGTACCCTGCTGTAATCGCGTGTGGGACTTCGCACGCACCCCTGTAATACACGTACCAAGCCAAATCGCGTGTGATAATTCCCGCGCACCCCTGAAATACACGCGCCCAGGCTATTCGCGTGTGGAAATTCCCGCGCACCCCTGAAATACACGTACCCTGCTGTAATCGCGTGTGGGACTTCCCGCGCACCCCTGTAATGCACGCGCCCAGCCTATTCGCGTGTGGAAATTCCCGCGCACCCCTGAAATACACGCGCCCAGGCTATTCGCGTGTGGAACTTCCCGCGCACCCCTGAAATACATGCGGCCAGGCTATTCGCGTGTGGAACTTCCCGCGCACCCCTGAAATACACGTACCCTGCCCTGCTGTAATCGCGTGTGGGACTTCCCGCGCACCCCTGTAAATGACGTACCCTAGTTTTTCGCGTGTAGGATTTCACGCGCACCCCTGGAATTCCCGTAGCCTAGCTTTTCGCGTGTGAAACTTCCCGCGCACCCCTGTAAATGACGTACCCTAGTTTTTCGCGTGTAGGATTTCACGCGCACCCCTGGAATTCCCGTAGCCTAGCTTTTCGCGTGTGAAACTTCCCGCGCACCCCTGTAAATGACGTACCCTGGCTTTTCGCGTGTGGAACTTCACACGCACCCCTGGTATCGACGTGGCCAGGGCAATCGCGTGTGGGACTTCCCCGCACCCCGGGATACACGTACCCAGGGCAATCGCGCGAGTGACTTCTCGCGCAACCCGTTGTACACACACGCGCGAATTTTTGAACAGTGGGTGTCCGTGTAAATGGCGTACACCTTTGCACATCATTAGTCCTTTGGGGTCACGGTATGGCCCATTGCTGTATGTGGGTGGTATTTGTTGGCGCAGGTTTTGGCGCACTTTCGTTGAGTGCGTCGGGACGCTACCGCCTGCTTACTTGTGGCGTACGTTTTTGGGCCTGTGCGCTGGTTTGATCGAGCGCTGTTTTGCCCTGTTCGAATCCATGAATACGTGTTGCCGGAGAGCGTGTGGGCGTTCCGCGCACTTGCCTCCTGTACTTCCCCGTGCCGCCCACATTCTTCCCCATTCCGAGTGTTGTGCCCCATTTTATTCCCCATTCCGAGTGTCCCGCCCTGTGTTCCGCCTACTTTAGAGCTGTGCGCTGCGCTCGGAGTGATAGCGCAGTGGCCGTGGCGCACGCCGTTGGTTGACCTGTGCGCTGGCGTGCGCCGCGCACTTTTTCAGCGCACGTCCTATGCTTTTCTTACGCACGGACTTCCATGAATCGACGTGCGCTGGTTTCCCTGCGCTTTTCGCTATTTTTCGGCGCAGCGCACGTATAGGCCCCTCTGCGCCGGAATTTTCGGCGCACATTTATTCCATGAATCGGCCTAATAGTGTTTATGGAATAAGACAAGAATTGACTACTGTGCTGGAATGGTGAAATTCACTATAAACTCACAGGAAGATCCACAAGAATTTTTAATGTACTTACTACAAGTACTGGAAAACAAAAACATACCTATAACGGAAATCTTCCAGATTTCATACATGTGGAAACATACATGCACTCTGTGCAGCAATGTGACACAAGAAGAAATTCCCAATGAACGCTTCATATATATATCAATACCAAATTGTGAATCCATTCCATTTCAGCAACTTGTACAAAATGCAAACCATGGTAGATTATGCTCTACCTGCAATTCAGATAATCGCGCCACTTTAGTAATACAAACACATAGTAAATACGTAATACTAATGCTTCTACGTTACAATGCAGATGGTACCAAAAACAACTGCAAGCTGACTGGATTCACACATAGTCAAATATCACTTGGTAAGAAAACCTTCACAACAATAGGTATAATCTACCACGCAGGAGCCACAACCAATTCAGGGCACTACACGGCATATATAAAAAAAGAAATGTGGATGGTTTGAATGTAATGGTAGTACCATTACTCTAAAGCAGAGATTACCAGCAAATCTTACAAACGCTTATTTGATGTTCTTAAAACCAAAATTTGATAAATAAACTGTATTTAAACCTTTAAGTAAATTTGTGTTAAAAAAATATAAACTGTTAGAATACTCCAAAAGCTATCTAACCGCTCAAAGATTCTACAACAACTAATCAGATAAATGAATACCACTAAATTAGACCAAAAAATACACAGTTAGAATACGCCAATTGGTATCTAACTGTCCCAACATTATAAATTTGTGTTAAAATAATATAAACTGTTAGAATACTCCAAAAGCTATCTAACAGCTCAAAGATTCTACAACAACTAATCAGATAAATAAATACCACTAAATTAGGCCAAAAAATACACAGTTAGAATACACCAATTGGTATCTAACTGTCCCAAAATTTAACAATATCCAAATAGATAAATCAAAACCACTAAAATATATTAAAAAAATAGACAGTTAGAATACGCCAATTGGTATCTAACTGCTCCAAAATTTTATAATATCAAAACAAATGAAGAATCTGTTACTGCTCCAAAAAAAATACAACAAAGCAAAGTATAAAGCATTAGCCAGAAACAACAAGTGAACACTGAAAACAAACAAACAAATAAACTGTAGCATAACAGAAGAAGGTTTTTTTTAAATCCAACATGGATTTTTTTTTCTCCCACAGACCCAATGTTTTTAGCAACAAATACAGAAACTGAGCAAATTGCACAGTACTCTGATTTGTACTCTACTAAATATGAGGGTCGAAAAAAAATAAAAGTATATTGCTTATACAATGTAATAAGTCATTACAAAATACTAATACTAACATGCTATTTTCTTTTATCACAGAAATGAAGAAGAAAAACATGGACTCCCATTACTAGACCAAACAGTAAGTATACAATAATAAGGACAACCATAGCAGCATATCACATCCATAGTATCTAATACCTTTGTTCCTTATACATTTGTTTTTCACCCAAAGTTATAAGCAAATATGAATGTGATATGCTGCGGTGGTTGTTGCCAGGGCATAGAGTCTTGGGTGCATGGCCAAATGGCCAAATGGCCATGCACCCAAGACTCTATGCCCTGGCAACAACCACCGCAGCATATCACATCCATAGAGTCAAACATTTCAACTAGGATCTATGGGAAACTTTTAATGTCCGCGAACAATGTGAGTGTTCTTAGAACACTTTGAACTTGCCAGCGAACAATACGGACACCGTTTTCAGGACACCCCCTACGAACATTTCAGAACAAGGCGATAGTTCTTAGAACACTTTCAACTTAAAGACGAACAATACGGACAGCGTCCTAAGGACACCCCCTACGAACATTCCAGGACACCGGGAGTGTTCTCAAAAACGTCTTCTGAACACCCCCATTTTGTTTATTTGCGAACATTTCAGGACACCGCGAGTGTTCTTAGGACACATTCAACTTGACAGAGAACAATACGGACAGCGTCCTCAGGGCACCCCCTACGAACATTCCAGGACACCGGAAGTGTTCTTAGAAGCTTCTTCAGAATATCACCATCTTGTTTATTTGCGAACATTTCAGGACACCGCGAGTGTTCTTAGGACACATTCAACTTGACAGAGAACAATATGGACAGCGTCCTCAGGACACCCCCTACGAACACTCCCCGGACACCGCAAGTGTTCTTAGAAGCGTCTTCAGAACACCACCATCTTGTTTATTTGCGAACATTTCAGGACACTGCAAGTGTTCTTAGGACACATTCAACTTGACAGAGAACCATACATTTGTTTTTCACCCAAAGTTATAAGCAAATATGAATGTGATATGCTGCGGTGGTTGTTGCCAGGGCATACAGTCTTGGGTGCATGGCGAAATGGCCATGCACCCAAGACTCTATGCCCTGGCAACAACCACCGCAGCATATCACATCCATAGAGTCAAACATTTCAACTATGATCTATGGGAAACTTTTAATGTCCGCGAACAATGTGAGTGTTCTTAGAACACTTTGAACTTGCCAGCGAACAATACGGACACCGTTTTCAGGACACCCCCTAGGAACATTTCAGAACAACGCGATAGTTCTTAGAACACTTTCAACTTAACAACGAACAATACGGAAAGCATCCTAAGGACAACCCCTATGAACATTCCAGGACACCGGGAGTGTTCTCAAAAACATCTTCAGAACACCCCCATTTTGTTTATTTGCGAACATTTCAGGACACTGCGGGTGTTCTTAGAACACATTCAACTTGACAGAGAACAATACGGACAGCGTCCTCAGGACACCCCCTATGAACACTCCCCGGATACCGCGAGTGTTCTTAGAAGCGTCTTCAGAACACCACCATCTTGTTTATTTGCGAACATTTCAGGACACCGCGAGTGTTCTTAGGACACATTCAACTTGACAGAGAACAATACGGACAGCGTCCTCAGGACACCCCCTACGAACATACCAGGACACCGGGAGTGTTCTTAGAAGCTTCTTCAAAACACCACCATCTTGTTTACTTGCGAACATTTCAGGACACCGCGAGTGTTCTTAGGACACATTCAACTTGACAGCGAACAATATGGACAGCGTCCTCAGGACACCCCCTACGAACACTCCCCGGACACCGCAAGTGTTCTTAGAAGCGTCTTCAGAACACCACCATCTTGTTTATTTGCGAACATTTCAGGACACCGCGAGTGTTCTTAGGACACATTCAACTTGACAGAGAACAATACGGACAGCGTCCTCAGGACACCCTCTACGAACACTCCCCGGACACCGCGAGTGTTCTTAGAAGCGTCTTCAGAACACCCCCATTTTGTTTATTTGCGAACATTTCAGGACACCGTGGGTGTTCTTAGAACACATTTAACTTGACAGAGAACAATACGGACAGCGTCCTCAGGACACCCCCTAGGAACATTCCAGGACACCGGGAGTGTTCTTAGAAGTGTCTTCAGAACACCACCATCTTGTTTATTTGCGAACATTTCAGGACACCGCGAGTGTTCTTAGGACACATTCAACTTGACAGAGAACAATACGGACAGCGTCCTCAGGGCACCCCCTACGAACATTCCAGGACACCGGAAGTGTTCTAAGAAACTTCTTCAGAAGACCACCATCTTGTTTATTTGCGAACATTTCAGGACACCGCGAGTGTTCTTAGGACACATTCAACTTGACAGAGAACAATACGGACAGCGTCCTCAGGACACCCCCTACGAACACTCCCCGGACACCGCAAGTGTTCTTAGAAGCGTCTTCAGAACACCACCATCTTGTTTATTTGCGAACATTTCAGGACACTGCAAGTGTTCTTAGGACACATTCAACTTGACAGAGAACCATACATTTGTTTTTCACCCAAAGTTATAAGCAAATATGAATGTGATATGCTGCGGTGGTTGTTGCCAGGGCATACAGTCTTGGGTGCATGGCGAAATGGCCATGCACCCAAGACTCTATGCCCTGGCAACAACCACCGCAGCATATCACATCCATAGAGTCAAACATTTCAACTATGATCTATGGGAAACTTTTAATGTCCGCGAACAATGTGAGTGTTCTTAGAACACTTTGAACTTGCCAGCGAACAATACGGACACCGTTTTCAGGACACCCCCTACGAACATTTCAGAACAACGCGATAGTTCTTAGAACACTTTCAACTTAACAATGAACAATACGGAAAGCGTCCTAAGGACAACCCCTACGAACATTCCAGGACACCGGGAGTGTTCTCAAAAACATCTTCAGAACACCCCCATTTTGTTTATTTGCGAACATTTCAGGACACCGCGGGTGTTCTTAGAACACATTCAACTTGACAGAGAACAATACGGACAGCGTCCTCAGGACACCCCCTACGAACACTCCCCGGATACCGCGAGTGTTCTTAGAAGCGTCTTCAGAACACCACCATCTTGTTTATTTGCGAACATTTCAGGACACCGCGAGTGTTCTTAGGACACATTCAACTTGACAGAGAACAATACGGACAGCGTCCTCAGGACACCCCCTACGAACATTCCAGGACACCGGGAGTGTTCTTAGAAGCTTCTTCAGAACACCACCATCTTGTTTATTTGCGAACATTTCAGGACACCGCGAGTGTTCTTAGGACACATTCAACTTGACAGCGAACAATATGGACAGCGTCCTCAGGACAACCCCTACGAACACTCCCCGGACACCGCGAGTGTTCTTAGAAGCGTCTTCAGAACACCACCATCTTGTTTATTTGCGAACATTTCAGGACACCGCGAGTGTTCTTAGGACACATTCAACTTGACAGAGAACAATACGGACAGTGTCCTCAGGACACCCCCTACGAACACTCCCCGGATACCGCGAGTGTTCTTAGAAGCGTCTTCAGAACACCCCCATTTTGTTTATTTGCGAACATTTCAGGACACCGTGGGTGTTCTTAGAACACATTCAACTTGACAGAGAACAATACGGACAGCGTCCTCAGGACACCCCCTACGAACATTCCAGGACACCGGGAGTGTTCTTAGAAGCGTCTTCAGAACACCATCATCTTGTTTATTTGCGAACATTTCAGGACACCGCGAGTCTTCTTAGGACACATTCAACTTGACAGAGAACAATACGGTCAGCGTCCTCCGGACACCCCCTACGAACACTCCCCGGATACCGCGAGTGTTCTTAGAACAGTTTCACTTTGCTTGCGAACAAAACGGACACATATTGAGTCCTTAGAACACCCCCCAGTCAGTTTATTTAGAACATTTCAGAACACCCGTGATGTCCGCAAACAAATCGAACACAAAAAGAACGTCTAACACATAAATAACACAATTTCATCCTATCTCATACATTCCCACCCTCCCCAAACACTCCTACACACCAACACACTCTACTAAATACACATTTTGAACAAAGTTTCACCGCGCTGTCCGCGGACGTCCGCGAATCCAAGATGGCGGGCGCTACTGAAAAATCTGACGCGCTTCACGCTCCACGCCGTCCAATCAGCGAACACGTTGCATGTCCGCGAACATCACGCAAGACGTTTGGCCAATCAGGACACTGTCCGCGGAGCGAACAGGGAAGTGTGTCCGCGAACCGAACACAGATATCACTAATTTTTTTTTACCTACTTTTTGGTCATTTTAAAAAAAACTACTGGACGGATTTTCACCAAATTTGCAAAAGCACGCTTTCAGGACCAAGCTGCTGCTCCTGGTCCAAATTTGGTGGAAATCCGTCCAGCGGTTTGGGCTGTAGGCGCGAGCAAAAACATTTTCCCATTCAGTCTATGGGGAAAAAAAAGTTTTGGAACCCCCCCTATAACTTTGCCCCCCCCTGGACGAATCCTCACCAAATTTTGCAAAAAATTTCAGAATGTCCCAGATACTTTATTTGCAAAGTTTGGTGAGGATCCGTCCAGGGAGAGCGAAGTTATAAGCCACCCAAAAAGTGCTCTTCCTTTGGAAACAGCAACTTAACCATAACTACATGGCCACTACCGTGGCCATGTGATATATATATATATTCACAAAAAAACTTTGTTGAGGGGACGTTATGGTTAAGTTGCCCTAACAAAAACCTGTACATTTCACTACAAACATACTTTCCACCCCCCCTTTATGCTACAAATTAAAACTGAAAACCCTCTGAAATTCAACAGTTATGGTAAACTAAGCCCCCCAACCCTGCCACCGCCCCTGTGCACTGCTAACACTAATACCCACACCATGAAAGATGTCATCTCAAATGTCAATGATACAGTGTACAGGTTTTTTGTTAGGGCAACTTAACCATAACGTCCCCTCAACAAAGTTTTTTTTAATGAATTGTACAGGTTTTTAGTACTACAATTTACATATAAGGTGTACCTAAGAAAAACATTTTGTACTGCATGGCACAGATTTTTAGTAGTGCAACATAACCAAAAGGTTCCTTTAGGAAGGGTTGTTTGGTAAACAGTATATCGCTTCCAAAGAATGGCACATGAAAATATAGTGTCGTACAGCACTGTGACATGTCCCAGAATCAGTACACACTTACCTGAATGAAGTATGCCTGTTGGGCAATGTGGAAATAGATTTTATATTAATGTAGTAACGTCCACCTTCAACATAACAACGCCAACACGTATTGGTATGCAGCGATTGCGAATGCACTACACATCAGATATTGGTAGGGAAAGTTGTACTTATCTGAAGAAGACATCAGCTAAATGCAGCCTTCCTCCCTAAAAAACAGCAGCAGTGGTGTAATGCAAAAGCATAAGAAACTGTGTTTCTACCTTGCACATAACAGACGGAAAAAATGTGTTGCCACACATACAGTCACTCATATTACCGTTTGATGCCTTTTTGCTCAATGGCGGTCGCACATTACCTTAGTGCATGCCATGGCAAAAAATAGTCACCCGTAAACAAAGTTAATAATGGGTTAATAACGACTTTTCACAGTATAACTAAAAAAAAAGAATACACTCCACGCACTCCTTATTTCTCTGTAAAGTACATAGGCGCAATAATCGATGCCAGCAATAGTCTAAACTACGAATGCAGTAACGTGTGCTACTAAAAAGGACGTGTACTTGTTGTAATCTGAGGTGACTTTGGCAGTAAGGATCACAAAAAAAAATCCTCTTTCAAGATGGCCGCCATAGAAAGGGAAGGCGGTTATTGCATACAAAGCCCCTCATCCCTTTTCATTGTAGATTGCAAAAAGCACAAGTACGTGGCGTGACGCAGAACCTATAAATAAACATTCAGCGACATACAAGGTAATAAAGTACATTTGCAAATAAAACATTTTACAGGTTACAAACTACATTTATTTAATAACAAACTTGCAGAGACCATCGGAATAATCGCATAATCAATGCAATGATTACAATGCTGGTTAGGGAGGCATTGCAAATGTTGAAGATACGGAGGCCGTTTTTTTTGCGCATTTTGGGGTCTTCGTTGAAGCAGTCGCTTTGTTTCCACAGTTATTTCCCAGAAGTCGTCATGGCTTTGAGCCTACAGCACCATAAATGATTTCACGTTGCTCCGAATAATGAGTTCAGCGAACGGACAAAGCGGGCTTACAGTGTCATTCCACATTATTGTTATGGACAGGCAACCGCTCACCAGCAGTTGTATTTGCCGTCTGAAGAAGCCCTCACTCGGGATTTGAAAACCATGGCACACACAGTAAAGCAAAATATACCTAGGCGGGAAAAGTTACGAAAAATAAGTGTCAGTAACCAACATGTACCAACATTTTTTAAAAGATGAAATAGAAAATGTGCAAAGTGGTACACAAAAATACGTGCTCAAAGTTGACATTTTAGTAATATGTTACTAATGTCCAAGTGTACCTATAGGTGGAGGTTAGAAACAGCGAGATTTTGCATGCGCCGTAAGAGAAAACAAAAGTACACAGAAAGACGATAATTTAGGTATGAAACAAAAAAGAGTGGACAATAAAAAAAAAAATTACGTCTCGTCATTTCAAAGAAGACCAAAAAAAAAGTGCAAAGTTATTCACAAAGCTATGTGGACAAAGGAAGCATTTCAAATTAGAAATATAAATAGTAAAAAAGGTTGAGTGCAGTCATACCCTGCAAATGAGCAACGTGTGCACTCTGCAACATTACAGGAAAATTGTACAAGGGCAGAAAAATAATATGTCAATTATATTAGCACAATTAGATGTGCAGTTATGTAAAAATAAAGCATGGTTTGCTGTACAGTGGACCAAAGTAAAGCAAAATATTTACAACCTCTATTCTTTTTCAGCAAATCAGTCTTGAATGTGTATGCAGGGAAGAAGCTTCGTTGACTAATATGCATGTCACTTACAAACTTTTTAAAACATAAGCTTATCAATTGCGTTTGTTTTTACCCTTTCATTCCGTGAATAGCACACAAGTTTCTCTTGGGCTCAAGGTAAAAAAACAATTGCCCCTTTACATTCACTTGGATGCGCGGGTGTACTGAGCGGTCAAGCAAAAAAGCAACTCGTGTGGCCTTCACTCAGAAGGCAAATATATTCTTGCTTTGAAGCAACATAATGAAATCTAATTATCAGAACCTCTACTCCCATACAGCTTCAGAAGCGCTGTTTCAAGCAAACAGTGCAGATGATGGCCTTAGTTCTCAAAACTGAAGAGACCAATCTGAGGGAAATATTAGTGCAAAACACATTTTAATCCACACGCTGTAATTGGTTGTGGTGCAGTGAGCACAATCTTCCATTTAAACGTATCATTTTGCAGACAAGAAAACTGCACTTTTTCACTTTGTGCTTCCACAGCTCATTGGGCCCGCTCAAAGGTCACCTTGTGAAATACTATTACTTGAGTGTGAGAAGTCTAATGCTCTCTTGTTTTGGAGTTGTTTCTGGCAGTATCCACGCACACAAAAACATTAGTAAAAGAGAGGGGGCCACTGAACAAAGCTATCTTACTGCACACTGTTTTGCAAACAATCTGGGAAAGAGCCACATGGTGGTGAGCACATGCTTTTTCCCCCGTTCAGTGTAAGGGGGAAAAAAGATGTTTTGAGAACTCCTCCCCCTTATAACTTTCACCCTCCTGCACCAAACATAACCAAACTTTCCAACCAAAGTCAGAGTGTGCGAGACATTTTTTTTCAAAGTTTGGCAATGATTAGTCCAAGGGTAGGACAGTTATAAGGCAGCCAAAAACAGTTCTTTCTATGGAAACAGCCACTCCACCAAAGCAACACAGTCACTAACGTCCCTCTCTAATGTGCTGCAGTGGGTGACGGCAGGACCTAGAGATTAAGATATATGTCCACGTACTTTTGAATGTATAGGTGTACAATGGCTTATACCTCCACCGCTAACAAGGTCGTTACTGGGTGCATGGGCTTTGGCCATGCAGCCAAGACTGTACACCCTCCCCAGAACCATCTGACATGCTATCCTATAGGACGAGTGTATGCACTGCAGTAATATGAAGTGTTGTTTCTGGGTAGGGCATAGGGTTTTACGAGTATGATGTATGGGCTACATGCTGCAGCCATGGAAGCAAAACTCTACATCCTGCCCACAATCACCTCAGTGATGTACAGTAGTACAGGTGTAGTGATAGATGTGCTATGCTTCACTTATTCTGATCAGACACTGCACTCCTACCTGTTTTTACATAGATATTATTGAAATGTGTTCATGTGCACTGGCTTATACCTCCAGTGCTTAGAACTTTGTTGTTGGGTGCATGGCCTTTGTCCATGCACCCAACACTGTACACTCTCCTCTCAACCATGTAAGCGATAATCAATACTACACGTGTAGCCATGGGCGTCACATGCAGCGGTGGTTGTGGGCAGGGCCTACAGTCTTGGAAGTATGGACTTCGGCCTAAGACCTACGGCCATGCATCCAAGACTCTAGGCCCTGTCCACAACCACTGCAGCATGTCAGGACCATGGTGGCATACTAAGCAATAACACACCCATAGGAAAATGTAATGTAATCGGGAAATACACTCAAAATTAATGGTCACTAACGCGACGCGTGTCCTGCGAACATTTTCAAGGTGCCTGTACACAGCACAGACTCAAATAGTAGCCTTATTAAATCCCTCATTTTCTGCACGTACAAACATCCTGAAGAAGGCGCCAATGCAGATTATCTAGGCCCTGCCCACAACCACTGCAGCAAGTCACGACCATGGCGGCGTATTAAGCAATAACACACCCACAGGAAAATGTAATATAATAGGGAAATACACTCAAAATTAATGGTCACTAATGCCACGCGTGTCCTGTGAACATTTTCAAATTGCTTGTACACTGCACGGACTCAAATAGTAGCCTTATTAGATCCCTTGTTTTCTCCATGTACAAACATCCTGAAGAAGGTGCCAATGCATAATATATAAAAGACAATTGCCGGCCAAACAAGTACAGTATTTCATCCATCTCTTACTCTGTGATCCTCCCCACGCACTGTAGGAGAGCGAAACAGTTTAGAAAACAGCATTTCGCCTCTGTTAAGTAGCGCGTTGTCTTCGGATCCAAGATGTCGGGCGCATCCACACATTCTGACGTACATCACGGCTCGCTGTAGCCAATCAGCGCAGATGTCGCATGTCCGCGATGATGACGCCACCCCCCCTGGCCAATCGGTATCATGTCCACGGAGCGAACAGGGAAATGTGACCGCAGAGCGGACATAGATATCACTAATTTATTCAGACATATTTTTTGGTCATTTTAAAGGAAAGTACTGGACGGATTGTCACCAAATTTACTAAAGCACACTTTCGGGTCCAAGCCCCTGCCCCTGGCACAAATTTGGTGCAAATCCGTCCAACGGTTTGGCCTGTAGCCGTGCGCAAAGTTTTTCCCACATTCAGTCTATGGGAAAAAAAAGATGTTTTGGGACCCACCCCTATACCTTTCCCCCGCCCCCCAGACCAAACATCACCAAACTTTGAAAAAAATTCAGAATGGCCCATATACTTTTTTTGCAAAGTTTGGTGAGGATTCGTCCAGGGGGAGAAAAATTATAAGCCGCCCAAAAAGTGCTCTTCCTATGGAAACAGCAACTTAACCAAAACTACACGGCTACTACCGTGGCCGTGTAATATATATATATATATATAACAAAATGTGTTGTTAAACAGACTTCATGGTTCAGTTGCACTAATAATACTATGGTTACAGGTAAGATCACAAAAAAAAACTGAAATTCAACAGTTATGGTAAGGTAAGCAACCATAACTCGTGCCACCAGTCTGCAGTGCAAGGACTAACACCCATGACATCAAAGATGCCATCACAAATCTCATTCATGACATCACTGATGACATCACATGTGTGGCTCCCTCTGTTTTGTTCACTACCATAAGTAGGACAGGTGCTTCACTAATAGTCAGGCATAAACAATGGAGAAGGTTCCATATTTCTGTGCAGCACCTTTCTCATATGTTCTTACACTACTTTCCTTACGGTTCACTCATATCATATGATACATATACATATAGGGGAAGAGGAAAGCATAACACTGTTTTCTGTGCATGAAGATAATCAGTTATGTTAGGAACATTTTCTGGTAATACTGCTTACTTTAATGTCCTTGTATATGGTCATGTTTGTATGCACTGTGGTATCTTGATGATTCCTGTGCAGTAGTGTAATTATGTAGTTATAAAGGCAATGGTAGCTACTTCTTATATGTTTTCACAGTATCCGACACTCTAAAACTAATGAATTCATGATTTGACTGTGTAACATGGAAAGATTTTGAACGTTACACTTCCATGAGGCATGGTGCAGACAATGGCTACGTTTGCACATGAGTTCCTTCATGAGCAGTGAAGGAGTGTGTAATACAATGGTGTGTATAGCAATGCATTCCTCCATGACCTACTTCTCTCATGACAGTTTTTCTAATATTCTTTGATAGTTTTCTCCCAACATTACAACAACAATCCATTGTGAAAGCTTCCTATTGAAACTACACATGTGATGTCATCAGTGATGTTATGATTGAGATTTGTGATGGCATCTTTGATGTCATGGGTTGGGTGTTAGTCCGTGCAGTGCACACTGGTGGCACGAGTTATAGTTGCTTAGCTCACCATAACTGTCGAATTTCGTTCTTTTTCGGTTTTTACCTTTTTACCTGTAACCATAATGTTGCTGTAACAACGTTTTTCCATTGAATTTCACAGGTGTTTTTTTTTAGTAGGGCACTTTAAGCATACCATTGCATTAGGGTCGTTTTTTCAGTAAAGGGAAAAGGTTTTTAGTAACATATATAGACGTCACCTAGTTGTCGTGTGTGCAATTACACGACAAGTATACGCAGGACTCCATTAGTGTCCGCATGTCCGCATCTTCAAATGCACTTTTGAGTAGTTGTGGAAGTGCACATGTTTACGTTCCACACCTAGACCCATGCATAGGTCATACACTGTATGCTGATAACACCGCCCCTTTTGCCAGCCTTACATATTCATGCAGTAGGCTACCGCATTTAAAGTATTGCAGTTCACTTCGTGGGAAGCTCTGCAAACATAGCAATTTGTGGCTAAAGTACTCCTAACTTTATAACGTCTACTGGAAAACAAAGAACAGCAACCTGCACTGTGAAGTGGGCATGTTAAATGTGGCATTACTTTGATTTATCTGCTGCTTCCCTTTCCATGACCCGTGAAACTGACACATTTTATGTGCACTCAGCAGTGTGATGGAAGGTATGAACAGGTCGTGTGCTGGTTATACAGGTTAAAAAAACAAACATGTAACTGGAAGTGGCACAGCTTGTAGTAAGGCTGCAAAATTGCAAAGCTGGTGCACATTCTGCACGCACATATTAGTGCATGTTAAGGCAAGTAAGGAAACAGCAGAATATGGAGAGTGCAAACAATCTTACTGGTGGCTAGAAAAGCGATGTATGTGCATGGGTTGCACAGAATAAATGGATTTGTGGCATACGTAAAGAAGCTGCGGTTGGCTTTGTTGTAAACATTCTTGTATTCCACAATGTATGTATATCCGTGAATGGTACCACTAACAGTAATGGCGTAACATAAAGGTTTTTGTACTGCATGTGATGACAACTCAAATTAAAGGACAAAGGAGCAGTGGGCTGGCTACTGGCTTTCAAAGAATGATGTTGGGTACTTTCATGTACAGCATCTGCCACATCTGTTGAAGACAAGAAGAGGGGCACTCCTGTAGGGCAGCGGAGCTGTAAAACAACCTTTCCAAAGCATATGGTGCGCTACAGACTCTTACCCAGCAGAGGGCATTGTATTGTACATGTATTGTACACTATCCTGGCTAATTTCCACCCTATCTCTCTCCTTCCTTTCTTGTCTAAACTCTTGGAATCTTTGGTCACTCCTCTTTTGTCTTCCTTTCTGGAATCCTCTAAAATCTCTAAACATGCTCAGGCTGGTTTTAGGCCAGGGAGAGGTACGGAAAGTGTCCTTGTCTCTGTACAAGATGAGATGTGCAGACTTGTCGATGAAGGCGGAGTTGGGGCTTTGATCCTATTAGATCTTTCTGCCGCATTCGACACAGTGGACCATTCCATCCTCCTCTCCCGCTATTCACAGATTGGGATATCCGGTTCGGTTCTTGCCTGGTTTACTTCTTTTCTTTCTGATCGCACACAGACCCTCGCTATGCCACCCTTTCTCTCTGTTTCCTGCCCCCTTACTTGTGGGGTCCCTCAGGGATCCTCTCTATCGCCGATTCTGTTCAACATATACATCTGGGCCCTGATCTGCCTCATCCGTTCTTATGGGCTTAATTGCTACTCATACGCGGATGACACACAAATCCATATCCGTTGGGACCAGGATCAAACTGAGGTTTCAGCCTGCCTCCATGATTGTCTAAAGGCAGTCGGGATATGGATGGACCAGAATTGGCTAAAGTTAAATGTTGATAAGAGGGAGGTACTGTTGGTAGGATGCCCTCCAAACCCCCTACTGTGGACCCCTGCTTTTTGGCATCTTTCCCTTGGCCCTGTACCTGGTCCAGTCAGTAAAGTAAAGAACTTAGGGGTTATCCTCTCCGCCTCTCTGTCAATGTTTGTCAGTCCACTCATCATCAGATCCGGGTCCTTAAGAGGATCATGCCTATGATCCCGGAAGCCCTCCGCCCTCCTGTGGTGGCTGCGCTAGTCCTCTCATGGTTGGACTATTGTAATTCACTGTACCTGTCACAACCGATCGGTTTTATCCACCGTCTTTAGCGTATGCAGAACCTTGCAGCCAGGTTAGCCACGGGATCTCCCTATGGGGCCCACATCACGCCAGTGTTACGCCCACTTCATTGGCTTCCGGTGAAGCAGCGAATTCATTTTAAGTCTCTGTGCATCGTTCATCGGGCAATTCACGGTCAGGGAGCCAAATTCTTACAGTTTAAATTTGTTTGATATGTTCCGGATCGGGATCTCCGTTCTACTACCTCTAACCGTCTTATTGTTCCCAGAGCTAACCGGGAAAGGCTTGGCAGCAGAGCATTTTCTATTGCCGCGCCCAAACTTTGGAACAATCTCCCCCCGCTACTTAAAGCCACCGCGGACCATCTTGGGTTTAGAAGAGCTTTGAAAACTAACCTATTTTAACTTCCGGTCCCTCCATTGGTCTCTCGCGACGAGAAGTTTTCCTTCTTAGCGCCATGATGCCTTTGGGCGACCGCGCGCTTTATAAATTGTAATAACATAACATAACATAGTGCAAAGCGTCATTGTACACAGGGAAGGTACTTGGAAGTGCATTGCAACGGTCGTTACAAGAGCATTGCAATGAGTGCTGCCTATATAGGTGAGGGCCACCCAATAATTCTGCCTCCTGGCACGTCCCCTATAGTATCTAAGCAGGTGATGCCCTTCTGTACCGGACCTTTCCTGGCTTTCCTTCTGTGGCATGTGTGAGAGCACGATAATAAATAAAGATGCACTGGGGAATGAAAAAAGATGAAAAAAGAAATCACCTTTCACAGATGAACAACAGAATTGCCAATGCACGCATGCATGGCGGGAGGCGCATTGCAGAGAACACTGTAGTGCAGTCTGTTAGAACGGAGTGTGCTGTACAAAGAGGTTTCTTTACATGTTGCAGAGCGTTTTGAAGACAGTCACAGCGCAATACTTACTACAAGAAAATATCACTACTTGCAAGAATGTCACCAAGCCAATTTACATGGGGTGTGCCGAAATCGAGATAGCTGGCACAGTAAGGCTGAACTCTGTAGGCAGGGTAAAGTATTCGTGCTGTAAAACGTTTTAATGCCATGGGCGAAAGTATGCCATTGGCACATGACAAAGAAATGCACAAATACACTTCTTTGCAATATACTGCACTGTCTCCATAGATGGACCAAATAGGAAATGACGCTGCCACATCGGTAGCTGCATACTGCGATAGAAAGTTATGCAAGAATCGGAAAGAAATGCATGAACTGGGCAAGTGCCTCTTTCATCGCAAACGGCACTGAAACTCATGTAACATGCTGTGCAATGTTCCCTGCACAATGAACAACAATAATGTTGTCATGATTGCGTATCACACACACACACCAAAATCAGGCACTTCTTTGTACCTAGTCCATAGCACTACATATGTACTTCGTAGATTGGTAAAAACACATACCCATAACGGCACCCTCTGCATTTCTGTGAACAAATACACAGTGTAGCTCCGTCGGTCCCTACACACCACACCCAAAAACGTTATTGCCCAATCCCATGGGCATCATCTGCAAAAGGGGCATATGTACCACGTGCCACCCTGCAACTATCGCAATATTTGTGGACTTTTTGTGATACACATGCGCGGGAGTGGGGGAATAACTTTGTACCAGGGGAGCGCACGTAATTGGTTGTGGTGGTTCTTAAAAGAAACTTTGTTTTTTTTGTGTTTTTTTTATTTTTCTTTCTTTTAAAGGTGCTTCCCTAGAAACACTGTCTTTGCGGTTTTCATACGTAAATGTGTGTTTTCAACTTCATCTCACATTCTTACAGTAGGGTTTTCAGTGCAGTCTGTAGATTGTGAACAAACATTTAATTGCCATTTGCCGACAAAGACATGATGTTTGCATTGAAAAAGTGTTTGTATCGGGAACCAATGTTCTCATTCTCACAGGAGAACATCCCAGCAGCACTTAAGAAGTCAGACATGCATCTGTTGATGAGACCCCTTCAGACCTCTGGTTGATGACAGGAAGCATTGGAATATTGCCATGCGATTCTCAGAAGTATACATGAGAAAAGCACCTTAGTAGTAGGAAAAATGTGCTGCACTGCTTTCATCAAAATCTTCAGTTGACTGAACACACGGGAACAAGGCATGGAACCCAAACAGAAGCCTCCAAAGTGCATGATCACAACATGTACAGTTGCCAAATAGGCCACGCATTGACATTCTAGAAGCAGTCCACGGAAACAGCACGATTCAATAACACTCCACAAAACGTCCACTCCCTACAAACCTAAATTGCTAGACAACTCTTCTTCGAGGGCATACACGCACATATCTTCTATAAAGTAATCACCCAAAAAGAAAACTGTGCGTCTTGCCATGTTTGCCAGCCGCAGTACAGAAAGTTCTGTAAAAGTGAATGCCTCCCTTTCCTGTGACGCACACCCAGAGCACCTGATTGGCCAAAGGCCATAGTCCCATTTTCATTGGCCAACATGGTGAGAAGGGCAAAATGTGGCAGGTGCCTTTCCCCAATCACCGCAAGGGAGTTGCCCTGCTCAAGCAGGACTCCTCCTTCTCACTATTGGTGCTCTTTTCTGTAGCGTACACCCTGACCACCTTATTGGCCAAAGGGCATAGTCCCAGTTCTATTGGCTAGCATGCTCACAAACGCAGAATGTGGCAGGGGTCTTTCTCCAAGTACCACCAGGGCCATGCCCCAGTAAAGCCGGAGGAGTCCTTCTTCCTATTGGTGCACTTTCCTTTGACGCACACCCTGAGCAGCACATGATAGGGTAATCGCTAAAGTCCATTTTCTATACGCCAACATGGTGAGGAGCGTCGAATGTGGCACGTGTGGGTCCCCAAGTACGTCAAGGGCTAGTCCCCAGTGCAGGAGTCCCTCTTCCTTTTGCTGCACATCCTAAGAAACTCATTGGACAATCCCCACATTTCCATGTTCGTGGCCGCCACCCACAAAATCCCTGCATGTGACTTTCGTACTGTGTGCAGTCATGGGGGAATAACTTGCAACCGGGGCATGGGGAGTTCGTAGTAGGGGGCGATTCTTAAAAAAGTCTGTTTTTTTGTGTAGATCCTTCTACAAAAACACCTTTTTTGGCTGTTTTCAGTAGCTTTTGTGTTTTCTTCTACACACATTAGTTCCGTAAACTCTTTACCACATCCTGTAGACGAGCAAACAAAACTGCTTTACCAATGGATGACAACAAAATGCCATTTTCTTGGAAAAACTCTGCATGTCCACATTAATAAGGTAATTGTGGCCGAAGAACATTCCATGAGCGGACAAAAAAGTGTACATGCTTCTATTGATGAGGCACTTTCCTTTGTCTGGCTCAGAACAACATCCATGAGCAGTAGGCCATACTCGCGGTGTTATAGTTGAGAAAAGCACCTTGGCGGTGGGAAAAGCGTCCTCACGACATCCAGCATCCTCCTCAGTCTACGAGACAAATGTAAGCAAGGCAGGTAACCAATATGCATGCAGCCTTAATAAATTATGATAACATCTATTACTTGAAACGTGGTGAGGTCTTTGCAAAGTGCATGCATATCGACAAAATGGCACTCATGCACAGCGTTCCACGATGTGTCCACTCCTTCCAAACCAAAATGGATGTCAAAGTTTCTTTGCAGAGCACAGTTGTGCACATCTATTACAAAGGGATCACCTACAGGACACACAATACATTTTGCCATGTCAGCTACCCTCAGTACGCATACTATAATGTGCAACTGTTTCACCTAGCCTTCCTGTTTGTTAACCACACCCACTGTTCCTGATTGGCTAATCCTCACTCTGCAATGGCAATTGGGCAGGGTGGTGTAAAGGGCAGATTTTGCCACGTGCGCCTCCTAAAGTAGCACGTGGGCCGCGCCCCTGTAAAACCAGAATAGTACTTCTTCCCTTTGCACTATCTTCTCTGCAGCTCTACTTCATTAGGTTATTGGTAAATAGGCACACACGCATCCACCAATCGCATTAAAGACGCCATCATCGAACACTGTCACTGCTGTGCAACACTTGAAATGTACCGTTACACATTTACAGTACAAATGTCGTGCCATTTCAAAGCATTTCCACCACAAAGTTCAATGAAAGTATGCACGATTTCTCCATTTGCATATATCCACATAGCCACCCAGCATGTGGCACGTGCCATCATGAAAGTACTGTGTAATCCACTACCTTTTCGTGATAGTGAAGGTGGGGTGGGTGGAAAACAATATGAAACTAGGCAGGGGATTCAGTCTTCCAGTGTACATGTATAAAGTGTTTTTTTACGTGCGAGCAAGCACATTTTATTTGTATTTTTTCTTTATATGTGTTTCTGTTTGCCTGTCCTCACATTTTTACAACATTCTGGTCAATGCTACTAGAACAGCATGTAGCCATTTCAACAGAACTGCTGCATATTTTGTGACCTAATGATCTCATAGTGGGTGGAGAACATGCTGACAATCTGCATAAACTGACGCATAAATCTGTTTATAGCACACATTCTGACCGGTGGCTGGGGACAAATTACACCGTCATGGACCCACACTGCTCTTGGAGTTATGCATGAGAAAACCACCTTGGCAGTAGGGAAAAAAACGCATCACTGTGGTCAGCAACCTCATCAGTAGACAGATTAATCGTCCACACAACATGTAACCTAAATGTACACTTCCATAGTGCACCACGACACAGTCCACGTTCATGACGGATGCCACATATCTGCAAAGGCGAACCATCCTGCCAAAACTGCATTCAATCTGACAGACCCAGAAAGTGTCCACTCCTTCCAACCCAAAATTGCCAGCAACGCCTCTTTGCATGCAACACCTGTGCAGATGGCAAACAAAGGTATCACCGACGATAAGCATTATGAATCTCTCCAAGTCGACCACCCTCATGACACAGTATTGTGACAAAATGGTAATGCCCCTTCCTATGAACCACGCCCTAAACTCCTAATTGCCTATTTCACAGAATTCCATTCCCATTTCCACCCTGCTCATAATGGGAGGATGTGCATGTGCGCTTTCCCATCTACAGTAAGGGCCACAGCCCAGTAAAGCTCTGACAATATGTCTTCCCTTTGCACTGTCACTTTTTGCAGCACTCCTCAAATTGGGTGCTGTCACATTTCAATAGACACATGCACAAATCGCATACAAAACCTCTGCATTGCACACTGTCATTTCTATACACCACTCCTTTTTTACCATTAACACTCTCAGTACACATTCCGTTTGATTGCAAAGCCCCTCCACCAGACATTTCTGCTACAGAAGGCACTATTGCAGCATCCACAAACATCCTAACATGCCCCCGAGCACACCTTAAGGCATGCACACAACATTGCCACCCTTTCCACACCCACCGCAACAGTACACATCCCAGCAAGTGACCATGTGGACACCTAACATTATGCACAAACGTTACATACACAGTTCTACCCATTTCCCCCAACCCATTCACGAAAATGTGTCACACTTAGCAGAAGCCACAAACACAACACAGTCTGCACCACCCCTATGCACTACCATTCGCACGCTATTGTGTCACTGCCAACCTATGTACACCACCTTCACAACATTGGCCCTACTTCAATAAAGTAACCAACCACATATGAGCTGCCCTTCAACCATACCCACTTCCATACTCATATGCACTGCACACTGTGGCAACACTATCCAACTTCTCACTGCACCATCATCTTCCAAATACTGTGGCATGTTCCAACTATCACCACAAAATAGACAGTAATTATTTTATTAAAAAGTATTTATTCCTAGGTCTGAGTCCCTGATATTGGCTTTCTTACCCTGTGTGTGGATAACTCATACCCCCATAGTGTAGCACACCCGTGCCTAGTTGGCTATGCTGTGCCGCCTACAAAGGGTATGGGAATCCTTACCCTCAACTCTCTCACCACTTTCCTCAGTCTAGGTGATAGGTGCATATATCCTGGGGGTCGGTGTTTATTATTTATTATTACCGCCTCCAGTCTGTGTGTCTTATGATTAAGAAAAAATGTCTTGACCAGGTGGTCAGGTACATAGCTTAAAAGAAAAGTTCTATCAATCAATAAGGTAACTTGTATATTATTTTGATAGAGTTAAAATTGATGTATTTTCATTAAGTGAGCCCTCTCCTCCAATTGTATATGGGGTCTTGGAGTTGTGGTCATCAGCCTGTCAACTCTTAAGGATAGTCAACCGGTTTCAGCGGTCCTCGTAGTTAGCCGCCTTCTTCAGGACGGAGAATCTTGCATTCTCATTGACAACATGATTCCTTCACATGTCTCCACATCATGGAGGGTTAAGAGAGGTGCTTCGGGTTACCCACGGGTGTCTTTTGCTTGTGTCCCGATCCCTGTTGGGTTGCAAAAAATGGACAGAACGGGGATAATGAGTGGGGAAAGTTCTTAATTGATGTTCAATTGTGGGAAATACCATACAAGTGGACGACTGTTACCTGTAGTAACGTTTTCTGGTCAAAGCAAATCCACCTGTGTTCTTGATGCCTTCCTGCTTTTACAAACTGGGAACAGATATCTTGATATGTCTTATACTATCCCATCTTTTATACAGGGATGTTGTCAGTGTGCAGGCATATATTCACTTTGTGATATAATACCTGTTAGGTAGGAATCCTACTTCTCAGGGTCTGTAAAAACTGGATAAAGGTGCTGGATGGTCAATTAAGTCCAGTCTTCTTCATGGTTTGTTTTTGGATACTTCTGTGGGTTAAATGTCAAAAACAGAACGTTTACAATAAAATCTTAAATGCTAGGAGGTCAGAACACATCTGGTACAGAGCATGAGTGAAAGTCTGTTATAGCTACAATGTCTTGCGTGCATTTCGCTCCCATGTTTTGTGTAAGGTGTATGAGCACTAAGCTTTATACAGACGGAAAACCACTCTGTCGTGACTTCCCCTTTGTTTTTCGTTTGCAAACACGCCCGTTGTAGGGCAAAATTAGCATGCAGCCAAAAACAAAATAGTTTTTTTTTATCTAGCTGCAGCCCAAAGTGTGTCATTGTGGCTGGCGTCCTGCATTCTAAAGTGCATACCCGCCATTTTGTTTGTCATATATACAATCAGTGGACTTTTTTAGTCACGTACCAGCACAACAATGCAAGGCTGATGGGAATTAGTTGCCTTTCTTGCAGTTTGTGCATTCATCGGCCGACCGATACTTGGTCATGTGTGATGGGGCTGCAAATATGCTGATGTATTATGTCATCTGTACCATTTGAGATGATATGCAAACTAAGCCTTGTTTTCAGTTCGAGCAAATACTGACTGTGTCAGTACATGGACATGTGTCGGTTAAAAACTACACATAATATGCGGTCATGATGGGAATTGTAGTTCACTAGAGCTGGCAGTATTACTGTGCCATGTATGAAGTTATGTCTTGACCAGTTGGTCAGGTACATAGCTTAAAAGAAAACTTCTATCAATCAATAAGGTAACATGTATATTATTTTGATAGAGAAAAAGTATCCATACACCACCAATGAATACTACGAGGGAGCAGAAAAGAATACCAATGCCCTGAACAACAATCCCTCTACAAGAGGGAGACATTTCCAACAGAAGAACAGACCAAGACCAGGGAATTGGAATTTCTCAAGTGGGAGTTCCGATGAGGATACAGGCTGATCCAATAAAACACTCCGCCTGATGATCAAGAACAAAGCAGAGGGGGAAAAACCCTGGGTTTTCAGGCACCATGAGGACGTGGCAGACCCAGAGGTTGGTGGCAAGAGCAGTCTCCCAGGGTTACCAGGAACCAAGGCAGAGGCTGGTACGAACATAACCACGCCCAAGAATAAGATCCAACCTGGATAAGCCTCAGTCAAAATCCCTAGTCGTTAATCTTTCAGATCTGACGTTGACACAAGACCAGTTGCACGTTTTAGAAAAAGGACTGTCATGTGTACCCACAGCAGCACATGATCCCTTTCAAACCAGAATTGAATTGACACAGCTCATGAGGAAAATTTGTTTAAAACAATATTTTTCTAAAAATATTTACGAGGGAAAACAAGACATTACCCAATTACACAATACATCCACTTTCTATCCCCCCCACACGCAATACCAGCAGAATCATTGACCTTCGAGAAAGTCATCCTTAAGAAACTTGAAACCATTGAGAAGGAAGAACATACTTATTACAACAACATGACTAGGAAAGAAACAGCAGCACTGTCCGAATTGAGAGGGAATGATAAGATTATAATAAAACCTGCCGATAAAGGGGGTGCAATCGTTGTCATGAATAAAAATGACTATGACAAGATGGTAAACACCTTAGTTGAAGATGTAAATACATACCAAAAATTGGGAAGTGACCCAACACTATGACTAAGGAATTTGATCAATACCATTATAGAGGAAGCAGTGGCAGAAGGCCACATCAGAGCCAAAGAAACAGAATTTCTAAGTCCAAAACACCCGAAATGGCCAGCTTTCTATGCACTCCCAAAAATACATAAAGGGATCTCACCACCACCAGGGAGACCGATAGTGTCGGGTATTGGTTCTATATTAGAACCTCTGTCGCAGTTTGCCGAATTTTTTCTCAACAATGAGGTTTTGAAAATGCGTTCTTACACCAAGGATACCACAGCCATCCTCAAGTACCTTGAGAATCTCACTCTGGCAAACCTAGACCGTTTCATCATAACCATGGACATAGAGTCATTATACTCTAGGATCCCCCAACGAGAAACTCTAAGAGTGGTTGAAAAGGTCCTAATGGAAAAAGCAGGGAGCATAGACATGCCCATCAGCCTTATCTTACAATTATCTGAAATTGCACTCACCAAGAATTTCTTTCTTAAGGAAGATACGTATTATGAACAAACAGCTGGGACAGCCATGGGAGCGACATTTGCTCCCCTTTGGCCAATCTGTATGTTGCCTCTTTTGAGGAAAAATACATCTATCCCATAAACAATCCTTTTTTTAAACACATCCTCAGTTGGCGTCGTTACATTGACAACATTTTTATGTTGTTTGAAGAAGATCAGAACACCCTCACAAATTTCATCACATGGGTTAATGAACTAGATCCATATCTTAGGTTTACCCATGAGGCAAGTAAAACCGAAGCTACCTTCCTGGATCTCAGTATTAAGAGAACAGGACATACCTTTGAAACTACTGTGTTCCGAAAAGCCACAGACAGGAATTCACTTTTAGAGTACTCCAGTTTTCATCAAAGATCTCTTAAAGAAAACCTGTATGACATACAAGCAAAAATACTCTCATCCAATCTAAGGGAGAGGAACTATCCCAATAAGATCATACAACAAGCGTGTAAAAGGTCAGGAATATACCTAGAGAAGTTACCCTCACCCAACACAGGAAAAAAGATAGGGGACCAGATGTTATCACAGCAGTGTTCAGTCACTCACCAGTGGTTAATCGTCTCAAAAAAGAAATTTAAAAATCCTGGCACTTACTAAATGTAGATAAAAATAACCTACCGGCACCACTTTTTGCCATCAAAAGAAGGAAAAACCTTAGGGATAGCCTTATACATACACATCAAGAAACTGAACCTCCAGAGATCAACACACTCTGGAATACACCAAGAATGCCTGGACATGCCCCTTGTGGCAATTGGTCACTATGTCAATTTAAGAAACGCTCAACCACAGTAAACATTGGGTGGAGACTCCCGTGGGAACAGAGGACGTTTACAAATTGCAACACAACCAATGTGGTGTACCAAATTATTGGTCCATGCAATATGAGATACATCTGAATGACAACAAGAAATATAAAAACGCGTATCTGTGAACACAGATCCAATATTAGAACAAGAAGATGTACTGCTCCCCTAGTAGAACACTAGGTGAAAAAGGGACACTCAGAAAATGAAATAGCATAGACCATCTTAGAGAAAGTAACGGTACCAAAAAGAGAAGGCAATCTAGCAGCATTGCTTTTACGAAGAGAACAAATGTGGATTTTTAGACTACAAAGCCATAAGATTGGTCTGAATGAAGAAATGTGCTGGCAAACTTTAGCTGTACAGTGATTTTCGCTTATGATCACTGAGAGAATTTTTATTGCCTGTTACAGCATATTTCCTGTCTCTTTTCCCGTCATAGTAATTTTGCTGGATTATCGCTGGTTTTTTACCAAATTTCCACAGGTCTGGGTCCACATGTGCCGCACTCATATATCTTGCTTGATTTAGAACTCGAGCACAGCCCTTTCAACCATACTGAATAGTGGCATCTACGCACGCACCTGTTTGGACCTAGACATTTAATAAATACACACAATCATTGTCTGTTACATTTAAAGAACACATGGTGCTGACTGCAATTGTGCATTTCCCTACTGTTATTTTAACCCCTTGGTACATTTTTGGGTTCATGCACGGCTCAGCTATATAGCCTGCTCTTTTGAATCTGAATAACTTCATACGTGGCACAGTAATACTGCCAGCTCTAGTGAACTACAATTCCCATCATGACCGCATATTATGTGTAGTTTTTAACTGACACGTGACCATGTACTGACACGGTCGGTATTTGCTCGAACTGAAAACAAGGCTTAGTTTGCATATCATCTCAAATGGTACAGATGACATAATACATCAGCATATTTGCAGCCCCATCACACATGACCAAGTATCGGTCGGCCGATGAATGCACGAACTGCAAGAAAGGCAACTACAATTCCCATCAGCCTTGCATTGTTGTGCTGGCACGTGACTAAAAAAGTCCACTGTTTGTATATATGATAAACAAGATGGCGGGCGCTTGAGCAGCCAGTTCATTAGCAGCCCGTGTCCGAGAGAGATCACATTGTGGGTTTGTTTAGGTAAGATATTATTATTACTTAAGGATACATGTGTGCACTGGGGTAGTCATAACTAGTATGAATAACACGTGCCAAATTAGTTGAACGGACTGTGCGGAACACAAACAATATTGGACTTCAGTAAATCATTTTACCATTTAGCCTATAACGAGTGGTATGCACTTCAGAATGCAGGACGCCAGCCACAATGATCCACTTTGGGCTGCAGCTAGATAAAAAAAAAACTATTTTGTTTTTTGGCTGCATGCTAATTTTGCCCTACAACGGGCGTTTTTGCATACGAAAAACAAAGGGGGAGTCACGACAAAGTGGGTTTCCGTCTGTATAACAGCTTAGTGCTTATACATCTTACCCAAAACATCGGAGCGAAATGCACGCAAGACATTGTAGCTATAACAGACTTTCACTCATGCTCTGTACCAGATGTGTTCTGACCTCCTAGCATTTAAGATTTTATTGTAAACGTTATGTTTTTGGCATTTAACCCACAGAGGTATCCAAAAACAAACCATGAAGAAGACTGGACTTAATTGACCATCCAGCACCTTTATCCAGTTTTTACAGAACCTGAGACGTAGGATTCCTACCTAACAGGTATTATATCACAAAGTGAATATATGTCCGCACACTGACAACATCCCAGTATAAAAGTTGGGATAGTATAAGACATATAAAGATATCTGTTCACGGGTTGAAAAAGCAGGAAGACATCAAGAACACAGGCGGATTTGCTTTGACCAGAAAATGTTACTACAGGTAACAGTCATCCACTTGTATGGTATTTCCCACAATTGAACATCAATTAAGGACTTTCACCACTCACTATCCCCGTTCTGTCCATTTTTTTGCAACCCAATAGGGATCGGGACGCAAGCAAAATACGCCCGTGGGTAACCCGAAGCACCTCTCTTAACCCTCCATGATGTGGAGACATGTGAAGGAATCATGCTGTCAATGAGAATGCATGATTCTCCGTCCTGAAGAAGGCGGCTACCTACGAGGACCGCTGAAACCGGTTGACTATCCTTTAGAGTTTAAAGGCTGATGACCACAACTCCGAGACCCCATATATGCTTTGAGGAGAGGGCTCGCTTAATGAAAATACATCAATTTTAACTCTATCAAAATAATATACAAGTTACCTTATTGATTGATAGAACTTTCATTTTAAGCTATGTACCTGACCACCTGGTCAAGAAATTTTTTCTTAATCATAAGAACACACAGACTGGAGGCGGTAATAATAAATAATAAACACCGACCCCCAGGATATGTGCACCTATCACCTAGACTGAGGAAAGTGGTGAGAGAGTTGAGGGTAAGGATTCCCATACCCTTTGTAGGCGGCACAGCATCGCCAACTAGGCACGGGTGTTCTACACTATGGGGGTATGAGTTATCCACACACACAGTAAGAAAGCCAATATCAGGGACTCAGACCTAGGAATAAAAAGTAATTACTGTCTATTTTGTGTTAAACTTGTCAGGGCATAGACAGATAGTGGAAGCCCATTGACTCCTATTGTCATTACCAACTATCACCACAACCATAGAATGTACAATACACACTTTGCAACTCACTTGTCCTGCTGTAGCACATTGACAATGTGCTCCACACGCATTCTCCAAAGATCACCACCCTGTGCCGCATACACTGCCAACCACACATTCCCCCCACCGTAATTGAACAATACATGTCAGCATATCGCCAACTACCATTATGCACATATGCACCACTGGCACCAGCACTCCTAACCAACCTCGACACCGCAATGGACATACACATCATTATGTATAACTGTTACCATAATGTATACACATTACACATACTATTCTCTTACCCACTTCCACTCAGAAAGGATTGTTTCACTGGCAACATAAACACAACATGTTTAGAACATTGCCCATACTGCAAGCATGTGCACACAGCACACTATCCAAGCACATATAAGCTGCCCTTCAACCATACCCTGTAACATACTGACTGTATACAAGCATTGCACTCAGTACCCACACAGCATTACTTTTCACTGCAGCATCTCCAACCACAGAGCACCGCCATGGAGGTATGCAGACACTCTCTCCTGCATCCCTGTGCACTTTCAATCAAATACTATGGGTGTAGCCACTACCATTCACAAAGTATTGTGCCACTTCTGACGTACCCACAATCTATATGCAACAGTGGCCTATAACGGCTTAAATGGGCTCCACACCCATTCCTTACATGTCAACACCCTCTAACCCATGCACATTGGAAAATGCATGACTGGCGTGCATGTCCTCAAGGCCTAGGCTCTTGAATGCATGGCCGTAGGGCGTGCGTGTCATCAAGGCCTAGGCTCTTGAATGCATGGCTAATGCAATGCCTACGGCCTTCGGCCAATCATCCAATAGTCTAGGCCTTGAACACACTCACATCAACGTAATGCCACCATGCATGTCTCCATATCAGCATCTGCGACAATCCACATAGACAACACTGCCACCAACACTCCTACCCAACCTGTACCCCGCCATGGTGCTATGCAGCAGCAAATGGCAACAGTTAACGTAATGGCCATGTGGGCAGCTACCATTTTGCACAAACGTGCCCCACGTAGGTAGCAGTACTTCACCCCAACTCCCCCACACCATAAAACACCCAATCACGAACACAGGTCGTACTTACCAGAATGCACAAACATACCACATCCTCCACCACCTCTACCCACAGCCATTCACAAAGTATTGTGTCACTAACCACAACATTTTCACAACATTCGGCCTACTTCATCAATTCTGCACACTGCATAGGCCTTCAACACACCTACAGCAACGTAATGCAGCCATGCATTTCACCATTTCACCAACTTCGACCATCGACATACACACCACTGCCCCAGCAGTCCTACCCAACCTGCGCACCACCATGCAACTATGCAGCCACAAATTGCAACAGGTAACACAATGTGGAAAGAAAACACTCTCTCCTGCACCCCTATACACTTTCATTCACATACTATAGGCGTACCCACTCCCATTCACAAAGTACTGTGTCACTGCCAACCTACCCACATTCAGTTTGCAGCACTAACCCTACTGCAACCAATCGGCACACACCGCACTATGCAAGCACCACCCTGTACCGGATGCAGACTGAAACATGCCTTCATGCGGTTTGTATGTTGCAGCCCTATGCTCCTCAGTGCATGCCCTACATCCTACGGGCTACGGGCTTCGGCCATGCACCCTATAGTGTAATCCTTTCACAGACCTACCGCACCTTCATTCACCCATGCATGTCTCCATGTGCCCAA
Organism: Ambystoma mexicanum; assembly: GCF_040938575.1. Taxonomy (NCBI): domain Eukaryota; kingdom Metazoa; phylum Chordata; class Amphibia; order Caudata; family Ambystomatidae; genus Ambystoma; species Ambystoma mexicanum. Next base: position 825,640,118 of record NC_090933.1, read on the forward strand.
CTACTACATTCCATATGCAGCCCACCGCCACCCGCGCTCCCACCCAACCTATCTCATGTGCAATTCACTCCGCATTTGCAAATGACCTGCCACCACTCACCAAGAAAAGAGTTTGCTGCAAACAGGTTGCGGCAGAAGCTAAGGGACCGTTACGACAGCTGCCTCCAATCACCACAAAAAATACTAGCCTACATATGTCACATATAAACCACTTCTCACTTCCCCAGCCATTCCTTCCTTTATGGCCGCCAACACAATGCGTACGGTTCATTTTCCAGACCATGCGACCACTGCACTGTCCTCCGACACACCATGGCGGCTTTCCGAAAAAATGTTGACGCACAGCACGCTTCCCTCCAGCCAACCACCGGCCGCGTCCAAACTTTTCTGATACCATGCCGTACCGCGATCCAATGACACATCTGTCTGCGGAGAGAAGTGGGAAATGGATCCACATAGTGGACCCAGATATCACTAATTTTTTGGGATGTACATTTCAGTGTTTTGAAACAAATGTACCTGTCCCGTTTCCACCAAACACACAAAAGCATGCTTTCTGGCCCAAGTGAAAATCCGTCTAGCCGTTTGACCTGTAGCCGTGCGCAAAGTTTTTCCCCATTCAGTCTATGGGAAAATAAAAACATTGGGACCCCCTATAACATCCCCCCACGCATGAAACCTTGCCCATCTTGGCAGAATAATTCAGAGCCGTACATATACTTTTACTGCAAAGTTTGGTGAGGATTCTTCCAGGGGGAGCGAAATTATAAGCTGCCAAAAAAGTGCTCTTCCTATGAGTTTAGCAACTTGACCATAACTACACGCCCACTACCGCGGGCCGTGTGATATATATTTCTGTTTGTGTTGTTTTGTCCCTGATAAATGCTCCACTTCTTCACAATGTCATAAACTGGCTCACCACTACATCTTGGTGCTATTGTACAGGCACCCTTCATGGGAATGTCTTTGCCATATGTAAATGTGTTATTGTAATTCGTTTCTGCTCGAAATTGACATCCTTCTTCTTCAAATAAATACAATTTATAAATGCAATTTAAAGAAAATAAATATGCTACTACGTGTAGTTTTGATTGCAAGGTCTACTTTACATTTTAATTGTAATTTATGTCAGTCAGTTTCTTCAGAAAGTCATGTGAGGCTGCAACAAGGTCAGTCACAGAATCATACACCACACATGGACTCAAAAACCACGAGAGCCGCGCATCACAACGAACTCACACAGTGATGAAGGAATTTACAGAAGATCTAACGGACTTAAGGAAACAAATGTTAATTGATACACACCTTGTAAAAACTGTAATATACAGTTAAATCAAGAATAAAAAATAAAAATAAAAAAATACATCTGAATATGACAGAACCAGTCCCTGCCCAACTGGTCTTTCAATGGCACCAACCGTTTGGGGATCATGCTGTTATCATCATAGCTGGTTAAATCATCACTGTAACAGACCGTTAAAACTTTCTTAACTAACTTATGAAGGGTTGGCATGCCAACTTTGTTGCCATTAGTGCTCCAACATTTCTTAACTCTGGGAATTGAGGGGAACATGTGATATCATCCCTCGGTCTGCCCGGCTGACATCAACCTTATTCCAAGCTGGACACTTTAACTACATGACAGAATGGTTTCCCACATCATTCCAAACAAAATTATATCCAGAAAAAATACAGAGATAAATTATCAGCAAATAAATGAACTCAAACGGGAAACAGAAGTGATGACAGGCATATCGCCAGGGTTCACTGAGATGTGGAGAAAATCATGATGAGAACAAAACGCATGTCCCCAATTAGCCTCAACCCCCATCCACAATTCCTCGTGTTTCTCACAGTGAGTGCAAATGCACAGACTTGTCAAAACATTCAAAGGCCCTAAATGAAAAAGAAGTGTTTAAAGCATGTATAGATGTCTACTGCAAGTAGAAATTGCATTGGGGAACTAATTAGGAACAGAGGGAGAGTATTGCAATGGGGAACTAATGGGGAGAGAGAGAGAGAGAGAAAGAGAGAGAGAGGGAGAGAGAGAGAGAGAGAGAGAGAGAGAGAGAGAGAGAAAGCAGCCATCTGAGCAACAAACCCGTGAAAAGAAAAGGAAATTAAATTGACGATAAAAGCAAAGAATGGATGGAAGAGGAGGAGTGATATCTGAGACAGATAATGAAAGAATGACAGAAAGTGAGAGGATGGGCAGCAAGGAAAAAGAAACAAATAACAGACAAATACATAATATGTGAACATGTAAAGAATCAACAGTAGGAAAAGCCTGAAGTTCAATTAAAAGTAATGAAGCAGACAGAAAAGACAGATACTGGAAGAAGGAATAATTAATCTGAGAGAAAGGACAATGGCAGGAGCAGGGACGTAAATTCAGCAAAATCCCAGTGGTAGCGGAAGTGACATCACACAACCCTAGACCTCCAATGACATCACAGGAAGGGATGTAATTTGACCACAACCCCAAGTGGCCTAACAGGAAGTGATGGCACACGTCAGATGTGTCTAACACCCGTGTTTCATGCGCTCTCATTTCAGCCAGATATATGAACCGAGTCACAGAGGGAGGCGAGATTTGTCCACGATCACACATTTGGGGAATGTCATTTTCCAGATTCAACGTGGAGCATATATGTACATAATGCGTTACTTGTAACAGGGCAACCGAAATCTCTAATACAGGCTACAGCTAGTACATGAAACATCAATAGATCAATGGAAATGAAATTAAATGAAATGATATTTTATTTATATCGCGCTCGTACACAAGTGCTTCAGAGCGCGACCAGGCAGAAAGGGAGGGGAACAAAGAAAAAACAGAAAACAGCGATCTTACTAGGCCCAGTGACATTTAAGAAAGCGCAAGTGCAAGGGAAAGGAAAATGGGGGAGAAGTGCAGGGGGTGGGGGGGAGTGGAAAGTGCGAAGCAGAGGAGAGGAAACATAAATAAATATTAAATAGAATAAATAATCAATAAGGGCTTTAAACCATGGTAGTGCAGCCAGCAAGTGGCAGGTGAAAGTTAGTCAAAAAGGTATATCTGATAAGTGCAGAAGAAACGTGGGAGGGGGACTGTATGGGTACAGACACAGAACTCTAGTGCAGATGGTGGCCTGGAGGCAGTGCAGGAGGAAGGCAGGGTGAGCAGATACCTGGACCAGAAAGAACAGAGGGTGGCCAGGTGCACAATGCCATGAGAAGAAACAGCTCAACAGGGGAGAAGGGGGGCAAAGGCAGAGGCAAAGAGGAAGGTCTTGAGAAGTTTCCGGAACCAAAGATGTTTTTCCTCAAGTTTCAAGGTGGCCGGGAGGCTGTTCCAAAGGGAGGCACCAGCGGAAGATAGAGATCTACCCCCAGCTCGTTTTTTTGCAAAACGACTAACCCTGAGGGAGTTTGAAGTAGAGGAGCGAATGGACACAGAAATACTCGTTATCTGTGGCATTGATCTGTTAAACAAGCCAAAAAAGCACTGACCTGGGGAGGAGTGCCCTGTCTGTTTACCTAGGAGCAAAATGTTGCACGAGCAAGGCTTGCAAATTAAATGATTGACCAGGATTTTAGTATCAACAGAATTCCTGGTTATAAATGTATCTATGAGTCAGCTACCACTATGATATAAGAAACCTATTGTGCGGGTGTAAGCTGAGGCCATCTGCTCTGTGTGCATTCATCTAAGGTATGTGACAAGCAACCAAATGTTGTCCCCCACAACCCAGAGCCGAACATAATACATTAATGACCTAGGCTTTGATAAATGACTCTTCTTCAATCTTTTTTAATGGGGTGAGGATTGGGCAGGGGGGTGTGCACTTCCCTCAAGAGTGGGGCTTAATCCATCAATGAATTTCAGAGCTCTATGTGCGAGGTATGTTATTCAATGACGCACAACCCTGCCCCCAGGACCGATCCATGAATGAAGCATCCACAAATGGCTCTCTCACTCTGCTTATTTTCTTAAACAGGGTTGCACCAGAGCAGGATCCTGGTCGATTTTGTGAACCTCTCAACCATTCACATCACTTGCATTCAAGGTGAACAGACCCCAATCAGTGGCGTAGCACAACATTTGGCGGTCCCCCTGCGACCCATGCAGAGGGCCGCCACCAGGCTCCTTAACAAAGCGCAGAGCACGCCAGACCCCGGGCAGGTCCGGACCATCACATGTACGCAATGTCCATGATGATTATGCCGCTACAGGGGCATCCACTACTCCAAGTGAAAGAAGTAAATATGTTTTTGATCAAAGCTTAACTGTTACACCTAGCGTAGAAAGAAGGGGGTTGTGCCTGCTCCCCAAATATACCAACCCCAAGTGGTGGCTGGTGAGTTGTTTTATTGGAGGGTGCAAATATTTGCAACCGAGCATAGCGAGGGGGCCCGAACTAACAAAAACACCTTGGGGGGAGGCGGAAGAGGGTCACAGGGATTCTTCCCCGTCCCATGAGAAAATGTTTTGAATAATGGGTTAAAATGGTGCATTAAACAGTACACTTTCTGTGAAAAGGTGGGTACAAGGTCAGACAGTTTGCAATCCGTTTTGCACGGTGTTCGGTAACTCATGGAAAAAAGTACAATAGATGCAACTCACCAAAAGTGCATAATTTCATTTCCCAATGCATTGTCATGACGGTCCCTTCAAAATATGCCAGTATAATAAACATTTTCATGCTGGCTGTACCCATACATTTCCATCCAGGCTCTACCAACATATGCTAGTATTCCCTTATAAGAACATACTCATGTTTGCTTTGAGATGTTTTTTATAGTATCATTGCTGGCACTAGGCAAAAAGCTGGCTCTGCAAATATATGCCAGTGCTCCTATGTAAGAACATACTCCTGTTGGTTTGACCATGAAAAGTAACATGTCACAATAAGAAAACCTGTCCAAACTGGTTCCAATGTAAGCCAGTTTAGACCCATAAGAACACTTAGCATCCTTGCTTAATCATAGATGCTCATTTAATAAAAGGTCATGTTACAGTAAGAAATACACAGGCTTCTACAACAAAACGTCAGTCTAGCGAGGTAATACTACATATCATGCTTGCTTTATCAAAGATGCTGCATAATAAATGTCATGCCACAGTAAGCAATGGCTAGATTGGCTGTACCAAAATGGCAGTCTAGCCAGGTAATGACACACATGAACTTCACATGTAAAGTCAATAAAGGATGTGTCACAAATGCTCTAGTGATCCCCAGTCTCCCAGGACCTTACACACACACATGCAGGCATCCCCTTCACTCACCCATACACCTCCTTGCACATTCATTCACCCTGCAATCACCACATAGGCATGCACCCACCCAGAACATTCACCCACCCCAGCCACTCGCCTATATGACGTAGGACCCTTTGGGAATGTGCATGCAATGGATGGGATCACACAGAATAACTCCCACTCCAAATAACCAAACCATCTCAGGAAGATGGTAAAGTACTGTTTTATTAACAATTATCTAAAACAGGGTGTTTACAATGAGCATCAACAAACGTACACTCAGGCTCTCTCAGCGATCATTACACAACAATAGCTTTTATTACAAAAATACGTCAGAGGTGACGTCATACTATGTGTCAAATAATGAAAAACCTACCAAGGGTCGGGATTGGCTAAGGGGAACATCTAAGTACACATTCTATAGGAACTCGGATTGTGATTAGCTGTCCACTATTGGGTGTACATATGCCTACCTCTAAAACATGTAATCTTCAGAAACCTTAGATACACAGTTTTTCATTGGTCTTCAAACTATGAGTTCCTTCAATATATGGACTACTACGATTGGTTGGCATGCTCGTACCATGTCTGGAAAATTTGGTTCACTTAGCAGCACGTAAGCCAAGACCGAAGGCAAGAAGATGGGCATGACACTACCTCCCCACTCAATTAGCCCAGCATCTCCCATCACCCATACCTTCTGCCATGAAGATTGTCTTTGATCGTAGCCTTGCAAAGTATCCTTGTCTTTAGAATACATGGGAGTGAGAACACTCACTATCGTGTTCTGGGATTACAAGTCCGAACTCTGTATTCATCCTTGGCCCACGTTCCAGGAGACCATGATTTGATCCATTTTGCAGGTTTTAAATGCTCTAAATGAATAGAACTTGCCACTCTTGGTGTTCTTTCTTTGCACCTTATCAAGGGATGATTCATCCTTTGCACGTTCGCTCCTTTCCAGAATAGATAGCTGACCTTGGCTGCTTCAGTCTTGACTCCATGCCAGACAATCTCGCCATGCAATCTCCATGATGCTGCTTATTCTTGCTGCGATACAGTTTTTCCCTTCCCTCTTCCTGCGTCCTGGCTTACTAAATTCATGATACTGATTTCCAGCTCCTATACAATGGCGGCTTCACCTGCATTCTATTTCGTACGTATAGCCAGCTTCTATGATGACTTAGTCTACTTGCGTTTCAGCATCTGTACAATTATTGAACGGTTGATTTTCTGCAGCACTTTGTGCAAGTGTAATCTTCTTCTTCGTATTTACAAGTTCACTTAACTCTTTACTTTGTCATTCGTTTCTGTAGGATCCATACATCTTCTTCAGCCAGTATCTTTGCTTTTTTTCATTTTCTTTCAGGGGTTCCTCCCTTAGGTTGTCATCACTTCGGGGATACGTCCGATAGGGTTGTCTCAATGGGTATCTTCTTTCGAACACACACTGTGGTATTGGCAAAACAGCAGGTTTCAAACATACAGCTGCTCCTCTACACCTACTCACCCACTATTCACTCACCCATAAACCTCTCACATCCACTTACATTGCATTCTCCACACAGGAACGCACCCACCCACCCACCCAGAACATTTAAACACACACTATCACATTCCTACTCAATCACCCACAACTCACTTATCCATACACCTTCGTTCACATCCACTCACACTGCATTCTCCAGACAGACACGTACCCATACAGAACATTGAAACACACGTTCACATTCATACTCATTCACCCAGCAGTCACTGACCCATAGCACATACATACATACATACATACATACATACATACATACATGCATACATACATTGGCTGATCTCTGCAATTTCACTTTTGCCACTTGGGTTTTCCTCAACTTCTCTAAGCACTCCCTTGTGCACCCTCTGCTTAAGAAACCCTCTGCAAACCCCTCTATTCCAGCAAATTACCGCCCTATCTCTATCACCCCTTTCCTGGACAAACTCCTGGAGAAGCTGGCTATCTTTCAGCTAACCCTCCACTCTGAATCTGCTGGTTGCCTCCACAACCATTAATCTCACTTTAGAGCATCCAGAGGCACATAAACTGCTCTTCTGAACACTCTTGAAGACCTGCTCTCAAATCTTGACACTAACACTCCCTCTGTCCTCATTCTTCTTGACCTCTCCTCTGCCTTTGACACAGTAAACCATAACACCCTTATAGTACATCTCCGTGACACCCTGGGAATCACAGGTCAGGCTCTGGCATGCTTAACCTCTTTCCTTTCAGACCTCCCATCCCAGGTGGAACTTGGGTTCTTTCTCTCTGCTATCACTCTTTAAACCTGTGGCGTTCCCCAGGGTTCTAACCTATCCCCCTGGTTCTTCATTGTCTACATGGCTGCGCTGGCATGTATGATTGCCACTTTCACCTCTAACCTCAGGCTACCCTCAGCCTCCTCCTCTATCTCGCTGATATCTGACTGTCTGTGTGCAATTCAGTCATGGTGTGCTCAAACGACCTCTGCCTCAACGTCAGTAAGACTAAGATCGTTTGCATTGGGACTCCTGCTCCAGCTTTCCCATGCTCACTCTGGCCGGCCTCCCCTGGCCCTGCGGCCGCACTCACCTGCGAGGCGAAAAACCTTGGGGTCATCTTCGACTCCATTCTCTCCTTCTCCACTCGCATTTCAGACATTTCTAAAAAGTTCAACTACCAGTTGCACCTCCTTAGAGGTACTCTTACTTTTCACACCTTCCCCCAGTGGCTCACTTTCTCCAGAGCCCTGGTTCTCTAAAAGCTGGACTGCTGCAAAAGCCTCTTTCTCAACCTCCTTGCCTCTGCTTTGCACCCTCTGTAACTCATCCAGAACAGAACCGCAAGAATTATGCTTGGCCTCAAGCCCAGGGACCATATTTTTCCAGTGCTGAAATCCCTCCACTGGCACCCCGTAGCTGCAAGGATCAAGTTTAAGACCCTCTTCATTGTCCACAAGGTTTCTGGGGCCTGGGACCTACCTATGTTCAACAATGCCTACCTAAATACTGTCCTTCCCAAGCCCTTCACTCATCTATCTCCAACCTTCTGCCAGTGAGCTGGTTCTCCAAGCAGAGATTTGGAGCAAGATATTTATCCTCAGCAGGGGCCTCTTTCTGGAATAGTGTCCCTGCCATGCTCCATCTTAGGACTGATCTCCTTAAGTTCCGGAAACTCCTTAAGACATTCCTTTTCTCCTCTTCCTTCTCTCTCCCTTTAATCTGCTAACCTCTCTCTCCGCTCTATCCCTCTCTTCCTCCTTTTGAACACAGCTTGCTGACTGGCTGTCGGGTGTACCTCAGAGTCTCACAGGTCCCTGGCTCCCTCGCCAGTCCTATCGCACTTGCCTCATCGCTACTGCACTTGGTCAATGACCCATGAGAGTGACATCTCTCAGCATTTACCCCAGTTTCTGACTGAGTGGGTGCACTTAGACTCCCCCCTGAACGTGTTCTCCTCCTTCGCCTATCCTGTACCGTCTTTGCACTTGAACGATCTGAACGTACCATGCCTTGAAGATCATCTATCTATCTTCCCGGTCTTCCCTCCTTGCATGGTGCACCTCAATGCACTTGGAAAAACTGCAGAATCGTCGTCAAACCTATTTGTTGTCATCTACACTGTTAATTGTATTATATGCTCATACTATTCATGTGCCGACTTGAATTGTTCAGAAATTCAAGGCCTTTGAATGACTGTTGTTTTTTTCTCCATGTTCCCTCCCTCCTTGAGCGCTTTGAAACACTTGCCTTGTGTACAGGCGCTTTAAAAAATAAACATTACCATACCAGACATCTTACATGGACTTCGGCTCCTCGGTGCTGCTCACAAACAGGAACCAGGAGGCTGGGAGAGCTTCCTGTTTCCTGTATAAGAGCCGTGAGGAAGCCTGAGGAGAAAGGGTTGGTGCTGAACGTGGCATGTGACATGTGTGAGATGTCACCTCAACTCCAACCCCTACTGAGCGTTTCCTTCTCGCACTGCAAGCCCCAGCCTAGCCTTCACCCTAACGGTTGAGGACTGCGCCAAGGCACCCCCAGACCTGGTGTGGCGGAGCCGTCGCATCGCAGGGACTGTGGGGGACCTCGCTACTCCAGGACCTACAGTTTAAAAAGTAAATCGTTTTTTAAACAGGTGCAGCAAGGGAGATTGCAGGGGTAGCAAGGGAGAACACAGGGGTTGCAGGTGTGACCCCTGATGACCCCCAAATGACATGCCTGACCTGGAGAGAAGGAATCCTGTTATCCACTGAGGCGGGTGAGAAACTAATTATGTAACACATCTTCATTAACCATTCATCCCTCTTTCTTGTCACAGTCCTATGCATTTCAACTGAAGATGATCACTTCTGAGAGACAGTCACTCTGTTACCTCAACCAAAATCTTTGTATACATCCTTATTAAAGGGGAGCACACAAGCATCTTTACAGTAAGTCAGTAATCCTGTTTTGTTGTGTATCACTATGCAGACAGACTTTCCATGATGTTGTCTACAGGAATCTGCAAGTTCCTGTTAGGCTGCTAAGTATATATAATGGTGTTTATTTGTCTTTGAAATAACAATCTGAGCATCTTATGTGAGGGATAGGAACTCAGTTTTGGCATCTGGAACAGCAGCAAGGATGCCCTGCAATGCGTAAGCTCTGGATTGCAGTAGGGCATGATACTGCACTAGCTCGTTTGAGCTGATTGGGCCAACATGGAAACGGGAGATACATGGGAAGAGTCCTCAAGGGAGGCACAGAGCTGAATACCCAGAGTGTGACCCACAAACAACCCGCCAGACATGCAATATGGGAAACCTGAGGCAGACAGTTTCACAGTCACAATAAAGGAAGATGCTGGAACTGTGAGTGTACAGAAGAGGTAGGAGTTATGTCTTCTGTTGCACTCTATTTTGGTGAAATGGAGGGGAAGAAGCATAAATTAAGAAGACACCATGGGGGTCATTACGAGTTTGGCGTTATATGGTAAAAGTGGCGGTAATGGAATTACCGCCACATTTACCGGGTAGCTGAATTATGAGTCAGCAGTAATAACGTAGATGGTAATACCGCCAATGGTAAATCCGTCTAATGTATTTCATTTTGCCGAATTATCTTCAGTGAAATTACCGCAGAGACACAAAAGCTGTATGACTGTCGATCACAGGTCAGGACATGGTAGTAATGACACTGACATTTTGCGGTAATTCTGCCGAAAACACAGCTCAGCTACCTCCACCTTTGTGGTGGAGTCAAACCAGACAGGTGCCAGAAATGAAGCTATAGGTCCACCCAATCCACTCAAGGGGGCTACATAAGTCACATGCCCTTCCCAAACACAGTTTCCAACACCATGCTATCACTAGACATCGCTGCACATGGACCTACAGAGTCAGGAAAATCATCCCAATGACAGGGTGCAGAGAGGAGGATGAAGAGAAGCCATGGAAGGCAAGCACCCATAGGCAAGCACCCAGAGTCAGGCCTTTAACCTGGACTCTCAGGGACATCCAGCAGGTAACCATGTACCACCTCAATAGGGAGACCATAGGTGAACTGCTTTCCATAATCCAGGGGGACATTGAGAGCAGGATTAACATCAGTACAGTTGTTCCCCCAGCTGCTAAAGCTAGTGTCCGTCCTGCAATTCCTGGGGACTGGCACCATTCAGCACTCTGTGGCCATGTTGCACGGCATGTCACAGCCACCATTTTCAATCATACTTGTACAGGTGCTGGAAGCCCTCCTGCGCCATGTGTCACAGTATATCTCTCTGCCCACCACCCCAGTACAGGAGCATGCTATAAAGACCTGATGTTATACTGTGGCACACATGCCAAATGTCATTGCAGCCTTGCACTGCACCCATGTGGCATTGGTGAACCCCCAGGCACATGAAGCAGTGTATAGTAGCAGGAAGTACTACCACTCACTGAATGTCCAGGTGATCTGCGATTCAGACCTCTACATCACAGACTGCTGTGCCCGCTTCATTAGTTCCACCTACAATGCCATAGTCATATCCTGCCTGGATACATGGAGAGGCACAGAGGACAACGGACGTTGGTAGTCGGTGAGTACAAGTGCCATCACAGAATGTCAATGTGCTGCACTACAGAAAAGCATAGTGAGGGGGGCTGCATCGACACAACAGCAGAATGCATGCCCTGACAAGGCCATGTGCATGCAGGACCTTCCCTCTCACCACACAAATGACAGCCTACATACCACAGCACTAGGACGTGATGGACAATGCTGTATGAATATGCATATATGCATTGTCCCAACGACCTACCAACACACCCACATCAATACAGGTACCAGAATGCAACATCCCTAATCATTGTACTGCAAAATACAACACAGCAGCAAAGCATAGTAACACTGGTAGTTGTGCAGCCTCAGGTACATGTCACCATCAAGAAAGAGATGCAAACACCAGAAACCCGCTGAAGTACAACTAGCAAACCATCAGAGCACATGCACATGCATGAGAACAATCATTAAGACCCAAAACAAGCACCATGGCATCTTGCCATAACAATCATAGACCCAGAAAATGACAACTGCTGCCAGTGAGCTGGGTACATCGGGTAACAAACCAATGCAAATACTGCCAGATTCCACATGTACATGCTGTGATAGGAAGACATGTGGTGAAATTAAACTCATAATGCATGTACATAATGTCCATCAAAATGATGTAGTAATTGACAACACATCCACACTGCACTGTGACTAACACATTTTACCTTTCTCCTTGCAGGTGACTCCAGATATCCCCAGCTGCCTTGGCTCATGACATCTGTGTGGGATCCGCAGATGCCACAGAAAGTGGCCTAGAATGATGCACACAGCAGGACAAGGCTTTGTGTTCAGTGGACCTTCAGCCTTCTGAATGCCCATTTCCACTTCCTGGACCATACCAGAGGGACACTCATGTAGAGGCCTGAAAAGGTCAGCAAAATTGTGCTGATATGTGCCATACTGCACAATATGTTCCTCGGGAGGAATGTTCCCCTAGCCTCTGATGTGGACATGCCACCCCCTGAGGAGGCAGATACACTGGCTGTGGCTGAAGTAGTTGCACGTAGTGGCCGGGATGAGTTCAGAGCTGGACAAATATTGCATCAGGAACTCATGGACAATTTCTTCTGAGCACATTTCGTTCAACATGCCATGCACTGTATAAATGTTGTCGCATTAAGGATTAAACACATGTACACAAAAAGGAAAATCCTGGCATTGCTTCAGGCAAACTATTGTTTTATGTGAAATTGTGCACACACTCAACAAACCCTCCCCCCACCACCACTCTCCTCCCAACACCATCTCCAACACACCCTTGTTCACTGCCCCATCCCCACAACCTCATCCCCAACACACCCTTCCCCACAACCTCCCCCCAGAACCCCCTTCCCCACAACCCCATCCCCAACACACCCTCCCAGCGACTGCCCCCTTGCCACACACTCTCCCCCCACCGCCCCCTCTCGTGTGCCTATTATATACAAATGAACAGTCACTTGTGTGGCCGCTTGCCCCTAAGAGTGTCCTCCAGCACCTTCTGAGCCAGATTTCGCACAGGTCAATGCCTTGGTGTGCTAGGCAGTGATCCCTCGGGCCGGGGGGGGGTGAAAGGGATGGATAGATCAGATTCAGGCCCCAGGTTTTATTGCATGTCCAGGAGCATGTTAGCCTGCAATGCCTCAGCAAAGGCTGAGATGCCCTCCGTCAACTCCCTCACCCTCTGCCCAACAACAGTTAGGGCCTGCTCCATGGCCCTCAGTATCTTCTGTGAGGGTCCCTGTATGCAGTCACGGATGGCCGTAAATGTTCGACCTGTGATACCGCTAGTGACTCTAAGCACACCTGCCGCTGCTCCATGTCATCAAGCCTCCTCCATATGGCTTCCTGGAATGGATGGATAATGGGATGAGGGCTAGGTGGAAGGCTGGGGCTAAAACAGGGTGTCCCATATGACCGACCATTGCTGCCACCCTCTGACTACTGCCCACGATGTTGCTGGGTTTCCTGCTCAGGTGACATGGGGGTATCATGTACAAGGTGGGTGGGTGCGTAAACAGTGTCCTCTGTGCACCTGCCAGCATCTGGCTCCCCTCACACATCCTCAGTTGGAGGGTGGTTGCTGGTTCCAGGGGTGCTCTCCCTTACTGAATTTGGGCTTTTGCAGCAGGTGTTCATGCACCTTGCCTTGGGATTTTTCCTGGGACATGACTTCTGTGTCCTGTTGCTGTGGATGGCTGCAGGAAGTGTATTCAGGTTTGATTTAGTTTTCAAAGATGGCCACCGCCGTACTTCCCGTTCTGGCGATGACGCTATTAATGCCGATTGAAATTCCGCCTTTGGAATAAAATCTGATGGCAAAGCATTAACGGTAATTCTGCCAAATGTCTGTGAATTTACCATCAGGGAGGCCTGTTTTGGCACTAATTCTACCCGTCGGAATTACCGTTACCATCAATGGTGTGTGTGTGTGCTCCTGACAGGTTGTAATGCGGCAGAGATTTCACCGCACACCATAGCAGTAACAGTAATTCCACTGGCCTATTACCACTGTACTCATAATGACCCCCCCCAATGTCTTTTCTGGCAGAGAAATCATGGAAATGTGGCCCCCTCATGCTGATGTTCCTCAGATTCCAATACTGCCTAATCCTACAGCTATGATTAGTCCATTATTAAGTTGAAGCTATAGAGGATGCTGTAAAATTCAACCACAGCTGTGGTGGACGAAAAGCTTTCTGTACCACCTTTTCCATTGCAGATGGCCTCATTCCAAGAAATGGTAAACATGTTTTATTTTGACGTTGATGCTAATGTGGGATCACCAGGAACATCGTTGAAAAGGGAGATTATCGAGTATATAACAGCATTTCCCATTGCCACCATTAGAAGAAATAGAAACACCATGAAAAATCCACCATTTCTGGATATTGAACATCTAATGAACCAATATAGATTATTCAGGAGGAGTTGTTTCTACACATTTCACAAGTGGTATCCCCATTTCAAACCTTCCATAAACACACTTCTGTTGCAAGTGAAGATGCGTCATCTCCAGCTGCCATGATTAAGAAAGTGGATAGGGAGCACCCTACTTCTACAGAACGCTGTTGCATTCAAACTAGGTGTGTGTTTTATACATCTGATACATCCATACATATCTAAATAGAAGAATCATCTTTAAAGAAGATGCATGTGGCTTCATCATTTGTCATCATTGTTTCTTAGGGCTGTAATATATGCAGCTCGCCAATACTACTAAACGACTTTCAGTCAGGGATGGCAACTTATTTGATGGATTGGACTGCAGCCTTCTGGAGAAGAAGATAGAAAAACAATGTATGTTATCATTCTCCATCTCTTAGTCCAAGAGCCATAGCTAAGTGGATGAGTTTGTCTGTGTCAGCTAGTTATGCTGTTTTATGTTAAGGAGTTAAAGAGTTAAAGAGTTAAAGAGCACTCTACTCGCAATAATAAAACAGAAGTAGGTTAGGGGGAAATACTGTATTCAACTTTTTGCCAGATAATCTTACATACTAACATGACAATATCTAGGTTTTTAAAGCTTTTCAGAACGAGAGACAAAACCTCTTAGATATTGGGGAAGAGAGTTAAACAGTATGCCAGATATGGAAATGACCGGCCAACCATTCTGTAAATTCTGATTAAGGGGTCTACCAACACGTTTTGATTGGAAGATTTAAGGGACCTCAAAGTCTGATAAGAAATAATTCCTGATTGAAAAATGATGATGTATAAGCGAGGCACTAACCTTAGAGATAGGTTAGTGAAGGCTGAAGGGGAACCTAGACAGGATCAATCAACCTTGATCACTAAGAAGAAAGGTACATTCCCCTGTTTTACATGCAGTCATGGGCCTCATTATGAGTATGGAGATAGCCATGGTGCTATTAGCGCCATGGCTGCCTCCATATCGGGCTCCAATTCCGGGTTCCTTCAATGGGGAATTACCGGGTCATTCCAACATTGGAAGACCCGGTAATTCCTCCTTGAAGGAACCATTCCCCATTTCCATTTGAGCCCCCGTAGGGCTCAGTGGGAATGGGGAGGGAGCTAATAACGGGCAAATTACAAATGGCCTATTATTAGCTCCCTCTTCCCCTCGCAGGACCCGGAAAGGACGTCTGGTTTTCCAAAGGGAACCTCGTAATAGGCACTCCCATAATGAAGGGTGCCTGTCCTGTACCGGCACCCCTCATTACGGGAGCGCCAGGGTCGTAATGAGGCCCATTGTCATTGTAATAATGTTGTTAAGAGTAAACCTATTGTCCATCTACACACAGGTAGGAAGATGCAATTGAACCACTTTTCAACTTGTCGATCCATTGGGGTCATCTATAGCATCAAAAGCCCATGTGGTCTTCTTTATATTGGGCAAACATCTAGATCAGCCCGGGAAAGGTGGACCAAACACAAATCCAACATCCGATGCAAAAATGAGAAATCTCCTGTTGCCAGACATTTTGTTTCAGCTCGACACACCATTGCACAGATACGGTTTTACATTTTGGAAGTGGTTAAGAGACCCCCAATGGTGATGACTATAACAAGTTATTATCACAAAGAGAGATGTTTTGGATTAATTCTCTTGGCACAATATCCCCTAAAGGTTTAATTGAGGAGTTCTCCCTCAATTGTTTCATTTGAACTTATTAGCATATTTAGTTTTGGATTTTTTGCTCCTCCACTCTCTTTTTTAGATGAGTCCTTAGTCTTTTGTTCATTTTTATTTAACTGGCGCTTGAAATACATTGTCACTTTCATTGATGTACGTGTGAGTTATCTATTCTTTTAGTTGATTCTATTGATCATTTTGTTTACTTGATCTTTTATATTTTTTCAGGCACTGCGTACTTGAGGCGTCTAATTAGCCGTTCACCTCTTGACTACAATTTTTTTACTTGGATATTTTTCACTTTCTGTGGGTTCCAGTGCGCCACCCCATTTATATCTGTTATTGCATATAGTAGTATGCAGTACAGACTGTGTCTGTAGTCACTTAGAGGTTGCCACCTTTCTCCTGTTTTTGTTTTTACCTTCTGACTACATTTTCGGGTTGTATACTTTTAGCCTGCCTCTTTCTGCACTGTTTTCTCCAGCAATTTCAATCTAGTCCTCTTTCTGTTTTCATCTATTTTTACGTAGGCACTGTCATTATTCTGCCTGTAATTTTTTACTTTATTTATTCACTTACATTCAATATTTTTTGTATCTTTCCTTTAGTTGCGCCTCGGTGCAGGGAATGTTCTGCACGGCACACGTGATGTCCGTGTTTTAGATGCCCTTGCTCCATTAATTCACGTCGCTTTGTCACATGAGTTATCACATGACTGTTATCGCGCAGCGAGTTTCTCTTGCTGTTTGCACCCGCTCAGTTGTTTCCCTTCGCTTTGGAACAGCGCAGTGGATACGTTTTTGGAAGTGTATGGACTACATTTGTTACGATCTTTTGAACACACCCGACGAGGTAATGCAGCATCTTTACGGGCACTTGCTTATTGCAGGTACCTAAGAGTTGAACTCGTGTTTTGTTTGAGCATTCTTTCCATGTCGTGACTCATGTGGGGCTTCCTCTTTTTTACTTTCTCTTTAGCACTGTTAATACTGTGCCCACTGATCCATTCACTTGGCACATAATTATAGTGCAGACATCCATTTGGACTTGGTTTCAAGAGTTCGGTTAAGACACAGAGCGTTTTTTGGCTGGCTTTACTTTGATAGACGTTCTGTCTGCATACCCTACCTTGAATTCTGCATTACCCTTTACAAGAAGGAATTTATGTGCCTTGGCGCAAGTATTACCATCCCAGATATTGGGTAAGCAACTTTTCTGTTGTGTTATATTCTTTTCACGAGTATTTGGGTATATGCATCACTAGTTTTCTAATTATATTTACTATTTTTTATAGATTACATGTGGAATTGAGTTTGGTTATCTAAGTGACCTTCGCTGGGTGTAATTGCTTCTTTAAACCTTACAATCCAAAGTCTTGTCCATCAGTTTATCGTGCCATCTCTTCAGACGATCATGGTACAGGTACACCTAGTGTCTGTCCACTTTGCTTCACTTTCAGCTTCACCTTTGGAGTCACACTATTTATAATTCTGGATATACTTTTGAGGGATGATAAAGTATTCATATAGGAACATGTGATGCTGTGTTAAGAATGGGAAGTTTTTGAGTTAAGTCCACTGAGAATGTGTATGATGTGTCATTGTCTAATTACGATGATGTTGATTTATAAGTTTATGGATTATTGTTCATACATGTGATTTCAGATTCCCTTGCTCCTGAAGAAGGGGTTGGAACCCTAAAACGCGTAGAGCTAGAATTTCGTTTCATCCCAAGACTATTTCCTTTGTCCGTCTTTTTCATGATGGCCGTTACATTGAAGTAACTGTATGTTTCTTTTGAATTATGTGTAAATCAGATATTACTGTACTTATTTACTTTGTGGTTTATCTCTAAATATAAGCTATATCATTTTTCAATTCTAATTATGTTTTGACTGACTTTGTCGGCTTTGAAGGTGTGCAGGGGACAGGAGTGTCTTTAGTTTTAGACACTATTTCCTGTTCATATAATACACAGGCTCAGTGTCAGGGCCAGTCTTCCTCCCCAGCACCCAGAATATATTTACATTAATTGTATTACTTTATTGAATACATGTACTTTTGTTGTGCTCCTATTGAGAACCTTTTCTTTTGAAGAAATCTGGGAGGCAGTAATGGATGAGGTACTGGAAAGCAAAAGCTCCCTAGAAGGCACACCTGCTTAGCGTACCCTGCCTTGGCCAAATGTTGTTTTGTGCAAATCTAAAAGAGCTGGTGAAACAAGCAGCAGCATTTCCCGAGCTTTCTAGGCATGGTTCAGCCCACTTGATGTTCACTTCTTTGACAAATCTTCCCTGTTGGAACTACAGTCTTCAAGTTTTCTACTTCAATACCGTCTAGGAGAGATGCAGATGAGGTAGACATTGTGCACAATCCAGTTTGTCTACTCCTTTTCATGCACCTGTCCAGCTTTACTGACTATCCAGTAGATATGGTGCACTTTTCCAGGCCCCTTTAAAGTCTTCCGTTGCATCTCTATTGAAACATGCCTTTTCAGATGCTTGGGCTTGGATGAGGTATTTGCTATCAAGTTATAAACCTTTCCACCATGCTCTGGTGTTGTGATGATAAAGTGGTTCAAGGATCCTTTGAAGATCTAGTAGATGAGACGTAATTGAAATTAATGTGGCCCTGTCCCTTGAGGGAAATACAAAGAAGGTGCATTTTCCATTATCTTTCTCGATCCAAAACCATTGAGCAAATATCATCAGACCATCGTTCTGAAAGGGGGTAGTCATTGTATTAGATCTACAACTTCCATGATGATCGTGGTTCAGGATATGATGTTGTTAGTCAATCCCAGTAAACACCTGGCCTCCGTAGACATGGAGAGCGCATGCATCTGCATCCTTGTATTGCATCAACAACACATTCTTAATTTTGCAAAGAAGGAGGTCATTGCCAAGTCATGGTCCTGACATTCAGGATGAAGTCTGCACTGTATTTAAACATGTATTTAGTAGACTTCTTCATCCAATGGGGTTCACAGTACCCCCAAACATTAATGATTGACTGACCCATCTACCTATCATGCCTCAGTTAATAAACGCCACGAAATAACTTTGTCAACTCCGGGAGAGTTTCAATTGGATAAATAACATCAATAAGGCCTTTCTGATTTTTCCTCACCATCTTTAAAACACAGGGGCAAGATGCACACAGCTGTGGGCAAAGTGTTTCTTCCCCACCAAAGGAGTGTGGGGGGCAAAGCTGTTCCTAGTAAATCCAGCAGGACTGTGAGAAATAAGGGGAGGAAAGGGAAATGCTTCAGTACTCTGAGTCAAAGGCCCTCATTCCGAGATTTCCAGTAAGCCGCCGGTAGTACCATCGGCTTACCAGCAATCTTGGCTTACTGTTTCCACCACCATAGGACTCCATGGAGGTGCCAGTGCTTCAGTGAATTATCTGCCGGTAAGGGACAGAACTACCAGCAGGTCAGGCCTGTCGGCAGTTCACTGCACCTCCGGCAGACTCGGAGTATGACGGCACTGAAAAAGTAGCGGTACACGTCATTACGTTACAACACCTTTTTCTGGACCAGCATACTCGTTATGAAGCCATCTTTCTTGTCAAATTCCCACATCCCACCTCACCCTCCTGTAAACGTATCTTTTTGGTAATACTGCAAACTTCTGTTGTATTGGACACAGGATCATTGTTGAGAATGATGAGTTTTGTACTTTTCATATCGGAGGAGGAGTTTAAAAAAATATTTGTTTGAGGCATCTGGAGAGCATGTTTCTCTAATTCTCTTTTGGAAAGGTTAGGCTCAGAGTCGAGAGTGATGGAGATTACCAGTGCGTAATAAGCACATTACCTTTGCGTACTGCTATTGCAGCTCTAACCGTTCAACGCCTGAAGGATAGCTTGGTGAGGTGCATCTTACATTGTGAACGCTTTAGTTCAAATGCAATTCTTGAAATGAAGGGCTCTGGGGATCAGAGGGTTTCTTGGGAAGTTCTTGCCCCCTGCTAGTGTTGTTTCCGTATCTAAACAGATCATCACAACCTGCTTGACTGATGGGAGAAATAACAAAATAATAAAACAGACAAGCACTGGCCACGCACCAACGCCATATCAGCTAATATACCCCGAGATGCAAGGGTAAAACCGCAATAATAGCCGGCTACACCGGCATAACCAAAGCCCAACCCAGTGCATGTGCCAGTCAGACATGCAGGAACATACATTATAGGAATAAGGCAAGAGGCAAGGGTAAAACATATGCAAAGACATTTAAAGTGGATGCACCAACAGTGGTTTATTGGCAACTACCAGCCTCCAGTAGGCAGAAAAGACCCCGGAGAAGAAGACTAGGTCTGACACATGCCTCAGATAGCATAAGTGCATATAAGAGTACAGTAGTAAATTGCCAATTGGCCCACAGTATATCACACCAGGCATCTGAAAGGGTACAATACCCGAGGGCGCAAATGGATGTCTTCCGCAGGGCCACATCAAGCTACCATCACAACTGACATTGATAGTGGCACCCGGCAGCGAGGGACTGTGGCAGTACCTGATAGCCAGCATTATTGCGCTGAAGCATTGCAAACAGCCTCTACCTGGCACCAGTGGCCGTAGAGTGGAACAGGCTAGAGGGGAGTATGGAAGTAAAGGAGATCAGCAAACCGTCACAGGTTACATCAATTATGGCATCCAAGTCCCAAAGGAGCAAGTCTAAACAACCAACATTAGACACTTTTACCAAACCTATGAACTTGGCAAAGACTATCATGCCAGAGACCTCATACCCTCAGTAGGAACAGGTCCAGGCAAAGGGAGACCAGCAGGTCTTAGAGGCCATAGCTGCCTTGAAGATTGCACTTGAAACCAAAATGGATGCCATTAGCCTAGATGTAAACCTCCTGAGGCATGATTTCCGTACACTCACAGAATGCACAGGAACACTGGAAAAGGAAGTTGCAGCAAACACAGATGGCCTGAAGGACACCTCAAGGGAAGTAACAATCCTGCAGCAGCAAGTGCGGAATCTGGAAGGAAGAGTTGAAGATGCAGAGGGGCGGCCAGATGCAATAACGTAAGAATCATCAGACTTCCTGAAGCGGAAGAGGGCGGGAACCCCACTAACTTCATCGAAAACATGTTACTACAGGAAGTCGGTCTGGGCACTCTCACCCAGGGCTTTACAGTCGAAAGAGCACATAGGTCCCTGATGCGGAAACCACCACCAGGTGCTCCATCGTGGCCCATTATAGCCTGGATTCTAAATTACAAAGACAGCGAAAACATTCTCAAACACTTCTGGAAAGGCGGCACGATACAGCGGGCATCAGCCAATATTACTGCATATCCGTACTACACTTTGCAGGTGCAGTGACAAAGGATGAAGTTCACATCGGTCAAAAGAAGGCTGCGGGTGGTAAACCTGAAGTACAACTTGTTATATCCAGCAAGGCTGAAAGTAATACACAAAGGCAGATGAGGATGTGCATAAGTGGATGGACACGGAAAACTTGCCAACTAGAGTGCTGACCGGACAACAGAAGAGGGAGACACATGCTGAACAGCGTATGGGGATCTGTAAGGACACGCCCAAGCATAAACGACTGATGGCATGAGGGGGGCAACCTTTTTTTAGAAGACTCAGGCACTAACACTTTGTAAACCGCAGGAGCCAGCAGTGGTGTCCCTGGCTGGGAAAACACTGCAGAGAAGCGTCCTTCACCTTAGAGTGTTTTTGTCCACGGATACTAGTTGTTGAGTATCCGCTTGTTGCACTCCGGCACCAGAAAAAGCAACTGGTGCAGGGCGAGAAGCAGGAATGCCTGAGCACAAGGTATTGAGCTGGGCAGTTATGGGGGAGGGGGAGGGTATGGGAGTTGGGGTAGTTAGCGGGGAGTTACTCTATAGATTCACAAAAGTAATGTATGTTATGTGCATCGGGCTGTCAAGACAAGTAGGAATATTCATTTGGGAAGTGGGATCTTAGAATCGTTTCGTGGAATGTCAGGGGGCTGAATAGGTATATTAAACGTAATAGGATTATGACATATGCCAAATAATAGACATGGCACTTCTTCAGGAAACACACCTGACAGGAGAAAGAGAAGCAACTCTAGCTGGAAAATGCAGTGGTACGACCCTGGGCTCACCACACTCTGCACATACACGAGAGGGGTCTTGATCTGTTCAAAGTCATTAAGACCTATAAATATGTAGAGGGCAGAATGATCATAGTACAGGGATGGGTGGAAAAGAGAGAGCTCTCTGTCATCAATACATATGCACCAAACCATGACACAGCAGCTTACTTCCATTCACTGTACCCCCAATTGGGCTCGTATAGAGATGGTACGTTGGTATGGGGTGGATACTTTAATTGCACGTTGTGCCCAGGCCTCGACAGGTCAGATGACAAATCAGCACACCAGAGCCCTGCAGCCAAGGACTTGAATACACTACTGTGAGCATTCCAATTGTCTGACATATGGAGAACCCTGAATCCGCAGGCCAGGAGATATTCTCATTACACCTCCCACACAAACCTACATACCAGACTAGACTATGTCTTCATAGGGGAATAGACACTAGGCAAGTTTAAAATGGCAGAATACAGACCATGAGTATTATCAGACCATGCTCCCTCACTGGTCACGTGACAATATTCCCCTCCCACGGTGCGCATCCTTACCTGGAAGCTTAGAAGCAAATCCCTCAAAGATGTGGTGTTATGTGAATAACTAAGAGAGAGAGGGAAGGATTACTTCAGAAACAATACAGGGAGCGTAAGTTCAGCGGGTACACTGTGGGAGGCCTTCAAAGTATTGATAAGAGGGACAGCGATAGCTAATGCCAAGAGCATGCAAGCCACAGTGGAAAGGGATTTAAGCACAGCCAAAGCTAAGATAGAGGTGCTGGAGGGCTCGGAAGACACCACAAGGGAACGGGCCCTAGAAGTCACCCGTCTGCAGCAAGAATGTTTGGGTCATTGGGAGAGGTTGGGTAACCTGAGCTATAAGAAATATGTAGGAAGAAAGCACACGGAAGGCAGTAAGACAGGATGCCTGCTTGCCTGGCTCTACAAGAGTGAGATTAAATGATATATAATACAGGAGATCAAAGGGGGATTTGGTAAGGCGTGTGTGTCACAAGAAACCATAAACACATGATTTTTCCAATATTACAGTGAGTTAGATGCAGAGACATCAGAAACACAATCGTCAGACATAGATGAGGCTCTGGCACAGATAGATCTCCCCAAATTAGATGCAGAAGCAGCGAGCAGGCTTGAAGCTCCCATAACTATCGAGGGGCTAGTGTCCACTATAAGAGGGTTGCTGACTGGTAAAGCCCCAGTCATGGACGGATTGCCTAGTGAATTCTACAAGGAATTCATAGCAGATGGTGCGCCCCTGTTGTTAGCAATGCTAAACGAAGCCTTGGATATGGGCACACTACCAATGTCATTCACAGAGTCCATTATCGTCCCATTATTGAAGCCCAACAAGCCTGACACTGATTGTGGATCCTACAGATGCCTATCATTGCTTAATCAAGATGGGAAGATACTAACAGCCCTAATGGCCAATAGGCTCAAGCCAGATATGTTCCAAACAGAAATATTCCGTGTAACCTGCGGAGTCTGCACCATGTCATCGACCAAACTCACGGGAAGTTGCACCATGTCATCGACCATACTCATGCCAGTATGTACCAATATGCTGTTTCCTCGCTGGATATGGTAAAGGCAATTGTCTCGGTCAGATGGCCATGGCTGCTAGCAGCCCTGAAAATCTTTGGCATGTGGCCAACATACATAAAGTGGGTGCGACTGCTATATAGAAGTCCAATAGCAAGGGTCAAGACTGGCACCGGTATCTCAAACCAATGGCTGCTGGGGAAAGGCACCAGGCAGGGCTGCCCATGGTCTCCTATGTTATTTATACTGGCCTTAGAGCCATTCGTGGTGTATCTCAGGAGGGAATATCAAGATGTGGGCATAGATATACAAGGCAGTAGTAATGTAGGGGGTAATTCATAGAATTTAGCGCACAAGTGGCGCACGCGGCTGGCGCAGAGTGTGCGCGTGCGAATCTCTGCGCCAGCCGCGTGCGCTAAAATCCATTTCCGCGCACAGCGTATTCATGGATTTTAGCTACCAAAACCAGCGGTGGCGCACAGTGGCGCAGCGACCCTGCAGCAGCGCCAGTTATGCCCCCAAGAACACCCCTCACGCAGGGAAAAGCCATCAAAATCCCCAATCCAGCGCAAATGGCTGCGCTAACCATGTACCAGCACGGCAAGTGGGGTACGTGTATTACTGGGGTTCGCGGGAAGTTTCACACGCGATTTCAGCAGGGTACGTGTATGTCGGGGGTGCGCGGGAAGTTTCACACGTGATAGGCCCTGTGCGAGTGGGGTACGTGTATTTCGGGGGTGCGCAGGAAGTTTCACACGCAATTTCAGCAGGGTACGTTTATTTCGGGGGTGCGCAGGAAGTTTCACATGCGATTTCAGCAGGGTACGTGTATTTTGGGGGTGCGCGGGAAGTTTCACACGCGATAGGCCCTGTGCGAGCAGGGTACGTGTATTACTGGGGTTTGCGTGAAGTTTCACACGCAATTTCAGCAGGGTACGTGTATTTCGGCGGTGCGCGGGAAGTTTCACACGCGATTTCAGCAGGGTACGTGTATTTCAGAGGTGCGTGGGGAGTCCTACACGTAAATTGGCAGTGTGGGTCCTTCCAGGTGTTCCCTCTACACCCTCCATGGCCCCTGCAGGCAGCCCACACCACAGGGGACTACCCCGCACCCCTGGTCATGTCCCGCAGACAGCCCATCCACCATGGGCATGCCCCCCAGCCAAGCCACATGTCAGCTTGCACTACTGATCACAAACTCATGTCCCCCTGCACCGCCACCCCCCAGCAGTGCAGGGCACCTGCCAGCAGGCTCCCACTCATGTCCCACTCATGTCCCCCTACACCCCCACCCCCCAGCAGTGCAGGGCACCTGCCAGCAGGCCCCCACTCATGTCCCCCTGCACCCCCACCCCTCAGCAGTGAAATGCCGATCTCATGACACAAACCAAAAGTCAACTATGTACATCAACACATGTCCGTCACACACATACACTGGTTGGCATTGCTTGTGTAAACCCACATTTTCACATGCATCAACCCAATGACCGAATCCCACACATGGAACAACAAAAATTAAAATGTATTATGTACATAAAATCAAAAATGAAATGAAAGCATACCAAAATATGAAACATGAAATGAAAAGCATGTGAAAAAGATGATTGAATGAAAATGATAACCAATCCAAAAAAATTAGAAAGAAAAACAGTCCAAAGTCACCCTCCAACAACGCAAATCCAAAGGAAATGTAAAAAAAAAATCTCCATTGCTTCATGTCCATAATAAACAAAAAAGAGAAATCAATCCATAGTCCAACTATTTACAATCCACTGTCCGGAAAAAATAAATCCATTGCTCCATGTCCATAATGCAAAAAAAAAAAAAAATGAATACATGATGAAACAATATACAATCCATTGTCCAAGGATGTAAAGGGTCCATGATCCCAACCAAACAAATTAAACCTACCTAACAAACTACCTAAAAATATAACTATATACAAATTTGCGTGGCATTATCCATTGACCACAAATAAAAGGAAAACGAAAAGGAAACCTAACTCTAAAAACTATTTACAAGGGCAGTGAGCTAGTCCGACGGCTCACTTTTGGATATCCCGGGCCAGGGTATCATCGAACTCCTGCTCGATGTCCCGGAGGCGGTCCTCTTCCATGGCCCTGAGGGTTCACAGGGACAATGACATCTGGACCTCCAGGTCCCTGCAAATTGCCTCGAGGCACTCGGCCCGCCTCAGAGCCCTACGCATGGAGTTCTCCGCCCTGACCATCGTGAGCCGTGCCTCTTCTGCCCACTGCCGCTCCGCATCTATAGCATGGCCTAACCGCTGCCACATGGAAGACACTTCCAGTCCTGGGTCCTCCTGCCCCTCCGATGTTGAAGGCCCCGAGCCATCATGGCTCCCACCTTGTTGCTGCTGTGCCTCTACCTGACCCTGGCTCTTGCTGCCTGTACATCCTCCTCTGGCTGGGGTGCAGTTGTTGATGTGGCCACCCCTGCTGGACGTCCGACTCCCGACTGTGGCAGGGATGTGTCCTCCACCAGCCTGGCCGCAGGGTCAGAGGCAGCTCCACAGGGTACCCAGGTGATACATGGGTGGGAAGATGGCATGGAGGACGACTGGCGCATAGGAGGTTCCGGTGAGGAGGGGGTCAGAACAAGGTCCAGCAAATGGAGGAATCTGGCCCTGGTAAGCTGTCCCAGTAGGTCTACGCAGTCAACGAGGCATTCGAGATGACGTGCAGTGTCCTCACGAAAACACTGCAGGTCACCTCGCATGCCCCGTTGACGCAACGCCATCCCACTCAGGACAGGCTCAACCCGGTCCCGGATAGCCACGTCCGCAGGGAGATGAAGGCCATTTGTTGTAAGCGGATCCCCTTCCTGAAAACGGGTCTGTACGTAGGCATACCTGCTGGTGCAGGATGTTGCAGTCACAGGATCGGGGACAGGATTACACACAGGCACCTCCGCGGTGGCCTGTGCTGCCTCCAGTCCCTGCCCCTGCACTGCACCACTAGCAGCAGTGGAATCCCCACCTCCAGACCCTGTGTCTGTCTCTTGCACGGCCTCCTCCTCCACCAAACACCCCACCAACCTGGATGACTCCGTGCCATCTTCCTCCGTCGGAGCCTGTGGGGTCTCAGCTGCCTCTTCTGCTACCGAGGATTCCAACTCCGACCTCCTCCTCTTGGACCTACCCTCGGCAGCCTGGGACGCGGCACCGGACTACTCACTCCCTGACGAGATGACAACCTGGGAGGGGAGCCGGGCCTTGCGTCTCCGGCTGGCGGTGCGATCCCTGCCGCTGTGCTCCACAGCACCCTCTCCGCCCTCTTCATCAGTTGACGCTGCAGACAGGGAGAGATAGGACACAGGCGTCAGGGCACTGTACAATGGACTGAAACACACATGACAGTTGCATATGAGTGGCAGTGTCAAACTTCAGACATGGCATCACAATCCCCAACACACATGTCATTTCAACTCACAAACATGAGCAATTCCACAGCCATATCACAACATTCAGCACCAACAGCCAGCACAATCCATACACATAGAACAGCATTAGCATCCAAAGGTGAGCCAGACATCACATGAAACACAGGGAGTGCAGTAGACATGCACAAACGCCACCACACTTACATGCATGTCTACATCTCATCCAACTGTTGCAGTGATGAGATCGCCATACATGTCAGATCTGCCATTCAGCCTTCTACATATCAGTGTCACATGCATCCATAATGCATCACAGTTGCACACTTGTCAAGTACACGCACATGCACATGTACACAGTGCAGATACATGCATTGGGAACCACCATCCATGACACAACCATGCCAATGTACATAAACAGAAATTCAAACATGTGTGCTCCCACACCTGCATTTGTCCAGCATGCTTACCAACACATACACCATCAATGTGTCTCACACATGAGAGGACACACATGTGTCAGCCTCACGCCCATGTTCATACACATCCCTACATGGCCCTACAAAAACACATGTGCAACCTGCACACTACTGGCACACCACGACACGCACAGCGTCCAATCACTCTGCATGTACACTTACCGCTCGACTCCAGATGGGTCTGGATGTAGAGCGCTGGGTATATGCATTCCAGGACCCTCATTTGGTGGTCCGACAGCTGGCCCCGGCACCCCTCGGCATCCGCTGCCTTTGCGAGGCGCTGGGCCTTGTTGAGGGTCCTGGGCCTGAAGTCCTCCCAGCGCTTCTTGACATGATGTAAGTCGCAGACTGCCACCCCCTCCGCGTTGATGGCAGTCACGATGTCCATCCAGATCCTGGTCCGTCCTTCATTGTCGGCGCGTGAACTTCCAACGAGGGCATCATACTGCCCCAGGACTTGCTCCACCAGGACACCAACTTCCATGGCACTGAAGTTGGTGGCCCTCTGCCTCTCTTGCTGGGGGTTGCCATGTCTGCCCAATGGTGTTCTGCTGGTCATGGCATCCCCAGAGGTAGGAGTGGGTGGGCAACTGGGTCCTGGGGCTGGGCTGTGGAGCGATGGAATCCCAGTCGGGAGTCTTCAGTTCCAGCAGGGGTGGTCACAGCAACTGCACCCCTGGCTGACGTGCAGGCAGCAAATGGCAGGGCACGTGGGCAGCAGGCAGTCAGGCAGCAGCAGATTGCAGGTGGGAGCATGCTCGGGGCTCTGGGGGGCAGGAAAATGGCCTTCAGGGCAGGAGCATGGTCTTCCGTGTGTGTACGCGTGGCCAGCTTGATACAGAGTGATTTGGCACGTGAAAAAATTACACGTCAGTGTGTAATTTGAGGAAAGGCCCTTAGCGCGTAAGAGTGTCAGCACACGTACGTGATTTCATTGGACCAAAGGCCCTTAGCGTATAAGCGCGTCTGTGATGTATCGCGCACGGGCGTTGCCCTTTCGCGTGTAAAACTTCACGCGAACCCCAGGAATACACGTACCCCACTCGCACAGGGCCCTTTCGCGTGTAAAACTTCACGTGAACCCCAGGAATGCATGTACCCCACTCAGTATATGCGTGCTTTTTATTTGTGCACACTTTTGTAAGGCGCAGGGACGCTACCACCTGCCTTCGTGTGGTGGACGTGTTTAGGCCTGTGCGTGTCTTTTCCCGTGTGCGGGTTTGCCTTATTCGATTCCATGAATACGTGTGGTTTGCGTGCGTGTGAGCGTTCCGTGTACTTCCCAGCAGTACTTCCCGTGTTACGCCTTCTTTTTCACGCGTTATTCCCCATTCCGCGTGTTACGCCTCCTGTTCCGCCTACTTTTGTTGTGTGCGCTGCGCTATGTGGCTTTCGCTGTGCGCTTAGCGCACACTGTTTGAAGACGTGTGCGCCAGCGTGCGCCATGCACGGATTTGGCGCACAACCAGTGGTAAAGTAGCACAGCGCCTTCCTTGAATCGCACGCGTGTGCGTGCGCTTGCTTTCTCACGCTTGCGCCTCCTTGCGCCTGCTTGCGCTGGGATTTTTGCTGCACGTTTGTTCCATGAATCGGCCCCTTAATTTCCTTATTTGCTGACAATATGCTTTTATATTTGCAGCATCCGTAAACTAACCTTCAATATATTTTAGATGTGCTGGAGCGCTATGCAGACCTATCAGGCATCACGATTAACGCACAGAAATTGTGCCTATTCCCTTTAGCAGGATACAGGGGAAGGGCTTTGAGCGCATTGCTTGTGCTACCAATTAATTGGGAGGTGTCCACATTCAGAACTTGGGGGTGGATATCTATCATGACCCTAAGACAGAACACTTGCAGAACACGGTAAGGGCAGTGGACAAAATAGAAAAGTCTATGGCCTTTTGGGCCAGACTGCCGGTATTGCTGATGAGTAGGGCAGCACTGCCAAAGATGGTGGTGCTCCTGAGGCTCCTCCATTTCTTCACCAATGTTTATACAATATACCTAAAAGTTTCTTTAGAAGATTGGATACTATATGTCATAGTTTTCTATGGCACAAGTCGAGATGCCGTATGGCACTAACGAAATTACAGAGGCTGTAGGACCAAGGGGGAATTAAAGCCCCTCCCTCTGAGGCACATTTTGTATTGTGCCAACTGCAATTCGTCACAAATTGGCTCTCGGATGAGCAGACCCAAGACATCTTGTTACTACAGCCACTATGCACCCCATTCTTCTTGAAGGAGGTGATATGGACCGCGGCACGCTTGCTCCAGGACCGCCATTGCTACTGACGTTGGGTAGATCGGTATGGCAGAGGGCTTGTCGCTTGCTAGAGAGGGAATCACCCTACTCCCTCAAGTCCCTTTGGCAACACTCAAAGGAGAAGATCCGCAACTCAGATTAAATGTGAGGAAGTATTGGGAACCAATGGGGGTGGTGACGGTGGGAGACATGTTACGAGAGGGTAAACCGATGGATTTTCGTACACTCACATCTGGGCTAGGCATACATGAGGGACAGCACACCAAGTACACTGAAATCCTCACTGGAGTGCAGCGGAGATGGACGGGCACAGATGGGACACTACAGGAGGATGTGATCATAAAAACACTGGGCCTCATTACGACCCAGGCGGTAAGTTACCGCCTGGGTCGTACCTTTACCACCATGGCATAAACTATGTTTACGCCATGGTGGTTGGCGGACTTACCGCCCCATTCCGAGGTTGGCGGGGCGGTAAGTCCCCAATCCCCATTTACCCTTCCCCATTCCCATTTCTGCCCCATAGGGCATAATGGGAGTGGGGAAGGCGTTAATTACGCCACCGTAAATTACGGTGGCGTAATTAACAACAAGGTCCCTTAGCGCCATGGATTTTAACACCTGCTAAAAGCAGGTGTTAAATCCTCCATGGCGCTAAGGTACCTCGGAATCAGGCGGTAAGGGTCGGCGCTGTTTACGCTGCCGTAAACCCCTTACCGCCTGGGTCGTAATGAGGCCCACTGTATGATATTTCAGAGGGGGGACATGCAGTGTCAAGAATATACAAATGATTAATGTCACGGCAGGGGGATACGCTTGGACAGACCAGGCGCAGCTGGGAAGTGGACCTGCAGGAGCAACTCACAGATGCAGCCTGAGGTTGAGTGTTAGCATATCACAAAAGGGTATCCAGAAATGCAAAGCTCCATTTGATTCCATTGTATGTCACTCATAGAGCATATTTAACTAGGAGGAAGATCGCCAAGTTTAGCAAGGCGACGGAACAGTCCTGCCCGAAATGCAGTGCAATTAAAGCGGATCTGGTGCACATGTTCTGGGCTTGCATGAAGATCTGTCATTATTGGGAAGGGATAGCTCAGGCCAAGGCCAAAGCAGGTATAACACTAGATACAGGTTCTACCGCAGCCTGTCTGCTCTGCATTTTTACGTGCCCGAAGCAGGCGAGACATGTTAGTAAGCTGAAAGACCTGGCATACAACCTGACAAAACATAGGATAGCAATGGGTTGGAAATCACGCACGGTCCGGAGGTACGCCTGTGGTGGAGTGACCTCCAAAAATGGACACTGGCCGAAACCTCAGTGTGGCAGGAGGCTGTCCGTCGTGGCCAAGAAGAGTAAAACGTAGACTTAAATTCCTGGAAGCATATGGTGCAGGAACTGATGGCTTTGGCGCACAACGAAGCCCGGGGAGCCAGGGTCGCTCAGTCACAGCCGGCGGACTAATACTACGGTGTATGCGGGGGACAGTGAGAAGTAGTTTGGTAAAACAATGTATGTGGAATAGGCGAGGGTGTTGGGGTATTTGGGGGGAAGGGGTTTACACAGACACAATCGGCTGCACATTGTTATGTAATGGTATAAGAGTCTGTAAAGTTATATTGTTGTTCATAAACCAATAAAAATGTTTTTTTTAAAAAAGACATAACATGATCCTTCCCTGCTTACCTTAAATCCATGATTCTTCCCTATGTCCCAATTAGATCTCTGTCCTCCAGGGGTTAGTAAGATCTTTATGTTTCAATCGGACCAAAGGCCTAGGTAAATCCTTTCAGTTGTGGCAGCTAAAATATGGAACTCCCTTCCTTCTAATCTGAGACTTGACGAAAACCATGCAAGCTTTTGGCATAAACTGAAAATGCTCCCCTTTGAATAAATCCCTTCCTGCTCTTAATCCTGCTCTTAATCCTGTTGGAGCTTTGTATGTCTCGTCTGCTTTGTGTCTGTCTCACTTGTGTCTATGTTGGTGTGCCCTGATGCCTGCTGGCTTAGGCAATTTATAAAAAAAAAAAAAAAATTATCATAACAGAGACAACAGCAAAATAAAACATGCTATAACTACAGCTTGCGAAAAGCAAAATGCATCCGAAATGGATGCTTATTCTACTCTAAATGCTTGTTGGAAGTTTTTGTCTGCATTGTGAATTTGAGGTATTTAAGAACAGACTAAATCAATGACTCTCCTCCTGAAATGTGCCTGAAATAAACCTTTAATGAGTCTAGCAATTGTTGTATAAAATTCCAGAAAGACAAATTATTTGATATACCTATTCTTTCTTATTTACGTTCACTGCTCAAAGTGTTACACTTATGGACCCCCCTGTTTTTTAAGAGGCCTAAGCTAGCCACTTCAGAAACAAAGAGCCACATGGAGCTGGCCACAGCCCAGGAGCCTCCAGTTAAAAAAGAAACTTTAAAAAAAACAATAAAAAATCATTTTAGGGGTAGCAAGGGAGACCTCAGGGGTCACAGCTGCGACCCCTGGCACTCCCCAGAATGACGTCCTTCGTGACAGGTGCTCTTTTTGGGAAGTGTTTCCTATTAAAGTCACTCAGCAGTACAGAGCATGTTAAGAAGAAGTGAGACAGGCAGATGGAGGAAGGGTGTTGGATATATTTTGGGGTTATATCTATTACCTCTTGGTATTTGGGGTATTTTATCATTCTTGGTAATGTATTGATATAACTCGTTGTGGTATTCTTCTTGTGGTGAGACTCATTTCAGAATATGACCTAATATTTGTTTTTACCAGGGTCACTAACAACAAACAAAATACCGGACTTGATACACTCTGGATGGAGGGCTCATGCCCCCTTTCCTTGTGGTACCTTATGTACAATACCACACTATGCCCTTTTGGCTGCGTTTTAACAATTGTAAAGCATGCAATTTAAACAACGCACATTCATTCAATCTCTCTAGCTACACAGCTCTCAGCAGCTACTTTGTTTTGAGATATCTCCTATCACACTTCTGCCTTTTTAAGGATATCAAATAAAAGAGACTAAATGCAGAATACCTGTAATCAGACTGAAAGTTGCTTTCAAATGTGTTCCTTTATCGTAAAATAGAAATATGCAAGTTAAAAAGAGTAACAGTTATGCCCACATTATAATTCACAGTGCGAATGTGTTGCAATAGCTTCTGTGCACCAAGTCTTGCCAACTGTCCTTGGCAATGTAGAACTTGACAAGAGAAGTACACTTTAAAAAAAACAAAAAACACAAAGTGGAGATTTTAAAAATATAAATGCAGTTACATGCACGTTATGAAGTGAATGTAGACTATCTGACCTCATTCAAACAGTAATTGCTCACTTAAACTCATATTTACCCAGATATGTTGGCGATGTTTCTAATTCAGTTTAGCATGGAAATCCTCATCAAACTGCTTCACCCTGGGGTGTCCAGATAAGCACTGCTCCAGCACCAGACAACCAGCCAGCACTGAATATCGTCTGCCCAGTCAGACTTTGTTACTTCGTATCCTAGTGCCCGAAGATGTCTGAAAGCTACTCGCTCACAAAGGCCTTTTTATCACATCTCCCTGCCACTCAAGGGAAATACCTCCCCTTGAGCAGATCATTCCACTGGAAAGGGCACGTGATTTCATTGTTGGAGAGCAAACGATACATCTCACCATGAGTTGACTGCTCAATACAATTAACTGTTTTCAGTGGAAGGGATCTTCACATTTTCACCCAGCCCAAATTCAGCCAGCACGTTTAATTTCCCATTTTAAAGAGCATCAGGCATTTTCCAAATTTGCATTCAGCCTATTTCAACATAGACTAACTTGCACTAAATGTCATTAAGGGATTCAGTTACATGTTAACTGGGGTTGGGTTAGTATGTTAATTTATATCAGTATTATGTTTAGTGCAACTCAATCGATTGAAATATCATACTGAAGCAACATGCAATTTAAATCATGTGCTCTGTGCAATTTCAATCATATGTTCCATGCGTTGGCATCTATTTAATTCTGCCTGAGAATCACACCATTGAGTCCAGAAATGAGCTTCACCCCCTGATCCCCATATTGCAGTTTAAACACACG
The DNA here is from genome assembly GCF_040938575.1 of Ambystoma mexicanum. Lineage (NCBI taxonomy): Eukaryota > Metazoa > Chordata > Amphibia > Caudata > Ambystomatidae > Ambystoma > Ambystoma mexicanum. The sequence goes on from NC_090933.1 coordinate 825,673,900, forward strand.
CTAACATGTGCATGCTAAAATGATGAAATATAGAGCCTCACCGCTAAAATTCAGAGCCCCTTGGTGTGGTGGCCATTGGGAAACTTTAAAACAGTTACTGGGCGTGACCTTGCTTTCAAAAGCATTACCATATTGTGCACTCATAGTGTCACCATGTGCCAAATCCAGGCTGAGTTTTCTGAATTGGCAAACTATCTTGCGGCAAAGCTTTATGCCCATGCAGTTTGGTCCTCAGAAAATGTGACAGTATGGAAAGACAGAATTACCACAGAGTTTAAACAGGAGGCATTTGAAAACATTTTTGATTAAGGAAACATTGTGCAGGTGTGCCTCCTTAGGCTATTAAAGCACCAGAACGCAAGCAAGAGAATAACTGCAGCATCAGATTATGCATAAAACTGTGGTTCTTGTTACGTAGGTGTCAGGTCCAGCTTGATACTTCCTGCAGGAATGATGATGGCCCTCCAGACCCCTCAAGCCTGCCTGCCCAACAGCCTCTGAATAGATATAACTACCAAGCTGGCAAACACAAGGGGAAAGGGGAATTGGAAAAAATAAAAAACGCAGATCTTCGCTGGTACTTTCTGCCACCTTCTCCTCCTTCAACTGGGATGAATGGTTCTGTGTTGATCTAAAAGGTAACCACAGGTAATCACAACAAGTTACTATTTACACTAACTCTTACTCTAAATGAACTAAAATAGCTTTTGTCACCCGCTCCCTTGAAATACTTGCTGCCTATGCTTCCTTGTTGATAGGCTATCTTTTATATTGTGACTGTTATTTTTCATAAAAAATATGAGGTTTTCTGTAGCTTCTCTGTAATTCCTTTCTTTTAATTATTGTTTATCGAAAAACTCTTACTGAGGAATCTTTCTTGACTATAGTAGAACTGTTTCAGTTGAAAACATTCCCAGTCTGCAGGAACTCTACTCAATTTCCTAATTTCGTCTATTACTAGAATACCCACACTGGAGTCTGCTAATGACTGCATGGCAAGCTGTCTCTTTAAGAAGTCTTTCAAATGTCTTTTATGCGAGAGATTAAGAGCGTCCATGCTCAGCCTTACAATTAGAAACTTGATGTTTTTTCAAAAAACATGTGTGTGCCTGTACGCACGGAAACTTCCCTGGCATACAATGTGTTCCTTCAAATAACTGAGACACTTTACTCTCTAATGCACAACAAACTTGCTCTTTGTGACATTGATGAGAAAAGAGGACTGCGATTAAGTTATTTAGCAAACACTCGCTGCGTAACCGAACGGAATAGCTGTTTAACAGCTGGTTCGAATTGCAGCTCAGTAGTATTATTATGAGGCGCTTGCGGCGCACACGCGATGTTGAAAGGTTCTTTCCTCTAACCTGTACGAAGTCTTTTGTGATACGCGTAAAATGCAAACGCAGGAAAACTTTAATTAATAATATTAATGCAACATAAACTGGGATTAGTACTCCTCGCGCTACCGACACCGACTTCTCACACAGTTAGTAAAAGTTAACGCGTGAATAAGACACAAGGTTCATTTGTTCGGCACGCATGCAATTACGCCAGCAACTGCAACTGCTTTAACTTTTTACATTTAAACATCAACATATTTACAGTCTGGAATGTGGGCAATGAATTTCACTTTAGGAAAGAGTTCATAGATCACTTTTTCATTTACTACAGACATTAAACATCATATTCTATAGTTTGCATGGATTGCACTTAGCTTGCTTCATCTGTTTCTAATTCTTCAGTTCTAATTCTTCAGTTATCTTCTGCTTGTATAGTTGCTGAAATCTTCTCCTTGACAAATCATCTGGCTGGATGGTATTCTTAGTATTCCTGGGGAGGTCTAGTTGTTATTTATTTAACTTGTTTTACAGAACTATGGAAACTGCGACCTGCCTCTTCGGAAACTAAAATGAATGGCAGTTTAGAACTCCCAGTGAAATTCAAAACAACCTCACAACCAGACTCCTCCAATAACTGCTGCTGAGCCTCCATCTTGTCCTGGGTAAACAAAGGCTTCCTGCAAGCCACATTAAGGAAGAATTACATAGTCCCAGACATAACACCCAGCCTCTCAATCCACACCCATACACCCATACACTAACTGCAACATCCTACTGATCACCTCTACTGCACCACAAGTTAAAGTATTTAAGTTGCGTACATTTAAATGGATATCTAAATGGGTCTTTTAAAATGTACCACACCAATTAATTTCATATGTATAGTTGTACAATATTTAATATTGATCCAATCAGCCTGACATGTGTTTCGAGACTTGGCTCTTCTTCTGAAGCTGACACATATAAATCATATTAATTGAAAGATAATGAAAACAATTATACACAGGTGTATAAATTCCCATATATAAAATCAGGAACCAAACAAAGGTAACATCAGGCGTGGTATAACATAATTCAAATATACAGGACCAACATCGTGTTGTATATAGAGAAGACAGAAACCATTATTCAAATCAAAGTTAAAAGGTCAGCAATATTATGAAATAACCAAAAACATTACCAATTTTGTTGCACAGTTGAGGAATATAGACAGTACTTTCACCTAACCCTAGATTCAGCAGCTGCTTGTGTCATTCGTGGTCTCAATGAACAGGTACATTTGTCATGGGTGGATTTTGAGAAAGAGGTTAGACATCAATTCTCACCTTATCAGTCTATACAGGATGCCAAAAAGCAGCTTATACTATGACGGCAAAGCCAGATATGTCCCCTCCCCAACACCTTCAAAATTTGAAAAGAACATTTTCACAATTTGATGTGGCCTTTAACCCTAACTCTGTAGAATTTAAGACTGCCTACTTTGATGGACTCCCAAAAGAAATTGTATCCCAGTTAATTTGTGAATTTGACAGGGAAAAACCACTAGAATGGATAAAAGAACAGGGGACCAAACTATATGAAGTGATATTTGGTCTGAGAGAGGAACGGCCTAAGGATAAAGACAAAACCAAAGTCTAAAGAACCTGTGCCAGCGATTATGGAGGTAAAATCTGCAAAAATGCTGCTTGAATCAGCCCAAACTCATTGAAGGAACAACATGAACCTAACCAAAGGGACATGCCTCCACAGAGGACATCACCCCAAACTCCTATTTTACAATCCATTGATCCCAGCAATAGGGATTCTTACATTAGCCCTAGATATTTGGGTAATTCTCCCAGGTGGGGTTTCACCACGATATGTCAGGTCTAAATAACAAACAAAATCAAATGTACAATGGCCCATAGCAGACACTAGATTTGACCCTAATACAATGGTCTATGGCTACGAAGAAAGACCAAGATATGTGGATAGATTCATTGAAAATGGAAACCAGCATAGGGAACAATTCCCACAAATGAAAGACAAACTATGAATTATGTCCCTCGCCAATATAACCAACCACCACCACCAGTCGACCATGATCAAAGGATGACCACTCCACGTTCTCCACCTCCTGTGTCACATGGCATGGACACAGGACAGACATGAACAGGTTTCAATGCTTAGAGGCTCAAGTTAACATGTTGTCTGAACAGATAGGAAAGCTATGTGCAGTTCAAAAGCAACAGACAAGTGAAGGTGCAGAATGTCATAGGAGTGATCTTGTGCATTCTGACAATAAGTGACTAGTTAATTACCTCTGCCCTGATGAAAACACAGATGTCTGTGAATCACCTTTGAATAATGGTTCTGAAATGCTTACTGATTTAAAAACAAGAAAACAAACAAATGAAAGTGAGACAGGGAATTTCAACACACACAAAAAAGGAGTGTGGTTCAATTTAGAGTTGGACCAGACTATTGAGGTGTGTGAAAATGAAGAATATAAAAGGGGGGAAATGAACAAGAAAAATCCAAAGAATCGAGAAACAGATTTAAAAAGAGCATCCAATGCGAAAATACAACACAAGGTGAAGAGTTAGGATCAATGGATAGATTATCGTCACTTGATAGTCAGAATACTGTTGACACCCATTAAGAGGAAACAATAGCTCAAAAGAAGGGTGCATTACAGTCACCTGAGGAGTAGTTTCAACCACGGATATTTCAAGGGACAGAAATGAAAGGCTCCATGCAAAACACAGATTAGTGTCATGTGCCAGAAGTCGACAGGCTGTCACATGACACTTGTGAAAATATCCAGTCAAAAGGTGGCAGTGTATAGAATCCAGATAGTGAGAAAAGTACAATAAGAAATTGGGGTGTGAACACTAGTGTTCATAAATCAGGGGGGCAGTGAATAGCTGCACTCCAAACGCGTTCTGAGCCCAGGAAAATAGACAAAGAAATTCAAAATGAAGTGGGCAAAAAGGAGGGAAAAATGTCATTTCATATGCCATTTGCCTAGCAAAGAGTTAAAAAGAGCTAAGGAAAATAAGTCCTGAAATCAGCAAAAATGCACAAGTTTTTTATGTACTAGAAAAGGTTGAAGATATACACTATGCTCCTATTACTATTGAAGAAATATGTAATGCATTCACAATGATTGATACAGGTGCCCAAGCAACAATAATGCCAAAAGAACTAGTGTATAAATGAAGGGAGTTCCCCACAAAATCACAAAAGGTGAGGCAGAACGAAGGCCTTGTGCACAATTTCAACGGGGAAGAAATACCTATTGAAGGTGTCACTGAGGTTGACATAGAGATAGGGAAGCATCGGATGAGACAAGAAGTATTGATCACATCCATTAATGAAATACCCTTTTTTTATAGGGACAACTTGACTGAAGATTTTGTCGCCCCTCATTGATGGGGTAAATGTAGTATTGTGGTCCTTGGCTAAAAAGCCATGAGACCTAAGAAAATAATAACACAAAGCAACAGTGTAAAAGAATGCCATACCATTGCGAAATCAGAACGTGCAGTGGAAGTATCTCTTCAGAATGACTGTGTGTCACTGTCATTCTCATGTGTCAGGATGAAATGTGAGGAGAAAAAGGGAAGCAATCTTTGGACCCCAAGAAAAAATGGCAAACAGAAATAGATGAAAACACATTGCATTTTTATCTAAATGAAGAAAAACAAAAACCAAATGTCACTCTAGAGATAAGAAAAGAGAAGTACATTTCAATCATCTCAGAAATACATATGGGAGATGAGCAGCCATGGATTCTTATCCATGTGAATGGGCATCCTGAAATGATTGATGACATTTTAGCACTTGAATATGAAAGGAGTTTTATTAATGAAAATGTACTCTAGCAGGTAATTGACAGGGAGGAGATCCCAAAGTTCAGAATAAAAAATCAACACATTGTTGGCCTAGATGACCCCGAGTCGGGACAATGAAATTGTAGAAAGATGTATGTTGAAGATTACAATTGGCCCTAAGAGTATTCATCACAATGTGTGGATCCTGAGCTGGACACAAACAAATTCCTATTTGGGAAATGACATCATGCACAGGATGAGTATGGTATTAGACTTTCTAAATCAAGAGGTTTGGTCCCGGTTGGGTGGAGCCGCACCTGAATTTGAAGACAAAAGACAAGCTTACCATTATGCCCAAATTACACCAAATGCAGTTGTACTGCAGGTGAAAAGGGATGTTACCATTCCTGCATTCACCAGACAAGTTACAGTAGCATTGAAATACAGAAAGGGACAACAAATAAAAGGTTCTGATGCATTTGAATGCCTACATGATCAATGAGGCAACAAGGGCTACAATGCGAATATACACCACTGATAGAGATTGGGGATGGACTCATTCCGATCCTGGTGGACAATGAAGGGTGTCAAGACATTAATTTGGAAGAGAATTAATTCGGCAATAGGAATGGCATTACAGAAGTTTTACTACACTGCCGATTTCAGTAACGCAGTGATTGGAAACATTCTGAAAGCTATGGGACTGCACAGGAGGGTGAGCTGCCAGAATCCTGGGATTCTAAGCCTAAAGGAATCTTTAAAGTTCAGTCTTTGTACATTATGAGCCAAATTAAATAGTGTGCTGTCATCAAGATGATTGTATTCTATTCAAATTGAGTGAATCTCAAAGGGAAAAGCAGCATATTGAAATGGAGGTCAATGTTCCAAAATATTTAAGTGTTGTGACCCTTCAAAGAGATGCTGCCACTGGATTAGAGGGAAGTACAGAAGGGTTCCCCCTTTGGAGGACTTGCCAGAGTTTTCTAAAATGGTAGAAGAGCAAATTGAAGATGCAGATGCTTTCACAAGTGAAGAACACAAACACCAGATGAAAAAAATATTTATGGAATTCAAACAGGTTTTTGCCAAAGATGCATATGATTGTGGGTTAACCGATTTGATGTTGCCACACTATCCGAAGGACATAGTAGGGAGCCAGTATTTGTATGACAATATAGGTTACCTCTGGCATGTTTGGAATCACAAGCTGAAATAATAAAAAATGTTGAATCTAGAGGAATCATTAGGCCTCAAATACCCCTATACTAGGTGTGCTTAAACCTAATGGCCAATGGCGCTTGTGTGAAGATCTACAAGAATTAAACAAAAAGGTACCTGTTTCGCGGTGGCCCATTTATTGATCAGGGTTTTGCACAGGTTTAGGGGTCAAAGGTGTTTACCACATTAGACCTTACAGCTGGATACTGGTGTGTGCCACTAGCTGAAGATATTCAAAATGTATTTGCATTTTCTTATGACAAATCACAAGGGGGGTAATTCATAGAATTTAGCGCACAAGTGGCGCACGCAGCTGGCGCACAGTGTGCGCGTGCGAATCTCTGCGCCAGCCGCGTGCGCTAAAATCCATTTCCATGCACAGCGTATTCATGGATTTTACCTACCAAAACCAGCCGTGGCGCACAGTGGCGCAGCAACCCTGCAGCAGCGCCAGTTACGCCCCCCGTGCAGGGAAAAGCCATCAAAATCCCCAATCCAGCGCAAAGGGCTGTGTTAGCCCTGTACCAGCACGGCAAGCAGGGTATGTGTATTTCAGGGGTGCGCAGGAAGTTTCACACGCGATAGGCCTTGTGCGAGTGGGGTACGTGTATTTCAGGGGTGCACGGGAAGTTTCACACGCGATTTCAGCAGGGTACGTGTATTTCGGGGGTGCGCGGGAAGTCCCACACGCAATTTCAGCAGGGTACGTGTATTACAGAGGTGCCCGGGAAGTTTCACCCACGATTTCAGCAGGGTACATGTATTACAGGGGTGCGCAGGAAGTTTTACACGCGATTGGCCTGGGTACCTGTATTTCAGGGGTGCGCGGGAAGTTTCACACATGATTTCAGCAGGGTACGTGTATTTCGGGGGTGCGTGGGAAGTTCCACACGCGATTTCAGCAGGGTACGTGTATTACAGGGGTGCGCGGGAAGTTTCACACGCGATTTCAGCAGGGTACATGTATTACAGGGGTGCGCAGGAAGTTTTACACGCGATTGGCCTGGGTACGTGTATTTCAGGGGTGCGCGGGAAGTTTCACACGCGATTTCAGCAGGGTACGTGTATTTCGGGGGTGCGCGGGAAGTCCCACACGCGATTTCAGCAGGGTATGTGTATTTCAGGGGTGCGCGGGAAGTTTTACACGCAATTTCAGCAGGGTACGTGTATTTCAGGGGTGCACGTGAAGTTTCACACGCGATTTCAGCAGGGTACGTGTATTTCAGGGGTGTGCGGGAAGTTTTACACATGATTTCAGCGGGGTACGTGTATTTCAGGGGTGCGCGGGAAGTTGTACATTCGATTGGCCTGGGTACGTGTATTTCAGGGGTGCGCGGGAAGTTTCACACGCGATTTCAGCAGGGTACGTGTATTACAGGGGTGCGTGGGTAGTTTTACACGCGATTGGCCTGGGTACGTGTATTTCAGGGGTGCGCGGGAAGTTTCACACGCAATTTCAGCAGGGTACGTGTATTTCGGGGGTGCGCAGGAAGTTCCACACGCGATTTCAACAGGGTACGTGTATTTCAGGGGTGCGCGGGAAGTTTTACACGTGATTTTGCTGTCAGAGCGGGGAACACATATTTTGGGGGTGCGCGGGGAGTTCTACATGTGAATTGGCAGTGTGGGTCCTCCCAGGTGTCCCCTCTACCCCCTCCACGGCCTCTGCAGGCTGCCCACACCACAGGGGACTACCCTGCACCCCTGGTCATGTCCCCCAGCACCCCCATGCCCCCAGTAGTAAGGGGCATCTGCTAGCAGGCCCCCACTCATGTCCCCCTGCACCCCCACTCCCCCAGCATTGACAGGCACCTGCCAGCAGGCCCCGACACATGTCCCCCAGCCCCCCCACCCTTCCCATCATTGACAGGCACCTGCCAGCAGGCCCTGACACATGTCCCCCAGCACCCCCATCCCCCAGCAGTGAGGGGCACCTGCCAGCAGGCCCCCACTCATGTCCCCCTGCACCCCCACCCCTCCAGCATTGACAGGCACCTGCCAGCAGGCCCCAACACATGTCCCCCAGCCCCCCCCACCCCACCATCATTGACAGGCACCTGCCAGCAGGCCCTGACACATGTCCCCCAGCACCCCCAACCCCCCCAGCATTGACAGGCACCTGCCAGCAGGACCCAACACATGTCCCCCAGCCCCCCCACCCCACCATCATTGACAGGCACCTGCCAGCAGGCCCCGACACATGTCCCCCAGCACCCCCAACCCCCAGCATTGACAGGCACCTGCCAGCAGGCCCTGACACACGTCCCCCCTGCACACCCACCCCCCATCATTGACAGGTACCTGCCAGCAGGCCCCGACACATGTCCCCCAGCACCCCAACGCCCCCATCATTGACAGGCACCTGCCAGCAGGCCCCGACACATGTCCCCCAGCCAACACGTCATCACAATCTAGCTCCCTGGCTCTTATGGCCACCCAAATCCCACCCCACGCCACCCCATTCCAAACACCCAACCAAGCTTTACATCCACTCCAAATTGAAATCCCCATTACATGATAGATCATAAATAAGCAGTATGCGCATGAGTACAAGTCTGTCAGACCCACACAATGGCAACACATGACTGAGAAAACCCACATTGTGACATGCATGAAACCAATGAGAGAAGACCACACATTGAAGTAAGAAACAAAAATGTATTCAAGTCAAAATGAAGGGAATGAAATCAAAACACACAATAATGCCAATAATAATCAAAATGCAGCATGTCCCAAAAAATGATAAATAAATAAAAGGAGAATCCAAATTAATCCAAATGAAAATGTGTCCAAAGTCACCGTCCAACAAAGCAAATCCAAAGTGAAAGAAAAGCGTAATATCCATTGCTCCATGGTGAAGAAAAAAAAAGATGAAGGAGAAAAATCCACTGTAAAACTATGTACAGATAGCAAATCCAGGGTCCATGAGCCAAACGACATAAATGAAACCTACAATGAAACCTACCTAATTACTAACTATATACAAAAATGTGGGGCATAGTCCAGGCACCCCAAATGAACGAAAAAAGAAATGAAACTTAACACTAATGAACTATATACAATGGCGGCGGGCAAGTCCAACGGCTCACTTGCTGATGTCATGGGCCAGGGCATCATCGAACTCCTGTTCAATGTCTTGGAAGCAGGCCTGTTCTCTGGCCCCGAGGTCTCGCAGGGATAATGCCATCTCCACCTCCAACTCCCTGCGAATTCCCTCGAGGCACTCAGCCCGCCTCAGCGCCCTGCGCATGAAGTTCTCCGCCCTGACCATTGTGAGCCATGCCTCCTCCGCCCGCCGCCGCTCCGCACCTATCTGCTGGCCCAACCGCTGCCACACAGAAGACACTCCCATTCCAGGGTTGTCCTGGCCTCCGGCCGATGCCTGCCCCTCTGATGTAGATGGCCCCGAGCCCTGATGCCTCCCACGTTGAGCCTGCTGCTGCCTCCGACGCAACTGCCTCTGCCAGCACGACGGCATCCAGGCTGATGGAATCCACCGACGCTGTCGTGCACATGCCCTGCCCGATGATGCCGGCACATCCTCCATTTACTGGGGTCCAGTTGCTGTGGTGTCCACCCCTGCTGGACCTCCGACTCCCGACTGTGGCAGGGATGGGATCCCCACCGAGCTGGCTGCGTTGGTCAGGGCAGGTGCACAGGGGGCCCTGGTGGCATCTGGGCCAGAAGACGGCATGGAGAACGACTGGTGCATAGTCTCCACAGAGGAGAAAAGGGCCGCCAGAGTGGCCGACACATGTACAAAACCCACAACCATGGACACTCCCAACTGTGCCACGTTGGCACGCTGCTCTGTGTGATGACGTGCGTTCTCCCCCCGGGAAGCACGCACGTCATCATGAATGTCACGTGTGCGCAACGCGACACCAATCAGGACCTTCTCCATACGGCCAGGGGTCCCCTCGTCTGCAGGTAGAGGAGTGTCAGATGACATGGACATCCCCCCTACATGCGTACGGGCCTGGGATGGGGCATCCCTGCTGGTGCATGGTGGTGCAGTCACAGTGTCAGGGACAGTGACATGCACAGGCCCCTCCACGGCGACCTGTGCTGCCTCCTGCCCCTGCCCCTGGACTGCACCACTTGCACCAGTGGTACCACCCCCACCAGGCCCCATGTGCGGCTCAGTAGCGGCATCCTCCTCCTCTGTGGAAACCACCAACCTGGATGGCTCCACACCGTCTTCTGCCGTTGCAAGACCCCGTGGGGGCTCACCCACCCCTTCCGCTGAATCCGTAGTGGCAGACGCAGCACCAGTCCCCTCACTCCTGGACGATGGTAAATTCTGGGAGGGTGACTGGGTCTTGCGTCGCCGGCCGGTGGGGGCATCCCCGCTGCTTTGCTCCACAGCGCCGTCTCCGCCCTCTTCATCACTTGCCGCTGTGTAGAGGGAGACATAGAACACAATGCATCAGGGTACTGTACAATGGTCCCCTAGACAGGAAGCAATAGCAGATGAGTGGCACTGTCAAACATCACTTCCATCATGTCCCTCCACAACACATGGGTCAGTGCAGGCAAAACACATTCAGTAACAGGCATGGCGCATGCAATGAACATTAGCATACATGTCCAAGGGACTCTTGAAACATACAATGCTGGTTTGAAACTCACATGCATCATGGGTCATGCCTATCACATGCACACACTTCACCGTAGTTTCATCCATCTGGCCTCGTACACCCCAGACACAGTGGATACAAGGATGAGTTGGCTGCATCAGTGAATCTGAACATTGTCACAGACATGTGAAATGCATCAATGGCATTTACAAGTCACAGACACGCAAGTCAGACACACAGAGATGGACACCATCCATGTCCATGACCGCAGCACCCATCTGTCACACCCCATCCATGACCAATAAAAGAGACAGACATGCATTAATGTGTGCATTCCGCTTGCTGCTCCGCATGTTGCATTGTAACACATGCACCTACCATGTGGTTCACACATTACTGGTCTCACATGCATGACCATGATGTCCCTGCAAACACACACATACGCACATGGCCTATGACACACATACAGGCAAGTATCAGACAACCAGCATCCTGCAACATGCCCTGTCTCATACAGCAATGCTTAGCCACTTACTGCCCAACTCCAGATGGGTCTGCCTCTGAAGGATCTGGGCGTGGAGCGCTGGGCCTACACATTCCAGGACCCTCATCTGGGTGGTACTCATGCTGCCCGGCCCCCCTCCACGAGGCGCTGAGCCTTTATGAGGGTCCTGGACCTCAAGTCCTCCCAGCGCTTCTTGACTTGCTTGATGTTGCGGGTTGCCACCCCCTCCGCGTTGATGGCAACCACAAAGTCGTCCCAGATCCTATCCCGTCCTTCCTTGTTGGCGCGTGATGTTTCCGAAGAGGGCATAATAATGCCCCAGGACATGCTCCACCAGGACACCAACTTCCTTCTGACTGAAGCTGGTGGCCCTCTGCCCCTCTGGCTGGGGGTCGCCAGTGGTCTCAGATGGTGTTTGCCCCGACATGGCGACCCCCGAGGCAGGCGTGGGTGGGCAACTGGGTCCTGGGGCGGGGCTGTGGAGCGATGGTATCCCAGTCGGGAGTCTTCTGTTCCAGCAGGGGTGGACACAGCAACTGGACCCCTGTAGATGGCTGATGTGCAGGCACCAAATAGCAGGGCACGTGGGCAGCAGGCAGTCAGGCAGCAGCAGATGGCAGGTGGGAGCGTGCTTGGGGCTCTGGGGGGCAGGAAAATGGCCTTCAGGGCAGGAGCGTGGACTTCCATGTGTTTTCGCGTGGCCAGCTTGTTACGGAGTGATTTGGCACGTGAAAAAATTGCACGTCAGCGTGTAATTAGAGGAAAGGCCCTTAGCGCGTAAGCGCGTCAGCACACGTACGCGATTTCATTGGACCAAAGGCCCTTAGCGCTTAAGCGCATCTGTGACGTATCGCGCACTGGCGTTGCCCTTTCGCGTGTAAAACCTCCCGCGAACCCCAGGAATACACATACCCTGCTGAAATCCCGTGTGAAACTTCCCACGCACCCCTGAAATACACGTACCCTGCTGAAATCGTGTGTAAAACTTCCCGCAAACCCCAGGAATACACGTACCCAGGCCAATCGCGTGTGAAACTTCCCGCGCATCCCTGAAATACACATACCCTGCTGAAATCGCGTGTGAAACTTCACGCGCACCCCTGCAATACACGTACCCTGCTGAAATTGCGTGTAAAACTTCCCGCGAACCCCGGGAATACACGTACCCAGGCCAATCGCATGTGAAACTTCCCGCGCACCCCTGAAATACATGTACCCTGCTGAAATCGCGTGTGAAACTTCCCGCGAACCCCAGGAATACACGTACCCAGGCCAATCGCATGTGAAACTTCCAGCGCACCCCAGAAATACACGTACCCAGGCCAATCGCATGTGAAACTTCCTGCACACACCTGAAATACATGTACCCCACTCAGTATATGCGTGCTTTTTATTTGTGCACACTTTTGTAATGCGCAGGGACGCTACCGCCTGCCTTCGTGTGCCGGACGTGTTTAGGCCTGTGCATGTCTTTGCCCGTGCGCGGTTTTGCCCTATTCGATTCCATGAATACGTGTGGTTCGCGTGCATGTGGGCGTTCCGTGTACTTCCCATCAGTTCTTCCCCGTTACGCCTTCTTTTTCACGCGTTATTCCCCATTCCGCGTGTTACGCCCCTGTTCTGCCTACTTTTGTTGTGTGCGCTGCGCTATGTGCGCTTTCGCTGTGCGCTTAGCGCACGCTGTTTGGAGACGTGTCTGCCAGCGTGCGCCATGCACGGATTTGGCGCACAACCAGTGGGAAAGTAGCGCAGCGCCTTCCTTGAATCGCATGCGTGCGCTTGCTTTCTCACGCTTGTGCCTCCTTGCGCCTGCTTGCGCTGGGATTTTCGGCACACGTTTGTTCAATGAATCAACCCCAATATGCGTCATCCCGAACACCTTTTGGATATGTCAATAGGGGGAGTGAGTTTGGGATATTCCTGAGCAAGGCGCTCCCAGATGCAGCTGAAAGGGGGACAATAGTTTATGTGGATAATGTGCTAATCAAAAATGAAGATCTGAATAGTCACTTCAATGAGATTAGACATGTGCTCAGTCAGCTACATCAGTCAGTCAGCTAGAAGGCTGGGGCAAAAGTATCTTTACAGAAAGCACAGTGGTGTAAAAATAAAAGGTAAACTTCCTAGGTCATGAAGTGACAGAATATGGATTAATCCCACAAAAGAAAAAGGTAGAGGCGATTCATAAGCAAAAAGATCCCACTAATTTGAAAAATGTAAAGAGTTTGTTAGGAATAACAAGTTACAACAGGACATGTATTGAGAATTATACAGAGATAACAGAACCTTTAACAAGATTATTGAAGCAGGGCATACCCTAGAGATGGTAAAAAGAACAAGAACGAGAATGAGGCAGTAGCCAGACTAAAAGAGTGTCTAATGGAAGCACCATGTTTGGCATACCCAATGAAAAAATAGGATTTCTTTGGAGAAATAGGATTTAGAGATCAATGCATGTCAGCAGTGTTATATCAAAAACATGATGTGAATAACAAAACTATTGCATATGCTAGCAAAGCATTATCACACAGACCAAATTTAGTGAATGTGAAAAAGCGGTTCTGACCACTATCTGTTTGTTACAACATTTCCACCCCATAATTCAAGGGGAGTGGATGATTATTGAAACAAATCACCAGCCTCTACAATTTTGGCTAAGTAAGAGAATCCGATTAGGGAATTTGGCCCAGTCAAGAATTACTTCCTGGACATTAGCACTTCAGGGATTTCCTGTAGAAGTGAAACATGGACAAAATAAAAAGAGCCCAGTTGCTAAAGGACTAGCAGAATTGTATGAATTGTGGAGCCATATGTGCACCTGATGACACACAGCTAGAAACAATTTTGAATGAATTTGAGCAATCCCTGCACAAAACATTCAATGAAGAAACATGTAAGGATTTACCAACTTTGTATGTAGATGAATGAGCATACAATGTAGAAAATGATACATAAAAGAGCTTGTAGCAGGAATAGGAAACCTATGGTTTAAATGTGACAACATTCCAAGAGTAAGCATGAGGATAGGTCCCAGAAGTAGTTAAGTGGTAGAATTGGCGGTTATTTATAAGGCTATAGCTACAATATCTACAGCAGTAGAAAATAAACTCAAAGAAATAATTCTAGTAACTGATTCTGATTATGCACGAAATTGTTTTGTGGAGTATTTACTTGGCTGGAAAGTGAAAGGAATGCTCACCTATAACAAGAAACCACTTAAATATGACAAGATGATCCACGCTATAGACAAGCTTACATCAGAAAATGACCTGATAATCCATTGGAGGAAATTATGTGGTCATTTGAAAACATCAGTTGAAGATATGGAGGGAAATGATCAATTAGCCAAAATTGGAGCTGTAATGGGGGAATTATTTCCTATTGAAGTATAGACTCCATCTACTTTATATTTCTCAGTAAAGTACATACACTCAATACGATTTTCCAACATATCCATTTGCATTTTGTGTTATGCTAATGGAAATATTGTGACATTCATCCTCCTTTCCAGGGACTGGAACGGTGGATACCGTGCCAGAAGCGCAGGTTATCAGCTCAAGCAAAGGAAGGGTGGATAACAAGGTCTCTGGACTATTATCCCCCCATTCCAGCCACTGAAATGGGGGATGAAGGCCATTAGCAACCTAGTTTCCCAAAGCGGGAACCCGAGGTGCTAAAAAAGAGGATTTTGCTTCCTACACCGGGACGCCTGTGGAAGGAAAATCCTTTTCCAACATGGCCACCATGGGAAGAGAAGGCAAGGGTTCCATACAGGGCCCTCTTTGCTTTCCATGGCAGCCTGCAGAAGGCAAAAAGAGAACCCTATGACCATATTACCACAAACACATTTTTCTTCCCTTTCAGATCTATCCTAATTTGGAATAACCTCACCACAAAGCCAGTCCCAGGTGGACATGGCCGCTTTTATCCTATGTTTTGTCTCTTCTGGTCATGGCCAGTAGCCAGATTGTCTGGATCATGACCTTATTCCATGAACCGGACAATGTGGCCACTGCCAATGGCCACAGGCTACCCCTCAGTCACTAAAGCTATACCGCTATTTTTTGTAACGACACTTGTCAAATAATAAAACACTGGCACATTTGCAAAACCATGCTTGTAGATCCTTGCCAATGCGCCTTATGCAAGTTTTCTGGAAATCCACCCATGTTTTATTTTTTCAAAAGTGTCAAATGAATGCACATACAATTGTCATATAACCTAGCCCCCACTTCACAAAATCCATTCAGACTTTACGAAAACATTTATATCTAGATCTATAATCTTTTTGCAAACCTTTATGTAGATTTTTCAAATGGCACCACATTTATAAGCCTTTACATTATTTGGGCACCCCCCCTCTAATTTTGCCCCCTCTTGACAAAATCCCACCAAACTTTGCAAAAACATTTACATCTAGATCTATTATCAGTTTGCCAAATTAAGTGTAGATTTATCAAATGGCACCTCATTTATAAGCCATTACAATATTTTGAGACCCCCCCTCTAATTTTCCCCCCTCATGACAGAATCCCACCAAACTTTGAAAACTAATTCGAAATCAGGTCAGAAATATCCCATCCCATCCTCATCAACCCTCACCTCCCCAGAGATTATTTGATAAATTTGACAAGTGCAATGCTCAGAAAATATTATTGTCCCAAGGGTTCAGGCATGTATTTTTATACATACATTGATTGATCATTTCCAATGCACCTTACCTTAGTTTTCCTCTTTTGTAAAGATGCGAAATCTGGCAGCAGGGCGTGGCCATCTTGTGCTAATCTTATCCATTGCTGCATCGGCCTAAGGTAAACTGCCCTGATGTCACCAAATCATATGCCCCGCCCCTGAACCTCACATCACCAAACCTAGTGATATTGTCCACCTTTCTCGGTGACGTTCCTTGGCAGTGTAGCCAAACGCGCCCATAATCACCTACGTGACGTGACGCAGAACCCAAAAATCAACACACATCGACTCACAACACAGCACGTCACAATTCGGAATATTAAACCGTACTTTAAAAGGAAACAACAAGACTGTACAATTTGTAAAGTACTTTTATTTCACAAAAAACGCTCCAAGAACATCCGACTATTGCCATATTCAATTAAATAGCAAACTTGTTTCTTCGCTTGCGATCCAAAATGTTTATCGTGAGTCAAGCGTTGTTCTTTTTGCGTACACAAGGTGTTCATTTTGGGTAAAATAAGCGCTTGGGTCACACAGTGAATTCCAGGGCTTGTGTATCAACTTGGGGCTGGACCACCGTAAAGGACGTTATGTTGCTCCTAATCGCTAGTTCAGCGTAAGGGCATATGGGCCCTTGGCGATCGTCCCAAAAAAGAGTCAAATATATCCAGTTGTTCACAAGTATCTGCAGCTGCCGGTTAAAAAACCTGTCAGTTGGCATCTGGAATCTATGACAATCGCAGAATGGCAGGATGTACCTGTTTCAAAAACATAACAGAAATGTGTCTCACTAGCCGATCTTTATTACAATTTATCTATTGACTTATTCATTCGGCATAGAGTTTAAACTAATGATTAGCACAGACATGAAATAATCTCAACAGCGAGAAAACAACGTGGAAAGTGGTCCACAATTCGAGGTACTCATACATGGCATTTTAATGAAATATTAGCGTTGAACCTGGGGGAACCGAGTTGTGGTCTACATGCACCTCGATGCTGGACTGCCCATGTGCACTTTAGAAAGACCACTACACACAAAGGTTGTACTTGTGTTTCATTGCAATATGCCACACAGAACAAACAAGTAGAATGTAACCCAGAAATAATGGTCAGATAATAATAAGTTGATGCTTGTTCGGGTATAAAATCGTTGAAAATCAAACTTACATTATATTCGCCATTTCCATTCTCTTGGTGTAACTCAGACCGTAACGCAGACTCCGTTCGCACCAACGCTTTTTCATAAACTGAATTTACATGTTCCTTAGTCCAGTTTTGGAATGCATAAGCTTATCATATCTCACATTATTACAAACCTCCTTTCATTCAATTCCTTTCGGAATAGTCCCTTTCTCTCAAGGTCAAAAGACAATTGAACCTTATACTGTGTGTCCGATGTGTGGGCTTCCTTAGCTCGCAAGCAATCATTCAAAGCTGGTGACCTTCACTCAGAATCAACATACATTCTTAATTTGCAACAACTTGCCTCAAAGCATCCATGAGAACTGTAATTCTGATGCACGTGCAGGGCTGATCTTTGCATCAGGCAGTGCAGGTGGCTGCCTGAGGTGCCAGGCTCTTCGGGGCACCAATGTGACTCCATTATTATTTTAATTACATTTTAACACATACATGAATAGCCCTTTATTTTCCAGGCTCTTGGTATAGCACCAGCACATCAATTTATAAACATCACGTGTTTTAATTAAGAGTGTAAAATAACATGAAATTGCTTCTATTTAATATTAATAAATGTTCGGCAACCAATATAAACAATATAGAGGAATGTAGTATTACTCTGTAATACCAAAAGGTAAGGTTGGGGTTGCAGACTGCAGAAGCAACAATCTATGTTTACAAGTCCAACATTTACGTTTCTGCCTCACCATCTGTGTTGTCACTGAAATAATGCAATCAACTTAAACATTTGTGAAGGTTGCAGGCTAAAAGCACTGTGCAGAGAAGTGATACAGCACCCACATGCTGTTATATGTTTTGTGGGTGGTCCTCACTTCCCTAGCACTCTGCACTCTGTCTTAAAGGTGCCCCAAGCCAGGCTTCCCCATGTTGCTTGGTTTTGCTAAGAGACTGTATAGGACACACACAGACACAAAGCTGTACCCATCATTGTGTTGCACCCAGTCACATGTCGAGGCACACACAGGCACTGAAGAAGCACCAGATCAGACACAAATGAGAGGGTGTGGATAAATGGTGGGCACAGCCACCGGTTAGAATGAAGACCCACCCACCCATGAGTGCCCAAGCCCTCACAGTGAGTGAATAAAGCAGAGCCCAGGCAATTACCCATGATCAGCTTCAGTGATACTCTTCCGTTCATCATGTTTGGTAAGACGAACAGATCTGTAGAAGGACAAGGCACAGAAAATAAATGGTGGTGGTAGTTACACATTTAACAAATGACCGGCAATTGGCAATGTAAAACATTTTACTGTTAGCACCTGCAATCGTATGTATACATTTTTAGGCAATTGAAATCAGATGGGTGTTCATTCTTGCATGTCAGGGAGTGATTGTAAGTGTAGGGGCAGGAGGCCGTTCATTTTCACAGCAGAGCTTAAGTGTGTGGTTTCTGAGTGGTTTTATAAGTGAAAGAGAGATATAACTGATTGTAACATTGAAGCTGCACTACAATAGGCTCATTAGAATGTGTAAAGAAGTTAGATGCCCCCACACAAGTAAGTTTGCCCCTCCCCATCGTCTCTGAAGTTAGCACCTCTGCCAACATCTGGGTCGGGGGGCAATGATGCTTGTGCCTGGGGTGCAATCTGGTCTAAGATCGGCCCTGTGCACAAGCACAGTAGGAAAAATGTGGGGGCTGCCGTTGCTCAATGATCGTGGCGCTGCTAAAGGGTAGGGAAACCTTGCAATGATAGAATGCGCCCTACTCCAACATTGAAGTAGAGGGTACACAAAAAAGAGTCAAAGTGTTTCTAGCAATAGCCCCATATATGCTTAGGTCACAGACTCCTTCACTTATGTAGCCTAGGTCTCATCCCTTTTGTGGGATTGTAAGGCAATTGTAAAATGTGGAATAGTTAAAAATGTACAAAGAGGATACATTTTAACAGATAAATTGAATGCTTTATTTGGACACTTCTTAAAAACATTGTTGATCAAAAAAACAGATGTTAATCATTTGTACCTGGATTTGAACTGTTCCACGAGCTCTGTTTTAGGTGGACAGGGCACGCTGGCAATATTTTCTGACAATGTATGTGTACTCAGAACAAAATTGCAAACAATTCCATGATTATACATCTCCATCCTTTGAATGCCGAAATGCAATCTCTTTGGTCTATACTTTAGGCGCATATTGTGGAACACCTACAAATATACCGTGTGACTTTCACAACAAAAAAACACCAGTTTTTTGCTTGCCATATCCCATCCCATCCTCATCATCCCTCACCTCCCCAAAGATTATTTGATAAGTTTGACAAGTGCAATGTTGTGTTTTTTAATATGTTTTACCGTGATGTCTGCGGACATCAAACATGGATCCAAGATGGCAGGCGCATCAAAAACAATCCAACGCACCTCACACTTCATCCCAGCCAATCAGCGAACACGTTGCATGTCCGCGGATATGACGCAAGCCAATTAACCAATCGGTGTCCTGTCCACGGAGCAAACAGGGAAGTGTGTCGATATCACACATTTTTTGTGACCTACTTTTTAGTTGTTTTTAAAAGAACTACTGGACGGATTTTCACCAAATTTACAAAAGCACGCTTTTGGGACCAAGCTGCTGCTCCTGCTGCAAATTTGGTGAAAATCCGTCCAGCAGTTTGGGCTCTAGGCGTGAGCAAAGTATTTTCCCCATTCAGTCTATGGGAAAAAAAATGTGGGACTCCCGCTATAACTTTTCCCCCCCGGACCAAACTTCACCAAACTTTGCAGAAAAATTCAGAGTGGGCCATATACTTTTTTTTCAAAGTTTGGTGAGGATTTGTCCGGAGAGCAAGGTTATAAGCCACCCAAAAAGTGCTCTTCCTATGGGATTAGCAACTTAACCATAACTACACAGCCACTACCGTGGACAGCGCGGTGACAAATGGTGGAGAAATATAACTTTGGCAGGTGTGTTGATGTGCAAGAGCGTTTGGGGAGGGTGGGGGAGTAGGAGATGGGTCAAATGCTGTATTTATTTAGGTGGCAGGCACCCCTGTTTTGTTCGTCTTATCCGTGGACAGCCGCGCTGTCCGGGATGTCCGTAATTAGCCAAAATCGGGGTGTCCTAAGGACACTATTCCTGTCCGTACTGGCCGCAGGCAAAGTTGAAGCTGTTCTAAGAACATAATCGGTTCGGGATGTACGCATTTAACCAAAATGGGGGTGTCTTAAGGACACTATTCCTGTCCGTACTGTCCGCAGGCAAGTTGAAACTGTTCTAAGAACAGGCGCGGTGTTCGGGATGTCCGCAATTAACCAAAATGGGGGTGTCCTAACGACACTATTCCTGTCCGTACTGTCCGCAGGCAAAATAAAACTGTTCTTAGAACACGTTAGGTGTCCGCGGACATAAAAAATGCCCATGCTATACAGTTAAAATATTTGATTCTATATCTATGGGTGTGATATGCTGCGGTGGTTGTGGCCAGGGCCTAGAGTCTTGGGTGCATGGCCAAAAGCCATGCACCCAAGACCGAAGTTATGTGCACCGAAGTTATAAGCTACCATGGGTGGCTTATAACTTTGCTCTCCCTGGATGAATCCTCACCAAACTTTGTAAAAAGTGTGATATGGGTGGGCCCATATAGACAGGTAAAATGTTTGATTCTATGGGTGTGATCTATGGGTGTGATATGCTTCGGTGCTTGTAACCAGGGCCTAGACTCTTGGGTGCATCCAAGATCGAAGTTATATGCACTGAAGTTATAAACCACCATGGGTGACTAATAACTTTGCTATCCCTGGAGGAATCCTCACCAAACTTTTTAAAAGTTGTGATATGGGTGGGTCCATATAGACAGTTAAAATGTTTGATTCTATGTGTGTGATCTATGGGTGTGATATGCGCGGTGGTTGTGGCCAGGGCCTAGATTCTTGCACCCAAGACTCTAGGCCCTGGCCACAACCACTGCACCATATCACACCCATAGATCACACCCATAGAATTGAATATCTATCAAATATTTGCAAATCTACAGTGTATGTACTGTTCGATTTGTATGATTTTGGCTATGTCATGTCATTAAGATTTTAGAGTATGGTAACAAGCACTGCAGTATAACATATCCATGGAAGTAAACATTTTGCATTGTGGTGTACGGTTACATGTTTGCTTCGATGGTTGTGCTATGGAGCAGTATTTATGAGTTGTACTTATTATAATATACTTACTGTTTGGTTTGGTAACTGGAGCACATATATTTTTTGGCAATTTCTGTGATAAAAGAAAAGATCATTTTAGTGTTGGTAGTTATAAGGATTTATTAGATTGCAAATAGACATTTCAGCTTTTTTTTACCCTCATATTTAGTAGTTTACAAACCAGTGTACTGTGCAATTTGCTCAGTTTCTGTGTTTGTTGTTAAATCATTGGGTCTGTGGAAAAAAAAATCCATGTTGGATTATTGGATTAAAAAAAAACTTTTTCTTGGTACAGTACATTTATTTTTGTGTTTTCAGTGATTACTTGTTGTTTCTGGCTAATGTTGGCTTGTTGGAGATTTTTAGATACTTGTTGAATTATAACTGATTATACTTTTTATTTATATTCTCAAATTGTTAATCTATCTGTTTGGTTGTTGCAAAATATTGTGGCAGTTAGATACCTGTTGGTGTATTCTAACTGTTTATTTCTTGTTATTTTTAGTGGTAGTGATTTATCTGTTTGGATGCTGCAAAATCTTTGGGCAGTTAGATACCTGTTGGCGTATTCTAACTGTTTATTTCTTCTTATAATTAAGTGGTATTGATTTATCTGTTTGGTTGTTGCAGAATTTTGGGGCAGTTAGATACCTGTTGGTGTATTCTAACTTTTTATTTCTTGTTATAATTTAGTGGTATTGATTTATATGTTTGGTTGTTGCAGAATCTTTAGGGTAGTTAGATACCTATTGGCGTATTCTGTTTATAGTTTTGTAATTGAAGTTTTATTAATGTTTGTGCATAGATTAATTATTACCTGTATGGTAGATTATACCTATGGTTGTGAAGGTTTTCTTACCAAGTGATAATTGACCATGTGTGAATCCAGTCAGTTTGCAGTTGTTTTTAGTACCATTTGCATTATAACATAGAAGCATTAGTATTACATATTTACTATGTGTTTGTATTAGTAAGGTGGAGCGATTATCTGAATTGCAGGTAGTACATAATCTGCCATGGTTTGAATTTTGTACAAGTTGCTGTAATGGGTCGGATTCACAGTTAGGTATGGATACATACACAAAACGTTCATTAGGGATTTGTTCATATTGTATATTGTTGCACAGAGTGCATGTATGTTGCCACATTTAGGAAATGTGGAAGGTTTCTTTTATAGGTATGTTTTTGTTTTCCAGTACTTGTAGCAAGTACATTAGAAATTCTTGTGGATCTTCTTGTGAGTTTATAGTGAATTTCACCATTCCAGCACAGTAGTCCAATTCTTGTTTTATTCCATGAACACTATGGCCCTGATTCATGGATTATTTGCGCTGAAAGAAAGGGATTTTTGCGCCATTCTGCCCGCAAATCCCTGTTTAACAAATGGGGATTTGCGGGTAGAATGGCGCACAAATCCCATTTTTTTCGGCACAAATAATCCATGAATCAGGGTCCATATGTGTTGTCAGGATTGTTGGTTGAATTTCTATGAAGGACTAACATTTGCAAACACAATTGGTCTGTACTGTGTAAGTAAATGTTGTCAACAATTGATGGCAATTGAAAGAGAATATTGGTTGCTACATTTGCATAGCAATTTACACCAGTTATATTTGAAAATGGACCAGATAGTTCTGTGTCAAAGTCATTTTTTTGGAGTGTGTGTTGCTTCTATGAAGAAGTACCTGAGTTACTTTGAGTAATAGATTCTTCTTTGGTTGTAGTAATTGATGAAGTATTAGTTTCCTTTACTCTCTTTGGAGGATTTGCAGTGACATCCTGTTGCATTTCTGTTTGAACTAGTTTTCTTTTACAACGTTTTGCTTTTTGTGGAACAGGATATGTTTTTAGATGGGGGTGTATAGTGAACGTAGTCTATTGTATTCTAAAATGCAAGGAATATCAGCATTTATTATACTTGCATCAAAGTTGATTAGAAATAGACCGTCAAGTGTACGTAAGTGTGATAGTGCTATGTAGCTCATGCCTTCTTTAAAGACTGTGTTCCCAATATCTATCAATGCTTTATCTATTGTAAGACCTTGTGATTTTTGAATGGTGATTGCGTATGCTAGAGTTAGAGAAAATTGTTCTCTGCGTACAAACATCTCTTTGAAAAGAAGGAATCGAGCAGTTGACCACCCTATCCTTTTTACTTCTGTACAAACTCTTCTAGAGATGTATGCTTATTTTGGACACTTTTATTTTCATTTGCTCTATTTCTGCGCTGCTGTCTATGGACTTGCTTTCTGGTAGGCATTCTGTGGGGTCTGTTGAAACAAAAAAAGAAGGTATGGGTTGTGCTGTTGTGCAATGTATGTGTGCTGTATGCATGAGTGTCTGAGTATGATGGTAAACATGTATGTGGTGGTGTGTAATTGTACATTGGGCAGCTACAATTTGGTTGGGAAGGCTATTCTTCTATTTGTGTGTTACTATACTGCGGTTCAGATGACAGTAGAAAGTGAGCTAGTGGTGAGGAGAAGCACTAATAGTAAATCTAATAGTATAAAATTAAAACAGTTCTTTGTTTTGTAATACTAATATTCTAGGGGCTGAGTTATGTTATTTGTGTTTCAAAAAAACAGGGATTTGTGTGCCATTCTGCCTTCTAATCCCTGTTTAATAAATGGTGATTTGTGGGCAGAATGGTGTACAAATCTTCATTTTTTTGGTGCACAAATTACATGAATCAACCGCACAACAAAACAGTAAGTATCGCAATTAAACTGAAGAGGAGAAGGCGAGTAGTGCAGTAGAACTGAGAGCGAGAGGGAGGGGTGGGGAAGAGGAGGAGGAAGGAAACGGATGGGGTGAAGGGTGTGAATGGGCGTAGGGGGAAGGGGAGGGAGATGATCAAAGAGATAAAGCAAGGGGGGAGGGGGGCAAGAAGGGGAAAGGGTTTCATGGCGGGAAATGGAGAAGGAGAGATTTGAGGGAATTGTGGAATGAGGAAAAGGTAGAAATAGAGCAGAGTGAGAGAGGTAAGGAGTTCTAGTGCAGGGGGGCTAGGAGATCGAAGGAGCGGAAACGGGATGTGGCACAAGGGGAAGGAGGAACAGTGAGAAGGAAGTGGTCAGCAGAGTGAAGGGAGTGGGAGGGAGTGTAGAAAGAGAGGAGGGAGGAATGATAAGGGGGAGCAAGACCGTGGAGAGATTTAAAGACTATTCAGAGAAATTAAGGTTGTATTGTACTTACTCTTTTTTTGTGGAATGAGCAGGTTTCTTTGGAGTTATTTTTTGTAGTTCAGATGCTGCTGTTTTCCAGGAGTGTGGTCTTTACTGCAATTGTAAAAGAAAGAAGTTAGTAATTTTGTGTGTTTATAGCACTGATGTTAATTGATACGTTGATTTTTATGTTTTTGTAGTAGTATTCTTGTTTGATATATGACCATAGTGTATGCATGAAGTTTCATTTGACTATGTGCAGCATTTATATTTTATTTACAATATTTTAGTTCAACATGCTTTGCAAATGAGTAGAATATTAACTGTATGAAACTCACTTGTTTTTTTAAAGGTGTGTTATAGGATGTTAGGAGAAAGAAGAAATAATGATATATTTATTTTGCAATTTTTATAAGGTAAATGGCATGGAATGTATGTATTTGTGAAGGTGTGGGTAATAAAGTGGAAGGATGTGATTTACAGGTAGTGGTGTTATTGCAGCTTGGAGCTCTTCAATGATAGTGTCTATGTGTGTGAGTGTATGAAGATGCATGACCTTTGACTGGCTGAGTGTAATTTTATAATACACTAGTAAGTGTTTTTCTAGAATTATACTGTTATTTCTCCCATATTTGAATATTATATTTTTTTAGATAGCTGTGTGTGTAAAAACAAAGTAGATAGCAGACAGGTTTGAAAGTGACAGTTGATTATAGCAGATGGGAAAAATGGCAGTAAGTTCATTGTATAGGTAATACAGGTTAAGTGGCAGTTACTTTGTTTATATGCATTCATAAGAGTTGTACATGTACTGTTCAGAAAATATGCATACCTGTATTTTGTATTCATGCATGTGGATATGCATGCAGCTGCAAGTAGAAATCTTGGAGACTTGTAGGGTAGTTTTTGTAGTAGGTGCTGTCCAATGATATGCAACTTGTACTCAGAGTGATCAACAGTACATTTGAAGTGCTTAACTCTGATTATGGAGTTTGATAAAGAGGTCTTGGATGTGATTGGTGGATGGTTGTGTGACTGTTTCGCTGTATCCAATTAGGGAATTGCACAGAGAGTGAAGTGGAAATGGTAGAACGGCTGTCCAAGTCACGATATGACCGCAGACATTGCGGTAGTCCATGGACATCGCGTATTACATGCAGGGGTTTTGGGGTGGAGAGGCATGCAAATGAGAATGAGCAGAGCAAGGGATTGGTCAGTAACGTTTACTGGGTGTGTTCTATAAGGAGCGAGTTTGTCAGAAAGTGTTTTTCCTGAGAGAAGAACAGTTAGCTATGGCTGTGTGTTTCAGAAAACAGATTATCTGGATTTTGGGAGACTCATGGATACATTGGTTGGAGTAGCTGCAGATCTTGGATTCCCTCATGTGGAACTGCACTGGCATGGAGTGCGTGGAATGAAGTGGTTGGACTTGGTACATCTCTGTGCTAATTTGGAGACAGAGCTTCATCCAGACATTATTATAATTCAATGTGGAGGGAACAGTTTAGGACATGTGTCAGGAATTTCTTTGCAATTTGCGATGAAAGAGGACTAAGGAAGGTCATGGACAAGTTTCCAAATTCCCAAGTAATTTTTTCTCGTATTGCGCAGCGACAAATGTGTTCTTCTTCATTTGGTCCACAAATGGAGAAAGTGAGGCGGAATGTTAATAAGGCTGTTTGTGCCTTTCTAAGAGAGGTTGGCATGTCCTCTTTCCACAATGAAAATATTATGTTTCGTAGCACATACATTTTTTGCAGAGATGGAGTTCATCTTACTTATGCTGCTATGTCCTGGGTGTTAGTCTTAGCAGTGCACGGTGGTGGCGCGAGTTATGGTTGCTTAGCTTACCATAACTGGCGAATTTCCAGGGTTTTTCGGGTTTACTTGGAACCATAACGTCCCTTTGACAAAGTTTTTGCACTGAATTTCATTGGTTTTTATCAGCGCAACTTAACCATAACGTCCCTTTAACAACTTTTTTTCACTGAATTTGAAAGGTTTTTAGCAACGCAACTTTACCATAACGTTCCTTTAACAAAGTTTTTTCACTGAATTTTATTGGTTTTTAGCAGCACAACTTAACCATAACGTCCCTTTAACAAAGTTTTTTCGCTGAATTTCATAGGTTTTTAGTAGTGCAACTTAACAATAATGACTTTGACTTTATATACATGTCATATGGAACTGACTGAATCTCTTCTACTGTACTTGATGTCCGCGAACTCATTTAATGTTCGCGGACATGTTCGAAGAACTGTACCACTACCTAAAAACTCTGGGGGGGTATGTTTGATTGTTATATCATAACATAGGAACATTTAACAAATTCAAAAAGAAGCACACAAACACATTATATGTACTAATACATAAGAAATGTAACCCATATATACAACACACTAACCATTCATTTAAATGCACTATGTTCTAAAATGGAATATACCACAAGAAAATAAATTGGCTTCCAACATAATTACCTCACAAACACGACAGAACTGAGAACAAGAGCAGACCCACTGAGTACATAGGACATATCTTACCTGAAATAGTAAGTGTACTTAATTTTATTCATATATTTATAAACTTTCTGTATTAGATAAAAAAATATATTATCTTTTTTTTTTCTCTCACAGAAATGTCTAGTACTCTGGAATGGCTAGAGGAGCATTTCCCACATGAAGAAATGTCACAAGATAGTGAAACTAATGGTAAACACTTTATAATATAAACCATTTAATTATTATTATTTTGTATACATTTAATATATATATATATTTTTTTTGTACAGAGCATACCAAAATAGAAAATACTTCAGAAAAACCTGTTATGGATAACACTTTTCACAGTATAGAAGAAAAAATTTATTTATTGTTGACTAATTTTAATAATTTGAAAACTTTTGTGGAAGATCATTTTAAACCAAAAACCTCGTACAATTGCCCCACATGTACTTGTCCCTCCTCACCATATCCCAGCCGATTATCCCCAAACCCTCTCCATAACCTAAAACGTTTTGATGAGACTTCCATCCCTTCTTCACCTAATAACAATCATGTTGAAACCCCTAATTCTCCTGTTTTTGTTTCTGTTTCTGCCTCACCTTCTCTGTCATAAATTATTAATATATGTTAAATAAAGTTTAATTTTTATATTGTGTTGTAAATAGTTTTTTTTTTTTATTTTTTAAAAAAACAATGTAGGTGTCCGCGGACAGTGCAGGTGTTCTGAAATGTTTGTAAATACACGAAAATGGAGGTGTCCTGAAGAACACTATACCTGTTCGTACTGTTCGCTAGCAAGATGAAACTATTCTAAGAACACACGCGGTGTCCTGAAATGTTCGTAAAAAAAAAAAAAATTAAAGTGTCCTAAAGAACACTATATCTGTCCGTAGTGTTCGCTATCAAGTTTAAACTCTTCTAAGAACACAATTGGTGTCCTGAAATGTTCATACGTAAACGAAAATGGAGGTGTCCTGAAGAACACTGTACCTGTTCGTAGTGTTCGCTAGCAAGTTCAAACTGTTCTAAGAACACACGCGGTGTCCTGAATTGTTCGTAATTAAACGAAAATGGAGGTGTCTTAAAGAACACTACACCTGTCCGTACTGTTCGCTAGCAAGTTGAAAATGTTCTAAGAACACAATTGGTGTCCTGAAATGTTCGTATATAAACGAAATTGAACTTGTCCTGAAGAACACTATATCTGTCCTTACTGTTCGCTAGCAAGTTTAAACTGTTCTAAGAACACACGCAGTGTCCTGAAATGTTCGTTTCACGTGCAACGCAATTTTAATCAGTTCAGGTCCCGAACAGTGTCCGTAGAACATCAACGCTCATGCGCTAGCCAATCTCGTGCATTTGCTGTCCTGCGGACATGCGCTTCCTTTGCGGACTTGTTCGCGAACGGATCATATGACCGCGCCCACGCTGATTGCGTGTTCTGAATGCGGACACTGTTCAGGTCCCCGAACAAATTAAAAGTACATTTTCAATTAATCCATAATATTTTTCAATAAAATCTCACCATGGCACCAGTCCCACATAGTAATCCTGAGTTTCTACATACCTTTTGAAACTTTTTAAACTTTTTTTTGTGTTCGATCTGTCCGCGCACAGCGCGCATGTCCGCGGACCACGCACAAACACACCTATAAAAGACCACGCCCTAGAGCTTGTTCTCATTGTGTTTCTGGCTATTCTTCGAAACACAGCGATTTTTGCTGCCACCTGCAGATTAAACCATCATCAAGATGGCATCCCTGGCTGCTGAACTGCCACCTGGTGCTGCACCTGCTTCAGCACCACCCCCACCCCCTCCACCACCACCACCTCCCAAAGGGCCTGAAGAGGGGAACAGGAGTGAGGATGCAGAGGAGGAAGAAGAGGATGATGAGAATGAGGTAGAGGAAAACCCTACTACCCGCACTAGGCGTGAGTCTTGGGTGTGGCGGTTATTTACCATCCATGGGAATGTTCCTAAGGCTCGTGCGAACCGTGTTACCTGCAATGAGTGCAAAATGATACTCAGTCGCGGGAAGCATGGTAAGTACAGCTTTGGGACCACTACTATGAAGCGACACCTGAGGTCATTTCACTCTGGGGCTATTCGCAGGGTTGTACCTTGCGAAGAACGTAGCAGGTTGATTTCCTCTACTTCATCCTCTGTTTCTGATCCTTTCACCACAAGGACCACCTCTGTGGGACAGCGTCTTCCTCAAGCTGCCTCACAGGCCATACAGAATGCTGATGACCCTTACCTTTCGAGGGTCACAGTTGTATGTATGTACTGTGACACAGTACTCTGCAGGGGGGAGCGACTTCGTAGTGCTTTTCAGATTATCGTCTAAGAGCGCGAGAAGATCTGCTCACTACCCAAATAAAACCCACTCTACATCTTCCTCTCTCAGCTCGCCCTTTCTTATCCCTGTGGTTGGTGTCCCCCCCTTTACCTTCCTTTCCCTTCTCCTCTCCTAGTGTGTCGTGTATAAAAGACCCAAAAAAATAGAAGTGAAAATAAATGAAGCAGGGCCCTTTGTATTTTTTAGAAGTCCGCGGACAGTTCGCGAACATTTAAAAAATTGGGTTGCTACCCCATCACAAACATTGCAATTTTCTCTGGGAGGAAGTGGTGGCTCTGAAAAGAGCCTTTGGGAGGTGTTTGTAAGTCAAAAATTATAAATGCTTAACACCTACTTCAAAATGGATGTTGTAATTCCAAAAAAGGTCGGAATTCATTGTGTACATTTCTCAGAAAAATCTGATTGCCACCATAAGTAAGATGGACTCCATCTTTGCGAAAAAATGTTGTACTACGAAACAGAATATTTTCATTGTGAAAAGAAGACATGCCAAAATCTTTTAGAAAGGCACAAACAGCTTTATTAACATTGCGCCTTGCTTTTTCCATTTGTGGACCAAATGAAGAAGAACGAAGCCGCATTTGTCTCTGCGCAATCCGTGAAAATATCACTTGAGAATTAGGAAACATGTCCATAACCTTCCCAAGTCCTTTTTTCATAGCAAATTGCAAAAAAATTCCAGTCACATGTCCTAAACTGTTCCCTCCACAATGAATTACAATTATGTCTGGATGTTGCTCTGTCTCCAAAGTAGCACAGAGAGGTAGCAAGTCCAACCACTTCATTCCACGTACTCCATGCCAGTGTACTTCCACATGTGGGAATCCAAGATCTACAGCTACTCCACAGCTTTCTGCATGCATCTTCAACCAATATATCCATGAATCTCCCAAAATCCATACAATCTTTTTCCTAAAATACACAGACATAGCTATCTGTTGTTCTCTCAGCAAAAACAGTATATGAGAAACTCTCTTCTGGCACAACACACCCACTAAACTTTCCTGACCAATCCCTTTTAGTACTCATTCTCATTTGCATGACTTCTGAACCCAAAAATCCCCGGATGTAACTCCCGATGTCCGCGAACTACCGCCATGCCTGCGGACATATCGTAACATGAACAGCCCTTCTACCATTTCCACTTCACTCTCTCTGCCATTGCCCTGGTAGTAGCTAAGAAATCACATGACCATGCACCAATCACATTCAAGACCTCTACATCTAACTGCATCATCATAGATCAGCGCTGCAAATGTACTGTGAATCTCTGTGAGTACAAGTGTCATATCATTGGCAAGCACCATCTACCAGAAATACTGTACAAGTCTCCAAGATTTCTACTTGCAGCTCCATGCATATCCATATGCATGAACACAAACTTCAGGTATGCATAATTTCTGTACAGTAGATGAACACATTTTCAAACAGACTTTTAGCTTGTGTAATCTGTAAAATGAATTTACTGTATTTTTTTCAATTTCCTAAAATCAAATAACACTTATAAACCTTTATACTATTTACTTTCTTTATACACACACACTCAAATCATGTTAAACTAACATTTTTTAAATGAAATATATAAACTACATATATTCAAGCAAAATTGCATGCAAGCACAATCTATGTTTAAATCTTTAAAAAAAATACTTATACAATTTCATATTTTTTTGTTTTTATTTATTTATTTACTTAATTACTTTAATTTAGACATGACATTGAGGCGCTATTACCTAGAACAGATTAGTTACAGAAATAGTGGTATTCACTGGTATATTATAAATTTCACAAGACATAGTAAAGATATTTTTTTTGCTACAGTTAGTCATTCAATACAATTTGTTCATTAAGAACATATCATATGTAGTGAACTGATGCAATGTATCTTATGTAAATAAATTAGTTTAATGGTTTTAAAGAAGGCACTGAGGATTTCAATTAAATAAATCAATATCTAAATTAAAAACAGCGCTATATACAAAGTTACTAATTTGAAGCTTTTACAATTGCAGTGAAGACCAGTCTCCTGAAAAGAAGCAGCCGAATTCGAAGAACAAAGAAGAACTAAGAAGTTACCTGTTAATTTAAGAAAAAAAGTAAGTAGAATATCACCATAATATTTGTATTATTACTCAAACATACTATAACGTTAATACAAGCTATTTCTGTGCCTAAAAATAGAGATTGTGTACCATTTTGTCCAAAAAACTCCATGTCTTAAACAGCGATTTACAGCCAAAATGGCCCACAAATTCCTATTTTTGGACACACAAATTACCCAACTGAACCGCTACAATGTTCATATTATAGGACAAACAACTGTTTTAATTATATACATTAGATTTACTATTTGTACTTTTCCACACCACTAGCTTACTTTTTTTTTGTCATCTGAACCCCAGTTTAGTAACACATAAATTCAAGAATACCTATCCCTAATAGTTGTAGTTCCCAATGCACAATCACACACCATTACATACATCTTTATCATCTTACTCAAACACTCATGCACACAGCACACATACATTCCAGAACACCCCAACCCATATCTTCTTTATTTTTTTCAACAGACCCTAAAGAATGCCTACCAAAAGTAAAGTCCGTAGAAAGCAACGCAAAAGTAGAGCAAATGAAAATAAAAGTGTCCAACATAAGCATCCATCTCTAGCAGAATTTGTAAAAAAAAGTTGAAACAAAACAGCTAATACAGTCATTTAGTGAAACACAAGAAGTTTCAAGTACAAAAACTTTGCCTCCTCTATCAAAATGTAAAACAAATCAAAAAACAATGAACAGAAAATCAGCTATCACTACAGATAAAACTACTTCTTCAAATTTAAATATAGTGCAAAGTAAGCATACCAAGAAAAGTATTTTAGCCAAAATGTACCGTCATAAAGTCCTTCAAAATCTTATAAAAACAGGAGAGAAATCAGGTTCAATGCTTAAAACCTATCATAGGAAATTAATCTTAGAAGCTTTGATGGACAGTGCAATTCTTCTCAAAAGAAAGTTATTTATTTTACTGTTAAACAAAATGAAACCACTAACAAAACTAATAACTAAATTACAAAAAAGACTTCTCAATAAGCGAAATGTCAACAGAACGAACTTCTTAAGTATCTGCGGAGGTGATTGGAATCACACTACGAGCACAGAACCATATTTTAATGAAGAAGCGTACAAACAAAAGCAAACAGATACAATTGCCATACATAGCAGTGGTCGAGGTTATGAAAAAGTGAATAATACCATAATGGAACAAGAAGTACTCCTTACAAAAATATGCCCTGAAAACTTAGAATTACCCCTCCATTCAACTGAATCAGAACGTCTAGTGTACAAATGGCCATGCACGTCAATGTGTAACATTCCCAAACAATGTTTCAAATCTTTACGCCAATTCCTCAATAAATATGTAAAAAGCAAAGACAAAATCAAAATTAAATTACTGCAAAATATGGATACCTGTCCAGTGCGCAAGTACACAGGACTACAAGGACATTCATTGACCTGCATTACAGGACCTACTTGTAAAACCACTTTCCATGATATCAAAAGGATATCAACACATCATTCAACCCTAAGAAATCTAGTCTATAAACTGTACTATGCTAAAAGTCCTGCTTTAGCACTAGCAAAGTTAAATAACATCCTTCTACATGGTACAGCAAAAGACCTACTTGAAGAAATTCACTATATCCAGAAAAAATATTTTAGAAGTGAAAGCCATTTACAGAATGAAATAGCTTTAAACCAATTAAGCAACAATTCTACACATGGCAACCTTTTGCTAAACACATACAAAAAAGAAATACTAACATTTAAAAGTACATCAGCTGAAGTACCAAACCATGTATGTGTATGTTGCGGTAGAACTTTTTATAAAAGTAACACAAAAACTGTAGACCTATCATACAAAATAGAAGACAATGAAGATTCTAAATTGTTTGAATTAGCTCTCTACCTTGTAGCAGAAAACAAATACGAAATAACTGAGCCCTTAATACTTTGCAGTTACTGCACTACAAAACTTGACAACAACCAAACTCCTTCACGTGCTATCACAAATAATTTGGAATTATACCCAGTACCAAAACCCCTCCAACAACTTAATTTATATGAGAGCATCATAATTCAAACAGTACACCCATTTCAAGCAATAATACGCCTTCAACCAAAAACAGCAAAATTACCTCCCTCTGAATTGGTAAAAGGCATTCGTGGAAAAGCAGTTTATTTACCATTAGATCCAAAAGAAAATGTGCATACTCTAGGAGTGCGAAGTCCAATTCAGCAATCTTTAATTATCTTAGTAAATGGAGTACCTACAAAAGACAAAAAAATATGGCAACAGCTGGTAGATTTACATAAAGTTAGACAAGCCTTGCAATATCTTAAAGAGAATAATAAATATTACAAAGAAATTAATATTGAAGAAAACTTGAAAGATACAACTGAAATAATTCAAGAAACACAAGAAGCTGGTCAATTTGAGCTTCTAGATCCTGCTACAATATCAAATACTTTAGACCATTATACAATTCATCCTTTGCACTGTAATGACACCGTAGAAGATGTACTGGAAACTTACCAAATGTGTCAAACAAAAGGATCGCCAATCAGCATATGGGAAAAAAGTATAGAAGCACGTGCTTTTCCTCTACTCTTTCCTACTGACAAAGGAGAAAGGTATGATGATAGACCTATTCAAATATCAGCTTCAGAATATCGCTCATTACGGATGTATTCTGAAGATCCCAGATTTAGACAAAATATGGATACATATTCCACCTACTCTTTGAAAGTGAACTAGCAACTTTATGTTACGGAGTTGCACACATATTAAAATCAGGATCACACTTTCAAAATATGACAGCAATTATTAGAACAAGTGCAACAAAAGGATGAGGTTTTACAATCAAATATTACAAATCTATTAGCAAATATGCGTGGTACTAAAGAGTACTAAAGAGTACTGGTTTCGACGTCATGGAGATGTATGTTTTTATGATCAGAAACCTTGGCCCACCTACTTGGTTTGTTACATTAAGTTGTGCAGAATATGCATGGGAAGATTTACATGATTTCCTACGCATATCAAATACAAACAAAACAAACATAGATATACTAACACCTGGAGAACTTTGTTCTTTGGATCCTGTTAATGTTTGAAGATATTTTCACCATTGCTTCATTGCTATGCTACATTTTCTTTGTAATAAAACTGTTCCTCCCCTTGGAGAAGTGCAACACTTCTTTTGGAGAAAAGAACACCAAGCCAGAGGAGCACCACATATGCACATGCTTTTATGGATTAAAGATGCTCCTCAAGACAGTGATGCCACTGTTTTACAGTTTATTGAAAAATATGTCACTTGTGAAATTCCATCAGAATCCACAAATAGTGATCTTCATGCACAAATTTTACAATTTCAAAGACACAAATGTGGAAAATATTGTCGTCGCAAATACAAAAACAAAGGGAAATACTACACCAAATGCCGATTTGGTTTCCCTAGACCAGTTACAAATACAGGTCAAGTGAACAACCTCATGTCTTCAGTTAGACATAGTGTTAAAGGTAAGTCACCTAAAAATACATATTACATAAAAAGAAAAGAAGAAGAAAAATATATCAATGATTATAATGCAATCATTTCCCACTTATGGAATGCAAACATAGATGTGCAGTACATTGCAGACATTTCTACTGCAGTTGAACGCTATGTCACAGCATACTTAACTAAAGCAGAAAAGACAGAGCTCCAAGACCTCTGGAATGACCTGTCATCAGATAAAACAGTATCTCAGAAATTATACAGCTTGGGCATAAAAATGCTCACCGAGAATGTGGATCATATGAAGCAGTTGATCGTTTAACTGGTACTGCATTGTATGGTAAATCTGAAAATATAGTATGGCTAAGTCTTGGTCCAGCTAATCTAGAAAAAGAGTTTTAAAATCATATGAAGATATAGAAACAATAGACATGATCCCAACAGCCAAGGCATTTTAAAAAACAATTTATTGGACACATACTACCCAAACAGAAGTCTATACCACATAGCCCAAAACTACACATACAAAAATAATATGAAACCTGATGAAAAAAAAGATAAATATAGAGTGACAAACTGTGAAGGCAGCTTAGTTAAACTCACTAAACCAAATTTAATTAATCATATCAAATGGTCATTAAAGATTCCTCAACATAAAGAAGTATAGTACATGTCCCTGCTACAACTCTTCAAACCATGGAGAAAAGAAGAACAATTACTAGATAGCTATGACTCATATGAGGATGCTTTCAAACCAAATGAAAGCACTTTAACTGATGTAAACTTTACACAGTACAAAACAATGTTGCACAATGAACAGCAACACGAAGAAGAACTCCAAGCCCAACTAGATAAGGACACTCCTGACAATAGTCAACCTTCTGTAACAGGAAGCCAAGAACCACTGGGAGAACCACTAATAATAAATGAGGCAGAATTAGCTATGATAGAAGTAGAAAACACCATGTGTCATTATGAAGATAAAGAAGACTTAACTATACTACAATCAAAAATAAACAATGAGCAAAGTAGCATTTTTTAAGAAGTAACAAAACAAATTGCACATGGTGTAAAACATGAAAATAAAGAATGTTCCTGTCATAATTATAAACCTATACTACTGTATGTCACTGGTGAAGCTGGTTCCGGCAAAACATTTCTAATCAAAATCATTAGTAAGTTCCTTCAACAATTGACAAACAACAAACTGTCAGCTGTTGTCACTGCCCCCACAGGTTTAGCTGCCTACAACATAGGTGGTGTTACATTACACCGATTACTACTATTACCAGTAGAACACCAGAACAAATTAGACTATTACAAACTTTCTGCAGAAGCTGCAATGGAATTACGCAGAGTATTGAAACAAATAAAAATGCTACTAATAGATGAAGTGAGCATGGTCTCCAACCTGATGTTAGCTTTGATTCACCTCAGATTACAAGAAGTACTCAAAACAGACTATGAAGAGCTCTTTGCAGGAAAACACGTTATTGTTTTTTGGAGATCTGCTTCAATGAACACCAGTAAAAGATGAGCCTATTTTTAAAACATTAGGACACAAACTCTGCCGTAAAACTGTTGGCAGCATTGGAAATGTCAACCTTTGGCAACATTTCCAATACAGAAAACATGCATCAATCTGCAGATCTCACTTATGCCAACATTTTAAAAAGTATCAGAGTTGGTAGACTTTCTAAAGAAGCAGAAGCAATATTGAAAACCCTGCACATTAATGCACTTTATGGCGATAATGCATGTGCTACAGATGTTATGGAACAATTAGCCCACAAAAATGTCAATTGTATGGCCTTAATGCCAACTCTTGCAAGCTGTTTTAAATTCAATGAAATCATGCTAAGTAAAGAAATGCAACCAATCATGGAAATTAACGCCACAGACAAACTAGATGTACATGGTATGACACTACCCATGTGTGAGCAAGCCAAAACAAGACTAAATAGTTTAGAAAAATCAATCTCAAACACAGCAGGCTTAGAAAAGATATTAAAATTCTCCTTAAATTGCAGAGTAATGCTTAAACGTAACCTTGGCGTGGACCAAGGACTAGTTAACGGAACACTGGGTACAGTTGTTGGCTTTCAAACATACCCACTCGACAACAGAATTCAGTTTGTCAATATACTCTTTGACAAACTTTCAGAAGTAAAAAGGATAGGACGCTCAACAGCTAGATTCCTTATCTTCAAAGATATGTATGTACGCAGAGAACAATTTTCTCTAACTCTTGCATACGCAGTCACGATTCATAAATCACAAGGTCTTACAAAGCAATGATAGATATTGGTAACACAGTCTTTAAAGAAGGCATGAGCTATGTAGCACTATCACGCTTACGTACACTTGATGGTCTATTTCTAATCAACTTTGATGCAAAAAAATAAACGCTGATATTCCTTGCATTTTAGAATACAATAGACTTCGCTCACTATACACCCCCCACCTAAACACATATTCTGTTCCACAAAAAGTAAAATGTTATAAAAGAAAAATAAATCAAACAGAAATGCAATAGGATGTCACTGCAAATCCTCCAAAGAGAGTAAAATAAACTAATACTTCATCAAGTACTACAAGCAAAAAAGAATCAATTAGGGAAAGTAAACCAGGTACTTCTTTAAAGAAGGAAGACAAACTCCAAAAAAAGCAGTTAGATACAGAACTACCTGGACCATTTAAATTCTCAAATATAGTTGGTGTAAGTTGCTACGCAAATGTAGCAATGAATATTCTAATTAAATTACCACCAATTGTTGACAACATTTACTTACACAGTACAGACCCATTGTGTTTGCAAATGTTAGTACTTCACAGAAATGCAGCAAACAATCCTGACAACGCGTATAGTGTTTATGGAATAAAACAACAATTGGACTACTGTGCTGGAATGGTGAAATTCACTATAAACTCACAGGAAGATCCACAAGAATGTCTAATGTACTTACTACAAGTACTGGAAAACAAAAACATACCTATAAAGGAAATCTAGCAGATTTCATACATGTGGAAACATACATGCACTCTCTGCAACAATGTGACACAAGAAGAAATCCCCAATGAACGCTTCATATATATATCAATACCAAATTGTGAATCCATTTTTTTTCAGCGACTTGTAGAAAATGCAAACCATGGTAGATTATGCTCTGCCTGCAATTCAGATAATCGCTCAACGTTAGTAATACAAACACATAGTAAATACATAATACTAATGCTTCTACGTTACAATGCAGATGGTACCAAAAACAACTGCACGCTGTCTGGATTCACACATGGTCAAATATCACTTGGTAAGAAAACCTTCACAACAATAGGTATAATCTACCACGCAGGAGCCACAACCAATTCAGGGCACTACACTGCATATATAAAAAAGAAATGTGGATGGTTTGAATGTAATGATAGTACCATTACTCTAAAGCAGAGATTACCAGGAAATCTTACAAACGCTTATTTGATGTTCCTAAAACCAAAATTTGATAGCTAAACTGTATTTAAACCCTAAGTAAACTTGTGTTAAAAAATATAAACTATTAGAATACTCCAAAAGCTATCTACCTGCTCAAAGATTCTACAACAACTAATCAGATAAATGAATACCACTAAATTAGACCAAAAAATACACAGTTAGAATACGCCAATTGGTATCTAACTGTCCCAAAATTTAACAATATCCAAATAGATAAATCAATACCACTAAAATATATCAAAAAAATAGACAGTTAGAATACGCCAATTGGTATCTACTGCTACAAAATTTTATAATATCAAAACAAATAAATAATATGTTACTGCTCCAAAAAAATACAAGTCAAAGTATAAAGCATTAGCCAGAAACAAGTGAACACTGAAAACAAACAAACAAATAAACTGTAGCATAACAGAAAAAGGTTTTTTTTAATCCAACATGGATTTTTTTTTCTCCCACAGACCCAATGATTTTAGCAACAAATACAGAAACTGAGCAAATTGCACAGTACTCTGATTAGTAATCTACTAAATATGAGGGTCCAAAAAACAAAAAGTATATTGATTATACAATGTAATAAGTCATTACAAAATACTAAACCTAGCATGCTATTTTCTTTTATCACGGAAGTTAACAAGAAATACATGTACTCCGGTTACTAGACCAAACAGTAAGTATACAATAATAAGGAGAACCATAGCAGCATATCACATCCATAGTATCTAATACCTTTGTTCCTTATACATTTGTTTTTCACCCAAAGTTATAAGCAAATATGAATGTGATCTGCTGCGGTGGTTGTTGCCAGGGCATACAATCTTGGGTG
The DNA here is from genome assembly GCF_040938575.1 of Ambystoma mexicanum. Classification (NCBI taxonomy): domain Eukaryota; kingdom Metazoa; phylum Chordata; class Amphibia; order Caudata; family Ambystomatidae; genus Ambystoma; species Ambystoma mexicanum. The sequence continues at coordinate 825,713,298 of NC_090933.1, forward strand.
CATGGCCAAATGGCCATGCACCCAAGACTCTATGCCCTGGCAACAACCACCGCAGCATATCACATCCATAGAGTCAAACATTTCAACTATGGTCTATGGAAACTTTTAATGTCCGCGGACATTATCAGTGTTCTTAGAACCCTTTCAACTTGCCAGCGAACAATACGGACAGCGTTTTCAGGACACCCCCTACGAACATTTCAGAACAACGCGATAGTTCTTAGAACACTTTCAACTTGACAACGAACAATACGGACAGTGCCCTCAGAACACCCTCATTTCGTTTATTTGCGAACATTTCAGGACACCATGAGTGTTCTAAGAACACATTCAACTTGACAGAGAACAATACGAACAGCATCTTCAGGACACCCCCTATGAACATTTCAGAACAACGCGAGAGTTCTTAGAACACATTCAACTTGACAGAGAACAAAACACACAGCGTCCTCAGGACACCCCCATTTTGTTTATTTGCGAACATTTCAGGACACTGCGAGTGTTCTTAGAACACATTCAACTTGCCAGCGAACAATACGGACTACGCCCTCAGGACACCTCCTACGAACATTCCAGGACACCGCGAGTGTTCTTATAAACGTCTTCAGAACACCCCTATTTTGTTTATTTGCGAACATTTCAGGACACCGCGAGTGTTCTTAGAATACATTCTACTTGACAACGAACAATACGGACAGTGTCCTCAGAACACCCCCATTTTGTTTATTTGTGAACATTTCAGGACACCATGAGTGTTCTAAGAACACATTCAACTTGACAGAGAACAATACGAACAGCATCTTCAGGACACCCCCTACAAACATTTCAGAACAACGCGAGAGTTCTTAGAACACATTCAACTTGAAGGAGAACAATACGGACAGCGTCCTCAGGACACCCCCATTTTGTTTATTTGCGAACATTTCGGGACACTGCGAGTGTTCTTAGAACACATTCAACTTGCCAGCGAACAATACGGACTACGCCTTCAGGACACCCCCTACGAACATTCCAGGACACCGCGAGTGTTCTTAGAAACGTCTTCAGAACACCCCCATTTTGTTTATTTGTGAACATTTCAGGACACCGCAAGTGTTCTTAGAACACATTCAACTTGGCAGAGAACAATACGGACAGCGTCCACAGGACACCCCCTACGAACATTCCCCGGACACCGCGAGTGTTCTTAGAAGCATCTTCAGAACACCACCATCTTGTTTATTTGCGAACATTTCAGGACACTGCGAGTGTTCTTAGAACACATTCAACTTGACAGAGAACAATACGGACAGCGTCTTCAGGACACCCCCATTTTGTTTATTTGCGAACATTTCAGGACACCGCGAGTGTTCTTAGAACACATTCAAATTGACAACGAACAATACGGACAGCGTCCTCAGGACACCCCCATTTTGTTTATTTGCGAACATTTCAGGACACTGCAAGTGTTTTTAGAACAGTTTCAGTTTGCTTGCGAACAAAACGGACACATATTGAGTCCTCAGAACACCCCCCATTCAGTTTATTTAGATCATTTCAGAACACCCGTGATGTCCGCAGACAAATCGAACACAAAAAGAACGTCTAACACATAAAAAACACAACTTTCATCCTATCTCATACACTCCCACCCTCCCCAAACACTCCTACACACCAACACACTCTACTAAATACAAATTTTGAACAAAGTTTCACTGCGCAGTCCGCGGACGACCGCGAATCCAAGATGGCGGGCACTACCGAAAATCTGACGCGCTTCACGCTCCACGCCGTCCAATCAGCGAACACGTTGCATGTCTGCGAACATCACGCAAGCCGATTGGCCAATCAGGACACTGTCCGCGGAGTGAACAGGGAAGTGTGTCCGCGGACCGAACACAGATATCACTAATTTTTTTTTACCTACTTTTTGGTCATTTTAAAAAAAACTACTGGACGGATTTTCACCAAATTTGCAAAAGCACGCTTTCGGGACCAAGCCTCTGCTCCTGGTCCAAATTTTGTGAAAATCCGTCCAGCGGTTTGGGCTGTAGACGTGAGCAAAAAAATTTTCCCATTCAGTTTATGGGAAAAAAAAAGTTTTGGGACCCCCCCTATAACTTTGCCCCCACTGGACGAATCCTCACCAAACTTTGCAAATACATTCAGAGTGACCCAAATACTTTTCTTGCAAAGTTTGGTGAGGATCCGTCCAGGGAGAGCGAAGTTATAAGCCGCACAAAAAGTGCTCTTCCTATGGAAACAGCAACTTAACCATAACTACATGGCCACTACCGTGGCCATATAATATATATATATATATATATATATATATATATATATATATATTCAGTAAAAAAACTTTGTTAAAGGGACGTTATGGTTAAGTTGCGCTACTAAAAACCTATGAAATTCAGTGAAAAAACTTTGTTAAAGGGACGTTATGGTTCAAATTAAAACTGAAAAACCCCTGAAATTCGGCAGTTATGGTATCATAAGCAACCATAACTCGCGCCACCTTGCACTGCTAACACTAACACCCAGGACATCAAAGATGACATCACAAATGTCATTGATGACATCACTGATGACATCACATGTGCATTTACTTTTCATAAAAACTCTGTACAAGGCAAAGTTATAGGGGCACTGACGTTGCCCAAATGGAAAGCACCATAGTGCAAAACTACCACATGCGGAATGTTCATCTTGGCCATATCCTCACAAACTTGTACAATTCCCTGTACATTGCAATCAGGCACCGTGCTCCACACCACCTCCACTCCTTTCACATCAAAGTTCTTTGCAACTTGAACAATTCCCTGTACATTGCAATCAGGCACAGTGCTCCGCACCACCTCCACTCCTTTCACATCAAAGTTCTTTGCAACATGCCTGCATTCAGCGTACTGTTGTAAACCATACACAAACATATCTTCAAGCACCAACACCCTGACTTTCTCTACTTCTGCCATCTTCACCACACACAGTCTCTTTCAACACAAATCCACAACCTCGACATCTGATTGGCTGATCCGTACAGTCTTCTTTCCATGTTGGATTTCCTGGAAAAACCCGGATGTAGCACGCCCTGTCCACGAATAGCCGCGGTGTCCGCGGACGGCGTCCACTTTACTCTCTGCGCCATTCCCTCATTGCAAACAGCTAAGCAATCCCACAATACGAATAACTTCCTCACAAAACCCCCATTTTGTGAATTTTCAAACATTTCAGGACAATTATCATTTCATTATTCAACATATTAACATTACAAATATTATACTTTCATCTTGTACTCTGCACACAATGCTATGTTTCTCTTTTAGTAGCTCAGTATACTAGATAGAATCCCATAATACAATGCTATTTATATCAATGCATCGTTCAAAGCACTAATAACGGTATGATATTTATTGCAATATCCTTGACACTTTTTTCGCAACATTATAATAAAAATCCCTAGTACACAAATTCCATGAAAAGTACATACACATGTGATGTCATCAGTGATTTCATCAATGACATTTGTGATGTCATCTTTGATGTCCTGGGTGTTAGTCTTAGCAGTGGACGGTGGTGGCGCGAGTTATTTTTCATAGCTTACCATGACTTGCGATTTTCAGGGGTCTTTCGGCTGTACTTAGAACCATAACGTCCCTTAAACAAACTTTTTTTAATATCACGCAAACAATATACAAACATGGCGTGCAAAAAACAACTTCTACAAATGGCTTTACACAGAATGTTGCAAAGTAAGAATTTATGCTCGTTCACAGTGAAGGTCAGCTGCTTCCATTTTTTTCTCGGGCCCCGGAGAGGCTCACGAAGCGGACTATAAGGTTGTATTGTGTTTTGACCTTGACAGACAGAGATTGTGATGAAAGACTTCTCTTGAAGGAGTGTTGCTAAAATGTAAGAGAAGATAAAGATGAAATTTCTGAAACGAAACCACTTTTATATATTATATAACTATGCAAAAGATCGTTCGCACACGCGGAGTCGTATTTTGGGACTGCACCACTCGTAGACAATGGAAATTGCAATTGTACTGTAAGTAACCCTTTAGATTATTGTATACCAAATATAATTACAATAGCGTAGCATTAAAGACCGCTCAAGTTGAACTTGTTCGTTGAAAGTGACATAATGTTTTCTACCGCGCATTATCACTGCCGAATTGATCCCCTGTCGTTTAGAGGGCTCTGAAAAAGGCAGACGACACAGGGTGGGTTAATAGAAATAATTTAACCGGTCTATAGGCGGTCAAGCGCTCTACTCGCTGTGCCACTTCACTGTAGCCTGTCAAGTGGCACAGCGAGTACAACGCTCGCTTTGACATCCGTGCACAGCTTGCTAACGCAAGTTCGAATCCCGGCAAGGCCAAACTCAGCCTTTCATCCTTCCGTGGTCGATAAATGAGCACCACACACCGTGGTTAATAATAAGCACCGCTTAGATACCTCACGGTTCTTAGCGCTATATGAATGGGAAAATATGATTATTTCATTATTAACATACTCCGTTGCACTATCTTCGATAGCAAATAGTTTCACGCCCTAATAAATAAACTGATGATTTTTAATGAAGATCGGCTGGTGAGACTAATTTATGTTTTTTAAAACAGGTATGTGGCCCCATTTTGCCTATGTCACGATTTACAGACTCCAGCGGATGGGGTCTTCAACTGCCAGGTGCAGGTCCAAATATGCAACTTCATGACCCTCACCATTTTATGGGACAATCGCCAAGGACCAATATGCCCTTACGCAGTACTAGCGGCTACAAACAACATACCAACCAATAGGGTGGTCTAATGGCTCGTTGTTGGAGCAACCTTCCAATTATCAGAGCGACCATTTACTGCTTTTATCATAAACCAACAGCCTATCTACCGCAAAGGAACAACGCGTGGCTCCAAATAAACTTTTCCTGATCGACAGCAGAGACAATAGCAAATCGCTGAATATTCACTAAACATTTCATGTGAAATAAATGTACTTTACCAAATGTACAATCCTGCTGTTTACTTTTAAACCACAGTTTCACATTCCGAATTGTGGCGCACTGAGTTGTAAGCTGATCTAACACCCTCTGTACCGCAAAGGAACATCGCGTGCCTCAACATGAACTTTTGCGGATCGACAACAAAGACAAATGCAAATTGCTGAATATTCTCTAAAAATTGGATGTTAAATAAATGTACTTTACAAAATTTACAATCTTGCTGTTTGCTTTTAAATCACTGTTTCATATTCCGAATTGTGGCGCGCTGTGTTGTGACATAATATGTGTTGTCTTCCGGGTTCTGTGTAAAGTCACTTAGGACTGCAGAGAACTGGTTGCGTTTGATGACGCACCCTGTAACGTCACGGAGAGAGGCAGGGAATATGAATGCTTTAATAATATCAGGCTTAGGGGAGATTTAGTGTCGCAAAAGCAAGTCAGCCAGGTCAATAGCGGCAGTCATAGGATTATCACATAATGTCGGCGCACACCAGCTGGATTTATCGTTTCTTTAGTGGACAAAAAGTCGGTTGACGCCCATAGGAAATTGTACTATTAGCGGACAAAAGGAGTGGTCTTAAAACACTTTCACCCTGACAACGAACAATACAAACAACGTTCTCAGAACACCCCCATTTTGTGTAATTGCAACCATTTCGGGACACCGCGAGTGTTCTTAGAACACATTCAACTAGACAGATTACAATACGGACAGCGTCCTGAGGACACCCCCAGTTTGTGTATTTATGAACAATTAAGTACACCGCGAGTGTTCATAGCTCATTTTTACCTTCCTTGCGAACAAAAATGACACCTACTCCGTCCTCTAAACACCCCACCATTTCGTTTATTTACAAAATGTCAGAACAGCCGTGTTATCCGCGGACAAATCGAACGCAACAAAAACATCTAGCACATAAAAAAACAAAACATTGAACCTATCTCATACTCCCCCACCCTTCCCAAACACTCTTACACACCAACACACGGCACTAAATACAATTTTTTATCCACATTTCACCGCGCTGTACGCGGTCGATGGCGAGCGCCACAGAAAATCTGACGTGCTCCACACCCCTCGCCGTCCAATCAGCGAACACGTCGCATGTCCGCGGACATGACGCAAGGCCATAGGCCAATCGGGGTGCTGTCCGCGGAGCGAACAGGGAAGTCCGTCCGCGAAGCGAACACAGATATCACTAATTTTTTTGCCTTACATTTTGGTCATTTTTAAAAAAACTATTGGACGGATTTACACCACGCTTTTGGGACCAGGCCGCCGCTCCTGCCGCAAATTTGGTGTAAATCCGTCCAGCGGTTCGGGCTGTAGCCTTGCGCAAAATTTTTTCCCATTCATTCTATGGGGAAAAAAAAGTTTTGCGACCCCCTCTATAACTTTTTCCCCCCTGGACGAATCCTCACCAAACTTTGCAAAAACATTCGGAGTGGGCCATATACTATTTTTGCAAAGTTTGGTGAGGATCCGTCCAGGGAGAGCGAAGTTATAAGCTGCCCAAAAAGTGCTCTTCCTATGGAAACAGCAACTTAACCATAACTACATGGCCACTACTAGTTATGGCCACTACTATAGCAGCATTATAAATGGCAAGAGTAGCTACTTTTTTCCATTTACAAGGCCCTGCACATCACATCACATGGTTAAGAAAGCACAGCATTGCACTTTAAATAGTTTAATCAGGATTTTTGTTGGTTCATGATGTTCTGCAGAATACTGAAAATACCAAGGCTGAGAGACAGGGAGGATAGCTGAAACTGCACAAATAGACCTTTCTCATGGTCTCAGTTTAGATAAGCAACAATTAAGTTAGTTTTGTTGCTAGCAGACAGAAATACACACTTTATAATTGTCAGGTCATGCAGTAATGTTGCCATTAACACACTAGAAAGATATATCCCCAGTGCCTCCAATGGAGAAAGAAGTTCAAGGCAAGCATGAACAACACATTAACAGGTTGAATAATTTGAAGGTAAAAAGGTCTCATACACTGACCTCACACTACAATCAATAAGATGTGCACGTCTTGACCACATTTTATCAAACACCTGCAAGCAGCAGAATGTATCAGAAGAAAGTACAGGACGAGTTGTCCAAGGTTGTGAAAACTGTTTGGAAGATTGGTGACCCAGCGTGGGAATATGAGATGGGAGTATGTTTGATTGTTTTTTGACCAGAGCAATGTTTCAATCTCTCTTTTCCCACCAAAAGTTAATTGGACTGTTGTGGGTAAGAGTAACAACCAAGGCCTCATCAGCAACAGGCACCAGTATTGTAATGATGTCAGCATGTTGTGGTGCCAACCAATTGGAGCACGGTCCAATGATGCCCGAGACATGATGTCTTGCATAGAATTAGGGACCCTCGGCAGGCTCAAATATAATGATTATCCAATTAGAAGATATGATGCATAGAACAATATAGGTGATTTATTTTAAAAAACCAATGGCATATTGTGAATATTGTTTTCTTAATGAATATGATGATGTAATTTGTTTAGTTTATAACCCCTGTGTAACAAGGAAGTAATTCATACCGGCGGAATGGAGTAAATAAAGCTGGTTTATTCATACACCTTGGTGTGCTCCCTTATTTGGTTGGTGTGGATGATTGGGAGCTCGTTTACATCCTCTTGAATTCCGGTCACCCTCCTCTGCATAGTTCATGTTCCATGCAGTACTACATCACTACGCTATTGTAGAACACCCACAATGAGGCTGCTCTACTTTCTGAGTATATTGTGCCCTCAATGGGAACCTGTGTAGCATCTCTGTGGAGATCATTCCACTGGGGGAAGGCCATTACTTAGAGGGATACTCTCCAGACAGCACCTTCCTAGAGTTAACTCTGTTGTGAGCCCTACATATTGGTACTTCACACGACCCTTGTTGTAAAAGGACACTGGAAGCACGGATGTGAAGACTAGGTAAGTCTATTCAGTGAAAGACCCCAGGAGCACTGGGGTGCAGTGACTTCTCTGATTCAGCATAACAGTCTCACTCCGTGGCATTCCAGAACTGGTGAGTTCTGGAACCCCATGGAGTGACACTGCAGGAAATTTAGGAAAACACTATAGCAACTCCCTCCCCCCCATCGGCAATGAGAGGAAAACACATCAAAGCAAAGGAGAGTGTAGTTAGGAGGAGGAAGAAGGGGAATGGAGATAGAGAAAGGAAATAAATGTGTAATGTGGTAAAAAGGATACAATTTAGTATTATACAAAGTCATTGTTGAAGTTGTACAAGATCCTCCTTCTCCTGGCGGACAACATGGAAGGACCAGTGGACCACTCAGATGGACCAGTTTGCTCCTCCAGCCTCATGGATCTTGTCAAGCTCCGACCAGGAGGCACTTCAGCACAATGGGTGGTAGAAGAGGTTCACACAACGTCATCAAAAGAGCAGACTTTCCCATCATCAAGAACTACAGACTTCCTTTCCACTTTCTCAATCCTCTGCAGATCTCTGAATTTAGAATGTCCTTTCAATACCTTCAGATGTTCCTGCACCCTGACCCAATGTTCCCGACGTTCCCGATGTTCCAGCACCCTGACCCAGTCACCTTCCTTCTATGTTGTTTTGTTTGCCCAATTTTGTGAGTTCTTCCTGTAGTGCAGCCTTGGTGCCACTGAGGATGTTCCTCACCTTATGCACAATTGTTTTTGCTCCTCTTTCTAACACAATTTGGTGTCTGAATCCCCTGAGCTTCCCAATGTCATTGTTTAACACCTGGGGAAACCGCTCCACCAACCCTTCTTTGGAGGGGAATTCTTGGCTTGTGATACATAGGATTGGTTTATCTCCCCCTGGGTCTATCATGAATCACAGTGCAGCTTGCTCATCCCAACCCATGACAGATTATCCCTACCTGGCAACATACAGCTTGCAAAATGTGTGCCTATTTCCAAACTTGAGATAAACCCACTTGAAAACAAATATCTCAATGGGATTCTGACCATAACTTGAAGATCTTACGTGGGAAGGTTTTAACTTGCACAAGGATCCAGCCAATTCATTTTTATACGTAAGAACATCTACCATAGTATAGGGTGATCCGGTGTCCACCATCACTTCCAGTGGTCTCTTGTCCACTTCTACCTTCTCCCAAGGTTCTTTTTTGGTGGGTGCATCTAGTGATAGAATGCATATTGGAGCTTCACCCTATGGGTCTGTGATAGTAAAGAGGCTGCTGGGTTCTCCCATTTCCCCCAGGGCCTTTATACTGCGTCTCCCTTTGGCTTTGGGATTTATGCGCACTCTCCAATAATGTCCAATGACACCACACTTGTAACATTCAGCATTCACAGCTGGGCATTCTATTTCATTATTGTAATGCCTAGTGCATCCACACCTATAACATTCTGATTGGGGATGTGAACCCACACTGTGTGTTCCCTTCCACTTATCGCTGGGATTCATCCTGCCCCTTGCCGCATTAATGGAATTTCTCCTCACTAGTGCAACAGTCGATCATCTCTGTTGCTGTCAACCTCCTCAATCGTCTTCACATCTGTGGAACCAGACTCATGGTGCACAGCCGTCATGCATTTCTTTCCTAGCTCATAGTTCTTGCTAAGTCGATAGCCAGCTCCATCGTCAGGTCCTTGGCTTGCTACAATCTCTGTTGAATCTGTGGATCTGATATATTCATCAGCAACACCAGTGAACTTGCAGGATGCAATGAGGCCCCTCAGTGCAGCAATGTAGTTGTCTATAGATTCTCTTGGGTTTTGTTTCCTTGAAAAATATTTCAAGCACCACATTAGTCGTGTTTATTTCCATAGTGTTTTTCTAACTTTGCCAGTGCTCCTTCATATTTTCTGATGGCCCCGGATGAGGCAGAGTCTCCAGCACCTTCAGAGGGTAGAGATTCAGGAAGGGTGCCAAATACCCTCAGTGCCTCCGCACCTAAGAAGTTCATAATAATAATAATGATCCCTCCTTCGCATAATCACTGAACGTACTGCCTCCTAGAGCACGTAAGTATACTTGGAATTAGTCCACCCACTGTTCTCAAGGTTTGGGGGGGTCTATGCATGGCGTTGGGATTGAGATGTGGTTTTAAGCTATGATTCTTTCCTGATGTGCTGTACTGCACCCTTCAATGTTCACTCATGTGCATGCAGTTATATTTTAGTCGCACTGTCTTTCTGCTCGTTTTTGCTATAAGTTGCTCTTTCTATTGTGATTATTCTTGTGGAGAGGGGCGTGTTTGCGCATCAATTTTATCTTTTTAACTGCACAGGGGTTGAGTTAGTTGTAGTGCAATCTTTGTTTCTTTGTCAGCATTCGTTGCCTAGGAGACAGTTCATAACAGTACGGTTCCTATGTTGAGGGATGTTGAGAGGTCCTTTCCTCTCTCCTGATAGCGCTTGGTAGCGCTCCCGAGGTGATCTCATGCAGGAACTAAATTTGGAAAAGAGGTGGGCAGCGGCACTCCCTCTCCATGGTTGCTCCTTCTCTGTGGCCGATCACTCACAATGGCTGCTTCCGCCCTGCAGGTGCTCTGCACAAAGCAGGCACACCGGAGCGGCCGCAGTACAGGGGTCTTCACCACTGCTCCTCATCACCAATTTTTGTAAAAGGACACTGGAAGCATTGATGTGAAGAACAGGAAGGTTTATTCAGGGAAAGACCTCCGGAGCACCGGGTAGCGGTACCCCCTCTGCGTCAGCATAAGGGTCTCACCCTGTGGCATTAGAGAACTGATGAGCTCTGGAGCCCCGTGGAGCAACACCTCAGGAAACTTAAGAAAACATAATAACACCCTCAACCTCGCTTTTTTCCACTTCAAGAAGGAGGTAGGAGTAGCGTAGGTGTGTGGCAACTTAATGCATAATGACGTCGGTACAGTGAGTGTGTTCTCTGCTTCCCATGTATCCTGCTTCTCAAGGACAGGGAAGTTGAATAGTGGGGGCGGTGGCCTTTGTTTAGAATGTTGGGTAGCACTCTGTGATGCCAATGCCGTGGCCACTACTTGACACGGCAGTGTTTCAAATGGTACCAATTCTTCCCGATTTCTAAATATGTCCTGTTATATACAGGTAATCTTCCTGTCTGCTCTCGAGCTTTTAAGGTTGTGGTGGAGAGAATGCATCTGTTGGTGGGTGTCTGGTAGTAGTGTCATACGCCTTATCACAATAATGAATGCCATGATCTACATCAAGGCTTAACTGCCTTTATTGACAATCATGCCATTTTCAATGGAAATATGTTTATCATGCAAGTTCTTCAAACAACAGCTGAAGTATTTCTTGTTCTTCAGTTTTACGTATTTGCACAAAATCAGAGACTTCAGTAGTTTTGTGTAAAAAAAAAAAGCACACGGCCTCCATATACAGTGAATTGATTTAACATTAATACTAAACATATTGCACTGTTTAAGACCACTCTGCCCATTCCTCTCAAAGCTCCCCCACGCCCTGCCAAATTCAATTTGAGGTTTTAAGAGATTTGAGATAAATGCCCCTTGTTCTCCAGACTGTGTGCATCAGTATGGTTTCTATTATAAAACCAAAAGCATAATGATATCATAATAATATGAATTTCTTCCTGTATTTCCAGAAGGAAAGGCTTTTCCAGGACACAGACGCCCCCAATTGCATGAAACTGGAGAAAGTTCACGTTAGGCCTCCAATCTGAAAACAAACACACTGCAGACTGTACATAGGCATGGCATATTAAAGAAAAACAAAAGGATAACATGGAACGCCAGATAAATAAAATATAGTTGCCATTTTCTAACATTGTCCATTCAAGCAACATAATTATAGCCATTAAAGTATGTTTTCATCTACCAAACACTATTAAAATGAACCGAAGGGGTACAATATATCATCCAATTTTATATACAGAAGCCTAGCCATAAACGCATACACAATAGAGAGGACAGAACAACAAAAGCATAGAGAGCTGCAGAAACAAAACATTTTTTTGGGGGAATTCTCTTCTGCTTGTGTCTTGTAGAAGAAGGCTCTGTGGGAAGCAATACTTCACCCACGGATCCAGACGTTGCTGCATAGAACAGACCAACAAAATGAACATTGGTAGAGGTCCTGATGCATGTGTCCTTTTCGATGATAGCATTGTTATGTTATGTTAACAGGCTTTTATGCTGCACCAAATCACCCATATAGTAGTTTCAGTGATGCACCAGGGCAAGACTACTTTGTGATATCATGTGTGCATGTCAGTCCTGTTGGTTGGTGGACGATACTCCTGCAAATGAGAGGAGCCGGATATGTCCTTAAGTGTTGTGATAAGTAGGTTATATTATGATATGATGTGATATGATGTGGCATTTATAACGTGCCCATACACAAGTGTTTCAAGGCGCGACGCGTCAAGGTAGGGGTAACAGAGGGAAGACAGACAACGATCCTACTAGGCCAAGTGTCATTCAGATCACGCAAGTGCATGGGAAGGGGGAATGGACAGTGCAGTACATGGGATAATAGAATACATACGTAAGTAAAGTACAGCCAGATGGTGGCAAGTGCAAGGGTAAGTGCAGACATCAAGTGTCAAGTGTTGGTAGTGGGACTGTAGGGTTGTATCTCCATGGTGGATTTGGAGAAATGTAAGTTAGCCACAATGTAATCTTGGATAAATGAGGGGCTTGATGGCGATCTCAGGCACTCCTGGAGGTATGGTGGCCTATTTGCTTGGATGTCTCTATATGCGGTCCCGGGTCACAGGAGTGGGCTAGACTAGAATAGATGGAGAACCAAGATGAATGTTCTTGGTAGCGAGGGAAAGAGTGTGGATATCTCAAAACGAATATTTTAAAATTGAAAATGCCTAGCACCTTGATGTCAACATTATTTGTTTGCTCGTTTTCATGATAGACTTTATTTTAGTTTAGTTTATAGCGAGAGAGGTGTTTACCTGGCTGTAGGATATCAAATTATAGTAATAAATATCCAGCTGTAGTGATAAAATATAACCTGAGCCACCTATGCAGACGGTTTTCATTGGATTTTGTAAAAGGCAGATGTAGATGCACGACAAAGAGTCTAGTGAGAGAAGGGCCACTGGTCTATACTCCTGTATGCAGTGACACTCTGGCAACCTTTTGTGTGAACAGATGACGCATGGCTCAGGGGCAGTCAGGCTTTTAAGACTTCCACAATACCAGGGTGTCACTAAAAGCCTGGAAGTGCTGATACCATACACAATGGAACAGGACAATGCACAGCCTTCTACTTGCTCCTTAGCCCTTAAGATCCGCAAATGGCCAGGTCCTGGAGCCAGGAAATCTGGGAAGAACTACAGCCACTTTTGAACGAGGGTGGGATTTGAGCAGTATCACCTCATAATCCATTCTTCTCCTACATGTATAATGATGTACTTGTCAATACATGTCACCTATCAATATATGTGCTGGTTACACTGCTCGGTCCGGAAGCATCCACTGAGGACATCTGTGGAGGCTAACACTGCTTTGAAAATCAGCAATTCTTGCACAGCCTTTTAGCCTCTCAAGGTCATGACACTGTGGACTGTACCAAGAGACGATTCATTTAGTGATGTGTGCTTAATAAATCCATGGTTTATATACATATCATAAAAGTGTTTGCAACAATATTTGCCTTTGAATAATATCTCAGAAGTAGTCAGGCATCCACCATTAGGAAGTCATCACTTTTTCCTATCACTCTTATTCACATTTCCTAAAACCCAGCCCTACGCCATCCGATAAGTCATTCTTTAAGACTCGTGAAACACGTTTCCTGTGATTTGCCTGAAGTGCTGACGCCATGACTCTCCGGAGACCCATCAATCATTCACATGTACTCTGATGCCTTGCTACTATGAGGACGCCATAGGTGCGTTTAGAGTGATTCACAGCTTGGTGAAATTAAAGGATAAAGCTTGAAGTCAAGTTACCAACTGACACTTCACTCCAGATCTCTTTCCGGTGGCCGAAGTGTAAAAAAAGAAGTGGTGGAACTATGTTCCCTGCTGTCCTGCCGCCGCTCCCCATAAACCCCATTGCCACACCCCCTCCCACACGCAATCCAAACCCCCAAACACAGCCATTCTTTAAGGAAATGTTCAGTGTATTGCACTGAAGTGCAAGTTTAAACATCTTCCTACACTATTCTTTTTAAAATAAACGATTCCGGAACGGTTTATTTTTCAAATAAAAGAATAGGGACAATAAACTGTTTTTTAAAGCAGAGGAGCACCGCTCTGAACCGTTCACGCCCACTTCGACCACTGTCTCTTTCGACAATGAAGAGCCACAGATTTGCCTGTTGCATAAACCAGGCATGTCTGTTACAAAGTTGAGCTTTATCTCCGATGTCTGCACCCCTCTGTCGACACTGAATATGATCTCTCCTAATAAACTAGCATGGATCTCTTTCGGCCATTTGCCCTGGCTTCTGATTCCCTACCATTTTCAGTTTCACTGTCTGTGTGTTTAAATGTATTAACACTTGCTATCCCTAATCTTTCTTCTCTTATTTTTCTGTAGTGCCATTCCCATGCCCTCTGTTTGTTTCTGTCATACTGCTGGTATTTTAAGCAGCCACTTATGTGATGTGTGACTCACTTTCGCTCACTCTTTTGCTCTCCAAATTATAAAATATTTTACCACTTTCTTTAAATCTGTTAGGCTCTCTATTTTTAAAAACTAACATTTATCAAGCTTGTCCTCTTTTTCCTTTCCTTTCACTCCATATTTGTGTTTAACATTCTTTTGTAATAATGTATTTATTTTCCTCGGAACAGCGCTTTGTGTAAAACCACTATATAAATCAAATAACAAAGTGATACATATCTCATAATCGTCAGTCTTGAAGCACATTTACCATGAGATGTATTTACGACCAACTAAGAGGAAAATACATAATTATTGCAGCCACCCACACTCTTAAAAATAGTTAGGGAGCCAAGCACAGACCACAAGAAAATACTCTTGTTATTGCAGCATTCTGAAACTGCTGTGCAGAGGCACAGACACTTATCAGAACAATCTAACTAATAGGATATACACAAATACTGTTAGTATGTGAACTACAGGGCAGACTTTTCTCCAAAACAATATCAGAGATTAACAAACAAGGCATTGCATTGCAGTGAGTGATAACAAGGCATACTGTCTACTGAGGCGATGCATCATTAAGAAGATTCTTGGCATTCATATAACCTCCCATTCCCTTGTGAGTCACTTAAGCAGTAAGCCCCGAGCTGCGGGGCCATTACTGCTTCAGGTAATGCCCCCGGGCCCATAGCTGTAGGTCAGAGCGAAGCAGGGGCCTTAATGCAGGCCCCAGCTTATCCATATTAGTACTGTTGGACCGTCAGCATTTCACAACTGAAAACAAAAAAATAAGATGGCTGCCATGGAACAGGAAGAAGGGACTACGTAGTCCTCTCTCCCTTACCAAAGGGGCATGTCGCAGATCGGGAGCCGACGCACTGAGAGCACTACAGTAGGGATGCAGAGGGGGCAATTACCTTGTTCCGGCACAGGAGATGGCGGCGTCCAGCCATGAGGAGGCTCAGAGCGGCAGAATTACCATATGGTAATGCCCCCACTCCGAGCCTGCCCATTGTCTGGGAGGACAAAGTCACCCCCCGCTGGGTACTAATATAAATCATGAACATTAATTTAGATTCCAGGGCCTTCCCTATGACAAATCCTGCAGTCTTTAAAAAGAATGCACTGCTACTAGCATGGTATCTTTGCCACCCAAATGGATTCAACCTCTTCAGAGAGCTTTGAATGGGTTTATAAAATACTCCAGTAGGGATACTGCAATCGGCAAAGAGGTGCTATTTTATTTACTTTTATTTGTATGTACATTATTGGTCATAGCACAAACTTTGCCATCTGTGGCAGGCATACAGTGGAGTGCTGTACATAGGAAGAATGTGAAGGACTCCACAGAGGTAGAGGACAACTAAACATAAGCTGCCCAAACATTTACAAAGAGTAAAGCCTTCAACTCTTTCTCTTTGATAAAATGTAGAAGGGTGGGAGTATGTTGGAGGGAAACTGGCAGGATTTATAGAAACGGGAAGCTGCTACAATAAATGGAAGTCAAGTCTTTCCTAACTATGGGTGTGATGGTTTCCCATCTGCTAGTGGGAATCTGCCCGGCTTTTTGTAATTTCAGGATCTTAAGTAAATGGAATCTGCCATGAAAGTCAGATCTGCTAAAGAATCTCACTTTCAGACAGCGCTCTTTGTTTAATACATTTTGGTGGTGAGGTTTCTACCTAAAATGGGTCTCCTTCCCTTTGGGCATGTAACTGAACTTGCCAATAGATATATATAAGATACCCCATATATACTTTCTGATGGGCATCAATAATCGGCGTGCCAACAGCTGTTAGGTCACACAGTGCCTAACATAAAAGTTAGAACAGCAAGCAAATGTGTACATGAAGAGACTGAGTAACTGTTTATTATATATGTTTCCTTTTAAAAGCACAGTTTACACGAAAGAAAATCCTTCACATTGGGACTCATCACGAGTTGGGCGGAAGCCCTAAAATGCAGTGGTAACTCTATTAACGCTCCTTGTGAGGGTCTCCCCAGTCTCGAGTTGGGAGGCGGACAGTTGGAGTTTTACCTGCAGCCTTTTGCTGGAGGTAAACATCCAGCTTTGCACCTGTTTTTGGACGTTTTCGGTGCTATTACTTCTGCCGGTAATAGCGCTGAAAATCCCCGTAGAGTCCTCTGGACTCTTAAAAAAATGGGGAATTACAGCCTTACCACTACTCGTGATCCAGGGCAAATTGCGCCAGACCATGCAGCAGTAACACTATTTGCGTTGTGAGTATCCCGGCAGTAATACTGCTAGGATACAGCCAAGGTCATGATAGAGCCCCTTATATAATATGATATTGCATTCATAACACACCTGTGCCCAAGTGTTTCTAGGGGCCAATGCAGATGTCTATTGATACTTCTCACCTTCTGAATCCAGTTTTATAGGGGGATGAAAAATATTCTTTTTAGCAGCAATGGGGTTGCGCTTTCAAAAGTGGTCCAACCGATTGTTAACTTACAAAATGGATACCCTTTTTGGTTGTCAACTCTGCTATACATTTGTGGATATTCACAACGATGTCCACAATTTGAAGGTGTCCACCAAAGGATTTATTACTAGCTTCTCTCGAAATAAAGTTATGCAGGTTTCAGTTGTTAAATAACTTCATGAATATAGTGGCAGGAAAACTGTCCCTTTATAAACTTAAAGAGAATTTTAAAGTAAAGATAAAACTACATTTTATGAAAAGAGAAATATAGTGATTCAAGAAGGGATTATGCTAAACAGCCGAAATCCGAATTTTCTAACAAAACTTGCGTCCCCATTCTATCTTCTACTTGGCCCCAGGTGAAAGAAAAATCTGGTGAAGTTTCAAGCCTTTGAAGATTCCCCCACAACATACGGGTCCAGGTAAACCCAGGAAATGTATTGTTGTTTTGGTAAAGGTACAGACATGTCTGCCTGGTGGAGAGAGTGGACTCCCCATGTGGAAAGGCTGGAGGCAAGCACTTTAGGGGAAGCTGCACGACAAAAGGGGATTAATTGAAAGAATAACATTATCATGGAGAGGTTTTAATCTAGGACAGACAGGGTAGAGGGGAAGTCCAAGGAATTCAAGAGATCAGAAGCCTAAAGGAAGAAATGTTGGCCCTCTTTCTCCTTTGTACATCACTTCCTTCTTAACCCCCTTCCCCCGCAACTTCTTGAAAATCAAAGACTCGGAATATGACACATCAACAGAGGAAACACCTGTCATACACAGAGACATGGATTAGCCTTCAACAGCAGGCTTGACAGATGAACATCTCCCCTGTCATTTAGACACAGAATCACCAGCATCTAAATCTAAGTCTACATTGAACTATTTTTTTGCTTGGCTGGGGCGGGATTGTTTAGTGTTTTTGACCAATGGTCTGTGTTTTGGTAAATGCCTGTATTTTATAACAACGCTGTGTGGACACTCGTTTTATTTTGGTACCACAGTGCTATTGTCGTTTGGATTGGTCAATGTTGGGTAACACATCCCAGAGTATATATCCAGCCCTCTACCCATGCTACCCTAAGAGGCAAAGAAGGTATAAAATACATTTAGGAGCTGTCTTCACCTGCATGACTGGATCACTGTCCTGTGTGTAGTGCTTTGTGGACATAAGGTTTAGAAACCATCACACTCCATGTTACTATTGCTGGGCAATAGTCCATTCATCAAATTGGGCATTTCCATTTGTGAAAAAGGCTTGGTATATATGAACCAACCATCACCAAGGGGCACATGTTTTACCATTAGGCAATCCAGCTGAAGCCAAATCTCTGCTTCTAGAGAGGGCAACACGTTATAGTGCTGGATGGCATATGTGCTGCAAGATGCAACGTTTCATTTAGAGGAAGAAGAGCACAAACAATCCCATTCTGTCTTTGCTGGATTCATGTTATTCCTAGCTGCACCCATCAAAGCCATAATAAATAAAAGACAATTCTTCAAGCAGTGGAAGTTATCATGAGCAATTACATCTAAAATGTGAACATTACTTCCTGAGGTCCAAGCAAGTGCAGGCCTTAATCAGGGCCCTGGCACCATTACAAGGAGCGAATGATGCCCACCAAGACAGCGCTACCTATTAGTGCCCCAGCATGTTGTCTGGTGTGCCAATAGCATTTCATTAGTTTGGGTTATCAGGTGGTGCTAAAAGCGCTACCTTTATGCCAAAAATATTGTCACTAAAATAGGAGCTTCAAATATGGACTTTGAATGATGGTCGTCTGTAATGCTTTTCCAATGGAGATGACATTTGATCAGGGATAGACAGTTATCAAATTCTTCCCATTCCCTGCCCCTTTCCATGCTAATCCCTATGGCTAATCCCACCCAATGCTGCCCGTCTCAGAACTCTTTGAGCTCTGAGCCTTTAAAAAGAGACAGCCATCTTGGATCACTGTCTGTAAGGAAGCTCTCTGGAAACAAGCCAAAACTAGTGACCATCTTTGAATGTGAAAGATACCATTCATCTTGCAAACGAAATGATACATTGTTTAGAGTAGCTAAAGTAATTTGCATTTGCAAGCAATTTGGGAGCGTGTTTTGATTTGCAATGAAATGAGCGCTAGTTTATTGTGAAATCACAAGCATCCCTTATATTGTTCCGGGAGGATAGCTCAGCGGCAATGTGTGTGCCTTAGAATGAAGATGATACGAAGCAACACAGGTTCAATCTCCGGGTCTGCGCTTAGAAACCTCTGGGTGTTTAAGCACATTATAAACATGCAACTAAGACACAAAAAAACAATTACGCAACTAAAAAAAAAACATTTCTGTAACAGCGCCCACGGGCTGTGTGAGTGCTTTACATTTTTTTGTTAAATAAATGATATTATTATATAGTAATAACAGTGACCATTCATTTATTGGATGTCACAAAATTGATTTGTTGCTTGTCTTACTCCTGACAACTTCCCATGATCCCCTCGAATAAATGAAATAGGAAATGCAGAACAAAAAAAAAGGTGCTGACGAAAGCAAACAGGATGATTCGAAGACACTCATTAGCAACTTCACTGGATGCTAATTCGAAATATCTTTCGTTCTAGAATTTAGTTATAAAATATGATTATAATTTACATGACACTACTTCACCTACTACACTACTGTTCAATGAAAAACATTAACTAAGTAAGCCAGCATAGGATGGGAACCAATCAAGAGCGAGATTTCAGTTGCCAATCCAAAACTAGCTTTGGATGCCCAATCCAGAGCTGACTTGAATATCAGTTGCGGGCATGGTGCATTCCTGTAAAACACATACTTGTGGTGTTAGCTGTTTCCTTTTCTAGATAGAATTTGAAGTGAAGTCCCAACCCGTACATTCTAGTTTTGGGAGAGTGGAGCAGTTCTTCTGTGTGCCACAACGGATGATGCCTGTACAATGCTGCAGGTTTGCCTTGGTAATCTCCTGCCTGCTGTTCGGCTCCCTTGCAGGATGAGGTGGAAAATATTCCAAAGAAATTAATGAAAACTGAGGCAATCAATGGCGGAGAGACGGGCGAGTATCAGTTCTGAAACTGAACCAGATCTGGGAGAAAGCACAGCGGGTGAGTGTCTCCTAGGCAAGTTGCTAAATGGGTAAGCTTGACTGTGGCTTTTAAGCATTAAGGGGACTGTGACTTGCCGGGTTCAGAAGTCTTCACAAAAAGAAGAATACATCTGCTACACAGCAAGTGGTCAGTTGTTACGGTGCACGCTGCAAGTCAGAATTCGGGCTTGTGCGACCCCCTATACTCAGCAGCGTACTCAAAAGAATGTACGAAAGACTTGGTAACCCATGTGTCAGGGCAACTGTGTCCATTCCAATACATTTGATTTTTTTTAGTTTGATTCATGTGTTGAACTATAAAAGCAAACCCTGGCTTACAAGCTACCAGCCGAACAGTGTATTGTCTACCATGTTTTGCTTCCTTAGAGGGTATGGCTTAGTCAATTATGAAAGCGCTCACCGGCAGTGTCAAATTTGATTTTGTTTCATCTGCGATTCAGTCAATTTTCAGTTTGGGCCGGCCCTAGGATCTGCGAGGCCCCGGGCGTCATAAGATGTGCAGACCCCCGTATTTTCATAAATTGTGAACCATGATATTACAGAAAATTGTTTCACAGAATGAGTCTTTCATTTACAAAATATCATGAGAAGTTACCTTAAAACCACGTTGCCATTAGTAAGGCAGGAGACAAATACAATGTGACGAACGGTATATGACTTGTCACTGTTAACATTTACCTATGTGGCAATATCAGGAGTGAGGCTTTATTTTGTAGTAGCAGACACAATGAGAAGGAAGCCTCATCAATATACTTGCCTGAGCCTTCATTGGAGGGGGGGGGGCACATCTTTTTGGTGGAGTGCAGGAACTGAAAGGGGAAGCAGGGGATCCCATAACAGAATATTGCAGCTGATCAGGATAGGTGACTGTTGCTGAGATTTATGTCTACATCTTCCTGTAAATCATATGGCTTTTTCCCATTCCTGCTGTAAGATGTAGTGTTTTGACTATGGAATGGATACGGCTCCCTCACATCACTAGGTGTGGGAACCTCTGGCCCCATAGCAAAAATCAAAAGCTGAATATATGCATAGTAAGTGTACATATCTTAAAGAGAAATACATAAGTTTGCCCTTAATAGAAAAGGCACCAGACAAAAGAGCATTGGCCGCTAAAGAACATTAATCAACATCAGAAAATGAGCTGTGAGGGGAGATATTGCAATAACTATGCTGCCCACCTTTGAATCCCAACAATCTATAGTAAAATATTGCCAGGAAAACAAAAACCAGGGAAGAGAAATGTGTTTTGATGCCACTTTTATGTGGTCTCGTGGGCAAGCGTCTGCACTTGACCAAACTGGGGGAAAGCCTTGAAGCCGAACACTTGAGCAAGTTTGTCAGACTGAAACATACCCAAACATGGTAACGGCCATCCTCTGTAAAAAATGCTTGTTTATTCATCTGCAACTATTAGCCACCATTAAGTCGGGTAAGTATTGTACTGCTCTCAGGGATGTGCCCTCCACCCTGGTACATAGGTCTCCATCTGGGTAGGTGGTTACAGTTACTTTCCGTTATACTTTACTAAGTAAGGGTACCCACGAAAATGAAAGGGTGATAGTGAAGCTGAATATTACACAACGTTTTCTCGCGAGCCTTCTTTCTTTTAGTCTTTGCATATGACAATAGCAGAACTATATTTCACTCTGTTCAGCAAATGTCTGTATCAGTTAAGGGACTTTATGAAAGACACATGCAATGTTTATAGTGAAGTGGGCTAGTTAAAACTAGAGCATTTTGTATTTTTAACATTTTGTTGTTGGACAAATGAAATTGTTATTATTATTAGTAGCAGTAGTAGTAGTAGTAGTAATAGTATTTCTTATTATTATGATATAACAGGCCACGACAATGGGCCTCATTACGAGGTTGCCGGTCCGGTAACACTGGTACTGGTATGCTTGCCGGTACCATTGCTACCGGACCGGCAAACTTTGAGTTGTTCCGCGGGTGCCTTTCATTCCGCCAGGTCTGCCCTGGCAGAATGAAAGGCACGTGCGAGCACAGCATGCCTGTAGCACCGGCACCGTTATGAACAGTCGGAATGCCCTGGTAATTGCCCATTTGTGGGTGCTGGACTTTCATGCCGGCTCTCACCAGCAAGGCTACCTCCAAGCTCGTAATGAGGCCCACTGAACTCAAACGTGCATGTGCAACTCCAAAGGTGCTATTTCATTATACATTGTCGGCAGCTGAATGCTGCATTTCAAAAGGAACGATAAATATAATTCACTGGAGATAAATATATAAAAAAGAATGTTTCTTGATTCTTCATGTTCCGGATGCAGCATCACATGTACGACGGCCCTTATGTACTTGAGACACATTAAAGCATAAAGACACTCACATGGCCATTCACTCTTCAGCCTCGGTTACATTTTATGACATTTGTATTTTGAACTAAATGTAAATGGCAAAAGCCGAAGAAAGTATCACCTGCCTAACTACCTACCTACCTTCAGCAAGGCTGCTCATAGCTGACACCTTAGCACATGCATCGATAACATTCACCTACCATTCCAGGCAGTCACCTGCACATCTTTGCCAGCAAGCAATCAGCATACATCCAGCATGCATTTCTCCTAACTTACTGTGCAACCTAATTTTCTTTGTGGGCACAGCAGAAGGTTTCTTTGAGTCATCATTTATAAATGCATTGGGCCTCATTCCGAGTACGGCGCTAACCAATGGCGCTATTAACGCCTTGGGTGACGCCGTACCCGGACCGGCAGCGCCTTGGTGGATGGCGGAATTACCGCCCCATTCCAAGGTTGGTGGGGCAGTAATTCCCCATTCACCAAGGCTCTTCCCCATTCCCAAATGAGCCCCATAGGGCTCAATGGGAATGGGGAAGATGCAAATAACGGTGACCGTTCATTACGGTCACCGTTATTGGCTTGGACGCCCCTTTGCGCCCTCGACTTTAACACCTGCTCAAAGCAGGCGTTAAGGGCGAGGGGGCAAAGGGAACTCGGAGTATGGCGGTAAGGGATCACCGCCACCGGTCTCGTTACCGGTGGCCGCTATCCCTTACCGCCATACTCGGAATGAGGCCCATTGTATTTTATTTTTGTTTTTCCACTCCTTCACATTACCGCATGTGCAGAGCCAGTGTCTGCCGGGGCTGCAGTCCCCCATGCCGGAAGTAGTCTTTTCTCCTCTATTAGGAGAATGATGTGATAGGTTAAATCAACACCAGAGAGATTAAAAAAAATCTGATCCATCTGGGTGCCAGATGCAACCTGCACTTCTGTGTGAGCACTCTAGCCATTTCATGTTTATAGAGTCAACATGTAAGTTTGCACTTTACTTAGTTTCTTATTATTTGCCGGAGAATACAATACCACTTCCACAGTGCTGGTTTCCGCCTTAGCGCCACTTCCACCCGCTGATTATGCTCTCCTACTCTACTGGAAGCATACCCCTGTGATGTGTTACCAGATTCTATTTCTGTCAGGCACCTTAACGTATGCGCAATGGTTGCAACACTTTCATGCTCAGTACAAGACAAAAGCTTGCACCTCTAATCCCAATCATCCCCATTTCAAATGAACACCCCCCCCCCAGGCCTCCTAATAACCTAAACATGCTTTGCTTCCGCTAAGAACCATGCAGCAATGGATGGATTCACCACCTAAACAGGTGCTTGGAGCATTGCTACTTAATTCCATCTTAATTACATCTTGCCATAGGTTTATCAAGCATGAGGTTAGCAATATATTACACACCATGTGTGTAATATATTGCTCCCTCACACTGACAAGACAGATCAATTCCATCTCATCAGCCACTGCTTACACTTGTAAACTTATCAACGCCAGCAGACCTTACCTCTCACCATCCAACTGCATCACCTTAGCCAGAGCGCTAGTCCTTTCCAAAGTTGACTACTGCAATGCGCTATACTTGGGAACCAGTCAGAAAAACATCAACAAACTACAAGTCATACAAAACAACGCCTTGCGAGCAGCCCTGAACATACCCAAACAAGAACACATCTCGGACGCCAGACGCACCTGCCATTGGCTATCCATACCACAAAGAATTGAATACAAAACCATCTCACTCACACACAAATGCCTAGCTAACCAAGCACCCAGATACCTATCCGACAACCTCAAGCACCACACCCCAGCGCGCCCTACCAGATCAGCTCAAACACACTGCTTAAATATCCCAAGATTTAAGCTCCAAAAAGCAGGTGGCTCCAGCTTCCCCGTGCTTGCCTCCAAACTTTGGAACTCACTTCCACTCGAGCTGAGATCAGAACCGTCCTTTCACAGATTTAGACACAACACCAAAACTTGGCTTCTATCCAAAGAAACTGCCTAGCCCTACCGCACTAGCATGCACCAAGACTGTAAATTTGTAAATATGTAATCGATTTGTACATTTCTGCTGCATTATTCTTGTTGTATTCATTATTCTTGTTGTATTCATCGCAAGCGCCCGGATGCCCTAGGGCCAGGCGGCGCTATACAAATAATAAACTAAACTAAACTAAACCATACAGCACTCCAGTACATCAGCCGCCTTTAAAGCCATGCTCGTAAGTACATGTTTTGCCACAAAGATTCATTTCGATATCCATGACATGTTGAGTATTGGAACTCATTTTATTACAGAATCATGGCTTACCAAGGACAATGTTGTTCTGTTTACTGATAAAATCCTTGATTGATACCATTCTCATGCCCCTATTCTTCAAACCAATCTGGACAGAGTCCTTATTATAATTATAAGATAATCATACATAACGACTCAGGAGGTCTCTATATTCCTAATCTATATTCTTACAATATGTTTTCACTCCCTATCAGATTATGTAAATGGTATTGATCTATGGGCCTCTCTCGCCTGACCATGGCTCTGCAGATCATTGGGCGGACACTGTAGCAGACCGCATGCTACAATTCACTACACTTGTGACGTCTGCCATTTTCAATCTATGGACTGAACACCTTACACCCGATGCAGCAAATAATGTTCTACACTACCTAGATCACACATTAAATTAAGCCTTTGTAGGCCCATATCACGTACCATTCCTATCTCTAAGCTCAAAAGACTATTAACTGCATAGAACCTTAGAAAAGGTGCCCAAGTAATGTGGTTCTCCCTCTCTTGGTGTTTAGCTGTTTTAGGACCATATCGAACTCAGAGGTTGTGAATTGATCTCATGCTGATCTTGTCATGAGCGTTACACATTAGAACAAACAGAAAGAGGATTTCTGGGATGCCATGTCTGTCATTTATTCATCCTCTGCGTTCGCAGGTCAAAACTGGAGTCTCTCAGACCATTTAAATCTGAAGGCGGATCACCCCCATGCGTTACCAGGCAAACCTTTTCCATAATTGTACTGCTCCATGCTTTGGATCTATTAAGAGGGGTGGATAATTCCTGGGTGTTACCAGGCGTATACCATGTTCATATCGCATTACTCAGAGGATTATTAAATTAGAGGCGTTTTTTCAAAAGCGTTTACCTGCGCACATCGCTTGCACTTCTGACCTGTTTCATTTTAAAATGTCCTGCCCCCAGAGTCAGTTACTTATACTGTATGGTGTTTATGGAATAAATCCTCCTTCATCTATAGCACCTAGGAAAATGAATAGCTTATTCTCAACAAATTTGGAAATCCATGTTACTATCTTTATTAACCATTTTTGTTCCATTCAAATGTTGCTCACATGTTTCACTTAGGAGCCCCGAGGAAGAGCTCATTTTCTTGTAACATGCATCCAGTTCATATTGTCTTTTATTTTGATTGATTCTTTTTTGTTTTGCATATCCCGTATAAATCATGAGCCTTCATAAAAAGAAAGAATGCGTATGTGAATCCTTTTCTGTAGACTTTATTCAAACTGTTGGGTATTTTGTGAGATGTCCTACCTTGCCACCAAAAACAGTGCTAGACTTAACTGGGATCGTTTGCTGAAACCAAAAACAGGACTGCTACACCAGGGACACAATTGCTCTCCCTTATTTATATTGCTTTGCTAGATAATTACCCTGTTTAGTATTGCCAAGTCACTTCTAAAACAATGTATTCATAATATGGGGAATCAGTTTGTAACTCCCCTCACTTTATGCGGGCCCTCTTGGAGGGAGACTCACGTTCTGACACAGTGCTGGACATGGAACATTTTTATCAAGGAAATATACTCACAATGAACAGCCACACGTTTTTTTTCTAAAACGGTGCCCTTTGGCATTTATTTATATGTTCTCAAAATATGGTCAATGCACCAATGCAGTTTATCAGTACCATTAGAAATACAGAGAGAAAGCACATTTAGCAGGAAACAAAGTCAATTTATATTTCACACATTGTCACCTGCATTCCAAATAACTCAATAAAAGTGAAATAATAATTAAACCCTTTTTTTTCCAAAGCCTCCCAACAGTATTTAAGCAGGTGTACACAGAATTATCTGCAGAACTTTGACCTACTTTCAGTGCTTTTTCCAGCTTGCAACTAACTACCAACACGCAACACTCACCCCACAATATTCTACTGCACACATATACAATGTGATTTCCTCACTTGCTTACTTATATGATTACAGAGGTGCCTAAAATATCTGCGCTGGCAGAGCCAGTGAAGGACAGTCTCTGTGCCTTCGGTCTCAGCACAGTTTCGAATTCCCCCTCTGGCTCCCTCCTTTCTCTTCTGCAGGAACAGCCTTTTTACCTCGGTCAGCCCTGGTCTGTCTGCCTCCAATTGTGCCCAATACACCTCCTCTTTCTGCAATGTTCCCTCTCCCTCTTTCGGTAGCCAAAAGCAAAAAAAACCTGTCTTGCTCTCTGAGTCTTCTTTTTGAAGCCTCCTTTACACCTGTCCACTGTATGTATATTCCTCTACACAAATTGAAACAACTGGTCTGATGTTATATGTCAATCAGAAATCTCCTCTACATTATCACCCTTCCAGGAAACTTCCAGAAATCCCTATTCTTTCCGACCCCACCTTTGAGCAGAGTTTTAGTTCAATGATCGCCAGAACACAGACAATGCGCCTACTTTGAGCAAAAGGATTTTGCACATTCCAAGTTCTCTAACCCTCACGTCTCCCATTGCAAGAGCAGCTTTAGTTCTTGCAATTATTTTCTAAGCAGCATTTCAGAGTCTGTGTCTGTAGTCCCATATACATCCCAGTTTTCACCCTACGTTTGCACCACTGATTTGCACAAAGTGCTGTGGACTTAGCTACCCCATTCTAAACACTAATTGTATTAATGGGTCACAGGGTAAAATTAGTAATCACTCATGTTAGAAGTTAGTAAGTCATCCCTACACTCCCTACGATGTGCACCATCCAGGCAGGGTAAGTCCCAGTTAACGGTAAATTGATCTGTATGAATTTTCAATGCTATCTCACATAAATGTTTCACATGCACCCCATCATATCTCTTCTACAGGACACTAAGATATGATTCCTGGCCTATTGAAATTTGCACCATCTGAAAACCCAGTTTGAACAGAGTTCTAGAATAGGTGCGTAGGCATCCTAGAAATCTTTTTTCTTTTTCTAAATACCCGATTTTCCCACCGTCACTAGGATCCACAACGACATCTAAACTCCTAATTACCTTGTTATAGCTCATTGATTTTGGGGGGTTTCCCAGTCTCCTTTGTGTTAGCTTTACACAATCTTTCTCTTCTTCTGGATGATCTTCAGCCTTCAAAAAATCCAACCTCAGCCATAAATCTATCTTCAAAAACGCCAGGTTCTGGTCTGACCTATCAGCTGCTAACCTAGAGCAATGCCCCCTAGTATGCAAATCGTACAGTTCATACCAGAAAGAGGATTACTTACATCAACATCGTCCTTCCTAGAGAGTCATGTTCATCTCATCTTAAAAGTTTCATTTCACACAGCATATTTTAGTAGATCCAAACATACAAAGGCACTATTTGAAGCACAGTGATGTTTTGAGGTACGAGAGGACCATGCCTAGCATTGTGATTCCGGGCCAGAGGAGGAGGTTTCTTGATTGCTTCTTGAGGCTCCACCTTTAAGACTGTGTGAACCGTAATCTAGCTCACATGGTCATAGAGGCTACTTATTCTCAGGCATCAAACAGGTACTGTTTACTTTGTGAGGGTATCACCCTACTAAACAGGCGGGGCTTTGAGAATATTGAAGCCCTTTCTAGTTCATCAAAAGGTGAGCACACACCATTGCTCAAAACTAGGGTGGCAGAAATAGAGCTCAGTGAAACTGGGAGCCACAGTGATCACCTACCCTCTTTGAAATGGTACAAAAACCATACAAGAGCTGAACCCAAATGGTTATAATACATTTTTTTTTAAAAAAAGACACAAGAGTAAGGGCAGATAATGCTAATGATCTGGTTTGCGTTGCTTCTGAAGTTTTGTTTTGCTTGGCTGGACACAACTAGAAAATGCTCATTCGGCACTGGTTGCGATGAAGACATAGAGCATGTGCTATTGATTTGCAAGATATAGTTAGATTTGAGGAGGAAAAGATAACACCTGTTTATTAGAATGAAAAATGTAACGGTTTGCTTGCATGCCAGGTCAAAGATTTTAAATGTTTATGATCCCGTTTTTATGCATAATGTGGCAGAATATATCAAACCTGTTTTTGGCCATTGACAAAGACTTTTATGATCACATTTGTGTGTGAATATTGTATGGAATATGTTAATGTAATATTGTTCTGAATAAAATGTTGAACTGAGCTCTTTGAACTGCTAAGGAAGTTTGAAAATGACTTATCAACCGATTCTGAGACTGAGCCCAACATTATTCTGCGCAAAGATCTTGCTACCTTTTTAAAAATTAAAATTCATAACATTTATCAGGAAGTGAAATAAATCGGCTTTATGGTGCTCTCCTTCCATGGTACTATCCACTTATCATTTACTACCACCAGTAGTTTAAAATCTAAACTAATTGTGAGTTATGGCTCTAGTGCCTTGATGTGTTCACTAGAATTCACAACAGTGCATCTTAAACATATTTAAGATGCGTTCACTAGAATGCACTACAGCCATGACTACTGTGTCGAGTACAAGCTCAGTTTCAGCACTGGGATTTCTACTAGCTTCCCATTACTGTGGTTAACTCTTCCTCCTCTAATAACCCCTTTCATATTAACATTTACAATGTGGGCTCTCTGGCCCCACCCCTATTCAAAGAGGTATCATAACTCCTCCACTTAGGAAGCCTTTGCTGGAATGCAGGGACCCAAGAAACAATTTCTCATCTCAAACTTTTTATATCTGTTAACAGTCCTTGAATCTGCAGTTCGCACTAGTCTCACTCATTCATCTGGAACATGTTTTCTAGCACTGAACAACTGGATTGGATGAAACACCTTTAAATTAAATGTAACCAAATCAGAGTACTCAGTGGTGGGTTATCCTGTCCAGAATTTCAATTCTTCTTGCCATTTTGTTTGGCCACATGTGCAATGCCTTCACCCACTGTGGCAACATTGTAGTGATAGTCAGTAATGAATCGTCCACCGATCATTCAACCTGTTGTTTAAGAAATTGATTAAGAAACGAGTTTCCTTACTTTTTCTATTCCTAACAATACAAAGCCATTTTCAATCTGGAGCTGGCATTTTGATCATGCCAACTGAATGTATCTGAAAATGTCTAAATGCCTAATTACCAAGCTTCAGAAGCTTCAATGTTACGTTGATAACCTGCTATTTGCTCCCCCATGCAAGAGCCTAGTTCACCAACCTCAATAGTACTACTTTGATTACCAGCTGAAAAAACATATCCATGTTAAGATTCTCTGCATAGCCTTACTATGTGAGCTATCCAACATGCTTTTCTAACCAGCAGAAAAAGTACTATCCAACCAGATGCTTATGATCTATCACAGACAGACAGATAACATCACCCTGAGTCAGAAGATGCAGAGCAGATGTGTGGGCCTTTTACTCCATAAACACGGCCCTATGGCACAATCCCCCTCTCTGAATGAGACCCACAGAAAACAAGCTGCAATTCCACAGGACCCTGTAATCACACATTGTCAGGCTGGGTAGACAGTTTTCTTGCTCAATTCAATTAGATAGCATCTGTTCAAAGAGGGCACTTGTGGCGAATGGGTGATCTACAAAAGATGTTAACATGTGTTTAACATACTGCACAGCCGCTCATCAAAATATATCAAAACCAGTGCAAGAACTGTCAGAGGACGTGCTTCCATTTTGTAGATGTACCAATCAATATAACACAACCAGCATTAGAACTTGGATGTACACCAATTTGTTACCAATTTGTTACACAGCCTCTTATTACAAATGCGATACAACCAGTGCACCAAATGATAATGGGGATAGACCAATTTCTTCATCCTCTCAGGCATCAGAAATTGCCACCACCAAGGGAGGATCTGGTGCAGGATGTGCACCAACTTACTAGGCAGCTAGAAGAGACTGTGGAAGAGAATGAGACACGCAACCATGCAGGACCATAGAGACCTTTGCCAAATGTTTCACCAAAGCTTACTGACGTGCCTAAGTGCTGACACTTTTGGACACCAAAGTTTGTGGTGGCGGCTTCATACCACAAGGAAAACAAGATTTTTACAAC
The DNA here is from genome assembly GCF_040938575.1 of Ambystoma mexicanum. Classification (NCBI taxonomy): domain Eukaryota; kingdom Metazoa; phylum Chordata; class Amphibia; order Caudata; family Ambystomatidae; genus Ambystoma; species Ambystoma mexicanum. The sequence continues at coordinate 825,743,980 of NC_090933.1, forward strand.
TGTTTTTAAAGACCAGAAATCTGTTGCAGGACCCAAGAAATAAGTCGGAGCGCACTTAAAAACCCAGAAGACTGAGCTACTCTTTAACCTACAGTGGTAAGTATTAATGTGAGAGAGGGAAGGACTATCTGTTTCCACAGACGAAAAAGGGCAATGTGAAAGGAGTCAAAGCCTGACTTAAGACAGAACTCTGGACTTAATCATGTTGTGTCCGTGCACAAACCGTTCAGAGTACATTTGTACACAGAGCCTAGTTTCATACACTCATTAAATGCATGTTTGGCTGATTTTGGCTTGTGAGGCTTTTTACATATATGACAAAACCTCATCTAATGGCGGAGTTTTAATTTTGGTCCACGCGCGGTAAGGAGGGGGAGCATATTAATATGAAAAAGAAGTATCAAATTGCATATTGCTGGGCTTGGACTTTGAAACAAGTAGGATTGGGTCCTCAGGTAGCTCTGTGTCACATTTGATACATATTCGTAATTATGCAGGTTCAAAAGGTGTAAGACAAAGTTATTCCAGTCCTACAATGTAATCCTTCTTTTAAAGGATTCTTTAAGGCCTTCATAGTTTTTTCCACAATCAAAATATTAAAATTGGGCCCCCACTTTATACGCTCCATAATCAATTCTTCGAAATGTCTGCCTTCATTACTCTGTTCAGTGTTATAGTCATCCCCTATTTCCGCTAGCAATGGCCTTTTTTGGGTCAACCTAGAGCTCTCCCCTATTTCTCAAAGCATGACTACTTAGAGAAACCAGGCCCAGCTTTAGTCTCAAGTACTCCATGGGGGAAGACAGGAGTAGATTTAAGATTTGTCTCCAAAATAACCCCTCCAAGCGATTTAGCCAAGTAGCATTGTTCCTTGTTAAAACCTTCAACCCATAGAGTAATTCAGGGCAATAGCGTTGCTTATATAGTCATAATATCCTCCAAGATGTAGCCCACTGATTGCGTCCTTTATAGGGGCATAGTCAGCCGAGCTGCTCATCTCAAGGCCTAGATGAGAGTAACCTCTGGTGTAGTCAATGTTGCCATTACCATTCCTATGATTTTACACCCCTCTCCGCCAGCATACTCTTTGTCTTATCTAGATTTATTGACAATAATGCCTATGCATATGCCTCAAGTTCGTTTAGCAGTCTCTTTATGCCTTTGTAAGTGTGGTCAAAGATCATCAAGTCATCAGCATATAACATGCTGATGACTTTAGTATTGCCGATCTTATGTGGGATGTTTGCATTAACGAGCAGATGAGGAGGTAGATCTGTCAGGTATAATTAAAACAACAGGGGAGCCAGCACACACCCTTGCTTGATTTCCTTGTTTATAGCAGATATAAGGCCTTCATTATCAAGGTGGACACGTGTCCATGTGTCACTATGGAGGAGTTTAATAATATAAAGTAGCCAGATTGGGCAGCCCAGATATTCAGGTTTGCACTGGAGGATGGAACAGTTGACCCAGTCGAATGTCAGCTAGAAGTCAACAAAGGTCACATAGAGTGCAGGTCTGCCCATACAGTTCAACCCGTTTATCAATCTGTCCAGTAGTCTTATGTTTTGCATAGTAGACAACCCTCGGAAAAAACCCATCTGGAGTCCAGGGTATCATTTGCCTTATCCCAGCTCTGGAGTTCCTTTTACACAAAAGAGGCAAACAGTTTCCCTGTAACATCAAGCATGAACAGCAATCTATAATTCTCTGGTAAGCCACTCCTATCCTTCATATAGACAGGTATTAAAATAGACTGCTGCCATAATTTAGGAATGACGTATTCTGTAGACACCTTATCAAATAGTAGTTGAAAAATCTTAGCCCACCCTTCTGGGTTTTTCTTGAGTATAACATTTGCAAGGCCATTTGAGCCGGGGGCCTTAGAGCTCTTTAACTTTATTATGGCGAATACAATATCTTCATGAGCCATGGTAATTGACCAGCAGACAGCCCTACTTCTTATATCAATGAGAGGAGGTTGTTCAAGCGAGAGCATGATCTTACTTATGTGATTGTTCCAATATTCCGCTTTAATAGGATTTACAGTAAGCACAGCTAGTGTGCCTTTGGCTGTGGTCAGTATTTTCCATAAGGAGCGTGTGTTTCTGCTCCTTAATACCCCCAGCCGTGGCTAATTGCATTACTCACACTTGGCTGTCTCTATCCTCGCCTTTTTGCCATTTATTGGGCTGATGGTATTTCTTGCTTTTAGCATCAGGGATTGCCATATCAAATGTGTTTGCATGCTCTTTATCACTGGCTACAAGTCATCTGCCTTTACATGACCCCTCCCTTTTAGCGACTTGCCTTAACTAATCATCCATTTGATTGGCGGAGATTCTACGAAGCATAAAGTGTTTATATGATCCAACACGTAGAAAAGTAGAAGCAACCTTTGTTCTGCTTTCACATGACAAGTGAATGCAGTTTCCAGCGCGGTTCGATTCTGAACTTCTGTTCTAGGCTATCTTGGTTTTGCCAGTCCCCATTCCCAAAGTCATGGAAAGGATTGCATGGTCACTGTACTCACTGGTCATAATAGTAAGGTCTTTGACATACTGTAACAGAGCGTTACTGCCGAAAAGATGATCATAAATTGCCCAACTTGGCCTGTTTCTCCAGGTGCCCTTCCCTTGACAATCTCACTTTGCTCACCCATTCATGAGAGTCAACTCCCACTCCTTCAAGAAGGTCACTCACTGCTTGCCCTGTCTGTTAGATGTTTATCGTAGCATCGTACTTGCGTCTAATATTTTCAAAAGGGGCACATGCATCATCATCTTTTACATCAATCTTTAAAATCTCCTCCCACCATCATTACTTCATGCTCAGGTTCACCCACCCATCCAGTCCAAATTATGTCGATGTAATCAACAATGTAATCAGTATTAGATCCTCCAGGATGGGCATACACATTCAGCACTAGCATGCTTTTACAAACGACCCCATCACTGAGTTAGATTACGACTGCGAACGCATTTCCATTTCTTTCTTTTGGTAGTATTTCAGATGATTTCAGTTCTTGTTTTACCCCAATAATAAGGCCCAATGTGGCGTCCACGGGGGCCTTTCTTGGCCAGCTCCTGGTATAAATGGAAACCGTTGATGTATATTGATGAGACCAGCCAAGTTTCCTGCAATAGGAATATGTCATAGTTTAAGAGAGTAGCTAGGGATCCATCTCTGGCTAACACATGGGAATGGCCCCTGGTATTCCAGCAGGCCAGCTTGCAGATTCATTTATTTTCAACACCTTGCATTGCAAAACATTTTCAGCCACTCCCAGCCACGTGTATTTTCATTCTGAGTCAAGGCAGGAGGGATGCCTTTGTTCTTACATTCCTTTATCCCTTGCATTTTTCACAGCAGGCAGTGGCAAGGGGAATGTACACTTCCCTGTCACGCCTAGGTTTGTAAGAGTGGATTGATGAAGGTGTATCAGGTATGCATGAGATGTTTCCCGTACTATAGTCAATTGCTCCACAAAAACAAAGTCACTTGACTTTTGTTACTCTTAGAGTAGGGATTTTATGGAGCAGTTTAAGCAGCTGTTTGTGGTTTATCCTCCTCTTTGCTAGGTCAGGTGGATCGATTCCAAATGTAAAGACCCTAGCGTCTAGAGCCTTCAAGTCACTCTCAAAGATATTGGCTTTATGCTTATTTGATGGTATCTCCCGAGCCTGTCATCTTACCTCTCCCTATTTTTCGTGGCTAGGCATTTTGGTGGGGGGTATGTTCAAGCTACCCTGGAAAGAGTCCCAGGAGATAGAGTTGACATCTTCCCCCAAGTCGACTGCGTTCCCCACTGCACTTTCCTTCACGAGCCAACTTGTCAGAGTTCTGGCATTCTTTCGCAACTTTTCCTTGCACCAAGTCTCACTCCTTCTTAACGTCTTAGACTTTGGCTGGGAAGATGAGGCAATGGTCAAGTTTAGTGGCTTGCTTGGAGGCACATTTACCGGACGGGTTGCAGTTGTCACTGAGATCCCCCTCAGTGTGTTGGCGTTTAGCCAATCACCTTTCCTTTCACCTTGGGAAGATAATTGAGGCAGTTATTTTCTACTGCAGCGGCTTTTTCCTCTGAACTCCCGTCCATGGTGACTCACCCCTGTGACAATAAAGTTTTAACCTCCTCCAAGGACGTTTTGTCTCTGTCATTTGAGTCGCAAAGTGTTTTTTCATGGAGAAGGCTTGTTAATTGAAGTATGGCGGCACCATGAAGTTTTAGATCGTCAACTATTCTGCCGCGTAATTGAACAAGTATTTTAACAGTAATCTGTCTGACTGTTAGGCTCAAGTTTGAATTAGAGCTGGAGCCACTTATGTTGATAGTGATGGTATGGTTTAATTATGCAGCAACTCCAGTGTTATAGTCCTCTTCTAGCTCTGGATATAGATTCGCGGTCACAGACATTCTTTGCAATTTCCCCTGAACAGTTGGAGAGGACAGGGCCACACACGCCATCACAGGTGTATGCACGTTTAGCCTATTATTTGTGGCAGCGTAGTGCGAGGGGTCAGAATTGTGAGGCAGCTCACATTAGATTTAAAGGTTGGATGAACGCCTCACTATCCCTACCCTGATGAGAATTTCCCTGCCTTAAATAAAGTAAAGTAAACACTCTAACAAAGGATAATTGTCCATCACACTTACACATAACAAATTATTAAGGAAATGTATGGTAGTTAAAAATAATACACAATTGAATTCACAATGTAACCACAGTCTCTCTTCACAACCTGGCTGAATTCGCATTCCCCAGGTTTAAACATGATTTTGTGCCACAGTTAAAAAAAAAAAAAAAACGAAATCGTATGCTGCTTCAACTGGTCAAAGGAAAGTTCCAACACAAAGAGTACCAGGCTTTTCTTCCTCCTTGAGCAAATTCTTAGTTCATAAATAGCAATAATGGTCTTAGGATGATTGTTGCCACAATGAAAATATGAATTCCAAATTCCTTTGCAACAGCTTTTGCTCAGCTTTTCTTTAAGACCACAACCAAAATAATCACTCTACAGCACTTCTTCAACTGCTACCTCGTGTACTCCCATGCCAGGTAGAGGGCGGTCACTGATCATTTCTGCTAGATGTAAATCCTTGTTGTTGTTCACTAATGTGGTACCGACATGTGGGGTGTAAAACAAAAGGACGATTTCAGATGCCAAACCGGGCATGCTCTCTATCAAGAGACTAAACTCCTAGGGTGGTGTAATGCACTGACGTAGTAAAATGCCCTATAGAAAGAAACAGTACATAAAAATGTGGAGCTCTGAGAATAACAAAAGAGAAGTAAGCGACAGGAGTTCAACACGTGTTACCTGAGTGTTGTTGTATGAAGTGCACTGAATCTTCGCGGCTTCTCTGTGTCAGTGATTCTGAAAGTAGATGTAGGTGTTTGAATAAGGTCTTGTGACCAAAAGACTGCGTGCATACGTATAGGCATAAGTGCGGCCGAGTTGCCAAACAAAAAAACACAATGTACTTGTTACACTATAATATGTGTATGTAAAGGGACATGAACCCTTCATGATGCTGAATCCTAAATAGTGAGAAAATGTTAGCTACAGACGCTTAAGCAACAGGGGTTCCACGTATGATACCTGAGTACTGCTGTAAGAAGAGCAAAGGGTCTCCACTCAGTTTCCACTCTGTGTCAGAAATTCCGAAAGTGGATGTAAGCGTGAATAAAAAGGTCATGTGACCAATTGAACAACAAGATGCTTCTACATTTTGGCTTATGTTTCCATGTTGTGAAATTGCTATGCACTTGTTGCACTATCATAGGAATATGTCAAGGGGCATGAGTGCTTCTTAATGTGGAATCCTAAAAAAAGGTCTTAATGTACGAAAACTTTAGAGAGTTAGTATCCTGTTTCAAGATGACTGCATACAATGTGCACTCACTACTCCCTTGCCAGGCCTACATCCCCAAAGGTTTGTCATCCTGGTATACTCCCCTGCCCAACAACGCTTCACATCAACAGTGCTTTCGGGGTTTCGATCAACTGACAATGGTTCATAACATTTCACAGTATTCAACAAATGGTAGCTTCAGGAATGCTACAAATCCTCGAACATTGGTGCTATTCCTTCTTGGGAAATTCTATCCAGAGGGAGAGGAGCATAATTTGTAATAGAATAACAAATAGCACCAATGTGAATATTGGAGGTGGATAGAATTTCCCAAGAAGGGCAGCCGTTTTGCCACTCTGATTTCCTCAACACACCAGTGACCAATGACTGACAAGGATAGTGTTTCTTTTGCTTCTCCCTTGGCTTTGGCAAACTGAGTTTCTACCAGCTTTCACCAAATTTTGGAGAAAATATGGGCAATAAGTCTCCCATCATGTCGAGCTTTCATTAACCCACTTCTGTTGTTGGCAATTTGGAAAAAATTGTGCTTGCCTTAGTTTCAAACTCTTTTGGCTTGGGCAATGCATGTAGGTCTTTTCTTTCATCAATAGTCTCTCTTTCTGTGGGAAATGCTTGTAGGTCTTAGCTTTTAATATTGTCCCCTTGGTTTGCTGGGTTTTTTTGCAAATTCACACCTTTAAAACTACAGTCAAACTGTTGCTTTTCACTAATTAGATGTTAAAAATTACTTTGGCTATCACTCCATTCTACGCGAGTGCTGTATCTGCTGCTGCTCATAGTGCAGTACTCAAACTTGCACTCTGAGCTTCTGTCACGTTCATGCGAGCAGTACTTACTCACTGAATGAACGCCTGGCCAGTGCGAAGGGGAATGGAGCACTTCAGGGTCACTACAAAGCTGTGAACTCACCGGATAGGACACGCGCCCCGAATCCCTTCGGTGCTCGCAGGACTTCTGCTTTGGTGACTTCTTGCTTCTCGGCAGGCTTCCTTTCCTTCAGTCCGCCTTCACCCGTGCCACTGGTATTTGAAGCTTCTTGTGCTCTGGAGATCATCGGATGCACGGATTCCAACAGTAATCTCCCCTAGGCCATCGGGTGCACTACAGCCACCTGAGGTGGGCTATCGGGAAGGAAAGCTTCCCTTGTCTTTGCCTCTCGCTGCACATCCTCTGCAACACAGGTCTCCCATGGGCAAGCTTCTTTCCTGCATGCTTCTCACTGCGTGACCTCTGCCCTTTCAACTCCGAGAGGCACAGACTCTCTCAGGACTGGCAGCAGCAATCTGCCACTCAGGGGTCCCGGTGTCTTCTCTCTCCTCCAGCTTTAGTATGGGTGGTCTGCATGTTTCATGCTGCTGCTTCCTACTGCTACTTCTTCTCTCCTGCTCTATCCTGGCCTGCACCTGGGGGGACTTTTTAAGCCTCCCAGTCTCCCTCAGGTGTGGGTCCTGGGGATTAATGAGATGACTCCTACAACTTTGCACCTCTTCAGCCCTCTTCCCCACCCCAGTACATAGGAAATCATGGGACTTGAAATCCCTAATACCGAAGTTATTTTTCTCCATTTCTGTTATTTTTCAATAAGCCATTGGAAGAGTGCGGTTTCTGTGAAAGTGAAACAAGTGTTTCCCCTTCCTCCTGGCTTGCTTCCCCCTTCATTAGATTCTCCCGCAGAACACCCCCCCCTCCAGGTTCGGGATCAGAAAGTGTCTGCCTTTCCCTGGCTACATGAGTAGGGCCCCAAGCCAGGTTTTCTGGGTGATTCATTGCTGATTCATCACAGAAATGCCTTCCAGGGAGTAGAAAAGCTCCAACAATTAGTTGTTGTCAATGTCAGAATAAGAGCAGTTTAAATCAATAGGGGTGCAGCCCCCTCTAATTGATTCTTCATGTCACACATTGGCGTCTGTGCCTGATTGAAAAAAGGACATTATTCTGCCTCATAAGGGAAACTCCAGTTGAGCAGGGCCTCCCCCTTCACGACTCCTGGCATCCCTGTCAGGGTCCTCTTGAGTCTCCATATTGCTAATATCAGTCCTGTTTGTGTAACTTTTCTATATGGTTTATCCTTCCTTAAGTTGTATATTTTGGTCTTATTGACCAATTTCCTGGGCATCTCGTCAGGTGTAGCTTTAACAATTGATTCTTGGGCTAGGCTCACTGGGAGGTCTTCCACTAGTGGTTGCAGTGGAAAGTATCTCTCAGTACACAATGAATGAGCAGTGGATTTCCGTGCTGGCCTTCCTTGTTCGTTGGCAAGTGTAAAGTCCTTTCCAAAATGGAGTGTGTAGTGGCCGGCCTCCTACTGTTGCCCAACGGACCAAAACAGACCCTTTTGCAGCACTTGTGCTCAGTGCCACGCTCCACGCCCTTCTGCTGGATTTGACGTTTATAGGCAGGTAAGGGACCGCCTCCAGGTGTAGGCAGTGAAAACAGATTATGCTCCACAGTACGGCCACAACAAACCACTTTGCACCACTTGTGCTCCGTGCCACGCTCTGCATCCCTCGGTTGATTTTGAAGGTTGAAGGCAGGTAAGGGCAGGTCTAATCTTTTTTGTGGATTCGTCAAACGGCATCAAAGTTATAAGCCACCCAAAAATGTTGGCACCCGCCCTCTAATTTTTCCCCCTCTTGACAAAAGAGCACCAAACCTTGTAGCAACATTCAAAGACAGGTCTGTATTTGTATTGTGAAATTCCTTGCCATTTCGATGAATGGCATCAAAGTTATAAGCCAACTAATAAGTGTTCTTCACCAACCCTGCACACATATACATAGATGTCCTCGAACATTTGTTTGTCATCCTGGTATACTCCCCTGCCCAACAACGCTTCACATCAACAGTGCTTTCGGGGTTTCGATCAACTGACAATGGTTCATAACATTTCACAGTATTCAACAAATGGTAGCTTCAGGAATGCTACAAATCCTCGAACATTGGTGCTATTCCTTCTTGGGAAATTCTATCCAGAGGGAGAGGAGCATAATTTGTAATAGAATAACAAATAGCACCAATGTGAATATTGGAGGTGGATAGAATTTCCCAAGAAGGGCAGCCGTTTTGCCACTCTGATTTCCTCAACACACCAGTGACCAATGACTGACAAGGATAGTGTTTCTTTTGCTTCTCCCTTGGCTTTGGCAAACTGAGTTTCTACCAGCTTTCACCAAATTTTGGAGAAAATATGGGCAATAAGTCTCCCATCATGTCGAGCTTTCATTAACCCACTTCTGTTGTTGGCAATCTGGAAAAAATTGTGCTTGCCTTAGTTTCAAACTCTTTTGGCTTGGGCAATGCATGTAGGTCTTTTCTTTCATCAATAGTCTCTCTTTCTGTGGGAAATGCTTGTAGGTCTTAGCTTTTAATATTGTCCCCTTGGTTTGCTGGGTTTTTTTGCAAATTCACACCTTTAAAACTACAGTCAAACTGTTGCTTTTCACTAATTAGATGTTAAAAATTACTTTGGCTATCACTCCATTCTACGCGAGTGCTGTATCTGCTGCTGCTCATAGTGCAGTACTCAAACTTGCACTCTGAGCTTCTGTCACGTTCATGCGAGCAGTACTTACTCGCTGAATGAACGCCTGGCCAGTGCGAAGGGGAATGGAGCACTTCAGGGTCACTACAAACCTGTGAACTCACCGGATAGGACACGCGCCCCGAATCCCTCCGGTGCTCGCAGGACTTCTGCTTTGGTGACTTCTTGCTTCTCGGCAGGCTTCCTTTCCTTCAGTCCGCCTTCACCCGTGCCACTGGTATTTGAAGCTTCTTGTGCTCTGGAGATCATCGGATGCACGGATTCCAACAGTAATCTCCCCTAGGCCATCGGGTGCACTACAGCCACCTGAGGTGGGCTATCGGGAAGGAAAGCTTCCCTTGTCTTTGCCTCTCGCTGCACATCCTCTGCAACACAGGTCTCCCATGGGCAAGCTTCTTTCCTGCATGCTTCTCACTGCGTGACCTCTGCCCTTTCAACTCCGAGAGGCACAGACTCTCTCAGGACTGGCAGCAGCAATCGGGTTACAAAGGAAAATACAAAGATCTTTTTTTTTATACTGAACAGTTTCAAAGGACAAAGAAACAAATAGCTATCAGCCCTCAGTACAACACAGCGAACTCCAGCTTGGTTTGGTGTGCTGAGTGAGTGGGACTGTACATTAGAATAGTTGTGCCTTTTATGCAGTCCAAAACATGATGTTCACCCCACCTGCAAGTTAATACAAGTTAATACATCACGGATCTAGGGTTCGTGCTGAGTTCATGCATCTATACATTTAGGGTTTACATTTAATACATTCACTAACAAATCACAATGTCAACAGTATGTCTTAGGATTTCTCGTTAAGCCTTCTCATACATTTCTGTAAAATATAGTTAAACAAGTGTTCACATTTCAGTATTTGAACATATTGTGTTTAACATGTGTTTGCGGATTAGCTTCGTTGGCGCAGGTAATCCTCTATACATAGGTCAGCGAAGGACAAGGTCTCAGTTCATGACCCTAACATGTGGCCCGCAGGCAAGTTACATATTAGTTTGTACACAGAGGTCAAGATGGCCATGTTACATTCAAAATGACACTGTCCACCATCTTAGAACACAGGGTGACTTTAGAGAGAGAATCTAAAATGGCGGATAGACCTAAAATCGCAGTTTACACTGATCTAAGGTCAAGACCTTGCAACACGGATTTCTCCGCAAGTGGCTTATAAGCAGCTTGGTGTAGGCCAATATACATATATTCATACAGTATAGGAGGCACAATATGATTTTCCGTTCAACAAATCCTCCTTTTGGCCTATGCCAAAGCTCTAAACTACTTCTGGTCACTTTACGAACAACTCCACGTCTCAACGTCCATAAACTCTGAATCACTATCGGAAATATCTATTGCCATTAGATCGGTTATCAGAATTTCCTTCAACACATACTCTTTGGTGTTCTTATCTGGGGAGTATACCTTGTGTCCTATTGTACTTATTGTCTGTGCGCAACATCCCTCTAGCATCGAACATATACTAGGTAAACACTGTACACAGCAACAAAGGAACAACAAAATTCCAAAAATGATCAACAAGACCGAAAGCACCTTCCAAACCCAATATTGCATGAAGTCCCAAAACCAAGCGCTAAGATCCCAGTTTCCCTCGGGAAAATGCACTTCTGAACTAAGGACGTGCAGATTTTGTATTGCCTTAAAGATAGTTGGAGAGGAATCTGGCACGAAAACACAGCAAGCGGACCCCACTAGTTTACACACTCCACCACGTTCAGCCAGAATGACATCTAATGCCATCCGGTTCTGAAGTGCTACTAATCTTATTGCTTTCTGTTCTAATGTCATATTATAGAGTATGTCTGTGGTCCGGTTGATGGTTCTCTCCAGTACTCTCGCTAGTCTTCTGATGTCTTCGGAGTTCGCTATTTGTCCCCAAAATGGCACAAAGGATTTCACTACATCTCCCAGAAGCTGTGCTGGAGTGTCACCATTCTCATCCCGCCATGGACGAGCCTTTGAAATGTCTACAGTACTAGCTATGAATACCCCGGGTAACAGGATCCCTAAATAACAAGTCCCCTGCCAATCCCTGGGTAACCATGGAAATGATACATTACCGCAAACAAAGTATACAGGTTCGCCTACATACAAAGGTCTGTCTTCCCCAGTCAAATTCGCAACGTTGGCACAACCTCTAAAATTTCCCATTGACTGAGTGCCATTCCTCTGCATGCAAAAAGAAACTGAATCGGGGCTATGGTTAACAGTGTAAGAAGGAGGCATGGCATCCTTATTGCCTATAGGAGCCATTTTAAAAGAAATCAAAGATTGGAAAGGACAAGACAGTCTATCAGAAGGCCTAATAGAAGCAACGTTGAGCTTGCTCCTATTCTCAAAAAATGAGCATCCCAGGGGTGTAAGAACACGTTTCTCGAAACTATTCAAAGTTCCCCGAGATGCTATCGTTACACCGGCCAAAGAATAGTGCTCTAAGAGAAGCAGAACGAGCAGTTGTCAAAGGTAAAGGATGAATATACCAACCTAGCCCCTTATCCCTGTGTTGCGGTAAATGCGAACAGACCCAACAGTTGGATTTATTAAAAATGTCATGTGTAGCATTCATGATGAGTAACAATGTATTATTGTAGTATCTTTGTCTATGCTGAGAGTCTCTAGGAGATAAAGTATGCAGATGCACAAAAGGAGTAGAAACAGTACATTTTCAGTCGGTAAAAAGGTTTCTAGTGGATGTACTTCTTCGAGATACCAAAAGCCCAAAACAATGACTATTATAAAACCAATTAACATAAAAAGACAGCAGTACATTTTCGGGGCCCAAACAGTTTGTCAATTCTCATAGCTGGTCACACGATCATTTATCATCCCTGTACGAGCGGTAGCGGTTGCAGGCATTTCAGTCTTCAAACGAAAAACCCCAGTGTTTTGGGCTGGCGACCTCCCGGTCGAGTGACTTCTCAGTCCTTCCACAACCCTAGCCAACAGAATCCCCTTTTTCACTTGGGCAAAAAGCAAGCCCGTGATGATTTTCCTCCTTCTTCGAATGCCCAGCTGAACCGTGCCGTAAGTCTATTTCCTTAGACGCAAATTGTACCTCGTTGTCCCTGGTACTGATTGATCCAAGAACAATGCGTCGTCACTTCCCGTTGAAAGCGACGTATCAAGAGCAAGTGAAGATGCAAGATCCGGAACAACAGTTTCCGGAAACAAAACTTTTGGAGAGTGTGGAGACAAAATGGCTGTTTCCCCAGGCCTTGCGGGCTGAAAGAGAAACTCTGATGCACTCTTGTTGCTGTTTACTGCTTCGGGATCGTTGGTTGCAGTATTGGTGAGGGGTTCTGTTTCTTCTGTTTCGTATGTCATCGGGTGTGGAAGCCACTTGACATGCGTCACGTGGATCCAGTTTTTTCTGCCTGCGACCCGCACCGCCGTCTGTGTGACCAGAAGGACCTGGAAAGGGCCCCGCCACTGAGGTGCAAGGCAAGAGGATCGCTCAAATGCCTTCATCAACACCCAGTCACCGGGCTGAATGCTGTGACCTGGGCCCTCATATCGTACAGGTAAAGCCTCTCGCACCTGGTGATAAATCAAATACAGGTTTTTAGTCAACTGGCTACAGTAATCTGATAGAAGTACATTTTCGACATTTTTCAAAGACCGACATTTCGGAAGGTTCCAGATGTTAGCAGGTCTCCCCATTACCACCTCAAATGGAGAGAGCCCAGTCTTAATTTGAGGGGTTGTATGCATGGCTAGCAACACGATTGGTAAGGCGTGCGGCCATTTTAATTTGGTGCTGGCACACGTTTTAGCGAGCTTGTTCTTGATGATGCCGTTGTGTCTTTCTACTAATCCGGCACTCTGAGCGTGTCTGGCCGAATGGAACTGTTTGTCGATCTGTAGTGCCGCACATATCTGCAGAATTACAGCAGCGACAAAATGTGGACCATTGTCCGACCAGATGACTCTTGGTAGCCCGAACATAGGAAAGTACTCCTTTAACATAGTTTTTGCAATAGTCATGGCTGTAGCGTCATTAACAGGAAAAGCCTCAACCCATTTGCTGAAAGCACAAATGACAACTAACACATATTTCAAGTTATTACACCGTTCCATTTCAATAAAATCAAAGCATATAACTTCAAAGGGGACAGAAGGTGGACCAAAACTTCCCCTGGGAGTTGAGGTTCCTTTTCCCATATTGTGCTGTAAACAGATCATGCAGTTCTGAACATATCATTCAGCTATTTTAGAAATCTTGTAATTTGCCCAAACTTTTGCCAACATTTTTGTAAGGTTCCGGGCACATATGTGGGTGGGGCCATGAGCCATGACGACCATCATCATTATGTATGTGTAAGGAAGTAGTGATTTCCCTTCAACTATGTCCACCCAACACCCATCATCATCGAGTTTCCCCAAGCCTTCAGCCCATCCCTTGGACTCTTCTAGTGTGGCATCGGCTTGGATGTCCTTTACAGAGTCAACACCCTCATCATTTACAGTCTGCCTTAAAATATATATATATCTGCAGAGAGGTTGGTGGCAGTCTGTTTAGCTATCTGATCAGTGAAAGCGTTCCCTTTTCCTATATCGTCTACAATCTTTTGATGTGCTGCACATTTTACAACAGCTAACTGAGTGGGAAGTGCAAGCGTTGAGAGCAGTTGTACTATTAGGGAGCCATGCTGGATCTTTGTACCATGTGAAGTTAAGAACCCTCTTTCTGACCAAAGTCTACCAAAGTTCTGAACCACCCCAAAGGCATACTGACTGTCAGTGTATATATTCACAGTAAGCCCTTCGGAAAGTTCACAAGCTTGGGTCAATTCTATAATCTCTGCGGCCTGCGTGGAGTTATGTGTGATTCTCTTGGTTTCCAAGACCGTGCTTAATGTGGAGATTGCATACGCAGCTGTGGATGTACCATCCAGAAGTTTGAAGCAGGAGCCATCGCAAAACAGCTCCCCTTGTGGATTATTCAAAGGAGTGTCTTTTAGATCAATTCTACCCTTTGTCTCTTGTTTGGTAGTATACAGACAGTCATTTGACTCTTCGTCACTGCAAACAGTTCCTTGTATATGTATGTATGTATATATTTTTATAAAGCGCCGGTAGCCCGAGGGCATCAGGGCGCTTGAACATTACAACATAGAAGAGAAGAAAGCAGGCATAAAGAGACGCAAAACAGTTGGCATGGAAGACCTGACAGCCACTAGCGTTAGAGATCTTATCTGAAGAGGAGTGTCTTCATCCGTTTCCTAAATACAAGGTGGTTTGCTTCTGACCTCAGTGAATCGGGAAGGCTGTTCCACAATTTAGGTGCCAGTACCAGAAAAGATCTACCCAACCCCGATTTCAGCTTGAAATTGGGTACGACCATGAGGCACTTTCCTTCCGATCGTAGTCTTCTCCTGGGTGTGTAGAGGACTAGGCTGTTTTTCAAATACTCTGGTGCTTTACCATAGAGGCACTTGTGGACCAAAGAAAGAGCCTTAAACTTTATACGTTCCTCTACTCTTAGCCAATGAAGGGAAATCCTATCGGGGGTGACATGATCTTTCTTCTTCAGATTTTTTACTAGCCTAACCGCACTGTTCTGGATCACCTGACATCTCGCTAAGTCCTTAGACGAGGCCCCTAACAGCAGTGCATTGCCATAGTCGAGCCGTGATAAAATAATAGCTCTGGCAATGGTCGCCAGGTTACATTCATTTAGGAAGGGCTTGATATATCTCATTAGCCTGAGATAATAAGCCGTGTTTTTTTGGAGATAGCTGGTCTTGCGGGAAAGGTAAGGTAAGAGTTCAGCCAGATTAAGAACACAACACCTCTTAATTTGTATGTGAGGAGCAAACAAGATCAATTCATATCTCGTCAACCGTGCGGAAGTGAGGTGTTGCGTATGAGTTCTGTTCAATAGAACATCTACAGAGTGAGGCACCATCATGGTTAGAGGATGGCCTTGGACCATTCCCTCACTCTGTTTTACAGGCGCAGCAACAGCAGCGACAGCTCACAAACATCTTGGCAAAGCGCATGCTACAGTATCAAGGGCGGAAGAAAAGTAACCGCATGGCCTATTCTTCCCTCCATATTCCTGTGTTAATACAGCGAAAGCACATCCATCACATTCATGCACAAAACAACACAAAGGCCTTTTCATAGTTTGGTGTGCCCAAAACTGGTGCCAAGCACAATGCAGTCTTGAGCAAATCAAATGCTTGCTGGTGCTCCATGTTCCACGGCAATGGAGAAGAAATGCCCTTCTTCGTCAAAGCCAACATCGGCTTAATCACTAGTGAGAACCCGGGAATCCACTGCCTACAGTAAGAAGCCATACCTATCAAGGCTCTAACTTCCCGCTGTGTATTTGGGACAGACATGCCAGAAATGAGTTTTATCCGTTCAGGTGTCAATCTTCTTCCCTCCTTTGACAGGAGATAGCCTAAATAGGTGACCTCCTGACAACAATATTGAAATTTTTGAAGCAAGGCTTTGTGTCCATGTTTAGCCAAATATATAAGTAATAACACAGTGCCCTCCTTACAAGCGCTCTCAGAGTCGGCAGACAAAAGTAAGTCATCAACATACTGAAGCAGTGTACAAGTAGAGGGCAATTCAAGGGTATCAAGCTGTTCTTTCAAAGCCCTAATATAGATGCAAGGACTTTCCATGTAACCTTGAGGTGCACGGGTAAAGGTAAACGAGCGTCCCCCTAAGGTGAACGCAAACAAGTATCTACTGTCCTTGTGTATAGGAATACTAAAGAAAGCATTCTTCAGATACACAACACTAAAGTGAGTAGCTGAAGCCGGGATCATAGTTAATATTGTTGTTACATCAGGTACAATTGGAAATTGTGGAGCAACAACCTTATTGATGGCACGTAGATCAATTATGAAAGGAAATGGAATGGCATTATCACCTTTTTTGTACAGGGGCAAAATTGGACTATTGCACAAACTACCTGCAATGTCCTCAATCACCCCTCGATGCACAAAATCGGAAACTATGCATTTCAAAGCTTGCTCACCCTCAACTGAAATCTTGTATTGTGGAATACGTGGCAGCTTTACTCCATGTTTCAAGACTATTTTAACAGGCTCGATCTGCAAAACACGGACATCATTGTCATCAATTGCCCATAAACACTCTGGTACATCACTGAATTCTGGCGGCAAAGGTCTATTCAAGATATGAGAGACAGAAAGTTGCTGTGGTGAAATCGTCAAACGCACTCCATCAGAAGAACAATGAATTACCGCATTTAATTCCTTCAACAGATTCAACACCAGCAAATTCTCTCCACAATTCGAAGTCAAAAGAAATGGACAGTGGTCCGTAAAGGGACCCAGAGAAATAGGTACAGGCGAAGAAACTGGACAAACAACTGGTGTGCCAGAAAACCCTACAGAAACATTAGTCTGCCCTGAAAGTGGAATGTTTGGAACCCGAGAATAATCAATGGAACACTACTGTGCCCCTGTATCTATCAAGAATATATGTTTCCTATTTCCCACTACCATTTCAACGTAGGGACCTTTCTGATTAACGGGAATAGGCGTAGGTTCCAAACCCTGCTTCGGGCAATCCTAACTAAACAGAACATCATCAAAAGGAAGTTCTTCAGAGAGGTAAGCGGCAGAAGGATGATCGAATATGTTTCTGGTTTCCACACTTGTTACCCGATTATCCTGTAAAAAAAGGTTGCTGTGGTTCCTGTGCATACTGACTTCTACCAGGGCCCCCAACACCCGGGCGACCTCTGAATCATCTCCCCATATTTCCAAATGTGTTATTTGACCTTTGTCGAAGGACCGGGCATTGTGCACGCCAATGACCCACTTGCCTACAGGCACACTGGTTAATGTTTACAGGACCCAAGGGCACATTTCCTTGTGGAACATACTGACCTCTAATTTGTGAATTACCCCCTCTAGGGCCTCTAACAATTTGCTGCAATAATACTGTCGTCTTCAAATCACCTTTTCTCTTTTCAACTCTTTCCTTTTCATTATTGACACGATTCTCATAGTACTGAGCCATGTGCAGTACTTCTGATTGAGACTTCTCTTGCCAAGCACTCTCAGAAGACATAATTTGCGACTGGATGTCAGGCAACAATCCACGCACAAATCTTTCTACGAATAATCTTTTTCCAGACTCTGTGCCTAAGTATTGTCCACTGAAATCTGAGAATACTCTTCGAACTGATTAAAGAGCTCGGTAGCACTCTCAGGCGTCCCTTGGACAAAGGCAGTAAGCTTGTCCCAAATAATTCTCTTTTTGCGAATTATGGTTTTCAATTTCGCAATTATTCTATCAGGTAAAGTTAGTATCACCTGAGGCGGTCTTTCGCCAGCTGGCCTTTCTCCAGCGAGTCTAATTATGTTAGCCCATGTATCTCCCAACCCTGGTACATCGTCTATAGTCCTAACCTGCTTCCACAAATCTACGGGCAGGAGTACAGGAAACAACAGGACAATATCACCTAAGGTGAATACTGAGGATTGCAAGACAGACTCTATTTCTTTATAGAATCCTGTCTGATTTTTCCTAATGTCGGGAATAGATTGTCTAATGGTGTTCACTTCCTGTCTTGAGAATGGGACATGAACAAACTGCGATACATAATGTGCAGGTATTACCCGCTGCAGCATTAGCAGGGACGTCAACCTTGGGACAAGTGTCGGAGGAACCTCTCTCATAGGCAACTGAGAAGTAGGCAACTCCGAACGCTTACTAGACAACAGAACCAAACCGAGCGCTAAAGCAGTCGAAGAAGTGTTAAGTGAAAAAGCTCTCTTATAAATACTCAATAACTCTGTGGGACAACAAATCTTCCTTTTTACACATTCATCCTGCAGGAACTCTACCATTACCTGTATCACTTTCCTCTTTATTTCTGGCGTATACTGACTATAAGTATCATATACTTCAACTGGAGTTATCAACATATTTGTGATCCATCTAATCGCGTCCTTTGTACAAATTCGTGTTTCCTCGGATATCGATTTACGACACAGAAGGAACCGTTTCTGTACATACATACTATCCTCATCATCATCCTCATTCTGTAACCTTGCCAACTCCTTTCTATACTCAAATATCCTCTCAACATGCTCTTATACTTTCTCTAGAAAGCGCTGAGGGGTTCAGATCCCTCAACCCTTGTGGGAGATCTATATTGTTTAGTCTGTCAAACATTACACATAAGTGAATCCCTAATCCCTCAATAAAAACATTTTTCTCAGGAAAATTGTCCATATTTGAAAGTGGCGAAAACATTAGCTCGATCATCTCTCGCCATACAATGTTTAGCCCACATAATCAAGTCACGTTTCTTCTCTGGAGGTACAGTCTCGTGAGTGACAACCATTGATCCCGCTCCCTGATCGACTACAAGCGGTGCAAGACCACTTGGAAGAGGAAAAGCAGGCAAGTTCAGCGGAGGTAATATTACTGGTGCAATAGGAAGATGTGGAGGAGCAGCAACAAAAGGAGGAACAACGACTGGAGGAAGAGGAACAGTAGGAGGAGCAGGAACAGCAGGCAGAGCAGGGCGAGCAGGAATAACAGCAGTAAGAGGCAAAGCAGCAGGAAGAGGAACATACAGAGGTGGCGCAGTGGCACCAGGCCTTCGTTCATTTAACAATATATCAATAAATTTGTCGGAAACATGAAAGTCTTTAGAAGGATAGATTTTCTGAATGCCAAGTGAGAAAGCCCTATCCATATTCCTAGCCGACTCAGACTGTTTATCTTGGTCGTATAACAATGCTTTTTCGGCATTCGTCTTATGACGGTACGCGAGTTTTTCTCTACTCTTAAGCTGTGACAAAGCTTCTTTCTTCCAATTCTGTAAGACATCGAATGCTGCAGGTCTAGCCTTTTTCTTTAATAAAATTGACTCTAAGTACTCAATACGAAGGATTTCAAAACTACCATTGATTGGCCACTGAAGTTCAGAAGCATGTCTAGTTTGTCTGTGCCAAATATCATTAAACACCATACTACCAATGCCATGCTTACATACATAGTACAAGCCGGCCACCCCTCCTGTGGTGCCGGACGGCTAAATTCCAAAGATTGCCTATCGCTGCAGAATAACGCCCTGAAGCAGGTAGACAATTTCCCAGGCATATCAAAATATTGGTGTTACCTGGTCAATAATTGTATTTGCAGATACAATGCGCCAAAATAAATTATCAGGATACTTAAGAATCGGGTCACAACTCACTTGATCAATCCTAAGGAGGTCCGATCAGATTTCAAAATTATTTTCTAACAGATTTTACCTCGTGTTTGGTGATTTCGGCAAATCTGCCTGATTCGATAAGTGGACCCTCGTCAAGATGCCGACTCGGACCGCGTGCTCATCGTCCAGGGATCGGGCCGTGCAGCGCTGTTGAGGTGTTGTGTCTCTTTCAGAAAGGGGCCTCTTTTTGTTACACCATCCGATCCTGGTCCGATAGCATGCGTCAACCTTCAAAAAGAGCTGGCATCAATCTTGAGGGTCCCTATTCGGGTGCCATCTGTGAAAACAAAAAGAAGATATCGAGCCTGAGTACCCCAAAAGGAAATACACCAAACGTGGGTTACAAAGGAAAATACAAAGATCTTTATTTTATACTGAACAGTTTCAAAGGACAAAGAAACAGATAGCTATCGGCTTTCAGTACAACACAGCGAACTCCAGCTTGGTTCGGTGTGCTCAGTGAGTGGGACTTAAATTAGAATAGTCGTGCCTTTTATGCAGTCCAAAACATGATGTTCAGCCCACCTGCAAGTTAATACAAGTTAATACATCACGGATATAGGGTTCGTGCCGAGTTCATGCATCTATACATTTAGGGTTTACCTTTAATACATTCACTAACAAATCACAATGGCAACAGTATGTCTTAGGATTTCTCGATAAGCCTTCTCATACATTTCTGTACAATATAGTTAAACAAGTGTTCACATTTCAGTATTTGAACATATTGTGTTCAACATGTGTTCGCGATTAGCTTTGTTGGCACAGGTAATCCTCTATACACAGGTCAGCGAAGGACAAGGTCTTAGTTCATGACCCTAACATGTGGCCCGCAGGCAAGTTACATATTAGTTTGTACACAGAGGTCAAGACGGCCATGTTACATTCCAAATTACACTGTCCACCATCTTAGAACACAGGGTGACTTTAGAGAGAGCATCTAAAATGGTGGATAGACCTAAAATGGAGGTTTACACTGATCTAAGGCCAAGACCTTGCAATGCGGATTTCTCCGTAAGTGGCTTATAAGCAGCTTGGCGTAGGCAAATATACATATATTCATACAGTATAGGAGGCACGATATGATTTTCCATTCGACATATTCGCAGCCCATCTTTCTCTGTGCCCATTTGTTTTGCTGAGAGTTCAAAAAATGCACCAAATTGTTCTCGTTGGGTAGAGATTGTCTGATATTCCATCACGAGGTGGAATAGAGTTTCAGGCGTGGTTTGTTCCTTGCAGAAATGGCAATAGTTGTCTGTGAGGGGTATCTGTCTGGTTACTGCAAGGTTTGATTTTGTAGGTAACAGATTTAGACGTATTCTTAGGAACGTTGTTCTGATGGTCGGGTCTGGGAAAAGTTGAAGATATTGGGGTAGTTCATGAATTGTTCTAATATCCATGGTACAGTGCAGATTCTGTTGATAGGTCTTTTTGATTTGGATGGTTTTTATCCAGTTGTTGCATTGAAGTTTGATTTTTGCCTGTTGGGGACGCAGAGTTAGGGTTTTTTCTGTTATTTCCTCATTGACCATTTCTTCCAATATGTTCCGTTTCCATTTTTGGAGCACCATGTTGTTGAAGGTCTTTGGATAGGACCTCGAGATTTGTATGGCCGGTGTTTTCTGATCAGTCAGTATTTTCCGGAATAGGTCAAGTCTCTTCCAGTTGGTTTGGAAGAAAATTGTCCATATTTGCGGTCTAGTAAGCATCCTTGTCGCAACTGCCTGTGATTTCTATTCAAGTTTGTCTAGCCATTGTTCTTCCGATTTAGATTGGTTTATTGGAACGCCAAGATATTTAAAGATGGTGACAGGTTCCAGTTGTTTCCCATCACGGGTTAAGGTGGGTTATTTTCTTTTTTTGGATGGAGTGTTGGCTAGGATCATTGTCTTGGTTTTTGTGATGTCGATTGCCAATTCGTTTATGGTCATGTATCTGCTTAATGATGTTAAGGCAACTTGTAATCCTGAGCTGGTTTTGTCGAGGAGGATGATGTCATCAGCTTAGGCCATAAGAGGAACTGGGATGGAGTTCTTTGGTGGATTCATCAGGGTACTAATCATATGTTGTTTGATGTCTGCAGTGAAAAGGTTATAGGGTTGCCCGAAGTGGCATCCTTGTTTTAGGCCATTTTCCGTAATGATGGAGTTGGTGATGGCACCTTATTTCGATAATCTGACCTTGATTGATGTTTCAGAGTATAGTAGTTTGATTGGCTCCAGGATGTTTTGAGGGCATTTCCATGCTTTCACGATGGTGTGGTTTCTGATGGCCTCATGCTTGATTAGGTTGATTAGGTTGATCAGTAGCAAGTTGATGTGGGTTCCTACGTTGGAAGTAAAGCCGGTTTGTCTGGCCGAAAACCTGTCATTCTCTGTTGCCCAAGTGGTCAGATCTTTTAGGAGGATCGCCGCAAATAGTTTTCCATGGTGGTCCATTAGAGCTATGGGGCGAAAGTTCGCTGGATCGTCGCAGGCTCCTTGCTTGTGTATGGGGACGATTATGGCAGTCCTCCATGATTTGAGAATTTGGTTGTGTGTATTAATCAGATTTAGAAGCTTGCACATAAGAATCACCCATGCCGGCAGATCTTCTTTGATGACAGCGTTTGAGGTGCCATCCGGTCCAGGTGCTCTCGAGGCATTTAGATTTTTGATCATGTGAATGAAATCGTCGTAATGTGCATTTACTTGCCAATTTGGTTTGTTCAAAGCATTTTTATCATGTTCATGCGTTGGTCGGGCTCTATAGATATTTGTAAAGTATAAGGTCCAAGTTTCTGAAGAGATGTTGGCCATCAGTTTTTGTTGGTTTTGTGAGTTATCGTTTAGCAAGTTCCACAGTTCTCTTGTGTTATGGGACTTGTAGGTCTTCATGATATTTTCTGCGTCAAGTTGCTGGAGGGTTTTTTGTTGGGTCTTCCTCTAGTTCGAGTACGATTGCTTCAGTTTTTTTGCCAATGGAGTGTTTCCTGCAGTTTTGGTTTTGTTCAAATAGCGTAATGATTTTGGTCAGAGTTTTTTCCTTTTGGCTGTTTCCTGTTTGTATGTGTGTCGATGAGATTTCTGGTGTTGGATGCTGGTCGTTCTTTGGAAGTGGATTAGGATCCATTCGTAATTCAGTTTGTCCCCATCTCTCAGAGTGGAAGTTTGGATCGCTGTTGCTAATCGAAACATCGCTTGCTGTGGTATGCACAGTCTGGTGGATGTACTAGTCAATTCTAGTGGACATTGAGGTGTGAGTATAACTTGTGTTGATAGAGCATTACAGTGTATGGTTAGTTGATTGTGGTCACTTTTGTCCGTGAGTATCATTTGTACTTTCAATACGGATGCATGCAGCTGCTGTGATAGGAAAATATAGTCGATTATTGCACTTGAATTTCCTCTAGACCAAGTCGGAATGATTTTAGTTGAGTTGTCAGTCGCATGGTCGAGGAGGATGAGGTTGCGAGTGGTGATTTCTTTCATCCATCTTCTGGCTTGTGATGATAGTTTCGTTCGATTTAGGATGATGCCGTCTTTAGTGTGTAAGTGGATGTTCAAATCTCTGCAAATTATTATTTCTAATGCCTGATGTTTCATGGCAATTCTGTCAATAGATATGAAGACTCCATTGATGAAGGATTCAGTTGCAATTGCTGCTGGATTGCAGTAAAGATTTAGTCCTGCGATTACAGATTCTTTTTTTTTTGTGGGTGGGTTCCCGTTGGACGGTACACGTAGGTCTGTTATTGTTATTATTGTAATTTGAGTCCAAGGATTGATATTTTCAGTGTTCGATACACACCATTATGGGTTGATCTTAATCAAGGTGAGGAGACCTGTCGCTGGTCTTCCTTGTTTTTTGACTATTGCTGGATTGAGGAAGGTTAGGAATCCATCGCAAGCTGGTGCTCCGGTAAGCCAGGTTTCTTGAAGGCAAATGATTTGGTAGTTGTCAAGTTCGTGTGAAGGGTTAATGAAGAAATGTGAATTTCCTCTGGTGTTCCATGAACATAATGACCATGGGACATCTAAGTTGGTTAGTGGTTATGAACTTGTGGTTTTGGAATTTCCTGCGCGTGAGCTCTCTCCATATGAGGTCTCTGTGTCATAGTATCTTCGGAATGGTTGCTCGGGTCTGGTAGACTGTTCTGGTTGCACGGCTCGAGTCTGGTAGGAAACAGATGCAGATTGATGTCTCGATGTATTATAGAAGTTGGATATTTGGTTTCCAGGTTGAGGTGACAGGGAATAGGTTTCAGGTCTACTTTGTCTTGGAATTCGCATAGTAGTTGTGGTGCTGTCTGCGGTAGACCAACATTTGAAGCCAAGTTTGTTGAGTTGGTTGCGCATAAATAGTATCAAATCTATGTTGGTTGGATCACGCAACTCTACGTAAGTTTTAATTAGGTGAAGCTCATCTTTGAATGTTATCAGGTGGATGTCTAGTGTAGATATTCGGCCCTGCTGTGGCATTGCATGGAAGAGTAGTAAAACATGTGTTCTATTAACGATTAGTGGGCCTGGTCTGGTGAACACATTTTCAATGCAGATTGCATGAGATTGTGTTTGTTGTAGAGGATTTACAAAGGAGATAAAGGTGCAGCTGTCCTTGATATGACTGTGGGTTGGTGATTTGTATGTATCAATTGAGATTTGATCGTAAGTTACAGCAACTGTTGTGTCAATTGTTACATTATCTAATGTTACATCCAACATTTCTTCATAGTTGTCCAGTGACGAGGAAGGGAGTTCAGAGCAGTATTCATCTATTATAATGAAGCTTGAAGCAGTTGTGGGTTGTACGGATGGCAGTGGGTTCTCCAATGGTGGGGCTTCATGGACGGTTAGATTAAGGAGGTCTTCTTCAGTTGGTGTGGTATCCTGAGGTAATGTAGGTGCTGTATTCTTTAGTCGAGTTGCGTTTGTTTGTTGATTTTGATTGGTGCTTGAAACGAGCGGGGTATGTGGGTTATCTCTCGGAGGAACCTTGAGAGGTTCAGAGATTTTCACTGTTCGCAGAAAGGCTCTTGATCCGGTTTGCTTTTTATTATGTTTTTTTGATGATGCTGTTATGTTGTCAGCAACTTTCTTCCCTTTTACGAAGATCTGGTATGAATCTGTGGTGCTCTTAGACAAGGAGATAGGTAATTGAATTGTGGGTTGCAGAATGGAAACATTTTGGATGGTTTCTTTTGGGAGGGAATGTCGAATGGGTGAAATTGCAGTTGTCGATTCTTGCACTAGGTGTGGGATAAGAGTAGCTGTCGCAGGTTGTTCAATAAGTTGATTCAAGTGTAGTAGTGATTGTTGTTGGTGATGCGCTTTCAGAAGAGAGAGAACTTCAGATGTTAGCTTGGATTTTTTTTGTCGGTCACCTCTTGCAATTTCAGATATTCTTTGTTTGCAACGGTTTGATTGTTCTGCCTCTGTGTTGAGACGGGTTTCAATGGTGGTGATGAAGTTTTCTGTGTAGGTTTGTTTAGCATGGATCATAGCTAGTAGGGTGGCTTGGTCTCGAATATTGTCTTTCATGTTTTCTTGCAATTTGAGAAAGGGTATCATTGATTGCGACAGTACTGAAATTAGCATGTTTTGCAGGTCCAACATGGTTGTGGGAATCCTTGGATTGTTATGGTCATCAGGAAACAAGTCTTCTGATGTTGTATTTGTCATTTTGTTTTGTAAGGGTTTAGGAGGTGGTTGAAGTTGCTGGCTTTTGGAAATTATATCTGGAGTGTGGTAGGATTCATCTGAGTCATAGATGAAATGCGTTGCTGGTGGTTGTGTGGCAGGAATGGACTTTTGATGTTCTGTTTTAATGTCCAGCTGTGTGGGTGTTTTGAGATTTGATGGCTTTGTACAGGGGGTTGAAGTTAGGTGCGGTTGTTGGTTGCTGGTTAGAATGCCAAATAGTTCTTTTATTTTGTCTACATTTGTCATAATTGATTCAATTTCAGTGATGTCCATTGAAAGTCTTGCTGCCTTAGCTGTTTCTGCTGTTAGTTCAATTTCCAATGGTTGAGAAAGTTTTAGAGAGTTGTGGGTTTGTAGCCAGGATAATTTTCCCATCCTTGTCTTTTCTTTCTTTGTTGAGGGGGCTGTTGAACTTGGTGACTGGTGGGAGCTCATGTTAGGAGTGGGGCCCTTTTGTTGATTTCTTGAGGTATTTGATTGCTCTTTTCTCAGTGCCTGTTTGCGGTAGTCGTTGAGTGTTGGGGTAGGGGGGTCCTGGGTAGCCCTGTGGTTTATGGTTTCTGTTCTGTTTTTTGGTGTTTCAGTAGTCAGTTCAATGTTCTTTAGATTGTTTAAGTCAGAGTCGGGTTGATTGCCAATGGGCACAGATGTTCGATCAGCACAAGGCGTTAGCTGATTTGTTTGAGAGTGAAGCTCGTCTAGCTGGGTTGATTTGACGGAGCTGTGAATCTGTGCTTGTGTATACTTTAAATTGTTACAATTCTATTCCAAATGTGGCCAGCACTGGTCAGAGGAGGTTGTTTGTGTGGACTCTAGTTGTAGATTCCTCTGTGCTGTAGCGGTGGAGGTGTTAGAGTCAGGTGAGCTATTGGCAGTCTGGTGATTTGTAAGGGTCAGTTCATGGTTCCGCATGGGATGGTCAGCAGCTCCTTTTTGGTTGGTTGATCTCAGGAGTGATTGTTCCATAGTTAGTTGGGAAGAGTCTAGGTGTGACGTAGCAATAGCTCCCAGTTTGGTTCTTAGTCTTGTTTTAGGGCCGCCAAGGGTGGAAAGTTTGGTGTGGCAATTTGTAGACATCCTGGCGAGGGTTGTAGGGTGGGTTGGTAGTGTTACTTTGGCGTTATTCTGTCCACAATGCTTGATTTTTCCAGTGTTCCAGGAGTCGAGACGCGGTATCTGTGCTAGGTTGTACACACAGGTGCCCAGGGGGATGATACGTTCGATGGGCTGTGACACCTAGTAGGTGGTTTCTTGGTAATGTAGTTTGAGACGAGGAAAGATCTTCGTTGGTCTGATCCATATAGGTATAGAAAAGCTGTGCGAGTGTACTCAGATTTCCTTTCCCTCCTGAGGTAGCAAGAAGCTGTGTTCTCCGCTGAGTTGACGGCTGGATCCAAGGGTCACGCCGTTTCGTATCCTGACAGTCTTTTTGGTGCATATTCAGTGTTTTGTGGAAGGTTTGTGGTGTTTGACGTGGTTGCTGGGTGGATCCAAGGGTCTAGCCCTTTCGGTGTCCCGCCCAGGTGCATGGTGTGTCCACAGAGCATACTGATGTTAGCAGGATCCAAGGGACAAGCCCTTTCGGTCTCCTGCTAGTCTTTCCAGTATGTGGTCAGAGGAAATGAGGAGGTATACGCGCTGTTGTCAATGTTGAATGTTTCCAAAGATCCTGTCAATTCTAACTTCTGCCAGGCCTCTGTCAGATTTTCGTATAGCTATATGCAGGGAGGTAACTGGAAGGATCCAAGGGCGAGGCCCTTTCGTCTCCATCTGTTTTTTTCCCACGCTGAATGTGGCTATCTTGCCGAGAAGTGTGCTTGTTGATGGTGTTAGAAAGGGCTCAAGTTCGTGGGCTTCTCGTCGCGTGATAAATGTTTTCTGTAGCAAAGGGGGAGGAGCTGGGTCGTCGTCAGTGTCTGAGACGCAACAACCAGGATTGCAGCAGTAGCCCCTCACAAGATCGCCAGATTGCACTCAATTAAACAAATAAACATCAGATTTTGGATTGCCCTGTGACGTCATCCTTCCCACACATGGTATCTTAAAAATACCCCCTCAGGAACATCTTTTTTTCTTTCTTTGTTTACTGCAACTTGTTAGCTGCCATTCTGTAATTTCAATTTCCAGGCACCGCTCAATTACTAAAATAGCCAGGGCAGAGATGAGCGGCAAGCTGAAGATGCTTGCTTCTAGGTAGGCAGAAATCCACTTATCTCTCACTATCACCTTCAGGCAGTCTTCTATCTGCTACTGCATCTGGGGCAAACACCCACATCAAGCATTAAGACAACAAAATGCTGTCTGTGGAGGCTGTACTGCATATGAAAATACATGTAATACATGTGTCTGAACATGGGTATTTGCTATCACGTTGCTTTACTGTGTTGTTTTGATGCCCATATGAGATCACGGATTCACTTCTTCAAAAGGAAGATGAAAGAACTATGCCACACCTCAAATCTATGATGTCCTCAATTCTTGGAATTAAAGTCACAAAGGAGTAATGCTGTGCTTGCCAATCTTTAGGTTGGATATGATGCACTGCAATGTAGATCAGACTTTACAAGGCTTTGGCACATAAATAATGATGCCGTGCAGAACAGCAGGTTATTTTTGTTATTATTATTTTTGTTTTTATTTATTGTGTTTTAATCATTAAGATTTTTACAATCAAAAAAGTAGCTTAGTTTCGTAAAAAGAACAGAAGTTGAAAAGTAAAAGTTTGAGCTGAGTACCGTCGATCAAGGTGTCGTTAAAATAGTTTTCTCAATCTCCTGTTCTGTTTGTAATGGGAAGGATTTTTGAATATCTTGTAGGATGTTGTAAGTTTCCAACATCCAGGTGTTTTTTTGTCTCCCGTCATCAGTCTTGACCAACAAAGGTTTTCGTCCTGCAGCACAAAGTCCGAGAATAGGTGCTTCAGGTTGAGTGATCTGGACTTGAGAGTACCAGGGCAAGACAAAATTATATCATATATGTAGCATGTACCAGATGGATAAAGAAGCATGAGACCAACATGCAACGTCAATATATGGCAGGTTATTTGATAGTATGAAAGGATACATTGGATGCGCTTCCACAAATTAACGGTGCAGGACATTTATTCTAATTCAATGATACATCACCAGAGTGATTATAAGTGGATACTTATCTACAAGACTTCCCAATGGAGCTTTGCCTTGAGAAAGACCTGTGAGGTCGAAACACGTGTTGGCATATGACTCTGCAGACTTTGCAGATGTTTGTACATGGACCTTGAATCGTATTAAAGAAATATTTTAATCAATTTCATGTTGTTTGTCAAAACAGGATTAGCACATCAGTTGGCTATGACTAAGTAGAATGCAATAAAACAGCGCACCCGACCGTGGAACAATCATTAGTCCATGTGTTTTGATAAGTGGAAAAGAGGTGTACACTTGTTCCCACGGGTGCTGCAGTCCTTTTGGGCAATTAATTTATCTATATTGTTTAATTATATAAGCTCAAGCGCTTCCATATACCTGGTACACCTCTCAGGATTAGTTCTAGAGCAAGACAAAATTAGATTGCGAATAGACTCCACGACTCCAACAGAACCACAAAATCTACAGCCGTTTGTTGTTGCGAGCCCCCGTATAGAAAGGATTTCGTTGGTGGGCAAAAGATTTAGGGCCTCATTACACGGTAGGCTGTAACCATAGCGCTATTAGCGCTGTGGTTGCCGCCGGAATTTTACTGTGTCTGCCTTGGTGAATGGCGGAATTACTGCCCTACTCCAAGGTGAGCGGGGGCGGTAATTCCCCATTCACCAAGGCACTTCCCCATTCCCATTTTTGCCCCCATAGGGCATAATGGGAATGGGGAAGGCGCTAATTACGGTACCGCATTGTGGTACCGTAATTAGCACCAAGGTCCCTTTGCGGCACCCTACTTTAACAGCTGGTAAAACCAGCCGTTAAGGTCGGGTCCCGCAAAGGGAACTCGTAGTAAGGCGGTAAGGGTTTACCGGTACCAGTGCCCATACCGGTACCGGTAAACCCTTACCGCCTACCGTGTAATGAGGCCCTTAGTCTTGCTCTCAGTAGCAGATTTTGAGCTTTTTTTGATGGAAATAATTTGATAAATGGATGTATCTCGTTCAGTTTTTTAGGGTTACAAGGCAGATGAGTCATCAGTTTGTTCGCCAAAGCTTTCTCCCCAGTCTTGATCCAGTCGAGCTCTTTAAACTTTTTCATCACCTTCACTGGGTTAGTCTTAAGAATCTCCTCGTCCAAGGCCACATCATGGAGAATTTCTTGGTTTCTCTGAGCCCATCTAGTTAGCATCTTGCAGCCAGCGTCTTTTATTTCTTGTGCAATCAAATTATAAACAGAAGGTTTTTCCACGAACAGACATTTGCGATAGAGCATCATTTTATTTTTTATGTACGGTATGAAAGTTTGCTGGTTGAGCAACACAATATTGGATCACAGCAAATGGCACATCACATGTTTCCTGTGATCACAAATAACCATGTGGTCTAAGGCTAAGACCTTTAACACGTGGGGACTCAACTATTTATGCAGTAAGGAAGTGCAAACAGTAATGGTTTGTTTTTTGGATGTACTAGACTCTAACCTATGACCCATGACCTGGACAATGCAGAAGTCGATATTGCATGCACAATACTGGAAAGAAAGAGGTGAGAACTTACTTCACAAACATATTGTTTTCAACTATATAATTACACTGCATTTGAATTTTTAGTAAGGATCACATTTCGGAAAAGTGAAATATAGCTAAAGCATGTAGAGGAAGTGCATGTCTGCTGTGTCATCACCATGCATGCCAAAGATGCATGTTATTTTTTTAATGGAATCTATTTCCTGTGTGGCGCTGGTGCTGCATGTGAAAAAGGTTTTATGGAGAGGACACCAGATGTCTAAAAGAATATCATTTACTACAACAGATAACATTCACCAGTTGCATCATTCATGTAGAGCCACTCCGTTGAGTCATTCATCTGCAAGATTTACTGGACATCATTCTAGTCAAGATGGCTGAGGCACAAATCAAGTTATTTTCTTAGCATGTTTAAGCAGAGGTAATTTGCAAGGCCATTCAATTCATGAAACCTGCTTACGTGAAGAGATGGCTAAAGTTGTCGTTAACACATGGGGTTGAGTCCAACACAGGAGCCTGGACCCTAAACGCTGTTCAGTGCAATTCTTTCCATATCGCCTTCCACATCTTTTTCTTTGTCTTGGGCAGGACATCTACTGCAGGTTATTCAAACTGCAAACTTTATTTCGCATCAGCTTTTTGGTAAATTCAAAAACAGATAACAAATACAACTTTATGTTGAGTCTTTAGGCATTGCAATGTGAAAAGCAGTGCTTCCAGTGGTCATTTAAATGTTGAGTTTTTAAGTCATAAATAAACATCCTAATGTACCTAAGAAATCATTGAAGTTCCATATTTAAGAGGTTAATGTCCATTCCTTCCCTGCTTTCTTCAGAAGAGTCTATATGGCACCAAAAAACAGGATGGCTAAATAGTTTTTAGTTAATTTCATATATAAAACACTAACTTATTTTTGAAAGGGGAATTTGCCACTGCCAATACCTTTACACGTGAACACATTCTGATTTAGAGTAAGGGGAAAAGACAACATTTTAGGAGCTGTAATTGTTGGCTGAAGACACATATATGTAATACCTTTTTTAGATGTCATAATCAGCCAAGACATTCACCTGCTACATTATTTATTTAGATGCCAAGCATGATTGATTGTCCAATATAACTCCTAACTTGTGGAACTTATCAGAATGTGTTGGACAGGGACTCAGGTCTGATGGACCACACATGGAATTGCATTGTATTGTACTTGTCACTTATATAGCGCCTTTTACTATTATTATAGTCTCATTGCTATGTTAGTGGGAACCCCCTTGGAAGACCAAAGCCCAGAGTGTTGGAGTTCAAGGAGTACAATTATGATGCATGTGTCCATTTGGCCAAATAAAGCTTAGCAGGGCTGGCCAGCCTCCAGTAGAAAGCAACCCAGGAGGTCAGGCATGTGGATGGGTTCTGAGAGGAGCCAGGAGATGGTGTGAGTGCTACAGACTTGCTTTGTGTTCAGGAAAATTGTTTCTTCTGTTGATTCTTGAGGCTGCGATAAAGTCTATGTTCCAACTATTTGCAACAAGAGTAGCATGGGCCATGGCCCACATCCTCCCATGGCAGTTTTCAAGTGTTTACAAATGTGTCTGATTGTGATGTAGGTGATTCTGTCACACTTCTGTGACTCTACCACTGTGAGTGTGATAGGCCTGTTTCTCCATACATGCCAGGTTCAGTGACCCAGTCATCCTGTGACATTTCATATATGAAGGGCTGTGATTCAGCTAGTGGCGTTTTTTGTGAAACCAGGGTGATGATTGTTATATGACAGTGTGTGTGTTCTGGGCCTCTGTGAAAATGGCTGGTGCTGTCATGTGCTGAGAGGTCAGGGTTGCTGTGAATGCATTCAGGACCTCTTGGTGCTGGGTGTCTATAAGGTCGGACTGGAAATTGGAGGATTTAAGGGAGGCGTTTCAGGATAATGCTGCAAATAGGCAGTTTTTGTTGTGGCGGTTGTGAAGAGGAAGAGTGTTCCAGATAATGGGGGCAAGGATAGAAAAAGCTGAGCAGCCAACTCTGGTGGAGTGGTAAGGGGGGTAGCAAGAAGGAGAGCTGACACCGATCAGATGTTTCTGGGGGGTTGGTGGTGGATGATTTTGTTCTGAAGGAACGCAGGTCCTGTATTATGGCAGGCTCGGTGTGTGTTTTGCACATGGCTTTAAAGGTTGCTCTTAGGCTAACTGGGAGCCAGTGGAATATTCTGAGTGTGGGCATGGTATGTTCTCTGGGCAAGAGGGCAAGGAGAAGTCGTGCAGCTGCATTTTGGATTCCTTGAGGTTTTCTGAACTGGCATGCTGGGATGCCGAGATAGAGGGAGTTGCCATAGTCTAGATGGGAGATGACGATGGCCATAATTGTGGAGACTCTTTGGGGGTAGTGGAGAGAGGGACAAATGTGTTTTAATATGTGTAAGAGGAAGTGGCAGGTTCTGGATATGGAGTTGATTTGTTTGGAGAAAGATAGGTCTGCGTCCATGTTGCTTCTTAGATTTTTAACAGAGTTGTAAGTGGCAGGTGGGGCGCCCAGGGCCAATTGCCAAGGTAAAGTTTGGGGAATCAGAGCAGTTTTGCAGCATATTAGGATTTCTGATTTGCCCAGGTTGACTATAAGGTGGTTGGTCATCATTTTGTAAATGATCTGGGTGTCATCTGTGTAAATGCAGCAGGTACGGTTGTGTAAGCAGATGAGAGCTGGCAGTGGGCTTAGGTAGAGGTTGAAGAGGAGGGGTGAAAGGGAGGCTCCTTGTGATATCCCTTTTGTGAAGGGGTAAGGTGAAGAGGAGAAAGGAGGCAGGAGAATGATTTGCGAGCATCTGGAAATAAAGGAGGTGATCCAATTAAGGGCAGTGTCTTTGATGTCTAGGGTGTGGAACCTGTTCCTGAATATTGAGTGGTCAATGGTATCAAAGGTTGCTGATAGATCCTGGAGGATGAGAGCAGCACATACATCTGAATCAGCAGTTCTTTTTAGGTCATCCTGGATAGAGATCAGTGAGGATTCCATTCCACAGAGAGGTGGAAACCCGATTGGACTTGGTCAAGGAGTCTATTGGCTTCTGTGCAGAGTCCAAGTTGCTTATATACAGGCTGTCTGGGACCTGGGACCTCTTTACGCCCAGTTTTCCCTCCTTAAATACCTCCTGGCCAGTGTCCTTCAGTCTTTTGGCTCCAACTCTCTGCGGGTCAAATGCTTCTCCAAGCAGAGAATGGGAGGTAGATCCCTTTTCTCGGCTGGCTCCACCCTTTGGAACTGCCTCCCTCCCCCTCAGACATGAGACAGTTCTCCTTAAGTTCTGGAAACTTCTGAAGACTTTCCTTTTCTCCTCCTCCTTCCCTCTCACCCTCCCTTACTATCTCTCCATCTGCCGCTGCGACTGGGGTCTGGTCCCTTCAGAGTCATACAGGGGCCATACCACCCCCTACCAGTCCCCCCAGCATCCTTTTCCAGCACTTGTCCTCGGGCTCCCTTCCCCAGACCAGCCCAGTTTGGTTCTCCCTGTCCACCGTACTCACACCCCCCCACCGTTCCCCTTGCACTTGCTGCCTTGGTCCATACAGCACTTCCCCACCCCCACCCTAAGGGGCTCCCCACTCTTGCACTTCCCCCTCAACCCCATATCCCTTGCACTTACCACATTGTCATGCACTTGCACAGTAGGATCGTCACAAGGCCAATATAACCGTTTTTCTACTTTTTTGATTCCCATGTCTCCCACCCATCTTGTCTTGTGGTGGCTGGAAACACATGTGTATAGGCACCATACACATTTCAACAAATAAATTAAAAAAAAACATCCTTATATTTTACAAATACTTCATATGAATAATGGGTGGATTACAAGTAATGATAAGAGATCATTGATGAGAATAATCTAACCCACACATCATGTGACTACTCACTTTCCGGCAAGTATTCTAACCTTGGTTCACAGATTATCTGGAAATGATGCATGCCTGAGGGTTTATAGTGAGTATTTCGAATGTCAGTTTTTGAATGCCATTTTGTCGAAACCAAAATGCCGAGGAAAAAAAATGTTGAATGTTTTTTTTTTTTTAATGGGGGGTTCTCCCCCCAAACCCCTGTTCTTTTTAATTTACACTTTTTTTTTACTAGCAAAACAAACAAAAATCATAAAATACATTCAACATTTTTTTTTCGGCAACATTTTTTTCGACGAAAAGGCATCCGAAAAAAAGATTTCGACATATTAACTGGATACCATGCCTGAGCTCATTTTAACCTAATTTCACCTGAAGATGCCTGTGTCCATTGTCGACAGGACATTTATGTATTGAAGTGATGACCCTTGTTGAATGATAGACAGGAACCTATTGGCCACATGCCAGACATAGCCCCATTCAGCTATAAAAGCTGCAACTCTGGGAGATCTTGGGGACCAGATACTGGTGATACATGTTGATAAAACATTTGTTTCAGGCATTAAAAAAGAGAGGTATGTGCAAATGATCTTCTCATGTACACTAAAAATATAAATGGATGTTATCGCTCCACCCACCCCCCGCTGTATTTTGATTGTGTCCTTGTAGTTTCCCATTAAATGCACATGGTCATTCTAATGCCTAATGACAATGTATTTGATAAACCTCTAATTACTGAATACATGCAATGTTCTGATATCTTCTTTGAGTACTGATTCAAGTACAGCTAGGGAGGAATACAATATGAGGAGGGACACAGAGGAATGACATTTGAGGAGGACAGAAAATGTATAGATGTGGTTTGGTTATGAGCCCACCCTTGGACTGCCCATAGCCATGATACTCACTGTGGATATTCCCACCCATTCCTGCCTCTCCCCACCCAAAACAAAGGCTTTTGGTTCATGCAGCGTGCTGACGTAAGGCACAAACTGGCTGTTTTCTTTTTGTCCGGGTTGAGGGAGGAAGAAGGCGGCTCAAGGGGAGAAGGAGTCAGGACTTCTGGAGGGGTGCAGTTGCAGCGTTGCGTTGCTTGATCAGCTCACATGAAAGTCTCTGAGATTTTGAGAGCTCTTCTGTTTCTTTTCTTTCTTTCATGACGATCATAAAGAATCACATGTGGGAAAACGGCCTCGCAAATCGATAGATGCTGGGCTGTAAAATGAAGAGGGTTTTGAAGATGCTGCCTGGGGCGAGGTTAAGTTCTTCAATTTGTCCCAGTACTAGAATCTCAATGCATTAAAATGGCATGGGATCCTCCTGTCTTCAAAATAGTTGCAATCCTTTGAAAACATTCCTCCTCTGCTGCTATCATAAGCAGCATATTCCACATAGGTTAGCCACATTTTTAAAAACAGAAATTTGATGGAAACACACTGAAAATGCTTTTATTCAGTATCCTTCGATTTCTAAGCACTCTTCTTGTCCTGCACGGAAGTCGTGTTAAAAACAGGCATTGGCTAAACAAACTGTTTTGGCTGGTTTACAAGTATTAGGCATTTGCCAGGAACTGATATTAGATGCCCAGGTATTCGCACCATGTTGCACCTACTGCCATCAATGGGCAGTTAATACAACTACGACTGTGCCTGGCAAGTACCTTTGCCGTGACTGCCCATATGACCAAACTGTTGGCATTGGCAATGCTTGTTTTGTTTGTGATTGACCTGACAACATGTATGCTGATGAGCCTCCTTTTGAATATTTGCCTGAAGTAGAACAGTCAGAAAGGCTATCAAAGTGTACATTACACCAAATGGTGTGGCTGTTCTCCCTTTCCTTTTTGAGACTCCTGCCAATGATACCTCCAAACCCATCATGTGGAGTGCTCTACCCCAGCTGACATATTAGCAGCCTTCCCATTGAAGTAGTTGGGAAACACTGGAGTATAGGGTTATGGACAGGAAACCGATGCATGCCCTTATAGATATGTTTATGGGTGTTGAAATACGAGCGGTTGCTCATGCTGCCTTGGGACTTGTGTTATTTCCTAGACTCGATATGTCCTAC
Source organism: Ambystoma mexicanum (assembly GCF_040938575.1). Classification (NCBI taxonomy): domain Eukaryota; kingdom Metazoa; phylum Chordata; class Amphibia; order Caudata; family Ambystomatidae; genus Ambystoma; species Ambystoma mexicanum. Next base: position 825,779,915 of record NC_090933.1, read on the forward strand.
TGGAGATATACCAACCAGATTCCAGAATGACTCCCTGGTACAGTCCATTAACCCTTCTGCTGCTGCACCTTTTGTGCATGCTTGAAGTGAAAGTGCCTTGTTCCTGGCTAGTTGAGTGTTCACGGAAGAAGTCAGAAGCCTACAGTACTTTCAAGAAACTAAGAACTATGTGCTGATAGCTATGCCTCTATTCTGGGCTAGAAGCACCTTTACAACTGCGTGTATAGAGTGTGTTCAGTTCCTAGTGCACATCTTGAATAGGTTTCAGTGGTCTAAATGAAAAGGGAAACATGTTAGTGATGGTACTGCTATCATCCAACATATGTCTAACAATGCATTCACCACAAAGAAACATGCAACGAATCTTGAGACTAGTGGAGGACTGGGAAGACCCTTTAATACCAGTAAAGGAACGATGTAACCTCTCTGGCCTGGACATGTGCCATGTCAAGACGGACGAAGGTGTTAATTTGTAATAGACCCTCCAGTGTGAGATTCTGCAACCGGAGAGCCATTGGAAACAACAGGACTTTTGATCCATATAGACCAACTCACCATTGCCATTACCGATGGGCCCATTTGGAGTTAGAGATTAGAGCAACAACAAAACAAAAAATAAAACAATTGTGACAAGGATCCAAATGAATCCAACATTTTAATGCTCTACAGAGTTGGATCTGTGTGTCAATGCTGACAAAAAAATCGGAAGGTTAGCTACCCTTAAGCAGACGTATGCAGGTTGCTGTAATGCTTATCACCACAATGTGTGGTGGAAATAGCAAAGTAAGGCCACTTATAGGTAGTTAAAAAGTCTAAAAACTCTCGTACAGAAGAGAAGTGAGCATTTGGTTAGGTAAGGCTGAGAATGACACCTAAGCATCTGTCATGATGCCTTCCCCGGGAAACCAGACCAGGTCCAGCAACCCTGGAAGCAGGCATCAAGTTATTTTGAGCAAGCCCAAAAACCCCTGCTAGGGGCTGTTTGGGTGCGGTCCTGGCGCCTATGGCACCAGGCTTATAGGGAGAGTCAGTCCTGGCACCATAGGTGCCAGGCTCATAGAGTAGAATTTACCTGATGCAGACCATGCTGCAAGCTTACCTGATGCAAACCATGTTGCAGAGCTCCAAGCCAAAGGAGGCTTGGAAGGGATTATTTTACCTAGGGACTATTTTTTTACTCGGGTGGGACTGGGGAGGAATACTTACCTGGGACTACTTTGGAGGTTATTTAAACCACGCCCGAAGAGCAGCACACGCTTCGTGTTATTCTGCATCCAGCAGCGTAACGCTCACCGTGTCTGCAAGCCTGCATCCAGTCTTCTGCCACGCCCGCCTCGAGTCTGCAGCTCCTAGAAAAAGGGAAGAACAGAAGAAGAAGAGGTTAAAATAAGAGCAAAACCTTCGATCCTTACCTGAATTCCAGATCCACCGCGCCTTCGAGCTGGAAGAAAGAAGCATTTTACACACGCCGCCTCGCCTGCTGCAGCGCCGCACTGAACTCACTGGCCTTCGCAGCGTCCTCACGATCCACTGCATCCTTCTGCACGTTCCCGCCGCACTCTGGCCCCTAAGGGGAACAACAGGACAACAAGGTGAGATGAAAGGACAAACAAGGGGAACTCTTCTCACCACAATAGACTTACCTAATTTTACCGCCGGAGGCAGTATTCCCCGAAATTCATATTTTCTCTCCACACCTGAATAAGGGAGCAAGCCACAGGTTACATTCTGGCCTTATTTTATTGAACTGTGTAGGATAAGCCAAATACTTACCTGAACTTCGTCAGCTACCACGAGGAACTCTTCGCTGGGGTCAATCTGCAAACTGCAAGGAATCGGACAAGAGTGAAAGTCAGACATGTGAACTCTTACGAACTACATACTTTTCGGAGTCAATATTGTTCTGGAACTCACAAATTCCTTCGAGCCAGTGAAGCAACTGGTTATCAACGCGCCCCTGCGCTCAATGCAGGATGGAGCGCTCATCTTTTCAAACCATCAGGTGAGACTATAAAAGGGGACATCAAAGGTGATCTGTCTGGAGAACAGCGGGGGTGGGAGGATTTACGCTCAACTCCACGGGTGGTTAATTCCCTTTCTCCATTTGCAGAAGAATATTCCTATGGGCCAAGCAAACGAAGCTAGGTGGGCCTGTCCAGTCCATCATCTCGGCCCTACGTGTCACATTGGTGGAGACCGCAGCTGTCCAGTTCCGATCGACGCCTCTGTTGTAGCCAGGTGAGCGTAACAAAATGCGAAGCCTACCCACAAATTTCCACCCGGGCGTTATGGATACCTCAGAGACTGACCAATTGGCCCAATTACTATGGGAACTGAGGGCTGAAGTGCATTCCGCCCGTCAAGAAACCAATGCTCTTTGGAGAGAACTGATTTTGTCAAAGGAGCGAACTGATGACCTTGCTAGGCAACTATTGCAAAGCCAGGCTGGACAAGCACCCCTACCTGGTTCCGGGGGAAATCCAGCTCCTGTGTTATCAAGTAACCCTGTGCAAATAAACCTACCAGGACATATTCCATTAGCCCCACCCGAACGCTTTGCCGGGGATCCCAAAAGGTTCGCCGTGTTTATGAACCAATGCCACTTGCACTTTTTATGCAGACCTGGAGCCTTCCCAAACGATAAAGCCAAGGTAGCCTTTGTATTGTCATATCTCAGCAGCAGTGCAGATGATTGGTCAATTCCACTAGTTATTCAGGATGACCCAATTCTTTGGGATGTTCAGGGCTTTCAAACTAGCATGGAAAGACTATTTGCCCAGCACTCCCAAGGACAGGCCCTGGATAATGAACTTTTGTCCCTACGACAGGGTAACCAGGACTTTCTATCCTACATCGCAACCTTTAATAGGTTAATAGTGGAAACTGGATGGCCTGAGGTAAAACGAATCACGTTATTTCATCAAGGCCTTCGAGGTGAACTCAAGGATGTCTTGGCTCAAGTCGTGAACCCACCTCAAGACTGCGCTGAATATATAGACTTAGTGGTCCAGTTAGATCACAGACTTCAGAGCAGAAAGGCTGATCGAGCCAAGTTTGAGAATCGGGTGTTGGTCAAAACCCACGCTAACCCCAAAGGAGCAGATGCTTCAGAACCCATGCAAATCGGAGGTGATAAAGGACCCTTAACCCAGAAGGAAAGAGAAAGGAGACGGCAAATGCAATTGTGTCTATATTGTGGAACATCTGGGCATTTTCTACGGGGTTGCCCTGTAAAACCACCCAAGAAGGTGGTAGGAGATGCTGATAAAACCATATGGAGTCAGACTCGGGAAACGACCGCGCCCGACAAGCGTAGAGGTCTGCTTGCCGAGCTTGAAGAAGGATACACAGACCTCACATTTCATCATACCAATGGTCCTCGTAGATCCAGGGCAGCCATTGCGTATGCACGCAGTAAGGGCATACATTGATAGCGGGGCCATAGGAAACTATGTGGACTACGAATTGGCTTCCAGGATGAATCTACCTCTCTGCCGAAAAACCACCTCAGATGTCATCACCACAGTCGATGGAACTGAAATTGCCTCTGGGCCTGTAACTCATTCCACCGCAGAGATGACACTATTGGGTCAGGATGGGCATCGAGAGACTATTGTGTTTGATCTAATCAAAGCCCCACAGTTCCAAATAATACTGGGGATACCTTGGTTTGAAACACATAATCCTTGTATTGATTGGCGAGAGAAGAGAATAACCTTCCCGGATTGTGCACAAACCTGTTATCCAAAGAAAAATCAGAGCGCAGGCCTGGCTACAGTAACCACAGCAGTCATGGAACTACCTCCAGAATACCAAGAATTCCAGGATGTCTTCCAAAAGGAACAGGCAAACACCTTATCTCCTCACAGATTGTACGATTGTCAAATCGATCTCATACCCGGTGCACAACCTCCTTGTAGCAGGATCTATGCCCTTACGGAACCTGAGAACCTTCACTTACGACAATACTTAGACCAGTACCTTGCCAATGGCTTTATTCGCCCATCCAAGTCCCCTGCATCTTCAGCTTTGTTCTTTGTGCCCAAAAAAGAAGGTGACCTCAGAACGTGCATAGACTACCGCGCATTGAACCAGATTACTGTTAAGAACCGATACCCAGTGCCTCTGATCCCTGAACTACTAGACCAAATGATGGACGCTTCTATATACACTAAATTAGATCTCCGGGGGCCATACCATCTGGTACGTGTAAAAGAGGGCGACGAATGGAAGACTGCTTTCCGCACTAAGTATGGGTTATTCGAATACCAAGTGATGCCTTTCGGGTTGTGCAATGCACCAGTCGCCTTCCAATACTTCATGAACGATGTCCTTCGTGAACTCATTGACGTTTGTGTTGTCGTGTATATCGATGATATTCTAGTATACTCCTCTTCAGAATCTGACCATGTGAAGCACGTCCGAGCAGTCCTTGAGAAATTGCGCCAGCACAAACTATATGCAAAACTAGAGAAATGCGTTTTTCATGCCACAGAAGTTGAATTCCTTGGGTTTATCCTGACCCCAAAGGGAGTCGAATGGACTCACGAAAGGTGGACGCAATCCTTAAGTGGCCATCACCAAGTTCAGTTAAAGGAGTACAAAGCATGCTCGGCTTTGCCAATTTCTACCGCAGATTCATCCCAGATTTTTCAAATATCGTACATCCCATCACAGCACTCTTGTGAAAAAATAAACACTTTATGTGGACTGAAGAAGCTGAAAATGCCTTCCAAGAGATGAAAGTGAAATTCACGTCTGCACCTGTGTTAAAGCACCTGTGCCCTGAACTTCCATACATAGTGGAAACTGATGCATCCAGTCTAGCCATGGGAGCTGTCCTGTCTCAAAATGACCCTGAAACTGGCCAGTTTCAACCAGTAGCATTTTGGTCCAGAAAGTTCTCGGCACCCGAGTTAAACTATGCGGTTACCGACAAGGAGTTATTAGCCATTAAATCCGCCTTCAAGGCTTGGTGGCACTATCTTCTCGGTGCCAGGCATACCATTACTGTGATCACCGATCAACAGAATTTACAGTATTTAAAAACAGCCAAGGCCCAATCGTCACGTCAACTCCGATGGGCATTGTTCTTTGCCGAGTTCGATTTCATGATAACCTATCGACCAGGTTGTAAGAAGGGTAAAGCAGACGCCTTATCCCGAATAGGGATGGGAGAGGCAGAAGTGAACCCAGAACCAGTACCTATAATTTCCGAACAAAGGATTCTTGGCATGACTACTCTATAGACACTAGAGGACATTCAGGTAAAGATCCAGCAACTCTTTGATCCTACAGCTCTGCAGGACTGGGTAAAGAAAGGCCTGGACTACTCTGTCACCAATGATCTGCCTTATTACCAAGGGCGGCTATTTCTGCCACACAAGGAACTACAAGAGCTAGTCATTTCCCATTATCATGATACCCTAATGGAGGGGCACCCAGGTATTGCAAAAACTGAAGCTAAAATTAAAAGACAATTCTGGTGGCCCACCTGGCGAAAGGATATAAAATCATTTGTGATGTCTTGTGGCATTTGCGCCCAAAACAAAAGTCAAAAGAAAACCAGCTGGACTCTTACAACCTTTAGACATTCCGCCTACACCATAGCACACCTTATCGTTAGACTTTATTACTGATCTACCTCCTTGTAATGGGTTTTGGATCTTTTTTCCAAGATGGCCCACTTTATTCCTTTAAAAGGACTACCTTCAGCCTCAATCCTGCCCAAAGAATTCCTCAAAAACATTGTTCGCATACATGGATTTCCGTCCGTGTTGGTCTCTGACAATCAATTCATTTCGCATTTTTGGAAGAAATGTTGTCAATTGGCGCAAATCGACGTGAGATTATCGACCAGTCACCACCCCCAGACCGATGGTCAAACGGAGAGGACCAACCAGACTCTTGAACAATACCTGTGTTGTATGTTACATCAGACTGAGAGTAATTGGAAGGACATTTTTGGATCGCCGAATATGCATACAATAATTCAGTACATTCTGGAACTGGACAAAGCCCCTTTTATACCTTATATGGGCACCACCCTCGAACCTCAGACCTTGACTCACCCCAACACTTAGAAATGCTTGCAGTGGATCATCTACACGTTACGATTACACAAGCGTTTAAGGAGGCAACTGCATATTTAAAACAGGCGAAGGAGAAATATAAGAAAGATGCTGATCGACATAGAAGTGATACTCCACAGTACCAGATAGGGGACCAAGTATGGTTGGCCACAAAACACATACCTCTCAAGGGAACGCGGACCTTTAACCCCAGATATTTGGGACCTTACTCTATTAAAGCCATTATCAACCCGGTGGCCATCAAGTTGGACTTACCTGCTAATATGCGAATTCACCCCGTCTTTCATGTGTCATTTTTGAAGCCAGTGCAACCAGGGACAAGACTAACCAAGCCACCAGACCCCATCCTTAAAAGACGGGGAACCCGAATTTGAAGTTAAGAACATCCTGGACTCCAAGATGGTGAGGTGAACACTTTTTTTGAACCTAGTGACCAAGTGCATGCACCTCGATTGGTGAAAAGATTCCACCGAAATTTCCCAGACAAACCAAAACCACGGGGACGAACGACTTTAGGAGGGGCCTTGGGGGGGGAGTGCTGTCATGATGCCTACCCCCGAGAAACCAGACCAGGTCCAGCAACCCCGGAAGCAGGCATCAAGTTATTTTGAGCAAGCCCAAAAACCCCTGCTAGGGGCTGTTTGGATGCGGTCCTGGCACCTATGGCACCAGGCTCATATGGAGAGTCAATCCTGGTGCCATAGGCGCCAGGCTCATAGAGTAGAACTTACCTGATGCAGACCATGCTGCAAGCTTACCTGATGCAAACCATGTTGCAGAGCTCCAAGCCAAAGGAGGCTTGGAAGGGACTATTTTACCTAGGGACTATTTTTTTACTCGGGTGGGACTGGGGAGGAATACTTACCTGGCACTACTTTGGAGGCTATTTAAACCATGCCCGAAGAGCAGCACACGCTTCGCGTTATTCTGCATCCAGCAGCGTAACGCTCACCGTGTCTGCAAGCATGCATCCAGTCTTCTGCCACGCCCGCTTCGAGTTTGCAGCTCCTAGAAAAAGGGAGGAACAGAAGAAGAAGAGGTTAGAATAAGAGCAAAACCTTCGATCCTTACCTGAATTCCGGATCCAACGCGCCTTCGAGCTGAAAGAAAGAAGCATTTTACGCACGCCGTCTCGCCTGCTGCAGGGCCGCGCTGAATTCACCGGCCTTCACAGCATCCTCACGATCCACTGCATCCTTCTGCACATTCCCGCCGCACTCTGGCACCTAAGGGGAACACAAGAACAGCAAAGGTGAGCCAAGGGAATAAACAGAGGCAATAGTAACTACCCCTATAGACTTACCTGATTACCGCCGGGGGTACGATTCCTCTTCACGGGTCGGCGCAGTCTCCATTGCATCCTCGCCGTACCCCGGCCTCTAAGGGGAACAACAGGACAACAAGGTGAGACGAAAGGACAAACAAGGGGAACTCTTCTCACCACAATAGACTTACCTAATTTTATCGCCGGAGGCATTATTCCCCAAACTTCATATTTTCTCTCCACACCTGAATAAGGGAACAAGCCACAGGGTACATTCTGGCCTTATTTTATTGAACTGTGTAGGATAAGCCAAATACTTACCTGAACTTCGTCAGCTACCACGAGGAACTCTTCGCTGGGGTCAAGCTGCAAACTGCAAGGAATCGGACAAGAGTGAAAGTCAGACATGTGAACTCTTACGAACTACATACTTTTCGGAGTCAATATTGTTCTAGAACTCACCAATTCCTTCGAGCCAGTGAAGCAATTGGTTATCAACGCACCCCTGTGCTCAATGCAGGATGGAGAGCTCATCTTTTCAAACCATCAGGTGAGACTATAAAAGGGGACATCAAAGGTGATCTGTGGGGAGAGCAGCGGGGGTAGGGGGATTTACGCTCAACTCCACGGGTTGTTAATTCCCTTTCTCCATTTGCAGAAGAATATTGCTTCGGGCCAAGCAAACGAAGCAAGGTGGGCCAGTCCAGTCCATCATCTCGGCCCTACGCGTCACATTGGTGGAGACCGCAGCTGTCCAGTTCCGATCGACGCCTCTGTGGGAGCCAGGTGAGCATAACAGCATCATCGACCGCTCAGAGAATTCAACGCAGGTCTCATGTGCAGAAGGACCCATATGGGAGTTTATGATCACATGGCACTGGTTTAAAAATAAATATAGTGTAGTAAGTCCACCACTGGCTCTGTCTTATCTCTGGCTCCCAATGCCCGTTCTACCTTCTGGAGGAAGTGCGGGCAATCCAGTCTGGTTTACATGTGCTAACAAAGCTAGAATACCACATTGTGCCTTTTTGAAGCATATCAGATGCATACATACAAACAAAGGTTGGCACTATTATGATGTCACAGCAATAGATAAACAAAATGAAGTGCATGGAAGGGAAGGTGCTGTACTCTCATGTTGTCAGTAGTTGCTGCCCTGACCTCAGCTTGGTCGGTGGCCTGTCACTGTAAAATGACTTTTTCCAATCAAGATATTATGCCCTTCAGGGCTAAAGTGGTGCCGTGCTCAGTATCACTGCTCATGACAAGCATGATGAGGCTGCCTGTGACAAATGTAGCAAACCCACATTCAACAGTAGATTGGTCACAATGGAAAGCATTATTTTCTGTGCTCTGTCAGGGATCAGCAGTGGGAGCTGAGGGAGATAAGGGAAGGAAAAAATGATGGAGGTGATTTCACCCTATTAGTCTTCAGACAGATAAACAAGCAAAACATTATACCAGGATTCGCAGGTTTCAGACAATGTAGCATCCCACCCCGCTACCCAGGCCAACCCAACCCCACCCTCCAGCTCACCTCTTCTTGTATCCCCCAAAGGCTCCATCTCTCACCACTTTTTGTAACTTCTGCTGCAACTCCCCCTGACCACTCAAAACGATAAACTCTTTCATAGTATATTTTAGGGTGGTCAGTCATAATTTCGACAGTAGAAAGGTCGACAGTCAAAATTTCGAAAAATAAATGCCGAAAAAAATGTCGACAAACAATAATGTCGACATTTTTTCAATATTTTTTCGAAATTTTCTATTTATTGTATAAATAAATAAATATATATATAACTAAAATGTGTTGAGTATGAGGGGTGAGAGGGTGGTGGGGTGTGTGGGGGGGTGGCAGGGGGTGTTGGGTGAGGGGGGTTGGGGGGGACACCCCCATAGTAAATGATAGTCTTTTTATTTATTTAATTATTGAATAAATAAATAAATATATAATTACTATGTGTTGAGAATGAGGGGTGAGAGGGTGGTGGGGGGGTGTGGGGGGTGGCAGGGGGGTGTTGGGTGAGGGGGGGTTGGGGGGGACCCCCCATAGTAAATGATACTCTTTTTGTTTATTTATTTATTGAAAAAATAAATATATATATAAATATATAATTAGAATGTGTTGAGTATGAGGGGTGAGAGGGTGGTGGTGGGGGTCTGGGGGGGGTGGCAGGGGGGTGTTGTGTGAGGTGTTGATAGTTCTAATAGACATTTTTTTGTCGACATTTTTTTTTCTAAAAAATGACTTTTTACATTATATGTATAGGATGTCGACATTATTGTTTGTCGACATTTTTTTTTCGACATTTTTTTTTCGACATTATGACTATAAACCATATTTTAGTCCTTTGTCGGTTCTCACTACCCTTCCTGTATCATGTGTCCATCTATTTTTGGTTCAGTCCATACAGCTGATAACATCAGGTTCCATCATCCTCTGACGAGGGGCATTGGTCCACCACTCGTCTACGTAGTTCTGTTTGTATTCAACGCTCCATAGCGTCATCTGGTTATAAACGTACAATCGAAAGAAGACGGCTCAGTGGCCTTCAGCCAGTGCTCCTAGATGCTTCAAAAGTGCCAATCCTTGCAACTACTCTGCCCAACACTGTACAAGCATTGGCAATAGTAATACGGCTTGTGGAATTCCCTAGCTGTTAATGTCCACTGAGATTTAAACAAAAATAAAAAATAAACACTGGCTCACTTTGGCAACATACATATTAGTGGTATCATAAAACAGAAAGTAGTGACATAGTAAATTCGGAAATATTACCAATTCCATTCTTTTTAGCCTTCCTCCCGTTCATGTGGATACAGGGTGTGGATGTCATGTTCATCAATTCTAATAACCCGCAGCTGCCACCGTTGACAAGGTCTATACCCGAAGGTAATGAAGATACGTTGCAGCACCACTGAAGAAAGAATCTCATTGGCGCCTCAATGAAAATTGCCAATTGTATGCACAATCAGAGAGGCTGCCTGCTGCACATCGAGGGTATATTGCAAAATACCTCAAGACAGAACATTGTAAATTGCAGGTTTTGTGTGCATGTGTGCCAGACTTACACATTCACATTCAAGACTGTCTACAGAAAAACGTCTAATAAGTAAAGTGCTCCCGTGTTATTTATTATCAACATATCAATTTCGAAAGAAAAGAAATGCATTAAGAAATGCATTCATATACAAACATAAGTAAACATTCCAACAGTAGTCAAGTACTTATAGTTAATGGCCCTGTATAGGTCGCAGAACGCCATAATCTCACTATTGAATAACAGCACAGATGCAGTACACCCTCCAGTATTGATTATTGCATAAGTCACACAATAAGAAGACAAGGATACTTCATGAATATCAGAAATAACTCTTTTAAAAGGGTGTCTGAACTCTCTATCAATCTCATCACTACGTATAATTTCCAGACCTATACAGAATCATTAACTATAAGTACTTTCCTATTGATGGAATTTCAGTTTATGTTCGAATATTAATGCATTGAGAAGAACTTGTTGGTCGAAACACGTGTCAGCATTTCTTTTTCTTTCATTATTGTCTGTTGATAATAAATAACATGAGATCACGTCACGTATTAGAAGTTGTCCTGGGAATGTTTCAGTCTGGAGCACATGCACACGCACCCTGCAATTGAGGAAGGGACACATGACATGACAGAGGCCAAGCGGTGGCAGGAGTTTAGGTATTTTATACATTTTGTATATCACTCCCCCCATCACAGACTCTCCAGATCCTTCATTTATGGTCTATGGGGACTGCTCAGAGGGGAGAATGTGTGTACAATATAAGTTGTAGCGGAATATGAATCAGCAATGTGATGTGTTTGAACGCCTTTCTGGACAACTCGAGCTTTGCTGGCCTTTCCAACGATGGCAGTCTTCCAGGCAGGGTGTTACCAGTCACTGGCTTGAAATTATTGAGGAGGTTGCAGGAATAGGACAGCACTCTGCTGTGGAGCTAAGGCCCTGAGTGCAGATGACGAAAGAGCCTGCCAAGTCTCTCAACTGTGACAGCAGAACCTGTTTAATAAACTATTAACAAGAAGCAACAACAAATGCAGAGGATAGAAATCCGCCCTGCCCAATTCAATATATCCCTCTAATGATTAAGCCAATGGTCTAATAGCTCTGCTTAGCTTATTGAGTTCCAGATGGCTCAAAGTTTCCAATGATTAGCATCTGTGAAACTAAATATTGTCAGACCATTCCAGTAACCATGAATAGACCACTGCTGAACTCTCCCCTTTTTGAATTAATAGAGGAGCTCTGAAGAGGATGCTGTGACCTTTCTGGGCTGCAAACCGCCAACACCAGGGGACCTCTGACCCAATTGCTCTGCATCATCTTCCCATGAAAAAATCCTCCCAGATCGTTGGTGAGCTCAATTTGCACCTCCAGAGACCAAATTCCCCTCCTCAAATTCCCCTCACCAGAGAGCAGGACCGAAGTATCTATGTGGATTGACCGTGCAGTGAACGTTCAATCTTGTAGCCTGTGAAAAGGCACCACACTTGCAGACCAATATGGGAGTATGAAGAACTCCTTGCTGAGAGTCATTTCTCTAGACTGCTACTGACACGTCCTTTCCAGAGTCCCTCCTGTCATCAATGCAACTAAGGAACAGGAGACCCGGTCTACCGCCATTGCACGGTGAAATAATCAAACTGCATCTTCTTCAAAACTTCTCAGGTAGTGTGGCGCTCAGGGTAATACTTACTTCAAGCAGTTGTGTTGCTCCTGTGTTACTGGATTGCTGATTCCTGTGTTTGGGTGTTCACCGATACAGTTTGGCCAGGTCTAATGCTTGTGCGCCTATAAGGAGCCTTTTCCAAGGTCCCTGATAACTTTTGGACTAACAAAAGCATTCTACTTACTTGTAATCAAAGTATTCTCTGGAACTTCACCTTGGCTGCTGCTGTCCCTTGCCGGCATTCCCTCCACATGGACTCTGTAGAACTCACAACTAGTTACCGATGGAGTGCTAAAGCCCTCTGGCCATTGAAAAGTATTTTAGGATTATAAAAGTGAGGGACTACTATTACTGGTCCTGAATAGCTCTTTTTATTCCTAGAAGGGAACATTTTCTGAGTGACTATAATATATGATTTTACTTACCATTGAACTGTTTTTATGAACTGTACATTTCCTTACTATTAGTTTACTCACCTGAGGTATTGCTGATGTTTTCTACTATGTTGATTAGTTTAAATCATACTTATTTACCTGCATATAACTTTGCCTTGTGCATCTGAAATAAATGTCTATTTTACTATAACTACAAGTGTATGAGAGTTTCTTTGGGCCTATGTATTTACTGACTTCACTGTACTAACTTACAACTCACATCTTCCTCCTAAAATAAGTCTGGCTGCTCTTCAATTGAACCAAACCTTTGGGTAGTACAGACTTATACTAAGAGTTGGGGCCTGTATACCAAGGGATAGTTTCATAGAGTCTGACCTGCTGGTAGACTTTAGGAAAACTCCCCTAACGAGGCCCAGTGAAAAGTGTATTTTTGCAGTGCACAGTCACTTTGCTTCCTGCTCGTTCCACGAATTATGCCCCAAGTCTCTGACTGTCACTCATTTGCTTGCTCTTGTGAGTCTTGCTGTGAAGAGTATATACATAAACGCGGCAAGAAAGAGGCACCTTTTTCTCCCACACAAAGAGAGCATCTGTTAAAGCCCATCTCACTGCACATATGCTTCACATTTTTAACGAATAGGGTGCCAAGATCTAGCAGTACAAACACATCCAGCAGTCTTGCTTTCATCCACTGATTTACTGCGTGTTCCCATCATAGGAGGAGTACTTACTTTCCCACAAACATGCTCTGTTGTGACACGAACGCTGTTTTTTTATGCAAATGGCCTTACATCTGACAATGTCCTCATTTGTAACAAGAAAAGCATTACACAGCTTGGAACATGCTGGTGAGAAATGGTCAAGTCTTTTTTACTACATTTGGCAACCGCAGGCCACAAACAAATTGGCTCCTAATTTGTTTACCAGCCGTGCAGTAATTAAGAATAGTTTCATTTCGCATGGCAAATCAACATGCAGAACAAGCAACCGTGCGTCATAAGTCAATATTTCTGAGATTTCCATTTTTTCTCATTTGTTTTTTTATTGGCTCAAGCTAATCAGAGTTCCACCCCCCCACAGTCTGCCTACGTCTTTCTGCCTGGCATGGTTATGCACTCAGGCCTTATCGGTGCCCCCTCGCCCTCATTTCCCTGCAGCACTTTCCACTTTGCAGTGCAGATTATTTTAAGATCCTCTCAGTTATACAAATTTCGCTCTCTTGCCGTGGCCCTCTCCTGCCGCTGTTTTTCTGAATTATGCCTGGAATCAAATCACCCAGCTTTCAGGAAAGCAATTTGTTCGGCTTCTGGACGGCCCTTTGCACATCTCCCACGAGACTGGGAGAAACGCACTGTGCAGCAGGAGCTGCATGAATCTTTCATTCCGTCATATGCTTTGCTTCTCATACCTCCCTGATCAACTTCCAACTTATTGTTCCACTACCCAGGTCAGGGATCACTCCGTATAGTGCTTTTCACTTTCAGTGCCTTTTTCTTTCTCCAACACCGTGGTTCAGTTTCTATCTACAGCAGAGTGAATAATAAATAAAAACTAGTCATAGACGGTGATTACTGTATTCTACATACTTCAGGCAAAACCCAGTGACACACCTTCTAACGTATTGTGACAGTTGATAAAAACGCACTGCAATAGCTCAAAACCATCCCAACCAACCCATCATATCCACACGTCACCCATATATTGGGAAGTTTGAAGGCAATCACACATTTGAATCGTATTGAATCACTCTTCACAGAGAGGCTATATTTAAGCAATAAGCCCCAAGCCAGGGCAGCGGGACGGGCATTACCTGATGCCCCCCCTGGCAAGGGGTTTATTGCTATCACTGCCCCGGCCCGTTAGACCAGGGTACTGATAGTGTCTTTATTTTAGTTCCGAAACGGCAAAGTTACGCAACTTGAAAAAAGAAGAAAACAAAAGATGGCTGCAGTGGAACGGGCTGAATGGATTATATGTAGTCCCTTTTCCCTTTCCATGATGGCCGTGCAAAAAGGAAAAAAAAAAGAAAAAGAAGATGACTGCAATGGAAAGGCCAGTGAATTGTGAGTTAAAAAAAAAAAAGATGTCACCACGGAATGGGGAGAAGGGACTACAAGTAGTCCCTTCTCCCCTTTCCATGGTGGCAAGTCAGGAAAGGAACATCGAGGGATGCAGTTTAGACCAGTGCTTTGTCGGGCTGGTAAGGACCCAGTGAGGGCCAATCAGATCATTTGTAACAATCTGATTGTCCCTCGCCGGGTACTTATAAAGCTTTTACACCGGCAAGCACATTTTCAGATTTAGCAGTGTAACTTTTAATATAAATACCTTTTTGCATCAACGTTAAATGCTTTGTTTATTTGACCGTCAGCATAAAAGGTCAAAAGGATTGAAATTTTAACTATACAATAGGCATGATGATCCGAAAGAGAATATGTTGCTTTTAGTGCTAAATTGTTATACAGTGCTCTAAAGTCATCGATGTCAAGAGAAAAAAAGTGCCGTTCTCTGGATTGTGTTGACCAAGGTGGGCATTAGATGTCCTAATTTGCTGGGATCATTTGATATATCAAGAACATTCAAATGTCAAACCATACATATTTAAGTCTAGATTAGAACTATATGTTCTCAGAACCCATCCTCCTCATCACAGCAGTGTGTAAGATCCTTAAACCATGCATCTTGTGATGGGGGACTTCTATACCAGGTTACATACACTTTGTGCCTAGCTACCTTTTTTTATATTTGATTTGAAGATCCACACTGCTGGGGAAAATGGAATGTCTTCACCATCCATCTCATTCATTATAGCACAAACCTTTGACCACTACTTCTCAATGTATGATAACTCTAAGGTCAGGTGAAGGAACCCTGCCCTAGTGGAAGTGCATCTGCTTAAGTCTGCGTGGGTATCTAGGCTAAACGTGTTTAGCCAGATACATTTATTTATTAATTAAGAAGTGAAGTTCAGGAGTTTGTGCTGATTTGTTTGGTCAGCACAGACCTAGCTCAAGAGCAGCAGAGTGGTGTACAGGGGGTGGCCAGCCTGTGTATGTGCTGGCTTCTGAACAGTGGGATTGTAAAGGTGGAGCCAAGTACCCTCACCCAAAGCTCCTCCCCCATGATGCCTATATTTTGGGAGCCAGAGTGGGAGACACATGCAATACCAGTGAAGATATCTATACAGAAAAGAGTCTTGGAAGTAAGTTTCCCATTGAGGAAGCCATGCAAGCATTCACGACAATATGATGGCCATTTGAATGAAATCCCAGAGGAAGTGGGAAAAACAAGCAAGGAAGAAGCCTAGTGATGTCATACAGAGCAGAGCTGATGCACTCAGAAGAAGAGGCTGAAGAGTATAGACATTCTATGGAAACAAAGGAGGAGGTGTTAAAGGTGAGCAACTTTTCGGGCATGAGATGAAGATGCTCATGCTACAGAAATAATGAAGACGATATCAAGTCATTTTACAATTGTACAGAAGCAGTAACGCAAGTAGACAAAGTAGTCATTAAAGCTATCTATGTAGTGAATAGATTGTGCCAATGCGCCAACGTATATGCATAGGAATGTATGGACTATGAGTGATTCCACAATGCATTTTAGCAGAGCGAGATCCAGTGAAAAGAAAGTCTTTCAGTGTGTCGCAGTTGGAAAACAATCGACATTCATAGGTGAATCAAAGAAAGGCTTGATTGGCCCAATAAAGAAAGTCAAGGCCACCATGAACCTGAATGTCCTTACAGTAGTTACAGAACATGTGAAAAGAACAAACCTGCGTCTTAGATGAGGAGTGAGAACATTGAAGATGTCAGAGGTTCATCATTTAATGGTATTTTAAATACTGAAAAGCTCTGAAACATGGTCTGCAGTCAAGTGGATGGATGAAAATAGATACTGAGTTGGTCTGTATCGAAACCAAGAGACAGAGTATGTCTATATACTCCCTCATATTCTCAGGCATAGAGAACATTTCCATGGCCAAGTTCAAAGCCTTAATTGACTGGCAGACTGCAAGAGTGATAATTGATGATAGACTAATTGGTGTGAAGCTATGGTCATGACCAGCCCACCCGCAACTGGATGTTAGCCTGAGTGCTGCTTGCGTAGGTGGAATATTACAGAGTGGTATAAGGGTGCTAGCCAATTATAGCGGAACACGTAGTAGAGAGTCCTATAGTTTGTATAACCAATGGGACGTTGTGTATTTGATGATGCTCGTAGTGACCTGCACTAAGGGAGAGCTTAGTTGCTCCACCTGATGATAGAGACCCAATCACATTCCCAACAAGTATGGAACGTATACCTAGAGGTTCTCTGGAATTCTATCGCATCCCCAAGTGGGTTTTTGTAGCTTGCAACATAGATTGACGTCAATGATGACGAGTTTTTAGTATATAAACTATGTTTTTTATGAAATGTATTGAGTGAGAAGATTGAGCGTGGTCGCTGATGTTCGTTATACTCCCTGATTTAGATAATTGATTTTACAACAGACGTACTTTGCCAACTTCCTGAGTCAGTTTTTATTATTGATGTTTGAGTATATTATGCATCCCCATCTATCTCAAAATATTGCTCCCTCGTCTTAAAGGGCTTGTGTTGGGTACATGAGTTCAGAGTAGTACTATGAGTTAAGTTCTGTGCATACATTGGTATTAGTCCTTGGTCGGGTGTTGTTGAAAAAGCCATGTTTTAAGAGATTTGCGAAATTGGAGAATTGTGGGGGCGTTCTGAGCCCATACCGGAATCAAGTTCCATAGGATGGGTGCGTGACAAGAGAAGGATTATTTGCAGATCCTATTTTTGTTGTCTTTGCATTACTAATAAGGAAACTGCTCAATCCCCCCTCTCTCCATGTCCTCACAGTACTATTAGAAGTTATCAGTCAGTATGTAACATTTTTTAAAAAGTGGAAACCAAATGAATGTGCTTTGGGGGATTTCTCATAAATTTGGAAAGAGTAGATACCTAGGGTTTGCTGGAGAAATCTGAGATGTTACCTTTGAGCATGTTTCAAAGTCGATATTACAGGAATGTTGGTGGAGAATTTACCCCAGCTTGTGGTTTCAATTGTGGATTACATTTCTGAAGATTAATGAGAAGAACCCTTTAAGGACAAAATTACCAGTTTCTGGTGACAATCTTGGTCACCAGCTTAGAATCTCATGCTAATTGCTGACCTCTCCTTCTGAGCAATGAGGCTTTACTGTCCCTAACCTTAATATGTGTTAACAGAGAGCTCATTCGCAATGCACGACATGGTAGAACACATGCATTCATGAATACCACTGCATTCCATGGAAATTGAAACCATACAGCAAAAATCTCCAAAGACCTTAATACATGGCCATAGAATCTGTCCCAGGCAGGGGATACCGACAACACACATGATAATGAGAGCATGTCACTCCCGAACTGTAAATGTTAGAGTCGCATATCAAACACCCCAACACAACCACTATTTTTTATTTATTTTATATATTAAAATGGTTTATTGGTTTTACAAAACTTTTAACATTATTACATCGTATTAAAAAGGAACCATAAAACAACATAAAAAAGGAAATATAAACATTAACACTATGTCAATTAATTTCAAATCATCATTCATTTTCAAACGTGATCCTTAACAAATACACTGAGAAACATCTAACAGTATGATAAGCTTAGACCAAAAATCAGGTTCTCATACTGTGAGCCAGACACATTGCACATCTACAAATGTGCTATACACAAAGGGCAGACACAGAGAGATGCTAAATGCAATGCACGGGACAATCACTAGCATCCTGGCCAGCAATGCTTTTGGAAATGATAACACGACAGCAGTTGGAAGTGAAACAAAAACTCTTAAACCTTTAAGCTGGAACTTTCTGTTTATTCAGTACATTGCCATATAAACCAACCACGGAAGGTGGTAAGTTACATATGCAGTTGTAAAATTGGCCTTCGTTATCAAATGGTGGCCAGCCACCCAGATTATCAACAATCCAAGAGGGAATATTGATGTTCGGAATGCAGATATTGATGCAAAGGAAGTTGGCGGAAATCAAAAGCCAACAAGCTTTCTACCACTCGCTGCACCAGGAGGTCACCAAGAAGTCCCCTGCAACTTCACACAATGAGGGATCATTCCCCTACAGCAGAGATGTGAACCGCAAAATAGTGTTGCAAAAGATAGCCGCCGCATTCCACCAGATGCCCCTGCAGTCCAGCAGCAGCCCTACTATGCCCTCCGATTGGCTAGTGAATGGCCATGTAACCCAGGATGTATTCCACTGGAAGGCGGAACGGTATCACTCAAAGGCCTAAATCAAAGGCCCATTGAGCTCTCTGCCGCCCTCGGCTGCTTGCCACGGCTGCCAGCGTGTACCAGATGATAGAATAAATCACTGGATCGGAAACAGAAGGTAAGCCTGTCCGACATAACTGCTTGGCTGGCATCTACTTCTCTGTCATTTGTGTCACCCCCCACATAGCATGCCCAATCCACCACCAAACCCTTTGTCCTACCGACTTCCTCCCTCCTGCAGGGACACAAGGCATGCCACCTCGTCCCACTCCCAGAAAGGTGGAAGATGCGGCAAGCCATCCCTGTGCCTCAACAAACCAGCAGCATGCCGCTCCTCTCACGCAGAACTGCAACCAGGCTCTGCAACTGTGCACTGTGCAATTCAGAGCTGTAGAGTGGAACATGCCCCCTTCCTGCAAGAACAACAGAGCATCCTGTAACCAACCCCACAAAACCTTGCATAGTGAGCTCAGCAATACGCTGGTACCCCAGCACCACTATAACCAGCAGTTACCCACCCCAGGGGCACATTTACACTTACAACCCAATGCCATCATTGACCATACTCGCCATATTGGCCCTGGACTACCCGCCCCCTCAGCAACAAAAGGGCGCCAAATGTTAAAAAGCTGTGCACTCACACCTCTGGCCACTACACCATATTATCTGACCCCTGCCAACATTACCAAGGAAAGAAACTGCAGACTTCACCACAGAACCACGAGCACAGAGCTAACCAACCACACTGAGGACACATATCCCGCACCCACCGCGAGAGGTTACAGATGAAGCCCCATCTGTAAAGCACACCCCTATTCCTACCACAAGGATACAATGGTTAACTATCCAAATAACAACCCTCCCCTGAATTTCAATCCAAGCTGTGGCAATACCGCCACCACCAGCGTCCTCCCCCCTAACCATCACCCTCACAATAGGCCCTCCAACTCCCAGGAGGAGCACCAAGCTTCATCACGTGCAACAGCCTCTGCATCCCCAACTTCTACACCTCAGCTCCCCAAGCATAAAGCTAAACCTCTAACAAATACCAGCATTATGAAAACACCCACAAACCAAACGCTGAATGGAACACTCACCAACAGCACATCCCTTAAAGCACATGCACTGGACATCCATGACTTAATCACAATGCACAACCTGGACTTTCTGGCCATCAGGGAAACCTGGCTTCACCCGGCATCCAGCCCAGTCCTATCCCTCTCAATCCCTGAAGGATACACAACCCTTAGATGTGACAGAGTCACCTCCCGAGGAGGCAGTGTAGCCCTCATCCAGCAGGACTCTCTGCAAGTAAGAGCCCTGAGCCAGTCCACCAACGGACATTGTGAAAGTCTATCCCTTAAACTGGCCTCACCATAGATATACTCTACCGGCAACCTGGCCCCGCTCTAACCTTCATAGAAGACCTTCTGCATACCCTGGGAGAAAACACCAAACCCTCCTCCAGAGTGCTACCTAGACCTAAACAGCCCACCGGACCCGCTCGCCATAAGCGTAGCTAATGCCCTAACTAATCTTGGTTTCATGCACTCTGTGTCCTTCCCGCAGGTAGATGCCTTGACCGGATAGCAGACCTCAACGACCACATCACCATCACATCCAACATCCCTTGTCCATGGTCTGACCACCACATACTGGCCTTCACGCTACCAGCAACCAAACATGCTCCACCACCCTCAACCACACTCGTGCCCATGCTAGCACGTTGCTCGATGAAAATATCTATAATATCCAATGACTCCATCACTCCTTACTTAACCCCCTTGGCCAACTACTTGACCTTCACTGTCTAGCAGACATGTATTCCATCACCCTCACAAAAGCTGTAAATGCAGTAGCCCCTCTTCTTCAAAGAAAACCCAGGCCTTGCAATCACTGCAACCCCTGGTTCTCCACAGACCTTCAAACACTGCAGGAAAAAAAAAGACAAATAGAAGCTGCTTTGATGAAAGACCCCTCAGAAACCCATAATTTGGCATTCAACAACCTAGCCAAGAAATATAGACAGGCCATCACTGAAGCAAAAGTTCAAATCTATAACGCAAGAATAGATAAAGCTAGCTCTAACTTACAAGGACTCTTCAAGATCCTTAGAGACTTGAAACACCCACCTCTCCACCCAATCTAATCACCAAAGATGAAACCTGGTGCACCAGCATCCAGAACACCATGAGAACTAAAATATGTACCCTGCCGCAGAAAATCGAAAACAAACAAACCAAGATTGGTCCGCTGAACCCTCCCCCGCACCGCAGTCAGAGAAATCTCTCAACAAGAAACCTCCAACATCAGCAGAATCCTTAAACTAACCAGGTGCAAAGGCGACATATGCCCAGCAGCAGTCATCAAAGACTGCTCTGACTCCCTAATCCCATTCATCACTAAATTAATGAATGCATCCTTCTCCACTCATCAGCTCCCGGCCTGCCTTAAAGAATCATGGGTCCTCCCACTCTTGAAAAAACGTTCCCTAGATCCAACCTTACCCAACAACTACCACCCAATCACATTAGTCCCATTCCTCCTCAAGATCTTAGACACAGCCGCCTAGAACCAGATCCAACACTACTTACAAGCTAACCACATCTTAGGCATGCAACAATCAGGCTTCTGGCCAGGCCACAGCACCATGTCTGCACCATTAGACCTGAAAATCCAAATGGACGCCTTCAAGGATGAAGGCACACCAGCACTCCTTCTATTGCTAGACCTATTAGCAGCCTTTGATTTAGTTAATCATAACACCCTCTTCCACCACCTCACATTGGGCACCAACTTCTGCCAAGAAGCTACACAGTGGATAGCTTCCATCCTAGAGGGACGCTCCATGAGAGTCTCCACTCACACAGATGCAGCCCCCATCCCCATACCCTGTGGGGTCCCGCCAGGTTCCTGTGTCTCCCCATCTCTTTATAACATTTTCACAAAGCCACTATTTGACCTCCTGGACAACCTTGGTGTATCGTATACAAACTATGCCGATGACACCAAAATACTCCTCCCCCTCTCCGGCATGTACAAAGAATACTGCCATATGATCAACAAGATCTACACCACCATGCAGTCCTGGATGGTGACCAACCACCTATGCCTCAACGATGATAAGACCAAGGTCCTGCTTGTGGTCTTGCCGCTGATGCTACAAAACCGTAGCCCACAATTTGCTTCATTCTGGATAGATATTATCCAAATCATGACTTCAGAGGTGATGAAAACATTGGGTGTACACTTGGATTCCTCCCCCTCCCTCAACAAACAAGTCAACTCAATAGCCTCCTCAGCTGCCTAAACAGCCAAGCTTATTAATGCAGGTAGACAATTACTCACCACAGAAAGCTGCATGACTATTGCCAGAGCTATAATGGGTGCTGAAGTTGACTACTTTAATGTGCTATTCACCGGAATCTCCAAAGAAAATATAAATAAACTGCAGACCTTCCAGAACAATGCACTTCATGTAGCACAAAACATTCCCAAAAGAGACCACATGACTTCAGCCAGAAGAAAGGGACACTGGCTCCCTATATGGGAAAGCATTATCTTCAAAGTCCTTTCCATTACCCACAAATGCCTGAGCAAAACTGCCCTTTAATACCTATCACAGAAAATAGAAAGACCCAAGTCCTGTAGACCAGCCAGACTTCTCTACGCCCATAGACTTGCTCTAGCCAAAGTCAAAAAAGCCAAAGGAGGGGGTGCAAGTTTCCCATTTTTCATGGCAAGGCACTGGAACGCCCTACCTCAGCAGCTTAGAACGGAAACCTCGTAATGGGCTTTCCGCAAAACCCTGAAAACGTGGTTATTTGCCTAACTGCTACACACCCCGCACAATATATCAAAAGCACAGTCTCCCCTTGTATCCGTCCCCACCCTGTTGAAGCACTTGCATGTAACTGGTTTGTAACAGTGCCCTGATGCCTGAGGGTTTTGGTGCTTAATAAACGTAAAACAATGAATAAATAAATAAATAAATGAATGGATATGCTCGACTGACTTTCTTTTACTTTTGGTTGGACAACTGCATCAAATTCAGTGTTTTGAGAATATAGGGAAACTATGGTCAAAAGCTGTGAATTTTCATTGAGGCATTGAGGCAAAAATACACTTTGCCCGCTCTGTGAATCAGGCCCCGTTCAACGTGTTAGTTGGCAGGGCAAAGTCACTTTGCACAGCGCTAAACGTCCCATGAATTTGGCCCTAGGAATCAATCATAATCTCTGGCACCATGTCTTCAAATCGACAATTGTCATATTTTCTGTGTCTTGGCTTCACATTCGTTAAACCTTGCCTAATTGTTCTATGTATTTGCCTGAACTTGGGAATCTCCTGTACAATAATACACATTGGGGAGGTGTACATATGTCGTTCAAATGTTTCTGAGAAATCGAGTTTCGTGTGGAAGCCCCAAACACGAACCAAGGTTTGGCGACCTTCTTCATCCAGATCTTCTTTGTAAAAATAATGTGTTAAAATGGTACATTTCACAGCACTCCTATTTTGAATGAATAAAAAGACATGCAATTTACAATTGGTTTGGAAGGGTAATTCAAGAATAAATCGCCAATTGTAGACTGCAGCATTTTCCAATGCGTTTTCAGGTTGACTTTGCCAGTACTCAGTGCCAAAATTATGCCGGTGTAAAAAGCCATTCTTGTGCAGGTAATGGTACACCATTTCCGCAATGTTACTGTAAGAAAACATGCCACTGCTGACTATGCCATTATATGCCAAGATTCCCAATTAAGAACACATTCGTGTTGGCTTGTCCCATAATAACAGTAGTCTCACTATAAGCAGATATGTCCATGGTGGCTTTGCAAATATATGTCAGTGTGGACTAGTAAAACCACACTAATGTTGGCGTTGCCCATAAATGCCAGTATTCACACGTAAGAACACATTCAAATTCTCCATGGCGATAATCCCAGTATATCCATGCTGACTGTCCCATTATGTGCCAGTGTTGCAATGTAAGAACACACTGATGTTGACTTTACTCATACTACCACTGCCATTAAAGGCATTGTAAGAACACATGTCTATGCGTCTGCAGCAGTGTATGTCAGTATTCACACAGAAGAACCTACACATTTCCACTTGACCATAATGCACTAATGCCACTGCAAGAAATTAAATCCATGCTAGCTCTAAAGGTTCACTTTTTGCACCTAGTTCTTTCTCCGTCTGCCCCCATTTTCTTCAGCATTCTGTCCCCTGGCCAGCAGCCATATCACACTTTGCATTTACACACTCACATGCACAATTACACTGCACACATTCACGCATGCACACAATCATAGACGCATACAACCTCTTACATGCATGCATGCCCACATCCAAATCCATACCTACATGCGTACATACACAAAGCCTCACTGGCAACACACTGATCTGAATGGCATGTCCTGCAACTTTGCAGGCTGAGCATTTCTACGGGGCTTTCCTTCTTGCCGGGGGATAATGGAGCTACGATTATGGTTTCAGCAGGGCATTCTGGGAGTGGGGTTATCAGTTATTGGTTATAACTAGAGTACACTGGGTGATATTTTTTTGGAAAGAGAATGCAGCGAGCTTGTAGAGTAGATAAAGGGAGAGAGGAGGCACTCAAAGGGAAAGAGGTAGAAGTGGTACTGTGGTGTGAAAGGGCCAGCTGGAAGCGCAGAACAACAGGCGCAGGCATGAAAGCAAATGTTTTTTATCCGCAATTCCTGATTGGCACAATACATGTAAAATCCATGCTCATTGGTTTCCAACCAATAACAAATTATGTTTTTTTTTAAAAAGACTGGCATTAAAATAACAATTTGATATGACAACCAGATATTCTGCTTTTGGACAGGGATTCCCTCTAGGACTATTATTTGCTGCAAAATATTTGGACAAAATATACCAAAATCAACAAAAAGTTATAATTCCTTCCTGATGGCTTCTCTTCACTCTACATATGAGTAGCACTAATCTACACAGCTCTTTGCAATTCTAAAACGAGGTTGAAGCCAAAAACAACATGTTTTGTGTTACATATTGCTCAGCAAACAAGTGACTATGCTGACTATGCTCATGCCACTTTTAGACACATCCATATTGTGCAGCTCTGACGCAGCATCATACCACACTTACAAAATATCCTAGCACACATTGGGGGGTTTGTGTTTTGCCCAACTGCTCAGGCATCGACATTTTGGACGTTTGGTCTTCAAGCTGTCAACTAAAGTCATTTTATTTGTCAGGCAAGAGGGTGCTATTACTACCATGGAATGTAGAAATGCACTGGGCAATTCACGAAAAGTAGCCACGCCCAAAGGTCATGGGAGAAGAGTTGCTGCCCTTGGCCTATATGAGTGCATCCTGTACTCCACATAATCCTGCCAGAACATTAAAGGTATTAGCCAGATAATGCTTATTGGCCCAAGCGAAGGCGTCGGCCATGTATGGGGCCGAAATATGGGGTAATGTCGATTCATCATCACTAAGAACGTCCGAAAACACATTTCTTAAGTCTATTCTCCTGATCCCTCAAAGCACCCCAAGTAGTCCAACCTGATTGAAATTAGGCCTTTAATGTACTAGGTAACGGTGTGTGGAAAGCAGCACTTGAAGACATGTTTTGAGATCCGGAACCATGTGCTATCCCTGGGGGGATAGCAAATGATTGCATGGCTGATCCATGTTGAAGGATGGCTACCCAGGCGGGTCTTTCTATTTACTGACAAAATCCTCGCCAAATGGATACAAGTGCTAAAGCTAGGGTGAAAGAAGCCTTTTAGAGGTATAGGGTGATGCGGGCTGTGACAGTTACAATGGCCTTGGAGATGGTCTGTTGTATCTAGAACTCAAACAGACTCAGGGTTTTGAAAATGATCTGGAAATAGTTAATCCACCATATGCTTGTGCACTGTATATGTGATTACGCTTTGGTACTTTACCAGTAAGTGACCTTACTAAAACCTGGGTTGGAACCGAAAATTCTGTGTGCCAGCTATGTGATAAGGGTGTGGACATAATGTTCCATTTTACTGCGTGAAAATGTGAAAGATCTGAGAGCAACGTATTTGAAACCGCTGTTCCGTTTACATTGTGTTCTCAATGCCAGGAATGCAATATGGCTGTGCAAGCAGTCCTCGGACTTGAGTGTGGCCTGTTTTGGCTGCACATGTTTTCACAGAGCCTGGCTAAGAAGAGATAAGGCTCTTTTGTCTAATGGCCCAAGATCTTGATCATCGCATAAAGCACATTCAGATAAAGTATGGAAATGCAGGGTGGATTGAGGTGGCTTGAACATTTTAGTGTCATATCATGAATTGGTATCAACGTATTATGTTAATTTTACAATGGAATTACTTCTTTTAAGCTGATTTTGGAAGCCAATGTTCAACATATTGTACTGTGTATTGTAGTTTTATCTATTGAATGCACTTGATTCTTTTTTTTAACCAAAACAAATTATGCTTAATACAAGTTTTTACAACATAATGCTTATTTTGTGGCATAGCAGGCAGAAAAATAAGAATTTAGTTTATGTTTCTAGCAGGACTTTATCACAGTGGCTGGCCGAAGTACTTGCTTAGAACTGTGCTGATTCCTCTGCCTGAAACTTCTTTATCAGGCAAAAGCTCTATTTTGCCAATAGTCTTTGAATGAGAATGTTAGTCACATCTTCCAAAAAGCTCTCTGTGCTATTCAACCTTTTCATGGGAGAAATCTGCTACCAGTCTTGGAAATGTAACTGCCTTTTTAGCAATGTGGTCTTTAGGTGGTCCTAGCTGGGTATTACCGAGAGAGTAATTCGGGAAGGATGGAGTCAAAGCTCCTTATTGTTTACCATCTTCATCCACTTGATAATATGATTGAAGCATGGGAGACCATTCAAGTTGTCAAAGACTCAGTGTTCATTAAGGTGGTCTTTCAGCATGGCCTGTAACAGTGTGCATTAACAACCAATGTAATAAATGTCTTATGGCTGCATAAGTGCCGATGTCACACACTCCCACTTGTTTTCGAACGAGCAAGTAGAGGGCGTGGCCAGGAGTTCATGATTTGTTCAGGAAGCATTTTTGTGATTATTCTCATTTTGTGACATTTGCAGGCCCCTTAATCGCATGCCACACAAACTGCCCATTACTGCCGTGGATCGTTACGCTTTAAATAATTGGTGGGTGCACATCTGTCTGATGCCAAAAATGGATACATAAACTTGCATTAGCGATGCTGCACATTTGTCATCCCGGAGACCAAAAGCCACAGGCATTAAAGCATACCTGTAGGTACTCCTGATGGTCTACATCTTCCCCAGAAGACATTTGTACATATAATGTTTTTCAGGGTTTTCGTGTCCACTGAGGCCATGTTTTTTTGTTTTAACTGCATTTACATATAGTTTCTTATGTTTGCTTTACTGTTGGTAGGCATCGAGCAAGGACATGCTCAAACAATTAAACCAAAGTGTTCTCCATGTAGGCTAAATGAAATGCATCATCAGCGAAGAGGGGTACAGGTATTCCTACAATTCTTATCTGCAAGCCATTACCTGCGGACAGAGTTCTGCACCTTGTTCCAGAATAAATAAAATAAGATGGATGCCCAGACACAGCCCTGACTCACCGCTTTAGTAGTAGGCACATTTTATGTTTTTCTCCAGCTGTCCCATAACCCCTTTGTGGAGTGCTTCAAACCAATCTAACATATCCTTGGCCATGTGAATATTCTTAAGCACCTACCGAAACCATTTCTGATCTACTAATGCGTGTTTCTTCTTTGATACATTTCAAAGTTTATTCTGAGAATGTGGCCCTTAGGAACATGCATATGGAATGGATGAGATCCCACCAAATAATGGAACCAACTCAGGAAGAATGCAAAGTACTGCTTTATTAACAATTATCTAAAACAGGGAGGCTACAACGAACATCAACGGATGTACGCTCAGTCTCTCAAAGATCTTCACACAAAACACAGTCCTTATACTAGAGAATGCATCATAGTGACATCATACTATGTGGCAATAGTGAAAAACCTATCAAGGGACGGGATTGGTTAAGGGAACCAGCTAAGTATACATTTCTATAGGACCTAGGGTTGTTATTGGCTGCCCGTTATCAGGTGGACAACTTATGCCTACCTCCAAAAACATGTAATTTTAGAAACATTAGGATTAGATACACAGTTTGTCATTGTTTGTCATTGATCTTCAAACTATAAGGTCTTTCGTTATATGGACTGATATAATTGGTTGGCATGCGTGTGCCATGTCTGGAACATTCAGTTCATCTAGCAGTACATTAGCCAAGATCCAGGTGCAGGGAGATAGGACATGAAGCTACCTCACCACCCAATTAGCCCAGCATCTCTCATTGCCCATGCCTTCTGCCATGAAATTGTTTTTGTACTTGGCCTTGCAGAATATCCTTGTCTTTGAGAATGCAAGTGAGTGAGGGCACTCACTATTGTATCTGGGACTTCAAGTTCAAGCTCTATTTCCATCCTTGGCTTACGCCCAGTTACCCCAGGGTTCGGTGCGCGTTACAATTCAATAAACTAAACTAACCTAAACGTGACAGGAGACCACAATTTGGTCCATTTTGCAGCTTTTAAATCCTTTAAATGAATTCAATTTGGCATCCTTTGTGTTCTATCTTGCATCTTAATGTGAGAAGGTTCATCCTCTGCATACTCATTCTTTTTCAGAATAGATAGCTGACCTTGCTTCTTGAATCTTGACTCCAGGCCAGGCAGCCTTGCCATGCAGTTTCACAAGCCTATTATTCTTGATGCAACACAGTTTTCGATGTCAGCTTCATGGGTTCTGGCCTACTAAATCCATGATACCAATGTCCAGTTTCTATAAAATGGCGGCTTCCCCTGCATTCTATGCACTACTTATGGTCAGCTTCTATGATGACTTAATCTACCTTGTGTTTCAGCTGCTGTGCATTTATTGAACGGTTCTTTTTCTGCAGCACTTCGTGCACGCGTGATCCTCTTTTTTTTATACTGGAAAGCTCACTCGACTCTTTACTCCGTCATTAGTTTCTTCACGATCTATACATCATCTTTAGCCAGTATCTCGAGACATTGTGCACACTTCTTTATGATGTCCTCAGTTCATTGGTTAGTTTCTTTTCATATTCCTTCAGATATGTTCTCCTTCAGGTTATCATCACTCTGAGGGTATATTCGGTAGGGTTGTCTCAATGGGTATCTTCTTTCACACATACAATGTGGTATTGGTATTATGGCGGGTGTTAGACACAACACAATCTCATGTCTCCAATACATGGGAGGTAGGGCGGCGGGACCTCTTGCAGATGCACAGAGCTGTTCCTCTACAATTCTGTAGACACTGTTTTAAAATAATACTTATGAATCCTGCACTTAGTTTTGTAACCTACCTAACATTGTATAAACTATTGTATATTATACAACTCATTTATTTTGATGCAATGAATACCATTTGTTATAAATCCTAAGAGATGTGTCATATGATTATTTCTATAGAACAAAACCTTAAAGGAGACACTTCACTACAACAGATTTCTTCCAGGAAAGCTCCTCTCCCTCTCTCATCTCTGATTGCCTAACTGCCATTCAAGAATGGTGTGCCGCCAATGATCTTTTTCCGAATGCCACCAAGACCGAGATCCTCCTCATCGGCACTCTTTCACCATCCTTTCCCCTCTCTCTCTGGCTGGCCTGTCTTGGCCCTCCTCCTACCCCCACCTGCAAGGCTAAGAACCTTGGGGTCATCTTTGACTCCACACTTTCCTTCTCCTCCCACATCTCTGAGGTCTCTAAAAAGTCAAACTTCCTACTTCACCTACTCAGAGGTACTCTGCCTTTCCTCTCCTTCCACCAGAAGTTCACTGTCTCCCAAGCTCTGGGTCTTTCTAGGTTGGATTATTGTAACAGCCTCTTTCTAAATCTACCTGCCTCTACTCTCCGCCCTCTGCAACTAATCCAGAACAGGACTGTGAGACTTGTCCTTGGCCTCAAGCCCTGAGGTCGTATCTCTCCAGCTCTGAAATCTCTCCATTGGCCCCCAGTAAATGCAAGGATTAAATTCAAAACCCTCTGTATAGTCCACAAGGCATTCTGGGGCCTGGGTCCAAAATACCTTCAGCTATCCCTCTGCAAATACCTCCCCTCTCAAGCTCTTCTCTCCTCTACCTCTAACTCCCCCAGGGTCAGTTGTTTTTCAAAGAAACGAGCTGGGGGTAGATCTCTCTTTGTCTGTATTTTAAGGGTTGCTGTTAGTTATAAAATTAACTGTGTGTTCATGACCAATATGCCTGCCTTATTATTTTCTCAAAAATGGCTGAACTATTCATGGCAGTGTTTTGCTGGGAAACATATCCAAATATATTTTGGGGTTATATTACATTCCAAATGTACATTGTGCATTGTGACTGATTATGCTGTAAAATGTTTAACTTCAGACTTACAAAAATGAAATATGAAATTTGAGGCATTGCTCACGAAAAAACACACTGACTGAAGGTTGTGCAATATCTGACTAGCTGACATACACTTATCCTATACAGACCAATCGGAAAGGTCAATGATTAGTTGTGGAATTCTGTGCAATCTCTAAAGAATATGCCCTCACCCCAACAGTGCTGTGTATTTTCTCAGTATGTGATGGGCATGAATCACATCAATGTCTCATGTCAAACGCTTTAGCCAGGAAACCTATCTTTCTAATATTTGATTTGATTATTTGATTTTATTTGTACCACGCACCACTGACCCTGAGGCTTAAGGGCGCCGACAAACAAACATTTACATTGATACATAGCTCAGATACTCAGCACAAAATCTGAAAAACAGAGGCAAGTTGAAATAAATCAAAGAAAAGGTAAAAAGAAAAAGAAAAAAATAGGCCAAAAAAGCATACATAATCAAATATAACAAATCCGTTCAAACTAAATCTTAACTTAATAAAAGACAGCATATTGTGCAGATTTGTGATTTAGTTAAAAAACAAAGGTAAACTACTTAAACCACATCCAATTACAATACAATGGGCCTCATTACGACCCAGGCGGTAAGTTACCGCCTGGGCCGTGACTTTACCACCATGGCGTAAACTATGTTTACGCCATGGTGGTTGGCGGACTTACCGCCCCATTCCGAGGTCGGCGGGGCGGTAAGTCCCCAATCCCCATTTACCCTTCCCATTCCCATTTTTGCCCCATAGGGCATAATGGGAGTGGGGAAGGCGTTAATTACGCCACCGTAAATTACGGTGGCGTAATTAACTCCATGGTCCCTTAGCGCCATGGATTTTAACACCTGCTAAAAGCAGGTGTTAAAAGCGCCATGGCGCTAAGGGACCTCGTAGTTGGCGGTAAGGGGTCGGCGCAGCTAACGCTGGCGTTAACCCCTTACCGCCAGGGTCGTAATGAGGCCCAATCAGTGTTATCAGTAGAACACCAGTTATTAATCTGTATCTTACAAAGGCCTCTCAAGTCTTGGGTTCTGACAGAGTTATAGCCTATTTTTCGATTGAGCCAGGCTATGATTTTGTTGACAAGAGCCTCCTTTAATTCAAATTTCCTCGGCTTGTCCACATTTGTGAAGATAGTGTTTCTGGAGTACATAGCAAAACTCCTTAAACTGGGATCCGTAATTCTTGCCATAGTTGATTTTTTGAGGCGAATATCTTAGAGAACTAAGGGATCAGATGAAGTAACAGGCTTAGTAGGAAGGGAGTACCATCCGATGGAGTTTCACCTGCTGGGCCGAGAGCAAGCTTGGCTGCCTTAACCTGCAAAAGCGTTTCTTTGTGTGGAGACTCTTTGGGGCAGGTTTGGCAGGCCTGATGCACCCCGTTCTGGAAAAAGAGGAGTTTGGGAGGACTTTTCAACTCCTTTAAGCTCAATTTGGCTAGAGTTCTCCAAGTTTGACGGGTGTAGCGGAAGCATTTTGGGGCTTACAGAAACCACCCAAGCCCGAAAATCCTTGATGTTTGAACATGCAGCAAGGTCCCCCAACATATATTCCTTAATAAGGAGCCAAAAGTCTGAAATTTTGGAATCACACGAACCCTTACCAGCACTTTCTATGGAGGCTTCTCCTACCCAATCCCCTGTTTTTTTTAACCAAGATGGGGATATCTGAGCGCCCATAGGTGCATAGCTTTCTGATTTATCAGGTTCCTTAAATTCTGGTGGTGCCCCATTTACCCCCTCATGAACATCATGAAGAAGAGACACCTTGTTCAGTGATTGCATATATGTGGGAGGGAGGGGACGATCTTTGCTGGCATCACTCTTGTAAACTTTATTACTAAACAAGAGATGATCTTTCTGGAGCCTGTGTTTCCTTTTAGCACTTAGTGCCAGGACCTCCGACAAACGGCTACCACTCCTGTGAAGCAGGGGGTGATGATTGTAGGGAGGATTCCACCCTGTGTAAGGCATCGGAAAGGTTAATAGAAGGTAGCGCCCCAGGGCTAAAAGCAGTTTCATTGAGTGTACCCTTATCCCTGTTATGCACAGTGTGTTCATTGTAACTGTCATTTTACTGAAAATAATAGTTAAAAGGGCTCGGATGAAACAGGACAGAAGCACAATGGTTTGAAGAGAGATGACAAGACCCGGGCATACTGCACGGAGCCCGACAGAGCTTTCAGCATATAATTAGTAAGGCACTGCCGAAGCTCACGCAGACATAGGCAACAGGGAAAGATCCACGGTGTCATCCGGGTCTGTGACAAAATGCTGGCGTTGGTGCCCTTCCCCTCATAAACCGTCTCCACCAAAGAACACTCACGGCGAAGGGCTTAAAGGGATGAAACCTCTGCAAGCCTCGCAGCCAGTCTCCCTGCTACACTGCTGCGAGGTTAGAGGAGAGGACCCTACACTAGGTCTGTACCACGTCAGGCCGCACCACCTAGAATGGCTGCCTCCAACACAGATCGCCTTCTCAACTCCCACAATCCCCCATGCATTCTAGTTTTCACCTTTCCTCATCAGGTGGATACTCGTTTTCAATCAGGATTTGAATATTGTAACAGTTATATTGTTAGGAAGAAACTGCATATGTAAAGTGTGACTAAATGGCTACTGCCCTGCAAAGCACGAGTACAAGCCCTCAGACTACTACAAACCAACATGGATACCAATCATAAAGATGAAACTGGCACAGTCAAGAGATTTACCTACTTCACCTTTGGTGGCAATGTGGGAAGGCTGGACTCTTAAGAGGGATGTGCATGTGATAACAGTAGCAACCCAAACAGCAAAAGTGCAATAGTCCAAAATAAAGGAATGTCCAATCAAGGTTCTATAAAATATATATATATACTCTATTTAAACACACCAATATGAAATTTGGCTGAACTTGAAAAACAGTAACAAAACCCACTCCTGTCGCAAGAATACATAAAATGCAGCACAAATGCAGCAGGTAAATGTAGCAATCACTGTGGGCACTGAAAGGAAAAATAACCCCAACAATGTCACTTGAAAGGGTATGTCTGTGTTGAAAAAGGTGCACAAGGGTGGCTTATCAGTCTCTAAAGTCCCAAAAGTGGACCATGAGGGTCTGACTTCACAAAAGTACCTTATTCTGGTATTTGGCAGTTCAATGATGTAGAACCAGGCTTTAGGATTCTGGCTTTGCCAGTTGAACCAGGTTAGGAACTGGTGAGTCATGCTGGTCCATGCAGCAAGTCGGTGTTGAGTCGGTTCAAAGTGGACCTCTGTGTAGTTTGAAGGAGGGGTTCCAGTGATGCAATTGGATGGGCTCACCAGGTCGAATTGGGTGGTCTATGTAGTTTACGACACTGGTAACTGATGGGTCAAGTTGATGAGTAACACAATTCTTCCAGTGGTTCATGTTGAGGTCTGGAGAGGTGGCAGCTCTGAACTGATGAGTTGGTGTTTGAGCTAAACAGGTTAAATGCTCTGCTGGTTATGTTGTGGCATCAAGCCGTTTCAATGAATGCTGAAACAGTGGTTCGAAGAAGCTCCAAAATCTGTTTTGAAGTTGTTTCAATGTTATCGACTTGGAGGATGGTTCAAAGCTGCAGAATAAGCTGCATGAATTCAGCTGCTTGGCTTCTTCTGGTACTGTAATTGAGGGACTCAAGGATGAGACAAGTCCTTTTTCTCTTCACTCCAGTCTGGGGAGTCTAGCTGGCACCTGCAGGAGTCCTTCACTGCCAGTGTGAAGACTGGATAAAGCGCAGTTGACAGACAGTGCAGGACTTGATCAACAGTAGTCACACCCAAGGTTCCCTGAGGATGGGTAGGTAGCAGAGCTTGAGTGTGCCTTGGAACACCTTTCTTCACCTCTAGCAGCAAACATTGGAAGCAATTGCTTCCCAAAACTAATCCAAACTGTTACGCTCACCTGACTCCCACGGAGGCGCTGGCCTGGTTCGCGCTTCTGTGACCTCTTCTAAGGTGATGCACAGGGTTCAGAAGACGGACTGGACTGGGCCCCCAAATCTGGCTTGCCTGGCTCGCAGAAGTATCCTTCTTAGGGTCTGGAAGGACGAGCTCTCCATCCTGCTTCTGATGCAGGGGCGCGTTGGTATCCAGTTACTTCACTGGATTTTCGGATTGGTGAGAACCAAACCTGCTTGGCTTCCAGGTAAGTTTTTTTGATAAGAGGTTCCCCTTGTGTCCATGCATTAATGTACTAATGCTAGTGTCTTTTTCCCCATAGGGGCCGGGGTACGGAATGCCGGGGAACAGGCACCGACCCGAGATATGAGGTGAAATCCTTGTAGAAATCAGGTAAGTCTTTAATGAGCGTTTTTTGGTAAGGTCTTTTCATGCGCTCATTAACGCTGATGTCTCTTTTTCCCCTTAGGGGCCGGGGTCCGGAAATGCCAGGATGCGGCGCGGACCCAAAATGAAGAGGGAATGAATCAACAGGTAAGTCTTAACATGGAGATTTAGCTTTCCTTATTCCCTTCTATCTCTCACCTTTTGTTCTGGTCTTTTTCTCCCTAGGCGCTGGGGCGTGACTGCAAATCCGGATGATCGCTGCTGAACATGGAGGCGCCCTGTAAAGGTGAGTGGAATGTGGCGCTGCAGCGATCGACGCGATGAGCTTTTAAATTAAAGTCTTCCTTTTCAGGATTGTCAGCGAGATGTCTCCGGGATGCGGATTTAGCAGGTAAGGACTTTTCCTTCTTCTGTTCTCTTCTTCTCTTCCTGTGCAGGTGATCCAGGATGCTGGCAGGCGTGGCAGAAGTCAGGATGCAGGAGCTGACACAGTGAGCGTCCAGCTGCTAGATGCAGAACAACGCGAAGCACGTGTGGCTGTTCGGGTGGGGTTTAAATAGCCTTGGAAGAAGTTCCAGGTATGTATCCTTCCTCCAATCAGGTATGTATCCTTCCCCGACCACGCCTGGATGGTAAATTAGTCCCACAGGTAAAGTAGTTCCTTTCAGGCCTCAAGGAGGCCGGGATCCTGCAGCATGGTCTGCATCAGGTAAGTGCACCCAAGCACTCCCATAATGAGCCTGGCGCCTATGGCGCCAGGACTGATGTCTTTTATGAGCCTGGCACCATAGGCGCCAGGACACTGTCCAAAGGGCCCCTATATTGGGTTGTTGGGTCCTTCCTTGGGGACTGGATGTCTGCTTTCAGGGACGCAGGGCTTGAATCGGCTCCCCGGGAGCGGGCATCATGACACAAACATTGTTTTCTGTTTTTCTGTCCACAGTGGTTGACCCCTTCCTTTTGAAGGTAAAAGGTCACAGGGCATTGGGGGACCTGTTGTTTAAGCCTGTTTTTGAGGGAACAATGCAACCTTTGCCTTCTTGCATTGTATCCAATGCTATGCTCAGCAGGTAGTGGATGAGCCAGGAAGGGAAGAGAATCCCACAGAAAACCAAGATGACACAATCCTTCCTCCATTCCCTTCTGCTCTATGTGACTGTTCTATTCCTGATCCTTTCCTAAGCTGGCACCTTGAAAGGCCTTTTGATATGCAACATCCTGGTGTGAGGCTGGCCCTTTTGTTTATGGTTGTGCATCTTTGAAGCATGGTCCTCAGTAGTCTCCTGCTGGGAGTTTCCTGGGCTGGAGCGAGGTGTTACCCAACCTCACAAAGGATCAATGAGAGGCAGTTCTCCTGCCTAATGCCCTGCAGCAGAGACAGGCAGTCTAGTACTTAGAATACACACAGCTACTCCAGAGCTGGCGTAAACTCATAGGTTTGACATGAACTATCAAGGACCACATTGACACCCTGTCTCCTGCTCTGGCTGAAATTCTGCAATGACTCCTTCGCCACTGGAGTCTTCCCATCCCCCCACAAGCACTCCCTTGTGCACCCTCTTTTTAAGGAACCCTCTGCCGACCCGTCCTGCCTGGCTATCTATCACCCATCACTGCTTTACTGGTTAAACCTCTGGAAAAGCTGGCCATCTACCAGCTTAATCTTCACACTGAATCTGTTGGTTGTCTCCATGACCATCAGTGTGGCTTCAGAGGTGCCAGAACCATGCTTTCCTGAACATCCGTGAAGACCTGCTCTCCAACCTCAATTCCAACACCCTCTGTGTCCTCATCTTACTTGATCTCTCTACTGCCTTTGACACGGTCAACCATGCCATCCTGCTCAACCGTCTCTGTGATAACCTGGGTATCACTGATCATGCCCCGGCTTGTGTGACTTCTTTCCTCTCCGATCGACCCTCCCAGGTCCAACTTGGGTCCTTCCTCTCCTCTATCTCTGTCTCTACCTGTGGGGTTCCCCAGGGGTATAACCTCTCTCCCTGGCTGTTCAATTAATACCTGGCACTTCTTGCCCACCGCTTTGCCACTCTCTGCCTCAACTTTCAGTGCTATGCGGATGACACTCAGCTCATTTTCAGTCTTTCTTCAGCCACCTTTTCTCCTTCCCTCATCTCTGACTGTCTGACTGCTATCCAGGAGTGGTGTGCCGCCAAGGATCTCTGCCTTAATTCCAGTAAGACCAAGATTTTCCTCATACGAACACCTGCTCCCTCCTTTCCTGTCACTCTCTGGCCGGACTCTCTTGGCACTCTTTCTGCTCTCACCTGTGAGGCTAAAAACCTCAGGTCATATTCGACTCCACAGTCTCCTTCTCTCCTCACAACACTGGCGTCTCTAAGAAGTCACACTACCAGCTGCACCTACTCAGAGGTTTTCTTCCTTTCCTCTCCTTCCCCCAGAAACTCTCTGTCTCCAGAGCTCTGGTTCTCTCTAGGGTGGACTACTGCAATGGCCTCTTTCTAAATCTGACTGCCACTACTCTCCGCCCTCTGCAACACATCCAGAACAGGACTGCAAGACTTGTCCTTGACCTCAAGCCTAGGGATCGTGTCTCTCCAGGACTGAAATCTCTGCACTGGCTCCCAGTGGCAATGAGGATTAAGTTCAAAACCCTGTGCATTGTCCACAAGGCCTCCTGGGGGCTGGGGCCTCAATACCTGCAAGTCTCTCTTCCTAAATATCTTCCTTCTCGAGCTCTTCGCTCATCTGTCTCCAACTCCCTCAGAGTCAGTCACTTCTCCAAGCAATGAATTGGTGGTAGATCTCTTTCTTCGGCTGGGGCCTCCACCTGGAACAGCCTCTTTGCTTCTGCTTTCTCTCCTGCTCTCCCCTGCTGATCTCCTTGCTGAAACTGAAAATGCACTGGTCACCTGGCTATCCTCTGATCTCGGTCCCAGATCCCCTCCCCACCAGTTGCACACCTGCACTGCCCCCTGGCACTCAGGGGCTGTTTCTGTATCCCTACAGCCCTCTAGCAGCATTTGCCACCTGATGTCAGCACTTACCACGGCACTTGCCACCAGCTGGATGCACTTTTTATTTATTGTTTTTATTTATTTCACTGTTTATCCTATGTACTGCACTAACCCCTCTCCGTTC
This sequence comes from Ambystoma mexicanum, assembly GCF_040938575.1. Lineage (NCBI taxonomy): Eukaryota > Metazoa > Chordata > Amphibia > Caudata > Ambystomatidae > Ambystoma > Ambystoma mexicanum. The sequence continues at coordinate 825,817,552 of NC_090933.1, forward strand.
CCCCTGCACTTTTCCCCCTCCCCATCCCCTGCACTTGCGCAATCTCAATGTCACCTAGCCTAGTAAGATCGGTGTCTGTCTTCCCTCTGTTCCCCCTCCCTTGCCTTGTTGTGCCTTGAAACACTTGTGTATAGGCATGTTATAAATGCCATATCATATCATGAGTATGATGCAAAACTGATTTGGCTGTAATAACTGTGTGAACTATCAGTCACCATACCAAAAGCCAAGTATTGCGTATTATTAGATATTACCCTGCCACCAGTCTCATAGGGCCTCATAATTATTATTGATTTGGATTTGAAGTGCAGATTTAAATGTAACCTCTGTGCAGTGAATTCAGTTTAGTTTTACAGCAGCTGTCATACAGGTGATATTCTCCTCACTGCTATTATGTCTCCTTGTCTATGCCATTTTACAGATCACTGCATTCCATCCACTTAGCATAGTCACTCTGGGTGGTGTGAGTGGACACTTCCAGGCCTTTGATCTGTACCTCCCTGTGGGGATCTTGAAGCCCTAACTCAGCTTGTGACTCATCCTTCTACAACAGATATGCCTAGGCAGCCACTGGGTCTCTTGGGCACCTTTGCCCCCTGATTGACCATGGCACATTGAGTCAGTCTGTAAAGGCCATCCCCTGCAGGGGTACAATACCAGAAGTCCATGCCACTATCATTTCCTGCATTGGACATGTCTGGTTGTCTACTCCTCAGGGGTTTCTGGGACTACTCCCTGCACTTACAGAGCTTGGTCATGGGTAGGGACTCCTACCTTGGTTTAGGGGCTGAACTCTTGGAATCTAGGTAATAACCCAGGTGTACATTTAGCACGTCTGTGGCTCGAATGCAGGCTAGCTGGGGGCTGAGACTCCTTTAGGGTTTTCACAGAGCCCTCCTTTAGGTAGGCGTAGCTATGCTGTGTTAGTGTCTGCTGGCCCCAAGCCTAGGCAGTGGCACATTTGGTCCTGCCGTGCCTCCTGAAGCAATAACTTGCCCATATTAGAGATTGGCTTCCTGAAGGAGCCTGCACCTCCTACTGGGGTTTTCTAAACTCTGTATGTGTGGACAGACACCTCACATCTTTGTGGTTGTTGAGTGATACACCACGCAGCTGCCTCTCAAAATCGTTATGCCCACTAAGCTACTACATTAAACTCTGTCAGTGGCTTTTATTGTCATTGGGGCATCGTCCAGGTCCAAACATGCTGTGCCATCACCAAACAGTGTCTACCATAGATAGTCCCGAGCCTGTCAGATACTAAATTCAAGTCCATGCGATTGAAAGTTAGGAAAGATCAGACCTGCCCTATCCTTTAAAAGTTGATATCTTTGTCTGAACATTCTAGATCTCTGCAATAATCTGTCTACCATCTTAAAGCCAATAGTTTTGGTTTGTGTACGTGTTTATTGCATTTACATTTAGCGTGGAGGGAAGCAACAGTACACAGGAAACATTGTATTACATTTGAAGGAAGGAGTAACAGCACACATGGGGGAAGGAGTGACGGGGCAAGGGGTGGGTGGATCAAGAGCACAGAGCAAGGGCTGATCAACAGTGCAAAGGCGGGCAGAGCGACAGCAATAGAGGGGGAAGTAGTGACTATGCATGAAGATGGAACAACAGTGCAAGGGGAAGGCTTGACAGCGCAATGAGGGCGGCGTGTCAGCCTAAGGGATAGAAGGAGAAATAGCACAAGGGGGTAAGAGGGAAAGTGCAAGGGGGAGGAGGGGCAGTGCAAGGCGGATGAAGGACAGTGCAAGGGGGAGGATGGACAGCACAATGGGGAAGGAGGAACAGCGCAAGGGGTGGAGGGGCAGAAAAAAAGAGGGCGTGAAGGAACTCCTTCTTTAAATCACTGTAAAATAGTTTTCTTGGCGCAGGACAGATGGCAAAATACCAGACTGCATCTTTTCCCTCCTCCCCCAAGAGGGAGGAGGGAAAGCCAAGGGAGAGAAGAAGGACAGTGCACAGGAAGAGGAGGGACATCACAAGGGGAAGAGACAGCACAAGGGGGGGGCAGCACAAGGGTAGGGGGAGGGACAGAACAAGTGGGAGGGCGGACAGCACAAGGGGGAAAAGAGCAAAAGCCAAAGTCGGTTGTGATATCTGTTGGTTGTATATATAATTGCAGCCTTTGGCCGTAATTGCCCTATATTGTAGTTTTGATCTCAGTGTGATTTCTAACAAGGGCACCTGTATGTTGTCAGTGATACTGCACCTTTCCAGTTAACTACAACCTGCAAATGTCCTCAAAACGTATTTAATTGGGGCAGTGTAGTTCCACTGACATCATACAGATGTCCTCATAACAAATCAGATTGAGATTGGAGAGGTCCAGTACCACTGGCATCATACAGATGTCCTCATAAAAAAAATCAGTATAATATGTCTTATGAGGGCATCTGCATTGAGATTTCTTATGAGGACAACTGTATGTTGTCAGTGGTACTGCACCTCTCTAATGAACTACAGCTTAAAGATGTCCTCACAACTTGTTTTATTGAAGAGGTGCAGTATCACTGACAGCCAGTTTACAGATGTCCTCATAAGAGGTCATTTTCTTTTGAGGACATCTGCATGTTGTCAGTGGCACTGCACCTCTGCCAAAAATAATTGCTTGCAGGGTAACAGTATCCAGAAAGGGAAACCTACATGTAGCCCAAAGGGGCCATGAAAGTAGCCCACATATAGCCCAACTCCCTCTGCCTGTGAAAAGAAAGATCACTGTGTGCTCCATCGCATGGGGCAGTACTCTTATTCTGGAGGAAATTAGTTAAACAAACCACTGTTGGATAACATTGGCGTAAAAGGCAGATGTGAGGAGCAGGGCAGACATTACATGTCCTTGACATTTCACACTCCTCTAGTTAAATCCACAAGGTTAAGTGGCAGGCTTTTATGCAAGTCTATGCAAAACTGGACGAGCATAATAGTCCTTGGTACTTAAGGGGTAGGCGCGCTACTGGAATCCATTGCAAATGCCGGTCACACATGCTGATTGCTTCAGGCCTTTACACTCATTTGTATTCGCAAGTGTATGGAAAGGTGAAAGGCAGTTTTAACTCTTTTTACACCTTTTTTTGCGCTTCTGAATGAAAATCAAGGACATTGGAGGGAGAAATCATTTGAATTGAAGGGCAAATATTCACAGTCCCCTCCAGTGTAAATTACTTCTTTTATAAAAATGACCCTGTTGGACTTTATATCTCGCGCTCAATAGCTCTCCCAAATATTATAAAGCATGATGTCAGATTACAACTGTTTAATTTAGTATCTGTTTTTAAATCTTGTTTAATAAAGATGTCATTGAATCGCATGCGCTTTTACAGCTCTTTTCGCAAACACTCCGGCAAAGTGCACAAGAGCAGAGACTTCTCTCTTGCCTGCAACAATGGTATTTACATAGATTCTGAGCAGATGTGGGCTCATCTGCCAGGCAATTAATACTATGCCATAACCATAACTTTTTATGATTGTGTGCTTTATGTCATGTAATTGTCAGCAAAGGGCCTCGCTGTGGGCGAAGTTTATTGAAACAGTTTCAGATAATCCGGTTTCAGTTGCTTCTCATTTCCTCGCGGTAAGTACTTGGGCACGGGCTCTCTTGTAAATATCTCAATGACTGCAATGACTCCTCGTTTGATTCAAGAAGGTGTTATTTTAGCCTGACTAGCATAAATATTACTTCCAATTTCTTAGCAAAATGAACAAAGACAGCTTGAACCAGAGGGTCTTTTGAACCAATGCCCTGCTGAATTACACCGCCTGACTGCCATGCTGTGAAGATGGCATGAAGCGGTTCAAATTTAATCTATGCCATCCAGGCCAGGCCATTCTCCATGCCATTGTAAGTGTAGAGTGTGGATGCCAGATTAGGCAAGGCTGTGATTTACTGCTTCTAAACTTGGTGAAAAATAGAGATCAGCTTTGGTCAATCAGCACGATGTTGTGAAATACTAGGACAAAAACAGCATTTAATAAGATTGCAGGCAAGTGATTCAAATAAATGTCCAGCAAAGCAAAATGCAAAATGGTGAAACAACGCAGCTCTATGAACGGCAAAAATATATGTTATCATTGTTTTGAATCTAGCGAAAAGGTCCATGCAAAATCAGCATTGTAGCCTCCTAAGAATTTCTAAAACAAATGTTGATGTGATTTTAAACATCGTTGTACCTGGAGCAAAGGTGGTCTTCTGTATTGTAAAATGTTTCCTTGACTAGGACCAATATTAATGTCCTGCTACTGTGTTCGAAGTTCTGTGTAAACATCCTGAGCATGAAGTCATACTGTTAGTCCATTCTCCAGTTGGGGGGCAAACGCCAGAGCATTCTGATTTGGACCATTCATCATGCATGGTATACTTGCCTGTATTTTACCACATTTAGGGCATCATTGCGCACATTTCACTGCCTTTTGCTAGGCTAAATGTATGCATGCACTGTGCAGTGGCAGATTTAGGGAAAAGGCCTCATAGGAAAGATTGACGGTGGGAACTGGGTAGGCAGAGTTTAGGGTGGGAGTAGTTAGTTGCTGTCACTAGTGCGACATTGGTGAGCATTAGAAACACATGTTCTATGTATTGTGAAGGGGAAAAGGTGATGTTTGCAATGTACACAAAAACAGGATTTGTGAAACACATTATGTCGTGCTAACGAAATGCAGTATTTCGGGGTTTGCAAGAATCGTTTGTAAGGACACAATGAGCGTGCCAAAATCTGAGTGGGATATTTGTAGCAAAACAAAAGAGGTGATGGCTGGAAGGTTTAGAATAAATCTGAACCTCTGGCATTGCTCTGGGCAACCCACCAGACCATCGTTCTTTGCCTGCAAAGCCATTACAAAAGGGGAAGAGCACATGCAAATCAGGCTTGGTCCCACCCCCAAGGGGTAGTCGAGCCCGAACTGCTAGGTCACATACCTTCAGCACAAGACCACAAGCATTCCCAGACATGCTTCAGCCTTGTTGGGTGTCATCAGTGAGGAGTCGCTTGGGTCTCTAGGTCCAGCAGGCACGGGACCCACGTCTGGGCATACCACAGGACCCACGTCTAGGCATATCCGTCCAACTCAGAGTGACAACAGCAAAACAAAAGAGGTGATGGTTGTAAGATTTAGAATACATCTTATCCTCTGGCATTGCTCTGGGCAACCCTCCAGGCCATTGTTCTTCGCCTGCCAAGCCATTACAAAAGGGGAAGACCATATGCAAATCATGCTTGATCCCACCTCCAAAGGGGTAGTCCAGCCTGAACTGCTAGGTCACATCCCTTCTGCATGAGACCACAAGCATCCCCAGACATGTTTCAGCCTTGTTCAACTTCATCAGTGAGGAGTAGTTTGGGTCTTTAGGCCCAGCAGGCACGGGACACACGTCTGGGCATACTCGTCCCACTCGGGGTGACAACAGATAAACAAAAGAGGTGATGGTTGGAAGGTTTAGAATAAATCTCAACCTTTGGTATTGCTCTGAGCAACCCTCCAGACCATCGTACTTCGCCTGCCAAGCCATGGGATATTTATAGGCAATATGTGGCAGTGCCAAAACAGCTGTCACAACCAGGTTGCTGGGCAAAGGCTGAAGGCTGAAGGAAATTGATGTCACTTGATCTTTTGATCTTGGGGGGAGGATGAAGCACTGGAGGGTTTTGCTTTTGTAAGAAGGGCTCTTTATACGTGGGTTGTGCTGAGTAAAGCACTAGGCTTAAACATATATGGTGTTGTACTGTGTGTAAATAGGATAAATGCCATGTTGGGATGATTTTTTTGCTGAATGAACTTTTTGTGAATGTATAAAAGCAGAGTTGAAACTGAGCCACTCTGAGATCTTCGTTGGCAGTTCAGTGGAACTGTTTGAATCTCCCAGGGCTGTAATTTACATGGACGCAGTAGCGTCCATGTAGTTATGGTTAAGTTGGTGTTTCCATAGGAAGAGCACTTTTTGGGTGGCTTATAACTTCGCTCCCTCTGGACGAATCCTCACCAAACCTTGCAAAATAAGTATATGGCCCACTCTGAATTTTTGTTCAGAGTTTGGAGAGGTTTGGCCCAGGGGGGGCAAAGTTATAGCCCCCCTATAACTTTGCCCCCCTGGGCCAAACCTCTCCAAACTCTGAACAAAAATTCAGAGTGGGCCATATACTTTTTTTGCAAGGTTTGGTGAGGATTCGTCCAGAGGGAGCGCAGTCCCAAAACTTTTGTTTTTTCCCATAGACATAATGGGAAAAAAATTTGCGCACGCCTACAGCGCAAACCGCTGGACGGATTTACATCAAATGTGCAGCAGGAGCGGGGCTTGGTCCCGAAAGCGTGCTTTTGCAAATTTGGTGTAAATCCGTCCAGTAGTTTTTTTTAAAATGACCAAAATGTAAGGCAAAAAAATTAGTGATATCTCCGTTCGCTTTGCGGACGGACTTCCCTGTTCGCTCCGCGGACAGTGCCCTGATTGGACGGCGTGGTGCGTGAAGCGCGTCAGATTTTCTGTGGTGCCCGCCATCTTGCATTCGCGGACGACCGCCGACAGCGCGGTGAAACTTGGATTAAAAATTGTATTTAGTGGAGTGTGTTGGTGTGTAAGAGTAATTGGGGAGGGTGAGGGAGTATGAGATAGGTTCAATGTTCTGTTTTTTTTATATGCTTTTTTTTATATGCTAGACACTTTTGTTGTGTTCGATTTGTCTGCGGACAACACGGATGTTCTGAAATGTTCTATATAAACTAAATGGTGGGGTGTTCTGAGGATGGAGTATGTGTCCGTTTTGTTCGCAAGCAAGCTAAAATTGAGCTAAGAACACTTGCGGTGTCCTTAAATGTTCGTACATAAACAAAATGGGGGTGTCCTGAGGACGCTGTCCGTATTGTTCACTGGCAAGTTGCATGTGTTATAAGAACACTTGCAGTGTCCTGAAATGTTCAAAAATACACAAAATGGGGGTGTTCTGAGGACATTCTCCGTATTGTGTGACTGCTTAGCTGTATGCAATGAGGGAATGGCACAGAGAGTGAAGTGGAAATGGTAGAAGGGCTGTCCAAGAGTTACGCGGTCCGCTGACACCACGGCTGTCCGTGGACAGGGAGTGCTACATCCGGGGTTTTCCAGCAAATCCAGCATGGAAATAAGACTGTAGGGATCAGCCAATCAGATGTTGAGGTTGTGGATTTGTGTTGAAAGAGACTGTGTGTAGTGAAGATGGCAGAAGTGGAGAAAGTCAGGGTGTTGGTGCTCGGAGATATGTTTGTTCATGGTTTACAACAGTATGCTCAATGCAGGCATGTTGCAAAGAATTTTGATGTTAAAGGAGTGGAGGTCGTGTGGAGCACTGTGCCTGATTGCAATTTACAGGGAATTGTACAAGTTTGTGAAGATATGGGCAGGATCAACAGTCCCCATGTGGTAGTTTTGCACTATGGTGCTTTCCGTTTGGGCTATGTCAGTGTCCCTACTTTGTTTGGCAGTTTTGGAACACTTGGTTCAAGCAGTAATGAACATCCTTCCAAATGCCAAAGTAATTTTTTCTGGATTACTACCTAGGGCAATATGGGACAATAGTTCAGTTTTTTGTCCTCAGCAAAACAATGCTAGGTGTTTAATAAACCGAGGCATGTGTACCTTCATGCTTAGAGCTGGTATGCTCTTCAGTAATAATCAGAATATTGATTCCAGTAATGCTGTTTATTTTAAAGAAGATGGCATTTCCTTATCTTTTATGGGAAATGCCATGCTGTTTTGAAATGTAAGGGTTGATTTGGAGAAGGTTATGTGAAGATTTTAGGAGTAAAGTAAGAAAAAAAAAGAAGACAAAAATACAAAATAACGGGTGTCTGTCAAGCATCTGCAAAAAACAAAAAAAAACAGCTCTTTTCAGAGCCAACCTCAAAGGGGAAATGGGACACACTATTTAAATTTACATTCACCACGCTCAGATTTTCGATATGTCCGCGGACATGGCGGTAGTCCGCGGAAATCAAAATCACTAGCTAGGGGTTCAGTATGTTCTATGTGACATGTATTTAAAGTCAGGGATATTATGGTTAAGCTGTGCTACTAGAAACCTATGAAATTCAGTAAAAAAACTTTGTTAAAGGGACGTTATGGTTAAGTTTCGCTACTAAAAACCTATGAAATTCAGTGAAAAAACTTTGTTAAAGGGACGTTATGGTTAAGTTGCGCTACTAAAAACCTATGAAATTCAGTGAAAAAACTTGTGTTAAAGGGACGTTATGGTTCAAAGTAAGACCAAAAAACCCCTGAAATTCAGCAGTTATGGTAAGATAAGCAACCATAACTCGCGCCACCGTGCACTCCTAACACTAACACCCAGGACATCAAAGATGACATCACAAATGTCACTGATGACATCACATGTGCATTTACTTTTCATAAAAACTCTGTACAAGGGATTCTTATAATGCTGACCAAAAACTGTCAAGGATCATTGGAATAAATATCATGAGCAAATTAGTGCATTAAGCAATGCATTGATATAAATAGCATTCTATTATGAAGTTCTATCCAGTATACTAAGCTACTCATGCAGAAACATAGGCAGTGTGTGCAGCATACATGATGAAGGTGCCATATTCATAATCTTGCCATGTTGCCATGTTGAATACTGAAATGATAACTGCTTTCTTATTAGAGTTTTGCGTACTGTGAAACATGTAATAAGTAGATAATAAAACCCACTTAATACATAATTATTACAGATAAAACACAAAGAGACAACAACACATACAAATATGACTATATACAGGGACAGTGAAGTAAACAAAAAAGCAGAAGTAGTAGCAGAAAGAGTTCATAACCTAACTGATTGTCTTTATGCAGAGAAACTATTGCTCTGTTTCAAAGCTGCTACTTACCATATGTATGTGTATCACATGACGTCACTGCACCCAAAGGAAAGGAGAGTGAGTATAATGTATACAAATATGAGCATATACAGGGAAGGTAGAGTAATAAAAATAAAACTATGAGAAAGTGCTGATAACCCTAATGATTATCTTCATGCACAGAAAGGATTGCTCTCTTTCAAGCCTGTGTCTTCCGCTATGTATATGTTTCATATGATGTGACTTGACCCTAAATCTACAAATATAGTACCTTTTAAATTTTTACTTCCTGACTGTTACTGAAGAAAACTATGTGGCCTAGATATGTCAGTAAAGGGGAAAAAGGGAGAGCCAGACATGTGATGTCATCAGTGATGTCATCAATGACATTTGTGATGTCATCTTTGATGTCCTGGGTGTTAGTGTTAGCAGTGCACGGTGGCGCGAGTTATGGTTGCTTATCTTACCATAACTGCCGAATTTCAGGGGTTTTTCGGTTTTACTTTGAACCATAACGTCCCTTTAACAAAGTTTTTTCACTGAATAAAGATAAAGTTACATTTTTCTTATGTTGTTTTTGTTATTCTAGTACAATGGTAAATTCTCTTTTCTACTATTCAAGTTTTGTGTTTAGGGAAATGACTTTGGCTTGAAACAGCTTCGTCATCTCATCACGTCTTCATGACATAAAGGGATTTATCCAGGATCGCTCAAATTGTTCAAGTGGGCAATCTGCTTTCCCCTTCCATCTGCTCATCCCTTCTAAACTCACGTGCTCCCCTCTACCCCTTCCAGAATCTTCTGCTGTTCCATTCACTCCCTTGTCTCCTTCCATGAAATTCCAGCTTTTTTTTACCTTCCATTCTCCACATCTTCCATCTGTCCCCATCCCACTCACCTGCGACCACTACTCTTATTACCTTTCATCCACTCTCCCCTTTGCCACAAGGAAAACTGACTGAGTCACACCATGAACAATGAAAACTGTTCACTGCAGATCTCTAACAAGAGCCTGAGAGGTGAATCACAATTAATCATTCCCTAAGAATAAAATGTGTGCACATTTTATTCAAAATATTGCATAAACTGACCTAGAAAAATCAGTATAGCAACAGCAAACGAGAAGAAAGACAAGTAGTCTAGAAACACCAATTTACTGATCTTCATATCTGCTGTCCCCTTTCAATTTCATCCACTACCCCATCATTCCCACCCAGTCCCCTTCCATCCACTCCCCCAATACTACCAATTCCCATTCATCACCACTCCAACGAGAGAAGAACAATAGAAAAGGTGAGAAAAGATGAGGGAGGAGATTAAAAGTTTGGTAGCATGGAGAACGAAAGAGGGACAGACTTTGTGGATATTAAAGAGAGGGTAGCGACATGCACGAGAAGTAAGGGAGATATGATGAGTAAAGAAGAGGGAAGAGCCAAAGTAAATGCCTAAATTACGGGCATGGGTGGAAATAGGAAGATTAGAAGGGGAAAATGAGAGGTTAGTGATAAAAGTTGAGAGCTGAGAATAGGTTAAGTGTTTGAGTATTTTAGAGAGAAAAGGTAGAAGTGAGATTGGGCGAAAGTTGGAAGCCAGAATAGGATTAGCAGAAGGCTTCTTCAGTACAGGGATAGTAGTGGCGTGCTGGAAGGCAGAAGGGAAGGTGGCTGTGGAGAGAAGTATTAAAGAAGGAGGTTAGATAGGGAATAAGAGGGGGTATATCTTGGGAACAAGAAGGGTTGGGATGGGATCAGAAGGGATGGCAGTAGGGTGGGACTTAGTTCAGAGGAGAGAGACATCAGAGGAAGTGATTGGAGAAAGTTTAGACATGTGAGCCGAGGGGGTAGCAGCAGGACAAGGTTTTAACAAGGAGACATGAAAGACTGGGTGCACTCGTCAAGCAGCAGGTAAGGACAGGCAAACAGCCACTGGATTCACAACAGAGTCGATCCTATAAGGACCCACAAAACGAGGTGTGAGGGACTTCTTCCCAGGAATGCACAGGTTCCGGGTAGACAACCAAACCATCATTCCAGCATGATAAACCTGAGCTGGAGGGCGATGCGCATCCGCATATTTCTTGGCCCTCACCTGCGCACGCAACAGGTGGAAACGGATGTCCCAATGCATCTGGCCGATGTCACGCACGCAAGCAAGGGCAGCAGGATTGTCTGTGGGCAATGACAGATCCAGAGGCAAAGAGCGTGGATGTAGACCATGGAGAGCAAAAAATGGGGAAACCTTCGTAGCCGAGTGCTGTGAGTTGTTATAAGCTAACTCGGTTTGCAGCAATGCAGACAACCAGGAACTTTGGAACTGAAGGAACAAATATTGTAGGTATTGTTCCATGGTAGCATTGGCACGCTCCATCTGTCCATCTGTCTGGGGATGAAAAGCAGATGAGTAGTGGTCATCAATAAGAAGGGAAGCGGCAAGAGCCCTCCAGAACCAAGAGGTGAACTGTGTCCCCCTCTCAGTAATGATGATAGATGGCAAACCAAAACACCTGAAGACATTTACCAAAAAGAGATAAACCAATGCAGGAGCCAACAGAAGACCCGAGCAGGGGATGAACACTGCGTATTTAGTAAAGTAATCGACTACCACCAGGATGGTGTCGAACCCCTTGTCTACAGGTAACTCCACCACAAAAAATCCATTGAGACCATCTGCCATGGCTTGTAAGGAATGGGAAGCAGCTGCAGCAAGCCCATCAGTTTGGACCTAGACGGTTTGCATTGGCACAGATGGCACAAGAGGTGAGATAGTCCAACACATCACGTGACACTGAAGGCCACCATGACCAGCGTCGAAAGGAATTCAAGCGTCTTCTGATGGCCGGGGTGCGCAGTGATGACAGAATCATGAGCCCACTGAAGAGCATGGGTCCTGCCTGTCCAGGAGGCACAAACACACATCCCTGAATAAAAGGCAAGCCATTCAAAATGTTGAGATTGAGCGATGAAACTTCAGTCGGATTAGAGACAACCCATTTCTCTATGAGAGAGCGCAGTGAGGGTTGGACTGAACACCCACACACCACTTTATCAGATAGGAGAGCAATGAGTTCTTTGTGTGCTCGGTGGTCGTCTTTGGCCTGACTAGAGAAAGCATCCGCAGGGACGTGTAATCGTGCAGGAAGTTATGTTAAGATGAATTGGAAATGAGAGAAAAACAGGTGCCAGCGGCCTTACCGAGCAGTGAGACATTTAATTGACTTTAAAGCCAATAAGCTTCTATGGTCTGAAAACACAGTGACTGTGTGTCCTGCTCCCAGATGATGGTGTCTCCACTCCGTAAACGCATCTTTTACGGCCAACAGTTCCCTCTCGTTTATGGAGTAGTTCTTCTCATAGTTGGAGAGCTTCCGGGAATAGAAGGCAACAGGATGTATCTCCCCCGTTTGTGGCCAAGGTTGTGGGAGAACCGCCCCTACCGCATAACCAGAGGCATCAGCCTCCACAAAGAAGGGTTGGTCCGCGTCGGAATGATGTAAAACTGGAGCTGATGTAAACACCGCCTTTAGCTGACCAAACGCTAGCTGAGCTTCAGCACTCCAAACAAATGTGGTCTTGGAACTGGTCAGAGCTGTGAATGGAGCTGCTATCGCCGAAAATGAATGTACGAAGCGTTGATAAAAGTTTGAAAACCCTAGAAAGGACTGCAATGCCTTAATGTTCTTGGGGATAGGCCATTGCATGACAGCTTTCACCTTACCTGAGCTCATTCGGATTCCCTGATTAGTAAGGTCGAAACCCAGAAACTCCATCTCTGTGGCATGAAAGACACATTTCTCCGCCTTCACAAATAGATGGTGATCCCTAAGGCATTGCAAAACAGTAGAGACGTGTTGAACGTGTTCAGACATGGAGGCAAAATAGATAAGTATATTGTCTAGATAGACTACAACGTATTGATCTTGTATGTCATGAAATACATATTCATGAATGCCTGAAAAGTGGCAGGGGCATTGCTAAGGCCAAATGCCATCACCAAATATTCATAAAGACCGAAACAGGTCTTAAAGGCTGTTTTCCTCTCATCACTGCTTCTTATTGGTACCAGATTGTATGTACCGTGGAGATCCAGTTTGGTAAAGATCTGGGAGTTTCCCAGCTGGTTGATCAGTACTGAGATTAGAGGAAGATTAGAGGGTACTGGTTTTTTACTGTCACCTCGTTCAATGCCTTGTAGTCTATACAGGGGCGTAGGTAGTCCTCTTTCTTTGGCACAAAGAAAAGTGGAGAGGCCGCAGGTGATTTGGAAGGACGTATGAAGCACATAGCAAGGTCTTTGTCCAGATTTTCCTTCAGAACCTGAATCCCTTTAGGGATAAGGAATAGACCCTTCCTGACAGTACTTTTGCCCCTGGTACTAGGTCTTTTGGGCAGTCATAGAAACACTGAGGTGGTAAGGTTTCAGCCATACCCTTGTCAAAAACGTCTGAGTAATCAAAGTATTCAGGTGGTATTTTAATAGCAGGTGCCACAGTAACTGCCCGTATACATAATGACAAGGTGGACAAGGCCTGGCAGGGTACACCACGGATGACCCCCAGGGTAGTGAGACAACTGCTATTAAAAACAGCTGAAGGGAATTGAATCAGACCCAAGGCCCAATCAATAACAGGATTATGTTGGCGGAGCCAGGGTATTCCCAGAATGACCTTGTAAGCCGGGGCCTTAATAATATTGAACATGGTTTCTTCTGAATGCCTCTCTGATGTACACATAATGAGTGGTACCGTCTGCTGCGTGACCAGACCTGAAACAAGGGCAGAACCATCGACTGCTCTAACCATCTCAGGCGGGCCTTTGAGACAAGTGCAATTCCCGAGGCTGTGGTGAAGTGGTGATCGATGTAATTCCCAGTGAGTCGATAATGGCAGAGGCGGGAAACAGAAAGCCTGAAACTACCGAAAAGGTAACCGGGAGGTGAAACAACACAGTTTGATTAGATGCAAGTCAGTCCAAAACTGGTTTTCCTGAAGTAGGGACTCCGTCTACTGTTGGGATCTGGCGTTTCCTGCCCTTTTCTTCGGTTTCTTGTCACATTCAGGAAGGAGGTGTTTGGATGAACCACAATACATATACAGATTATGGTTACGTCAGTGTTCCCTTTGTGCCGGAGTTAAGGGGCCTCTGATTGCCCCGATTTGCATCGTTTCTGGAGCAGGAACCGGAGAGGTAGGAGTATCGGGAACCAACAGAGGAAGTGTTGGTCTTTTTTCACCCCTTCTTTCATCCCTGCGGGCATCAATCTGGAGCACCATGTCCAGTAATTCACCAAATGCGGTTGGTACCACAGGTACCATACAGAGGGTGTCTTTCAATTCCTCACATAACCCCTGATAGAAGACGGCAGTTTTCTTCTCTTCAGGCTAATCATGTTCAGCTGCTAACTGATTGAAGCAAGCCAAATAGGTGAGAAGAGGGGAATACCCCTGCCTAAATTTAAGGAGCTCCAGGTCTGAAGCCTGAGTGGTGTATCTTGTAACAAACACTCTACTCATGGTGGTTAGCAAGGCATCACAATTGTACAACACATGGCTGTTGGCTTCTAATAAGGGGTTGGCCCAAGGGCCTGCAGTACCCCCCAAGTGTGACAAAACAAATGCGGCTTTGGTAGTAGATGTAGGGAAGGAAGAAGGCCTGCAAAGGAAGTGCAGTTTGCATTGGTTAACAAATGTTCGATATTGTTTGGGGTCACCCAAAAAACGCTTTGGGGTGGCCAGGGGAAACTGTGCAGAGAGCATTACCGTGGTAGCTTCTTGTTGGGGTGGAGGAAAACCCAAACCAGAAACAGTAACCCCCGAAGCCTCTGCCCCAAGTAGACCATATGTGGTTACCAAGATCTGAATGGCATCGATGCGTTGTTGCAGGGTATCTTTTATGCAAGACATCTCGGCCCTTAGGTCTGGAACCATCTGCATGATCTGTGCCAATGTCTCCAGAGGCTCCATCAGAGACCACATGTTATTGGCTTCTAATTCTGTTACTCACCACCAAGCTGAACAGTCTGGGGCGTTGCTCAGAAAACCTAAAATCCGCAGATAAGAGGGAGCTACTCCGGAATACTAATTCAGCCCAAGCTGCAGTAATGTCCCGAAAGAGAAATAGCCAGAACCTGGCCTCCTCAACTTGAGGAGTCTCCTTTGTAATACGCCCCTCTACTGTGCTAAGATAAAAGACAGAGGAGTTGATTACCCAAAAGAGCGGGGAACATCCACACCGCCACACCAATGCTGAAAAGGAAAAACAACTGATTACTATAGTAAAACAGGAGTCACTAGTACAATAATCCTAACAGTGAAAAGTGTACCTGGGAGTCTAGGAATTGGTATCGCTAATGGTGCGGGGTGGACAAATGATGAATGGAACTGAACCTATGTAAGTGATACAGGGGAAGAAACAAATTACCCACTATTCCTTGGAACAACAGATACAACACTAAATTTAGCAAGGCCACCCTGTCTTGATAGAGTATAGTCAGAATGTGAAGTGAGGTTTCAACGATAGGAGAAAACAAAAAATGGGTAGGTTAGTAGAGGAAGCTTCCTGAGCGGCACGAGGGTGGTGCATTGAGCAGCATACCATTGGGAAAATGCACATGTAGATATCAAAGTTATCCCACTTTTATAGTCTTTCCGAATGTTACTGGAGTCTTGAGTGAAAAGCTGGTTCCCAATGTCCACAAAAGTCTCAGATGAAAAGGAGTGAAAAGTGCAAACAAACAGAAAAGGCTCAGTCACATAAAAGTAAGATTTGAGATGTTCGGGAAGGTTTGGCTTACCTTTAGTGATGCAGCGAACACGATGTTTGCACCAAGCGGAATGGCCATAGACAGCGCACAGAAATGCAAATAGCAGTAAAAAAGCCTTAGTTGAGGAGAGGGGTTCCCAAGGAGCAATCACTGTGTGAAACTGAGAGCAGAACACGCACAAGGCTAAGGCTCCACCGGGAACCCGGAACTGCTTGAATCAGAGCTTCGTTACCAGACATCAGGTAAGTGGAGTCCGTGGGCTGTCCGAGTCAAACATGTTCGGTGGAGGTCAAAGCAATTGGAATAGACCGAGGCAGGTTAAATGGAAGTCTGGATCTGAATAACGATACAATGTAAGAAACAAATTAATGCTACAATTATAAGCAGCGTTGAGTGAGAGCCGAACACTTTTGAGGAGTCAGCAAGGGGCGGGGTCTGCGCATACGTGCTGTGGTCAGCTGATTCCTCATGTGACACGCTTGATAGTCCCTTTCCATGGAGAGGAACACAGAACGTCTCCTAGGCAACCGCCAGCACTGCAGGAAAGGAGAAGCCAGCCGCCTGGACAAACAGGAATGCACAAACCGTATGGGGTATAAACAAGGACCAGATGTAACAGGTTTCCAGGTAAAAGATCTGTCCTTTGTTCAACACCTTCACTCGAGGAAGAAGGTCTGGCAGCTACAGAGGGGTTCTAAACCTCCAGTGAGCAGGGTACTGGTTCCAGTGCACAGGCAGCAAAAAGGCCCTATGTTCGCTGAGGATGGCTAAGGGGCATAGCTTTCTTTCAGCCTTAGAGCTCGCTGTCTTTTCTGGAATAGAATGTTTTCTCAACAGAGTTTCAGTGAATCCTTTGTCCAAGATGAATCAACTAATTGAAGGGTTTCCTGTCCTCTTACTAATCTAACTTCACTCACTTTCCATGTGATCAGCATCCTGGTGTGAGAGTGGCTTTGCTATGTCAGATCTGCCTTTGATGTACGGTTTCCTATAGGACATCCCACAGAGGGTTCCTGTGCCCTAGGAGTAAAATTTTGCCTTCTTCAGGGGATCAAAAAAGCAGCTTCCTTGGCCAGCATCCCACATTATTGTTGTTGAGACATCCAGTCCAGATAGCTAACACACTTCAGCCATGTCATGGTTGAAGCATTGCTCACCAAGCCAACACTGACATAATATACACATGTTGTGGCTGTATAATTGTGTGACTTTAGTGGCCACCATGCTATTACTAGGCATAGCTTATGTCTACAGTTTAATGTGCCACCAGGCAGACTAGGCCACACAATTATTGTATTTTGAGTCAGAGAGGTAGATGATTAAAAATCCACCCCTGGCTGTTGAAGGTATGTTCTGCATCAGCTGTCAGGGATGTTCATATGACCTTTAAAATTACCCAACTGCCACTGTAGAACAATTGCTGGAGATGTCCCAGCAGAGGCACATAGTGTATTCATATCTCTCCCAGTTTCTCAAGATTCACTTCTGCAAAAATGGGCATGCATTTCCTCTTCCCAGGTAGTGGTTTCCTGATGTACCCATGGCCTAACTGAAACTTACCAGCCTTACCTCCTTTAATTTATTGACTCTCTGGTGTCATCTTAAGTGTTTTGGTCCTTGGAATTGATTTTGCCTTCTCAGGGTTTATTTCAGGGTTTCATATTTTCCCCTGGTTTGCACTTCCCGTAACAGATATTAAAATCCATTTTAATCAAATCCCCATTTTGGAGAATGACCTGATTCCTCTCACCTGTATTGCGTATACCAACAACTCAATCTTTGAATCATCCATGCATTTGTTTTGGCATTCCTAGACTTCTATGGTAGCTGAAACAAGATCCATAGTGATTTGATTCCTCTCTGTACAAAAGAAGGGATTGTGATTTGCTGTCAGTACGTCTCTTTCATGAAGCTACATCCTTGAAGATATTGCAACAATATATCTTTACCAGTAACGGCCACTGTGAATCACTTGCAACAACCTAAAACTGTTGTCACAATCTATCTATGCATATAATGGTCACCGCATATCTCTAGCATGAACCTGTGTTCACAATCTATCTATGCAAGTAATGGTCAGTGTAAGCCACTTGCTTTGAAGCTGCAGCCACAATCTATTTATGCCAGTAATGATCACTTTGAATCTCGTGCATACAGATGTGGCCACAATCTACCTATGACAATAATGATCACTGTAAATCATGTGCATGATGATGCATTCACAAACTAGATATGGCAGTAATGGTCATAGTATATCACTTGTATGAGGTTGAAGCCACAATGTATGCCAGTATGGTCATAGTAAATCACTTTCATGATGCTGAGCCCAAAGTAAGTAGAAATATTTAGCAGAAATGCTACTACATACCATGTTCAGCAGTCATAGCACTGCCACTGTTAACAATGTGCCACCCTATCCCTCCAGACAAACACATGCATGCACTGCATACATGTGCACACTCATGCCCACAAACCAAAACACTTAGTCAACCACATGCACACTCACTAACACCCACACACAAACACACCCTGTCACTAACCTATATATCAATTCAATGCAGACTCACTGACTCTCTCAAAGCTCTTTTGTGCATGCACGCACTGTATTCATTACATGCACACTCACTAAAATATCTTTCATGTGCACACACACACTACATGCAATTCATTTAAACATACACACACACATAGAGGCACACATGTATTTGTAGAAAGTAGTCCCTGTAGGTCTACTTATTACTCTTCTTTTCTGATGAGCAGTGAGGAGACTCTGGGAGCATATGAATTAAAGCCAGAAGGCCACACCCTGGAAAGACTCAAACAAGCAGCACCACTCATTGGCTGATCTCCAATTGGTTGATTAGCAACATGGGAGAAAAATGAAAGTGTTCTGTTCAGGTGAGGGAAGCACGAACCCTGCAGAAGGTAGGTGGGTGCCTTGTGAAATAGAGAGGAGCCGAGGGGTGCACTTTTCGAATGGATGCACCAACATTCTGTTAGTGGTGCACCTCAAGCAGGGTAATTGTGAGAGAAAAAAAACTAAGGCGCCTGGGAATGAGCCAGAGTTGACAGTATGTGGTTCAATGGGAAAAACAGGAGCAACATTACAGCAAGGTGAAATGGACAGTTGACACACAGTAGCAGAACCTCAGTGAGAACAATCGGATCAAGATCAGTGAGAAACAAAGTGGCAGAATCGGGATAGTACACATGGGAGCAGTATGGTATAAAGTAGAAGGTAGAATGGTGAGGAAGTTAGTGAAGGCACAAACAGTTTGTAAGCCATATGCTGCAGGAAACAGCAAGGCGTAACAATCCATGAAAAGGGCATGACAATGCAAAACATGCAGAACCCAGCATTCAGAGACAGAGCAAGCCATTAAAAACACTAACCGGGCAAAACAACACAGTGTCTCACCACACTCTAACCACACTCCTGCCACTAATTTCTACATATATCTCCAATTTCACTTTCTCAGTTTGCCACTGTCAGAACCTGTCCTCTCTCTCTCTCTCTCTCTCTCTCTCTCTCTCTCTCTCTCTCTCTTTCTCTCTCTCTCCCTCTCCCCACCTCTCTCTCTTTAAAATAAATACATTGACCATTATGTGCAACAAGGAAATGGGGAATGGCAGATGATGGAAGGGGCTCACAGAGGATTCCACTAACTAACCTAAACAAAGTACTCAAGGTTATGGCTGACATGAACGTTGCCCTGCAATTGAAAATCCCAGGTCTACATTTAATTTTTCTTAGTATGTTGGTTGGCAGACTGACAGCCTCCTCAAACCCCACTCTAGCATATGCTTAATGCTGTTCTCATTCATCTTTTTCAATGGGGTAGCATGGATACTTTGATGTATAATGGCTGTAAATCAAATCATTTATGGAGCCAGTGTTGTTAATTAACATTATCATTGAATTTCCATCTAAAGTAATTGCATGTGTCATTCTTATAGTCAGTACAAGAACTAAATATGTATTCATGATCCTTGCTACTTCTGTTTTACTTTGATTGTCTTCAGTTCTTACTGGGTTCCTCCAAATTCTCTGCACAGCCATAATAGGTGACACTTTATACAATTAAATAGTAACCCAATGTATCAGCCTTGGAAGACTAACACAGTCAGCCCTACCAGGATTCAATCCTATTTCCAGCAGACTGAAATAGGTGAGTACTTAACTCTCTGAACTAAATTGTTAGTGTGTTTTATTCTTTACGTAATAATTATAATTTTGGGTGTGATATTGAACGATTGACACAACAGGATCACAGGTTTACAATTTTATAGTTATTTAAACATTCATACCAAACGTGTAGCCTACATCTGATTTGCCCTCCAACATGTCTAACGAAGCCCTCATGAAATAGCTACCCCTAGATTGCGCTGTTGCAAGACCACAGTCACAATAACAAGAACTGCGGTGTGCCTAGGAGCATCTTCCATCTCTATGGCCATTCAAACCTCCATAGCATCATCTGCACTGCCCACCACCACCACCTAGCTGCCTGCTCCCATATCTGCTGCTGAACTCATCACTACCATAGATGGCAGCCAGTCAACTACATTTGCAGAAGGCCGCCCCTCACACCCTGCAGCAATAAGCCTGCCTCAACTCCTGTAGGTGTACCTCCCAGGTTCAACACCACCAGTCAGCACGCATCAGCCTCCGTGAAGGCTCTTTTTCCCTTATTAGTGGAGGGGCTGGGGTCCTCTATGTTCTGTCGCTGGAGACCTGCAGTGGCATCCACAGCATGATGACAAGGGCAGTGGAAAACTGTAATGTTCCATTCCATCAGTCGTGGAAGTGAAATCTGTCTGATTTTGTTCTGCTTCACCCAAATCAACCGTTCTGCCATCCCTGTGCATTGAAAAAGTGGTGCAAATAATCACATGCCACTGTGCGCACCGAAAAGAGCTGGGCAAATCTAATGCTGCTGCACAAACCAAAACGATCCAGGAACCATGCACAAATCGAAAAGAGCCGCCTGAAGTTTGACATTCCGCTGTGTGAAAATTGCATGAATTGAAAAGAGTGGCACAAAGTTTCTCCTGCTGCTGCGTATAGCTAGTATGAATCAAAACAAAGACTGTGCAATGTTTCTCATGACTCTGCATGAACCTGGCATGGATCTAAAAAACCAGAGCAAATGTTCTTGTGTCGAAGCGTAAAACTAGTATGGGTAAAAAAAAGGCCCATGCAAAGTTTCTTGTGCCCCTGCGGGAAACTAGCACGGGTCAGGGAGAACCGTACAAGGTTTCTTAGGTCGAAATAGAACCACACAAAGTTTCTCGTTTTGCTGCACAAAACTGGCACAGATCGCAAAAGACCTGCACAATGTTTCTCTTGTTGGTGTGTGAACCTACCACCACGAATGGTAACCCAGTGCAAAGTTTCTCATGGCACTGCTTGAAAGTAGCAGTGCTCGCAAAAACCTGTACCAAGTTTCTCGTGCACGTGCATGAAACTAGCGTTGATAAAAAAGAAGACCAATGAGCAGAAAACCAGGCAAAATTTAATTGGCGGCTGAAACGTAATGCTGATTTCTCTGAATGGGCGGTAGCAGATTCCAGTGCGAATTCCACACGTTTTGCTTCACAGGCAGAAATGATGTCCACCCCTAATGATCACCCATTACACCTGGATGATGAAGATTAAGCTTCAGATGGTGGAGGGAGAGCAATGGGGCATAGAGATGTCATGCACACCCCCTCTATTGCTTGCCAACCTGATGGCCTGTTCAGTGAAACATTATCTGCCATTTGAGAGAGGCTCACAAAAATGGAGCAGCGGTGGAATAGGATGAAACACCTCACAGAGCTCCAATTGCAGCATGCACAGGCAATGCGGAATGCTGTTCAAGGGGCCTCAAGGAGTGAAATGACACATCAGTGCGGCCACCTAACTGAGGTGACGGCAAAAAATAGCGTGGTGGGCCAAAGAGATCAGTAGCTGCTGAGGAACTGTTAACTGGCCAGGAGAATATCAAGAGTGCACTTCAACTTATATTGCAACATTTCATGGCTTGGAGTCAGTCAGAACTGCCTCCATTATCCCCTGAAAAGGGTCACAATCAGGGAGTACCCACCCCATCAGCGGTTGTTGCGCACTGCCACTCACACACCTAGCAAGTCTTTTGGCTGATAAAAATACAGGAAGAAATTATTGCTAGACTCTAAGAAGACACTGAAATGAGTTTGAGGGTGGAGGGAGAGTATTGGGGTTTGGGGAGTGAGGGTGGACAAAGGGCATTAGTGTTGGGGAGTGAGAGTGGAGAGAGGGCATGGGTGTTGCATAGTGGGAATAGGGGGAGTGCATGGTGTTTGACGTTAAATTCATGTAGATTGCATAATAAGTAAATATCTGGTAGTCTTTTGGGTCGTGTTGTACATTTCACTACAGTGACTCCTGTATTTACAATGTGCAGTGTGAATATCATTGTTCAGAGAATGTTCTATCAGTTCCCGATGCCTCAAGTGGCCTCCCGTTCCATCAGCACAGCCATCCTGTGTTGGCCTGCCAGCCCTGTGTCATCATCCTCATCATCCTCCTTTGAGTGAGGCCGTGCCATGTCCCCCCGAGGAGGTATTGGAATATTCCTCCTGTTGCACATATTATTCAGCATTACACACACAAGGACACTCTTACCAACCTTCTCTGGATGTAAGTGAAGGTCTCCCCTATTCCAGTGGAGACAACAGAACCTTTCTTTCACGAGTCCAAATATGTGCTCTATGCGTATTCTGGTCCCTCTGTGTGCAGATGTACGTGATTATTTCATATGCGAAAATGTTGAATTCGAAAGTGCTGATTACAAAATATCCGTAATGACATAATCACGTACATCACCCCCCGCCCACTATCCCCCCACACCCCTACCATCCAAACTTACCTCTGCGGCTCACTTACCTGTTCCTCTGCACAGCTCTTTCCCTGCGACGCAGGGTTCTGCCTCCCTATTGACAGGCGGAACTTCTGCAATAGGGTGCTTTTATTCTTTTGAACACATTTTTATTTGTCCCCCACTTTCCTTTTTATGGAAGCGGGGGATACCACCGCCATCTGCAAATCCCATTAATGTCGAATAAGGGGAACAGGGGACACCGCTGCAACCCCAGCTCCCCTTACTCGACATTGTTTTTTCGTTCTTTTTTACGGTGCCAAATTCAGCATCTTCTCCTGTTCGGGTTCCTTTTCTCGATTTTTTTCTGTGAATACACTGTGTGTCTCTTTGCAGGCAATCACCTGTTGTATCCCAAGGTTCCTTATTGGATTCGTGAACCATTGTAAATACAGGTAGCCAAATGGCCTGACATTTGGTCACTTGCAAACAAGTGATGGTTGTATTCATCTGTCCAGACTTAGTAGTGATGGCGTTCAACTTTATTAAAGTTAAGTGGGTTTACTCAGGTGCCATCGGGATACGTCTCCCTTGCAGTTGATGATGGCCAATGAGTTGTGCCCATCCTGCTCTGCAGCATATGTGTGTACCCCCATGTTCTCATCCCCAATCCACCTCGCACATCCCATAATGTTCTTTCATATTGCAGCCTGTGATGCTTTTCCTTGCTGATTGTGGCATATTGACATTCTGGCATATTGTATGTGTGCTTGATTGGTGTATTATGTGTCTCCATGCAGCTGCTTATTAATAGGAGTGGTGGGGTGTGTAACGAAGGCATGCATGGTACCAACAGTAGGACAGACACAAGTGACCACAGTTCAAGGCTGTTTATTGAACTTCAACAAGGGTGCTATAAACACCTACCTAATCCTAAATCTACAGATGGGAGCAAGCTACGACCATCACATAATAATAATGCAGTTCTAGTGGAGTCTCTTCAAAATAGAAGGGCTGATACTAAAATAAAATCTATTGCCAATCCTTACCTCTAAATACAAATAGTGTGTGGTAGGGTTTATGAAAAAGAAAGAAGTGTTCACATAAATGATATGTCAGGATGTTCAGGCCATTGGTCTCCCTTTACCACTTTTTCAGCACGGGACATGCCGTTTCACTCAAGCATAGCACTCTCTGGCTTCTTCAGCATGAGAATATAGTTCAATTACCACCATCGGGGTATTATGTGCCCAAGTATTTTTACTTATCAAATTCTATAGATTAAGAGGACCTGATGTACCAAAACAAACATAATGTTCCTTTCCTCTTATAATAATTCAATTCAGGTTGATTCACCTTTCACCCTGATCCCCTTCAGCTGGGCTCAGATTCCTTTTTATACAATGATCGTTATTTTGGATTCCCCTCTTCCGGACTAAGATCCACTTTTCAATGTTCAGAGAATATTCTTTCTCAGGTGACTCACGGTTCACCCCCGGATGCACCACACTTTTAAATGTTCACAGGGTTTAGCTTGACTCGTTGCAGGACCACTTTGATTTCACAATTCATTTTTACATTTGCCGCCTCTCAGTTGGACACCTAACATAGACCTTCGAATGAGCACCCACATGGCGCTGGACCACTTGAATATGGTATCTATCTTGGCTTCAAATGTTCAGCCACTCTTTGCTGTTGAATTATATTTGCATCTCTCGTCACATAAACTTCACACACTGTTCTCTTCCGATTTCTCCATACAATGCTGCCGCTTGCAACCTTGGTTTTAACACAGACAGGTCTGGTATCCGTCTCCCTGACTCACCGGCTGTGCTGACTTTACTAGTGTTGCTTTATTGTAGGAGCCAAGGACAGTACCACAGCGCCAAATGCTCCTTCCTGCCTTGGCTATCGGTGCGGCAGAGCCCCAGTTACCTCTGACACAGAATGCAGGTTTCTTCAGCTTTAATTCAAGGTCTTACGCATCTTTTTCTTGAAGGCTGGTGAAAGTAATGTTTTTGAGAAGGTCATGGGCACTTCCCTCCTTGTAACCCTCTCTGGTCTTGCTGTCTTTCTTCTCGTATGAAACTGCCATCTTGGAACTGCTACTTCCTCATGTGCTTTACCTAGCTCAGAGTGTGCTTTGATGCTACCCCTTTAACCCGTGTGGGGAAGTGATATGGAATTCAGGTGTGTTTAATAATCAGGAATTCTATGTCAAGACGGAGGCGAGCATTAAGCTTTCTCTTCTTTTAATTCACTCTCCAGCAGTTTCAACAAACATCATATTTTGTGAAAACATTACAATATATATATATTTTTTTTTTTTTAAGAAAACTTCATATCCCATCATTCTCTGTAGTCCTGTCCTCTAGCCTCTGTGCCTTAGTCCTTCCTGTTCCTGTGTTCCTCCTCTTCTTTTCCTGCTCTCCAGATAAGTAACATCGTTTCAGTAGAGCTCCGTAAAGTTTGTGTGTGTATATGCAAGTGGCGTGAACTAATGCTAGATGTAGTAGAGTTTAGTATTAAGGTTTCATTTGCTCTATTTGTATAACCAAAGCGCAGCGCGGACGTTGTAGTTTAGAGGTGGAAGGACTCGGCGGCCCCGTGCCGCATTACTCGGCTCGTTAGGGGCCTGCCAAGCCTTTTCAGTCAGCCCGCAGCGCTCGCTAGCGCGATCGGGGCTCGCGGCCCCCACCTTTGGAGGGGCGGGGCCAACAACGCGAGCGGGAAGTTTCCCTTCTCGCTCGCGCTAAGAAATTATCAAAGCCCCCACCCTTGCGGGGGCGGAGCGCGAGCACACGGAAGCTCGCGCTTAAGAGGGAGGTGAGTCCTCCCCCCTTCTGCGAGATCACACGATCACATGCGCTCACAGACCCATAAGAGCGTAGCGCTCGGCTCCTCGGGGGCCCCACCCTTGGGGGGGAGGAGCTAAACACACGGAGCATCGGACGGAGTCCGAATTTGAAAGGATTTTCACCGAGTTCGTGCCACGGAGCAGAGATAAGCTCCGGAAACTAATGTGAACTGCACAATTACCTTCAAAATTCGGGCAGAAAGCCTTATTGAGAGACACTGCACAGCAGTACAAAAGCAGTCAGGTGCAGCCTCACAGAGCAGAGCAGTGGACGTGCACCTACACCTGACAAGGTATTGAGAGGCACCTATACAGCACAACAATGTCTAACTTCGAAGGGAGTGACGAAGAAGAGGCTACCTACCCAGAGGATTTAGCCTACAGCTTTAAGGAAGTGCTGGGAGACTCGCTCACAGAGGCAGTAGCACAGGGGGTGAGACCCCTACAAGACAGGCTACATACTATTGAGCTATATCTGAGTACTCAAAATAAATGCACCGAAGACAGCACGTCCACCAGGGTCACTGTAAAGGATCCCAAGGGGTGTAGCAGGGCCCGGAAGAGCAAAGACTCTTCTGACCCCCCGGGCCAATCAGAGGGGGCAATTACTGAGGCCCCGGAGGCTGTAGACGCTTTTAGTAAGCTCAGAGAAGCGTTCATAAAAAGAACACAGGTGCCAAGCCTCGAGACCCCCTACCCAGGGGATGATAATATGGGCAACATGGAAGGAGGTTTTCCCGAAGAGGAGACCCCAGGATCCCCTACCACCTCGCAAGAAGAGGTGGATAATGAAGGGGACGAGAGCAGCCAACCTCCGCTGAGGAAGAGGCTCAGGAAGCTCAATAACCTAGAGGAGGATGAGACATCCGATATGTTTAACCCCGAGGAGATCAGAAACCCAAGATCATCCGAATGGGTGCCATCACCAAGAGTGACAAAATATATGTCGCAGAGACTGCGTAAAGCCCTAGAAAAAGAAGTCAGGCAAAGAATGAGGGCAGAATGCCCGAAGCCAGATTTACCAGGCAAGGTAGCAGAGGCTCCGGAGCTGGACCCGAAAATGTTGTCTTTCGTCTCGAAAGCGAACAAAGACCCGAGAAAAGGTATTGACCGCTCTTGGAAAAGCTGCCAGGAGAAGCTTCTGGACATAGCGGGACCATTGGCAAAAATCATGGACCTGGCCGAACGTGCTAAGGACACAGGAGAGGAGGTGGACCCAGGAGTTCTGGCAAACTGGGCCCAAAGAGCGGTATGCCTGTTAGGCAATGCAAACTGCGCAATTTCTTCTGAACGCAGGAAAGGGCTCCTGTTAAAGATTGATCAGAAATTAGGGGATCTGTCATCCTACGAAGCGGGCGAAGCAGCACAAGGCTTGCTATTTGGGGAAACCTTCGGAAAAGAAATGGGAAGGTTCGTGGGAACATACACGTCCCTAGATAAGGCACAGGGATCCATGAAAAAGATCTTCCCGGCGCGAATTTTTGGAGGGACCGGTCGCTCTAGAGGCCAATCGGTCGGTCGCTACCAATCATTCAGGAGGCCTCAAGGAAACAGGAATAACTACTGGGAAAGCAGACAACCAGACACTTTCTTCCCTCCGAGGGGTCGCTTCCCGAGAGGAAGACGTAGCAGAGGACAGGGGAGAGGCCACAACCTCCCCGCAGGTGAGAGTCACAGACTATCCTCCAGTGGGGGGGAGGACAGCTATTTTCTGGGAAAACTGGCAAGCGCCTTCCAGCGAAGCATGGGTGCTGCAGACAGTAAAAGGCATGCTCATAGATTTCATAGAATTTCCCACTCAGAAGCAGACACCTCGCCCCCTAGCGAAATCTAAAAGAGAGATAGATCTCCTGCATACAGAACTGCTGCAGTTAGCGAGAAAACAGGCGATAGAGCCTTGCAGGGGACCGCCCAAGTTTGTGAGCAACATGTTTTTGGTCCACCGGAAGGACAAGGTGCGACCCGTGATAAACCTAAAAGTCATGAACAGATGGGTGTCTTACAACCATTTCAAAATGGAAGGAACTCATCACCTCAGAGACACACTTCGGCAAGACGACTGGTTAGTGAGGATAGACCTCAAGGACGCCTATCTAACGATACCCGTCCGAGCAGACTTCCGTCCATTCCTAGCATTTTATTGGGGCGAGCGATTATGGCAGTTTGCCACCATGCCATTCGGCCTAGCATCAGCACCTTGGGCCTTCACAAAAATGATGAAACCAGTAGCGGCAGCGATCAGGGAGAAGGGGATTCGCATGATTATCTATCTGGACGATATCCTTCTGATGGCCAATTGCAGGGAAACTCTCCACTATCAGACCGACTGGGTAGTGAATCTCCTGACATCACTAGGGTTCCTAATGAATCGAGAAAAATCCGAAACGAAGCCAGTCAGGAGAATAGAATTTCTAGGTTTCGTAGTAGATACCAGATCAGCAACACTAGAACTTCCAAACAAGAAAATACGAGACATAAAAAGAGAGATAAAGACATGTCTCAGCAGTACGGTTATATCAATGCGTGCCCTAGCGCGAGTAGTAGGGCTCCTAGCGGCCTCCATACAAGCCATATTTCCGGGTCCCCTACACTATCGGGCCCTGCAGAGACTAAAGATAAGGCACCTTCATCAGGGCCTACAATATCATCAGCTAGTGCACATCGACCAGGAAGCCAGAACAGAACTGGAGTGGTGGTTAGCGAATATGGAAGCGTGGAACGGGAGAGCCATTTTTGGCGACCGGCCGGACCTGATAATAGACTCAGACGCCAGCAGAGCAGGCTGGGGAGCCCGCTGCGGAAAACTGCAGACAGGGGGGAAGTGGAGTTCGGAAGAACTCAAGCTTCACATCAATTGTCTAGAATTACTAGCAGGGTCATTTGCGATCAAGGCGTTTACGAAAGAAAAAGTGAACTCCTGTATTCTGTTGAAAATGGACAACATTTCAGCAGTGAAATATATCAATCATTTAGGAGGAACGAGATCCAAGCTCCTAGCGGAGATAGCCAAAGATTTTTGGCACTCCTGCCTGGAATCTGGGATTTCGGTAGTGGCAGAATATCTGCCAGGAGCGCAAAATGTGATAGCGGACTGGAACTCCAGATACCTCTCGGACTCCAGCGACTGGAAGTTGGACATAGTAGTATTCCGACAGCTGGAGGAGCGCTGGGGGCCGATTTATACAGATCTGTTTGCGTCCAGACTGAACGCACAGACGAAGAGGTTCTTCAGCTGGAGATTAGACCCAGCAGCAGCAGGAGTAGACGCTTTCCTGCAAGACTGGAGGGAACAGATCCTTTATGCTTTCCCTCCATTCTTAATGTTGAGCAGAGTGCTAGCGAAAGCGCGCAGGGACGCGGCGAATCTAATACTGATAGCCCCTATATGGAAATCACAAGTCTGGTTTCCGGCACTCATGGAAATGCTAATAGACTATCCGAGAATGTTACCGCGAAGAGTGGACCTGCTCACGGACCCAGTTTGGTCATTTCACCCTCTGAGAGTGAGGGGGACGCTGCCATTGATGGCGTGCAGGATAGCAGGAGACGCTGGAACCTCCCAGGTATTTCGGCGCAAGCTGCAAGTCTCATCGCCGAAACTTGGGCTCCCTCGACCAGAAGGAGCTACGACGCAGCTTGGAATAAGTGGTCGGCATGGTGCAGAAGGAGAGATCTTCATCCCGTTTCTGCACCTTTAGTCGAGATACTGAATTTTCTAGCAGAACTTCTGCAAGATGGCAAAGCGTATAGGACCATTGGAGTCTACAGATCTGCAATTTCGGCAGGGCATGCACCGCTAGACGGCACACCAGTAGGGGAGAATACAGCGGTGATTAGACTCTTGAAAGGAATAAGATTTAGACAACCGCCGCAACCTAAGTACAAAGTGCTTTGGGACGTATCAGTGGTGCTAAAACTGCTATCAGACTGGCCCAGCGACAGATATCTATCTTAAGAACAATTGTCAGGGAAACTGGCCATGTTACTGTGTATGGTGTCGTGCAGGAGAGTAGCAGACGTGAGGGTGCTAGAATTAGATAGGAAAACATATGGCCCGGAAGGAGTAACCTTTTATCTGGCAGAAAGAACTAAGACAGACTCAGCTACAATCTCATACCCATACATGCAGGACTATCCGAAATGGTGCGTAGCATCATGCATTAAGGAGTATGAGAATAGGACAGCAGAAATGAGACCGGTAGGAACTACACAGCTACTTATAGCGCGCAGGAAGCCGCACAAAGGCGTGGCAGCAGCCACGATAGCTAGATGGGTCAGAGGTATCATGAGTCTAGCAGGCATTGATGTGTCAGCATTCGGGGCACACTCAGTAAGAGGAGCGATGGCGTCTAAAGCCCTAGGGCAAGGCGCGACCCTACAAGATATCATGAAGGCAGCAGATTGGGCTAATGATAAGACCTTTAGGACTTTTTATTTTAGACCAATCAGCACGGTAGCAAGTGCAGTGGCAAGAAGCTTTGAACAAGCTTAATGCTCGCCTCCGTCTTGACATAGAATGAAGATTCCCCCTGCAAATAGCGCAGGGAGCTCTTGATTCTATTAAAGACAAGGAGGCGAGCATTAAATTCCCGACCCAAATACACTGAAAACGGGAAGAATATTTTAATGAAAGATATATGAATTGTGCATAATCATGATGTCCGTTTTCTCCTGAAAATAGGGTGTGTATTCCCAGCCCTAACATATTTCTATTGTTTCATTTCTGACACTAGGAGATGACCAAAAGAACGGGTGAAAGCTAGTGCAGTAAGGAATTGTTCCGATCGGATTGCAAGTTCCGAAGCAAGAGGTCGAAGTCTGCAGGAAGCAGGGAAAGTGAACTGGTTGAGCCCGTTGGCTAGTTAAGGTTACAAAGGTTTACAGTTAAGCAGTCAAAGAAGAGGAGGAACACAGGAACAGGAAGGACTAAGGCACAGAGGCTAGAGGCCAGGACTACAGAGAATGATGGGATATGAAGTTTTCTAAAAAAAAAATATATATATATTGTAATGTTTTCACAAAATTTGATGTTTGTTGAAACTGCTGGAGAGTGAATTAAAAGAAGAGAAAGCTTAATGCTCGCCTCCTTGTCTTTAATAGAATCAAGAGCTCCCTGCGCTATTAGCAGGGGGAATCTTCATTGCCTGACCATTGTGTTGGGACATGTCAGGTATAAGACTCAGGTGTTAGTCAGGTGGAAGCCCGGCTGAGGTGTAAAGGGCAGTTGTGTTCGTACTGGCAAGCTGTTTTTCTGCTGTTGGCTCTGGTGGCGTTGGCAGTGGAAGCTACCGGAAAGACTGCTGCGTGCCCCTTGAGTGCCTATGAGGGTTGAATCCTCCTCCTTGCAAGACCGAGCAGGGTCTATCCTAGGTCTAAAACCTGTCCCATTCAGCAACAAACCGGCAACCAGATGGTATTTAGAGCCACAACCATAGACATTGTAATTTTCATTCACACTTCATTCGCACTTGTTCACTAAAACACAGGAGGCATAGGAAATATCAAGGGTAAGAAAAGGGCAATCCCAAGAGCGTGGTACTGGAGCTTTTTAAATTATAATCAGGTACGTGACTCTGAACATTCTACGCTCCCTCCCACATGCACGTAAACAAGATCGACACTTAGGTTTAATCTGTGCTGGTGCTTGGGTGGAGCCTGTTTTACATTTTTAAAATCGGTGCAAGGCGCCAGGCTTGCTGCGTAAAGCCACACATTCTTACCCTAAAACCTGTTTTCCTTTTGGGAGTTCTTTCCCTATGTTCGATCAGCAAAAGTAGAAGATTACCAAAAATAAAAATAATAAAAATATACAAAGCACTATAATGAGACTTTGCAGTACTCCGTCCTTAGAAAGCACCCCCGATCAGGTGGGTTCCTATCTGGAATACATAGAGTGCCTAGGATAGCTCAACGCGGAGCCAGTGATGACAAACCCTGCACCACAACAGAATGCTACTATAAAAACATGTGCATTGGTTCATGGGCACACACACCAAGCACTCGGGAAGATGAGAGCCTCACCTCATTAAAAAAGGGGTGGAAGCAGGGTCTGGAATATACTATTACCACAAAAAAAATGAAAGTTAAACAAAGATCACTTCTACAGGAGAAGAAACAAGAGCTCAAATGATGCAGAAGATCTTCGAGAATGTGAGTGGCAAATTCCAGAATCAACGCAAGAGGGAGAAGAAACAGCTTTATCCTTGCACAGGGGCAATAGCGAAAATCTGATTGCAGATCTGAACAATCCAGTGGAGGCTAATCAAAATCCAATCCACATTTACATAGAGAGGACACCGGGAGGCTTGCAAGATACCACACCTCAGGCAAGTGAAAACACACTGTTGGCATTGAGCTTTGTGCTAAATTCATCGGTTTTAGTTTTCGAACTATTGAAAATGGAAGTACAAGCTCAAGCTGGTGTATTGTTAGAACTGACAAATGAGACGACAAAAAATTAATCTGCAATGGTGGGCCTAAGCCATGTAGTGAACAGTACTCTGATCCCATCCCTCAAGAAGACTCAACTGGAAGGGGTGAAACAAGGTATAGACATCGCCCAAATACTTCACCTCTTAAAGATGGGGAAAATGGACACTGATACTACACATAAGCTATCAAGAGAACTCTTGGCGGGTTTACAGCTGCACTTAAGCACAAGACAGGCTTCAAGAGAAGAGGGCCAGGATACAAACCCATTATTTGATGATACACCACTATCCAAATCAACACTGGAAGAATTTCGGAGACTTGCAAATGTGATTGATAACGATGATGTGGTGATTATCGAAAACCCCCCAGTGATCGAGGAGGATATCACACTAGGGAACATTCTCACAGAAGACATATGGACATCAGCTTCCTCTCAAAACTACAAACGAAAAAGAAGAGCTAGACGGAAAAAAGGGGGCAGAAACCTTGCAAGCATACCCACCCAATCTACAAAAAGAGCAACAAAAAAGACAAAAAATCAGGAAAATATATGTACAAAGAATACAGGAGTAAATATGTTTCTGAAAAAACTGTCCCTGCCCGATGCAAGTAATGCCATTGAGGCTATTTCCCCTGCCATATCGCATTCAGGCCCGAACAGAATGAGGACGAAACCGAAACAGACCTGAATAAGTCTATCTCCCAAAAAAAATTGGGAAAAAGGGTCAACAAATGAGGAAAATATACAAGGAAGCAATATCCAATAAACAAGCATTGGTTGATAAACAGAACCGTTGGAACTTTGCCCACAATCTTCGAGTATGATGAGCAAGGAAAAAGGACAAGCCAATGATAAAAAAGGCAAAATATTCCTGAAAAGACAACAATTCTTAAACCAAAACATCACTGCTGTTCCCAAAACTCAAAGCGAAGCCCCAAAGGTAATTATGACCTTGGCACCAATCTTTTTAAAACACAATAGCAACTCTGTCATCAATATGGGTTTAAACCCCCCAAAACCAAATGTACACAAGGGGGAAGGGGTCCCTCAAGGAAATCATCCAACAGTAAAGGCAGCCTGGAACGGTTTAGGAAAATGTAGAGAGATGGAGACCAGGATTGGAAGAAACCCATTGGAGGAGCAGGCAGCTCCCACCTCCAAGGAGCTGGTCGCACCTGAGGGCACTAAGGTGGCCGAGTACTCAATTCCAAAGGGCTGGTTCTGGTTGACGTTGGGTGGTAATAACAAAAATAAATCACTCTTTAGATCTGTGATATTATCACACTTTAAAAAGATATCTTTGTGACATCAGGTCTTTCATGTCTACGCCCAAATCTAACTATAAAACATGAAGGGGGGAGTGACCACGCTAGGTTGGAACTGTCTTTTCTGGACTTGAAAAGCATGAGATGTGCCATGAAGGGGCAGGAAGTAGAGGGCTTCAAAGGGAAATTGAGAGTGCTAAAATATAAACAAGGCGGGAGAACCTTAAATGGAAAATTAGAGAAAATACAGAAACTGACCTGGAGGGAAGAATCCCATCCAGAAAAAAGTGGAAATTTAATTTGCTCGATACACCCTCCAAGCAAGATAGGAACTATTCCAAAGCAAGATCACTTTCATACTTTTGACGAAGAGACCGAAGGGAAAAAAAGGAAACTCAGATACACATTGCGCAGCCTGAAAAAAACATCAGCGATCCCTCTTTTGTTTATCACAATTTCAAAAAAGCAAAGCAGACCAATAGGAACTAGTCAAAAAATCAGAGACACCAATGGCTACAGGTGGATGGAGAACAAATGTTATACCTGTTGAGTGTGAATAACTGCAGGAACATTTGGGCGGTGGTGGGTCAATTAGAAACAGGGATTAACAGTTCCCTATGCAATTTAGTCCCTGAATCGAAATGGGTGCAGTATCTCTCAGACAACTTCAAAAGTCTTGGGGTATCTGAAATTAATATGGTTAAAGATGTACCGTGGCATCTTACCTTTGATGACAATGACATCCTTGAAATAATAACTAAATCCTCAACATCAAAAGCCACAGGTCCAAACGGGCTGATATACCAGGTCGTGAGAAACAACCCAAAACTCTGGGCTAAGATCTTAAACCATTTGTTTTGAGAAATCCTGAAAAACCGTACATTCCCACCCTCTTGTAAGACTGCGCTAGTCATACCATTCTTCTAGGGAGGGGGATCGGCCAAGCCCGGCGAACTACCAGCCAATCGCCCTCCTTGATATTGACAGCAAGGTCATCATGAAATTACTGTTGATGGCGTTATCTAAATGGGTGGAGACAAAGCATAATCTATCATGCCATCAGATCGGGTTTAGGCAGGGACTGTCCACCAGCCTTAATGGACTAATCTTAAATCTAGCAAGCGAAACATCAAGGGCGAAAATGGATACCCCACTCTAGGTTACCAAGACCCTAATGATGCCTCAGCCCACGACATCAGTAACCTTTTACTTAATTTAGGCTTCACACAACAGATCAACATGCCAACACACTCTAAGGGTAGGATTCTTGACTGGATAGCCAATTTAAACTGTGACACTAACATTGTATCCAACCCACCATGTGCATGGACAGACCACCACCTCATTACCTTCAGTTTCCCTATTAAAATCGTACACACTGCCCCTGATATTGCACCTGCCACCGCCACAAGAAAAAAGCGTAACATAAATTGTGCTAAATTACTCCCACTCATCCTCCCTGCTCTAAACGATCCCTCCCTCTCATGCCCTGACCCTACAGTCCTGGTAGACACGTACAATCAGACCATGCTGAAAGCCTTCGACCTCATTGCACCTACAAAAACGTAAACCTCGGTCCCACCTTAACTTGTGGTTTACGCCACAGCTAAGAACCCTTCATAAAGAAAAAAGGAGCCTTGAATCACGCTGGAAATGCAACCCAACGGAAACAAACAAAGCTAGCATTGCTCTAGCTAATCTAAATTACAAAGAGGCCATACTCCAGGCCAAAAGAGATGAGTATAACAAACGCATTGAACTAGCGCAATCAAACACCAAGGAGCTATTCAGAATCTTAAAGGAACTAGAGTCTCCTGCCACTCTCCCCGACACCTGCTCCAAAGACAGTACCTGGTGTACTAACATTCGAAAGGCCCTCCTCTTAAAAATCTCCACTCTCCAAACTAAAATCAATGACAAAAAAACAGCCTGCAGACTAGTATGCAGCATAAAATCCTTCAGGCCAACACCAACAATAATCCTGTTTCCATGAAACCATTCCGCTTTTCACCCTTATCCACTGTTGAAGTTGAGCATATTATCAACAATCTCAAACCCTCTAATTGTCAGGGTGACCTATGTCCCACCTCCATTATTAAGGAGGCCTCACACAATCTAGCACCATTCATTACCACACTCATAAATTCCTCATTCAGCTCTGGGACAGTCCCTGATAACCTAAAGGATGCCTGGGTCAATCCTCTCCTTAAAAAACCTATTTTGGATGCTAACATAGCCACTAACTATAGGCCCATCACCACGGTCCCTTTCCTTTTAAAAATTCTTGATCGTGCTGCATACCTGAGATCCAAGAGTATCTGGAAACTAATAATCTCGTGGGACTGAGACAATCAGGTTTCCACCCTAGGTATGGTAAGGAAATTGCCCTCTTAGATCGTAAAACTCAGATTGAAGACCTAAAAGATGAGGGCAAACTAGCCCTATTACTCCTTTTCGATCTCTCTGCGGCCTTCGACTTAGTAAATCACCAAATCCTCTGCCGTCACCTTAAAACCGCACCCACTTCTCGGACAAAGCCACCGCCGCCACCGCCGATCCCGCGCCGGTCACCTGCGGGTTCCACAAGGATTGTGTGTTTCCCCAACACTTTACAATGTGTTTACAAAACCACTCTTTGACATGTTGGACTATCTGGGTGTCACATACACCAATTATGCTGATGACACCCAGATACTCATCCCTATCACAGGTGACCGCAAAACTGACACCCTAGCCATTCATTCCATGTACCTAGTCATCCAGGACTGGATGGCTTAGCATAAACTGAGCTTGAACGATGAAAATACGGAGCTTCTCATTTTAGGCTCTCACTAAAGACTCAGTAAGCTAGACCCGTTCTTCAAATCCTTCACAATTGATGGTAATACCATCAAAGTGGCCAATGACACAAAAACGCTTGGCATCTATATCGACTCCACTCTTTCACCGTCTAGACAAATTAATGCTGTTTCCTCTGCTGCATCATATACCTGGAAGCTCATTATGGCATGCCGACCATTCCTATCACCAGCCTATTGCACCACTTTAGCTAGGACCTTGTTCCTGTATAAGATTGACTACTGCAATGCCCTCTATCTCGGCACTAACCAATGCAACATTACCAAACTACAAGTCATACAAAATAATGCCATTAGAGCGGCACTAAACATCCCCAGGAACCTTCACATCTCTGACTCTAGATGGAGTCTCCGTTGGCTCTCAGTTTCCCAAAGAATCTCACTTAAAGCGCTATCGCTAACACACAAAAGCCTCACTAACCAAGCACCCAGTTATTTGGTCAGTAGATTTTCTTTACACACCACATCAAGACCACTCAGAAGTGCCCAAACCAACTGCCTCTCCATCCCACGATACAAACTCCAGAGATCAGGCGGGAGCAGCTTCCCAGTCTTGGCTGCGAAACTATGGAACTCGTTACCTAATCCACTCAGAGCGGAACCATCCTTCCCGGCCTTCAAGAGCAAAGCCAAAGTCTGGCTTTCAGCCCAAGACCACACTGATTCTTAGCGCCCACTGTCACCCTGATTAACAACACTAGCGCCAATTTGCTAGCCACCTTATCATGATTGTAAATATGTATAGAACTTGTATATTATCCTTATTATCCTTTTGATTGCACCACTTGTATTCCCTCAATGTTTTTGTACTCTGTTTTATGTATTTTTATTATGCTTGTAAACCTAAGTGATGTGCCTGGATGCCCTTGGGCCTGGTGCTCTTCTATAAATAAAATAAATACAAATACAAAAATACAAATGTGGGGCCTGGGTAGATCTATCTAAAGCATTCGATCATGTGGACAGATTCTTGCTGTGGCAAAAACTATAGAGTTGGGGCATCCCTAAATCACTACTGGGAATGCTAATAGATTGCCACAGAAATACCACCATACGACTGCGTTTAGATGCACAAGGCCATCCCACAGAATAAATACACGTTTTCAGAGTGGTATGACAGGGTTGCCTGGGTGCTCCCTTATTCTTTAATCTTTTTATGATAGACCTGGGTGCTTTTTTTGTTCCCATCCGCATTGGTCAGCCCTGTGATAAACGGAAGGAGGATTCATTGGCTGGCCTACGCGGATGACATAGTACATCTGGACAGATCTGCAGTAGGCCTGCAACGTCTTTTAAACAGGCTTGGTGAGCATACCAGTTTAAATGGGCTCTCAATCAACCCCTTAAAATCAAAAATTTTTGTTTTTAAGCACCCAAGGAAACAAATCGACTAATGGAATTGGGTTCTAGATGGGAAAATCAACCCCTACGTCGATGAGCTTATATATATGGGATACAATATCTATGCCTCCCCAACAAAACATAAAGTTGAAATGGAAATTATGGAAAAAGCCGCACAGATAACAACACAAATGAAAAAATACAATGCCAAATAATGTAGGTTCTCCATTGTACCCTTCATTAGCTTTTGTATGGCAAAAGCTATCCCAGTTTTATTGTACGGCCTCGAAGCAAAACCTTTGCTCTGCACAATAAACTGGGACAAACTGGAGAGTGCTCTCTGGAAAAGATGTTTGGGTCTCCTGATGTGCACACCAATCCAGAGCCTACGATTTGAACTGGGCTTGTTATCCTTGCGGTGCCGGGCAGAGTGGAAGCTTCTTTCACTGTATCGGGTAATAATCACTGCAGAAAAGAACTCACTTTACACTGACGTAAATGAGCACCTTAAAAATTCAAGATCTCAGATACTCACCAGTCTAGATCTGAAAATAATAGATACTTTGAACATACTCGGTCTGAATCTGGAAACCTTGGTCACAAACCCATTGAAGTTGAAGATGCTATTGGAAACAAATGATTGGATAGACACAATCGTGGGCACAAGATCCACGAACCCACCAAACCTATTTCTAAAAGTGGATAACAACTAGGGTGCCTGCCACAATACCTTCAAAAATATCCTGATAAAATTGTGAGAAATACGTTTCTTAAACTTAGGTTAAATATCGCTCATACTGGGGAGATATTGGCAGAGAAAAACCAGGGGAAGCAATCAAAAAAACTCTGTGGACAGTGCAAATCACCCTGTAAACAGTCATTAAGACACTTACTAATGGAATGCGAGGGTACCTGGGAAATCAGATTACTGTTACTCAGGAGATTCGTGGCCCAGCTGGAGGGCCTAATATCAGAGTTTTTTTGGGACAGAATGATTGCCAGACATGAAACCCTGTTAACAGCAACAATAGTGCAAGTATTAGAAATAAGTACCATCACAATCTAAAGAGGAAATGAAGCATGAAAGTTGGCTCACTGTCACGGCTGGGTACTCCCCCTTTTTGGTTAATGGACTTCTTCTTATTTTTCTGGTATTTTTGTTTTGGTTCTTTCTTATTATGTTTCCCTGTTTTTTGCTTTTATGTTTTATGTTTTTTATGTCTCTCTTAGTATGAGTTCATTATAGGGTGATGTATTTTGTAAAGGTTTTCACTTTTAAAATCAAAACAAATACATTTAAAACAAAAAAAACAACTCAGGTGTCTGTTTTCTCTCACAGTGAGCTGTCTGTGAGAAATTATTTGTGTCGGGAAAGGGGTGGGGGTCTGAGTTCCCAAGTATCCTACTTGGTATAATGGCTAACCCACTGGGATGTTCATCATTTATGAGTGGTGGGGATGGGGGAATTATAGAAATAGAATGCAATTGCTGTTTTGCTGTTTTAAGCATTCTAATGTGGTGGGTTCAGCCCAAGTGTTTCAGTGCGGAGGGTGCGTGGCATGGAGTGTTAGCGAGGCATGCCTATCATGCCCCAGGAAGTGTGTTGATTCATGTGCATGGTTTATCTTTGGCAAAACCAACAATCCCATCTCTCATTTCTCAGGAAGGTTGTTGCAACATGTGCAAGGGTTATCTTTGGTAAAACGTTCCAACCGCTCACTAACACATTAAACATTCACTTCCATATGTACCTTTACAGTTACATGTCCAGAATCCATCTGTGTTGTCCTCGGTGTTTGTCCACATATGATGGGAGGGCAGTTTTCCCTAGTTCAAGGATGTCATGTGTTGAACCAGAAAAATGGACACAGCAGTGTGGCAGAGTGTGGTCTGCATCACAAGTAAATTGTACATTCATAGAATGTTATTGTTCCCTATTGCAAAGAACATGCTCGAATACCTGGCGTACAACCACTGCCACATGCATGCAGCCCAAATCTGCTATTACATTGTGCAAATGGGCAAGGGTACGGGATATGCTCTTCATGGCATGCAACAAGGTGTTATGGTGCACGTGTGTAATTAGTATATCAAGCACTTGTCCCAGCACTTTGGAAAATGTTTGCTGCAACAGGCATTGCAGCATGCCTACTGTGTGCTAATATTTGCATGTGCACAAATGTGCAGATTAGATATCAGCATGAGCAGTGGTGGTATGATCGGCTGTTAGTTGATCCCACTCAGACTAGATGAGGTTGAGAAGTTCTTCTGTGGTCTCCCTAGTTTAGTCAAAAAAGGGTAGTCAACTGTGCATCAGCCTGTGACCGTGGAGATGGCCACACTCAAGGAATGGGTGGTCTTCTTGTCACCTGCCCCATCCACCTCAGCTCTAGTGGGTTCCCCTGTTGCTGCTGTGCTATCCTCTGCAGGCCAATGTAGAGGAGGAGTCCCTGAATGTCAACATTTGCGACTGCCAGGGTCTGCTTGGTGAGCTTGGTGTGTTTGGAGAAGTGTTCCTTACATAACATGCAGGTGACTGAGTAGACTTGTGCATTCATTTTCGTCTCCTTTTTGCATTTACCTTCGCCCGATTCAGGAATTACTGCTGTGATATTTTGATGGTGTTTACCTTATAATAATGTGTAATTAATGCTGTGTATCTTGGGGCTAATTGCGCCAGAGGATCGCTCATGAGGAACTGCTGTTTATATGCATTGATTTCTCTGGCATGAATTCCTACAGAATTACCACTAATTTCTATTACCTGTAATTTGGTGGAAGGGTATAAATGGCAGTTGAATGTTTGAATAAATTGTACAGAGAGACCAATTGCATGTGCACGTGCATGCAAACAGGTTCCCCAATGCAATTTTAATGATTTGCTCTACAACGCGCAAAAAGTAGGAGTAAAAAGCTGGTGAAAGAAAATCACCCTTATGCCTTCCTTTGCACGTCACAGTAAACATTGAATAAATGCTGCCTGCCATTTACTTGCTTTTTGCAGGTATAGAAGGCTGGTGGGGTCCACCGGATTCCATTGGTGCTATGCAGCATGCAAAAAGGTAAATGGGAGGTGGATTCACATCTCCCTTCCCAAGCTCCCATAGCTTTAAATGCCTCCAAAATGACATGCAATTTAAAATATGGTGTTAAAACAGACGTTACATTTATGTCTGATGTTAGCACCTATTTTATGTTTCAGGGACTTGAACAAGATACCCTTCGGGTCAAAAACTCCAAACCTCTAAAGCCACATTCATTGCCCTTTTCAAGACAGCAACACAAAATAAATGTGCATACAATGAATCAAAATTATAGAATAGTCAGTGGTTATTCTGAACATAGGTCATGAGAGTGACTCAAAAACGGCAGTTAGAGACCTCGGCATTATAACAATAGCCAACTCCTCATTAGTTTTGGCCCAGTCTTGCTGGAATCATTTCTTTTTCATACAGGCTGGGTTAATAGCCAATTCTTCTTTCGAGGACCCTATTAAGTCCAAGAGAATAATTATTTCCTACTTGAAATTGGCGATAGAGTTACAGGAGGTGCTTATTTGATCTACGCCCCACCCTTCGTATAGGGATTGATCGAGCGGATTAAGAAGATTTGCTTAGTCAGAGAGTGTCCTCCATTTGGCTCTTGTGGCTAGTGAAACCAGCCCAAACTTATGCCTCACTACAGAAGTAAGAACAGAACTAGCCAGGCCTAGCATGTGTTTCCATAACATACCCTGGATGCTATTTAAGTTTTCACTCAGACCTATAAGAATTATATCCAATCCATAAAGGATGGTTGCATTAGGTAGAATTTGATTTGGGGTTTCATGGACAATAACCAAAGCTCGGCATATAGACTTTTAATTTTCGCTAAAAGCTATCCATATTTTTTTGTTTATTGGTTGCATCCCACATTGCTTAGATGTTATGTTGGTAACTGCATAACCCAGATAGGTAAGGGATTTGACTCTCACAAGAGGGTCTTCACTCAGCCACCAGGCAATGGTTTTTGCATTGTGTTTTGTGGAAAACACTGTTTAGATCCATTGACTTCTCGACGGCATACGTGTAGAATAATGCCAGTTTTGTTTGCAGTCCAATTGGGTTAAGATCAAAGAGAACAATGTTGTCCGCAAACGCTATCCAATCCAATACCACCTTGCCCATCCTGACTGGGTTTGTGATGCCCTTCTCCCAGATTTTTAGCAATATCTGTTGTATAAAGATTATGCAGGGTAGAGGCCACCACACACCTGCCTAAACCAACATATGTGGGTACCCGGGCTGACATAGAACGCTCCCTATCGAGTTTTACTCTGACTCTTGTGTCAGTATGCAACAAAACGAGCAACCAAATCAGATTAGACGAAATACCTGCTGCCCGAAGCTTCCCCCAAAGCAGCCCTCTACTGACTGTGTCAAATGCGTTTTTCATATCAATAGAGGCCATGTATTTCTTTTTAATGGCAGACCGCATGTGTGCCATGGCAAAGACGTTTAGGGGGGTACCCATACCAGCATGAAAACCTACCCGGGAGGGTGATAACAGTTTTAGATTGGTTATCTGGACTTTTAGTTCCTTTAATAGAAGGGTGGCAAATATTTTGCTAGAGGAGTCCAGCAAAGTAATTGGTCTGAAGTTTGACAGTTTAGTTTTATCTCCTTTCTTATAGACTGGAATTATGTAAGATTGCTTCCATGTGGCTGGGACCTTGTGAGTATGACAAATATGTTTCAAGAGTTCCCCAAGTGGATCGGCCCAGAGCTCGATGTTTTGTTTAATGAGTATAGGTGGGATGTTGTCAGGGCCTCGGGCTCCCAAGGCTTTTGCTTTTTTGTTTGCCCAACAAACATCAACATAGTCCCAGTGACATATCTTTCCTGTCTCAGTCACTAAGTCCTCAGATAGTGTTAGGGAGAATTCTCCAGAATGGCTAATTTCCCTTACCTTTTGAGTCCCTCAGCAGCTTTGCTGGATTTCTAGGGTTTACATGTTTCACCTGGTAAGAGTGTGAGCCTTTTTTCCGACACTTACATGTGTTTTGCTGTGTGTTGTACATTTTTGTGCTCATGAACTATGGAGTCTCACCCACCCCATAGGCATCATCTTTTTTACTGTGTGTCACACAGCACCTTTAGTGCAGTGACACGGGGTTGTTTTTTCAGACTTCCCACTTTAAACTCCATTTTCTGGGACTGACTACTGTCTTCCAGAACATGTAAAGTTGCCATTGACTTTACTAGTCTTTTTAAATGTACAGACCCAGTACAACCTATCTTCCAATAGAGTACTGGAGGGGTTATTAGGTATCCTCTTTTGTCTGATTCTCATGGAACATTAGTATGTTCCCCTTTCTATAAGATTTGGCTGGTGCCAGTGGTATCTTCCATTTTTATTCTACCACGGACTATGAAAATAGCCTTTGGTACCGTTAGAGGCTATGGTGGTAGCCTCAAACTCAAACCCGGTAACCCACTTTTAATTTAACTTGGTTCTGGTCGAGTTGTTTCACCATATCTTTTAGTAAAGGTGTTTCTAGTGTTTTACTCTGCACGCCAAACCAGGTTTGGTTCCTTTGTTCGCTGTCCTTTGGCAGGCTTCTGCACCAAAGCCCTCCTTAGGCGCATGAGTGTCTGGGTGGGCAGGATGTGAGGGAGGAGTTTGAGGCCCCCTGCACAGGGT
The DNA here is from genome assembly GCF_040938575.1 of Ambystoma mexicanum. Lineage (NCBI taxonomy): Eukaryota > Metazoa > Chordata > Amphibia > Caudata > Ambystomatidae > Ambystoma > Ambystoma mexicanum. The sequence goes on from NC_090933.1 coordinate 825,860,424, forward strand.
CTGCTTGGATACCGAAGTCACACTCTTGTTTGATTGGCTAGGTGGCTGCGCTGCCAGGACAGCCACCCTGCTGTGTGATTAACAATCCGGCTGTGCGAATGGGGGATTTGGTGCATAAAAAGCCTGTCTCTGGGACTGGAAGGCAGAGTCGCCACTGGAATGAGAGAACCAATGAGAAGCTGAAGGTAGACGACTGCTGCAACTACTGGACACCCGGTGAAGCCCTGCTGCAGGTCCGAATCGCCTGAAACCTTGACGACAGAGGAGATCCGCAAGGAATCTTCTTCCCTTGTGCCTGGTGGTAACAACCAGCTCGCCAAACACCAGACACAGGTCGTCATCCTGGTCGAATTTGCTTTGCATCGCTGCAGTAGATCGGATAGCTAGTGGGAAGAGAACCAGTTTGGGTTTTAAGAAGTGCACCTTTTATTCAACGTTTTGCTCCGCTGCTGGCTTCTTCCCTGGGCAATGCAGGACCCTCCAGCCGTCCTCCATCTTGTCACCACGACTGAAGCTTCAGGAACTGTGAGCCTGCAGGAACTGCCAGGCACAACTGCCTCTGCTACATCATTCTTCTTCTTTTAAGGTACTGTGCAAATTCGGTCATTCGTTCTGTCCGAACACGGTGAAAATGCGGGAAATCTTTCGCCTCTCTGAAGACTTGTCCTTCTCTTCTCCTTTAAATAACTTTTCCTCTGACCAACTTCGTTTTGTACTCGTGGCAAAGACTTAACCGCAAACTAGTTTGAACTGTGTGATCCTCTGCATAGACTCTGAACCATTAACATTGGCCCAGACCTACTGACTTGAATCCTAGTTCTAGTAGCCTTTTCTAGATTGCCCTGCCTATAACTTGGTGGTTCTGTTGATTTTGAATAACCATGTCTTTTCTCCCTTTTAAAATGCTGGAGTGCCATTTTGCTCACACTTCATTTTGAGCTTAAATTGTCCAGAATTGATTGGGTGTTGTTGTAGTATATTAAGACTGTGGGCCTCATTCCGAGTAGGGCACAAAGGGATACCGGGCACCGTTAAGGACATTGGTGCCGGTAATCCCTTTGCGCCCTACTACGAGGTCCCTTAGCGGGAACCGCAAAGGGACCAGGGAGCAAATAATGGTACCGCAAATTGCGGTACCATTATTAGCTCACACCCCATTCCCATTGAGCCCAATGGGGGCTCAAATGGAAATGGGGATTGCCTTTTTCATTGGGGATTTACCGGTCCCGCAAAGGTCGGACTACACCGGTAAATCCCCATTGAACCAGGTCGGAGTCGGTACCGGTATTGGATGCAGCCATGGTGCTAATAGCACCATGGCTGCCTCCAATATCGGAATGAGGCCCTGTGAGTTTCTGCCGCTTTATGATTGTGGACTGTTTTATAACTGATGGTGTAAATACATTTATATTCTTTTGCTCAGAAACCTTGAATCAGTGTTTGTTTGAACCATAGTAATTGTTGTCCTTTGTGTAGCCTCTTGTACTGCTCACTTTACTCTTGAGATAATTCTGGCTGCTCAGCCATCGCTACCACTTTACTGTGTAGTACAGGCTTGTACCAAAGGTGAAATTGTACTTACACTTGTAGTCTTAATTTTGTGTGGTGTTCCCAAAGGGTACTGAATATGATTCTGCCTAACAGATATAAATATCTCTTCCTTTGCTGGGGGAGAGTATTTTTCCACCAGGTATTGTTCCCACACCTGAGCCTCAATATAAAACTCCCCCACTATACAACGTTTCTTGCTAATGGCATCTGCCATCATTGACCAGAAGTTAGACACATCATTGCTGATAAAATTCCCAACCAGTACCTGATTTCTAATGTTATGCATCTCCCATCTAATCAATTTAAGGGACTTTTGTGTTCAAGTATGATTTTCCTCTTTGCCACTAAATAAGGCGATTGTGTGGGTGACTCTTTGTAGCAACCTTTATACAATGTCTCTTGAAGGGATTTGCCTTCTGAATCCTGCTATCATATTTATATAAATGTATAGAAGTCCTCACTATTTGGCCCTTTGAGAGAAGTGTATTAAGACAGGTTTTCCGCTTGAAGTTGTACTTTTGTGCGGTTAAGGTCTCACCTTCTTCTTTCATGGTGTTCAGTTCCCTTTCCCACATTACCATGAAGCTTCTAAACACTTTAGTATTCCACCTTATTGTGAGACCGCCCTTCGCCACTGTAGTAAATTCTAAGGATGGTATCAACTCATGAGAAAACAATGGGAGACGTAACACAAGACTTTGAATAGGAAAGTGGTCGCTCCCAAGGTAGTCACACTTGGTCAACAGGTCAGCTATTTGAGTCAAGCTTGGGTAAAGAAACACATGATCTAGCCTTGATTTGTTGCCACCTGTCCTCCGAGTGTAATACCCCTTAATTTGGTCATCACCAAGAGTTAGGGGGTTTAGACCCCAATTCCGCCTATGCAGTCAAATACGGTGCAACAATGGTAACATGTGGCACAGACCTTCTATCTTACTAAGTATATAGCGATCTTTTAGATAGTGCTGCATATTGAAGTACTACTCTGTGCTATAATAATAGGTGTCATGAGTACCAAATCTAATGATATTTAAGTTATCGACCTTGTAATGGTATAGGGTTGATGTGGGAAGCTAGACGATTTCCTCAGCACACAGTAGTATATGTAACCTAGTTCTGTATTTACTTTATGGAACGTACACGACCACCAGAGACATTTTGGATAGGATAAAATGGCAGACATTCCATGCTTTCCCATGTCAGGTAACATCCTATGCTTGTTTCTTTCTAAGTACTAAATTGAAAAGAATGCAAATGGTCTGGAACAAAATGAGATTCCTTTGCCAATACCATTAATTAAAAGCATTTTCCTAATTCTCATACATGAAAAGTGAAATCCAGTAACTTTTGTATTGGGTTAATATAATCTCTAAAAATAAGCAATAATTGGCCCACCATCATGTTAACATTGAAACGATGCGTTGAACAGTCGTAAAGATGTAATCTGCTCCAACAATGTAACATGTCGTTTTCTTTTAAAATCATACATATTTGCAACAAAGCAGCATGTTACATACATCATTCATCATTTCACGCACTGCAACTGTTGATTTTTAGGGACAGATGTTTAGCTCACAATATTTTCTAGTTATATTAAACTAAATGCTTCTGAAAACGACGCATTTAAACTGACACTCACAATGCCTCTCTGACCACGAGTAGTGGGCGCACTGCCAGGGATAGCAACGTATTTGCCAGCAAATGCTACTTCTGACTAACCCCAAATGACGTCCTTTTTTGTTCAGCTAATTTAATGTCTCAGATCTTCTAAATACAGTGTGAGACACTATAACAGGCCCAACTAATTTCCTGCTTCTTTGTGGGGTTTGTTAAACCACAAGATAAACAGTGACACAATTCGGATGATGTTAGAAACCTTTTATATCGTTTTGACAACTTTGGTGTTTTTTTGTGTACTTTGTGTATTTCCGTACTGTTTGGTACTGTTTTGAGTGTTTTATGTCTGCTTGATGTTTTTGTGCTCCTTTGTTTGTTAAGTGTTTGCTCAGTGTTGTGTTAGTTTCCTCTTATAAAAAGAACAACAAAATGTCCTTTATTCTGTTTACTCTGCAATACATGGTAAAAGGCTAAATGTCCTTTCCCCTTTCCGGTCACCCAAAAAACAAAAAAAATTGTTTAGCTTTTTCCAGTTTCCCTTACATATTTGTTGTTATTATCTTGCAATGTGTTTGATGTGTTGGTTAATCATTCTTGTTGTGTGTACGTGTAGTTTCTTGTTTTTCGGGTTTAGTTCTGTGGTTGTATTATTGGTTTGATTAGGGTAGGGTAGACGAAGATCTGGAATTCCAAACCTCCTCCTGCTGTTCAACTACATGGAAATGTGTGCTGAAATCCCACAAGGGCCATATGCTGAGAAGGACACTGCGTGAGCCTACATGCAGAATAAAAACTGTGCACCCTGCGTATTCATGGAATTTACTGTGCAAAGTAACCGTAGTCGCAGAACGCCCCTGACATGCCCACACGCAAAACATAAACAGCCAGAACAGCTACATTTGCACTCTCCCCTGGGCGCAAATACATGCACCCCTCAAACAGTCCACAAGCAGGCCTGCAACAGGGACCCTGCGCAGGGTCCTCCGTAACTGTTGCCAGCACCCCGAAAACATGCATATGAAAAATCGCGACTTGGTAAATCTGTGTGTAAACCCCGTAAACCGTTCATGAACCCCGCTACACTGCTTACGCGCAACCATAAGTTAGATCCGAGCCCCAGTTGCATACATCCTAGATCCGACATGCAAACCCACCTCAACCCTACGAATCCCATGCACAGGTGTACTTATGCCTGCTTTCAGGTGGCGTAGTGATCTAGGGATTTGCATGACCATATCTCTGCCAAGAGGCTGCGTGGGTGGTTCCGTGAATATGTGTCATTTGGTGCAAATGTCATGCCAGGGATTGCCTGCGGGCCGCCCCCCGTAACACCCACTATTTTGCATGTTCTTCCCCATTTTCTGTGTTCTGCCTCTTTCCCAGCCCTCTGTGCAAGCCGCGCCCATGCTCTGCGTGGTCTCTCTCGCAAGCTGCTCGACGGCTCGCACAGACATTCCAGGCATGAGCAAACTCCACGCATGTCCCAAGAAAGTCCTGCGCAGTCAGTTCTATGAATCGCTGAACGCAGATTTGCCCGCTGTTTGGCGCGCAAGTACCCTATTTCCCACGCAAATAATTCAATGAATCACGCATTTTTCTTCCCTGATCTCCAATAGTTGAGATCTGCCCTCCCTCCCTTCTCACCTTGAGACAGTGGACAGATGTGTAAGTAGAGCCTCCTCTGTCAATCTCAATGTCTGGCTTCCATGGTGCTATACATGTGCATGTAATTATACTTGTGCGTGTACTCCAGAGCGACTTGAGACAGAGATTCAAAATTAAATGAGAAGAAAGGAGATCTGGCTATCTTTAATTGATCTTGTGCAATTCTGGCATCCTCAGTGCACACAACAAGTGCTGCTGCTGATGCCAAAATACTACGAGGAACACACTTCCCCCTGTCTCCGGCTCGATTTGGTGGTCCACACTATAGCGGTGGGTGAAATTACCTAGGTGAAATGAAATTGGTGAAATCCTCCACAAATTTTGTTTCTCTGGCAGAGCAGGTTATTTCCCAATTCGCCAACTACAGGTGAAATTTGGTTGTCTCTCAAAATGTTTGTTTTTATCTGAAATGTCATGGTTTTGCAGCAAACGTCAGTAGAAACTCAAACGTCCTATAGAAAAGAAACTTTGTGAACAGAAAAATGAAATTTTGTGAAAAAAATAAAATTTCAAGTAGGAAAATATTTAAAATAGCCAGTTTGACTCCAGGGTGAAATTGGCAAAGCAGGCACATTTTGCCCAGAATTCACCAACATCTCTGTAGAACGGATTTTGCCATTTCGAGACATGGGGGCCTCATTAAAGGTTGCCAGTATCCTGGTGGTGTTACCGCCCAGATACCGGCAACTGGTAACACCGTTACTGTCACTTGGTCTGCAGGAATTACAGGTAGATTGCAAATGGCGGTAAGGGCAGTAAATCCCCATTCCATGATTTGCCAGAATTACTGGCACTGGTAATACCGGCGCAGTAATACCAGCTATTTTTGCTGGTGGGGTGGCAGAATTACCTCAAGCTCTGGAGTTTGCCAGTGCGGTAACATGCTGGTAAATGGAATTATCGGCACATTACCACAACGGCAAACTTCTAATTAGGCCCAAAATGTTCAAAAGTGTTGTTTACTTACTGAACAGTATGTTCCACCTGACTGAACCTCTGCTACATTCTCCAGCAAATATCATGTGAGTGAGTGCTACACGCAAACTGCAGTAAGGGGCTCTCTCCTCCTTCTCCCTAGTGTGAAGCACAAGCTGGAGTAAGGTTTCCTTTTCTTTTTCTGGTACATGCATCATTCACAATAACTTAAAGACAGTGAATGTGGAGTATGTCCTGCTTCCCAAAATCACCAGAATTGTTCACAGTCTCCTACAGATGTCACTCAAAAGCGAACATGATATACGTGTGGTTCTCATGGTCTGCCAAGATGCCTTTCCTCTCCCAAAATCCCACTGATCTCATTTGTGTTCTTCTTCAACTACAAATCAGTGGAAAAATAAAAAACCTATCAAAAAATAACCTACTACAAATCTAACACTCTGAGTAGCAGTACCCTTCTTCCCACTAAACAACTCTAACTCCTGCTTGCAGCCAGCAACAATCACGTGCTTCTCCTAAAGATGTCTAAGACTGTAAATTAACTCCATCCATGTGTGGCAACTTATTAAACATACGTTCGATGAACTTCTTAAAAAGTGTAGCTGAAATACAACCTTTTCTAATTCTCTGAAATTCAGGTGATTTTGGGTTTGTATTGAAACTTTTGTTTAACACTAAATACTGCACATTTATATATGAATTTGTTTTCAATACAGTATCAAAGTGTAATATACATCTATCAGGTCATTCTTCTTTACTTTTAAATGTTTGCTTATAATGTGTACATTGGAATAAAAACATCCTTTGAAGCATTGCTTGATATCAGAACTAAGGCTGCATTAGATAAATGTGCGGTTTTAGCATGAGAAGTTGCTAGGCAGTTAACTACTCAAGTATATCATGGACTCCTACATGTAGATTGTTCTGCACACATTTATGTAATCCTTGCTGTGAGAGCGCTGTGGACACTTTAGGTATAACTGGAGGTCGAATGGTTAGAAATTAAGGATAGCCAGTGAGTTGTGGCAGCCATACAGTTCGTTTACGGACAGGCACTATCCTGTAATTAACAGGTTTTTGCAGGGGATCATATATAGATGCTCTTAACTCACATAAAGAAGATTCACAGTAAGTGGGTAATATGTCTGTTGCAGTGTACAACTGTTGTAGCTATGCCCAACTGCACACAGCCCATCCGTTTCTAACCAAAGTGACACAACCCTAGTTAAATATTGCAATCATTTTAAAAAAGTGTTTATTTTCAAGTTAAAAAAAAGAATTAGGATAACATGACGGTATCAACAATGAGAATTAAAAAGAAATCAAATATACTTGCAAATTAGGCACAAAACAAACCACATTCTTCAACTTCTGGATCAGGAATGCTACCTATATAAGATGTCTTAAAGAACTCAATATCAAATGCGAAGTCTTGCAATAACAATTACTATAATAACGTCAAAATACTGGACACCATGTAATATTAGTTATAATCGATATTCCAGTGTAACAGAAAAAGTATAAATATGGTAGGAAATATTTGTACCGATGGGAAATAAAGAAAAGGTTCGATGGTAAGAGGTGAGTAAAAATCTACATTAGATGAAATTAATACAGGCATGCTTCTGTAGAACCTCAAGAAAATCTAAACAATGATGAGAGGGCCCACATTGTAGAAAACACAACTTTATTGCAAATGCAAAATAATGGCCTGGAGAGTTAGTCAGTCTTGTGAGACCAACAATCTAAGAACTTGCCCCATCCATATCAGACAGTATTTAAAGACGAAAAATGCAAAATTATAATACATGTGTGTACGATCTAAACATTATTTGTAACTACATTCTAATCATCCTATTGGCACCTGCCTATATAAAGAAAAGTCAGAAAAATGTGCAATATTCTGATTGGTTAGTACATTTCATTATTTTGATTGTTTAGTACAGCAACAGGTTACATTCCGATGTGCATCCCCCTCAGATGGCCTAATCATGCACAGTGAGTACAAGCAAAACCTGCCCTCCTTAGCAACAAACTAAATACAAGAACAGCCTTGGGTAAAGAAGTGTTCCCTTGGCGACCGCTAATTTATGATGTAAAGCAAAGATTCCCAAATGCGCTGATCAGAATAGTTGTGCTTAGTTGTCAGCATGAGTATTACTCCAAAACTGTGTGGCTGCTACACAGATGCAATATAGTTTCAAAAAAGAAAGTTTGGAGAGGTTACTCACATGCACCAACCTTCAATAATTGTTCAAAGGTGAGTTAAATGTTTCTTTTTATTTTTCACAATTTGTTAGGCGATGTACAAACTTAGAGCATTACTTTTAGGTGTTCTCTTCACACTTATTTATAGCCATTTATAGCCATTAAAAGTTCTCATAGATCCTTAGTTGAGGAATTTCCACATGGATTGCTTTGATACAACTTGATATGAGGTGTTTCCTCCACACCTGAATTATTTAGTCCTTAGTACAACTTTGATTGAGGTGTGCAGCTCCAGGGTGTTACCTCCTGCGATGCCTCTGACTCCCACTCGTCACTGTCCTCCCATAGCTTTCCCCATGTTTAATAAATTCCTGCTCGTCATACCTCTGTCACTGGCCATGAATTGTGATTCCTCACTTGCGCCCCATGACGTGGTCTGCCGAAATCTGGGGATTGTCGACCACTTTACCATTGATCGTAAAGAGGATTTGTCCTGCTCTCCATTCCTCAATACCTGTGGGCATTCTCTGCCCCTCCTCGCCCCTGCTGTCTTTTCTGGCCCTGTAAGCAGTGGTCGAAGTGAGCGGGAGCGGTGCTCCTATACTTTTTTAATTTAACTTTTACAGTTCCTATACTTTTATTTTAAAAAGAAACCGTTCCGGAATGGTTTTGTTTTAAAATAAAAGTGTAGGAAGAAGTTGAAACTTGCACTTCCCTTAAACAGCAGGTGCAAGTGTTTAGGGGTGTGTATTGTGTGTGGGAGGCGACGTGGTGATGGGTTTTGCGGGGAGTGGGTGCAGGCCAGCAGGGAACATAGTTCCACTACTTCTTTTCGTACACTTCGACCACTGCCTGTAAGGCTTGTGTCAGTTCCTGCTATGCTTTTTGTAATGCTGCCTCCACCTGCTTGCAAGCCTTTCTCGCAATTGCTAAAATTGCTGGATCTTTGGTGGCATCCCTAGGCTTCCATGATGTCCCTTTCACATCTTTCATTGTGGGAGATTACTGAGGGTTGGTGTATCCTACCACAGGCTCTAAAGGATAGGACCCATATGGCTGTGGTGGGGTGGTACATCTTCTGCTCCCCTGCGTGGACCCCTCCCCACCATTATCAAAAGCACCCTCTTCCTTGATAAAAATTTCCCATAAAGCAAGTATGTCTGCCTTTTTGCCTCTGGTGTACCCTTATAGGTTGACAATAGACAGTGGCCCTCATTACGAGGTTAGAAGTAACCATGCCGCATTTAGCGGCAGTGTTGCCCCCTTACCGCATACCGGGCCCGGGTTCCTCAAATGAGGACTTACCGGGCCATCCCAACCTTGGTGGACCCGGTAATTCCTCGTCCGAGGAACCCAGACCCGGTCCATCCCCATTCCCATTCGAGCCCCCATAGGGCTCAATGGGAATGGGGAAGGAGCTAACAACAGGCCTGTTTATAACAAGCCTGTTGTTAGCTCCCTGGTCTCCTCGCGGGACCTGGTAAGGATGCCTGGTTTTACCAGGCGCCCATTGCGGGTCCCGCGAGGAGACCTTGTAATAGGGCGGAATGGGTTTACCGGCACCGGCACCATTACCGGTGCCAGTATACCCATTCCGCCCACCTCATAATGAGGGCCAGTGTGCATGTGTTCTAATACTGTCTTGTTGTGCGTGCCCTCTTTGGGACATGGTTTAAACAATTTGCCCACAGTTCCCCAAACCCATTCCTTATAATACTTCAAAATCGTGTCTTCATATTGCAGCAGTGCTTTACAAATATGCTCCAATAACTTGTCACAATGCTCTAACCAAGCTCAAAAGGAAATCTGTTTACACCGGCCTAGTGGCAGCTCCCTTAACACAAACACCAGACATTCCTATTTTCAAAACCCACAATCCTAATAGCAGATCTATTTTAAGAAGGTGGGGTTGTGTCCAAATGTGCCAACTGGTGGATTGTTTTTATTACAGATGTCTTCCTTTGTTTTTCTGTCAATTTTATTTTTTATCAATTTTGTTTTTCAGGTCAAATAAATCAGTTGTTCAAGTAGTACAATTCACTAATTTCAAATCTCTCAACACGTGTTTCACCACTTCTTACTGCGGCTCATCAGGAGAGATGTCTTTAAAAATAAAGATAAAAAAGAAAGGGTACAAGGATATCATACACCATTTTGTCAAACATCATTATATATTAAATTGACATAGAGTAACATAGAGTCAATGTACTACTCAACCTATGTGTTAGTTTTACTGATATATGTTTCTCATAAGTAGCCCAAAAGTTTTCCAATATTGTTCATGTTTTTTCACATATTTTTCATTAGTGATGATTCTTCAGGTAAATAGATTTTTCAAAAGGAAAAAAGAGGAAATAGAAAAATAAAATTCACATTTGTATATCTCTGAGAGGCATTTTATGGTCCTAAACTAATTATTTTGCTAAAGCAAATCCTTGACAAGAAAGTATAAAAAAGTATAAAAGGGGAGGGAAGGGAAGGATTTAGCTTACGAGTGTTGCTGTAATAACATGGGCCACAATGTGACAGCCAAGTCCCGATGTCTCTGTTATGAGGCATGGGACTAGATTGCGGTCGTACTCATTTATAGCATTAAAGGAAGTAGTAGCATGCAATGACGTCATGCATCCAAGCGCGATAATGCGCAATGAAGCTGTGACATCATCAAGTAACGTTAAGCGGCCATTATTTTGGAGTGTAGTGCTAGCTAATTGTTGTATTATTGTAGTTGCAAACGTGATTAGCTAGACAGAGGCGTGATAACCAATTCCCCAAGGGAAGGGCCTTATTTAAAGAGGCGTAGTCAGGTAAAGAATAACAGGGTCTTCATAGAATTTCGCACAAAAGTGGCGCACGCGGCTGGCGTACAGTGTCCCGTGCGATACACTGCGCCAGCCGCGTGCGATAAAATCCATTTCATCACACAGCGTATTCATGGATTTTAGCCCCCAAAACCAGCCGTGGCGCAGAGTGGCGCAGTGACCCTGCAGCAGCGCCAGTTACGCCCCCAAAAACGCCCTCGCGCAAGGAAAATCCATTAAAATCCCCAATTCATCGCAAATGTCTGCGCTAACCCTGGACCAGTTTATAGGGCTGCCAAACAGCAAACGCCAAGCGTTTGCTGTGTATTACTGGGCTGCGCAGGAAGTTTCACACGCGATTGGCCATGTGCGAGCGGGGTACGTGTATAACTGGGGAGCGCGGGAAGTTTCACATACGATTCCAGCAGGGTACGTGTATTACTGCGGTGTGCAGGAAGTTTCACACGTGATTTCATCAGGGTACGTGTATTACTGGGGTGCGCGGGAAGTTTCACACGCAATTTCAGCAGGGTACGTGTATTACTGTGGTGCGCGGGAAGTTTTACACGCGATTGGCCCTGTGCGACCGTGGTACGTGTATTACTGGGGTGCGCGGGAAGTTTCACACGCGATTGGCCCTTGTGCGAGCGAGGTACATGTATTACTGGGGTGCGCAGGAAGTTTCACATGCGATTGGCCCTGTGCGAGCGGGGCACATGTATTACTGGGGTGAGCAGGAAGTTTCACACGCGATTGAACCTGTGCGAGCGGGGCACGTGTATTACTGGGGTGCGCGGGAAGTCTCACACGCGATTGGCCCTGTGCGAGCGAGGTACGTGTATTACTGGGGTGCGCGGGAAGTTTCACATGCGATTGGCCCTTGTGCGAGCGGGGTACGTGTATTACTGGGGTGCGCGGGAAGTTTCACACGCGATTGAACCTGTGCGAGCGGGGCACGTGTATTACTGGGGTGCGCGGGAAGTCTCACACGCGATTGGCCCTGTGCGAGCGGGGTACGTGTATTACTGGGGTGCGCGGGAAGTTTCACACACGAATTCAGCAGGGTACGTGTCTTTCAGGAGTGCGCGGGAAGTTCCACACGCGATTGTCCTGGGTACGTGTGTTCCAGAGGTGCGCGGGAAGTCTCACACGCGATTGGCCCTGTGCGAGCGGGGTACGTGTATTACTGGGGTGCGCGGGAAGTTTCACACGCGATTGGCCCTGTGCGAGCAGGGAACGTGTATTACTTGGGTGCGCGGGAAGTTTCACACGCGATTGGCCCTTGTGCGAGCGGGGTACGTGTATTACTGGGGTGCGCGGGAAGTTTCACACGCGATTGGCCCTGTGCGAGCGGGCCACGTGTATTACTAGGGTGCGCGGGAATTCTCACACGCGATTGGCCCTGTGCGAGCGGGGTACGTGTATTACTGGGGTGCGCGGGAAGTTTCACATGCAAATTCAGCAGGGTACGTGTTTTTCAGGGGTGCGCAGGAAGTTCCACACGTGATTGTCCAGGGTACGTGTGTTCCAGGGGTGCGTGGGGAGTACTACACGTGATTTGGCTGTGTGGGTCCTCCCCTCTACACCCTCCACGGCCCCTGCAGGCAGCCCACACCACAGGGGACTACCCTGCACCCCAGCTCATGTCCCGCAGGCAGCCCACCCACCATGGGCATGCCCCCCAGCCAAGCCACATGTCACCTTGCACTACTGATCAACAACGCATGTCTCCCAGCACCCCCACCCCCCAGCACTGTGGGGCACCTGCCAGCAGGCCCTCACTCATGTCCAACTCATGTCCCCCTGCACCCCCACCCCCCAGCAGTCGGGGGCACCCTCCACCAGGCCCCACTCATGTCCAACTCATGTCCCCCTGCACCCCCACCCCCCAGCATCCAGGGGCACCCTCCACCAGGTCCCCACTCATGTCTCCAGCACCCCCACCCCCCAGCATCCAGGGGCACCCTCCACCAGGCCCCCACTCATGTCTCCCTGCACCCCCAACCGCCAGCATCCAGGGGCACCCCCTTCCAGGCCCCCACTCATGTCTCCAGCACCCCCACCCCACCAGCATCCAGGGGCACCCACCACCAGGCCCCCACTCATGTCTCCCTGTACCCCCACCCCCAGCATCCAGGAGCACCCCCCACCAGGCCCCCACTCATGTCTCCCACCCCCCAGCAGTCAGGGGCACCCTCCACCAGGCCCCACTCATGTCCAACTCATGTCTCCCAGCACCCCCACCCCCCAGCAGTGCAGGGCACCCTCCAACATGCCCCCACACATGTCTCACAGCACCCCCACCCCCAGCATCCAGGGGCACACTCCACCAGGCCCCCACACATGTCTCCCAGCACCCCCACCCCCCAGCAGTACAGGGCACCCTCCACCAGGCCCCCACACATGTCTCCCAGCACCCCCACCCCCCAGCATCCAGGGGCACCGTCCACCAGGCCCCACTTAGTTCCCCCTGCACCCCCACCCCCCAGCAGTCAGGGGCACCCTCCACCAGGCCCCCACTCATGTCTCCCAGCACCCCCACCCCCCAGCATCCAGGGGAACCCTCCACCAGGCCCCCACTCATGTCCAACTCATGTCCCCCTGCGCCCCCACCCCCCAGCATCCAGGAGCACCCTCCACCAGGCCCCCACTCATGTCCAACTCATGTCCCCCTGCATCCCCACACCCCAGCAGTCAGGGGCACCGTCCACCAGGCCCCCACTCATTTCTCCCAGCACCCACACCCCCCAGCAGTGCAGGGCACCCTCCACCATGCCCCATTCATGTCTCCAGCACCCCCACCCCCCAGCATCCAGGGGCACCCTCCACCAGGCCCCCACTCATGTCTCCCTGCACCCCCACCCCCCAGCATCCAGGGGCACCCCCCACCAGGCCCCCACTCATGTCTCCCACCCCCCAGCAGTCAGGGGCACCGTCCACCAGGCACCCACTCATGTCACCCTGCACCCCCACCCCCCAGCAGTCAGGGGCACCCTCCACCAGGCCCCCACGCATGTCTCCCAGCACCCCCAGCAGTGCAGGGCACCCTACACCATGCCCCCACACATGTCTCCCAGCACCCCCACCCCCCAGCATCCAGGGGCACCCTCCACCAGGCCCCCACTCATGTCCAACACATGCCCCCCTGCACCCCCACCCCCCAGCATCCAGGGGCACCCTCCACCAGGCCCCCACTCATGTCCAACTCATGTCCCCCTGCACACTCACACCCCAGCAGTCAGGGGCACCGTCCACCAGGCCCCCACTCATGTCTCCCAGCACCCCCACCCCCCAGCAGTGCAGGGCACCCTCCACCATGCCCCCACACATGTCTCCCAGCACCCCCACCCCCCAGCACAGTGGTGCACCTGCCAGCAGGCCCCCACTCATGTCCAACTCATGTCCCCCTGCACCCCCACACCCCAGCAGTCAGGGGCACCGTCCACCAGGCCCCCACTCATGTCTCCGAGCACCCACACCCCCCAGCAGTGCAGGGCACCCTCCACCATGCCTCCACACATGTCTCCCAGTACCCCCACCCCCCAGCATTCAGGGGCACCCTCCACCAGGACCACACTCATGTCCAACTCATGTCCCCCTGCACCCCCACCCCCCAGCATCCAGGGACACCCTCCACCAGGCCCCCACTCATGTCCAACTCATGTCCCCCTGCACCCCACACCCCAGCAGTCAGGGGCACCGTCACCAGGCCCCCACTCATGTCTCCCAGCACCCCCAGCATCCAGGGGCACCCTCCACAAGGCCCCCACTCATTTCTCCCAGCACCCCCACCCCCCAGCAGTGCAGGGCACCCTCCACCATGCCCCGACACATGTCTCCCAGCACCCCCACCCTCCAGCATCCAGGGGCACCCTCCACCAGGCCCCCACTCATGTCCAACTCATGTCCCCCTGCACCCCCACACCCCAGAAGTCAGGGGCACCGTCCAACAGGCCCCCACTCATGTCTCCCAGCACCCCCACCCCCCAGCATCCAGGGGCAACCTCCACCAGGCCCCCACTCATGTCTCCCAGCACCCCCACCCCCCAGCAGTGCAGGGCACCCTCCACCATGCCCCCACACATGTCTCCCAGCACCCCCACCCCCCAGCAGTGCAGGGCACCCTCCACCATGCCCCCACAAATGTCTCCCAGCACCCCCACCCCCCAGCATCCAGGGGCACCGTCCACCAGGCCCCCACTCATGTCCCCCTGCACCCCCACGCCCCAGCAGTCAGGGGCACCCTCCACCAGGCCCCACCCATGTCTCACAGCACCCCCACCACCCAGCAGTGCAGGAAACCCTCCACCATGCCCCCACACATGTCTCCCAGCACCCCCACCCCCCAGCATCCAGGGGCACCCTCCACCAGGCCCCGACTCATGTGCCCCAGCCAACACATCATCACAATCTAGATCCCTGGCTCTTATGGGCTGCCTCCACATGCCAAACACCCACCCAAGTATTGCATCCACCCACTTAGAAATGGCAATTACATGATACAACTCCAATGGCAAGTATGTAAATGAACACATGTCTCTCACATACACACAATGGGTGTCAGTGAATGTCAAAACCCATATCATGATATGCATGAAACCAATGAGATGATACTACACATTGAAGTTTGATGGAGAAAATGTATTAAAAGCAACATAAATGGAATCAAAAATAAACAAATGACAATGGGAATTAAAAACCAAAAGCAGCATGTCTGTAAAATAAAGTAAAACCACAAATCATAATCCAAAGGAAAGGTGTCCAAAGTCACAGTTCAAAAAAGTAAATCCAATGGAAAATCCAAACCGAAAGCCATTGCTCCATGGGTAAATTCCAAATAAAAAAATAAAATCCAACACTCAACTATATACAGATAAACAATCCAGGGTCCATGATCCCAACAGAAGAAATGAAAACTATCTAATAATACTACCTAATAAAAAAACTATATACAAAAATGCGGTCCATTGTCCAAAAGGTCCAAAAAAAAAATAAAAAGCAAAGGAAACCTAACACTAACTACATAACTATTTACAAGGGCAGCGGGCTAGTCCGACGGCTCACTGGTTGTTGTCAGGGGCCAGGGCATCATCGAACTCCTGTTCAATGGCTTGGAGGCGGGCATGTTCCCTGGCCCCGAGGTCTCGCAGGGATAATGCATTCTCCAGCTCCAACTCCCTGCGAATACCCTCGAGGCACTCAGCCCGCCTCAGCGCCCTCCGCATGGAGTTCTCCGCCCTGACCATTGTGAGCCGTTCCTCCTCTGCCCGCTGCCGCTCCGCACCTATCTGCTGGCCCAACCGCTCCCACACAGAAGACACTCCCATTCCAGGGTTCTCCTGCCCTCCGGCCGATGCCTGCACCCCTGATGTTGATGGCCCCGATCCATGATGCCTCCCATGTCGAGCCTGCCGCTGCCTCCGACGCAACTGCCTGTGCCAGCACGACGGCATCCAGGCTGATGGAATCCACCAACGCCTTCGTGCACGTGCCCTGCCCGATGATGCCGTCACATCCTCCATCTGCTGGGGTCCAGTTGCTGGTGTGTCCACCCCTGCTGGACCTCCGACTCCCGACTGTGGCAGGGATGGGATCCCCACCAAGTTGGCTGCGTTGGTCGGGGCAGGTCCACAGGGGGCCCTGGTGGCATCTGGGCCAGAAGACGGCATGGAGAACGACTGCCGCATAGCGTCCACAGAGGAGGAGATTGTCGCCAGAGTGCCCGACATAACCACTCCCAACTGGGCCACGATGGCACGGTGCTCTTCGTGATGAGGTGCGTGCTCCCCCCGGGAAGCACGCACCTCATCACGAATGGCAAACGTGTGCAACGCAACACCAATCAGGACCTTCTCCATAGGCCAGGGGTCCCCTCGTCCGCAGGTGGAGGGGACTCAGATGACATGGACATCCCCCCTACCTGCGGACGGGCCTGGGATGGGGCATCCCTGCTGGTGCATGGTGATGCAGTCACAGTGTCAGGGACAGTGACATGCACAGGCACCTCCACGGCGACCTTTGCTGCCTCCTGCCCCTGGCCCTGGACTGCACCACTTGCACCAGCAGGGATGCCCCCAGCAGGCCCCATGTGCGGCTCAGTAGCGGCCTCCTCCTCCTCTGTGGAAACCACCAACCTGGATGGCTCCACCCCGTCTTCCGCCGTTGCAAGCCCCTGTGGGGGCTCACCCACCCCTTCCGCTGCAGCCGTGGGGGCATCCCCGCCGCTTTGCTCCACAGCGCCGTCTCCGCCCTCTTCTTCACTTTGTGCTGTGTAGAGGGAGACATAGAACACAATCATCAGGGTACTGTACAATGGCCCCCTAGACAGGAAGCAATAGCAAATGAGTGGCACTGTCAAAGATCCCTTCCATCATGTCCCTCCACAACACATGGGTCAGTGCAGGCAAAACACATGCAGTAACAGGCATGGCGAATGCTATGGACATTAGCAAACATGTCCAAGGGACTCTTGAAACCTACAATGTTGTTTATGAACTCACATGCATCATGGGTCATGCCTATCACATGCACACACTTCACCATACTTTCATCCATCTGGACTCGTACACCCCAGACACAGTGGATGCAAGGATAACTAGGCTGCAGGAGTGATTCTGAACATTGTCACAGACATGTGTCATGCATCCATGGCATTCACAAGTCACAGACACGCAGGTCAGACACACAGACATGGACACCATACATGCACATGGCATCAGCAACCATCCCTCACCCCCACCGATGTCCAGGAACAGAGACTGGCATGCTCTCATGTGTCCATTCCGCATAGGGCTCCCCATGTTGCATTTAAACACATACACCAACCGTGTGCTTCACACATTACTGGTCTCACATGCATGACCATGATATCCCTGCACACACACATGCGTACATGGCCTATGTCACACATACAGGCAAGTATCAGACAACCAGCATGCTGCAACATGCCCTGTCTCACACAGCAATGCTTGGCCACTTACCGCTCGACTCCAGACGAGTCTGCCTCTCAAGGACCTGGACGTGGAGCGCTGGGGACATGCGTTCCAGGACCCTCATCTGATCTTCCGACAGGTGTCCCCGGCATCCCTTAGCATCCGCTGCCTTCAAGAGGTGCCGGGCCTTGTTGAGAGTCCTGGACCTGAAATCCTCTCAGCGCTTCTTGACATGATGCGTGATGATCCGAAGAGGGCATCATAATGCCCCAGGACAAGCTCCACCAGGACACCAACTTCCTTCTGACTGAAGCTGGTGCCCCTCTGCCCCTCTGGCTGGGGGCCACCAGTGGTCTCAGATGGTGTTTGCCCTGAAATGGCGACCCCCGAGGCAGGCGTGGGTGGGCAACTGGGTCCTGGGGCTGGGCTGTGGAATGATGGTATCCCAGTCGGGAGTCTTCTGTTCCAGCAGGGGTGGACACAGCGACTGGACCCCTGCAGATGGCTGATGTGCAGGCACCAAATGGCAGGGCACGGTGGCAGCAGGCAGGCAGGCAGCAGCAGATGGCTCGTGGGAGGCTGCTCAGGGCTCTGGGGGGCAGTAATCTGGCCTTTTGGGCAGGAGCGTGGTCTTCCGTGTGCTTACACGTGGCCAGCTTGATACGGAGTGATTTAGCACGTGACAATTCTGCACGTCAGCGTGTAATTCGAGGAAAGGCCCTTAGCGCGTAAGCGCGTCAGCACGCATACGCGATTCCATTGGACCAAAGGCCCTTAGCGCGTAAGCGCGTCTGTGACGTATCACCCACAGGCATTGCCCTGGCAGGGCTTGAAGATCCCACGTGGATTTCCATTGCTCAGTACGTGCCTTTCGTGAGGTGCGGTGCGTATGTTATGCAGGCGCTGGGGTTCATACGCCATGATGCATGTACACTTACCCCTCGACTCCAGACGGGTCTGCCTCTCAAGGACCTGGAAGTGGAGCACTGGGCATATGCGTTCCAGGACCATCATCTGATCGTCCGACAAGTGGCCCCGGCCTTGTTGAGGGTCCTGGACCTGAGGTCCTCCCAGCGCTTCTTGACATGATGGAATAGTCGGACTGCCACCCCCTCCGCGTTGATGGCAGTCACGATTTCCGTCCAGATCCGAGTCCGTCCTTCCTTGTCGGTGTTAGGGAGAATTCTCTGTTTGGGCTGAATTTCCTAACCTAGTGAGTCCCCCAGCAGCTTTGCTGGATTTCTGGAGTTTGTTTTTCCCATCCTGCTAAGGGTGAGACTCTTTTCTCCCACTCTTGGACATGAATGTGGTTAATCCCTTTGAATGTCAATTTGTTCTATGGGCTATGGGGTCTTTTACTCCATAGGGTCTCATGTGTTTTGCTATGTGTGTTACACCGCACCCTCCGTGCCGTAACACTGGGGCATCCTAGAGGAACCCCACCATAGACTTCATACCCTGGGACTGACTACTGTCTCCCAGGGCATGTAAAGTCACCATTGGCTTTACTAGACCTAAATTTACTAACAGAACTAGTACAAACCATCCTATTGTGGATGTACTAGTAGGGGTAATTCGATTACCCCTGGGTCTGTTATTCGAGGGGGCACTGTCCCGTCCCCCCTCGTCGAGTTTTGGCTGGTGGCAGTGGAAACTACTTGTTATATTCGACCCCAAATATAACTCTATGGGATTCTTCCCATTGTTGGAGGCTAATACTTTTTTCCGTTAGTCTCTAACATACCACCGGTTTATTTGTCTTAAATAAATCTACCGGTTACTATTTTCTGCCAGAACTCGTTTTTTAAAATGGTGTCTGTGTTCGCCTCTGTAACTCCGAACCAAAGGTTGAGCCCTTTGTTCCACTTTTGGCGGGCTTCTACACAGAAGCCCTCCAGAGTGGAGCCATTCTGTCTGGGAACCACAGGGGGTGTGGGAGGGGTTTTAGGCACCCTGGACTGAGTTGCCTTGCCAACTCAAGTCGCACTCTGGTGTGATTGGCCCAAGTGGTGAGCCACCCCGCTCACCACTTAGCGTGTTTTGATTGACAGCTAGGCTGAATGAATGGGGGTTTGCTGCATAAAAGCAGGGCTATTGGGACTGGATCTTCAGAAGTCGCCACAGGACCTAAGAATCCGACGAGGGTAAAGCTGAGCCGACCTGCAATGACGACACCTCCGGTGGAGCCCTGCTGAACCGTCTCACCACTTCCCAACGACAGAGGAGATCTCCCGGCTGGAGAGTCTTCTTCCCCTGACTGGTGGGAACAACCAGTCCCCTTTGCTTTTTCTTCGATTCCAGGGCGTAGTGGTCGAATTGCCCGTGCTGAGCACCCCGGCAACCGGATAGCCACTAGCCCGTACCGCGACCAAAATGTGGTGCCTTGTGACGGAGCACTCCGTGGCTGGTCTCTTCCCTGGTGGTGCAACGATCTTCAACTTTCCTTGGACGACGAGATCATCTCATCTCTTGGCAAAGCCCCGACTTGCATCCACCACCAGGAACAACTGCCCCCGCCGGAGCTGGCTCTTTACTTACAGGGTACCGTATCCGCCTGGCTTCCCTTGTGACGGTTAGCGTGAGATGTCTTAATCCTTACCTTGCCATTGGGTCGCCTCCAGACCTTCTTAACTTTTTGTTCTAAACTGGCCCAACCTTTCTGTGACAATTTGCTACAAAGACTCGAAGTGCATTTCCACTGTGATACTTTTTGGGACATATCGCCTTGCCTCTCTCCGAGTGGGCCTGGCCTCTGAACTTTGTAATCCACAGTAGACCCTGCCTTGCGGGCCTTGCATTTGCTTCGTAAAGGTGTTGGTACCGAGTTGGTTTCATACCCTGCCTTTTCTCTCCTGTTCTAACGAATATTAGAGTGTCATCTAGGTTAAAGCATTCACCTCTGTCTGCAAATAAGTGGTGCCGGTGAACCTAGACTTGTCTAAATATTGTTAGAGGATTGATTTACTTATAGTAATTGTAATTGAAGTTATTTGCCGTATTAGTGCCAGAGTGTTTTCATAGATGTGTCCTTAAAATAAATAATTATATATCTTTACACCCAAGCTCTGTTCTGTGTCTGCTTGTTCTACTGTGTAAATTGCCCTATCTTGTATACTCCACATACTGCCTAACTCTTCTTGAGGGAAGTCTGACTGCTCAGCCACAGCTACCAGGTGAACCTGTGTAGTACAGACTTCTACTAAGTGGGTTTACTGCCAAACACCTGTAAGCCTAAATCTTTTGCAGTGGTCCCAGAGGAAACTGCACAGGTTTCCGCTTAACAGTCGGCGCACAAACTTCCGAAGAGGGCATCATACTGCCCCAGGACTTGCTCCACCAGGACACCAACTTCAGTCGCAGTGAAGCTGGTGGCCCTCTGCCTCTCTGGCTGAGGGTTGCCAGTGGTGTCAGATGTTGCAGTGCCCGACATGACAACCCCAGAATTCAGGAGTGGGTGGGCAACTGGGCCCTGGGGCTGGTCTATTGAGCGATGGAATCCCAGTCGGGAGTCTTCGGTTCCAGCAGGGCTGGTCACAGCAACAGCACCCCTGGCTTATGTACAGGCAGCAAATGGCAGGGCACGTGGGCAGTAGGCAATCAGGCTGCAGCAGATGGCAGGTGGGAGCATGCTGGGGGCTCTGGGGGCCAGTAATTCGGCCTTCTGGGCAGGAGCATGGTCTTCCATGTGCTTACGCGTGGCCAGCTTGATACGGAGTGATTTGGCACGTGAAAATCAAGCACGTCTGCGTGTAATTCGAGGAAAGGGCCTTAGCGCGTAAGCGCATCAGCACACGTACGCGAATTCATTGACCTAAGGCCCCCAGCGCGTAGGCGCGTCTATGACGTTACGCGCACGTGCGTTTTCCATGGCGCGTAGAAAAAATAAGCACATCAGAGTGTCATAGCGGGCAATTGGTGGAAAGGGCCTCAGCGCGTATGCGCATCTGTGACGTGCGTGGGCGTTTCCCTATGACTGCACGTCAGAGTGTCAGCTCGTGTAATTGGAGGATAGGGCCTTAGCGCGTACACGCGGAAGTGGCGCTGGACGTGTGGGCATGTTTAAAAGGTATGTGTAGAACGCCATATTCTTGTACGTGCTTTTCTTGGAGAGCGAGTGGGTGAAATCTGTACTTCTTGTCGGTTCACACGTGATTTACTTCACGGCGTTCCAAGTTCGTACTCCCTGTTACCTCTGACAGCTTTTTCTCTTTTTGTCTTTTTCCTGGGCCTGTTTCCTCAAACAGCGTTCACTTCTCCTGTTGTCCTGTTTCCTCAGACAGCGTACAATTTTTCTTTTGGCGGGGGTGTTGCCAACGCACACACACGTGTATTTTTCACGCAATTTTTCCTGGCAGACGGTGAGTCGCGCACGTATTTAACATCTGTGCTTGCCCCGTGTGTTGCCTACAACTTCAGAGGTCAGTCTAGGCTGCGTGTGACACGCATACGTTCATTTTTGTGTTTCTGGGTGCCACAGCGTAGTGCAGGTTTATTTTTCCATGCTCGTGGTCTAGGAGGGGTTGCGTGCACATTATCTCCCTTTTTTGGGGTGCCTGTGCGTTGAGTGACCCGTCATCTTCCCCCAGGGGTCACATACAGCCTTGCTAGAGCACTAGGGTACGAATTCCATCTAGTACCCTACCCCTTTGAGCCCCAATTGCCCAGGACAATAGTTTACTGCAACTCCCATACGCACAACAACATCAGTGTCATGGTTGGGAGGCGAGCACGTGGTAAGGGTGGCAAAGGTGGCCGAGCCACAAGAAGTGGCCGTGGTGGATACGGTAGCGGACGTGGCCAGGACTTGCAGGGGGCCCGTAGCCCCCCATGTGTGGGTGACCAGTCAGGGACACCCATGCCCCCCCCCCCGGTTAAGGGTAACGTGACTGACACCATCCCTGCTCAGCCCTTGTTGGACAAGCCCATTGTGGCACCAGACCTGGCACAGGGTGACTCCATGGCTGACTTCCAGGTCAGCAGGTCTAGGCCACGTGTGGTGGTGCACGTTGGTGTCACCAGGCCACGTGGATCAGGGGCAGCTGTGTCATATGCTGCCCCGAGTGGGCAGAGTGGGGAGGCTGCAGGGGCAGCTGCGGCTCCATCCACCCCAGCTCTGAGCCTCCCAGCCAGGACAGTGTCAGTCCCAGTCCATCCTGCTGACGTTCCCCCTGACTACATCACACTTCAGCTAATGCCTGCACCAAGTCCCATGGTGAGTGTTCATTCCCACACTCCTAGTCCCCATCCACCGGGGCTCCTGCCCCTAGTGTCCAGAGCGGCGTAGGACACTCAGGATCCCCACCACCTTCCAAGCGGAAGAGGAAGAGTGCTCGTCCAGTACAGGCTGATGCCCCAGACACGGCTACACAGTACAGCCCACCAAGGAAGCCCAGCTTCAATCAGGCTGAACTTGATGCACTTGTGGAGTATGTGTCCGCACATGACAGCGAAATGGTGTTTACTGCAGGATGCAAGACCACACCTGCACAACGTCAGGCACACTGGCAGACCATCGCGGACCTCATAAGTGCCCTTGGATTCGTGAGGCGCACAGCTAATGATTGCTACAAGTGCTGGAATGACCTGAAGTGCAGGGCAAAGAAAAAGCTGGCCTCAAGTCATGCCGCAACTCTAGTGACTGGAGGTGGGTCTCCAGCAGAGGACATAGAACTCAATCCACATGAGCATGTTGCTGGGACCTACGTCACCGAGGAACAGATCCAAGGCTTGGGAGACCTGCCAGATTACAAGGCATTGTCCAGTGAGTGCACATGCATGTGTGTGTCATCCATGTGCATGGTGTGTGTGTGAGGGCTTCTGATTGAGTGCCAGGTGAGGGTGTGTGTGCCTGAGTGGTTTGGGTGACCCATGTGCTTCATCCAATACATTCTGCGCACCAGGATTTGGGTATTGCAGTATCCCTTCTGGCTACAGTAGACATTCAGCCTAACCTCACGCCAGTTGCCCTTGAAGTGTCATCTTGCCACAACATAGGTGCGTATTATTCTGTGTTCATTCAGGCTGATTGTCTGCATTCCACCACGTTCACTAGGCATTTCTTAGTCCTATTGTCACATGTGTGACATGGCTATGGTACATGCCATCTGTGTGATGGCAAGTGTCATGTATGTGTTTTGGACATGCCAATTCCAATACACTGATGGGGCTTTTTATGCGTCACAGGTTTGACAATTGGCTTCAGGTGTGAGCCATCAGACTCAATTGCCTGATTCCTACAATGGCTACTGGGCTTAATTGCCTCACTACTACATCTACATGCCTTTTCAGCAATCTTCCTAATCTCAGTCCCTCTAGGATTCTGGAACATGTAGTTTGTTTCAACAAAGTTATTATTTTCCACTTCTTTAGTTTGGCAAACATGAAGGAAAAGGGTGTGATTATGGGAGTTACGGGGGGGAAAGTTAAAAAGGGGTAGATCCCAGTCTTCCTGGTCTGTTTGCACCCATGTGATCCTCCCACTTTCCCTGGCCACAAGAGGAGGGTCCCAGTTCAGGCTTCTGGGAAGAATCCTATCAGATTCTTCACAATTGTTTCTATGTGATTATTTTATCTGTTGAAGCCTATAAAATGGGGGATTACGGAGATTATGGAATGTTTTGGAGAACAAAACACACTTGAGGTTAACACGTATTAGGAGGGAAACTGAGGAGATAGGGTACAATCAGTATAAAGGCGTTGTATTTGAAACCGTAGCTGATGTGGACCACCCTGAATCTGATAACATGTGTTATAATGACATGCACAATGTGGAGAGTGAGAGATCAAATGAGAGCTGCTATGTTTGGTCTTTGATACCTAATATGACAGGTGTACCCAAATTGTTTGTACCCCAAGAAATACTGGCTCTTATAGCCCAGTGCCTGTGCACTTAGCCCTTTGCAGAGTACAGAGCCTTTTCCAAGGGCACACTGTCTAAGCATTAATCCTGTAAGCAAGAGAAGATGTGCTGTATGGTATACAATGTTTATATCCATTTTTTGTAAGATTGAATGCCCATATATCTAATTTTTTAACATTGAAAACTTTCATAGTGAATGGATTTAGCGTTGCAGTAAAGGGTTATATATTTTGGGGGTTTTGGCGGGATACCCCCCAAAATAAAGTGCATTCACTATAAACGTTTTCAATATAAAATATTCAAGATATGTGCATTCAATAAACAATATTTTGAAATAAAGACATGGAAACATGCAGTATATAGTAACACACTCTTACTACCTATAAATTCAGCTGATTTTTAAATGAATACAAACAAAAGAGCTGTATCCGGGCCAACAGGGACAACAGGGTAATCATGAATAAAAGTCAATTTAATACAAACAAATATCACTAGTTAAGATATCACCAATTTGACTGTTGTATACCACGACTAATTCACACCAGAAGCTAAAAAACAGCTTTTATGTACGTACAAAACAAATGAAAATATAGTCCAATGTATAACGCATGCAATGTCAGTGTCTGTCATAGTCCAGGCTTTTTGGATCTAAAAGTCCTCATACAACACAAAACACCAACTCGTTCCTGCACACTAATGTATATGGTGCGCCTTCCTCAAAGTAAACATTTTAAAGTACATGCATCACACACTGCATATCCGCCTTTGTGAGTTATTTGTGGAACATTTATTTTCTGAATCTGACGGCACATGCAAATGTGTAGCAGGTGGGCAGCACCTTCAGAATAGACAATGCTTGTTCATTCTAATCATGTGCATATTGAGTGATGAAAGCACTAGGCATCTGATACAGGCAGGGAAATGAGAAAGCTCCTGTTCTACTTGTGTACTGGGAGCGTTGTGGACATAGCAGATCAAGCCAGCATCTGATGCAGAGGGGAAGTGTAACAAATAAAAATGCTCTTGTACGGCTTATAGAATGGAAGCATTGTGAACATAGTGGATCCAACTGGAATGGTGGCATCTGAGTCAACACACAGAAGCAATTCAAGTGGTAATCATGAACAGGGACGATGAAGAATGTACCAATAAGAAAGAACAGGCGTGGTGCAAGGTCTGACCATTGCTGAATATGGAAGGAGTGTTGTTTTCTAACAATAGATGCGTGGCAGGATTAGTGAGCTGATCAGCAGAGGGCGTATTGGAGTTTCCTGAAGATGTGGTGGCATGTGTCAATAAGACCTGTGGCAAAAAATGGGTTAACTACATGCCAAAGTTAACATGGATTGCACTCAATGAAAGCCAGCCAGCCAAAGTACAAAGGCCAGAGAGAACTGTTTCAGAGGCAATGGAAATGTACCCATATGAAGGAACAGCCATTGCAATAGGACATTATTCATCACTGATCTAACTGAGGGCCCTGCAGCCTTGATGGATGTGTACTGGGTGTGTGGACAAAATGCATATTTATACCTCCCACCATCGTGGAGTAATTCCTGATTCCTGATTCTCAGCTATCAGTTATAAATGTGCCGGCCCCAGAACCAACTAAACCCCCAACTGCTAAGCGTGTTTGTCGCTCACTAAGAAGTGGTTGTCAGAAGAGATATAATTACCTGTCCAATGACTCCTCCGAGACACTTATAGATATTCTGGATAAATGCTGGTTGTTTACCAAGACAGACACCTTTTTTCCTCTCTTCTGGTGCCTGGTATCCAGACTGCAGACAGCAAAGAATTACTGGAGATAACTAGATGGGAGATGATTCAGATGGCAAACAAGACAGATCAGGGCCTCAATTCAATGAAGAGTGAGTTGAGAGCCATTAGGCTTATGATGCTCCAGAACCGATATGTTCAGGACATGGTCACAGCTATGGAGGGGGCATTTACAAGAAAATTGGATTGTCTTGCTCTACGTACATACCCCCAAATGACGATGACAAATGATTGTTATCCCATGCAATAGAGACCATTTGCAGTTTGAGGATTTCCATTGAGAAAGAAGCTGGAGTAAATGCAGATTCCTCGTTTGATGCCATGTTTTCATGGGCCGCATCATGTTTAGAGATAGCTCTAAAAATGCTGGTTCCCATCATTGTATTTTTTATGGTCATCGTTTGGTCATCTGAGGTGCTGCACAAAGACTCTGCCAAAGAGCCCCATGATTATGTTTTTGATTTGGGCGGGTAAAGCTCCTCCTCTCACAAAACACATGTACATCAAGACTTATAGGTGGGATGGGGTTGTGAGGCCAAGAACAGTAAAATACAGCAGCCTTTGGAACCTTTGGGGACGATTAACACACCCCCACCAGACCCAGATAATTATATTGAGTGCTTGGGTCGACTTAGCAGGAGATGGAGGGTATTGTTTCATGACTAGCACCTTGGAAGAATATGCCTGTGGGGGACCAGGGTTTATGTCATGTGTGGAGACCATGGGTAACCAAGGACGATGAGTACAGAAGGAAGGAAGAAGGGTTAGTTAATATTGTATTAACCAAAGGGGAGAATGTTGGGATGCACGTACAGCATCCCAGACAAGCAAAGGGGTTCAGGTTGAGGAAAACCTATTAGAGATCAGCATCTTGGGTGAAAAGTGAAGGTTGTGCTGGGGATATCACATACATTGTCTTAGTTATTTCTATTTTTATTTTATAGGATATTTACAAGGCACTTATACAGCAAGACAGTGTTTCAAAGCACCACAAGATATAAGGGAAGTGAACAAGGGAGCAAATAAACAATGACATTGCTGATGAGTAAATAGAAAGTAAAGTAGTCCTACTAGGCCTTGTGACATTCAGAGCATGCAAGTCTAATGAAATAAAAAAGAGAAAAAAGGGAGAATGGAATGGGATCAGTGCAATTAGGCTCCCTATGGGATGAAGTGCCAGAGGCAACAGATAAGTGCATGGGCGGAGGCATCCCATGCAGGGGAGGTCTAATGATCAAAAGTACATAGCAGAGTGTTACATCTTCCACATCCACTCCTCTACCTTACGAACTCCTGTGTTTCCCACTGAATCACGTTTCCACACACCCACATTACGCAGCCCCCGAGGCTTACCTCTGGGCGTGCAGACAAGGCGACACCAGTGCATTCATAATGTCAGGGGGGGTCCAAGGCAGACTCGGTGTCTATCGCCCTTCTCTCCATTGGCAATGTAATTGGAGGTTCCCATTTGGCCGCAATCACCGTTGCCCATGTGGACCTGATCGTCACGTGAAGAGACCAAACGCAATAGGTATCACGTGACGACCCCCACGCCTCCACGTTCCTTGTTGAACAGCACGTGACTTTCCCCAATGGTTTAAATGCATTCGGAAACACTGACACGGTGCTTCACAGCTGGTCTTTCTCTTGGACATTGCCACGCTTTGAATCTACCAGGAAATTTATGGTTACTCGACAACGGTTTTTGCTTAACGGATTGCTCTCTCTACGCCCTGAACTTGCTTTGAACTCTATCGGAACTCTTGGTTACTTGACAACGGCTTGCTTAACGGATTGCTTTCTCTACGTCCTGAACTTGCCTTGAACTCTATCGGAACCCTTGGTTACTTGACAACGGCCTGCTTAACGGATTGTTTCCTCTACGCCCTGAACTTGCTTTGAACACTACTGGAACTTTTGGTTACTCGACCACGGCCTGATTAACGGATTTTCTCCACGAACCACGACTCTTTCGATCCTGGGCCTATGGCCTTTCACTAGGCGTTTGCCTGATCAACACCTATCCTAACCTGACTTCAGGTCCATTCACTTCCCCACATACAGTGCACATAGGTAAGAACGTTTAGTTTCCATTTCTAGATACTCTGTGAATTGCATTTCACCTTGTACTAATCCCTCCTTGCCTTACAGCGCTCAAAGGGTCCTTCCGGCAGTTCCTGACTACAACCTCGATGAACTACCACACCTGTGGCTCCAAGGACTGCACAGGCAGTATTCCTATAATTGCCTGTGTGGTACTTGGGGACGGAGGTATTCATATCTGCACGACCGGCAACATTGTAACAGACTGTGAAGCCTTCCCGGTTCGTTCGGACTATGAATCCCTCCGCCGGGGACCCTGTGACCACGTTAATGCAGGCCCTAAAGGCCCTTAGGACTGATATGGCCACTGCCACGACCGCCATTCACCACCGCCTTGATGCCCTCCAGAGTTCACGCTTTCCCTTGCCCGGTGATGACGATGAACCCGGTCCTGCCTCTCCAGTTCATCCTGCCCCGACTTCAGTCCCCGTTCCCGTTCCCACTCCAGTGCTGCTTCCATTGACCCCCCCTCTTGCTGCTCCAGAACGCTTCCAAGGCGAACCCCGGAAATCGCACCTTCATAAATCAGTGTAAATTACACTTCTTATGCAAACCTCAGGCTTTCCCCGACTCTGTCACTAAAGCCACTTTCCTTCTGTCTCATTTGTCCGAGGTAGCTGCCACTTGGGCAAATCCATTGTTGGAAAACGATCACCCTGCCTTATACGATTTCGATCTGCTGGTCACAGAAATGGCAAAGGTATTTGATACCCGTTACAAGGCCCAGGCACGGGACCTGGAATTACTTGATCTCACACAGGGTAGGCAAACACTGATAGACTATATCACCCGTTTTAACCAATTGGCCGCAGAAACTTCTTGGCCAGAGGAAAAAAGGCGATCGTTTTCTACCGGGGCTTGTCCAATGCCATGAAGGATGCTCTATCGGTGGTTCCTGCTCTGCCTTCTGTTTTTTCGGATTTAGTTGATCTCACCCTGCAGTTAGACGCCCGCAGATCCGAGCGGAAGGCAGAAGCGACATTCACTAGTCACTCTTCCCCGGCCCCTCCATCTACCAGTCCTGAACCCATGCAAATAGGCGGGGTCCGCAGTCCAATAACACCAACCGAAAGAGAATGTCGGCGGACGGATAACGCTTGCTTTTATTGCGGACTCAACAGGCATTATGTGAAAGAATGCCCTCGACGTCCCAGAAACAAGAATCCGCTTTTTCAGAAGGCTCGCCCATGAGAGAGGGGGCACCGGCGAGCCCTTCATTAACCCCCACTGAACCCGCCTTCGGTCCAATCAGACCCATAGTAGTTCAGGCCTTATTAAAACCAACCAGAGAAATCACACACACTGTCTATCCTGTGATCGATTCAGGGGCCACTGGCTGCTTCATGGACATCGCTTTAGCCCATAGTCTTTACCTACTGCTAATAAAAAAGGAGCATCCTGAACCCGTACAAGCAGTCGATGGCACGTCACTGACTTCTGGCCCGATCAGACACCAAACTGCCCCTCTTGGGGTGGTAATACAAGGCACACATAAAGACACTCTGTCATTCGATCTCATCACTACACCGCAGTTCGGTATCATTTTAGGCATCCCCTGGTTGAGGCAACATAACCCTTTGATCAATTGGGGAACAGGTCACGTATCGTTTGAATCAGAGTTATGTCAACATTTTTGCCTGATAGATTCAGACTCCCTTGTTTCCCCTGCCGCGATTCTTGGCGCCATGGCCTCCTCCCGACTCACTGATGACACAGCAGAGGTTACCACCTTACAAACCGTAGGGGCCATCTCGGTTAGCATTCCCGTTGAATACCAGGATTTCCACATGGTTTTTGATAAGGCATCCGCGGAGGGTTTGCCCCCACATAGGACCTACGATTGTCCTATTGATCTCATTCCAGATGCCCCCATACCAAAGGGGAGGATTTACTCGTTGTCACCTTCCGAGGAACAAGCCCTGAAGGAATACATACAGCAGGCTCTGCGTTTAGGTCATATTCGCCCCTCCTGTTCCCCGGCTGCTAGCCCCATTTTCTTTGTGCCAAAGAAGGAAGGTTAACTACGCCCGTGCGTGGACTATAGACGATTGAATGCCATCACCATCAAAAACAGGTATCCTATTCCACTCATTTCTACGCTGTTAGATAAGTTAACAGCCGCCTCTATCTTTACCAAGTTGGACCTGAGAGGGGCATACAATCTGATCCGTATGCGGCGGGGGGACGAGTGGAAACGGCCTTTTGTTCGCGACAGGGGTTGTTTGAATACACTGTGATGCCCTTTGGGCTCTGTAACGCTCCTGCCACATTCCAATGCTTCATCAATGATGTATTATCTGAAATTCTTGATGTATTCGTGGTGGTCTATTTGTTTGATATCTTGATCTTCTCATCCTCCCTGGAAGACCATATTGGGCATGTAAGAGAAGTCCTCTCTCGCCTCAAAAGAAACGCTTTGTTCGCCAAACCTGAAAAGTGTTTGTTTCATTCTCAAGAAGTAGAGTTTTTGGGTTTTCACATTACACCCGGTGGGTTGACCATGAATCAGGCAAAAGTATGTGCAATCACGGAGTGGCCTACCCCCGTCAACCTCAAACAACTCCAATCGTTTCTCGGTTTTGCCAACTTTTACAGGCGATTCATCGCCGGCTTTTCTGCCCTCGTTTCTCCCCTGACCGCCCTCACCAGCCCTCATGTCCCCTTTATCTGGACACCTGACCACCAAGAAGCTTTCGAGGCCCTCAAGTCTAGGTTTGTTTCTGCCCCTGTACTACAACATCCTGATCCGGAGGTGCCGTTTGTTGTAGAGGCGGATGCCTCCTCTTTCGCGTTAGGCGCTATTCTTTCTCAACCTTGTTCTGCTACTGGGCTTTTGCATCCTATAGCTTATCATTCATGAAAATTCTCGACAGCCGCGTCCCATTATACCGTAACATAAAAAGAACTGTTGGCCATTAAGGATGCACTTCAAACCTGGCGTCACCATCTCATGGGGGCAAAGCATCAAACGGTGGTGTACACAGATCATAAAAACCTGCAGGATCTTGCCTCTCTGAAATGTGTGAAAAGTAGGCAGGTGCGTTGGCATTTATTCTTCGCAGCATTCGATTTTGTGGTAAAGCATAGGCCAGCTCTTGCTCATGGTACAGCAGATGCACTTTCACGTTCTCCTGGGGGAGTTTCGCTTTCCACGTTTCCAGACACATTATTGGGAAAGGGCCATGTCATCTGCTTATGTACACCGACCCCAACCATGCTTACCACGATTAGAGATTGGACCTGCCAACACCCGCACATACTCACTGAATGGGACATTACACTCCAAGAGGGACTGCCATTCATTCAAGGGAAATTATTCCTCCCCACTAGCGATGTACGCAATCAAGCACTTACCTGGTCTCATGATGCTGCCGTCAACGGACATCCAGGGCAACAACGTACCTTGGAGTTGTTACGACGCTGGTGTTGGTGGCCGTCAATGAGAAGGGATGTAGCGAACTATGTAAACACCTGTGCGATCTGTGCCCAATGTAAAACTCGCAGGGGACGTCCTTTGGGTTTGCTCCAACCTTTGCCCGTTCCCCCCAAACCATGGCACACGGTCTCTATGGACTTTATCACAGACTTACCCCGCAGACAGGGGTATGATACCATCTGGGTCATCGTTGATTCTTATACTAAAATGGCCCATTTCATTCCCTGCACTGGCGTGCCATCAGCTCCGACCTTGGCCCGTTTGTTTTTTAGGTCTGTCTTTTGTCTTTTCGGCCTCCCACAAGTCATCATATCAGATCGTGGTACACAATTCACGTCCTGCTTTTGGCGTTCTCTGACCAAGCTCCTGGGTATTGATGCCCGCTTCTCCTCAGCCTACCACCCGGAAAGTGATGGACAGACGGAAAGGGTGAACCAGGCTCTAGAACAATATCTGCGCTGCCTGACCCTTCAGTATCAAGATTCCTGGTTCGATCTGCTCCATCTCGCTGAATTTGCCTACAATAATGCATGGCACTCGGCCACCGGCTGTTCTCCTTTCTATTCCATATATTGGCCAACACCCACGTACCCTTCCACTTCCGGACTTTCCTTCTGCCACCCCTGCTGCTACTGCTTGTGCCTGCGATCTAACTAAGGTTCATGCCCAAACCATGATCCATCTCCGTGAGGCACAGACGGCTATGAAGAAGAAAGCGGACAGGAAACGAGTAGTAGCACCTGTGTATCATGTAGGGGACCGGGTTTGGTTGTCAACTTGCCACTTACACATCCCGGGCTGTCGCAAACTTCTGCCCCGCTTTGTCGGCCCCTACAGAATTGTTAAAGTCCTGAACCCTGTTGCCTTGCGCCTTGCTATTCCATCTGCTTGGCGTATACACCCGGTTTTTCATACTTCTCTCCTTAAACCATACCTTGCCCCTACCCGGTTTCATACTCCCCCTGCTCCTGTTTCAGTCTCCACACCCGATGTCTTTGAGGTCAGTGCCATTTTGGGTTCCCGTCTGCACAGAGGTCGGCTCCAATACCTCGTGGATTGGTTGGGCTATGGTCCGGAGGAGCGCTCTTGGGTTCCATCTCGGGACGTTCAGGCCCCGTTTCTTGTTGCACGCTTCCATAAGGACCATCCCTCCTGACCACGAGGTCGTGGGCCTTTGAGGGGGGACTCTGTTACATCTTCCACATCCACATCCTCTACCTTACGATCTCCTGTGTTTCCCACTGAATCACGTTTCCACACACCCACATTACGCAGCCCCCGAGGCTTACCTCTGGGCAGGCAGACAAGTCGACACCAGTGCATTCGTAATGTCAGGGGGGTCCATGGCAGACTCGGTGTCTATCGCCCTTCTCTCCATTGGCAATGTAATTGGAGGTTCCCATTTGGCCGCAATCACTGTTGCCCATGAGGACCTGATCGTCACGTGAAGAGACCAAACGCAATCGGTATCACGTGACAACCCCCACGCCTCCACGTTCCTTGTTGAACATCACATGACTTTCCCCAATGGTTTAAATGCATTCGAAAACACCGACACGGTGCTTCACAGCTGGTCTTTCTCTTGGACATTGCCACGCTTTGAATCTACCAGGAAATTTATGGTTACTCGACAACGGTTTTTGCTTAACGGATTGCTCTCTCTACGCCCTGAACTTGCTTTGAATTCTATCGGAACTCTTGGTTACTTGACAACGGCTTGCTTAACGGATTGCTTTCTCTACGTCCTGAACTTGCCTTGAACTCTATCGGAACCCTTGGTTACTTGACAACGGCCTGCTTAACGGATTGTTTCCTCTGCGCCCTGAACTTGCTTTGAACACTATTGGAACTTTTGGTTACTCGACCACGGCCTGATTAACGGATTTTCTCCACGAACCACGACTCTTTGGATCCTGGGCCTATGCCCTTTCACTAGGCGTTTGCCTGATCAACACCTATCCTAACCTGACTTCAGGTCCATTCACTTCCCCACATACAGTGCACATAGGTAAGAACGTTTAGTTTCCATTTCTAGATACTCTGTGAATTGCATTTCACCTTGTACTAATCCCTCCTTGCCTTACAGCGCTCAAAGGGTCCTTCCGGCAGTTCCTGACTACAACCTCGACGAACTACCACACCTGTGGCTCCAAGGACTGCACAGGCAGTATTCCTATAATTGCCTGTGTGGTACTTGTGGACGGAGGTATTCATATCTGCACGACCGGCAACATTGTAACACAGAGGCAACCACCTGACAGGCAGGTGTGGGCCCGGAGAGCAGTGCAGGCAGGGGATGGTGCTGTGGACAATTGGCCAGAAGGCCAGGAACCTGTTGGACTCTTGAGGGACACGGCCGTCAATCTCAGTGACAGAGGGGATGGTTAGCATGGAAGGAAGAGAGGGAAGGAGGAGAAGAAGAGAACATTTTTGAGTTGTTTGCAGAAACTGAGGTGGTCCAGTTAAAAAAATGAGAGATGCGGAGGCTGTTCAATAGAAGGGAGCCAGCTGAGGAGAGAGATCTTCCCCCTGCTCTCAGCTTGGAGAAGCACTTCATCAGCAGAGTTGGAGCCAGATGATCGGAGGGATCTGGAGTGAAAGTATTTAGTGAGAGAGAGTGGCAAGAAGGGAGTCCCAAACCACAGACAGCCTTGTGGATGATGCAAAGGGTCTTGCATTTGATACTTGCAACAACCGGGAGCCAGGGTTGAGATTTTAGAGATGGAGAGATGTGGGCCCCAGAGCTTGAGGCCAAGGAAAAGTCTTGCAGCACTATTCAGGGTTAGTTGGAGAGGACGAGCGAAGAAAGAGGAAGATTGAGGAAGAGGCTGTTACAGTAGTCTAGCCTGCAGAGAACCATGATTTAGAGACATTGAGCTTTTGAGTCGACGATTACCCCAAGATTTCTGACCTCAGTGGAAGGAGAGAGGTGTGATAGAGGATGGCTAGAGTGCAGGAGGGATACTGAAGCAGGTGCCCCAATAGGAACGATCTTGGTCTTACTGGCATTAAGAAAAAGATCAGTAGAGATGCACCAAGAATGAATATCAGAGAAGCAATCATGATAGAAGAGGAAGAGGGGAGTTTGAAGAAAAGCCCTCTGTCATCTGTATAACACTTGAAATGAGGACAGAAGGCAGAGAGCAAGTAAGCAAGAGGTGCAAGGTAGATGTTGAAAAATCAAGTTGAGAGGATAGAACCCGGGGGAGCACAACAAGTAGACAGAATGGTGGAGGAGGAGAAGGGGCTCAGGAACACCTGGTAAGGGCAGTCATTGAGGAAGAAAGACAAACAATCCAGTGCCCTGTCAGAGATACCAAGAGTATCATGGAGCCGCTTTAGGAGGATAGAATGGCTGACTGTGTCAAAGGCAGAAGAGAGGTCAAGGAGAATGAGAACAGCAGTAGAGTTAGAGTCAGGATTTGTGAGCAGTTCGTCACCGGTGTTCATGAGTGCAGTGTCCATGCCTCTGGATGCTCGGATTCCAGATCGATTGTCATGTAAACAACCAAGTTAGGTCTGACACATATTAGATACTCATATATAACAACACAGAAATAGCAACAAATGTATTAATGTTGTAGTTGTAGAGGTCATAGATAGGGTGGTACTATAGGCCCAATATTTAGTTGATGTATTGTTGTGACGTAGGATAGTGTGATGTGTGGGAAGGATTGAAATTAGCAGAAGATGAAATAAGCAAAGTGGTGTGGTAGAAGCGAGGTCAGGGTATAAACTTGGCAGAAGTGTTGCCATTTTTGATGTTAAGTCTTAGTGTATGATGATCAGAAGAGAACACTGGTCTTGGTGTGGAACTGCAGCTCTGTTAGTTCAGCTCCAAAAACAAATCCCCTTTCCCGTTCCCCCAGAGAAAAGCTGAGGTCAGAGGCACCCATCGCGCACAGATACGCACTAATTGTATGCAGCTGCAGGGCCTTAACATGATGGAAACGGATTGTTCAATGGTAACAGAGCAGGAAGGGATGCACCCTTTGAAGGACAAATTCATGAGAATAGGGCATGAGGCTCTTTGATGCCAATGAGCCAGGCAACGATTTAGAGTACTGCTGCCCTCATCCCTGGGTGGACATCCCATATGAATTACACCTAGACAAACAGCTGAAGCAAACACATCCTTGAAATGCAGACTCAAGAGTGGTGCCCTGATCACGTCATTCCTGGGCACCTGAATTATGGAGGAGATGAGGGGGAGGCGTGTATGGTACAGAGCAGAGTTGATACCAATAAATGTAGTACAAGATCAGGGGTACAGCCTGTGTGTGCTATGGCATCAGGGCTAATGAGGAAGCCTATTGTCTCATCAAAAGCAGGGTTGGCCTTGCAAAGTTACTTTGATCACGTCTGGAACAAGTGGATGCACATCACGTGATGGTCCCAAATGTATGAATCTATTGATAAGAACCCACAAATCGTATATCTGGGTTTGGCATTGATGATGTAGGAGCCACATGTCTAGGGGAATGGGGAAGAATAGATGTGGCAATTGGTCAAGAACTATGGGGATGTTTAGCATGTTCTATAAGTGGAATCCAAAGGGGTTGGTGGGAGGATGCTCTACTCATTATTATGCATAGTATTGTTAAATTGTGGTTTCTCTGCTATAAAAGATGTAACGTCACAATATAAGCTGAGCTCCATGCTAGATCGGTACTACAGAACCACCTGAGAGTGTTTTTACATGTAATAAACCTTGCAAAGAGGAACATTTTTCATTTGGATTGTTTTTATTCTCTGGTTTTTGGGCTGCCACCTTTTCATGTTTCCCCTTACCAGGTAAAGTAATGGACATGCAAGGGTTTTATGGGGCAATACATTTGGGTCAGTTGCCAGAATATTTACCTATCAAGGTAGGTAATAATAATAATAATTTGGCATTTATATAGCGCTACAAACCCTCAGGTATCTGAGCGCTGCTTATTACCCACGGTGTGTGGTGCTCATTTATTGACCTCGGAATGATGAAAGGCTGAGTTTGGCCCTGCCGGGATTCGAAGCTGCATTAGCAGGCTCTGCACGGATGTCAAAGCGAGCGCTCTACTCGCTGTGCCACTTGACCGGCTAACAAGAGGTGTTAGTTTCACTATTGTTTTCGACAGCAACTCTGGTGAACTTGTTAGGCAGCGATCTTTTAAGCAAGTTTAACATGATTATATCATTCTCGTAATACAGGGTCGTGTGCTCCATACCAGGAATGTGATACGTTAGAGTTCTGCCGATAACACAAGCATTGTACAGCGATGGCACCACTAGAGGAATACCTTTACATCTGGATGTATGGAGCAACTGTGTTATTGAGCTGGGTGCTGTGTATTTGAAACAAATGTGGAGGGTGCCATCTAAATCTTTGTTTTGCCCTGCAGTGCCCCCCAAGATCATCCTCCTGGTACCATTATTACGCTAGATCTGGAGGGGGTGTTGGTTGCGGATTACAAGATAGTGCTCAAAGAGAATGATGAGGACGGAAGTGAGTGGCATATGGTTTTTTGCATAGACCCGCTCAACCACTGAGCAGGATATCAGATGGGCAGTTGTTTTAGGATGCTCACAATGACGGTGAAATGAACTTGGAGGTTTGTATTCTGTGTCAACTAATGATTCAACATAGGGATGTTCCTTTTCCTATCCGTATTGCTAAATGCATGCCAGCACAATTACAGGCAGATTTTTTACAGGCCCCAAACACTTTATGGGTGGATAACCCCCATTAGGTAGGGCTCTTGAAGAGCATAGGGGCAGTACGTATCAAATTAAAACAGGCAGCAGTGTTACCTGGAGTGCGACATTACCCATTGTTAAGAGAGGCAGATGAGGGAATACATGAGACAATTGTTGCACTATGGCAGCAAGGCATTAGAGTACCCTCAGAATATCTGTGTATCAAGGCAATATACCTTGCCAAAAAAGCAAAAGATGGTTCAAGAGGATGATGCAGGATTTGCACCCATTGAATAACATTGTTTAATCTGAGATCCCAGTTGTAATGAACCCAGCCACTTACCTCTGCAATATAGCAAATGAGGACACACACTTTGCTGTAATACTGTAATTGATTTAAAAATGCTTTCTTCTCCATTCATTTGCACCCCAACTTTGACTATTTTACAGTGTTTTCCGATCACAGGAACAATTTTCAACACACTAGACTTCCTGAGGTGTATTTAGAGTACCCCATTATTTTTAACAGAGTGTTACACATGGTGTTGGGCAATGTACATATACTGAGTACAGTCATTCCATATATAGGTGAGCTCTAAGTGTGTAGAACAACAGACGAATTGTGTGGAGCAAATTTGATCACACTGTTGCAATTAATTGGAGACAAAGGATACACAGAGAATAAGGACAAAATGCAGTACTGTCAGAAATAGGTGCTGTGTTTGTAACAAATTATGTAATCTGAAGGGAAAATAGTAACACCAGAAAGAGCAGACACTGTACAGCACACACCACAGCCCACTACAGCCAAAGAAATGCAACAGCTCCTGGGACTGTGTAATTATGGTAGAGCATGGATTTTTCATTATTCCACTTACACAATGCCCCTGATGCAGGTACTAAAGGAGCCAGAAAAGAGGAAAGGATCACTTACATGGACAGGAACAACGATTCCATAAGCAACCCTCCAGTATTGGCAACCCCTGATTACACAAAATAATTGTATTTGTTCTCAGATACCAATGGACAAGTAATGACACCTGTACTGGCTCAGCACATATCTCTGGAGCACAAAGCCCTAGCATATTACAGTGGCATATTAGATTCAGTGATGCAGGGCTAGTTTCCCTGTGAACAGGCACTGGCTGCTTCAGCCTTTGCCATAGAATAATCAGCAACAATCACTATAGCATGCTCAGTCATGTTATATGTAGAGCGAGCAGTGTTTGCAATTCTTGAAAGATCGAATCCACCTTGACTGCTCAAACGACCTCGGCATATGGAGTAATTTGTTCAAGCCCATCCAAGCACCTCAAGACCTTCCTCCTTTCTTCTGCCTTCGCTCACCCTCTCCCTGCTGATCTGTTCTCTCTTGGCACCGTGCACCTGGCCACCCTCTGTCTTCTGGGCCCAGGTACCTGCTCATCCTGCCACACTACCGCACTGCCTCCGGGCCACCCCTTGCACTGGCGTCTGTATCTGTACCCATACAGCCCCCCCTTTTTCTTCCTGCATTTATCAGACCTACCCTGTCTGCTGCCTTAAACCTAGCACTTGCAAATTGCTGGCTGCATTACCACTGTTTTTTTCCTTTATTATTTATTTATGGTTATTTATCTGTTTCTCCTCTGCTTCGCACTTTCCACCTCTCCCCCCTTCGATGCACTTTTCCTCTCCCCCCTCTCCCATGCACTTGCGCGTTCTCAATGTCACTGGGCCTAGTAAGATCGCTGTTTTTGTTCTCCCCTGTTCCCCTCCCTTGCCTTGTCACGCTCTGAAACACTGGTGTACGAGCACGAGAGAAATAAAATATCAATCAATCAATCAATCACATTGTGAAATGTCATACAATAAACCCAGCCACGTGTTTTGCCATCCCAGTTGAGGATGGAGAGGAAGTGCATGATTGTGTCACTCATGAAGGCCCTGAAGATGATTAGTGACCATTTACTCTAATTTTGCATACGTCATCACTGGTCATTCAGCGTTGTCCAGGTGGAAAAGGAGGGTTTTTTCAGAGGTCAGGTGGCTTACCTCTGCAACATGCAGCCTTTTTGGAGAGATTGATTTATGCAGTATCCAGCCCAACACTAGTAGCGGTCGTACAATGTGCTGCCCACACCCAGAATAAAGACTTTGTTTTTTTGGCAAATATGAAGCAGACAAAGCCAACAGATAAGCAGCATAGCACAGGGATCCAGCTATCACTGAATATCATGAAGTGGCACACCAACAATTACAGTTAGCAATCCCATACGCTGCAAATACACAAATAATTGAACTACAAGGCCAGGCACCCCAGGACGAGAAAGAACTTTGGGCCAATGAGGTTGCTCAAAGTCAATGGATGATTTGATTTGGAGCAACACATTACAGGTAAGGTAGTAATGCCATGGGAGTTGCTAATGGTTGCTTTTGAGCAGCTGCACTACCCTGTGCATGTTTCTAGACATCATATTTCAGCTGACGTTCAGGAGACTGGTTTGTCCCTAACGTGCATTAATTCCTAAACACGTTCATGGCAAATTGCACAAGGTGCAATCTTTAAAACACTGGCCAGATGCTCAGGACTCTGCGTTGCACATTGCCCTGTCCCACTTGGCCATTCTGGGAGCTTCACATCGACTTAATGGATATGATCAACATGTGCAGTATTTATTGTTACCTTATTGTTGTAGTGTGTCTGCTCTCACGTTAGGTTGAGGCTGGTTCCTTCAGACATCCTGATGCAATGTCAGCTGTACAAATTTTAGTATGTGAGGTATTTCCTCATTGAGGGGTATGTGAAGTCCTAATATCTGATGATGGAACTCACTTTTTATTGATCTGTTTAAGGAACTAGTGTCTCTATTGGGGATTAGGCACATATTGTGCGTGATATATCATAATTCTGGCTTTCAAGATTGTCTAGAAGATTAACTGATTTTTGAAGAACACAATGTCTAAGATATGTGTAACATAAGGGAGGAATTGGGTGCAATGTCTCCCACAACCCAGTAAAGATCACCACTTGTCTCCACACAAGATAGTGATGGGAAGATGGATGTACACGCTGCTTACCCATGCATGCACAGCACAGATGTTCCCAGGAAAGCAGGAGTTTTGGGGGAGTAGTTTCAGGGGTATTTGAGGGAGTTAACAAGATGTATAAACATTTTCAGGGTAATTCATAGAATTTCGCAGAAAAGTGTCGCAATCGGCTGGCGCAGAGTGTCCGCGTGCGATTGACTGCGCCAGGCACGTGCGATAAAACCGATTTCCGCGCACAGCGTATTCATGGATTACATGCTCCCAAACCAGCCGTGGTGCAGAGTATCGCAGCGACCCTGCAGCAGCGCCAGTAACGCCCCCAAGAACGCCCTCTCGCAAGGAAAAGCCAGCAAAATCGCTAAATCATCGCAAAGGGCTGCGCTAACTCTGGACCAGTTTACAGGGCAGCCAAACAAGGAACGCAAAGCGGGTAACGTGCATATCAGGGGTACACGTGAAGTCATACACGCGATTAGCCAGGGTACGTGTATTACAGGGGTACGCGGGAAGTTTAACACGCGATTGGCCAGGGTACGGTACGTGTATTACAGGGGTACGCGGGAAGTTCAACACGCGATTAGCCAGGGTAAGTGTATTACAGGGGTACGCGTGAAGTCATACACGCGATTAGCCAGGGTACGTGTATTACATGGGTACGTGGGAAGTTTAACACGCGATTGGCCAGGGTACGTGTATTACAGGGGTACGCGGGAAGTTTAACAGGCGATTAGCCAGGGTACGTGTATTACAGGGGTACGCGGGAAGTTCAAAACGCGATTGGCCAGGGTACGTGTATTACAGGGGTACGCGGGAAGTTTAACACGCGATTGGCCAGGGTACGTGTATTACAGGGGTACGCGGGAAGTTTAACAGGCGATTAGCCAGGGTACGTGTATTACAGGGGTACGCGGGAAGTTCAAAACGCGATTGGCCAGGGTACGTGTATTACAGGGGTACGCGGGAAGTTCAACACGCGATTGGCCAGGGTACGTGTATTACAGGGGTACGCGGGAAGTTTAACACGCGATTAGCCAGGGTACGTGTATTACAGGGGTACGCGGGAACTTTAACACGCGATTAGCCAGGGTAAGTGTATTACAGGGGTACGCGGGAAGTTCAACACGCAATTAGCCAGGGTACGTGTATTACAGGGGTACGCGTGAAGTCATACACGCGATTAGCCAGGGTACGTGTATTACATGGGTACGCGGGAAGTTCAACACGCGATTGGCCAGGGTACGTGTATTACAGGGGTATGCGGGAAGTTTAACAGGCGATTAGCCAGGGTACGTGTATTACAGGGGTACGCGGGAAGTTTAAAACACGATTGGCCAGGGTACGTGTATTACAGGGGTACGCGGGAAGTTCAACACGCGATTGGCCAGGGTACGTGTATTACAGGGGTACGCGGGAAGTTTAACACGCGATTAGCCAGGGTACGTGTATTACAGGGGTACGCGGGAAGTTTAACACGCGATTAGCCAGGGTACGTGTATTACAGGGGTACGCGGGAAGTTTAAAACGCGATTGGCCAGGGTACGTGTATTACAGGGGTACGCGGGAAGTTCAACACGCGATTGGCCAGGGTACGTGTATTACAGGGGTACGCGGGAAGTTTAACATGCGATTAGCCAGGGTACGTGTATTACAGGGGTACGCGGGAAGTTTAACACGCGATTAGCCAGGGTAAGTGTATTACAGGGGTACGCGGGAAGTTCAACACGCAATTAGCCAGGGTACGTGTATTACAGGGGTACGCGGGAAGTTTAACACGCGATTAGCCAGGGTACGTGTATTACAGGGGTACGCGGGAAGTCATACACGCGATTAGCCAGGGTACGTGTATTACAGGGGTGCGTGGGAATCATCACACGCGATTAGGCTGGGTGGGTCCTCACAGGTGTTCCCTGTACACCCTCCACGGCCCCTGCAGGCAGTCTACAAAACAGGGGACTACCCTGCACACCTGCTCATGTCCCCCTGCACCCCCACCCCCCCAGCAGTGCAGGGGCAGCCTCCACCAGGCCCCCACTCATGTCTCCCACCACCCCCACCCTCCCGCCACCAGGGGCAGCCTCCACCAGGCCCCCACCCATGTCTCCCACCACCCCCCGCCACCAGGGGCACTCTCCACCAAGCCCCCACCCATGTCTCCCACCACCCCCACCAGTGCAGGGGCACCCTCCACCAGGCCCCCACCCATGTCTCCCAACACCCCCACCCACCAGCACTGTGGGGCACGTGGCCAGCAGGCAGTCAGGCAGCAGCAGATGGCAGGTGGGAGCGTGCTCAGGGCTCTGGGGGGCAGTAATTTCGCCTCCTGGCCAGGAGCGTGGTCTCTCGTGTGTGAACGCGTGGACAGCCTGATAGGTAGTGAAATCCCACACGTCAGCAAAG
This sequence comes from Ambystoma mexicanum, assembly GCF_040938575.1. Taxonomy (NCBI): domain Eukaryota; kingdom Metazoa; phylum Chordata; class Amphibia; order Caudata; family Ambystomatidae; genus Ambystoma; species Ambystoma mexicanum. The sequence goes on from NC_090933.1 coordinate 825,903,414, forward strand.
GCCCTTAGCGCGTAAACCCGTCAACAGCATATGCGCGCCTATAGTCACCTGCACGTGCAGGAAATTGTTGCGTGACACGTCCCAGTGTCAAAGCGTGTGATTGGTGAAAATGGATGTACACGTAGAAGTGACAAAGCGTGTGATTGGTGAAAATGGATCTACACGCAGGAGTGACAAAGCGTGTGATTGGTGAACGTACACGCCGCGTAAGTGACGCTGTACGTGTGGGCCTGTATATAAGGTACATGTAGAACACCATTTCCTTGTACGTGCTTTTCGTGGAGAGCGAGTGGGTGAAATCTGTACTTCTCGTCGTTTCACACGCGATTTACTTCACGGCGTTTCCAGTTCGTATTCCCTGTTACCTCTGACAGCTTTTTCTCTTTTTTCTCTTTTACTGGTTTACCTGGGCCTGTTCCCTCAAACAGTGTCCCCTTCTACTGTTGTCCTGTCTTCTCAGACAGCGTACACATCTTCTTTTGGCGGGGGTTTAGCCAGCCAAACGCGCTCATTCTTCACGCTCTTTTACCTGGCAGACGGTGAGTCACGCACGTATCCAACTTCTGTGCTTGCCCCGTGTGTTGCCTACCCCTTCAGAGGTCATTCTAGGCTGCGTGTGACACGCATACGTTCATTCTTGTGTTACTGGGTGCCACAGCGTAGTGCAGGTTTTTCTTTCTGCACACGTGGTCTAGGAGGGGTTGCGTGCACGTCATCTCCCTTTTTTGGGCCTCCTGTGCGTTGCGTGACCCGTCATCTTTCCCCAGGGGTTACAATCAGCCGTGCTAGAGCACTAGGGTACAATTACCATCTGGTACCCAACCCCTTTGACCCCCAATTGCCCAGGACAATTGTCTACAGCCACTCCCATACGCACATTAATATCAGTGCCATGGCTGGGAGGCGAGGATTCCGTAAGGGTGGCAAAGGTGGAAGAGCCACAAGTGGTGGCCGTGGTGGATCCGGTAGGGGACGTGGTCGTAACTTGCAGGGTGAGCCTGTCCCCCCATGTGTGGAGGACCAGTCAAGGGCACCCATCATCCCCCCCCCCCTCCCCCCCCTCCCCCCCTCCCGTTGAGGCTGAAGTGGCTGACACCATCCATGCTCAGCCCTTGTTGGACCAGCCCATTGTGGCACCAGACCTGGCTGACTCCATGGCTGACTTCCAGGTCAGCAGGGCTACGACACGTGCGCTGGTGCACGTTGATGCCATCATGCCACGTGGATCTGGGGCAGCAAGGTCATCTACTGCACCAAGGAGGCAGGGCGGAGTGGCTGCAGGGGCAGCTGCGGCTCCATCCACCCCAGCCCTCACACACCCAGCCAGGACAGTGTCGGTCCTAGTCCATGCTGCTGAGATTCCCCCTGACACCATCACACTCGAGCCAATGCCTGCACCAACTCCCATGCTGAGTGTGCAATCCCACACTCCTGATACAGAGTCCACCAGGGCTCCTGCCCCTAGTGTCCAGAGCGGCGCAGGACACTCAGGATCACCACCACCTTCCAAGCGGAAGAGGAAGAGTGCTCGTCCGGCACAGGCTGATGCCCCAGACACGGCTACACAGTCCGGCCCGTCCAGGAAGCCCAGCTTCACGGATGACGAACTGAATGCACTTGTCGAGTATGTGTCCGGACATGACAACGAGATGGTCATTGTTGCAGGATCCAAGACCACACCTGCACAACGCCAGGCACACTGGCAGACCGTTGCGGACATCGTAAGTGCCCTTGGAATCGTGAGGCGCACAGCCAATGATTGCTATAAGCGCTGGAATGACCTAAAGCGCAGGGCAAAGAGTAAGCTGGCCTCAAGTCATGCCGCAACTCTAGTGACTGGAGGTGGGTCTCCAGTAGTAGACATGGAACTCACTCCACATGAGTCAGTCGCTGGGACCTACGTCACGGAGGAACAGATCCAAGGCGTGGGAGATCTGGCTGATTACGAGGCATTGTCCGGTGAGTGCACATGCATGTGTGTGTCATACATGTGCATGGTGTGTGTGTGAGGGCTTCTGTTTGGGTGCCAGGAGAGAGTGTGTGCGCCTCAGTCGTATGGGTCAGCCATGTGCTTCATGCAATACTACCTGCGCAGCTGCATTTGGCCATAGCAGTATCCCTTCTGCCAACAGTAGACATCTAGCACAACTGCACGCTTATTTTTCACTGTTCATTCAGTCAGTTTGTTTGCATTCCACCACTTTCACTAGGCATGTCGCTGTCCACTAGTCACATGTCTGACATGGGTATGGTAAAGGGGAGTGACTTTGTTACCTGGATATCATTTGTACACACATGTCCCTGTGCAATTTGACCATTACAGACTGGCAGCTCCAGGTGAAAAATCTGACCTGTTAGAATCAGAAAAGCTATTACATGCGGGAACTGGACTGAATGAATAGGTGCTGCCCTCCTCTCCATCTTCACTCAATAGCAATGGTACATGCCATCTGTGTGATGGCATGTGTGTTTCACCTGCCAATCACAGGCCAATGTGTGATGCCACTGCCAGGCAGCATGCAGAAAATTTGTTCATCTTCCATCTTGGTGTCATCAGTGTGTGCCGTTTGCCTGCACTTCATACGCAGTGAGGGTGCATGCATGGGAGGGTTCTAGTCATGTGGGACATGTCAATCAAGTACTGGTTCTCTTGCTTCTCAGCCCTCAATGTGTGCCATGGTGCTAATGCCTGTTTCCATTACTTTGTTTTCATGTCTTTGCAGGGGAAGACGCACCTGATACTGCTGGGGTTGTGGAGATGGTGCAGACCCAGGAGGTGTCCCAGGGCCGACCAACCACCAGTGAGGGACGTGGTGTGGTGGTGGGGGAGAACCCACAAGTGCTGCAGGTCGTGCTCTCAAGGGGTGTCTCTGGCTGCACCTCCCCCGAGCTGTACTCAGGTGTTGATTCGGATGAGACCTACGTGCCGTCGCTGGTGAGTGTTCCAGGGAGGGATTCTGTTCTGTCTCACCCACCTGCACCAGGGTCAGTACCCTCCATGGGGATGTCAGTGTTGGCAGCTACGCCTTTGGTGGTTACGGATGCAGGGTCACACTCCGCGACATCTGATCCTGTTCCTGGGCCAGCAGATCAGAGGGGGAATGCAGTCCTGCAGCCTCAGGCAGTGCCGGCACAGCAAGGCGCAGTTCGCCTTGCCCCAGACAGGTGTGGTGCCCGCTGACGTGGTGGCCGTACGCCACCTGGCAATACCGCATGGGAGCAATCCATTTACGGTATGGCTACCCAACAGGCTGCATCATCCGAGATGATGGCTCAGGCCATGGATAGGGTGGCCACTTCCATTGTCCCCCCAGAAAGGCTGATGGAGCGACTAGAGCAGGCAACTGACTCCATCTGCCAGTCACACAGGGAGGACATGTTGGGGTCCAACAGGGACAGGCGGGCGGCACTGGCGACTCTGCAGGAGGCCATCTCCATTGAGTCCCAGGGCCACAGGGAAGCCCTGAGGCAGGAGCTCCTACACCTCAGGACGACTCTTGTTGAGCTTGAGGCTTCAACACACCAAAGGACAGAACAGCAGCTGGAGCGTCTCACCCGTACGCTCTCAGCTGAGATGCAGGCAACGAGGGCGGAGGTCCGGGCATCCCGTGAGTTGTTGCATGGGGACCTCCGCACACTCATCCTCCAGAACCAGACCTACCACACCCGCATGCTTGCAGCCATGGAGGAGCAGACTAGGGCCTTGCGTGGGCTGCCTCCCATAGTGCAACCACCTCCGGATGCAGCTGCACAGGGTGATAATAGCGACAGCAGTGACACTCCCACAATAGGGTAGCCGTGTGGGCCATGAGCCCATGGAGGTGTTTTATTTTCCCAGGATCCACGCAGGTGGGTTCTGGTGTGCATCCTGTCCTCGGACCTCCTGGGTGGCCTCCCCAACCCCCCCGGGCCCATCAATGGCCATTTTTGATTTTTTCTTATTTTGATTTTTATTTTGATTTCTTTTATTCCCAATTTTTTTGGGAGGATCTGTTGGCTCCGATCTGTTGGCTCCGATCTGTTGGCTCCGATCTGTTGGCTCCGATCTGTTGGCTCCGATCTGTTGGCTCCGATCTGTTGGCTCCGATCTGTTGGCTCCCGTGGTTCCTGTGGGCATACGCTGCATTGTGGCTGGGCACATGCAGGCTTGTAATGTATTTGGTTCAGATGCTTGGGTTTGAGTCACACACACCCCTCCTGCTTCCCGTTTCCATGGGCTTGCAAAGGGTGTGCCCAAGTGACAGTGAATTACACAGTGACGTTGGACTCCCATGACCTGTGTGGCCAGTCTGTAGTCAATACTGTGTATACATTCCTAGTGCATATTGCTGTTGTGTTGTACACTGCATGTTGCATTGATGTGTAACTCTTCTTCTGTGTCTACCTCCCAATTTGCAGGTCCCTTCCTCAAGTCCACACAAGGACCTCTAGTCTGGCGATGGGGACCATGTTGGCAGCAGTGCACCTACAACTCTACATGGCGCCAACACTGCACAGTTGGTAGTGGTGGGAGTGCAGGCATTTCCAGGTGGTGAGACTACTAATATGTTACATTTTTGATGTCATGTTAATGGTACTACGTGCTCAAGTATGTTGTTGGTCCGGCATTGCTGTGAGCATTTCAGGTGTTGCAGGTTTCTAATAGTGCCACTGTACATAGTGAGAGTGATGTCATGTTGTGGGGATTACTTTGTTTACCTGCAATTAGCATGACATGGCACGGTGTGTCGTGTGGCAGTGCTGGGGTTGGGTTGGCTGACATGGCACTGTCCTCTTGTTGCATTTTGCAAGTGGGTATTCATTTTAGCTGCTTCAATGTGTAACTTCACAAAACTGCATTGGTGGTGTCTGTGTGGGTAGGGATGCACACATTGTGACACTTCCAGGTGAACTATCTCAGGCTGACATGGAATTCCCCGTTCATTCTCCACACATTCAGGATCAGTGTCAGGTTGAGTCATCATTGATTGTCAGATGGAATGTGCCAGGGCAGTGTGCACTCCACAGGGGTGTGATTTCTATGTGAAGTAATTGGCCACTAGCTGTGTACGGGCTGCCTCCCCCCGTGCCCTTTCCCCTCCCATGTGCAGCGGCTGTGCATGTGGTTGGGGATGTGGGGCCACCACCATGTCCACGGCCAGGCCCCGGCGTGTTGCAACGTTGTGCAGGACACATGCTGCCACTATGATCCTGCACACTACTGGGGGAGCGTATAACAGCTGCCCGCCAGAACGGTCAAGGGAGCGAAAGCGTGACTTCAGCACTCCGAATGTGCGCTCCACTATGCCCCTGGTTGTAATGTGGGCTGTGTTAAATCTTACCTGGGGTGGCGTGGTGGGGTTCCGAATTGGCGTCATCATGTGGGGGCTGAGAGGGTAGGCACTGTCCCCTGTGGAGGTGGGGATTGGTATCATTGGTGAGGTTGTGACCTTGCTCAGTATCCAACATGCATGCATGTGCAGTGGCATACATACTCACCAAGCAGCCATGTATCGCCATGCCGCCCAGCTTCTAGGTCCCGGCTTAGGGTGGACATTCGGTAAATGAAGCTGTCGTGGGTGGAGCCGGGATAGTTGGCATATACTGAGGTGATGATTCCCTTGGCATTACATGCTACCTGCACGTTGATGGAATGCCAGTGCTTGCGGTTCCTATAGATGTGCTCAGATGCCCTGGGGGGACGTAGAGCCACATGGGTGCAGTCGATGGCACCTAGCACTTTGGGGAATCGTGCCACTGCGTAAAAATCCAGGGCGGCAGCATGCCTTTCTGCAGGTGTTCTGGGCAGGTATATGTGCCTGCGGACTGATGGGCGTGCAGTCATGATGTTCAAGACCTGGTGTAGGCAGCGTGACTGGGTGGCCTGTGACACCCCACCCACTATGGCACTTGTCCGCTGAAATGATCCAGTGGCTAAGAAGTGCAGTACATTGAGGACCTTCTCCAGGGGGCTGAGTGCTTGGGAGCACAGGGTGGGTGATGTGAGGTCATCCTCCCACTCAGTCACCAGGTCCAGTATGATGTGTGGTGGAAACCTGTACCTCCCATACACCTGGTCATCAGGCATCCCGAAAAGGCTGGTTCTGGGTGTGAATATTCTGGCCCTGACTATCCTCCTCCTCCTCCTTTGGTAGCCCACTGCCACTGCTGCTAGGAACGGTATGTTCATCCTGGCGTCTGAGCTTGTTATTGTTAAAGTCCGCAATTTATGCTTAGCGCGTGTTCTAGGCGAGCGTGTGACCCGCGCAGCCCTGGAATCCTGTTGCCAGTCCAATAGCGTGTGGAAATTCACACGCACCACGGGATACAGCGTGTGACCCGCGCAGCCCTGGAATCCTGTTGCCAGTCCAATAGCGTGTGGAAATTCACACGCACCACGGGATACAGCGTGTGACCCGCGCAGCCCTGGAATCCTGTTGCCAGTCCAATAGCGTGTGGAAATTCACACGCACCACGGGATACAGCGTGTGACCCGCGCAGCCCTGGAATCCTGTTGCCAGTCCAATAGCGTGTGGAAATTCACACGCACCACGGGATACAGCGTGTGACCCGCGCAGCCCTGGAATCCAGTTCCCAGTCCAATAGCGTGTGGAAATTCACACGCACCACGGGATACAGGTTCGCTGACGTACTTGCGTGTGTAAGTGGCCGCGCACCCATTAAATACACGTACATAGGCCAATCGCGTGTACGCGCACTTTTGTCCAATTACACGCGATGACACTCTGACGTGCAGTATCTCCACGTGTGCCCCGTCATCACGTCCTGAGTGGGGAACACCCGTGCGGGTCACGTCACAGACGCGCTTACGCGCTGAGGGACTCTGGTCCAATAGAATCGCGTATGCGTGCTGACGCGCTTACGCGCTAAGGGCCTTTCCTCGGATTTCACGCTGACGTGCAGGATTTTCACGTGCCAAATCACTCCGTATCAAGCTGGCCACGCGAAAACACACGGAAGCCCACGCTCCTGCCCAGAAGGCCGAGTTACTGCCCCCCAGTGCCCCGAGCAGCCTCCCACGTGCCATCTGCTGCTGCCTGCCTGCCTGCCTGCCTGCTGCCACCGTGCCCTGCCATTTGGTGCCTGCACATCAGCCATCTGCAGGGGTCCAGTTGCTGTGTCCACCCCTGCTGGAACTGAAGACTCCCGACTGGTATTACATCGCTCCACAGCCCAGCCCCAGGACCCAGTTGCCCACCCACACCTGCCTCTGGGGTTGCCATGTCGGGCACTTCCACATCTGGCACCAGTGGCAACCCCAGGCCAGAGGGGCAGAGGGGCACCAGCTTCACTGTCACCGAAGTTGGTGTCCTGGTGGAGCATGTCCTGGGGCAGTATGATGCCCTCTTTGGATCGTCCCGCGCCAGCAAGGAAGGACGGCAGAGGATCTGGGCCGACTGTGTGGTTGCCATCAACGCGGAGGGGGTGGCAACCCGCGACGTCCTGAAGATCAAGAAGCGCTGGGAGGACTTGAGGTCCAGGACCCTTGTGAAGGCCCGGCGCCTCGTGGAGGGGGGCCGGGGCCGCATGAGTACCATCCAGATGAGGGTCCTGGAACGCGTACGCCCAGCGCTCCACGCCCAGATCCTTGAGAGGGAGGCCCGTCTGGAGTTGAGCGGTAAGTGTCCATGCATTACTGTGTGAGACAGGGCATGTTGCGGTGTGCTGGTTCTATGATACTTGCCTGTATGTGTGCCATAGCCCATGTATGCATGTATGTGTGCAGGGACATCATGGTAATGCATGTGCGACCAGTGATGTGTGATGCACATGGTTGTTGCATGTGTTGAAATGCCGCATGGGGAGCCCTAATCAGATTATGAACATGAGAGCATGCCAGTCTCTGTACCTGAACATGGGTGGGGGTGAGGGATGGGTGCTGATGCCAGGTACATATATGGTAGCCATGTCTGTGTGCCTGACCTGCGTGTCTGTGACTTGTGCATGCCATGGATGCATGACACATGTGTGTGACAATGCAGAGATTCAGTAAAGCAGCAAAATGACCCTTGTATCCGCTGTGTTTGGTGTGTTTGGGGCCAGATGGATGTGACTGAGGTGATGTGTGTGCATGTGATGGGCATGAGCCATGATGCATGTGAGTTACATATCATTGAATGTTTCAAGAGTCCATTGGACATGCATGGAAATGTCCATGGCATGCACCATGCCTGTTACTGTGTGTGTTTTGCCTGGACTGGCCCATGTGTTGTGGAGGGACATGATGGAAGTGTACTTTGACAGTGGTGCTCATCTGCTATTGCTTCCTGTCTAGGGGACCATTGTACAGTGCCCTGATGCTTGTGTTCTTTGTCTCCCTCTACGCAGCGGCTAGTGAAGAAGAGGGCGGAGACGGCGCTGTGGAGCAAGGCGGCGGGGATGCCCCCACGGCTGCAGCGGAAGGGGTGGGTGAGCCCCCACAGGGGCCTGCTACGGTGGGAGACGGTGAGGAGCCATCCAGGTTGGTGGTTTGCACAGAGGAGGAGGAGGCCGCCACTGGGGCACACATGGGGCCTGGTGGGGGCATCCCTGCTGGTGCAAGTGGTGCAGTCCAGGGCCAGGGGCAGGAGGCAGCACAGGTCACCGTGGAGGGGCCTGTGCATGTCGCTGTCCCTGACCCTGTGAGTGCACCACCATGCACCAGCAGGGATGCTCCGTCCCAGGCCTGTCCGCAGGTAGAGGGGATGTCCATGTCACCTGACTCCCCTCCACCTGCGGACGTGGGAACCCCTGGCCGTGCGGAGAAGGTCCTGATTGGGGTCGCGTTGCGCACGGCTGCGATTCGTGATGCCGTGCGTGCTTCCCGGGAGGAGCACGCACGTCATCACGAAGTGCACCGTGCCGACGTGGCCCAATTGGGATCGGCCATGTTCGGGGGTTTCCTGCATGTGTTGGCCAATGTGGCGGCCCTTTCCTCCTCTGTGCAGGCTATCCACCAGTCGTTCTCCTTGCCGTCTTCCAGCCCAGATGCCACCAGGGCCCCCTGTGGACCTGCCCCGACCAATGCAGCCAGCTCGGTGGGGATCCCATCCCTGCCACAGTCGGGAGTCAGAGATCCAGCAGGGGTGGACACCAGAGCAACTGGACCCCAGCAGATGGAGGATGTGACGGCATCATCGGGCAGGGCACGTGCACGACGGCGTCGGTGGTTTCCATCAGCCTGGATGCCGTCGTGCTGGCACAGGCAGTTGCGTCGGAGGCAGCAGCAGGCTCAACGTGGGAGGCATCATGGCTCGGGGCCATCAACATCAGGGGTGCAGGCATCGGCCGGAGGGCAGGAGAACCCTGGAATGGGAGTGGCTTCCGTGTGGGAGAGGTTGTGCCAGCGGATAGGTGCGGAGCGGCAGCGGGCAGAGGAGGAACGGCTCACGATGGTCAGGGCGGAGGACTCCATGCGGAGGGCGCTGAGGCGGGCTGAGTGCCTCGAGGGTCTTCGCAGGGAGTTTGAGCTTGACACTGCGTTATCCCTGCGGGACCTCGGGGCCAGGGAACATGCCCGCCTCCAAGCCATTGAGCAGGAGTTCGAGGATGCCCTGGCCCATGACAACAACCAGTGAGCCGTCCGAATAGCCCGCTGCCTTTGTATATAGTTGTATAGTTAGGGTTAGGTTTCCTTTGTTTTTTTGAATTTTTTTTGGGTTGCGATTGGACAATGCACCAATTTTTTGTATATAGTTCCCTTTTTAGTTAGTAGTCAGTTAGGTTTAATTTGGTAGGGCTCATGGACCCAGGATTATCTTCTTGATTGGCTTATTTTATTTTTTCATAATTTTTTCATGGACATTCATCTTGTTTTGTTTGATTTGCTTTGTGTTTTTTCTTATTTGCTGTTCAATACATATTATTTTTTTAATCTTCAATGTGTCGTATCATCTCATTGCTTTCAGGCATGTCATGTTGGGTGTTTTGTCATTCACTTGCAGCCATTGTGTGTGACAGACATGTGTTAAATTGCATTATTTACATTGGGGGTGTAACATGTAATTGCCTTTGATATGTGGGTGGGTGTGATAGTTGGTTGGGCCTTTTGGCAGGGGAGGATGGGCATTACGGACATGATTGGGGAATGTTGGGACCCAGGTGCAGGGGGGCATGGATTGGACATGGGTGGGGGCCTGCTGGCAGGTGCCCCACAGTGCTGGGGGGTGGGGGTGGTGAGAGACATGAGTTGGACATGGGTGGGGGCCTGCTGGCAGGTGCCCCACAGTGCTGGGGGGTGGGGGTGGTGGGAGACATGAGGGGGGCCCTGGTGGAGGGTGACCCTGGTGGCTGGGGTTTGGGGGTGGTGGGAGACATGAGTTGGACATGGGTGGGGGCCTGCTGGCAGGTGCCCCACAGTGCTGGGGGGTGGGGGTGGTGGGAGACATGAGTGGGGCCCTGGTGGAGGGTGACCCTGGTGGCTGGGGTTTGGGGGTGGTGGGTGACATGAGTTGGACATGGGTGGGGGCCTGCTGGCAGGTGCCCCACAGTGCTGGGGGGTGGGGGTGGTGGGAGACATGAGTGGGGCCCTGGTGGAGGGTGACCCTGGTGGCTGGGGTTTGGGGGTGGTGGGAGACATGAGTTGGACATGGGTGGGGGCCTGCTGGCAGGTGCCCCACAGTGCTGGGGGGTGGGGGTGCAAGGGGACATGTGTTGGTGTTCATTAGTTCAAGGAGACATGTGCCTTTGCTGGGGGGCATGCCCATGTTGGGTGGGCTGCCTGCGGGACATGACCAGGGATGCAGGGTAGTCCCCTGTGGTGTGGGCTGCCTGCAGGGGCCGTGGAGGGTGTACAGGGTACACCTGGGAGGAGCCACACTGTCAAATCACATGTGGAACTTCCCGCGCACCCCTGAAATACACGCGCCCAGGCTATTCGCGTGTGGAACTTCCCGCGCACCCCTGAAATTCACGCGCCCAGGCTATTCGCGTGTGGGACTTCCCGCGCACCCCTGAAATTCACGCGCCCAGGCTATTCGCGTGTGGGACTTCCCGCGCACCCCTGAAATACACGCGCCCAGGCTATTCGCGTGTGGAACTTCCCGCGCACCCCTGAAATACACGCGGCCAGGCTATTCGCGTGTGGAACTTCCCGCGCACCCCTGAAATACACGCGCCCAGGCTATTCGCGTGTGGAACTTCCCGCGAACCCCTGAAATACACGCGCCCAGGCTATTCGCGTGTGGAACTTCCCGCGAACCCCTGAAATACACGCGCCCAGGCTATTCGCGTGTGGAACTTCCCGCGCACCCCTCAAATTCACGCGCCCAGGCTATTCGCGTGTGGAACTTCCCGCGCACCCCTGAAATACACGCGCCCAGGCTATTCGCGTGTGGAACTTCCCGCGAACCCCTGAAATACACGCGCCCAGGCTATTCGCGTGTGGAACTTCCCGCGCACTCCTCAAATTCACGCGCCCAGGCTATTCGCGTGTGGAACTTCCCGCGCACCCCTGAAATACACGCGCCCAGCCTATTCGCGTGTGGAACTTCCCGCGAACCCCTGTAATACACGTAGCCCGCTCCCCCAGGCCCGATCGCGTGAGGAACTTCCCGCGCACCCCTCAAATTCACGCGCCCAGGCTATTCGCGTGTGAAACTTCACGCGAACCCCTGAAATATACGTAGCACGCTCCCCCAGGCCGGATCGCGTGTGGAACTTCACGCGAACCCCTGTAATACACGAAGCCCGCTCCCCCAGGCCCGATCGCGTGAGGAACTTCACGCGAACCCCTGTAATACACGTAGCCCGCTCCCCCAGGCCCGATCGCGTGAGGAACTTCCCGCGAACCCCTGTAATACACGTAGCCCGCTCCCCCAGGCCCGATCGCGTGAGGAACTTCCCGCGCACCCCTCAAATTCACGCGCCCAGGCTATTCGCGTGTGAAACTTCACGCGAACCCCTGAAATATACGTAGCACGCTCCCCCAGGCCCGATCGCGTGTGGAACTTCACGCGAACCCCTGTAATACACGAAGCCCGCTCCCCCAGGCCCGATCGCGTGAGGAACTTCACGCGAACCCCTGTAATACACGTAGCCCGCTCCCCCAGGCCCGATCGCGTGAGGAACTTCCCGCGAACCCCTGTAATACACGTAGCCCGCTCCCCCAGGCCCGATCGCGTGAGGAACTTCCCGCGCACCCCTCAAATTCACGCGCCCAGGCTATTCGCGTGTGAAACTTCACGCGAACCCCTGAAATATACGTAGCACGCTCCCCCAGGACCGATCGCGTGTGGAACTTCACGCGAACCCCTGTAATACACGAAGCCCGCTCCCCCAGGCCCGATCGCGTGAGGAACTTCACGCGAACCCCTGTTATACACGTAGCCCGCTCCCCCAGGCCCGATCGCGTGAGGAACTTCACGCGAACCCCTGTAATACACGAAGCCCGCTCCCCCAGGCCCGATCGCGTGTGGAACTTCACGCGAACCCCTGTAATACACGTAGCCCGCTCCCCCAGGCCCGATCGCGTGAATAACTTCACGCGAACCCCTGTGATGCACGTACCCTGCAAATCGCGTGTGACACTTCCCGCGCACCCCGGTATACATGCACACGTATTTTTTGTCAGCGGGTGTCCGTGTTTGTGGGTACCCCTTTGCACGTCATTTTTCCTGGAGGGCCACAGTATGGGACATTCATCATGGCAGTATATAGGTGCTATTTGTTGGCACACCTTTTGGCGCACATTTCTTACAGCCGCAGAGACGCTACCGCCTCCTTTCTTGTGGCGGTCGTGTTTGTGCCTGTGCGCTGGTTTGAGCGTGCGCTTTTTTCCCCTATTCTATTCCATGAATACGTGTTGTAGGCGAGCGTGTGGGCGTTCCGCGCACTTGTGCCCTGTACTTCCCCCGTGACGCCCACGTTTTGGCAAGTTGTTCCCCATTCCGAGTGTTACGCCCGTGTTCCGCCTACTTTTATTGCGTGCGCCGCGCTATGTGCGATTTTCGCTGTGGCCTGTGCGATTTTCGCTGTGACCTGGCGCACGCTGTTAGATGGCCTGTGCGCTAACGTGCGCCGCGCACTTTTTATCGCACATCCGCTGGTTTTCTCGCGCACGGACTTCCATGAATCGACGTGCGCTGCTTTTCGTGCGATTTTCGCACGTTCACTGCGATTTTCGCTATTCCACTGCGATTCGCACGTTTTTGCCCACTTGCGCCGCGCTAATTATTCCATGAATCGGCCTGTTTGTCTCATCAGATTGCTTGTAGATGATAAAATACCACTACAGCACCACTGACAAATGAACAGAACCTGCCGCCTAGGTAGCTGTTTCCTGGGGAGAAGATTTGCATCCAATATTTTGTCCACGCTGGAACGAGCAGATGTTTCAGAGCCCAAATACTGTACTTTTTGCCACCCACTTTGCTGATCAGGTGAAGAAGTTGCGGTATTTAGTCCACCTATACGACGTTCAGAAGGCAACTGGCAATGCTCCAAGTTCTCATGAGAATGACTCACTTGCTGACAAAAATGAAAGTATATTTTGCAGCATTTCTCTTTTTGATACAGCAGTGGATTAAGTCCTGCACCATGTTGAAGAAAGGCAATGTGCTTGCATGGTTGACTGTTTTTGTCTTCCTCTGCAGGCTCAACACAACACGCGTTGTGTAATTTATATGTTATGTTGCATATGTTGTTTTCTTTGTGGAGTAATTATAGTGTTTTTGTGCAGTTATTTTATATGGTGGGAGCACATAAAGGGTTTATTGGAATTAAGCAGATGTTCCTTTGGGGATAACACAGAGTAGGAGGGAAACTGAGGAAGAGATATAATACAACCATTAAAAAGGGTTAGTATTCAACACTGTGGCTGATGTGCACCACCAAGAATCGGACAACATGTGGTATAATCACATGCACAAAGTGGACAGGGTGTGAGAGGTCAAATGAGAGCTGCTATGTATGCTCTTTGATACCTCATGCGATGGACGCCCCCAAGTTGTTCATACCTCAAGAAATGCTGCCTCTTATAGCCCAGTTTCTGGTACACTTGGCCCTGTTCAGAATACACATTTTTCCAATGGCACACTGTCCAAGCGGTGATAATGGCCAGAGACGATGAACAATGTGCCAAGAGGTAAGAACAACCCCAATGTATAGTAAGACCATTTCTGAAGATGGAGGGAGCATTGTTTTCCAACGATTGTTGGGTGGCAGGAGGAGTGAGCTGTGCAGCGGTCGGGCGAAGGGGCTTACTGGGGTTCCCGGAAGATGTGGTGGCATGCATGAACCAGAATCGTGGCAGAACATGGATTAACTATGTGCCGGAACTAACATGGATTGCACTAAGTGAAACACCAGCCAAAGTACAGAGGCCAGCTGAATATTCTTTTTACTTTCAAGGAAATGGCACCATACCTATATGAACAAACAGCAGTTGCAATAAGTTGTTGTTTGTCCCGGATTTGACTAAGGGTACAGCAGCGTTGATGAATATGTACAAGGTGTGTGGACAATATGCATATTTACACCTCCCACCATCATGGAGGGGCGTACACCTGCTGACCACCTTACAATACATGGTTTTGGTAGTACCTGACTCTCATCTGTTAGTAATATATGTGCCGGCCCTAGAACCAACTAAGCCCCCATCCAATAGGCGTGGCCATCGCTCACCAAGAATTTGTATAGATCAAACTATTTATCCAAAGTCTCCTCTGAGAAATTAAAGGCGATTCTGGATGAATATCGCTTATTTGCCAAAAATTAGACTTGTTTTGCATCCCTCCTGCTGTCAGGTATCCAGACTGCTGAAAACCCCAATTGTCTGTATATCACCAGGTGGGAGATAATTCACAGATATGTTCTGGATTTGCTTGCAGCTATGGAAGGGGGTGTATGCAAGAAAATGGGACTGTCCTGCTGTATGTATATACCCCCAAACTATGTATATTCCCCCAAATGATGCAGACAATGGGTCTTTGTCTCATGTGATAGTGGACCTTCATAATTTGGGTGTTGCTATGGAAAAAGAAGCAGGAGTGAACGCTGATGATTGGTTCAATTCTATGTTTTCTTTGATCCTATTGTGGTTAGACAACACAGTGAAAATGCTTGTTCCCATCATGGTTTTCCTGCTTGTGCTCTTTTGTTCATGCCAGATGACCCTGAGGTGCTGCACAAATACATTTCCAAAGAGCAATATGATGATGGTGTCTACTAGGGTGGGTAGAGCTCCTACTCTCACAAAACACAAGTACACCCAGACTGATAGATTGGATGGAGCTTTAAAACCAAGTATGGTGAAAATAGAGCAGGCTCTGGAAGCCCCGGGAACTTTGACCACTCCCCCATCAGACTCAGAGAGCTATGTTGAGTGCTGGGTTTAGTTAGAAGGAGATGGAGGATGCTGTTTATGACTGGCACCCCAGAGGAGTATAAAAAAGTGGGGAGTTTACATCATGTGTGTAAGGCATGGGTACACAAGGATGATGAGGATAGGAGGAAGCAGGCAGCAGTGTTAGTTAATGGAGTTTTAACTAAAAGGGGGAATGTTGAGATGCACGGACAGTGTCCCAGCCAGGCAAAAATGTTTAGACTGAGAAAAACCAACTAGCAAGAAGGATTGTGGGACTGTATTGTTTTCAGTTTGGTTCAACTAATATTAGATGCTCACATATAGGGACACAGAAAAAGCAACAAATGTATTACAGTTGCAGTTGCAGAGGTTATAAGTAGGGTATTATTATAGGCCGAGTGTTTTGTTGATGTATTTTGAAGTTATGGACAGTAGTGAGATGCAGGAAGAGTCGACGCAGCTGAAAATTAAGTCGTCAGAAAGATACTGTGATAGGAGTCAGCATGTTAACATGACAGAAGTATCCCCATATTGGAAGATAGGGCTTAGTCAGAATAGAATAGAACATATGCCCTGATGTGGAGCTGTGACTTTGTGTAGCTTAGCTCCAAAAACAAATCTACTTCTCCATTCCCCAAGACAGAAGCCGAGGTCAAGGGCACCCGCAGTGCACAGATAAATGCTAATTGTATCCAATTGCAGAGCACGAATAGGGTAGGAACAGATTGTGAGCTGCCAAAATAGTTGGTAAGGATGCACTCTTTGATTTTCAAAATGCAGGCATTAGGTTTTGTGATACCAATGGGCAAGGTGGAGATTTAGAGCGCTATTTCTCTCCCCAAAGAGCAGTCATCCCATATGAATCACAAGTAGACACAGAACCACCAGCAAATACATTCTTGAAATTCAGACTCCAGAGTATTGCCCCTGTCAAGTGATTACTGGGCATCTGGGGTCTGAAGGAGATAAGGGGGAGTTATGTCTGGAGCGTTTTGTGATTCGGGATAGGAAGAGCAGAGGTGAAGCCAATAAATTAAGTACAAGGTCGGGGAGGCAATTTATGTGCGCCACATCATCTGGGTTGATGAGAAGGCCTATTATCTAACAGTGCAGAGTTGGCCTCACCAGTTCACTTTGATTGTGTCTGGAATGAAGAGGTGCACATCACAAGATGGTCTCAATTTACAAATGTATCAATAATGGGAACCCACCAATCATGTACCTGGGCTTGAACATGACGATGTAGGGGAGCATGTGTTTAGGGGAATGGATTTAGATTAGATGTGGCCAATCGGTCCCGGGACATTAGGGGGAAATTAGCATGTTCTGTTGGTGGTAGCCAAGGATGGTGGTGGTATTATGTTGTAAGTCATTATTATGTTAGTATTGTTAATTATGGTTTATCAGCCTATAAAAGATGTAACCCTTTGAGCAATCAGGGAGCGCTGTAATGGGTTGGTTCTAGGAGACTATACATGTAATAAACCTTGTTTTCCCTTGCAAAGGGGGTGCAGTGCTTTTTTAGCTGTTTGGATTATTTTTCCATGCGGTTTTTGGGTAACTTTCCCTTTCAATATCCCCAAATACCCAAACTTCTCCCAACCGTGTATCCATTCACACTAACATGAAGCTCATGTTCTTATGTGACGTAGTGTGATTGAAAGCTGTAAAAGCCTTGAGTAAGGCTTTAACATCTTTTAATCATGCCACTCCAAATGCCATAGCGCATGGGCGGAATTCAGCTTGTGTTTCCACCTCCCACATTCTTCTCCACCATACAAATGCTCCAGCATTTGTGCCAGTATGCATTTTCATGCTGTTGCAAATGCTGGCGATCCCGATAGGGTCTGTCAGCTTTATGCACCAGCATGAGACAGATGGACCAATTTGGGATCCATCGTAAATCAGCCAGGATGTACAATTACAATTAAAAGCTGCACAATATACTCACATGTCGGACAACGTTTATTTGGAATTATGAATACTGAATACCATGCTGTGACCATGGCCCGCAGTGCTCACAATTCAAAGTAAATGGTGCATGGCATGGCTTTGCACGCAGGGTACAATAGTGCAGGGCAAAAAGCACTGCAATGCATTTTTGCACTAAGCCATGCAAATGACAGAAATTTGATGTCGGGGAGTCGCTTACGCCCATGTCAACACGTAACCCTTAAACCTACACCAGAAATCTACCATAGTTATCTCAAATCCCCAAACAGCATACATATATATCCATGACTGAATTCCTCTGGGTCACTTATCTCAAATCTTTCCACAAATTCCACTTACAACCAAGGCTACTACTTTCTATCACTGTGCCAAAGGCTCCAACTGTCCTCAAGTAATCCCACTGTTTGCAAGGCAAATCCTTCAGACCTTCCCTTCCCACTTAAAGCATACATTTACAAATGCCCAGATATGTCCATATGCATCTGGATCAACTTCTTCAATGGTGTTACTTAACATGACACATCATTCACCTACATGAGCACTGGTAACCCATTTGCATTCTCTGGGCTTACAAGGTGGCTTCCGTGATCCTGTGTCTTCCATTCTCCGTCTTCTCCAGCTCGCTGACTCTGCATGCTTCCCGTGAGCCGTTAAGCTTTTGCTTAGCCCTCCTCTGCTGCGCCTGACTCTTGCTGCTTTAGGCCCTCAAGCAGTAAGCTTCCTTTGGTTTGCCTCTCCTGAACACTGTTTATGTCAGTCTCGGCACTGCTTGTGATGGTCTGCTTTCCCTCAGTGTTCTGACCAGTGTCAGAACAAGTTACTGACAGAGTCAGCCTCTGCCTCGCTCTTTGCTCTGGTGTTCTCTCAGCTGTGTCAACATTAACATTCTCAGCACGGTATTACACTTTCCAAAGACTAGAACGTGGCATCTGCTTACCACTTCTGGTCATCTTCATTACTCTATCCCTCTTCATCATCTCAGTGCTGAAAAGGGGTGAGGGAAGGCGCATAAGGTGTATGACTGCCTTAAGGGGTGATTTCTTCATTTGTACCACAATAAGCAATGTATGTATGTTGTAGAGGCCTATCTGTGCCATTGGGAATTGTGAGTGCCACACTATTTTGATCCAGTATTAGTCTGTCCCTCTGAACTTAGTCTTCCCCTACGTGGTCCTTCCGCAGATAGCCACCCCCAGGTTTAGACTCAGGTAGCTTCCGCCTTTCTTTAGCCACGTAGGAGAAGCTTCCCTCCAAAGAATCAGTGACAATATTGCTAGATTTGTCACAGTATCAATGTTTGAATCACATTGTTGCTTTTACCCTGGTGGCCCTAACCATCACACTTCACTTGAGGGTGAAAAGTGTGTATTCACATTCAGGAATAGAAGGGCAATAAGAGATAATTGAAGTAATGACCTATATTACTGTCACAAATTAGCTCTGCATGCCCTGCACCCCTAAAGAATAAGTGCACCACTACTCCATCCTCTTCCTTTTCCCTCTACCACATCTGGGTACTCTGGTATTCACCTGTACCCCACTGCCGACATTTGTATTCACATATGTGTTTATATTTACTCCACTGTCCTGCCCTTGTAAATTCTGCAATTGTGGAGCCTTACATTTGCATTCAGTTGTTTCTCATTGTTATTCCTGGCAGAAAACTCAATGATTTTCCACCCCATGCAAATCGTCTTCAGCTGTCGGCTGGTCTGTTGATCTCAGAATGCTGGGCAAGCACAACTTTACATCATTAAATCGGTTGGCTAAAGAGTCATATTCTATGTACTTATTAATATTTATTTGTGCCCAATCTGTTTTTCTGGGACATACCACAGGATTCTTTATATGGAGTTTCCCCATATGCTGGTTCATATTTGCCCAGAGGAGTTGTAACATTGAATAACAGTTTTTAGCTCATGGGGACATAAGTACATCCCAAGGAGACACACCAACGTTCGTGGACATCCGTCCCTCGGAATTCCTTTTAAGGTTTCATTTAGGCCACTTACCTACCCTTTTGTGCACACACAGATTCGAGGGGGAGTGGTCAACTACTCCTGTTACCATATCATAAGGGCCAGTCAAATCTGAGATTGAGGGCACCAACTGTGGTACACGCTGCACTAAATCAAATTTGATTACCATGGCAACAGCAACAAATTCAGGTTTATTTCTATACAGGTGTAGAAAAGTGGACAGATAAACTAGCAGGGTATCCATTTGCCAATAATGTGGCCCATGCACTTACATTTCCTTTGGTTTTTATAGGGTTTTATTCAATGATTGTTATACAGAAAACAGTAAGGTACATTTAGTCATTAACAATGAGCTCACTAACAGAACATCCTGCAGTCTATAGTGCCATTGCTTAACAGCGGCAGCCATGCCATGGCTGTCCAATTCTGTTTTGGCTGCCCATTGGCTACAGTTTAAACTTGCAGCAGTTAATTCCATCATATGCAATGAGACGCAGTCTTGTGACCTGCAACCACTGCACCCACATGTGCGACATGTCATGCATCAGTCTGTATGCCCATGTCCGATACAGGGACTAAAATCAGAGCGCCCCCAAGCTTATGGATCTTGTGGTTTCTGCCAACCAATCATGCTTAAAGTGGTTCTACCATGTCATATTGTTAAACATGGCCACTGTGCTGCAGTGATTAAATAGCAGTCAGGGCACGCACGTGACACACCATGCCGGCATTAGCGGCATGCCGTAAACCGGAGAAGATCACAAGTGATGAGGACATGCAAATAACGGCCTCCTGAAGGCCGGAAAAGTGCATACCGGCATGGTGTAAATACCGGCATCGCCGACCAGGCGTTCAGAACCCTGAGCAGTGTTTCCAGGAGCCACAGGTGCACACAATTAGCAGAGGTGGAGGCAATGGAGTCAGGGCCAGTACAAAAGGAGCACACCCACACACCACACCCTCTCCCACACCAAGATTATACCAATAGTAGTAGCATTACTGGAGCTGGAGGCCCTGCTTGCAATGCCTCAACAACAACAACAGCCGCCACCACAGAGGAGGCACAGGAGGAGAAGGAGGGTGAGACAGGCCCAGCTTGCCCCACCAGTGCAGCCACCGTTACCACACCGGCGGCCCCAAACCCTCGCATCAGAGCCACCCCCTTCAACCTAACACCTGAGCAGATTCACAACCTCTACCGGCTTGACCATGACACCATCACCACCATAGTGGACCTGATACACAACTACATAGTGAGCCTCATAGAAATATGCAGCACCATCCCGCCCTCTACTGAAGGCAGTGTCTGTGTTCCACTTCCTTTCCACAGGCACCTGCCAGCACACAGTGGGGCACATGCATGGCCTATCACAACCCTTGTTTTCCCGAAACTGAACCAAGTGCTGGATGCCCTCCTCAAGCACGCAAGGGACTACATATCCCTACCACGGACTCCCCAGGAGAGATTCGATACAAAAGTTGCCTTCCATGCACTGGCAAGAATGTCAAATTGTGTAGGTGCCCTCGATTGCACCCACGTGGAGTTGGTGGTCCCGCATGCCATGGAGGGGGTGTATCGCAACTGCAAGCAATACCACCCCATCAATGTGCAGATGGTATGCAACGCCAGCAAGATCATCACACATTCCTGTGCCCGAAATCCAGGATCAACTCATGACTCTTTGGTACTGCGGAACTCCACGCTACCACGCTACATGGAGCGACATGCTGGATGACGTGCCTGGCTGCTTGGTGAGTTGCCTGACTGGGCCATGCCAGTGCATCACGGTTGTGAGGTGGGTGGCTGCATACTCCAACCGTGTGTGAATGAGGGGGATGCATACTCCACCTGGGTGGGAAGGGGGGGATGCTTACTCCACCTGGGTGGGAATGGGAGGATGCATACTCCACCTGGGTGGGAATGGGGGGGGGTGCATATTCCACCTGTGTGGGAATGTTGACGTCAGTGCACGATGTGCACATTACCAAACACTGTGCCCCAAAGCAACTGAAATGGTACATGACAACCAAATCCCATAGTGATGAAGTAAGGCCGACACCTATCACTACATGACTAACAGGTAACCAGCCCACATCCCACAACACATGCACCACTCATCAGCAGCACTCACACACTGTAAGGTCATCCTGCACTATGCACTGCATATGCACTATGTTGCTGTCTCCAGCATATCACCACACAGGACAGTCATCCCTGGCTGTACATTGAATTGAGTCAACCAGGGATAACACAGTGTGTCACTGGTTCGGCACACGCATGGGAGTGATGCATGTCACCATGGAACTGATCAGAGCAGAATGCCCAATATAGAACTGACTACAGCCAACGCTCCCTACTACCAAATTCCACAGAACACTACTCATCACTGATTTTACACCAACACTGCTGTATGCATATACGATGCACGTGCAACAAGATGTCAGTGCACACCATGACCCATCTTGAAGATGCAACCCACACCATTAGTTCATTGCACAGAACACATAGCAGGGCCAGAAATGGGGTCAATGCATCCAGGACATGTGCGTGGGCACAAATTACCTGCTTCCATGTGAGACTAGTACAGTTGTCCTACATGAATGTGCAAACACTTACCTTCATTCCACTCTCATGCAGGTGATGGTGGCTACCCCTTGAAGACGTTGCTCATGACCCCTGTCCGAAACCCACAAAACAGGCACGAGGAGGACTACAATTGTTCCCATACCCGTACACGTGTGGTGATAGAGCAGACCGTTGGCCTGTTGAAGGCATGATTTCGCTGCCTCAGCCATTCGGGTGATGCACTCCTCTAGAGCCATGAGAAGGTGGCCAAGATCACCATGGCATGTGTAATGCTGCACAATATGTGCATCCATCGGAACGTGCCCCTGCCCCCTGACATGGAACTGCTACCACCTGATGATGTGGCAGGACATCATCATGGTGCCGATGCACAGGAGGGACGTGCCGTGCGGCAATCATTGATTGCACAATATTTCTGACACACAAGTCAGCAGAGGGTGACATAATGTTAGGACATAGGGTACTGGGTGTGGGGATACATGTACACTATGCACTGTGCAAGATTAAATGACACATGTGCAATGATGAAAGTCCACTCTGGTTATTTTTTTGTAACACAACTGGTGTATTAAAAGTGAAAATATCAATGTAAAAAACAAACACTCCACCACACTCCCCCCCCTCTCCCTCCCCCCCAACTCCTCCCCACACCCTCACCGCCCTCCCCCTCCCCCCCAACTCCTCCCCACACCCTCACCGCCCTCCCCCTCCCCCCACAACTCCCCCACACACCCTCACACCCCTCCCCCTCCCCACAACTCCCCCACACACCCTACCCCCACAATTCCCCCACACACCATCACTCCCCTCCCCCTGCCCCCACAACTCCCCCACAAACCCTCACCCCCCTCCCACCACAACAACCCCACACTAGTCCCATAGGGTTCATGTAGCCCACATGTGGCTGCTAGTATAGTCACTCTGTGCTCCCGGAGCCAGGGGGAGGCATGTCCCGTCGGCGCTGCGCATGGAGCGACCGACGGAGCGGGCTTGTCTGGGTGGAGTTTCTCGTGGATGGTGTGTCCTCATGCTGAGGCTGTTGCCCAGGATGAGCAGCCTCCAAAGCATTGGCTATGCAGCCGAGCACCTAGCAGAGGCGGTTAGTTTTTTCCGTTATGGACTGGCCCAGTGCCCTCAAATCAGCACGCCACTCTTCCCTGGCCTGGCGATTGTCCTGCACGAATTCCGTTATCAGGGCAGAGAGCTGGTCAGCCCACTGTGCACCGGTGAATGAAGCAGTGGCCCTGCTGGGGATCGGGCTGACATGTCCTGCCGGCGCATTCTCAACGGGACTGTACACGGGACTGCATGTGTGTCTGTCCTTGGCCAGACTGTTCCAGTGTGTTGTTCTCACCAGAGTCACTGAAGGATACCTGGGGGTTTGAGAAATCTTCATGGGTGTACACGACTTCCACAGTGTCGTCCTCAGTTGTACCCCAGATGTCATTGGGGCTGTCCTCAACTTCGAGGGGGGCCGAGGCTGCCACCTCCCCAGCCACACTGGACTCCTCAGACCGTGGCGTTGGGCAGGTGTCTGCAGGCAGTGCAGAGAGGGGTGGGGGTGGTGCACCCTCCACGGGCCTTGCTGATGCTGGTGGTGTACGTCCCAGTGTTGTCTTTGTCACTGGGACACGGCGGCCCCTGCCTTGGCCCCTGGATGTGCTGGGACGGTTGCTTCCTGCTCCTCACTTTCACGCCTGTGGGGGTGGAAGAGAGGGACGGCATGAGTGATGTTTGGATAGCCAGCATTCATACATGGCTATGATAGCACATTAAGACAATTGTGGGTAATCAGCATTTGTGTAGGGAACGGCACGTCATTCTATACATGGTTGCTAAATGCATGCATATGTCAGTGTCACTCATGTTGGCCAGGTACTGTGCTGTCTAACATGCACACTGTTTATATCAACTACCCTGTGAGCCTCATGGAATTGGCAACTTTGTGTGGTATGTGTCATGTACGTTACGGCTTGCACCTTGCACGGACTTGGGTCTCACTTGCTTCGGCATGATTTACAGGGGGGGTGTGTGTGGCCGACCATGGCGTGACTCTTTGGCCAAACGTTTGAAGTAACTTTCATCACATTTGCCTTAGCAGTATTACTTTGGACACTCACCTCCATCAGCGGATGACTTGGCGCCACACGCCATTTCTCCGACCCCTTCAATGGATTCGGCCCCTATCATGCCCGCACATGTCTCCCCCACGGCATGAGTTTTATTGGCGAACTTGGTCATCCTCCGGTCTCCAAGGCCTGGTTTCTGTTCGCAGAAAGGATGCTCCGCACCCTCAGCCGCAGGTCATCCCACCTTTTGCGGCAATCCTTTACGGTGCGGGGGGTGTTGCCCACTGTGCTCACCTTCTGGCATACTAGTGCCTAGATTTTTTTTTTCTCTGCACCGCCTCCCTCCGCATGTTGATGCTAAAAACACTCCCAGCATGCTCGTGTAGGTTATCTACGAGCATTTGCAGCTCATCTGGGCTGAACCGCTCCTTTTGGAGGCGGCCAGCTCCCTTCTTTGGTGCTTTGGGCATTCCTGGGTGGTTGTAGGAACTTTCCGGTCGGTCACCAGTGTGCCAGTGGTCCTGTGTGGTGAGGATGGCAATGGATTGTGTTTTTAAAGATGGCCACCGTGCTCCTTCCCGTTCCTGTGCAATGACGCTATTTCCGGTTCCGCAATTTAACGGTGACCGTAAATAACGGTGACCACTATTTATGGTCACTGCTAATGCCATGTTGGTCTATGACGGTAGTGTTGTTTATGGTGCGATTCATGCAGGTAGGGGGTTTTTTGGGCCCTTTTGCGGCATGGCGCTAGGTCCCTTACGGTATAGCGTAAAGCTCGTGCCCGCGAACTCGTAATAGTGCGCTTTTAGCAGGCTACTGCCAGCTCGGACACGCTATTTGCGCCATGCCAGTAAGGGACGGTACTTACCCCCAAACTCGGAATGAGGGCCTATGTCACAGCTGAAAGAACAGTCAGTGCGAATGAAAATAATAACAAATACTGCTGACTTTAACAACATGAACAATGACATCAGCAACAACATCACAGAAGGGATCACACATGACATCAACAGTTCATCATTGATTACCTGCACTCAGCAAGCACTTCTGCAGGCATATATCACAAAGGGCATCTGTGGGATGTATTGACCCACTCCGCTATACCATGCGGCATCACTCTGCTAGTTATGATTATGCTAGTAATGGGATTGGCCCTCAGGCCAATCCCAAAGAGGTAGACTGGGAGGTAACCCCACAAATGGGACCCCTAACTCCCCTGACTACATCAGACCCTGTTACAAAGGCAGCAGACCCATCCTGGGCTATGTGTGGACTCCCCCAGCCCCAGGGGGGAGGGATCCAACCAGGCATATGCCAACCCAGGAAACTTCCCTCTTCACTTTCCCTAGGAGGGCAGTAATCCCCCAAATTCCGGGTTGAGTTTCTTTCCCCGGTACCCGCTAAACATCAACCCCCAAAACAACCCTTCTTTCTTTCCCCACTTTCCTGAGGTCAAGGGTGGAGGGGTACCAAAACTATCCCAACCAAGGATATTATGGGATAAGGGACAGTTACCCTTCCCGTGATCAACCTAGGGTAGACCACAGAACCCTGTACCAGCCAGACCAGGTGTCCCAGCTGGAGCGCCAGGTCCAGAACTTGGCTCAGGATCTGGGTTGCATGTTGAGGGCTCAGGAGAACCCTCAGATGAACATGGCGACTCAGAACCCCTCAAATCAAGGGTCAGGTATTCCAGAGCAATGACGGGGAGAGAACCCTGACAACCCACTGGTTCCCAGGAAGGAGGCACAGTGGGAAGGGGAGTGTAAAGCCTTAGAGGAAGCTTCCTTCCCCACTTGTGAAAAGCCCCTGGAAACCCAGGAACCAGAACCAGAATCTCCTGCCCCCGAAAGTCTGCAACCTAAGGAACAGAGGGCGGGTAGGAGAAATAATGGGCCTAAAAAGACCCATTTTGTAAAGGGGGTTAGAATCTTCCAATTTGAAGGAGAGGGGTCTTCAGAGCATTCTGGAAAAAGGATCTTCTCCTTCAGGACTCGGGGGAACTCCTCCCAAAGGAAAATGGGTCCCAAGAGATCCTGATCAAGACTGGGTAGATGTGGGGACCGAGTTACAAACGCCCATCCCCACAGGCTGTCTCCCCTCATAGATTGTGCAAACAAGGTCCTCTTGACCCAGACTCACAGGCCAATTAAATTAAAACAAAGCGTCAACCATGTTAGTCTAAATGGCACATGCCACATGGTTGAACAAAAACCAGACCAAATTAGGTTCTACTTTCAAAATAATGACACACCCGACATCACCGTCATAGCTGTGGGACCACCAAACGGTGATGAGAAATCCTCTTCATTTCTGCAAATCAGCCTCCCTTCCAGTCTCAAGTGGCATTCTACCCTGGAGGGAGATACATTGAAATTGTATACTAATGTACAATCCGAAAATTCCATGTGCATAGCCAAAATTGATATCAAACCAGCACAAAACTTAGCTGGCATTCTGAAAAAGGGTGAACAGCTCTTCCTCCTGATTCAGTTAAATGACGGGAAGGAGTCTGTCCTCACCGGAGTTGACACGAATAGCAAAGAAAGCTTCATCAGCAAAGTATTATTCAAAACATTCCCAAAAGACCACACCCTACCCGCCGTAGAGTCAGTGCAGCAATGGGTACGGGACCTTGAAACGCCCTGCTCCAAAAATCCTCTGCTTAGCAGTTGTATGATCAAAATTTCTAGGGATGACAAAAGCATAATACATACTTGTTGGGTTATGCAAGATGTTCCTTCTGCCTTTTATATGAGCCGTGACCTCCTCAACCAACTTGAGATTAATTTGGACCCTAGTTATTGCCAAGCCTGGTCCCAACTGGAGAGTAAATCTCAGGGTCCTGGCAAACCTAAAGAAAGCCTTTCGGTCAGCACTAGTGCTACGGTAGGAAATGGAATTTCAGAAATGGAGGAGAGGTGACCATCCCAGGCCTCATGCACAGAATCCACATGTTAAGACCATTACTAAACATAGATGGGGAATATTGCCAATTGTTAAGGAATGCAAGTGGCTTTCCCACTGCTGACATCCCCCAGAGATGTGTGGACACAGTACTGGGAACATTTCCATAACCATGCTATGTTCTGTTTTCTAGCATTTGAACTCAGAATCATCCCAAGAATCACCAAGGAGGACCCCTCGGGGACCGGGAGGAAAAACCCAAGGAATCCAAAGTATCGTCCTATCCTAACCTGAACCGGCAAGGAGAGCGTGTCGCCTCAATCACTGACGGGAGAAGCAACTGAATTTCTCCACATAGACAGAAAAGAACATCCCAATCTCCCGACTTCCCCTTGATGGGAGTTCAAATCCAAGTCGGGAGGGGGGGGATCAGTGGGATTTATTGACCCACTCCGCTATACCATGCGGCATCACTCTGCTAGTTATGGTGCAAGAAACAGCAACAATGGTGGCAAAACTCTGGTGCGTGCCAAAAAACTCCAAAACCGCATATTTAAACGCACAAAAAGATGAATGCACAAACTGCCACCCATGGTGCATGTGGTGGAATAGAGCACACACTGCAGTGGGCACCATGACAAGCAAACAGAGTGCAGAGAGAGAAGCAGCGCTTTGCAAATGAAACTTCAAAATATGCTTGTAAATGACATTTGCTTTGTTGCTAAAAACTCCAAAATGCCTATACACAACACCTCCCAACATTCAAATTCTTGCTTGGCGCTAAAATTCATGTAATCTAATAAAGCAGTGTGAATATACAAAGTCCTAAATGTGAAGAGCAAAACATTTTCTCAGGGCTACCTGTGAATGACAGCTTCTGTCAGATGAGCTCCTCATGAAACTTCAAAGTAGCTAAACTAAAAGTCTGCCGGATTAGCAAACATAAAAGTATTGTGGCTACAAATAATACAGATCTCAGTTGTTTTTGATCCCACAGATTTAAAGCTGAGAAAGTAATATATGTATGTTATTTGATGCAGCAAGTTTGGTTTCTGCTGGATTTTAAGAAATTAAGAATAAATTAGCCTGGCTGAGCTGCAAGGAGTGGAAAAACATGTTTTTCCCAAGGGGAGGGAAATCCTCTCAGCAGAAACTCACTGATAGATGATAAATATGGGTTAGGCCACACTTTTGTCTACAGAAAGAGAATGAACAATGGCAGATCCTCCAGCCCAGGAAACGGACATGTGAAGGGGTCATATAATGCTCCTGGAAGGAATTCCCCAAAGGAGGGGGCTGCTCTTGGACTCCAGGGAGAGACAAAAGGGTGGACCATTAGCTGTTAAGAATAAATAATGAACAATTGTTAGAGACTCATAATCTGCTATTCAAAGTGGTGAAAAATATAAAAAAGACAGATCTGCTAGTCTAATTTATGGCTGCACGTTTCAAGAGGCGGTGGAACTGTGTAACATATTGTGGACAGGAATGGCAATATATGTGGTTTTATGTGAACTGTATTAATACTAGAATTGTGAAACTCTACACACACATCCCTATGGTAAACACACACATGTGTGGAAATTTGCAGACAGTTTGGAAAATGTGTTCATGGTAAAAAGGACAAAATTATGTAGAAAGGTGAAACAAGATCCCACAGCAACGGGATTTCGATGAACAGATACTACATAAAATATGGAATCTTTGTGTGTTACTTGTGTGGAGGTTACCAATGTAGACATATGTATTTAGGATAAAATCCAATTCTGAGACTAGTGGCTAAGGGGAGGTTTCTAAGGACTGTAAAGCTAAACCATAAATGTGACATCATCTGGCCTTGATCCAATCACTCAGATGCAAGGCGGAGATGAGGCCCTGATCCAATCCTAGTTCACAGGGGCGGGCTTAGTTAAGCCAGCCCATACACCCATTTTGTGATGTCATTTGAAAGGATAAATAGAGACATCTGACAACACATAGAGACTCACTGATACACTCACTTTTCTGATTCCGGAGAAGCACTCTGTTCCAGCATTCAACATCCAGCCTTTAACATCCTTCCAGATCCAGATGCCAAGAATCTTGCCAAGCAGTAGAGAACTATTGATTTTCAGCAAGGCCTAAATCCTCAAACTTATTCTCACAACCGAGTGGAGCGCTGTGGTGTGGGAAAGCCTTCTGAGCTAGCATCCTGAAATTATCTGGCTCGCTATCCCGCTGATTTGAAATACCCAGAATCAAGATTGGCAAATCCTGTACAAATCTCTGACCGGCCTAGCTGATCCAGTCCTGCGCGTGATGTGCGGTCCTTTCTTGATAGACCCAATCCAATGACTAGAACTGATGGCCCACTTTAATTACAAAGGACTGTAAGTATGAATAGGAAGAACAGTGACCCATAATATATTTTCATTGTATGATCCCAATCTCTAACCCATCCCATCTTTAATTCAGAACCATAGTATTGTTAGAACTATCCTTGCGCTGACTTTTCTCTCATCTGTGTTACTAGACCATAACTTCTTATTGATTTGATTAAGAAAAGTATTTCCCAAAACAAACGGAAACTAGAGTATCACGCATGATTAGTTATGAGCGGCCATGAAAAACTGATTCCTGTGTGGCATTCTCTTTTTCGTAGTCCTTACATGTATAAGAACACCTATCTGTCATTTTTAAACCCAAATTTCTGTTTTCCATTCTCACACCTATTTTGCAGAAACGCCTCTTACTAAAACTCTATAACTCCCTCAGTTTTTATGATAGAAGCGAAATTTCTACTCCCACCCGTACCTAACATCCATAGCTATACATAGAAAAAAAATCACCAGAAACAAGACGCAAAATAGCTCTTATTCCCCGTTTGATTGGCAGTTGTTGCAGCCATTCTATACTCACATCCAAAAACATAAGATGTCCAAATGAGTATGCATGGTTGATGGTCACAAACATTTTAATGTTAGGTTGAATGTTGTATACAGTGATGTGAGCCCAAAGCCATGTGTCTGTTATATATTTACTGATTCACACATACAGCCCTTTTATCACAGACTAGTTTCTTAAATATATAGATATTCCATCATTGTTCTATTCCCGAAATTCTGTTTGATTTAATGGAAAACAGACAGAAACACTAATTGGTGCTATTTGTCCCCTTTCCCTCTCTCAGGGAGGTATTTTGAGAGAGTGCAATAGGAGAGTACCCGACTGTCTACCTTGGAAAGATAATCTTCTATCAGAAAATAATTAATATGGTTAGTTTAGTGTTACCCCTTGCGAAATACAATTGAGGTAGTTTGAATAGATCGCCTGCAACATTGGGCCAGTGGACAGTGGGCCCTCACACTGTGACAGTCTGGTCACACCTCAGTGTGCCAGTATGGGCAGTTTAAAACTGCATTCAGGCAAGGCCTTCCCTAAGAGCAGGTGACAGAAGAACCCTTTACAGAGGTGTAGTTTGGAAGTGACATGTGCCAGTCACGGGGGCACATTCTAGTGTTTCGCCCTGGGCACCAAGTTGGCTAGAAACTGCCCTGGTCATGCCCAGGGCACGTCACCTATACCTGAAGTAGTAGCAGAACTTTGCCACAGGCCATGACCTGCAGGAAGTGTACAAGCATTACCCGCAATGTGAAACACAGAGCGATGCCATGTGAATATGGTAACCGTCATATGCTGGCAGGGGGCACACTAACTCAGTCTGCATTGACGGCAAACCTCTGAATGTTCTCAATTTCACCCGGAAGTCTGCCTTGCGGGTAGCGCCCAGAGGAACTAGACAGTAGCTCTACCCCTGCCATTGTAGCTCTACCTCTACTATCTCCAACACATTGCAGTCAATGCCCTGCTGATAGTTCCCTGGGTCAAGCAATAGACCATGGCCCTGGGGTACTATCTTTATCTGCACTACTTTCAAGACCTTGTCCACAGTCTTCACCTGCTGCTAATGCTCCATGCACTCTACCTCTGCCTGAACAACTCTAAGGGTATGCTTTGTTGTCATTTTCTACTAATAATACTCCCAGGGCATGGGCCTGGGAGCAGGACCTCTGGTGGAACTAACTGAAGGGCATGGCTATAGCCATGGCCTGCAAGCAGTGTACCGGAAAAATTCCCTGGAACCATGATCAGCATAGACAGTTCCTCTCACTCCACTGCGTACAGGGCGATGCCCAAGGTGCCCTGCCTCTGCCTTAGCTGTCTCAAGAGTATGCTTTGCAGACATTCCATACCGGTAGTGGAGCCCCGTATACATTTGACATGAATTAAAATTAAATTAGCAAATGCATTCCAGCATCGTACACTGCATAACAAGGATGCATTTTTAGTACAATGTTAACAGAATAATATACATTACACTTGCTTTTTCCACACAACTACAGAAAAGTGCACACATCGCCTCTTTATCTGTAATAACGTGCCAGTGTTCCAGTTTGTATTTATTTTAACATCAAAAGATATTTTATAGCTGGATCGATGAGAACACTAGCATCTGTGTTGAGCAGATCGATGAAAGTGCTTTGGCTTGCAAACAACAAGATAAGCATTAGATTAATTACATGTCACACATATGGATTTATCTGTGCCATTTAATAATTGGTCTAATGAATGAACAAAGGTCGTCTCTTGCCTCACTGCTACTTTATTTTGTGATCCCAAGAGTCAATAAATACATCCCTTATACTGTTTCACACCGTATCTTTAGTGTTTGGACAGGGACGTCATTTGGGGGTTGCTAGGGGTCGCAGTTGTTACCCCTTGTGGTCTCCCTTGCTACCCCTGTGGTCTCCATTGCTAGCCCTAAAAAATAAATAAAAACAAGGTTTAAAAAAATGTAAGATCCTGGGTTGTGGCCTGCACCATGTGGCTCTTTATTTTTGGAGTGGCCAGCTTTCTTGTTCAGGCCTCTTAAGAAAAACGTGGCGTGCCACAAGTGTAACACAAATAAGAAAGAATAGGAATAGCACGTCATTTGTCTTTCTGGAATTCTATACAATAATTGCTAGACTCATTAACGGTTTATTTTAGGCACACTTTACGGGGTGAGTCACTGATTTAGTCTGTTCTTGAAAACCTCAACTCAGACTTTCATCCTTCTGAGGTCGATAAATGAGTACCAACACAGGTTGGGTGATATTGTATATATGTGTTCTATATAAGGCGCTTATGCATAAGTGCTATATAATAAGACATCATTATTATTTTGCCTTGGACGTCTTCTTGCATTCACAGTAATTTGGTAATATGGGCCTATGCACACTGATATTAAGGATACAAATGGTGCTCCATTCTTGTATGAAATGTATGTCACATTATCGTGATAGCCTAACCATATTATTGTAGTGTACTTGCAATGTGATGCCACGTCCTGTTTTGTCAAGAGGTGAAAGGTTGTGTTCCATCACTTCCTGTGATGTCACTACACGGTGGGGGTCAAATGATATAACTTCCTGTGATGTCATCAAAGGTCAGAGGTCAACTGTCATGCGATGTCACTTCCACTACCCATGGCATTTTGGTGAAATGACGTCCCTGTGTTTGGATATTGACCTGGGCAGCAACTGGCTCCGAAGATTATTGCTAATGTTACCAATTTTACAAGTGTCCCAAAAATGTAGTGGAACTGTGACTCTGGCTGGGGACACAGTAGGAAGGAAAGGAGCAACGTGTAATACATTTTTCAATGGTTACAGTCATGCTAGTTGACAGCCAATTGAGTTGAACTAGATTTCAGTTTAGAGTGGAGAAGTGTGTTTTAACTTCATAAAGAACATTTCCGGAATGGTGAAAATGGTTGCAAATAGCGGTTAAGATGTTAAGATTACAAAATAAAAGTAGTGGAACAATGCTCCGACCGTTCCCGCTCACTTCGACCCCTGAATGTTACCCCTTTGCATTAAATGCTAAAGATACTGCCTTAATTAAATTATCTTTGAAGGCTGTTTCTGTTGTCTTTGTGTTAGGACCAGCAACGACACCCTTACCACGTAAATATGATTGGCCCATGAGTGTCGCCCTCCCAAAAGCATACACTTAAATAGTTTTGAACAAACCTGTTTGAAACGGAGTCACAGGTCATCATCACCAGCATCATCAGCAGCAGCAGCATCACGTTTATTTGGTAGACCTGCCTCTGCAGCACCACATAATACAGTAACACATGAATGCACAATAACAGAATAGAGGTTCAGTTGGGAATACATTGTCATTGTTCTCTACCCCCACTCCCTAGTGACATTTCATGTATTAGAAGATGTAACTAATAACCAAACAAACAAAGATATCTTCAAATCAATAATGTAACTGCTCATGGAGGAACTGCTACAGGGAGTGAACAACCCTTTTTGGAGGGCTAGTATTACAAACAAAAAGGCGACTTTAGACGGCTGCCTAAGGCATATGGGGGGTAATTCATAGAATTCAGCGCACAAGTTGCGCACGCGGCTGGCGCACAGTGTGCGCGTGCGGCAGTCTGCACTAGCCGCGTTCGCGGAAATGAATTCTGCCGCGTGTGCCAAAATCCATTTCTGCGCACAGCGTATTCATGGATTTCAACAACCATAACCAGCCGTGGCGCAGAGTGTGGCAGCGACCCTGCAGCAGCACCAGTTACGCCCCCAAACCCTCCCCATGCGCCATGAACAGCGCACAAATCCCAAACATGGCGCACAGGCCAGTGGACCAGCATACAGTCCCCCAACCATGAAAACGTCTGTAAAACTCCGTGCGCACCCCTCCAAATACACGTAGCCTGCTGCGCGGGTGAATCACATGCGATAGGCCCTGTGCGAGCGGGGTACGAGTATGACTGGGGTTCGCGGCAAGTTACACACGCGATAGGCTTGGGCTAGCGGGGTACATGTTTGACTGGGGTTCGTGGGGAGTCACACACGTGATAGGCCCTGTGCGAGCAGGGTACATGTATTACAGGGGTTCGTGGGGAGTTACACACGTGATAGGCCCTGTGCAAGCAGGGCACGTGTATTACTGGGGTTCGCTGGGAGCATCACACGCGATAGGCCCTGTGCGAGTAGGGTACGTGTATTACTGGGGTTCACGGGGAGTATCACACGCGATAGGCCCTGTGTGAGCGGGGTACGTGTATTACTGGGGTTCACGGGGAGTTTCACACGCGATAGGCCCTGTGCGAGCGTGGTACGTGTATGACTGGAGTTCGCAGGGAGTTACACACGCAATAGGCCTTGGGCGAGCGGGGTACGTGAATGACTGGGGTTCACGGGGAGTATCACATGTGATAGGCCCTGTGCCAGCGGGGTACGTGTATTACTGGGGTTCGTGGGGAGTTTCACACGCGATAGGCCCTGTGCGAGCGGGGTACGTGTATGAATGCGGTTCACGGGGAGTCACACACGCGATAGGCCTTGGGCGAGCGGGGTATGTGTATTACTGGGGTGCCCCAACGGGAATTGCCAGTGTGTGTCCGCCCAGGCAAGCCCTCACCACCCTCCCCAGGGCCTGCAGGCAGCCCACACCACAGGGGACTACCCTGCACCCCAGGCCATGCCTCGCAGGCAACCCATCCACCCTGGCCATGCCCCCTAGCCAGCCCACATGTCACCATGCACAAGTGAGCACCGACTCATGCCCCTCTGCACCCCCCCACCCAGCAGTGACAGGCACCTGCCAGCAGGCCCCGACTCATGTCCCCCTGCACCCCCCCACCCAGCAGTGATGGGCACCTGCCAGCAGGCCCAAACTCATGTCCCCCTGCACCCCCCCACCCAGCAGTGACAGGCACCTGCCAGCAGGAACTGACTCATGTCCCCCTGCAACCCCCCACCCAG
This sequence comes from Ambystoma mexicanum, assembly GCF_040938575.1. Taxonomy (NCBI): domain Eukaryota; kingdom Metazoa; phylum Chordata; class Amphibia; order Caudata; family Ambystomatidae; genus Ambystoma; species Ambystoma mexicanum. The sequence continues at coordinate 825,938,000 of NC_090933.1, forward strand.
CAGTGACAGGCACCTGCCAGAAGGAACTGACTCATGTCCCCCTGCACCCCCCACCCAGTAGTGACGGGCACCTGCCAGCAGGCTCCGACTCATGTCCCCCTGCACCCCCCCACCCAGCAGTGACAGGCACCTGCCAGCAGGCCCCGACTCATGTCCCCCTGCACCCCTCCCACCCAGCAGTGACGGGCACCTGCCAGCAGGCCCCAACTCATGTCCCCCTGCACCCCCCCAGCAGTGACAGGCACCTGCCAGCAGGCCCCGACCATGTCCCCCCAACACGTCATAAAGATGCACAATCATGGCCCTCAAGTCCACCAAAATCCCACAGCACGCCAACCCAGTCTTGAGATGCAATGAGTTTCCCAATCCACCCCACACTGACATGCCTATATCATGACACAAACCAAAAGTCAACTATGTACATCAACACATGTCCGTCACACACACACACTGGGTGCAATTGATTGTGTAAACCCACATTTTGACATGCATGAACCCAATGAGCGAATGCCACACATGGAAGTAAAATATGAAAATGTATTATGAACAAAAAGAATGTAATAAAAAGAAAGCATAGAAAAATGTCAAACATGAAATGAAATGCATGTCCAAAACATACAAAAATGAAATGTAGATCCAATCCAAAGAAATCCAAAAGAATATTCATCCAAACTCTCTGTCCAACAAAGCAAATCCAAAGGAAACGTAAAATGTAAACTCCATTGATCCATGGTGAATAAAAAAAAACTAAGTTCTCACAAATCCAATGTTCAACTATGTGCAATGAATGTTCAAAGGGTCCATGAGCCCAAGGAAAGAAATGAAACCCATCAAACAAACTACCTAAGAAATAACTATATACAAAAGTGTGGGGCATAGTCCAATCACCCCAAAATAAAGCAAAACAAAAATGAAACCTAACACTAAAAACTATACACAATGGAGGCGGGCTAGTCCGACGGCTCACTTTCCGATTTCCCGGGCCAGGGCATCATCAAACTCCTGCTCTTTGTCCTGGAAGCGGTCCTCTTCCATGGCCCAGAGGGTTCGCAGGGACGATGCCATATTCAACTCCAACTCCCTGCGAATTGCCTCGAGGCACTCGGCCCGCCTCAGCGCACTCCGCATGTAGTTCTCCGCCCTGACTATTGTGAGCCGTGCCTCTCCCGCCCACTGCCGCTCCGCATCTATGGCCTGGCCCAACCACTGCCACACGGAAGGCACTCCCAATCCTGGGTCCTCCTGCCCCGTGGCCGATGCCTGCCCCTCGGATGTTGATGGCCCCGAGCCATCATCGCTCCCACCTTGTTGCTGCTGCTGCTGTGCCTGTGCCCTGGCTCTTGCTGCCTGCAGGTCCTCCTCTGGCTGGGGTGCAGTTGTTGTGGTGGCCACCCCTGCTGGACGTCCGACTCCCGACTGTGGCAGGGATGTGTCCTCCACCAGCCTGGCAACTGGGTCAGAGGCAGCTCCACAGGGTACCAAGGTGATACATGGGTGGGAAGATGGCATGGAGGACGACTGGCGCATAGGGGGTTCAGGTGAGGAGGGGGTCGGAAGAAGGTCCAGCATACAGAGGAATCCAGCCCTGGTGACCCGTCCCAGTAGGTCAACGTGGTCAACGAGGCATCCAAGATGACGTGCAGTGTCTTCACGAAAACACTACAGGGCACCTTGCATGCCCCGTTGACGCAACGCCATCCCAGCCAGGACAGGCTCAACCCGGTCCCGGATTGTCACGTCCGCAGGGAGAGGAAGGCCAGTTGTTGTGCGCTCATCCCCTCCCTGAAAACGGGTCTGGACGTAGGCATCCCTGCTGGTGCAGGATGATGCAGTCACAGGATTGGGGACAGGATTACACACAGGCACCTCTGCGGTGGCCTGTGCTGCCTCCTGTCCCTGCCCCTGCACTGCACCACTAGCACCAGTGGAATCCCCACCTCCAGACCCTGTGTGTATCCCTTCCACGGCCTCCTCCTCCACCAAACGCTCCACCAAACGCTCCACCAACCTGGCTCCGTGGCATCTTTGCACCACAGCACCCTCTCCGCCCTCTTCATCAGTTGACGCTGCAGACAGGGAGAGATAGAACACAGGCATCAGGGCACTGTACAATGGACTGATACACACATGACAGTTGTACATGAGTGGCAGTGTAAAACTACAGATATGGCATTACACTCCCCAACACACATGTCATTTCAACTCACACACATGAGTAAATCAACAGGAATATTGCACCAGGCAGCACCATCCATACACAAACAACAGCACGAGCAGCCGAAGGTGAGCCTGACGTCACATGAAACACAGGGAGTGCACAACACATGCACACATGCCACCAGACTTACATGCATGTGTAGATCTCCACCAACTGTCGCAGTGATGAGATCGCCATCCATGTCACATCTCGCATTCAGCCTTCTACATGTCAGTGTCACATGCATCCATGTTGCATCACAGTTGCACACTTGTCAAATACACCCACATGCACATATGCATAGTGCAGATACATGAAGCATGAACCAGCATCCATGTGTGACACCACAACCATGCCACAGTACATACACATAATGTATTACATGCGTGCACCCACACATACATTTGCACAGCATGCTTACCAAAACATATAACATCAATGTGTCTCACACTTTAGAGGAATCACATGTGGCAGTTTCACGTCCATGTACATACGCATCCATACATGTCCCTACAAAGACATATGTGCAACCTGCACACTCCTGGCACACCACAACACGCACAGCGTCCAATCAGTATGCATGTACACTTACCGCTCGACTCCAGACGGGTCTGCCTCTCAAGGACCTGGACGTGGAGCGCTGGGCGTATGCATTCCAGGACCCTCATTTGGTTGTCGGTCAAGTGTACCCAGCACCCCTTGGCATCCACTGCCTTCAAGAGGTGCCAGGCCTTGTTGAGGGTCCTGGACCTGAAGTCCTCCCAGCGCTTCTGGACATGTTTGATCTCGCGGACTGCCACCCCCTCCTCATTGATGGCACGATGTCCATCCAGATCCTCTTCCGTCCTTCATTGTCTGCACGTGAACTTCCAAAGAGGGCATCATATTGCCCCAGGACTTGCTCCACCAGGACACCAACTTCACTGGCACTGAAGCTGGTGGCCCTCTGCCTCTCTGGCTGGGGTTTGCCAGTGGTGCCAGATGGTGTTGTGTCCTACATGGCAACCCCAGAGGCAGGTGTGGGTGGGCAACTGGGTCCTGGGGCTGGGCTGTGGAGCGATGGTATCCCAGTTGGGAGTCTTCAGTTCCAGCAGGGGTGGTCACAGCAACTGCACCCCTGCAGATGGCTGACGTGCAGGCAGCAAATAGCAGGGCACATGGGCAGCAGGCAGGCAAGCAACAGCAGATGGCAGATGGGAGTGTGCTCAGGGCTCTGGGGGGCAGGAAAATGACCTTCTGGGCAGGAGCGTGGTTTTCTGTGTGTTGTTGCATGGCCAGCTTGATACGGAGTGATTTGGCACGTGAAAAAATTGCACGTCAGCGTGAAATCCGAGGAAAGGCCCTTAGCGTGTAAGCGCGTCTGTGACATTACGCGTGCGGGCGTTTCCCTCGTGACGTGTGCATAGTGATTCAGCATGTGAAAAAACTGCACGTCCGCGTATTAATGCGTGTAATCCGAGGAAAGGGCCTACGCGTGTAAGTGATGTGACGCGTGCGGGCATTTCCCTCAGCACGGGTTAAAGGTGAGCGGCTCCCGGCAGTTCGCTGTACATGCCTTTCAAGGAGACCGATGTGTATGTTGCTACTTTTTGTTGTTTCGCGCACCATCACTACTTCACAAGCTATCTTCTTTTGGCGGGGGTATTGCCTATGCGTGTTTTTCATTATCACGCTAATCTGATGGTGATTCGCGCACGCTATTTTTCCCACTGCGGGTGCCCCTGTGTATCGCGTACCCATTTTCGAGGTCATAGTAGCCTGCAAGTCCCACACGTATGTGTTTTTCGTGTCCCTGGGTGTCACCACGTACTGCGGGAGGTTATTTCCACACACGTGGGCTACCGGGGTGCGTGCACAGTTTTACTGCAGTTTTGGGGTGCCTGAGCGTTGCGTGACTCGTCACTTCATCACCAGGGTCACATACAGCCTTGCAGGTGCAGGGGTGCTTATATGGTGCAGAGTTCATACCCCAATAATTGGTCGAAGGAGTGGGAGAGATGCAGGACTTTGATGCCCAGTCCAGTGAGTGTGGGTGCGTGTATGTCCAGCCCATGTGTGTTTTGCCTGTGTGATGTGTTGTGCTTGACTGCCACTACATGCTATGTGGTTTTCATGTGCTAGTCATGCAATGCTTCACTGATGTGTGCTTGCTGTGCAGGAGGGTGGACATGTAGAGCAGACGGGAACTGTCCTCATCACCACACTTGCACCCTACTCACATGTTAGTCACCCATATGCCCCTCCGGTCCATGTTCCTGCTCTCTGGCCCTTCTGCATGTAGCTAGGGGTGGTTTTCATCTTAGCACTGGGACTATGTCATTGCATGACTGACGTGCATGTGTCCTCTGCCTGCATGCGGGTACTCCACGTAGGCATGCCCCATTGCCCCTCCACCCCCCTGCATCCCAATTACACCATTGCTCTGTTGTCCATTATTTTGGCGTACTGCAATGGCCTATTCAAGCCTCCTGTGCACATGCTAACTTCCACCAGCCAACTTGCCAGACACATGCAGTGGGGTACATCCTTTGCCCTTCATGCAGGGTGTATCACTTGGACTGTGCAGATGGCAGATGCTCCGCAGGGACCAGAGTGCCCATTCATGCTCCATATGCATTCCATACATGCCCCTATGTGTCCTTCCCTGGATGATCATTGTACTACGTGTCTTGTGTGAGCAACATTTCATGGGATTTCTGCAGCCATCCCATGCCCACTCTGGCCCTGTCCTGCATCACACACATGTTTAGGGTGTCACAGTCTGTGTGGGGCACAGTCCTCCCCAAGTTTCAGGCCCACTGACTCTGTCCAACTGGTGTAGTGGCTTTTGCACACTTGGGTGTACTACTGAGGGTTTGTCATGTGTCCTGCTTACTGTCCCATCATCATCTGCTGTGTTGTCAGTTGACTTAGATGATGCCATTGATGCTAGTCAACACTGTCTGCCAATACACAGGTCCCTGTTCAGCCTTTTGCTACCAAGCAAGGCATCCCTGCATTTTCACTGAGGGGGGGGCTTTGCTTGTAGCCATGCAACCCATTGCATGCACATTGCACGTGATGCCTGAACTAGCCCTTCCACTGGCTTCACGATTTTTGATACACATCATGAAGTACTTGTTCATGTAGATAGAGAGTAACGTACACATGTTCTGCACTGCATCAACCCACTTCTGAGCCGTGTAACACCGTTCTACATGCCTACTCACTGATGCAATGTCAAATTGACCAGGCATGCATGGCAGGTTCTGTTTTGTGTGTGACATGTCTGCTTCATGTGTTTGCTGTCTGTGTGATGCTTATGTGTATGTGTGTCATGTGCTTCTGACATGTGTACTAATTTGTTTTTCTCTCCACTTTCAGGTGATGATGCAATGGAGCCAGAGGATGGTGTTGTCATGCCAGGCACAGGGTTGTTATCACAACCACAACCCGGCACAAGTGGGGGTTGTGGAGTGGTAGACCACATGAACCCACGTGTGCTTCAGTCCATCTTGTCTTTGGCTGGCTATGAGTCCAGCCCAGATGACCACTCTGACAGCCATGTTGAGTTGGATGTGCATCAGGTCCATACGTCAGTGGTGAGTGATTCTGATGTGGACACTTCTCTGTCCGTGACACCTGCACTGAGGGGCTGGACAGTGGTGGGACCTCCGCCTGTGGCTGACCGGGACGCAGGGTCACCCTCCACACCAGTCGCTGATGTGCCTGGGGCATCACGTAGACGGGGGCATGTAGTCGTGCAGCTGCGGGTGGTGCCAACCCAACGAGGACACACGGTCCTTGGGTCCCACAGGTGTCAAGCCCAGCAACGCAGTGGCTGCGCACCACTGAGGTATACTTAGTGGGAGCAAGACATGACTGCCAATTCAGAACGTCAGAGGGCAGCACTTGATGACATCGCTGCGAGCATGGAACGTGTGGCCCAATCCGTGCTCCCCCCTGCTAGGCAGGTGCTTCTCCAGTGGAACGCGGTGCAGTCCACGGCCCGCTCGCTCAGGCTGGCCATGGCGGCCTCTGACAGGGCACACCAGGCTGAAATGTTGTCTCTGCGTCAGGCAATTACTGCTCACGCAGAGGCACACATGGCGGCCCTGAGGGCTGAGTCTCAGTCCCTCAGATCCACTCTGGATGCCCCCATGACATCCCAGAGGGTGCGGTCAGAGGAGAGGTTTGAGCAGCTTGAGCGTACCATCTCGGCTGAGCTACATGCTTGCCGGGAGGTGCATCGGTTGTCCAGCCAGACCACACAGAAAGAACTCTGTGCTACACGTGTTACCTTGCAAGAGGAAGCACGTATATCACGGGAGGTTTTGCATGCAGACCTGCGTGTCATTGCCGCACAGAACCAAGCTCACCCGTCCGGCAGACATGCTGCCGACAAGGGGCAAGCTGCGTCTAGGCGTGGTCGGGCTCCTGTGCCACATCGTCCTTTGCAGGATGAGGCAGACTCGGACGACGATTTATCTTCCACACAGGTCGTGGTGTGCAGGCGTTGAGCCCACGGAGGTTTTTTTTTGTCTCAACATCATCACATGTGGGTGTTGAGGCGCACCCTGTACCTTCCCCCTCCTGGGTGCCACCCCACCGGGTCGTATGTGGCCATTTTCTATTGTTCCTTTTAGTTTAGTTAGTTAATATTAACTATTTGATAGTTGTGACGGTGTGGTGCTTTGTGGCTTTTGAAAGCATCCACTGTCTGTTCCAGCTGGGCCCTTCAAGCTTGTCTCGTGTATGTGTTTGCAGCTTGGGGTCCTGACTCAAAAGGCCACTCCTGCTTCCCTTATCCATGGGCTAGCTAGGATATTTTGGTGTTACAAAATATTTCATAAGGGCTTTGGACTACCTTAATTACTGTGGTCTGTCTGCTGCTGTTCTACTTGTGTTAACACCCCTATTGGGGATTGGTTGTGTTTCATCCACCCCATGTCTGTAATAAATTTGGGTGAGTATGTGATTGATTTCTCCATAATTGATGTGGATTGTGATGTATGTTATTTTCTTGACTGTATATGTGTTTGATGCACTTCATGCCATAGACAGTAGCCTGCAACCTTGGCCTGTCAAAGTGACACTGATGGTGGGAGGAGTTTGGATGTAGCTCTGTAACCTGGTCCAGTGACAACCAGCATGTAGACACACACACAGGGAACTGTCAAGCCTTATTAATTTATTTCATGCCCTTTCTGCAGGAAGATGAGCCTCCAGACAACCTTTGCCAGCAGACACAGGGACGACTAATACAGAAAACGGGGCACATTCGGTGTTGCAGACGTGTGGTAGTGTGCACAAGCAGATGCACAGGGCTTGTGCTCAGACGTCCGACAGAAGCAGATGTGTTTCCAGGAGCTCCTGGCAAGGTGAGCAACACAAGGGCCCACACCGCAGACTACCTTCCTTCAGGCCACTTGCACATGGATGGGAAGTGGCACCATTGCTGTGGAGCTTTGCCAGGCATTGTTGGAGAAGCACACAGTACAGCTGACATGCGTTGAGGGCCAAATGCCAAGTGCCTTTACTAGTTGTCAGGGGCACACGCAGGTGCCATCAAACATATCCTTGAGTACCCCCTGCTCCATTGAAGTAGAGTAATTAGCGTAGTAGCGTTCCTGGGCAGAAACTGATACAGTGCACAGGGGCAACCAGCGAGGCTCAGACTTGTAGTGAGTGCATGTCATTTGCATGTGCAAATTGCCACGTGCATTACCTACTTAAATCTGCGGCGGCCAGAACGCAATTTGTACTGAAGTTGCACCTTGCTATACGCATCTAGCAGCTCACCCAGGGACCATTGTATCATGTCGGATTCTTGACCCATTGGTCTTCCATTTCCTGCGCGGCCACATGTGCCGGCATTACTGCATTGACAGTGTATGTACCATCGGTGGGCCAAGCTAACGTATGGGTACGTAGCAGCAGACAGGGGAGTTTGTTTGTGGAGATGTCACTTACTTTGCGGCATGGATGGGGTTGTGTGTGTGTGTTGTAAACACACATTCAGATTAGTAACTCACGCTCTCTTTGCAGCATTGAAGTGCTCCTGTTACCGGACCTGAGAGTGCGCAGGCAGGAGGCCAGCACTCACCCCGGAGATAAGTGTCTCTTTGGCTTTCATTTGACTGATTTGGTACAATGTGCATGATGAACATGTTTTCTCTGATTCAGTATGTGTTTTTGTGATTAGTTGTATTTTGCCTACTTTACCTTGGAAATCCACATCCACTCTCCTGCCACTCTTTCCGATTATCCTGAATACAAATGCCTGTCCATGCAACATATCCCTGACCCTCCTTCCCTGCCGGGGTCTCAGAGGCCTGTGCTACTTTGACCTTGCAGGCACTCAGACCACTGAGGGGGAGGTTGGTTCGTGCCACTCCTGCGCCTGGACACCGGAGCTGTGACTGTACCCATCAGTTGTTGCATCATCATTGTATGTTATGTACCGTGAATGGTACCCACCCTGTTGGACCATTGTTCAACTGTGCTACCTTGGTTGTTCTATCATTGTGCTTGTACATGTGCTTTGACATTTCCTGCTACGTCAAGTCATCTACTGGAGACTCTTCCAGGGTTTTTTGGTGCCTGCAGCCTTTTTCACTGGTTTGTGGGTTAGCCTACTTGGAGTTCTCTGCGATTTGGCATTTTTACCAGTCAAGGTGGCCTTTTGTTGTTGGACAGTTGGCTTGGCCTGCAGTGTTTTGGGCACTCTGACATTGTAATTGTGGGGTACTATGTACATTATGTGTTGTGCTGCTCAATGCCTGTTCCTGTGTTGTCTTTACTTTTCAGGTGTCAGGGTATTGCTGTGGTTTGACATGCTGGGGTGTTCACATGGCCAATGTTCACATGTGATGTGTACAGGACACTGAGGGTCACTTTATTTAACATGCATATATTGAGTGCATGTCCCTAATGACACACACAGTTGCACAATGATCCACCACACATACATCCACCCTTCCATGACCACAGGTGCACATAGGTTGTATTTTCAGGCCCCGGTGTCCATGCAGCACATGATGTATTACCATTTGGGTATCCTGTACATGCGTCATTTGGTTGTAGATTTCATTCGTTTTTTTCATGTGATGCTCAAGGTGTATCTGCAACACAATGGCTGCTTAAAGTGCTGTGTGCTGTGCAGTGTGTTGCAGGAGACACACAAAGCACATGGGTTTGGGAGTTTGGATTGTGCCATGCCCAATGTGCATGTGAACGGGCATTCAGTGTTGAGTTCATGCTACGACTGTTGGAAATCATTTGCGTCTGACTTTGTATGTGTGGGAGGTTGTTGGTCAGTTATTTCATCTGAATCCATGTCAGGCTTCATTGTCTCATGGCAGTTTTCATTTATGACATGTCTCTTTGTATATTATTGGTCATGTGTTTGTCTTTTGCTATTGCGTGCCATGTCATGGTGTAGCAGACAAGGGTGATGTGGTTTGGGAGGGTTTGGGTGAAATACCAGGGATTTTGATGGACTGTTTTGCAGGGGTGTGTGATACACACCTTGCATGTGTTCCTTTTGGTCACACAGGATTGGTTATTTTTTAAAAGCTAGGGATACACACAATGTGGCACTTCCATGGGAACATTCTCATGGGTGGTAAGGTTGTGACAGTTGACTGTCTCTTTGTCATCATCGATTGTCACCTGGTATGTGCCAGGACTGTGTGCACTCCGCAGGGGTGGGAGTTTAGGTGAAAAATGTGGCCACAAGCTGGGTCCGGGCTGCCTCACCACGTGCCCTGTCCCCTCCCATGGGCAGCGCCTGTGCCTGTGTTTGGGGGTGTGGAGGCACCACCATGTCTACTGGTACCTCCCGCCGTGTTGCAACATTGTGCAGGACCCATGGTGCCACAATGATCTTGCACACTACTGGGGGTGCATGTAGTAGCTGGCCACCAGAGCGGTCAAGGGAGCGGAAGCATGACTTGAGCACTCCAAATGTGCGCTCCTCTATGCCCCTGGTTGCAATATGGGCATCATTGTATCTTACCTGGGGTGGTGTGGTGGGGTTCCGGATTGGCGTCATCATGTGGTTGCTCAGAGGGTAGGCACTGTCCCCTGGGGAGGTGATAATAGTTGAGATTATTAGGGTTTGGGTATTTGTGTGTCACTTGCATGCATGTGCACAGGCATTTGTACTCACCTAGGAACCATGTGTCGCCATGCTGCCCAGCTTCCAGGGCCCGGCTCAGGGCGGACATTCTGTATATGAAACTGTCATGGGTGGAGCCAGGGTAGTTTGCATAGAGAGAGGTGATGATTCCTTTAGCATTGCATACAACCTGCACGTTGATGGAATGCCAGTGCTTGCAGTTTCGATAGATGTGCTCAGCAGCCCTAGGTGGACGTAGGGCCATATGGTTGCAATCTATGGCACCAAGCAGTTTGGGGAAGTGTGCCACCCTGTAAAAGTCCTGGACCACGGCCTGCCTTTCTGCGTGTGTTCTGGGCATGTATATGCGCCTGCGGAATGAGGGGCGTGCAGTGATGATTGCCAACACCTGGTGTAGGCAGCGTGACTGTGTGGCCTGTGAGACCCCCCCACTATGGCAGTGGTCCGCTGAAATGACCCAGTGGCCAAAAATGCAGGACATTGAGCACCTTCTCCAAGGGGCTCAATGCTTGGGAGCACAGGGTGGGGGAAGTAACATCATCTTCCCACTCTCTGACAAGGTTTAGGTTGATATGTGGTGGAAACCTATACCTGCCATAGACGTGGTCGTCAGGCATCCCAAAAAGGCTGGTCCGGGGTAAAAAAAATGTGGGCCCTGGCATTCTCCTCCTCTTGCGGTGTCCCACGATCAGTGATGCGACAAATAGGGCATTCATCGTAGCTGTATATACGTGTTTGTTGTTTGCGTGCACTTTTATACTGTGAGCGGGGACGCCTCCGCCTGCCTTTATGTGGCAGACGCGTTGACGCCTATGTGCGTCTTTTGCTGTGCGCGGGTTTCCCGTATTCTAATCCATGAATACAGGTTGTTTGTGTGCATGCGGGCGTTCCGTGCAGTTCCCTACAGTACTTCCACAGTTACGCCTTCTTTTTCACGCGTTGTTCCCCATTCTGCGTGTTACACCCCATGTCCCGCCCCCTTTTTGGTGTGTGCACGGACATTGTGTGCTTTCCCTGTGCGTCGCGCACAGCGTTCGGGATGTTGCAATGATGTGAGCGCCCGTGTGCGCCACGCACGGGTTTGGCGCACATCCCGAGAAAAACACGCACAGGGACTTCCATGAATTTCACGCTTGCGCCTGTTTGCGCCAGCTTGCGCCACTTTTTTCGGCGCAAGTTTGTTCCATGAATCGGCCCCTTAAAGCAGAGCAGGGAAGAGGGGCATCAGGGCTAGTCTATCTAACCTTTACTAAAAATTGGTGCTAAATAGTGAGAAAATGCTTTGATAATGCAGAATGGAGCAGACAGACTTTCTTACAATCCATACATATTATCTAAAAACGTTTGCACTAGGGCAAACACGAATCAGGCTTTTTTTCACTATATTTTCTGCATAACATACAACAAAAGGTGTCTACTACATTTATTTTCATGTTATGCAGCAAACATAGTCAATTAAATAGCCTGCTTCGATTTATCTCCGCTGAAAGCCTTTTTAGATAATACCGATTGGGGCTAAACCTGTTTGCTGCATTCTCTATTATCAGAGAAGCACAATTAATTTCCTCCACCAGTGGTGGTAAATTCATTTGCTAAATTTTTTTTGCTCAACTCTAAATCTCTGATAATCTTGCCCCATAATTGCTTACTATAATACAAGAAATCTCATGGAGAGACAGACTAGGCCATTCTCCATGAATAGCTTTTTTCAGGAAGGGTTTCTAACACTTGATAATTATGCAAACTAGATGAATGTGCAGGTGCCTTTGCTCTGAAATGTCACACCTCAGCGATGCATATATCCTTCCATCCGTGGTGTGTAGGTTGTTCTTCTGAGATGAGAATACAATCTTTGTCTGAAAGTAGCAGAGAATAAAATGCATGTCACACGTACATCACATGTCATTCCGAAATGAGATAATTATTTAATGTAGAAATGTAGAAATCCCCAATATGGCATGACATCACATCCAATGGAAAGGAAACTGGGTTTAGAACTAAGTCCCATTAGACTGTCCTCTTCATGAATATAACTGATGAGAACAAAGGGATGGTTACGTGTGATGTCACCTTTGGGACATTATCCAATTACATAAACATGAAATTGGAATAGAGAAAGTATACACAGCCCTAAATGGAATGGTTTCTAATTGATAAAAGTCCAAACCTCTTGATTGAAGGGACTCACTTATAGACTAAGTGACTGGCTGACTGCAGGGGAGACTGACTGGAAGAAGGATATAGGATGAAGAACTGACAATAGGAAGGAAAATAAGATAGCTTTCTTCTTTTGAACACACGTTGGATTGGTTACAGCCCACTGTGAGAGGCTTACATGGATTTCTACTCCAGGCCTTACTCAGTGGAAAAAGGAAACAAACAGGTCCAGATCAGTAGGAGAGCCACAACCTTGTTTACGGATATATATCTCACTTTGCACATGCCTGGAAAAGTTTTGTAATTGAAGTAATTCCCTGGATATATCACAGAGATGTGTCTGGTTACTAGCTCTGAACTACTCAAGGAAATAGGTTTAGAGTTTCTACATGCTACCCGTTTCTTTCCACTTTAAAATGCCCATTTAAAAAAGGGTAAATGTACACGTTTTACAAAAAATTCAATAGAAACATAATTGAAGGGAATCTAGCAAACATACATGTTAAATAGACATGTTTCTTTTTGCAAACCATTTACAAGCAGGAATGTCAAGTAGTCTGAATCTAAATAGATTTTTCTCAGATGCTGTTTGAAGTACTGGCATGTCTATTGAGTAAAGGGGAGGTGTTCATTTTTCAATACGTGGAAAATAGATTTACATAGGCATAGATATTCTGATTTATTTATTTTTTAGCCGACATGGGTGAAATTTATTGGTGTATTCTTAGTGCTCTGAATGGATATAAGATGTTATCTGTGATATACTGAAGATGAGGAAGCAGCCTCAAATCCATGGAACCCCCTCTTCAGGAAAGCACCATAAAAAAAGAAATTGCCACTCAAATGGAGGATACCTCAGAAATATCAAAACCAATGGTATTTCCAGCAGATGGTTGAAACACAGATTGTTCTGGCCAATGACTATGAGACTGATGAACAACCACAAAAACTTAGTCAGGTATTCCTGAATTTCTAGAGTTTCTTTCCAGTGACTTCTTCGATTGCGGGCATACAACCATTCATTCAACAATAATACCTATGGACACTGAAATGGCTCCACTGTTTGTGAGACAATACAGTTTGTATTTAGCTTGCAAATGGACAGTGAACACTTCGTGCTTATCTCAGGGAGTTGAATGAGTCCACCTGTTAAGGTGTCGTTTTCCTTATATTTACCCCTGACTGTCCCAGTTCCTAGGATCAAAGCTGCACTCAGCCCTCAACCTAACAAACCCTTATTGGACAGTGCTCATGAATAGGGACGATTAGTCTAAGCTTACCTTTACCTTCGTGGGGCAACAATATACTTTCTGATATGATACATTCACGAAATTAGTTTAACATGTTCCTTCACAACGCCATTCCTGATCTGGGCGAAAGAGTAATCGTGACCTTTGTGGATGAGCTGCTGTTCAAAAGCTCAACTTTGGAAGAGCATTTTACAGAAAGCTAATGTGTTCTTGCCCAGTTGAAGTAGGCTGGTGCAAAATTATCTTTCCAGATAGCACAATGTTGCAAAATCAGAATGAAGCTTCATGGAAATGAAATCACTGCCAAGGGTCTCAATCCCCGGAAAAGAGGGTGGCGGCACTACTTAAATTAAAGCACCCCACCAATCTGTATGTGTAGCAAAGCCTCCTTGGACTGACTAAATGTAGTTGAAAATTCATTGGAGTTTCTCCAGAAGTCACTGGACCACTGGTCCTCTTATTGAAGGATGGGGTAAAGTGGGAGTCGAGTGAAGCACGATCTAAGGGAGTAAAGCAATTGAGGAGAAGGCTGTCACAAGCTCCTTCTTTGACTTATGCCATCAAAAATAAGGAATTTTTCTGTAAAGAATGGTTTCTCAAACACTTTCTAGGTGGCAGTGTCATATGAAAAACATGACAAATTCACCAACGTAATCGTCTACACAAGCAATGGCTGCACATTTATACAGGGGGAGCACAGCATAGTAGAGATCACCAACCGTTACAAAATCTAAAAAGTGATAGAATACGGCATGGGATTTTTTCTAATTCAAAAAAATACTTCTTGGATTCTGTCAATGCAGGGCTTTCCTATGGAGGTCAGGTATGGCCAAAATAAGAAGAGACCAATAGCTCAAGGACTGACACATTTACCTGATTGTGCTCAAGGACACTGTCTCTGGGACAAACATCTAATAACCACTGATACTATGGAGGGATAGCTGGTGTCCCCGAACAAAGTATATGAAAAAAACACTTACTAGCACAAGTTTATGTGGATGGATTTACCTACAATATTAGTGAAGACGGGGATAATGAAATAGTTATTGGCATTGCGAACGCATAGGTAAATATTCTTCATGAACCCTCTGCTGGTTACAAAATAGGTCCCAAAAGTAGTCAGAAAGAAGGTATGATGGCAACCTCTCAAGCTGTCCTCACCATTGTAAACCACCAACTAACAGAACTGGTGATTTCCACTGATTCTAATTATGTGTGAAATGTGTTTGTTGAGCACCAGAATTACTGGAAAAAGAGAGGCATGCTTTGTGTAAATAATAAACCGTTAAAACCGTTAACAGTAGTTTGATGAAGACTATTGATGATCTGATGACGTCTAATGAAATGATGATCTATTGGAAAAAGATCAAAGGTAATTCCAAGACACAGGTTCCTGATAAAACTGGAAATTAGTTGGCTGACCAATTGAGCAAAAAAGGAGCTTCACATGGGTCTTCATGAATATGGAACACCTCCTGAGAGAAGTCCACATCACGGCAATGACTAGACCACAAATGTGCACTGACAGTGAACTTTCAGCTGCTAAGTGGAGTAGCTTCTGATTCAGACTTGATTATTGCTCAAATTAAGGAAACCATAATTGGGAAATTCTATCATTATTTAGAAGACCCAATCAGTTTCCCTCTGACAGTTCCAGATTATCCAGGAAAAGAAGACCTCTGATGAAATTTCACAAGCTGTTTAAGATTAAAGACAGACTGTTGGCGAGGGAACCCCAAACTGGGAATGACCAGCAGGTGGTTCCTACCTAATTCCAAAGTCTGATATTAAATCATACCTATGACATGGCTATTGACGCTTATAGAGATATTGCAAGAAGTCGCTCACTGGCTGCAAATGTGCCCGGATCTCAAAACATATTTAAAGAGATGTCTCATGCATGCTCATTTCCAACTGAGTTCTCTCACATACAACGCTCCTCTACAGAAGAGAGGAATGACAATTCCAACTGAAGTCCAGAGAGGGCAGAAGATCCTTTATAGAAACCTCCATCATTCCCTAAAAGGAAGATGAGGCAGTGGAAGAAAAACTCATCCATAGCCATCCAGAAACAACCTAGATGAAAACGGTCCTCTGCCTCCCCCTTTAGCTGCCGCAAGAGTAAGAGGGGTGGGGTTATGTAGCAAAGTCTACACAAAATCTATAAAAAATGAAAGGATGAAAATCAAAACACTACATTTAAAAATGTATATGTATATTTGTTCAGAAGCTGAAGTTGCAGCTGGCACCAGAAGAAGCTTCCAAGTACTGATGCAGAGAGGACCTGCAAAGTAGACCTTTCCCGAGCTACAAGGGACCATCGTGCAACCTGTTACTTTTCATCCGAAGTGGCATGGAAGCCAGTTCTGTGTGTCTGCCATCCAGAGAAGGGGTCTTCGTGAGTTGTTTAGTCAGAGATTACTGAGATTCTATTCTTACCAGTGTTTTCCTGGGATGCTGGGCTCCGGTACTGCATGCTCATTTCTAACTGAGTTCTCTCACATTCAACGTCCTCTACAGAAGAGAGGAATGACAATTCCATGGTCTGATTTGAAAGTAGCTTCATTGGACCCTTAAGTCATTCTTCCAGAGGAAATAAATACATGTTAATGGTGATATGCCTATTCACAAAGCGCATTGAGTGCCTTGTTGCCTCAAATTGTAAGGTAAAGATAGCTGACACTTTGATAATAAACAGTGTATTTTCTCATTTCGGTTTTCCTCAAAACATTGATTCCATTAGAGGTTGTTATTTTACTAGTGAGATGATGAATGAGATGTTGAAAATCTTCAGAGTTAAAAGAAAACCACACAACATCTGCCACCCAGTATGGGTGTGGAGGGATGCAACAAAACCATTGTGAGTGTATTGAAGAAGTTTCTGATTGATTCTGAACCAAGTTGGGATGGGACATCTGATTGCGGCTTGTCCTGATGGCTCTCAGATTCACACCTTCTTCTGTCTCCATTTGAATTTATTTATTTATGCATTTATTTATTTTGCTATTTGTAAAGCGCTCCTAAACCCTGGGGCATCTGTGCGCTGAAAATCTTGACATTTGCATACATTCATAGTATAACAGTTACATACAGATATTGAAATGTCATTGTGAAGCACTCAGATAGTTAACTTACGTTCAGTCATAGTATACCTAAGTTATTCAGACTAGGTGATGTTATGTACAAAAGAGAATGAACAGTTATTTACAATGGTCTGTCTCTCGGCTGAGTCATCTAGGTTAGAGATCAAGGGCTATTGTGAATAGCCAGGTTTTTAATAACGGGATCTCAACACCTGCTTTACTAAACTCAGGAGAATACATTGATAACTGCCTCAACTACTCATCACTATAAAGAGAATCTCATAAAAAGCCTACAGCATGATTTTACACATGCCCAACACAATAAAGAGCGGTCTGCTGAAGGGATATAGACATATTACAAATAGGGAGTATGAGGTAGGGGACTGAGTTTGTCTGTATATATTTCTTAGGGTTCAATGAAGGAAAACATATTTTAACCAACTTGGCAAAATGATTTTGAGATTATTGATAATATCTCTCCTGTTTCCTATAAGATACACATCACAAAAGGAGATCTGATTGAGGAAAATCAGGGTCCATATCAATAAATGTAAAAGCTGTCAAACCCAGCTTAGAGACTGATGATTTAGTATAAAACCTGAAGAACAAAAGAAGCAAATGAGTAAAAAGAGAAATTAACCGGTAATCAGCAAAATTAGAGTGCAAGTGAATGACTGTATGAAAGTGTATGTTTTATACAAATTAAAGAATAAAATGTAAAATAACAATTTAATGATAGGTTGTATGTTTTTCTTGTTCTCTGTGTCTCTATGTGTTAGTAAACTCACATTTGTATTCCTCTCACTACGCAAATAAGCAGTGATTTTGTTCCATGGTCTGAGGTATGGGGACAGATCCTCCTAAGGGAAGTCCAGAGAGGGCAGAAGATCCTTTATAGAAACCTCCATCATTCCCTAAAAGGAAGACGAGACAGTGGAAGAAAAACTCATCCATAGCCATCCAGAAACAACCTAGATGAAAACTGCCCTCTTCCTCCCCCTTTAGCTGCTGCAAGAGTAAGAGGGGTGGGGTTATGTAGCAGAGTCTATACAAAATTTATACAAAATGAAAGGATGACAATCAAAACACTACATTTAAAAATGTATATGTATTTGATACACCCTGTACAAAACCTTTGAAAGAATGCAGGGAACTATGGTGATAGATGCACCTACAACTAAAGTGTATTGGATACACAGTGAAAGGCAAAGCCCAAAAATAGTACTTTTCAGTTGCATGGAAAAAAACACAATCTTTATTAAATGGAGAACAATCAAATCTGAGATAAAAAAGCACAACATTTCATAAAAAAGGAAAATCGAATAGGGGTCTCCATTGAGTCTGTTTTCTTCTTTACAGGACCGCGAATAAGATTTATGTAAAGAAACATACAGTGACTTGAAGTGTAAATGTTTACTGTGATGCTGGAAATGCCTTATGGAGGGACAGGGCCTCCTAGTCCTTGTCCTACCACTACTCTGTGTATGTTTTCTCCATGTTCTTTGCCACTGACTGTGCAGCAGTGCAGCTCTTCATGTTTTCCTTCTGGTGAACAACCCCCATGGGAAACCATTATGGCACCCATTGGTGCGGAAGCACCCTTTTACCCCTTATGTTGGTTTTTGGCTACCTGTGTGTTGCACACAGAGAAGGGTATGGGTAGGTGGCAGCTACATGCTGACCTGACAGAAGCTTTGAGTGTCCTCCATTTTTGGGACACCCATGCCCTGCCATAGGAATCAATGGATTCCTGCAGGAAGGTAAAATGGCCGCTTTGGCCTCTTGGTTTCTATTGTATTTGACCTTGTTTCCCAAAGTCCTGGGAAGTCCTGACTCTGTCCATTCCTCCTGACTGGTTGTTGGGTGGAAATACCATGTATATCTCTGGTGCTGCCTCCTGTCAGGCTGACTAGATCATTCTGATGGGCTGTGTGTTGTGTGTACAGCCTAGGGGTGGGACCTGTATGAATGGAGTCTGAAGTGAACTCACATTCTGTGTTGTGGGTTTCTGGTTTCTTTGTGTGATACAATGCCTGAGACAGTAGCCCTGACTAATACTGACATGAATGCTGTGTAGTGTGTTGAAATGCTGGTTACTTACCCCAATTGACATTTTTGTTATGGGTGTCTGGGTGGAATCAATGGACTGAATGATTGTGAGCCTGATTGGCTGCCTGCCTGCATGAATGCCCGTCAGCGTGATTGGTTGGCTGAGCCTGGCTCAGCCTGAGCAAATGAGAAACAATGTGTATAACAGGGGACTTCTCACTCACAAATTTGTTCAGAAGCTGAAGTTGCAGCTGGCACCAGAAGAAGCTGTCCCTTGAAGCCCAGATGGAAGAGAACTCTACTGCTGCATTTTCTTCGTGTAATACAAAAGCTGCTTTGTTCTTCCAAGTACTGATGCAGAGAGGACCTGCAAAGTTGACCTCTCCCGCGCTACAAGGGACCATTGTGCAACCTGTTACTTTTCATCCGAAGTGGCCTGGAAGCCAGTCCTGTGTGCCTGCAATCCAGAGAAGGGGTGTTTGTGAGTCGTTTAGTCAGAGATTCCTGAGATTCTATTCTTACCAATGCTTTCCTGGGATGCTGGGCTCCGGTACTGCAGATTGAAGAAAGCTTGAAGACAAGGCAGAGGGAGTGTCGTCCTGGCTTCGGAGAGACTGGAATTCCAAAGGCTGTGTCCGTGAGCTGTGTGGGGTTTGCACAGATAAGGTCCAGCAGCACGAGATTCAGACTTCGCATACTCTGGTGAGTTATGTCATAACTGAGGAGTGTGTGAGAATGTATGGAATGCATTGTATTTACTGGCAGACAGTGTAGTGAGTTAGGTTTGAAAACAAAAGTGTTAGATATTTTTTTCTCTGCATTTCTGAACTGGGTAAAAAGAGCTGCTCACCACATTCAAAATATTTCCCATGTTGCAATGTGTTTTTTTCTCTTCCCTTTTAGAGCCACAAAGCAGTATCCACTGTTGGTAAGAGCATGTAATGGTCATATCATGTAATGTAACATTATTATTTTTGGTTGTGTAATACAGGATGTAAGGTAAATAATAACAGCACTTGAAATTACTGAAATAAGACTGGGTTGCTTAATTGTGTGCCTCATTTCATGCATCTGTTGGTCACTGTTTCAAGAGGGAGAAGGAGTCTAGAGGGTTTTGTTGCCGCCAAAGGTAAAGTCAGGAAACAAGGAAGAATATATAGATGCAAGACAAAAGGTTGTGTGAGCGTGAATGGGCTTTCTCTGCATGCTGAAGAGAAAGCGGTGCTCTCCAAGACACATAGGTTACTGATGTAAATAAATCAGTAATATGAGCTACAGGCAATAAGTTGCAATCTGTATAATCTTAATGGTTTCCCTGAAAGTGTGCCAGCTCTAAAGATTCTTTATTGTCAGCCAAAGGTGGGTGATATTTATAAAGAGGGAAGGTTTGTCTTATCATAGGGCTGTATCACGGAAGGTATGCTCACCACTATACCAAAAAAATAAGATACCACTAAAAATTACCACCAAAGTAAGCTAACACTAAATTACCACCAGAATAAGATAGTTCTGAACTATTACCAAAATAGGGTAATACTGAAATACCACCAACGGTAAGGCAAATTTACCACCAAAATACTGCCAAAATAACCCAATACTAAAATACCACCAAATCAGGAATTAGCCCCAAAGACAAAATATCCAACAGTTCTGAAGAGGAGTGCCCGGACAACTCGAGTCGAATAAGTCCATTGGTGTCACCCAGGGTGCAGAGGTGTGTTTCTTGACCGCTGGAAGCATTGCTGTCTACCGCCAGAAGAGGGAGTACCCTGGAGAAGTACTGCTGGACACCCAGAGCTGCAAAAGTTCCAAACCACCTAAGTACATTTGAAAGGACATCCTTGCCATAATCACTGATCACTGTTTCCCATTGGAGAGAGTCCAGAGTCGCTGAGTGCAGAGGAAGGTCTGCGGTGGGTTTCCCGCCACCACAAACTAACAAAGATGTCTCAAGGATCCAGACTTGGTGAGGGTCCGTAGTCCACTCAAGTGGTCGAGTCCAAGTTGCTTTAAGCCGTCCAGAGGTCTGTGCCGAGGCTCCGGCACCAAAGAACCAAAAGTCGGACAAGCCTGTACATTTGAAACCTGACACCACCTGTCACACCCAGAAGTCATAGAAGAGTACCAGGGATCTTACTCTCATCTACCAAATCATTAAGGAGCCCACAGCAAGTTTAATCTTCCCAAGACTTCTACAGTCAGAGAAATCATTGACCAAAGAAGAGCACGGCAAAGAGCAAAATTGCTGCACTTCAGAAAGACTTTGGTTCTATTTTTCTTCTTGGACTCAGCATCCAAGTGGCTCCTTCTTCCAAGGGGGGTCCACCATCTGAGGGAATTGCTGAGTGATGCCGAGAAATTCTGCCACTTCGCCTGCCAAAGCACCAAAGGTACTGTGATGAGGAAGAGCATCTTATAGCCTCAAGAGTAGTCCATGGGTCCAAGTTTCGCCTGGGATCCTGTTTTCCTATGGCCTCGCAGGTACTTTGGGGTGGTAGAACCATTTAAAAGAAAGTATAATATTTTTTAACATTATTAGACTGGCTGTGAAAAACAAGAAAGGTTACTCCCAAACCTTTCCAATACAGGATGCCCATGTGGGGGTATACTCACAAAGAATTGTGTATGCAGTCTAAAGGAAGCATCCTGCCACTGTTCATAACTAAGCTGCCTTTCTTCCCAAATATATGCTTTTACACCTCACTTAAGAATTCACATGCCTATTTAAAACTGTCTGCAGTTAGTGCACCTATTACTGTGTGAGTGTGAATGGGATTTATATGCATGCTGCAGAGAAAATTGTGCTCTCCAAGGCACATAGGTTACTGATGTAAATAAATCAGTAACATGAGCTACATGCAATAAGTTGCATTGTGTATAATCTTACTGTGTTTCCCTGAAAGTGTGCCAGGTCTAAAGATTCTTTATTGTCAGCCAAAGGTGGGTCATATTTATAAAGAGGGAAGGTTTGTCTTATCATAGGGCTGTATGATGGAAGGTATGCTCACCACTATACCACAAAAATAAGATACCACAAAAAATTACCACCAAACTAAGCTAACACTAAATTACCAGCGAAATAAGATAGCTCTGAACTAAAATAGGGTCATACTGAAATACCACCAACGGTAAGGCCAATTTACCACCAAAATACCACCAAAATACCCCAATACTAAAATATCACCAAATCAGGAATTAGCCCCAAAGACAAAATATCCAACAGTCCTGAAGAGGATTACCCGGACAACTCGAGTCGAATGAGTCCATTGGTGTCACCCAGGGTGCGGAGGTGTGTTTCTTGTCCGCTGGAAGCCGTTGCTGCCTACCGCCAGAAGAGGGAGTACCCTGGAAAAGTGCTGCTGGACACCCAGAGCAGCAAAAGTTCCAAACCACCTAAGAACATTTGAAAGGACATCCTTGCCATAAACACTGACCACTTTTTCCCATTGGAGAGAGTCCAGAGTCGCTGAATGCAGAGGAAGTTCTGCAGTGTGTTTCCGGCCACCACAAACCAACAAAGATGTCCCGAGGATCCAGACTTGGTGAGGGTCCGTAGGCCACGCAAGTAGTTGAGTCCAGGTTGCTATAAGCTGTCCAGAGGTCTGTGCTGAGGCTCTGGCATCAAAGAACCGAAAGTCAGACAACCCAGTACATTTGAAACCCGACACCACCCGTCGCCCCCAGAAGTTATAGAACAGTACCAGGGTTCTTACTCTCATCTACCAAATCATTAAGGAGCCCACAGCAAGTTTAATCTTCCCAAGACTTCTACAGTCAGAGAAATTGTTGACCAAAGAAGAGCACCGCAAAGAGCAAAATTGCTGCACTTCAGAAAGACTTTGGTTCTATTTTTCTTCTTGGACTCAGCATCAAAGTGTCTCCTTCTTCCAAGGGGGGTCCACCATCTGAGGGAATTGCTGAGTGATACCGAGAAATTCTGCCACTTCGCCTGCCAAAGCACCAAAGGTATTGTGATGAGGAAGAGCATCTTATAGTCCAGGGGTCCCAGTTTCGTCTTGGATCCTGTTTTCCTATGGCCTTTCAGGCACTTTGGGGTTGTAGAACCATTTAAAAGAAAGTATAAGATTATTGAACATTATTAGACCCAAACCTTTCCAATACAGGGTGCCCAGGTGGGGGTATCCTCACAAAGAATTGTGTGTGTAGTCTAAAGGAAGCATCCTGCCACTGTTCATAACAAAGCTGCCTTTTTCCCAAATATATGCTGTTACACCTCACTTAAGAATTCACATGCATATTTAAAACTGTCTGCAGTTAGTGCATCTATTACTGAATGTAAGTATTGTGTGGTACCACATAGTGTATATGTTTGCCATTCTTTGAATACGTATTGCCACAGTAGATAGTGTTATTATTTAAAGTGCATATATTACTGAACCTTATTTTATATAAAGAAGCTGTGTTATCACCTAACATAGTCTGTGGACATTATTTGTGGGGCATGGGGACTCACTGTACTTAAGAAACAGCCTGCATCACCTCCTGAAAATACGCCTGGCTTCTCGTCCATTGCTACCTAATTCAGAGCCTTGGCTGAGGCGTTCTGTGCCTTTACCCTACCATATAGGGGCAGAAGGACAGATACACCCCTCCAGTCTTTACATTTTCCAACTGAAGCCTGATTGCAAATGTTTTCTAATGTTGTCCCTCTTTAAAGTACCAGTTATAATATTGCAACTGTGAGTCACTAGAGGTTGTCTCGCCCGCTAGTCCCCACAATCTCTCTCTCAGGTGGCCTGGGCATGGCCATTGCCTTTGGATCCAGGCTCTGCGGGGGGACGAGTGCAGGAGGATCACCTTGCTGAGGGATCTTCAGGGAGTTAGGGTGAGGCAACCGATGGGGAGATGTGTATTTCCCCCTCTTTTGTACATTCAACCCCTCCTATTTTTTAGAATCCAAAGTCCCAACCACCCCTTTCTGCACAAACACTAGGCCGAGGAAGAGGGTGACTGAGACTAACAAGACTAACTCTTATATATCGCACAGGACATGTCCCGCTAATCGGTTCAGGCAAATTCAGGCACTTGACTTCACGTGCATACACCTAATTCCAATTAGCTCTCCTCACACGGATACAAGGTGGGACCTAGAGATGCACTCTGAGCAAGGTGGAACACGAGTACTAGCAGAACTTCCGAGGAAAAGACGAACCTACTGCAGCAGAGTGACAGACCAAGGGACGAGACCAGGAGGTTGAAAACTCAAGAGTTCCCTACAGGAGGTTGTTGCCTCCACAAGGCCATGTAACACACATGGAGAAGGCCAGATTCCAATATCGAAGACTGCATTGTTTTTCAAGGATGCCAATGACCCTTCCAGGTGAACGGTAGAGTTGGGGAGGCAAGACCAAGCATGCAGTATTAACCTTGAGTCATGAATTTTAAATTAAAAAAACCTCGAAAGAACCTCACACAGCCATGAGTTGGCAAGCGTCCTGAGAAACCGGTGTGTGCTAAGAAAGATTGAAGTTTGCAACAATATATCGCAAGTGAAGGCTGCATGCGTGTCAAGGAGACATGAGGAAAGGCAGACCCGTGAATGAACCTTAAGATAAAGACAACTGTGGAATCAGCGATACTGAGTAACGGAGTGGTCCAGTGAAAAGTAGTAGCCCACTCAAAAGTCTTAGTGAAAAGTGCATTGTTTGAGGTCATAAAAGTGAATGAACTGTAAAGCAAAAGTGAACAAAGTTAACCACAGAGAAGGGGAGAGGAAAAGCAGAATACTGAATTCTGAGTCGAAGAGGTCTTGCAGAGGTCTGTAAAGGAAGTCTTGAACATTCGAAAGTCTTCGACTTGCGACAAGTGGTCTGAGCATAGCAGAGGGAGACCCAAAGTGTTAAAGGATTGGGGCCCCAGCAACTGTTGTTGATCTGTAAAAGGTCTGAGCCCGGCAGAGGGGACAAATGTTGAACTGTGTAAGGTCTGAGCCCGGCAGAGGCGGACGAATGTTGAACTTTTGTTTTTCAGTTTGAGGAGGTTTGAACCCGACATGGGGGACTGGTGTGAACGTTTTGGTTTTGTTATTTGGGGAATATTGAAACAAGAGCCTTTTACATGAAGGCAAGGAGTCTCGATCCACGTTCCACCTTTTTTGTACAAGAGATATGGCAGGCATTAGGTTTTTGTTGGCATAGATAATTTTGATTTGACATACACAACTAAAACTGTTTTCTTTATTATTTGATGGCCAGAACGACTCCCATCCTAGTTATAGGGCAAAGTAGGAGTTTTTCCAAACCCCACCAAGTTAAGAATGATTTTACAAATTGTATCTTTTGTGTCAGTGTCATACTTGTGATATCGTGCCTGCCCTACACAACATGGAAAAGAACACTCATTTTAGAAGCTACAGTTTTGCAAGAAACATCAAGGTTTGGCTGATAGCAACATGTTAATTTCTCTGGCCACATCAACAGTTCTCCCAAAGGAAGTGTGAACTCAAGCCTTTGAGTCTGAGCTCTAAACTTTATGATACGCCCTGGATTCACCTGAGGGCCAAATGTTCTCTTTGTTCCCAAAGCAGGTTGTGCAGGAAAATAAATGCTACTGATTATCAACCCCCATTTATCATTAGGTCCAACCAATAAAGCCTTCAAAATACATATGATATATTCTTCAAACCTGTGATCATAGGAACTTCCCCCAAGTACTCAGCAACTTTCATTAAACAGGT
Organism: Ambystoma mexicanum; assembly: GCF_040938575.1. Lineage (NCBI taxonomy): Eukaryota > Metazoa > Chordata > Amphibia > Caudata > Ambystomatidae > Ambystoma > Ambystoma mexicanum. Next base: position 825,963,555 of record NC_090933.1, read on the forward strand.
CTTCTAGTGGGGAAATCCATTCATGATTACCGAGACCTGATGTCAGCATCAGTGATAGCCTGATGATGGAAGCACTCTTAATCGACTGAACTTCAAAGAACTCTCTTACAAGGAGTCCTATGACAAGCACCTTCTCAGGGGTCCTACATGGACTAGCTTTGAGCTTAAAAGAGATCAGCCCATATGGCATGTTAATGGGCCAGGAACTTAAAATACCATTAATATTAATATGTGAGAAGGAAAATTATTGCAGTTTTAAATTCTGCATATGAAATAGAATTTTCTTGAATATATTTTGATAGAAATGTTGTAGCAATGTACTTTTTAAAAATTATTCAGGGTGAAAATCTCTATATTATAATTATATTTTTGTTTGTTTTTGTTAAAGTTGCAAATTAGATGAATGAATATTCTGCTGGATAGAAATGCTGTAAATTAGCAATTCATATATCCTACTGACCGTGCCGGGTGTGCCATTATTCTGAGAGGGGAAAGGAATCTTTTTGTGAAAGTAACACAGAATAAAAAACTAAAATCTGTCACACAAACATCACATGTCATGCCGTGATGAGACTAGCATCAATGGATTCGCCTGAGTGAGAGCAATCTGACAAACTAAATAGTAACGTAATCACATTGGGAAAACATAATGTTTTAGAAAATGACAATTGTTTAATGAAAACGTCTCCAAAATGACTTTAGATCGAATGGGAGGGAAACTTGGTTTAGAAGTTACTTCCATTAAACTGCCATCTTCATTATTATGCCCAATGAGTACAAAGGGGATGGTTTAATGTGCAGTCACTTTGGAACTCTATCCCATCACATACACTGAATAATTAGAATAGAGAAATGATACACATTTTGAAAGGGAGTGGTTTGTAATCTATAAAAGTCCAAACCCATCGATTGAAGGGACTCAGAGTTGGACTAGCTGACTGGAGGTGTGACTGACTGGAAGAAGGGCATAGGAGAAGAATGTACAACAACAGAAAGAAGAATAGAAAAGCTTGATTTCCTTTTTGACATATCTTGGATTGCTAACAACCCAATGTAGGAGGATTATATGGAGTTCAACCCCAGAGTATTGAGCCAGTACTTAGGTGGATACCAACCAGTCTTTGAGACAGCCCAGAATTCATTCCTATGTAATTATAATGCCAAGGGGAAATATCATTGTATGGTAACCCTAGCTGACTGTTCGAACCTACCAGGGTAAGTGCTTACATGGCGTCCAGCCAAGCATGACACCGTGCCACCTGATTAGAGCTCTATAATGCTCATATGCACTCAGGATGATCCCTTGACCTGCCTGTTGCCACCCCCACTCCGACCGTTTCCCTGGCAACGACCTTCCGGCAACACTGTCCAGCTCTTCTTTATACTCTGTTCTGATGTCCTACCATCTTGCACACTAAGGCAATTTAATTTAATACCATATTCGCCTCACTGCGTTGTACTATTCTTGCGCCTGATCCTTTACATCCATCCTGAATTACTCCTAAATTGTGACTCACCTACGGCAGACTCAGCTATGTCAGCATTGTGTGTTACACTGTCCTGGATGACCCACACTACTATAAATACAACTGTAACCGCATGATAAGCTTACCTGGGTGAATTTTAGATTATGCATGTGAATTGCTGCGCTTTAGTCCTAATGCTAGAATTTGAACCCTGATGTTTTACTGCCCTGGTATTTGAGCTACTGCCGCTCTAGCCCCACTGCTAAACCGAATCTAGATGGGCTACTACCCCTGCACTGAACTGTTGCCTACTAGAGCTTAGTGCTAAACTTGCCTAGTTTAGATATGCCAACGCCCTTGTATTGAATTGCTGCTTGTCAGACTCAAGTGGTAAAATCGAATCTAGGTGTGCTAATGCCCATATATTGAATTGCTGCCTGTCAGACTCTAGTGGTAAATTTGAATATAGGTGTGCTAATGCCCATGTATTGAATTGCTGCCGGTCAGACCTTAGCGGTAAAATCGAATCTAGGTGTGCTAATGCCCATGTATTGAATTGCTGCCTGTCAGACTCTAGTGGTAAAATTGAATCTAGGTGTGCTAATGCCCATGTATTGAATTGCTGCCGGTCAGACCTTAGCGGTAAAATCGAATCTAGGTGTGTTAATGCCCATGTATTGAATTGCTGCCTGTCAGACTCTAGTGGCAAAATTGAATCTAGGTGTGCTAATGCCCATGTATTGAATTGCTGCCTGTCAGACTTACTGGTACAATTGAATCTAGGTGTGCTAATGCCCATGTATTGAATTGCTGCCTGTCAGACTCTAGTGATAAATCGAATCTAGAGGTGTTAATGCCCATGTATTGAACAACTGTTTATTAGACTTTAGTGATATAACTGAATTTAGGTGTGCTACTGCCCTGCATTCGAACTGCTGCCTCCTCAGACCTAGGTGCTATACGACTGCATACCAACCACCAACAATTACCCTGCATTAATCCTATCCTGCCCACGCATACAATGTATCTCCATACGCTCTATACTGTGATACTAAGATTACTTCTCTATACCATGAATTTCCATTACCCGACCACATCACTTAACTTACATGTACACGAGTCCCCACCTAATTTGCACAAACCTACTGACATGATCACCACACCCTGCACTGTCCTCCAAAGGAACCTCAAATTTCGTGCAAGGCTCCCAAAGCTTTATGACCCTCTAACCAAAGTAGCTCACAGCAAGGATACTACCAGCCCCCACAGCCCCTCCCAGCACCCTCTTCAACTAAACAGTAGACTCTACCGTGAGTCTATTCGTGCCCAGAAAAGTACGCATAAATCCTCGGTACCACTGTCAAAACCAGCACAACCTGGGACCAAGGGAGCACTGATAAATGCCCGCTCCATGGTAGCCCACGCAACAGACATTGCCGACCTACTCTACAATGAAGACCTGGACTTCTTAGCTGTTACTGAATCCTAGTTACACCCAACAGCAGGCCCTGCAATTATGCTAGCCATTCCAGATGACTATACTCTACTAAGACTTGATCGTGCCACCTCTCGAGGCGGAGGTCTTGCCATTATAGCTAAAACTAAATTCCCCCTGACTATTGAGACACCTCCCAATGCAGGATCTTGCGAATCCCTAACTGCTAAACTAACCATATCAAACACACAATCCATCTGCATTAACCTTATTTACCGACCACCTGGCCCCCTAGGGTCATTTGAAGAATACCTTACAAATATCCTATCCAATAATCTCAAGAACTCCTCACAAAGCATTTTATTAGGAGACTTTAACATGGGCTCTAGTGACCCCGCAGATGCTAATGCCATAACAATTAATAATACCTTAGAGGAACTGGGCTTTACCCAGAAGATGACGGAGCCTACTCATACCAAAGGTAGAACTCTGGACTGGCTAGCTGTGTACAATTGCCCAGTCCTGATCTCCTCTATACTTCCACAGCCTTGGACAGATCACTACTTGATCTCGTTTACCCTAGAGGCGACACCAGCGCAAATTGACAGTATAGCTCCAGCTGTCCAGACTAGAAATAAAAAGGACATTACCCCTGAAAATCTGATCCCAATGATCGCACCGACCTTGAACACCATCCCGGATCACACAGATCCCGCTATGATGGTAGACATGTACAACAAAGTCATGCTCTCATCTCTTGATGTCATAGCCCCACTGCAACTGAAAAAGAGCAAACCTAGAAAACACATCAACTCCTGGTTTTCTCCCCATCTTAAAGCCCTCAGACAGGAAAAGCGATGCTGCAAAAAAATCTGGAGATCACATCCCTCGGAAAAAAATAAGAATAACCTAAGTAGACTAGCCTCCCAATACAAAAAAGATATTATCCTGGCCAAACAAACGTCCTACAGCACCCGAATCCTACAAGCCAAATCTAACACCAGAGAGCTCTTTACTATACTAAATGAGGTTGAATCTCCTGTCCAAGCGCCTGACTCGTGCCTCAAGGACAAAAACTGGTGCACGGGTATACAAATGCCTTAGCCAACAAAATCGCCTCTCTCAAGACAAAGTTAACACCAAAAAAGATTCCCTCCTCTCTTCTAAAAAGCCCAGTAGTCTCACCCCTAAAAAGACTCACCCTACTCAGACGCACCCCCATGTGCACAATCCCCAATTTAACTTCCACAGAGTATCTACCAAATAGGTAGAAATGGTCATTCTCACTCTTAAACCATCGAATTGCCATGGGGACCTATGTCCTGCACAATTGATTAAGGATGCGGCTTGTGATCTAGCACCATTTATTACCAAACTAATAAATGCGTCATTCAGGTCTGGTACCATACCTAACAATCTCAAACAATCATGGGTCCTCCCCTTGCTCAAACAACCAAATCTAGACCCCTCCACTCCCACCAATTACCGCCCTATCACCACAGTAGCGTTCCTTCTTAAAATCATCGACAAAGTAGCATACCAACAAATCCAACACCACCTCGAGCATTTCCAGCTCTTAGGAGTCAGACAATCAGACTTCAGGCCTCAACATGGCACCGAAACTGCACTCATAGACCTTAAGGCACAGATAGATGAGCTGAGAGATCGGGGCATGACTGCACTATTGCTACTTCTTGATCTCTCAGCTGCCTTCGACCTGGTCGACCACAAGATCTTATGTGATTACCTTCAAAAAGCAGCCCATTTCTCTCAAGAGGCTACTGACTGGATCCAATCCTTTCTAAATAACCGCACAATGAGAGTCTTCTCCCTACTAGCAGCAGCCGACCCAACGCCCATCACCTGTGGCGTGCCCCAGGGATCATGAGTTTCCTCGACACTGTACAACATATTCACAAAGCCCCTTTTTGATGATCTAGATGGTCTGGGTATCACCTACACCAATTATGCCGATGATACCCAGATCCTCATTCCGCTGACGGGGGATTACGACAAGGATTTGGCCTTCGTCAATAGGGTGTACCTCATCATTCAGGCATGGATGGCCTCACACGGTCTATGCCTGAATGATGACAAAACAGAACTCCTAATTTTGGGATCGCCACATAACCTTAGCAAATTGGAACAAAATTACTCCTCCTTCGTAATTGACAACAATAAGATCACGGTAGCAAAGGAGGTCAAAACCCTCGGCTTCTAACTAGACTCTACTCTCACCTTCAGAAAACAAGTTAATGCCATGGCTTCCGCCACATCCTATACATGCAAACTCATCAGTGCAGCTAAACCTTTTCTCTCTCCATCCAATTGCATCACACTAGCCAGGGCGTTGATCCTGTCCAAGCTGGACTATTGCAACGCACTATATGTAGGGTGCAACAAATATATCAAAAACAAAATACAAATCCTACAAAATAATGCCCTAAGAGCGGCCCTCAGTATCCCGAAGAAAGCCCACATTTCTGACTCTAGAAGATCTGTCAATTGGCTATCCACTAAAGACAAAATATTCCTCAAATCGGTATCCCTGACTCACAAATGTCTCCACCAAGCAGCCCCTCAACACCTTATCACTAGATTCACCATACCTACTTCCTCTCGCCCCTCCAGAATGGCCAAGTCTAATCTCCTTCTGGTGCCTAGGTTTAAACGTACAATGTCTGGAGGGAACAGCTTTCCGGTAAAAGCAGCACAATTCTGAAACTCCCTTCCTCCTACTTGCAGGGAGGACCTTCCCTGCCGCCAATTTAGATCTAAGACCATCCATTGGCTCAAGGCTCACGACACATAACGACCGCCAGCTCTCTTGTTGCCCTGATGCCCCACACCACTATATTTGTAAATATGTACATTTAGGTTGTCATCTGTTTGGCATAGATATCTTTCATGAGACAACCGGCATCTTGTATATAATATTGCCTATATTGTTTATCGCTGTAATTTATGCCTCCTAGGCGTGTATTTTACGCGTCCAGCACTGTAACGACAGCTGGACCGCGTACCTTTGTATGTAACCAAGCTTTGCAATCCTCTTGATGCCTCTGCGCCTTGCTACCTCTCAGTTATGTGCGCAATATAAATAAAATAAATACTAAATACTAAATACATTAAAGGGGAAGAGATTAATTCCCAGACCCTCTTATTTGTGAATGTTTTGAGGAGGTGGTATATTAGCTCACTGCATATCATATCTCACTTTGCACATGCCTAGAGAAATATTGTAATTGAAGTCATTACCTGGTTTTATCACAGATCAGTGTCAAGTTGCAAGCTCTGAAACACTCAAGGAAATAGGGAGAAGGTTTTTAACTGCTACCCGGTTTCTCCACTTTTCATTTCCCATGTAAAAATGACAAATGTACACTTTTACACAATAATTCAATAGAAACAGCACTGAAGAGAATCTCGCAAGCCTACTTGTTAAATAGACATTTTTCTTTTTGCCAGTGATTTAGACAAGGAATGTCAAGTAATCTATCTTTAAAATAAGGTTGTTTGAAGTACTGACATATCTGTTGAGTTAAAGGGAGGTGTTTACTTTTCTTTGTTTAAAAAGTCTACATTTAAATTAAATGCAGCATTAATAATGAAATGTATCAGCATATTGATCATTATTCATTGTAGTAGCCATTGAAATTGGGATTTTACTGAACTGAGTTGTTTCTAATTTGTTTGTTTGATTATTTCTCGTTTTAAATAAATACGCTTTCTCTGCAACCCTGCATTTTCTTTCCCCTAACATATAGGAAGACAATAGGGAATCAATAGGGTTAAGCTGGTGTGTCCGGAGGTTCATAAAAGGAACTTTGTTATATAAATTAAAATGTGTGTGCCTGATTTGAGATGGGTGGAAAATTGTACCTAATTATATGCCGGCAGATTACAAATTCCTCTACACTCAGACAATTTTTTATTTATTTGCTCCAAAGTAAATGTAGTTGTGCATTACACAACACACCACAAACATATTACAATCCCTAAATAGTTGAGTTAATTTGTATGCCTTGACTAAAAGCTATATAACTTTTCATTTACAATACCATGTTCATTTGAAAAGCATGGCATGGCAAAGAATTGGCATGGCAGAATCATGACATGGCAGACGATTTCTCTAAATCCATTGAGATTTGGACATTATCACCAGTGATGATCATGGATACCAACACTGCTTATGACAATCTGCCCTAAAGGCTAGCAAAATTGGCAGCTAAATAACATACACCTAGTTGTTCCCAGTATGTCAACATGCCTGTATATTTTCTATTGCATTGAGTTTGCTATAATGTTCTTTTCAGAATAACAAAGGCATATTGCACACATATTTGAGAGTTTGATTACATGTTCAACACATTCATAAAACAGAATCTACCCCTGGAAACTGCATAGGGTCATAATGATGCCTGTGCCTCCCCCGTGTAGATATCTGCTTAGGAGACAAATTCACACAACATTTAAACTTTATTTAAATGGCCATAAATCCAGAAGATTTATGGGGCTCAGACCAACAGCTCACTGTGGACATTCCTCAGTCGGGTTCGCGTTTGTCACCACAATGTAGTTCACTTGCTCTTCAGTTCTTTCTCAATGTGTCATTGACCTTTGACTGTATAAAGGGTTTTGTCTCGACCCTTGTATGACCACTTTGACATCTATCGCTGGCCTACCCTATGGCCTCTCGGTTCTTGTAGATTTCTCAACTCAACATATCCTTCTTATTCAGGAGCAGGGTATTCATTAGAGTCTTTCTAATGAGCGCCCATGTGACGCTGGACCACTCTAACCCTAATACCTTCCTTGTTCACAAAAGGTCTTTGTCTATTATCATATTTTCTTTCACACAAATGTTTCCACTGCAACTTTGAGCTTAAGACAGTTCAGTACACTATCAGTTTCGTCCAACTCACCAGCTTTGCTGAACTCATTGACTTTTCTTCCGCTGGAGTCAAGGATGGTACTACAGCAGCAAGCTAGTTTCCCCAACCTGGCTATCAGTGCAGGAGGTCCCGTGTGCCATTGACATCTGCCACACCAATCGCCAGCTGCATTTCCTGGTCTTACTGTTCTTTTCTAAAGGGCTTCAGCTCTGTGTTGAAAAGGGCAAGGGCAATTCCCTCCCTGTCGCCCTTTCGGTTTCCACCGCCTTTCTCTTCCATTTGAAATGCCGTTGTAGAATAGCTGCTTCCTTGTGCGTTCAGCCTTGCTCAAAGTGTACTGTCGTGCTCCACCTTTGTTCCCTGTGGGGTAGGGAACGGGTCATTAGGTGCGTGTAGTTATCAGAAATGGCCTGACTCTGCCAGACCTTGTGTTGGGATATGTTAGGTAATCGGCTATGTTGTTAGTCTGTTGTCTTTCGCAGTGTGAGAAAGAGTTTGTGTAGAAAAAAAGAGGGGTAGAGTTTCTAAATATCCCATGGGGTAGGATGGGGAAAAGGTGTCATAAGGAAGGGGGGGTACAGCGTCTCACCCTTCGGTGCCCCACTTCCACTCCATGAAAACCCCCAATCCAGGTGATCCTCCCACACTGGTCCACCCCCAGGGAGTGGATCCAATAGCGATGGCCGTGTCCTGGCCGCCTGGATGACAGATCCCCGGGGAATAGCGGTTGAGACACCTTCAGGTTTCTCACAATACCTATGTTTTATTTGATATTTAGATTGGTCTAATTTGCATTATATTAGTTTAGATATTTTACAGTGTTATGGACTTATTTTACATCTTCAGGTTCTTGGCATATCTTACATATGATTGGCGCTCCCATTACAAAAACTAGTAGGATATGTATTTTCTTTATCACCTGGTGCTCCTAAAGCTTTAATATGGTCATGTATGTTTAAGGACAAATAAATACCCATCTGTTAGGTGGTCTTATTGCAGAATTTGTTTTCAGCTGTGCAATTGTTTAGAATAGATGCTCTATTTGGTTATGTTTTCATGCAAGTTTTAAAGTGAGAGTTTTCCTGGGATTGAATGTGTTTTGATATTATTGTTACACATGTAGTTGGACATATGTTATCATCACATTTATTACCACAGTGCAAACACATTTTTAAATCGTCATCACAAGGTTTGGCTTCTTCAAGAAATAAGAACATAATGAGATCAAGCAAAAATGTATTATGTTGCTCACTTGTTTATCTCTATTAATTCATGTCACTGGGCCTCATTACGATCCTGGCGGAGTGGGTTTACGCCAGCGGTATTCGCGGCGGACCCGTCCGCCCTACTACGAGTTCCCGTAGCGCCATGGAGCGTTTTCCGCCTGGTTTTTCTGGGCGGAGAAATCCATGGCGCTACGGGACCTTGTTGTTAATTACGCCACCGTATTTTACGGTGGCGTAATTAACGCCTTCCCCACTCCCATTATACCCTATGGGGCAAAAATGGGAATGGGGAAGGGTAAAATGGGGAATGGGGATTTACCGCCCCGCCAAGGTCGGAATGGGGCGGTAAATCCGCCAACCCACATGGCGCTATCGGCAGCTTTCCGCCGTGCTCCATGGTGCATTTTGCGCCATGATTTCCGCCAGGGTCGTAATGAGGGCCACTGTCTTTTATCAAAATTGTGCCTGCACATTCACATATGGATGTTGGAATTTCTTGAATTGTGTGGTTGCATTTGGCAATAACTTTACTGCAACTTGGATTGCAATGTTTGTCAACATGAACATCAGTTGTACTGGTATTTGTTGGGATGATGATTCGCATTGCCATACTTTTCCACTGGAAAGAATTTTTCTTCAATATCTGTTAGATCAATTATGTTTCAGACTGTTCCATATTCAAGGGAATTGTGCAATTCTGCTAATATTTCAGCTGATTTTTTAGCAATTTACATTGTCCATATTACGGCATGTTTGAGAGTTCTAGGGTGTTAAGTGTTGGTACCATCTAGGATGATAAAAATAGGAATACATTGGGCCTCATTACGACCCAGGCAGTAGGGGGTTAACGGTGCCAGTAGAGCAGCTGGCGCCGTTAACCCCCTACTGCCTCATTACAAGGTCTGCTCACGGTACCCGCTAAGGACGCCTGGTAAAACTAGGTTGTGTAAAACCAGGCGTCCTTAGCGGGTCCCGCGAGCAGACCTGGATGCTATCAATGAGCCCATCATTTATGGGCCCGATGTTAGCATCCTCCCCATTCCCATTGAGCCCTATGGGGGCTCAAATGCAATGGGGATGTACCGGGTCACCTGAATGGGGAAATACCGGGCCCTCCAAGGTCAGAATGGCCCGGTATTTGCCCATTCAAGGAACTTGGATCCGGTACCCGGTATGGGAGTAGCCAAGCCGCTAAAAGCGGCATGGCAACCTCCATACTCGGAATGAGGACCATTGTGTTAGTGATGAACAGCAAATGTACTTGCAACTTCATCAATATTCTATAGAAGTTTAATTGTTGCTTTTACAATTGCTGTGATATATGTGTAAACACATTTCTTTTTTTAAATAATGTTTCTGTGTAATATGACATTTCCGGAGACAAGACTATTGGTTGACATTTGTGTACACACCTGTTTGTCATGATACTGCTTTCGCTGTCTCCAAAAATATTAAGAGGAACAGTTCATCAATGTTTATGAAGTGTTCCATGGCCCACTTCAAAAACATTGCATGCATGTGTGAAAGCATTAACTATGTTTATATGTTGCTTCACTAAATGATTATTCTTTTGAAGATGTATGTATTCATTTGCCTGACATATTGGCTTTCATGTTTTCAAGGCTGAATCATACAACTTTTTGGAATTTAACTTGTATGAGCAGTGTCATTCTGATGACATTTTAAAGAAGAGGAACAGTGTGTGTACACCGTTTCTTTTGAAGAAGTACAACTGTTTCAACCACAACCTGGGCAGGGTTTGTTTCTTTGCCTTTGCATACAGTAATTTGAGACATGTTTATGAGTTACTTTTTGTCTACACTTGAAAGCACAATGAGTAGCAACTGTTGTGTATTTGTTTACTTACAAATGTTAATTGCCATTCTTTCAAAGGTTGTAATTTTTTTCATTTTTTGATGTCACTGATGATGCATATATATTGCTTTTCTAGCATGTTAATGTATTATGCAGTCTAGAGACAATTTGTAAAATATTACTTTTAATTGTTTGCCTTTATTCATGAATTTGATTGCACTTTCATGCACTCCCCATCATGTTGTAAATATATGTGTGCCGAAAGAGAGAAAAATAAACAGTTCAGATTGTTTTGTGGTTTTCAAAAATATTGTTTTGTTTGATCATGTGATGTATATTTTTTTAATTATTTTATTGTGATTATAGTTCTTAGAACCTTTACACAAATGTATTAAATAAAAGAATGCATCAACTACCTCAAATATGAAAGTTATGAAAAGAATAAAACATGTACTTAATAATATATAATAAGCACATACACTTGTGTTAAATAAAAGTCAATATACACTCAAAACACTCGTTCCTTTGAACCTTGTTACATCAGCCTTTCAGAATGAGAATGAACAGGCTAGAGGATGTATAGTCAAAAGTGGCCCTTAGGTTGTAGATATAACGTCTCAGGGTCCATTACTTTTTTAATCCTGAGCCAATGTGGCAATAAGGCATTTCCTCCAAAACTGATTGCTCTTCATTTCCTCCATCATGTGTATGAAATCACAGATAAATATCATGTATAAGTGTTGTAATTTCTCACCGCATGTTACTGCATGTTGCGCTGTTTCCAATATCAGGGTCGGCCACATATCCTACAGCCTCTATCATCCCTCTGTATTCCCATCCACACACTTTTCTCCTCTAAAACTGGGAACACAAATCTCAATGATATGATAAAGGAGGTCATTACAACCTTGGAGGTAGCCATGCCGCTGTTTGCGGCATGGCTACCCCCATTCCGGGTACCGGGTCCGAGTGCCTGGAATGGGGAAATACCGGGCCATTCCGACCCTGGAGGGCCCGGTATTTCCCCATTCTAGGAACCCATCCCCATTCCCATTCAAGCCCCTCACAGGACCCGCTAAGGATGCCTGGTAAAACCAGGCGTCAGCGGGTCCCGCAAGCGGAACTCGTAATGAGGCGGTAGGGGGTTAACGGGGCCAGCAGATCTACTGACCATGTTAATCCCCTACCGCCAGGGTTGTAATGACGCCCAAAGACTCTCACAGTTGGCAATGGGAATTTTAATAGCTATTTTTGTGGTGTTGAGAATGTGGTTTGGATATCGGCGTATTCCATATATTTTTTCAAACCCAGCACACGACTATGATTTAGACCCCAATCCCACACTCTTAGCTTTGTGGTAAAATCCTTAATCAAGACCCCATTCTCTTGCTCCCAATCCGGCAGCCAGCCAATGTTGTCAAACACATTCTCACACAAGTCACCAAAACATTTCATGCCCCTGTATCCAGCATTAAACATAGCTTTCCCCATCATGCAAAGCAATGGAGCCCAGCATTCTTTTTCATGTTAATAGATAGTGTCCCACGTCTGGTGAACTCAACAGATGTATGGAACATAGGTCTAGTTCCAGCCTTAGTGCTTGCACCGGGACAACCTGTGACAATCCCAATATGCCTCTTCTATGTTTAGGCAGCTCTGGTTTACCTGTAATGAGGTTTCCATGCCATACATAATTGCCAGAACTATACATTGTTTATATATAGTTATAATTCCAGCTAGGCTGAAGCCTGTGGTTTGATTAGCAAACCTCTTTGTCATGATGGTCAAGATTAGTGCTCTTTGACATTTTTCGGCACGTAACTGGCTACCTGTCATTTTTCCATTCATGGTAACACCCAAATGTTAATATTCCACCACCTGCTCTATGGGTGTCCTTGTAATATAACAACAGCCACTATTTCTGATTTTCTCATTTCCTAATGCCATATACTTTGTCAAAGTTCAGTTTGGACCAGATCGTCTGCGTAGGAGACCCAACCACCGGGCAGTCCACCATATATAGGTACAAGAGCATGGGCGCCAGCACACGCCCCTGTTTTAGTCCCTTTCTTATTGGTATATCGGTGGAACAGGTGCACATGCTGTCCAGCCTAACCTGCACAGTGTTTATCGGTGTGAAAGTCCTTTATCACTCCCAGCAATAAGGTGGCAATAGATGTGTTGGAGCATAACCTTACCCTATTAACCCAAACATTTAACAACAGTAGTCCACACAAGGTGCCTGATTCGGACCTGAAGCCAATCTGAAAAAAGCTAAATATTTTTTTTTCCCTAGCGTCCAAAGTTTAAGCCTGTCCAGGATCGAATTCCCGAACAGCTTGCCCATTGCAACTAGCATAGACATAAATCTATAATTTGAGTGGTCATTGAGTTGGAGCTTCTTATAAATGGGTATTCTAATTGCCTTTTTCCAACTGGTTGTCAGCATTCCCTCTCCACCTACTGCTTGAAATAGTTTCATCAGCAAGTGACCCCACAATTCAGGACCCTGTTTCAGAACCAGGTTTGGTATCCCGTCCAGGCCAGGGGCCCGTGAGCACGTTATCTTTTTTATCTTTCCGACTATATCATCTTTGTCAAAAGTTAAATTAAAGTCTAAACCATCTCTTTTTTATGCAGATGTCACTTGGCTATTGCCTCCAAATACTCTTAATGCATTTTGTCTCCATGTTAATTCATCGATTGGATTGCTCATCATCTTTGCTACACCCCCGTACCTCACTGAATGTTACAAGGGCATTTTATGCCATAGATGGCTCAGCCCCGCAGGCAGTAACGAGGTAAGCAGCTCATACGGCCTTCCCACATATTGTAAGCAAGTCCCTAACTGCCCTTTTCCTTCTGACTGTGTCTCCTTAGGAATCATTCTATCTGCGTTAATACGGTTTAAAAAACCAGGACCAAGTATACTCCGCTCCTCACAAATATAGAGGTAAAAACTTCACCTTTGCGTATGACTTATACCAGCAGACAATATTGAAGCCTTTCGTTTTCCTGCAGTTTTGGGGCGGGCTTTTCATTCTGCTGTATTTGCATTTTTTGTCTAACAGCACATCCTGGGAACGCCAATATTGAGACACCACGCATCCCGGACTGGGTATTATTTACAATTACTGACCGTGGCTCCACATGATAAGCTCTTACAGCAACAAAAACAGGTGGGTGTGTTGATCATGCCACCTTTTGACGCCCGAGAATATGGATTTAGTCTTATGAATATTAAATGCAAACAAACAACTTTAAATACATTCGCAATTCTTTTGCGATTTGCACTAACAATTAGTTCTTCCTATCCATAGATCATTTTTGACTATTTGGATCAAAAGAACATTTGGCTTTTTAATGTATCTTGTAAAGCAATTATCGGATCCTGTCACCATTTAATACATAGGTGAGTTTACATTGAACAATTTTGCAATGGGACCTTCTGTCTCTTGCTGGAAAAAAGCTCCATAGCGACAGAAATAAAAACTCAAGCTATATCAGACATATGCTGCTGTAGTTCTTTACATTTGCAGCATAGAGGGTTGAAATAAATATGCCTATTTTAATAATGCATGAAAAATCAGGTACCTCATGCTTGTCTCTTGGCCACAATCAGTAATGATAGTAATGATGTGCACTATCAAGGAAGACTCTGCTTTTTAAGCATTGTTATTGTCTTAATATGTATTTCTCTATAACCACTATGTGAAACCTGTATACATTTATGTGTTTATGTTTGTTTATTTTGTAGTGGGTTCAATTCTTTTACAAAAGTACGGCCATTAAGAAGTATTCAACACTATCAAGTTTCATACTGCTTTCTTCCTCCTGTCCTGAAGACGGCTACATTTGCATCTACAGATAATTGTTTTGTGTATTGCCTGATTCTTTTTGGTGCCACTAGCCGAAACATATGTCGACTTTCACAGAAACAAACCTAAGATATCTAATAGGTTTTCTTTTTTTTTTTTAATTCTTTATTTTAATTTTAGTACTTAGAACAAAACTGAACAATAAATCACAAAATATCACAACACAGCATAAAGGATATATACATGTAGGAATAGAAAAAGGAAAGAAATAAGCAATGAACTAGTACCTACTCAAAAAAGCTCCCCAGACCTTTGTATGTAGACTCAATTTCCCCATTTTCCTGTATATAAATTTCTCAATATTCGCTAAGCAGTTCATTTCTGTAATCCAATCCTCCAATATTGGTGAGACACACGATTTCCAGCTCCTCAAAATCATCTTTTTGCAAATAGAAGCACCTCTGAACAAAAATTTCTTTTCCGACAGTGAAAGGTCGTCCAGTAAATCATCACAGCCCAGCACCATAGTCTTAAAATCCAAGTCAACATTTTGGTTCAGAACCCCGAGACAAATAATACAAACCTCATGCCAAAAGCCACGAACCCTCACACAGTCCCACAGCAAATGTTCCATACTGCCTTTCTCACTCCAACAACACCAACAAACATCAGAATCAGACAAACCTCTATTTTTAAGCCTTTCCGGGCTCCAAAAAACTCTATTGAGAATTTTGATTTGTCTCGACCGTTCAGTCAAACTTATCGAACAAAGCTTCACATTCGCACACATCACAAGCCACAGGTCAGGATTGATTTCACAACCCAGTCTTCTGCTCCATTCATCTAGTAATTCAGTATTCTCCTTATAGTTCGATACAATTCGATGATACACCCTACTCGCAAGCGACTGAACGCCAGAAGTGAAAAGTTCAACATTCACATCCCCGTCACAATGTACTTCACCAATACATCTCTTCAATTTCCTGAAGTCCGAGATAGAAAAATTTTCAACAGTAAAAGTAGCACTTAACTCAGCAAAGTCAATCCATTTTCCATCTTTAAAAACATCACTAATCCATTGAATTCCGCCAAGAAAACACTCCGGCCAAAACAACAACCTGCCATTGTCCGTTATAGCTTTATTCAGCCACAGAGATGCATCAGGCGATTTCAGAGCAACCGAGCCACACATATCATAGATATTCTTCCAAACGTCTCTTAGAAACTCCGTCAAGGGGCATCTATTACCACGTTTGCTAACAGTCGTGAATATCGCTCTTGGGGCGAGTGGGCCCATCACACTTGCCTCTGCCATCGCCCATTCACTAGGAGAATCCTTCAGAAAAGGAAGAAAAAATTGGCACGAGAAGGCCATATGATATGCCCTAAAATTTGGGACACCTAGTCCCCCCTTCTGGACCGGGAGGTTTTCTTTTGATAGAGCCGGTTCAATCAAGTAGTGCTCTACCTCTCTGTGCTTGATGTTGCACATTCACAGGGTAATTCATAGAATTTCGCACAAAAGTGGCGCACGCGGCTGGCGCACAGTGTCCCCGTGCGATACACTGCGCCAGCCGCGTGCGTTAAAATCCATTTCATCGCACAGCGTATTCATGGATTTTAGCCTCCAAAACCAGCTGTGGCTCAGAGTGGCGCAGCGACTCTGCAGCAGCGCCAGTTACGCCCCCAAGAAGGCTCTCGCGCAAGGAAAATCCATCAAAATCTCCAATTCATCGCAAATGTCTGCGCTAACCCTGGACCAGTTTACAGGGCTGCCAAACAGCAAACGCCAAGGGGGGAACGTGTATTTCAGGGGTTCGCGGGAAGTTTCACACGCGATCCCAACAGGGTACGTGTATCTCAAGGTGCACAGGAATTTCCATACGCGAATTCAGCAGTGTACGTGTATTTCAGGGGTGCGCGGAAAGTTCCACACGCGATTGCCCTGGGTACGTGTATTTCGGGGTGCGCGTGAAGTTTCACACGCGAATCCTGCAGGGTATGTGTATTTTGGGGTGCGCAGGAACTGTCACACGCAAATTCAGCAGGGTACGTGAATTTCAGGGGTGCGCGGGAAGTTCCACACGCGATTGTCCTGGGTAGTACGTGTATTTCAGGGGTGCACGTGAAGTTTCACACGCGATTCCATCAGGGCATGTGTATTTCAGGGGTGCGCGGGAAGTTCCACACGCGATTGCCCTGGGTACATGTATTTGGGGGTGCGCGGGAAGTCTCACATGCGATTTCAGCAGGGTACGTGTATTTCAGGGGTTCCGGGGAGTACTACACGTGAATTGGCCGTGTGGGTCCTCCCAGTGTTCCCTCTACACCCTCCACGGCCCCTGCAGGCAGCCCACACCACAGGGGACTACCCTGCACCCCTGCTCATGTCCCGCAGGCAGCCCATCCACCATGGGCATGCCCCCCAGCCAAGCCACATGTCACCTTGCACTACTGATCAACAATGCAAGTCTCCCAGCACCCCCACCGCCCAGCACTGTGGGGCACCTGCCAGCAGGCCCCCACTCATGTCCAACTCATGTCCCCCTGCACCCCCACCCCCAAGCATCGAGGGGCACCCTCCACCAGGCCCCCACTCATGTCCAACTCATGTCCCCCTGCATCCCCACCCCCCAGCATCCAGGGGCACCCTCCACCAGGCCCCCACTCATGTCCAACTCATGTCCCCCTGCATCCCCACCCCCCAGCATCCAGGGGCACCCTCCACCAGGCCACCACTCATGTCCAACTCATGTCCCCCTGCCCCCCCACCCGCCAGCATCCAGGGGCACCCTCCACCAGGCCCCCACTCATGTCCAACTCATGTCCCCCTGCACCCCCACCCCCCAGCATCCAGGGGCACCCTCCACCAGGCTCCCACTCATGTCCAACTCATGTCCCCCTTCACCCCCACCCCCCAGCATCCAGGGGCACCCTCCACCAGGCCCCCACTCATTTCCCCTGCACCCCCACCCCCCAGCATCCAGGGGCACCCTCCACCAGGTCCCCACTCCTGTCCAACTCATGTCCCCCAGCACCCCCACCCCCCAGCATCCAGGGGCACCCTCCACCAGGCCCCCACTCATGTCCAACTCATGTCCCCCTGCATCCCCACCCCCCAGCAGTCAGGGGTACCCTCCACCAGGCCCCCACTCATGTCCCCCTGCACCCCCACCCCCCAGCAGTGCAGGGGCACCCTCCACCAGGACCCCACGCATGTCCAACTCATGTCCCCCTGCACCCCCACCCCCAGCACTGTGGGGCACCTGCCAGCAGGCCAAACTCATGTCCAACTCATGTCCCCCTGCATCCCCACCCCCCAGCAGTCAGGGGCACCCTCCACCAGGCCCCCACACATGTCTCACAGCACCCCCACCCCCCAGCAGTGCAGGGCACCTGCCAGCAGGCCCTCACTCATGTCCAACTCATGTCCCCCTGCACCCCCACCCCCCAACAGTCAGGGGCACCCTCCACCAGGCCCCCACTCATGTCCAACTCATGTCCCCCTGCACCCCCAACCCCCAGCATCCAGGGGCACCCTTCACCAGGCCCCCACTCATGTCCAACTCATGTCCCCCTGCACCTCCAACCCCCAGCATCCAGGGGCACCCTCCACCAGGCCCCCACTCATGACCAACTCATGTCCCCCTGCACCCCCACCCCCCAGCATCCAGGGGCACCCTCCACCAGGCCCCCACTCATGTCCAACTCATGTCCCCCTGCACCCCCATCCCCCAGCATCCAGGGGCAACCCCCACCAGGCCCCCACTCATGTCCAACTCATGTCCCCCTGAACCCCCACCCCCCAGCATCCAGGGGCACCCTCCACCAGGCCCCCACTCATGTCCCCCTGCACCCCCACCCTCCAGCATCCAGGGGCACCCTCCACCAGGCCCCCACTCATGTCCAACTCATGTCCCCCTGCATCCCCACCCCCCAGCAGTCAGGGGCACCCTCCACCAGGCCCTCACACATGTCTCCCAGCACCCCCACCCCCCAGCAGTCAGGGGCACCTTCCACCAGGCCCCCACTCATGTTCCTCTGCACCCCCAGCCCCCAGCAGTGCAGGGCACCTGACAGCAGGCCCGCACTCATGTCTCCCAGCACCGCCACCCCCCAGCAGTTAGGGGCACCCTCCACCAGGCCCCCACACATGTCCAACTCATGTCCCCCTGCACCCCCTCCCCCCAGCACTGTGGGGTGCCTGCCAGCAGGCCCCCACTCATGTCCAACTCATGTCCCCCTGCATCCCCACCCCCCAGCAGTCAGGAGCAAACTCCACCAGGCCCCCACACATGTCTCCCAGCACCCCCACGCCCTAGCAGTGCAGGGCACCTGCCAGCAGGCCCCCACTCATGTCCAACTCATGTCCCCCGGCACCCCCACCCTCCAGAAGTCAGGGGCAGCCTCTACCAGGCCCCCACTCATGTCCAAATCATGTCCCCCTGCACCCCCACCCCCCAGCATCCAGGGGCACCCTCCACCAGGCCCCCACACATGTCCAACTCATGCCCCCCTGCACCCCCTCCCACCAGCATCCAGGGGCACCCTCCACCAGGCCCCCACTCATGTCCCCCTGCACCCTCACCCCCCAGCATCCAGGGGCACCCTCCACCAGGCCCCCACCCATGTCCAACTCATGTCCCCCTGCATCCCCACCCCCCAGCATCCAGGGGCACCCTCCACCAGGCCCCCACTCATGTCCCCCTGCACCCTCACCCCCCAGCATCCAGCTGCACCCTCCACCAGGCCCCCACTCATGTTCCCCTGCACCCCCACCCCCAACTTCCAGGGGCACCATCCACCAGGCCCCCACTCATGTCCAACTCATGTCCCCCTGCACCCCCACCCCCCCAGCATCCAGGGGCACCCTCCACCAGGCCCCCACTCATGTCCCCCTGCACCCCCACCCCCAGCATCCAGGGGCACCCTCCACCAGGCCCCCACTCTTGTCTCCCAGCACCCCCACCCCTCAGCATCCAGGGGCACCCTCCACCAGGCCCCAACTCATATCCCCCTGCACCACCACCCCCCAGCAGTGCAAGGCACCTGCCAGCAGGCCCCCACTCATGTCCCCCTGCACCACCACCCCCAGCAGTGCAGGGCACCTGCCAGCAGGCCCGCATACATGTCCCCCCAACACCTCATGACGATCCATAATCATGGCCCCCATGCCCCCTCAATACACTGCCTATGCCACCCCAGTCCAAACACACCATCAGGTATGACATCCACCCCACAAAGAAATCACCAGCACATGATGCATCCCAAATGGCTAGTCTACACATCAACATATATCCGTCAAACCCACACAATGACAGCATGTGAATGATAAAACACACATTGTGACATGCATGAAACCAAAGAGAGAATACCACACATTGAAGTACCAAATGATAATGTATTAAACAGAAAAGCAAGGCAATGACATGGAACAGAAGAAAATGGAAATAATAAATGAAATCCAGCATGTCCAATAAATGAAAAAGATGCATAAAATCCAAATGAAAAGCAATCCAAAATCAAGTCTCCAAAGTGTCAGTCTGAGAAAATAAATCCAAGGTGCAAAAATAATAAAAACCATTGATCCATGGAAAAAAAAAAAATCAACAATCCAAATCCATTGCCAAACTATGTACAAGTGAACATCCAGGGTCCATGTGCCCAATCCTTTAAATGAAACCTATAAAATAAAATCCTACCTAATGAAGAACTATATACAAGAAGTTGGGGCATTGTCCAAGCACCCCAAAAAAAAAAAAAACCGAAAGGAAACTTAACACTAAAGAACTATTTACAAGGGCAGCGGGCTAGTCCGACGGCTCACTTCTGGATGTTCCGGGACAGGGCATCATCGAACTCCTGCTCAATGTCCCGGAGGCAGTCCTCTTCCATGGCCCCGAGGGTCTGCAGGGATGACCACATGTTCTCCTCCAACTCCCTGCGGATTGCCTCGAGGTACTCGGCCCGCCTCATGGCCCTCCGCATGGAGTTCTCCGCCCTGACCATCGTGAGCCGTGCCTCTTCCGCCCGCTGCCGCTCCGCATCTATGGCTTGGCCCAACCGCTGCCACATGGAAGACACTTCCCGTCCTGGGTCCTCCTGCCCTCCGGCCGATGCCTGCCCCTCCGATGTCGAAGGCCCCGAGCCATCATGGCTCCCACCTCGTTGCTGCTGCTGCTGTGCCTGTGCCCGTGCCCTGACTCCTGCTGCCTGCTTATCCTCCACCGGCCGGGGTGCAGTCGTTGATGTGGCCACCCCTGCTGGATGTCCGACTCCCGACTGTGGCAGGGATGTGTCCTCCACCAGCCTGGCCGCACCGTCAGAGGCAGCTCAACAGGGCACCCAGATGACAAATGGGTAGAAAGATGGCACGGAGGATGACTGGCGCATATGGTGTTCAGTTGAGGAGGGGGTCGGAACAAGCTCCAGCAAACGGAGGAATCCGGCCTGGGTGACCTGTCCCAGTAGGCCGACGCGGTCAACGAGCCATTCGAGATGACGTGCAGTCTCCCCATGAAAAGACTGCAGGTCACCTCGCATGGCCCGTTGACGCAAGGCCACACCAGTCAGGACAGGCTCAACCCGTACCTGGATAGCCACGTCCGCAGGCAGAGGAAGGCCAGTTGTTGTAAGCTCATCCCCTGCCTGAAAACGGGTCTGGACGTAGGCATCCCTGCTGGTGCAAGATGATGCAGTGACAGGATCAGGGACAGGATTGCACACAGGCACCTCCGCGGCAGCCTGTGCTGCCTCCTGTCCCTGGTCCTGCACTGCACCACTAGCACCAGTGGAATCCCCACCTCCAGACCCCGTCTCTGTCGCTTGCACGGCCTCCTCCTCCACCAAACCCCCCACCAACCTGGATGACTCTGTGCCATCTTCCCCCGTTGGGCCCTGTGGAGTCCCAGCTGCCCCTTCTGCTGGGACGCGGCACTGGACTCCTCACTCCCCGACGAGATGACAACCTGGGAGGGGAGCTGGGCCTTGCGTCTCCGGCTGGCGGTGCGATCCCTGCCGCTGTGCTCCACAGCACCTTCTCCGCCCTCTTCATCAGTTGACGCTGCAGAGAAAGAGAAATAAAACACAGGCATCAGGCACTGTACAATGGACACATACACACATGACAGTTGTACATGAGTGGCATTTGCAAACCTCAGACATGGCATCACAATTGCCAACACACATGTCATTTCAACTCGCACACATGAGCCATACCACAGCCATATCGCAACAGCCAGCGCCATCCATACACATACAACAGCATGAGCAGGCAAAGGTGCGCCAGACATCACATGCAACACAAGGAGTGCACTACACATGCACACACACCACCACACTTGCATGCATGTGTACACATCTGCCAACTGTCGCAGTGTTGAGATCGGCATCCATGTCACATCTGCCAATCAGTCTTCCACATCCCGGTGTCACATGCATCCATGATGCATCACTGTTGCACCCTTGTCAAATACACACACATGCACATGTACACAGTGCAGATACATGCAGCTGAAACCAACATCCATGTGTGACATCACGAACATGCCTACTTACATACACATTCATTCAAACATGTGTGCCCACACATCTGCATTTGGCATGCAAGCCTACACACACAAGCACCATCCATGTCTCACATATGAGAGCCCTCGCATGTGTTAGCCTTGTGGCCCTGTACACCCCCCCCATACTTGGCCCCATAAAAACACATGTGCAACCTGCACACTACTGGCACACCACCACACGCACAGCGTACATTCAGGATGCATGTACACTTACCGCTCGACTCCAGACGGGTCTGCATCTCAAGGACCTGGACGTGGAGCGCTGGGGATATGCGTTCCAGGACCCTCATCTGATCTTCCGACAAGTGGCCCCGGCGCCCTTTAGCATCCTCTGCCTTCAAGAGGCGCCGGGCCTTGTTGAGGGTCCTGGACCTGAAGTCCTCCCAGCGCTTCTTGACATGATGGAATAGTCGGACTGCCACCCCCTCCGCATTGATGGCAGTCACGATGTCCGTCCAGATCAGATTCCGTCCTTCCTTGTCGGCGTGCAAACTTCCAAAGAGGGCATCATACTGCCCCAGGACTTGCTCCACCAGGACACCAACTTCGGTGGCATTGAAGCTGATGCCCCTCTGCCTCTCTGGCCGGGGGTTGCCAGTGGTGCCAGATGTTGCAGTGCCCGACATGACAACCCCAGAGGCAGGAGTGGGTGGGCAACTGGGTCCTGGGGCTGGTCGGTGGAGCGATGGAATCCCAGTCAGGAGTCTTCGGTTCCAGCAGGGGTGGTCACAGCAACAGCACCCCTGGCTGATGTGCAGGCAGCAAATGGCAGGGCACGTGGGTAGCAGGCAGCAGCAGATGGCAGGTGGGAGCGTGCTCGGGGCTCTGGGGGGCAATAATTCGGCCTTCTGGGCTGGAGCGTGTTCTTCCGTGTGCTTACGCGTGGCCAGCTTGATACGGAGTGATTTGGCACGTGAAAATCCAGCACGTCTCCGTGTAATTTGAGGAAAGGGCCTTAGCGCGTAAGCATGTCAGCACACGTACATTAATTCATTGGCCCAAAGGCTCCCAGCGTGAAGGCGCATCCATGACGTTACGCGCACGTGCATTTTCCATGGCGCGTAGAAAAAATAAGCACGTCAGTGTCATAGCGTGTAATTGGTGGAAAGGGCCTCAGTGCGTATGCGCGTCTGTGACGTGCGTGCGCGGGCGTTTCCCTGTACACGGGTGCATGTTACACATTCAATGACTGCACGTCAGAGTGTCGCTCGTGTAATTGGCGCGTACACGCGGAAGTGACGCTGGACGTGTGGGCATGTTTAAAAGGTACGTGTAGAACGCCATTTCCTTGTACGTGCTTTTTCGTGGAGAGCGAGTGGGTGAAATCTGTACTTCTTGTTGGTTCACACGCGATTTACTTCACAGCGTTCCAAGTTCGTACTCCCTGTTACCTTTGACAGCTTTTTCTCTTTTTGTCTTTTTCCTGGGCCTGTTTCCTCAAACAGCGTTCACTTCTTCTGTTGTCCTGTCTCCTCAGACAGCGTACAATTCTTCTTTTGGCGGGGGTGTTGCCAACGCGCACACGCGCGTCTTTTTCACGCTATTTTTCCAGGCAGACGGTGAGTCACGCATGTATTTAACATCTGTGCTTGCCCCGTGTGTCACGTACCCCTTCAGAAGTCATTCTAGGCTGCATGTGACACGCATACGTTCATTTTTGTATTTCTGGGTGCCACAGCGTAGTGCAGGTTTATTTTTCCACGCACGTGGTCTAGGAAGGGTTGTGTGCACATTATCTCCCTTTTTTGGGGTGCCTGTGCATTGCGTGACCCGTCATCTTCCCCCAGGGGTCACATACAGCCTTGCTAGAGCACTAGGGTACGAATTCCATCTAGTACCCTAACCCTTTGACCCCCAATTGCCCAGGTCAATAGTTAACTGCAACTCCCATATGCACAACAACATCAGTGCCATGGTTGGGAGGTGAGCACGCGGTAAGGGTGGCAAAGGTGGCCGAGCCTCAAGAGGTGGGCGTGGTGGATACGGTAGGGGACGTGGCCGGGACTTGCAGGGTGCCCCTAGCCCCCCATGTGTGGATGACCAGTCAGGGACACCCTTGCCCCCCCCATGGTTGAGGGTAACATGGCTGACACCATCCCTGCTCAGCCCGTGTTGGACAAGCCCATTGTGGCACCAGACCTGGCACAGGGTGACTCCATGGCTGACTTCCAGGTCAGCAGGTCTAGGCCACGTGTGGCGGTGCACGTTGGTGTCACCAGGCCACGTGGATCAGGGGAAGCTATGTCATCTGCTGCCCCGAGTAGGCAGGGTGGGGAGGCTGCAGGGAGTCTCCCAGCCAGGTCAGTGTCGGTCCCAGTCCATCCTGCTGACGTTCCCCCTGACTACATCACACTTCAGCCAATGCCTGCACCAAGTCCCAATGTGAGTGTTCATTCCCACACTCCTAGTACATAGTCCACCGGGGCTCCTGCCCATAGTGTCCAGAGCGGCGTAGGACACTCAGGATCCCCACCACCTTCCAAGCGGAAGAGGAAGAGTGCTTGTCCAGTACAGGCTGATGCCCCAGACACGGCTACACAGTCTGGCCCGTCAAGGAAGCCCAGCTTCAATCAGGCCGAACTTGATGCACTTGTGGAGTATGTGTCCGCATATGACAGCGAAATGGTGATTACTGCAGGATGCAAGACCACACCTGCACAAGGTCTGGCACACTGGCAGACCATCGCGGACATCATAAGTGCCCTTGGATTCGTGAGGCACACAGCTAATGATTGCTACAAGCGCTGGAATGACCTGAAGCGCAGGGCAAAGAAAAAGCTGGCCTCAAGTCATGCCGCTACTCTAGTGACTGGAGGTGGGTCTCCAGCAGAGGACATTGAACTCTCTCCACATGAGTATGTTGCTGGGACCTATGTCACGGAAGGACAGATCCAAGGCGTGGGAGACTTGCTAGATTACGAGGCATTGTCCGGTGAGTGCACATGCATGTGTGTGTCATCCATGTGCATGGTGTGTGTGTGAGGGCTTCTGATTGAGTGCCAGGTGAGGGTGTGTGTGCCTGAGTGGTTTGGGTCACCCATGTGCTTCATCCAATGCATTCTGTGCACCAGGATTTGGGTATTACAGTATCCCTTCTGGCAACAGTAGACATTAAGCCCAACCTCACGCCAGTTGCCCTTGAAGTGTCATCTTGCCACAACATTGTTGCGTATTATTCTGTGTTCATTCAGGCTGATTGTTTGCATTCCACCACTTTCACTAGGCATTTCTCAGTCCTATTGTCACATGTGTGACATGGCTATGGTACATGCCATCTGTGTGATGGCATGTGTCATGTATGTGTATTGGACATGCCAATCACAGGCCAATGTGTGATGGCACTGCTAGCCAGCATGCAGCAAATGTGTTGGTCTTCCATCATGGTGTCATCAATGTGTGCCATTTGCCTCCCCTTCATACGCAGTGACGGTGCATGCATGGGAGGGTTATAGTCATGTGGGACCTGTGTCAATGAAGTACTGGTTCTGTTGCTTCTCAGCCCTAATTGTGTGCCATGGTGCTAATGCCTGTTCCCATTTCTTTTCTTTCTTTCATGTCTTTGCAGGGGATGACGCACTTGATACTGCTGGGGTTGTCGAGATGGTGCAGACCCAGGAGGGGTCTCAGGCCTGACCGGGCACCAGTGAGGGACGTGGTGTGGTGGTGGGAGAGAACCCACACTTGCTGCAGACCATTCTCTCAAGGGGTGTCTCTGGGTGCACCTCCCCCGAGCTCTATTCAGGTGTCGATTCGAATGATGAGACCTATGTGGCGTCGCAGGTAAGTGTTTCTGGGAGGGATTCTGTACTGTCCAACCCACCTGCACCAGGGGTAGAACCCTCAATGGGGATGTCAGTGTTGGTAGGTCCGCCTTTGGTGGTTACGGATGCAGGGTCACACTCCGCAACATCTGATCCTGTTCCTGGGCCAGCAGATCAGAGGGGGAATGCAGTCCTGCAGCCTCAGGCAGTGCCGGCACAGCAAGGCGCAGTTCGTCTTGCCCCAGACAGGTGTGGTACCCGCCGACGCGGTGGCCGTACGCCACCTGGCAACACCGCATGGGAGCAATCCATATACGGTATGGCAAACCAACAGGCAGCATCATCTGAGATGATGGCTCAGGCCATGGATAGGGTGGCCACTTACATTGTCCCCCAAGAAAGGCTGATGGAACAACTACAGCAGGCAACAGACTCCTTTTGCCAGTCACACAGGGAGGACATGTTGGCGTCTAACAGGGACAGACGGGCGGCACTGAAGACTCTGCGGGAAGCCATTTCTATTGAGTCCCAGACAGGGAAGCCCTGAGGGTGTAACTCCGTCAGCTCAGGGTGACTCTTGTTGAGCTTGAGGCTTCAACTGACACAAGGACAGAACAGCAGCTGGAGCGGCTCACACGTACGCTCTCAGCTGAGATGCAGGCAACTCAGGAGGAGGTCCGGGCATCCCGTGAGTTGTTGCATGGGGACCTCCGCACGATTATCCTCCAGAACCAGACCTTCCACACCTGCATGCTTGCTGCCATGGAGGACCAGACTAGGGCTTTGCGTGGGCTGCCACCCATAGTACCACCACCTCCTGATGCAGCTGCAGAGGGTGAGGAGAGCGACAGCAGCGATTCTCTGACAATAGGGTAGCTGTGCAGGCCATGAGCCCATGGAGGTGTTTTTTTCCCCAAAATCCACACAGGTGTACCACCACCTCCTGATGCAGCTGCAGAGGGTGAGGAGAGCGACAGCAGCGATTCTCTCACAATAGGGTAGCCGTGCAGGCCATGAGCCCATGGAGGTGTTTTTTTTCCCCAAAATCCACACAGGTGGGTTTTGGTGTGCACCCTGTCATCGGACCTCCTGGGTGGCCTCCCCCACCCCCCTGGCCCATACATGGCCATTTTTGATTTTTGATTTTTGATTTTTGATTTTTGATTTTTGATTTTTGATTTTTGATTTTTTTTACAGTGTGTTGCCTTGTGTGGCTCCCGTGGGCATACGCTGTATTGTGGCTGGGCACATGCAGGCTTGTCCTGAATTTGGGTTAGATGCTTGGTTTTGTGTGACACACACCCCTCCTGCTTCCCATTTCCATGGGCTTGCAAAGGGTATGCCCAAGTGACATTGACTTACACAGTGACGTTGGACTCCCATTTGCTGTGTGGGCAGTCTGTAGTCAATACTGTGTAATCATTCCTAGTGCATATTGTTGTTGTATTGTACACTGCATGGTGTATTGATATGTGCCTCCATCCATCTCATCCTCCTAATTTGCAGGTTCATTCCTCATGTCTTCACAAGGCAGTCTACTTTGGATATGGAGTCCATGTTGTAAGCAGTGCACCTACACTTTTGCGTGGCGCTAACACTGTACAGTTGGAAGTGGTCGAAGTGCTAGCATTATCAGGTAGTGAGACTACCAATTTTTTAAATCCATACTGTCATGTTTATGGTAGGTTTGAGGTTGTGTAGGTGATTTGTATTATTGCTAAATATTTGGTAATGTGTGTTGTTGGTCCTGCATTACTGTGAGCATTTCATGTGTGGCCAGTTTCCATTAGGGCCACTGTACTTTGTGACACTTGTGTCGTGTTGTGGGGATTACTTTGTTTGCTCTCACATAGCATGACATGCCATGGTGTGTTGTGTGGCGGTGCCGGGTAGGGTTTGGGTGACATGGCACTGTTCTCATGTTGTATTTTGCAAGTGGGTATTCATTTTTGCTGCATAGAAGTGTGTCTTTTGATGACAACTGCATTGGTGGTGTTTGTGTAGGTAGGGATGCACACATTGTGACACTTCCAGGTGAACAATCTCAGGCTGCTATGGTTCTGACAGTTGACTGTCCCTTCATTCATCATAATTGTCAGATTGAGTCATCATTGATTGTCAGATAGTATGTGCCAGAGCTGTATGCACTCCACAGGGGTGTGATTTCTATGTGAAGTAATTAGCCACCAGCTGCGTACGGGCTGCCTCACCCAGTGCCCTTTCTCCTCCCATGCGCAGCGGGCGTGCATGTGGTTGGGGATGTGGGGGCACCACCATGTCCACAGCCAGGCCCCGGCGTATTGCAACATTGTGCAGGACACATGCTGCCACTATGATCCTGCACACTACTGGGGGAGCGTATAACAGCTGCCCGCCAGAACGGTCAAGGGAGCGAAAGCGTGACTTGAGCACTCCGAATGTGCGCTCCACTATGCCCCGGGTTGCAATATGGGCTGTGTTGTATCTTACCTCGGGAGTCGTGATGGGTTTCTGAATTGGCGTCATCATGTGGGTGCTCAGATGGTAGGCACTGTCCGCTGGGGAGGTGGTGATGGGTATCATTAGTGGGGTAGTGACATTACTCTGTATCTGACATGCATGCATGTGTTGTGGCATTTATACTCACCAAGCAGCCATGCATCGCCATGCCGCCCAGCTTCCATGTCCCGGTTTAGGGTTGACATCCTGTAAATGAAGCTGTCGTGGGTGGACCCTGGATAGTTGGCATATACTGAGGTGATGATTCCCTTGGCATCACATACTATCTGGACGTTAATGGAATGCCAGTGCTTGCGGTTTCTATAGATGTGCTCAGATGCCCTGGGGGGACGTAGAGCCACATGGGTGCAATCAATGGCACCTAGCACTTTGGGGAATTGTGCCACCCCGTAGAAATCCTGGATGACAGCCTGCCTTTCTGCAGGTGTTCTGGGCAGGTATATGTGCCTGGGGACTGATGAGCGTGCAGTGATGATGGCCAACACCTGGTGTAGGCACTGTGACTGCGAGGCCTGTGACACCCCCCCCACTATGGCACTTGTCCGCTGAAATGATCTGGTAGCCAAGAAGTGCAGTACATTGAGGACCTTCTCCAGGGGGCTGAGTGCTTGGGAGCACAGGGTGGGTGATGTGAGGTCATACTCCCACTCACTGACCAGGTCGAGTATTATGTGAGGTGGAAACCTGTACCTCCCTTACACCTGGTCATCAGGCATACCAAAAAGGCTGGTTCTGGGTGTAAAGATTCTGGCCTTGACTATCCTCCTTCTCCTCCTGCGGTATCCCACGGCCACTGCTGCTAGGAACGGTATATTCATCCTGGCGTCTGAGCTTGTTTGTTGTTTGCGCACACTTTTATGCTGCGCGGGTCGACGTGCACCTGCTTCATGCTGGCGTACGTGTTTCCGGATTGGACCGTCTTTTTTGGCGCGTTGTAGGCGACCGTGTAAATCTTCCCGCCCACCCCAGGAATACACGTAACACGCTCTCCCAGGCCCAGTCGTGTGTAAATCTTCCCGCCCACCCCAGGAATACACATACCCCACTCTCCCAGGCCCAGTCGCGTGTGGAAGTTCACGCGAACCCCGTAATACACGTACCCTGCTGATATCGCGCGTGGAAGTTCACGAGAACCTGTAATACACGTACCCTGCTTAAATCGCATGTAAAACTACCCGCGCACCCCTGAAATACACGTACCCAGGCCAATTGCACTGCTGGGGGGTGGGGGTGCTGGGAGACATGAGTTGGACATGAGTGGGGGCCTGGTGGAGGGTGCCCCTGACTGCTGGGGGGTGGGGTGTAGGGAGACCTGAGTTGGACATGAGTGGGGGCCTGGTGGAGGGTGCCCCTGACTGCTGGGGGGTGGGGGTGCAGGGAGACATGAGTTGGACATGAGTGGGGGCCTGGTGGAGGGTGCCCCTGGATGCTGGGGGATGGGGGTGCAGGGGGACATGAGTGGGGGCCTGGTGGTGGGTGCCCCTGGATGCTGGGGGGTGGGGGTGCTGGGAGACATGAGTGGGGGCCTGGTGGAGGGTGCCCCTGACTGCTGGGGGTTGGGGGTGCTGGGAGACATGCGTTGGTGGGCAGTAGTGCAAGGTGACATGTGGGTTGGCTGGGGGACATGGCCATGGTGGATGGACTGCCTGCGGGACATGTGCAGGGGTTCAGGGTAGTCCCCTGTGATGTGGGCTGCCTGCAGGGGCCATAGAGGGTGTATAGGGAACACCTGGGATGACCCACATGGCCAATTCACGTGTAGTACTCCACGGCACCCCCAAAATACACGTAGGCTGCTGGATTCGCGTGTGGAACTTCCCGGGCACCCGAAGTGCACGTACCCTGCTGAAATCGCATGTGGAACTTCACGCGCACCCCGAAATACACATACCCTGCAAATTCACGTGTGAAACTTCCCGCGCACCTTGGAATACACGTACCCTGCTGAAATCGCGTGTGAAACTTCACGGGCACCCCGGAATACACGCACACGCTATTTTTCACACAGCGGGTGTCCGTGTTTGTCGCGTATCCCTTTGCACCTCATTTGTCCTAGAGGGCCACAGTATTGATCATTCATCATATCTGTATATAGGTGCTTTTTGTTAGCGCACATTTTGGCGCACATTTATTTCAGGCGCAGGGACGCTACCGCCTGCTTTCTTGTGGCGGACTTGTTTGGCCCTGTGCGCGTCTTTGCCCGTGTGCTGGTTTGCCCTATTCGATTCCATGAATATGAGTTGTAGGCGAGCGTGTGGCCGTTCCGTGCACTTGCCTACTGTACTTCCCCCGTGACGCCCATATTTTCACGCGTTGTTCCCTATTCCGAGTGTTACGCCCCGTGTTACGCCTACTTTTGTTATGTGTGCCGCGCTATGTGCGATTTCGCTGTGGCCGTGGCGCACGCCGTTGGATGACCTGTGCGCCGGCGTGCGCCGCGCAATTTTTCAGTGCACATCCAATATTTTTCTCACGCACGGACTTCCATGAATCGATGTGAGCTGGTTTCCCTGCGATTTTCGCACTTGCACTGCGATTCGCATGTTTTGGCACCTCTACGCTGGAATTTTTGGCGCACATTAATTCCATGAATCGGCCTGTCAGTGTTTACACAACACTAGACTCACGTACTAACCCCACCATACTTTTTATGTGTGTTATACCGAATTTTTCTGGCTTTGTTAAATTTCTGCTGTGTTTATTCTTACATTTGTTGTGAAGATTGCTTCTTCTTTTTTAACAAAGAATTTTTACAGAATTTTTACATAGTTTTTAGTATGATTAAAAATAAAATTACTTTTGTTATTATCTAATGGTTGTTTCTTCAAATATCTTTCCAACTGTGTTCTCAAGTTTGGATAGGTTGAGTGTTATCAACATACCCGCAACCTTTGACATAATGTGTCAGTGGCTTTTTCTTCCGACAGTATGCATACCAATTACCTGATTGTGGCATTAAGAGATAGGGTCACCACCCCCCTTGTTCTCTTCTTACATTCCTTCTGATCCCTGAGGGGGGTGTTCCCATAAACTGGATCTTCCCGAATCCTAAAATAGATCTCTCCAGTCTGGCCAGTTCTTCTAGTCTGGAGAGTAACCAGCCTTCTGCTTCGTATAGTAACCAATACAGTACTTTGGTCTGGTAAAGATTGATCATGGCTCCTGTCGAGAATCCTCCTCCTCTTTGCACAAAGGAGTGGATGCCCCCATAGATGCATTGCCCTACAGGCTGATGTGTTCATGATGTGCCACATTTTTCAATCTGGAGTTCAAGTACATGCCCAGGTATTTAAAAGAGGGAACCAGCTCCAGCTCTTTCCATCGATTTCCCCTGCTCGAGTTTTTCTTCTCTTCCTCCCTGTATTGAATATCATTACTTTTGATTTCGAGATGTTTATTACCAGGATGTTTTCAATGGGTTAGGACATAAGGTTCGACAATGTGGCTTGCAGACTACCCCAGTTAGGTCTAATATTACAAAGTTGTTGGCATATCCCAACCATTGTACTGGGACGACTCCTAGTTTAGGGGGTATGGTGGTCGCGTTGTCCAAGGCCTTTCCCAGATCAGCCAGGTATAGGTTTAAGAGGATAGGAGCCAGCGTGCAGCCTTGTTTGAGGCCTCTATTTGTCCCTATCCAGGCAGAGGTACCACCCTGCTGGTCTAGTCTAATCCTTACTCGAGTCTCAGAGTAGAGTGATGTGATCATTCTGAGTAGTCCGTGCAGGATGTTATGTTTTGTCAATTTCTGCCAGAGCCTTGTGCAGTCAACCGTTTGAAAGGCGGCACTGAAATCAATGAATGCCACGTAGACCGGGAGCTTTCTACTTCTTGCTTGCTGGATTATTGTAGTAAGGGCTAGAACGTTGATGGCAGTGTTTGAATTTTTTCAAAAGCCAGTTTGATTGAATGGAATATTGCCAAGTTTTTCTGCCTGGTCTTCTAGTTCTTTCGATAGGACCCGGGCACAAACCTTGGCAGGTGTATCTAGCATTGCAAGCTAGCGATAATTGTTTGGATTGTCTTGTCTACCTTTCTTTAATATAGGTACAATTACACTGTCCCACCATGACTTGGAGGTTAACTGTGTTGACTCAATACATTTGAAGAGGTGGTGCAGGGTGTGTGCCCAGAGTTCAGGATTTGCCTTAAGCGGAGAGCTGCAGGTACCATCCGGTCCGGTGCCCTGGAGGTTTTGGTTGTTCCAATGATTCCTTGAATGTCCTTCGGGCCAGGGCGTAGGACCATGGCCCCTCAAATGCCCTCCAGCTGATGTCATAGAGTGGTATTATGGCATTGAAGTCCCTGCATAATATTATTTGACCCTCAAATGACAGGTCGCACAAGATCCTCTCCATATCTATCAGTGGTGTTGGAACACTGCTGCATAGGGTGGAACATAGATCACAATTAGAAGTTTTGCACAAGCGTGCTCCCCAGAGAGAGCGGGTGTGTGGTCATTTTTCCCATCAGAACTTTTGGGGAGGAGGTGCAGACATTGCCCAACTCCTGTGTGTTCTTTCACCTAAGACCAATCCCCCCTTTGGGTGGCCTTTGGGGTCCTTTTCTGCCTCACATGTTATGAGGTTCCAACCATCAATCACTAGTGGGTCCGTCAGCCAGGTTTCCTGCAGCAGGTTGAGGCTTTGAGCTTCCATACAATCAAATAGTCTCCCCTTCAGGAACACGTGAGAGTTGCCCCTTGTGTGCCATTTTAGGGTCAAGAATGGCAGATTAGTGCAATGGTTAGGGACACAGTGCCTCTCTTGTTTCGACCAGGTTTGCCAACCATTTCCAATGTGAATCTTCACCCAGGTGCCCCTGTTTCCTGGCCGCATAGAGTTATGGATCATTTGGGCCAGCTGCAAAGGGGTCGAGGACGGAGGCACCTGCTTCCCTTCCCTTTCCTCTATTCTGTTTGGCATGTGATGTGAATTTGAGGTTTCAGTAGAATTGTTTTAATTTACCCTCACAAGGGTTAGTAGCTTCAAATACACAGTACATCTGTATCCCTTCTTGTATAGTGCCTCTTGTTGCTCAATGATATACATCTGGACTTCTTCCAAGTAGAAGACCACAAATGAGGTGACGTGAGCAGTGCCTTCGCACATGTCAACAAGTCTGACGTCACTGCTGTTGATATGACGCAATGGACCAATCGTCTGGAATAGTGCCAGTACCCACGATCGATTTAAATAGCCATTGTGCACCTTCTGAAATAGTCTTTGTATTCATAGTGAATTAGTGTTGTTCACAGAGGGCATGGGCCTGAGGTTTTGCTGGCAGGAGTCGAGGTTGCACTCCTTGGCTGCCTCATTGTGGCAAGTGTGGATGTGTGGAGCCCGTTTATGATTCGACATAAATTCATCTGGATTAGGTGTGGGCGCTAAATATCTCACTGTGATGCCCAGATGCGTAGTGGACCTCAGAAGGATTCCTGAGGTAGATCGATGCATGTCAGAGCCTGCAACTGCATTTAAGTCACCCGTGAGAAAGTTAGTTGCAGGAGGAAGGGTATTCTTTGCATTAGTCCACTTGTTGCAGTTTTTTCTGGTGCTCTCGCTCAAAACCACTACCTCTGGAGCAAAGGTTACCGTACAGTAGCCTTGCACCAAGTAGAGTGGGGACCTGGGCAGTCTCTTCAGGACAATGCTCACCACTGATGCTGCTGGTGGGAGCAGTGCCTGATTTCTGTTAACTTGAAGCCATATTTTTATTAATTCTCTTTTTTCTCAGGCAAATCTAGATACATAGCAGCCTGTTTGAGCATCTTTTTTTTCTTCCTCAAGTACCAATTATTGGCTTCCATCGCTGGTGTGTCCTCGTCTACGGCATGTTTTAGTTTAATTGGATGCTTTGAGATCAACATGGACAGTTCTTGCAGGGCTTCCAGAATGGCGTTAATGTTTTTATTATTCGTGGTCTGGATTATCGCTATAGGATAGGAAGCTTTCAAAGGTTAATTAACAGGGTTGGCTATCCTATCAACCTTCTCCTCCAGCATTTCTAATTTAGCTGAGGTGTTTTCCATTTTTTCCAGGAGTTGTGTCAGCATCGATTCCAAAAGTGAAAGCATTGCTGCCAAAGAGTTACTGGGCCTCATTCCGAGATTGGAGGTAGTCATGGCGCTATTTGCGCCATGACTGCATCCAATAATGGTACCGGTACCGGTCTCGTTCATTGGGGACTTACCGGTGAAGTCCGACCTTTGTGGGACCGGTAATTCCCCATTCAAGAAACCATTCCCCATTCCCATTCGAGCCCCCATAGGGCTCAATGGAAATGGGGAAGTAGCTAATAACGGTACCGCAATTTGCGGTACCGTTATTAGCTCTGAAGTCCCTTAACGGGTCCCGTCCTGAACACCTGATCAGACCAGGCGTTAAGGAAGGGACCTCGTAGTTGGGTGGCAAGGGATTACTGGCACTGGTCTCCTTACCGGTGCCCAGTATCCCTTACTGCCCTTCTCGGAATGAGGCCCACTGTCTTTGTGATCTGAGGTGTGGTAGCTCACTTCACTGGTCGCTGCATCACATCTGACCTAAACAGATCAGGAATTAAAGGGGTGGATGCATGCTTAAGCGAAAAGTTCAGACTAGTTACGCTGTCCTCTAGTGCATGTCTATTGGGCATTGCAAGATCAATGTTAGTTTGAGCCTGGAAATCCACACCAGAGCAATCCGTTTGGTTCAAGTGTCTCGGACTGGTTGCTGCATCCAGGGCCTGCTGGAAGTGGGAGGGCGGTTGAGTATCTCAATGTTTGTTAGAGG
Source organism: Ambystoma mexicanum (assembly GCF_040938575.1). Lineage (NCBI taxonomy): Eukaryota > Metazoa > Chordata > Amphibia > Caudata > Ambystomatidae > Ambystoma > Ambystoma mexicanum. The sequence continues at coordinate 825,998,808 of NC_090933.1, forward strand.
CATTGACGTGATGAGTGCCTGAACTACATTGTTGGTGGTCTTGGTTCCAAGGCACGGGACCGATAACAGCAGATCATTTGTTAATTCAGTGCACAAGTCTATTAAGATCTCTTTATTCTCTTTATGCAAGTTTGCTTGTACTGGGAAGTAATCTGTCATTTTCAACATAGGTTTGTTAGTTACCAATGTGTTAGCTAAATTGAGGGTCCGCTGTGGGCAGCCTCCAGCAGACGGCATCGTAGCCCTAGGTAATCGTTTGAGTCCTCGGGCACCATGTTTCTCATGCAGGTCATCGGCGGCTCCTCCATAATCTCTATGGCCGGTGACAGTATGGCATTGGTCGTATGGTTATCAGCCTCTCTCCGCCTCTGCTCTGCCAGGTGACAGGGTGTTTTCAAGGGCCCGCCTCCTTCGAAATAGAGTGGCAGCTAAAACAGACTCTGGTCAGTAGCAGCCACAAAAGACACTCAGCCTCACTCTGCCTCCGCTTCTTCAAAAGAAATCACACAAGGGATTGAAAAACACCACAGCCATGCACTTCATTCCAGCAACCGCTACTCACCCGGAGCCACTCCGATGTGTACAATTTACATGCATCTTAAATGGTGTATAATGTAAATTGTATGTATATGGAAATACTGCATTTGGAAACCTTATGTTTTCTTTCCGTTTTAATATTGATTTGAATGTATAAATGTTTTACTTAGATCTTGTCAAATTGTTTTTTGTTATATTTTCGCAGTCTGAAACGTATAGAAAGGTATAAGAGTAAATATGACCTCATGATACGTATATGTACAATTTACATGCATCTTAGATGGTGTATAATGTAAATTGTATGAATATAGAATTACTGCATTTTGAAACCTTATTTTTTCTTTCCGTTTTAAGATTGATATGAATGTAATATGACTATTTGTGAGCCAATGATATATGTATTTTGTAAGACATGTACATTTTAATGGTCTTTTTGTGGAATTACAGCTATAAAGTGTATGAACATTAAGTTGATTGTTAAAACATGTGTATGATATTTTTAAAGAAAGCGATTCTTAAGAAGGTAGAACAAGTATATTCTACCTAATGATGGATGTGCATGTGTTCCATTATGTGTCACAATACGCTGTTTAAAATTGTTGAATTGTATTTATGGGAAGGTAAGATTTTATTTGAAGGCAGAACCAGTAAATCCTACCCATTATGTGAGTTTGTGTATTTTATAAATTTCATAAAAAGTATACTTTAAAATATACATTAATGGAAATCACAGGCGCAATACGTTATTTTAAGCAATAGGTTGTTTATAATAATACATACTTTACACTAGACACAGTGGTGATATTGCTGCCATATGAGAATGCTGATGCATAGTAGTAGCTGACACAGAAGAACTTTTGTGCACATTTTTGGGCGAATGATGCCAGCTTACTACATATTAATAATATGCTATGCATTGCAAATACAACTCTGATAAAAATATTCAATCTGATATATGCGTTAAAAGGCATTGTAGGTAGCAAGTGTAATACTCTTTTTATTATTGCATGGTTTAGGTCTGGTATTCTCACATATAAGCATAAAATAAGCATAATATGTGAGAATGGTAAATTAATTATCATTGGCTACTTACAAGTTGAAACTACATGTAAGTGGTATGGTCTTTGTTATGTCCCCAGGCATTGGTAAATTATTACATTGTAGTTTTTAGAAGATGAACCAACATATTAATCCAGCCTACAAATGATACCAGCCTACAATTAAGTTAATTCAGCAACAGAGAAACCGTGCACAATGCTAACCATGGGACTTATGTTTCAAACTACTTCATTGTTTTCACATTACTACATGTATAGTTGCATTAGTGGATACCGACTTTCTGCAAAATTCATCAGTAGACTGCTAACTCTATATATGAGATGAGGTAACTAACTGAAATAAAATGGCCATAGAGTAACACAATGCACTGCCAATTGATTAACATGATAGCATTGTAATGACTGATGTGTTTATGGATATGTTGATAGCCATTTCAGTTAAACTAATTTTCATACCAGAAGGGTTGAATTAAGTTTCCCCTCTGCGACAGTTGCAGGCGTGTGTGGTGAGTATTGTCATAGCTGTCTCTATACTGTGCTTAGTCAATGATGTTTTAGTGGAAAGCACATTCATAGGTTTGTACGTCAACTGTCTTCTTTCAGGAGAGGAGAGTGAGTATGTTGTGCAGTATGTTTTCCGCTATAGGACTCAGTGTTTTGCCTGCCATCTGTGTGGCATGCCTAGTATAATTTGTTTTAGTGGAATGCACAGTCAGAGGTGTGTGCATCACAGGTCTTGTTTTGGGAGTCTTTAGTGGGCATTTTGCGTGGCTTGTTTCCTAAGAGTGGTTTTTTATGAGGGTGGATGGATTACAAGAGAACGTGAAGAAGGATGTGTTACCATTAGAGAATTTACTTTCTTTTTGAGTACCTGTTTATTGGTACGTTTTTGTGTTCTGTAGGGAGAACATGTTACTGTGGAGGTTGTTTGCGAGTGTTGTGTACACAGGTGTTGAGTGAGTGTTGTGTACATCTTGATGTGGATGCAGTGACCATCGAAGTTGATGTGTATTTGTATGTGGATATACAGATGTGTGTTGTAGTTGTTTTGTAGTTGTGTGTATTGTTGCAGTGACTGAGGGAGCATGGCAACAGTTTGTGGTGGTAGCTGTATGTACAGAATATGGGGCTGCGATTTTGGATTATTAAGATATAACCATCGATATTTCTTTAGATGAATGAGGCAGAGCACATCAGTCAGGATTTTGAAATGAGTAAGTGTTATGTACGATATTTGTATTAGAGGGTTTCTAAAATCACTGGAGTAAGTCATTTCGCTGTCATTATTTTTCTCTCTGTGTTATTTCTTTTTCTTATGTTTAATTTCTTTCTTTATCCTTGCAAGACAACCTACAAGAAAAGGTAACTTGCTCTAATTATTTATGTTCAATTTTGTTTTATTATTTCCTGTATGTTACTAAGTGTATGTTAATACCAGTGAGTGGTTTCTAAGCGCAGGATCGGAATTCAAACCTTTGTTGTGCCGCTTTCTCATGCTTCCAAGACAAACACATTGCCCCTGAGCTATCCTTCCTCCTTCCTAGATGAATTTGGTGCTGCTGTTGGTGCTGCCAGTCCTGCAGCATTTGACGAGGTGGCTACTTCTTTTGCATCTCCTGCAGATCCCCTTGACAGCTGGGCAGTTCCCACTGCTGACTAAGAGGAAGTGACTGTCCCACATGAAATACCTCTTTGAGTGAGCGTTTTATCTGCTCTGTTTTTAATTTTTTGCCTGCTTCTTCTCCTGTCCGTGGTTTCATTTTTCAATGCTTGTCTTTCTTACACCTGGTGTATGTCCACATTATTGATTTCTGTTGTAGGTTGGTCTCATTGTTTCCTGTTCTTGTTCTTCCCTTCTATAACCTTCATGCATTTGTTTGAGAGTTCTTGTATTTTCATCATGCACACATTTGCATCCAATCTTGGGTACCCCTTGCACTGCAGTCCCTCCCACACTTTAGTCTCTCTGAATTGTAAACTATATGTGCCACAAAGTCTTTCATCTGTCTGGTCACCAAAGTGCAAGCAGTAGGTAGCCCCTTAGAACTGTTATGAATTCCTCCAACACCACTCATTCTTCCTTTGCAAAGTGGTACCTCTCAAGGATGACAACTACTCCTAGTGTTTGTCTATTATTTTCAGACATGTTGACATAATCTTTTGATTTTGATTAGATTTATATTGATTACTGTAGCGCCTTACACCAAAACGCTGGACAGAAAGACAATAAAAGGTACAATAAAGGAGATGCAATCAATAAGAAGAATTTAGTCAAGAGGACCCTGTCTTTTGGTGCGATGCAAGTGCAAGGACCCAACCGTAGAAAGAGGTTTAGGCTGTGCACATTTTTATTAGCAAGAAGAGCTGCTCATTTAGTGTATTTTGTCGTTGGTTTGACAGTTCTGCACATTTGTTATTTGTAGTTAGCGCTGATAGATTTTAGAGAGCATCACAGAGCCTTACACGATGAAAGAAGGAGCAACAATGCAATAATGTTGATTATTATATTTAGGGGTTAAAGCCAGGGTGTTTTAATAGCTTTCTATCTACTAGTAGTGATTTAGTTGCTGTAATGAGATATTAGAATATTACATTTTATATTATATTCAGGAAAGCTTTTGGTAGCAGGTGAAAAAGTAGCTGAAGTTTCCAGCAGTGAGCTATGGTAAGGGTCATGCTGTAGCAACATGAGGGCTCTGCCATTTTGGAAAGGCCTTGTTAGGAATAGCAGCTTCCGGTAGTTAATTAGTCCACCTTTTGGAGATTTTGCTCTGTCCATTTAATTAGAGTGTATGCATCTTTTTCTCCAGCGAGTGTGCAGACAGCCACAGTTATGGAGGGAAGAGAGAAGCTCAGCACAGATAGCAGTTAATTGTGCCAGGCCAAGCAGCTCAAAGGAGCTGAGAACAGAACGTTGGGTTCGGACATTAGATTAGTGTTTTACACTATAAAGGATGAATCTCATGAGAACAGATCTCGTTTTTCGGCCTACCATACACTTTCTGCCGGCGAACATGGTGGTGCATTGTGAAATATGTCCTGTCCTTCCGTTCCCAGGAAGTGTATCTATATGATTTTGCCTTTCAGTGCCCTAGCATTTGCCACATGCTGACTGAACGGTTTCTTCTACCTCCTCTTGGAGAAAGGAGGCTGAACTGCAGATGGTGGGAATGCGTTTGTTGGCCAAACGTTTTCCATTGTCTGTGTGCTGCTTTCACCCACACCACTGTTGCTTCCATCAAGATGTTTCGGTGGATGTACCCTCAATGTGTGGCCGACGCCTGAGATATGGCACTGTCTGTGCATTGCTATGAGTGGTGGCAGCTGTGCCATTTTGTATTTCACTGGGGTGGCACATTTTCACATATTTGTTTTGTCTTATACTGTTCATGTTTAACTGGGGCCCTCTTTATGTATTGAAGAAGAGGGCTGTGTATTGCTATTTACTTTTCTGTGTATGCTCATCTTCCTTTATTGCTGGTCTGTGGGGTGGCTATGACCTCAGTGACAATGGCTGCTGCACTCCTGTGACACTGATGTGTCCTCTGCTGCTGGGCAACACAGTGAAATGTGCACTCAAGCACAGTGTCTCTGCATGGTGGTTGTGGGTTAGCTTGCGCTGCTTCTACTCTCAAAGGTAGGACTAGGTACCGAGTCCCTCGCTAGGCAGTCACCCCTTGGCTGGAATTCTTCTGCTGAGTGGCACCCCTTCCCTCCATCATGTCTTTCAGTTGGCCAGGCCTTGTTTCATGTGGATATCATTGCGGCACTGTAGTCTCATCTAACTACCACAGTCTCGGCAGTGCGGGTCTTCCTGACGGGGTGGGGTCTCTTGTTACTACTAGTAAAGTGAAACATTGGAGACAAGTACGGATTTGCAACTCATATTTGTGCCACCACCACCAGCCACTCCCCTCCATGGCCTCTCCACCTCGAACGCCTTTTGAGACCTGCAGGCTCTCACAGTTCCACAGAGTATATGTGACATTGCTAAAACAATAGAGAAGAGACTCCCTCGTCTGTGGTTTCTTTATCAAGAGTGGTCATGTGTTGATGTTGTTCTGTAAATACATGTAAGATGTTTGCTGTTCAAATGTATGAAATTTGTTGTAACCATGTGTGTTTGTAGTTTTCTATGGCCTTTATTAACACTCAGTTGTATTAGTTAAATCAATAAGCTACTATTCTTTACTTATTTTACTAGAAGTTGCATTGTGTGATATTACTAACAGGTTCAATTTGTAAAAGGCATAGGGCCTCATTACACGGTAGGCGGTAAACCATGGCGCTATTAGCGCCATGGTTCATGCCAGTAATTTACTGGCACCGCCTTGGAGGAAAGGGGAATTACCGCCCTACTCCAAGGTTGGGAAGGTGGTAATTCCTCCTTTCTCCATTTCCCTTCCCCATTCCCATTTTTTCCCCATAGGGCATAATGGGAATGGGGAAGGCGCTAATTACGGTACCGCAAATTGCGGTACCGTAATTAGCACCCCGGTCCCTTTGCGGGTTCGTTTTTTAACACCTGCTAAAAGCAGGCATAAATGTACCAACCCGCAAAGGGACCTCGTAGTAAGGCGGTAAGGGTTTACCGGTACCGGTAAAATACTGGTACCGGTAAACGCTTACTGCCTACCGTGTAATGAGGCCCATAATCTTGAGACTGAACATATTTGGTCTTGGGATGCATTACTTATGCATATTTTTCTAACATTGTACTTGCATGGTCATAGTAGCAAGGTTCATTTTTCTGATGCCTATGCTTGTGGTCTAGCTTTTGCCCTGGTTTCTCTGGCTCCAATACCTTTGGAGGAGCAATTTTGCCATGCAGTAAATCTTCTCTCTGAAGGGATTTCATTTCACCACAGCCTGCAATAGGACATTGAAAATTACATCTAAAAATGGATTACTGGATCAGTCACATATCTTTGACACTTATGGACCCAACTTGATGAAGCATCATGTGCCTGCCTCTAACAGTGACGATAGTGTGTGTAATTACCTTGTAATAACAGACGGACCCTTGTTTCAACTATAGAAATCAGCGTAGTAGGAGAGCGAGTACTCGTTGATTTGTTTTGTATTTATAATATGATTGCGGATTCATATTTTTTAACAACAGAATGCATTTTTCAGCTGATTCTGTATATTCTTGAACAGTTATACGATGTGAAATAGACAGCGGTTGTGTCATTATTGTGTTTGTGTTATTTTGTACCTTTTACATTCCTCGGGGAAGTGTATAGATTGTATTATGACTTTAAAAAGACAGGTGCTGGTATTTCTTTTGTATATTCGGGGAAGTGTATAGGTGTTCTTTTCTTTTCGAAACAGTAAAGACCATGGGCCTCATTACACGGAAGGCGGTAAGGGTTAACGGTCACCGGTAATGGTCACCGGTGACCGTTAACCCTTACCGCTTTACTACGAGGTCCCTTTGCGGGTTGGTACTTTAACGCCTGATTTTTAGCAGGCATTAAAAACCAACCCGCAAAGGGACCAGGGTGCTAATTACGGTACCGCAATTTGCGGTACCGTAATTAGCACCTTCCCCATTCCCATTATGCCCTATGGGGCAAAAATGGGAATGGGGAAGGGCAATGGGGGAAGGGGGAATTACCGCCCCGCCAAACCTTGGAATAAGGCGGTAATTCCCCTTTCCTCCAAGGCGGTGCCAGTATTTTACCGGCATGGACCAAGGTGCTAATAGCACCTTGATCCACCGCCTACCATGTAATGAGGCCCCATGTTTAAATACCGCCCACAATTTGGCCGTAGAAACCATTTCTAAGGCTGTAACAAGATAGGGAAAGGTAAAATAACCACCTTTAAGGCACAGACTCATGTGTGCATATGCTATGATCATATGTTAGTGACACCTCAAATACTCCACTGATGCTATCCAATGCATGATATTCAAGGTATGGTCAACATGTGTAATATGAAGACTCACATGTCCAATAGCTGCTGTGATATGGCAAGTGTAACCTCATATATCCTAGTTATTACATCCAAGTATAGTTCATGACAAAACATGCTCATTGCTTTCATTACATATCAAAGAAAGTCTAAAATGGTCCAGTAATGCCAGCCAATGCCTCAGATCCATGGCACTGTCAGTACACATAAGGTGCATCCTAACATGTGCATTTACTGCCATCATATGCTAAGTGAGACTTCAAAGACCACAGTCATGGCAAATAATGCCTCGTATACAACTGCATCTAGTATGCAGCCTTATTAAATGCATTTTTCACCATTTCATGCCAAATGCAGCCTCTAATGTTTAAATAAGGCCACCCAACGACAGTTAATGTCTTGTGTCCATTTATATCCATTTTCTGCCAAGCAAAACTTCAAATGTCCAGTATTGGCACACAGTTTTCCAAATGTCTAGTGTCTGACATCATATGTCAAACCCAACCTCAAATGTCCTATTAATGCCACCCAAATCGAATGTAATGATTTACATATTCAGTTGCTGGCATTATATGCATAGCATAGCCTCAAATGCCCCAACGTACTGTCGCATTATGTAATGTGCAACCTGATATGTCCAATTACCAACATCATATGCCAAGTGCATCCTTAAATTTGCCAGTAATTCCATCCACTGCCAGTTAATGCCTCACATGCCTCGTAGCTGTCACCATGTGCCAGGTGCAGTCTTAGATGCCCAAGTAATGATATTCAACACCAGTAAATCATTCACATGTTAGGTGCTGCAAACAAATGCCAAGCACTGCCTTACATTTCCCAGTATTTCCATTCAATGACAGTTTATATTTTATATGCCTGTCAGGTTTGACATATATATATCTAATTTACCCTCATATGCCCGAATGCTGACATGATGCTTCATGCTAATTTGTCCAGGCCCACCATCACCCACTTGCCTTCCTGATCACCTAATGCCATCTCCTGATCCACAAACTGCCAATTTCCGTATATATATATATATATATATATATATATATATATATATATATATATATATATATATATATATATATGTTGCTCTACTAAAAACCTATGAAATTCAGTAAAAAAAAAGTTGTTAAAGGGACGTTATGGTTCAAAGTAAAACCAAAAAAACCCTGAAATTCCTTAGTTATGGTAAGCTAAGCAACCATAACTCGCGCCACCAACGTGCATTGTTAAGACTAACACCCAGGACATCAAAGATGACATCACAAATGTGCAAGTACTTTTCATGAAAAGTCTGTACAAGGGAATCTTATTATATATAATGTTGACAAAAAAAGTGTTAAAGATCATTGGTATAGATGTCATGAGCTATGTAGTGCATTAAGCAATGCATTGATATAAATAGCATTCTATTATGAAGTTCTTTACAGTATAATAATGTTATCATGTATAAAATAAGTATTGGGTGCAGCATACCTGATGGAGGTGCAATATTCATAATCTTCCCATGTTAAATAGTGAAAAGCTAAATGCTTTCTTATTAGAGTTTTGTGTACTGTGCAACATGTTATAAGTAGCTAATGAAACCCACTTCCTATATAATGTCATTATTACATACAAAACACAGAAACACAACAACACATACAAATATGAGTATATACAGGGAAAGTGAAGTATGCAAAAATATCAGCAGAACCATAAAATTGTTCATAACCTACCTGATTTTCTTTATGCACAGAAATGATTGTTCTGCTTCAAACCTACTACTTCCCTATGTATACCTATCACATGATGTGACTGCACCCTAAAGAGAGTAATGCGAATACAAATATGAGCACATCCAGAGAAAGTACAGTCATAAAAAACAGCAGAACAAAACAATAAGAAAGTTTTGATAGCCTTACTGATTGTCTTCATACACCGAAAGCATTGGTATCTTTCAAGTATGTATTCTCCTTATGTATATGTTCCATATGCTGTGAGTGAACCCCAAATGAATTACTGTGAGAATATATATATATATTTTTTTGGTGTTTTATCAAAATGTGTTCTCTTTGTTGTCCTTGCTTCTCATTGTTTGTTTCTTTACGGTGTGGAGTTTTCTTCCTTCAAGCAATCTGCCAAGGCCCCTTCCAGGATTTTTGCAGCTGCTATCGTCCAGCGTTTTTTTTTTCTTCCACTTAGCAGACGGGGCCACCAGGAGTCTTCCTCTGTCAGTGTGAAAGGTTTGGTTACTGATTCGGTTACGGCAGCGTTCTTGCATAGTCGGCAGCTGTTGGATGTGGATAGGCCTCTGAGAGCTCTGATTTCATTAGTGTGCAGAAGGTTTAGCCTGTCCCTTAGAAAAGTTTGTCTTCTGCGTTTTTCAGGAAAGCATGTAAACACTTGATCAAATTCGTTCAGTTTTTTTAATTGAATTGGGAGGTGGGCCAGCAGTTTGTTTGAGGTGGCCTAGTCTTGCGTTTCTATCCAGTCGAGTTCACTTAGCTTTTTCTTTACTCACATTGGATTTTGAATGAGTTCCTCCTCGTTGCAGCCAGTTTGCTCCAGTTGGATTTTCTTCTTAAGTGCCCAGGTTGAAAGCATTTTGCACTTTGCGGCGACTATTTCTTGTTTTATCAGTTTGTATTGCGGAGCTCTGTCTGGCATGATCACTTTTCTGTGTAAAACCATTTCGTTCCAGTCAACTGATGCTTTTAACGAGAATAGGCCCAGTTCCCTCCTGATTGCTGGTAGTGATGTTGACTTTGGTATTCGTAGCACTTCTCGCCAAAAGTGGGCTTTGATTTTGGCCCAAAGAGATGGAGGGATTGTTGACATACCTTCTCCTCCGAAGGTCAGGGACGGAATTACTTTCCCTCTGTAGTACTTTATCACGGGCATGAGAGAGAAGCAGCCAAATTTCCTATCCATTGCCTTCGGCTGGGAAGTAAGTTTCCGAGTTTTTTCCCAGAGGTTGGTCTGCATACTTGACTCGTTGCCAGAACTGTCTATCATGACCCCTAGGTACTTGAATTCTTTTACTTGTTCGATTTTGGTTGATTAGATCGTCCTTTGATTGGGTTTTCTGTTTGTTTTTGTAGATTTTTCAAGCACCAAAATTTTTTTTTTTCTTTATTGATCTCCAGGTTGTTTTTCATTATGTAGGTGGCCAGGTTGTCGAGTTGGCATTGAAGTCCTATCGGTGTCTGGTCGATCTGCGTATAGGAGCCTGTGGACTCCGGTCCCCCCTATTTTTGGTGGAAATGTTCTTAGGGCTTTGCAGGTCTACTTGTAGTCTCCAAGAAAGGCTGTAAAGAGCGCTGGTGCCAGGGGACACCCCTGCTTCACTCCTCTATTTGTCGAGATTTCTTTGGAGAGAGTGCCTTTTTGATTGAGCTTTACTCTTATCGTTGTTTTTCAGTGTAGAGTGGTGATGGGGTCCAAGATCTGGTCAGGGCAGGTCCATGCGACCAGCTTCAACCAAAGGAGGTCCCGATCGATTTTGTCGAATGCGTGGGTTAAGTCGACAAAGGCCAGATATACCTTTTTTCCTTGTTCTCTTGAGATGCTTTTTATTATGCTCAGCAGCATGATGTTTGTTGTGGTCCCAACATTCTTGGTGAAGCCCGCTTGGAAAGGGTCGTTGCACGCAGAGTGTTTAGCCCAGCATTGGAAGCATTCTAGGAGACAGAAGACGTAGATTTTTCCTATTGTGTCTAGCAGGGCTATGGGGCGGTAATTTGATGGATCGGATCTGTTGCCCCTTTTGAAGATAGCTACAACTGTTGCTGAGGATCAAGAACTGGGAATTGTCTTTGAGAGGCTGATCTCTTTGAACACGATGCTGATGAATGATGCCCATAAGCCTTGATGGTTTTTCAGGTCAATGTTCGTTATCCCATCCGGGCCTGGAGCTCTCGATGGTTTTAGCTCCTGAATTGCTCTTGCTATGTCTGCTTTATTGGTGAAATCTTCCCACGGTGCTGTACACCGTGGATGGTATAACTGTTGCTCGTTGGATGGCTCCTGGAACAGGCTGTTGAAGTGCTTTGTCCAGCTTTCCTCACTCACGGCGTTGGTTGTTGAGGGACTTGTAGTTCTTCCTGACCCTTTTATGAGGTCCCAGAATTATCGAGAATTTTTGCCATTGGCCTTTCTTAGCATCATCTCTGAGTCTTGTTGGTATAGAGTCGCTCGATAGAATTTGAGCCAACCAGTGTATCTCTTTGCCTCCTCTTGACAGTGTTTCTTGGTTATTGACGAGTTTGATTTATTTGCTTGTCATTTGAGTTTCCTGAGAGCATGACATTTCTAGTCCAAAAGTTTATCGTACTGATGAATGCCTTGTAGTGCTTTCCTAGCTTTTTTTGATGCACCCGATAGGTATACAATCAGTAGTGGTTGGTAATCGTTGGTAAGAACATATTTAAAGTATAAGTCTAAAAATATAGTACTTTTTTATTTCTTTGTCCCTAATTATTACTGGCTAAAATATGTCAGTAAAGGAAAAAAGAGGGACCCAGACATGTGATGTCATCAGTGATGTCAACAATGACATTTGTGATGTCATCTTTGATATCCTGGGTGTTAGTCTTAACAATGCACGTTGCTGGCGCAAGTTATGGTTGCTTAGCTTACCATAACTAGCGAATTTCAGGGGGTTTTCGGTTTTACTTTGAACCATAACATCCCTTTAACAGAGTTTTTTTTACTGAATTTCATAGGTTTTTAGTAGCACAACTTAACCATAACCTCCCTTTATCGAAGTTTATTTTTTACTGAATACACATATACATAGTGTGAATTTGATAGATGTGTACTAGGATTCCCTTTCTTTATATACATGTAACAAAGAACATACCAAACCCCCTGCTAGTGATTTTGATGTCTGCAGACTGTGCGTATGTCCGCAGATGGACGCAGACAACAGCAACACTAGCCAAAAACTTAGGGGGTATCTTAGATTGTTCTATCATGCTATATAAACAATGAACAAGTTGAAAAAGTAGCATACAACCATATTATATGTAATAATAAATAAGAAGTGAACCCTATATATGTAAAACATCAACCATCCATTTAAATACATGTGCTGAAATGGAATATATCAAAACAAAAAAGATATGCTTCCAACATAAATACTTCACAGAAACAGCACAGCTAGGAGTAACAGCAGACTTACACAACAGTAAGAACACAATTTACCAGAAACTAGTAAGTAAACTTAATTTTTCTTATATATTTCAAAACTTTCTGTATTAGGTACACTAAAAGTAATATTTTTTTTTTACACAGGAATGTCCAGTACTTTGGAATGGCTTGAGGAAAATTTATCACGTGAGGAAATGTCTGAAGACAGTGATACTAATGGTAGACACTTTCCTTTATATGCAAATTAATAATCATCACTTTATGTGCACTTAACATATATATATTTATTTAACAGACCATACAAACATTGAAAATAACACACAAAAAGAGACATTAGAAAATACTCTGCAGCGCATGGAACAAAAAATGGACATGCCTATGGAAAACGTTAATCTTTTGAAACATTTTGTGGAGGACCACATAAAAGAAAAAATTAAATATCATTGTCCCACATGCACCTATTCCCCCTCTCCATGTCCCAGTCAACTATCCCCAAACCCTCAACACCAAGAAAAACGTTTTGATGAGACTTCTATCCCTTCATCTCCTCCCATCCATCCTCTCTAAACCCCTAATGCCCCTGTATTTGTGTCAGTTTCTGCTTCCCCCTATCTTTCATAAATTTTGTATCTGTATATAATAAAGAAAAATATTATGTGTCTTTTAATTCAATCCATTGTATCTTATTTTTTTTAAAAATGCAGTTGAGGTGTCCACGGACAACGCGCCTGTCTGTAATGTCTGTAATTAGCAAAATGGAGTAGTCGTAAGGACACTATACCTGTCCGTACTGTTCACAAGCAAGATGGAACTGTTCTTAGAACACACCCGGTGTACGGGATGTCTGTAAGTGAACAAAATGGAGGTGTCCTAAGGACACTATACCTGTCCGTACTGTACGCAAGCAAAATGGAACTGTTCTTAGAACACGTGCGGCATACATGATGTCCGTAATTAAACAAAATGGAGGTGTTCCCAAGTCCTTATTTCATTGCAAATTGCAATGAAATTCCAGACACATGTCCTAAACTGTTCCCTCCACAATTAATTATAATTATGTCTGGATGATGCTCTGTCTCTAAAGTAGCACAGAGAGGTACCAAGTCCAGCCACTTCATTCCCCGTATGTAATATGGGCTGTCTGCTGACTACCGCCATGTCCGCGGACATATCGAAAATCTGAGCGTGGTGAATGTAAATTTAAATAGTGTGCCCCATTTCCCCTTTGAGGTTGGCATTGAAAAGAGCAATGTTTTTTTTTTGCAGATGCTTGACAGACACCTGTAATTTTATATTTTTGTTTTCTTTTTTTCTTACTTTACTCCTCAAAACTTCACATAACCTTCTCCAAAGCAACCCTTACATTTCAAAACAGCATGCAATTTCCCGTAAAAGATAAAGAGATGCTATTTTCTTTAAAATAAACAGCATTACTGGAATCAATATTCTCATTATTACAGAAGAACATACCAGCTCTAAGCATGAAAGCACACATGGCTCGGTTGATTGAACACCTAGCAATGTTTTGCTGAGGACAAAAAACAGAAATATTGTCCCATATTGCCCTAGGTACTAATCTAGAAAAAATTACTTTGGTATTTAGAAGGATGTTCATTACTGCTTGAACCGAGTGTTCCAAATCTGCCAACAAAGTAGGGGCACTGACATAGCCCAAATTGACAGTATAATAGTGCAAAACTACCGCATGTGGACTGTTCATCCTGCCCATATCTTCACAAACGTATACAATTCCCTGTACATTGCAATCAGGCACAGTGCTCCACACCACCTCCACTCCTTTAACATCAAAATTGTTTGCCACATGCTTCCATTGAGCATACTACTATAAACCATGCACAAACATATCTCCAAGCACCAACACCCTGACTTTCTCTACCTCTGTCATCTTCACTACACACAATCTCTTTCAACACAAATCCACAACCTCAACATCTGATTGGCTGATCCCTACAGTCCCCTTTACATGCTGGATTTGCTGGAAAACCCTGGATGTGTCACGCCCTGCACGCGGACAAGCGCGTAACTCTTAGCCAGCTCTTCTACACTTTCCACATCACTCTCTGTGCCATTCCCTCATTGGATACAGCTAAGCAGTCACACAACCATCCATCTATCACATCCAAGACCTCTACATCTAAATCCATCATCAGAGTTCCGCACTTCAAATGTACTGTTGATCACTCTGAGTACAAGTCTCATATCATTGAAAAGCACCTATTGCAAAAACTACAAGTCTCCAAGATTTCTACTTGCAGCTGCATGCATATCCACATGCATGAATACAAACTACAGGTATGCATATTTTCTGCACAGTACATGTACAACTGTTAAGAATGCATATAAACAAAGTAACTGCCACTTAACCTGTATAACCTATCAAATAAATTTACTGTAATTTTTCCCATCTGCTATAATCAACGGTCACCTCCAAACCTGTCTGATATCTTAATTTCTTTTTACACACACAGCTATCTAAAAAATTATAATATTAGAAGATGGGAGAAATAACAGTATAAATGTAGAAAAACACTCAGTAGTGTATTATAAAATTACACACAGCCAGGATAAGATCATGCATCTTCATACACTCACACAGATGGGCACTATCATTGAAAAGGTCCCAGCTGCAATAACACGGCCTGTAAATAACATCCTTCTGATTTATTACCCACACCTTCACAAATGCATACATGCAATGCTTTTCTATACAGTATCTGCCATGTACCTTATAAAAATTGCAAATAAGTATATCATTATTTCTTCTTTCTCCTAACATTCAATAACACATTCTTAAAAAAACAAGTGAGTTTCATACACTTAGTATTCTACTCATTTGCAAAGCATTTTGAACTAACATCTTGTAAGTAAAATATAAAGGCTGCACATAGTCAAAGGAAACTGCTTGCACACACTATGTTCATATATAAAACAAGAATACTACTACAAAAACATACAAATCAACATCTAAATTAACATCAGTGCTATAAACACACGGAATTACTAACTTCTTTCTTTTACAATTGCAGTGAAGACCACTCTCCTGAAAAGCAGCAGCATCTGAGGTATAAACAACAACTCAGAAGAAACCTGCTCATTCCACACAAAAAGAGTAAGTGCAATACTACCATAATATTCTTACTGTTACTCAAACACACTGTGGGGTTGATTCATGGAATTTGTGCACCGAAAACGCAGATTTGTGCACCATTCTGCCCACAAATCCCCATTTGTTAAACAGGGATTAGCAGGCAGAATGACGCACAAATCCCCTTTTTCGGAGCACAAATGACATAACTAAGCCCTTAGAATGTTAGTATTACAGAACAAAGAACTGTTTTAATTCTGTACCATTAGATTTAGTATTAGTGCTTCTCCTCACCACTAGATTACTGTCTACTGTCATCTGAACCAAAGTATAGTAACACACAAATAGAAGAATAGCCTTCCCAACTAGTTGTAGCTGCCCAATGCACAACACCACCACATACATCCTTACCATCATACTCAGACACTCATGAACACAGCACACATACATTGCAGAACAGCCCAACACATACCTTCTTTTTTTTTCAACAGACCCCAATGAATGCCTACCAAAAAACAAGTCCGTAGAAAGCAATGCAGAAGTAGAGAAAATGAAAATAAAAGTGTCCAAAATAAGCATCCATCTCTAGCAGAATTTGTACAAAAAGTTCAAAAACAGCTAATGCAGTCATTAAGCGAAACAAAACAAGGCTCCAGTACAGAAACTTTGCCTCCTCTATCAAAATGTAAAACGAAACAGAAAGTGATTAACAAGAATTCAGCTACCACTACTGCTAACACTACTCCTATAAATCTATATGTACTGGCAAATAACCATACCAAAAAAAGTATTTTAGCAAAAATGTTCCGCCACAGAGTCCTTCAGAATCTTATAATAACAGGACACAAATCATGCACATCCATTAAAATCTACCATAGAAAATTAATCTTAGAAGCTTTGATAGACAGTGCAATCCTTCTCAAAAGGAAGTTATTTATTTTAGTCTTAAACAGAATGAAACCAATAACAAAACTAACTACAAAATTACAAAACAAAAATAACTTCTTAAATATCTGTGGAGGTGAATGGAGTCACACCACGAGCACAGAACCATATTTCAATGAAGAAGCATACAAACAAAAGCAAATAAACCCAATTGCCATATATAGCAGTGGACGAGGGCATGAAAAATGTAATAATACCATAATGGAACAAGAAATACTGCTTACAAAAATATCCCCAGAAAACTCTCCATTCAACTGAACCTGAACGTCCAGTATACAAATGGCCATGCACGTCAATGTGTAACATTGCCAAAAAATCTTTCAAATCTTTACTCCACGTCTTCAATCAGCATGTGAAAGGCAAAGACAAAATAAAAATGAAACTGCTACAAAATAGGAATACCTGTCGAGTGCGCAAATACACAGGACTACACGGACATTCATTAGCCTGCATTTCAGGACCTATTTGCAAAAGCAACTTCCATCATATCAAAATGATATCAACACATCATTCAACTATAATAAATCTACTCTATAAACTGTACTATGCTAAAAGTCCTGCTTTAGCACTTGCCAATTTAAATAACAATCTTCTACATGGTACAGCCAAAGACCTACTCGAAGAAATAGAGCCTATCCAGAGAAAATATTTTGGAAGTGAAAGCCACTTACAAAATGCAATAGCTTTACAACAGACAAGCAACAATTGTACAGATGGCAAAATTCTACTACACACATACAACAAAAAAATAAAATTTAAAAGTATATCCGCTGAAGTACCAAACCATGTGTGTGTGTGTGTGTTGCCGCAGAACCTTTTATAAAAGTAACACAAAAACTATAGACATAACATACAAAATAGAAGACAATGAAGATTCCAAATGGTTTGAATTAGCTCGCTACCTCATAGCAGAAAACAAAAACGAAATAACTGACCCCTTAATACTTTGCAGTTACTGCACTACAAAACATGACAACAACCAAACTCTGTCACGTGCTATCGCAAATGATTCCCACTACCAAAACCGTTGTAACAACTCAATTTATATGAGAGCATCATAATTCAAACAGTGCACTCATTTCAAGCAATAATAGACCTTCAAACAAAAACAGCAAAATTACCTCCCTCTGAATTAGTGAAAGGCCTTTGTGGCAAAGTAGTTTATTTACCATTAGATCTAAATGAAAACGTCCAATAGAGCAATCTGTAATTGTCTTAGTAAATGGTGTACCTACAAAAGACAAGAAAATTTGGCAACAACTCGTAGACTTACATAAAGTTAGATAAGCCTTGCAATATCTAAAAGACAATAATGAATCATACAAAGAAATGAACATTGAAGACAACCTGAGGGAAACCACTGAAATAATTCAAGAGACACCAGAAACTGGTCAATTTGAACTTCTAGATCCTGCTACAGTATCCAATATTTTAGACCATTATACAATTCATACATTACACTCTAATGACACCATAGATGATGCACTAGAAACGTACCATATGCGACAAACCAAAGGATCACCAATCAGCATAATATAGAAGCATGTGCTTTTCCTCTACTCTTCCCTACTGGGAAAGGAAGAAGGTACGATGATAGACCCATTCAGATAGCAGCATCAGAATACCGCTTGTTACATATGTATTCTGAAGATCCCAGATTTAGACAAAATGTGGAATACATATTCCACCTACTCTTTGAAAGTGAACTAGCAACTCTATGTTACGGAGTTGCACACACATTGAAATCAGGAACCCACTTTCTAAATATTTCAGCTACGCAATTACTACAAAAAGTGCAAGAAAAAGATGAGGTTTTACAATCAATCATTAAAAATCTGTTAGCAAACATGCGTGGTACTAAAGAATACTGGTTCCGACGTCACGGAGATGCATGTTGTATGATAAGAAACCTTGGCCCACCCACTTGGTTTGTTACATTAAGTTGTGCAGAATATGCATGGGAAGAGTTACATGATTTCCTACGCATATCAAACAAAAACAAAACAAACATGGATATACTAAAACCTGGAGAACTTTGCTCTCTAGATCCTGTTAATGTTTCAAGATATATCCATCATTGCTTAATTGCTATGCTACACTTTATTGGTAATAAAACTGCTCCTCCCCTCGGAGAAGTGCAACACTTCTTTTGGAGAAAAGAATACCAAGACAGAGGAGCACCACATATCCAAATGCTTTTATGGATTAAAGATGCTCCTATATTTGGTCAAGACAGTGATGCCACTGTTTTGCAGTTTATGGAAAAATATGTCACTTCTGAAATTCCATTGGAAGATACCAATAGTGATCTTCCTGCACAAATTGTACAATTTCAAAGACACAAATGTGGGAAATATTGTCGTCGCAAATACAAAAACAAATGCTGCTTTGTTTTCCCTAGACTAGTTACAGAAACAGGTGAAGTGAACAACTTCATGTCTTCAGTTAGACATAGTGTTAAAGGTAAATCACCTAAGAACAGATATTACATAAAAAGAACAGAAGACACAAAATATATCAATGATTACAACGCAATCATTGCCCTCTTATGGAATACAAACATAGATGTGGAGTACATTGCAGACAATTCCACTGAATTTGCACGATATGTTCCAGCCTACTTAACCGAAGCAGAAAAAACAGAGCTTCAAGCCTCTGGAATGACCTATCATGTATATTACATGTCCCTGCTACAACTTTTTAAACCATGGAGAAAAGAAGAAGAGTTACTAGATATCTATGGCTCCTATGAAGACGCTTTCAAAGCAAATGAAAGCACTATAACTGATGTAAACTTTACACAGTACAAAACAATGTTGCACAATGAACAGCAGGAAGAACTCCAGGCCCAACTAGATAAGGCCAATCCCGACAGTAGTCAACCTTCTGTAACAGGAAGCCAAGAACCACTGGGACAGCCACTAATAGCAAATGAGGCAGAATTAGCTATGACAGAAGTAAAAAACACCATGGGCCTCATTACGATTTTGGCAGTAGCCATGCCGCTATTGGCGGCATGGCTGCTGCCAAAATGAGGTCCGGGGCAGGTTCCCAGAATGGGGAATTACCGGGCCATTCCGAGTTCGGAGGGCCCGGTAATTCCTCCCTCCAGGAACCCGGGCCCGGACCTTCCCCAATCCCATTTCAGCCCCATAGGGCTGAATGGGAATGGGGGAGGGAGCAAACAATGGGCGATTACGAGCGACCCATTGTTTGCTCCCTCTTCCCCTCGCGGGACCCGGTAAGCACGCCTGGTTTGACCCGGCGTTACTTACCGGGTACCGTGAGGGGAGCTTGTAATGAGGCGGAACGGGTTTAATGGGTCCGCCTTCTTTGCGGGTCCCATTAACCCATTCCGCCTCACTTGTAATGAGGCCCCATGTCTCACTATGAAAAAGATACAGAAGACTTAACTGTACTGCAATCAAAACTGAACAATGAGCAGTGTAGCATTTTTCAAGAAGTAACAAAAGAAATTTCACATGGTGTACAACATGAAAATAAAGAATGTACCTGCCAAAATTACAAACCTATAGTGGTCAAGCTGGTTCAGGCAAAACATTCTTAATCAAAATCATCAGAAAGTTCCTTCAACAATTGACAAAGAACAAACTGTCAGCTGTTGTAACTGCTCCCACAGGTTTACCTGCATACAACATAGGTGGTGTCACTTTACACCGATTACTACTCCTTCCAGTAGAACACCAAAACAAATTAGGCTATTACAAACTTTCTACAGAATCTGCAATGGACCTCTGCAGAGTGTTAAAAAAAAAAAAATGCTACTAATAGATGAAGTGAGCATGGTCTGCAACCTAATGTTGGCTCTGATTCACCTCCGATTACAAGAAGTACTCAAAACAAACTATGAAGAGCTCTTTGGAGGAAAACACATTATTGTTTTCGGAGATCTTCTTCAATTGACACCAGTGAAAGGTGAACCTATTTTTAAAACCTTAGGACACAAACTCTGTCATAAAACTGTTGGAAGCATACGAAATATCACCCTTTGGAAACATTTCCAATACATAGAATTAACTGATAATATATGTGCCAGTTTGCAGACCTCACATACGCCAACATTTTAAAAAGTATTAGAGTTGGTGTACTACCTCAAGAAGCACAATCAATATTAAAAACCCGCCACATCCATGCACTGTATGGCCATAATTCATGTGCTACTGATGTCATCGAAAAATTAGCACACAAAAATGTCAGTTGAATGTCCTTGATGCAAACCCTTGCAAGCTGTGCAAAATTCAATGAAACAATGTTGAAAAAAGAAATGCAACCAATAATTGAAATTTGCTTGGACGTACATGGTATGACACTACCCATGTGTCAACAAGCCACAACAAGACTAAATACCTTAGAAAACACTTTCTCCAACACAGCTGGTTTGGAGAAAATATTAAAAATTATCTTTAAACTGTAGAGTAATGCTTAAATGTAACCTTCACATGGAGCAAGGACTAGTTAATGGAGCACTTGGTACAGTTGTTGGCTTACAAAGATACCCACGTGACAACAACATTCAGTTTGTCAATATTCTCTTTGACAAACTATCAGAAGTAAAAAGGATAGGACCCTCAACAGCTCGATTCCTTCTTTTCAAAGACATGTATGTACGCAGAGAACAATTTTCTCTAACTCTAGCATATGCAGTCACCATTCACAAATCACAAGGTCTTACCCTAGATAAAGCATTGATTGATATTGGGAACACAGTCTTTGAAGGAGGCATGAGCTACGTAGCACTATCACGCTTACGTACACTTGACAGTCTAGTTCTAATCAACTTTGATGCAAGTAGAATAAACACTGATATTCCTTGCATTTTAGAATACAATAGACTACGTTCACTGTACACACCCCCATCTAATAACGTATCCTGTTCCACAGAAAGGAACACATTGTAAAAGAAAACTACTTCAAACAGAAATGCAACAGGATCTCACTACAAATCCTCCATAGAGAGTAAAATAAGGTAATACTTCATCAATTACTACACCCAAAGATGAATCTACTACTCAAAGTAACTCAGGTACTTCTTCAAAGAAGCAACACACACTCCGAAGAAATTACTTGGACACAGAACTATCTGGTCCATTCAAATTTTCAAATATAACTGGTGTAAGTTGCTACGCAAATATAGCAATAAATATTCAATTCCAATTGCCACCAATTGTTGACAACATTTACCTACACAATACAGACCAATTGTGTTTGCAAACGTTAGTCCTTCATAGAAATGCAAGCAACAATCCTGACAACACATGCAGTGTTCATGGAATAAGACAAGAATTGGACTACTCTGCTGGAATGGTGAAATTCACTATAAACTCACAAGAAGATCCACAAGAATTTCTAATGTACTTACTACAAGTACTGAAAAACAAAAACATACCTATAAATGAAATCTTCCAGATTTCATACATGTGGAAACATACATGCAACATACGTGCAACAATATGGCACCGGAACAAATCCCTAATGAATGTTTTGTGTATGTATCCATACCTAACTGTGAATCCGTTCCATTTCAGCAACTTGTACAAAATGCAAACCATGGCAGATTATGTACTACCTGCAGTTCAGATAATCGCTCCACCTTACAAATACAAACACATAGTAAATACGGAATACTAATGCTTTTACGTTACATCGCCGATGGTACTAAAAACAACTGCAAGCTGACTGGATTCACACATGGTCAAGCATCACTTGGTAAGAAAACCTTCACAACAATAGGTATAATCTACCATACAGGAGCCACAACCAATGCAGGTCGCTACACTGCATATATAAAAAGAATTGTGGATGTTTCGAATGTAATGATTTTACCAAACAAAGATTACCAGCAAATCTTAAAATAGCTTATTTAATATTCTTAAAACCAAAATGTAATAACTAATCTGTGTATAAACATTAATAAAACTTCAATTATAAAACTATAAACAGTTAAAATACGCCAACAGGTATCTAACTGCCCCAAGATTCTGCAATAACCAAACCGATAAATCAATATCACTAAATTATAAGAAGAAATAAAGTTAGAATACGCCAACAGCTATCTAACTGCCCCAAGATTTTGCAACAACCAAACAGATAAATCAATACCACTAAAATATAACAAGAAATAAACAGTTAGAATACGCCAACAGGTATCTAACTGCCACAAGATTTTGCAACAACCAAACAAATAAATCAATGGCACCAACAACTAATCTGTGCATAAACATTAATCAAACTTCAATTAGAAAACTATAAATTGCACAATATGCCAACAGGTATATAACTGCCCCAAAATTCTGCAACAACCAAACAGATAAATCAATACCAATAAATTATAAAAAAGAAATAAACAGTTAGAATACGCCAACATGTATCTAACTGCCCCAAGAATCTGCAACAACCCAACAGATAGATTAGCAACTTGAGAATATAAATACAAAAGTATAACCAGATACAATTGGACAACAGTTATCTAACAATCTGCAACAAGCCAACAGATAGAACATTAGCCAGAAACAACAAGTAAACACCGACAACAAAGAAACAAATGTATTGTAACATAACAAAAAAGGGTTATTTTAATCCAACATGGATTTATTTTCCTACAGACACAATGATTTAAGCATCACACACAGAAACTGAGCAAATTGCACAGTACACTGGTCTGTAAACTACTAAATATGAGGGTCAAAATAAAGCAGAAATGTATATTATGTCTTTATAAACTACCTACACTAACATGATCTTTTCTTCTATCACATAAATTGACAAAGAATATATCTACTCCAGTTACCCACGTCATGAAAAAAATATATCCAATCACAAAAAATCAAACAGTAAGTATATGATAATAAATACAACTCATAAATACTGCACCATAATGCAACCATAGAAGCAAACATGTAACCATACACCACAATACAAAATGTATACTTCCATGGATATGTTATACTAAAGTGTTTGGTACCAAACTCTACAATCTTAATGACATGACGTAGCCAAAACTTCACATACAAACTATACAAATCAAACAGTACACAAACTGTAGATTTGTGGATATTTGATAGATGTTTGATTCTATGGGTGTGTTATGCTGCGGTGGTTGTGGCCAGGGCCTAGAGTCTTGGGTGCATGGCCTACGGCCTTCGGCATAACACACCCATAGAAACAAACAATTTAACTGTGCTATATGGGTTACTGCAATGCATTTTTTATGTCCGCGGACAGCCGCAGTGACCGCGGACATGACAAACACATCATCCCCCATCCTCCCCAAGCACTCTTACACACCAACACACTCGCCAAACTTGTATTTCTCCCCGGTTTGTCGCCACTCTGTCCGCAGATGTCCACGGATCGAAGATGGCGGGTGCATCGAAACAATCCAACGCACCTCATGCTTAATTCCAGCCAATCAGTGGACACGTCACATATCCGCGAACATGATGCAAGCCGATTAGCCAATCTTTGTCCAGTCCGCTGAGCGAACAGGGGATGTGGAGCGGACATAGATATCACTAATTTTTTGTGACCTACTTTTTAGTCATTTTTTAAAAAACTACTGGACAGATTTTCACCAAATTTACAAAAGCACGCTCTTGGGACCAAGCTGCTGCTCCTGCCGCAAAATTGGTGAAAATCCATCCAGCGGTTTGGGCTGTAGGCATTAGCAAAGTTTTTTCCACATTCAGTCTATGAGAAAACAATTAATTTTGGGACCCCCCCTATAACTTTGCCCCCCCCCCTGGACCAACCCACACCAAATTTTGCAAATGTTTGGTGAAGATTCGTCCAGAGGGAGCAAAGTTATAAGCCACCCAAAAAGTGATCGTCCTATGGGATTAGCAATTTAACCATAACTACACAGACATTTGTGATGTCATCTTTGAAGTCCTGGGTGTTAGTGTTAGCAGTGCACAGTGGTGCGGGCAGTTATGGTTGCTTAGCCTACTATAACTGATGAATTTCAGGGGTTTTTCGGTTTTACTTTTTTAGTGAATTTGACAGGTTTTTTAGTAACGCAATTTAACCATAACGTCCCTTTAACAAAGTTCATTTTACTGAATTTCATAGTTTTTTAGTAGGGCAACTTAATCATAACATCCCGTTAACAAAGTTTTTTTACTGAATATACACTTTCATCATGTGAAATTGGGAGATATGTATTATAAATTCCTTACTTTATATACATTTAACATAGAACATACTGAACCCGCATGCTAATGATATTTGAAAGGCATGGACAGCGCGCCTGTCTGCGGACAGCGCGGACGAGATCAACACTACCCAAACCGTCAGGGGGTATCTGAAATTGTACTTTTGTGCCATATTAAAAAAGAAAACGTAAACACATTATGAGTACTAATTAGTAACCAAATTAACCTACACGTCTCAAACATTACCCATGCATTTAATTACCATGTAGAATGAAATGGATTATACCATAACAAAAAAAGATATTTCTCCAACGTAATTACCTCACAAAAACTGTGCAGCCAGGAGCGTCAGTAGAGGCACACAGCACAACAAAAACAAATTACAAGGAAATAGTAAGTGAACTTCATTTTTCTTATATGTGTGTGTACTTTTTTGTATGAGGTGCAGAACAAATAATGTATTTCTGTTGTTTTGACACAGAAATGTGCAGTACTTTGGAGTGGCTGGAGGATAATCTTCCGCATGGGGAAATGTCAGAAGATAGCGATAATAATGGTACACACTTCTCTGCATAAGCAAATTAATAGTCAGTATTTTATGGGCATTTAAAATATATATATATTTATTTTTAACAGGCCAGGCAAAAAAAGAAGAAAGTCCACCAAAGGACACAGAGCAAGACAGCCTGAAACGGATAGAAGAGAAAATGGACATACTAAATGAGAATTTTAACAGGTTAAAGCAATTTGTGGAGGAATACGTGAGAGGAAAAATAAGATATCACTTTCCCACCTGTACCTGTCCCCCTTCACCATTACCTAGTGAACCATCCCCAAACCCTCAAAAAGAACATAAACGTTTTGACGAAACATCCATCCCTTCATCCCCTCACAACCAGCCTGTGTTGAACCCTAATTCCCCTATATTCGTTTCAATGTGTGCTTCCCCCTCTTTCTCTTGATTGATGTATGTGTGTGTGTATTAAAAATGTTTTTATGATAGTTGTAGTGGAATGGTTTGGTTCAACTTTTTTTTTTTAAAAAGAGTTAAAATGTCCACGGACAGCGTGCCTGTTCGGCCTGGCTTAGAACGCACCAGCTGTCCAACTTGTCCATAAATGAACAGAATGGGAGTTTTCCTAAGGACAATATACCTGTTCGTACCGTCCGCAGCCAAGAAGGAACTGTCCGTGGAACAGGCACGGTGGCCGGCATGTCCGTAGTAAAACAAAATGGAGGTGCACTATACCAGACTGTACAATCAGCAGAACATCTACACACTTGCGCACCACACCCTTAAGTACTGCGAACATTGCGCCTGTCCGTAACTGTCCGTATCACTTGTGTCGCACTTTTAATTAGTTTCAGGACCCAAACACTGTCCCTAGAACATCCATGCGCATGCGCACGTCTATTACTCTGCATTTGGTGTCCAGCGGGCACCCATTTCCTTTGCGGATGTGTTCACGATGTGAACATGTGACCACACCCATCCTGAGCGTGTGGCCTAATTTGCGCAGTTTGTCTGCTTCTGCAACATTTCAAAATAACTTATACAGACATGGGAAATTATTTTACAGTATAAAATCACCATTTCACATGTCCCATACAATGGCCCTACCTTTCAACGTATTGTTTAGAATTTTGGCAATGCTTTTGAGTGATCAATATGGTCACGAAGCGCACCCATCCACCCCTATAAAAGGCCACACTCCCGAGCTCATCTTCATTGTACTTCTGGCTATAGCGGATTGAGTTTTGCTGCCTTTACTGCTGTAGCGAAGATTAGCCGACCAACCCTAATGGCATCCTTGGCTACTGTTGCTTCATCAGCCTCAGCACCACCCCCCAACCCTCCACCGCCACCACCCCCCCAAGAGCCTGCAGAGGGAAATACACGTCCGGAGGTGGAGCACGAGGAAGAAGAGGAAGAAGAGAATGAGGTGGAGGAGCTCTGCACTTCAAGCACTCGCCGGGAGTCGTGGTTGTGGTGGTTGTTTACCGTTTTTGGAAACGTACCAAAAGCATGTGTGAACCAGGTCATGAGTAACCAGTGCAAGTTGGTGCTAAGTCTCGGGAGACCTGGTGGTACAGCTTTGTTACGACAACCATGAAGCAACACCCAACTTCGTTCCACAGTGCGACATGAACACTGCATGTGTTGTCAGGATTGTTGCTTGCATTTCTATGAAGGACTAACATTTGCAAACACAATTGGTCTGTATTGTGTAGGTAAATGTTGTAAACAATTGGTGGCAATTAGAATCGAATATTTATTGCTACATTTGCGTAGCAACTTACACCAGTTATATTTGAAAATTTGAATGGACCAGATAGTTCTGTGTCCAAGTCATTTCTTCGGAGTGTGTGTTGCTTCTTTGAAGCAAGGTGGTACCATGTGAAGAACGTAGTAGGTTGAGTTCCTCCGCAGCATCCTCTGTGTCCGATCCTCTCACCACAAGAGACACTCCTGTGGGAGAGAGCATCCCTCCAGCTGCCTCACAGGCCATTTGTGATGCTGTTGACCCTTACCTTTCGAGGGTCACAATATTGTGTATGTACTGCGACGCAGTAT
Source organism: Ambystoma mexicanum (assembly GCF_040938575.1). Taxonomy (NCBI): domain Eukaryota; kingdom Metazoa; phylum Chordata; class Amphibia; order Caudata; family Ambystomatidae; genus Ambystoma; species Ambystoma mexicanum. The sequence goes on from NC_090933.1 coordinate 826,026,261, forward strand.
TCTGCAGGGGACAAAGTCTTCAAAGTGCTTTTGGGACTACGGTCACGGAGCACCAGAAGAACTGCTCCCTACCTAAGTAAGGCCCACCCTACATCTTTCTCTCTCCACCTGACCTTTCTTATCCCTGTGGTTGGTGTCCCTTCCTTACCCTCCTTTACCCTCCTCTCCTAGTGTGTCATGTGTAATAAAACAACAAAAATTACAAAAAAGATTCTTTTCAGAGCCACCTTTCTCAGTTTAACAATGGAGCTATCAAGTGACCGGTGTATGCCCCCACTCTTTTTAAAAAAAAAATCTGCAGACAGTCGTAGGATGCGCAAAAAAGTGGAGGGTGCAAGCGGAGCAAAACCAATGCACGTTTCGCTGGGAGTAAGTGGTGGCTCTGAAAAGAGCCTTTTTAGTGGTGTTTTGTGTGTTTTAAAAACTGTGGATTCGAAAAAAACATAATGCAAAATAGGTGACTATGAATCCAAAAAAGGTTGCAATGCATTTTGTACATTTCGAAGAAAAATCTGATTGCCAGCATATGTGAGATGGACTCCATCTCTGCGAAAAATGAAAGTGGTGCGAAACAAAATGTTTTCATTGTGGAAAGAAGACATGCCAACATCTCTTAGAAAGGCACAACAGCCTTATTTACATTGCACCTCGCTTTCTCTATTTGTGGACCAAATGCAGAAGAACGCAGCCACATTTGTTTTTGTGCAATACTGGAAAAAACTACTTGGCAATTTGGAAACATGTCCATGACCTTCGCAAGTCCTTCCTTCATTGCAAATTGCCAAGAAATTCCAGAGACATGCCCTAAACTGTTTCCTCCACAATGAATGATAATTATATCAGGATGACGCTCTGTCTGTAAAGTAGCACAGAGAGCTACCAAGTCCAGCCACTTCATTCCACGCACTCCATGCCAGTGCACTTCCACATGAGAAAATCAAAGATCTGCAGATATACCGCAACTTTCTGCATGCACCTTCAACCAATGTATCCATGAGTCTCCCAAAATCCAGATAATCTGTTTTCGAGCACACAGAGCCATAGCTGTCTGGTCTCCTGCCAGGAAAAAGATGTTCTCACTAAATCGCTCTGTTACTAACCAATCCATAGCTTCGCTCATTCTCATTTGCATGTGTCTCCACCCCAGAAACCCCAATGGTAATACGCGCTGCCTGCAGACTACTGCCATGTCCGCGTACATGTAGAGGATCTGAGCGTGACGACTGTACATTTAAATAGTATTCTTCTTTTCCCCTTTAAGGTGGGCTCTGAAAAGAATCATTTTTTTTTTTGGCAGATGCCTGACAGACACCTGTTATTTTGTATTTTTTTTATTTTTTTTCTTCTTACTTTACTCCTACAATTATTACAGAACCTTCTCCAAAGCAAGCCTTTCATTCCAAAGAACATGGCATTTCCCAAAAAAGATAATGAAACACCATCTGCTTCAAAATAAGCCGCATTACCGCAAACAATGTTCTCGTGGCTGCAGAAAAACATACCAGCTCATAACATGAAAGCATGCATGCCGCGATTGATGGTACACCTCCCAATACTTTGATCAGGACAAAAAACAGAACTGTTGTCCCATTTTCCTCTAGGGAGTAAGCCAGAAAAAATTACTTTCGCAGTTGAAAAGATGTTAATGACTGCTTCCACCAACTGTTCCAAATCTTCCAACAAAGTAGGAGAACTCACGTAGCCCAAATGGCAAGCACCGTAGTGCAAAACTATCACATGGGGACTGGTCATCCTACACATATCTCTGCAAACTTGGAGAATTGCCGCAACATTGCAATCAGTCGCAGTGCTCCACACCACCTCACCTCCACTCCTCTGACATTGAAATTGTGTGCCACATGCCTACTTTCGGAATAGTGCTGTAAACCATGGACAAAAATATCTCCGAGCACCAACACCCTGACTGTCTCCACCTCTGCCATCTTCACTACATGCACTGTCTTTCGACACAAATGAACAATGTGAACATCTGATTGGGTGATGCCTACAGTCCCCTTTCCATGCTGAATTTGCTGTAGAACCCCGTATGTGGCACGCCCTACCCGCGGACAAGCGTGGTGTCCGTGCGGCACGTAACTCTTAGCCAGTCCTTCTACCCTTTCCACATCACTCGCGAATCCATTCCCTCATTGAACACAGCTAAGCAGTCACATAACCATCCACCAATCACATTCAAGATCTCTACATCTAACTCCGTCATCAGAGTTCCGCACTTCAAATGTACTGTTGATCACTCTGAATGCAAGTCGCATATCATTGCAAAGCACCTACTTCAAAAATGACTGTGCAAGTGTCGCAGATTTCTACTTACAGCTCCATGCATACGCGCATGCATGAGTACAAAGTACAGGTATGCATATTTTACTCAGAGAACATGTGCAACCCTTATGATTCCATTTAAACAAATTAATGGCACTAAATCTGCATAGCCAATACATACCAACTCTCCCCCTTTAAGTGCAAGATTTCTGATTTTTCATTGAGAAAACGCACTACTTTTTACTGTCTCCCGCATAACCTATACATACGTAACAACCCTCCCGATTTAGGTGCGAAACTAGATTTTCCATTAGAAAATGTCCCAATTGTTTACTATCTTCCGCCTAAATTAATGCTACTTCCAATGCGATCGTATGAGAAAATAATCGTTCCCGATTGCTGTAATGACATCTCCCTCTGTGGCTCTCCCGATTTTTCGTATTCGTACTTATAATATGAAAGTAGTCAAATTTTTCCCATCTACTACAATGACGTATCACCAAACCTCTCTGCTATGGACAACACAGTTTTAAAAAAAACAAGGGAATTTCATGAACTGAAAATTGTACTCATTTGCGAAGCAGGTTCAACTAACATACTGCAAATAACATATAAAGGCTGCACATAGTGAAATGAAATGCGCACATGCAATGTGTTCATATATCAAAGGAGAATGCGCCGACGAAAGATGCAAAAAGAATATGTACATTAACATGACTGCTTTAAACACACAAAGTTACTAACTTTTTCCTTTTACAATTGCAGTGAAGACTATGCTCCTGAAAATCAAAAGCATCTACACTGCAAACAACATATCTGAAAAAAACGTGTTCATTCTGCAAAAAAAAGTAAGTACAGTACTACCTTTATATTCTTACTGGTCCTCAAAGAGACTGTGTGGGTTATTTATGTAATTTGCGCACCAAAAAAAACTTGATTTCTGAACCATTCTACGCACAAATCCCCATTTATTAAACAAAGAATAACAGGCAATGGCACACAAATCCCTGTGTTTTGGGAACACAAATCACATACAGAAGCCTTAGAATGTTAGAACTACAAAACAAATAGCTTTTAATGTTATACCATTACGTTTACTATTAATGCTTCTCCAACTAGCTCACTTTCTACTCTCATCTGAAGCACAGTGTAGTAATATACAAACAGAAAAATAGCCTTCCCAACTCATTGTAACTGCCCAATGCACATTCACACACCACCACAAACAGCTTCCCCATCAAACTCATGCACACATGCACACAGCAAACATACATTGTAAAACAGACCAAACCATGCCTTCTTTTTTTTCAACAGAACTCCAAACAACGCCTACCAAAAAGCAAGTCTGTAGAAAGGAACACAGAAATAGAGCAAATAAAAATAAAAGAGTCCAACGTAAGCATCCATCTCTAGCAGAGTTTGTACAGAACGTTGAAACAAAACAGCGAATACAGTCATTTAGCGAAACGAAGGAAGCTTCAACTACCAAAACTTTGGCTCCTCTATCAACATGTGGCACAAAACAGAAACGCTTTGCAAAAATCCGGCTACCAGTACTGCTAACGATGCTCCTATGAATCCTGATACACTAGCAAGAACCCATAGTAAAAAAAAGTATTTTAGCAAACAAAAGTCACCACAGAGTCCTTCAGAATTTAATAAGAAGAGGAGCAAAATCATCCTCAACCCTTAAAACCTACCATAGATAATTAATCCTAGAAACTCTCGTAGACAGTGCAATCCTTCTCAAAAGGAAGTTATTTATTTTAGTGTTAAATAGGATGAAACCACTAACACAACTAAGTACTAAACTACAAAAGAAACTTCTCAATAAACGGGATGTCAACAAAAATAAATATTTGTGGAGGTGAATGGAGTCACACAACAACCACAGAACCATATTTTAATGAAGAAGCATACAAACAAAATCAAACAAACATAATTGCAATCTATAGCAGTGGACAAGGGCATGAAAAAATCAATAATACCATCATGGAACAAGAAATACTGCTTACAAAAGTAGCCCCTGAAAACTCAGAATTACCTCTCCCTTCGACTGAACCAGACCGTCCAGTATACAAATGGCCGTGAACGTCAATGTGTAACATTCCTAACAAATCTTTCAAATCTTTATGTCAGTTCCTCAATCAGTATGTGAAAGGTAAAGACAAAATCAAAATGAAAGTGATGCAAAATATGGATATCTGTCCAGTGCGTAAATACACAGGACTAGAAGGACATTCATTAGCCTGCATTTCAGGACCTATTTGTAAAAGCACCTTCCATGATATCAAAAGGATATCAGTACATCATTCAAATGTAAGACATCTAGTTTATAAACTGAACTATGCTAAAAGTCCAGCTTTAGAATTAGACAATTTAAATAACACTCTTCTGCATGGTACAACCAAATACCTACAAGAAGAAATCGACCATATCCAGAGAAAATATTTTGGAAGTAAAAGCCACTTACAAAATGCAATAGTTTTAGAACAGACTAGCAACAATTCTGCACATACCAACCTTCTATTACACACATACAAAAAAGAAATACTAAAACTTAAAAGTACATCGGCTGAAGTACCAAACCATGTGTGTGTGTGTTACCGCAGAATGCTTTACAAAAGGAACACAAAACAACCAAGCTCCTTCACGTGCTATCACAAATAATTTGGAATTATTCCCACTACCAAAACCCCTGCAACAACTCAATTTGTATGAGAGCATCAACATTCAAACAGTTCACCCATTTCAAGCAATAATACGCCTTCAACCAAAAACAGCAAAAGTACCTACCTCTGAATTTGTGAAAGGCATTTGTGGCAAAGTCGTTTATTTGCCATTAGATCTGACGGAAAATGTGCACACTCTAGGAGTGCAACGTCCAATAGAGCATTCTTTAATTGTCTCAGTAAATGGTGTACCAACAAGAGACAAAAACATTTGGCAACAACTGGTGGACTTACATAAAGTTAGACAAGCCTTGCAATATCTGAAAGACTATAACAAATACTACAAAGAAATAAATATTGAAGAAAGCTTAAGGGAAGCAAGTGAAATAATTCAAGAGTCATCAGAAACTGGTCAATTTGAACTTCTGGATCATGCTGCAGTATCCACTCTTTTGGACCACTACACAATGCATCCATTGCACTCTAATGAGAGCATAGATGATGCACTAGAAACTTACCAAATGCGACAAACCAAAGGGTCACCAATGAGCATGTGGGAAAAAACTACAGAAGCACGTGCTTTTCCACAGCTTTTTCCTACTAGCAAAGGCGGAAGATACGATGATAGACCCACTCAGATTACGGCATCAGAATACCCTCATTACGAATGTATTCTCAAGATCCCAGATTTAGACAACCTACTCTTTGAAAGTGAACTAGCAACCCTATTTTACGGAGGTGCACACATATTGAAATCTGGAACCCACTTTCAAAATATGTCAGCTATGCAATTAATACAAAAAGTGCAAGAAAAAGATGAGGTTTTAGAATCAAGTATAACAAATCTGTTTGCAAACATGCGTGGTATGAAAGAATACTGGTTCCGACGGCACGGAGATGTACGTTGTATGATCATAAACCTTGGACCACCCACTTGGTTTGTTACATTAAGATGGGCAGAGTATGCATGGGAAGATTTACATGATTTCCTATGCATATCAAACAACAACAAAACCTACATAGATATACTATCACCTCGAGAACTTTGCTCTGCAGATTCTGTTAATGTGTCAAGATATTTCCATCATTGTTTCATTGCTATGCTACACTTTATTTGTAATAAAACTGTTCCTCCCCTCGGAGAAGTGCAACACTTCTTTTGGAGAAAAGAATACCAAGCCAGACGAGCACCACATATTCACATGCTTTTATGGATCAAAGGTGCACCTAAATTTGCAGTTCATCCAAAAATATGTCACTTGTGAAATCCCTTCACAACTGATACATAGGGCCTCATTACGACCCAGGCGTTAAGGGTTAACGCCGTCGTTAACCATTAACGCCTATTCTGATTTTAACGGCTGCTCTTAGCAGCCGTTAAAATCCATGGCGCTAACCTGCCATGATGCTAATTACGCCACCGTAATTTACGGTGGCGTAATTAGCGCCTTCCCCACTCCCATTATGCCCTATGGGGCAAAAATGGGAATGGGGAAGGGAAAATGGGAAATGGGGATTTACCGCCCCACTCACCTTGGAATGGGGCGGTAAATCCGCCATCCACCATGGTGTAAACTTAGTTTACACCATGGTGGTAAAGTTGGCGCAATTAGCGCCTGGCTCGTAATGACCCCCATAGTGACCTTCATAGACAGATTTTACAATTTCAAAGACACAAATGTGGCAAATATTGTTGTCGCAAATACAAAAGCAAAGGGAAATACTACACCAAATGCCCCTTTGGATTCCCTAGACCAGTTACAGAAACTGGTGAAGTGAACAACTTCATGTCTTCAGTTCAACATAGTGTTAAAGGTAAATCACCTAAGAACACGTATTACATAAAAAGACCAGAAGAATCAAAATATATCAATGATTACAATGCAATCATTGCCCTTTAATGGAATGAAAACATAGATTTGCAGTACATTGCAGACAATTCCACTGCAGTTGCACGATATGTTACAGCCTACTTAACAAAAGCAGAAAAAACAAAGCTTCAAGACCTCTGGAATGACCTATCATCAGACAAAACACTATCTCAGAAATTGTACAGCCTAGGCATAGAAATGCTCTCTCATAGAGAATGTGGCACCTATGAAGCTGCAGATCGTTTAACCGGTACTGCTTTGTATGGAAAATCAGAAAACATAGTATGGCTAAGTCTTGGTCCTGCTAAATCTAGAAAAAGAGTTCTGAAATCACATGAGGACATAGAAACAATTGCCAAAAATGATCCCAACAGCCACAACATTTTAAAAAACTATTTACTGGACACATGTCTATACCACATAGCTCAAAACTTTGCATACGAAAATAATATAAAACCCAATGAAAGCAAAGGTAAATATAGAGTGACAGATTGTGAAGGCAGCTTTGTGAAACTTACCAAACGAAGCTTAATTAATCATGTCAAATTGTCATTAAAAACTCCCAACAGAAAGAAATATATTACATGTCCCTGCTACAACTTTTTAAACCGTGGAGAAAAGAGGAAGAGATAGTAGTAGATAACTATGACCGCTATGTAGATGCTTTCAAAGCAAATGAAAGCACTATCACTGATGTGAACTTTACGCAGTACAAAACAATGTTGCACAATGAACAGCAACAGGGAGAAGAACTTCAGGCCCAACTAGATAAGGACACTTCCGACAGTAGTCAACCTTCTGTAACAGGAATTCAAGAACCACTAGGACAGCCACTAATAGCAAATGAGGCAGAATTAGCTATGACAGAAGTGGAAAACACCACATGTCAGTATGAAGATGATATAGACGACTTAACTGTACTACAATCAAAATGTAACAAAGATGAGCGCACCATTTTTGAAGAAGTAAGAAAAGAAATTGCTTATGGTGTACAACATGTAAAAAAAGAATGTTCCTGCCAAAATTACAAACCTATACTGCTGTACGTCAGTGGTGAAGCTGGGTCAGGAAAAACATTCTTAATCAAAATCATTGGCAAGTTCCTTCAACAATTGACAAACAACAAACTGTCAGCTGTTGTGACTGCCCCCCACAGGTTTAGCTGCCTACAACATAGGCGGTGTCACTTTACACCGATTACTACTCCTTCCAGTAGAACACCAAAACAAATTAGACTATTACGAACTTTCTGCAGAAGCTGCAATGGAACTACGCAGAGTATTAACACAAATGAAAATGCTACTAATAGATGAAGTGAGCATGGACTCCAACCTAATGTTGGCTTTAATTCCCCTCAAATTGCAAGAAGTACTTAAAACAAACTACAAAGAACTCTTTGAAGGGAAACAAATTATCGTTTTCGGAGATCTTCTACAATTGACACCAGTGAAAGGTGAACCTATTTTTAAAACCTTAGGACACAAACTCTGCGTAAAACTGTTGGCAGCATAGGAAATGTCAACCTTTGGCAAAATTTCCAATACAGAGAATTAACAGAAAACATGCGTCAATCTTCAGATCTCACTTACGCCAACATTTTAAAAAGTATTAGAGTTGCTGTACTATCTCAAGAAGCACAAGCAATATTGAAAAACCGGCACATTCATGCACTTTATGGCGATAATGCATGTGCTACTGATGTTAGGGAACAAATAACACACAAAAATGTCAATTGTATGGCCTTAATGCCAACTCTTGCAAGCTGTTTTAAATTCAATGAAACAATGTTAAAACAAGAAATGCAACCAATAATGGAAATTTGCTCCACAGACAAACTGGACGTACATGGTATGACACTACCCATGTGTCAGCAATCCACAACAAGACTAAGGGGTTAACTCATAGAATCCAGTGCACAAATGGCGCACGCGACTGGCGCACAGTATTCGCGTGCGACAGTCTGCGCCATCCGCGTGCGCTAAAATCCATTTCCGCGCACAGCGTATTCATGGATTTTAACATCCATAACCAGCCGTGGTGCAGAGTGGCGCAGCGACACTGCAGCAGCGCCAGTTATGCCGCCAACCCCTCCCTGTGCGCCATGCACAGCGCACAAATCCTGTACATGGCGCACAGGTCCCCAACCACGAAAACACCTGTAAAACTCCCCGCGCACCCCTCCGAATACATGTACACCCCGGCGCGGGAAGTTTCACATGCGATTGGCCTTGTGCGAGCGGGTTACGTGTATTACTGGGGTTCGCGGGAAGTGTCACAAGCGATTAGCCCTGTGCGAGCGGGGTACGTGTATTACTGGGGTTCGCGGGAGATGCACACGCAATTGGCCCTGTGCGAGCGGGGTACGTGTATTACTGAGGTTCGTGGGAAGTTTCACACGCGATTGGCCCTGTGCGAGTGGGGTACGTGTATTACTGGGGTCTGCGGGAAGTTTCACACGCGATTTCGCTGTCAGAGCGGGGTACATGTATTTCGGGGGTGCACGTGAAGTTTCACACGCGATTTCGCTGTCAGAAGTTTCACACACGATTTCGCTGTCAGAGCGGGGTACGTGTATTTTGGGGGTGCGCGTGAAGTTTCACATGCGATTTCGTTGTCAGAGCGGGGTACGTGTATCCAGTGGGGTGCGCGGGGAGTCCCACACATGAATTGGCAGTGTGGGTCCTCCCAGGTGTCCCCTCTACTGCCTCCACGGCCCTTGCAGGCAGCCCACACCATCAGGGACTACCCTGTACCACTGGTCACGTCCCGTTGGCAGCCCATCAACCATGGGCATGCCCCCCAGCCAAGCCACATGTCACATTGCAATATGATCACCAACTCATGTCCCCCAGCACCCCCACCCACCAGCAGTGAGGGGCACCTGCCAGCAGGCCCCAATTCATGTCCCCCTGCACCCCCACCCTCCAGCAATGAGGGGCACCTGCCACCAGGCCCTCACCCATGTCCCATCCATTTCACCCTGCACCCCCTACCCCCAGCAGTGAGGGGCACCTGCCAGCAGGCCCCCACTCATGTCCCACTCATGTCCCCCAGAACCCCGACCCCCCAGCATTGAGGGGCACCTGCCAGCAGGCCCCCACTCATGTCCCCCTGCCCTCCCATTCCCCAGCAGTGAGGGGCACCTGCCAGCAGGCCCCCACTCATGTCCCCCTGCACCCCCACCCCCCAGCAGTGAGGGGCACCTGCCAGCAGGCCCCCACCCATGTCCACCCCTGCAGCCCCATCCCCCAGCAGTGAGGGGCACCTGCCAGCAGGCCCCCACTCATGTCCCCCTGCACCCCATCCCCCAGTAGTGAGGGGCACTTGCCAGCAGGCCCCCACTCATGTCACCCTGCACCCCCACCCCCCAGCAGTGAGGGGCACCTGCCAGCAGGCCCCCACTCATGTCCCCCTGCACCCCCATCCCCCAGCAGTGAGGGGCACCTGCCAGCAGGCCCCCCACTCATGTCCCCCTGCACCCCCATCTCCCAGCAGTGAGGGGCACCTGCCAGCAGGCCCCCACTCATGTCCCACTCATGTCCCACTCATGTCCCCCTGCACCCCCACCCCCCAGCATTGAGGGGCACCTGCCAGCAGGCCCCCACTCATGTCCCACTCATGTCCCCCTACACCCCCACCCCCCAGCAGTGAGGGGCACCTGCCAGCAGGCCCCCACTCATGTCCCACTCATGTCCCCGAGCACCCCCACCCCACAGCAGTGAGGGGCACCTGCCAGCAGGCCCCCACTCATGTCCCCCTGCACCCCCATCCCCCAGCAGTGAGGAGCACCTGCCAGCAGGCCCCCACTCATGTCCCACTCATATCCCCCTGCACCCCCACCCCCCAGCAGTGATGGGCACCTGCCAGCAGGTCCCTACTCATGTCCCCCTGCACCCCATCCCCCAGCAGTGAGGGGCACCTGCCAGCAGGCCCCCACTCATGTCCCCCTGCACCCCACCCCCCAGCAGTGAGGGGCACCTGCCAGCAGGCCCCCACTCATGTCACACTCATGCCCCCCTGCACCCTCAGCCCCCAGCAGTGAGGGGCACCTACCAGCAGGCCCCCACTCATGTCCCTCTGCACCCCCATCCCCCAGCAGTGAGGGGCCCCTGCCAGCAGGCCCCCACTCATGTCCCACTCATGTCCCCCTGCACCCCCACCCCCCAGCAGTGAGGGGCACCTGCCAGCAGGCCCCCACTCATGTCCCACTCATGTCCCCCAGCACCCCCACCCCCCACCCCCAGCATTGAGGGGCACCTGCCAGCAGGCCCCAATTCATGTCCCCCTTCACCCCTATCCCCCAGAGGTGAGGGGCACCTGCCAGCAGGCCCCCACTCATGTCCCCCTGCACCCCCACCCCCCAGCAGTTAGGGGCACCTGCCAGCAGACCCCCACTGTTGTCCCCCTGCACCCCCATCCCCCAGCAGTTAGGGGCACCTGCCAGCAGGCCCCCACTCATGTCCCCCTGCACCCCCATCTCCCTGCAGTGAGGGGCACCTGCCAGCAGGCCCCCACTCATCTCCCCCTGCACCTCCACCCCCCAGCAGTGAGGGGCACCTTCCAGCAGGCCCCCACTCATGTCCCACTCTTGTCCCCCTGCACCCCCACGCCCCAGCAGTGTGGGGCACCTGCCAGCAGGCCCCCACTCATGTCCCCCTGCACCCCCACCCCCCAACAGTGAGGGACACCTGCCAGCAGGCCCCCACTCATGTCCCCCTGCACCCCCACCCCCCAGCAGTGAGGGGCACCTGCCAGCAGGCCCCCACTCATGTCCCTCTGCACCCCCACCCCCCAGCAGTGAGGCGCACCTGCCAGAGGCCCCCAATCATGTCCCCCCTACATGAAATAAAGATGCACAATCATGGCCCACTTCTTCACCAAAATACCACAGCAGGCCACCCCATTCTTGAGACGCAATGGTTTCCCAATCCACCCCACACTGACATGCCTATCTCAAGACACAAACCACAAGTCAACCATGTACATCAACACATGTCCGTCACACACACACACTGGTTGGCATTGATTGTGCAAACCCACATTTTCACATGCATTAACCCAATGAGCGAATCCCACACATGGAACTAAAATATCAAAATGTATTATGTACAAAAATAAAGCAATGAAATGAAAGCATAACAAAATAGCAAATATGAAATGAAAAGCATGTGCAAAAGATGAGTACATGAAAAGTATAACCAATACAAAGAAATCCGAAAGAAAAATAGTCCAAACTCTCCCTCAGCCAACGCAAATACAAAGGAAACGTAAAAAGAAAAATCCATTGATCCATGGTGAAATCAAAAGAAAAAGTTCAAAATAATCCATTGTCCAACTATGTACAATCCATTGTCCAAAAGAAAAATCCATTAATCCATGTTCAAAATCAAATAAAAAAGTTCAAATAAATTCATTGTCCAACTATGTACAATCCATTGTAAAGGGTCCATGAACCCAACGAAAGAAATGAAACCTACCCAAGAAACTACCTAATAAAAAAACTATGTACAAATGTGTGTGGCAAAGTCCATTCACCACAAATCAAAGGAAAAGGAAAAGGAAACCTAACTCTAAAAACTATTTACAATGGCAGCGGCCTAGTCCGACGGCTCACTTCCCGATTTCCCGGGCCAGGGCATCATCGAACTCCTGCTCGATGTCCCGGAGGCGGTCCTCTTCCATGGCTCTGAGGGTTTGCAGGGACAATGACATATGGACCTCCAACTCCATGCGAATTGCCTCGAGGCACTCGGCCTGCCTCAGTGCCCTCCGCATGGAGTTATCCGCCCTGACCATTGTGAGCCGTGCCTCTTCCGTCCGCTGCCGCTCCGCATCTATGGCCTGGCCAAACCGCTGCCACACGGAACACACTTCCAATCCTGGGTCCTCCTGCCCTCTGGCCGATGCCTGCCCCTCCAATGTTGAAGGCCCTGAGCCATCATTGCTCCCACCTTGTTGCTGCTGCTACTGTGCCTGTGCCTGTGCCCTGGCTCTTGCTGCCTGCACGTCCTCCTCTGGCTGGGGTGCAGTTGGTGAGGTGGCCACCCCTGCTGGATGTCCGACACCCGACAGTGGCAGGGATGTGTCCTCCACCAGCCTGGCCGCAGGGTCAGAGGCAGCTCCACAGGGTACCCAGGTGATACATGGGTGGGAAGATGGCATGGAGGACGACTGGCGCATAGGGGGTTCAGGTGAGGAGGGGGTCGGAACAAGGTCCAGCAAACGGAGAAATTCGGCCCTGGTGACCCGTCCCAGTAGGTCAACGCAGTCAACGAGGCATTCGAAATGACATGCAGTGTCCTCACGAAAACACTGCAGGTCACCTCGCATGCCCCATTGACGCAGCGCCATCCCACTCAGGACAGGCTCAACCCGGTCCCGGATAGCCACGTCCGCAGGGAGAGGAAGGTCAGTTGTTGTAAGCGGATCCCCTCCCTGAAAACGGGTCTGCACGTAAGCATCCCTGCTGGTGCAGGATGATGCAGTCACAGGATCGGGGACAGGATTACACACAGGCACCTCCGCAGCAGCCTGTGCTGCCTCCTGTCCCTGCCCCTGCACTGCACCACTAGCACCAGTGGAATCCCCGCCTCCAGACCCCGTGTCTGTCCCTTCCACGACCTCCTCCTCCACCAAACCCCCCACAAAACTGGATGACTCTGTGCCATTTTCCTCCGTCGGACCCTGTGGGGTCTCAGCTGCCCCTTCTGCTGCCGAGGAGTCCAACTCCGACCTCCGCCTCTTGGACCTATCCTCGGTAGCTGCGGCCTGGGACGCGGCACTGCACTCCTCACTTACTGATGAGATGACAACCTGGGAGGGGAGTCGGGCCTTGCGTCTCCAGCTACCGGTGCGATCCCTGCCGCCTTGCTCCACAGCACTCTCTCCGACCTCTTCATCAGTTGACGCTGCAGACAGGGAGAGACAGGACACAGGCATCAGGGCACTGTACAATGGACTGATACACACATGACAGTTGCACATGAGTGGCAGTGTCGAACTTCAGACATGGCTTCACAATCCCCAACACACATGCCATTTCAACTCACACACATGAGCGATTCCACAGCAATATTGCACCAGGCAGCACCATCCATACACATACAACAGCATGAGCAGCCAAAGGTGAGCCTGACATCATATGAAACACGGGGAGTGCACAAGACATGCACACACGCCACCACACTTACATGCATGTGTACATCTCCACCAACTGTCACAGTGATGAGATTGCCATCCATGTCACATCTGGCATTCAGCCTTCTACATATCAGTGTCACATGCATCCATGTTGCATCACAGTTGCACACTTGTCAAATACACACACATGCAAATGTACACAGTGCAGATACATGCAGCTGGAACCAACATCCATGTTTGACACCACAACCATGCCAACGTACATACACAGTAATTCAAACATGTGTGCTCCCACATCTGCATTTGGCCTGCATGCTGAGAGGACTCGCATGTGTCAGCCTCACGCCCCTGTACTTACACATCCATACATGGCCCTACAAAAACACATGTGCAACCTGCACACCACTGGCACACCACGACATGCACAGCGTCCAATCAGTATGCATGTACACTTACCGCTCGACTCCAGACGGGTCTGCCTCTCAAGGGCCTGGACGTGGAGCTCTGGGCATATGCATTCCAGGACCCTCATTTGGTGGTCGGACAGGTGGCCCCGGTGCCCATTGGCATCCGCTGCCTTCAAGAGGTGCCAGGCCTTGTCGAATGTCCTGGACCTGAAGTCCTCCCAGCGCTTCGTGACATGTTTGAATTCGCGGACTGCCACCCCCTCCTCGTTGATGGCAGTCACGATGTCCATCCAGATCCTGGTCCGTCCTTCATAGTCGGCGTGAGAACTTCCAAAGAGGGCATCATACAGCCCCAGGACTTACTCCACCAGGACACCAACTTCCCTGGCACTGAAGCTGGTGGCCCTCTGCCTCTCTGGCCAGTGGTGCCAGATGGTGGTGTGCCTGACATGGCAAACCCAGAGGCAGGTGTGGGTGGGCAACTGGGTCCTGGGGCTGGGCTGTGGAGCGATGGTATACCAGTCGGGAGTCTTCAGTTCCAGCAGGGGTGGTCACAACAACTGCACCCCTGCAGATGGCTGATGTGCAGGCAGCAAATATCAGGGCACGTGGGCAGCAGGTAGGCAGGCAGCAGCAGATGGCAGGTGGGAGCTTGCTCAGGGCTCTGGGGGGCAGTAATTCGGCCTTCTGGGCAGGAGCGTGGTCTTCCGTGTGTTGTTGCGTGGCCAGCTTGATACGGAGTGATTTGGCCGTGAAAAAATTGCAAGTCAGCGTGTAATTCTTGGAAAGGCCCTTACCGCGTAAGCTCGTCTGTGACGTTACGCACGCGGGAGTTTCCCTCATGACGTGGGCATAGCGGTTCAGCACGCGTGAAAAAACTGCACGTCTGCGTGTGAATGCGTGTAATCCGAGGAAAGGCCCTACGCGTAAGTGATGTGACGTGCGTGGGTGTTTAACTCAGCACAGGTTAAAGGTGAGCGGGGCCAGCAGTTCGCTGTACGTGCCTTTCGTGGAGACCGACGTGTGTTGCTGCTTTGTGTTGTTTCGCGCGCCATCACAACTTCACAGCGGATCGAGGACGTATCTCTTCTTTTGGCGGGGGTATTGGCTACGCGTGTTTTTCATTATCACGCTAGTCAGATGGTGAGTCGCGCACGCTGTTTTTCCCACTGCGGGTGCCCCTGTGTATCACACCCGTTTTCGAGGTCATATTAGCCTGCGTGTCCCAAGCGTATGCGTTTTCTGTGTTACTGGGTGCCACCGCGTACTGCGGGAGGTTGTTTCCACGCACGTAGGCTGTAGGGTTGCGTGCATGGTTTTATTGCAGTTTTGGGGTGCCTGAGCGTTGCGTGACCCGTCACTACATCACTGGGGTCACATACAGCCTTGCAGGTGCAGGGGGGCTGTTAACATCTACCATCCCACCCCCTTCACCCCAATTGGCCAGGACAATTGTGGTGTACACCTCCCATTGGCACTCCTCCATCTGTGCCGGCACTACTCCATCTGTGCCATGGTTGGGAGGCCACCAAAGGTGAAGGGCACCTCAGCTTGGCATCCTCCTCGTGGCAGGCATGGTCAGGGATGTGGCCGGGGTGACCAGGGAGTAGGGGGACTCCAGGGTGTCCAGGGTGGCGGCAGAGGGGGAAGAGGCAGGGGTGCACCACTTGAGCATGATGTTGTGCCATGTGTTGGTGCAGACTTGCCACGACCCACTGTGGTTCCGGGAGATGCAGCTTCTGCATCTGGCACTGGCACCCGTGTGACCCGGCAGTCTGTTTCATTGACTGCCACGGGCTCACGGGTAGTGGTAGCTGCAGGTGCAGCTGTGGACACCACTAGGCTCAGGGTCTGCCAGCGCAGGCTGTGTTGGCACTTGAAGAGCCCTTGGAAGATTTCCAACAGGCCAGGAGGGAAACCATAGGTGCACGCAGGGCTGCCCTGACCAAGACACGTGTGCCTGGGGCAGTAATGTCATCTCCTGCCCCGACCAGCCGGGTGTTGGCAAGTGCAGGGGCAGATGCAGCCAACAACACCCCGGTTGTGAGTCTGCCAACCAGGACAGTCGCGGTCAATGACCCTGCCACAGCAGATGTTGCTGCGCAGGGTCCATTCGAGGGCACCCAGCTGCCACTGACGCAAGTCAGGCCTTTGGTCGACCCTCACCTGCCACTCCCTTGGCTCAATCCACTGGTGCTACTGGCCATAGTGATCAGGGCGGCATTTGCCAGCCATGGTCTGCGCCACAATCCAAGAGGAGGAAGGTTGCACCTGCAGCACAGGCTGGGACCCACACACAGCCACGACCTCCAGCACATCAAGGTAGAAGCCTTTCTGCAACCAGGAACTGGACTGCCTCGTGGACTACGTGCTGGGCCACAGCCGTAACATTCTAGTGGGTCCTAATTGTCAGACTACGGTTACCCAACCTGATACCCACTGGAAGAAAGTTGCAGAACATGTGAGTGCATTCGGCCATGAGGTGCGCACGCCGCAAGAGTGCAAAAAGCATTGGAATTACCTCAAACGCAGCGCTAAGGCTAAGCATGCCTCAAATTACAACTTGACTCTGGTGACTGGCAGTGGGCCTGCACCTGAGGAGGAAGACCTCACTCCGCATGAGTCACTCGTTGCAGAGTTCATACCATCTGAATCGGTCGAAGGAGTGGGAGAGATGCCGGACTTTGATGCCCAGACCAGTGAGTGTTGCTGCGTGTTTGTTGTGGACATGTGTGTTTCACTTGTGTGATGTGCTGTGCATGACTGCCACTACATGTCATGTGCACATCGTTCTGATGTGCAAGTAATGCAATGCTTCCCTGATGCATGTCTGCTCTGCTGGATGGTGGACATGTGGAGCGGACGGGGACTGTCCGCATCACCACTATTGCACCCTACTCACATGCTGGTCACCACGATGCCCCTCAAGTCCATGTTCCAACTCACTGGCCCTTCTGCATGTAGCGTGGGGTGACCTTGCTCTCAGCCCAAGGACTGTGTCATAGCACGACTGAAGTGCATGTGTCCTGTGCCTGCATGCGGGTACTCCATGTAGGCATGCTCCCTTGCCCCTCCACCCCCCCTCTGCACCCCAATTCCACCTTAACACTGGTATGCTTCAATTTTGCCGTTGAGTACTTCCCTGTTCATGCGTCCTGTGTACATGCTAACTTCCAGCAGCCAATCTGCCAGACATATGCTGTGTCGTACATCCTTTGTACTTGATGAAGGGTGCCTCACTTGGACTGTGCAGAGGTCAGATGCCCCGCAGGGACATGAGTGCCCATTCATGCTCCATGTGTATTTCACTCATGCCCCTATGTGTCCTTGACTGGATGATCATTGTAGTAGGAGTCCAGGGGGACCTACATTGCATGGCATTTAATCATCCTTCCCATTAACACTGTGGCACAGTCCTGCGTCACACACATGTTTAGGGTACGACAGTCTGTGTGGGTCACAGGCCTCAGCCTGTTTAATGGCCAATGACTCTGTCCAAATGGTGTAGTGTCTGCTTCACACGTGGGTGTACTCCAGAGGTTTCATCATGTGTCCTGCTTACTGTCCCATCATCATTTGCTGCGTTGTCACTTGACTCACATGATGCAGTTGATGCTAGTCAACACTGTCTGTCAATACACAGGTCTATGTTCAGCCTTTTGATACCATGCTAGGCATCCCTGCATTTGCACTTGGGGGGAGGGGTGGTTTGCTTGTAGACATGCTACCCATTGTATGCCTGAAGTTGACCTTGCACTGCCTTTAAATTTTCTGACACACATCATGAAGTTCTTGTACATGTAGATAGTGAGTAACATACATATTTGCTGCACTGCATCGACCCACTTCAGTGCAAACTGACACCTTTTGACATGCCTAATCACAGAAGCAATTTCAAGTTGACCCATCATGCATGGAAGGTTCTATTTTGTGTGTGAAATGTCTGCTTGATGTGTTTGGTGTCTGTGTGTGTGTGTGTGTTGTGTGCTTCTAACATGTGTAGTGACCTTTTTTCTCTCTACTTTTCAGATGATGATGCAATGGAGCCAGAGGATGGTGTTGTCATGCCAGGCACAGGGTTGTCATCACTACAGCAACCCGGCACAAGTGGGGGTCGTGGGATGGTAGGCCATGAAAACCCACATGTGCTACAGTCCATCTTGTCTCTGGCTGGCAATGAGTCCAGCCCTGATGAACACTCTGACGTCCATGTCGAGTTGGATGAGCATCAGGTCCATATGTCAGTGGTGAGTGATTCTGATGTGGACACTCCTCTGTCCGCGACACCTGCACTGAGGGGTCAGACAGTCTTGGAACCTCCGCCTGTGGTGGATCGGGACGCAGGGTCACCCTCCACACCAGTCACTGATGTGCCTGGGCCATCACATCAACAGGGGCATGTAGTCGTGCAGCCGCGGGCAGTGCCAACACAACGAGGACACCCAGTCCTTGGGTCCCGCAGGGGTCAAGCCCAGCAACGCGGTCGCCGCGCGCAACCACAGTATACTGAGTGGGAGCAAGACATGACTGCCAATTCAGAACGGTAGGGGGCAGCAATGGAGAACATTGCTGAGAGCATGGAGCATGTGTCCCAATCCCTGCTCCCCCCTGCTAGGCAGGTGCTTCTCCAGCAGCAGACGGCACGGTCCAAGGCCCGCTCGCTCAGGCTGGGCATGGCAACCATAGACAGGGCACGCCAGGCTGAAATGTCATCTCTGCGTAAAGCAATTGCTGCTCACACAGAGGCACACATGGAGGCCCTGAGGCAAGAGTATGCTTCCCTCAGATCCACTCCCGGTGTCCTTCTGATGTTCCATATGGAGCGGGCAGAGGAGAGGTTTGCGCAACTTGAGCGTACCATCTCAGCTGAGCTACATGCTTGCCGGGAGGTGCAGCAGTTGCCCAGCCAGGCCTTGCAGGATGAACTCCGTGTTACACGTGCTACCTTGCAAGAGGAAGCACGTGTATCACGGGAGGTTCTGCATGCAGACCTACGTCAGATCGTCGCACAGAACCAGGCTTACCCGTCGGGCAGACTTGCTGCCGACGAGGGGCAAGCTGCAGCTAGGCATGGTCAGGCTCCTGTGCCATGTCCTCCTTTCTAGGAAGAGCCAGACTCGGACGACAATCTATCTCCCATATAAGTCGGGCTGCGCAGGCGTTGAGCCCATGGAGGTTTTTTTTTCCTCAACATCAACGCATGTGGGTGTTGAGCAGCACCCTGTACCTCCCCCCTCCTGGTTGCCCCCTCCCCCGGGTCATATGTGGCCATTTTGGATTTTTCTTTTAGTTTAGTTAGTTTAGTTTAATTGTGATAGTTAGTTTAAATAGGTAATGTAGGTTTTTCATAGTTAGTGTAGTTAGTTAATATAGTTTAAAATTGTTTGTCTATTGTGCTTTTTTTTATGTGACGGTATGGTGCTTTGTGGCTTTTGAGAGCATCGACTGTCTGTTCCAGCTGGGCCCTTCAAGCTTGTCTTGTGTATGTGTTTGCTGCTTGGGGTTCTTGACTCACATATGCCACTCCTGTTTCCCTTATCCATGGGCTTGCAAGGATGGTTCGGTGTAACAGCCTATTACACAAGGGCTCGGACTGTCATATCTATGGCATGTCTGCTGCTGTGAAACTTGTGTTAACACCCCTAGTGGGGATGATAGGGGTGTTATTGACCACTGTTCTTCATTCGCTAGATGGGGGGTTTCATGATTGATGTGACCATTCATTGCTATTCATTGTGTAGTATGTTTATTATCTATACTGTACATGTGTTTGTTGCAATTCATGGCGTAGATGGTGTGTTCAACAGTTTGCCTGTGAAAGACGGACTGATGGTGTGATTTGTGTTGTACGTCTCTGACATGGTCCAGTCATGTAATGCCTGAAGAGACACACACAGATGATTTTAAAGCATTAATCATGTGTTTCATGCCCTTTCTGCAGGGGGATGAGCCTCCAAACCACCTTTGCCAGCAGACATGGGCCATTGGACGTCTGGAAGCTGGACACGTTTGGTGGTGCCGACATGCGCATGTGTGCGCAAGCAGAGGCACAGGGATTGCGCTCATACATCTGAAAACAGCTGACGTATTTCAAGGGGCTCCAGGCAAGGTGAGCAGGACAGGGGTGCCACAACGCAGCAGACCTTCCACCTGGCCAGTTGCACATGCATGCTTAGTAGCAGCACTGATGTGAGCTTGGACAAATATTGGTGTTGAAGTGCACAATACAGCTGAGATGTGTTGGTGGACTAATGGCTAGTTGATGGGAAAGTTGTCTGGGGCACCTGCAGGGCCAGTGGCACATACCCTCCGGTCCACCATGATCCATTGAGGCACTTGTATTAGCCATGTAGCATTCCGAGACATGGAAAAAAGCAGCTCACAGGGACAGAAAACAAGGGACAGACTTGTGTGCAGTGCATTTCATTATCATGTACAATTTGACACATGCACTACCTACTTTATTTGGGTCATGATGGAACGCGACTTGTTCTGAAGACATTCCTTGCTATATGCGTCTGACTGCTTACCCAGGGAACATTGCATGTTGTGTGATTCGTGACACATTGGTCTTCCATTTGCAATGCACCAGCGGCGCATGACTTACTGCATTGACTGTGTGAGAACCATCACAGGGGTAATGTTACGTATGGGTAGGAAGCATCCACACCAGATTGTTTGTTTGTAGAGTATTTTGTTACTTTGGGGCATATATGGTGGTGTGATTGTGTGTTATAGGCAAGCACAAATTAGTAACTGTGGCTGTCTTTGCAGCATTAAACTGCTCCTGTTAGCGGACCTGAGAGTGCGCAGACAGGAGGGCAGCACTCACCCCAGAGATAAGTTTCTGTTTGTCTTCCATTTGAGTAATTTGTTACTATGTGCTTGATGATCAGGTTTGGTGTACTTGTGTATGTGTTAATGTGAGTAGTACAGTTTTGTGCATTTCCTACTTTCCCATGCGAATCCTACTCCCCTCTCCTGCCCCTCATTCTGGTTATCCTGTATAGCAATGCCTGTCCTGACTGCATATCCCTGACCCTCCTTCCCGACCAGGGTCTCAGAGGCCTGTGTCAGTTTGACCTTGCAGGCATCCAGTCACAGTGGGGGTAGTTGGTTTGTGCCACTCCTGCACCTGTACACGGGAGCAGTGACAGTACACATCAGTTTGTGGTGCATTATTCTGTGTTATGTACCACACATGGTACACATCCTTTTGTGACATTGTTTTACTGAGCTACCTTGGTTGTTACGTCATTGTGGTAGTACTTGGGCTTTTTGACGTACTACTACTTCAAGTCATCTACTGGAGGGTGTTCTGGTTTGTTTTGCTGCCTGCAGGCTTTTTGCTGGCTTCTGTGTTGGCCTGCTTTGAGTTCTCTTTGATGTGGTGTTTTTGCAAGTCAAGGTGGCCTCTGAGGGTGCTGGACACTTTTTGCACACAAGGTGGGAGATGGTGACAAAGGGGAAGGGTGATCCTGTGGCCAGGTGAACTTCAAGGATGAAGGCTAGATAACCCAGGTGCAGTTGTTCAGTGGGTCATGGTGATTTGTGGGGAGGGGGGTGTTTTGTTTTGACAGTTGCCTTGCCATACAGTGTGATGCACACCCTGACATTGTAATTGCAGTATCCTATGTACATGATGTATTCTGCTGATCAATGCCTGTTCATGTGTTGTGTTTACCTTTCAGCTGTGAGGGAATAGTTGTGGCTTGACATGCTGGGGTGTACACATGGTGGATGTTCACATGTGATGTGTAGAGGAAACTGATGGTCACTTGATTGCACATGCATATATTGAGTGCATGTCCCTACTGACCCACACTCTCACTCTATGATCCACTACATGTACAACCACCCTTCCATGTCCACATGTACACTCTGTTTGCCTTCTGGTGCCCACTGTGTCCCTGCAGCACATGATCTATGACCAATTGTGGATCCTGTACATGCGTCATTTGCTTTTTGATGTAGTTTGTCGCTTGGATGTGATGCTCAGGGTGTGCGTCACACACAATGGCTGTTCAGTATGCTATGCACTAAGCAGTGTGTTGCATGAGGTGGGCACGGCACACAGAAGCTGCAGTGTTGATTTTGCAATGCACAATGTGCATGTAGACAGGCATTCATTGTTATGTTACAACTACAAATGTTGGAATGAATTTGGATATGACTTCTTTTGGGTGGGAGGTTGTTGGTCAGTCATTTCATCTGATTCCATGTCAGGCATCATTGTGTGATGCCACTTTACATTTTTCACATGTCAATGTGTACCTTATTGGTACTGTGTTGGTGTATAGCTATTGCTTGCCATGTCATCTTGTGGTTTGGGAGGGTTTGGGTGACATAGCAGTGATAGCGATGGTCTGTTTTGCAGGTCTGTGTGATTCACACCTTGCGTGTGTGCCTTTTGGTCACACAGGATTGGGTATGTTTAAGAAGCTAGGGATGCACACAATGTGGCACTTCCATGGTAACATTCTCAGGGTGGTAAGGTTGTGACAGTTGACTGTCTCTTTGTCTTCATCGATTGTCACCTGGTATGTGCCAGGCCTGTGTGCACTCCGCAGGGGTGAGAGTTTAGGTGAAAAATGTGGCCACTTGCTGGGTCTGGGCTGCCTCGCCACGTGCCCTGTCCCCTCCCATGGGCAGCATCTGTGCCTGTGGTTCGGGATGTGTGGTCACCACCATGCCCACCGGTACGCCCTGCCATGTTGCAACATTGTGCAGGACACATGCTGTCACAATGATCCTGCACACTACTGGGGGTGCATAGAGTAGCTGCCCGCCAGAGCGGTCAAGGGTGCGGAAGCGTGACTTGAGCACTCCGAATATGCGCTCCACTATGGCCCTGGTTGCAATATGGGCAGCGTTGTATCTTACCTAGGGTGGTGTGGTGGGGTTCCGGATTGGCATCATCATGTGGTTGCTTAGAGGGTAGGCACTGTCCCTTGGAGAGGTGATGATGATTGTGATTATTGGGGTTTGTGTATTTGTGTGTGTGTGTGTGACATGCATGCATGTGCACAGGCATTTGTACTTACCTAGGAGCCATGTGTCGCCATGCTGCCCAGCTTCCAGGGCCCGGCTCAGTGCAGACATTCTGTATATGAAACTGTCATGGGTAGAGCCAGGGTAGTTTACATAGACAGAGGTGATGATTCCCTTTGCATCGCATACCACCTGCACATTGATGGAATGCCAGTGCTTGCGGTTTCAGTAGATGTGCTCAGTGGCCCTAGGTGGACGTAGGGCCCCATGGGTGCAATCTATGGCACTGAGCACTTTGGGGAAGTGTGCCACCCTCGAAAAGTCCTGGACAACGGCCTGCCTTTCTGCGGGTGTTCTGGGCATGTATATGTGCCTGCAGACTGAGGGGCGCGCTGTCATGATTGCCAAGACCTGGTGTAGGCAGCGTGACTGTGTGGCCTGTGAGACCCCCCCACTATGGCAGTAGTCTGCTGAAATGACCCAGTTGCCAAAAAATGCAGGACATTGAGCACCTTCTCCAAGAGGCTCAATGCTTGGGAGCAGAGGGTGGGGGATGTAAGGTCATCTTCCCACTCCCTGACCAGGTCTAGGATGATACGAGGTGGAAACCTATACCTGCCATAGACCTGGTCATCAGGCATCCCAAAAAGGCTTGTCCGGGGTGAAAAAATGCGTGCCCTGGCTATTCTCCTCCTCCTGCGGTGTCCCACGATCAGTGCTGCGACAAATGGGGCATTCATCGTAGCAGTATATCCGTGTTTGTTGTTTGCGCACACTTTTATATTGTGCACGGGGACGCTCCACCTGCCTTCCTTCGTTGACGCCTATGCTCGTCTTTTGCCGTGCGCAGGTTTCCCGTATTCGGATCCATGAATACGGGTTGTTTGCGTGTGTGTGGGCGTTCCGTGTAGTTCCCTGCAGTACTTACCCAGGTATGCCTTCTTTTTCACGCGTTATTCTCCATTCCGCGTGTTACGCCCACTGTTCCGACCACTTTTGTTGTGTGCGCCGCGCTATGTGCGCTTTCGCTGTGCGCGTAGTGCACGCCGTTTGATGACGTGTGCACCCGCGTGCGCCATGCACGGATTTGGTGCACAACCAGTGGTATACACGCGCAGCGCCTTCCTTGAGTCACACGCGTGCGCGTGCGCTTGCTTTCGCACGCTTGCGCCACCTTGCGCCTGCTTGCGCTGGGAATTTCGGTGCACGTTTGTTCCATGAATCGGCCCCTAAATGACTTAGAAAATTCAATCTCCAACACAGCTGGGTTTGAAAAAATATTAAAATTATCCTTAAATTGTAGAGTAATGCTTACATGTAACCTTGACGTGGAGCAATGGCTAGTTAATGGGGCACTGGGTACAGTTGTTGGCTTTCAAACATACCCACGTGACAACAACATTCAGTTTGTCAATATTCGCTTTGTCAAAGTTTCAGAAGTGAACAGGATAGGGCGCTCAACAGATCGACTCCTTCTCTTAAAAGACATGTATGCACATAGAGAACAATTTTCTCTAACTCTTGCATATGCAGTCACCATTCATAAATCCCGAGGTCTTACCCTAGACAAAGCATTGATAGATATAGGAAACATAGTCTTTAAAGAAGGCATGAGCTACGTAGCACTATCACGCTTACGTACACTTGACGGTCTATTTCTAATCAACTTTGATGCAAGTAAAGTGAACACTGATATTCCTTGCATTTTAGAATACAATAGACAGCGTTCACTGTACACCCCCCATCTGAAAGCATATCCTGTTCCAGAAAAAGGAAAACATGGTAAAAGAAAACTAATTCAAACAGAAATGCAACAGAATCTGAAGGCAAATCCTTCAAAGAAAACAAAAGAAGCTAACACTTCATCAATTACCACAAGCAAAGAAGAACCTATTAGGGAAAGTAAATCAGGTACTTCTTCAAAGAACGAACAGAAACTCCGAAAAAATCACTCAGAGACAGAACTAGCTGGACCATTCAAATTTTCAAACGCAACTGTTGTAAGTTGCTACGCAAATGTAGCAATGAATATTCTATTTCAATTGCCACCAATTGTTAACAACATTTACTTACACAGTACAGACCAATTGTGTTTGCAAATGTTAGTCGCAACAAACAATCCTGACAACACGTATAGTGTTCACAGAATAAGACAAGAATTGGATTACTGTGCTGGAATGGTGAGATTCACTATGAACTCACAAGAAGATCCACAAGAATTTCTAATGTACTTACTACAAGTACTGTAAAACAAAAACATAATACTACTGCTTCTACATTACAATGCAGATGGTACCAAAAACAACTGCAAGCTGACTGGATTCACACACGGTCAATTGTCACTTGGTAAGAAAACCTTTACAACATTAGGTATAATCTACCACGCAGGAGCCACAACCAATGCAGATCACTACACTGCATATATTAAAAAGAAATGTTGATGGTTTGAATGTAATGATAGTACCATTACTCTAAAGCAGAGATTGACAGCAAATCTTACAAACGCGTATTTAATCTTCTTAAATATGAAATTTAATAACTAATGTGTACTTCAACATTAACAAAAAATCAAGTAAACCACTATAAACAGTTAAAATACGCCAACAGGTATCTAACTGCCCAAGAATGTATAACAACCACACAGATAAATGAATACCACAGATCTGTAACAAAAAATACACAGTTAGAATACGCCAACAGGTATCTAAGTGTTTAAAAAATCTGCAACAAGCCAATATAGATAACATTAATCAGAAACAACAAGTGAACACTCAAAGGAAACAATTAAATAGTTTGTAGCATAGAAAAGAAAGGGTTTTTTTAATCCGGCAAGGATTTTTTTTTTTCCCAGACCCAAGGATTTGAAAAACAAACACCGAAAATGAGCAAAATGCACAGTACACTGGTTTGTAAACTAAATATGAGGGTAAACAAAAAGCTAAAATATCTATTGTACAATGTAATAAGTCTTTATAAAATACAAACACTAACATGCTCTTTTCTTTTATCACAGAAATTAAAAAAGGATATTTCTGCCAAGTACTAAAGTCATGTAAGAAATATATCGGATCTCAACAAAGTAAACTGTAAGTATAATTTCACACATGTCATACATATTCAAATCTATACATCTGATCTATGGCAGTAATATGGTGCAGTGTCAGTAGGCAGGGCCTAGAGTCTTGGATGTATAACCTACGACCTACATCCTGCGTCCAAGCAACCAAGACTGCAGGTCCTACCCACAACCACCGCAGCATATCAAAAGCATGGTGGCTTATAACTTCACTGCTTATAACTTTGGTCTTGGGTGCATGGCCTGCGGCCATACACCTAAGACTCTAGGTCGTGCATACATCCACCGCACCACATCACACCCATGCTGACTTATTACCTCAGTGCTTATAACTTCAGTCTTGGGTGCATGGCCTTTTGCTTTGGTGCATGGCGTTTTGCCATGCACCCAAGACTCTAGGTCCAGCCCACAACCACCACAGCATATCACACCCATTGTGGTTTAAAACTTCACTATGTATAAATTTGGTCTTGGGTGCATGGCCTTTGGCCTTTGGCCATGCACCCAACACTCTAGGCCCTCCCCACAACCACCTGATCGATATGCGATACTAGGGGTTTATCTATTGCTGTGACATGCTTCGGTAGTTGTGGCCAGGGCCTAGAGTCTTGGGAGTATGGCCTATGGCCTACGGCCTATGGCCAAGCACCCAAGACTCTAGGCCCTGGCCACAACCACCGCAGCATACCACACGCATAGTGGCTTATAAATCAATAGCACACCCATAGAATGACACATTTTAACTGCAGCATACACTCAATTTGCACCCAGGACTGTAGGCCCTGCCCACACCTACCAGATAGATATTCGATTGTATGGGTCTGATGTGTGAATATGATATGCTACGGTGGTTGTGGGCAGGGCCTAGAGTCTTGGGTGTGTGGCCTACGGCCTTTGGCATGCGGCCATGCAGCCAAGACTCTAGTCCCTCCCCACAACCAACTGATCGATGTTCGATACTATGGGTGTATCTATAGCTGTGATGTGCTAAGGTGGTTGTAGCCAGGGCCTAGAGTCTTGGGTGTGTAGTCATAGATAATTGAATCTGTAGGCATCCAGTATATGAAACCCATGTTGGCTTATAAGTTCAGTGCTTATAACTTTGTTCTTGGGTGCATGGCCTTCATCCATGCATCCAAGACTCTAGGTTCTGGCCACAACAACCACAGCATATTTTACCCATTGTGGCTTATAACATCACTACATATACAATGGGGCTTGGGTGCATGGCCTTTGACTCTAGGCACTCCCCACAACCACCTAATAAATGTTCGATACTATGGGTGAATCTCTTGCGGTGATATGCTGCGGTGGTTGTGGCCAGGGCCTGGAGTCTTGGATGTATGGCCATAGATATTCGAATTGATAAGTGTGCAGTATATAAAAACCAAGTTGGCTTATCCTGCCCAGAACCACCACAGCATATCAAACCCATTGTGGCTTGTAACTTCACTACGTATAAATTTGGTCTTGGGTTCCCCACAACCACCCGATTGATGTTTGATACTACGGGTGTATCTATAGCTGTGATATGCTGCAGTGGTAGTGGCCAGAGGCTAGTGTCTTGGGTGTAAGGCCATAGATATTTGAATGTGTAGGTGTGCAGTATATAAAAAACCATAGTGGCTTATAAGTCCAGTGCTTATAACTTTGTTCTTGGGTGCATGGCCTTTGGCCATGCAACCAAGACTCTAGGCCCTGCCCACAACCACCTGATCGATATGCGATACTACGGGTGTATGTGTAGCTGTCATATGCTGCAGTGATTGTGGCCAGGGCCTAGCGTCTTGGCAGTAGGGCCTATGGCCGACGGCCATGTTCCCGAGACTCTAGGCCCTGGCCACAACCACCGCAGCATATCACACCCTTGGCGGCGTATAAATCAGGAGCACACCCATAGAAACAAAAATGTTAACTACGGCATGTACTCAATTTTAATATTCACTAACACCATGCGTGTCCTTGATCAGTTTCAAGTTGCCTGCGCACAGCACGAACTGAAGTACCATCCTTATGAGACCCCTCATTTTCAGTACTTACAAACATCCCGGACAAGGTGGGCATAGGGAATACATCATTAACACCTGCCGCCTAAACAAATACAGTATTTCACCCATCTCTTACTCTCTGAACCTCCCCAAGCACTCTGACACACCTGCAGCACAGGCTGGGACCCACACACAGCCACGACCTCCAGCACATCGAGGAAGAAGCCTTTCTGCAACCAGGAACTGGACTGCCTCGTGGACTACGTGCTGGGCCACAGCCGTAACATTCTAGTGGGTCCTAATTGTCAGACTACGGTTACCCAACCTGATACCCACTGGAAGAAAGTTGCAGAACATGTGAGTGCATTCGGCCATGAGGTGCGCACGCCGCAAGAGTGCAAAAAGCATTGGAATTACCTCAAACGCAGCGCTAAGGCTAAGCATGCCTCAAATTACAACTTGACTCTGGTGACTGGCAGTGGGCCTGCACCTGAGGAGGAAGACCTCACTCCGCATGAGTCACTCGTTGCAGAGTTCATACCATCTGAATCGGTCGAAGGAGTGGGAGAGATGCCGGACTTTGATGCCCAGACCAGTGAGTGTTGCTGCGTGTTTGTTGTGGACATGTGTGTTTCACTTGTGTGATGTGCTGTGCATGACTGCCACTACATGTCATGTGCACATCGTTCTGATGTGCAAGTAATGCAATGCTTCCCTGATGCATGTCTGCTCTGCTGGATGGTGGACATGTGGAGCGGACGGGGACTGTCCGCATCACCACTATTGCACCCTACTCACATGCTGGTCACCACGATGCCCCTCAAGTCCATGTTCCAACTCACTGGCCCTTCTGCATGTAGCGTGGGGTGACCTTGCTCTCAGCCCAAGGACTGTGTCATAGCACGACTGAAGTGCATGTGTCCTGTGCCTGCATGCGGGTACTCCATGTAGGCATGCTCCCTTGCCCCTCCACCCCCCCTCTGCACCCCAATTCCACCTTAACACTGGTATGCTTCAATTTTGCCGTTGAGTACTTCCCTGTTCATGCGTCCTGTGTACATGCTAACTTCCAGCAGCCAATCTGCCAGACATATGCTGTGTCGTACATCCTTTGTACTTGATGAAGGGTGCCTCACTTGGACTGTGCAGAGGTCAGATGTGTATTTCACTCATGCCCCTATGTGTCCTTGACTGGATGATCATTGTAGTAGGAGTCCAGGGGGACCTACATTGCATGGCATTTCATCATCCTTCCCATTAACACTGTGGCACAGTCCTGCGTCACACACATGTTTAGGGTATGACAGTCTGTGTGGGTCACAGGCCTCAGCCTGTTTAATGGCCAATGACTCTGTCCAAATGGTGTAGTGTCTTCTTCACACGTGGGTGTACTCCAGAGGTTTCATCATGTGTCCTGCTTACTGTCCCATCATCATTTGCTGCGTTGTCACTTGACTCACATGATGCAGTTGATGCTAGTCAACACTGTCTGTCAATACACAGGTCTATGTTCAGCCTTTTGATACCATGCTAGGCATCCCTGCATTTGCACTTGGGGGGAGGGGTGGTTTGCTTGTAGACATGCTACCCATTGTATGCCTGAAGTTGACCTTGCACTGCCTTTACATTTTCTGACACACATCATGAAGTTCTTGTACATGTAGATAGTGAGTAACATACATATTTGCTGCACTGCATCGACCCACTTCAGTGCAAACTGACACCTTTTGACATGCCTAATCACAGAAGCAATTTCAAGTTGACCCATCATGCATGGAAGGTTCTATTTTGTGTGTGAAATGTCTGCTTGATGTGTTTGGTGTCTGTGTGTGTGTGTGTGTTGTGTGCTTCTAACATGTGTAGTGACCTTTTTTCTCTCTACTTTTCAGATGATGATGCAATGGAGCCAGAGGATGGTGTTGTCATGCCAGGCACAGGGTTGTCATCACTACAGCAACCCGGCACAAGTGGGGGTCGTGGGATGGTAGGCCATGAAAACCCACATGTGCTACAGTCCATCTTGTCTCTGGCTGGCAATGAGTCCAGCCCTGATGAACACTCTGACGTCCATGTCGAGTTGGATGAGCATCAGGTCCATATGTCAGTGGTGAGTGATTCTGATGTGGACACTCCTCTGTCCGCGACACCTGCACTGAGGGGTCAGACAGTCTTGGAACCTCCGCCTGTGGTGGATCGGGACGCAGGGTCACCCTCCACACCAGTCACTGATGTGCCTGGGCCATCACATCAACAGGGGCATGTAGTCGTGCAGCCGCGGGCAGTGCCAACACAACGAGGACACCCAGTCCTTGGGTCCCGCAGGGGTCAAGCCCAGCAACGCGGTCGCCGCGCGCAACCACAGTATACTGAGTGGGAGCAAGACATGACTGCCAATTCAGAACGGTAGGGGGCAGCAATGGAGAACATTGCTGAGAGCATGGAGCATGTGTCCCAATCCCTGCTCCCCCCTGCTAGGCAGGTGCTTCTCCAGCAGCAGACGGCACGGTCCAAGGCCCGCTCGCTCAGGCTGGGCATGGCAACCATAGACAGGGCACGCCAGGCTGAAATGTCATCTCTGCGTAAAGCAATTGCTGCTCACACAGAGGCACACATGGAGGCCCTGAGGCAAGAGTATGCTTCCCTCAGATCCACTCCCGGTGTCCTTCTGATGTTCCATATGGAGCGGGCAGAGGAGAGGTTTGCGCAACTTGAGCGTACCATCTCAGCTGAGCTACATGCTTGCCGGGAGGTGCAGCAGTTGCCCAGCCAGGCCTTGCAGGATGAACTCCGTGTTACACGTGCTACCTTGCAAGAGGAAGCACGTGTATCACGGGAGGTTCTGCATGCAGACCTACGTCAGATCGTCGCACAGAACCAGGCTTACCCGTCGGGCAGACTTGCTGCCGACGAGGGGCAAGCTGCAGCTAGCATGGTCAGGCTCCTGTGCCATGTCCTCCTTTCCAGGAAGAGCCAGACTCGGACGACAATCTATCTCCCATATAAGTCGGGCTGCGCAGGCGTTGAGCCCATGGAGGTTTTTTTTTCCTCAACATCAACGCATGTGGGTGTTGAGCAGCACCCTGTACCTCCCCCCTCCTGGTTGCCCCCTCCCCCGGGTCATATGTGGCCATTTTGGATTTTTCTTTTAGTTTAGTTAGTTTAGTTTCATTGTGATAGTTAGTTTAAATAGGTAATGTAGGTTTTTCATAGTTAGTGTAGTTAGTTATTTTAGTTTAAAATTGTTTGTCTATTGTGCTTTCATGTGACGGTATGGTGCTTTGTGGCTTTTGAGAGCATCGACTGTCTGTTCCAGCTGGGCCCTTCAAGCTTGTCTTGTGTATGTGTTTGCTGCTTGGGGTTCTTGACTCACATATGCCACTCCTGTTTCCCTTATCCATGGGCTTACAAGGATGGTTCGGTGTAACAGCCTATTACACAAGGGCTCGGACTGTCATATCTATGGCATGTCTGCTGCTGTGAAACTTGTGTTAACACCCCTAGTGGGGATGATAGGGGTGTTATTGACCACTGTTCTTCATTCGCTAGATGGGGGGTTTCATGATTGATGTGACCATTCATTGCTATTCATTGTGTAGTATGTTTATTATCTATACTGTACATGTGCTTGTTGCAATTCATGGCGTAGATGGTGTGTTCAACAGTTTGCCTGTGAAAGACGGACTGATGGTGTGATTTGTGTTGTACGTCTCTGACATGGTCCAGTCATGTAATGCCTGAAGAGACACACACAGATGATTTTAAAGCATTAATCATGTGTTTCATGCCCTTTCTGTAGGGGGATGAGCCTCCAAACCACCTTTGCCAGCAGACATGGGCCATTGGACGTCTGGAAGCTGGACACGTTTGGTGGTGCCGACATGCGCATGTGTGCGCAAGCAGAGGCACAGGGATTGCGCTCATACATCTGAAAACAGCTGACGTATTTCAAGGGGCTCCAGGCAAGGTGAGCAGGACAGGGGTGCCACAACGCAGCAGACCTTCCACCTGGCCAGTTGCACATGCATGCTTAGTAGCAGCACTGATGTGAGCTTGGACAAATATTGGTGTTGAAGTGCACAATACAGCTGAGATGTGTTGGTGGACTAATGGCTAGTTGATGGGAAAGTTGTCTGGGGCACCTGCAGGGCCAGTGGCACATACCCTCCGGTCCACCATGATCCATTGAGGCACTTGTATTAGCCATGTAGCATTCCGAGACATGGAAAAAAGCAGCTCACAGGGACAGAAAACAAGGGACAGACTTGTGTGCAGTGCATTTCATTATCATGTACAATTTGACACATGCACTACCTACTTTATTTGGGTCATGATGGAACGCGTCTTGTTCTGAAGACATTCCTTGCTATATGCGTCTGACTGCTTACCCAGGGAACATTGCATGTTGTGTGATTCGTGACACATTGGTCTTCCATTTGCAATGCACCAGCGGCGCATGACTTACTGCATTGACTGTGTGAGAACCATCACAGGGGTAATGTTACGTATGGGTAGGAAGCATCCACACCAGATTGTTTGTTTGTAGAGTATTTTGTTACTTTGGGGCATATATGGTGGTGTGATTGTGTGTTATAGGCAAGCACAAATTAGTAACTGTGGCTGTCTTTGCAGCATTAAACTGCTCCTGTTAGCGGACCTGAGAGTGCGCAGACAGGAGGCCAGCACTCACCCCAGAGATAAGTTTCTGTTTGTCTTCCATTTGAGTAATTTGTTACTATGTGCTTGATGATCAGGTTTGGTGTACTTGTGTATGTGTTAATGTGAGTAGTACAGTTTTGTGCATTTCCTACTTTCCCATGCGAATCCTACTCCCCTCTCCTGCCCCTCATTCTGGTTATCCTGTATAGCAATGCCTGTCCCGACTGCATATCCCTGACCCTCCTTCCCGACCAGGGTCTCAGAGGCCTGTGTCAGTTTGACCTTGCAGGCATCCAGTCACAGTGGGGGTAGTTGGTTTGTGCCACTCCTGCACCTGTACACGGGAGCAGTGACAGTACACATCAGTTTGTGGTGCATTATTCTGTGTTATGTACCACACATGGTACACATCCTTTTGTGACATTGTTTTACTGAGCTACCTTGGTTGTTACGTCATTGTGGTAGTACTTGGGCTTTTTGACGTACTACTACTTCAAGTCATCTACTGGAGGGTGTTCTGGTTTGTTTTGCTGCCTGCAGGCTTTTTGCTGGCTTCTGTGTTGGCCTGCTTTGAGTTCTCTTTGATGTGGTGTTTTTGCAAGTCAAGGTGGCCTCTGAGGGTGCTGGACACTTTTTGCACACAAGGTGGGAGATGGTGACAAAGGGGAAGGGTGATCCTGTGGCCAGGTGAACTTCAAGGATGAAGGCTAGATAACCCAGGTGCAGTTGTTCAGTGGGTCATGGTGATTTGTGGGGAGGGGGGTGTTTTGTTGTTGACAGTTGCCTTGCCATACAGTGTGATGCACACCCTGACATTGTAATTGCAGTATCCTATGTACATGATGTATTCTGCTGATCAATGCCTGTTCATGTGTTGTGTTTACCTTTCAGCTGTGAGGGAATAGTTGTGGCTTGACATGCTGGGGTGTACACATGGTGGATGTTCACATGTGATGTGTAGAGGAAACTGATGGTCACTTGATTGCACATGCATATATTGAGTGCATGTCCCTACTGACCCACACTCTCACTCTATGATCCACTACATGTACAACCACCCTTCCATGTCCACATGTACACTCTGTTTGCCTTCTGGTGCCCACTGTGTCCCTGCAGCACATGATCTATGACCAATTGTGGATCCTGTACATGCGTCATTTGCTTTTTGATGTAGTTTGTCGCTTGGATGTGATGCTCAGGGTGTGCGTCACACACAATGGCTGTTCAGTATGCTATGCACTAAGCAGTGTGTTGCATGAGGTGGGCACGGCACACAGAAGCTGCAGTGTTGATTTTGCAATGCACAATGTGCATGTAGACAGGCATTCATTGTTATGTTACAACTACAAATGTTGGAATTAATTTGGATATGACTTCTTTTGGGTGGGAGGTTGTTGGTCAGTCATTTCATCTGATTCCATGTCAGGCATCATTGTGTGATGCCACTTTACATTTTTCACATGTCAATGTGTACCTTATTGGTACTGTGTTGGTGTATAGCTATTGCTTGCCATGTCATGTTGTGGTTTGGGAGGGTTTGGGTGACATAGCAGTGATAGCGATGGTCTGTTTTGCAGGTCTGTGTGATTCACACCTTGCGTGTGTGCCTTTTGGTCACACAGGATTGGGTATGTTTAAGAAGCTAGGGATGCACACAATGTGGCACTTCCATGGTAACATTCTCAGGGTGGTAAGGTTGTGACAGTTGACTGTCTCTTTGTCTTGATCGATTGTCACCTGGTATGTGCCAGGCCTGTGTGCACTCCGCAGGGGTCAGAGTTGAGGTGAAAAATGTGGCCACTTGCTGGGTCTGGGCTGCCTCGCCACGTGCCCTGTCCCCTCCCATGGGCAGCGTCTGTGCCTGTGGTTCGGGATGTGTGGTCACCACCATGCCCACCGGTACGCCCTGCCATGTTGCAACATTGTGCAGGACACATGCTGTCACAATGATCCTGCACACTACTGGGGGTGCATAGAGTAGCTGCCCGCCAGAGCGGTCAAGGGTGCGGAAGCGTGACTTGAGCACTCCGAATGTGCGCTCCACTATGGCCCTGGTTGCAATATGGGCAGCGTTGTATCTTACCTAGGGTGGTGTGGTGGGGTTCCGGATTGGCATCATCATGTGGTTGCTTAGAGGGTAGGCACTGTCCCTTGGAGAGGTGATGATGGTTGTGATTATTGGGGTTTGTGTATTTGTGTGTGTGTGTGACATGCATGCATGTGCACAGGCATTTGTACTTACCTAGGAGCCATGTGTCGCCATGCTGCCCAGCTTCCAGGGCCCGGCTCAGTGCAGACATTCTGTATATGAAACTGTCATGGGTAGAGCCAGGGTAGTTTACATAGACAGAGGTGATGATTCCCTTTGCATCGCATACCACCTGCACATTGATGGAATGCCAGTGCTTGCGGTTTCAGTAGATGTGCTCAGTGGCCCTAGGTGGACGTAGGGCCCCATGGGTGCAATCTATGGCACTGAGCACTTTGGGGAAGTGTGCCACCCTCGAAAAGTCCTGGACAACGGCCTGCCTTTCTGCGGGTGTTCTGGGCATGTATATGTGCCTGCAGACTGAGGGGCGCGCTGTCATGATTGCCAAGACCTGGTGTAGGCAGCGTGACTGTGTGGCCTGTGAGACCCCCCCCCACTATGGCAGTAGTCCGCTGAAATGACCCAGTTGCCAAAAAATGCAGGACATTGAGCACCTTCTCCAAGAGGCTCAATGCTTGGGAGCAGAGGGTGGGGGATGTAAGGTCATCTTCCCACTCCCTGACCAGGTCTAGGATGATACGAGGTGGAAACCTACACCTGCCATAGACCTGGTCATCAGGCATCCCAAAAAGGCTTGTCCGGGGTGCAAAAATGCGTGCCCTGGCTATTCTCCTCCTCCTGCGGTGTCCCACGATCAGTGCTGCGACAAATGGGGCATTCATCGTAGCAGTATATCCGTGTTTGTTGTTTGCGCACACTTTTATATTGTGCACGGGGACGCTCCACCTGCCTTCCTTCGTTGACGCCTATGCTCGTCTTTTGCCGTGCGCAGGTTTCCCGTATTCGGATCCATGAATACGGGTTGTTTGCGTGTGTGTGGGCGTTCCGTGTAGTTCCCTGCAGTACTTACCCAGGTATGCCTTCTTTTTCACGCGTTATTCTCCATTCCGCGTGTTACGCCCACTGTTCCGACCACTTTTGTTGTGTGCGCCGCGCTATGTGCGCTTTCGCTGTGCGCGTAGTGCACGCCGTTTGATGACGTGTGCACCCGCGTGCGCCATGCACGGATTTGGTGCACAACCAGTGGTATACACGCGCAGCGCCTTTCTTGAGTCACACGCGTGCGCGTGCGCTTGCTTTCGCACGCTTGCGCCACCTTGCGCCTGCTTGCGCTGGGAATTTCGGTGCACGTTTGTTCCATGAATCGGCCCCTAAATGACTTAGAAAATTCAATCTCCAACACAGCTGGGTTTGAAAAAATATTAAAATTATCCTTAAATTGTAGAGTAATGCTTACATGTAACCTTGACGTGGAGCAATGGCTAGTTAATGGGGCACTGGGTACAGTTGTTGGCTTTCAAACATACCCACGTGACAACAACATTCAGTTTGTCAATATTCGCTTTGTCAAAGTTTCAGAAGTGAACAGGATAGGGCGCTCAACAGATCGACTCCTTCTCTTAAAAGACATGTATGCACATAGAGAACAATTTTCTCTAACTCTTGCATATGCAGTCACCATTCATAAATCCCGAGGTCTTACCCTAGACAAAGCATTGATAGATATAGGAAACATTGGCCCTCATTACGACCCTGGCGGAATCCGCGGTGCTAAATGCACCGCGGAGCATGGCGGAAAGCCGCCGATAGCGCCATGGGGGTTGGCGGATTTACCACCCCATGCCGACCTTGGCGGAGCGGTAAATCCCCAATCCCCATTTTACCCTTCCCCATTCCCATTCTTGCCCCATAGGGTATAATGGGAGTGGGGAAGGAGTTAATTACGCCGCCGTAAAGTACGGCGGCGTAATTAACAACGAGGTCCCTTAGCGCCATGGTTTTCTCCGCCCGGTAAAACCAGGCGGAGAAAACCTCCATGGCGCTAAGGGAACTCGTAGTACGGCGGACGGGTCCGCCGCGATTAGCGCTGGCGGAAACCCACTCCGCCAGGGTCCTAATGAGGGCCATAGTCTTTAAAGAAGGCATGAGCTACGTAGCACTATCACGCTTACGTACACTTGACAGTCTATTTCTAATCAACTTTGATGCAAGTAAAGTGAACACTGATATTCCTTGCATTTTAGAATACAATAGACAGCGTTCACTGTACACCCCCCATCTGAAAGCATATCCTGTTCCAGAAAAAGGAAAACATGGTAAAAGAAAACTAATTCAAACAGAAATGCAACAGAATCTGAAGGCAAATCCTTCAAAGAAAACAAAAGAAGCTAACACTTCATCAATTACCACAAGCAAAGAAGAACCTATTAGGGAAAGTAAATCAGGTACTTCTTCAAAGAACGAACAGAAACTCCGAAAAAATCACTCAGAGACAGAACTAGCTGGACCATTCAAATTTTCAAACGCAACTGTTGTAAGTTGCTACGCAAATGTAGCAATGAATATTCTATTTCAATTGCCACCAATTGTTAACAACATTTACTTACACAGTACAGACCAATTGTGTTTGCAAATGTTAGTCGCAACAAACAATCCTGACAACACGTATAGTGTTCACAGAATAAGACAAGAATTGGATTACTGTGCTGGAATGGTGAGATTCACTATGAACTCACAAGAAGATCCACAAGAATTTCTAATGTACTTACTACAAGTACTGTAAAACAAAAACATAATACTAATGCTTCTACATTACAATGCAGATGGTACCAAAAACAACTGCAAGCTGACTGGATTCACACACGGTCAATTGTCACTTGGTAAGAAAACCTTTACAACATTAGGTATAATCTACCACGCAGGAGCCACAACCAATGCAGATCACTACACTGCATATATTAAAAAGAAATGTTGATGGTTTGAATGTAATGATAGTACCATTACTCTAAAGCAGAGATTGCCAGCAAATCTTACAAACGCGTATTTAATCTTCTTAAATATGAAATTTAATAACTAATGTGTACTTCAACATTAACAAAAAATCAAGTAAACCACTATAAACAGTTAAAATACGCCAACAGGTATCTAACTGCCCAAGAATGTATAACAACCACACAGATAAATGAATACCACAGATCTGTAACAAAAAATACACAGTTAGAATACGCCAACAGGTATCTAACTGTTTAAAAAATCTGCAACAAGCCAATATAGATAACATTAATCAGAAACAACAAGTGAACACTCAAAGGAAACAATTAAATAGTTTGTAGCATAGAAAAGAAAGGGTTTTTTTAATCCGACAAGGATTTTTGTTTTTCCCCAGACCCAAGGATTTGAAAAACAAACACCGAAAATGAGCAAAATGCACAGTACACTGGTTTGTAAACTAAATATGAGGGTAAACAAAAAGCTAAAATATCTATTGTACAATGTAATAAGTCTTTATAAAATACAAACACTAACATGCTCTTTTCTTTTATCACAGAAATTAAAAAAGGATATTTCTGCCAAGTACTAAAGTCATGTAAGAAATATATCGGATCTCAACAAAGTAAACTGTAAGTATAATTTCACACATGTCATACATATTCAAATCTATACATCTGATCTATGGCAGTAATATGGTGCAGTGTCAGTAGGCAGGGCCTAGAGTCTTGGATGTATAACCTACGACCTACATCCTGCGTCCAAGCAACCAAGACTGCAGGTCCTACCCACAACCACCGCAGCATATCAAAAGCATGGTGGCTTATAACTTCACTTCTTATAACTTTGGTCTTGGGTGCATGGCCTGCGGCCATAAACCTAAGACTCTAGGTCGTGCATACATCCACCGCACCACATCACACCCATGCTGACTTATTACCTCAGTGCTTATAACTTCAGTCTTGGGTGCATGGCCTTTTGCTTTGGTGCATGGCGTTTTGCCATGCACCCAAGACTCTAGGTCCAGCCCACAACCACCACAGCATATCACACCCATTGTGGTTTAAAACTTCACTATGTATAAATTTGGTCTTGGGTGCATGGCCTTTGGCCTTTGGCCATGCACCCAACACTCTAGGCCCTCCCCACAACCACCTGATCGATATGCGATACTAGGGGTTTATCTATTGCTGTGACATGCTGCGGTAGTTGTGGCCAGGGCCTAGAGTCTTGGGAGTATGGCCTACGGCCATGCAGCCAAGACTCTAGTCCCTCCCCACAACCAACTGATCGATGTTCGATACTATGGGTGTATCTATAGCTGTGATGTGCTAAGGTGGTTGTAGCCAGGGCCTAGAGTCTTGGGTGTGTAGTCATAGATAATTGAATCTGTAGGCATCCAGTATATGAAACCCATGTTGGCTTATAAGTTCAGTGCTTATAACTTTGTTCTTGGGTGCATGGCCTTCATCCATGCATCCAAGACTCTAGGTTCTGGCCACAACAACCACAGCATATTTTACCCATTGTGGCTTATAACATCACTACATATACAATGGGGCTTGGGTGCATGGCCTTTGACTCTAGGCACTCCCCACAACCACCTAATAAATGTTCGATACTATGGGTGAATCTCTTGCGGTGATATGCTGCGGTGGTTGTGGCCAGGGCCTGGAGTCTTGGATGTATGGCCATAGATATTCGAATTGATAAGTGTGCAGTATATAAAAACCAAGTTGGCTTATCCTGCCCAGAACCACCACAGCATATCAAACCCATTGTGGCTTGTAACTTCACTACGTATAAATTTGGTCTTGGGTTCCCCACAACCACCCGATTGATGTTTGATACTACGGGTGTATCTATAGCTGTGATATGCTGCAGTGGTAGTGGCCAGAGGCTAGTGTCTTGGGTGTAAGGCCATAGATATTTGAATGTGTAGGTGTGCAGTATATAAAAAACCATAGTGGCTTATAAGTCCAGTGCTTATAACTTTGTTCTTGGGTGCATGGCCTTTGGCCATGCAACCAAGACTCTAGGCCCTCACCACAACCACCTGATCGATATGCGATACTACGGGTGTATGTGTAGCTGTCATATGCTGCAGTGATTGTGGCCAGGGCCTAGCGTCTTGGCAGTAGGGCCTATGGCCGACGGCCATGCACCCGAGACTCTAGGCCCTGGCCACAACCACCGCAGCATATCACACCCTTGGCGGCGTATAAATCAGGAGCACACCCATAGAAACAAAAATGTTAACTACGGCATGTACTCAATTTTAATATTCACTAACACCATGCGTGTCCTTGATCAGTTTCAAGTTGCCTGCGCACAGCACGAACTGAAGTACCATCCTTATGAGACCCCTCATTTTCAGTACTTACAAACATCCCGGACAAGGTGGGCATAGGGAATACATCATTAACACCTGCCGCCTAAACAAATACAGTATTTCACCCATCTCTTACTCTCTGAACCTCCCCAAGCACTCTGACACACCAAAACAGTTTCCGAAACAGCAGTTCGCCTCTGGTCGCTGCCGCGCTGTCGACGGATCCAAGATGTCGGGTGCATCCAAACAATCTGACGCACATCACGGCTCACTGCAGCCAATCGGCATAGATGTTGCGTGTCCGCGGTCATGACGCCAGCCCCTTAGCCAATCGGTATCTTGTCTGCGGAGCGAACAGGGAAGTGTGACCGTCCATCGGTTTGACCTGTAGGCGTTCCCCCCATTCAGTATATGGGAAAAAAAGACATTTTGGGACCCCCCTATAACTTTTCCCCCCCTGGACCAAACATCACCCAACTTTGCAAAGAAATTCAGAGTGGCCCATATACTTTTTTTTGCAAAGTTTGGTGAGGATTCGTCCAGGGGGAGCAGAGTTATAAGCCGACCAAAAAGTGCTCTTCCTATGGAAACAGCAGCTTGACCATAACTACATATAATATGGCCTCACATGTGAAGCCGTTGACAGGCTAGAGGCTTAAGGTGTAGTGGCAGGGCAATGTGTGAAAACTAAAGAAAGGAAACGGGGTTCTCATCAGAGGACTCTTTACTTTTATCTTGGTACTGACCCTGTGCTCTCTAAGTCAGGGGTTTTAACAAGGGCATTCCCTAGGGTACCAAGGGAATTACTAGGGATACTTGCTGGTACCCCTGGTGACCTCCAACTGATGTCCTGCTGTTTACATTGCAACTGGAAAATTATGGATTACAAAATAATAATAAATAACTTTTCCTGTATACACACATACAAACTAAGAGAGACAGTTTGATGTTCAGCTATGGTTGCTTTGCATCCAAGACATTCAGTTATATCTTATTCTTTTGTTGCCAAGATGTTCTGTTCTTTTTTCTGAACAGCAAAATTATCTATTTTGTATTTTCCTCACTGGACCCGTTGAAAGGTAAATTCAGGTGTGGCACATAAAATGTTTTACTACAATGTTAACACTCGACAGTTTCTCCGTGTTGGACCTTTGAAAAACATGTGTTGTTTTGGGGATAAAAAAAACAATATCACACGAAATCCCTGACCCATTAACTCCCACGGCAGGCCAACTTCCCTGGACACTGTTTCCCATTATACACTGCTTGAATGCACAACGAAAGAACAAGCAGTTGCTCCACCGGGCACACGTCTCTGGTCTATCTTACTATATCAAGGTATACATCTTCAATAGTGTAAGCCATGTGTAGGGCTATGTATCTGGCTACGTCATGATTAATGTCACATTATCTGGCAGTGCCATTCCTCTGATGCATATCACGAGCACTCTGCTGATTCTGTGACTGTGGATGGTATCGGCATGTCCTTGCTCAGTCCTTGAAAACAGAACTGATCTCTAATGAACAATGAGGTTATGTGTGTTTTTCTGTATTTTATGATTAAGTTAGAATACCTTGGGTGTGAAGGAATACTACCAATATACAAAGGCTAGAATTGTACCACACAAGTTAAAACCACGGGTTTGAAATCGTACGTCATTTGGACTAAGCCACCTAATGCATTTCTAGCAGTACATGTTGCAATCACTTTGTGTCCATTGCTGGCCTTCGGAGATAGAACCTTCTTTTAAAGGGACATTATTTCCGTATTACATGCAAAGGCACAGTTAGTTTCAGCCATGTCCCTCGGTTAAAGGAACAATTGATCGTCTATTAGATTGCATCTTTCTATTTTCCAAAGACAGGGGAATAATTAGCATTATTGACATAACTGACACCATTCTGGCTTTCATTAAATGTCATGAATGTCTCATCTCCTGGAAGGACAACAGAGACACAAGGTGGGAATACATCTTGGCAAGCAGGTATACTTCTTGATCATTGTGTTTAACATACCCTGCGTCAGGCATCGTCTGACTAAAGGGCAACAGAATGGTGCACACATCGTGCTTCCATGAACTGATAAAGCACAATACTCTGTCAATCCGAGTTCATGTTTCCATGAGTTCATTTAGATCATCTTGAGCTCTTTTGCTGTACCGGACAGTTTTTCTCTCCCAAAAAAACGTTTCTTTTTGAAGAGGTGGAAAAAATAATATGTTATGATTGGTTCTTTATAACGTGCTTAATACCCAGAGGTTTTATTAGTGGGACCTGGGGTTCAAACCTGTGTTGGTCCTGTCATTTTGCTTCTAAGGCGAGCACGTTGCCCCTGAGCTATCCCCCCAGACATACTGTACTCTAAGTGAGGTTTGTGTATTTGTGTAAGGATGCAGTGCTTCTGGTTGCTGTTTCCATCTGTTGTGCGGCCCTCCTGTGCAGTCACGAGTCCAATCTATGTGCTGGGCAAGTTTGTGCAATGCCAGATATTTTAGAGAAAGTTCTTAAAGGATACACATGAAATAATCCAGGACCCACATGAGTACCAAAGTATGGTATGCCTCTGCATCAGCAAATACCTCTTTTGATTCAAGGCGAAATGGGGTATCCAGGCATTGCTTCGAATATATAGTTTCGAATGCCAAAAAAATGCATCGAAAAAATGTAGGTAAACGTTTTTATTTTTTACTAAAACGGGTGTTAAGGGGTAAAAAAACGAGGCTTGGGG
This sequence comes from Ambystoma mexicanum, assembly GCF_040938575.1. NCBI lineage: Eukaryota > Metazoa > Chordata > Amphibia > Caudata > Ambystomatidae > Ambystoma > Ambystoma mexicanum. The sequence goes on from NC_090933.1 coordinate 826,069,440, forward strand.
TGGGACCCCTATTAAAAAAATATTTTAAAAAATTCATTTTTTCGATGCATTTATTTTTTCTCAAAACTTTGCCATTCGAAACTTTGGCATTCGAAACAATCACTAAGAACCGAAATGGTGGCACTGTCGGGACAATGAATGGACACAGAATCCTCGTTTGTGCCAGGAATACCTATTGAAGCAACAGGAGAGAAGGAGCATATCTCATTGTTCGCTAATGTCAGAGTGCAAGGTCAACCCTCCTCTCTTCCAAAATCGCAACATAAGATCACAAAATCGCAACATAAGATCACTCGGGGTCTGGGGATTCCCGTGAAGGGGGAAGTGAACAGGAGTCCTGGAGCAGGACAACTCCTAGGTATATTTAGGCAAGGGTCTGAACATGGGCACCTCCTTACGTAAAAGAGCAGCACTCTGGCAACTTGGTGTCCATCTTGGATGAATTACAGCTTGCAGCAGTGTCTGAGCATGAGCAATAATCAGTTGCTGTACACTTTTTGACACAGTGGGCCTCATTACGAGGCAGGCGGAATGGGTTTAACGGCACTGGTAATGGTGCTGGTGCCGTTAAACCCACTCCACCCTATTACGAGGTTCCCTCGCGGGACCCAGAAAGGACGTCTGGTTAAGCCAGACGTCCTTTCCGTGTCCCGCGAGGGGACCAGGGAGCTAACAACAGGCCCGTTATTAACGGGCCCATTGTTAGCTCCCACCCCATTCCCATTGAGCCGTATGGGGCTCAAATGGGAATGGGGATCAATTTTTACCGGGCCACGGAATGGCCAATTACCTGGTCCGCCAAGGTCCGCATGACCCGGTAATTGCCCATTCCATGGGCCGGTAAAAAATAATTACCGGCGGCAGCCGTGCCCTTAATAAGGGCACAGCTACCGCCGGACTCATAATGAGGCCCAATATATCTTCATATGTTTTTAGCTGTTTACATCGGCAGCCCTATGAGAAACAACACTGGGGTGGCGCAGATCATTCTTAACCGTTACTGCAAACACGTGGACCTACTCTGGTCTGTGCGGCCCATCCCTTGGACTTATCAATGATAGAGCTTCTTTGAGCAGTGCCCTGCACAGTGATAGCCACACGTGCAGATCATTTGGAAGTTGTGATAAATCCCCTTACACCCATACCAATGCATTGACAAACAAACCAACCATTACAAAATACATCCAACATATTGCACATGAGAACAGATACAAAATGTTGCCACAAGCAAATAAATATCAACAAAGGCCACACACATATTCTAGTCCACAAATGGATGGATAAGGATCACTCTCCAACATACCTATAGAAATCCCTTATATTGCAGCAAATGCATTACTGGCAGCACAGAGACTCCCAAAAGCACAGAGTTGGAGAGGACCATGGGAAATCAGGGTGGACAAGAGCACCATCAATGACACCATGGCACAGCTTCCAGACAGCAATTTCATAATGGTCAATTCCTCGAGGTGATACGTGTGTGTGCTTCATGAACCTTCTAAATCGCTGCATTGCCACCCATATATGTACACCTATATATTTACATAGCCTCTGTTTTTCCCAAAATTCTCATCCAAGTACATGAGGTGATACCAAAACATGGGAGGGCCTACGATAAGTTTCCAAAAGCCCATCAAGCCATCATTGTCATCAAGTATGGGTTATATCCAATACCGGGCATCCTCAATATCATCAGTGATCTGAGCTACACTTATATTGGCCTAGTCGAACGGAGATCAGGTGTTCCAACACTGACGAAAGCAGCACAAGATGGTGTGTGATGAATAGCTGCACTGCACACACGTTGGTGCATGCTTCACTGAATCCCTTTCTGGAGGCTCTCACCAGCATCAAACTGTGGTACCCCATTTTAATTCTGGATTTCCAGGCATGGCTTCAGCCTCGCATGTCACCATCATAACAAATCATTTCACAAATTTTAATAACTTTGTTCTTCAATGAACAGAGTTAGGGTCGATGTCGCTTTCAGGGTTGCTTGTGAATGTTTTGCTCTGTATTATATTGTCTTGACAGTCCTTGGTAACCAACGATGTTCTTAGGTGAGTTTCTTCTGTTTTTGTTCTTTGATCATTTGTTAGTCTATTAGTGGTGGAGGTTTCTTCTCTCCAGGTGTGGGTGAAACTTCTTTGGGTGTTCGCTTGTGAGGGTTTGTAGGGCGATAGGTATCACGAGAGATAGGGCCACATTACGACCCTGGCGCTCCCGTAATTTAGGGTGCCGGTACGGGACAGGCACCCTTCATTAAGGGAGCACCTATTACGAGGTTCCCTTTGCGGGACACTCAGTGGGCCTCATTACGAGTATGGAGGTAGCCATGGTGCTATTAGCGCCATGGCTGCCTCCATACCGCAATCCGGGCCCGGGTTCCTCGAATGAGGAATTACCGAGCCATCGCAACCTTGGCGGACCCGATAATTCCCCGTCCGAGGAATCCGGACCCGGTCCATCCCCATTCCCATTCGAGCCCCCATAGGGCTCAATGGGAATGGGGTTGGAGCTAACAACAGGCCCGTTAATGATGGGCCCATTGTTAGCTCCCAGGTCCCCTCGCGGGACCCGGTAAGGACGCCTGGTTTTTGCAGGCGCCCATTGCGGGTCCCGCGAGGAGACCTCGAAATAGGGCGGAACAGGTTTACCGGCACCTTTACCGGTGCCGGTAAGCCCGTTCCGCCAACCTTATAATGAGGGCCACTGTAAGGACGCCTGGTAAAACCAGATGTCCTTTCCGGGTCCCGAGAAGAGGGAGCTATTACCCCCCATTCCCATTGAGCCCTATGGGGGCTCAAATGGGAATGGGGAATGGTTCCTTCAAGGAGGAATTACTGTGTCCTCCAATGTTGAATGACCCGGTAATTCCCCATTGAAGGAACCCGGTATTGGAGCCCGATATGGAGCCAGCCATGGCGCTAATAGCACCATGGCTACCTCCATACTCGTAATGAGGCCCATAGAGTGATTTTGCTTGAGATGTTGAAAAAGGGCTCTGTTCTTTGGGGAGGTTTGTGTGGTTTACAGGAATATTAAGGTTCAATGACGTAGTTGTTTGTTTTGTTTTCTTTGTTAGTGCTTGCGCTGTTGAGGATAATTGTTGTCTGGCTGCCTTTTCATGAGTAGGGCATTTTAGTGTGGTTCATGAGGTTGGCTTATGGGATACTGTGGTTCAGGATGACCTATCTCTATGGCAAGTATCCTAGTGGTCAGATATCCTGGTCGTACAGTATCCCAATGGCTGATTATAAAAGTGGAAAGTTCTCACAATGGCATGTTTTTATAATGAGAAATATCACAGTCACAAATGATCATCAAAGTGGCAAAAAATACAATCCCAGTGGCTAAATATCCTGGTAGTATATTGTTAAAGTAGCAAAATGTCCGAGTGGCAAATTATCAAGTGTCAAAATATCACATTGGCAAAGCATTCCAGGGCAAGGTATCTGAACGGTGAAGTGTCCCAGTGGCAAACTATCCCTGTGGCAAACTATCCCTCTGGCATGTTATCAAGATATCACAGTGGAGAAATACCACAGTGGCACGGTATCCCAGTGGGAAATGTTACAATCACAATATTTCACAGTGGTAAATATTAGAGTGGCAAGGTATTCCAGTGGCAGGGTATCGTTGTGAAAAGTTACCAAAATAACAAAATGATGAAACAATACAGTGGAAAGTTATCCAAGTGGAAAAGTGACCCTGTGACAAGTTAGCAAAATAGCAAAGTATCACAGTTGTAAATATCAAAGTGGCAAGATACCCCAGAGGCAAAATATCACAATGTAAAAGTGGAATCAAAAGGTATTCCAGTGGTAAGTGTATGCCAGTGGCAAGTTATCAAAAATGGAAACAATTGCAAAGCGGTACAATATCAGTGGTAAGGTCTCTTAGAGTCAAAGTGCCATAGTGGCAAGTTACCAAGATGGCAAAAAATGTTGCAGTGATAAGTTATTAAAATGGTTTAATATCTAATTTTTAAAATATCAAAGTGGCAAAGTATCTCTGTGGCAAAACAGTCTGACGTTATAAAAGTGTCAAAATATCTCAGTTGTAAAATATGAAAGTGCAAAGTGGCGCTGTGGCAAATTAATGAAATTGCTAAATATCACAGTTGTAAAGTATGAAACTGACAAAGTATCCATGTGGCAACTTATTTAAATGGCAATATATCAGAGTGTGAAGTTATTTATTAAAAGTGGTAAAGTATCGCAGTTGCAAATTATTACACTGGCAGATTATCAAACTGGATTCCCTTACCTTACTGCTGTGTGGTCCAGTTGATCAGGGTGTAGCGTGTTGCAGCGCAGGTATTAGGCACAGGTGAACAGGCTAACATGAGCCCCCATTGACATTTGCCAGCTGCCTGGGCAGGCCCGGCTCCAGGAATTTTCATCTGGGTGGGCCAGGGTTGTGACCAGGGGGGCCCACATTCCATTGGGTGTGGGTCTAGGAGAACCCTATTCAAAGTGCTGGCGTTGATCTAGATTTTGCAGATCTCCAAAAATAAATTTGCACACCTCTATAAAAAAAAGTACATAGCAAAAGAGAAGCAAGGAAAATCGTGTTGCAACATCAATCTACCTGTCTTCCCTTCCCATCTGCTCTCCACTTTCTGTTATATCTGATCCTCCTTCACCTTTCACCATCCAGACACGTTCCTTCAGCTGCCCTAATCACTGTTCCCATTTACCTACCCTTTCACCTGTTCACACCAGCACCCAGCATGCATTTCCTGGCCTGGCTTAAGAGAATTCAGGGCGATGCCTCCTCCTCTTCCTCTGAGAGGGCTGAGCAGATGGATGGTGTCTGCCCAACAAATACCTTCCTGAGCGCTGTGGCTACTCCCAGCGGGCCCCGAAGGGGATGCTTGTGCTCCCTCCATCCTGTTGTGAAGGATAGACCCCCCCACAATACTGAAGCAAGGAATAGGAGATTTTGTTTCCTACAAAATTACATTTTTTTCTAACTTTTTTTTATTTCATGAACAGAACATACCATGCCCAATCAATACAGGTAGTCTTGTTGATCTTGACAATATTTAGAGCACAACAACATATCCTCCAATAACATACACATGTATACAATTCTCCCTTCACCCACCCATTCCACCCATTCCACAAATGCCCCCTCCTTTTCAACTGAACCCCTACATTAGTCCCATTTCTGAATGTCTCCCATCATGTGGTTCATGTCCAATATTAAATTTGAAACACAAAACGTTATTTTTTGTTGCATTTTCGCAGCACATTTTAATTGATTCGAGAGTGCAAGGCTGTGCTAGGGTTGTAAGGGCTGCATCAGGAGGCAGACGGTGCTGGTTGAGGGTATTCCAGCCTCCTGGTATCACTCCTGGTGGAGTATGGCATGAAGGAGCGGGTCTTGCTCCTCTGTCATGCCCCTATACATCATTGTCTGGTACATACTGTTTACATACTGGTATAAAATGCAATGGTCCGAGATGACTCTTTGTTTGATGTGTTCACTGGTAATGAATGACACAATTTTGTTCAATAAATGTGGCCTGGATATTTTCAAAGTTAGGTGTGTGTGTGTGTGTGTGTGTGTGTGTATCCTAATGCCTGTGCTGGCCATCTATTAAATCATGAGTGAGGTTTTTTGGAATAGCTTGTAATGCAAACTGAATCCCTTCTAGGGGCACCTACTTTTAACAGGCACGGCATAGTGAAATAAAAATATATGCTGAGGATCACACACTTTGGTTGAGTGGTAAAGCCATAATTTCAGCATAGCCTGAAATATAGATATTTGACCAAACATCTGCAGAGCTCAAGAAGGTACAAATATGTGTTGAAGTTTGGCTTTCAATAACTAAAATAATACATTTTACTTAAAAAATGCACCAGTCACATGATAAACCAACATGACAATGTATTCATCATTGTAGAAACATGTTGATGAAAAGATTAAGGTGGGGCATTTTGTTTCGAATCCTGAACTGCATACAGAAGAATTCTCCTGTTTGTGCTTTTTTGCAAAAGGGGCCATTCATTAATTTTAATTGTTTCCACCAAGTACTGGAAAAGTAAAGATTAAAACAGGTAAAAATTGCTTTTGATCTTTACTTTACCACTACGTGTCTGGTAAAGTTTAAAACACCTCCACAATTAATGATTGTGGGAGTCATCCGCAATGGATTCCTTTTGACTCTGTCCGCTTTTTCCACGTGTAAAAGTCGGCAGATCTCATAGGAATCCATTGGATTTTAGCCAGCTTAAAAATACATGCTGCTGGAATGCCAATAGGATTTGGCAGGGGGGCCTTGTTAAGTCTGATCTGCTCTCCAACTTCGCTTGGCAAATCATATAAAATCCTGTAGCTCATACACAGTGGAGCTAAATGCATTTAGCGCCACTTCTTCCACTCTGCTTGACCTGGAAAAGAATCCCTTATGACTGTAGCTTTATTTTCCCCATCCTGAATGGAAGCCTACAAGCTCCAGCATAGCAATGAATGAGAATTTACAAAACATCTCTTACAGACACAAAATGAAATGAAATGTATGTCAAGGTTATTGTTTCACACAGCTTGTTCTGTATCCCCTTAATTACTAATCACCTAACAATCACACTTAAACAGCTTCTTAAAACCCTATATATTTTTTTTAAGTGCCACAGCAATGATCACTGCCTTTTTACCTTTTCTCATTTCTAATTTATTTATTTATTGAATTTATTTCTAAAGCACAATGACAGTGGCCCGGGGGCATAAGAGCGCTGACATGACATACAATAAAAAACATAAAGCTCAGCGAAGCCTAAGGAGAAACCTGAGAGAAACTAGTGGAGGTCAAGGATCCATTTACTCAAAAGGCAAGGTTTTCAGGACACGTTTGAACCAGGGAAGACTGGCACACACACACAACCTCAAATCAGGCAGGAGAGTATTCCACAAGTGAGAAATTGAGGTTGGGAAGCATCCATTTTGCACCTGTACCAGTTTGGCCTTTGGGGTGAAAAGCAACCCTGTGTTATTGGATCTTAGATTACGGCTGTTAGATAGCCACTTCAACTGTGCTGCCATATAAAAAGGGCTTATTCCATACATACAAGTCCCTTAAATGCAAAGGGTATGAAACTTGATTCTCTTTGTAATAGGGAGTCAATGTAATGCTCGGTTTGCTGTTGAGACATGATCTGTTTTGCTCATCCCCATAACAACCCTAACTGCATTGTTCTGGACAGCTTGCAGACGATTGAGCTCTCCTTTGCCTACCCCAAGTAGACTGCTGCCACAGAAGTCCGGGCCGCTCCCTATGATCGTCCTGGCTAGGGTGGCACAACTGCAGGCCTCATGGAATTGTCTCAGTTGTGCCAAAAGTATAATGTAATATAATGTTGAGTTTGACACTAGGCTGCTGATATGGGACCTCAATCGTGACTCCCAAGGTTTTTATTGTTTTTTCAAAGTGGGGAGCAGACAGTCTGCGATTTGAAAGAATGAATAGGACTGATCAAGCTGGTGCCACTTGGGGCTGGTGCCCAGGATAGTAATCTCAGTTGTTAAGTTATTCAGGGCTAGGCCATTATACAGCATCCAGAGCTCAATTTGGTTGTATGTGGCATTAATGACCTCAGTGTCTTTGGAGTGGTCACCTGATAAAGTGAAAAGACACTGAGTATCAACAGCATATTTGGCATAGCACGTCCTATTGTAAATAATCTGCCTCTGAGACTTGTTAAAAGATACAACCTCAATGGTAGGGCCTGTTCAGCCCTGATGTTTGCATGTGAGGGGTGATGGTAGAGCACGGGAGGGGCATTGGCATGTGTCCCTTGTCTAAATGTTAAATCCACCTCTGATTGTACTCTTTAGTAAATATTGAAATACTGATTTTTATTTATAAAAGATGTACACCTTATATACTTTGCCCTGGAACATTATAGAAAACGCTCCTCTTTTTTGTTTATTTTGTGGGTGTTCATGTTTAATTTCTGGTACTGCCTAAACACCCAGCACCCAGGATTTACATCATACTTTGCAAACTCTGTAAAGTTACTCAACAGATTAAGGTTATGAAGTCAGTACTTATCAGTTTGAATCATGAAACATTCTGTCAGAGTAGACTAGGCTTCCAAACAAAGATACATTCTATTTAGGTCGGAGCCCCACTGGTAAGTATGCATGAGAAGATCTAAAACTTGTCAAAACTTGCCAACTTAGCCTAATAATTTTCAGGTAGGGCCTTGTTGGACCAGCTCAGTGCAGCTTGATTCCCAAGGCGTAGCCAGAAAGACACCCACATCTGGGCATATACACATTAACTTAGGGAGACAAACAGAAGCCAACATGCATCGGCAAAGCCAACGGCTTGGGCTTTTGATTAGGCATGGATAGGCATTTGCCAGACACTTTCATAAGGGCACCACATAAGGGTACCACCTGGTCATAAGATGGGAACAGCTGGAAAATGGTGGCAGTAACTGGGCATATGATGGCATTGCCTGGCAAATGTCTAATACCTATAAGCAAGCCAAAACGGATGGAATGTGATTGCTTGTTTAAGACATGACTTCAGTGCAATCACAGAGGCATTGACAAATATATTGCTTATAAAATCAACTGGCTGAAGACACACATTAAGAGAATTTTATTACACCAGGAGCTTATTTACACAGGTAATTAAGTAATTAAACACTCAAAGGAATTCTTAGATATAACTCTGACAGGCCCTATACAGCAACATGTTTGGTGTTACTTTGTTGTAGAGCTTGCTCATAGAGTTCTAGAAACGTTAAGTTTTACTGGTGAGGTATTAACACAGCCATGGATAGTCATTAGGTGGGTAAATGAACAGATACACCCATAGGATGTCTGTTTCTTCTTACATTTTATCGCCATCCTAGCTGTGTTTCACTGCATGCGTTCTGGTTGTACCTAATAGGTAAAAAGTCTATCAGGCCGATTCATGGAATAATTAGCGCGGCGCAAGTGGGCAAAAACGTGCGAATCGCAGTGGAATAGCGAAAATCGCAGTGCAAGTGCGAAAATCGCACGAAAAGCAGCGCACATCGATTCATGGAAGTCCGCGCGCGAGAAAACCAGCGGATGTGCGATAAAAAAGTGCACGGCGCACGTTGGCGCACAGGCCATCTAACAGCGTGCGCCAGGTCACAGCGAAAATCGCACAGGCCAGAGGGAAAATCGCACATAGCGCGGCGCACGCAACAAAAGTAGGCGGAACATGGGCGGAACACTCGGAATGGGGAACAACTTGCCAAAACGTGGGCGTCACGGGGAAGTACAGGGCACAAGTGCGCGGAACGCCCACACGCTAGCCTACAACACGTATTCATGGAATAGAATAGGGCAAAAAAGCGCACGCTCAAACCAGCGCACAGGCACAAACACGACCGCCACAAGAAAGCAGGCGGTAGCGTCTCTGCGGCTGTAAGAAATGTGCGCCAAAAGGTGCGCCAACAAATAGCACCTATATACTGCCATGATGAATGTCCTATACTGTGGCCCATATTAGCACTCAATCACGGTCTATGGAGAAGAATTTATGTTGTACCTATTACATATGTATATTTAGTACACCATATACCTTTAACAACACTTGCTGGGGGCCGTCACTCTACAGAGAGATATGGGACCCCCAGTCTAGAGGAAAAAATATATAAATAACGGTAACTAATTCCGCTTCGTACAAAGAGAAAATACATTTATTAAAAATCAGACTTAGTGTTTTAACAACAATAATTCATAAGAACAAATTTAGAAAAATTGTAGGAAAAAATGGGCATTTTACATTAGATAATGCCCGGTACTAGATTTTTTTAGGGCTTTCTATGCAGCACGTTGTATATTGTTTAATTTTAATTAAACAACGTAATGCTAGCACCTATAAAGATCTTACACCTCTTGCTGATCTAACACACCTAAGGATCCTAACCAATAAGGTCCTTGCATATAAACACAATAAAACAGACCTATACTTCAGGTCACATTAAATTCTCATTGATTATGTCGAGTTGTTTTGTGACATAGATCATAAGAAAGCATGAGTCCAGCTCATACTTTAATAAGGTCGACCGGTTTCATAACCACACTTGTTTAGGTCATCTTCTTCAGGACATATAGTTTCAAAAGAAGGGATGTTGGCTCCCCAATGGAAAGGCTTTTTCCAGATGTGTGTTCTTACTCCTACAAGGAAGCAAGAGAGAGGGGGGATTATATCACTCCTCTAGTCCCTAAATTGCATATTATATTCTATTTTAAATATAGTGTTGATAAAAGTATTTCTTGAGACTATTGACTAAAAGATCAATTTTTATACTAAGACTGCTGTTTAGAATTCAAAACAGCACCAAAAAAGCACTAAACAAGGGAAGGGATAGGGATGGGGCAATGCCCAGGGATGCTCCTTGTGATCCGAATGATTCAAACATGCATATGGGCTCTTGTTGGTACAACCTTATAGCCCTATTATGTAACGAGTATGTGCAAAGGTGGTAGTTTAAAAGAAAATTAACAAAATATTGTTTTTCCTTACCGCCATATTCGAACTAATGGCACTGTCTTGTGTTGCCTGCCCTTATGCACCTAGTACGATTAGTCTTGTCCCCTGCTGTAAACAAGGGAAAGCGATGGAAGAATCACTTTCCATACATCACTTTAACTATGTCATAACAAGTGTGCTTCTCATTAGCACCACTGCCTTAACAAAGGTATATATATGTAAAAATGCTTACCAGTTCTTATATTGCTCGTTGCTTCTCGTGTGCACGATGAAAAAGGGGGTATTTTTTGTAGGCGCCGTTGGATCGCCTCGCCAAGCGGCTATTTTATTGCTTTCCTAAAAGGAAAAAAACCGCGGGTGTGCTAGCGTTATATGTAGCTCTTTTTTACAGGAAATTGGTACTATATTCATGTCGTAGTGTTATTTTAATAAGGCAGCACCAAGGAAAGTAGAGAAAAGTACTAGGGCTGCAAAATGCATACCTTCGATCCTCGCGTGTATGAGCACTATCCGGGTCGGCTGCTCTGGTTACTTTGCAGCGGCTGTTGGTAATGGGCCACCCTGGAACACTATCCTATTTTGATTACTGGCAAACAAAGCCACTCTATGGTTGCGACGCCATGTTGGACAAAGATGGCGGTGTAGTCTACCCTGTCCAACATGGCGTCGCAACCATAGAGTGGCTTTGTTTGCCAGTAATCAAAATAGGATAGTGTTCCAGGGTGGCCCATTACCAACAGCCGCTGCAAAGTAACCAGAGCAGCCGACCCGGATAGTGCTCATACACGCGAGGATCGAAGGTATGCATTTTGCAGCCCTAGTACTTTTCTCTACTTTCCTTGGTGCTGCCTTATTAAAATAACACTACGACATGAATATAGTACCAATTTCCTGTAAAAAAGAGCTACATATAACGCTAGCACACCCGCGGTTTTTTTCCTTTTAGGAAAGCAATAAAATAGCCGCTTGGCGAGGCGATCCAACGGCGCCTACAAAAAATACCCCCCTTTTTCATCGTGCACACGAGAAGCAACGAGCAATATAAGAACTGGTAAGCATTTTTACATATATATACCTTTGTTAAGGCAGTGGTGCTAATGAGAAGCACACTTGTTATGACATAGTTAAAGTGATGTATGGAAAGTGATTCTTCCATCGCTTTCCCTTGTTTACAGCAGGGGACAAGACTAATCGTACTAGGTGCATAAGGGCAGGCAACACAAGACAGTGCCATTAGTTCGAATATGGCGGTAAGGAAAAACAATATTTTGTTAATTTTCTTTTAAACTACCACCTTTGCACATACTCGTTACATAATAGGGCTATAAGGTTGTACCAACAAGAGCCCATATGCATGTTTGAATCATTCGGATCACAAGGAGCATCCCTGGGCATTGCCCCATCCCTATCCCTTCCCTTGTTTAGTGCTTTTTTGGTGCTGTTTTGAATTCTAAACAGCAGTCTTAGTATAAAAATTGATCTTTTAGTCAATAGTCTCAAGAAATACTTTTCTCAACACTATATTTAAAATAGAATATAATATGCAATTTAGGGACTAGAGGAGTGATATAATCCCCCCTCTCTCTTGCTTCCTTGTAGGAGTAAGAACACACATCTGGAAAAAGCCTTTCCATTGGGGAGCCAACATCCCTTCTTTTGAAACTATATGTCCTGAAGAAGATGACCTAAACAAGTGTGGTTATGAAACCGGTCGACCTTATTAAAGTATGAGCTGGACTCATGCTTTCTTATGATCTATGTCACAAAACAACTCGACATAATCAATGAGAATTTAATGTGACCTGAAGTATAGGTCTGTTTTATTGTGTTTATATGCAAGGACCTTATTGGTTAGGATCCTTAGGTGTGTTAGACCAGCAAGAGGTGTAAGATCTTTATAGGTGCTAGCATTACGTTGTTTAATTAAAATTAAACAATATACAACGTGCTGCATAGAAAGCCCTAAAAAAATCTAGTACCGGGCATTATCTAATGTAAAATGCCCCATTTTTTCCTACAATTTTTCTAAATTTGTTCTTATGAATTATTGTTGTTAAAACACTAAGTCTGATTTTTAATAAATGTATTTTCTCTTTGTACGAAGCGGAATTAGTTACCGTTATTTATATATTTTTTCCTCTAGACTGGGGGTCCCATATCTCTCTGTAGAGTGACGGCCCCCAGCAAGTGTTGTTAAAGGTATATGGTGTACTAAATATACATATGTAATAGGTACAACATAAATTCTTCTCCATAGACCGTGATTGAGTGCTAATATGTATTATGAATACACGGTAGGAATGTAAATTTGACTTTTTAGAGGTCATCAAATACAAAAAAACCCTTTGTGTTTCAGTACTATACTGTGGCCCTCCAGGACAAATGACGTGCAAAGGGGTACCCACAAACACGGACCCGCTGACAAAAAATACGTGTGCGTGTATACCGGGGTGCGCGGGAAGTTCCACACGCGAATGGGCCAGTGCGAGCAGGGTACGTGTATTTCAGGGGTGCGCGGGAAGTACCACACGCGATTGGCCCAGTGCGAGCAGGGTACGTGGATTTCAGGGGTACGCGGGAAGTTCCACACGCGAATTCTGCAGGGTACGTGCATTTCAGGGGTGCGCGGGAAGTTCCACACGCGAATGGGCCAGTGCGAGCAGGGTACGTGTATTACATGGGTGCGCGGGAAGTTCCACACGCAATTCCATCAGGGTACGTGTATTTCAGGGGTGCGCGGGAAGTTACACACGCGATAGTCCCAGTGCGAGCAGGGTACGTGTATTTCAGGGGTGCGCGGGAAGTTCCACACGCGATTGGCCCAGTGCGAGCAGGGTACGTATATTTCAGGGGTGCGCGGGAAGTTCCACACGCGAATTCTGCAGGGTACGTGCATTTCAGGGGTGCGCGGGAAGTGCCACACGCGAATGGGCCAGTGCGAGCAGGGTACGTGTATTACATGGGTGCGCGGGAAGTTGCACACGCTATTCCATCAGGGTACGTGTATTTCAGGGGTTCTGAGGAGTACTACACGTGAATTGGCCTTGTGGGTCCTCCCAGGTGTACGCTCCACAACCGCCACGGCCCCTGCAGGCGGCCCACACCACGGGGGACTACCCTGCACCCCTGCTCATGTCCCGCAGGCAGCCCATCCACCATGGGCATGCCCCCAGCCAACCCACATGTCACCTTGCACTACTGATCAACAATGCATGTCTCCCACCACCCCCACCCCCCAGCAGTGCAGGGGCAGCCTCCAGCAGGCCCCCACTCATGTCTCCCACCACCCCCACCCCCCTGCCATCATGGCCAGCCCCCACCAGGCCCCCACTCATGTGTCCCACCACCCCCACCCCCCAGCAGTGCAGTGGCAGCCTCCAGCAGGCCCCCACTCATGTGTCCCACCACCCCCACCCCCCAGCCACCAGGGGCAGCCTCCAGCAGGCCCCCACTCATGTCTCCCACCACCCCCACCCCCCAGCAGTGCAGGGGCAGCCTCCAGCAGGCCCCCACTCATGTGTCCCACCACCCCCACCCCCCAGCCACCAGGGGCAGCCTCCAGCAGGCCCCCACTCATGTCTCCCACCCCCCCCCACCCCCCGGCAGTGCAGGGTCACCCTCCACCAGGCCCCCACTCATGTCCCCCTGCACCCCCACCCCCCAGCATCCAGGGTCACCCTCCACCAGGCCCCCACTAATGTCTCCCACCACCCCCACCCCCCTGCCACCATGGCCAGCCCCCACCAGGCCCCCACTCATGTCTCCCACCACCCCCACCCCCCAGCCACCAGGGGCAGCCTCCAGCAGGCCCCCACTCATGTCTCCCACCACCCCCACCCCCCTGCCACCATGGCCAGCCCCCACCAGGCCCCCACTCATGTGTCCCACCACCCCCACCCCCCATGCAGTGCAGGGGCAGCCTCCAGCAGGCCCCCACTCATGTGTCCCACCACCCCCACCCCCCAGCCACCAGGGGCAGCCTCCAGCAGGCCCCCACTCATGTGTCCCACCACCCCCACCCCCCAGCCACCAGGGGCAGCCTCCAGCAGGCCCCCACTCATGTCTCCCACCACCCCCACCCCCCGGCAGTGCAGGGTCACCCTCCACCAGGCCCCCACTCATGTCCCCCTGCACCCCCACCCCCAAGCATCCAGGGTCACCCTCCACCAGGCCCCCACTCATGTCTCCCACCACCCCCATCCCCCTGCCACCATGGCCAGCCCCCACCAGGCCCCCACTCATGTCTCCCACCACCCCCACCCCCCGGCAGTGCAGGGTCACCCTCCACCAGGCCCCCACTCATGTCCCCCTGCACCCCCACCCCCCAGCATCCAGGGTCACCCTCCACCAGGCCCCCACTCATGTCTCCCACCACCCCCACCCCCCAGCCACCAGGGGCAGCCTCCAGCAGGCCCCCACTCATGTCTCCCACCACCCCCACCCCCCTGCCACCATGGCCAGCCCCCACCAGGCCCCCACTCATGTGTCCCACCACCCCCACCCCCCAGCAGTGCAGGGGCAGCCTCCAGCAGGCCCCCACTCATGTGTCCCACCACCCCCACCCCCCAGCAGTGCAGGGGCAGCCTCCAGCAGGCCCCCACTCATGTGTCCCACCACCCCCACCCCCCAGCCACCAGGGGCAGCCTCCAGCAGGCCCCCACTCATGTCTCCCACCACCCCCACCCCCCGGCAGTGCAGGGTCACCCTCCACCAGGCCCCCACTCATGTCCCCCTGCACCCCCACCCCCCAGCATCCAGGGTCACCCTCCACCAGGCCCCCACTCATGTCTCCCACCACCCCCACCCCCCTGCCACCATGGCCAGCCCCCACCAGGCCCCCACTCATGTCTCCCACCACCCCCACCCCCCTGCCACCATGGCCAGCCCCCACCAGGCCCCCACTCATGTGTCCCACCACCCCCACCCCCCAGCAGTGCAGGGGCAGCCTCCAGCAGGCCCCCACTCATGTGTCCCACCACCCCCACCCCCCAGCCACCAGGGGCAGCCTCCAGCAGGCCCCCACTCATGTCTCCCACCACCCCCACCCCCCAGCAGTGCAGGGGCAGCCTCCAGCAGGCCCCCACTCATGTGTCCCACCACCCCCACCCCCCAGCCACCAGGGGCAGCCTCCAGCAGGCCCCCACTCATGTCTCCCACCACCCCCACCCCCCGGCAGTGCAGGGTCACCCTCCACCAGGCCCCCACTCATGTCCCCCTGCACCCCCACCCCCAAGCATCCAAGGTCACCCTCCACCAGGCCCCCACTCATGTCTCCCACCACCCCCATCCCCCTGCCACCATGGCCAGCCCCCACCAGGCCCCCACTCATGTCTCCCACCACCCCCACCCCCCGGCAGTGCAGGGTCACCCTCCACCAGGCCCCCACTCATGTCCCCCTGCACCCCCACCCCCCAGCATCCAGGGTCACCCTCCACCAGGCCCCCACTCATGTCCCCCTGCACCCCCACCCCCCAGCATCCAGGGTCACCCTCCACCAGGCCCCCACTCATGTCTCCCACCACCCCCACCCCCCAGCCACCAGGGGCAGCCTCCAGCAGGCCCCCACTCATGTCTCCCACCACCCCCACCCCCCTGCCACCATGGCCAGCCCCCACCAGGCCCCCACTCATGTGTCCCACCACCCCCACCCCCCAGCCACCAGGGGCAGCCTCCAGCAGGCCCCCACTCATGTCTCCCACCACCCCCACCCCCCAGCAGTGCAGGGGCAGCCTCCAGCAGGCCCCCACTCATGTGTCCCACCACCCCCACCCCCCAGCCACCAAGGGCAGCCTCCAGCAGGCCCCCACTCATGTCTCCCACCACCCCCACCCCCCGGCAGTGCAGGGTCACCCTCCACCAGGCCCCCACTCATGTGCCCCTGCATCCCCACCCCCCAGGATCCAGGGTCACCCTCCACCAGGCCCCCACTCATGTCTCTCACCACCCCCACCCCCCTGCCACCATGGCCAGCCCCCACCAGGCCCCCACTCATGTCTCCCACCACCCCCACCCCCCGGCAGTGCAGGGTCACCCTCCACCAGGCCCCCACTCATGTCCCCCTGCACCCCCACCCCCCAGCAGCCAGGGTCACCTTCCACCAGGCCCCCACTCATGTCTCCCACCACCCCCACCCCCCAGCCACCAGGGGCAGCCTCCATCAGGCCCCCACTCATGTCTCCCACCACCCCCACCCCCCTGCCACCATGGCCAGCCCCCACCAGGCCCCCACTCATGTGTCCCACCACCCCCACCCCCCAGCAGTGCAGGGGCAGCCTCCAGCAGGCCCCCACTCATGTGTTCCACCACCCCCACCCCCCAGCCACCAGGGGCAGCCTCCAGCAGGCCCCCACTCATGTCTCCCACCACCCCCACCCCCCAGCAGTGCAGGGGCAGCCTCCAGCAGGCCCCCACTCATGTGTCCCACCACCCCCACCCCCCAGCCACCAGGGGCAGCCTCCAGCAGGCCCCCACTCATGTCTCCCACCACCCCCACCCCCCGGCAGTGCAGGGTCACCCTCCACCAGGCCCCCACTCATGTCCCCCTGCACCCCCACCCCCCAGCATCCAGGGTCACCCTCCACCAGGCCCCCACTCATGTCTCCCACCACCCCCACCCCCCTGCCACCATGGCCAGCCCCCACCAGGCCCCCACTCATGTCTCCCACCACCCCCACCCCCCGGCAGTGCAGGGTCACCCTCCACCAGGCCCCCACTCATGTCCCCCTGCACACCCACCCCCCAGCATCCAGGGTCACCCTCCACCAGGCCCCCACTCATGTCTCCCACCACCCCCACCCCCCAGCCACCAGGGGCAGCCTCCAGCAGGCCCCCACTCATGTCTCCAACCACCCCCACCCCCCGGCGGTGCAGGGTCACCCTCCACCAGGCCCCCACTCATGTCCCCCTGCACCCCCACCCCCCAGCCACCAGGGGCAGCCTCCAGCAGGCCCCCACTCATGTCTCCCACCACCCCCACCCCCAGCAGTGCAGGGGCAGCCTCCAGCAGGCCCCCACTCATGTTTCCCACCACCCCCACCCCCCAGCCACCAAGGGCAGCCTCCAGCAGGCCCCCACTCATGTGCTCCTGCACCCCCACCCCCCAGGATCCAGGGTCACCCTCCACCAGGCCCCCACTCATGTCTCCCACCACCCCCACCCCCCTGCCACCATGGCCAGCCCCCACCAGGCCCCCACTCATGTCTCCCACCACCCCCACCCCCCGGCAGTGCAGGGTCACCCTCCACCAGGCCCCCACTCATGTCCCCCTGCACCCCCACCCCCCAGCATCCAGGGTCACCCTCCACCAGGCCCCCACTCATGTCTCCCACCACCCCCACCCCCGAGCCACCAGGGGCAGCCTCCAGCAGGCCCCCACTCATGTCTCCCACCACCCCCACCCCCCTGCCACCATGGCCAGCCCCCACCAGGCCCCCACTCATGTGTCCCACCACCCCCACCCCCCAGCAGTGCAGGGGCAGCCTCCAGCAGGCCCCCACTCATGTGTCCCACCACCCCCACCCCCCAGCCACCAGGGGCAGCCTCCAGCAGGCCCCCACTCATGTCTCCCACCACCCCCACCCCCCAGCAGTGCAGGGGCAGCCTCTAGCAGGCCCCCACTCATGTGTCCCACCACCCCCACCCCCCAGCCACCAGGGGCAGCCTCCAGCAGGCCCCCACTCATGTCTCCCACCACCCCCACCCCCCGGCAGTGCAGGGTCACCCTCCACCAGGCCCCCACTCATGTCCCCCTGCACCCCCACCCCCCAGCATCCAGGGTCACCCTCCACCAGGCCCCCACTCATGTCTCCCACCACCCCCACCCCCCTGCCACCATGGCCAGCCCCCACCAGGCCCCCACTCATGTCTCCCACCACCCCCACCCCCCGGCAGTGCAGGGTCACCCTCCACCAGGCCCCGACTCATGTCCCCCTGCACCCCCACCCCCCAGCATCCAGGGTCACCCTCCACCAGGCCCCCACTCATGTCTCCCACCACCCCCACCCCCCAGCCACCAGGGGCAGCCTCCAGCAGGCCCCCACTCATGTCTCCAACCACCCCCACCCCCCGGCGGTGCAGGGTCACCCTCCACCAGGCCCCCACTCATGTCCCCCTGCACCCCCACCCCCCAGCCACCAGGGGCAGCCTCCAGCAGGCCCCCACTCATGTCTCCCACCACCCCCACCCCCCAGCAGTGCAGGGGCAGCCTCCACCAGGCCCCCACTCATGTGTCTCACCACCCCACCCCCCAGCCACCAGGGGCAGCCTCCAGCAGGCCCCCACTCATGTCTCCCACCACCCCCACCCCCCAGCAGTGCAGGGGCAGCCTCCAGCAGGCCCCCACTCATGTGTCCCACCACCCCCACCCCCCGGCAGTGCAGGGTCACCCTCCACCAGGCCCCCACTCATGTCTCCCACCACACCCACCCCCCTGCCACCATGGCCAGCCCCCACCAGGCCCCCACTCATGTCTCCCACCACCCCCACCCCCCAGCCACCAGGGGCAGCCTCCAGCAGGCCCCCACTCATGTCTCCCACCACCCCCACCCCCCAGCAGTGCAGGGGCAGCCTCCAGCAGGCCCCCACTCATGTGTCCCACCACCCCCGCCCCCTGGCAGTGCAGGGTCACCCTCCACCAGGCCCCCACTCATGTCCCCCTGCACCCCCACCCCCCAGCATCCAGAGTCACCCTCCACCAGGCCCCCACTCATGTCTCCCACCACCCCCACCCCCCTGCCACCATGGCCAGCCCCCACCAGGCCCCCACTCATGTCTCCCACCACCCCCACCCCCCAGCCACCAGGCGCAGCCTCCAGCAGGCCCCCACTCATGTCTCCCACCACCCCCACCCCCCTGCCACCATGGCCAGCCCCCACCAGGCCCCCACTCATGTGTCCCACCACCCCCACCCCCCAGCAGTGCAGGGGCAGCCTCCAGCAGGCCCCCACTCATGTGTCCCACCACCCCCACCCCCCGGCAGTGCAGGGTCACCCTCCACCAGGCCCCCACTCATGTCTCCCACCACCCCCACCCCCCGGCAGTGCAGGGTCACCCTCCACCAGGCCCCCACTCATGTCCCCCTGCACCCCCACCCCCCAGCATCCAGGGTCACCCTCCACCAGGCCCCCACTCATGTCTCCCACCACCCCCACCCCCCGGCAGTGCAGGGTCACCCTCCACCAGGCCCCCACTCATGTCTCCCTGCACCCCCACCCCCCATCATCCAGGGTCACCCTCCACCAGGCCCCCACTCATGTCTCCCACCACCCCCACCCCCCTGCCACCATGGCCAGCCCCCACCAGGCCCCCACTCATGTCTCCCACCACCCCCACCCCCCAGCAGTGCAGGGGCAGCCTCCACCAGGTGCTCACAATCCCCAATCATGTGCCTAATGGACAGCCTCCACATCCAAAAAGCCCTACCAAGTAACCCATTCACCCACATGGAAATGGAAATCACATGTTACACCCCCAATGTTCATGAAGCTAATCAACCCATGTCCGTCACACACAATGGTTGCAATATAATGGGAAAACACACAACATGACATGCATGAAACCAATGAGATGATACCACACAGTGAAGTATGCTAACAAAATTGTATTAAAAAAAATTAAGAATGCAAAAGAAAGAAAACTAACTACAATGTGAATGAGAACAAAAAACATGCATGTCCGTATAAAAAACTACCAAGTGTCCATGAGCCCAACTGAACAAAGGAAACCTACTAAAAAAACCTACCTAAAAATCAACTATATACAAAAAGTGGAGCACGGTCCGTCGACTCCAAATCATAATTCGAAAGAAAGGAAACCTAAAACTAAATAACTATATACAAAGGCGGCGGGCTAGTCCAGCGGCTCACTCCGTGGTGTCCCGGGCCAGGGCATCATCGAACTCCTGTTCGATGTCCCGGAGGCGGTCCAGTTCCATGGCCCCGAGGGTCCGCAGGGATGACGCTGTGTCCTCCTCCAACCCCCTGTGGATTGCCTCGAGGCACTCGGCCCGCCTCAGGGCCCTCCGCATGGAGTTCTCCGCCCTGACCATTGTGAGCCGCGCCTCTTCCGCCCGCCGCCGCTCCGCACCTATGGCGTGGCCCAACCGCTGCCACACGGAAGACACTCTCTGTCCTGGGTCCCCCTGCCCTCCGGCCGATGGCCGCCCCTCCGATGTCGAAAGCCCCGAGCCTTCATGGCTCCCAACATGTTGCTGCTGCTCTGCCTCTGCCCGTGCACTGCCTCCTGCTGCCTGCACATCCTCCGCCGGCTGGGGTGCACTTGTTGATGTGGCCACCCCTGCTGGACCTCCGACTCCCGACTGTGGCAGGGATGCCTCCTCCACCAGCCTGGCCGCACCGTCAGAGGCAGCTCCACAGGGCACCCAGGTGACTGATGGGTGGGAAGATGGCACAGAGGACGACTGGCGCGTAGGGGGTCCAGTTGAGGAGGGGGTCGGAGCAAGCCCCATCAAACGGAGGAATCCGGCCTGGGTGACCTGTCCCAGCAGGCTGACGTGGTCAACGAGCCATTCGAGATGACGTGCAGTCTCTCCATGAAAAGACTGCAGGTCACCTCGCATGGCCCGTTGACGCAACGCCACACCAGCCAGGACAGGCTCAACCCGGACCTGGATGGCCACGTCCGCAGGCAGAGGAAGGCCAGTTGACGTCAGCTCATCCCCTGCCTGAAAATGGGTCTGGATGTAGGCATCCCTGCTGGTGCAAGATGATGCAGGGACAGGATCGGGGACAGGATTGCACACAGGCACCTCCGCGGCCGCCTGTGCTGCCTCCTGTCCCTGGTCCTGCACTGCACCACTAGCACCAGTGGGATCCCCACCTCCAGACCCCGTCTCTGGTGCTTGCGCGGCTCCCTCCTCCACCAAACCCCCCACCAACCTGGATGACTCCGTGCCATCTTCCCCTGTTGGCCCCTGTGGGGTCCCAGCTGCCCCTTCTGCTGCCGAGGAGTCCAACTGCAACCTCCGCCTCTTGGACCTCCCCCCGGCAGCTGCGGCCTGGGACGCGGCACCGGACTCCTCACTCCCCGACGAGATGACAACACGGGAGGGGAGCCGGGCCTTGCGTCTCCGGCTGGCGGTCGGATCCCCGCCGCTGTGCTCCGCAGCACCTTCTCCGCCCTCTTCATCAGTTGACGCTGCAGACAAGGAGAAACAAAACACAGGCATCAGGGCACTGTACAATGGACACATAGACGCATGACAGTTGCACATGAGTGGCATTGTCAAACCTCAGACATGTCATCACAATCCCCAACACACATGTCATTGCAACTGGCACACATGAGCCATACCACAGCCATTTTGCAACTGCCACCCCCATCCCTACACATACAACAGCATCAGCAGCCAAAGGGGAGCCAGACATCACATGCAACACAGGAAGTGCACCACACATGTACACACACCACCACACTTGCATGCATGTCTACACCTCTGCCAAGTGTCGCACTGTTCAGACGGGCATCCATGTCACATCTGCCAATCAGGCTTCCACTTACCGCTGTCACATGCATCCATGTAGCATCACTGTTGCACCCTTGACAAATACACACACATGCACATGTACACAGTGCTCATACATGCAGCCGAAAACAACATACATGCCTGACATCACGGACATGTCTACTTACATACACATTCATCCAAACATGTGTGCACGCACAACTGCATTTGCCATGCAAGCCCACACACACAAGCACCATCCATGTCTCACACATTACAGCCCTCGCATGTGTCAGCCCCACGGCCCTGTACACCCCCACCCATACTCCACCCCATACAAACAGATCTGCAACCGGCACAATGGCGAATGATCACCACACGCCCTGCTCACAACCAGGATGCATGTACACTCACCGCTCGACTCCAGACAGGTCTGCTTCTCTAGGACCTGGACGTGGAGCGCTGGGGATATGCGTTCCAGGACCCCCATCTGTTCTTCCGACAAGTGGCCCCGGCGCCCCTTGGCATCTGCTGCCTTCAAGAGGCGCCGGGCCTTGTTCAGGGTCCTGGACCTGAAGTCCTCCCAGCGCTTCCTGACATGTTGTAAGTCCCGGACTACCACCCCCTCTGCGTTGATGGCAGTCACGATGTCAGTCCAGATCCGAGTCCGTCCTTCCTTGTCGGCGCGGGAACTTCCAAAGAGGGCATCATACTGCCCCAGGACTTGCTCCACCAGGACACCAACTTCGGTGGCACTGAAGCTGGTGCCCCTCTGCCTCTCTGGCCGGGGGTTGTCAGTGGTCACAGATGTTGTATGCCCCGAAATGACAACCCCAGAGGCAGGAGTGTGTGGGCAACTGGGTCCTGGGGCTGGGCTGTGGAGCGATGGAATTCCAGTCGGGAGTCTTCGGTTCCAGCAGGGGTGGTCACAGCAACAGCACCCCTGGCTGATGTGCAGGCAGCAAATGGCAGTGCACGTGGGCAGCAGGCAGTCAGGCAGCAGCAGATGGCAGGTGGGAGCGTGCTCGGGGCTCTGGGGGGCAGTAGTTCGGCCTTCTGGGCAGGAGCGTGGTCTTCCGTGTGCTTACGCGTGGCCAGCTTGGTACGGAGTGATTTGGCACGTGAAAATCCTGCACGTCAGCGTGAAAACCGAGGAAAGGCCCTTAGCGCATAAGCGCGTCCGCACGCATACGCGAAGCCATTGGACCAAAGGCCCTCAGCGCGTAAGCACGTCTGTGACGTGACCCGCACAGGTGTTTCCCACACACCACGTGATGACAGAGCACACGTGGAAAGACTGCACGTCAGAGTCTCATCGCGTGTAATTGGACAGCACGTCAGAGTCTCATCGCGTGTAATTGGACAGCACGTCAGAGTCTCATCGCGTGTAATTGGACAAAAGTGCGTGTACACGCGATTGGCCTATGTACGTGTATATCAGGTGTGCGCGGACACTTACACACGCAAGTACGTCAGCGCACCTGTATCCCGGTGTGCGCGCCAATTTCCACACGCTATTGTACTGGGCACTGGATTGGAGGGGTGCGCGGGTCACACGCTCGCCTACAACACGCGCAACGCATTAATTTGCGCGCTAACAAAATAACTAGCTCAGACCCAGGATGAACATACCGTTCCTAGCAGCAGTGGGCGTGGCCTACCAAAGGAGGAGGAGGAGGATAGTCAGGGCCAGAATATTCACACCCAGAACCAGCCTTTTCGGGATGCCTGATGACCAGGTGCATGGGAGGTACAGGTTTCCACCACACATCATACTGGAACTGGTGAGTGAGTGGGAGGACGACCACACATCACCCACCCTGTGCTCCCAAGCACTCAGCCCCCTGGAGAAGGTCCTCAATGTACTGCACTTCTTAGCCACTGGATCATTTGAGCGGACAAGTGCCATTGTGGGTGGTGTATCACAGGCCACCCAGTCACGGTGCCTACACCAGGTCTTGAACATCATCACTGCACGCCCATCAGTCCGCAGGCACATATACCTGCCCAGAACACCTGCAGAAAGGCATGCTGCCGCCCCGGATTTCTACGCTGTGGCACGATTCCCCAAAGTGCTAGGTGCCATTGACTGCACCCATGTGGCTCTACGTCCCCCCAGGGCATCTGAGCACATCTATAGGAACCGCAAGCACTGGCATTCCATCAACGTGCAGGTAGTATGTAATGGCAAGGGAATCATCACCTCACTATATGCCAACTATCCTGGGTCAACCCACGACAGCTTCATTTACCGAATGTCCACCCTAAGCCGGGACCTAGAAGCTGGCCGGCATGGCGATACATGGCTGCTTGGTGAGTATGAATGCGACTGCACATGCATGCATGTCAGATACTGAGCAAGGTCACAACCCCACCAATGATACCAATCACCACCTCCACAGGGGACAGTGCCTACCCTCTCAGCCCCCACATGATGACGCCAATTCGGAACCCCACCACGCCACCCCAGGTAAGATATAACGCAGCCCACATTACAACCCGGGGCATAGTGGAGCGCACATTTGGAGTGCTGAAGTCACGCTTTTGCTCCCTTGACCGTTCTGGCGGCCAGCTGTTGTACGCTCCCCCAGTAGTGTGCAGGATCATAGTGGCAGCATGTGTCCTGCACAACGTTGCAACACGCCGGGGCCTGGCCGTGGACATGGTGGTGCCCCCCCATCCCCAACCACATGCACAGCCGCTGCGCATGGGAGGGGAAAGGGCACGGGGGGAGGCAGCCCGTACACAGCTAGTGGCCAATTACTTCACATAGAAATCACACCCCTGTGGAGTGCACACTGCCCTGGCACATTCCATCTGACAATCAATGATGACTCAACCTGACACTGATCCTGAATGTCTGGAGAAAGAACCGTGAAAACCATATCAGCCTGAGATTGTTCACCTGGAAGTGTCACAATGTGTGCATCCCTACCCACACTGACACCACCGATGAAATTTTGTGAAGTTACAAATTCAAGCAGCTGAAATGAATACCCACTTGCAAAATGCAACAAGAGGACAGTGCCATGTCAGCCAACCCAACCCCAGCACCGCCACACAACACACCGTGCCATGTCATGCTATTTGCACGTAAACAAAGTAATCCCCACAACATGACACTAGTGTCACAATGTACGGTGTCCCTATTAGAAACTTGCAACACCTGAAATGCTCACAGTAATGCCGGACCAACAACAAACTTGAGCACGTACTACCATTAACATGACATCACTAATGTATAATATTAGGAGTCTCACCACCTGGAAATGCCTGCACTCCCACCACTACCAATTGTGCAGTGTTGGCGCCTGTAGAGTTGTAGGTGCACTGCTGCCAACATGGACCACATCTCCAGACTAGAGGTCCTTGTGTAGACATGAGGAAGGGACCTGCAAATTTGGAGGTAGACACAGAAGATGAGTTACACATCAATGCAACATGCAGTGTACAACACAACAGCAGTATGCACTAGGAATGTATACACAGTATTGACTACAGACTGCCCACACAGCTCATGGGAGTCCAACGTCACTGTGTAATTCACTGTCACTTGGGCACACCCTTTGCAAGCCCATGGAAACGGGAAGCAGGAGGTGTGTGTGTGACTCAAACCCAAGCATCTGAACCAAATACATTACAAGCCTGCATGTGCCCAGCCACAATGCAGCGTATGCCCACAGGAACCACAGAAGCCAACAAATTGTCCCAAAAAAATTGGGACTAAAAGAAATAAAAATAAAAATAAAAAAAAATCAAAATCAAAATCAAAATGGCCATTGAAGGGCCCGGGGGGGTTGGGGAGGCCACCCAGGAGGTCCGAGGACAGGATGCACACCAGAACCCACCTGCGTGGATCCTGGAAAAAAAAAACACCTCCATGGGCTCATGGCCCACACGGCTACCCTATTGTGGGAGTATCACTGCTGTCGCTATTATCACCCTGTGCAGCTGCATCCGGAGGTGGTTGCACTATGGGAGGCAGCCCACGCAAGGCCCTAGTCTGCTCCTCCATGGCTGCAAGCATGCAGGTGTGGTAGGTCTGGTTCTGGAGGATGAGTGTGCGGAGGTCCCCATGCAACAACTCACGGGATGCCCTGACCTCCGCCCTCGTTGCCTGCATCTCAGCTGAGAGCGTACGGGTGAGACGCTCCAGCTGCTGTTCTGTCCTTTGGTGTGTAGAAGCCTCAAACTCAACAAGAGTCGTCCTGAGGTGAAGGAGCTCCTGCCTCAGGGCTTCCCTGTGGCCCTGGGACTCAATGGAGATGGCCTCCTGCAGAGTCGCCAGTGCCGCCCGCCTGTCCCTGTTGGTCCCCAACATGTCCTCCCTGTGTGACTGGCAGATGGTGCCGGTTGCCTGCTCTAGTCGCTCCATCAGCCTTTCAGGGGGGACAATGGAAGTGGCCACCCTATCCATGGCCTGAGCCATCATCTCGGATGATGCTGCCTGTTGGGTTGCCATACCGTAAATGGATTGCTCGGCGGGCACCACACCTGTCTGGGGCAAGGCGAACTGCGCCTTGCTGTGCCGACACTGCCTGAGGCTGCAGGACTGCATTTCCCCTCTGATCTGCTGGCCCAGGAACAGGATCAGATGTCGCGGAGTGTGACCCTGCATCCGTAACCACCAAAGGCGTAGCTGCCAACACTGACATCCCCATTGAGGGTTCTGACCCTGGTGCAGGTGGGTGAGACAGAACAGAATCCCTCCCTGGAACACTCACCTGCGACGGCACGTAGGTCTCATCCGAATCAACACCTGAGTACAGCTCGGGGGAGGTGCAGCCAGAGACACCCCTTGAGAGCACGACCTGCAGCACTTGTGGGTTCTCACCCACCACAACACCACGTCCCTCACTGGTGGTTGGTCGGCCCTCGGGCCCCTCCTGGGTCAGCACCATCTCCACAACCCCAGCAGTATCAGGTGCGTCTTCCCCTGCAAAGACATAAAAACAAAGAAATGGAAACAGGCATTAGCACCATGGCACACAATGAGGGCTGAGAAGCAAGAGAAACAGTACTTGTTTGACACATGTCCCACATGACTAAAACCCTCCCATGCATGCAGCCTCACTGCGTATGAAGGGCAGGCAAATGGCACACACTGATGACACCAGGATTGAAGATGAACACATTTTCTGCATGCTGCCTGGCAGTGGCATCACACATTGGCCTGTGATTGGCAGGTGAAACACACATGCCATCACACAGATGGCATGTACCATTGCTATTGAGTGAAGATGGAGAGGAGGTCAGCACCTATGCATACTGTCCAGTTCCTGCATGTAATAGCTTTTCTAATTCTAACAGGTCAGATTCTTCACCTGGAGCTGCCAGTCCGAAATGGTGCAATTGCACAGGGACATGTTTGAACAAATAATATCCAGGTAACTAAGTCACTCAACTTTACCATAGCCATGTCAGACATGTGACTAGAGGACTGCGACATGCCTAGTAAAAGTGGTGGAATGGTAAATATCTGACTAAATGAACAGTGCTAAATTTCGCAACAATGTTGTGGCAAGGTGAGACTTCAAGGGCAACTGGCGTGCAGTTGTACTACATGTCTACTGTTGGCAGAAGGGATACAGCTATGGCCAAATGCAGCTGCGCAGGATGTATTGCATGAAGCACATGGATGACCCATACGACTCAGGCGCACACACTCTCACCTGGCACACAAACAGAAGCCCTCACTCACACCATGCACATGGATGACACACACATGCATGTGCACTCACCGGACAATGCCTCGTAATCAGGGAGATCTCCCACGCCTTGGATCTGTTCCTCCGTGACGTAGGTCCCAGCGACTGACTCATGTGGAGTGAGTTCCATGTCTACTACTGGAGACCCACCTCCAGTCACTAGAGTTGCGGCATGACTTGAGGCCAGCTTACTCTTTGCCCTGCGCTTTAGGTCATTCCAGCGCTTATAGCAATCATTGGCTGTGTGCCTCACGATTCCAAGGGCACTTACGATGTCCGAAACGGTCTGCCAGTGTGCCTGGCGTTGTGCAGGTGTGGTCTTGGATCCTGCAACAATGACCATCTCGTTGTCATGTGCGGACACATACTCGACAAGTGCATTCAGTTCGTCATCCGTGAAGCTGGGCTTCCTGGACGGGCCGGACTGTGTAGCCGTGTCTGGGGCATCAGCCTGTGCCGGACGAGCACTCTTCCTCTTCCGCTTGGAAGGTGGTGGTGATCCTGAGTGTCCTGCGCCGCTCTGGACACTAGGGGCAGGAGCCCTGGTGGACTCTGTATCAGGAGTGTGGGATTGCACACTCAGCATGGGAGTTGGTGCAGGCATTGGCTCTAGTGTGATGGTGTCAGGGGGAATATCAGCAGCATGGACTAGGACCGACACTGTCCTGGCTGGGTGTGTGAGGGCTGTGGTGGATGGAGCCGCAGCTGCCCCTGCAGCCTCTCCGCCCTGCCTACTTGGTGCAGCAGATGACCTTGCTGCCCCAGATGCACGTGGCATGGTGACATCAACTTGCACCAGCGCATGTGTCATAGGCCTGCTGACCTGGAAGTCAGCCATGGAGTCAGCCAGGTCTGGTGCCACAATGGGCTGGTCCAACAAGGGCTGAGCATGGATGGTGTCAGCCACATCAGCCGCAATGGGAGGGGGGGGGATTATGGGTGCCCTTGACTGGTCCTCCACACATGGGGGGACAGGCTCACCCTGTAAGTAACGACCACGTCGCCTACCGGATCCACCACGGCCACCACTTGTGGCTCTTCCACCTTTGCCACCCTTACGGAATCCTCGCCTCCCAACCATGGCACTGATGTTGATGTGCGTATGAGAGTGGCTGTCAAATATTGTCCTGGGCAATTGGGGGTCAAAGGGGTTGGGTACCAGATGGTAATTGTACCCTAGTGCTCTTGCAAGGCTGATTGTAATCCTGGGGAAAGATGACCGGTCACGCTACGCACAGGAGCCCCAAAAAAGGGAGATGACGTGCACGCAACCCCTCCTAGACCACGTGTGCAGAAAGAAAAACCTGCACTACGCTGTGGCACCCAGTAACACAAGAATGAACGTATGCGTGTCACACGCAGCCTAGAATGACCTCTGAAGGGGTAGGCTACACACGGGGCAAGCACAGATGTTAGATACGTGCGTGACTCACCGTCTGCCAGGTAAAAGAGCGTGAAAAAGGAGCGCGTTTGGTTGGCAACACCCCCGCCAAAAGAAGATTTGTACGCTGTCTGAGGAGACAGGACAACAGTAGAAGGGAACACTGTTTGAGGGAACAGTCCCAGGTAAACCAGTAAAAGAGAAAAAAGAGAAAAATCTGTCAGAGGTAACAGGGAATACGAACTTGAAACGCCGTGAAGTAAATCGCGTGTGAACCGACAAGAAGTACAGAATTCACCCACTCGCTCTCCACGAAAAGCACGTACAAGGAAATGGTGTTCTACGCGTACCTTTTATACAGGCCCACACGTTCAACGTCACTTACGCGGCGTGTACGCGCTAGGGCCATTTCCACCAATTACACGCTTTGTGACTTATGCGTGTACGGCCATTTCCACCAATTACACGCTTTGTGACTTATGCGTGTACGGCCATTTCCACCAATCACACGCGATGAGACTCTGACGTGCAGTCTTTCCACGTGTGCTCTGTCATCACGTGCTGTGTGGGAAACACCCGTGCGGGTCACGTCACAGACGCGCTTACGCGCTGAGGGCCTTTGGTCCAATAGAATCGCGTATGCGTGGTGACGCGCTTACGCGCTAAGGGCCTTTCCTCGGTTTTCACGCTGACGTGCAGGATTTTCACGTGCCAAATCACTCCGTACCAAGCTGGCCACGCGTAAGCACACGGAAGACCACGCTCCTGCCCAGAAGGCCAAACTACTGCCCCCCAGAGCCCCGAGCACGCTCCCACCTGCTATTTGCTGCTGCCTGACTGCCTGCTGCCCACGTGCACTGCCATTTGCTGCCTGCACATCAGCCAGGGGTGCTGTTGCTGTGACCACCCCTGCTGGAACAGAAGACTCCCGACTGGAATTCCATCGCTCCACGGCCCAGCCCCAGGACCCAGTTGCCCACCCACTCCTGCCTCTGGGGTTGTCATGTCGGGGCAATCACCATCTGTGACCACTGACAACCCCCGGCCAGAGAGGCAGAGGGGCACCAGCTTCAGTGCCACCGAAGTTGGTGTCCTGGTGGAGCAAGTCCTGGGGCAGTCTTTGGAAGTTCCCGCGCCGACAAGGAAGGACGGACTCGGATCTGGACTGACATCGTGACTGCCATCAACGCGGAGGGGGTGGCAGTCCGGGACTTACAACATGTCAGGAAGCGCTGGGAGGACTTCAGGTCCAGGACCCTGAACAAGGCCCGGCGCCTCTTGAAGGCAGCGGATGCTAAGGGGCGCCGGGGCCACTTGTCGGAAGAACAGATGGGGGTCCTGGAACGCATATCCCCAGCGCTCCACGTCCAGGTCCTAGAGAAGCAGACCCGTCTGGAGTCGAGCGGTGAGTGTACATGCATCCTGGTTGTGAGCAGGGCGTGTGGTGATCATTCGCCATTGTGCCGGTTGCAGATCTGTTTGTATGGGGTGGAGTATGGGTGGGGGTGTACAGGGCCGTGGGGCTGACACATGCGAGGGCTGTAATGTGTGAGACATGGATGGTGCTTGTGTGTGTGGGCTTGCATGGCAAATGCAGTTGTGCGTGCACACATGTTTGGATGAATGTGTATGTAAGTAGACATGTCCGTGATGTCAGGCATGTATGTTGTTTTCGACTGCATGTATGAGCACTGTGTACATGTGCATGTGTGTGTATTTGACAAGGGTGCAACAGTGATGCAACATGGATGCATGTGACAGCGGTATGTGGAAGCCTGATTGGCAGATGTGACATGGATGCCCGTCTGAACAGTGCGACACTTGGCAGAGGTGTAGACATGCATGCAAGTGTGGTGGTGTGTGTACATGTGTGGTGCACTTCCTGTGTTGCATGTGATGTCTGGCTCCCCTTTGGCTGCTGATGCTGTTGTATGTGTAGGGATGGTGCTGGCAGTTGCGATATGGCTGTGGTATGGCTCATGTGTGCCAGTTGCAATGACATGTGTGTTGGGGATTGTGATGACATGTCTGAGGTTTGCCAATGCCACTCATGTGCAACTGTCATGCGTGTATGTGTCCATTGTACAGTGCCCTGATGCCTGTGTTTTGTTTCTCCCTGTCTGCAGCGTCAACTGATGAGTAGGGCGTAGAAGGTGCTGTGGAGCACAGCGGCGGGGATCCGACCGCCAGCCAGAGACGCAAGGCCCGGCTCCCCTCCCGTGTTGTCATCTCGTCGGGGAGTGAGGAGTCCGGTGCCGCGTCCCAGGCCGCAGCTGCCGGGGGAGGTCCTAGAGTCGGAGGTTGCAGTTGGACTCCTCGGCAGCAGAAGGGGCAGCTGGGACCCCACAAGGTCCAACAGCAGAAGATGGCACGGAGTCATCCAGGTTGGTGGGGGGTTTGGTGGAGGAGGGGGCCGCGCAAGCACCAGAGACAGGGTCTGGAGGTGGGGATCCCACTGGTGCTAGTGGTGCAGTGCAGGACCAGGGACAGGAGGCAGCACAGGCGGCCGCGGAGGTGCCTGTGTGCAATCCTGTCCCCGATCCTGTCCCTGCATCATCTTGCACCAGCAGGGATGCCTACGTCCAGACCCATTTTCAGGCAGGGGATGAGCTGACGTCAACTGGCCTTCCTCTGCCTGCGGACGTGGCCATCCAGGTCCGGGTTGAGCCTGTCCTGGCTGGTGTGGCGTTGCGTCAACGGGCCATGCGAGGTGACCTGCAGTCTTTTCATGGAGAGACTGCACGTCATCTCGAATGGCTCGTTGACCACGTCAGCCTGCTGGGACAGGTCACCCAGGCCGGATTCCGCTGTCTGATGGGGCTTGCTCCGACCCCCTCCTCAACTGAACCCCTTACGCGCCAGTCGTCCTCTGTGCCATCTTCCCACCCATCAGTCACCTGGGTGCCCTGTGGAGCTGCCTCTGACGGTGCGGCCAGGCTGGTGGAGGAGGCATCCCTGCCACAGTCGGGAGTCGGAGGTCCAGCAGGGGTGGCCACATCAACAAGTGCACCCCAGCCGGCGGAGGATGTGCAGGCAGCAGGAGGCAGTGCACGGGCAGAGGCAGAGCAGCAGCAGCAGCAACATGGTGGGAGATATGAAGGCTCGGGGCTTTCGACATCGGAGGGGCAGGCATCGGCCGGAGGGCAGGGGGACCCAGGACAGAGAGTGTCTTCCGTGTGGCAGCGGTTGGGCCACGCCATAGGTGCGGAGCGGCGGCGGGCGGAAGAGGCGCGGCTCACAATGGTCAGGGCGGCGAACTCCATGCGGAGGGCCCTGAGGCGGGCCGAGTGCCTCGAGGCAATCCGCAGGGGGTTGGAGGAGGACACAGCGTCGTCCCTGCGGCCCCTCGGTCCCATGGAACTGGACCGCCTCCGGGACATCGAACAGGAGTTCGATGATGCCCTGGCCCGGGACACCACAGAGTGAGCCGCTGGACTTGCCCGCCGCCTTTGTATATAGTTCTTTAGTTTTAGGTTTCCTTTCGTTCTTATTATGATTTGGAGTCGACGGACACTGCTCCACTTTTTGTATATAGTTGATATTTAGGTAGGTTTTTTAGGAGGTTTCCTTAGTTCAGTTGGGATCATGGACCCTTGTTATTTGTGTACATAGTTCTTTGTTGCGTGGACAGTTTTTTACATTTCACTTTGGACAACATTTTTTGGGATTTGGATTTCCAGTTTTGTGTTTTTATGCGGACATGCAGCTTATTTTTTCACATTTACATTGTAGTTAGTTTTCTTTCTTTAGCATTCTTAATTTTTTTCAATACATTTTTGTTGCCATTGTTCACTGTGTGGTTTCATCTCATTGGTTTCATGCATGTCATGTTGTGTGTTTTCCCATTCAATTGCAAAAAATGTGTGTGACGGACATGGGTTCATTAGCTTCATGAACATTGGGGGTGTAACATGTGATTTCCATTTCCATGTGGGTGAATGGGTTACTTGGTAGGGCTTTTTGGCTGTGGAGGCTGACCATTACGCACATGATTGGGGATTGTGAGGACCTGGTGGGGGCTGCACATGGAGGTAGGGGGGTGGGGGTGGTGGGAGACATGAGTGGGGGCCTGGTGGAGGGTGACCCTGCACTGCCGGGGGGTGGGGGTGCAGGGGGACATGAGTGGGGGCCTGGTGGAGGGTGACCCTGCACTGCAGGGGGGGTGGGGGTGGTGGGAGACATGAGTGGGGGCCTGGTGGAGGGTGACCCTGGATGCTGGGGGGTGGGGGTGGTGGGAGACATGACTGGGGGCCTGGTGGAGGGTGACCCTGCACTGCCGGGGGGTGGGGGTGGTGGGAGACATGAGTGGGGGCCTGGTGGAGGGTGACCCTGCACTGCCAGGGGGTGGGGGTGGTGGGAGACATGAGTGGGGGCCTGGTGGAGGGTGACCCTGCACTGCCGGGGGGTGGGGGTGGTGGGAGACATGAGTGGGGGCCTGGTGGGGGCTGGCCATGGTGGCAGGGGGGTGGGGGTGGTGGGAGACATGAGTGGGGGCCTGGTGGAGGGTGACCCTGGATGCTGGGGGGTGGGGGTGCAGGGGGACATGAGTGGGGGCCTGTTGGAGGGTGACCCTGCATTGCCGGGGGGTGGGGGTGGTGGGAGACATGAGTGGGGGCCTGGTGGAGGGTGACCCTGCACTGCCGGGGGGTGGGGGTGGTGGGAGACATGAGTGGGGGCCTGGTGGAGGGTGACCCTGCACTGCCGGGGGGTGGGGGTGGTGGGAGACATGAGTGGGGGCCTGGTGGGGGCTGCCCATGGTGGCAGGGGGGTGGGGGTGGTGGGAGACATGAGTGGGGGCCTGTTGGGGGCTGGCCATGGTGGCAGGGGGGTGGGGGTGGTGGGAGACATGAGTGGGGGCCTGGTGGAGGGTGACCCTGGATGCTGGGGGGTAGGGGTGCAGGGGGACATGAGTGGGAGCCTGCTGGAGGCTGCCCCTGCACTGCTGGGGGGTGGGGGTGGTGGGAGACATGAGTGGGGGCCTGCTGGAGGCTCCCCCTGCACTGCTGGGGGGTGGGGGTGGTGGGAGACATGAGTGGGGGCCTGCTGGAGGCTGCCCCTGGTGACTGGGGGGTGGGGGTGGTGGGACACATGAGTGGGGGCCTGGTGGAGGCTGCCCCTGGTGGCTGGGGGGTGGGGGTGGTGGTAGACATGAGTGGGGGCCTGGTGGAGGCTGCCCCTGCACTGCTGGGGGGTGGGGGTGGTGGGAGACATGCATTGTTGATCAGTAGTGCAAGGTGACATGTGGGTTGGCTGGGGGGCATGCCCATGGTGAATGGGCTGCCTGCGGGACATGAGCAGGGGTGCAGGGTAGTCCCCCGTGGTGTGGGCTGCCTGCAGGGGCCGTGGAGGTTGTGGAGCGTACACCTGGGAGGACCCACACGGCTAATTCACGTGTAGTACTCCCCGAACCCCTGAAATACACATTCCCTGCTGGTGTCGCGTGTGGAACTTCCCGCGCACCCCTGAAATACACATACCCTGCTCGCACTGGGACTATCGCGTGTGGAACTTCCCGCGCACCCCTGAAATACACGTACCCTCCTCGCACTGGGACAATCGCATGTGCAACTTCACGCGAACCCCTGTAATACACGTAGCACGCTCCCCCAGGCCCGATCGCATGAGAAAGTTCACGCTAACCCCTGAAATACACCTAGCCCGCTCCCCCAGGCCCGATCGCGTGGGAAAGTTCACGCGAACCCCTGAAATACACGTAGCACGCTCCCCCAGGCCCGATCGCATGAGAAAGTTCACGCTAACCCCTGAAATACACCTAGCCCGCTCCCCCAGGCCCGATCGCGTGGGAAAGTTCACGCGAACCCCTGAAATACACGTAGCCCGCTCCCCCAGGCCCGATCGCGTGAGGAAGTTCACGCGAACCCCTGTAATACACATAGCCCGCTCCCCCAGGCCCGATTGCGTGAAAAAATTCACGTGAACCCCTGAAATACACGTAGCCCGCTCCACCAGGCCCGATCGCGTGAGAAAGTTCACACGAACCCCTGAAATACACGTAGCCCGCTCCCCCAGGCCCGATCGCGTGAGGAAGTTCACGCGAACCCCTGTAATACACATAGCCCGCTCCCCCAGGCCCGATCGCGTGAAAAAATTTACGCGAACCCCTGAAATATACATAGCCTGCTTCCCCAGGCCCGATCGCGTGAGTGAGTTCACGCGAACCCCTGTAATACACGTAGCACGCTCCCCCGGGCCGGATCGCGTGAGAAACTTCACGCGAACCCCTGAAATACACGTACCCTGCTGAAATCGCGTGTGGAACTTCCCGCGCACCCCTGAAATTCACATACCTTGCTCGCACTGGCCCAATCGCGTGTGGAACTTCCCGCGCACCCCTGAAATACACGTTCCCCGCTTGGCGTTTGCTGTTTGCCAGCCCGGTGAACTGGTCCAGGGTTTGCGCAGCCCTTTGCGATGATTTAGCGATTTTGATGGCTTTTCCTTGCGCGAGGGCGTTCTTCGGGGCGTTACTGGCGCTGCTGCAGGGTCGCTGCGATTCTCTGCGCCACGGCTGGTTTGGGAGCCTAAAATCCATGAATACGCTGTGCGCGGAAATCGGTTTTAGCGCACGTGCCTGGCGCAGACAATCGCACGCGGACACTCTGCGCCAGCCGCTTGCGACACTTTTCTGCGAAATTCTATGAATTACCCTCTATGAATCAATTAAAACCACCGTCATTGCTCTGGCCAGCCTTGCATACTATTGTTTGCATATCAGCCTTGGCCCTGTCACTAATATCAGAAGCCCGTCCCAAACATCTAGACCACAGGGCCTAAAAATCCATGTGGTTACTTGTGTTCCAGTGAAGATGGAAATTGAGAATGACCTGCACCTTTTGGTGGCAGCACCAAAAGTCATTTGCTAATGGCTTGTTCCCTTCTCTAATGGTACAGACATACTGCAAAATTATGTCATGGAATGTTGCGCAGAGCAACGGTAGTGGTATTGTTTAATTCAAAGCCCTGCATGTATCACTTTTTGATTTTACTACACTCTCCCCTCCAGAATTACATTTTTGTTACAACCAACCTTATCTTTTCACTTATACTCAAGTAGTTAATGCAGCAGAATATATACTTTGAATGCAATTTGTAAGGACCGCAAGTCAGGTGACGCACCTTGCGCAGAAATCTGTGTTCAAGCATCTTACCTGTCATTTATATAACTTGATACAGTTAACCATTTTATTAAGCATGATGTGAAAACCCATTATATTCTCACAAAAAATAAACACAATTTAAAATACAGAAACCAACATTGTGATTGTAGGTTTGAGAAAATAGTTGTATGCAGCCTGCTTGAATATGTGTGCTACCTCACTTAGAGGTGTGTGTGGCTCTCCGTCTCTCTGGTTATTTGTACTTTCATGGCTGTGGGGCATAAATCATTGTCTAGGGCAATAAAACAAATCCTGCAGTTCAGCCTCTCAGAATGTCTTTGAGGTTGCTGATTAATGTTTAGAGTACCGTCCATTTCCCCACTCCCTTGGTTACTAGTGGTGTATCACACCACTGACATGGCCTCCTTTCTAGGGGGGGGCAGGAGCTGGATCTGGGGGGGTCTGGGTCCCTGGCCCCCCTGCTGGAGCCGGGCCTGTGCCTAGGCAAGGCTAGACTCTGATGCCCTGGTTTGGAGCATTTTAGGTCGCGTGTTTTACACAATTGGACCAATCAGTGCACACTGAGAGTGGGAAACGGATTGAGTGGGGTGGGTCGGATCAAAAGGCAAACGAAGGGAGAATAGGCGAGGGCGAAATATTTTGGATTTGCCTGAGCACTTTAAACTATATGAGTTCACAAGCATCGGGGTGCTGGAGTTGGGAAGCCTTAACTCTTGATGCTTTATGCCAAGAGAGCAAGTGATGTAGGCTTTGACTTGATGTGGAAACACATCTCCAGTTCTTATTCACATGTCCCGTTCAATTGGCCCAATCAGGGTACATGTAAGGCAGGCAAAGAGTCCAGAGAGAGTGGGATTGAAACGCAAACAAAGGAGAGGAGGCGAGGCCTAACAAATGCAGATTTTCTGGAGATCGTTAATCTCATATGGATTGTTGAGCAGGTGAGTGCTGCAGTTGGGAAGCCTTACCTCTTGTTTTCTGCCTTAAGAGCACGTTTTGTAGGCTTTGATCCTGCA
Source organism: Ambystoma mexicanum (assembly GCF_040938575.1). NCBI lineage: Eukaryota > Metazoa > Chordata > Amphibia > Caudata > Ambystomatidae > Ambystoma > Ambystoma mexicanum. The sequence continues at coordinate 826,106,637 of NC_090933.1, forward strand.
CAGAAAGGCCTCTCCTCTTCAGGCTATTTGTTCCAAGCAATTGGCCCTAAGAGGGCAAACACAGAGGGTGGGCAAAAAGTTAGATGGTGGGTCTGGTCAAAAGCAAACAGCAAACAGAGGTAAGAGGAGGCAATGGCTAACACACATGGATTTGCCTGAGTTAATCTAACATGGGATCTCAAGCAAGGATGGAACATTTTGGGTTAGTTCGACTTTTAAATGTGTCACACCTTGGCCACAGGGCTAATATACAGCGAGAATTAGTTAAAGAAAAATGTGAATAGGATTCATTGTTTCCTGGAAGTTCGTTTCTGTCTTCAAAATCCCTGCCTCCGTCGCAGAGCGACGCGTAGTGCGCAGGAGTGTTGACAGTGTTGGAGAAACTCTGTCTGTTTTGTGCTTCATCCACTTCATCATTTCATGGAAGTTCGTCTCTGTCTTCAAAACCCCTGCCTCCGTCGCGGAGCGACTCAGAGTACGCACGAGTGCTGACAGTGTTGCAGAATCTCTGTCTGTTTTGTGCTTCATCCACTTCATTGTTTCCTGGAAGTTCGTTTCTGTCTTCAAAACCCCTGCCTACATCGCGGAGCGACGTGGAGTGCGCAGGCGTGTTGACAGTGTTGCTCGGGGTGCGCCGGTGTGTGCAGTGCGGGTCCCCGGTGCAACATATTGGTCCAACACAAACAGTCCGTTGGAATTACGAACTCTGTGAACTCTGTGGAACTAATGGAACTAATGGACTCTTTGGGACCTAGCACTTCGGGGCTTGGTGCGGATGATGAAGTCCTTTGCATCCATCATAAGGGAGTGGACAGAGGCGCTCATCCGCTCACACGGCGACAGCGCTGATTTTTTGCTGCTGGAGGTCAAGAAACGACCTTGCCCCGTGTGGCTCCACTGGTACGCGCTCGTGTGTCCCGAGTGTCCCGTAAAATAACTGGCATCTCCACCTCCTCCGTAAGCTCTGACATCTTTTGTGACTGCTTAGTTAGTAGTTCTCCGGTATTCGAAGAGCTAACGCCTCCCCAAATACTGATAGTGCTGGAGGGCGATAACTTGAGTAGTACGAAACCATCTGTGTGCATGGTTGAGTGTAATACAGTAAATGTGGGAGTGTCAGAAGTGACTGAAATGAACTTGCCTGGCAGTAATATGCTTAGCGGCAACGCTGAAAGACGCTTGACTAATCCGGTAAACGCCATTACCTCAGGCAACAATGCGGTATGGGTTTACTGGTACCGGTAAGGGCACCGTTACCGGTAAACCCTTACCGCCTTACTACGAGGTCCCTTTGCGGGACCCGACCTCAACAGCTGGTTTTACCAGCCGTTAAATAACGGGCCTGCAAAGGGACCTGGTGCAAATTACGGTACCGCAATTTGCGGTACCGTAATTAGCTCCTTCCCCATTCCCATTGAGCCCTCTGGGGGCAAAAATGGGAATGGGGAAGTGCCTTGGTGAATGGGGAATTACCACCCCCGCTCACCTTGGAGTAGGGCGGTAATTCCGCCATCCACCAAGGCGGACACAGTAAAATACCGGCGGCAACCATGGCGCTAATAGCGCCATGGTTACCGCATACCGTGTAATGAGGCCCAATAACTGTTAAGACTCTGCAATCCTTGGCCTCACAAGCCATTGTTTGCGCTAATGATCTGAACAAGACAGGCATGAATGGGACTGTCAGTGATGGTGGAGAGGTCCTAACAGCACCTAACTACCAGCTGGCTTGTAAAAAACCTACTTCGATTTGCAGAGATTCAAGACTAAGTGAACAAGGAAACGATCTGATCTATGACATAGCCGACAATCCCCCATTTGATTCCGTGACACCTTTCACTCACTGAGGGAAAAATGAACTGCAAGCATTTTATTTATTTATTTATTTATTTATATGCTTCTATAGCACCGAAAGGCCGCAGGCATCAGGGCGCTGTAACACAAAGTACATACAGATTTAATTAGACAACCTTCTCTCTGGCCCCACTGGGTGTCAATGGAGACTATTTGAAAAGATGAGTTTTCAAGAGTTTTCGAAATTGAAAGTGGTTTTCTTGGCTTCTCAGTGCAAGCGGAAGGGCATTCCACATCTGAGCCGCCTTTACTGTGAATGATCTGCCCATACCAGATTTGAGCCTAGGTTTCTGTTCCACTAGTAGATTTTTACCAGCTGAGCAAAGCTGTCTCTTATGTGTGTAGAATTCGATATTTTTCTTCAAATAATAGGGCGCTTTGCTGAAAAGGCATTTGTGCACCAGGGTGAGAGCTTTAAATTCGATCCTGTCTTTGACTCAAAGCCAGTGGAGAGATTCTCTAGCTGTGTTAACATGGTCTCTTCTAGCCAGTTGTTTTACAATCCTGACAGTGTCATTTTGTATGACTTGGCAAGTATGTAAATCTTTGGTACTTCCCCCTAACAATAGGGCATTGCCATAATCTTGCCTTGATAGCACTACTGCCCTTGTAATGGTGGCCATATTATTGTAGTTCAAAAAAGGTCAGATGGCCCTCATCAACCGCAGGTAATAGGCAGTATTCTTACGTAAGAAATTGGTCTGAGCCTCAGAGTTAACCGAGGAGTTCATCATCATGCCCAGCGTCTTCACTTGGCTGGAAACTGTTATGATGGCCTTTTTTATCTGGAATGTTTCATATTCCCCGCCCAATTTGTCCAGTTGACGGCTGGAGCCAAAAAGCATCAATTCCGTTTTTGAGTCGTTGAGGCACATCCAGTTGGGTAGCATTGAACCAAATGTTCAGCCAGGCGCTGCCTGGGCCAGCCCAAATATTTTGCCCGATAAGCCAGCTTCTAGGGGTGCAAGCCCGGATAGACGCTGTTCAATTGTAGCAGTAGACAGAGTTCTGAAAGATCTAATGGAAATACATGCACGGTTTGGAAGTCACCAAAACTCAGAACATACTGGCGCAACCACAGTGGTGGAAAATCCACAAGAGCCCACTTCATGGACCAAATGGTCTAAGTATGAGTGTCTACTACAATTACAGACTGCAGGAACTGTATATGATGAGAAACAATGCTCGCAGTCGCAACATTTGGCGAAAAGAAAACGATTAGTGTCCTTAAGGGAAGACCATGTACCGCACTCTCAAAAAAGATGGGATCCTCAGGTTGACAAACAAGCTGACTATTACCTAGATTTGTCATCGGATGCTCATAGTTTAGCTAATTTGCCAAAAAAGACGAGGACTTCTCGACAAAACAAATCTCGACCCTTGCGACCAAAGACCAGAAAGTCAAATCAAATACAACAGCTGACGCAAGATCTACCAAAAGAGATCACTAAAGAACTGAATACACTGATAATGGCCGCTCACACTATATCTATGGCACCTTAAATCAAATTGTACGAGCAAGTGAATGACAATGTTAAAGATCAGACAACATTATTAGCCATGTTAAATACGAAAATGATAAACATCCAGCAGGAACTAACAATGAACAAACAAGTTCTGGCCAATGAATATTTGAGATTCGAAGCAAACACTAGGATAATACTGGAGTATACCAAGAACAGTGCGACTGACAAACGCCTGTTCGCCGCAGTTGCTCGAAAAGCAATTGCCTTGTTGAAATCACAAAAAGTAACCATCATAAAACCAGATCAGTCAGACAAAGTAGATAACACAGGCTCGTTGGTGAGTGGTGGACCACTAGCCACTGAAAGTTATTGTAATGCAAAAGATCAAACTACGGTACTAAACAAGAATAGCGGCATGGAATTGTGCCTAATGGCCAAAAGTAGTGGTGAGGCATTAATTACAGACCCTCCTGCTATACGACAACCACAAAAATGTAAACATAAAACAAAACATATAAGTGATGCGGAATGACACACGAAAACAGATGATTGCCGCGATGGAGAAATGGGAGAAAGGATGATTCTGGCCCCAGCAATGGGAGCACATCCTACCGTAGGTGGAAAAGAGGCTGCAGTTCCTCAACAATCAGAGATAGCCTCTGTAGTTAGTACTATGATCATAACTCTCCCAGAAGTTGCAGGGAAGAATACATTTATGCCTGCAATCAACATCACAACTCAGGATGGTCACATGGAGAGTCAGGGTTTATCTAATGTGGGGACAGTCGGTAATCCAGTTTGTGTCGACGATAACTTGGGTGACAAAGTGGTCACTGACCATGAAGAATTGTTCTCTATTTTCAATCAAAACAAAGCAGATGCTGCAAAAAAGAATGACACAAACAATATAACCATAGAGAAGAAAACAAAAAACATGAAAAAAAGAAAACTGCAGCCAAGATCACAAGTGCGTTCTTTTCTAAGAAACATCAAAGGCTTCAGTGTTACAACCCCTGGTAATAAAATACGTGGTGAGCAAATAAAGAGTGGCTCCAGTAAAAGCGTGAACGATAAATCTGAAGAGCAAAATAATAGGAAAGCTGAGGAAAAAACTATTACACCCGAAGATGACAGCAGCTCTGTGGATTTGCTAGATCTCTCAACATATGAAATATGTGAAGGGGATTCAAGTGATCTGACTCAGACACCTGTCATTGAAATACAGGGGACCTCTATGTCGGTACCCACAAATACAAACTCAGATGCTAACTTGCCGATGAATGATGAGAAAAGTCTAGGCAACGCCAATGGAAATGAGTTGACTCCCGAAAATCCTATTATTCCAACAAAGGTGGAACTTTTACTGGGAGACCGAAAACAGGTATCCGTTGAAGCAAGAAATCCGATTGACATTTTCAGAATTGTGCAGTGGAACTCTCTGTCAAATTCATCACTTTAGAGGCAAAAAGAATTCTAATCGCAGCCGGTGGAAAGCAAACAAGTCACGTACATGGAAACGCACAGAGCGAACAAGATATGAATGAATACAAGCAAGAATGTTTTGCGCTTGAGGTAAAAAGAGCTCTAATAGCTGCTGGGATGCCCAAAGAAATTCCAAATGCAAGATCTGACATAAGGAATATTGAGCTAAATTCTGAAACAAACAAATGCGGTTCACCCATGTGAAAGATAATCTTTGACTCCTTTAAACCCAAGACTGAGGATACTCAGAAGAATACAAAAGCTGATATACCATCTGGGAAAGGAATATGCCGACAACCCCTAACTGACAAAAAAAAAAGTAGGGAAATACCTTCTACAGCTGGAGCGAATAGAGAAGGAAAAAGACGGCCTGATCTTAAATCGAAAAAATGTGATGATGCTATTCCATCATATACCGCAATTAAGAACTGTGGTCTCTGAAGACATTCACACTGTGGAATTTGAAGATGAAACAAAAAATGATTGTGTAATTTTGCACATTGCGTAGAAAATTATTCAAGACTCGCTACTGAACAATTGCACGATTCTAAATTCCCTGGGGTTCGACATAAATGAAACTTATGAAATTAAGTGGCAAGATAAGCTCAATAAACGTGGCCGATCACCAGAACTAGGACCAGCCACAAGTAATAGTGCAATAATTCAAACAGAAGAAGGCAGGTCCATACGCAAGCTAGACTCTTCTAATAGTCAGGAGATCAGTGAGGGTTGGGCCTTCGACAAGGATTCGATTAAAATAACAATCACTAAGGCGAATGAGGTACCACGGAAGAGCTGTCCTGCCTCTAGTGGGGATCCGGATTGGATATGGGTTGCCCAAACCATTAATAGTAAAAATTAAAGCTAATGCCAGAGAACAGGGGTTAACATGCATCCCCTCTTGGAATACTAGAGGTCATATGCATTTGTTTGGGGAGATCCCTACTGAATTAGAAGACATGGACGTTTTATGTCTACAACAGACATGGTTAATGAACATAACAGTAGCAGATGCCTTTGAGATTGCGTTCAACCAAGCTATAAAGTGGCTTACAAAACGCTCGATTTCTGGGTTGCTCACTCTTGTTAAAATCGAAAGTGGCATATGCATCATATCGGCAAAGAATATATCACCATACATACAACTTGTCAAGATTAAATTCCCCATGCAGATGCCCAAAGCTGATAATCTGTTGATCCTGATAAACATCTATTGGCAACACACTGCAATACAATTAGAAAACTTCATAGAGTCAATCTCAGAAATGATTGCCAATATTAAGGAAAATGAGAATGATGCTAACATTCTAATTTGCGGCGATCTTAATATAAATTGTCTCCCAAACAAGACAAGAAATGACTGTGACCATGGGAGGAACAACAGCGACCTAGAGGTCAAATTGTGGATGCAGGAAATTAAATCATGGAACTTGAAAATGCGAAATGGAGAAACCCTGGGAGATATCCCAGCTCACTGCACCTGGCAAAGAAATCAACAACAATCCACTATTGACTACATGTTTGTAACTGAAAGAATGAGAGATGAGGTTACATCTCTAAAAATCATCGAAATGAAGTCAAGTGATCATAGCATGCTAAAAATGTACTTGAATAGACATCAAATAAAAAAGAGAGCAGCAGTCTCATGCGTGGATTTAGCTGTCGTTCCTGGTTGCAATTGGTTGGGACTTAATCAAACCAAGGTAAAATCGATGGCTGAGAAATTAGACGATGAGAAAATTGAATACACAACTCTCCTAGAGGCATATCGAGAGAAGCAAACTTCGAGGACAAGGCCAGACTTTACAAAATTACATGCATGGGACAGCTAGATCGTCACTAAGAGGAAAGAGCTAAACAGTGGGGTAAGAAAGCTAATAAAAAACACTCATGCAAACTGTGAAAGAGAGAAAAAAACAACTAAAGCAAACATATAAAAACTGGCTGATTAGCCATAAACATGTTATGCTACAACGAGATGTGGATGTAATGATGGAAACTATAGCAAAAAGAAACATAAGTGCTTTCTGGAACTACTTGAATAATGTCTCGACATCACAAGGGGCTGCCATAAAAAATATGGTGACTGAAAAGGTATGGGTGGAACACTACTCGGAAACATTCTATTATAATAGTACAATTCCCAGGAAACCATCAAATTCAAGAAGTGAATGGGCAATCAAAATCGATAAAGAAGACATATACAGAAACATTGTAAGCCTTAGCACGTCGAGAGCCCCGGGCCCTGACTGACTAACAAACCAACTCCTAAAACAACAACCAGAATTATGGACCGACTTTTGCTATACCATATTCATATCGATTCTGCAGCAGAGGAATATTCCAACTTCTTGGCGGAGTGCCACTGTAGTACCAATCATTAAAAAAGGCAAACGTACTGATCCGAGGAACTACCGCCCAATAGCTCTCCTTGACGTAGTAGGAAAAATGTTTACAATGCAGTTCAAGAACAAGCTGTTAAAATGGATTCAAGACTCAAAACCATACAATCTTCGACAAGCAGGTTTTGTTAAAGGTGTCAGTTGTAGCTTAAACTTGACAATCATAAATCTTCTAAAAATGGAAGCCATACGACAAAACAAAAAGATCTACATTGCGTTTGTCGATTTAGCTAGTGCATTTGACTCTATCCATCGTGATATGCTCTGGGACAAAATGAAAAATGGAATTGCCCAGAAAACTTATTAGATCCGATCAAAGAACTGCACACCGACACGGGAATTAAGATCAGACTGGACGCCGCTGGATCCCTGAGTAAGCCAATTAAGACAAATCAGGGTGTAAAGCAGGGATGACCACTGGCAGCCACCCTGTTTGGCCTGTTTTTGTCAGATATCGGAGAATCCATAGGAGCGGTCAACTCTCACCCTCCAAGAATTAATGGCATGAGTGTAAATTGGCTGTAATACGCGGACATTATCACATTGCTCGATCTAACGCCGATTGGGCTAACACAGCTAAAAGCCTTGGAAGATTATGTTCTAAAGAACAAATTGTGAATCAACCCCACAAAGTTCGAAATAATAATCCTCCAAGACCTCGTACGAACTAAAAAACAGATTAAAAAAAATAAGCCGATATGGAGACTGAAAAATGAAAATCTGAACTGTGTAAAACAGGTCAAATACCTGGGAATGTGGGTGAACAGTAACATAAATGACGACCCGTGGGCGGAGAATGCCAAAAACAAATGTAAACAATTGGCATGCCAGGGAATAATCATAAATAAAAAGTACAGAAAATTCTCCATGCTACCTGTTCTGGCCCACTATAATCCAAAAACAGTGCCAACATTAATCTATGGGGCAGAAAGCGCCTTAAGAGTAAATTCGAACTTATGGGCCCAACTGGAAAACCAGTACCTGAGGCGTGTTCTGCAGCTACAAAAGGGTATATCTATTGCATGTCTACGATATGAACTCAATCTAATATCTATGAACGCCCGTGTGCTGTGGAACATGCTGTCTGTATACAGGAAAATGATCATTGATAACTGCACACCTCAATTTGTCATACTGCGGGATGGAATGAAAGGAAACCAAGAATCCATAAAATGGGCAAATGCATGTGAAAGCCATCTTGCCAAGATAGACACCGATCAGGAAACATTAAAAACGAATCCAGACTACGTTAAAAATAAACTATGGATACAAGATAGGTGTGCAACAATAGACGACAGAAATCGTCACAGATCGATGGAAGAGGCAGCAATTGAAGCAAAAAATCTGAAAAAGCAGTTGCAATACTTGGTAAAAACAGCGAATCCCAGACATCGGAAGATGTTCTTCAAATTCAGACTCAATCTATTTGATACAAGAGTCAGCATGGCCCTGAGATTTGGAATACCTGCAGCAACAGTGAGTTGTCGTTTTTGCAATCACGATCATGAGACTTTAAAACACCTTATGCTGTACTGTGCAGGATTGAAAGACTTGAGAACTCTGGATCTGGGACAAGTAATTAACCAATACCCCACTTTATGTGGAAAAGAGTTATGGTTGAAATTTGCGAACCCGAGAGAAAAAGATGTCTTTTGTCTGACCAATTTTCTACAAACACTTGAAACCATGCTGACATTGTGAGGGCAGGAGGGACTAAGATGGGAATTGGGAAGTAACCGAGGGGCAGAGACATTGAATAAGCAAAGTGCAAAATTATCCAGTGGAAACCAACTGAAGAAACCAGCATGATGAGAGCCAATGCTAAATTGTTAGAACGATCTTGAGTGCTCTCATATGGCGCTGATCCATGTAATGAATGGAGTGCTCTCTGCAGGAAGTGCATGGCACCCCTGGCTTGTCACGTCTCTGCCTTTGTATGATGTGTATGGTGGGATTACAAATGTTTTTCAAAAAGTTTGTACAAACTAAATGAAATTTAAAAAAAAGGATGAATCCCTTAGTGAGGACCAGAGTGAAATAGGGGTGAGGATAACATAAGGAGAGAGGTAGAGGGATCAAAGAAGGCTGAAGACGGTCTTGTGACATCAGAGCCTTAAATTATAAAGACGTTAATTTCCCTGAAATTATTATAGCCCATTTGTAAGGATCTAAGATCCATGATCCCCATCTTACTTATGATTCTATAGTAGTAGCTCATGGTTGCCAGAAGGTGTTTTTTTAATCAATGCCATGATGACAGTCAACTGCTCTGCATTTCTAATATTTAGATGTCTCCTAGTACTCTACATATTTGCTAAAATATGCCTTACAAACAACGTCCCTAAACATCCCAGACTGTGAATCACTCATCCACTTATTGACCCGGTAAGATCAGTGCCTTTTCTGGTCCCTTGGTGCCTCCTGCACTGCGCAAGCACCAAGCTGCCGTGTTGTAGCTTTTTTCTCTCCCACAACCCGCTTCTGTGTGTGGTGGCCCTTGTTTTCTCCCCTTCATGTGTGCCTTCAATTCCCTCTCTGTTTCCCACCTCCACTCGCCACCCCTTCTGCCCAGCACCTTCCCATTGGCCCGTTGAGCCCTCTTAAGGAGCCCTTCAAGGCCAGCACTCTGCCCGGCAGCCCCTGCGGCTAAAGGGCCCCTAGGCAAAGGGCAGCTCCTACAGAGGCGGCTCCATATCATGTCCACAGGTGTCAGCAGGGGAAGCCAGTGGCAGCCGTCAACCAGCAGTGACAAAGTCTGGTAGGAGTGGCCCTGGTTAGGGATAAAACCTTCACTCTACCCTAAAAACCTGGCCTCATAGCAGACTGTCAGACTTAGGTATGTTTTTTCCCAGTATTTAAAATTGTATTGTGAAAGTATTTAAAATTGTATTGTAAAACCTATGCCTTTTAACCCACTTTACAGGATCTCAGACTGTGGGGTGCATTTAAAGGCCCCAAACAGAAGCCCCATTCATCCTGAACAGCAGCATGTAAACACTGCCACCAAAAACGGCCCTGCTTTCTTTTAGTTCACATGAACGGCAACAAGTTCTACACTGCAACTAAAAACGTCGCTGCTTTGCTTTTATTTCACATGAATGACAGGAAGTTATACACTGCAACCAAAAACAGCCTTGCTTAACTATATTTCACATGAGGGCAAGAAGTTCAACACTATAACCAAAAACTATAACCAAAAACAGCTTTTGCTTTCAATTCAGCCCTTTGAACACTGCAAACAAAAAAACGGCCTGGCTTTTTCTCTTTGTTCATGCCAAATAAAAAAAATAAAAAACATGGGCAAAGGGGGCCTACCCATCATGATCTATGGACAAACAGTAAATGTAAATTCACCCAAGAAGGAGAAATCAAAGAATCCTGCAACCTGCTAGACAGGATTTTTAACATTAAAAGCAAAAACGGCCTGCACACGTGTGAAAAGAAAAATTGCTTTAAAAAAGCCACCATGGAAAAAGATAGCACTGGTCACACAGAAAATGTCAGGGAAATATGATGTGGGGGGTGACCAAAGCAAATGGATAGAATGTTTCAACCCACAAAAAAAATTCCAGTCACATTTGAAGAGACACTTGCTACAGGATAAACCAGTTCTGGCTGGGAGCAGGAAACTTCACAATTATAAGCCCCGCTTCCAGCTGGAAGTCGCACATACCATCCAACAACCCTGCAATAAAATGTGATGATGCTGAGGGCGTCATAATTCCCTGTTCTACAGACATGATGGCAGGAGCCCAGGAATTTCAAAGAAGGCAAAGTGTGGCTGAAACTTGACCTGGAGGTGTGAGCCCTTCCTGCAACCACTTCAATGAGCAAACTGCCAATTTCAAAGGGACTCATAAAAATCTCTGGTCACCTACTGAGCAAGAGGAAGACAGATGACTGTGGGGGGGGGAATTGGTCCTCCCACAGGTGGAACAAGACACTCCCAATTGACATTAAAAGACGATTTAATTTTAGGGAATTTTGCGCAGCAATCAGAATGAGGATTAATTTCATTTCATGTAATTTCCAGGCGGTTTTAAAGATATAAATTGAATTTTCCTGGGAAATTGGGAACTGTAATGGCCAGTTAGATTAGGTTCCTGGTTGATCTAAACATGGGAAACATGTGACAGTTGGTGAAAAGATGGAAATTAAATTAGGAACAGATTGATCATTTGCAGATTCATAATTTTTTCTACATTTTATGAAAAGGACAAACATGTGCCAAATGGCCATGCTACATCGTGCAGAGTTGGCGATGGGCTCACCTAATACCCTATGACCAGCAACAACCAAATATCTATTTAAATAGGCAGTTGCTAGTATAATTATAAAGTTATGTTACATGACTAGTTTTTGCCAAAAAGTTGAGCTGAGAACAAAGCAGGGCAATAAAGAGGAAAGACAGATGGTGCTTCAAAATCCCTGATCCAATCCTGACTGGGGGCCGAGAGAGAGAGAGAAACTGTCCAATCTTGGTGGCAGGGATAATTACAGGGTACTCCCTCTATATTGCAAAATGAGTGATGTCATTTCTGCTATATAAGGGGGACTGTACTAGGACTCAAGAGACACAAAAACCGGGGAGACGGGAGAAGGAGGACAGAGAGAAGGCTGCTGAACCTTACCATCTTTGAGAGTGCAGTGATCAGACCCTTGCCCTATCTGTCCAGAGTGTCCTGAGATCCAGCTGGCAAACCCTAAACCAAGACATGTTTTGTAAGTAGCATATAACCCCAGACCTAAATTGCATAAACCCTTCATGTTTGTAGTAGTATCCAATACCCCATTGAAAACCCCAAATTGCCAGCATAATCCAGCCATCTCCCCATAGAAGAAGCTCTATGTTTGTTTGTGTATGTTAGCATATCTCTTTTGGAAAACCTCTCAGTTGTCTGTGTAAATCATTCGTATTTTTCTTAAGTAAATCAATTAATTCCCCCATTGAAATTCACGGTTCAAGATTGTTGTAATTCGAAATCAACCATCTTGGTCCTGGTGTTTTTATTTAATTGCCATAGACAGTAAAGTGTTGCCTCAAAAGAATTATTCTCCTTGTAACTAAAATCCTACCTGTTATATGCATCTGTCCTTTTCACTGAAAACCGATTTTCCTATTGTAAACTAAACACCTTCCCTGAGCTGCCTGTCACTGTAAGCCCCAGTATAAACAAATGTCCATTTGCCACTGTATTTTCCCTTTGCATTTGCTTTTTCTCAAAACTGATTTACCCACTTCATTTCTATTTTTGCCCTGGTGTACTGATAAGTATTCTCTAAACGTTCCCTATCTCCTAAGTGTAAGCAATACAAATGTCCTTCTATTCTGTCCCCTAGCAGTTGTGAGTAAGAATCAAAATCTGATTCTGCCATTTTGCTACAAAAACTGGGTTTCCCTTTCTTTGCTGACTTCCCATCTTGGGGTGGTGGGCTTTACCCCAAATCCAATTTGTTCCTTCTATTCCTACTCCTTGCCACTGCCTTCCATTCAAAGGAATCAAGTCTAATTGATGTTTGGGGGTGAGTGTTGCAGGGGTGAGTGCTAAACCGTTGGTGCTATCACTTGGTGGAAAATTGTTCTTTTTCGGTTTTGCCTTTAAAGACCTGAGTGAACTGTAATAGGATATCTTATACTAGTTGTTCTGTATAGTTCATTGCATTTTGTGTTGCCACAACATTGGTGTCTGTGAAATTGTTTGATTTTCCTTTTTCTTTAAATAATAAATTAATAAATATCTTATTGACACACACCGCCTGGTTCCTAGTCTCAAAAATAATCCGTAGTATATTAAAAATAAAAGCGATTTATTGTATGCCACATTCATTGTCAGTGAAGGTGTCCGTGGCTGGTTTGTGCCGGGTAATAAAACCATGACAAAGTGAGGGCTTGTGCCAGGATTGAGACAAGTGTTTTTCACCCGTGGCAGTTCAGCACAGAAGACTACCCATTGAAGGTATTGTTACTTTTAGTGGATAGAAAGCTGGGTTGCATTGTGAAGGCACCCTCCAAATACTTGGACCCTGGGTATTAGGGCTGTGTCTCAAAATAAAATAGTGTAAGCATAAACTAGGCAGGAGCAGGGTGGAGATTTTGCCCTTGCATAGATAACCCACCAACAGTAGAACACATTTCACAATGAGCATTGTGGAAATTAACATGGCTAGACAGCACCCCCTATCTAAATTGTTCATTATAGGGAAATGGGCAAAACAAAAAAATGAAGCCTTGCAATCTAGAATGTGGATGTGTTGCAGTACAGTGGCCTGTTACATCAAGCACTGACTGACTTCTATATGACACAGAATGTCAAAGATGAGCAAATTAACATGGTCCAACTAACTGCATACATGTACTTCCATGTTATAATCATGAAAGAAAGGTACCGGGAGAGTGTAACATCTGTGCAAAATCAGTCTGAGCTTTTAAATCAAACACAGAGTGAGTTAAGGCAGGTAGAGGAGAAAATGGGAGAGAGCGAGAGAGCGAGAATTTTGAGTTAGAATTAGGAAACCAGCAACTAAAGGAGGAGTTGGCAGTACAGCAACAAAATAATTGAAGCAGGAGTCCTAAATATCTACACCAAAAGAAGAGTGCCAAGAAAGGCTTGATTCTCTGAAAGAGAGTCAACTAAAATTGAACCAACATGTGAAATACAATATAGCCTGCTTAGTGGATATGTGCACTTTACAACATCAGATCAAGCAATTGGAAGAGGAGAATAGAGAGTTAATTATTAAAGAGGTCCATTCCCAAGAGGAATTTTACCAGGAGTGCCGGAAGTTAAGCGCTATGAAACAGCAGAGAGATAACCTGACTGAACAGATTGGCACACTGGGCCTCATTAGGGACTCGTGTCTGGGTCCGGGTTCCTTAAATGGGAATTTACTGGGTCATTCCAACCTTGGAGGACCCGGTAAGTCCCCATTCAAAATACCCATCCCCATTCCCATTCGAGCCCCCATAGGACTCAAGGGTAATGGGGAGGGAGCTAATTACGGGCACGATATTAGCTCCCTGGTACCTTAGCGGCTCCCGCTAAGGGCAGCTGGTAAAACCAGACGTCCTTAGCGGCACCCGCTAAGGGACCTCGTAATGCAGGGGTAAGGGGTTAATGACACCGGCATCCTTACCGGCACGTTAACCCCTTACCGCTGCACTCGTAATGACCCCCACTACTACTGTATCAGGAAAAATATTTCCTATGCCAGTAAATAGGTCAGACCTGGAGAAAGGCTAGTCATGTCTTCAGGAATTGACTGACATCAAATTAGAGAATGAAAAATTAATAGGACATATAAGACAGATAGAATGTGATCTAGAGCAGGCAATACACACCACAAATGTGCAGTGTGAGGAGATTGGTCTCCTGCAACCAAAATGGTCTGAGTACTCCCAGACAATACAAGAAGCACAGAAAGAAAATGAGGCCCCTTGTAATGAGAACAGGGGACTCCATGGCCAAGTAGTAGCACAAGGTAAGGTCATAGAAGCCAGTGAAGCCCTGATAGCAGAGCACACAGCTCATGCCTTTGCTACTATCAATAAATAGGGGCTGAGAAAGATAAATCAGAGAGATTAGAGAATGAGTGTGCTAGGCATTGGGGAACCCCAAACTGTTAGGGAATTGTAGGGCAGCCCTTAATCAGGGTGTAGGTTTCTCTGTACCAGGGGCTTCAAGCCAATTTACCACCTTGCATCCCCAAGGCACTGCTAAATTCAGACCTATGAGTTCACAAGTACCAGGAACCATGCGGCAGCCAGACTCAATTAGGCCTAGCATGATTGAGCCGGCAGGCCAGCGTCCATCAGAGATTGATGGACGTGCATCACTGCTAAGCTTCAAAAATATTTTGCCAAATGTATCTGACCAGGAGGACTCCTATGAAGAGAAGATCACGGAGTTAGACTGGCAGAGGCATCAGCTACAAAGGGACCATATCCTCCTCTTTGCAGATAATGGAGAGTCACAGTTTAGGCCCAAAAAGAGCATCCTGAAAACCTCCACCCATTCAGGAGGGTGGGGGAGTTCTCCACCAACCCCGGAAGGAGGGAGGAGTCAGATGAGTACTCCCCTGTTTGAAAGAGGGAATCCAAGGGGAGTGACCCAGAGAGACTACAATACAACAGCGGAGAAGAGACTAGGCTGTGTCATTCTGGTAGAGACTCCCAGTCTCACAGAATCAGGGACCACCTAGAGGATAGGGATGGGACCTCAAATAGCAGCAGCTCTGAGTCTGAGGGTGAATGGACTCAGGTGCAGCAGAAAAAGAAGGCTGCCAAACAAAAGAGAACTTTGGCAAAAGACCTCATTAGACAAATAAAAGCCATTAGAAATGTCATCACCCTTTACCATAAAAATGCCAAGTACTCAGTCTGGGAGCATCTGGAGCTGTACGAACAGATAATGATGTCATTTGGCATCAAGAATGACCAGAATTCTAGGGAGTTTTCCAAATGGACATTCTCATCAGAGGATCACAATCATTCAAAGTGGTCTACCTACAAGGCAGCCATCTTGAAGCACTTCTCCATGCACTGGAACCCACAGGAAGGTCGCAAGGCGGCCCACAACCTGCAGTGCAGAGAGGATCAGGCCCCGAGAGAATTTGTCCAAGAATTGAAGCGGGCATTTGAGCAAATCACTAGCAAACCACTAGGCGGGTGCGCACGAACAGTAGGGAGTTCATCAATACCTATTTCCATGCACTCCCTAAGTACATTATGATGCAGCTGGTTAGGGACTTCCATGTTGAAAGGACCCTGGAGTTGGTAATAGAGCAGGCTACCCGGATCTATGAAGAAAAAAGAATTCCCCCAAAAATCCTAAACCAACCAACACCCCCGCTGCTGCCAAGGTGGCAGAGGTGAAGATTACCCCCATTTTGGACCTAGAAATGGGGGGGGCCTAAAAATACACCTGCTGCTAACCTACCAAACCGACCAGTCCCAAGAAGGTGGTAGCCAGGCAGGTTACCCCACAAATGTGTCACCTGACTCTGCCACCTACATCAGCCTGAGGTACAAGGGGAACAGACCTATCTTGGGGTATGTATGGACTCACCCGGCTCAGGGGGGGTACAATCAGGTGAGTACGGCCCAGGGAACTTACCTCCAAACTTCCCTCAGGAGGGCAGTAATCTTCCACCCTCTAGTTTAAGTTTCTTCCCCAGGTACCCTCCAAACCCCAACATTCAGAACAACCCTTCTTTCTCTCCCCGCTTTCAGGAGTCAAGACCCCCAATTCAGGGAGAAGGGAAGCCTAGGGTGGAGGACTACCAGGGAAACCCTCAATACCCAAGTCACTCTGGGAGAAGGGACAATTATCCTTCTCTAGAGCAGCAAAGATTTGACCCAAGAGCACCATATCACCCAGAGAAGGTGTCACAACTAGAGCACCAGGTCCAGTGCTTGACGCAAGAACTGAGTCACATGTTGAGAGAACAGCAGGTCCCTTAAATGAGCATAGCTGCCCAGAACAGCTCAAACCCAGGGTCTGGCGCCCCGGTGCAATAACAGGGAGAACACCCTGACAAACAACAGGTTCCAGAGGAGGAGGATTGGGAGGAAGGGAGATGCAAAGCCCTAGAGGAAGCTTCCTTCCTCACCCGTGAAAGGCCCCTAGAAACCTCTGAACCTGAGCCCAAATCTCCTACCCCTGAAAAACTGCAACCTAGGGAACAGAGGGTATGTAGGAGAAACCAAGGGACAAAGAAGACTCATTTTGTGAAGGAAGTCAGCACCCTCCAGTTTGAAGGGGAAGAATCCCTGGAGGGTTCTTGGAAGAAAGTCTTCTCTTTCAAGGATGGAGTATTCCTCCCAAAAAAAACTGTGTCCCAAAAGACCATAACTCAGACTGGATAGATATGGGGATAGACCTAGAACCGCCTACCCGCCTACCCCTGAACACCAAATATGTCAGCCTGAGAACTCAAAAATGAATGAGGGATCCTCCCCCCAAACCGTGACTGTCTCTGGGAAAAGGGGGACAGCACAGAATTTAGGGGAAAAGGAGATTCACAAACTCCATAAATCTCAGGATGCCAAATTTTCTTTACAGATTCCCGAACTCCGACCCAGAAAATCACATTGTGGCGGAATTCCAAATAAAGAAGTTAACCGCCCAGCTGGCTCAAATTGAACATTTCCTATGCCCACTAGAGGAGAAAGAGGAGAAAGAAGGTAGGTTTTATGCCCCCATCCTGGTGCAAGGGCTGTGTGCAATTTCAGTGCTGATGGATACAGGATCCCGAGCCACCCTCCTGTCCTGTCCAAAAAGGCATTTGAGCAACTTAATTCAGGAAGGGGGAGAGAAATTCCCCTCACACCTCTTCCTGGACAACTCCAGATCTTCAATGGGATTGAAATTCCCGTAGAGGGGACTGCGGATCTGGAGATCAGAATTGGGTGACACAAGGTGAAACACGCGGTTCTAGTCATCACTCCAGAGGTAACCACCATTCATCTAGGAATTACCTCCTTTGGTGGTTGTCACCCCTAATAGACTGTGTAAACAAGATCCTCTGGACACAGACTAACCAGCCAATAAAATTAAAACAGAGCACCAAATATGTAAGTTCAAACGGCACATGCCATATGGTTGATCAGCGGTCTGACAAAATTGAGTTCCATTTTAAGAACAATCAAGTCCTGACATAACTGTAATTGCTGTAGGAGAACAAACTGGTGATAGGAACCCTTCTCCATTCTTGAAAATGAACCTTCCTCCCAGTTTCAAGTTGCATTCCACACTGGAAGGAAATATCCTGAAATGGTATACTGATCCACAATTAGAAAAACCAAATCCCATGATAAAAAGTGATGAAAAACCAGTTCAAAGCTTGGCTGATATTCAGAAAAAGGGTGAAGAGCTGTATCTCCCCATTCAGGTAAATGAGGGGGGTGCCTGTTCTCGCCAGAGTATGCCGGAATAATGAGAAAGCTTCAACAGCGAAGCGTTATTCAGGACACTCCCAAAAGATTGAACCATTCCCACAATTGAGTTGATTTATATGTTGGAATGGGGCTTGGAAACTCCCAATTCCCCACATCGCCTGCCTACCAGGTGCATGCTAAAAATGTCCATTGGTGATAAAATCATAGAGCATAATTGCTGGGTCGTGCAAGATGTGCCCTCTGCCTTATACTTAGGCAGTGACATTCTCAATCGATTCACAATTTATTTGGACCTCATTAATTACAAAGTCTGGTCCCTAATGAAGGGTAACCCCATGGGCTTAGACAATCCTGAAAAGGCATTTCGGTCAGCTCAATTGCTACCGTAGGCAGATGAAGTTCACACTGGAGAACAGGTCATCATCCCAGGACTGGCCAGACAATTCACCATCCCCCTGAAAATTAAGAGAGCAGGACTTGTGGCAGATTAAAGAACCCAGTGAGGGTAGAGCCCCAAATCCTCCAAAGAGTAAAGGTAAGGAACTTGAACCCAGAAGAAGAAAGTCATATATTACACGGCCCACGGTATTGGCCGTGTAGTTATTGTTAAGTTGCTCAATCCATAGGAAGACTTCTTTTTGGGAGGCTTATAACTTCATTCCCCCTGGACAAATATGTATCAAACTTTGCAAAAAAAAGTATAAGGCCCGCTTAGAATTCTTTTGGCAAGTTTGGTGAGGTTTCGTCCAGAGGGGCCAAAGTTACAGGGGGGTCCCACATTTTTTTTTCCATAGACTGAATGGACACGCGTACAGCCCAAATCGTTGGACGGATTTTCATCAGATTTGCGGCAGGAGGGGCGGCTTTGTCCAGAAAGGTGAAGGCAGCCTTCGTTATGGCACGATAGGTCCTGAGGCAACCTCTTTCTGTGGTGACTGCTGGCAGGCTCAATTACAGATGGGGAGTGGATTGCACATGATATGAGCATTTTTGCATAGGGTGTAGTATGCTGTGTTGTGTGTGGTAAGCCCATAGCACCTTGGATGCATGGCCGGAGGCCTTGCAACCGAAATGTATGTCCACTGGTTGCAAGTAGGTTTCACATTGTTGCCTTGTGAGTGTGATTTGTCGGCATTGTACACATTGTTGGTTGCATGGTTGCATGAGTGTGGTGATTGTTAGCATGTCCTACATTTTTGGGTGCATGGCTGCAGATGATGGAGTCAACAGTCCTGCAGTTTGTCCACTGGGTGAACTGTTGGAATACTGTGTGTATAGAAGTGCGTAGGTTTCCTGTGGACGCCTTATGTGTTTGGGTTGTGGTCATTGCACAGATTATTGAGGACCGTACTGTATTGCTTGTCAGTAGTTAATAGAGTGTAGGGTGCAGGGGCAATGTTCTGAAGATGTTGTGGTTCGGTTGGAAGTAGTAAAATACTATGTGATTGGAAGTGGGTAGGGGAGCCGGAGACTGTGTTATGTTTGTGGATTCTGCTAACTGGTTACATGTTTGCATGCATGGCTGTATTTTGTTGCGGGGGTTGGGTAGGAGTGCTGGTGGCTGTGTTACGTTTGTGGGTTGTGGTACCTGGCCACATGTTCACATGCATGGCTGCATTACGTTGCAGTGGGTGTGGCCAATGCCTAGTCTCTTGGGTGCATGGCCAAAGGCCGTAGGCTGTAGGCCATGCATCCTAGAGGGTAGGCCTTGGCCACACCCAGCACAACATAATGCAGCCATGCATGCCAACACTGTGAAACAGGTATATGGATTTGACAAATATGTTGAGGGAGTGTTTTCTTTTTCCCTTCAATCCTTTTGGTAAGTTATTATAACCAGACGTTGCTGCATCAAACATAGTGTTAACTCTGCATGTCTCCGACAGTGGTCACCTTTACAGAATGGTTGTGGAGGACATTTTAGACTTGGCAGAGCACCAGAAGTGAGCTGACATGCATACACTTCCATATAGATTAGGTCTTTGCACTTATTGTACATTAGGGAGCAACATGACACCATTTGCGTTCGCTATGGTTTGCCCCTGATGAGACCCTTTTCTTAGGGAGTGCAGTAAGATATTGCGAAAGGATTTCCTTAGCATCACACATTTAAAATATGGACAATGTACGCAGCCACCCACATATAGTTGAAGGTGTACTTCACATACGTATTTATGAAATGTTTTCTTTATAGAAATGCTTGAGAAAAAAACATATCCCATTGCAACAAAAGGAGTATTTCACAATGACCTACCCTTGCACTACATAATTGGTTAAACAAATGTCTTCAGCTACATGCGTAAGCTGCTATTCTTTTCTCCCCCATCCAGCATGGAAGGTACATTAGTATTGGAAACACTACTGTTCGAGAAAACTTTTACACCGCACACTGACAATTCCAGCCTTACTTGAAAGACAACATGCTGCACTGCCGCTTGTAATCACTCGAAGTCCACATTTCTTAAAGGACAATAGTGCTTGCTAACATCCCACCTGGCCCAATTTATGTTTATCTTCTGCAATGCCATGTTCTGTTTACACAAAGCAACCTATTGAACTGCTGCACATCCTGGGAGAGCTGCATGCCGCATATCTAGGCAGAGCTCCCCTACGCCTTTCTTTTCCGGCATTCCATTATTACACAGAAGTGTGTGCTCAGGGCACAAAAGGCTTTAATCCAGCAAGGGGTGAAGGCAATTTCAGCATGTTTACAGGTCAGCACAGAGTGCCAGCAAATCACCAGCCAAAACAATCAATGCAGATAACTCCAGCAAAATATGGGATGGTTGGCCATTTTACTGTTACCTTTCCTTTGTGCACTTTTTCACATGCGCAAAGAACATGCTTGGTGTTGCCCTTTTGTGCTAATGTTATGTGTGCATCACTTGCACTAACTTTAAGTGAGGGTGCGCCAATACATCTCAACAATCGCCCCCATAGGTGACATTACTTACAGACAGTAGTAGCTGAAACCATGTTCTAGTACTATTTTCATGACGTTCGTGCCCAGCGTATCCCAACGTGCCATGTGAGCATCTACTTCCGGACACAGGAAAATAAACACAAGGTAAAACAGACATGCACACACAGAGCATATGGTTCCTGTCCTCTCATACACAGTAGTTGGTCAGATAATATTTGAATAATTTATGAACAACACTCTGTAATGTTGCCAGTGGTTCTATTTTAAATGGAATGTTGACAAGAAAGTGTAAGCTGCCTGAAAAGCACGCTTTTTTCATAGAATGCTGTGTGTGCTTTTGTGTACTTCTGTCATCTGGCAAAGCAGCAAAAGGATTAATGTATGGTCCTTCGTGCTTCGTGTGCGAAAGCTCACTTTCTTTTTAAGTTAGGAAAGGTGACAGTTGTCTTTCTGATGTCTTACATCATAAAGGTATGCATGTTGGTTCTTATTGCCGGAAACACGAATGGACATACAAGGCCATAGCGGTGATACCAGATAATGATGAGCGTCAACACACCGTTTATCGTAATCTTGTAATGATTGTTCCACAAGTCGTCTGTTGGCATTTGGAAGGAGTGAGACAGGCAGTAAGGTATCAGGTATCTGTGACCAAAGAAGAATAAGAATACATTGCAGTAGTCATCATCAGTGGCAGCGTAAAGGACAAGGGAAAATGAGGGAAGGATGTCACAAAGATTGCCGGGTCATGCACCTTAGGGTGAGCTACTGTTTGTTATTGAGTACCGTCGGATGTTCAACCACAGGCTTGCTGTCTGTTTTGTAGGTGCCACTCTCCTTCCACTGCTACACACATGCGCTTTGTCTGTCAAACGTTGCCAACAGACCCTTCTTTCCTGTGTTTGCTTTTTACTACAGATGTCACTGCTAGCGAGTGCCGTCAGACCCATGACACATTCTCTTTGTGTGTGCCCAAACAAACATACAAAATGAAGAAATTCTCCTGCTGGACCGCTCCGATTGCATGACAATGCAGGAGCTATTATTCCAAAATATTGAACAGTAAAATATTAGCTGTCGACGTTTGTGTTCCAGACGAGTGCTATATGCGTCTCTGACCGTTATCAATTTTAATACAATAAAGGCGCGTAAAAAGTGTTTGAAAGGTCATTGTAAGGACAATACAGCCAATCTTTTAGCACACGACTGAACATACAGTGTGGTGTTTCCATGCATGAGTTGCATTCATTTTCACTGTTGTGCTCCAAATATAGGTTTGAATGGCCTGGAGAACCAGTCATAGTACTCATTTAGGCTGAATGTTATGTTATATTATTTTGCATTTGTATAGCGCCTTATGTACCATTGGTATGATCTCAATGCTACAAAGGTGGCCTTGTAATGCAGCGTGCAAGACTATTCTTACAAAACCAAGTACATTCCAAACGGACAAAGTGTACTGGAGGGTACGTTAATAGTTATGCACACAGAACTGTATCCTACTAAATTTTAATCCCTATACACATGTTATGTACAGTTGTACTTACCTAATTTCTGTAAATTCCATGGTTATACTGTGTCTCCAAGGAAATCGCTCTGTACAGCCTACTGGACACTTGCAGACTACCTTTACGGAAAATGTGTGCTGTGACAACACTAAGTTATCTTTCATTTTCTTTTTTAATTTCACAGAACGTCTGCATTTGGAGCAATTAATGCGTACCGCTCAAGCTATTTTACGATGAGCATTTCTCCTGTTGATAGAGAGGTATGTTAGGATTCGATTTCCGGCCACCATGCAGCTACAAAAATAAATACAGGCGGCAAAGTGTTATGATTTCATTGTGCATTTCCAATTGTAAGTACTGTAATTACGTAGAACGTAGAACTTAGTATTACATACATGGAGACATGCTGGTACCTTGTACATGGTGCAATAAATGTACAGCTGACACAATATATAAATGTACATTTACGGGCCCTATCTAATATTCATATGTGCAGTGTCTTACGATTCAACGGTGTATTCAACGGTGTATGTTGGCATACTGTGTGCACGATGGCTGTGCATACGTGGGTGGCAGGGCCATGTTACACACTTTGGTGCCTTTCGGCAAGGAGATTTTTGGGCCTCTTATGTATGAAACAATAGGAATTCCTTTACAATTTCTTCAAAAATTGTAAGTGCTTTCTAATTTATGCAGTATGGTGACATGAACTGGTTGTGTCGCCTGTGTGGTAGATTATGGCTATTGTTGTGAAGGTTTTATTGCCAAGTGATACCTGTCCATGTGTGAAGGGAGTAAGCTTGCAGTTATTTTTCTTTCCATCTGCATTGTATGTTGAAAGCATTCATATCATGCATTGCCTATGTGATTGTATATGTAACGTGGAACGATTTTCGGAATTGCACGCCCTACACAATATGCTATGGTTTGCATTTTGTACCACTTGCTGAAATGGAATGGAATCTCAGTTAGGCATAGATACATAGACAAAGCGCTCGTTAGGGACTTATTCCTGAATGACATGGTTGCATAGAGTGCATGTATGTTTCCACATGTAGGAAATATGAGAGATTTCATTTATGGATATGTTTTTGCTTTCCAGTATTTGCAGTAAATACATTAGAAATTCCTGTGGATCTTATAGTCTGTTTAACGTGAATTTCCGCATTGCAGCACAGTAGTCCAATTCCTGCTTTATTCCTGAGACAATGTAAGTGTTTTCAGGATTGTTTGTTGCATTTTTGGGAAGGATTAGCATTTGTAAAAACAACTGGACTGAGCAGGTTAAATAAATATTTTGAACAATTGCTGGCATTTGCAATACTACATTGATTGCTACATTTGCATGGTAATTTACACCACTTGTATTGGAAAATTTGAATGGACCAGGCAGTTTTGTGTCTGCGTGCTTTCTGCTTAGTACAGTTTGTAAACAAGTTATTTTACACTACAATGGTGTGTTGCTAACATTTTAATATGGTGGAAGGTGCTTTTGGAAGCAGGTCCAGAAATGCAGGCTATGGAATGTCCTTGTAGTCCTGTGTATTTGTGCACTGGACAGGAGTTCATAGTTTGTAGTATTTTACTTTTTCCTTTTTGTTGCCTGTCACATGGAGATTGAGGAACTGCTGCAAAGACTTGATAGAGTTGTGGCAACCATTAAACATTGATGTGCAAGGCCATTTGTAGATGGGCACAATGGTTTGGTACCACGGAGAGAGGCATCTAATTTTGATGGGGATATTTGTCAAAGCAGTGTTTTCTCTTACATTATGGTATTGTCTACCTTTCCATACCCTTGTCCGGTGCTATGTATGGCAATTTGATTTCTTTGCTCTTATTTCTATGATTCTTCATTGAAGTATGGCTCTGTGCTGGTGGTGTGACTCCACACACCTGTACAGATGTTGCCAAAGGTATCTATGCTGATATTGCGTTTGTTTCAAAGTAGTGGTTGTAGTTTAAAAAATAATGTTGTTAGTGGTTTCATTCTGTTTAAAATTAATAGGAAGAATTTTAACTTCAGGAGCATTGCACTGTCTACAAGAGCTTTCAGGATCACTTTTCTGCCGTAAGTTTTAAGGGTTGAGTGTGATTTCTCCCCCTCTACTTATAAGGTTCTGAAGGATTCTGTGGTGGAAAGCTTTTTATAAAATAACTTTTTTGGAATGCTTCAGCATTTGTACATACCCTATTACCAGTAGTGACAGTTGTACAATTTTTACTACCTTTCTTTTCATGTATTCATTTTGCCAGAGGCTTTACATTGTCCTTACTGGTCGGTGCATTCGTTTTCGTTATTGACTGAATTAGCTATTATTTTTCAACTTTCTGTACAAAATCTGCTAGGGGTGGATGGCTACTTTCTATGCTTTTAGGTTGAGCTGATCTATTTCTGCATTGTTTTCTACTGAGTCCCTTTTTGCTAGGCATTCTGTAGTAGCTGTGGAAGAAAAAAGGAAAGTGTGGGTGTGCATATTTTGTGATGTGTATGTGTGCAGCTGTGCATGAATGCATGAATATGATGGTAGGAATATAGATAGGGGTGCGTGATTTTGTAATGGTCTGTTAGTGTAGGGTGGGAACGTTATATTGCTATTTGGGAGTTAATATAATGGCAGTGACATGATAACACAAAGTGAGCAACTGTTGAGGTGCAATAAGTAAGAACGAAGCAAATACCAGTGGATTGATGCAATTGTATACCTTAAAATACAAGTACACTGCACTGTCACAGTAAGAGGTGAAACTCCACGATAGCATTGCACTTACTTTGTTGGCTGTCAAAAGTAGGCTTACTCTCGGTTGCATTTTCAAGTTCGCACGCCACTGACTTTCAGGACAGAGGTCGTGTGGGGTACATGTACCCACTCAGCAGAATTCCCCTCCATCACCAAGCTGGACTTCAGCATTTACCAGCAAAATGGCTGTGCTGGCACTGTTGAGCACTATCGCCTTGCCTTAAAAACTGTGTTTTGCAGCTACAAAATGATGGCTGCACTGTCATGACAAGCACCTATTGGGCAAGATGGACTAGGGAGCACACAGAGAAAGGTTTGTTTTCTTAAGTGCACCAAAGAGGCAAATTGAAAAGCAGCACTGCTTTGCTGCTAGTTCAATATTTCCCATAGAAAAAGGAAATATTTGGCATTTAAAATGATGGCGCCCTGGTGCTCTTTTTCATCTGTTCAAAATTACACAGTTCTGATCCAGTAAGACCCAACTATGCCTAGCCATATTCCAGTAGTGCTTTAGCAAACGAAATCATTTCTCACTGAATGGCAGGCTGTGTCAGGCAAGATCTGGGAAATCACCAGAAACTTTACTTTCAGCCGTACGGAAAAACGCTTGACTTGTATGCTACAAAATGTCAAAAAGAAATGCTTCAAAAGAAACCCTAGCTCTCTGTACATATGTCAATTTCAGTGGACCTGTGCCTTGAAGAGATTGATGTGTAAGAGGAATGGACTAGGGCTGCAAAAATGTTGGGAATCCAGATGGAAGAGAAAACCAAATTTAAAAGGGACATCCCAGCAGAATTCACCACGTGTGAAAATGTAGCTTTTGCAAACATGAAAAATATCTATTTTAAAAGTGTAATGTTGAAGAAGGCCCTGTCCTTGCCTAGAAATGTAAGGGGGGTTTGTTTAAAATCTATTATAATGTTTTATTCCAACAGCCTTGCCTTTTGGGCTCAGGAAAACGAAATAAATAAATACATGCATTGGCTTTACTGTGGAAGCCACAGAACAGGGTTTTTCTGCCATGGCTTCAAAGGATATTGCATCCCCCCAAGGGGACCAGCATCTGGAACCTCTGATTGGACCAAGGGGGAAAATAAAACACGCTCGTTATACTTTCTGTCTGGGCTCCAGCTTGACACAATAGATTGTGTGACACCTAGGTGCTACTTTTGGCCGCTCAAACTAAGGAGCTCCAAAGACAAACTCCCTGTCAACCCTGGTCTAAACTGACATCTGGAGGACAAAGGCCAGCCCAATTGGCTCCAAAGACCATTTTAATGAATAAACTATAAGACTGTTATTTCTACAACCAGACAACACAGTAATGTAAAAGTTTTACAGTTTTAATGTAATATTTGTGGCTTTAAAACAAGATATTGCGGCTGTCCATAGCATGTTGGGGCTGGAAACACCAGCAAAATATGAATCATGGGAAAAGTACATATGGTGGAACATTAAAAATTAATGGAAATATGCTCTATGATAATATGTACACATATCTAAAATTGTGGAATTTTGGATGAAGCAATTCCCACTTAAATCGCGAAAAATTATTAGAAGGTCGTAACAATGTTGTACAGATCTGGGAGTTGGACTGCCATGCTCTGTGTGACATGTGTAATCTGCCTATTTAATTTGCAAAGGTGCCACAATTGTAAAAAGGAGCGATTTATGTCATAATTGATATTTGCAAAAATTAATGTAGGATGGCTTTGTACCTCATAAAACACAACCCCATAAACCGAGCCCCCTCCTGGAGGAGGCAACACAACATAGGCTGACCTATCCGGTTCTTAGGGGTAGGTCTAGCTTAGTTCTGCCCAACAATAAACCCTGTGATGTCACCCACCTTATATAAAGGGGGGAAGCTCACAGAGACAGGACTCTCTTCTGAATTTTCCAGTGCCTGCATATCCAGATATTCCACTTCACTTTGCAAGATTACAGACTCTACTGCCATGCCAGAGCATAGCTGAACCTATCCAGGCAAGAACATTGGTCCAGAAACCCCACTAAAAATCCCAATAACTAGGGGTAATAGCTGTGGTACCCTTTTGGGAGTATCCTGTGACCAGAGCAACTTTTTGCCCAACTACCTGCATGCCAGCTGTACCCTTGCTATCCAGTGGGCAGACAAACCCAGCTGTTTGATGTTAGGAGAGTTCACCGTGCTGGGACCAGAGCCTTTGAGTCCAGAAACCCGGTTGGCTGTCCAAAATCCCAAACTCAAGTGCGGATTGTGAGTATTTCCCCATCCCATAGCAAAACATAGTATACCCCATCTTGATATCTTGTCTTTGTCCTGCTCTCTAAGTAATCCTATCCATACCATGGTAACTTATTTAAAACTGCCTGAATTCTCTGTGCATCCTGTCCTTGATCTCGAAGCATTAGCGCCATTCTTCTACTCATTTCTGTCTTGCATAGATCCTTAGTCATATTTTGAATAATTGAAGTAATTCCCACATAGAGCTGAATGTGGGGTGAAAAGATTAACTTTGCAAATTAACCTTGGAGCGTACCGCGTCTTTCTTGAACAATCTAGTCTTGATAATCTACTTTAAGTAACACTTGTCCTTTCTTTCCAAACCAATTTTCTCTTTTAACTGCATTATTTTCCCAAAACTGAATCTCCTTCCACAATGAAAATCTCATTCAGTTATTCAGCTAGAGTCATTCTTTCACTTCTATATTATCACTGTGATGTGCATCTATCACCCAGCCTAAGAAACACATTCTGGCTCTGTCTATTTCACCCGTTTCTTTCTTAAAACTGTTTTGACATTTAAAACTGCAAAAAGAGGAAAATACTGCTGTTCAATGTGTGATTTTGGCTGCACTGTGTTCTTGCTTTCAGGTTGCTGTTTGAATTGTATGCCCTTGGTTGATACCTTGCCATGTAGTTGCTAATGATATTACATCCCTGATACTGTGATAAATCATATTTACCAAATTTATTCAACCACACGTTTAAATTAATTATTTACCAATTCCGATTGTCATTTTATGCAATTGCAAAGGGTTTGCCTCTTATATGCTGAGGGAAGGTCGTATTTTAATTTGCTGTCTAGTATCCCTGACTCCTTGCTGCTCCTTACTATCCATCGCAGGAGAGATCTTAACATGTGTGGCATCTACCCGAACAGTAAAATTGCTCCTATTCATCTGTGCTTTGGATATGTTATAACAGAAGGTCAAACTAAGTGTATTTCATCATTTATTCTGTAATTATCACCCCGTTGGTGATTTCTGCCCAATATTAAAATTGTGTGATCTCATTTGAATTTTAAAATAAAGAAATATTGTATTCCCACCTACCGGCCTGGTTCATGGTCCATTGTGACCCAGGGTATTTGTAAAAGGGAGTGTGAGATGGGTTGGGTGCCAGCTCAATCTGAATTCATAGAAAATAAAGAAAAAGCATTCTAATTGAGCGCTGCATCCTAGGCTAAGGGCAAGGGTCCACGTCCAGTATACGATGCCCGATTGGAATCCTTTACAGCTGTTACTGCAACTGTCAAAGAAGATAGTAAGAAAATATGGTTGTAAATGGCATACTGATTAAATTTGGGGAACACATTACTTAAAAGGGTAGGGGGCTGTGTTGGCAGGAAGACTTAGTGTGTGTGTGTGTAATTGGATGGCTTTGTATATGAATGGGGATTTAGGAACATCAGCATTGTTGGTAAGGGGGTAAGCGGTTTATTTGTAAGTGTGACATATGATGTGCACTTTAGCAAGTGTGTGTATTGGTGTAGGAGTATATAGTTTGCAAATGGATTAGTACTAATTGTAGAAGGGTGAGAAAAAGGTTTGTAAAGGTGCACAGCTTGGAAAGGGAAATGTGTGAAATTCCATTAACTTTTCTGCACATATATGCTTCCTACATGAGTAGAGCAATCATTGCAGTTGTTGCATTTATTTATCCACATTTACGATTGGTACTGTTGTCAATGCATGCATACATGTGTTTGCCTTTCTAAGTAATGTTGCATTCTGTTAAGTGTGAAAGGTAAGTGGCAGGCATCCTGTTTCAATGTGTGCAATGTATGTACTTGGTTTAGATTGGTAGGATACATTCAGTGATCGTTTTCTCTGCCAATTTTATGAATTTTATAGGACATGCGTTAGTGCAGAAAAAAATCATACAATTGACAGAAGGAAAGAAGAGAGTAACTGTTTGGATATTGCAATGGCTGATATGGGTAAATGAAAACTTTCAAAGCACATACCATTGCAAGTGGCATTTGATTGTAGGTAATTGGAAGAAATGACAGTATGCTTTTTGAGTATGTTATCGAGGTTCAGTGGCAGGTAGCCTGCTCAGAGGCACTTATAACCGAGTTGCAAAAGTACTCTACAAAAAATATTGATACCTGTACTTTGTGGTGACGGGTGCCGATGTGGATGAATTTGGATGCAGAAATCTTGGATAGTTTTACAGAACCTTCTAGTGGAGGTGCTTTTAAATCACATGCGGCTTGCACTCTGAGTGTTTGACGGTACATATGGAGTCTTGCACAGAGATGACAGTGTTAGGTGCTTAGGTCTTTGATGTGATTGGTGGATGCATGTGTGACTGTTTAACAGTACCCAATGAGGGAGTGCTGGAAAAAGAGTAGTCGAAAGGGAAGAAGGACTGCCTCTGCTTTACTGGGGCGTGACCCACACGCTAGTTGGAAAAGCACACGTACCAAATCCTGCCCTTCTCAGCATGCTTGCCATGGAAATGGGACTGTGGGGATTATCCAATCAGGTGTTGAGGATGTGCTTCAAAGGAAGGGGCGGTAATACTTTTTCATTGTTCTGTGTAGTGAGGCTGGCAGAGATGGAGAGACTCACAGTGTTGATTGTGGATGATGCCTTTGTGCATGATCTGCACAGTTATGCCCAGGAAAGAGGCATTGTTGGCAATATATATTTTGAAGGAGTGGATGCTTTGTGGAGCAGTGTACATGTATGCAGTTTTGGCGCTGTGGTTGTACTTTGCAGAGATGTTGCCACTGTCACTACTGTTCATGCTGTAGTGGTGCATTATGGAGCCCTGCATTTGGGTTACATCCCTTATGCACGTTTGCTCCGTGAACTGAAGAACTTGGTGAAAGCAGTGATGTGGGTTTTTCCCACTGTCAAGGTGGTTTACTCATGCATACCACCTAGAAAAGTATGGGACTATCCACATGCAATTCATCCCCAGCCAGAGGTCAGAAGGTGCCTTATCAACATAGGCATGTCTGAATTTTTGTCCACTTCTGGGATGTTCTCATGTGACAATGAGATCCTTAATTCTCGTTATGTGCACTTTTTCAGTGCAAATGGCAATTCTTTGTCTGCCATTGGAATTGCTTTTTTGTTTTACAATCTACAGGATGCTTTGAAGTGGTTCCTGTAAGAATGTAAGGAGGGGAAGAAAACAACACCCCCCGCAAAAGCTGTTTGTTTACATGCACCTATAAAATAAAGGCTCTTTTCAGAGCCACCACTAAAGATAAAATCCACTACCCTGGTTGAAATTTGTTCCCACACACCTGTACACAGCACACTATGTCCGTTGACACTGCGGTAGTTCAAGGATCGCACGTGACACATCCAGGGCTTTTGAGGATGGCAGGCATGAAATTGGGACAGTGGACACTAAGGGATTGGTCAATAAGGTTTCTGGGTATGGTGTGCATGCAGCGACTGTGGCAGAAGGTCTGTTTGCAGAGAGGAATGCAGATGTATATGGATATGGATGTGTTGTTCAGGAGGCACAGTGTATGGATTTTAGGGGACTCCTAGAAACATTGGTTGAAAGTGCATGCAAAAACTGTGGAGTGACTGCACATTTTGGATTTTATCAAATGGATGTGCACTGCTATGGAGTATGTGCAATGAAGTGGCTGAATTTAGTTCCTCTTTGAGCCACTTTGGTGATGCTCGATCATCCAGACATTATTATTCTTCATTGTGGAGGGAACAGTTTAGGACATATTACCAGAATTTCTCTGCAGTTTTCGATGAAGGAGGCACTTGCCCAGGTCATGGATAAGTTTCCAAGCTCCCCAGTAATTTCCTCTCGCATTGCGCACAGACAGATGTGGCAGCGTTCTTCTTCATTTGGCCCACAAATGGAGAAAGCGAGGTGCAATGTCACCAAGGCCGTTTGTGCCTTTTTGAGAGATGTTGGCATGTCCTACTTCCATAATGGAAATATTACGTTTAGTAGCACAAACCTTTTTCCCAGAGATGGACTCCATCTTACTGATGCTGGCAATGAGCTTTTTCAGTGAAATATCCAAAATGTATTGTAGCCCTTTTTGCAAGTACATCAGGCATTTTTCTAGTAGGTGTTGCCCATTTCAACCCTTCAAAAACCAAACCATCACCAGATAAAAGCCTCTTTTTAGAGCCAGCACTTTCTCCTGGAAACAAGTGCAATGTTTTTGACAGAGCCACCACTCCCATTATTTACCACGCTGTCTACGGAGCTTTTAGGCTGTGTGGCAGCCTGCATCCTTTCATTGGCAATTCTATTTTTGAACTCGGAACGGTCTGTCTGCTATACAGTAGTGGTGTGCCACCAATGATCACTGCCTTAATGCCAGTAAGACCAAGATTCTCCTCATTGGCACACCTGCTCCATCCTTTCCAGTCACTCTCTGGTTGGCTTCTCTTGGCCCTATTCCTGCTCCCACCTGTGAGGCTAAAAACCTCGTGGTCATCTTTGACTTCAGACTCTCCTTCTCTCCTCACATCTCGGATGTCTCTAAGAAGTCACACTACCAGCTGCACCACCTCAGAGGTATTATTCCTTTCCCCCCCTTCTCCCTAAAGCTCACAGTCTTCAGAGCTCTGGTTCTCTCTAGGCTGGACTACTACAACAGTGTCTTTCTAAATCTGCCTGCCTCTACTCTCGCCCTCTGCAATGTATGCAAAACAGGACTGCAAGGCTTGTCCTTGGCCTCAAGCCCAGGGATTGTATCTCTCCAGGACTGAAATTGCTGCACTGGCTCCCTGTGGCAACAAGGATTAAGTTCAAAACCCTCTGCCTTATCCATAAGGCCTTCTAGGGCCTGGGGCCCCAATACCTTCAACTCTCTCTTCCTAAATATATTCCTTCTCAAGCGCTCTGCTCATCCACCTCCAACTCCCTAATGGTCAGTCTTTTCTCCAAGCAACAAGTTGGTGGAAGATCTCTTTCTTCTGCTGGGGCCTCCCTCTGGAACAACCTCCCTGCCTCTCTGGAACTTGAGGAGAACCATCTCCGCTTCCTTAGCCACTTTAAGACCTTACTCTTTGCTTCTGCTTTCTCTGCTCTGCTCCCCTGCTGATCTCCTGGTTGACACTGAAACTGCACAGGTTTACCTGGCTACCCTCTGATCTTGTGCCCAGGTCCCCTCCCCGGCAGTTGCACACCTGCACTGCCCCCCTGGCAAAGCTTGCACTCAGGGATTGTTTCTGTATCCCTACGGTCCCCTACCAGCACTTGACACCTGATGTCTGCCCTTACCATTGCACTTGCCACAAGCTGGCGCACTTGCCACCAGCTGGCCACACTTTTTATTTATTGTCTTTATTTGTTTTATTTATTTATCTATATTCATTTTTGACGGTTATCTTATGTACTGCACTGCCCCTTCTCCCTTTCCCCCTGCACTTTTCCTGTTACCCCCTCCCCTGCACTTGCGCAATCTCAATGTCACCTGGCCTAGCAAGATCGCTATCTCTGTCTTCCCTCTGTTCCCCCTCCCTTGCCTCGTCACGCCTTGAAACACTTGTGTATAGGTGCATTATAAATGCCATATCATATCATATCAAATCACCTGATAATACTAATAGAATTTAACATCTGGTTTGAAGAGAAAAGTAACAATCCTGCCAAATCATTGACCTCCCCTCTTAGCCTGCATGCCCCTACAACAAAAGGTGAAGGGGGCATCCCATGAGGCCGGACACACATTGCATACAATTTTCACCAAAAATTATTAACTACAATGGCACCTCAGGACACATTCTCTGGCACGACCACATTATGATCCAGTTAATAATTCACACACAATTGAAGTATGCGCCACCCACAGAAATCTAATCCCAATTGAGAAAGTTAATTGGACATCCTCAACAGCGTAGAATTCAACATAATGTTGGCATCCGCAAAGCCACCCAACTCCCTCATAGACACACTTCCACCAGAAGAAAGAATTGAGTCACTCCAGAAATTGATTACTGAAGCTCTAGACTTTATAGCACTGATGAAACACTTCACCCCTTCCCAGTAGAAAAAAGACATAAGATGGTTTACAACACGCCCCTAAGCCCTAATTTAAACCAGCAAGACACTTGAGCAAACATGGATGAAACACTATAAACAACAGGACAAATGTGCATACCAAAATCAGATACATCACTATAAAGCAAAAATCATTAAAGCAAAGAAACTGCACTGTACCAAACGAATCAGTAAAGCAAGCAAAGCACAGAAAGACATATTAATGAGATAATAAACCTGACAGAAACTCTGTGATGTTCTTGCAAACCAATTTAAAAACAAAGTCATAAGCATAGTGCCATGCCAAAGGACATAAGCAGCTCTATCACAAATGATGCATCCCCAAAAGCAACCAAAATATCGAACCACTTCACAGTGAATTCCAAAAAAAGACTTTATCAAACTAGTGAAGACAAGCAACAAAGCTGGCTCCACAGCAGACCTATTCCCACCAGGCATCTACAAGAACATCTTCAGCAAAGAATCACTGACACAATACCTCTGCAGCCTCTGGAGACAAACACGTCAAACAGGAACTGTCCCGAGGAGCATCAAAGCTGGCTACATTATACCTCTTCTAAACGATCCACCAGAAAAAAAACAGACAACCACAACAACTATCAGTCAATATCTGGCATCCCTTATCTGGCCAAACAGTTAAACATTTAGAAATATAGACAAATACTGATACGCATGGACACCTATGACCTAATGGACCAGGCACGAGTCAGTTGCAGGCCTATGAGAGTAATTGAATCAGCATTTCTCAGTATCTATGCTCTATCAGACATGTATTGTTATCCTTTCTCACCTTCCTACATAGAACACACACCGTTATCTCACTTGTGATGTCAAGAAAAAAACTATGCAGTTGGTGACAGTGGAGTGTTGATATTTACTGTGGACTGTGTGAGAAGAGTTTGGGGTTTGAGAGTGACAGCAAGATAAACATTTGGCCAAAATTAACAGGGATTCTTGCCTATGCCCGGACCTGTGCCCAGAAAAATGACTGACAAATGCCTTTTTGTCCAGCCCAAGACCGGCCTGGCCCTGACAGGCAGAATTCCCAGCAGGCCACTGAGCACATCACATGAGCATGGTAGAATGACCTCCAGGCATCTCTCAGTCTGCCAACCATCATTCTAAGAAAGGCAAAAAGGGTGACTGCTGACCCAAATTTTGAAGTAACCTTTCTCTGAAGGTTCTTGTCTCTCATAGCGTTTGCTGTTGCTTATGGTAATTTACCAGAATTTGTAGATAGTTTAACCCTTCCCCCTCATCTGTCAACTCACAGATGCTTGTTTTGCTGGACCTGTAATTTAATGCATTGATGTGTGAAAGAGAGAGAGAGAGAGAGGGAGAGAGAGAAAGAGGGATTGTCAGGTGCAGTGTGAGCAAGTGAAAAGGAAACTGTATGCAAGAGGCCAGTTGTGGAAGCGCAGGGTTTCAGGATGTTTTGCCTTCACTGCATGTTATTCAGTGTGCATGTCCTCTGCATGTAACGTATAGCAGAGTCCTTAACTGTACCCTTAACTATAGACAGTTACCTAGGGGTTGATAGATAATGTTTTGATTCATTTTTCAATATGAAGCATAAATGGAACATTAAAATCTCCACTCAAACATACAGAAGTCAAATAATTAATTAGTTTGATTTCAGATCACAGTATTGGCGCTTTTTCTTTTTTAAACTGCTAGTATTAGCTATCGATAGTGAATCGTGCTGCATGCCTCCGAACAACAGCTAATGTCTCTGCTACCTTTTATCATCAGCATCATCCTCAACTGAAAGACTTGATTCTTTGGACGTCATGATTATTATGCCCCAGCCATAAATGCATTAAAGCTGGTATTTTAAGACTATTGGATAGGCACAATATCATTCTTAATGACTGTAAGCAAGTTCTACTCTTGTCATTTAAAAGGTCACTAACGTTCCATGAAATAGTTTCCAATTACATAATTATTTGTTTGTATAATGAGATTCTATAAGGCTCTGTGTGACCCTCATAGAAAATCCCCTTCCCTTGCAGATCCCTGCAATACACCTTTTCAACAGCCAGTGAGTACCCTGCCAGGGCAACTTTATTCTGCCAACATTCTGAATCAAACAAGTACTAGCGTTAGCCGATTTGGTCAAATCGAGATTTTCCAAACCTGATTTGGTGGTTGGGGTAAATACATTCTAGCCCGGTTTGAAAAAAATGTATACATACTGCATTTCTTGTAATGAGTGTTGTAGGTAGAGGCCGGAGGTTGCCAGAGCATATAAGGCAAAGGTGGAACATTTTAACAAGATGTACATAAGGCATTTTAAAAGACTTATGTAGAGGAGGAGCCACGTACCCCCACTGCAACTGCACCGCCTACTTTACCTGAAAAATGGGAACCAAAGTATGTGACATATACAAAACAGTTAAACCAGTAAAGAGTGTGGACTATGTGCAGTGCCCATAAGAATACCTATACTTAAGAGAATCTGGGAGGTAAAGTACCCATTGAGGAAACCATACCTACATACAAGACAATATGATGGCCATTTGAATAAAAATTCCTGAAGAAGAAAGGAAGATGAATGACGAAGACGAACAGTGACGTCACATAGAACCGAATTGACGCCCATTGAAGAGATATACAGACCGGAGAAAGAAGAACATGTATAAACCATCAAGAAAGCACTTAGGATAAGTGACATCTTGGGATCAAGGTGAAGAAACTTATGCCACAGATCTGATGAAGATACTTAGTAGTTTAAACGTGTACAGATGCGACAGAAAAACAGCCAGCAAAGCAATCATGAAGCTAGTTTATGCATTTTTATAGAATAGACCGCGGCAAGCTCCAATATATATATATGTATATATATATATATATTACGTGGATGCGAAAGCGTCCATGTAGTTATGGTTAAGTTGGTGTTTCCATAGGAAGAGCATTTTTTGGGTGGCTTATAACTTCGCTCCCTCTGGACGAATCCTCACCAAACTTTGCAAAAAAAGTATATGGCCCACTCTGAATTTTGAAAGTTTGGAGAGGTTTGGTCCAGGGGGGGCAAAGTTATAGGGGGGTCCCAAAACTTTTGTTTTTTCCCATAGACATAATGGGAAAAAACTTTGCGCACGCCTACAGCCCAAACCGCTGGACAGATTTACACCAGATTTGCGGCAGGAGCGGGGGCTTGGTCCCGAAAGTGTGCTTTTGCAAATTTGGTGTAAATCCGTCCAGTATTTTTTTTTAAAATGGCCAAAATGTAAGGCAAAAAAATTAGTGATATCTCCGTTCGCTCCGCGGACGGACTTCCCGGTTCGCTCCGCGGACAGTGCCCTGATTGGCCGAGCGGCGTGATTTCCGCGGACATGCAACGTGTTTGCTGATTGGACGGCGTGGTGCGTGAAGCGCGTCAGATTTTCTGTGGCACCCGCCATCTTGCATTCGCCGACGACCGCGGACAGCGCGGTGAAACTTGGATTAAAAATTGTATTTAGTGGAGTGTGTTGGTGTGTAAGAGTGTTTGGGGAGGGTGGGGGAGTATGAGTTAGGTTCAATGTTCTGTTTTTTATGTGCTAGACACTTTTGTTGTGTTCGATTTGTCTGCGGACAACACGGCTGTTCTGAAATTTTCTATATAAACTAAATGGTGGAGTGTTCTGAGGACGGAGTATGTGTCCGTTTTGTTCGCAAGCAAGCTAAAATTGAGCTAAGAACACTCGCTGTGTCCTTAAATGTTCGTACATAAACAAAATGGGGGTCTCCTAAGGACGCTATCCGTATTGTACTCTGGCAAGTTGAATGTGTTCTAAGAACACTCACGGTGTCCTGAAATGCTGTGATTACTTACTGATAATCTTCATTACTCCTAGTCTTACTCTTCCTCGTCACAGTACTGACGACCCTCCTCACCCTCCCTGCGGGGAAGGTCCCATGCTCCGGCATGGAAATATGAAACTGAGTGATGTGGACGTGGGGGAGGGGTTATAGGAATTTAAAGAAATAGAAGAAGGTCCTGTGTCCGAGGCAGGGGCCTCATGAAGTAAGTACTGTGACGAGGAAGAGTGGACGTGGAGGTAATGTTTGCAATTAAACAAAATGGTGGTGTTCTGAGAACGCTGTTCGTATTGTTCGTTGTCAGGTTGAAAGTGTTCTAAGAATCCTCCTTATGTCCGTTGACATTACAATTTCCTATGGGCCTTACCAGACTTTTTGTCCACTAAATAAACGATAAATCAGGCTGCTGTGCGCCGACATTATGTGATAATCCTATCACTTGCCCCATCGACCTGGCTGACCTGCTTTTGCGACACTAAATCATATCTCCCGCCCCTAAGCCTGACATTATCAAAGCATTCATATTCCCTGTCTCTCTCCGTGACGTTACAGGGTGCGTAGCCAAACGCGCCCAGTCGTCTCCAGTCCTACGCGACTTTACACAGAACCCGGAAAACAACACAGATCATCTCACAACACAGCGCACCACAATTCGGAATATGAAATTGTGATTTAAAAGCAAACAGCAAGATTGTACATTTCGTAAAGTACTTTTATTTGACATCAAATGTTTAGAGAATATTCAGCGATTTGCATTTGTCTTTGCTGTCGATCCGCAAAAGTTCATCTTGAGTCACGCGCTGTTCCTTTGCGGTACACAGGGTGTTGGTTTATGATAAAAGAAGCACAATGGTCGCACTGATAATCGGAAGGCTGTTCCAACAACGAGGCATTAGACCACCATAATGTTTGGTATGTTGCTTCTAGCTACTTGTACCGCGTAAGGCCCAGTCGTCTCCAGTCCTACGCGACTTTACACAGAACTCGGAAAACAACACATATCATCTCACAACACAGCGCGCCACAATTCAGAATATGAAACTGTGATTTAAAAGCAAACAGCAAGATTGTACATTTCGTCAAGTACTTTTATTTGACATCAAATGTTTAGAGAATATTCAGTGATTTGCATTTGTCTTTGCTGTCGATCCGCAAAAGTTCATCTTGAGTCACCGCTCTTGTTTTGTGGTACACAGGGTGTTGGTTTATGATAAAAGAAGCACTATGGTCGCACTGATATTCGGTAGGCTGTTCCAACAACGAGGCATTAGACCACCATAATGGTTGGTATGTTGCTTCTAGCCGCTAGCACCGCGTTAGGGCATATTGATCCTTGGCAATTGTCCCATAAAACGGTGAGGGTCATGAAGTTGTTTAGAAGTAACTGCACCTGGCAGTTAAAAAATCTGTCGACCGGGGTCTGAAAATCGTGGCATTGACAGTAGGGAAGGATGTACCTGTTTTAAAAACATAAATTAGTCTCATGAGCCGATCTTCATTAAAAATATTCATTTTGTTTATTAGCGCGTGAAACTGTTTTCTAGTGAGGATAGTGCAACGGAGTATGTTAACTTATTCCCACTAACCCACCCTCTCTCCTCTGCCTTTTTCAGAGCCGTCTGAGCCCCAGAGGACCACTTCGGCAGTGATAGTGCGTGGTACAAAACAATATGCCAAATTGAACGAACAAGTAAAACTTAACCGGGCTTTAACGCCACGCTATTGTTATTATATTCCGGTATAAAATAATCTAAAGGGTTACTTACATTATATTGGCATTTTCCATTGTCTAGGCGTAATGCAGTCCCTAAATACGACTCCGTCTGTGCCAACGATCTTTCTCATAGTGATATAATATATAAAAGCTGTTTAGTTTCAGAAATTTCATCCTTATCGTCTCTTACGTTTTTGCACCCCTCCTTCAAAAGAAGTCTTTTGGCACGATCCCTGTCTGTCAAGGTCAAAAAACAATAGAAACTTATAGTGCGAGTCGTGGGCCACTCCGGCCCGCAAGCAAAAAATGGAAGCAGCTGACCTTCACTGTGAACGAGCATAAATTCTTACTTTGCAACATTCTGTGTAAAGCCATCCCTGAGAAATTGCTTTTTACACTCCATCTTTGTATATTGTCTGCGTGCTAATGAAAAAAGTTTGTTAAAGGGAGTTTATGGTTAACTTGCGCTACTAAACACCTATGAAATTCAGTAAAAAAACTTTGTTAACGGGACGTTATGGTTAAGTTGCGCTACTAAAAACATATGAAATTCAGTAAAAAAAATGTGTTAACGGGACGTTATGGTTAAGTTGCGCAACTAAAAACCTATGAAATTCAGTGAAAAAACTTTGTTAAAGGGACGTTATGGTTCCAAGTAAAACCGAAAAACCCCTGAAATTCGCCAGTTATGGTGAGCTAAGCAACCATAACTCGCGCCACCACCGTGCACTGCTAAGCCTAACACCCAGGACATCAAAGATGACATCACAAATGTCATTGATGACATCACTGATGACATCACATGTGCATTTACCTTTCATGAAAAGTCTGTACAAGGGATTCTTAGTGTAACGTTAATAAAAAAAGTGTCAAAGATTATTGGAATAAATATCAAGTGCTAATCAGTGCATTAAGCTATGCATTGATATAAATAGCATTCTATTATTAACTTCAATCCAGTATACTAAGGTACTCATGTAGAAACATAGGCATTGTGTGCAGCATACATGATGGAGGTGCAATATTCATAAGCTTGCCATGTTGAATAGTGAAATGATAACTGTTTTCATATTAGAGTTTTGCGTACAGTGATAAGTAGGTAATAAAACCCACTTACTACATAATTGCATTATTATAGACAAATCACAAAGAGACAACACCAGATACAAATATGAATATATACAAGGGAATTGAAGTAAGAAAAAGAAACAGCAACAGTAGCAGAAAGTGTTCATAACCTAACTGATTACCTTTATGCAGAGAAATGATTTCTCTGTTTCAAAGCTGTTACTTACCCTATCTATATATATCACATGAGGTGTCTGGACCCTAAGGAAAATAGTGTGAGTACAACATATACAAATATGAGCATATACAGGGAAAGTACAGTAATAAAAAAACATCAAAAGTATTAGAAAGTGCTGATAAATCTACTGATAATTTTAATGCACAAAAAGGATTTCTGTCTTTCAAGGTTGTGTCTTCCCCTATGTATATGTTTCATATGATCTGACTGGACCATAAGGGAATTATTCTAAGAACATACTTGAAGGATAAGCGTGACTCAACCCGACCAATTCCAACAAACTTTGATTCAGACTCCTGACGCAAAATATGCTCCTTTGTAACACCAAGTCCCACTTAACTTGCTCTTCTTGGGTCTCGAAGTGATGCGTACACACATGTGACTTCTGACTGCGCTGTGATTCTCGCATTTAGGTGAAACACTGCCCGAGTTACTCTATGTATTCAATGTGTTTTTGGCTGCGCTGTGATTCTCGCATCTAGGTGAAACACTGCCCGAGTTACTCTATGTATTCAATGTGTTTTTGGCTGCGCTGTGATTCTCGCATCTAGGTGAAACACTGCCCGAGTTACTCTATGTATTCAATGTGTTTTTGGCTGCGCTGTGATTCTCGCATCTAGGTGAAACACTGCCCGAGTTACTCTATGTATTCAATGTGTTTTTGGCTGCGCTGTGATTCTCGCATCTAGGTGAAACACTGCCCGAGTTACTCTATGTTTTCAATGTGTTCTTGGCTGCGCTGTGATTCTCGCATCTAGGTGAAACACTGCCCTAGTTAGCTCATCTGTACCTGTCTAGTTTGCCACTACTTGCACCTGCCTAGTTTGCCTGCCTACCTAGGTCCTAGCCTATTTGTACTTGCCTAGATTATCCAACTACCAGTATACGGTCTCTTACTAAATTGCTTAGACTTCCTTGCTACTGAATTGCCATAGCCTATATAGTTACACGTCTTTGCACACAGCATCAGTCCACACCTATAGCCCAAACTTGATTTGCCTATCATTAACACCTCCCTGCCCACGACCATAATGAAAATCACCCAATACCAAACATTACACCTTGTACTGAGCCTCCTCACCACCATGGCATTTGCATCCGTTGCCTCATACCCTCCTAAGGACATAAACATGAGACTGAGGGCATGATTGTCCCGTCTCCATGAGCCATCATCCCTCCACAACTATAGAGGCTATATCTATCTAGCTTAAAAACGTTCGCAATACTTCAAATCTGCCCCTCTCCAACCTATCCCCATAACAACTAACCAGTCACCTTCACAAAGAGTCACCCTAACTAAAAATAAACAACCTCCCTCCGCTATACCAACTAGCACCCTATCACTAACTGGGTCACTCATCAATGCTAGATCCATGGTAGCCCACGCTACAGAGATCTCTGACACTTTGACCAATGAGAACTTAGACCTATTGGTCATAACCGAAACATGGCTCCATGAGGCGGCTGGCCCTGCCATCATGCTAGCAATACCCGATGGCTACCAAATACTAAGAGTCGACAGACCTAACACCAAAGGAGGTGGCCTAGCTATCATCCACAAATCCACCTTACCTATCAGATTAGCTACTAACTTGCTATTTCCATCATGTGAACTCCTTACTGCTAAACTTCAACTCTCTTGTAACCGCACCCTTACCATGTATGTCATCTACAGACCACCTGGACCACTAGGAACCTTTGAAGATGACCTAATTAGTATCCTAACTAATAACACTAAAGACCACGCTCAAATACTACTACTGGGAGACTTTAACCTGGGCTTTAATGACTATAATGACAAACACGCCCTATCTGTTGCCTCACTTTTGAATGACTATACCCTAACACAAAAAGTCTCCTCCCCTACTCATGCCAAAGG
This sequence comes from Ambystoma mexicanum, assembly GCF_040938575.1. Taxonomy (NCBI): domain Eukaryota; kingdom Metazoa; phylum Chordata; class Amphibia; order Caudata; family Ambystomatidae; genus Ambystoma; species Ambystoma mexicanum. The sequence goes on from NC_090933.1 coordinate 826,148,888, forward strand.
TAGGACCCTAGACTGGGTTGCTGATCGGAATTGCAACATTAGCATTACCAACATAATGCCACAATCCTGGACTGACCACTACTTAATTGTATTCAATGCCTCACTTGACCTTATCGACCCAAACCTATACTTATGGCCCCGCCACTTCCCACCAGAAGTAAAAAAGATATCACAGTAGAACAACTCTTACCCCACCTCCTCCCCACTCTCAACAATCTAGATAAGATTACAGACCCCACATCGCTTGTGGAAGCCTACAACAGCACGATGATTAAGGCACTTGACTTGATTGCCCCTACCAAAATACGCAAAAGCAAACAACTTTGTCACCTAAACAACTGGTTCACACCACACTTGAAAGACCTCAGAATTCAAAAAAGAAAGCTGCAGTCAATTTGGCAACACTCACCCACTGAGGAGAACAAAATTAAATTAGCCACTCTCGCCAAACAGTATAAAAAGGAAATCATAAGCACTAAAAGAAACACCTTTAATGATAGAATACCTAAGGCTAAATCAGATAGCAAGGAGCTATTCTCCATCCTCCGTGAAATGGAATCACCCATACCCCCGACTGATAACATTCCTAAAAATAAGCTTTGGTGCACTAATATACAAAATGCCCTGGCGGGTAAAATTAGCTTGCTCCAAACCAAAATTGCCAATAAAAAAGCTTCCCTGCTCCTTCCAACGGAGCCTACACCTCAGCCACAGCTTCCTCCAAACCAGCCTAACACCCCTCACTCATTTAGCTTCAGACAAATATCTATAATAGAGACAGAAAAAATCATACTATCTCTAAAGCCATCCAACTGCAAAGGAGATAATTGCCATGCACAAATTATAAAAGATGCAGCTAGAGACCTAGCCCCCTTCATCTCTAAACTCATCAATGCATCCTTTAAATCTAACCTATTGCCCAATAACCTAAAACAATCTTGCGTGCTTCCCTTGCTAAAAAAACAAACACTTAACCACGCAATACCGACAAATTACAGACCCATCACCACCGTCCCATTTCTGCTTAAAATTATTGACAGGGTAGCTTACCTGCAAATTCAGGACTACTTAGAAACTAACAATTAACTAGGCTCACGTCAATCTGGCTTCTGTCCCCTTCATAGTACTGAAACAGCCCTGATTGACCGTAAGACCCAAATTGACGAGTTGAAGGACAATGGCAAATCAGCTATGCTACTCCTCCTTGACCTATCGGCGGCCTTCGACTTGGTAGATCAGTCTTATGCAATCACCTCAGTTCCGCCGCTCATTTTTCAAGTGATGCCATAACCTGGGTATAATCCTTCCCTGCTAAACGGACAATGAGAGTCTTCTCCCCCATAGCAGCCGCTGATCCCACACAAGTTTCATGCAGTGTCCCTCAAGGATCATGTGTATCTCTGACGATGTATAACATCTTTACTAAGCCTCTGTTTGACAAGTTGGACAGACTGGGTGCCATCTACACTAATTATGCAGATGACACTCAGATCCTTATCCCCCTTTCGAGCAACTTCTTGGAAGACACGGCCTTAGTAAATAAGATATATCTCCTCATTCAGGCATGGATGGCATCTCACGGCCTCTGCCTGAATGACGACAAAACTGAGTTACTTATCCTCGGCTCAGAGTTGGCCATCAAGAAACCTGACCCAAACTATGCCTCCTTCAACATTGACAATAATGTCATCAAAGTGATGCCTGCAGTCAAAACTCTTGGGGTCTATCTCATCATCCTCCACTGCATATACTTGTAAATTGATCCGAGCATGTAGACCATTTCTAACTGAGATTAGCTGCATTACACTAGCTAATGCACTCATCATATCCAAGTTGGATTACTGCAATGCTCTATATGCAGGATCTAACAAGTATATCCCTGATAAACTCCAAACTCTCCAAAATAACGCTATTAGAGTAGCTTTAAATATTCCTAACAGAGCTCATATCTCCACCTCTAGGAAAAATATCCACTGGCTAAAAATCAAAGACAGAATTGCCCTCAAAACCCTCTCCCTTACCTCTAAATGTCTTAACAACATAGCTCCCCCCTACCTGGTAAACAGAGTCAATAAGAGAATCTCAAACCGTCCCACTAGATCAACTAATGCCTATACTTTAGTGGTGCCCAGATACAAAAAGAGCTCAGCTGGCGGCTCCAGTTTTCCAGTCATAGCTGCGCAAACTTGGAACAGACTCCCTCTGGACCTCAGAATGGACCAACCCTACCCTAGCTTCAGGCGGAAAGTCCTCACCTGGTTACGTTCCAATCACACTTAGCTCGACCTCTCCCATTGCCACCTGCTCTAGAGACCCTTTGATGATTGTAACTAGATTAATTGGTTTCTGGTCAACTAGCCTTAACTGTATTTCTGCATTTGCTTGTACATGCACCTTTGTTATTAATGTTAACTGTATAACTGTATTGTTCTGTAACCAAGTTCTCAAGTATTCTTGTATTGTCTGCGCCCAGCTACACTTTGGGTTTGGTTTTGCGCTATACCAAATAAACAAACAAACAAACAAACAAACAAACATAAGTCTACGAATATAGTTATTTACAATTTTTAGTTCCTGACTGTTACTGAAGAAAATCATGTGGCCTAGATTTGTCAGGAAAGGAAAAAAGGGGGAGTCAGACATGTGATGTCATCAGTGATGTCATCAATGACATTTGTGATGTCATCTTTGATGTCCTGGGTGTTAGGCTTAGCAGTGCACGGTGGTGGCACAAGTTATGGTTGCTTAGCCTACCATAGCTGGCGAATTTCAGGGGGTTTTCGGTTTTACTTGGATCCATAACGTCCCTTTAACAAAGTTTTTTCACTGAATTTCATAGGTTTTTAGTTGCGCAATTTAACCATAACGTCCCGTATATATATATATATATATATTCAGTGAAAAAACTTTGTTAAAGGGACGTTATGGTTCAAAGTAAAACCGAAAAACCCCTGAAATTCAGCAGTTATGGTAACATAAGCAACCATAACTCGTGCCACCGTGCACTGCTAACCTTAACACCCAGGACATCAAAGATGACATCACAAATGTCATTGATGACATCACTGATGACATCACATGTGCATTTACTTTTCATAAAAACTCTGTACAAGGGATTCTTATAATGCTGACCAAAAACTGTCAAGGATCATTGGGATAAATATCATGAGCTAATTAGTGCATTAAGCAACGCATTGATATAGCATTCTATTATGAAGTTCTATCCAGTATACTAAGCTACTCATGCAGAAACATAGGCAGTGTGTGCAGCATACATGATGAAGGTGCCATATTCATAATCTTGCCATGTTGAATACTGAAATGATAACTGCTTTCTTATTAGAGATTTGCGTTCTGTGAAACATGTAATAAGTAGATAATAAAACCCACTTAATACATAATTATTACAGACAAAACACAAAGAGACAACAACACATACAAATATGAGTATATACAGGGACAGTGAAGTAAACAAAAAAGCAGAAGTAGTAGCAGAAAGAGTTCATAACCTAAGTGATTGTCTTTATGCAGAGAAACTATTGCTCTGTTTCAAAGCTGCTACTTACCATATGTATGTGTATCACATGATGTGACTGCACCCAAAGGAAAGGAGAGTGAGTATAATGTATACAAATATGAGCATATACAGGGAAGGTAGAGTAATAAAAATAAAACTATGAGAAAGTGCTGATAACCCTAATGATTATCTTCATGCACAGAAAGGATTGCTCTCTTTCAAGCCTGTGTCTTCCGCTATGTATATGTTTCATATGATGTGACTTGACCCTAAGTCTACAAATATAGTACCTTTTCAATTTTTACTTCCTGACTGTTACTGAAGAAAACTATGTGGCTTCGATATGTCAGTAAAGGATAAAAAGGGAGAGCCAGCCATGTGATGTCATCAGTGATGTCATCAATGACATTTGTGATGTCATCTTTGATGTCCTGGGTGTTAGTGTTAGCAGTGCACGGTGGCGCGAGTTATGGTTGCTTATGTTACCATAACTGCCGAATTTCAGGGGTTTTTCGGTTTTACTTTGAACCATAACGTCCCTTTAACAAAGTTTTTTCACTGAATTTCATAGGTTTTTAGTAGGGCAACTTAACCATAATGTCCCTTTAACAAAGTTTTTTTACTGAATTTCATAGGTTTTTAGTAGCACAACTTAACCATAATATCCCTGACTTCATATACATGTAACATAGAACATACTAACCCCCTCGTAGTGATTTTCATGTCCGCGGACTACCGCCATGTCCGCGGACATATCGAAAATCTGAGCATGGTGAATGTAAATTTAATTAGTGTGCCCCATTTCCCCTTTGAAGTTGGCTCTGAAAAGAGCCAGATTTTTTTTTTTTTTTACAGATGCTTGACAGACACCCGTTATTTTGTATTTTTTTCTTGTTTTTTTTTCTTACTTTACTCCTAAAATCTTCACATAACCTTCTCCAAAGCAACCCTTACATTCCAAAATAGAAAGGCATTTCCCGTAAAAGATAAAGAAATGCCATCTTCTTTAAAATTAACAGCATTACTGGCATCAATATTCTCATTATTACAGAAGAACATACCAGCTCTAAGCATGAAGGCACACATGCCTCGGTTGATGACACACCTAGCAATCTTTTGCTGAGGACAAAAAACTGAACTAGTGTCCCATATTGCCCTAGGTAGTAATCCAGAAAAAATTACTTTCGCATTTGGAAGGATCTTCATTACGGCTTGAACCAAGCGTTCCAAATCAGCCAACAAAGTAGGGGCACTGACGTTGCCCAAATGGAAAGCACCATAGTGCAAAACTACCACATGCGGACTGTTCATCGTGGACATATCCTCACAAACTTGTACAATTGCCTGTACATTGCAATCAGGCACAGTGCTCCACACCACCTCCACTCCTTTCACATCAAAGTTCTTTGCAACATGCCTTCATTGAGCATACTGTTGTAAACCATGCACAAACTTTTTTTTTTTTTTATTTACTTGATTTTAACCAAAAAGAATTGATTTTTACAAGGTATAAAGAAAAGGAGATCAGCGTTTTTTTTCTTTTTTCTGGGATCTGTTAATGCAGTTTCGCCAGTTTTTTCGTTTTAGCTAAGTTCGTTGTTTGGATCAAAGTTCTGTGGTTTGTTTTAAGGCAGCTTCGAGAATCTTGACTGCCACTATAACCCATTTTGTTTTTTCCCCGGCGATCATGCACAAACATATCTCCAAGCACCAACACCCTGACTTTCTCTACTTCTGCCATCTTCACCACACACAGTCTCTTTCAACACAAATCCACAACCTCGACATCTGATTGGCTGATCCGTACAGTCTTCTTTCCATGTTGAATTTCCTGGAAAAACCCAGATGTAGCACGCCCTGTCCACGAACAGCCGCGGTGTCCGCGGACGGGGTCCACTTTACTCTCTGTGCCATTCCCTCATTGCATACAGCTAAGCAATCACACAATACGAATAACGTCCTCAGAACACCCCTATTTTGTGAATTTTCAAACATTTCAGGACAATTATCATTTCATTATTCAACATATGAACATTACAAATATTATACTATATCATCTTGTACTCTGCACACAATGCTATGTTTCTCCATTAGTAACTCAGTATACTAGATAGAATCCCATAATACACACTATTTATATCAATTCATCGTTCAAAGCACTAATAACGGTATGATATTTATTGCAATATCCTTGACACTTTTTTCGCAACATTATAATAAAAATCCCTAGTACACAAATTCCATGAAAAGTACAGACACATTTGATGTCATCAGTGATTTCATCAATGACATTTGCGATGTCATCTTTGATGTCCTGGGTGTTAGTCTAAGCAGTGCACGGTGGTGGCGCAAATATTTTTCATAGCTTACCATAACTTGCGATTTTCAGGGGTCTTTCGGCTGAACCATAATGTCCCTTAAACAAACTTTTTTTAATATCACGCAAACAATATACAAACATGGCGTGCAAAAACCAACTTCTACAGATGGCTTTACACAGAATGTTGCAAAGTAAGAATTTATGCTCGTTCACTGTGAAGGTCAGCTGCTTCCATTTTTTTCTCGGGCCCCGGAGAGGATCATGAAGCGGACTATAAGGTTGTATTGTGTTTTGACCTTGACAGACAGAGATTGTGATGAAAGACTTCTCTTGAAGGAGTGTTGCTAAAACGTAAGAGAAGATAAGGATGACATTTCTGAAACAAAACCACTTTTATATATTATATCACTATGCGAAAGATCGTTCGCACACGCGGAGTCATATTTTGGGACTGTACTACTCGTAGACAATGGAAATTGCAATTGTACTGTAAGTAACCCTTTAGATTATTTTATACCAAATATAATTACAATAGCGTAGCATTAAAGACCGGTCAAGTTGAACTTGTTCGTTGAAAGTGGCATAATGTTTTCTACCGCGCACTATCACCGCCAAAATTGATCCCATGTCGTTTAGAGGGCTCTGAAAAAGGCAGACGACACAGGGTGGGTTCATAGAAATAATTTAACCGGTCTATAGGCGGTCAAGCGCTCTACTCACTGTGCCACTTCACTGTAGCCTGTCAAGTGGCACAGCGAGTACAACGCTCGCTTTGACATCCTTGCACAGCTTGCTAATGCAAGTTTGAATCCCAGCAAGGCCAAACTCAGCCTTTCATCCTTCCGTGGTCGATGAATGAGCACCACACACCGTGGTTAATAATAAGCACTGGTTAGATACCTCACGGTTCTTAGTGCTATATGAATGGGAAAATATTATTATTTTATTATTAACATACTCCGTTGCACTATCTTCGGTAGCAAATAGTTTCACGCCCTAATAAATAAAATTATGATTTTTAATGAAGATCGGCTGGTGAGACTAATTTATGTTTTTTATAAACAGGTATGTGGCCCCATTTTGCCTATGTCACGATTTACAGATTTCAGCGGATGGGGTCTTCAACCTCCAGGTGCAGGTCCAAATATGCAACTTCATGACCCTCACCATTTTATGGGACAATCGCCAAGGACCAATATGCCCATACGCAGTACTGGCGTCTACAAACAACATACCAACCAATAGGGTGGTCTAATGGCTCGTTGTTGGAGCAACTTTCCGATTATCAGAGTGACCATTTACTGCTTTTATCATAAACCAACAGCCTATCTACCGCAAAGGAACAACGCGTGGCTCAAAACAAACTTTTGCTGATCGACAGCAGAGACAATAGCAAATCGCTGAATATTCACTAAACATTTCATGTGAAATAAATGTACTTTACCAAATGTACAATTTTGCTGTTTACTTTTAAACCACAGTTTCATCTTCCGAATTGTGGCGCACTGAGTTGTAAGCTGATCTAACACCCTCTGTACCGCAAAGGAACATCGCGTGCCTCAACATGAACTTTTGCGGATAGACAACAAAGACAAATGCAAATTGCTGAATATTCTCTAAACATTTGATGTCAAATAAATGTACTTTACAAAATTTACAATCTTGCTGTTTGCTTTTAAATCACTGTTTCATATTCCAAATTGTGGCGCGCTGTGTTGTGACATAATATGTGTTGTCTTCCGGGTTCTGTGTAAAGTCACTTAGGACTGCAGAGAACTGGGCGCATTTGATGATGCACCCTGTAACGTCACGGAGAGAGGGGGGGAATATGAATGCTTTGATAATATCAGGCTTAGGGGCGGGAGATATGATTTAGTGTCGCAAAAGCAAGTCAGCCAGGTCAATAGCGCCAGTCATAGGATTATCACATAATGTCGGCGCACACCAGCCGGATTTATCGTTTCTTTAGTGGACAAAAAGTCGGTTGACGCCCATAGGAAATTGTCCTATTAGCGGACAAAAGGAGTGGTCTTACAACACTTTCACCCTGACAACGAACAATACAAACAACGTTCTCAGAACACCCCCTTTTTGTGTAATTGCAACCATTTCGGGACAACCCGTGTTCTTAGAACACATTCAACTAGACAGATTGCAATACGGACAGCGTCCTGAGGACACCCCCAGTTTGTGTATTTATGAACAATTAAGTACACCGCGAGTGTTCATAGCTAATTTTTACCTTCCTTGCGAACAAAAATGACACATACTCCGTCCTCTAAACACCCCACCATTTAGTTTATTTACAAAATGTCAGAACAGCTGTGTTCTCCGCGGACAAATCGAACGCAACAAAAACATCTAACACATAAAAAAACAAAACATTGAACCTATCTCATACTCCCCCACCCTCCCCAAACTCTCTTACACACCAACACACGGCACTAAATACAATTTTTTATCCACGTTTCACCGCGCTGTACGCGTTCGATGGCAAATACAAGATGGCGGGCGACACAGAAAATCTGACGCGCTCCACGCCCCTCGCCGTCAATCAGCGAACACGTCACATGTCCGCGGACATGACGCAAGGCCATGGGCCAATTGGGGTGCTGTCCGCGGAGCGAACAGGGAAGTCCGTCCGCGAAGCGAACACAGATATCACTAATTTATTTGCCTTACGTTTTGGTCATTTTATAAAAAACTACTGGACAGATTTACACCAAATTTGCAAAAGCACGCTTTCGGGACCAAGCCCCCGCTCCTGCCGGTGTAAATCCGTCCAGCGGTTTGGCCTGTGGCCGTGCGCAAAGTTTTTTCCCATTATGTCTATAGGAAAAAACAAAAGTTTTGGGACCCCCCTTATAACTTTGCCCCCCCTAGACCAAACCTCTCCAAACTAGTTATAAGCCACCCAAAAAATGCTCTTCCTATGGGAACACCAACTTAACCGTAACTACATGGACGCTACCATGTCCATGTAATATATATATATGTATATATATATATATTACATGGCCACAGTAATCCAACAAAATCCATGCTGGATTAAAAGTTTTGGGACCCCCCCTATAACTTTTCCCCCCCTTTTCCCCCCCTGGATGAATCCTCTACAAACCTTCAGAGTGGGCCATATACTTTTTTTGCAAAGTTTGGTGAGGATTCGTCCAGAGGAAGCGAAGTTATAAGCCACCCAAAAATGCTCTTCCTATGGAAACACCAATGTAATATATGGCCACGGTAGCGCCGATGTAGTTACGGTTAAATTGGTGTTTGTTATACGTACTATTTGGTTTAGTAACGGGAGTCCATGTTTTTCTTGTTCATTTCTGTAATAAAAGAAAATAGCATGTTAGTATTAGTATTTTATAATGACTTATTACATTGTACAATCAACATTTCCTTCTTTTTATTGACCCTCATATTTAGTAGATTACAAACCAGAGTACTGTGCAATTTGCAAAGTTTCTGTGTTTGTTGCTAAAATCACTGGGTCTGTGGGAGAAAAAAATCCATGCTGGATTAAAAAAAAAACCCTTTTTCTGTGATGCTACAGTTTATTTATTTGTTTGTTTTCCGCGTTTACTTGTTCTTTCTGCCTAATGCTTTATGCATTGGATTGTTTCAGTTTTTGTGAGCAGTAAGACATTAGGTATTTATTTGGATATTGTAAAATTTTGGCCCAGTTAGATACCAGTAGGCGTATTCTAACTGTTTATGTTTTGATATAATTTCGTGATATTGATTTATCTGTTTGCATATTTGTAAATTTTGGGACAGTTAGATACCAATTGGCGTATTCTAACTGTCTATTTTTTGCTCTATTTGAGTGGTATTAATTTATCTGATTAGTTGTTGTAGAATCTTTGGGCAGTTAGATAGGTTTTGAAATATTGTGACAGTTTATATTTTTTTACTACAAGTGTACTTGAGGTTTAAGTACAGTTCAGTTATCAAATTTTGGTTTTAAGAACACTAAATACGCGTTTGTAAGATTAGCTGGTAATCTCTGCTTTGGAGTAACGGTACTATCATTACATTCAAACCATCCACAATTTTTTTTTATATATGCAGTTTAGTGCCCTGAGTTGGTTGTGGCTCCTGCGTGGTAGATTATACCTATTGTTGTGAAGGTTTTCCTACCAAGTGATATTTGACCATGTGTGAATCCAGTCAGCTTGCAGTTGTTTTTTGTACCATCTGCATTGTAACGTAGAAGCATTAGTATTACGTATTTACTATATGTTTGTATTAGTAATGTGGAGCGATTATCCAAATTGCAGGTAGAACATAATCTACTGTGGTTTGCATTTTGTACAAGTTGCTGAAATGGAACGGATTCACAATTAGGTATTGATTTATCATTGGGGATTTGTTCTTGTGTCACATTGTCGCAGAGAGTGCATGTATGTTTCCACATGTATGAAATCTAGAAGATTTCATTTATAGGTATGTTTTTGTTTTCCAGTACTTGTAGTAAGTACATTAGAAATTCTTGTGGATCTTCCTGTGAGTTTATAGTGAATTTCACCATTCCAGCACAGTAGTCCAATTGTTGTCTTATTCCAAAAACACTATACGTGTTGACAGGATTGTTTGCTGCATTTCTGTGAAGTACTAACATTTGCAAACACAATGGGTCTGTACTGTGTAAGTAAATGTTGTCAACAATTGGTGGTAATTGAAATAGAATATTCATTGCTACATTTGCGTAGCAACTTACACCAACTATATTTGAGAATTTAAATGGTCCAGGTAGTTCTGTATCTAACTGCTTTTTTTGGAGTTTGTCTTCCTTCTTTAAAGAAGTACCTGGTTTAGTTTCCCTGATTGGTTCTTTTTTGCTTGTGGTACTTGATGAAGTTTTAGTTTCTTTTAGTCTCTTTGGAGGATTTGCAGTGACATCCTGTTGCATTTCTGTTTGATTTAGTTTTCTTTTAGAACATTTTCCTTTTTGTGGAACAGGATATGTTTGTAGATGGGGGGTGTATAGTGAACGAAGTCTATTGTATTCTAAAATGCAAGGAATACCACCGTTTACTTTACTTGCATCAAAGCTTATTAGAAATAGACCGTCAATTCTACGTAGGCGTGACAGTGCTACGTAGCTCATGCCTTCTTTAAAGACTGTGCTACCAATGTCTATCATTGCTTTGTCTAGAGTAAGACCTTGTGATTTATGAATGGTGACTGCGTATGCAAGAGGTAGAGAAAATTGTTCTCTGCGTACATACATGTCTTTGAAGAGAAGGAATTGAGCTGTTGAGCGTCCTATTCTTTTTACTTCTGAAAGTTTGTCAAAGAGAATATTGACAAACTGAATTTTGTTGTCACGTGGGTATGTTTGAAAGCCAACAACTGTACCCAGTGCTCCATTAACTAGTCCTTGGTCCACGTCAAGGTTACGTTTAAACATTACTTTGCAATTTAAGGATAATTTTAATATCTTTTCCAAGCCTGCTGTATTTGAGATTGATTTTTCTAAACTATTTAGTCTTGCTGTGGCTTGGTCACACATGGGTAGTGTCATTCCATGTACATCTAGTTTGTCTGTGGCGCTAATTTCCATAATTGGTTGCGTTTCTTTGCTTAACATTATTTCATTGAATTTGAAACAGCTTGCAAGAGTTGGCATTAAGGCCATACAATTGACATTTTTGTGGGCTAATTGTTCCATAACATCTGTAGCACATGCATTATCACCATAAAGTGCATGAATGTGCCGGGTTTTCAATATTGCTTCTGCTTCTCTAGAAAGTATACCAACTCTGATACTTTTTAAGATGTTGGCATAAGTGAGATCTGCAGATTGGTGCATGTTTTCTGTTAATTCTCTGTATTGGAAATGTTGCCAAAGGTTGACATTTCCAATGCTGCCAACAGTTTTACGGCAGAGTTTGTGTCCTAATGTTTTAAAAATAGGCTCACCTTTTACAGGTGTCAATTGAAGAAGATCTCCGGAAAAAATGATGTGTTTTCCTGCAAAGAGCTCTTCATAGTTTGTTTTGGGTACTTCTTGTAATCTGAGGTGAATCAAAGCCAACATTAGGTTGGACACCATGCTCACTTCATCTATTAGTAGCATTTTCATTTGTTTCAATACTCTGCGTACTTCCATTGCAGCTTCTGCAGAATGTTTGTAATAATCTAACTTGTTTTGGTGTTCTACTGGCAGGAGAAGTAATCGGTGTAAAGTGACACCACCTATGTTGTAGGTAGCTAAACCTGTGGGGGCAGTGACAACAGCTGACAGTTTGTTGTTTGCAATTGTTGAAGGAACTTACTGATGATTTTGATTAGGAATGTTTTGCCAGAACCAGCTTCACCACTGACATACAATAGTATAGGTTTGTAATTTTGGCAGGTGCATTCTTTGTTTTCATGTTGCACACCATGTGCAATTACTTTTGTTGTTTCTTGAAAAATGCTATGTTTCGCTTTGTTTAGTTGTGATTGTAGTGTAGTTAAGTCTTCTTTATCTTCATAGTGACACATGGTGTTTTCTACTTCTATCATAGCTAATTCTGCCTCATTTGTTATTAGTGGTTCTCCCAGTGGTTCTTGGCTTCCTGTGACAGAAGGTTGACTACTGTCAGGAGTGTCCTTATCTAGTTGGGCCTGGAGTTCCTCTTCGTGTTGCTGTTCATTGTGCAACATTGTTTTGTACTGTGCAAAGTTTACATCAGTTATACTGCTTTCATTGGCTTTGAAAGCGTCTTCATATGAGTCATAGGTATCTAGTATTTCTTCTTCTTTTCTCCATGGTTTGAAGAGTTGTAGCAGGGACATGTAATATATTTCTTTATGTTGAGGAGTCTTTAATGACAATTTGATATGATTAATTAAATTTGGTTTGGTGAGTTTTACTAAGCTGCCATCACAGTTTGTCACTTTGTATTTACGGTTTTGCTCATCAGGTTTTATATTATTTTTGTATGTGTAGTTTTGGGCTATGTGGTATAGACACATGGTTTCCAAAGTGGTACTCCTGTTTGGGTAGTATGTGTCCAATAAATTGTTTTTTAAAATGATTTGGCTGTTGGGAACATGTTTGGCTATTGTTTCTATATCTTCGTATGATTTTAGAACTCTTTTTCTAGATTTAGCTGGACCAAGACTTAGCCATACTATATTTGCAGATTTACCATACAATGCAGTACCAGTTAATCGATCAGCTGTTTCATAGGATCCCCATTCTCTATGGGACAGCATTTTTATGCCCAAGCTGTATAATTTCTGAGACACTGTTTTATCTGATGACAGATCATTCCAGAGGTCTTGGAGCTCTGTCTTTTCTGATTTGGTTAAGTATGCTGTGACATATCGTGCAACTGCAGTAGAATTGTCTGCAATGTACTGCACATCTATGTTTGCATTCCACAAGTGGGCAATGATTGCATTGTAATCATTGATATATTTTTCTTCTTCTTTTCTTTTTATGCAATATGTATTTTTAGGTGACTTACCTTTAACACTATGTCTAACTGAAGACACGAGGTTGTTCACTTAACCTGTATTTGTAACTGGTCTCGGGAAACCAAATCGGCATTTGGTGTAGTATTTCCCTTTGTTTTTGTATTTGCGACGACAATATTTGCCACATTTGTGTCTTTGGAATTGTAAGAGTTTTGCATGAAGATCACTATTTGTGGATTCTGACGGAATTTCACAAGTGACATATTTTTCAATAAACTGTAAAACAGTGGCATCACTGTCTTGACCAAATTTAGGAGCATCTTTAATCCATAAAAGCATGTGGACATGTGGCGCTCCTCAGGCTTGGTATTCTTTTCTCCAAAAGAAGTGTTGCACTTCTCCAAGGGGAGGAACAGTTTTATTACAAATAAAATGTAGCATAGCAATGAAGCGATGGTGAAAATATCTAGAAACATTAACGGGATCCTGAGAACAAAGTTCTCCAGGTGTTAGTATATCTATGTTTGTTTTGTTTTTGTTTGATATGCGTAGGAAAGCATGTAAATCTTCCCATACATATTCTGCGCAACTTAATGTAACAAACCAAGTGGGTGGGCCAAGGTTTATGATCATACAACGTACATCTCCATGGCGTCGAAACCAGTACTCTTTAGTACCTCGCATATTTGCTAATAGATTTGTAAGATTTGCCTGTAAAACCTCATCTTTTTGTTGAACTTTTTGTGATAATTGTGTGGCTGTCATATTTTGAAAGTGTGATCCTAATTTTAATATGTGTGCAACTCCGTAACATAAAGTTGCTAGTTCACTTTCAAAGAGTAGGTGGAATATGTATTCCACATTTTGTCGAAATCTGGGATCTTCAGAAAACATTCGTAATGAGCAATATTCTGATGCTGATATTTGAACAGGTCTATCATCGTATCTTCCTCCTTTGCCAGTAGGAAAGAGTAGAGGAAAAGCACGTGCTTCTATACTTTTTTCCCATATGCTGATTGGTGATCCTTTTGTTTGACGCATTTGGTACGTTTCCAGTGCATCTTCTATGGTGTCATTAGAGTGCAATGGGTGAATTGTATAATGGTCTAAAGTGTTTGCTATTGTAGCAGGATCTAGGAGCTCAAATTGACCAGTTTCTTGTGTCTCTTGAATTATTTCAGTTGTATCTTTCAAGTTTTCTTCGATATTAATTTCTTTGTAATAATCATTATTCTCTTTGAGATATTGCAGGGCTTCTCTAACTTTATGTAAATCTACCAGTTGTTGCCAATTTTTTTTGTCTTTTGTAGGTACTCCATTTACCAAGATAATTAAAGATTGTTGCATTGGACGTTGCACTCCTAGAGTGTGCACATTTTCTTTTAGATCTAATGGTAAATACACTACTTTTCCACGAATACCTTTCACTAATTCAGAGGAAGGTAATTTTGCAGTTTTTGGTTGAAGGCGTATTATTGCTTGAAATGGATGAACTGTTTGAATTATGATGCTCTCATATAAATTAGGTTGTTGAAGGAGTTTTGGTAGTGGATGTAATTCCAAGTTATTTGCGATAGCACGTGAATGAGTTTGGTTGTTGTCAAGTTTGGTAGTGCAGTAACTGCAAAGTATTATGGGGTCAGTTATTTCGTATTTGTTTTCTGCTATAAGGTAGAGAGCTAATTCAAACCATTTAGAATCTTCATTGTCTTCTATTTTGTATGAAAGGTCTATAGTTTTTGTGTTACTTTTATAACACGTTCTGCGGCAACATTCACACACGTGGTTTGGTACTTCAGCTGAAGTGCTTTGAAATTTTAGTATTTCTTTTTTGTATGTGTGTAGTGAAAGGTTGCCATGTGCAGATTTGTTACGAAGTTGGTTGACAGCTAATTCATCTTGTAAGTGGGTTTCATTTCCAAAATATTTTTTCTGTATATACTCGATTTCTTCTAGTAGGTCTTTTGGTGTACCATGTAGAAGAATGTTATTTAAATTGGCTAGTGCTAAAGCAGGACTTTTTGCATAATACAGTTTATAAATTAGATTTCTTATACTTGCATGATGTGTTGATATCCTTTTGATATCATGGAAGGTTGTTTTGCAAGTAGCTCCTGATATGCAGGGCAACAAATGTCCTTGCAGTCCTGTGTGCTTGCGTACTGGACAAGCATCCATACTTTGCAGTATTTTAATTTTGATTTTGTCTTTGCTTTTCACATATTGATTGAGGAATAGGCGTAAAGATTTGAAGATTTTTTTGGGAATGTTACACATTGACGTGCATGGCCATGTGTAAATTAGATGTTCTGATTCAGTCGAATGGAGGGGTAAATCTAAGTTTTCAGGGCATGTTTTTTTAAGGAGTACTTCTTATTCCATCATGGTAATATTAACTTTTTCATAACCTCGACCACTGCTATGTATGGCAATTGTATTTGTTTGCTTTTGTTTGTATGCTTCTTCATTAAAGTATGGTTCTGTGCTTGTAGTGTGACACCATTCACCGCCACAGATATTTAAGAAGTTATTTCTGTTCAAATTTTGTTTATTGAGAAGTCTTTTTTGCAATTTAGTTATTAGTTTTGTTAGTGGTTTAATTCTTTAACACAACAATAAATAAGTTTCTTTTGAGAAGAATGGCACTGTCTATCAACGCTTCTAAGATTACTTTCCTACGATAGGTTTGAAGTGTTGAACCTGGTTTCTCTCCTGTTTTTATCAGATTTTGAAGGACTTTGTGACGGAACATTTTGGCTAATAATACTTTTCTTGGTATGCTTACTTAGTACTATATCAAGATTTATAGAAGACGTTTTATTTGTAGTGATAGTTGATTTTCTGTTAATAGTTTTTTGGGTTGTTTTACTTTGTGATAGAGGAGGCAAAGTTTTTGCACTACAAACTTCTTCTGTTTCACAACATGACTGTATTAGCTGTTGTGTTTCAACGTTTTTTACAAATTCTGCTATAGATGGGTGTTTATGTTGGAGAGTTTTCTTTTCATTTGCTCTACTTCTGCGTCCCTTTCTGCGGAATTGCTTTTTGGTCGGCATTCTTTAGCGTCTGTTGAAAAAAATACAGAAGGTATGGGTTGTGGTTTTCTGCAATGCATGTGTGTTGTGTGCATGATTGTTTGATTAAGATGGTAAAGATGTATGTAATGGTGTGTGATTGTGAATTGGGAAGTTGAACTACTAGGGATGGGTATTCTTCAATTAATGTGTTACTAAACTGGGGTTCAGATGACAGAAAAAAGTAAGCCGGTGGTGTGGAGAAGAATAAATAATATTGGTAAAGCTATACAATTAAAACAGTTGTTTGTTCTATAACATCTACATTCTAGCGTCTGAGTGGGTAATTTGTGTGCCGAAAAATAGGAATTTGAGGGCCATTCTGACAGGAGATCACTGTTTAAGACGGGGGGGATTTTTGGTCAGAATGGTGCAGAATCTCTATTTTAGGCACAGAAATACCATGAATGCACCGTACAGTGCGTGTGAGTTATAAATCAAATATTATGGTAACAATCTACTTAACTTTTTTTTCAAAAATGAGTCGTTTGCTTCTTAGTTGTTCTTTGTAAATCAAAATCGGCTGCTTCTATTCAGGAGAATGGGCTTCACTGCAATTGTAAAAGAAAGAAATTAGTAATTTGGTTGCTATAAAGCACTGTTTTCATTTTAGACATATATTTTTTTAAATTGAAATGCTCAGCGCCTTCCTGAAAAGAAAACCATTAAAACTATATTATGACTAAGAGTAGGAAAGAAAATATCTTTACTATGGTTTGTGGAATTGATAATCTACCAACGTATACCACTATTCTTGTAACTAAGCTTTTCCACGTAATAGTGAGTCATTGTCATCATAGCTCTCAACCATGTGTGTCGCAAAGGCGGGTGAAATCACCTGATTTTGTTTTTTGCGGGTGAGACGCCCATTGGAATGAATGGGCGTGCAGGAGGCTTGGCGGGTGAGTCAGTCCTTTACAAGGCAGGTGACACCTGCCAAAAGCGTGTGAGTTGAGAGCTATGTGTCATAGCCTGCTTTTGCACGTAACAGTGAGTGAATGTCATAGTCTGCTTGTCCTATATAAATGTATGTAAGTACTTATATAAACGAAAAAAATTAAAACCAATTATGTGTACAAATATTATTGTTTGAGATTTGATCATAGAGTGTGTATGTTATTTTGTGTGATTATATGTCGTGTATATATTTCATTTCAAAAATGTTAGTTTAATAGTATTGGCATGTGTGTATGTGTGTGTGTGTGTGTGTATGAAGAAATTAAACGATATAAAGGTTTATAAGTGACAGGTCATTTTAGGACAATGAAACAATGATCGTCCATTCATTTTTCAGATTATAGAAGGTAAAGGTCGGTTAGAAAATGTGTTCATGTACTGTGTAGAAAATATGCATACCTGTACTTTCTGTTCATGTATATGGATATGGACCAAGCTGCAAGTAGAAATATTGGAGATTTGTATAGTATTTCTCGTAGATCGTGGTTGTCAATGGTATCAGACTTGTACTCCGAGAGATACACCGTACATTTGTAGTGCTGCTCTATGATGATGCAGTTACATGTAGAGTTATTGGATTTGATTGGTGGATGGTCATGTGATTGCTTAGCTACATCCAATGAGGGAATGGCACAGAGAGTGAAATCGAAATGGTAGAAGGCTGTACATGTTACGATACGTTCGCGGACATGGCGGTAGTTCTAGGACACCGCGTATTACATCCAGGGAATTTGGGGAGGGGAGGTATGGAAATGAGATCGGATGAAGCAAGGGATTGGTCAGTAAAGTTTAGTGAGTGTGTTGTGCTAGGAGAGGTTTTCTCAGATATTGTTTTTGCAGAGAGAAGAACAGATAGCTATGGCTGAGTGTTTCAAAACACAGATTGTATGGATTTTGGGAGACTCGTGGATTCATTGGTTGAAGGTGCATGCAGAAAGCTGTGGAGTATCTATAGATCTTGGATTCCCACATGTGGAAGTGCACTGGCATGGAGTGCGTGGAATGAAGTGGTTGGACTTGCTACCTCTCTGTGCAACTTTGAAGATAGAGGAACATCCAGACATAATTGTAATTCATTGTGGAGGGAACAGTTGAGGACACGTGTCTGGAATTTCTTTGCAATTTGCAATGAAAGAAGGACTTCAGAAGATAATGGACATGCTTCCAAACTCTAAAATAATTTTTTCACGGATTGCGCAGAGACAAGTGTGGCTTCGTTCTTTCTCATGTGGTCCACAAATGGAGAAAGCAAGGCGTAATGTTAATAAGGCTGTTTGTGCCTTCCTAAGAGATTTTGGCATGTCCTCTTTTAACAATGAAAATATTTTGTTTCGTAGTACATACATTTTTCGCAAAGATGGAGTCCATCTTACTTATGCTGGCAATAAGATTTTTCTGAGAAATGTACAAAATGCATTGTGACCTTTTTTAGAAATACAGCATCCGTTTTGAAGTACGTCTTATGTAGTTAAAATGTTTTACATTCAAACACCTCCCAGATGCTCTTTTCAGAGCCACCACTTCCTGTTAGAGAAAAATGCATTGGTTCCAATAGGGTAGCAATGCAATTGTTTTTCTGTTCGCGGACCGTCCGCGGACTTTCACGAAATGGAAATGGCTATGTTTTATGTATCTTCACTTCTATTTTTTAACTGTGAATGGCGGCTCTGAAAAGAGCCTTATTATTTTTTGTATTTTTGTTATTTTGTATTTTTTTTGTTCTTTTTTATACACGACACACTAGGAGAGGAGGGAAAGGAGGGTAAAGGGAGGGAGACACCAACCAAAGGGATAAGAAAGGGCGAGCTGAGAGAGGAAGATGTAGAGTGGGTTTTATTTGGGTAGTGAGCAGGTCTTCTGGTGCTCTGAGACGATCGTCTTAAAAGCACTCCGAAGTCGCTCCCCCCTGCAGAGTACTGTGACACAGTACACACATACAACTGTGACCCTCGAAAGGTAAGGGTCATCAGAATTCTGTATGGCCTGTGAGGCAGCTTGAGGAAGACGCTGTCCCACAGAGGTGTTCCTTGTGGTGACAGGATCAGGAACGGAGGATGAAGTAGAGGCAATCAACCTACTACGCTTCTCGCAAGGTACAACCTTGCGAATGGCCCCAGTGTGGAATGAGCGCAGGTGTCGCTTCATGGTAGTGGTCCCAAAGCCACACGAACCATGCTTCCCGCGACTGAGTACCATTTTGCACTCATTACAGGTGACACGGTTCGCATGAGACTTAGGACCGTTTCCATGAACGGTAAACAACCGCCACACCCAAGATTCACGCCGACGGCGGGTAGTAGGGATTTCCTCTACCTCATTCTCGTCATCCTCTTCTTCTTCCTCTGTATCCTCACTCCTGTTCCCCTCTTCAGGCCCTTGGGGAAATGGTGGTGGTGGAGGGGGTGGGGCTGGTGCTGAGGCAGATGTAGCACCATGTGGTAATAGTCGAGCCATGGATGTCATAGGCTTGGAGATGGAAATCTCAAAATCTGCAAAGTATGCAGCAAAATGCAGTGTGCTCTGTGGAATAGTCAGAAACACAATGAGAATGCGCTCTAGGGCGTGGTCTTATATCGGGGTGCTTGTGCGCAGGTCACGGACATGCGCGCCGTCCGCAAGACAGATCGAACATCAAAAAAGGTTCAAAAAGTCACAAAAACTATGTGGAAAGTTAGGATTAGTATGTGGGATTTGTGGTATGGAGATTTTTTAATGAGAAATATTGTGGATTACTTGGAAATGTACTTTTAAACTGGTCGGGGACATGAACAGTGTCCGCATTCAGAGCACGAGATGAGCGTGGGCGCGGTCACATGATTGTTTTGTGAGCATGTTCGCTAAGGTAGCGGTCGTCCGCAGGACACCCAATGTACGGACATTGTTTTGCGCATGCGTGTTGATGTTCTGCGGACAGTGTTCGGGTGCTGAACTAATTAAAAGTGTGTCACATGTAAAACAAACAGTTATGGACAGCCGTTTGTTCTTAGCACAGTTTAATTTATTTGCTAACAATACGGACAGAAATAGCGTTTCAAGCACACCTCCATTTTCGTTTATTTACGAACAGTTCAGGACACCACGAGTGTTCTTAGAACAGTTTCTGCTTGCTATCGAACACTACAAATAGGCATAGTGTTCTTAAGGACACCTCCATTTTCATTTATTTACGAACATTTCAGGACACTACGAGTGTTCTTAGAACATTTTCAACTTGCATTTGTGATGTCATCTTTGATGTCCTGGGTGTTAGTGTTAGCAGTGCACGGTGGCGGCGCGAGTTATGGTTGCTTATCTTACCATAACTGCCGAATTTCAGGGGTTTTTCGGTTTTACTTTGAACCATAACGTCCCTTTAACAACGTTTTTTCACTGAATTTCATAGGTTTTTAGTAGCGCAACATAACCATAACGTCCCTTTAACAAAGTTTTTTTACTGAATATATATATATATATATATATATATATATATATATATATATATATATATATATATATATATACATATGGACAAGTAAAGGATGGACGTTTCCACTGCATATTATAAGCAGTAATGGACAAAACCAAGAAGGCCTCAATTTTCAGTCTGTCACAGTTAATAAAGCAGTTGGATTTACAAAATGAATCTCAGCTAAAGGAGTTCACAGAGCCAAGAAAACCAAGGTCTTATCAAATTGGAATTGGCTGACATTGGATACAAATTATGTGAAGGAACACAGACTCCTGTTTAGAAAGGTGAAGCAGAACAAAAGACGTTAAAGGACTATTGGAGAATAAAATCAAATACACAAAAAGTCTCGATTTCATGGTGTCCAGTCACGTGATAGAAGGAAGTTGGATGAACAAGATGGTCACGCCTACGCACGAAGGCCGGCTGTGCCCACACTCCTTAAAAATTCTCAGAGCACAGTACACAATCTTTAAACACTAATTGACACTGTACCATTGAGGTGATGATGGATGTATATGCTAATTAGTGGGAAGCTGCTGCTAAGGCGAGCTCATCCGTACCTGGTTGTTCAGTCCGCATGCTGCTAGACATAGGTGGAAAAGTACTGACGGGGGTTAGAAACTAACCAATTCTAGAGGACCAAGTAAGTAAGGGTCCTATAGGTTGTGTAGCCAATGGGACGTTGTGTATTTAGTGATGTTCATAGTGACCTGTGTAAGTGCAGGGCTTAGTTGCCCCACCTGATGTTAATTATCCTATCACCTTCCTACACGGTTCTATACTGATATGGAACTTATACTTTGATGTTCACTTAGAACCAATCACACCCTCCGTTAGGTTTTTGTAGTTTGCTACATAGAATGACATTGGTAGCAACGCAGGTTAAGCATTATTGATGACCAATTCTGTGTATAAAAGCTCTGTTTTTTATAAAGTGATTTGAGTAAGAGGATTGAGCGATTGCTGATGTTCGTTGTACTCCCTGTTTTAGAGACTTGCTCATAAAACGGACTCACTTTGCCAAACTATTTGAGTCATCTTGATTATTGATGTATGAATAAACTCTGCATCCCCATCCATCTCCAGGATATTGCTACTCATTTTAAAAGGCTGTCTGAGAACACACAGCTCACTTATGTTTACAGAAAGGGAACACATTTAAATAGAATTTAGTTGAGGGAAAATTAGAATGTTAAAATAGCTTTTAGGCGAGGGAGCTGTAGAAATAAAAAAAATGGATTCTGTTGACACAGAGGTAGAAAATGTAACCAAATGAATGGAGACTTCTATTGAGTTAAAGGTAGAAAAGTTAAAAAATAATCAGATATCATTTTGTGATTACATGGTGAAAAAAGAATCCCAGTGACCACCTTGCATGACAAACATGCATGTGTAATGTTCTTGTCACTGACTAGGGCTTGCAAAGAGATTCCCAAAATTGTTTGGCCGGAGGCAGAGGTTTACGTTCAGTAGTTATACCTGTTTGTGCCTTCTTTTTTGGAATAAGACATTTCAAACACCATATCATTCTTCTTGCCAGAGTCCATGGCCATCCAACACAAAACAAGCAATATTACTAGGAATCTAGTAGCATGTTGAATCTGTGATGGTAATGTCTGTTTACATCTATTAATACTGCTCTTCTCAATGTTCATTTAGCATTTTCCTAAGTACTAGTTAGGAAAAGGATTTCATGACAATGATTTTTTCTTGTGTTCATTTATTGTACTTTATAATATTACGTGTAGTCCCTTTTCCCCCAATCCCTGGTGGCCATTTTATTTTGCTTTTTTTTTCTCGAGTTGAGAACCAATCTCAGTGCTGTTTCCCAACTCGAGAAACATTTGTCAGGTACTAATGGCAATATAACCCTCGGAGGGGGGGCATTCATCTGGGCTTGTAACTATGGCCCCTGGGTCATTACCCTGCCGGTGATGCCCACCCTCTTCAGGTTATATTGCCTAAATAATGTATTTCTTATATATCGCTACACACTCATAGGTCTCAGAGCACTGAAAATTCCAGAAGACATTCCTACAGACTGGTACACAATTAATCAACCTCAGGAGGATAAAGGACTGAGATGATGCTGGTGAGATTCGAACCTGCCATAGCAGGCTGTGCACAGAAATGTGTGGCAAGCACTTAGCTTGCTGTGCTATTCGACCAGCTTCTCGCTTTGTCTTCCCTATTGAATTGACAAGTGTTATTTTATTCTTAGACTTTATCATTCTCCCTCCTTTTCTCTATCTCGCTCCTTCTTTCTATCTCTCTATCTATGTCCCCCTCGCTTTCTTTTCAGACTACCCCTCTATTTGTGTCTTGCTGTATCCCCAAACGTGTCTGTTTTGCTGTTACTCCCATCGCCGGTCCCTTCATTCCTTTCTGTTTCTTTCTCACACATTCACACTTTTTCTTTACCACACCCTTTAGACCCTATTTTATTTCTGCCACTCTTAATTTTCCCTTGCTGATCTTCTTCACCCTTACCTCTTCTCTCCCATTACCAGCTCATGCCTCATTACAGAAAGGAGCATGTTTTGTGGATGAAATGTACCTTTCACAAAACATGATGCTTTTGCCTCACTCTTTCTTTAATTCTCTCTTGATAGCATTCCCTTTTTCCATTATGTCATTTCACCTGTGCCTTTCTCCGGACCTTCATCTCCCTCTCCACTGGCAACCTGACCAACAACATGAAGCTGCGCACAACATTTGGAAATGCTGCTGGAAAAATGGAACATCCCAGGTTCCACTTCGAGCCTGATGCACGCACAACATTATAATCTTGCTAATTTTCATTGTGTGCACTTTGTGATGTTACCGGCTCATTGCATCTTGCAAGCTGAGTACGCTACAAGGATAAAGTGACTTTATCTGATGTGTTAATAGCATGGCCATTCCAGTGCCATGTGCTTTACCACCTTCCAGGATGGCGGCTTGTTTCTTCTTCCCCTTTGTTCCCTACCAGCCACAGCACCTGCTGTAGCATGATTGGTCTGTGGGTTCTTCTTATGGCCCAATCCCGACGTAGGCAGGTGTACGCCGGCCCTCCTCCCTAAGGCCCACCTTCTAAGGCTCTGTTTGTTTTCCCTGTGGGTCCATTTCACCTCTGCCTTTCTCCGGACCTTCATCTCCCTATCCCCTGGCGACCGGAACACCAACATGAGGCTGCGCACAACATTTGGGACTGCTGCTGGAAAATTGGAACATGCCAGGTTCCACTTCGAGCCTGATGCACGCACATTATAATCTTGCTAATTTTCATTGTGTGCACTTTGTGATGTTACCGGCTCATTGCATCTTGCAAGCTGAGTGTGCTACAAGGAAAATGTCACTTTATCTGATGTGTTACTAGCACAGCCATTCCAGTGCCTTGTGCTTTACCACCTTCCAAGATAGCGGCTTGTTTCTTCTTCCCCTTTGTTCCCTACCAGCCACAGCACCTGCTGTATCATGATTGGTCGGTGGGTTCTTCTTATGGCCCAATCCCAACGCCGGTAGGTGGACGCCGGCCCTCCTCCCTAAGGCCCACCTTCTAAGGACCTGTTTGTTTTTCCTGTTCGTTTCTCAGTGAGTCCCACCCTTTCGATGCCCCGTGTCGTTCCTATTGTCCCCCCAGCCCCCTCTGATGCCCTGTGTTGTTTCCTCAGTCCCCCTACCCCCCTCTAATGCCCTGTATTGTTCTCTCTGTCCCCAAACCCCGCTCTGATGTCACATGTTGGTCCCTCTGGCCCCTCACCCCCCTCTGATGCCCCGTGTTGCTCCCTCTGTCCCCCCACACCCCCTCTGATGCCCAGTGTTGTTCCTGCAGTCCCCCCACCCCCTCTGATGCCCCATGTTGTTCCAGTTGTCCCCCCACCCCCTCTGAAACCCTGTGTTGTTCCCTCTGTTCCTCCACCCCCCTCTGATTCCCCATGTTGCTCCCTCTGTCCCCACCCCCCTCGGATGCCCCGTGTTGCTCCCTCTGTCCTCCCACCCCCTCAGATGCCCTGTGTTGCTCCTTCTGTCCCCCCAGCCCCCTCAGATGCCCCATGTTGCACCCTTTTTCCCCACACACCCCTCTATTGCCCAGTGTTGCTCCCTCTGTCCCCCACCTCCCTCTGTTGCCTCATGTTGCTCCCTTTGTCCCCCACCTCCTCAGTTGCCCCGTGTTGTTCTCTTTGTCCCCTTGTGTTGCTCCCTCTGTCCCCCCATCCCCACCTCAGATGCCCTGTTGTTTGCTCCCTTTGTCCCTGATCCCCATCTGATGACCTGTGTTGCTCCCTTTTTCCCCCACCCCCTCAGTTGCTCCCTTTGTCCCCTCATGTTGCTCCCTTTTTCCCCTCCAATGCCCCACGTTGCTCCCCTTGTACCTCCTTACCCCTCCCTACCCCATAGCCTCCCTTGTTATTTGCCCCTTTTTCTCCCCCCTGCCCTCATCATCAGCTTCTCATTTGTATTCTCTCCCTCCCCCACTCCCTCTCTGTACCCTGCTCCCTCTTATGTTCTTTTGCATAGACATGTTTGATGGCTTCATGTCCTTGTCCCACCCCCTCTTCTCGCTCTTCTCCTTCCCCTCTGTATCTTACCTTCCCCTTCCCCTCCACTCCTCACCAGCCCCTCCTGCTTTTTCCATCACTACCCCAATTGCCGTCATGCATAGTAATTGTAGTTGCCTGTCTTTCGCAGCCACCCTCCCTCTCCCTTCACCTCTCTTTCCCCCCTCCCTCTGTCCTTTTAGTCATTTGGTACTTACTCCTATCACTTGTCTCTTGACCTTTCATAGCAGCTTGTCTGTCCCCCCCTGCCTTCCTTGTCTTCTCCCCCTTTTCTCCTCCTTGATCTATGCTTGTCACCGGACCATACAGGATAGTCATTTGTTTGTCCCTCCTCTTTCCCCTGATCTCACCTTCCTCTTGTTATACTCATACATACATCAATTGTCGTCAGACATAGGGCCTCATTACGAGAATGGAGGTAATGAAAATAGGAAGGCGGAATGGTATTACCGTTAACGGGTCCGGGCCATTACGACCCGACAACCCGCCAATACCGCCACGGCCCGTACCGTGCCCCTTCATACCGGCTCGCGCGGGCACACGCGCCCCTTCACAGAGTAAATACCGGGATGCCAGTAATAGGAGGACATCACAACTCACGCAATTACGGGCATCCCGAAGGCGGTAATTAGGGCCTGCACGATGGCGGCCATACAGGCATCGCGGACCACCCATAAACTGCAACCTGCAGTCAAGGCAACTGCCAAAGGTGCACACAATCACCACAGGTGGAGTCAATGGAGCCTGTCCCAGCATAAAAGGAGTACACCCACACACCGCACCCCTTCCCACACCAAAATGATACCACTAGCTGTTGAATTCATGGGGCTGGAGGACATGCCTATACTGCTACACTGCTACAACTACAGCAATAACAACAACAACTACAACAACAACCACAGCCACAGGCAGTACAGAGGAGACGCAGGAGGAGAAGGATGGTGAGACAGGCCCAGCAATTACCACCAGTGCAGCCAGTAGTACCTCGTAGGCAGCCACCAATCCCTCGCATCAGACCCAGTCCATTCAATCTAACCCCTGAGCAGATCCACACCCTGTACCGGTTGGACCGGGACACCATCACCACCATTGTGGACATGATACATGACGACATCGTCAGCCTCATAGAAATATGCACTGCCACCCCCCCGCTACTAAAGGTGGTGTCTGTGCTCCACTTCCTGGCCACAAGCACCTACCAGCACACAGTGGGCCAGATGCATGGCATTTCACAACCACTCTTTTCACGCATGCCAAGTGCTGGATGCCCTCCTGAAGCACGCTAGCACCCACATATCCCTACCACGGACTGCCCAGTAGATTGCAGACACCAAAGTAGGCTTCCATGCACTGGCAGGCATGCCTAATTGCGTTGGTGCCCTCGACTGCACCCATGTCGAATTGGTAGTCCCTCATGCTATAGAGGCTGTGTACCGCAATCACAAGCAATACCACTCCATCAATGTGCAGACGGTCTGTGACTCCAGCAAGATCATCACACATTGTTGCACCCGATATCCCGGATCTACACATGATGCCATGGCGCTGTGTAACTCCACGCTACCCCGTCACATGGAGCGACATACTGGACGACGTGCCTGGCTGCTTGGTGAGTTGCCTCACTGGGCCATGGCAGTTCATCGGGGTCGTGAGGTGGAGGGATGCATACTCCACCAGGGTGGGAATGGGCGGTGGGTGGAGAATGCACGTAGAGCTATACACTCCTGACCTGAACCTCCCAACCCGAACATGACACATCACTGCCACACATTGGACCAATGCCGTATATCAATGACAACATGTAAGACGCACAACCTGGCCACCATGGGTATGTCAAGCAATGCATGACCAAACATGATTGCAACTGTGCCAATGTGGCTAGTGTGATTATGCACAGAGTAGCATACACAGCAATCATGGGAGGCAAGACATCATCCTGCATCCACAGTACACCCGCATCAGCATGCAAGTAATCACCCTGCATCTTCTGTTTAACGCCATCCAGACTAGCACACCATATTGAAGTATACAATACATCTAAATAATATTTGTGCATACGTACAGGGACATGTGCATGTCAACAGCAAATTACTGCGGCCATGGCTGTGAATCCTGAAGGTGGCAGCTCAGAGTGACTCATACAGACCTCTTTGTATTTGCATGCAGGTGATGGAGGATATCCCTTGAAGCCGTGGCTACTTACCCCTGTGCGGAACCCGCGGAACAGCCATGAAGAGGAGTACAATTGGGTTAATACCCGTACCCGTGTCGTGATTGAGCAGACCTTTGGCCTGTTGAAGGCGCGGTTCCGCTGCCTAAGCGGGTCTGGTGGAGCACTCCTTTATAGGCCTGAGAAGGTGGCAAAGA
Organism: Ambystoma mexicanum; assembly: GCF_040938575.1. Lineage (NCBI taxonomy): Eukaryota > Metazoa > Chordata > Amphibia > Caudata > Ambystomatidae > Ambystoma > Ambystoma mexicanum. Next base: position 826,176,528 of record NC_090933.1, read on the forward strand.
TCACCATGGCCTGTGTCATGCTGCACAACATGTGTGTCTGGAGAAATGTACCACTGTCACCTGACATTGAAATGCATGCACTGGGTGTGGATGATGAGGATGAAGACGGAGGAGAAGCAGCACCCCTGCCAGTACTTGATGCACAAGATGGCTGTATGGTACGCCAATCACTGATTGACGAATACTTCTGAACCACTGGGACGTTGATGGATATATGTCAGTGCTACACTGAGCACTGGGTCCATGTGGACATGCACACAGGGTATGTGTGGAGTTGGGCACTGTGCACTGTCATGAATTAAATGGATACACACGAAAAGAACAATGTCCAGACATTAAATGATTTTTTACACAACAGGTTTATTAATGTAAATTACAGAAAAGTGCTACCCCCTCCCCCTCCACTACACCAAAACTCCCCATACCCCCCAATGAACTCCCCATACCCCCAATGAACTCCCCATACCCCCCAATTAACACCCCCTTTTACACCTATTCACCTCTGACACTATCTAACCCACTCCCATTGTTGTCCAATGCTATTTCCGTGCTTTCTTGGTTTCCGGGGGCAGCATTTCTGACTGCCTCGCACTCCGCCTTGTCTGAGGCACAGGGCTGGAGGGTGCAGAGGAAGCGGGTGTGGAGGATGGGGTGTGGTGGATGGGGTGGATGCCGTAGTGATTGGCACGGCTGGCGCGGGTTGTTGCTGCTGCATGGGCAGCAGTATTGAGATCAGGACCTGCGTGACGGCCCCCAGACTGTCTTGCATCATCACTGCAGAGACATTGATGGCGACAGTGTTCCCCACAATGGCCTGCACTATCTCTCGCCTTGTGTCCTCTCCCTCCGCAACATATTGTCGAACAAGTTCCAGCATGGAGTCCTGTCTTGCCTCCACCCTTGATAGCCGTGCCTCAAGGTTGGTGGGAGCAGCAGTGTTTGAGGGTGCTGCGACCGGGCGTGCATTGGCAGGGCTGGCCTCAGGGGTGGTGCTGATATCTTAACTGTGGAGTGCAGGATCCGCAATGGTGCTGGTGGGTGTGGCCTGAGTGTGGGGTTGTGGGGTGGACAGGGGGCTTGGGGAGTGTGGACATGCCACATGGATTAGGCCTTCCTCGTCCACATACTCCTCTGCTCCAATTTCGATGTCGCTCAACGGGGCAGTGGCTGCTGCCTCGCCCACAGAACTTGTTTCTGCCAAATGGGTGCCACTGGCCTTGCCTTCCGCTGGTGTTGCCAGCTCTGTGGTTCCGGTCTCAGGCATAGCTGTGGGGCCCTCATATGCGGGCATGGCCTGGGCACTCGCCCTGGGTTTTGGTGTGGGCTGCGAGGCTGCCCCGGAGGTGGTTTTGCCTGTGGCAGTTGTTTTGGCCCGGGACGTGGATGGTTCTTCACTGGCATCTTCTCCATCAGTGCCTGGGGGGGTAGAAGAGATGCAGGGCATCAGTGATGGTGTTACATGCAAGATGCATTATATGGTGCTGTGGAGATTTTCATTTATCATGCATTCATATCTTACAGGTGTGTCACACAGGGTAGTATTTTGGCATTTACCGTGACGTCTCAATTCAGGAATGCAGCATGGCAGGTGTCATGTCGTTGTAATGGGGTTTGCGTGATGTATGACGTGGGAATGGTCCGTGTGTGTTGGCTGTCTGTTGGTAATGGGATTGGCACTCAGCATGCATTTCAGTGTAGCAGGGTTTGGGCCTCAATCGGGACATGGTTATGTTGATGTGTGTGTGTTGGGACATGCATTGCCTTGCCTAGACTCTATTCCAGATCACTTGTGCTATGTCATGGTTTCCCCTACTGGGGTCTGCAGGGTCACTCACCTCCATCTCCAGATGTTGAGGCACCCGTCTCCATGTCCCCAAAGCCCTCGATAGACTCCATCTGGATGAAGGTACTCCTCCCAGCATATTAGTTTTGTCAGGGAGTGGGCATCCCCGCCTGTGTCCATGGCCTCCCTCCGATTGCTGGCCAGGATGTTGTGTAACCTAAGGCGGAGGTCATCCCACCTTTTCTTACTGTCTTTGACTGTCCGTGGGGTAGTGCTGACTGCAGATACCTTGTCGGCTACCTCCTCCCAAATCTCCTCTTTCCTCTGCTGCGCCTCCCTTTTGAGGTTATGGGCGTTTATGTCTTCAGCATGGGCAGCGAGGGTGTACGCCAACATGTTGAGTTCCTCATCGGAAAAACGCTTCTTGCGCAGGCGGGGGTTTGATTTTCTGGTTGCCTTGGACATGTTGATTTGGGAGGCCCAGGTCTCTCCTGTGCAACACTGGTGGTTTGGGAAAATTGCAATGGATTGTGTTTTTAAAGATGGCCACCAGCGCATTTCCCGTTCCGATGCGATGATGTTACTTCCGGGTCCGGTATTACGAGCCCAGTATTAGCATGATGTTATTACCGGGTCGGTATTAAGTGGTGCCTCCTAGGCGGAGGCGGTATCGGCGGGTCCCGTGATGGTGCTATCGGGGGGTTGGAGGGCCTTTAGCGGCATGGCGGTATGGCCATTACCAGCATGGGGGTTCGCGCGTGCTCGCGCAATCATAATCAGCCGCCATTAGCAGCGTCAAACGAGCATGGACCCGCTAGTTCCCCCATGCCGGTAATGACCCCGTTTTTAGCGCACTTCTCGTAATGAGGCCCATATTAATGTTACTGCTTGTTTGTTCCCATTTTCTTTTCTCTCCCCTCCCCTCCTTAATTGTTTCACCACTTGCACTATTTGAAATGTCGCCACACTTATTATGAAAGTTATTTCACATTCTGAATTGTATCAAGGACTTGTAAGAATGTAATTTGTTTTCTCCCACGTTCTCTCCCTACTTGAAGCACTTTGAAACATTGTGTATAGGCGCTATACAAATGAACAATCGTTTCAATTCAATTCAATGGGCCTCATTATGAGTTTGGAGGTAGCCATGCTGTTTTTAACAGCATGGCTACCTCCAAACTCGTGTCTGGGCCCGGGTCCCGCAAAATGGGACTTACCGGCCCATTGCAACCTTGGAGGGCCCGGTAATTCCCTTTTGCGGGACCCAGACCCGGTACATCCCCATTCCTATTTGAGCCCCCATAGGGCTCAATGGGAATGGGGAGGATGCTAACAATGGGCCCCTTAATGACGGGCCCTTGGTTAGCATCCTGGTCTGCTAGCGGGTCCCGCTATATACGTCTGGTCTGACCAGGTGTGAAGAGCGGGACCCGCTGCAGAACACGTAATGGGGTGGCCCGGTAGGAACGGTGCCAGTCGCTTACCGGCACCGTTCATACCGCAGCCGCCCTCGTTGTAATGAGGCCCAATGTCTTTTTTTCTCTCCATTTGATGATGTAAATTTGCTATCTGAATTTATTCAATTCATTAGTCAAATGTTTTTGGCACAAGTGATGCTTTTTTAAACATAATGACGTATTTGTAAAGGACATCCAAATGCCACTTCTTTGGATGCCACATTCAGTTAAGCTTTTCCACTCCTTTGCACAATTTCATAAAATGCGGCTCATTACGATTATGGCGGTGCAGGAAAAAATTGGCAGTAACGAAATTGCTGCCACTTTTCCTGCTCTGTCATACTTTGAGTATGGCCCTGTAGTGGGAGATAATATGATATGATATTTTATTTATAACACGCCCATACACAAGTGTATCATGCTAGAGATAAATCCTCCCACTTTCTGTAGAAAATCAGTGGAATTAACACTGCAGTATTTCTGCTGGTGGTAATTCCACCAAAAATGCCCCATAGATTCCAAAAGACTATCAAAAATTGGGGATTAAATCTGCCACTGCCACTAGTAATCTTCCGTTAATTTTGCGGTAATGATAATTCCATTGGGCGGTATTCCAGCAGATTTAACTCCAGAATACCACCCAACTCGTAATGAACCCCCATATTTGGTGTAATCTATGCACATTTAAAAAGACATCCCACATTCCAAAACAGGAAGTGCTGCATTGTGTTTACTTAAAATTGCAGTTAGTCCCGGAATAACGTATTTAAAAAACAATTGTTTGTGACTTGGTCTGTATCTTTCACATTTCATTGGTTGCTGGCCACAATTCCATTACTCTTTTTCTTATTAGTTATTCCTCTCCTCAGTCTCATTCTTGGAGGACTCTTGGTACTGGTGTTTCAATTCCCCCATGGGTGGTGATTTATTTAATTTAAATTTGATTGTTTAAAGCACAGACTGAGCTCGAGAGCAGCAGAGTGCTGTACAGGGTGTGGGTAGCCAGCATTTGGGCTGACATCTTTTAACAGTAGAGCAGTACTGTGAGTTGAGGTCTGTGTGTCGGTATGCGTGCCTATTTGAATTAGTCCTGGGTCGGGTATTGTTGAAAAAGACATGCTTTGAATGATTTGAAAAATAGAAAATTGTGGGGGCCGTCCGAGCAGACACTGGGACGGGGTTCCAGATGGTGGGTGCATGAAAAAGGATTGTTTACAGGTCCTCTCTTTGCAGATGCGTTGTGATTAAAGCCGGATGGTCAATTTGCAGCATGAGGCGCGTAGTCCATGAGATATGTGGAGTTTAGCCACCAGGTCATCTGGTGTGCTACTCATGTTTGTAGATGATACATGCAGTCTTCAACTGTATCCTGGATTGGAGAAGAAGCCAATGTCATTTGCATAGGAAGGTGGGGGCGTTTCAGTTACATTTATGTGCGTCTGTATTAAGACGTGCTGTAGCTTGGTGGATTGCTTTTAGCGGAGCTAAGTGAGCAGATGGGAACCCTGTCAGATGGGCATTCCACCCATCGATGTGCTAGACCACAAGGGGATGCACTATGGTCCGAAAGTCCAGCAGCGGGATGAAGGGTCTGATTTTGGGAAGGTTAGAGTTTCGAGGCCAGGCTATTTGGGCCTTTTGGCCGTGTGTTTGTGGGAAAAAAAAGGCTACTGTCAATGGTGAAGCCTAAGGGTTTTGCTGATTCTGAGAGTTGTGGATCAAATCCTTTCAGGCTCATATCATTGAGCTATTGGTAGCTATTTAGCAGGCGGATGGATGATGATGATGAGTTCAGTATTGGCTGGGTTTTTATGTAGTTTTTGGTTAAAGATTGTTCATGTATGTGCATGCCCAACTTGTATCCATTAATTCTCGTTAGGTTTATTTGCAATCCATTTGAAGTAACATTATTACAACAAGATACCATTGTCAATTTAATGTAAATAGTTTTACAAAGCCTCTGACACCGACACGTTTCAACCTCTGAAGTCTTTTTCAAGGCTATGATACATATCAAATTAGATATCTCATGATCTTTCCATCAGTCCTCGTTTATTACAGATGTTGCCTGCTCCTGATTTCCTATTCATATGAGGTAGGTGTCCTGTTCTCATACATTGCTTAGCTTCATAATATGTTGTTGATGATTGATGGTTTCAACGTTCTTATAATTCTTGGAATTATGCTGTTGTCTGCAGTTGTGTTTTGTGTGTATTAGTCCTATTAAGTTGCAAGTCGCAGTCGATATTCAGGACTGTATGACAGCCAGGTAATTGCTGAGATGAATGATGTCCTGCATGCTATTTACTCTCACGTACAACTGACTATCATCCATGTATTGGTAGGTGGTTATATTGGGATCTTTGAGGAGAGTGCCCAGAGGCTGCATGTAAAGGTTAAACACAATTGGCGAAAGGATGGAACCGAGGGGACTATGTAGAAGACCCGTAGTCAGTTAGACTGCAACATACTCATCTGGGTGGCCTGGTGTCAGCCCGAGAGGTAGGAGGTAAACCAATTCATGACAATGCCAGATAATCCCATCCTGTCGGCAAGGATGGAGAGGAGAATGTATTGGTCAACTGTGCCAAATGCAGCTGAGAGGACAAGGAGGATAAGGAGGCAAGAGTCACCCTTATCCACGATTTGGTGGGCATCATTTTACACCTGGTGGCTGCCTGCATGCTACACTTGGGGAAGAACCTTGACTGATAGTCATTTAGGAGGTCAAGTTGTTCAATTCTGAAAAGTAGTTGTGTAGTGACTATTTTATTCAAGATATTGGCAATAAATGGGAGGATCATAATGGACTGATAGTTGTCCAGGTCGCCTTAATCTAGGGTTGTTGTTTTCACAATAGAGCTCACAGGATAACAGTCATGAGGCTATCGGTAATGACCTTCTGTGAGTGAGGCATCAATGAGGCTGAGGAGCGTGTTGATGGAGCCTGGGATGATATCATCAGATTAAGGTTGGGAAGCAATTATTTTTTAGGAGATCTGGGGAGAGAGAGGAGAGAACACAGTCCAGAGGAGGCAGTGTGCATACTGCGGTGCATGGGGTGCTAATGCTGTGGGTGGTTGATCCGATGCTCTCTAGGGTTTTTTCTATTCTTTTGCTAAAAAATATGTTGATTCCGTAACATTTCTCCAGAGTTGTTAGTACCTCAGGGTCGATTGACAGTTTGCTGCAATGCTTTACTACTTCGAAGTGGGCTTTGCTCATGTTAGAGGGTGCTGCAATGGTGGTGCAGTAGTAAGCAGCTTTGGCCTCGGTAATCAGAATCCTACAGTTGGCACAGAGGGATTTAAGGTTGGGCAAGGCTCCAGTTTTACAGGTTTTGTGCCATCATTTCTCTGGGTGTTTGATTGAGCATTTGTTGGAGGCGAGCATTGGGGAGTACCAAGGGGCCGATGGTTTGGTTTTAGCGCAGCTGGTTTTTAGAAGGGCATTAGTGTCCACCAGTTTCATAGCATAGTTAATGAATAATTCTCAGACGCACAATGCATTCCCGGTGGATAGCAAGTCTGCAAAATTTGCTTCTATCTCATTGACCAGGAAGGATTTGAATGACCAGTATTGAGTGAGGGAGCTTTTGCGTGACCTCTGTGAGCTGTAATTGAATGAGTGACCGATAGTGGGATGGTGGTGTGGTCAGACCAGTGGGATTGTTGGTGATTTACCTCATAGTGCCTTTCTGTGAAGTAATGATTCTTTTCACAAAGACTATCTTGGAATGTTGGGGACAATGCACTTACCAGTGGTCAATCCTGCCAGCCTCCATCTCTTCCTCAGAGGGATCTGGGTATGTGCCAGCTTTAATTCACATTGAGCCATGTTTAAGTCTGTATCTCTCAAAAGTATCTGACAACTTGGACTTCTCAGTATGTATTATGCCTCACTCAGTGCTTCTCAAAAGGACTCTGGGTATGTGGATGTCTGTTCCCAAAAAACAGGCCTTATGTTCCTGTCCATTCACTTCGACAGAGTGAGTTTTTGGGGGAGCTTTTACAGTAATTTCCAGTATGCAATTTTGTTACACTTAGTGGCTTTCTCAAGGGTCTTAAGGATGTGAATTTCAGTTTTCAAGAGGCAATTCTATACCTGCCCTTCTCTTCCTCTGAATATTCTGCGGAACATGGGCTTCTTTTCCCAGTATGCACTGTAGTCATATTTCATACATTTCAAGAGTGTGCTCGGAATTCGGACATCAGTTGACAAGAGGCAATCTTGATACACTCCTCTTAATCCTCATAATTTTCAGTGAATTTCTGCTTTAATTCACAGTGTTCAATCTTTACACATTCATCCTTCTTCTGTAAGGGATATTCTGACTTTAAATCTAGCTATGCTTCTTTTTCAGGGAATTCTGAGTACTTAGACTGGAGTTCTCATTGTGCATTCTAGCCATGCTTTGTCTCTTCCCAGAAACGCCTGGGAATTTGGACTGACGGTCCCATTTGGCAATCGTGTAGCAATCCTTCTTTTCCTCACAATGTTGTCAGAACCTGGACTTCACTTTCCAGTGTGCAAGCTTGTTAAGTGCTGTCTCTTTCACTATGGGATGGTTTGATTTCAACTCCAAGATTTCTGTTTGAAAAGTTCTCTTCACAGCCTCTACATGTCTGGTACTAAGAATGTAAAACACGATTCCCCCAAATGCAAACTTTCTCCTCTTAAATGATTCCCACACTTCCTCTTCCTCAGGGGGATCGGGAAATAAAATCTAACTCCTGCTATTAAAACGGTCTCCATCTGAAGCACAAACTCTTCTTCGGGGTCATGGGCAAATCACATTACAATTCCCACTGTGAAATTTGTCTCCACTTGGATGGTCAGGCATTAGGATACCCTCTGTGGTGTGGCTCTCATTGTTAACAATCCTGGGTTTTTTCCTTTCCACTCTCCCCTGTCTCTTTGAATGCATGGCCCTTCTCCACATATGTGATGTTCTTCGGGTATATGTTCCTCTCATCCTGAACAGCTCACAGGTTATTCTTAGAACTGTGAATCAGCATTGCCTCTGTGCTGAATGCTGCAGCAGTATTCCCTTCTCCCTATCCTTATCATGGCTATTCCACCTTGTTTCATCTCTCACCTCTCAGCATAGTTTCGGTGTCTCGGAGTCCAGGGTATGTCTCCCACCTTTACTTCTCGCCCTAGAGTCCGTTTGACATCTCTGCATCTCCATAATCTGATTCTTGGGGCTCTCGCTCCAAATCTTTGCCACTGATTAGAGCTTGTGCCTTGGTTTAATTCTCTCATTCAACTCTGCAAGCAGCGTATTTCAGCTTCCTTTCACACCTCTTTCAGCTCAGCAAGTTTTTGCTTTCTACACAATCTGTCTCCTTTGGCAACAATTCCCCCCTTTCTGCCTCTCCTCGTCATTGGTTCTCTTGGGATGCAGCACGTGCAGTCATTTGATGAGAGCAATAGAAAGAAGACTTGTATAATCATTGGTGGTGCACATGCTACCCAGGATTGGTCACTTCTAAATCTGCAGTATGACCTATGTCAGGTCAAAAACATGACACACATACGAATCGATTCATGCTATTGGTGTGCTGTACTATGCTTCACAAGCTCAGTTCTGTGCTATAATTGGTTTGTAGTGAAACACTATGTACCAGCACTGAAGTGCAAATAAGTTGTATGTGGGGTTCAATTTATTGTCATACATGTGTGTATCACAATTGTACACTTTGTCTCTAATGCAAAATTATATCATAGAAAAATAGCTGTTAAAAATGCTGAAAAGGTTAACAGCAATATGAAAAAACTGCTTGAGGTGAATGCAAGAAAGCAGCTTACCAATGGATTAGTACATTGGATGAGTACATGGTAAACACCAATAAAAGTGGTTTGACCGAATTTGAAAAGGTCTAATAGCATGACATTTTGGTGCAAGATATATACTTGTACCTGGATGATTAGTATCCACTGTTGGTGTAGGGTTATTGTAGGGCAGACTCATTCCAGCCACCCTTTTGAAGAATGATTGCATACATGATTTATAGTGTGTTACATTTGTAAGTGGCAGGACTCCTTTCATTCCTTGTCCTTGTTCAGCCCCCCGTCCTTCCACTCAGGGGCACCCCTCCAGCTCTCTGCACATGCTAAGAGGGCACTTCATCAAAAGTTTAAAATGCACTGAAAACAAAAGCGTATGTATTTGGAGATGTGCAATGCATGAACGAGCATTCCCTCTCCTTTGCATTAACCACTGCAGTCCTGCGTTCATTTATATCCCTTAAAATGTAGTACACTTTATGTGTATTGTTGTTCTATTTCAAAATGACAGGGGCCCTCATTACGACCCTGGCGGAAATCGAAAAACGATGGCGGAAATGCAATACCGCCATCGAATAGCGCTCGGTGCGATTATGACCCGTCACCGTAAAGTACGATGCCATTAGCGACACCGTAGTGAACGCCAACGCTAACTGCACCAAGTACGCGCGCGCGCGCCATGCCAAACCGTAATTAGCACCATGGCGCAAGGGTACGCGAATTCCGACCCTAGCGGACATGTACTTAACGCCATCAAGCACGGCGGAAAGTACCATTCCGCCATGGTGAGAAGTACGGCATCGCGAATCAACCGTAAACGGCCCCACTGAGTGCCTGTACACCGCTCCCTGGCCACATAGTACAACTCCCCGTAGGTGCAACGAAGTCACAATGCAACCAGTGAAATGTACAAGTCACCCATGCATGCCAACGAACAAAAGAATCACAAGAGGGGCCAATGGGAGCTGCAGGGCACAGATGGCACGAATACAGAAGCTATACCAATGGACATGACCTCAGTCTCCCACCAAGAAACGCACGCAAACACAGGCACCTGTGACCAGCAATATTCCGATAATCACATCATTCCACCAATCCACCTGGCTGACCGGCATCTGTTACACAAAACCTAATCCCCCGCCCCTGAGCATGACATCATTCAAACAGTCATATTGGCAGCCCTCACCCCTGACCTCACTGGGCTTCGTAGGCAAACGCGCCCAGCACAGTACCACGCAACTATACTCCGAAGCTGGAACCCAATGCAGATCTCCTCACAATACATCGCTCCCCAAATAGGAATATGCCACATCACTTGCAAAGAAGAACGCTACACGGCCCATATCAGAATAGAAATTTAATGCACAACAAATTCACCAAGCCCATACAGCCATTAGGCCATGAACTCCAAAACACATTTCACCATTGTGGGCTGCATCCGCAATAAATGACCAGCTACTTCTTGTGTGACGCCCTGTTCCTTCATGGTACACAGGGGCTACATTCTCGTACGAAAAGGCAACATGGAAGCGCCTAGAACCGCAGGGCCGTCCCAATAGGGAGGCACTAGTCCAGCTGAAAGGCCGAAATGTTGCTCCGAGCCACTAGTACTGCGTAAGGGCATGTGGCCCATTGGCGATCGTCCCATAAGATCGTAATGCTGCTCCACTGATTAACACGAAGCAGCAGGTGTCGGGAGTAAAACCCATCTGCAGGAGTGGCATACAGATGGCAGTGGCAAAAGGGGAGGAGATACCTGTCAACCAAAAGAAAAGAAAAAGAATAGAATGGCCATCAGAACTACATTCGAACAACTCACTTCAATGATCACACTAGATCCACAGCCATATGCATGCTAGCCCACTCCAAAGGATCATCACCACCCCAAAACCACTTGCGACTCATAACTATCCATATCGAGGTGAAAACACCATCACAAACGAGTGTACCTGTGCATGCGTCTGTGAAAACAGAATCCATCAGATGGGATTGGTAACGTGCATGGACACAAGTGTCTGAAGGCGCGTCGAGACAGGGAGGGCTCAACAAGGCCAGATAGACGATGGTCCCACTATGGCAGCCCTGCATCACATAGCGCAGGGGAGGCGGACAGATTCCAAGAAGCCCTGTACATGGCAAACACCGTATCAAATCATCTGTCCATGCATCCATTCATCATTCCCTCATCCCGTAATGATAACGCCTGTTTCCATACTCACATAACATGTGAGAATTCCATTGAGTCTGTGCGTTATGCAGCCTGCAAAATCCACTGTGCCCCAGCCCATAATTCCAGTGTTGTGAAGTAACATGTATTTGGGAACGTCCGGCCTCATCATCCACTTCGCTATTGCGCATCCCAAACTATTCATATCAATCATTGCATCCTCGCCATGGCCCCTGTCCCAAGGACACTGAACAATAGAACGTTATATTTGCAGTCAGACCTGTGGGCATCTCCTCGCCGCTAGCTGAAGACCGAAAGCGCCGCCCTTCGAATTCCTCATTTGCAACATCACGTCGAAAAGGCATCTGTGGCCGCTTGAAATCACAAATTAATCCATCTAGTGCGGCTGTGTGTGAAAATGGCAACTGCCTTCACTCACAAATGGGAGGCCCCGCCCGTCGGTGAACCTCGGTACAGTGATGCATGAGGGTCCACCGTTACTCGAGTACTACGTTCCACTGACCCTTCACAAGTCTGTTCGCGACTGCAAAGAATGCATGTGAAACAATGGGACCATAGCCGAATGAACATATCAACCAATGTTACACGGCCATCGGGTACTAATACATGATTGTAATAGCAAGATGCCATTCCTCGAATTGCAGCGTTGTGTGCGGGACGTGCTCGCCCAAAGGGGAGAGCAGCTTGCACAGGTGGAATGAATCACCACAGGTGGAGGCCATACAGCCTGAAAACACATAAATTGCACACCCAGTCTCCTCCCACAACCACACCCACTCCGAAATGCTACCGGCAGGACTCGCGATGTTGGCCCTGGGGGACCTGATAGCACTGCAAGTACTCCAACTCCAAGAAGAAGACGAACACCAACTACAACCGGCCGCACGGAGGAGACGCAGGAGGAGGAGGAGGGCAAGGCAGGGCCAGCAAGGGCTGCCAGCACAGCCACTACCACCACGCAGGCAGCCCGCAATCCCACGCCTCCGAGCACATCCGTTCAACCTCACTGATGAGCAGATCCACACCCTCTACCGTTTGGACCGGGACACCATAGCCGCCATTGTGGACATGACACAGGCTGACCTTGTCAGCATGATAGATAGCCCAACCGCCATCCCACCCCTACTGAAGGTGGTGTCTGTACTCCACTTCCTGGCCACAGGCACCTACCAGCACACAGTAGGACAGTTGCATGGCATTTCTCAGCCACTGTTCTCACGGACACTATTGCAAGTGCTCGATGCCCTCCTGCAGCACGCAGACGACTACATCTCTCTACCACGCTCGGAGCAGGAGATTACAAACACAAAAGTGGGATTCCATGCACTTGCCGGCATACCGGGTTGCATTGGTGCCATCGACTGCACCCATGTGGAATTGGTCGTCCCACATGCCATGGAGGCCCAGTACCGCAACCGAAAACAATTTCATTCACTGAATGTACAAATGGTGTGTGACTCCAACAGGATCATTACACATTGTTGTGCCCGATTCCCTGGATCAACCCATGATTCTATGGTCTTGAGGAACTCTACAATACCACGCTACATGGAGCGACACGCAGGGAACAGATCCTGGCTACTCGGTGAGTCTCATTTCATGCATGATGATGTGGGGTATGTGATGCGGCAATGACCTGGCAGGAAGGGGGGGGGTGGGTGCGTACGTAGCAATGGCATTCCACATAATTCGTTTATCGTCCACATACAGGTGATGCCGGATATCCACTGAAGAGATGGCTCCTCACACCAGTCCGGAACCCACGGGACCAGCATGAGGAGGACTACAACCATGCCCACTCACGTACCCGTGTAGTCATTGAACAGGCATTCGGCCTACTGAAGACCCGTTTCCGGTGCCTCAGTAGGTCTGGCGGGGCACTCCTGTACCGCCATGAGAAGGTTGCAAAGATGGTGATGGCATGTGTCATGCTCCACAACATGTGCGTACGTAGAAATGTGCCCATGCCCCCTGACGCAGAACTGCAAGCACCTGAAGATGGTCATGATGAGGGTGGGGATGTGGCAGCACCTCAAGGAGTCTGCGAGGCACAGGAGGGCCGTGAAATTCGTCAGCATCTCATAGATGCATGCTTCTAGCACTCACGCCTGGTGGCTGATACATGGACACGGGACTCGTGGCACTGTGTGTGTCTGGTACATGCACAATATGGACTGTACGCCTATGATGGCCTAGTACACAAAGATCATTGTCCACACATCTCATTGTTTGATCGTGCATTGTTTATGGCATATGTGATATCATGTTGAACACCCTATCGACCCGCCATCCAAGTGAGCCCAACACACCCCCTCCACCCTCCTACCTCCCCCCCGAACACCAGTGTCCAAAGATGCTCATTGTCAGTGGGCAGTCGCTATTGCAAGCCCCCTCTGCGGGTATCAGGGGCACCCCTGCCTGTGGAGCGCAGGTTCCTCCCAGATCTACGTTGGGGGCTGCCCTGGACGGAACTTGCAACGGATGATGTCTCTGCCTGCTCACGTCCATGCATGTCCCTAAGGGTTTGTGAGAGCTCAGTGAGCACACGGAGCACTGCGGCAAGTACGGCACATACGTCTTTGGACGTCGCATGCAGTTCCCCCCTCAGGCTCTCGGTGCTTCTCTCCATTTGGACTCTCAGGCTCTCGGTGCTTCTCTCCATTTGGACTCTCAGGCTCTCGGTGCTACTCTCCATTTGGACTCTCAGGCTCTCGGTGCTACTCTCCATTTGTGCCCTAAGTGTCTCAGTTGATGTTTCTATGTCTGCCTTAGTGCCCCCACATCCATCGGCATGGTCCTTGAGGAGCGTGGCCAGTTGCTGCTGTTGCACGATTAACTGGTCGAGGGACTGTTGCCTCTGCTGGGCCATGGCCATTTGCGGTGGTGTCACAGAGGGGCTGTTCGCCTCATGTTGCCCTGCCACAGGGCTTGTGGGGGATGGCCAGTCGTCGTCTTGTGGGTGCCCCTGCGTGGTATCCTCATGGTGTACGGGATGGAACAGACAGGGGGATTGGGACAGGTCATGGATGGATCTGACTTCGACATCCCCGTCTTCTGTGTCGGAGCATGCTGCCATTAATGGGGTGTCACCTATGGTGCTGCTGCCACCAGAGGCAGTACCTTCTGTGGCATCCATTGGGGGGACCTGTGGTGGTGCTGTTGTCGGCATGCTGGCTGCTGGGGTGCCTGTTGATGTTCCCTCCTGTGTGCTGCCACTTGATATGTGCTGCTGCCGTGTCTTGATGCGTGCAGCTGAGGTGGAGGGTCTTTGGCCGTCGGTCTTGGCCCTCTTTGCAGGTGTGCTGGTAGGGGTGTCCTGGGGCTCGTCGTTTGGATCGGACCCTGTGGTGGAGTAAAGGAGGGCGAGCGTTATTAATGGGTCTGTGGGAATTGGAATGGCAATGTATCACATGCATTGGGTGGTACCTGAGGGTGATTTGGGTCGGGGCCTTGGAGGTGCTTTCATTTGTGTGTGGAGTGAGGGTGCAGTTGTTTGGCAGCCTGCAGTTAGGGTGTGCCTGCTGCACGTGTAGTGGGTGTTTTGGGGGTTTTTACTTATTTATGTATTTATTGTGAGTTTTAAAGTGCGCTATCAGGCCAATTTGTGTGGACGTTCTCCTGGCCATGTGTTGCTGTTGCGCTATGTGGACACATGTGAGTCACATGATTGGACATTGTGGATTTGGCATGGTTTTATTTGGGCCACCTACCTGATTCTCTGGATGTCTGCACTCCTTTCTCCATCCCTCCGACTCCCTCTATGCTCTCCATTCCAATGGTGGAGGCACAGATTTCTTCCCAGGGGGTCAACTTGATGGGTGATTCCGATCCTCCCCCGGTGGCTGTGGCAATGTTGCGGTTTGCAGAAAGTATGCTACGGACGCGTATCCGCAGGTCGTCCCACCCCTTCCTGCATTGCTGTGGGTTGCGGGGTGCGGTCCCCACCGCACTTACCCGCTGTGCCACCAGGGCCCATATGGCCTTCTTGTTCGCAAGTGCCGTCCTGGTCATTTGCGTGGAGAAGACGGCGGCGGCATTCTCCTGGAGGGTCTCTGTAAGCACGGTGAGTTCCTCACGGGAGAAGTGGACCTGCCGCTTGCGGTCGCACGCTTTCTTCGCTACTTTTCCCATTTTTCTTGGTTTCACTAGGGTGGATGACGGGTTGGGATGTGTCTCAGGGTGGTGTTTTTAGTGGTTGTGTGTATTTTGTGGTTTTATAGGTGTACGGGGTGTTGTTTCCGGTTCCGGGCCCATGTTTTTACTTCCGTTTCCGTATATTTACGGTCACCGTACTTTCCGGTTGGCGCTCACTGCGGTGTCCGCTATGATGGGTGGCGGTATTGCACCTAGGGCGCCGTACGGCAGCGGTGTGGGCCGTTTTGGGGTCATTTCCGCCATCGCGGACTTTGCACTTCCGCCATGGCGTGGTGCTCGTGCCCGATGGGTCGGAATGGGCCGCACTTTGCTCCATCGTGCAATGGCGGAAACGCTATTTACGCTGTGGCGGTCCGGTCAGTCACTTTCCGCCAGGGTCGTAATGAGGGCCAGGATCTTTAACAGTCCTTCACTATGCAACGCTCTCCAGGGACCAATCGTACATTAGTGGTGCTTACACACACCTGACAAGAGTAGATGCAAGGGACCTGGCTAGCCCATCATGTGTGCAGTGAAGCAGCGCACAGAAATGTGTCGGTCTGTTTTGTGAATAAGGCGACATACGTATTTCCTAAAACCAGGCATCCCAAATAATGGCATTCTCTGGGGTACTTGTAAATCTCTTGTTTGTGTCCGGAGACCTTCATTTTTAATGATTGTTTCCTGATTTAGTTGCTGTTTATGTATTGTGTTAATTTTTTCAATTGGTAAATTTTCCCTTAATTTCATTTTAAACGTACTGCTTTCATTTTCTTCCCTTTCTTTCTTGTTCAATGTATCTTTATCATAAGTATCACTGATTTAAATCCCCACAAGCCTGAAGCCTGCTCCATTTTTATTAAACTATTTGCAGAGAGTAGGCGTCCCTCACAGATGAGGAACGGTCAATGCCATACAGACATATTAAACAATGTAATACAGTAAAATGAAGGCAACCGAGTTTCGAAGCAGTGTACATTACGAAAATCTACTGAAACATTATAGTGATTTCCGAAAGATATGCATTTCCACCAATATAGATACCCAATCAACAATCCCATTTTTAATCGTGTTGTATTGACCACACACTTGCACATGCATTATCCGTTGCCAGCCTGCTGGTCTAAGAGGGATTCTTATTGCACACATTTGTTTTTTTAAATCGAAATATTAGTTTTTATTTGACAAGCACAATATTGGAGCAATGTAAAATGGTGGATGTATTTTCAGTCTGTAAAATTGTGATATGAATCCTGCTGAAAACCCTTGCAACAGGATGACCTTTCTGTGGCAGTCTGCAATTGATCTCTCCTGTTGACAAGCACTCAAGGGCATTCCATGATAGGATTCCACTTCAAGGCAAGTGGGTTGAGCGGCACACGGAGAAGCTTACAATCTCAGCCCACAGATCACGCAGGGTTTAAATTGCTCTACTCGCCATTGAACTTCCAGTAAACGTCTGCTCAATTTACTTCAAGCGCAGCAAGCGTCGCGGAAGAAAGCAAGCACTGGGCTGTGTCACATACGCTGCTGGATGCAAGTGCTGAGCAGTGGCCAACCTCATTCTGAACCAAACAAATGATTGCAAATATGACATCCAACAGCACAGGGAGGCATTCGAAAAAAAGATCAGTGCCCTGGAGCAAAGATATGATGATTGTCCAGGTGATCTTCTCGCTCCAGTAGAGACAATTAATATATCAATGTGTTGTTACCATTCATTCACCGTAGAGATGGCTCAAGTGTTGGTGGTAGCAGGAGGGACCAAAGAAATCACTGGATATTGAAACCCAGATTTTGTTTTTGTATAGGAGTAATGTATGTTTGTAGCCATAATGCCTGCTGGTAAGAACGATTTACTTTAAAAGTGAAAGATCGGAATTTCTATACACTGCTCAGCTTTATAAATGCATTTGATCTTTTTGTATTTGTATTTGTTGGTCTTTCAGTAGTGCTGGAGACAGAAATGTTGCAAAAAAAGAGCACATTAAGCAGAGCAGTCTAATTTCCAGAGGCTTAATGACAGTAGGGAAATATGGATGGTAACATCAACCAATTGGCACAGAGGAAGTGGGAATATGAAAAGGGGGCAGGACATAGTTAGCGGATGGAAACAGCATGTACACTAGGTCACACATCCTTTATTATATGTGTAAGGTTACTAGTATGTACCATTATATACACTTTTGCATTGTGAAGCTGATGGAATAGAGAAATTAGGTAGATCAATCATAAGGCCCATAGGGGCGGGTGTATGAGTGTGACAAGGTGCCGTTTTAAGCAAAAGCTAGAATGGAGGCAATATTCTTGATGTTGGAAAAGACTTGCAGATGTTGGGGACAAAACGTGTGAAGGAGCGAAAGCAAGATCAAGTGCGGGGTAGGTGTGGGACAGTGAGCTTAAGTAGAATGATGTTTGTGTGGTGGTCATTATGAGGAAATAGTGGTAGTCAGATGCGATGAACAAACCAATGGGTAGCCTTAAAGAAAAAGAGGAGAAATTTGAGGAGACATTTCAAGTGTTATCGATATTTTGTGAAGTGTCACTGATAGTGACAGAGGTATGCATAGGTGTAGTAGGAGTGGGGGAAATTATGGAGAGTTTGAGTTCATATTTTAAATGATCCTTTTCACAGCAACTACAATGAGCACTCAGTGAAGCTTATCCAGAGAACTTTGCAGTCTTACTAGTTGTTGCAGTGGTCTATGGAGTCCTAGGCTACAATTCAGGAGACAGCTGGTCTACGAAAGGGCTAGTAAAGTTGGGCTATGACTGCTTTATAGTGCAAGGATTCAGGAACTACTGCTTGAAATGTTCTTGGACAGCTGTAGGTCATAGACTCTTCTTGCTGTTGGTGATCTTGATTATCCAATGTCCTTGCTTGCTACGGTCAGTATCTGCACAGAGATCATAGCAAGGCTTCCCATGGCAGAATATGTTGATGGATTACAACTTCTTTTTTTTTTTTTTTATTTATTTATTTACAAGTATATACAAAAATAATACCAAAGTACAGAGGAACAACAAGGAATATAAAAAAAAACCGGATCAAATAAAATCATTGAACATGTTCCAAATCTTTTCATATGTGGACAACTTACATTTCAATCTGTAGATCATTTTTTCTGTACTAGACAGGCTATGCATTTCTTGAACCCACTCCTCAAATGACGGACGGACCTGACCTTTCCATCCTCGAAGGATCAACCTTTTAGCAACAATGGTCGCTCTGAAAAGCCATTTCTTAAGGGAAGAGTTGACTTCAGCCAGCTCGGAATCCTCCCCTAGGATCATTGTCTTAAAGTCCAGGACACACCCTTCACCCAAAATTCTGACACACACATCACAAATGTCTATCCAGAAAGCCCTGACCCTCTCGCAGGCCCACAGCATGTGTTCCAATGTTCCCACTTCCTGAGCACAACCCCAACAGTCATCATTGTCAGTCATGCCCCTTTTATGCAACGTTTCCGGACACCAATACACACGGTTCAGGATCTTAATTTGTCTAGACCTTTCGCCCAGATTCAGTGAACCTAATGAGACATTTCCGCATATATTCTGCCAGGCCTCAAGATCAATATCAGACCCAATCCTCTCACTCCAGACCTCCCGTAAATTGTCATTGTTCCAAAAATACGACATGAAAAGTTTGTATAACCTACTGGCTAAACCACCTCCCTGTCCATTAGAATCCGTCAGAAAAATAGTCAAGTCAAAGGAGTCAGACCAGTCCACCTCACCGATAGACCTCTTGAGTCGTCTATAAGCCGAGTCCGACAAGTCCTCAAAACTCCATCTCTCTCTCAGCTCAGCTGCAGTCAGCCACCGATCATCGTTCCCCAGGTCGGAGACCTTTTTAACATTCATTAGGAACCAATCGGGCCAAAAAATTGTCCTGGAGTTATCTCTAATCCTAGGATTCAGCCATATAGAGGCATTCTTACACTTAAAAGCGTCCCTCCCTATCAAAGTCAAGACCTCAATCCAAGAGTTGCGCAAAAAGGACGTGGTTAACAGACTTCCCCCCGTGATCTTTGTGTTAGTGGTCAACAGTGCTTCCGGGCCCAATGGCCCATATGCATTCGACTCCGCCACCGCCCATCCGTCCAGTTTACCATCTATAAACGGAACAAAAGAATGAGCAGAAAATGCTAAATGGTAGGCCTTAAAGTTCGGAACTCCTAGACCACCCAAATAAATTGGACGCTGCAATTTCCATAGACTAAGTCTGGGCGGCTTCCTGTCCCATAAAAATTCTTGCATAAGGAAGTCTAGATCTTTCCAATAACTACACTTTATTCTCAGTGGAAGCATGCTGGTAATAAAGTTAATCTTGGGAGCCAAATTCATTTTCAAGGCATTGACTTTACCCCATAGTGAAAGTTTAAGTAAAGACCACCTTTCCAAAATCAATTTGCAATCTCGTACTACCACACTCATGTTTTCATCAACCATACGGGAGACTGGAGCTGTCAACCATACCCCTAGGTAGCGTAAGCGCCTATCACACCAAGTAAACCCCAGACCCTCAACCAGGGATTTATCACATCTATTGGACAGAGGCAACACTTCTGACTTCTGGCGGTTAACCTTGTATCCAGAACAATCATGAAAATTCGACAAAATCCTCATCAGACATGGCAGGGATATGTCCAAACTCTGCAACACCAACAAGAGGTCATCAGCATAAAGCCATGCCTTTTGCACCATACCCCAACATTCAATGCCCTGTAAATTCGGTTCATTCTTTATGTAAATAGCTAGGGGTTCTATCGCCAAAATAAATAACATAGGAGAAAAAGGGCAACCCTGCCTCGTGCCCCGCTTCAAACAAAACGATTCCGACACCACTCCATTAGTCTTAACGTCAGCCGTCGGACTGGCATATAAAAGAGCTACCCAGGAGATAAAATCCTCCCCCAGATTCATTTCCCTCAATACCGAGTATAAATAATTCCAATTAACTCTGTCAAAAGCTTTTTCAGCATCTAAGGACAGGATGGCTGCATCACCTACCAGTCTGTCCGCCATTTCCATGGTTAATAACAATTTCCTGATATTGCTGGACGTACGCCGACTCTTCATGAAACCAGATTGTTCCTCCCCTATCAAGACCGGCATGAACTGTCCTAAGCGTAAAGCAAGAACCTTGGCCAAGATCTTGTTATCTGTATTGATAAGGCTGATTGGACGATAACTAGCTGGTTGATTGCAATCCTTATCCTTTTTTAAAAAGACCGAAATCGACGCATGGCTAGTACTCTTAGGTAACGACCCAACAATTCTGCTCGACACAAACATATCTCTCAGGAGTTCCAAGGCCGAGTTCGGGAGGACCCTGTAAAATTCACATGGAAGGCCATCCGGTCCCGGAGATTTGCCCACATTCAGCCCGGATATTGCGCCTTTAATCTCCTCTATTGTTATCATTTCACCTAGAATATCACGCTCAGCATTCTGGATCTTAGGTAAATTCAAATCACCAAAATCACCAAAACACAGTGCGGGGTTCCACCATAATTTCAAACAATGCAAACTGCCAAAATCTGGCGGCGCCATTAAAAAAAAACTGAATATGAAAAAGAACATACTAAAAATAAAAATAAAAATATATACAGACATGGTGGGGCGGGGGGACACTAACAATGTCACTCACTGTTCATGGGAGGCGCTGGAAGGCTCCTCTTGTATGTTTCTAGCCAGTCTAAAGCCAATGCAGGATCAGATGTGTTTCTGTCCCCATCAGGAAACACAACAGTAAGAACATTATTTCTGCTAAGAAAAGCTTTTAAAGTTATTTGACTAGCCAGTTCTTTAGCACTCTGGAAAGATCTTCTTTTATGTAGGATCTCCTTAGGATAATCAGGATAGACATAAACCAATCTACCTTTGAATAAGGCTTTCCCAACCTGTCTGGCAGCTTTCATCAAACGCTCCTTAGATCTTATATGTAAAAAGGTGACCAAAATATGCCGAGCTCTGTTCCCCAGATGTTTACCAATCCGAAAGATATTATCCATGTCTTCATTCCTGATTGTAGAGCACTGGAAACTGTCTTTAAAAATCTGTAAGACCAGGGATGGCAGATCCTCCTCATCTCCATCTGACTCCTCTACACCAACCAATCTGATGTTTCTTGCTCTGATTCTCATCTCCAAATCCAAGCGTTGTTCCCTTTCAGTCTTCAAGTCAGATTGTAGGTTTTTGTATGCCTGGAAGCTGCCAGCGATCTCCGAGCTCATAGTTGAAGAGGATTTTTCTAGTGCTGTGACTCTGCCATCCAGCTGACCGGTTTTCAGATTGAGTTCAGCCATTGTCAGTTTAATATCACTGACATCCTGGGCCACCTGAAGAATGGTTTTGTAGACATCTCCAAGGCTAGGGGTTTCTTCCATCTCAGGAATTTGTTTAGATTTCTTGGAGGCTGGGCTTTCTGCTTCCCCAATCTTTTTCTTGGAGCTCATTATAATTTCAATATAAATAGCTTCAGGGAGAGGTCCAGAGCAGTTAAGTTAAGCTGCTACTCCACCGCCAGCCATTCTAGAATCTCCGATGGATTACAACTTCACTGGTCTTGCTATTTCAAAGGACGTAGGCTTCAGTGCTTGTGCTGCTCTGGGCACATGAAGAAGATTGTCGACCACAAATGCTGGAAGTGGTTTGCTGTCATATTTTGACTTGGAGAATGCAGAACAGGGAAGTGCTTGCACATAATACATTTTAGTGTTGGCTTCTGCTTTAGTTCTTTGTGACATTCCAGAAGGTGAGGTTAAAAAGGAATGTTGGGAGGACACCAGGGGGCGCACAGGCTATGGCAGCCTGACGTCTGAGCTCCCTCTGAAGCTGAGCTAAAACCAGGGATTGAGCCCCCCCGATCCCCCCCATGGGTCAACCTCAGCCAGCCGAATCAGTTGTCCACGGGGGTCCCCCTGAACGAAAGAGCGATGCTAAAAGACCTCCAGGAGCCCGTGAATGAGACCCGTGGCCCAGTCCGGTGAGAGGAGCCGTGAGTAATCCGCGTGCCATTGGGGCGGCAGGAAGGGACGCAGGGCGCCCGAGCTGCAGGACTCGCCTGGTACGACCAATCTCCCCCCTCCAGCCCCTCCAGGGTAGAGGTTTGGCGGAGAACCCACCTGCGGAGGCCCACGGCGCTGGGGGACGGCGCAGGAGTGAGGTTAGAGCCCCTCCCCTCAATCGGCAGTGAACTGCATCGAAGGCCCAGGCCCGTTGGCGGTGAGGGTGCCTGTCCAACTCCGATCTCGGACACTGAAACAAGCAGTGTAGGTCTCGCGACCCTGGCCCACAGACCCAAGTGAAGGCCATCCGAGCGGGACCACCGCGGGCCTGGCCTCACAGGCCCATCTGGACCTACTCAGCACGGGAGGGGAGGGAAGACCCATCCCCGGCCCACACACCGGCACGCCCCCAGCTGCGAGACACCTGGGCCCGCGGAGCCCTGCCGAGTGCAGGAGAGTTGTCAGGGTGGCGCTGCAGCAGCCGGGTCCTCAGGCCCCCCCGCCACCCACGGGGGCAATGGAAGGAAAGAAAACCCTGCTCTCCCCGAGTGACAAGAAGTGAAGAGGTGGAGATCCTACCCCCAGAACCCACACAGGTGGTGGCCCCTGGCATCCAATCCAGGGCGTGTGCCCGCCTGGTGGGGAACTAAGAGGGGAATACGGACAGTCAGAACAAGCTGGGGCGGCACGGGCGCTGCCCCCCCCCGAGTGAACACCTGTACCCAGAGCTACTGGGTGGTAGAGGCCTTGCACCTAGAATCTACCCAGGTGGTGGCCCCTGGTTCCCACCCCAGGGCGTGTGCCTGCCTGATGGCGCAGTAAGAAGGGATCACATACCGCCAAAATAGGCCGGTGCGGCACGAGCGCTGCCCCCCCGAGTGAACATCCCGCGGTTCTGCCCCGGCGGACGCCACCAACCCCTTCACATCTCCCCTCCTCCCCCGCAGAAGTGACAGGAGGACTCAGAAGGCCACAAAGAGAACGAATAGGGTGTGTTTCCCCAACCCCAGGGTCAGTGGGGCATGTGCCTGCCCAGAAGCAGTCTGCCAGAGATGGTCAGGACAAAAGGAAAGAGGACAGACTCTCAATTCAGACCTCTCAGCTACTCCTTGAGGGATTCTAGCCGGAGAGAGGGGAAGGGGGGCCTGACGAGCTGGCAAAAAATGCTCCAGGAATATCGGTACCAGGATGCCAGTGGTGAGAGCAGCGGCCCGGTTCAAAAGAATGCAATGGCCCAATCGGAGACTCTCCCCCCGTCTACCATAACAATGGAAAAGGGTTTTGCCTCTGTGTTGCAGGAGATCATGGACATGCGTGCAGACATTGCCCAGAAAATGGAAAAAATGGACCAAAGGGTGGACAAGGTTGAGGACAGACTGCTACAGCTGGAAACCAACCAATCGTCGTCATCGAACCAGGAGGTGGAAATGAACTTGAGACTGTCGGCTCTGGAAAAGAGGGATGAAGAGCGGGCCAAGCAAATGGACGATTTCGAAAACAGGAAACGGAGGAACAACCTCAGAATCTTCGGGGTTCAGGAGTCAGAGGGAGAAACGGAGAGAGATCTGGTCCGGGCGGTGAGAGACATCATCTCCCTTCTCCTCTCAGATGACATGACAACGGAACCAACGTTCGACCAGGTCCACCGAGCCGGAGGTAGGGCCGGGGCTCCCCGGTCCACCTTAGTCCGATTTCGCTATTTCACTGAAAAAGTAAAGGTGCTGGAGGAGGCCAGGAAGGCGCGGGAGATTACGTATAACAATGCTCAGGTGTCCATCTTTCAGGACCTCTCCTCATACACACTGGCTAAACGCAGGATGTGCCGCCCCCTGACGCAGTTGCTAAAGGGGAAAGGGGTGCGCTATAGATGGGGTTACGCCTTTTCCCTCACGTTTGAGTACATGGGCCAGCGGACGACCCTGGTCACCGAGGAGGACATAAGGGGTGCCATTCAAGACTACGTGACGGATCCGCCTCCGCGGAGGAAACCCACAGGGATGGCCGCAGAAGGCGCTAGAGGACACGGACCTTAGGGAGACAGGAGAAGGAAGACAGGGTTAAGGAAATTCACAAAATTAAACATGCCATCCCCGGCAAAGGACAGTGAATGGAATGACCCAGACTACGGGGGAGCGGGCCAGTGCGGCCCACGAGGGACAGGGAGTTGAAATATACAACGGAAGAGGGGGGTACCAGGGGGCCCTGGCGGGAATCTTTGATTGAGGAGGAGTAGGCCAACCTGGCCCGAAAGTGAGAGGGCACCAAAATCTGTGGGTCTCAAGAACACACAGGGACCCCTTGGACAGCAGGTATGGGGGGTCCCCGCGGGGGGGCTCAAAGTGAAGTGATGTTCGATATCAGCCTAGCAGCAGGTGGTAGGCTGGTGGTCTGGCCAATTACCAGTAATGGTGGGACTATTTGTTTGGACACCGGGGTGGGGGGAGGAGGGGCGAGAGGGAAGTTGGTGTTGTTAAAGTTGAAGAAGGGAACAGGGGGTCAGTTGGGAAAAAGTTCAAGGCCCACCTGGGGGGAGGGAGGGGGGCAAAGGGGAACCAGATGCAATCCAAACGGAGCTGGGATGGAGCGGTGCTGGGAGAAGGCTAACCGAGAGAAAGGAGAACCTGGATAATGGCTGAGAACCTGCCTGCCCTGGCCGTGGGTACCCTTAACGTGCGGGGGCTGAACCTGCTCTTCTTACAAGAGACGCACTTGGCGCGGGGGAAGGAACCCAAGATGCGGGGGAGGAATCTGAGAGGTGTTTAGTGCATCGCACTTGACCAAGAAAAGGGGGTAGCCATCCTGCTGGCAAGGGAAATTGACTTTGAAAAAGAGGCCAAGTTGAAGGATCTGGAGGGCCGATATCTGCTGGTGAAGGGCTCATTGCGGGGATCCCCTCTGACTTTTGCGGTAGTGTATAGCCCAAATGAAGGCCAGGCTCAATTTTGGGAGGAAGTACGGGACAGATTGAAACTTTTCGATCATGGTATGATGGTGGTGGGGGGGATTTTAATCTGGTCCTTGACCCTGGTACTGACAGGAAATGCTTGGGGCCCCAGCTCACTAGGGCAGTGGACAAAGCCATGGCCCAATCTTTCCAAAGGGTTAACGCTGAACTGGGCCTGGTAGACACAATTCCGAGCCCAAGGACTGGAGACCCCTCTTTTACATACTATTCAGCAATTCACACGTCATTCTCTAGAATAGACTACATCTTAATTGATGAGCCTCTCCGCCCATATGTCTCCGGTCACAGGGTCGACCCAGTCCCCTGGTCTGACCATGATCTGGTCCGTGTCACTATAGCGGGGGGGATGGCGGAGTGCCAGCAGAGGGAGATGGAAATGCAATGACTCTCTGCTGAAAGATGACGTCCTGGCACAGGACGTGCTAGACGCCATTATGGACTATTTTGAGCTTAACAACAACGGTGAGGTGAACACGCACGCACTGTGGGACGCTTTCAAAGCGACCATTTAGCGAGTCCTCATAAAGATGGGAGCCCGAAAAAAAAAGGGAGAGGGAAGCCCAGGAAAGATCGTTGAGAGATAACATAGCTCAATTCCAGCCGGTAGGTCCCCCTGAGGATCCCCTGGAGTAGGATCAGATAGCCTCCCTGGAAGACTATAAGCTCCAGTTAAAAGACCTCCTGCTGCTTCAGACTCAGCAGAGCCTACAACTGGGGAAACAAAAGTACTACAAGAAGGGGGACAGGGCGGATAGAATCCTAGCCTGGAAGCTGAGGGAGGTTCAGAGAAGCAGAATGGTAAAGGCAGTGAGGAACGAACGGGGGTCGTTGGGCTATGACACCCCACACATAGGAGAGGCCTTCCGCCGATACTATGAACAGTTATACTCGTCAGAGTATGATGAGGACGACGCCCAGATCGAGGGATTCCTGGACTCCGTCCGGATCCCAGTTTGACAGGAGAAATGGCAGAGGGATTGGAGGGCCCGGTGACGGAAGAGGAGGTTTAACATGCGATCAGTGGGATGAAGGTGGGGATGTCCCCGGGAAAGGACGGCTTCTCAGTTTATTTCTACAAGAGGTTTTGGCCCAAACTAGCCCCACACCTTGTGAGGGTGTTCAATGCCGTGTTAGAGAGGAGAACTCTACCGGAAACCATGATGAGGGCCATAATAGTGGTACTAACCCAAGAGGGCAAAGATCCAACAGAATGCTCCTCCTACCGCACAATATCTCTCCTTAACATAGATGTTAAGATCATGGCCAAGGTGGTGGGTAAGCAAATGGAAGGGATAATGTCTAAACTGGTGCATGGGGATCAAGTAGGATTCATAGAGGCAGGCAAGGCTCGGATAACATCAGAAAGATGATAGATTTAGTCCATCATTCCCAAGAGGCAGACCTCGAGGTGAGCCTACTTTCTCTGGACTCGAGAAAGCCTTTAACAGGGTCGAGTGCAGATACATGGAACTCCTCCTCCAAAGAATGGGGGTTTTGGGGTACACATCAGTAACTGGGTGTCTGCTCTATTTAAAGCTCCAACGGCATGGGTACAGGTGAATTCCCTCTCACGCGGGGGACAAGGCAGGGATGCCCACTCTCCCCTTTGATATACATGCTAACGATGGAACCTCTGGCCATAGCAGTGAGAGCCCTCCCTGACATCAAAGGGATTAAAAGAGGTGAAGTGGAGTTTAAGCTCTCCCTGTTTGCTGACGACATCCTGGCATACTTGGTGGAGCCAGGGTCCTCGATCCCCCCTCTCCTATCCCTGATGATGACCTTCGTGAAGTTCTCAGGGCTAAAAATAAACAAATCAAAGTCAGTGCTGCTCCCTATGAGGGTCCGGGACCCGGGGCTGGATCACCTGGATAGATACAAGGGAATTGTGGTGGGGAAAGACTCCATTCGATACTTGGGTGTTCTCCTTACCAGAGAACTTTCAAAGCTGGCCCCAACGAACCATGGCACCGTGGTGGCAGGGATCACATCGGACCTGAGGAGGTGGGGTGGAATGATCCTGTCCTGGTATGGGTGCATGACGGCAGTTAAGATGAATGTCCTGCCGAGACTGCTGTACCTCTTTACGGCACTCCCAACAGGGGTCCCCGAGCAAACATTCTGCAATTTGCAGAAGGCAGTTAGGGAGTTTATATGGCAGGGTAGGACCCCGAGGATAGGGAGGGCCACCTTAACGTTACCCAGGGAGGAGGGTGGTTTCGGGCTGCCAGACTTTCTCCTGTACCACAGGGCCGCCCAGTTGCGCGTCCTTTTGGAGCATATGAAAGAGGGGATGGGCACCTATTGGTTGTATCTAGAAGACATGGACACCCACCTTCTAAAGGTGCGCCACCTTCTCTGGATGCCGCACAGGTTTATCCCGAGCAAACTGAAGGCCCATCCATCCAACCTTGGGAATACTCTGGCCGATCTGGAAGGAAGGGCCCACGACCGCACACCTCACCTCTTGGCCCTCCTCGATGTCCTCACTGTGGGGTCACCCGCTCAGTCTCGGTAGCAGGGGGTTCAAGAATGCACAATACTGGTCGGACAGGGGGATGGAATGGGCGGGGCAACTGTTCAAGGAGGGCGAGTTTTTGAATATGAGGAGATGAAGGGGGCTCTGGGGTCACTCTCAGTAAATGAATACCTGCGCCTAAAGGGAATCCTCTGTGACCAGAAGTGGGACCAGAACCTGCGGAGACAGCTAACCCCCTTCGAAAAGCTATTGGACACGGCTACAACAAGGAAGGGGGCTGTGTCTAAGATGTACCAAACCTTGAACACTGAAAAGTTAGAAGGGCGGAGGGGATTTTGTGAGTTCTGGAATGATTTGGTCAGGGAGGCCGTCTCAGAGGAAGGATGGGCAAGGTCATTCAAAATAGCATTTCATGGGAACCTTTTCCCGTCAGACATGGAGCACAACTTTAAGATTTTGCAGGGATGGCACAGAGACCCGTTGAAATTGTCAAAGATATTCCCGGGGGTGTCTCCCAGATGCCCGAGGGGGTATGGCCAAGTGGGAACAAGGGGGCATATGTGGTGGTCCTGCCCAAAGGTCCAGAAGTTCTGGGAAAATGTAAGGGGGTGTATGGCGGATGTCACCGAAGAGCTTATCCCACTACACCCGTTGACAATGTTGCTGGGCCACCCCCCGGAGGAGGCGGAAATATACGGGTACCCAAGAATGTGGGAAACGATTTTGCAGGTGGGTAGGGTGGCCCTGGCGCAGAGATGGAAGAGCCCGGAACCCCCCTCCAAGGAGGACTGGCTGAAAAAGCTAAAGAATATGTTTCTCATGGACAAACTGACGGCTATGGTCAACAACGAATCAGGCACCTTTCAAGCAAACTGGTATGGTGTGTATCAGGCTTGGGGATGGATGCCCATTGATACCGCAGGGTCACTCCTGTGCTTGAGGGGCCGGGCTCGTAGAGAGGGGTACCCAAGGTCAACTGTGCGACCCATTGCCCGAGGGGCAGCAGATGTAACAGAGCCATTACAGAAGTGAATGTATGGTATTTCTCCCAGGCACCGAGAGGATGTGCTCAATTGAAAGCTCCAGTGGACATCAGTTTTGATTGGACTTTTTTCGGGGGGGAGGGACGAGGTGGGGGCATGGGGGAGGAAGGGATCGGGGTCAGGGCTTTGACAAAGGTGTTAATTCAGCATTTACAATGAACCAGTTTGTTATATCAAAAAATGCAAATAAAACCAAAGTAAAAAAAAAGGAATGTTGAAGTTGATTGTAAAGTCAGCTTCCAATCACATGGATATATCCAGACACATTATTTGCATCTTTGAAGGCTTTAACCTGAGGTGTGGAACCCTGCTATCATTCAAGCATTTGACCATATCTGGTTCTGGAAACTGTAGCCCTCACTTTCCAAGACAGCCAGGGGCAATGAACACACATGCCAATATTGGTACTCCACTTCTAGCAAGATTCAGGTAGGTTTGAGTGTTCTTGCATATTTTTCTTCCTGTCCAAATCTTCCCCAATCTCTATTAAGAGCCATACATCTTCAGAGAAGTTAGGGATCAGTTCAAGTAGCTTTGGGCTGATCTGTGGAAAAAAGAACATAAGAAAATAACATAGAAAGCTTCATGAAGGAAGAGAAAGGTTAAGGGAAATGGAGGATTTGGGAGACGCTTTTGCAAGAGGAAATGGAGTCCTGTGCATCTGTGAATGTTATCCAAGAAAGACAGCACATTAAACTCTGAAATAAAATATCTCAGTAGAACGCGGCACTTACTGCGTATACCCTGCAGGTCACATGTTTGAATATGGATATGAAAAGTTCAGCCTTTCATCCTTCTGAAGTTTATCAAATATCTAAAGTTATAGTTGAAGTGGGGAATAGCAAGATTGCATGTCACACCATCAGTATCAATCATATGTCAGGCATGACTAGGTCTGCTTTTAATCAATCTGATGTTGATACATTACATATTATTGGGTTTTAAAATATTGAGGTATATGGAATTCATACCAGACATGGACCTTTGAAAACCTACAGGGCTGTGGAAGAGTCTGGCATGAATTGGCGTTGAAAGAAGTTTCATCCTCCTGAGTTTGCTTCAATGCGAAATACTGAGGTTATTTATTTAATGATAGTGAGATTCCAAGGCTGCAGATCAATGGCCTCGGAAATGCCAATAGGGCTGAGGAAGAGTCAGTCGGATATCAGGCATTCATGATGTAGACTTTGACATTACGTAATACAATACCATTTAGTCACATAGGATTGCAATGCTATGAGCTTTGTACTGGTGGCAATTATGTAACACACTAGAAGAAGTCCCCGTTCTGTGAAATGGTTCTGTAAACAGACATGATAGCACTGATCCTGTCAGTCACGTTTCCGATTGGCATATCGCTTTGTATGCTTTGCACCCGGAAATAAACTGCACTGAGAATGGGCATGTTTGGTTGGGTGAGTTTGTTGTGATGCGTTGGGGTGCAGATATCTTGGAAAACATGCATCTTAGGACCTGAACCTCGAATTTTATTCTTGGTGTCATGACCGGTCCTTCTACGACCACATTCATTTTTCATCGATTTCAGGCAACCGTCTAATGTGTGAAGGTGCTGAAATCCGGGGAATATGGTG
The DNA here is from genome assembly GCF_040938575.1 of Ambystoma mexicanum. Classification (NCBI taxonomy): domain Eukaryota; kingdom Metazoa; phylum Chordata; class Amphibia; order Caudata; family Ambystomatidae; genus Ambystoma; species Ambystoma mexicanum. Next base: position 826,206,978 of record NC_090933.1, read on the forward strand.
GGATGTTCAAATGTCATGTAGCTAGGAGGAAAAACACTTTGTCAAGTCACAAACACACAAACAAATTTTGATGTGTGCTGAAATCCAGAGAATGTGTTGAGGTGTACAAATGTCATGCAGCCAGTAATGTCCATAGGGTCCTAACAGGCAACTATGCAACATTTGGTGCAGAAAGGTGTAACAGTGTGGAACTGTATAAGAAACAACACTTTGACACAAATCCGGCCACAAACACATTTTGACTTTTATAGTATAGGGCGGCGGTCACCACCGTATAGTTAAGGTGAGCCAGAGACACATAGGAACCCCTCAACATTGTATTGTTAATAACTTTAATTTGAGTAACGGATTTGGTTGAAATCTCAAAAGTCATTAAAAGTCTGCAGGCCCTTCCAGACTTCAAGGTGCAGCATTCTTCCCATTAATTTTTCCATAGACAAAAAAGGTAGATGTTTGCCAAAGCGCACAGCCCAAACTGCTGGAGGGATTTGGACCAGGTTTGAAACAACTTGGACACAAAGCGTTGACTCACGATCCATGCATGGTTTGTGGTTATTCCGTGCCGTAGTTTTTTTAAAATATGACCCCAAAAATTATAGTTATACCTCCCATGGTGCATAGCATGATCATGGTTTTCAGAAATGAAACGACCACCATCTTTTTTACTCTCAATGCAAGAGATATTTGCATCTATAGCGGAGGTTATGGGAAAATGAAACACAGTAAAAAGCTATTTGCAGGTCAAAAACGTACGCATGCCATCAGGGTAGAGGTGGGGGGTGGCTAGAGAGCACTGAGTGAAATTTGGGAGTTAAAGGGGGTACATGGACTGAGTTTGCAACACAAAGCTATGCGCAGCCTGGGCTATATCCGCCAATAGCCGACATCTCATAGCAAACTCTGTCACAGAAGCAGCGTGTGATGTGGGGGCAAAGGGAGAGGAAAGGGGAGGTGAGGAGGCCATCTGGGAAGTGGCGAGAGCTGGCACAGATGAGGGGGGGGGCACTTGGTGGGGAGCAGGGGGAACTGGAAATCATATTTTCTTTCCGGCCATTTTTGCTGATATTGACAGCTATATCTGAGGCTACAAAGGACTACAGATTGCCAATGGTATATGCAGTTCCGTATCAGCAGCTATATAGTTTGGGGTGTCAGTGTTTAATATTTATTTTTAAGTACTTTGTTTAGGTATAGTGACGTGGGGGGTGAAAAATCATTTGCCAGTGACCTGGTACGTGTAAGGGAGTCTTTATTATTTTGTGAGACTTTGGTGAAAGATAGAAGAAAATAGTTTAACAAAATCAATATAAAAAGGAGCAATTGTAGTCTAGTTTTAGATGTGCCATACAATGTATTTTAGGTTGTTTATTCTCACTTTTGGTATTATGTTGTGTGGGTGTGCAATGTTTGCTTATCTAGTTTACTGTTATGTATTTGTATACAGTTTCTTATTTTTCAGTTACTTTACATAAGTACATGAGTAGTGTAATTCTGTATTGATCATTTAAGTTGGATTGTAGTATAAAACTTGAAGTCAGTCTCTTGTCAACTGACTTTTTGTAACCGCGGATATGATAAAAGTCAATGAACTGTAGCCCTGGTTATAATAAAAAAGTATTTCTGTTATTATTTATCGTATTTGTTTATTTTTCATGATAAGTAGTACTTTAAAGAGTGCAGAACTTTAGCACATTAGGAGTACCATTTTGATGTTTAAAAGGAACACTGCATTCCCTTCATCAGTTAGATGTACTCCTTCATGTCTATAGAAAGTGGCATTGTGGAACTGTATGTTGTTGATTGCACTCCATAATTGGTTGTGGCCTGTCATGAATGCTGAAACTGCTTTATTAAGATTCCTCCAGGATTTCTCGATTACACCATTACATCTGGAGGTCCATCTCCAGTTTTGCCTCTGAGTGAGATTGGAAATGATAAAGATGGTGTGAGGAAATAGTTCCATTAGTTTTCCCATGTCTTGTTTCATCATTAAAGTAAGGGACACCCCTTGTACATTCCCCAAATCATGGCCTCCACAATGAATTAGTGTGACGGCTGGGTGCCCTGTACTTCTCAGACTTAACAATTTTGAAAAACCGGAAGAACCTGGACATCCCTGCCATCCAAACCATTTAATTGGAAAATCTCTCAAGCCTAGGTTCATGTTAATATTTAGTTTCTCACAAAAAGCCAGCAACCAAAACAGCCAACTGTCTGAAATCAGTAACACAGTTTTCAAAACAGCCATCATATCTGCAGTATTTCTCTGTTTTCAGGAAAATGATTGCTAGTTTGAATTTCTGGTAGTTTGTATGAGCAGGGTATGTATGATGAGTGTGTGTTGTACTTTCTAATTGGTTGAGGATGCTGCTGTAATTACTGTTATCCAACAGCCACCAAGTGTGCAGCATTGCTATTCGCGGGTAGATCCTCACCCCACCCCCCGTTGCAACCACGGCTATATTCAAGAAAGTGACACGTTGTGTGTTTGTGGATGTGTGGTAGCCGCGGCTATCCGAAATTTTGCGTGGGATGGCTTCTTATATATATTGAATGTTTTGAGGGATTGTAAGAGACTAGGAAAGTGGAGGAGGACTGTGAGGAGTGGAGGGGGGTAGGTAGGAATGTTGGGGACAGTTTTTGGAGTTTGGTTGAGTGGAAATGCAATTTTGAATTTGTAGTTTTTGCGAATAGCCACGCTTATCAGCAAACGTCTAGGAAGGGCTTGTGTATAGCCACGTCTATAAAAAGCACGTGCGTAGGCGCATCAATACTATTCTGCATTTCATTTGTTGCGGCTGGAACCACGAGTATATTTAAATTTGCATCTATAAATATAAAGTTTCTATGCAATAATCATATGTTCATGTGGATGATACAGTGCCAAATTGTATGTGTGTGTGTGTGTTATTTTATGTACTTAGTTGTTCACTTATTTGATTAGAAGTTTTGAAGGCCAAGTTAGTTTGATTTTAAGCTTGCAGAAAAATGTGCTTGTAGCCGCGGATACAAATCAAGATCTGTGGAATAGCCGTGGCTATGAAGGATGCTAGGCAGGGTAAAAATAGTTTTGGCTCAGTTTCATTGATTGTTATTGGTTGTTGTTACTTTTGCATTTGTTTAGGGCTTAGTGAAAATGTGTCAGCCATCTTAGTAGTTTTATTGATATATAGTCCTCTTTTGTTGGTGTTTGTTTTGGAAAGTATAAAAGCCACCATTTTCTGCAGTTGTGTCCTTATGATGCCTGAACTCTGACTGTGCACATGTCAGGAGTGTGGCTGATGTGAAAGTAAGTATTCATCTTTATTTACCCCTTTGAAGGTTTATTTGCAGTGTTGTGTATGTTTGTTGTAGTGACCATTGCTTTCAGATGGTGTTCATTATCATTTTCTTCATTTGCTGTGTTTGAGTGGCAAGTATTTTTTTTAAATGTATTTTTTAGGTTTCAAAAATGTCGACTTGTAGCTTTTTTATTTGTTATTAAGGTTGAAGATTAGTTGATTGTACTTCTTGTACTTTTAATGTATTTTGAGGTATGCAGTACTTGTAGATGTTTGGAGTGTTTTGTGAGGTAGTTCAGTTGCTGGTGTTGTTCAAGTTAATTTTTGTAATGTGTTTATTTTTGTATGTTCTTGTAGCTGCATTGCTGCATTGTTATCATCATCCCAGTGGATTTGCATTAGATGTTGTACAGTTCATTCCCATGAAAGGTCAACCTATATTCAAAAGATGGTGGTACTGCTGGAGATGGAAGCAGGAGATGTATGGAAAGCTTTCTTAGTGACCTTTCTAGTATTTATAATGATTTTTCACATGGAGTGGAATCTCTCCCATTCCTTAACTGTGCCATCTCCCTTGGCGAACAATAGCAGGTAATCTAGTCTTGTGTGATTAAATTCTGCCATTTGCTCAATGTGGCATCTTCCTTAACTACCAAGTCGCAGCATTTTGTACACATGACTTTCATCATAGTTCGATTGTGTGTCGGTAAGAGAGGAGTTTGTGTACTGGATACCACTGTTCATGTAGAGGATTAATTTCCAGTTGGCGTTGTTATGGTGGATGGAGGTTCTGCAGGTGGTACTGAGCTTCGTCAATGCAAAGAATGGGCCCCTTGCATTTTTATTTTATGATGGGCTGTATGATATTCATCATCGACATCGTCCAAGTGGACTCGCACCAGATGGTTGATCATTATCGATGTTCCTAGATTTGAGCTGGGATATCCGAAGGCCCACGGCACAGGGTCTTATTGCAGAAGGTGCACAGTAACTCCTCTGCCTCTTTTCTGGAGCAGTGTTCCTTCACTTGAAAGAAGGGCCAACTGTCTGCAGTTTTTTTCATTCCTATGTGCTTCTTCCTTGGTGTTGAAGGATTGTCAAAACAAATGATGATGTCATCCTCACTGCTCCTACTGTCTTGGTCGGACATGTTGGAAAGTCCAAACAGGGAGGAACATTTAAAAGAATAAAAATGACAACACGAAAAAGACAAAGCCGCAAAACATGAAAATGTAAAAAAAAAAAAGTAAAACAAAAATAGACAAACTAAACAAATCACCAGATAAAGGAAAATTGGATTTTGGGAAAACTGGGTAAAACAATGAATAGTTTAAGGGGTAAACTGCCAAAAGTGCTTGCAGTGACTCAGAAACACTTTCACTAGCAATTACAGAAAGCAATGATTAATGTAAAGTTATTTTTTGTGGGTGTGGTGATTTTTCGCGGCTACAGACTGCAGCGCCATCTGTTTGGACAGTCTTGTATGCACAGATGACATCAAATGGCATGGGCGTAGCCGCGTTGATAGGAATCTGAAGGTTCAGATCAATAATACTAGTTTGGACTCACCATTTCATGATGAACTTTTCTGTATACCTCCAAGCCCCCCCCCAAACTAATAATACGCCAAAGTCATTTACCAATCGAAATCTAAAAAAAGTGTATGCATCTGATTTTTCAGATTCGATTACAGAAATTGTGTCCGGTACCTCTGTGCTAGACCTGCCTGATTTGCTTGTTGAGGTCTTTAACACCAAGTTCAGTCTCCTCTTAGGCAAACTTGGCCCTCTCAAAACCAAGTCTGTCTGTAACAACCCAGGCCACCAAAAATGGTTCTCACAAGAGCTTAGATCCTTGAAATCCACGAAAAGGAAAGCAGAAAGAAGTTGGCTGAAATGCCCCTCCACCGATAATAAAAGCACATTGAGAAAGCTGACAATAAACCCAAGAAACTGTTCAAAGTTCTAAAACTTCTAGAGAAACCCAAAGCTCGATCTATTATATTTCCACCTACGAACTCAGACTGTTCCAAAATTCAGCAAGCCTTTGAGGCAAACATATCTAAATCAAGGGACAAAATAAAAGATCACATTGCAAGTAAAACAAGCATATGCAGCCCTCTATCTCTTCATCCAAGTCTCTCCCCTCCTAGACCTCCCTCCAGATGCAGAACCTGCTGTTTCTGATTTCGCTCCTGGAGCTGGAGCTCACATCCAATTGGATGAGAGACAACTGGATGTGCCTCAATTGAAGCAAAACAGAGCCATTAATCTTTGGTTCTCCCCAGGCAAGAGCAAAATTAGTTCTTGAATACCAGGCTTTCTCCATTCATGAATGTGGCATTCCAGTGCAGGGCAAAATAAAAATGCTTGGCATACATCTTGATTGATCCCTGAGTGCAAAATCACACGCAGCCCAGGTGGCTAAAAACTGTGCCTACTACCTAATAGTCCTTAGGAACATTCACCCTTACCTCACTATAGTTAACTGCACTACAATAGCTCAGGCAGTCACCTTGTCTAGCATAGACTATTGCAGTGCCTTGCTGATAGGTGCCAAAGGGAGAAGCTTGCAGGGCCTTCAGATTGTTCTAAATAATGCTGTTTGCATCATAAAAAAGATCCAGAGAAAATGCCATATCCCAACCTATCGGCAAGGCTTGCACTGACTGCCTATAAGGGCCAGGCATCAAAATAAAGTGGCTACTTTAGTACATAAATGCCTTTATGGAAAAACCCAGAGCTACTTGAAATCATTAGCGACCCTGTATGAACCCTCATGGATGCTTCGATCGACTAACTTAATGCAGATCAATTGTCTATCATTCAAGCGGATTAAAAGCCTGGCCAGGTCTTTTGCTGTTTGCTCAGTTAAAAAAATGCGCTCCCCATGCCGCTGCGGCAGGACACCACCATCAGAACCTTTAGGAAACCTTTAGGAAAGCACTGCAGACCTTCCTCTTACAGTAAACCCTTGTGTTACTATTGCAATTTTGTCCTTGTCCTGTTATTCTGTTGTCCAATGTGTATATGTGCGCCCTGAATCACACTGTTTTCCTAACTTTCCTAATTAAGCATTTGTGGTCAGTGAGCTACCGCCTCAGATGTCTTTTAACTCTCTTTTGGTTGTGTTCTATTTTTAGGTTGCATGGAAGGTTGTTCCATTGTTCTAGTGTTTAGAGCCTAAAGGTGCAAAGGATCGCCCTCCATGACTCTGGAACTGGGTTTTTTAAGATCTTGGTTTTATGTGGACATAGGTCCTAGGGATGCATTTGTTTATGTGAGGGTTACACTATTTTGGTCCATCACATTCTCAACACATGATAGATGATACAGATGACTTAGTTTAGATTTGCAGTTCCCTATGGAGACCAGTCTAGATATTTCAAGCCTTATGAGATGTGATTTCAGTTTTTTTTCATTTACCTAGTATACGTTTGATGCTCAGTTGAGTATTAGTTGCAGTTGTTTTAACTGATGTTTCTTTAACTCCAGATAATCGCTACTACAGTAGTTGAGTCGTAAGAAAATGAGTGCCCTGGTAACTTCAGTTGTGTTATTCATGTACATATAGGGCATAATCTACATAAGGATGTGGAGCTTGAGATGAGATTGTGAACCCAAGTATTTATTGTCAAAGATTACTCAGAGATTTGTCGCTTGGTCTGATGGGGATGCCCTGGTCCCATCCTACATTTGGCATTTGAATGGTAGCGATTCAGGGAAGGTAGTTCAATGAAGGGGAACTCTGTCTTTGATGCACTGAGGCAGAGACTATTTTCTATAATACATTCCTGTATTGTTTTGGGATTTTATGGATACTTTATTCAAAATGACCTGTGAATGATCTGTGCAGAGTTGAAAACAATTAAGTAAAGAGATCAGGATATATGCTAAAATATACATACAACATCCAAGGGGATAGGATGGATCTTTGATCCTACACATCATGGAAGATCAGAAGGTTTGAAATCTCATATTTTGACAATTGAGGTGTGGTCAGCATTTGCATTTTTAATCTATGCAGTAGTGTGTTGCGCTTTGCATTATCATACACAGCTGATAAGTCAAGGCATAGGACAGCTTGTGGTAGGATTCTGACAAGTGATTTCAAAATGTTGTCTTTCACAAATGATTGGCATATTTCTGTGGAAACATGATTATTTTTCATTTAATAGCAGTTTTTGTTCACTGTGGCAAATAAATTAGGTGGCTGTTATTTTTTCAGAACTTAAGCTATGAACAGGATGTTGCTGATTTGTCCAAGGTGCCATGGGAAAGAATTAGAAACTCATATTTGCAGTTTGGTCAGCAGGAAGATGTATTAAAAGACACACACCTCTAAGGAGAGCAGCAAGATCTCCTGTGCAATGAGTTAGCAAATGCAGGGTAGCTCTGCCAAAGCCAGCAAGCACACAAATATCTATTACATTGATATAGTGTTTGGGTGCATTCCACAAGCAGGGAGTAACAGCTCAAATTGTAATGTTCACAAGCTGTCTAGGTTGCAGATGGCATAAATCAAAATAAATGTACACAACACAACTGATAGGAATGTGAAGTGAGATCAGCAATGGGGGTTAAGTCCTGAAATTGTATCAAGCCAAAGAATGTGGACTAGCACAATATACCTTGAATATATGGAGATGTTCTTCCTTAAACAACGATTAAAGGCAGAACGTACATGGTGTCCCTGCTGAAGGTTATGCCGGCAACAGCTACAGAACATGGCTATTTAGAACTTGACAAATTACCAATAACTGCCTATTTATATACAGCATCTATAATGCAAGAATTTCAGAATCTATGTATCAGAATGCACATTTTGATGGACAAATTGATTTTAGATGATTGCACTATGGTTAGCAGGATCAAAAATGAAGGGCTACTTATGCAGAATAATTGCATTTCTATTTTTTTTAAAGACCTTACCTGCATTACCTTCAAAGCTAAGAAATTGTGCAGTTCAACTGATAAAGAATCAGAAATAGGCAAACTTTATGAAGCTTAGTTATTTAAAATGTATTGGAAGAGCATATTTACCATTTGCATGGTCCAGGACCTGTTCTATTTTAGTATGGGTCTATAATTATAACACATATATTTTAACTATGGAACAGTGATTTATCCAATTCCCATTGGTTGATAGCAAAGCAAGGTTGAATTTGTGCCCAGGTGTAACTTGCCATTGTAGTGAAATGTCGATAGAAACCAATGTGAACATATATTGCGATTGATACCAATCCCAGTGATAGGTTTCTTATTCGGTCGCTGATGTTTTTCAAATTTGATCAATTTCGAGTAGCATATTTCTTTCCCATGGTGGCCATCTGCTGGAATCTTACACATGTTCTCTCAGCAGCCATGTTGAAAAGGTCTAACCAGTTCAATTTATGTGTTAAACAGATAGAGTAAACAATTCTATGACGTGTTATCTTATTAGAAGACAAGTATTTCAGAATATATAAGTTTAAGAATTCTGATGTAATTTACTATATATATTTTACTGTGTTGGACTGTGATTTACAGAACATATTTGTTGGAATCAATTTGTGATTTGCATTTTTATTACTATGACTTTAGCCATATTCAAAAGACACCTATATTATAAAGAAGAAAATAATTATTGTTAGGTGTATTTTAATTTTGTTTTTACAATTGTTTATGCTGTGTGGCAGAGGTTAAATCTTAGATTGGTAAATTTTACAATTAACAACAAACTGGTCTTGTGTGAGGCCTTTTTGGTATTTTACCATATTGAATTCTTGTTGATTGATTGAATGTGTTGCATATTTTAAAGAAGTACATTTTATGTATAGTTACCACATTGCATTTCATCAGATTCTGATGTTATTACATTCATTCTATTTCCATCTTGGAAATTTTAACCTCTGGTCTGATAATTGCTCTGATCAATACCTTGTCAAATCATTTGTGCAGAATAGAACTTGCTTGGTTTCCTGCAGCTAGTTTCTTATGTAGCCATGTTGCTAGCAATAACCCTGTTTAGATTTTTGCAAATCCCTCTTTCATTTCAATAGTACCCAACCGGACTTTCTGGTCTATGCTCTGCACTTGAAAAAAACATAACCGGGTCGAGATAGCCTGCCCAGCTACAGACCCATCTATCTCCTTCCAAAACACTTCACAATGCTTGAATACTATATCTGTTCTCATCTGCATCAGTTCATCAAAGATAATTCACAACTTTACTCTTTTTCAGGAAGATTTTCACCCGGGCTGCAGTACAGAACCTGCCTTGGTGGCAGCAATTGATGGTTCACCTCATTTTACTGACACTGGCTATCTCAAAGCACTGGTCTTGTTAGATCGTGTGGCATTGTTGTAGCACTGGTCTAGTGCACTGGTCTAGTAAGCTCCTTTGTCTGTCTTTGGCACCATCGACCATCACATTTTGTGGGGTTTCAATTTTTTGGTATCTCTGATGATGTGCTCTGTTACGGCCAATAATGTACCTCTTAAAGGAAACAAGCTGGTTCACTTCTCCTTTTCACTCCCAATGTCATCTAACTTCTTTTGGGATCCCACACAATTTGTACATTTCATATTTGTGTGTAATATGTATATCCACCCATTGGCTCATTGTATCCACTCCCATGGGTATATTTTCCCAACGTATGCAAAAAAAACACAGTTCCTGATTCTCGTTGACAGTGGCTCTAACCCTAACTCTGCTAAACCTCAACTTTTTATGACAGACATTTCTTTTTGGATGGCATGTAAAATTCCAAAGGTGAATGCTGATACAATCTAGGTAATCCTAGATGGTGGATACTCTTGGAATTGGGGACTGAAAGTGTGGTCTTCCACCATTGTCAATTGCCCTTATAAGGTTCCTGTGGTCAAAATGATCAGGGTAAAAATAAATCAGAATTTATCTTTAACAGATTAAAAAGGTTGCTAACTCCTACTTATATCAGTTACCTAGCCTTCTCCAAATGTTTCAAATTCATTCTTATTCTCTCCTGTTGTATTTATCTAAAAAAAATATCAATATCAATATCTTCGTACTTCTACTTTTCAATTGTTTCTTTCAAATTATCTATAAATCAGTAGCAGTTACAGATCAACAGAAATGTGGCTATCTCTCTTATCACGTTTACTAACAGTCAGCCACTTACCTCACAGGTTTTGCATAATCTTGATTGGCTTCCTATTAACCAGAGGATCTGGTTCAAGACTTCCAGCATTCTCCATCATTGTAAAAATGCCTCTGCCCCTGGATTTCTGTCCTCATGCCTTATTAATTCCCTTGTTTCCCTCCTTTTGAGGTTTCCCCCAATTTAAACTGCCATGCAGAGGTGGCAGGTTACTTTCCACTCTTGCACGTTGTGTGCGGAACTCTCTTCCTCTTTCTTTATGTGCAATATCCTAATTTTCTTTCCTTTAGCCAAAGACTGAAACTTGGTTTTGCTCAAAGGTGTTAACAGATCCACCCATTCATGGTTGTATGTGTGCTCTGTGAATTGCCTAACATAACATTCTTTCACCGTCTCATATACTAAAAATTCTTATAAATACATTTACAAAATATAAATCATCACTCGCTTTTCAAGATTGGAGTCAGATGTTTTCCCTGTCAGCTTATGAAGTGACAACCTGAGGATTAAAGCAGGAATGAGGGGGAGTGGACAAGAACCTGAGCCAGAGGGCAAGAGTTTGGGGGGCAAGAGTTTGTGGGTGGGCCTATTGTCAGGGTAATGGCAGAATCTTGTTGGGTGAAGATTTGGTATATCTAAAGCATTGCAGGAGGGGTGTGTGTGTGTGATAGAGAGAGATATTGGTACACATCACTACTCTGAATTATGGGATTGGGTCACGGAATAATCTTCTACATCAGAAGCGTGTCTGTACCTGCTGAAGAAAATTAGTCTAGTGCCTGGCAGGATATGCAGATTATGGCTTCTTCTGGCTCTTGTTGTGTCTTCCTGCATTAACTCTCTCTCATGTATATGAAGTATGATCCTTTATTATTCTAGATCTACAATATTTGCTCTTTGTGTTACTGTAATGTTCTATGAAATTGTGCATTGGAATTAAGAAAGACTAGCATTGAAAAGGGAGCATGTCTTGCGTAAGGACCTTCAGTTCAAGGATACTGCAAAAGCCACCTACCTCCTCCAAGGGTGCGCATTGAAATGACCTCAAAGGCAGCTACATTTCATATCTGGGGCTATGCTGCATTAACATACTAACATTAAAGGGCATCACAGCAGGGGTTAACATTCCCAAAGAAAGCTTCTTGCTTAATTCTGACAAAGGCTACCTACCTTTACCACCATCCCTAAAATATCCACCAATGCTTTCCTCCAAAGTCAAGAATGTGAGTGGAATATTTGATTCACAACTATAAATCTGTGATACAGAATTCTGACTACCAGTTACATATGTTAAAAACAATTGTATGACTGCTGTTCCTGTGATGGTGTGAGCACATGCACTCATTTAGCAGGATTATTATATTAGCTGGTATGCAGGCACATCGAAAAAAGGCCTTGAGGCCATGACTGTAGGTGAACAGATGGGCTGCTAGACTTATTCACTTCTCAGAAGGCAGGACCACATACACCAGCACTAGGATCCCTACATTGGCTCCTGATCTAACAATGGGTTGATTGCACACTTCACTGCATAATACACCATGCTATCTGAGTCAAAGGGCTGATCTGACTTAATCAGGCACAACTGCCACTCCACACCCCTCGGATAAGGATACTCCAGAATACTTTCTCAAGTGGTTTGTAAGAAAGTAACAAAATGAAGAAGACTACTGGCTATCCCAGGACTCAAAATATGAAATAAGCTATGTCAAAACATGCATAGTTTAGAATACCATTATATTTCGGGAAAACACTAAAACACTCTTTTCACAGATGTATTTCCTCACTTTGACTCTAACAATCATCCAACCCAAGATGAATCAAATAAAACAATATATATATTCAGTTAACATAAAATTACAAAAAGACTAAATAATGCCTGATGCTACAGAATGCCGGCTCAGTTGGGAAAGATGTGTGTTCTCCCTAGACCTAATCTGAACTCATTACTCTCCCTGCTCCCCATCTCTGACCTTCCCATTCCCTCTTGACTCTCCTAGCAGGATGAAATGGTGCCATGACTATGCAATTCCGCATTTTGCAAAACACCAATAAATAAAGCATTAAATAACATCCTCACATTTCATTTTTCAAGTGTCTCCAAGAGACTGCAGAACCAATTTACCATCCAAAAATAAGGCTTCATTGAAGGTAGTCTCTTGGTGGCTTGATTCTGCATCACAGTCTTTCCACAGTTTTTGGTTGGAGGAGGAGCGACCCCATAAAAACTCTAGCAGAACGTAGAGCGTTCACTAAGTCATTTGCTAAGTCGTTTGCCGATTTGTTTAGTCTTTGGTGGGTGGCCATTGACCTCACATTGGAATTCTGCCTATTAACTAGGAGACACTCATTTCTATATGTTCCTCTTATTTTAAAGTACGACCTGGCAGCCACCAGTCAAAGGCAGAACATGCCCTTCTCCTCCCACAGAAGGTTATCTGGCCATGGATGGGTGACTGCGGGGATGTATTCACTTCCCTTTGATCCCTGTACACAGAACTAAAAGAAAATCGGCTTCTGGTGAAAAATAACTGTTTTGCAAGAATGACACGTAGCAGCCCTCGCAGGACCGGTCTGTGAAGATCAGCGACAAATGCGTGAAAGAAAATGACTAATGTTTTACCGGTTTTAAAAACAAAAGAAAAAGGACTGATCACATGCTGGTGAGAAATCAGTCAATTGATGCTAAGAATCTGCAAGCAACAACATCTCCTGCTGTAATAGAATTATCCCCATCAAACTTTTCACCCCAGAGTAACTATGTTCCTACTAACTTGCCCATTCTTTGTATCAGCCACAATTGACAATAATAATTTTCTCCAGAAGATGTGCATTGGCCTTCACAGGTCCCCTTTGGAAGGCGAAAGTAAATCATTGGGGAAGGCAGCCTCTGATATTGCACCTACTTCTAATCTCTCTGACTCACCAGATTTGAGGGCATTGATTGGCATCCTCATTGGATTCCTCGATGTGCTCTGACTCAGAGTCAGGTGGCTCTGAAACCTCTAATCACGCGACACAGCATATATCAACTTTAAGTATAAAAGAGAGTAATCAAGACAATAATACTCCCTTAATTATGAAAATAGCCTGGAAGAAGTCAAATATGATAAAGCTATTCGAAGGCCAAGCGGTCCTGAAAGATATGGTTGTCACATTAAGTGAGCTAGTGCTAAAGCTTGCAATCCCTAGTAAAATACATGATACTATCCCAACTGATTTTGGAAGGGAGTTGAACCCTAAACCAGCCAAGGAGGATCAAGCTGAAGTGGGGAGTATCTGCAAACCCATGGGAAACTGGATTGTCGACTCCCAGATTCCTTCCACAAGTAAACTAGCAAAGCTTGCCACATCATCAGTGGACCTGTCGGACTGGGTATACAAGGAAATATGCATTCCATCTAAGAAGCTTCATCTCGTATAGAGGAGCTCTCCTCGCCTCCATCAAAACTTCAGAATAAAACTGATGAAGAAAGTCAAGGGTGGAAAACACCCAACGGGAAGAAGCCTAAGGAGAAGACAAGGAAAGGTCACCTCATCAAGACTCTCCTGCCTGATGGTTCCATGAGGAGTACTCATCTTAACGGCCCTGCAGTTAACTGAAGACAAGATCAGGGGAAAACAACCATTCTGGCAAAATCCCCAATGACATTGAAGACCATCCAGTTGACATTGAAGGGATTTAACACTCGATCAGCCGTAATCAACTCAAGAAATGCTGTACCCAATGCAAACCCGATTCCAGTCTATGCTGATATATCTCCTCAGCAAAGTGTCACAGCAGCGACTAGGACTGCACCTGACGCACTTAAGAATTCCTTGACAGGGGAAGAAGACATAGTAGCCTTCCGATGTGTATTGATCCAGGAGAAAAACCCTGCAATTTCAAGCCCATTCTTGAACCGATCATATTTGCTGGCACTGTTTGCTAAAAATAATCAGCTAAGAGTGATTACCTCACAAGACATCACCAAGATAGAGCTGCCTAGGATTGGTAGAGAGTCCAAATGGGTCTTGGTGGAGTTCTCCTCACTGCTAATGGTTGCATTGATAAAAGCAAACATAGATAATTTGGAAACAATGGGGTTATTACTAACTGTGTGTAGAAAGGCAAAAAGCATAGTCCAGCCACTGGAGCAGTGTCAAAAATCAGAGATATCGGTGCTTATGGCTTCTGGCTTTCCAATGGCTAAAGGGCAGACCTTCCGTTGGATGCCAGAATCAGTGCAAGGTGGTGCTAATTGACAAATTACTGCAGATAATAGTGCTTGTGCTGAAATACATGGGCTACATCTCCTTCCTGAGAAAAATGGAGGGATTTACACTCATTGCTGACGCTGATCTTTTTTTCCTGCAAGAAACTTAGTCCAAAAGCCCATTCTACACAGATGGATTTACCTACCATACAATATAATTATGTGATCCCCCTCTAGCAAAGACAGTGGGTGACTGGCTATTGGTTTACAGACAAACCTGCTAGTAGGGGCTTATGTGGGGCCATAAAGCTCTTAACTTGTTCTTCCAGCAGTAATCCAGACTCCTGCCCCCTTATTGAAGAAGATCCTGATACTCGATGTGTTTGATCCACCCACGGGCCACTTTATTGAGGACATTTTGAAAATAAACAGGGAGCTATTATTCTAATGGGATGAGCAAAATTCCAGTGAAGGTGTTATGATTGTAGGGGATATGAATGTTAGAAACATGCATACAGTGAAAACTGACTTGTGTGCTCCTGTATGAAAGTGGCAGCAACTAATGAAAGCATTTAGTTAGAAAATTATCTGTGAGAACTAACACCTTGCCAAATGGTACTTGTCACTCTCACATAGATTATGTCATTATCATTGTTATTTCAGATGAGAAAGATCATTATCACCACATTGGATTGATGAAAAATAAGTAATTGACCATAAAGCACTGTCTTGGCAGTTTAGCATCCCCATGCTTGCTAGGCAAAACTTTCTTGGAGGAGTTATCAGTGTCAATAATCAGTGCAATCGCCTGAGATGGACAGCAGCCAAAATTAAAGAAATAAATAGCCAGTTGCTGAGTGATAGTAAAAAAGGAAAAAGCCTCAATTGGAAGAAAATGAATGGCAGTTAGGTACACTGTTGCAAAAGTTGAAAACTTGCACAAGAATAGATCAATTCTGTGGGCACACATATTAACCTACATAAAAATCCTTTCAACATATTTATTCATGAGGAGAAGTTTACTTAGGAGAGCGAGGGCTGGCGTGCATGGAAATGCTTTACTGACAGAAATTCAAAAAAGTGTCAAGCTAGTGAATTTGAAAACCCCAACATAAACACTCCCAAAAAAACGTAAAATGGTTTTTATTCTTTGGCCTTCTTAAAACCCAGAATAAGAGGAAATTCTGACATTTCTTTAATGAAAGCGAACATTCCCCCAACTCAATGCAGCTAAATCCAATTTGTGCCACACTTTGGGTCAGTAATATTAAGGATATGTATTATAACAACGATGAAGCAACATTATTGGACAATCCTTGGGAGACACAAAGTAGCAACACATTAATGAATTATGATATTGAATATGTAAGAATCATCATATCCAATTTAAAATCCACATATGCTCCGGGCCCAGATGGGATACGTAACATCCTATATAAGGGAAATCCTAAGCTCTGGTCAGAGAACCTCTTTACAGTTTTTAGGTCGATGGAAACAACAGGAATCATATCCAAAACCTGGCGGGAATCAATCCTCATTCCTATATTCAAAAACGGTTCTAAATTGAACCCTGCTAACTATCGCCTACTAGCGATGCAAGACTCAAGCCAGAAGATATTCACCACTATACCGTTAAAGAAACAATAAAATGGGACAAAGAGAAAGGCCTCTTGAAACCATTTCAAACTGTTTTTCGAAATAACTATGGTACAGTGAATCACATTTTAGTGATCCAATATCTTATGTCAGAGTCAAAATTGGACAGTGGGAAGAGGAATCTATATTGCTGTTATATAGATTGCAGCCGGGCCTTTGATAGTGTCTCCCACCCATTGCTGTGGGAGAAACTTATACAGTGGGGTATAAATACTCACCTACTATATTTCATTAAAGGACTATACTCTCTAACATCGGTCTCAATACGCTGAGACCAGAGGGGGGCAATAGCGGACCCTTGTGAAACAAATCAAGACCTGAAACAGGGTTGTGGGTTGGCCCCCATTTTATATAACTTTTATGTGGCGGACCACCCTGAAGCCTTGTGCTCAACACGAAATTGTCCTCCAAATGTTAGCGGTGTCCCCATAAGTTGGCTCGCTTATGTGGATGACACAGTCTTATTTGATTTAACACCTATAGGATATAGGATTGCAACAACCGATTATAGCTTTATCATTGTACGCAAAAAGAAACCATATGTCGATTAATGCAGCAAAGACTAAGATAATGAGTCTGAGCGGTACCAACCCAGAAAAATCCAAATGTACTTGGAGACTCAATGATAAAACTCTTGAGGTGGTGGAGCACTATTGCTATCTTGGCTTCTATATTAAAAAAGGACCCCTGTTTAGTATATTATGCAGAGATCTGTATACCACGTATTTGGAGGAAAAGTTCTGCAGCAAAACAATATGTAGAATAAAATGGAGGCAATAAGACTTCTGCCTTATTTATTTTTATTTTTTTTTATTAAGTGTCGATGGTCAAAACACCTTTACAAAATAAATACAGCACATCAGATAAGAAACATTACAATCATAATTCAACAACAATTCATCAAAATTAGATAAAACACAAAAAGAATGCCAACTCATTTAAAATGCATGACAATTAAAACAGTTAAGTAATAACATCCATTATCTTAATAAAACAAAACAAATTATTTACACATAAGGATTCATGCAATTTGCCTCAGGACCATCATTCGTTAGACTACGCCTTGTATCGTGCGGAATAAAAAATTTCGGACTTGCAAAGAAGGAGGGTCTCACAAGGTAGCCAAAGTTTGTTCCACTTTTTTGTCAAATTTGAAATGCAGCAGCAATTGTTGCCATGGATCTTGCACAAACGATGGCACTCCAGAACTGATCGTATGTATAATCCCTACATTCTGGATATCCCTTTTCATACAAGAGATGGAGCCTGCTCCATTGCGTAAGCAGGTGCCGTGCTGATTCCACAGCTACCCTGCAGAGGTGACATAAATGCTAATTTTTTGCCAGGCGAGACCAGGCCCCAATATTCGGAAGTGTAGCTAAGCGTAGAGACAGAATGAACCAATTGAGGGGAATAGGTATTGACCAAATAGTCACAAGGAGTGTTTAAATTCAATCGCTAGGTGGAATAAAGAAGGTATTTGCTCTTACTTGCAAGATAATCAAAGGACTGAGAACAGTCGAAGTCCTTAGCATGGACCAATGAACCAGGCAAGGCTTTCATGCCTATATTCCTACAATGCCTTAGAACACATTTTTGCATTTATTTCAGAGAACCAGATGCTGTGCCCACAATAACGTGAGTGATCATTAGCTCGATGTAAGAGTTTATAATTTTCTCTGAGACAGATGGTTCCCCACAGTTTACAGACAGACATTATCCAGAGTATGTGCAAATAAGGCAGTCCTAGTTCTGAACGCAGGGCTTCAACTGTTGCAGATTTAGGAAGGCCAAGCAATGATCTAAGAGGCTTGGCCTCCAATTTCTTAAGCCAGGTTACTGATCCCAGTGGCAATGTTTCCAAAGCATAAAGGATACCAGGGACTATAGATAGCCTGTATGCAGACAATTTTGCCTCCATAGATCACCCTCTCTGTCTGTCTATCGCATTTTTTCTGAGTTAACCATTTTGTCCATGCCATTGAGTAAACCACGCCTTCATGGCAGGAACCATTCAAATTGTGTGAAATGTGCATACCAAGATATTTGTAGGTCTCAACTTGTTCCAAGCTACAGCCTCCCAATTCCAAGTAAACCTCTTCCCCAGATAGGCACCCTTGCAATTGTTCATGAATTTAGTTTTGCCTGTATTGAAACGTAGACCTTAAAGATCAGTGTATTCCGCCAACGCATTCAATGAACGCTGAAGGCCCATTGGAATGCCGTCAAATATAATGGTATCTCCGCATAAGTCAAACAGCGTAACTTTTCGCCCCATTAACTAGGTGAAACACTTTGTACAGCCTCAAGGACTGAAGCAAGGTCAACCACATAAAGATTGTAAAGTGATGGGGCGAGAGCACAACCAGTTTGAGGCCAATAGTTGTGGAAATGGATCTTGTAAACTCGCCATCCTGTGTCAGTCTCACCCTCACAGTAGTATCCTCATGTAACGGCCTAATAAACTAAAGCAGTGAATACTCTTCGCCCCATGCAGAGCTGTAGTCCACAAAGCACAAATAAAGATTGGTGTCTGGATCAAGTAGGGTGTTTGAAATAAGCGTGAGGAGTATCCATATAGCATGGCTTGTGCCGTGCACTTTCCTAAAACCCATCTGCGTGCAGTTTGATATGGACTTTGTTTGTGATCACGTGGAGAGAAGCTCCAACAGGATTCTGGAGAATATCATTGAATTACTGTCCAAAATGGCCATTAACTGGTAATTACAGGGGTCTGTTCAGGGCCCTTTCTTATAAACAGGAATCAATATTGATTTTATCCACTTTGGAGGATATACACCAGTCTCACATACACGTAAAAATAAAGGCCCATACCGTACCGGACCAGCCCAATAGCGTGGATCATTCTTAAGGACAGCGTTACCCAGGGCCCTTGATGATTTTAAATTCACAATTAGTGTAACAATGTCTGCCTCTTTAACATAATTGCAGGCTTTTTGCCAATCTTGGTAGTTCTTACCACAGGATGTTTAAGCTCAGAGGTCGAGCAACAGGTTTTGGTAATATGCATGGCCCAAGTCTTTCACAGATGCCACACACCAAACAGTCAGAGTTCACAGTGCTAAGGTTTCTTAATAGGAACCAAAATGTGTGGGTGTCATGAGTCTTAAGTATTTGATAAATGGTTCTCCAGTTGCACGCAATCATATTATACTTATATGCGTGCAACCATTTTTTATAGGTGGCTCTATCTGTCCCTTTGCAGTATTTTTTCTTGCTCATGGGAATTAAGTAATTTTTTACTATATCACGAAAAGTAGACTTCAATAGTTTCTTCCTTTTAGCTATTGTGACGTCAAAAATATGTCCATCCCCTCTTCCTTGTTTATACCTGGTGACAAGTTTCCTAGCATGTACATTGTATCTGCAAGCCAGCATTTCAGGTCCTAGTCATAACAACTAAGGAGGTCTACTTGAGACTTCATACAGGATCTGAGATTGCAATTGAAATAATTGATGTTATGGTAGACAAGCAAAGTCTCTCTAGAACTAACCATAAGATTTACACTAAGGGATTTACTATGCTTCTTAACTGTTGTCTGACAGTGCACACATAAGCATCTTAGTGGAATCACCTCCCGGTGGGTAGTACATAGTTATCAGCAAAAGTGGCTCTGCGCCCCATGGGGATTCAGAAAGCATTACGGACAAAAGGTTTTTGTGCATCAGCCTATCACAAAACCCTATTAAATCATACCCAACTTTTGCTGCAATGCAAAGACCCCTTGGTGGCGACCCTTTGTAACTGGAGGAGCCGGTTTATGGACCATACTGTACCCATCTAAATCAAATGAGAGAGTCATCCAGGAATCCTGCAAAGCAAAGACCTCAGTCCCTGTTAAACAAGCTAAGCCTCTCTGGTTACTAACAAAAGTGTTGAACCCTCTAGTGTTCCAGGACACAATTCTTAATAGGGTGGTGGAAGGCGAGTCAGGAATTCAGCATGTTGGATGCACATATGACCCGCGACCCTCAAGCCTTGTAGCCGTGGATCTGTAGCCAGAAGTCGCATACTCTGTCTCCATAATTTCTGACTCAAGGCTGATGGCCAAAAAACTGATAGCTCAAAGCCTAGGTCCGCAAAAGCATAAGCAAATTTGCAGATCTGTTCAATAACAATTGATGAGTAAAAAGAAACAACCACCCGGTTTGACACACTAGAATAATGAGGCAGCTCTAAAGACGCAATGTCTTTCCTCGTGATGATGGCATGGTCATGAATACCATGCATTAGTCTTAAGAGCCATTTTCTGTTTAAAAAAGGGCTGCTGGAGGTCGGAGATGCTTCTACAAATGTAATGTGTCGAATAGCTGCGTAACCTGAAAAGTCCATAGTAGTGGCATTATTTGTATAAGAGTCTTTAGATGTCTCCGAGACCAGGTTATGCCAAGGAACAGAGGGAGTGCACAAGTCGACACAACCTTGTGCTTCGTTCCTCTCAGCCAAAGAGGTCCGCCTAGAATGGTCTGTCACGGGTGTGTGCAGTACAGGCAAAGGAGTGTAAGAGTCACTGGGGGGATTGTCGTATTTGCTTGGTGTACTGGGGCTGTAGATGGAGCAGATTGAACGACTCTAGAAGTCGCCCAATTATCCATAGGCCCTTGTAGCATGCCCCACCATTTGAAAGCTCACTAATGACAAAATTGGAACCAGAAAGAGTGGAAGCTGGGATGTTTTTAGTTTAATCTAGGTGTAGTCGATGTCAAGCCCTCTGTCTCTGGCATTTTTAGCTTCGAGGCACTGGATTTATTTTTCCCCAACTTCACCTTGGCTTCTAGCTGATTGATAAACTCCTGAG
The DNA here is from genome assembly GCF_040938575.1 of Ambystoma mexicanum. Classification (NCBI taxonomy): domain Eukaryota; kingdom Metazoa; phylum Chordata; class Amphibia; order Caudata; family Ambystomatidae; genus Ambystoma; species Ambystoma mexicanum. The sequence goes on from NC_090933.1 coordinate 826,228,051, forward strand.
AGGGTGGTGAGTTCATCATTGACTGCTCAGTGCACAAGGCCAAAGACACATGTTCCTCAGAGTCAGCACATACTCTAAGAAAGTCTGTCTGCACTTGAACCTTGTCCAAAATATTCAATGACCTTCCACCCAGCGCCAATTTTCCTGATATTGGACTAGATGAGCCCACCTCCCCTGATGCAATGGTGATGACTTTGGCCATTGAAGTTCCAGGTTTTTAAATAATTTAATGAGATTTGACCATATTCACTGGGTGGTTGACTCTTGCCAACTTTGGCTGATAACTTGTGGTTTAATTTCCCACCCCCTGCGGGGCTTGCAGGGCCTCAAGGACTTGTCCCAAGAGAGATCTATCAATCCTTTGATCTTCAGCTATTCTGGAACCAAGTTGGAATAAGGGCTCAGTTTTAGACTTCAGTTTGTTGAGTTTACTGGTCTTTACCAGAGACCACTTTTCCCCAGCTTTTTGAAGTCGGCAGAAGGGGCTTCATCATCCGAGTCCTCATCACTCGACGAAAATTCGGAAGTGGAAAGCAAAGCTTCCAAGTCCAGTGTATTAGAAAGTGGAGAACCAATCACGTTGTTATAGTCTGCTTTTTCATGGTCCAAAGATTTGCAGAGGATATTCAGACAGTGGTTCAATAAGGACCCTTTTTTGTCTATATTTGATAAATCAGGTGGGAGATCATGCCTTATTAGAGATCTATAAACTAAGTATAGTGCCAAGCTTACTGTATGGACTAGCAACTCTAAAAACCACCCATGTTAGGTAGCTAAATCTAACTGAAGGGAGGATATTGAGAATTATAATAAACCTCCCATCTACCACCCCAGTAGAGGTCCTTAGGTTGGATATTGGCATCACTTCTCTTAAAACAAGCTGTGCCATCCAAAGAACGTTGCTATGCCTGAAAATGTTATCTAGCAAACTTGGCACAAATGAATTACTGTATATTGGGATCAAGCAACCATACCATCAGTACTGACGCGTATCTGACAGAACTAAGAGCATTTACATTTGAATATTTGGGGAAATGGGGAATGTTCTTACAAAACGCTTTGTTCTGCCCAAATATAGATGTAATGCTAAAAAAGAAGGAGAACATTAGAGATAGGATCCTAAAGATTGAAAAACTATCTATGTTAGTCAGTTATGCGGAATATGCTATGTTTTGAGGCAGATTTGCCTTTTTCCTAATTGATGAAAGTGTGCTCCACCTCCTTGAAGTGCTTTATACTAAGGGCCGGATTCACAGAATCGTTTTGTAATGGCACAATCCCATTGGAAAATGCTCTTTGAATCAGACCCTAAAACGCTGTATGAATTTATTGCAATCAATGGATTATATGGGATCCTGGCATGGTCTCCTGCGTGAAGCACGCTTGTGTCGATTATGTGGCAAGATCTTGGATGCAAGAAGACAAGTACTAACAGCCTGTGAGAAAATGAAATGTTACTATGAAAAAAGGTTATGGAAATAATTGTATGGATTTTAGATCATTTAGTGCAGACCAGTTCTGGAACGCCTTAGTTAGAGCGGACTCTGTGGTCATATCCTCTGCTGCTTTACACATATGGGGGGAATTCCTGAAACTGGTAGAATGAACATGACATGTTTTATGTGTTATTATCTTTTCAGTGTGCTTTTGTATAAATATGAATTGTTGGGTTTTAATTATGAAATTATTAACGATATGCATGATCTATTGATGAGTTTTACTGTGTTTAAGGCTTGTTTCATAGCCAGATCACACAATAAAGAAAAAGAAAAAAAATACAAAACTATCAGATTTTATGATGACTGTTTAGTTACTTCACAACAGGTTTAACATTGCTGTAATTGTCAGCTGACCTTTTACCCACAGGATTTAGTCATCTTGTTTGACTGTGGCTCACATAACAGAGCATTTTCTTTGGGTATTTTCTTAATTAGACACTTTAGCTTCCTTCTTGCATATTGTGGTGTTGTGATATGGTACTACTGCTAGTTTAGTTGTTCCAGAGTGAGGCGTTGCTCAACCTCAGTGGCTTTGCATTGCTTGAAAATGGAACCGATTTAGCTCAAGGTGCTGGAAAATTTGCTCTCACATTGTGTGTTGTCTGTGGTCTGTCCGTGCACTGTATTTTAATTGTGTATTTGTATGTGGGTGTGTTTTGCTCACACCTAGTTAGAAAGGAACAGAATGCTGTATAATATTGCTGTATAATATTGGTTGAGGTTTAGCTCTGCGCAGAAAGCACCATTATGAGTTTGACAGTATTCCAGCAGTAAATCCACTGAATTACCGCCAAACTCAATTACCGTTACTGCCACTTGGTCCTGTGGAGTTACCACAGGATCACAAGTAGTGGCCCATAGGACTCCAGGGCGATTTCTTTGCAGTTATTTCACCAGTGGTAAATCTGCCAAAAATTACTTTTTTCCCACAATGCCAAAAATGTAATGAGGACCATAACACCTTCTTCACCAACATTTTTAAAATAGGGGGATATTTTATCACTGGCAGAAAGTTTCTATGATATTGTTCTCCAGTGCTCGTGTGATTATGCTGACTATGCAGCATTGCCAGTGCCTACATGATGGGAGTACTTTCCAGTGCTGAGCCCCATGATTTATTTCTAAGCACTTGCACATATTGGGCCAGATTTTCAAAACCTTTATTGGCTCAAGTGAGGAGCCCTCTCCTCACGTAAACCAAAAAAATAAATAAACGATAAGCCTAATCCAAAATGGCCATCAGAATGAGTGCATCTTAGATTTCATATACAGGATGCACTTTAAAATGCCCTCAAACGAAGGGCACTCCCTGCACCCTCAAAAGCAGGTAAAGGGGGAGGCGCAAATCATGGCAGGGTCATTTCTCACCCTGTTATGATTTGTTTTTGAAGTGTGCCAGCCGCGGGCTAACCAGCAGCTGCCACAATAGCATTTCCACCCCCCAAATAGGGGTGCAGATACCTTTTTTATAGTCATTTCACCGAGACGGGCTCTTTCATGGCCTGTCACAGTGAAATGTGCTAACAGCAGCCAAGTGGTTGCTGGGAGGATGTCATACATGTGTTCTGGGAGCTATGTATAGGGGTCGGACAGCGCACCTTTGCATTATTATCCAATAAATGCTCAGGTCATCTGCGTATACAGTGATCTGAGCATTTCTCATAATAGCACAAATGAAATGAGCACAATATCTGCCCTCCTTTTTATTTGCATTCTAATTTGAGAATTTGACTCATCATCTCAGAATTAGATTGAATATGATTTGATGTTTTTGTAACGTTATTTTATGAAATTTCAGTCAGTCTTAGTCACACCTCAAAAACAGCGTGAACCAAAATCGTGCTGCTCTAATATGTATGCAGTTTCATGAATAGCAATGAGCTGGAAATGACAGCAATGGTTGCTGATGCTCACCATGCCAGCACATTCCTCTAGTCATTCTACAAGACTGAGGTGCTGTTCCACTACCGTAATAATGGACAGCACTGCCACATCAGGTTTGCTGTGTCAAGAGTGTTGTGCTGGCAGCAACCATGCTGACATAGTACCCGGTGCAGTGCACTAGTTCAGCCGGCCGGCGGGCACCACGTGTATGTGTTCCAGTGTCAGTATGATGATGACTTTGTTTTTCCTTTGCAGCTTGGGGCACTCTGCAGGCCCAAACAGGTCGTTGCTAAGCTGGGCTCCTTTCATTTTTCTTCTGGTATACAGCCAGCATTGGTTGAAACAATACATAAGCATGTGCCAGGCCACCAACTAAATTTGTCGTAAGTGCACACTGGCCTATGACTGTAGTTGGTGCTGGACAGTTGTCAGTGCAATAAGGCGGGTAAAGGGGCACCACGTACATAGACGGCAACAACAGGAAGATCACCAGCCAACAGCCCCACCAGAGGGGCAAGACCAAGGAAAAGGCCACTGCCCGGGAGCAGTTCTTGTGCTAAGGCGGACCTATAAAAGAAGATTTTGCTAAAGTTTTACAGGCAAGTTAGTTAGTATGAAAATGATGTCTGCATTTTCCCATCACTTTACTATATGAAGAAAGCAAGTTATCTCTATTTTATGTGGATAGAGGGCCAAAACGACACTTGGCACATAAAGAATGAGAGGAACTGTATAACAGTGATGATGTGATTTAAAATAAAGTTAAGCATTTACCAGCATTTACAAGCATTTACAAACAGAATGTTTCATCACTACACACTGTCCACCAATACATAGCAGGAAGCACAATACCCCACCACACAAAACCACAACTAAACAATAGTCCCAAGGATGGTCACCCCACAGAAACCAAAGAACCAGTCAGGATAGAAGGATACGAACGTCTGAATACACAGGCTCACCAAGACGGATCCACCAGGACAACACATCAACACGACTCCAACCGTGAACCATTCAAAGCCTTAACCGACCAGGGTCACACTAGATAACCTGAGAATAGTTATTAGCCACCCAGTTCCACACCTGAAGATTAGGTTCAGACGCACCTACCAATCCAAACTATACTCAATAGGATAAAGTTGGATCAGCACAACATCACCAAAACGAGTCGGCCCACAAGGAACCAGCACCACCCTACCCCCATGTATACAACTGTAACGGAACCAAAAGTACCTGAATCAGGACACAGACCCCACTAACCCAACCATCAATCTTCTGCATACTTAAACCCACACAAAATCACACAACCACCTCTCTCCCAGCAATCCGCACGCACTTTACCACACCACATCAACAACACATAAACTTCACCCACAGCACTCGAGGCCTTCGCCCGATCCGATACTAGCACCAAAGCCCAGCACTCAGTGTATACCGAGCTGAAGCTGCCAACAGCACACCACCTCTCCCACTCTCCTTCTCCGCTCTTCCGGACTAACCCTACCCACCCTTCCTGTTCACAGATCCGCCAGAGCGCCTGGGGACCAATTCCGCTGGTGACGGTGCGCTATACAAGTACCGCTAACATAACATAACATTTGTTGTCTCCTTTTAAGACAAAAGTACTATGCCTTAGATAGGCTTAGCTTCACCTCACTGATGAAGCCGAACAAGGATGAAAGATGTGTCTGTGGTTGCTGAAGGTACTCTTGTTCAGAGGAGAATTGCCCAGCATTTCGGTGCTGGACTGGACTGCCCAAGTGGGTGGGACCAGAACGATATGGATATGTTTCCTCTGCGAAGAGTCCAGGGAGCTAAAACGTGGTTGTAGACCCTCCTGAGTGGGGTATATCCCATAACAGGCTTTTTGAAGCATGTTTATTCTCAATCACTTGTAAACTATGTTTTGTCATTTAGATTTGCATTGGTAAATTTCACATCTGCATTGCATGGTGCACACATCACCACAAGGAACCAGCCGAGGTTGCAGCCGCAATCCCAAATATGTTGACACTGCGAGGTGTGGGGGAGGGGGGGCAGGAGTGGGTGATGCAGCTAGAACATATTTAGGCCCAGACACTTATTTAATTTACTAATTCACAATGAGCAGTTTGTCTCAGAGCACTTTCTTCAACAGAGCCTTTTACTTAAGCCTTCAGAGCTGTGCCCGGTTGCAGGTTACCAGTGTTTATGATCGTGAACCCTGGAGGTACTGGAATTTAGTTGTGTTGTGCATTTTTATTCGCATGATTATCTGAACTAATTCCAACCAAAGTTACCACATGAAATGTTCCCCCGCCCAATATGCATCTGCTGTCTCCATTTTGTGTGCCTTGAGTCCAATCAGCCAGAAAATCTCACTGGCATAGCCATAATTTAGTCCAGTGTGCCTCAGATTTTCAAGGTTAACTGTACCGTTACAAATAAAATAGAGTTAAGCACGTAAGGAAACAACCGGCAGTGCATTATGCCATGGCTTAAATCAATACATCCTTTTTATTTAGTCTAAAAGCCTTGGGAAATACATGCGTAATCAGTTTAAAGAACCATTACTCGTGTTCGCAACCTGCTGTAACGGTAAACATCATTATCTTGGACTCCATGTGTGCTTTGCGTTCATTTTTCCAGAACGGTCTGGGAGAAAATAAAACTATTTGTTATGTATGTGTTCTATTGAATTTCGTGGAAGTTGTTTGCTGTATCTGATATGCACAGCATAAAGTCAGATAAGGAAGCCTGCAGGACTTCGATGCCTTGCTGCGGGCTGTGCACCTGGTGTCCATCTCACACCTCGGCGGTCCTGCTCTCACAGGTGCGGATCCCCGCAGGACATGCCGAGCCCTTCATTCATCCAATATCGAGAAATTGGTCACCATAGTGTTCGCTGATAATAACACCTAATTTCAGAGACAAGAGGCGCTTCTGTATGTACTGTATAATTGTTAAATGCATCAGAAATAATCGTACTAATCATAACCCGAGACCGGCTTAAAAGGCCCACTTCTGTACCTGTTTCTAAACCACACACACTACCTTTTAGTTCGTGGTCTTAAAATATGATGTTATTTGGCTTTATGTATTGTCAGCTATGGTCATGAATACTTTCAACATGATCAGCAAGTATTTGTATGCATTTACGCATGTATATTTTTTTTTGTGTATGATATTTATCCAGAGGTTTCTAAGGACGGACCCAGGGATTGAACCTGTGGTGCTCCGTGTCGTCTTGTTGCCTAGGCGAGCACGTTGCCCCTGAGCTACCCTCCCGAGACATGTATTTAATGTTGATGTGAAGGGCACAAGCTGCAGTAGAAGTATTTCTTGATGGTGCCCCAAGTCAAGAGGCAAGGGGTAACATCATCAAAGAAGAGGTAAAAATGAAATGTCATTCGCAGTTCTTGGAGCGTGCCGGCCACAACACTTTCTTTTGTGGCAGTCAATCACTACGTTCAGCAGTGAGAGGACCATGTCAGTGCTGCATGCAGAGAGGCTGAGGCCCTGAGCCAGGACGTGGTCTATCATGTGCTCGGCCAGACGAGCTGAGCCAACCATGTAGCGAGGCTGCAGTCTTGAGGCAAGGGCATTATTGTATGATGACTCTTGTAGTTCCTCTCCCCAAAACCCTCACAATCCCTTTCTTGCTGTCTCCCTCTCTGTCCCTCTCCTCAAACCCCTCATTTGAGCTATCTGGCCCTCACTTTCTTGTTCTGTGTCCTAGTTGGCACGCCACTCTTACCCCTCACTCTATCCCTGGCCTGTATCAACTCTTCTTTCTGGCCCTCTTGTGGTGTCCATCATCCAAACCATTTCTACACTATCTAACCTTTTCCCTCTGGTTGACACCCACTTCCCCTGCCCTCTAGCCTCTCCATGGCCCTCCTCATTCTCGTGTGTGGTGCTCCTCATGCTCTATCTCAGTGGTCTTCAAACTTTTTTGGCCAGGGCCCCCCTGAGCAAAATTTGGGCAGGTCGGGACCCCCCAGAAATGCCAAATGGACAGTATATATTGCGCGCCGTCACCTGCTCCCATCAAAGTCGCTGGGCTCCCTCATCCCACTCCTACCCAGTCGCTGGTCTCTCCCCACCCCATCACACACCCAGGGCTCTCCCCACTCTGCTCCCATCACTATCCCATGGTTCCCGCCCATTGTGCTCCCACCATAGTCCCTCGGTTCCCCCATCCCGTTCCCAACACAGTCTGAGGGCCAGTGGCGGCTGGTGAATCTTTTTTAAGTGGAGGGGCATTAAGGGGAGGTTCGGGGGGGTTTCCCCCTGTGAATTTTTTTTTAAATAATAGGTTAAAATGTTGCATTGTAGAGCATACTTTTAACAAAAAATGGGTAAATAGCCAAACAGTTTGCAATTGTTGCTGGGAGTCCAGGGGGCAGGCATTGATATTTTATTTCTATCGCGCTCGTACACAAGTGTTTCAGAGCGTGACAAGGCAAGGGAGGGGAACAGAGGAGAATAAAACAGCGATCTTACTAGGCCCAGTGACATTGAGAACGCGCAAGTGTGAGGGGAAAAGTGCATGGAAGGGGGGAGAAGTGGAAAGTGCGAAGCAGAGGAGAAACAGATAAATAACAATAAATAAATAATAAAGGCAACAAACAGTGGTAGTGCAGCCAGCAATTTGCAAGTGCTACATTTAAGGCAGCAGACAGGGTAGGTCTGATAAGTGCAGGAAGAAAGATGGTTCTCCTCAAGTTTTAGAGTGGCAGGGCGCTGTTCCAGAGGGAGGCCCCAGCCGAAGACGGAGATCTACCCCCAGCTCGTTTCTTTGATAAACGACTGACCCTGAGGGAGTTGAAGGTAGAGGAGTGAAGAGCTCGAGAGGGGAGGTATTTGCGGAGGAATAGCTGAAGGTATTTTGGACCGAGGCCCCAGAAAGCCTTGTGGACAAGGCAGAGGGTTTTGAATGATAGATGTCCGGTAAAAAGATACCATCCCTGTCCCCTGGGCCCCACTGGTCCTAACACAATGAACATGATTATGTGTATATGCAAGGCGCTGCACATTCATACAGCAATCACTCTATCATTCACATGAGCATCCATCACCATACACTCACTCATAACGCATCCATACACATGTTTAAATAAAAACAATGAACATAAACGTACCTTCTGCATTGGCCTGTGTGTGGGTGCTGCTCCAGCTGCTCTGTCCATATGTGCGAGGAGGCGCAGGAGCTCCCCCTCGGACATACAGACATGCAGTGCCCCAGCCAGCATTTCCAATGAGCTATGCAATGCTGATGAAGCAAAACGCCCCAGCACTTGCATGGCTCAGTGAACATGTGCGGCTGGGGAACTAAACTGAACTGTCAAAGGGAAACAGTGTTTCCCTTTGACAGTTCAGCCAGCCCAGGAGCACTCCATTAGCTGGATAAAGCAGCTGAGGGAGTGCTCACTGTTTCACTGGGCTGGCTCCTTAGCTCCTCCATAATGGGTGAGGGGCCACTATGCAGTTAGTAATGTTGACCATTGTTGCTGAATATATCACAATTTACTTACATTTTAACACAAAGCACCCCTTTGGGTACTATTGAAACAGTGGGCTTCATAACTACTCTGGCGGTAGCTGTGCCGGTAAAACCGGCACGGCTGCCACTGGAGTTGCATCCGGGTCTGGCACCCGCGAATGGGCCATTACTAGGTCATGCCGAGTTAGGCGGACATGATAATTGCCCTTTCGAAGGTGCCGGTAGATCCCCATTCCCATTTGAGCCCCATATGGCTCAAATGGGAAGGGGGAGCTCGGATGCACCGGCACCGTTAATAACGGTGCTGGTGCATCCGATGAGCTGAGGTCAGACCTGGCGGGGGCTGTCAAGCACCCACGAGCACAACTCTTACTATGGCGGAACGGTAGCAACGGTGCCGGTAGCTTACCAGCACCGTTGTTACTGGTCCGCCATAGTAGTAATGAGGCCCAGTCTGTGACTAAAGGAATGAATATCCATTTACAACTGTGGGCCACTTTTTCATTGTTGCCTGAGACAGTTTCATGCTTCAGCCCGCCCATGTGGGCCACCCCTGCCCATTTCTTCCAATCTAAAAAAAAAAAAAAAAAAAAAAATCTTTTTTCATGCTGAGCTCTCAGGGCCCCCCTGGGATGCACCTGCGGACCGCTAGGGGGTCGCGACCCACAGTTTGAATAGAGTCTATCTGGACCCTGCCTCTCTCTCTGACCCTTGCTACCACATACTCAGAGTTCCAGCTGCTACTGGTCTCTATCCCTGTCTACTTGGCTCCCACTAATAAATCACATCATACTGTAATGCACTCCATTTCTCCCAAATCCCCATCCTAAGGAAACGTGAGCTTGGCCCATGGGCACCTACCTGTGGTGTAGAGTAAAGGGGAGGTAGAATAAAAGAAGCACGGGCCGCCAAAATGAGACTGGTGCGAATGACACAGTAAACAAGTGTGCATGTATTTCTTTCTGTGGCGTAGTCGGCCCTCTTCAGGCCCGGTCCGTGGCCACACCACACTGGCGACGCAGTGGTCGTGCAACCCACGCCTGCACAATCACATGCAGCCTAAAAAGAGTCAGTCGGACCCATGGCCCCAGCAGTGGTAGAGGCTGTGCCCCATCAACCGCTCTTGCACTGCCGCTGGGTGCGCCCATGACATAACACCTATGGAAGCAGCATAACCAGCTGAGAAAACTGCAGGACAAAGTATACAACTACCAGGGCACTGCCGTACAGCGCCAGTCACCCGCCCGACGATGAGCCCATCGCAGGAGCCGAGGAGAGCACTACAACAGGGAATCTACACTGCTCCTCAGCATAAGAGTGCATGGCACTGCCACAGCATACGTAACATTTATCCTGCACACCAACCTCATCTGTGGCGCTGGAGTGCAGGGAGAAGCGCAGGACTGCAGCAGGGGGCAGAAGGAAAGCCCTAGAGCCACGGCAGAAGGGTGTGTGACCATGAAGGTGGGTGCGGCAACCCTGCAGATACAGGAACAGAGGTCGCCCCGATCTGGGGCCCAAAGCTTCTTAAGTCAGAGGTTGGCCCCATCAGTGTCCATGCAGTCCTGATCCCGCAATGCAGCAGGAGGGGGAGAAATTAAGGAAAAAACAGGCACAAGCAACCACCAGCAAGGGCGCACACCAGAACACTGGTGACCCATATGCAAAAGGGTAGAAAAGGTGCATTGTGGTCTATAGGCAGCATGTCAGATGAACAGCAGTCACCCCCGGCACGTGGCTATACCGATGGGTCCCCAGGAACTGCCACATGTCAAGACTCATCACAAGGCTCGTTCATGATGCCCTTTGACCCATATTTATTTATTGGGCATTTATAATGGTTTTTTAATTGGGTATTTATAATGCGCCTATACACAATGTGTTTCAAAGATCAACAAGACAAGAACAAAAACGGTCCTTGTGACTTTCAGATCATTCAAGTGCAGTAACAAGAAGTTCGGGGGCGAGGGGAGGAGGGAAGCGACAGTCAGGGTGGAAGTGCCAATAAGTTAATAGAGTGCCTGGGGAGGCCAGGTGGACAGAGGCAGGGGAATGTAGAGAGTGTAGGGGAGGTCCACATCCACATGCTAAGTGCACAGTAAGGGGCTGGAAGGGCTCAAGCGTACATTCCCAGTCAGGTCAGTGCAGGGGAAGGGGCCCAGACGGGCAAGAGCAGGGTGGGAGGAGGGGGGTCATCAGGGGAGACCAAGTGCAGGGGTAGACTGGACGAGGAGGGCTTGGAGCCCTTTAGTAATCAGAAGAAACCATGCAGCAAGTCAAGATGCTGAGGGAGGACATTCACCAGGGGGGAGAGAGGGAAGATGAAAGAGAAGAGGGGGGTCTTGAGAAGCTTCCAGAACTTAAGTAGGTCTGGCTCAAGTCTGAGAGGGTCAGGGAGGTTGTTCCAGAGGGAATCACGTGTGGAGGAAAGAAATCTACCCCCAATTTCTGCTTGGAAAAGTGTCTAATTGGCAGAGAGTTGGAGCTAGAAGACTGAAGGGCTTTAGCAGGGAGGTATTAGGGAGAGAGAGTTTGATGTAGTGAGGACCAAGGCCCTAGAAAGTCTTATGGATGATGCAGAGGTCCTTGAACTTGATCCAGAAGCAACCGGGAGCCATTGGAGAGATGCAGTAGAGGGAGCTGCCATACGGTGGGAGCAGTGGTTGACGCAGTTCGAATGATACCTCAAGTTTAAGAAAATATTAGCAGTGAAGGAAAATCACACTTTCCTTATGCTAAATCTGGGAATGCTGGCCCTGTGGCTGTTCAATATCCTGCTCAACAGTGGTCTGTAAGATGACTACCAAGTAGCCAGAACAGCGTGCAACAACAAGGCCAAGCACCAGCGTAACCCAGATTACGAGAGATTATAAGTGAACCTGGTATGGCAACGGCCCCTCAGAGATGATTTTCATGCAAGAGAGGACTCATCAATGTGAGATCTCTAACTGCCCATGCCTTAGACATAGCAGACCACATCACCTCAAACCATCTTGACTTGCTGGCGATCACCGAAACCTGGCTACATTCAGCCGCAGGGACATCTCTATCTCTAGCCATCCCAGAGAACTACACCATCATCAGAGCTGACAGAGACACCAGCAAAGGCGGTGGAGTTTATTTTATTGCTAAAAACCAACTAGCCCTCAGAGAGATCACTAGAGAACCATTCCCTTCAGGTGAACTCCTCTCAGTCAAACCCCCATTGTCAACCTCACGCACCCTCTCGCTTGATCTCCTTTATCGACCTCCTGGCCCAATTACCTCCTTCGAGGAAGACCTCTCTCTACTCCTCTCGCTAAACACCAAACCTTGCTCCCAAATTATGATATTAGGGGATTTCAATCTAGGTCTCTGTGATGCAAACAATATCAATGCCATAGTCATAGAGAATACCCTCTCTCATCTTCGATTTGAACATTGTGTCAGCGGCCCCACTCACAACAAGGGAAGAACCCTGGATTGGCTGGCAGACATAAACTGCTCTACTAAGATCACTGTCAATTCACCCTGCGCTTGGTCAGACCACCAGTGCATCTCCTTTACCATTCAGAACAGCTGCCTCCAAAGTCTATTTCTGATCTTAGCCCCGTAAGTCTTGTCTAGAAATATTCATAACATCACTGCACTTCTTCCTTTACTACTACCCATCCCCAACCCGGATAATGGTTCAGATAAGGACCCTTCTATGCTCGTGGACATGTACAACGATACCTTATTACAGGCTTTAAACAAAATCGCACCATTAAAAACAAGAAAATCCAAACCTATAGCTCACCTAAACTAATGGTTTTCATCTGATTTAAAAACCTTACACAGTGTCAAAAGATCCACTGAAGCTCTCTGGAAAATAATATCCACTGATCTAAACAAGGAAATGTTCACAACTGTGGCCTCCCTATACAAATCTGCCATCTTAAATACCAAAAGAGAGACTTACAATGTTAGAATCCAAAACGCCAAATCAGGTTCAAAAGAACTCTTTACCATCCTCAGGGAGTTGGAGACCCCTGTTGCACCTTCTGAATCCTGCACTAAAAATTCCACATGGTGTGCCAATATCCAAAAAGCCTTATTTCACAAAATAGCTCTGTTGCAATCCAAAATAGAAGCCAAAAAGCAAAGTTTGACTTTGAGCAACAATCTCAGCGAGCCACACATCCCACTGGCCAATTCTGCCCCCATCTTTCCAATTTTCCCCAGTATCCACCAAGGAGGTAGAAGATATCATAGCCAGCCTTAAACTCTCTAAATGTCAGGGGGACATCTGCCAAGCGTCTATCATAAAGGAAGGAGCAAAGGATTTTGCGTCGTTCATCACTTCCCTGATCAACGCATCCTTTGAATCCTGCACAGTCCCAAACAATCTCTAGAAGGTATGGGTCATGCCTCTTCTATAAAAAAAAACTGGACCCAAATATCCAAACCAATTACAGAACCATAACAACAGTACCATTTCTCCTGAAAATCTGGGACCGAGTATCATATCTCCAAATCCAAAAGCACCTTGAGGACTACAACCTTCTCGGCCTCCACCAATCTAGATTCAGACCGAGGCATGGCACTGAAATGGCCCTCCTCGATCTGAAATTCCAAATGGACACATCTAAAGATAAAGGTAAACTGGCCATCCTCCTGCTGCGGGACCTCTCAGCCCCATTCGATTTGATCAATCACAATATACTCATCAAACACCTGACCTCAGAGGCCTTTTTCTACCCAAACGCTGCAGCATGGATTTAATCATTCTTAGCAAATAAGACTATGAGAGTCTTCGCACCCACAGCCTCAGCCGATCCAGTACCCATCTCCTGTGGAGTGCCTTAAGGCTCATGTGTCTCCCTCACCTTGTACAACATCTTTACGAAGCTCCTGTTCGACCACCTAGACAACTTGGGTGTCACTTACACTAATTATGCAAATGACACCCAAGTCCTCATTACGCTTACAGGCTGCTACGATAAAGATTCCGAAATGATAAACAAAATCTATCTTCACATCCAGGCATGGATGGCCAACCATGGCCTATACCTGAATGATGATAAGACTGAGCTTCTTCTCATAGGATTGCAGCCCCATCTAAACAAGCTAGACACCCTTTATATATCCTTCAACATTGATGGAAACATCATCAAAGTCTCTAGGGAGGTCAAAACCCTAGGTGTCTACCTGGATTCCACCCTCTCCCTCACTAAGCAAGTCAACGCGACTGCTTCAGCTACCGCATATACTGTTGAGCGGCTTCACTTCAACACTACAGCTAAGTCAATGCCTAGTCTGGGATGCTGAGGGAAACCCTTATTGATATATTTTTAGGTCCAGTTCATGTACTCTGGATGACAACCCTTATATAACACCCCTCTCTTAGAATCCTCCTGACCCCACTGAGCCAAGAAGTAGGTCTGTTCTGCAAATTTAAAAGGTTTATTTGAAAAATATAGCAATATATATCTATCTATCACACTTTTATAATAAATTAATATTGGATATCACACTTAAAATATGACAGTGATCAACAATGGATAATGTTCTACTGGTAAACTGATTTGGCTACTTAGAAGTAGTATAGAGGATGAGGTAGCTGAAATGCTTTATGGTTTCAAGGAAATGCAAGGTGGAATAAATGCAGTACAGAAAATAAACTGATATGGTTTCACAAGAGATAATATGTTCACTTTTCCCCTGGTGGCAATTCACCCCCCCTATATGCAATGCAAGGAGATGGAAGTAACACACATGGTCTTCAGGAATACAATCAAATACAATACAGAATTCAATTCCCCCCCAGCAAGCTTAGACAACAGGTATGCTTTTTAAAACACAGGCCCAAATGCTTTTAAATGTGATGGCAATGGATGGGAAAAGGTGCTAACTGATTTTAATTCCCTCTAGAGATTCAGGGTGAGTGAGAGATGCTTGTTGGTATTAGTTCAGGCTCACTTTAGCAATGCTCTATGAGTTATTACCAGGTTGCAAACAGATTTTAACAAAGGAAGGAATGGAGCTGCTATTTTGACAAGTGGAGAAATTGAGCCAAAATCGCAAATCGTGGTAAATTTCGCGAGTGCGTAAATTCCGATTGCGGAAAAAGTATAGGGAGTAGGAAGTCGGTTCTAGGTTCATTGGAAAGCCTAGAATCACAGCTTTAAAATGAAAGTTAAACCACAGTTCCGGAGATACAGACGATTTAATAAAGGTATATTTTCGGATTTAAAGTAAAACTCAAAATGACAGGTGACAGCTTGCAGCTGCAGAATTGACAGGTGACAGTTGTGCAGCTTTACAAATGACAGATGACACGATTTCTAGGAGGCTGTTATAATTAGGTTAAAATAGTTTGGATTAGATTATTTTAACTAAGAGATTGGGTTCTGCACAGTTCTGGCGGATACTCACTCCTAATTTTGAAATGAATGGGCCTCGTCACGGATCTGGTCATCACGTTCAGCGGCGGTTCTCTCTGCTCGGCGGGTCAATCAGGCACTGGTTCTGCTCACAGCGATCCGGATCTCTGGTTCTGCTCACAGCAGTCTGGGTCTAGTCTGCGGTTCCCGCAAAAGTTCTTGGCAAAGAATTCAAACAGCTCGCCCGGCTGTTGAATAGTTTGCAAAAGATTTTGAGGCCTGCTGACAAATACTTTTGCTTGCAGTGGGCCTTCCTGGTTCAAAGTTCTGTAGTCTCTGTTTAGCTTGGAAGTCTAAGTGTTGGATCTCTGGATGTGAAGTCGTCGGTCAGCATGGTCCGCAGCAAATGGAATTGAATGTCTCTACCTGACCCAGCAGTCTCTTTTTATGTGTTTAAAAAGTGGGTGGTGAGGCTAGCATCACTAAGCCTGCCCCTCTCTTGATTTGATAGGTCAATAGATTCTTTGATCCCTGATTTGGGAAGGCCTAGTGTGTCAGAGGGATGTCATTTTTTTATGACCTGCAGAAATGACACTCCCCTGGTCAATGTGCACACAAATCTATTCCTGATCCAAATACATATTTCCCAGGTACACAGTTGTTTGACATCACATACACACATCATATATTACTAAAGATAGTCCATGTCCCGACTCTGGCATTTCTAGGAGCTTGCATTCAAAAATGGCAACTTATTTTCGATTTTAGTGGGTTTTGCAGCATTGGTTTTTCATCAAAAATTATACAAAGGTACATTTCCCTTCCACATATATCCCAGTAACTTTCAATGTCTCTAGCTTAAATACAGTGTCTACAATATTCATAATTAGCAGGGTTTTGCCCCAGAACAGGGTACAAATCGGAGTTTGGACTCAAATCGTGAGGGCATTTTCCATACTAAGACTCTCAAAGTTGTACATTCCTGTCATTTGGTTTCAATAAGTTATCACGGTTTCTATAAAATATATATTTGTTGCAATTCAACTCCCCAAAGTGTTTGGGTCCGCCTCCAGAGGTCTGGGTGGGTCAGTGATCACATGTCTCTCCTTGCTGGCAGAGGGCTGTTGACAGGAAACACTCAAAATTAACATACCCCATTCAACTGAAAGGGGCTATTGTCTCTCTCCTCCAGGCTGAAGGGGAAACCCCCTCCCTCTCACTGAGAATGGCCATGTGATATCCTGCCTCCTGTTGTGAGTCTCTGGGGTGTTAACAGTTCTCAGCCTCTTGGCCTCTGGGAACAGCAATGGCTAAGATTTTTTTAATTAACCCACAGGCTTTGAAGTCCAGTTGACTCAGGTCCCTTTGTCAGCTCATCCCCACATCTACCCAGTCTATTGATTCAGCATGGGTCAAAACCCTTCACAATACTTCTAAACTGATTTACACATGCAAACAATTTCTCTCATCCAATAGCTGCATTATCCTAGCCAGATGCCTGATTCCCTCCAAGTTAGACTATAGCAACACCTTATACGTAGGCTCCAGCCAACGGAATCTAAACAAATTGGAAGTGCTCCAAAATAATGCACTCAGATCTCACCTCAATATCCCGCGCACCGACCATGTCTCAGCAATTAGACGCGGTATACAGTGGCTCCCAGTGTGAGATAGAATCTCACTTCGAACTCTAGTAATCACGCACAAATGCCTGCATGTTACTACACCTAAATACCTGGTTGACAAATTCACCAGGAACCAATCTACTAGACCCACTAGGTCCAAGTACCTGCATTGTCTCAACATTCCTAAATTACAAAAAGCCGGCAGTTCTAGCTTCCCGGTTCTAGCAGCCAAGCTCTGGAACACCATGCCCACAGCACTCAGAGCTGAACCATTCTTTTGGACCTTCAGAAAAGAAGCAAAAGCATGTCTCTTCGCTCACGCCATGTGACATAGTGCCTTGTCAGGCAACACTCTGTTATTTCTACATGTATCATGTTAACTGTATCCTTATCACTATCTGTAACTTACTAATTATATCTTAACTCACATTGTACACACTTTACCTGTCTAGTTGACTAACTTGATTTGTAACACAAGTCCACCACTTTCTGCCCTACTCCACTAATTGACTTGTTATGTAACACAAGTCTACCGTATTTGCTTTGTTTCTGCAACCTCTGCCTACTGTTCAAGCTTAAGCACCCAGATACCTCAGGGTTACGTGCGTTCTATAAATAAATAAACTAAACTAAAAAAACTAAGAGTAGAGGAATTGGGTGTGGGATGTGCATTCCCTGATGAGGAGTTCTCTGTGCGACAATAAATCATCCATGGTATCTCACCGGAAAAACTCAGGAGAGTCATCAGAAAACTGTCTCTTGAACAAATTCAGGAGATTGGCCGACAGTGATAAAGGACAGATTCTCAGGTAGCCATGAGTCGGTTGCCGATCGATGCAGTCAAGTCCTCCATGAGCATTGCCGCGAATGACTCGAGGGGAACACCAGAGCAAGAGCCCCGACTTCACCAAGCACCATCCACGGTCACATCGGTTGTGCAAATGGTGCAGAGGGTCAAGAGGAACCATGTCCAGCCAGTGGAGAAAAATACTGCAAGTGCAGGAAGATACATAATGTTGCATCTTTCTGCATCAGATACGAGTTTCATCGAGAACCTTGCAGGGCAGACTCGAGAGATAGCGGGTACCAAAAACAGGATGCCAAAAGAGTCATAAAGAAAAAGCAAGAATGGTGGGGCGTGAACAAAGTACGAGTGACAGCAACAGTGAGGTTAGCGAATGGTCGGAGGGTGAATCATCTCCAGAATGGCGCACAGCACACCGGAAGAGACGGAGGAAGAGGGTGCACCTCATATCGGCAGTGGAATCACCCAAGAGCACCAGCAGAACCAAACACAGGTCTCAACCAACATGCACAGTATTCATGAATGTCATTCCAACAAAAAAGGTTATCGACACCGCGACTACCGTAAACGTAATACCTCTGAACAAGTTCAAGACAATGCCAGAGAGCCCCCAACTACACTGCAAAATGGTTTGGGTCTATGCATAAGTCTCTCCCAGGAAAAGGGTCTTTTAAAGCTGAAATTGCCTACAATGTAGAAGCGTGCCGCACCAGGTTATCTGTTGTTTATGCAGGCATAGAGACACTGCTAAGCTGCAGAACTGAAGAAACATTGTAGTTCATTCACTTTGCTTTTCACCTGCAAAAGTCAATCACTGACAGACTGTTAGAAAAACATGCAATACTGTTTAAAGGGATTGACTGTCTGAAAATCCAAACCATCATACTCCACAGTAGTGCCAAAAGCAGTTAGACAAAGGAAAGTTGCCTTCCATATGTGGGCGGCCATGGAGGCAGAACTAAAGAAGTTGGAAGACTTGAGCATAATCGAGAAGATGTGAGGGCCCACTCTGTGGGTGTCCCTGATGCTCATCACTAAGAAACCAAAGCAACCGAACGCTGTATGTTTATGTATCGACAACCTTGCAATTGGCGTCAGCGGCACATCACTCCCACAATAGATGAATTGATCGTTGATTTAACTGGAGCCACTGTTTTCAGAAAACTGGATCTCCAGTCCAGCTACCATCGAATCAAGTTGGGCAGAGAGTCGAGGTACATCACAACCTTCTCCTCACATCTGGGGCTCTGAAGGTACCATCGACTCAACTTTGGCATTTCGTCAGTGGCGGAGGTCTTCCAAAACAAGATCTGCAAGGTATTGCAAGACCTGCCTGGTGCCACGAATGTCAGTGATAACATCTTAGTGTATGGTAGCTCGGAGGATGAGTTTAACACCCAGCTGGCAGCCATACTGCAACAGCTAGAAGACTGGGGTTTGACCCTAAATACTGAAAAATGTGAATTTGGGAAAAGGGAGCTGGAATTTTTCAGGTATGTTTTCAATGTACCGTTGTGTCCCCTGACCCATCCAAGGTGGTGGATGTTAAGAGTGCAAAACTGCCTACCACCGCAACATAAGTACAGAGCTTAAAGGTTATAGCCACATACTGCAGTCGGTTCATACCGGATTTAGCTACGGTCGCAGCAACCCTATGAGTCCTAACGAGGAAAGACGCACAGTGGACATGGACATGGGATAAGGAGCACGCCACCGCATTTCAGCAAATAAAACACTAGCTCATGACCAACACCACAATGGCATTCTTCAACACGGCCTGGAAAACTGAAGTATTGGTGGATGCCAGTCCTGTGGGATTAGAAGCAGTACTCACCCAAACAAACCAAAGGGGAATCAAGCCCTCCAACGCTTTTGCAAGCTGGGCGCCTACAGATCCTGAACAAAACCGTGCGCACATTGAGTGGGAGGCCCTTGTCATCCTGTGGATGAGCCGACATTTTCAAGTGTACCTCCTGGGACATCACACTACCATCTATACAGACCTCAAGCCATGTGTGCCGATCTTCAAGGGGTCGGCCCCACACCCGCCATCAGGGATGGAAAGCTGGATGCTCCAGTTACAACTGTTCAATTTCCAGGTACTATACCAATCCGGCAGATAGATCCCTGTTGTCTATTTGTCTCGACACCCACGGCCAGCAACACCAGCAGAGCAAGAAGCAACACAGGTCTGGATGAGCATGTCTTCCATGTGGTTGCAGTCGCCTGAACAAACAGAAGAAACTAGATGAAATCATCAGTGAAATTGCATGAGACACATGCTTCCAGCTCGTGAAAGACTCCATCCTGTCGGACGAATGGAGAAACATTCTAGCAGCAACAAGGCACCACACACCAGCAGCCCAAGAACTGTTGCAAGGCCTGTTTGGAGTATGCCATGAGCTCTCTGTCTTGCCAGACAGAATAACACTGAAGGGTCACGGCATCGTTTTGCCAACAACATTAGAGGAACGTGCGCTGAAGTACATCAGGGGATCATCAAAATGCAAGCTTTCTTCAAATCGAGAATGTGGCTGCCTAATATGCAACAGAATGTGGTGGTGTGTGATCAGCATATACTTCTGCTTGCTGGCCAATAAATCATACCTGCTGGTGGCAGTGGATGAGTGAAGCAGGCGTCCTGAGGTTGGGCAGGTGAGGTCCACTAATGCCACGTTGGTTATAACTGCGCTCGAGAAGATGTTTGCCACACACAGCCTACCAAACAAAATCAAGAGTGACAACGGTCCTCCATTTAAAGGAGGGGAACTTCGGGGGTTCTTGGATAATTTGAACATACAGCATCACAGAATCACTCCATGCTGGCCCCAGGCCAACAGAGATGCCGAGCATTTAATGGCCTTGATGAACAAAGTGATATGGATCCAAAAGACCAGCAAGTTCTGTAGCTACCTGAGGTGTACAAGATCCTCCGAACCTACTGTCAGACACCACATTCCTCAACACAGGTGAGCTCTGCATCTCATGTTTGGGATTCCCATACAAGTGGGGCTCCCTGTGCACCCCAGCTGGACAGCACCGGACATAAACAATGAGCAAGTGGAGTGGAACAGACAAGCCAGGAATGAGAGAGAAAGCAGGGTTTGAATGGCTCACCCCAGCAACCTGACCCCAGGGAATACTGTGCTAGCGAAGAACAGGTCCCCGCTGAAGAAATTGGCCTTGTCATATGAACAACAACTCTGGACAATAAAGAACAATGACCACGGTATGGTGAAAGCAAGGAGAGATCAAGAGCAAGTGATGAGAAACGCATCGCACTTTCAGGAAGTGCCATCTACCATGTTAAAGGAAGCTCTGTTACCCTAACTCGAGCTGGCGGCAGGACAAGAAGGTCCCCCTGAGGCACTGAGGAGAGGGACAAGCAATTGATACTGTTAGACTATGGGCAATCAGCCGAGTCCTAGTCAGACCTCCCGAGGCCCCTGTCAGAAGCAGGCAGAGGTCCAGGGAAACCCAAATAACATACCCCAGGAAAGCAGGTCGAGGTACTCGCTGGGAAAGAGGCCGCAGCCGTCCTGCATGGAAATTATCTACAAACTGTGTGCTGAATATTCGTTTTTCTTATTATCCAAGTTGGGGAGAGTTGTGGTGTAGAGTAAAGGGGAGATAGGCCTCATGACGTATCACGTCATGACCCAGCTGTCAGAATAAAAGAAGCACAGCCTGCCAAAAGGGGACCAGTGCGAGTGACACAGTAAACAAGCATGCGTGTCTTTCTTTCTGTGGCGCAGCCGGCCCCATTCAGGCCCGGTCGGTTGCAACATCACATTACCCATGACTATGGATTGATTCTGGGATCAGAGTTTATGGTTTGGAAACAGAAACATCACTCTGTTTGAGGCTCGCTGGCCATTCATTGACATACATGCACTGTAGTGAAAATAGAAATGTATGTGCACACATTGTTAAAATCCATAGTACTTTTGTTTTATTTTAAGACAGTGTAATCCCCAGAGTTATCAAACCTCCAGAATTCCAACACAGGTGTGTTCATTGTACATTCCTGACTGAAAGTGATTGCTCACAGTTTTAGTCAGCCTTTATTTACACACCATGGGTTTTCTTTCCGACGTTCTCATATCATCCTTAGTACCTTTTTTGTCTTCCCAATGTGAGATCATAAACAACTGCTTGTACTCCATACACACACACCTGGCCTTATTTAGTGTAGCCCATGGTGTTGAATCACAGCTGTTTGAATTGTAAAACATGTTCTTATACCTGTGTGCAATTTCTTTGTCAAGTGTTCTATCCATCAATGGTTCCCACATCTGCCCTTCTTTAACACATCACACATTCAATGCCGCACAATGGTGCATATTCCGTGGTGTGTGTGTTCAGGGTTCGTCTAAGAACAAAGAGGTTTTTTATGCCATCTTAAAGATACATGCATTTAGAAAATCTGCCTGATAGCATATCTTGGTCTAATTGCATTGAGAATGTCTTCCTGATAGCATATATTGGTGTAATTGGTGTAATTTCATTTAGAAAATCTGCCTGTTAGCATATATTGGTGTAATTGCATTTAGAAAATCTGCCTAATAGCATATCTTGGTGTAATTGCATTTAGAAAATCCACCTGATAGCATATCTTGGTCTAATTGCATTTAGAAAGTCTGCCTGATAGCATATCTTGGTGTAATTGCATTTAGAAAATCCACCTGATAGCATATATTGGTCTAATTGCATTTAGAAAGTCTGCCTGATAGCATATCTTTGTCTAATTGCATTTAGAAAATCCGCCTGATAGCATATCTTGGTCTAATTGCATTTAGAAAGTCCGCCTGATAGCATATATTGGTGTAATTGAATTTAGAAAGTCTGCCTAATAGCATATCTGTGTTCTAGTTTGCAGTTATAAAGACTGCCTATAGCATATCTTGGTGTAATTGCATTTAGAAAATCCGCCTGATAACATATCTTGGTCTAATTGCATTTAGAAAATATGCCTGATAGCATATATTGGTGTAATTGGTCTAATTGCATTTAGAAAGTCCGCCTAATAGCATATATGTGTTCTAGTTTGCAGTTAGAAAGACTGCCTAATAGCATATCTTTGTCTAATTGCATTTAGAAAGTCTGCCTAATTGCATATCTTGGTGTAATTGCATTTAGAAAATCCACCTGATAGCATATCTTGGTCTAATTGCATTTAGAAAGTCCGCCTGATAGCATATATATGTGTAATTGCATTTAGAAAATCTGCCTAATTGCATATCTTGGTGTAATTGCATTTAGAAAGTCCGCCTCATAGCATATATTGCTGTAATTACATTTAGAAAATCTGCCTAATAGCATATATTGGTGTAATTGCATTTAGAAAGTCTGCCTCATAGCATATATTGGTGTAATTGAATTTAGAAAGTCTGCCTAATAGCAAATCTGTGTTCTAGTTTGCAGAT
Organism: Ambystoma mexicanum; assembly: GCF_040938575.1. Classification (NCBI taxonomy): domain Eukaryota; kingdom Metazoa; phylum Chordata; class Amphibia; order Caudata; family Ambystomatidae; genus Ambystoma; species Ambystoma mexicanum. Next base: position 826,251,119 of record NC_090933.1, read on the forward strand.
AGAAAGACTGCCTAATAGCATATCTTGGTGTAATTGCATTTAGAAAATCCGCCTAATAGCATATCTTGGTGTAATTGCATTTGGAAAATCCGCCTAATAGAATATCTTGGTGTAATTGCATTTAGAAAATCCGCCTAATAGCATATCTTGGTGTAATTGCATTAAGAAAATCCACCTAATAGCATATCTTGGTGTAATTGCATTTAGAAAATCCGCCTAATAGAATATCTTGGTGTAATTGCATTTAGAAAATCCGCCTAATAGCATATCTTGGTGTAATTGCATTAAGAAAGTCCGCCTAATAGCATATCTTGGTGTAATTGAACTTAGAAAGTCCACCTGATAGCATATATTGGTGTAATTGCATTTAGAAAATCTGCCTAATAGCATATATTGCTGTAATTGCATTTAGAAAGTCTGCCTGATAGCATATATTGGTGAAATTGAATTTAGAAAGTCTGCCTAATAGCATATCTGTGTTCTAGTTTGCAGTTAGAAAGACTGCCTAATAGCATATCTAGGTGTAATTGCATTTAGAATATCCACCTAACAGCATATCTTGGTGTAATTGCATTTAGAAATCTGCCTAATAGCATATCTTGGTGTAATTGCATTTAGAAAGTCAGCCTGATAGCATATATTGGTGTAAATGTGTTTAGAAAATCCACCTAATAGCATATCTTGGTGTAATTGCATTTAGAAAATCCGCCTGATAGCATATCGTGGTCTAATTGCATTTAGAAAGTCTGCCTGATAGCATATATTGGTGTAATTGCATTTAGAAAATCTGCCTGATAGCATATCTTGGTCTAATTGCATTTAGAAAGTCCGCCTGATAGCATATATTGGTCTAATTGCATTTAGAAAATCCGCCTAATAGCATATCTTGCTGTAATTGCATTTTAATTTAATTTATTATTAATGTGTTACAGCTTATTATAAGCTTTTCACATGACATAAGAAATTACATTCAGCAAAAGAAAAACAATTGATCATACAAATAAATACTAGCATATTAAATGAATAAAGAAAAGAAAATAATAACATAAGGAACAAAATAAGCAGAGTAAACAAAAAAAAAGGAGAAGAAGAAAAAAGAATTGAACATAAAAAGAGAAATGAGTTACATTCAGAGTTCAAAGTTAAAAGAATGTACGGATGTGTTCGTAATCCACCAGTGGATGAATATTAATTCTTTTACATATTAAAGACTACAAGTCCAAATAGTAATTGCTGGTGGGAAAATTATAGTTTTTTCCTGATAAAAACTTTCTCATAGTAAAACAGAAGGAGAGCATCCATGAGTTGACAGTTCGCTATATGTTTATGCCCAATAATTTCTCGACAGTCATCCAAACATTATACATGGCAATGTATAATTTCATTCCGTTTCCCTTTGCGTTAACGGCTCTTTGCCAGAATTCATTACTGCCAACATGTTCCATGTTGTGGACAAAATCTGTGTAAAATGATGTGTAGACCTTTATCATAGCGACACATCTGGTAAGAACATGTTTGCCCGTTTCTGATTTCATTCTGTCCTTACACAACCTGCAGGAACGTTCAGGTAAGGGGAGATTATTCTTAATCCCACTTATGGCCAGTACAGGCAACTGATCGATCCTTAACAAAAGGATAAATCGTCATAGCCGTGGCGAAGGGCATAGATTCAGATATGGCAATGGCTTCTTGAGAGTGTAATTCATGAATTGCACAAATTTATAGCGCTTTAGGTTTTCCAAGTGTGCAAAATTGCTAATCCAATCGTGCAATTCAGATTTCTTGGCTAACGCTCTCAACACAGGAGTGGAGACCTCTTGTTGTTTTTGGATCCAGCCGATCTCTTCAAGATATTTGACGATGTTCTTTTTCATAAAAGGATATGAGGATGCTTTGTTAATTTCGCAATGAATCGCCACTAACAATAAATTGGCTGTGTCCGGTGTTGCTTTTAGGTATAATTCGGCTCTCTTCCTGAGTACAAGAGACTTCCAGGAAGTAAGGCCGAGCTCTAATCTAAGGATGGCCATTGGGATACAGCCCGGGAGACCGAGTATTTTTTTCCAAAATTTTCCTTCAAGGATTTGGAGCCAGTCCAGTTCTATCAATTGCAATGCCTCCAGGCCATAAATTATCATTGGTGTTAATACCTGTAGGTATAGTTGGCGTGCTGCCCAGATGGTATAGCCACAGTAGGTTGTAGAAAAACGATGAATAAGTGCTGTTACTTGAGCAGCTCTTGTAGTTCTAATTTGTTTACAAATGGTGTAATGCCCCTTGTGCTCAACCTCGACACCCAGATATCTATAATATGGGGTATATTTGATTGCCGTCCCGTATATGTTTAGACCGGTTCTTGCTATCTTCTTGGAACTGAACATTACCATCTGTGTTTTATTTAGATTAATAGCCAACCCATTGGCTTGAGTATAGGACCATAGTGCCTCAGCTGATCTACGAATGCCGCTGATAGTATGGTCCAAGATGACTAAATCGTCAGCATATGCTAGCACTACACAATGGGTGGATCCAATCTTGGGGGGGCAGTTGTTTTTCAATGATAGTGCTTTAGGTATATCATGGACAAACAGGTTATATAGTATTGGTGCCGTAACACATCCTTGTTTCACGCCACAGTTTTGGTTGACCTTGCTGGTCATATTCCCTTTTGCGTCCAGCTTCAGGGAAACTGTGGTATTGTAGTGCAATAACTTGAGGTAATGTAGTATTTCTTTAGGACATCCCAGTTTTTCGAGTTTGGCCCAAAGTAGTTCCCTGGGGACTAAATCAAAGGCGGACTTGAAATCTATGAACAAGGCATATAGAGGTGGGTTACCTGATGTTCTGGCCTTGTTACAGAGAATATCCATTACTACCAGGTTATGTGTAGTGGAATATCCGCTTCTAAATCCACATTGGAAACAATCAAGGATCTTTTCTCTGTCTGCCCATATTTGGAGTTCCTGAAGAAGATAAGCTGCAAATAGCTTGCCCGTGCAGTCCAGCATTGAAAGTAGACGGTAGTTTCCAGGGTCTGAGCGGTCACCTCTCTTATATACAGGGATCAGGATTGCTGTCTGCCAGGATTCGGGGATTTGGCCTTCCTTCAGAATCTTTTCAAAGAGGATCTTGAGTACCTCTGCCCAATATTCCGGGTTGCTCTTTAATACTACATTTGCTAAGCCGTTGGGTCCCGGAGCTCTTGAGGATTTGAGCTTTTTTATCCTGATAATCAGAGATTCGACTGACACTTTGAAAGGGATCAGAGGTGGATCCTGGGGCATCCTCTCCTGTGGCTTTACCTGGTCCGTGCCGTTCCGGGTTTTCAGGAATTCCTCCCATTGGCTGATGCCGATTGAATTGGTTAAGGGGATGCTGGTGTCACCCCGAGCCGTGCTCAGTAGTCCCCATATAGTTCGGGAGTTACCCGTGCATAACGTTTGGACTGTTGTTTGCCATTTGAGCAGTTTTATTGCATAGCGTTTCTGCTTTAGCCATGTTCTGTAGGCATTTTTTAGCTTCTTGCTTAGAGTCAGATAATTGTACAATGTAGTGGAAGCTTTACGTAATTTCCTCAGGTCAGCTCTTAGAGTTCGTTTGGCATCTCTGATTTCAATATCAAATATATTAGTGGTCTTGGTCTCGGGGGCCCGCATATTTGTTTTAATCACTGCATAGGTGTTTGAGAATGCTGCGATCCATTCTTCGATCTCCTTGCTGGTCATGGCCAAGAGTTCTGTATGACACAGATTTGGATAGTTGATTGTATGATCTATGGCTCGTTTAATATTGATGTCAGACCATCGTATCTTGGAGAGAGCATGATTCGTCTTCAACTCACCAATAGGTTTATACGATGTAAATTGTGTAATATAATTGAAAGAGAGTGTAAGAGTAGCATGGTCGCTCCAATCATTATCCTTGATCTTCATATCTGTGACCCAGGTGGTCATGGTAGGACTTACGTATATATAGTCCAATGTACTACTGGATATGAAGTTTCTCCATGTTGATTTTCCCGGATAGTCACTGATGGTTCTGCCGTTTAATAGTTCAAAGTTCCATGCTTTAAAGAAATTAAACCATAGTTGTCCCTCCGCATTTACGCTTCCATGTTTCAGTTAGCCTATTTTCTTCAGCAGGGGGTTGTTACTGATGCTCGGCTCACCAATTAAGTGGCAATTAAAATCACCAACAAAGATAACCATATTTTTCTTCGGCTCCGTCAGCCAATTGATCAACAGATCGTGACAAGCTTCCTGGATAGTCTCGCTCTGAGAAGATTCAAATGGATTATATATATTAACCAGGAGGACATACTCCGTTTTATCTTCGCCGGGGAGCTCCAGTTCCACTGCCAGTATGAATTCGTCCATTTTCGTATGAATGCGGATAGATCTTAGCGGATGCAGGATGCCAATTAATAGACCTCCATATGGTCTTCCCCTTAGTCCCTTTTTTGCTAATTCCTGGTGTATAGTGTACCCATTTAGCAGGACTCGGGAGGTAAGCCACGTCTCTTGTAGACATATACAGGTATTGCCCATTAATAAGGGCATTGAGCCATCAGGCGATAATAGATGGCTGAATCCCCGGCAATTCCAAGAAATGATGGTTTGATCTCATCGATTTGCTGTTGTTCCTGGTAGGGACTCTAATAGCCATTTGAGGACCTTCTGTATGTCTACCAACTGTACAGAGTCATCTTTAGGTGGCTGTATTATGGTCCTTTCTTCCATAATTGGATTTGGCATCTGGGTCGGCCACTGTGGATCGGTGATGTTCGGATCAGCATCTATTTCCAGGTCAACTTCCCTCAAGTTGGTTTTAAAGTTACGCAGTAGTTCTGCAGTGGCTAGAAATTTGCAGTGAAGGGCCGATGTACTTGAGTTCGTCACTTCTAGTGGTTCAACAAATGCAAAGTCCTCAGATCGTAGCACTCTCAGCTGCGGAATGGTATACAGTCTGGTCATCAATGCTGATCTGGTAATCCAATCGTGGTTACTAGATTGATAGAGATTTTTAATCAGGCAGATTCTTCCGCCTCTAGGTACCATAAAGTTGCCCTTTTCCTCAGCTGGTAATGCTGTTGTTGATTGAGGCTCGTTAATCAAGGGTATTGAGATAACTGATATATTGTTTGTGTTATTCTGGGATATATTTGCGTCCTGTTCTTTTTCACATAGAGAGGATTCTGGTTCTGGAGCCACTGTTAATTTAGGGGTATTGCATTTGTCATTAATAAGCCAACTAGTGAGCTTTCCTTCTTTTACTGCAATGCGTTTGCGTGCCCGTGCCGCTCTCCGTTTGACTTTTCTCTGTCCTTTTTTGGGAGTGCTGCCTACTGTTGGCCTCAAGATTTCCTCCGCTGTCTCTGCTGTGTCTGGTAATATGATTGTTGCAGTTTGACGCTTTCTTCTTCCAATCGCCTTTTTTGTCAGGCGTCTCTGTTTACGTGAGAGGTAGATTTCCGAGTTATTGGTAATATTTGGGTCCTGGGTCCCAGAGTCAGAACCATCTTGCGTGTTAGTGTTGATGAGTTCCGGCTCGGTCTCCTTAGGGTTGTTTTTCTCAGTGTCGCTTGTTGCGATTGCAAGGGTAACGTCAAGTATCTTCCCGCACATCTTCAATAGGATATTTAATGCAAATTGTACAGATGCTACAGATGCTTGCAAATCCCCCAGGCTCGTACTGCCTTCTCTGAGGTCACTGTTGTTTTCGGATTCCTGCGAGTCTAAATGGACAGCAAGGTTAGGGGAAGCGGATAATCTATCTATCGCTTCCCGTTGTGAAGTTATCGTCTGGGGTTGGTAACTATTGATTTGATTGCTTGTGCTGCTTCGCGGTAGCAGAGTCATGGCTCTCTGCATAGACAGACAGAGGTCAAGCAATGAGTTGTTATCAATTATACTCTCCCCTAGGCACGCTGAGTTGTTCGTTCTGCTGTGAATACTCGGCTCCTTCTCCCCGCTTAGCGATGGGCTTATGGTATTTGGAGTAGGCGGAGGTGGAAAAAAGTCAGTGATAATTCCTCTTTCCTTCGGAACTGTTTTCATACCCTTACCCTTATTCGGTCCTGTGGTAGAGGTTCTGCCCTTCTGATTCCGAAGGTTGTATCTCGTGGCAGAACACTTCTTGACAGTTAGCATAGTGATACTGTTCCTTCGCTTCCTTGTCGGGTCAGGGTAGAAGGGGAATGTACCGTGGGAAATATGTCCAATAAGGTTGTCTTTAGCTGATATATAATGTTCCCTTGGTTCTTTCAAAAACGTTGGGGAACGCAAACGGGTATCTTAGGGGTATTTGAGCAAATTCTCAGGTAGTTAGCGCCGTTGCTATGGGGACCCAAATAGAGGTTTCAATCAGTATGCACCACTAATGTGTCCTAGGCTCGGGCAGATGTCCGAAAATTTCCCCAATTCACAGTATATGTGGATGACTATGGCCTGTGTCTTTAAGTTGCGTCTACCCTAAGCTCTGACTAACATGCCGTTGTTCTAAATACAGGCAAAGCAGGTAGGGGAGCAAGGGGAATATGCAAAGGTTCCCGTTGTGAAGTTGTCGTCTGGTGTACAAGGTTCAGGCGACTGTGCTGGATGCAATGTCAGAACACGTGTGCCAAATGATAGGAAGTAGAGACCACCGGGCAATGGAGAAAACGGGAAAGGTGGGCCCAGGTTCTTTTGACAATTTGAGGGGGGGGGGTGCGAGAGGGGCCGAGGGCGAAGAGAATCCCTGCTCAATCCCCCAGAACGCCACTCGCTGTGCTTCACCTTCGCTGGGCAAGTCAGCTGTGGTGTAGTTGCTCCTAGAAGTGGTTGCATTTAGATTGTGTCCCTAATAGCAAAAACGTGGTGAAGTCTGCCTTTAGAAAGTCTGCCTAATAGCATAGCTGTGGTGTAGTCTACACTTAGAAAGTCCGCCTAATAGCATATCTTGGTGTAGCCTACACTTAGAAAGTATCCCTAATAGCATTCTGTGGTATAATTGCATTTAGAAAGTCTGCCTGATCGCATATATTGGTCTAATTTCATTTAGAAGGTCTGCCTGATAGCATATATTGGTGTAATTACATTTAGAAAATCTGCCCAATAGCATATCTTGGTGTAATTGCATTTAGAAAATCCACCTAATAGCATATATTGGTGTAATTGCATTTAGAAAATCCGCCTAATAGCATATCTATGTTCTAGTTTGCAGTTAGAAAGACTGCCTAATAGCATATCTTGGTGTAATTGCATTTAGGGAATCCGCCTAACAGCATATCTTGGTGTCATTGCATTTACAAAGTCCGCCTCATAGCATATCTTGGTGTAATTGCATTCAGAAAATCCGCCTAATAGCATATCTTGGTGTAATTCCATTTAGAAAGACTGTCTAATAGCATATCTTGGTGTAATTGCATTTAGAAAATCCGCCCAATAGCATATTTTGGTGTAATTGCATTTAGAAAGTCTGCCTAATATCATATCTGTGGTGTAATTGCATTTAGAAAGTCCACCTGAGAGCATATATTGGTGTAATTGAATTTAGAAAGTCCGCCTAATAGCATATCTGTGTTCTAGTTTTCAGTTAGAAAGACTGCCTCATAGCATATCTTGGTGTAATTGCATTTAGAAAGACTGCCTAGTAGCATATCTTGGTGTAATTGCATTTAGAAGGTCCGTCTAATAGCATATCTTGGTGTAGTTACATTTAGAAATTCCACTTAATAGAATATCTGTGTTCTGGTTTGCATTTAGAAAGACTGCCTAGTAGCGTATCTTGGTACAATCGCATTTAGTAAGTCCACCCGATAGTGAATTGGTGTAATTGCATTTAGAAAGTCCACCTAGTAGCACATCTGTGGTGTAGTTGCTCCTAGAAGTGGTTGCATTTAGATTGTGTCCCTAATAGCAAAAACGTGGTGAAGTCTGCCTTTAGAAAGTCTGCCTAATAGCATAGCTGTGGTGTAGTCTACACTTAGAAAGTCCGCCTAATAGCATATCTTGGTGTAGCCTACACTTAGAAAGTATCCCTAATAGCATTCTGTGGTATAATTGCATTCAGAATGTCTGCCTAATAGCATATGTGTGGTTTAGTTGCTCCTAGAAGTGGTTAGAAGATGTGGTGTAGTCTACACTTAGAAAGTCCAACTAATAGCATATCTGTGGTGTAGCCTACACTTAGAAAGTGTCCCTAATAGCACTCTGTGGTATAATTGCATTTAGAAAAGTCTGCCTAATAGCATATCTGTGGTGTAGTTGCCCCTAGAAGTGGTTGCATTTAGAACGTGTCCCTAATAGCATATCTGTGGTGTAGTCTACCTTTAGAAAGTCCACCTAATAGCAGATCTGTGGTGTAGCCTACACTTAGAAAGTGTCCCTAATACCATTCTGTGGTATAATTGCATTCAGAATGTCCGCATAATAGCATATCTGTGATGTAGTCTACATTTAGAAAGTGATGTAGTCTACATTTAGAAAGTCCGACTAATAGCATATTCTGTGGTGTAGTCTACACTTAGAAAGTCCACCTAATAGCATATCTGTGGTGTATCCTACACTTAGAAAGGGTCCCTAATAGCATTCTGTGGTATAATTGCCTACACTTAGAAAGTGTCCCTAATAGCATTCTGTGGTATAATTGCATTTAGAAAATCTGCCTAATAGCATATCTGTTGTGTAGTCCACATTTAGAAAGTCTCCCTAATAGCATATCTGTGGTATAATTGCATTCAGAATGTCCGCCTATTAGCACCTCTGTGGGGTAGTCTACATTCAGGAAGTGTCCCTAATTGCATAGCTGTGGTATAATTGCAAGCTTAGTTCCGCTTAGAAAGTCTGCCTAATAGCATATCCGCGGTGTAATTGCATTAAGTAAGTCGGCCTATTAGCATATCTGTGGTCAAGCTGCACTCTGATAATCTAAATAGAAACTGTGATATAGTTGTATGTAGAAGCAGTGAATAATCCCACCCTGTGGTATAGTTGTACCTAGAAACTGTGAATAATATAACCCTGTGATATAGTTGAACTTAGAAACTGAGAATAATCTCAACCTGTGGCATAGTTGAATTAACCCTGTGATATAGCTGAAGTTAGAAACTGTGAATATACTCACCCTGTAGTATAGGTAAATTGAGAAACTGTGAATAATCCGACCCTGTGGTATAGTCGAATTTAGAAACTGTTAATAATTTCACCCTATAGTATAGTTGAATCTAAAACTGTAACTAATCTCACCTATGGTATGGCTGAACTTAGAAATGTGAATGGTACCACTCTATGGTATAGTTGAATTTAGAGTATGTGAATAATATCACCTGTGGTTTAGTCAAACTCAGAAACTGTGAATAATCTCAGCCGGTGGTATAGGTGAACCTAGAAAGTGCGAAATATCGCTGTGGTACAGCGGTAGTACAGCTAATCATAGTGAGTGTGTATAGCTAAACATCCGGTGATATAGTTGTAGTGGGAAGGTGTGAACGAAACCATCCAACGCCAACTATAACACAGCTCAAACTAATAAAAAGCATGAGTCCCCCAAACCCTCCAAAGACCTCTGAAAATGACCTCCTTGTGCCCACCTCCCTTCCCGCCTTACCTTCCATACCCCCCACCAACCCATCCTGTCCTCCACCACATCCCCTACCCATCCCCTATCCACACACCAAGCCAGAGGAGCACGATGGCGAGCCAACCATCCTAAAACCACTCCTCCTCCCATCCCCTCCTCCCACCCGCCTACTATCATCATATCAGCTTCCCCACCCACCCGACCAACGGCCAGCCTAACCTCCCAAGCATTCCCATCCCCGCTACCATCCACCCCACACTCCCCTCATCAACTCCCACCATAATCCGCCCACAAGCCCACTCCTTCCCCTCCCTAAAAATTGCACGCCTCGCCTTGGCAATAACAGTAGCCGCTTCCCTCTTCCCCTCTGACCCCCCCTACCCGCTCTCACACTCCAACCACAGCAAAAACACTGAAGAGAAAACATACTTGATCTCCCTCAATAGCTCAGTACTCATCACAACTCCTGTCTAGACCCACCTCCTCATCCTCCCAATCTCGATCATGACCTCTCTCCCCCCCTGCCTCACCCTACCTAAAACCCCTCCCCCTCGATTTCTCACTGACCACAACTGAAACTCCAAATCCAGTCAACCCGTCAAACCAGTCCAACCCCCCCAAACCCACCAACTCAACCGCCTTCCCATTGACCACCATGCACCCCCCCACTGGCTCCCCATTTTCCACCCCCTCCACCCGCACCCCCTCCTCTGCAACTCCCTCATCACCCTCCTGTACCGAAGTAAATTGCATCCTTTTTAATGCCCGATCTGTAGCAAAAAACAGCACAACATCTTTGACCTCCTCGCCTCCGACAAACCGGGCCTGGTTTTTATCATGGAAACCTGGTTCTCTGACAACTTCACCCCGATCTCCAATGAAGCCTTCCCCCCAGACTACTAATCCACTAAACCATCCCTCTAGAGGAGGAGGAATAGCAATCGCCTTCAAATCTCACTTCTACGCCTCAATCATCGACAACCAGCCATCCACTCCTTCCTGCGAATCACTCCTCGTAAAACTCTCCCTCCCCCCTTCGTTCTCCCACAGCTTCCTAATAATCTACAGAACCCCTGGCTACGATAGACAATTCTCAAACAACCTCTGTGACTCTATTGCCACCCTCCAACTAAACCATCCCAACCTCACCCCCCTAGGAGATTCCAACATATGGCTTGACATTCCCACCAACCCTATGACACACTCTCTGGTTGACGGCCTAGACGCGATTAAGCTCCAACCACACATTAACAGCACGACTCACCATAAAGGACACACACTTGATGCCATCTTCAGCTCCCACAACCTGATACATCTAAACCCCCCCAGCCCTATCATCTGGTCCGATCACTTCATTGTTTCTTTCGCCATTCGCTCACCCAACCCGCTCCCCTTACCTGAACCTGAACCTCCGAATCTACGCAAATGCTGGAAGAAAGTAATTTGTATTCGTATTTTATTTATATAGCGCAACCATGCCCGAGGGCAACCGGGCGCATATCTTGGCAAAGGGTGCAAAATTACAGTACAGGTTACATTTTGGCATAGAAACAGTATAATGTACAAGAGTATCTACAGTCACAGAGTAAAAGTAGTAATTACAAAGTGCACATCGCAATATCTACAAGTAGCGAGGAAATATACAAGCAGAGGTAGAATATGAGCCTGTAATACAATGGTCGTTTAGACAATAATCCTTCCTGACCTAGCCGACACACTCCTTCAGTCTCCACCCCTGCCTCCCTACTCAAATAACAACTAACCTCCAATGCCTTTGACTCATGGCTCAACACCACACTAATGCGGCTCACACCCTCTTGCAAACCATCAGCCCGCCGTGGCCTTTTCCCTAGATGGTTCACACCTGAACTGAAGACCACTAAACAACTACATAAATCCCTAGAACGTAAATGGCGGAAAGATAAACCCCCGTCAGCAGATCGACCTTGGCCCGGCACCTTGATCAATACAAAGCTGAAATCCGGAAAGCAAAAAAAGCCCATTACAACTCCCGAATCCTAAACTGTATAAAACCCCAGCAAAGAACAAAATCATCACCGAATTCACCAAACCATCATGCTTCACCACCCTCCCGACCCCCTCACAATCACTGTGCAACTCACTCTCTCTCCACTTTTACACCACAGCTCTCGAAAGAACAAATACTCTAACCAACAAACTAGCTCTCTTACACCCACCAGGCAATCAACCCTCCATACCAGCCAACCCACCGCCTGCGACCACTTCCCAACCAACGTTTGACTCTTTCAGTCCAATATCAAACGACCAATTTCTCAAACTTCTCTCTGCCCGCAACCATCCGGCTTCTTCGCTGGACCCTTACCCAGCCACAACCCTCAAAGAAATGTTCACATCTACCTGCGCAGGAGAACACGCAAGAACCATCATGAACGACTCCCTTTCCTCTGGAATTTCTCCTGACGTATTCAAAATGTTTCATGTCAAACCTCTTATAAATAAAGCTTCCCTCAACCCTCTCGAGTCCAAAAACTACTGCCCCATCTCAAAAACCAGATTCCTAGCCAAACTCATTGGCCAAACCGCCTACTCCCAACCAAATACCTTTGTCGAAGCCAACAATCTCCTAGACCCCGCTCAATTAGGTTTCAGAGCCCGACACGGAACCAAAACCACCCTAACCTCAATCTGGGATGACCTTAAAAACACAGCATATTCTGCGGGATGCGCCACATTAATCCTTCTTGACCTATCCGCCGCCTTCGACACAATCAACCACTCAATCCTGCTTGACTGCCTCCACTCCCTAGGAATTCATGGAACTGCCCTCAAATGGATGGCATCCGTCCTCAATAATAGGAACCAAATAACCCTATTCTCCACCTATTCGTCCCAAACCCGACCAGTTGACACCGGAGTTCCACAAGGAGCATGCCTATCAGCCCTCCTGTTTAACCTCTAAATGGCCACCCTCCCACGAATAATTTGCTTGCACAACATCCTGTGCTACAACTACGCCAATGACCCTCAGCTAATTCTAAAACTCCTGAGCTCAAAACCAAACTGCCGACCAGACCTCGCTTCCTGCCTCTTCGACATGGATCTCTGGATGACCACAAACCACCTCTTGCTAAATCCCTCCAAAACCGAAATCATGGTATGTGGCAACACCGAACTTCTTCCACACCCACTACCCTGGCCATCTACCATGGGCAACTCACCAACACCCTCTAATTCAGTGAAAAATCTTGGCTGCACCCTAGACTCTGACCTAACCCTCTCGCACCAAGTCAACAACGTCTCAAAGTCCTGCTACTACCACCTTAAAACTCTAGGTGCATTTTTCCATACCTCTCCTTTCCCAACAGACTCTCCGCTGTCCAATCAATTGTTATATCAAGACTGGACTATGCTAACCCCCTCTACCTCGGAGTGCACGCATACCAACTGACTAAACTACAAAGAGCACAAAACGCCTCAGCCAAACTACTACTAGCCCTTTGCCCAAGAGACCACATCTCCCCAGCCCTCAAAACTATGCACTGACTTCCATTTGCCCGAAGAGTGACCTTCAAAACCTTATGCATTTCTCACCGAGCACTGCATAAAACCGGACCTCAATATCTTCAAGACAAACTAAAACCCTATCACCCGGCACATACCCTAAGATCAAGCTCAGCCGGCCTCCTAGTCATACCAAAAACAAACTCAGTCAGGTTAGGTGGATCTTCATTCTCAGCCTTGGCCACCACACTGTGGAATGCACTCCCACCCCACATGCGACTTACCTAGGATCATGTCTTTCCACAAACTACTGAAAACATGGCTCTTCCCCTAAAACCGACCCGTAACTCAAACTGGATAACAGCAACTCAATGACATTAGCCCAATATGCTAAATCATAAATAACAATCCAGCATCATGATCCGAGCAAGAAATCGAAAGATAATAGCCGCTAAGGTAAACTAAAAAGGAAAAACAAAATAGAATGAGTAAAAAGGATCATAGCAGTGAAGTGGATAAAAATAATAAGTTGTACGAGAGCAGTAAAGTGGTTGAAATTAATGAAATGGATGAAATAAATGTAAAGGACAAGAAAATCAATGTGGAGGAGAGGAATAAAGTGGATAACAGCAATTCAACTAGCTCAAACTTCTAGATCATAAATAACAATCCGACATCAAGATTCCAAGTGACTAATCGAAAACTAATAACCTCTAATGTAAACTAAAAAGGACAAACAGAATAGAATGAGTAAAGTGGAACAAATCAGTGAGGAGAATAAAAAGTATAAATTGTATTAAAGCAGTAAAGTGGCTGAAATTAATGAAATTGATGAAATGAATGTAATGGACGAGAGGAACAAAATGGACAAGAAGAATAAAGTGGAGAGGATGGAAAGCTGAATACATGATACAGATGAGTGCACAGAGTACACTGAACTGGTAGAGTGCATGAAACAGATATATGGCATGGAAGGCAAGAGTGCATGGTACAAATGGAACAAATAGAATAGACGATTCAAGTGCATGTAATGGGTGTAGTGCATGGGACAGATGGAGAACATGGGACGGATCGAGTGCATGCAACAAGAGACATGAGTTGAACCGATAATGCATGATGATTGGATGAAGTGAGTGGAGCAGATGAAGTTGGTAGAGCAGATGAATGTCGGTGGAGAGGATCAAGTGCGTATAGCGGATGAGAGCGTATTGCGGATGAGAGCATAAAGCGGATGAGAGCACAGAATGCATGAGAGCGTGGAGCAGATGAGAGTGTGGAGTGGATTTAGGCTGTGGAGTAGATGATAGCATGGAGCGGATGTAGGGTGTTGAACAGATGTAGGGTGTTGAGCGGATGTAGGATGTGGGTGGTTTTGAGCAAATGTAGGGTGTTGAGTGGATGTAGGGTGTGGAGTGGAAGTAAGGTGAGGAGCAAATGTAGGGTCTGGAGCGGGTGTAGAGTGTGGAGTGGGTCTAGAGCATGTAGCGGATCTAGAGCGTGGAGCGGGTGTAGAGCGTGGAGCGGGCGTAGAGTTTGGAGCGGGTGTAGAGTGTGGAGCGAGCGTAGAGTGTGGAGCGAACAGGGATGTATGTGTCGGAACTGGTGTTGTATGTGACTGAACGGGTGATGTAGGTAGAAGGAACGGGTCAAGTATGTTGAATGGAACGGATGTAGAGTGTGAAGCGGGTGTAGAGTATGGAGTGAACGGGTGATTTATGTGGAAGGAACGGGTGACGTATGTGGACGGATGAAGCGGATGGAGCAAGTGAAGTATGTGGCTGAAATGAAGTATAGGGTTGGAACGGATGAAGTATGTGAGTGAAACGGATGAACTGGGTGGAACGGATGAACTGGGTGGCACGGATGAACTGAGTGGAACAGACAAACTGGGTGGAATGGATGAACTGGGTGGTACGGATGAACTGGGTGGAACGGATGAACTGGGTGGAATGGGTGAAGTACGTGGATTGAAAGGATGAAGTATGTGGATAAATCGGGCAAAATGGGTGGATAGAATCGGGGAAGTGGGTGAATGGAATAGTGAAGTATGTGGAAGGAACGGGTGAAGTAGGTAAATGGATGGAACGGATGTAGTATGTGGAAGAACAGGTGAAATGTGCGTAAGGAACAAAGAAAATGGGTGAATAGAACAGGTGAAGTATGCAGAAGGAACGGTTGAAATAGATAGATGGAACAGAGAAAGTGGGTGTACGGAACGGGTGAAGTGTATGGATGGAACGGATGAAATATGTGTAAGGAACGGGGGAAATATGTGGAAGGAACTGAGAAAATGGGATGATGGAAAGAGTGAAGTATGTGGATGGAACGGGTCAAGTATGTGGATGGAACGTGTCAAGTATGTGGATGGAACTGGTGAAATGGATTGATGGAATGGGTGAAGTGGATGGATGGAACTGATGAAATGGATGGATGGAATGGGTGAAGTATGTGGAAGGACGGGTGAAATATGTGGATGAATTGAGGGAAATGGATGGACGAAACGGGTGAAGTATGTGGATGGAACATGTGAAGTATGTGGATGGAACAGGTGAAGTATGTGGATGGAACGGGTAAAGTATGTAGTTGGAACAGGTGAAGTATGTGGGTGGAATGGGTGAAGTATGTGGATGGAACGGGTGAAGTATGTGTGTTTGTTTGTTTATTAATTTGTATAGCCGCTCCAAACCCAGAGGCAGAAGGGCGCTTAAAGAAGACGGTTACATAGTGAGATATATACAATTTCAATATACAGCAATATACAGAGTTCACAAGCAATGTTGAGCAGACGGAGGTGTACATACATATCTGGGGGGGTATGTGCTACTCTTTGTTCAGGAGCCAACCGATAACATGTTTGCTGAAGACCTGGAAGACTCAATAGTTTTAATGTTGAGTGGTAAGGTGTTCCAGACTTGGGAGGCAAGTACTGTGATGCTGGCACCTCCAGCTCTTTCTAAGGAGAATCTAGGCACTGTCAAGCATAAAGTATTGGAGGATCTAGTGGTTCTAGTGGCTGGTTTCATGATAAATGTATTAGTGAAATATGGTGGGGCTAGATGGTTTAATGCATTGTATGTGAGGCAGATGGTTTTTCAGATACATTTTTTGACGTATGGAAAGCCATTTGCACAATTTCCTAACATTGGGGATGTGCTCTCGCCTGGGGATGTTAAGTGCTGCACGTAGTGCATTGTTTTGAAGTACCTGTAATTTGTTAATAATAGATTGGTTAGCACCTAGGTACAGGCTATTGCAATAGTCCAATTTGGACTGTATGAGGGCTCTGGCAAGAGTGAGGCAGCAATTGGGTTATAGAAAGGGTCTACTGGCCCTAATAAGCTTGCCGGTGAGGCGGAGGCTGAGGCGATCATGTTAGTTTGTTTGGTGAGGTTGGAGTTGGCATCAAGGTAAAAGCCGAGAGCTTTCACACTTTTAGCAATAGGGATCATAATGATGTTGTTGTAATTAGGATTTACTTTAGATAGGTTGCTGGGACAGCCGACAAGGAGGAGCTCCGTCTTCTCATCATTCAGGCAAAGGCCATGAGAGGCCATCCATGCCTGAATGATGGAGAATATTTCATTAATCTGGGTGACGTTCTCATGGTAGTTTCCTGTGATGGTGAGGAGTATCTGTGTGTCATCTGCATAATTCGTGTAGGTGACACCCAGACGGTCCAGTTGGTCAAATAGTGGCTTTGTAAATATGTTATACAAAGTGGAGAAGACACAGAAGCCTTGTGGGACCCCGCATGTGATAGGGATGGGGTCTGCTGCAGCTGTTGTTGCGAAGACCCGCATAGTTCTATTCATCAAAAGGGATTGTATCCATGTGACGGCAGAGGAGGAGAAGTGAGCTGCGGTGGCTAGGTGACTGCAGAGAATTTTGTGATCTACCAGGTCGAAGGCCGCTGATAGATCTAAGAGGAGTAGGATAGCAGCATTACCTTTGTCTTTGATTTCATCAATCTGACTTTTGAGGTCAACAAGGGCAGTTTATGTTCCATGTTGTGGTCTGAAGCCAGATTGACATATTCCTAGCAGTTGGTTGCATTCCAGATATTCCTGAATTTGGATGCAGGCGACTCTTTCCAGGATTTTTAAAAGGAAAAGGACTGTGGTAATGGGTCTGTAGTTGGTGGGTATGGCTGGGTCTAATGATTGTTTTTTTTTTAAGAGTTGGAGAACCCAAGAGTGTTTTAGGTTGCTGAGTTATTGGTGAAAGATTGATAAGTTTAGTGATGAAGGGGGATAAATATCTAGCTGCGTCTTTTATGATCTGGGCGGGACTGCAGTCCCCTTTGCAGTCCCCTTTGCAGTTCAAGGGTTTTAAGGAGGTGATTATTTTTTTAACTTCTGCCGTAGTTACTTTCTTGAACGTGAAGATCGATTTGGTATCAATGGGCGTTGGGGAGCTGGGGTTGGTAGACTTGTTGTTGGAGATTTATTGACGTTTGCTCTCAATTCTTAGTTTGGAGTCAGGCAGGTAGCTATAGATGGATTGTGATTTTCTAGTTCTTTTAGAATTTTAAATAATTCTTTAGTGCAGGACCCTGCCTGATCAATCCTGACATATGCATCTTTTTTGGTGCGAATTATCTCACTTTTAAGATATATTTGTGAGATTTGATTTATTATTTATTTTCTGCAGAGGGATTGGTTTTCCATGGGAGTTGTTCCTTAGCTTTCTCTTTGGAAGGAACGGGTGAAGTATGTGGATGGAACGGGGAAGTACGTGGGTGGAACAGGTGGAGTGGGTGGAGTGGGTGGAATGGGTGGAATGGGTGGAACAGGTAGAATGGGTCGAAGGGGCGGAGTGGGTAGAATGGGTGAAGTCGATGAAACGAAAGAAGTGTGTGGACGAAACGGGTGAAGTGAGTAGAACGTATGAAGTAGGTGGATGAATGGATGAAGTATGTAGATGGAAAGGGGGAAATGGGTGGAACCGGTGAAGTGAGTGGAACCAGTGAAGTGGGTGGAACTGGGAAAAGTGGATGGAACCGCTGAAGTGGGTGAAGTGGGTGGAACCGGTGAAGTGGCTGGAACCGGTGAAGTGGCTGTAACGGTTGAAGTGGGTGGAACATGTGAAGTTAGTCGAACGGAAGAAGTGTGTGGATGAAATGGGTGAAGAGGGTGGAACGGATGAAGTAGGTGGATGAACGGATGGCGTATGTGGATGAACGGATGGTGTATGTGGATGGAACGGGCAAAAAGGGTGTATGAAACGGGTTAAGGAGGTGGATGGATGATGCATAGAGAACAGTTAACGTGGAAGTTAGCAGACCGGGTGATGAAGGGATAACATGTATAGATGGGACGAAGTGCATTGATTAGAAGGAATACATAGAACTGATCGAACTGATAGTTTGCTTAGAAATGAGCGAGTACATACAATGGATGGAATGCACGGAACAGACAGAGGGCATGGAGTGGACACTTACAAAAAGGATTCAAGAGCATGGAACAATCTGTAGTGCATAAAACAACCGAAGTAGATAGAATGGTTGGAGTGCATAGAATGGTTGGAGTGCATAAAATGTTTAGAGTGCATGGGATGGTTTGGAATGCATGGAACGGTTTGGAGTGCATGGAATGGTTGGAGTGCATGGAACGGCTGAAATGCATGGAACTATTGGAGTGTGCTCGATCTCAAGCACCTGAGGTAAACCACCTTATCACATCCCCACGCTTACTCTCTTCTTTACACCACTACTCAACTAGAACACATCGATACTATGACACCATTCGGTATAGTTGTTCTCATACCATCACTTGCCTCATACTCCCCATCCTCCTATCTAAACACAGCTGGTTACACACCCTCCAGCCTAGGCGTTCTCCTCAGGCCTAACGCAGCCAGAATCGGTATGGATAACAACCTGCCAGAATTAACACATACTCTTGATCTCCGAACCACCACACCTACCGCTAAGAAGCAGCTATCACAGGAATGCAACACCGCTGCACACATATCCGGTGCTCAAACGCACCTTATGACTCTCTCTCTCTCTCTCTACTGACTTGAACTCGGTTCCCGAGGGCGTTCAACCTACCAGCGCTTTGAGATCATACCAATGGTATATAAAGCGCTATATAAACGCAAAATAACATAACATAAGATAACATATGACTTGTCAATAGTCCACTCACTGCCCACTTTCCTCAACACCACATATTACCTACTTCCTAGCTCCAGATCACTCATCCTTGTCTGTCCCCAGATGTTCTGAAGGCTCTGAAGATAGTTCAGCAAGTTAAGTGTTCTCCTCAGACAGCCAGCCTGCTGTTTGCAAGTCCCAATTGCTACAAGCTTGGTCAGCCCTTCATCCTGCCAAAGTCAATAAATTGAGTAGCATTACATTGAAAAATAATTCTGGATTTAGGTGCCAGCACAATAGTTATTTTGGTCAATCTAGGTTACAGCAGCACTTATCTCTTCTGAATTATCCTTTCCTTCAGGAGGGAGCCTGCTAGCTTTCACAATTAAATCATGTGTTTTTCTTTATCGTGTTGGATTGTCAACAGGAATATACCATAGGTCTTGTGATTGATGACTATACCACTCCATTCCCCATGCTTAGAAAGTGTCTGTCGCTGGTACTGTCTCTCATTCTTAAATTAGATCCCTTCCAGAAAAAAGGGAGTGATGATCGGCCTGTAATTAACCCTGCGCTCACTAGCATAGCAGACAAATCAAAGGGCCCATATGAAGCATGCTCAGAGAAAAGGTAAACACATGTTTTTGCTTTCAGAAAAGTAAGAGAACCAAAGTATCTCACTTGATTGGATCCTAATTACCCAGACTCAGTCGCTCGGCCATTACTCCGATTAAACAGAATGAACAGTCTTTTCTATCTCCTAGCTCAGGTATATGAGAAGAGGGACCTATGCCAAGTGAAGGACAGGGTGAAAGTAGAGACCCAAAGTGAGAAAAAAGATACTTGGCTGAAGAGAAGAAGAGTGCTGGATGAAGAGAGAGAGGGAAACATGAAGAGAGTGAAAAGGGTGACAATGCAGAGGGAGGGATGACATGAAATTGAATGATTCAGTTGGATATAAAGGGAGAGTGGAAGGAAGAGAGTGTCTGTGTTCATGTGCATGAACAAAGAGCAAGACGAGAAGTGAGTAGCTGCTTTAGAAGGGGGAGGTTTTGGGAGCTAGTCACAAAGTGAAGGAGGAAAAAAGCGGGACACATGTTGAGAAATTGTGTGAGAGAGAGAGAGACACAAAGAGCAAGTGAAGCGAGGAAGACGAGTGTAGTGTATGTGAGAAAATGATGCAAGATAAATTGGGAGCACCACTGTGACTCCACAAGCTGCGTAAGAAGGCAATGGAGCACATTCTCATAGCTGACATGCACACTGTCACATTCGGTAATGGCCACACCACTCAGTTGCCCAAAGAAATAGGGTATCTCTAATTATTAAGAAATAGGGTATCTCTAATTATTAATCAGTCCTCTGGTGGCATACATCACTCTCTACTATTACATTTCATGGTGTGTGTCCCAACTATCCGTAGGCAGCATATCTAGTGTCTGCATTAGGAACAGGTCCTCCCTCCAGTGCACAGATCCCTGATGAAGTAAGCACATCAAAGGCAAGAGGGCTTCAGTGAGCCGTAGACATACAAACCATAGGGGTAGGGACCAGAGCGAAATTGGAGGGTTCCATAGCCCACACATAAACAAGAACACTCCCAAATACAAGATCAAATGTGGTGGAAATGAATTAAGAAAATGCCCTTTCCCTTTAAAGAACGAAACGTTTTTTGAAAATCCTTCTTTGAGACGAAACCCAAGTAGTTTGGCCAGGCAAAGCCTGAGTGGAGAGACTATTATGCTGGCCAATCTGTGTTTCTTTTTTCCAGGTTGTATGGCAATATAGCATGTAGATTGTGGATGGAGTATTATATTATTTTGTACATTTGATGAGCATTCTTAGTTTAGTTTGCTAGGCAGAGAATTATCCTCATTGCTATTATTTAGGCTTGTATCTTTATTTTTAAATACAACATTTTGAACATGTTTAGTCCTAGTTCGACTCCTTCTTCTGGTTCACCACAGCACTAAAAGACCAGGTTACACGAGCCCAAATATTACGGCATATAATATGGAAACCAACACATCACAAGTCCCCATGGGTGGTGTCCTGTCACAAAGAAATCCATTGGATGGCACAACACGTCACCTTTTGGTCTAGGAAATCCAGTCCACTTGAAAGAGATTATCAAGTCATAGAAAAGGAGCTGTTAGACATCAAGGCAGCATTTAAGGAATGGTGTCAACATCACCTGGGGCTCGAGCTGCGGTGGACTGGCTCAGCGGCCATTCGACCGCCGGGCAAATGCAATTGTCTTTCAGGTGTACCTGTCTTAGAATCTAAAGAGAAGGGCCAATTTTAAAACACACTTCTACATCCACTGGTGTGTTTTGTTTCAATTTCTTGTGGAGTGTGCGGGGCTGCTCGCCCGACTCGCTGCTGCCTGGGTGTAACCCAGCTTAATACATTATCACTACTTGACTTAAGTAAACACATTAATTAATTAATTTGGTAGAGAGCACAGGACCATAGGATTCGTACCTGGATTGCTTTCAAGACAAACGCATTGCCCCTAAGCTATCCTTCCTGCCCATTGCCTGGACCTTTCCTGGAGGCTATTAACTATGCTGCTGGAGGAGGCGACAAGCACACGTGACATGGGAGGGAGGGAGCAACTGATCAAGGAGGCACCAACTTCAGCTCGAGGTGGAGACATGCAAGAGGGCCATCGTGCTCTTGTCTCAAGTAAGTTAAAGTGAGAGTGTCACGGATTGCCAGCTATGATACATTACAAAATGCAGGCCAGTGTCCCTAACTGTCCTGCTTCACACCTTACTGTACATGATAACCTGTTTAACATGTTTGCATCACATGTTTTTCCTGTGAGTGGTAGCTGCACCATCTTCCAAGTACTGCATCCATCTTACGTTACCTAAATTTAACCACACCTGAATTCTGATTGCCCCTCTGTCTGTTTCTTGCTTATGTGCACGTTTCCGGTCTAAACACATGTATCCTTCATACAATACAAATACACATGATGTTAGAACTAGGCCAAGAGTTAGTAAGGACTTCTTTCAGTTTAAAAAGAGCAGCAATTGTGACTTGTTTAAGCATATTTGGTGAGGGTACAGTATTAGGTGAGGAGTGAAACCTGTTTTGTATAGTTTCTAAAATAGGTGGTATTGTGAGCTCTTTCTTAAAAATTGCTGCTGGACACTGGTGTGATTTCCTGCTTTTGGAAATAAGTCGTCTCTATTCATTGCTTAGAAGGTATCCATTGTGCCGCAGGACACGGCCCAGTGTGTCCTGAGCTCTGGAGGACACAGCTGCATATTGCAGATGCAACCTTGCCTGGCCAGGTGCATTGTTGCATTGCCAGGGGATGAAGGACTCTTATGGATCATTTATCTCACAACCTAACATAGAATCCATTGCTCATGCCATCATAGGATCTAAACTGGATTATTGTTGCAGCCTCTTAGCAGGTGCTAGCAAAAAAAACATTAGTCGCCTTCAGGTGGTGCAAAACGGAGCGGTCAGAGTTATCGCTGGCCTGGTCCATAGAGCACACGTGTCTGAGGCACGCCGCGCATTGCACTGGTTGACCATTGGTGCGCGCATCACCTTCAGACTCATGGTTATTACCTTTAGATGTCTCAAGTGCACTATGCCCACCTACCTTCAAAGATATATGGGAATAAAACCTAATTGCAGAAATCTTCGCTCCAACAATCAGAACCTGCTCCATCAGTCCAAAGTTAAAACCAAAAAAGCCCAATGGGGTGCCTACGGCTTGGTGGCACCAGCTATCTGGAACACCCTACCACTGCAGTTGAGACTCTCTGTAGCCCTGAGCAATTTCAAGAAGGACCTAAAAATCTTTCTTTTTAAGTAGTAGTATATGATCCTTAATCTCTCCGTCTGCTTCCGGATCTACTAATTTTGCTTGACCTTTCTTGTTTTGTCTGCACCCTCACACCCATGGGTTTATGGTTGCGCAATAGAAATGTAATAAACATAAACATAAACATGGGCCCCGTCATTGCGGTTGTCACAGGCTCAGGGAGCAGATTACATATTGGTGTATGTCACTGGTCCCTTGGGATCCACATTGTGGGACTGTTTATCCAGCAAAGGATCCTCCCCACAGTCATAGATTCCTGCTGCATAAAGTTTCATTTATTTCAGAAAAAAAACACACACAATTGCTTCCTCGTTAATAAAACCTGAATAGAGAAAAATAAATGTTGTCACAGAAGTCACATGCGAGACAAGATGCCATCATATGCTTAGATGCAACCTCAAAAGAAAATTATTCGATCACATGCCTGTGCTCAGTCATCAAATGCCGGGTGCAGCCCAATAGGGCAAGTATTCCCTCAAATGCCCATGTGCATCACATGCCAGGTACAGCCTCATATACCTAGTTGCATACATCATATGCCCTAGTACAGCCTCGCCTGCAGTGTGCAGTTTCTCATTAACCCAGTTACTGCCATAACATTATCAAGTACAGCCTGACATGACCATGTACTACAATCATATGCCAAGCAAAGACTTATATGCCATGAGTTAACATCCTGCCTGGTTATCATCAGCCCAGATTCAATCATCAGATGCCCATGTACACCCTTGTGTGCCCAGGTTCACATACATCTGCCCAGACACAACCCCATATGCCTTGATATATCCTCTTGATTCATGCATGTGGTCATGGGACCGGGTGCAGTAATCTGAAGACAGTTAAGGCATGTACAGTCCCATGACCACATGTGCACACACTGCCATTATATAGCAGGAGCAGATTCGTATGCAGGTATGCAATCTCACACGCCAGGCAGAGTTCACTTCCAGAGTGGGCCAAGTGCAGACATTATATGCCACATACCTGACCACCCCACCCCTCACTTCTCGGGCAGGAAGGGGTTTCCAGTGAGGAAGGAGTCTGTGCAGGAAAAACTGCAAACCCTTCACCGTCTGCTACTAGCACAGGCACTTGCCTCCTGGTAGGGTGACCAAATGGCCCGGTGCTGCCAGGAATGTCCTGGAAATGGAACCTCTGTCCCCCGTCCCGAAAGAGCAATGTCACTGCAGGGAATGATTACATTTTCACATTTGCAAACAATTATAATTGAAATAAACCTCATAATAGGAACATAACTTCACAGTATCACTTAAGACGTTGGTGGTTCGACCCCACAGAGATCTCTTAACTGGTTGCGACACAGAGACCAGTTGATAAATACATAGAGGGACTGTAATATATATCCGAGCAAAGGTTAATTCATTATTGTCATTCCAGGAGAAGTGCAGGAAATATTGTGGAATCCCGAAAAGGGAGTGGGGGGTGGTAGTGATGTGAAGTGCTGGAAATATTGTACCATCTCTATGGGAAGGGTGGGGGCAAGTCCTAGTTCCATGTTTGTGGCCTTTCCCGGTTTATTATTTAAAAAATCTGGTCACCCTATTCATGGGTGACCTTTAATTAATGCTAGAAGCAGCAAAGCTAGAGCATGAGAAGAGTCTCGCCTTTTCTAATGCCTACAGTTGTTTCAGCGCTCTGAGACCTATGGGTGTGTTGCGCTATCTAAGAAATATATTATTATTCCTTGCATCACAAACACGGAAAAGGCAACCAACTTGGGTGGGTGTTTAATCTTTAATCGCACCAAAGAAACCTCCATTGTGATGGTTCAAGCTCAACTGAGAAAGTGGTTGGCATATGATGGCCGGCAGTCTGTCGCCGTTCACACATGCAACATTTTCCCTTCTCCCCAGTGTTTCCCTCTCCTGATGAAGAAGCTTGCCGCCTGCCAGTGGCAGTCTGTAACTGTAATCCTGACTTCTCCCAATAATTAACCAAAGCATTGCTTTTAATAAGCACAAATTCGTGCAGTGCTACCTGTTAGGCAGAATCATATGCAGTATTCTTTGGGAACACCACACACAATTAAGACTACAAGTGACAGTACAAATTCATCTTTGGGATAAGCCTGTACTACACAGTAAAGTGGTAGCGATGGCTGAGCAGCCAGACTTATCTCAAGAGTAAAGTGAGCAGTATCAGAAGTTACACAATGGACAGCAATCACTATGGTTCAAGCAAACACTGACTCAAGGTTTCTGAGTACAAGAAAATACATTTATTTACACATCATTTGTAAAACAGTTCACTAAAGTAAAAACAGTAGAAAAATCACACTCATAATATACTACACACCACCCAATGAATTCTGGACAAGTTAAGCTCAAAATGAAGTGAGAGCAAAATGGCACTCCAGCCATTTAAAAGGGAGGGAAATAACAAAGTTATTCAAAGGTAAGCAGCACCAACAAGTAAGTAAGCAGGGCAATCTAGAAAAGGCAGCTACGGTGAGGAAATCAAATCAAGGGGCCTGAGCCAAAGTCAATGGAACAGAGTCTTTGCAGAGGATCACACAGTTCAGAATAGTTCGCGGTTAAGTCTTTGCCAAGGGTTCGGAACGAAGTTGGTCAGAAGAAAAGTTATTTAAAAGAGAAGAGAAGGACAAGCCCTCAGATTGGTGAAAGATTTAAAACACTTACACCGCAGTTGGACGGAATGAACACCCTGGTTTGCACAGTACCTTGAAAGCAGAAGAATGCTGTAGCTGAGGCAGAAGTTCTTGGCAGATCCTGCAGGCTCACGGTTCCTGAAGCGACTATCAGACTGACATGAAGAAGGAAGACTGGAGGGTCCTGCACTGCCCAGGGAAGAAACCAGCAGCAGAGCAAAGCAACAAATAAAGGGTGCGCTCCCACCTTCACTCTCAGGCGCTTAAGGGGGGCTTCTGTGCAGAAGCCTGCCAAAGGACGGCGAACAAAGGAACCAAACCTGGTTTAGCGCACAGAGAAAAACACGAGAAAGACCTTTACAAAAAGAAATGGTGAATAAACCCAGCCGGAACAAAAAAAAAATAAAAGGGGTCCAGCGGGTTTAAGTTCGAGGCTAATTTAGCCTAAAACAATACCAAGGCTATTTTCAGTAGGGAAAAAATTGTAGATACCACTGCCACCAGCCAAGTCTTAATGAAAGGGGAACTAAATAATGTTCCATGTGAAACAAATAATAAGGGATAACTATTAACCCTTTCCAGTACTCTACGGAAGATAATTTGTACTGGATCTGTGTATAAAAAGACTAATAAAGTCAATGGCAACTTTACATGGTTCTGGGAGACAGTAGTGAGGCCCAGAAAATGGAGTTTACAGTGGGAAGCCTGAAAAAGACAACCCTATGTTACTGCCCTAAAGGTGCTGTGTAACACACAATAAAAAGATGATGCCTATGGAGTAGGTGAGGCTCCACAGTCCATGAACACATAAAAATGTTCAACACATAGCTAAAAACACATGTAAGAGTAAGAAGAAAGGCTCACACTCTTACCAGGTGAAAAAACAAATCCTAGAAATCCAGCAAAGCTGCTGAGGGACACCGTAGTTAAGGGAAATTAGCCATTCTAGAGAATTCTCCCTGACACTACCAATCCATCATCTTTCCATATGGTGCTGTGAATTCCAGCAGTTTCTGATTATCCTCGATTGTGGGCCACTTTTTGGGTACTGGGCCCCTTTTCATTTGCTGCCTGTGCCTATTTGTTCTTCCACCGTTGGGTCAACACACCTTAATGAGCTACACTGTTCACCGAAACTTGCAGTTCATGAAAACAGCCTGGGCTTTAGCTTGTGAACTTTGATGAACATGCTTTTTCTCAGATTTTTATTTCCAGATTATCTACAATCCAGGAAAGCGAAATGGCAAGACAGATTCACTACCCTGAATGGAAAAGAGTAGTAAGGAGGAACACTAAGCAGGCATGCCCCCAGATCCACCTAATGTCACCCCAGAGCACCAGTTTGGTGCTACAAAAGCAAATGACATAACAACGCATTTTCCCACCAACTTTAAGCAAGGACTTTCACCTGATGTTCTGTAGGAATGGGTAGCTGCAGGAAAAGAAAGACATCTCTCACATGCTCTTCCATACCAAGGGATGACCCTTGTTATACCTACCCAGGAGCTACATGATCAAGTATTATACACCTACCATTATGTCCTAGTAGCAGGTTAGCCTTGAATAGAGAAAACATTTCTGGTGGCCTACATTAAGGAAGAATGTTGAACTCCAGGTCAAGAGATGGAGAATCTGACCTCAACACATCCTTTACACATACTGCGTGCTCAATGGCATACGTAATCTCTGGATATCATTGTAGCGCAGCTTAACAGCAAAAGGTTCACCGCCGTTCTAGCAGTAGTCAAAATGCCACACTTGGTTCATCTGAAAGGCATATCCACTGCTCAAGAATAGGGCCTTGTACTTAAAGAACAAGCAGTGAAAGTGCATGGATAACAGGCCGTAATTATATCAGATTGATATAGTCACTTCTTACCACTCTTTTTGAAGGCATTCTACAGCGCAGCTCAAATATATCCCAGACTATCATCAAGTTATCATCCACAAATGGACATTCAGACCAACAGAGTCAATCAGTCTCTAGAACAATACTTGCAGGGCAAATTAGGACAATGGGTAGAGATTGTATTGGCTGCAGGATTTGTTGCACAAATCCACACACTCTCCACACACTCACTGGATTCTCCCTGTTCCACCTCTTATATAGTCAGGAACACAAAGACACCTGCATATAAGAACACCATACGAGGATTCGGCACACTCTGAACATGCAGACAGAATACAGCAATCTGACCCAGAGTACAAAAGGGGAGATACAGTATGGGTTTCCACAAAACATCTGCATCTCAGATGGCCATGAACATTTTCACCGCTGTCAGGATAATTCTGCCACATCCTAAAGTTCCTGACATAATACAGCAATTTGGCCGAGAGTACCAAACGGGAGATATAGTATGGGTTTCCCCAAAACAACTGCATCTCAGAGGTCCGCAACAAATTGTTACCGCTGTCAGGATAATTCTGCCCCCATCCTAAAGATATACCAAGTGTTTCATGTCTTTTTACTTAAGACGGTATACCCGAACACTCAACCAGAGAAAGAACCCCCAACACCAGAAATAGTTGAACAGGAATTCAAGTATGAAGTAATGGCTTGTGAAACACTTGTGTATAGGCACAATAGAAAATGTACAATAAATAAAATAAATAAATCATTAATGCAAAAAGGGTAACAGGAAGGATGTACTAACTGATTGTTTGGAAGGGATATGTCCCTGAAGATCGTACTTGGAAACCTGTTAGTGGGGTTTATTAATTTTTTTTATTTATTTGTGGGATTTTCTGACCCACTCAGATGTGCCTCACTACATTACTTTACTGCACTGGTGCAAGAAACAGCACAAAATTGTCACGCTGACTGCTGGCAATTCCAAGATCTTTAAACTGCGCTTTTGTCAGAACCAGAAAATGGCTGCACACCCTGCCAGGGGAAAAATAAAGGGGTAGACCTGCGCTTTAACCCTGATCCTTCAGGTATAGTACAGAAATATCCAAGATTGGATCAGTGAGAAGAGATGACACTCTTTAGTACATATTCACATTTTATTAGCCAAATTTAGCATATAAGAAAACCATGTTCAACAATATAAAATTCATAAAAAACTTTTTCATATCAACATTCATAGCCACATACAGAGCTCATTCTTGCATTCACACACAATATCAACACCAATGATATTTCATCTCTCATTGGGTTTTAAGTATACAACTTCATTGCCTAAGTACCCTAATAGACCCAGTCCCTAAAATTAGGTGTCGTGGTGTATCTAACACCAGTTTTTTGGGTCAGGTATTTGTCACACAGAAACATCGACACATGTTTCGGTCGGAGACCTTCCACAGGACGTGATGCAAAGCAAAGTTCTTCGCCCCGATTCTTAATATGGGTGGGCCCGTGACCAATCTAAAAACAACCATAAAAACAGAGTGTCATCCCATTTTGTTTTGTAAGGTGACTATTAGTGTCACAATGTGTTACAGATATCTCGACACATTCGAACCCTACTCACCCCCAAGTTCCAAGTCGAGGGAAGATGAACAGGATATCGGAAAATTAATCCTCCACTAGCCTCAATGCAACTACTGAACCTGTGGAACCAATACAAACATATACTTTAAAACTATCCAAATGGGGGTATCTAATTTCACCACCAGATTGTATCAATCATCGGCATCCACTAGAAGCCACACTTACTTGTGCCCATGGTACAGCTTGAGACCAAAAGTCGTGATGTTTCTACCGCGACCTTCGGCATAGAAATTGCACGCTTGATGTCCCATTTACTGTATTTCTGCCAAAAAACAGCATAGATGCCATATGAGTAAAATTCCATTTGTAACTCCACTACCAATTATATGACTTATACGTTAGTGCATCATGCACCATCAGACTCCAATGAGGATAGTCTGACGGTACGACAAAACGTACTTAAAATCAGTATCACCAGACCCAGAGAACAATCTGGGAATAAAAAAACCATGTACCAGTGCTGAGAGTACCATCTCTTTTAAAGTAACCCAAAGTGACAATGTTAAACACCCCGCGGGAAGTGACGGAAAGTGGGAAGAACCCCCGTAGGACCAACTAATGGGAAGGCTCAATGCGAGTCCTGACATTATTAACACACGGAAAATGGAAAATGTACCATAAGGGTACACTCTCAAATGCGCTGATTGTATCGCGCAACTCATCTTTCAGTGACCATGCACCACTGACACCAGTGAGAGAGAACAGTACTCCACGCTCGTCCACAAAATCCACCTCGCCGTGAGAGCATATCCAACCCAGCGGTCTGGGACCCGCAAGTGTGAAACACCCCCAGCGTAAGGGAGTGCCAAGCAACAAAAACAAAGATTGAAGGCACGCATATTATCACGTGTCAGTTGTCCACCCTCCGATAACTCGGCCCATATTCAAAAAGACTTGCATACTTGAACGTGTGTTCAACATGGCACATGTATTCCTGAACTTACCCACACGGTAACCACGTCTGACTTCAAACCCTTTCAAAATAGCTGGATGCTAAACATAAGTGAGGGACTACCTCTTTTAAGAGGTACTCACGTCCCTAAACACTAAAAAAGGACCATGGCCCCATGGTTAGCACAACTACCGTATCTCACTCGAAAATGGCAATTGAAAAAAACTAATGAATAAAGGACTATCGAACTCATAGTGCTAGTCTTTCTAAACATTAAAAGGAAGGAATGAAAGCCCGCAAAAAAATATATATATCCAGCATTATACGAGCACAAAGATACACATTTACAAAGGAACAATTATGATATCAGAAGCCATAGCAACAACACCTGTTACCACTGGGACTACACCCAAACAGGGCCCAATATGATACCGTGAATGATACCAGAGGACCAAAAAACCGTCATCACGTTTCATGTAGGAAACTTATTTTATGCGAAATGGTAAAAAGACCAAATATTGTCGAGCTCCCTAATTCAAGGCACTGAGTCCATTTGCATATACATAATCAAGTATCTCAAATCATTCTTAGGTTTGTTTTATAATTGTCCCTACAACAAAATAATTAATCGGCGTAACATTCACAACAACCTATAAGTATATCTTTTTATATTTTGTTGTTTCAAACAAATGATATTGTCACAATGAAAACAGATTACTATACAATCTGGTTGCACGGAAAAACAATCTGTTATAAAGCAGTAACACTTAAATATGTCACATTACATTATCTATGGTACATAATCACCTAAGAGCTTTATTTAGTTACCAGAATAATTCATTTGACCTATTTCTTTCGATTCGTGAATTTATATGTATCTTTATAGCCAAGCTCTTCAAAATATTGTAAACATGCATGGACACATGACCTTTTTATACACGATGGACACCAATCAACTTCCTCAACAACACATTTCTAGTTGCCATATTTAAGGAAGTTAGGTATGGACTTTTTGTAATTGGATCAATTGTTTGTGACCAAATTGTTCCATTCGACCGATATATTTAACCCTTTATCCACTGTATTAAGGGCATGGATCCACTTTTGTTCAATACGATGCAATATTTTACCAGTATCGCCTCCCCTCATATTAGGTTTGATATGTTGTAATATAAACCATCTCATATCTGTATCTTTATGTTTCATTCTTACAAAATGCTCAACCAACGGTTTATCTGCTACTTTGTTCCGTATACAGCTTCTATGCTCAGATATGCGCTGTCGGATTTCCCGAGTTGTTTTGCCTACATACAATAAACGACATGGGCAGGTAATGATGTAAACTACATTTTTTGTAAGACAATTGGTATGGCAGTTCATCTTCCAGGTTCTCTTACCGTATTGAAACTCTCGTTTTGTCTCTGTCAAGGGGCATGCAACACAATCGCCACATTTATAGTGGCCAATAATGGGTGGTAATCCCCATTGATCATTGATGGTAAGCTCTTTAGTTGGCTCTCGGTATGTGTGCACTAATCGCTGTCTAAGATTTTGATTGCGCTTAAATGCAAACATGGGTTTTTCTTTTAGAGATCCAGGTTGTTTTACTAGATGCCAATGTTTTCCTATTATTAGCTTAACATCCCCTCTCACTGGGTTGAAAGTTGTAACACACACCAAGCGTTCAGATTTCGTTTTGCTCTGTTTCGTGAGACAAATTTCTCTGTTAGTATTTTCTGCCCTCTTTAATTGGTCCTTTACTAATCTTCTCGGGTACCCCCTGTTGGTCAACCTTTCCTTCAGTTGTTCTGCATGTACTTTAAACTCATCCCTCTCTGAGCAGTTTCTCTTGATCCGTAGGAACTGTCCATAGGGGAGGTTTTGGCGCAAACTAGCAGGATGAAAGCTGTCAAAATGCAGCAAAGTATTTTTATCAGTAGGTTTTTTAAACAGAGTCGTAATTAGTTGATTCCCATTCTTTTTGATCAAAAGATCAAGAAAACTGACTTGACGATGATTATGTTCAATAGTGAATTTTATGTTCACATCACAGCGATCCACCCATTCATGGAATTCCATCAGTGATGCGATAGACCCCCTCCATACAAGAAACACATCGTCAATGTAACAGTGCCACATTTTTAAATGTGTACTCAAAGTTGGATGATTTTTTAGCTCATTATCTTGTCCCAGTATGAACTTATCCTCATAATCAGCCATGTACAAATTGGCGATATCTGGGGCAAAAGTCGCTCCCATACTGACCCATTTCTCCTGTTTATAGATCTGTTTTTTAAACAGGAAAAAATTCTCAGTCATGGCCAACCTGATACATTCTTGAATAAATTCTGTGGGAGGCAAATGTGGTCTGGGCCTTTTGTCCAGATAGAGGCCCAAAATATGTAAGCACTCCATCTGCGGAATTGCTGTATACAATGATTCGACATCCATCGTTACAAGGATGTCACCTTCTTCCGTTGTGATACCCCTAATGATGTTAATCATATGAGTTGAATCTCTTACATATGATGGCATCATTAGTACAAATGGTTTAAGAAAGAACTCTGCATACACAGATAAAGGTTCCAGCAGTGAATCAATAGCTGAAACGATAGGTCTACCAGGAGGATGAGTTAGATTTTTATGAATTTTTGGGAGCGTATAAAATGCTGCCCTCTTGGGTTTCATTTTATTCAGAAAAACGCCCTCCTCATCACTAATCCATCTTTCACCCAAAGCATGGTCTATCAGGCTTCTTATCTCTTCTTGTAAACATATTGTGGGGTCCCTCTCCAGTTTTTTATATGATTTTGTATCATCCAGAAGACCTCTACATACTGTTTCATAAGTGGATGTATCTTGAATTACAATCCCACCTCCCTTATCTGCAGGTTTTATAGTAATCGAATCATCATTACATAGTCTAGTGAGGCTAAGTCTCTCCATTTTAGTCAAATTATCTGGTTTGTGGTTCTTTGACTTAATGGCCTCTAGTATCTCTCGTGTAACAATATTTTCGAATGCCATAATCTCGGTTGGACATGTATAGGGGGTGGGGTGAAGCCAGATTTCAGTTTGAGACCACTGATGTTGGGTATTTTATCCCGGGTGGATCCCTTTTCATACGGATGAGCCGGAAGATATACCTCAAAAAAATGCTTGAGCCTTATGTTTCTAAAAAATCTATGGAGTTCCAATTCCATGTTAAAGGTATCAGCTCTCATTGTAGGGACATAGGAGAGCCCTTTGGACAGAAGGTCCAGATCCGGTTTGCTAAGAAGATGTTGAGATAGATTGAAGATGGGCATCTGATCTCCAGTCTCGGGGGTCACTGATTGGTGTACCATTGTCTGGTCCTCATTCCCTGTCCATATTGGGGCTGTTGCTGTCTGGGCCTGCCTCGCTGTCCCCCTCTGGAAAAAACCTGTTGTTGTTGGTTTTGTCCTCTCCCATTCGTGCCGGGATTAAGTGGCACATTTGGGGCAGGGTCTGATCCACTCCATGATCCTGAGGTATTAGAGAAATTAGAGTAACGATTATTTCTCCGAAAGTTATATCCACTCACTGGGGGGTCAGTAAAGAAACCTTTTCTTAGATAGGGGTACGTTCTTTCTTCATTATAGTTTGAAATATCTTTTTTTAGCTTATTAATTTTTCTTTCTAAATTCAAACCTTTGAATTTTTTTATTTCTTCTTCTAAGGCTTCAAGTTGTTTTTTCGCATCTTTGATTGTGGTATTTTCCAAAAAAGCCTTTTCCAATATTTCCAAGTCTATCCCTTGTTTTTTAGTTTCAATAATTAACATTATCCAGTCCCGAGAACACCTGTTGCCAACCCCACTAAAGTTCTTCTGGAACTTGGGGTTGTCAATAAATATCCTCGGGATATTCTTTACCTGCAGGCCCTCTGGAATAATTCCAGCCCTTAAGTATTGTAACATGAACTGGCCATGAAGGTCAGTCCTTGTTAACTTTTTCATTTTTTGTAAAATGTTTTCAACTTCATTAGTGGCAACTACTTTTTCCACTGTTGGGCCATCTTCAAACATCACAATTGGTGTCTCCAGCAACTTCTTGTACTGATCATCCGAAAATGAAAAAAGATTCACATTTTCCATCTCGGATTATAGGATAAATGAGGAAAAATTCCTCACACAAATAAATGTGTAGACCCCTGCAGCCACGGGCTTTACTCGACAAGGGAAAAATAAAGGGGTAGACCTGCGCTTTAACCCTGATCCTTCAGGTATAGTACAGAAATATCCAAGATTGGATCAGTGAGAAGAGATGACACTCTTTAGTACATATTCACATTTTATTAGCCAAATTTAGCATATAAGAAAACCATGTTCCGCAATATAAAATTCATAAAAAACTTTTTCAGATCAACATTCATAGCCACATACAGAGCTCATTCTTGCATTCACACACAATATCAACACCAATGATATTTCATCTCTCATTGGGTTTTAAGTATACAACTTCATTGCCTAAGTACCCTAATAGACCCAGTCCCTAAAATTAGGTGTCGTGGTGTATCTAACACCAGTTTTTTGGGTCAGGTGTTTGTCACACAGAAACGTCGACACGTGTTTCGGTCGGAGACCTTCCTCAGGACGTGAGGCAAAGCAAAGTTCTTCGCCCTGATTCTTAATATGGGTGGGCCCGTGACCAATCTAAAAACAACCATAAAAACAGAGTGTCATCCCATTTTGTTTTGTAAGGTGACTATTAGTGTCACAATGTGTTACACTGATCACTGATCCAATCTTGGATATTTCTGCACTCCCTGCCATACATTTCAGGTGGGGTGAAACAGAGTCCTCACTGCAGGAGTATGCCAGTGTGCTCTGCAACATTTAACACAAAGAACATTGAAAGAAGCAGCATCATTTTGCTGAAAACACAAAAATGCATCTTTAAAAGGACACTTTTCCAGCCTTAAAAGTGCTGCTTGGCGCTAAATTCATCATTTTCTCATAAACCACTCTGATCAAAAAGGGCCTGCAATGCCCAGGATCATTCATTGTGGCTCAGAGGAACCCAGCCTCATTTGAATGAAAGCTCCTCCCCAATGTATTCTTAAAAAATCAAACCAGGGCTTTGTTTGCATTTTTCACGGGAAACGCGGCTATTTCTTTGCAACAGTATCAGGGGTCAGCTGTCTAGAGAAAGACTCAGAATATCTGCCTGTAACTGTATCCATTCTGCAAAACAATTCCAGCACTCAAGACAAGAACTATAAGCTGCAGAAAGTGTATGTTTGCTGTGATGAAAACCGAATTTAAGGAAAAAGTAAAGTGGGCTTTTTCCTGACTGAAGGGAGAAAATCGCCTATTTTAAAAGTACATTGTTGTGTCAAGGCTTGATTACTTAGAAATGTAAAAGAAGTTGTTACTGTTAAAGATACACTTATAAACTGTTTTAATTCTATATGTTTAAAGTCAAGATTTAAAATAGGAAAATCAGAGCTAAAACCCAGGCTGAGTTGGCAAACGATATTAAAAAAGAAAACTTGCTCTGCCAGTGCTAGCCCTGAGAAAGGGTGACACCTCATAAACTGCTGGCACAGGAAAGGCTAATTGCTAGCATGGAGGCTTTGAATACCCAGGACAATGGGACTCCCCAAGTTGCATCAGACATTCATCTTTGCCCCAGGCTGAGACAATAGCAGGCTACGCCTCTCACCTGTCAAGTGTGAAGGGAAGGAAACTTCAATCCAAGCGAGGCCCCTCATCCTGCTTCAAAGGAATTGTCATTTGCTTGCAGTTGGGGAAAATAAGAGAAAAAAACTGCTAAGTGACAATAGACTTCCTTTTGGTGTTAAGAAGCCTATTTGTAACTGAACTTTAAAGACATTTAACTTTGCACCAACAATGAGGAAAAACATGAAAGGTTGTAGTTTTAGATATAATTTTATGCTTTTTTTGAAGACGTGGTAGAACTTATTACTGCATAAGGAAAATAAGTTGTAAAGAATAACAGATTGTGGGGAAAGTATTGATATTGCGCACATGACATTTTGTACACACATCCCAGGGGTGAATGCTCATCTGTGTACAAAGTTGGGAAATTTTAAGCCAAATCTTTCATGGTTAAAACTGCCAAAATGTAGCAGAAAGGCTAAACCACGTCCCACAGACTGGGGGTTTGGATTGAAATGTAACTCACAATATATGTAACATGTGCATCTCATTTTCTCAGAGATTATTACTGTATAAATAAGTATTCATGGCAAAGTTAGATTTTGGTTCCAGTGGCTAGGGGAGGTTTCTAGTCATTGCAAAAAGCATCCCATATACATGACATCCTTTCTTTTGATCCAATTGGCAAAGAGCAAGGCGGAAACTATGCTCTTGCCAAATCATAGCATTATGGCTGTGGGTAGTAAGCCTGCCCCTGTCATATACTTTAGTGATGTCATTTGGCATGATAAATAAGGGACATGTGAAGCAGGATACTGGGTACAAAAATCTAGTCACACAGCCGCTCTCTGTTGATCCCAACATGGGATTAAAATTATAGCAAAACTTCTGAAAGCTTCATGTCTGCGGTTGCTGAATGTATAAATGAAGTATCCAAAACTACAAATCTTCAAAAGAAATGAGTCTTTGTTGTATTTAGAAATCTATGGTTTATAAAAGAAATTATATCAAAGAAAAGTCACTAATAATTTCTTATTGAGGAAGCGGCTAACACGTCTTTCATGTGGTACAGACTTAAAGTGCCAATGCATTTCGGAGATTAATCTCCTTCATCAGGGCCAGTCTATTGCATTGTAAATCAATTGAATACACAAAAGCGAAACAATAACAAATCAATACAAAAAAGGTAAAAGAAATGGTAACATACCAAACGCTGACAGTTTCAGTTTGGGGTTGAGTTCCGGAAAAAAAGGTAAAGAGGTGTGAGAGGCACATCAAATGCATACTATTATGAAAAAGGAAAGTAAAATCGGTAACTTTTACCTGTAGAGTGTGAAAAGCTTAATACTGTAGCCATGCGTGTAGAACTACAGAACGCTCGTAGTGAACGCTCGAGGGTAGACAAGGCGTAAAATCTTGCCGCTCTATGAGTAAATGTGGAAACAAACAGGAGGTAAGTAGCAAGAATTATGGACTGGTGTCTGGGTGAGGATCGATGGTTTATGGCATACCTTGCACTAGCAGAAGTCTCTCTCGTTGATCCTGTCCACGGTAGATGCGCAAGCGTAACAATGGAAAACCTTGTTTAGCCGTCACTAAGTCAACGGTGCTCTTAAATAACCATGTGATGGTATCGCGCCGGGAAATGGCGCGATGTGAGGGCTAAAAAGTAATGCTGCTAATAAAGACCCCGGATGTTATTAGGAAAAAACAAACATGTGTGGATGTCTGCTATCATACTGGGAATTATGGATGGTCAGTAAGAAAAAAAGAAAACTAGAAGCAAGCATAGAAATAGAAGAAACACTTAATACGGATATGCATTAATCAGGCAAATGACAGTTGCTCCAATTCTAGCAAAACACATAGTATATGTAGAATATCCATGCATCATTTCTTTGAAATGGTGATGGGCAATTGAAGAAAGCATAGAAATAGAAGAAACACATACTCTGAAGATACAGATCTTAAAGCCAATGACGATTATTACGATATTAACATAATTCGTGCAGCATTTTTAGAATATTCATGCAATGTTTCATACATTGCTGATGGGCGGTTCAACACAAAAAGGAATCTTTCTTATGTTTGGAATGGGCACCATTGCCACGGGCGATGCCACCCGAGGGGGGCACCTTGGGTTCCAGACACAAGGTCTCGGATTTGCGGGAAAGGTGCTTATTGTAACTTGTAACATTGTCAAAATCCTTATTGCAATCCTGTTCTTGATTTATCGCGTTAATCGCCATTTCTTTTTTCTATTGTGTAAATCTTAAATTATCAATTCCACTGAGTGATCTGACTGGTTCCACCAGAGAGGACACTGGGGATCTGGGTTTAAGTGAGGAATCAACTCTAGAGCTTACTGTGTTCATCCTTGGTAGTCTGGCTGGAATGCTCTAGCATAGTGTAAAATATTTTCTTGTCCAAACTGAGTTTCTTTTCTGTTTTGAGGGGGATACATTCCTAACAGAAGGTAAACAGTAGTGGGTAAAATACTTTGCCCCCAAGATCACAGTGGGGTCCCATACAATCTTGTCACAGTAGCTATTGCGATGCTTTTATCTCATCCACCAATCTAGGATTAAGACAACTACAACAACCACAAAAATACTGCAAAGGTGAAGATGTACAGAAAGACTTGTGCTTGTGTAGAGGAGGTCCCAAGTATGGCCCACACTCCAACCTTCCATTTTGAAGTACCTGGAACGTTCATACCAAAATGTGTGACGTATGATGAGCAAATAAACCAGCAGAGAGCCGCAGTGGGGCTCTGTCCAATACCTATCAGAAAAACAGCACCTATTGAAGTACCAACACCAAAGAAAACATGGGCAGTAAAGTATCCATTGAGAAAACCATATCAACAAATGAAAGAAAATGAAGATCATCTGAGTACAGGCCCTGAAGAAACCAAAAGGCCTTAATGGAAGACAAATGGTGACATCACAGGAACCTGGACTGAACCGGAGTGACTCACATATAGAGAATATGACGACCTGCGAATGATGAAGAGAGACAAAATGACATGAATACAGAACATCGCAAACCTAAGGTCAAAGGATGATGTCAAGGGTAAGAAGCATATTGCATAAGCAATGAAGACATTCAACCAGTTTACACGTGTACATATGCTTGGAACGACAAGAAAGCTAAGAGAATCCTGCGGCTTGCTATGCCTAATAGAAAGATAGATTGCTACAAGAGCCACCTATGCATAGCTACCGCCAAAGAAGTACATTATATAAGTATACTTCCACTATGCACAAGAAGCAGAACTAACCAAAGGTTACTAGAGGCCAAACGAGGAGAGCTTCACATTTAACAAACTGAGAATAAAAAGGCAAAAACGAAACTCAACAGAGACGAATCGTGGGAAAAAGCCAAGGTCGTACCGCTAAAATAGACGAACTGTAGCTACAATTAATGGAGCAAAAGAACAGAATCTCCTGCTTAGAAAGGTCAAGATAAAAAACCAAAGGCAGGTGGTGGAAAAATTAAAATCAAATACACAAATTACATGAAGAATAAGGAAATGTTATGCTGCCCGGATCACGTGACCAGCCGAGCAAGGAGAAGGGGGACTTTCACACCCACACATGGCAGTGGGCCATGCAAAGATATCAGGACTTTCTCCAGACGAAGATGCAGACCCAAGGCCAACCACAGTGAAATAATTGACACATACCCGATGAAGTGATGATTGATTGTAGCAATAATTGGAGGAAGGCTTGGGGCGCTGACAGGCACCCAACACCAAACAGCAAAGTGGAAAAGTATGAGTGGGGCTGATGCTAATCCAATCATAGTGGACCAAGCAATCTAGGGTCCTATAGTTAGTAGGACCAACGGGACATCGTACTTTTTGTGACGTCTACAGTAGCCATTTCTAAGGTAAGGCTTAGATGTCCCACCTAACAGTGTTTAACCAATCCCAGTACTCCGTTGCCATATACAGATATAGTACCTATATTAAAATTAGCTTCCTAGAATCAATAGAATTGCATGCCAACTTTTAAGCTGTACACGTCAGTGATGATGTGTTGTTAGTATAAAGGTTGTGTTTTTTATGAAGTTCATTGGAGATGAAGCGAGAAGGAAGATCGAGCAACTGCTCATATTCATAACTCCCAGTTTTTTTGTACTCGTCATTAAACGGACTCCCTTTGCCACACCACTGAGTTATCATTATTGATTTGATGCTTGAGTATTAATCTGCATCCTCATCCATATCACGGGTGCTGCTATTCCATCTTAAAGTGCTGTTTGGGAAACCCCCAGTCCTATGGGCCGGCTGGGGTCCCTGCTGCACACTTGGTAGCAGAGATAGCATGGTTTATCGATTATCGATTAGATAAGCACCCATTGAGCGTCAACATAAAGTAACTCTGGGTCATCTGCAATATTGCGAGTCCTTTGCCATCCGGCTAAGTAGACTGTGAAGCTCCCCGTAGATAGTGGTTAGAATGAAGTGCAAAACCTGCAGGTAAAGGTCTGAAGTGTCCTGTGCTTTCCCCCACAAACCCCTTCCCACTTCTACAAGCAGCTGAACGGGTGAACGGCAGGAGAGGTGGTGACGAAGGCTCTGATCCCGAGCATCCAGAGGAGAAACATGCGAACAGTGAGTGAAAAAGACTAAATACTTTGGGAAAAATTGCATGCCTTAGAACAGGTAAGGGAAGGTAACGGAGGGAGGCGGGAGAAAACAAAAATACACTTAGAAGTAGAGTAGAGTGTATATATATATAAGGGGAAGGAAATAGCGACTCATGGGGTGACAGAGTAGTGGATAAGAATACAGTGGAGGACACCCGAGAAGACAGATACCGGGGAGGACACCTGAGAGGGAGGATACACCCAAATTCCTACGCTTAATATAGCGGTTAGAAGATGTCTGCATCCTCAATCCTGAATAAAATAGGAATAACTAGAAGACCACAGCGGTTAAAGACATTTGTGAAAGGGATGGGCTTACACCCCATGTTGGGGTAAAATTTAGGGCCAGAGATCTGTGTACCCAGCTGGAGTTTGTCTAGTCTGTTAACGTTTTGTCTTATGTGTTGTTTGTTGTGACGTCATAGGATGAAATCTTTCCTTCGAGGAACTAGCATAAAGATTACGCAATTGAGTAACTAAGATATTGTGGAATACGAATTTATGTTTGTTGATTGAAAAAGGAAGTATAACTTTTTGTGAAAAACGGGATTGGAGCTTGCAACAATTGGTGCTCGCTCATATTGTTGAAGTTTTTTTAAGAGACAGAAGGGTATAACAAGTGGTATATGAAGAGAAGGCAAACAGATTTAAGCATGGAATACATGACACCTTCTGCGCCGCCTGCCCCATCTGAAACAAAAAACCAAGTCAGTAAGGACGAAGGATTATACCCGATAAGAGAACTTAAAGCAGCCACGGGGTATAGCAACCCGGCATATGAGTCACCTACGCAAAGTAGTGACGACAGCCCAGACAAAGACAGAGATAGAGATATCACCTCCAGGGTCCTGAGGGACAAGGACAGACACAAGAACGAGAGGAAAGACCAGGCACAAGCAAGTACATCTCTCGATACAGAGAGAGAGGGCAAAAGATGGAAAGGAAATGAGGATAGAACTGATGAGGTAGCATTCACACAGAATGAATGGATGGGAGGTCAGATTTTACTGAAGCTCAATGGTAAAGGCATTGATGACGTGAGACAAAAGGGAGAGGTAGATGATCTACAGAGAAAGGAGAAAGAAAGGGAAAAAGCATTGAGAGACGAAGGAATTAGAAAGAAAGATAGGCAGAGAAGAGAGCAGATATACCACAAAGAGCAAGACAAGCCACAACATCATAAACAGAGAACAGCTAATGGTCAGGACAGACAGGAACAACAAACAATAGAGGAAGAAGAACAAAAGATACAGGAGAAAAGAATAAAGAGACGAAGGGATGAGGAAATATGAAGGGCAAATGAAAGTAGAGATGCAAAGAAAGAGGAATTAGATAGGGTCAGAGAGGATGCGAAGAAGCACAGAGAAATCGATGACGAGATAGAACGTAAGCGAAGACAGAGAGCATGCAATCTTGAATATCTGGAAAGAGAGGTTAAAAAACCAAATCCAGTAGTAGAGTGGGAGGACATCAAAGAATTATTTACTGAGTACGATTCAGCACCAGGCACATCTAGGGCAAATATCGAGGATGACTATGACACCAGAAGCATCAGAGAGATGATCGATAGGATATCCGATGAGATGGGGCTAGAACAAGTACCCCAAGGGGAAGGGGATGACGAGTGCCTGGAGAGCACTCAGCTTTATGATGCTGAGGATGTCTCCCGAAGTAGTAGAAATAGAGAGCTGTCTCTAGGCAGGTTGGAAATCAGTAAGAACAAGGAGGATGCAAGAGGTTACACGAATTGGGCACAGACAATGTCAGGCGACAAAAGAGAGGAGCAGGAGGAGAAGGAGGCGGCAGAGAAGAGACACGAAAAACGATCCTCAGGAAGAAAGGGGATAAGATGGTCAGGTTCTAGTGGGTCTGCACCGAGGGCATTAGAGTCAGCAACACAGTCAGACCGACGCGAAGAAACATTCTATGGTCACAGGGGGGTGTCTTCACCACCCTATATGAGCCGACTCAGGACATTAACAGGTAGGCGAAGATGCAGGAATATTACTCCTGCAATAGATAGAAGAACAATGAGAGAAGAGAGGGAAAGCTATGCATCCCGATTTCCGCTGCTCGAGAAAGGAGGAACAAGACCACAGTATA
Organism: Ambystoma mexicanum; assembly: GCF_040938575.1. Taxonomy (NCBI): domain Eukaryota; kingdom Metazoa; phylum Chordata; class Amphibia; order Caudata; family Ambystomatidae; genus Ambystoma; species Ambystoma mexicanum. The sequence continues at coordinate 826,293,524 of NC_090933.1, forward strand.
TTCCATGGCCACACATGGACCAGGAAAACCTGAAAAATAAGCTTCCAATGTCGACATCGGGAGACGGAAAATGGATACACGAGCTAGAAAAAATTATGGGAGGGAACACGTTAGCTATAGGGGATATCAAGGGTCTTTTAATCGACATACTTGGTGATAGGGATGACGATGTGTGTACAAGTGCAGGCTACTCTGGTGTGACTACAGTTAATACTGTGCATGATGGAGCTCCATTTAACAATTGCAGAGCTGTGGTATGGAAAGCATTACCATTGCTATTACCGGGATACATCTGACATGGGAGCTATAATGACACGAAACATGAAGGAATCAGAAGATCCTTTGCTTTACATTCAGAATTTCCAAGACGCATGGGTTTTGGAAACATGGGAATCTTGGGGAAAATCTATACCTTTGTTTTACCATATATTATGCCAAGGGCTGCCAGATCAGGTACAGAAGCAGCTCAAGAAATTGGTGGGAATCGAGGCCAAACCGTGGTCTGAAATAGAGTTGACCATAGCTCACTGTTGCAGGCTGCTGCAAGAAAAGAATCACAAAAAAGCCGAAAAAAGCTGAAGAGGCAAAATTAGTGAAGAAAAAATTGTCAAAATATGCCATTGAAGGGGCAATGATAACTAGCACAGTTGGACCGAGCATGCAGCAGGTCAATAATCCACAACAACCAAACCAGAGTAATGATGGATTCTACCCCAGAGGGAGAGGATTAAGGGGAAGAGGATGGCAGAGTAATCAGGGAAGTTTTCAGAGTAATCAGGGAGGTTTTCAAAACATGCTAAATGAAAGCCAGGATATGTCAAATGGGCAAATGATCAGACCACCGCCAATATGTTGGACGTGTGGGATGACAGGGCACCTAGCACACACATGCAGAAGTCAAGGCATGATGCAAAACGACCAAGGAACAGGAGCAGGTATGGTGAATCCACCCGTGTTTTTACAACAGGAAAGAAATGGAGTCGCACCAAATCACACGGTGCAACAGCAAAGACCAGGAGCACAGCAAAGCTTGCACCTCAGAATTTTATAAGTTTTCCACAGGCACAGTCCCAACAGTCGCTGATGCAACTGTCACAGACCACAAGTACAGGTCAGGCTGCGAACGCTGGGATAAGAGTTAACACTGGTGATGGGGGAAGACCATACACACAAAATGGGACAAAGTTGTATTTGGATTAGGACAGCTCACTGGGAAACCTGATGTGTTCTATCCTATCAGTGACACGAGACCCTCACCAGGAACTAAGGGTGGATGTTTTTATAGGGGATAAAGAATATTACTTCGTAGTTGACACGGGTGCAACACGCTTGTGTATACGTGAAGGCAAGTTTTCCTCGTCCGGCGATGCTATAAATACTCAGGGCTTCATAGGAGCAACAAGTCGTGTTCCTTTTACAGATGCACTTCCAGTCTCTATAGGAGAATGTGATATGAATGTACCACTATTATATTCAAGACAAACCCCAGTAAGTATAACTTTTTGTGAAAAACGGGATTGGAGCTTGCAACAATTGGTGCTCGCTCATATTGTTGAAGTTTTTTTAAGAGACAGAAGGGTATAACAAGTGGTATATGAAGAGAAGGCAAACAGATTTAAGCATGGAATACATGACACCTTCTGCGCCGCCTGCCCCATCTGAAACAAAAAACCAAGTCAGTAAGGACGAAGGATTATACCCGATAAGAGAACTTAAAGCAGCCACGGGGTATAGCAACCCGGCATATGAGTCACCTACGCAAAGTAGTGACGACAGCCCAGACAAAGACAGAGATAGAGATATCACCTCCAGGGTCCTGAGGGACAAGGACAGACACAAGAACGAGAGGAAAGACCAGGCACAAGCAAGTACATCTCTCGATACAGAGAGAGAGGGCAAAAGATGGAAAGGAAATGAGGATAGAACTGATGAGGTAGCATTCACACAGAATGAATGGATGGGAGGTCAGATTTTACTGAAGCTCAATGGTAAAGGCATTGATGACGTGAGACAAAAGGGAGAGGTAGATGATCTACAGAGAAAGGAGAAAGAAAGGGAAAAAGCATTGAGAGACGAAGGAATTAGAAAGAAAGATAGGCAGAGAAGAGAGCAGATATACCACAAAGAGCAAGACAAGCCACAACATCATAAACAGAGAACAGCTAATGGTCAGGACAGACAGGAACAACAAACAATAGAGGAAGAAGAACAAAAGATACAGGAGAAAAGAATAAAGAGACGAAGGGATGAGGAAATATGAAGGGCAAATGAACGTAGAGATGCAAAGAAAGAGGAATTAGATAGGGTCAGAGAGGATGCGAAGAAGCACAGAGAAATCGATGACGAGATAGAACGTAAGCGAAGACAGAGAGCATGCAATCTTGAATATCTGGAAAGAGAGGTTAAAAAACCAAATCCAGTAGTAGAGTGGGAGGACATCAAAGAATTATTTACTGAGTACGATTCAGCACCAGGCACATCTAGGGCAAATATCGAGGATGACTATGACACCAGAAGCATCAGAGAGATGATCGATAGGATATCCGATGAGATGGGGCTAGAACAAGTACCCCAAGGGGAAGGGGATGACGAGTGCCTGGAGAGCACTCAGCTTTATGATGCTGAGGATGTCTCCCGAAGTAGTAGAAATAGAGAGCTGTCTCTAGGCAGGTTGGAAATCAGTAAGAACAAGGAGGATGCAAGAAGTTACACGAATTGGGCACAGACAATGTCAGGCGACAAAAGAGAGGAGCAGGAGGAGAAGGAGGCGGCAGAGAAGAGACACGAAAAACGATCCTCAGGAAGAAAGGGGATAAGATGGTCAGGTTCTAGTGGGTCTGCACCGAGGGCATTAGAGTCAGCAACACAGTCAGACCGACGCGATGGTCTGATCATTTGCCCATTTGACATATCCTGGCTTTCATTTAGCATGTTTTGAAAACCTCCCTGATTACTCTGAAAACTTCCCTGATTACTCTGCCATCCTCTTCCCCTTAATCCTCTCCCTCTGGGGTAGAATCCATCATTACTCTGGTTTGGTTATTATATTCAAGACAAACCCCAGTAAATATCTTGGGACGAGATCTAATAACAAAGTTAAACATGACAATCTCGTTCACAGAGACGGCATAGTATGTTCGACAGCAGGAATGCACTATTTGAACATATGCAAGATGATTAGAACATACGCAGGACACACAGCTATGAGAGCTATCCCATTGGAGCCAGAAATATTTGCATATGGAATACGTGTGCTGATGGCAGGCCTTGCAGACAAAACCATGAGGACCCCAGATGAATTTCTTTTTAGGCCAAGAATACCTAATAGCACCATGGCTACCTCCAAATCCATAATGACCCCCTTCAACTGCGTGATGAAGTCATTGGGGGGTCATTCCGAGTTGGGCGGTAGCCATGGTGCTATTAGCACCATGGCTGTCTCCCAAACCGGGTCTGGGTCCGGTCTGGTTGGATAGGTACTTACCGGGTCATTCTGACCCTGGAGGACCCAGTAAGTCCCCATTCAACCAACCATTCCCCATTCCCATTTGAGCCCACATAGGGCTCAATGGGAATGGGGAATGCGCTAATAATGAGCCCGCGAATAGCAGGCCCGTTATTAGTGCCCTGGTCCCTTTGCGGGACCTGTAAAGGACGTGTGGTCAGACCACACGTTCTTTGCAGCTCCCGCTAAGGGACCTCGGAATGGGGCGGTAAGGGATTAACAGCATTGGTCTCCTTACCGGTGACAGTTAACCCTTACAGCCCAACTTGCAATGAAGCCCATAAACACCTTCACAGAGGAAGACAGGGTGTTGCAGTGATGGCTGAAGCAGTCAAAGACCTGCGGATAGTGGAGGGAGAAATACAGAGGCCTGTGAGTTTTACAGAGCATTCTGATCCCTTGCGTGAACAACAGCAGGCAACTGTATCCACTTTGAAGTATTTGCATGCCAGTAAAAGTTATATGCGAGCGTGTGTTTTCCAGGTGATTTCCAGGCAAATGTTAGCCTGATAATCAAGTGTAACGAAGGAAACTAAGTGGCACTGAAGTTTTTTACAAATGCCTTTTCTTACAATGTGAGTTCAGAAAACAAGCATTGCCTAAGCCAAGAGTATAACAAGCATTACCCTAGTGAGAGTGAAGCAAGCATTTCTCAAATCTAAAGTGTGGTACAAGTATTGCCAAAGCCAAGAGGTGGACTTCAAAGCAAGTTGAATGTTGAATACCATTGGGGCAGGAGAGAATAACCGCATGGTAGATTGAAGCAGAAGTTGACCTGGCATGAGAAGTATTCAGGTAAAGGAAGTGGTGTTGTGAAGTCATCCTGAAACAGTTGTAATATATGTGAAAGAGTGCTGTCAAGAAGATATGTTTTATTTGCCTTGTCAAGTGTGGTAGTTTCATTAGGAACTATATTTTCTCTTTGCCATTTTGAAGCTCTGAAAATGCATCATGGTCCAGAACAACATTGATGCCATTTGATGAAGTGGAAGCTGATTATGCAAGAAAGAAGTGTAACCTTTTTGTTAAATGAATTGTGGAGAATTAACCCATATTGTGAAGAAACCACAAACTGTACTAAGACTTTGGCCCTCATTCCGAGTATGGTGGTAGTCATGGTGCTATTTGCGCCATGACTGCCTCCCATACCAGTACCAACTCCGGTTTGTTTCAATGGGGACTTACCGGCCCATTCCGACCTTGGAGGGACTGGTAAGTCCCCATTTACCAAATCATTCCCCAGTCCCATTTGAGCCCCCATAGGTCTCAATGGGAATGGGGAAGGTGCAAATAACGGGCCGGCGTATGCCAAGCACGTTATTTGCGCCCAGGTCGCTTAACGGGTCCCGTCCTTAACACCTGGTCAGTCCAGGCGTTAAGGAAGGGACCCGCTAAGGGACCTCGTAGTAGGGTGGTAAGGGATTACCGGCACCGGTCCCCTTACCGGTGCCCGGTATCCCTTACCGCCCTACTCGGAATGAGGGCCTTTGTTTAGAACCCTGATTTCCTTGTTTCTTTTTGTGAATATTGGAACTGAATCTGACTAGAAACCTGGAAAGGGGAGTTAACCCAGGTTGTCAAGAGAGACTGTGAATATAGCCTAAATCCAGTTGTTCATGTTATTGTGAATTGCCATAAATCTCTTTATATTTTTGCTGTTTAATTGTGTGTTCCAGATATCATATGTTAGAGTGTTTTACCTATGTTTAGATAGGTATGGAAATCCGCGTTGGAGTAGGGATAGTGAAGCGTTTGATGAAACCTTTTAATTTAAGAAAATGGCAAAGTTTGAGAAACCATCTAAAGATTGTCTGCCTCACATTTCTGAACTTTCACAGTGTGCAGATGAAAGTGGTATGTGTAATCTGCTCCCTGTTACTATTCTGTGAGGACTGAGATGGTTCTCCTTTCCTTGCTGATTTCTCAAATAAAACAAGGCCAATAGTAGTTCTGATTTAAATCACACACAATGTTGACAAACAACCTTTAAGAACTCAATTCAAATGCTCCACAATCCTGTTGGCTTGAGGGTGATACACCAAACACAGCCTGTGCTTGAATCCCAAGAGCAAAGTGATTTATGAACATATGGCGTTAAAGAATGAAAGAAGTGGGTGACATTGTCAGACTTCAGGACCTCACAAACTCCCCACCATGCAGGGACCAACGGTCACTGGGAAAATGGCAGACTACCACAATGAAAAATCAAAAACGATTACATCTCTGTATCATATCTACAAAATCTATATGGAGCTCCTATAAAGGCACTGAAGGCTGGGGCAAAACTCCTCTTGCCATCTTCATGGTGTTTCCTGGATTGAATTCCCTACAAACTATGAAGTTCCCTACAAATGTACTCACCTGTTCCTGGAGGTTTGGTATAAACCACTCCTCCTGAAGCTCCTCTGCAATTTGTCAGTGAGAATTGTGCGATGGGTAGTGCAGTTGCTCTAGAGCCCCAATAAGCAACTCTACAGGCATTACTACCTTTCCCGTAAGCTCATGTCTCCACTGCAAATCCATGGGCTAAAGGGCAAATCCCCTGTTTGCTCAGACTCCTTCTCAACTTTAAGTGCTCTTTCCTGCATTTTCATAATTTGAAGCATAGAGACCGCAGTCTATCAGTCTGGCAACTGTAAGTGCTGGGGCACAGCTTCCATTTTCTGGGTATCTGTGAAGGGCAAATGTTCAGCTTCTCTCGCCACTCTGTCGACAGCATCATTTCCAAGTGCTCTTGGGACAGTATGGTTAGTATGTGCAGTGCACCTAACTATTCCTAGCTCTGGGGGCTGTGTTAATGCTTTGATTTGTCAGGATAGCAATGCAGCATGTTGGACAGGGGTCCAGTCAGATCTCATAAACCATCTCTTCTGCCATCTTGACAAGCCTGATCATACTGTGGAGGTTGCATCCAAAGAGTCAGAATAAATAGTGTCTGCATTCTCGTTACTCATTTCATGTGCGTCTATGAGTGTCACTAGTTCCTCTGCTTGCAAGAGGTAATGTGAAGGTAACCGTTTCTTAATCTTGACCTGGTATTCCCCATCCACAAGTCCCACAACGGCTACACCCATATGCCTCTCACCAGTATCCTGATGATTTGTCCAGGAACCATCAACAAAAAATACCTCACCTCCCTCCAATGCATCCTTCTTAACGTTCATCCTCTCTTCCTCCTCTTCTTCAGAAGTAGCACAGCCATGGACAATGTCATCAGGTTTCCCTGGTTCTCTACAAATGTCACAGGAATGACTAGGTGACACTGTCCTAGATGTATGGAAGCATTAGATAAGATAACTTCATATCCTGTTACTCACCGTGTTGTTATAGTCAATGTGGACTTTTCCAAAATTGTAAAAACCACATGCCCACATACAATGTCACTGGCAACCCATGGTAATGGTTGAGGCCTTTTATATCACAAAAGATGATGCCACTTGAGCTTGTTCACTCTGGAACTGGCCTTGCATAACTCTGTCTAGGTGTATGCTGTGGTAAGCCAAGGGCTTATGGCCTAATGATGTTATCTAGGCCAGGACTGCTGTCATTACCTGCTCATCTGAAAAAATGGCTTTTGATCATCTGGGGTGGCCAAGACTGGAGCATTGTTGATCGCAGCCTTAAGCTCCCGAAAGCAGGTCACCATTTGTTCAAACCATTCAACCAGACCTTTCCCCTTCTGCACTCTCTTAAGTCCTAGCATTAAGGGCCTTGTGTTACTAAAGTAGGCAACAATCTATGAACTACAATAGTTACAGAGTCCCAGGAACTGCTGCATATGTTTCACCGTAACTGGCTGGGGGGTATTATGAACTGCAGTGGCTCTCTCAGGCACTACTTTTCATCCTGCGGGCAATATTACTTGCCCCAAATATAATACAGATGTCTGTCAATACTCGAATTATTCTTTGTCCACTTTGTACTCATTCTCCACAAGCAGGGTGAGGAGTGTTATTGAATTGCCTCAACACTACTCTTCTAAAGCACTTGTGACTAGTACATTGTCCACATATTGGATTACTGTACTGTACACATGTAACCTTCCCCAAATCTATTTGAACCATCCTATTGAAAACACTCTGAGACTCACAGTACCCATGAGGCAACCTTATGTACTTGAATCTTTGCCCACGATACGGGAATGCAGTAAGGTACAGGGAATTGGGATGTAAGGGGGCTGAGAAAAATGCATTTTTTGAATCAATCACAGTGAAATGGGTTGACCCAGTAGGGATGTTACAGAGAATGGTAGTAGGATTCTGTACCACCTCCACCTCCACCTCAACAATGTTATTCGGTAGGCACAAATCCTGAACCATCCTCCAACTATACCCCTTCACTTTCTTCACACGGAAGATGGCTGTGCTACCTGGGGGACATGGAATGTTGTATTATGCCTTGTTTCAGCATCCCCATGACGGTTTCATGAATCCATTCATCAGCCTCTCTAGACATGGGCTACTGCCTCACACTTGACAATATCGCACCAGGTTTCAGTTGTATCCAAACTGCTCTAACACCCTTTAAAAGCACCACAACATGAGGAGTACTGGTCGACAAATGGTCCAGTACCTTCTCCAAATCCTCCTTCAAGTATGATGATGTATTTTTAACAATGAGCATGATCTGTTGTACTTCCCTTTGCTCTATCGCTATCTAACAAGGCACCTCAATCACAAAAACATCTCACTTGTGTCTTCAGCATCCTTGAGCAACTGTTCATCGGTCACATCCCATACTGATAAGGTCGGACCAATTCACAAAACCATGCGCCACTCTCTGCCTGCCGTATAATGCCTGAGAGGACCATCCTATCCACTGATTCTAGGAAAATCTTGTGACTCAGTAGGCCGAAACAAAAATTGAATTGGTATCTGCCATGTTCCCCGAGACCCAATTTACACACAATTATCACTCGATAAAGGAACAAAGCTGTATGTACAGGCACCCCGCTTACTGCGCTGTCACTATAACATGTATGCAAACACGCTACTCCTCTCACCGGATACAAACCTGAAGTTGAACATACTATACCTTCCTCCGTGAAAGTAATTGTCATGTTAAGGGTACTGAGGAAGTCCAAGAGATTCACTGGGGTATCTGTACAGTACAACAAGAGATCCAATCCATTTGTGTAACAAACTTAATGCGTAGATCCTCTGTGAAAGGAAATGACAGGATGGCCCCAGAGAATCCAAGTGTGTCACTCATTTTGCCTGACAATGGAAACTCACCTTCTTTGATGCATGATGTTGTAGCCCCTGCATTAACCATGAATGAAAATGTTCGATCACCTACCTTTACACCTATCCAGGGTTCCTGCTAATCAGAAATAAGTGGCAGGACTGGATACATCAGAGATCTATGTGGGATGTCCTAATCTGGATACATGTTAGCACCTGAGAGTGGGAAAGGATCCTCTCCAAAAACACTTGCTCCATTATAGTGAGTGACCGTTACATGGGATAAAGGATTGTTCTCCTGTGCCTGTACTGGTGCCTGCACTGGCATGGTTGGCTGAATTGTATAGGTCTGTGCAGCCCCAGGAGCCTGTTTCTGTTCAACCCGTACCTGCTGCAAATGCACAGAATCTGGGGCATATGACATGGTCAGGGTTCACATTTGCTTTGCACCTACGTTAAAATACTGTGGCCTGCTTTGACATCTCGTATCCTGTGTCCCATTCTTCCTCCTGTACAATCCTCCATAGTTACCTCCCATTGGCTTGTTGTACCAGATCCTAATTCCTCCAAACCCGCCAAATGACCCACCTCTTTGCGGAAATCCTTCCCTACCCCTTGAAAACCCTATCATGTGCCTTTTACTGGGAGCATATCCATCCATTCAACCTTGTACCATTCCTGATTCAATATATCCCTGCTGTCCTGGTTGTCCCTGCTGTCCCGTTTGTCGCTGCTCTCCCTCCATGGAGATTGTAATCACCGCTCCTTCTAAACAGATCACTGACAGTTTTTTTCTGAACAAGGCTGGCCTCGGCTTTTGTGCCTGTTCAGTACTCTCCTTTACCTTTTCTTGACTCCTCTTACAAAAAAGCCCAATGTGCACCTGAATTTCCGGCCAACCCTTGACCTCCATTCCTACTATTTTATCCAGATCATGCTGGAGTTATTTGGGAAGTCCCTTTTTGATCACATTATGGAAAGTAGGAACACTCTTATCCCACACTTCTCCCGTCTCTGCCCTCTACATCTCCTGTATTAACTGGATATGCGTGGGAAGATCATCCTCCAATTTCATTGTCTTGGCCAGAATCAAATTTAAATCTGGCGTATTGGGATACATGACCAGGAGAGCCCCTATACATGTGCCCTGTAATAATAGAAGCTTGCTCCATCATGGTTGTTTGTATTCAACTGAACTCACCGATACTCTGATCGCCTCCAAAGCTCGTCTGACTGATCCCCCATTAAAGCCATGAATAAGCTTTTCATGTCCCCTATGGCCAACATGAAACCGGCAGCTTGTTTTTCCAAGAAAAACATCCACTTCCCTGCCTCTGCAGTGAGCAAAGGGAGTGTCTTCATCGAGTTATTCCAGTCCATGTGCGACCACGGGACAAAATAGGCCTTTTCCTGAGCCTTGTGGAGGTACAGAAATTGAGTCACACTTGATTTTAGCGGGGCCCTCCCTGTCTTTCCCTTGCTTCTCACTACAGCCATATGAGCAAAACGGCATGTCCTACAATCCCATGGTTGATTTCTGTAGCCACCGCTGCTGGATCATAAGGTAGTGCTGTTACACCCTGTTCTCCCGCTCATCATCCAATTACCATTCATCCTTATTGCCTGCCGCTGCTATTCCATTCTCTGGCCTTTCTATGGGCACGGAAGCGTACTCTGCACTACTGTAGTATTTCAAACCAAGGAACTCCCTTTTCCTCATTGCTTTTATCACAATCAACTCACTTAGCTATTCACTTATAATCATACTTCCCAATCTTACACAAAAGAGGGAATATTATTTAAAAAATACTTCCGGCCCAAATCCTCTTTACATTTCTCTTCATCTCTTTTACACTATTTTTTACCACAATCTTGTCTTTTTCCAAATACGGAAAGATACCCTTCGCTACTTTAAATAACCAAGAAAATAAAATAACAGACTAGGTAAAATTATTGGTTCCGTAGGGCAAGGGCAGTCAATTTCCAGACAAGCCCAGACAGGCATGGGCCTTAGGTGAGGGACTTTGAATGAGGCCGACGAGCATTTGCATCAGGATATTGTGTTTGGATCAACCAATCAGGCAATCCTGTAGGAAGGCCAAAAGTGACGACTAGACCGCTGCACGGCAGTGCTGCTGGGAGATGATGGGCCGTGATGGCGGTGGCCATCTTTGAAGGTGGCATAGGCTTCTGTGAGTCTCTGTGTGGCTGAGGCTGTATGTCTTGGTAGGTACCTTCATGGCAGATATCTTCTAGCACACAGGCACACACAGGCATGGGCCTCAGATGAGGACCTTCAAATTAAGCAGTGGCATGCAGGCCAGGCACAGACCTCAGCAATGGTTACTGAATTTGCTGACCAACCTTTGCTGGTATATACCTCTGTCTCATTTACCCTATTTATCTTACCCGTCACCCACTGGTGTCCTTCCTTTACTCAATGCTTCTTGGCCCCCTTTCTTACAATTTACTTTCACGTGTATGTTCCCATTTTGCTCCATCCATTAACCGTTAACTCAATCCCTTTCCCTTACCTCAAACACACCACTTTCCTTACACATATTCAGTCACTAATTCCTTGTCACTCACCCCCCTTCCTTTGCCCTGGCTCACATGTAGACGGTAGACCACATTGATTTGCTAGTCAGTCCCTGTCAGATGTAACAAGAATCTCTGGTCAGGGTATTCCTGTAATTGTGGCTATGGGTTCTGTTCATGAAAATGCCTAGAAATAGCGGGCAGTATGGGGAAAGTATTAAGTATACTCTACCCCCTTTTTCAGAACAGACAGCAAATATAATACTATGGGAGAAATTTGATACAGACCGCATGGCATATATGGAAACATTTATAGCAACAGCTTAAAAAAACATCAAAGATACCAGTATTACTGCAAGAGGCCATACAGGAACAAGCCTGAAATATCTAACCATGATATGAAGTAAGTCCACATGAGCAATTAAAATTGCAAATGAAGTGGATAAGATAGAAACACAGACCCAATGTGTTTTTTCAGTTATTTATATGCTATTCTTGTTCCCATATTTTACAGATTAACAATTCTAAAGTAACTATTACCTAAAAGGCAGCAAAAACCATCTGAAAGGATGGGGAAACACGTGTAGAGGGAGATAAGAGGGAGAAAAGACTGAATAAATTCAAGAAAAAAGTTGAATCAAATGGTAAACCAAGTTGGCAAAAATATAATTAAAGAAATGTTTGAACCTCATGTATGATTGGAAAGGTAACTATCAGTTTGAACTATAAGGAATGTATGACTTTGAATACAAAACTTGAGAAATTAACTTGTATGACTTTGAATACAACATTTTGGAAGATAAATTCATTTTTTTGGAGCGCACCAAAGAGTCCTTGTGTTTATTTTCAATTACTTTTCCTGATGTATTGCTCTGTCTCATTTATCCTATTTCGCTTACCCATCACCCACTGGTGTCCATCCTTTACTCAATGCTTCTTGACCCCCTTCCTTACAATTAACTTTCACATTTATGTTCCCCTTTTGCTCCCTCCATTAACCGTTAACTCAATCCCTTTCCCTTACCTCAAACACACCACTTCCCTTGCCCATATTCAGTCACTAATTCCTTGTCACTCACCCCCTTCCTTTGCCCTGGCTCACATGTAGACGTTAGACCACCTTGATTTGCTAGTCAGTCTCTGTCAGATGTAAAAAGAATCTCTGGTCAGGGTATTCCTGTAATTGTGGCTATGGGCTCTGTACTTGCACAATGCAGAGCATAGAACACAGAGGGGACTTGCCTTTTATTATGCTCATAAGGTGCCCTTTCTTGGAAATCAAGCTGCATATTTCTGATCAAAGCAGCAGAAACTGTGAAGAGAGTCCACCTGGGATCTGATGATGGAGAGAGAGGAAAAGGTACCTATGATATATATCTATGTTTTCAAGGAAGGTGTATGTGTGTGTGAGACTGTGGTGATGTGGTTGAGTGTATTTGTTTACTGGTTAAAGTAAAGGTATCTGTGTTCATGTGATTATGTATCTATGTGAATATGTTTTTGATTTGTATGTGTGCCTTTTGTCAGCTACATAGAGTGTTCTGGACCAGACAAAAACATGGAAACATGTACAAGGTTAGGTGAAAATGATAACATCAGTGGTATCTGTCAAATACCACAGATTTGACTGTCCGTCAAATTCAGAGTTTGATCAGATACCAGTTTTTGGTTTTTATGGGAATACCAGGTAGAGTTTCTGGTAGCGTTTCTACCAAAAGCCCCTGCATATGTTTACCGACACATAAGATGATTAGGTACAAAATCCAAATTGTTCCAAACATTTAGAAAAGTTGCTTTACTATACAGAAGACAAGTCCAGGTGCTTTCCTCCATTACAGTGAACCATGTTTTTACAAAGGCCCGTGGTAAGGGGTGAAAAGGTGGGCATCTCTGATGCCCCCTCACCACCTTACACATATCATGTATAAAAGGGTCAGCATGTACCATTTTGTGAATAATAAAAAGTAAAGTAGTGGTATGTGCCACTACTCTAAATAATCAATTTCAAACTTCTTATTGAAGGTGCAAATCACTGAGATTTTTTAAAATGTTATAAACCGTTTTATGTTACCACTGGTATAGGTGGTATTTCTTCTGTAGTATTCCAGAAATTCCATCTCTGTTGGTGATAGACTATGGGCATCATTAAGAGATTGGTGGGAGTCATGGCGCTATTTGCGCCATGACTCCCACCAATAATGGGACCGAGTCTGGTGTGGTGCAATGGGGACTTACCGGTCTAGTCCGACCCTGGCGGGAACGGTAAATCCCCATTGCACCAACCATTCCCCATTCCCATTGAGCCCCAAGACGGCTCAATGGGAATGGGGAGGGCGCAAATAACGGGCTCGCGAATGGCCTATTTGCACCCTGGTCCCTTAGCCAGACCCGGGTGCAAAAGGTACCTCAGAATAGGGCGATAGGGGATTACCGGCACCGGTCTCCTTACCGGTGCCCGGTATCTCCTACCGCCCGACTCGTAATGAGGCCCTATGAATTCGATGGACTTTCAAAAATAAGAGAGGTGGAGGTGGTAACTTTCTCAAGTGGTATTTCATTTAAAAATGTGCCCAACTCTGAAAGACCCCATTCGTTTTAGACTACTAATAATAAACACCTGAAAGGTCCATCTTTCGGTGAATATTATTTAATTTTGCACAAATGTGAGTACCACAAACAATCTAACAGCCATTTCTATGTGCACCTTCTAGTAAAAACCATGGGTACTATTCAGGTGCTAGTAATATCTTTTTGTAATTAACACGCCAGTGATCCTGAAATTCACTAGAGCACAGGGGAAAGATTCCTAGAGGATTAAATTGAGGATGAACTCAAATAAAATATGGACCCTCACTTCCTTGGCAAGCGGGAGTTGTAATAAGCTGTTGAGGAACAGACCAATGGTGTATTGGTCGCATTGCTACCAACTTTAGCATCCAGGGTCACATAATCTGTCATTTAAATGTTTACAAAGCTCCTGGGCAGCATGAAGATGCGTCTGTGACCTAAGTTCTTCTCCCTCTCACTCACTCACTCTGGAGACCCATGTATGGGGGCTTACCAGGTACATCTGCAACATTGTTAAAGTCATTGACGAGTGTCATGCAGCATCTACAAAAAAACAGATATGGTCTGGGAGAGTCTCTCTCATTTACAAGGGGCCAAGCAGGCCTTAAATCACTGGACTCCTTTGAGACAGGCTGGATTTGATATTGTTCAGTTATGTTTTTACATATTACAGCTCTGGCCTAGGGAGCCAATCCCCTTCCCCTCCTGGCCCCTTCCCATCCCATGCCCTGTCAAGGCTGTGTTTACTATGGAAACAAGAAGTCCAGATGCTCTGAGACCAAGATGAAGAGCTGTCAATCACAATAAGGAGGGACAATAGGGGCAGGACATCTGTCATGATGCCTACCCCAGAGCATCAGGCCAGGCCCGGCACCCCCGGGAGCAGGCATCACGCCCCCGGGTAAAAGCCCAGCGGCCCTTTATTGGGGCTCTTTGGACTCTGTCCTGGCGCCGTTGGCGCCAGGCTCATGTTGGACATCAGTCCTGGCGCCATAGGCGCCAGGCTCATAAAGGGAAGTGTTTGGTGCACTTACCTGAAGCAGACCATGCTGCACACTCACCTGATGCAGACCATGCTGCATGAAGAACCAAGCCAAATGAGGCTTAGGAGGGACTATTTTTCTGAAGGAACTATTTTGTTACTTGGGTGGGGCTGTGGAAGAATACTCACCTGGAACTTCTTCCAAGGCTATTTAAGCCACACCCGGACAGCCACACGTGCTTCGCGTTGTTCTGCATCCCAGCAGCTGAACGCTCACCGTGTCTGCTCCTGCACCTGGACTCCAGCCCTGCCCGCCTCGAACCTGGAACATCTGTAAGGGAATAAGAGAAGAGAAAGGTGAAAACCAAGAACTATTTCAACCTTCTTACCTGCATCCGGAGTCTTCACGCCAGCATTCCTGAAGTAAGACTTCCATTTAAAAGCACCGCGTTGCTTGCTGCAGCGCCGCGCTTCACTCACCTGTTCCCGAGTCGCTGCCCGGCTCCATCGCGGCTCTCAGTGCCGGTCGCCACATCTCTGCACCGCAGCACCGCACCTAAGGGAGAGAAGAAGAGACAAATGGTGAGCAAGGGAACACAAGAGGAAAGCCGGATTTTCAGCCATATTACTTACCGGCTATTCTTGGTGAGCCATTCCACATCTCGGGTCGGCGCCACATCTCTGGCAGGTACCGCACCCCAGCCCCTATGGGGAAAGGACAAAAGACATTACTGGGGAATTATAAAGACATTTAAAGGGGTCGCCCTCATCACTGACTCACCTGATTTTACCCCGGCAATTTAACCCCTCAACGCATCGCCTTTGTTCTGCACCTGAAATAAAGGACAGAAAAAGTCAACATAAAAGGAGGCTCACACTTGAACTTTTGCATCTTCATACTTACGGCGTATCGCTCAGTAAAGTCAAGTGGATTTGCCAGCGCCATTCTGAAAACCAGTGAAGTAACTGGACGAACGCACGCCCCTGCACCAGAAGCAGGATGGAGAGTTCACCCTTCCAAACCATAAGGTGAGCTTAAACCAGGGAGTTTTTGGGGGGGAGCAAGCACATTATACAGCAGACAGTTAATCCCCTTTCTCATCTGCAGAAGGATATTCCTACGGGCCAGACAAGCAAGATTTGGGGGTCCTGTTCAATCGGTGGTCCGAATTCTGCGCATCACGCTTGAAGAGGCCACAGCAACCCAGACCAGACCAGCGCCTCCGTGGGAGCCAGGTGAGCATTACAACATCCATGTCTTCCATTCAGACACACATGTCTTACCCTCCCCATGTCACCCCCTCGACCTAGCATTCCCCTCCTTTACCATGTGCACTAATTGGAGTGCACGTCATCTTTTCCTCCTGTAGCATATCTTTTGGATCCTCAATTACAAAGCAGCTGAAATGCAGATGATCAGAGTTTCCAGAGATACTGTGCTGCTATTGACATCTTTGTGTGTAGAAGGTTGCAAGCTTCTGTGTCCGATCATTAACTCTTCTCATCTAACGTGATTGAACTAATTATGTTCCCCTTCTATTTTGTAAATACTCACTTTTTTAAATTAAGTTCTTCACATGTTTCCCAATAATTATTGGAGATGTAACTGTCAAGTCAAATATGTAACTTGTATCTTCATGTAAATTAGCCTAACAGGGCATTGTATTGCAAATTATGTCTGAACGACCCATTTTAGTATACGCACATATAGTTGATCTTAAAACAAAAGA
Organism: Ambystoma mexicanum; assembly: GCF_040938575.1. Classification (NCBI taxonomy): domain Eukaryota; kingdom Metazoa; phylum Chordata; class Amphibia; order Caudata; family Ambystomatidae; genus Ambystoma; species Ambystoma mexicanum. Next base: position 826,310,030 of record NC_090933.1, read on the forward strand.
GTAGAGTTGCAACCAGATTCTTTTAAACACATCAGATGCACACAATTCTTTTTTATAGTGAGATCTTCTGCAATGAATGGTGACAAAAGCTCAATCTGGCCCATGTTTTCCTGGCACACATTTTACCTTTATTCGTTTATTTCGACCTAAATGTATCATAAAAGTCACATACAAAGATCACAAAATCATTGACTTAACAGAGATGTAATTTGTATCTACACAAAAGTAACAGTATAATTTAAAATGTGTTAAAACATTAAAATATAAAAAGGCCCTATTGAGGGTCTGGTACCAATGGATCTCTCACTGTTAACGATAACAATGTGGATCGCTTTTTCCAAGCCTGCAACAAAAAGCTCCCAGTACAATATTGTGATACTTCACTTTCTCCCACCAAACAGAGAGACAAGACCACTTTAACCGTGCTCACATGCAATTGTTTAAAAGGTGGTATTAGCCAGTTTATCCTGATGTTGGCATAGGGTGGACAGAACAGGATAAAGTGCACAGTGCTCTCTTCTTCCTTAGGACAAAAGGGACAAACTATTGGATTACTTGGGTTCCAGATGTACTTTAGACTAGCCAAGGGTAATGTACCAATATGCAACTTATTGTATAGGACCTTCATTAACTTCCCCTTCATACTCTCCAGATAACTTTTAAAGCCTGTGGCAATTTTCCTCGATAGATAGGGGGCCAAACTTAGCTGAGCATATAAGTTTCACCCTGGAATCTCTCTCCCATCTAATTACATTGACCTTTTTGAATAACACTTTGAAATTAGCTGGTATCGATTCGGCTGCAGCCAGTAGACTCCCGTCCCCATTGCAACCAGCTATTTTCTCATGGCTCGAACCCTGGGTAGATCAGGCCCTCGCGGGTGAGTCAAAACATCCCTAACAGCCCTTCTATAATGATCCAGATTACCATTTGACCATACTCTATCAGAACAATGATACAGATTACCATTTATAATCTATAATGATCCAGATTACCATTTGACCATACTCTAGCACATAGGGATACTGTACAAATATTCAAAATTACATAATTACGCAGCAATGCCAGAAATGGGGCGAGTTAGGTAAAACGGCCCTCTTTGGGCAGCAGCTGAAGTTTAACTTGAGGATTGACAGTTGGCTGGCTTTGATTGTGATGAGCAGTAAACTCCAGTGGAAAGAGGAGAGTAGAGAGATAGAGTAGGAGTCAGGGGAGATAAAGAGTGGGCATCGGGCAATGACATTGAGTGAAGAGGAGCAGTGTAAGCAACAAAATGGTAATAGAAAGAGATAAAGTCAGCCAGGTACTGAGGAGCAAGAACATTGAAAGCTTTATAGACTAGGAGAAGGAGATTCAAAAGGGAGTGATTGTGCATGGAGAAACAATCAGAATGGTGAAGGTAGGTAGAAGTGTAGGAGGATCTGGATAGGTTGTAGAGAGTGTAGGGAGTATAGGTAGGAAATCTGAGGATTTTGTCTTAAGGGAGGAAGGAGTAGAGCGTAGGGCCACAGAGTAGGCACAAGAAGTAGTCGAGTTTGATGAGCAGGAGGGCGGAGATTGGGTTTTTGTAGAGTGGCGAGAAAGAAATTGATATATTTTGTGAATAATCCCCATCCCACTCAGGGTGATTTATGCAAAACAAAAAAGGTGATGGCTGGAAGGTTTGGAATTAAGCCATCACCTCTTTTGTTTTGCATAGGTCACCCTGAGTGGGAAGGGTATGCCCAGAGGCTACTCCTCACTGATGATGCCTGATGAGGCCCAAACATGTCTGGGGATGCTTGTGGTCTCTTGCAGAAGGTATATGACCTAGCGGTTTGGACTGGACTGCCCCTTTTGGGGTGGGGCCAAGCCTGATTTGCATATGGTCTTTCCCCTTCTGTAATGGATTGGCAGGCTGAAGAACAATGGTCTGGAGGGTTGCCCTGAGCAATGACAGAGGTATGAATGTATTCCAAACCTTCCAGCCATCACCTCTTTTGTTTTGCATAAACCACTTTACTTATTCCCTAATTCTTTTTTGTATATAGGTGTTAATTTTTATTTGGTGCAAAACCAAAATAAGGCAAACTGGGAGAATGTAACTGGCAACTACATGTACATGGTTCCATCAGACAGATCATCCTCCGGTGGCTGTCAAACAGAATGATTCATAGATGTCAACTCATTTCAGATAGTTAAAGCAAATAGCACATCTGAAAGAAATGTATCATAATCAATGGTGACTAAAGCATGCGTCCTACTAATGTATATCAATCAATTGTATCAACAAGACAAAATAAATTCAAGCTCTTGCCTCATCACATAAACAATGACAAAAGCTTTTACTGAGTATTATCACACGCTGCTTCTCAATATCATCGTTTACATTCTGTTGTCGAAATGTAGCAAAAACATTGCTTCTTTGGGCCTCATTACGAGTTTGAAGGTAGCCATGGTGCTATTAGCGCCATGGCTGCCTCCAAACTGGGGTCCGGGTTCCTTGAATGAGGAATTACCGGGCCATTCCGACCGTGGAGGACCCGGTAATTCCACATTCAAAATACCCATCCCCATTCCCTTTCGAGCCCTGATAAGGCTCAATGAGAATGGGGAGGGAGCTAATAATGGGCTCATTAATAGCGGGCCCGTTAATAGCTCCCTGCTCCTTTAGCGGCTCCCGCTAAGGGCGGCTGGTAAAACCAGCCGCCCTTAGCGGGACCTGCTAAGGGACCACGTAATGCGGCGGTAAGGGGTTAACGGCACCGGCATCCTTACCAGCGCAATTAACCCCTTACCCCTGAAATCGTAATGAGGCCCTTTGTGTGGTTAACCAGGCTGCTACTTAATATCTCCATCAGGAAAGGCCTAAAAGCTATCAGATACCACAAAGATTCAATGTTCAGACATGTGTTGTGCTTATAATACCGCTATTACCAATATGAAGTGGTGGGCTTTTTAAACTTACATACAAGCAATTATTTTGCCTGGCTACATTTCTACAACATTATGTAGTCGATCATATTGATATTGAGAAGCAGCATGGAGTGTACATACTCAGTACAGATTTTTTCCATTGTTTCATTGGGCCTCATTACGAGTAGGGCGGTAAGGGATACCGTTAAGGGAAATCAGAGCCAATAACGGTACCGCAATTTGCGGTACCGTTATTAGCGCCTTCCCCATTCCCACTGAGCCCTATGGGGGCTCAAATGGGAATGGGAAATGGCTTTTTCAATGGGGACTTACCAGTCCTGCAAAGGTCAAACTACACCGGTAAGTCCCCATTGAACGAGACCGGTGCCGGACACGTTATTGGTGGTAGTCATGGCGCAAATAGCGCCATGACTACCACCAATCTCGTAATGAGGCTAATTGTCTATAAAATGAATTTCAGGTCACATGAACTTCTAGGAGGCAATCTGAGTGCTCAAGATGTCTTCCAGTCTTTATGGCCAAATGGAGGCAGAGTGCTTAGCCTTGTAGGACCAGGACGCTTCCTTTTTAGTAGACCCTCAGATATGTCTTAGGATCCTCTGGAATGTCAGGATGTGGAAATAAATGACTTTAAAATGTAATTCCTGTTGGTGTGTTCTGTATTTCAAAACCAAGCTCCTGAAACCTGCTGTCCTGAAGAATCCATAACAAGCCCCTGCGATAAACTAGAACGTCAGTATGCATTAGGAGCCAGTTCTAAGATACAACTGGACTCAAACGTAATTTTCTCCACAGATGTTGAACATAGCTCTATATGTAAATGAATTCAGGAGGAACAATGAGTAACGTATAAACTCGAATTCTCCATGGACTTGAGTGTTTCCTTCCCAATATCTATGCATATTCCCTGCTTGTGAATGAGAAACAGACATTTCCATGTTCTCAAACCATGACACATATCTGTATGAAACAGCACACAGTTCCTTAAACCTGATTTTAAACTTGCTGACTTAAGGTACAATGTAGGTGCTAGCACAGCAGTACAGGCAATTATCGTCTTTCAGTCCTTCTTTCAGTCAGAGTGTTCATTAAAGTGATCCCACAAACCACTCAACAAAATGGCAGCCATTACTCTCTGCAAAGCTTGTCTTACTAGCCTGCAAGATTAGAGCAGACGATGTATGTACGCGCCATTTTCTGAGAACATTTGACCGCATTGGACAGAAACAATGTATTTCTGAGTGTTTGTGTTTGCTAAAATATCTATGAATGGTTTTTGAAAGCATAATGATGAATGTGCATTTGTATCTCAGCTGGCTCTGAAATGTGCCTGTCACTTAATCAATTGCCAGGGAGATGCACACACAATGAGGCAAATAGTTTCACATTTACATCAACATCTGTGCTGGTGAAATCCATCCCAGCTGTGTTCAGACTGCATCTAAATTCTTGAACAATTTGCTTTGGAATACATTATGAAACGGATTTAAATCATGTGAAAATTGAGTTGGAAAGGCGGCCAGGCAGCACAATAAAACCTAGCATCCAGCGTGGGTAATTCGAGGCTCCCTCGCCCTCACGGCCACTGAAGAAAAGCCACACATGTCCAAAAAGGTTTATATTTGAATGTAGTCATAGAACATTTGGGCACACTTTATTTGTGTTGGTGTGTCTTTATTCCTGAATATTAAGAGAAGTGACAATGTGTATCCGATACAGAGTGTAATGGATTTCGGCATCCGCTTTAACTAAGGTTTAGGGTCTTTTTTGGAGTGTTTTTGCAGCTCACTCCCTATTCTGTAACGTATGCTTCTGTTGTTTTCTTATGTCCACTTAACCAGTTGCTCAAGGATTTAAACGTGTATCTCGCACCCGAGGTCTCTTCTATTTAACATATTTATTTAGACAGAAAAGTCTCTTTCATTACTAAAAAAAAAAAAAAAAAGCTTCCAGGTAGGTAAACGACCAATCAAAGTGCCATGCAAAAAACACAATATGGGCTTCTCTTAAAAACGTAAAGAAATTAATCATGCATTTGTGTAAGTTTAGAGTTGCCATCAACGCTTGTGTGATAGAACATTGAAACACAAGAGGATTGCACAAGTGCATAAAGCTAAAGTGCTCACCCTCGGAGTTCATGTGAGTTCAACACTGAAGTGGTTCATTTCCCTTAGTGTACTAGTATTTAGTATTGACTATAATGCCCTTTGAGTACAGTCAGGTATCCACTTAAACTGCGTAAACATTTCCTTCCATGCACTCGGCCATTTCCCCTGATTTACGTAAACACGGCCTAAAACAATGTGGACAGTTTCCCAAAATACGCTTCCTACAATTCATTCAAATTGGCCCAGAGTTCTGCAATAACCCATAGGTGTACATTCTAGGATGCTTGAAATTAGCATGTGAAATAATTATAATTGTTCTTTTGCAACCATGCTTAATATCTGAGATGAGACCGGGATTCGAACCGTCCTGCTATGCGTTTGTTTGCTTTCCAGACAAACGGGTTGCCGCTGAGCTATCCACTACACCTGTTAGAGTATTTCTGACCAGTAACACCCAAGGTTAGGATATGGGCAGACATGTAAGAATATCCAAGGACGGTCCTTAAATATCCCCAAAAGCATTCGCTCTTCAGTTTTTTTTTAGGTCAAAGTATATATCACTTTAAGTATATTTTATTTGAGAGGTCAGTCAGGGCATATTTTCCAGTTCCTTAGTAACAATGCCTTATTGTGCATGTTATGAGCACTAGTGTAAACTTTGCACTAGTGCTAATACCATGCAAGATTGCACTTGTAGTAATGCAAAGGTGTTCTAATATTACCCAGATGGTTTTTGTACTAGGGTAAACGTTGCCCACTAATACCGTGCAAAATTGCACTTGCCCCAGAGCAAAGATTCTGGAATGTTGCCCCTGGCAAATACCCCTGCCCAGGGTGATTCAGGAAACCTCTAGCAAGCTGCATGCCATTCCATAAAGGTCCTACAAATATGTCCCACTACCTTGAACCTTGGCAGGGTTTAAACATTACAAAACAGGGGCTTCAATCTCCTGGAATTAGAAAAAATAAACTCTAGCATCAGCGTGTACATGCAAAAAATAGATTTTGCAAGGGATCTGTTTTATTTCCTGAGTGGGTGTCCGCTCACGTTGGAAATTCTTCCAAGAACTTTCCTTAAGCAAAGTCTGGCCAGACTTGAAATAAGTGTTTCTGTTTCCCGTGGCAGTGGTCTTAGTGCTAGGAATGGTGATATTCCTCATAGCAGCCATTTAGCCAAACCCACCTTACCCACCCGCTATATCCCATTTCCAGGTCACAACACAAGCATCATAGAGATCACTATGTATTTCATATCTTCTACTCGTCACACACATGTATTTACTCATATGTTAACATTCTGTTTTTAATCCATTTACATTTTTTTTATAAACATCTGAGTAGTCATTCTGTCTGTGATAATCCCACTATCTGTTGGAAAGAAAGTGCTGGCTGGGTGTTTGCTTCCACATCACCACCACCATCAGAATTTGGCGTCACAATAAAACTGTCGTAAAATGGTGGTAAATCTGTTACAGCTCCTTCACTGCCCTTTTTTATCGCATCATCAAACTCTTAATGAGGCCCTATCCGATGGTAGGGAATAACGAATATATTCGACAATCCATGTAAAATAAGCTAGCAAAGCCTAGAAATGCAAGAAATATTGATGGATTGATTGATTTATTTATTTATAGAGCGCTTTACACCAAGGCGCTGGTTGACGGGACTATAGAGGCATAGAGAATGGAAAGAGCATATTGATCTGTATCATTGTTCTGATTGAATCATGCCAGCTGCACTTCATGCTGGTGGAGCTATACGGAATTTGCTGTCCTTTACCAGTCAGTCAGAAATAACTTTATTTCAGCCAAAGGGCCATACAAGTACAAATAAAACACAATACAGTACATTTGCAATCAAAAACACAGTCTCGCTAACCCATTGATATTGATTATAAGTGATAAAACATCATATACATGTCAATCAAATATTAAAAACCAAGGAGCTAAAAATCCCAACTATGTTTTTTTCAGACCCAATGTCCCTTTGACACATTTATCAACACCAAGAGACCCAACAAAGCAATGTTAATAAATGTACCAAATGGAAATTATTCATTTTCTATAAACAAAACATGTGCATTAGGCTATCTCGGCCGAGATAAAGTGCATGCGCAGAACATTATTTTGGTGAGCAGAAGAAGGTATCCTTCATAGAAGGCTATGGTTCCAATGAACACGCGCCTCGGGTATTACAACGTCCCACTGCAAGTTACCTAAACTATGAGCAGTGCAGGGCCAGCTCCCCTAGCTTTATTGTGAGCCCTGTAGCGCTGTGGGAGGCGTATGGCATCTTAAACGTTTTGATCTTATGTTACAAGCCCTCAGCAAGTATATACAGTATATTTCCACAAACCTAGGGCTTCTTTAATATTGTGTGATAGGCACGTGACATGCAGGGGTTTTTAAATAACGTGCTCTCACGCCTTTGTACATTGGACAAATAAAAATAACATTTGCAATATCTTCTCTAGCAGAAGAGCAAGCATGGCAAACATCAGTAACCATTGTAAGATCTTGCTCACCCCTGATAACGCGTATTTGACTAAGGGACGAAACGATGAAATCTAGTCACTCAACTACATCTTATCCACTCCTCATGCCCCCATCTGCATCGATAATGTTCGATCAAATGGAGTTACTCACTGAGGTGTAATGATTTATTGAGAAGCCACCATCAACACAGGGAGTTCATTCCCTCCCCACTCAATGTGTTATGCAACAAACTGTTTTACAGGTTATTTTATACAGCCCTACTTTAGAAATATATGATGCCCCTTTGGTCCCTCCCCCCGAGCTACCAATGAGCCAAGAACCAGGCTGGGGTACTGGAAATATATTTGTATTTATTTAAATTAAAAGTAATAGAAATCACACAACTACACATGCCAACTTCTTGGTGGCTCACCATCTTGTTCCACAAATCAGTTATACAAATTAGTTAAGAAAAAAATAACGCAACTCACAATTCTTTACTTTCTACAAATGTCACTTCAAGAAATAACTAAACTGATCAATAACCAAAACAATTATAAATGTAGCGCTGTGCAATTTTGATTTTCCTGCATGCTGAAAAGGCTAACAGTAGGGTTTCTAGAATGGTGCAAATACATATGGCAATTATGATTTCACCCACACTTTTGGTTCAAAATAAACACAGGGTGACTTGTTTTTCAGACCCCCCCCCCTACTTCAGTCTGTGTAGAGGAAGTTACTCAGCAAAATTGGAATGATTTGGGGAATTTTGGGTTTCAGACCCCCCTCCACTGAAAGGTCTTGTGTTCGGGGAAGCTGGACAAAAAGATTGGACTGATTTAAGAACAAAATCATCCCTCATCCCTAAAGAAGTTGGGGCGAACAGGACAAAAAGGATTACCCAAATAATTTATAGACCATAGTTGTTCAATGCACACTGGGAAGTGAGCTCTTTTAATTTTGAATTTTAACAAAATCACCAGTAGTGTTCCACCAAATACGTAAATAATTATGTGAATATTTTTATTTAAGTAGGCTAAGGATCTACACAGTCTTGAACACCTGCCCACTATAAATGGAAAGGATTTAAGGCAAGCAGACCACTCCCATCATTTGGTTTCCCAGGGCTCAGTTCTACTTACATGGACAGCCTCTATTTAAAGTTCCGTGCAGCCAGCTGCATGTCAGGACCCTCTGGAAAGATAGGGCAGGGGTTTGGTCACTCCACTCTCAACAATGACCTCCCGTTCTCCACCATAGGACCCAGTCAGCGTTTAGGCCTTCCCAGAAATAGACAGCTCCACCCAAATGCACTCTCTGCAATCTCCTCTGGTGTTTCCTTGCAGCTCCCAGATTGTACGTTGCAGCAGCACTCCTTTCATGGTAAATGTCAGCAGCCCTTCCCCTCCTCCTAGTGCTGTGCCCCTTATATAGCAGCGATGAGCCCACCAGTTTTAGAATCTTGGATTAGTACCCAGCAAGAGGTCACGCAACTAGGATTGGACAGATACCCTTCTCTCTCGTGCTCACTCCTGTCCCCCTCTATGGATTGGTTTTTAAGTCTGAAGCAGACATATAGCAGCTTAATTTACAAGCCCCATTAGTCCCGTGTCAAAAGTTTGCCAGAAAAATAGTTATCTGGCAGAACCTCATACATTTACCAATAACTGCTATACTATACATATTTACTGATTCAGCTAACCATGGGGAATTAAATAAGACGACAGACAGATCCACATCATGTTGCATGGGCTTTTAGCAAGTCATAGTTATTAATATGTAATTTATTACCCATATTCTGATTGTTATCCTCCGCCCGTTCAACAACTCTCACATTTGGAACATTTTCAGATCAACCAGAAACCAAGTTTAACTGCCCATTACAGTTGCCTAACTCATAGCTGCATGAATTATTTATCTCCAAAATCGCCTGGAAATTACCTAAGAAATGGTAAATAAATGAAGAAAATATGCCTTATTGTGGCTGGGATAAAGGCCTCAATGGCAATCATCCTTTTAAATTAATAGTAAATCTATGTTCAGCAAATGGGAGATTTGCTTCATCCAGCACAGCCATCTCTCTCCCTGGCCCAGCCAGTGACCAGAAGTTTTTTATGAGTCTCTTTGAAGTTGGTAGATTGCTCTTTGAAGTTGTAGCCCCCAGTCATTACAACTTTTAGTCATGCTCCAGCCAAGGGGATCTGTCCTGCTATCACTTCCTTCAGAGCGAGCAAGTCTCGGGAACACTGGGTTTGACACACCTTACAGAGCAAACTTTATTGCATTTGTAAATAGATGGGGATGTAAAATCCAGACCTGCATTGGAGGGATTTCTTTGTGAAGTTTGCTCACCCACAAGCCTAAAGGGGTTGCCTTCGGCCGACATAAATTTTTACATGGAAAAGTGGTTTTTCAAATGTCACTGGTATTTTTTACTTTTTGTTAACATGTACCATATCTTTTTCACTGACATTTTTCTGTTAGCTGTGGTACATTTTCACACTTAAACTGCAAACCCGTCTTTTGTGTCAGTGTTGAAAAATCATGCTTTTCATGTGAAAAGGACATCTGTGTGGGCCCTTTGAATGCACCCCATAGAGGGTGTACGATTAGTAGACCCCCTTGAAATATATTCTTGGTGAGCATGTCTGAGGGGTACTAACTAGTGGTTAATATGTGCTCTTGGGAGACATGCCCTCATCTCAATGTTACATTGCGAAGGTGGCAATAATTTATATTCAGTACCCAGGAGGCCTTGTGCCACCTTGGCTTCCTTTATTTATATTCTGATATAGTCAATAACATTATCCCCTTGCCACAAAACTGTAGTGCAATAAAAATGTTTTAATTTATTGCAGACATACACCAATGGACGAAGCGCAGCCAATTAATGCATTATTAGTTAAACCCTCCCTAGTTTCCACTTGATTACAGCTGAGTTTGGGCACGGTATGCACAATAATGGTATGATTAATGGGAACATAAGGCTGGGACCCAGACTGAGCAGATGCTGTGGGCCTAGGCTGTGAAATATGGCCGGGAGCATGATCATAACTATGAGTTCTACCCTTGTGTTTTGCCATTCCCTGATAGTCTTAAGACTCATGCCGTCAGAGTGTTCAGATGCATCTTTCTCGTGACTGCTCAGGGCTGAAAAAACCCTGAATCTTGTTCTATTCTGCTGTGCTTTCCACCAATGTGTCTCTATGGGCCAGTAGTATTTAAACTTTTTTAAGCTGAGCCCCTCTTGACTAAGAATATTGCTGCTGGGCCCCCTAGGTGTCATTTATATTTAAATCGGTCACTGTACTCCCTTTTGGAAGAGCATTGTGCCTCCCAGAACACCTGTTGCCCCCCCCAATGGGGGCCAGCCATAAAGTTTGAAGACCACTGATCTAGGCAGCATTATATCCATAAGGGGTTGAATTTGATGGGGTTGAATATTTACAGTTGGTCTACTAATAGTCTCGGTGTTAGTGCAATACTGCTCGTAGTGAAGTTGATAATGGGATGTGCTAGTCTTGAATTTATCGAGGCATACCTACACTGGCCATCTTGTTAGTGGGACTGGCCCCTTGATTACACTAGATGTCTGAGATGTCTGAGTCTTTGTTGGAAAAGCTGTCCCTGTGGACAATGTCCATTATGTACATGCTGATCTAATAGTCTCCAACTCTTTAATTTCTTCAGTTAAAGTAACAATTAGTTTCTTTAGCAACAGCATCTATTCCAATGTAGTGATACATTTACACTTGCTTGTAGCCCTGTGTAAAACATCCTGGCTTGATATAGTTCTAATATTCGTAGAGCCGTGAACTTCTAACAAAGGTACCTCCCTTCTTCCGCCCTTCAGTGGGTAACATTGCCTTAGATGTTATTGATGCTCTAGCGTCCTAGGGCCTCATTACGAGGACAGCGGTGACCTGCAACGGGTTGCCGTCTTCCTTGTAACACCAAATCCACGGCCTGACTTCCTGGTTCCACCAGGACATTACAAGTCCCGGTGAAGCAGGAAGTCAGGCGGCGGATTTGGTAAGTTCCCATTCCTGTGCAGTCCCATAGGATTCCATAGGGTGCTGATGCTTCTGTGACAACTCTGCCTCTCGGAGCCATTGCGCCCAGCAGGTCACACCTACCGAGCACAACGGCCCATGTAAGTAACAGTTGAACCCCAGCAAAACTGCATGAGCTACCCATAAGTAACAAATGCACCCCAGCCAATTTGCCTGAGGCCCCACGTAAGTAATGGCTTCACCCCTGCGAACCAGCAAGAGATCCCCAAAAGTAACGCCTGCACCTTCGCTAATCTGTGTAAGGTCCCACGTAAGTAAGGGCTGCACCACTGCAAAACTGTGTGAGGTCCTCTGCTGTACCCCAGCCAATCTGCACGAGGCCCCACATTAGTAGCGGCTGAACCCCTGCCTGCTAACACCCCATACTATTCCCAATGCGCACAAACTGCTGCCAAATACCGTACAGGAGCTCCCTCAATCCCAGACACAACCCAACAACCCCCCTCACCTCTAACTCCACTCCCATGAAGCCCCACAGATCCTCATACCACCCACCAGCTCCCTCATCTCCGACACCACCCCCAGGCAGCCCACAGGTCTTCACACCACCCACCAGACCCTCTCACCTCTGACACCACCCCCAGAGAGCCCCACAGGTCCTCATACCACACACCAGCCCCCACACCTCTGACGCCACCACTAGGCAGCTCCCTTGTACCGAGACACCACCTACAAAACCCCCTCACCTCTGACACCACTCCCAGGCAGCTTCAAGCCCAGACACCACCCACCAGACCCCCTCACCTCTATCACCACCCTCAGGTAGCCCCACAGGTCCTCACACCAACGACAAGCCCCCTCACCTCTGGCGCCACACCCAGGCAGTTCCATCAAGCCCAGACACCACCCACTAATCCCTGTCACCTCACCTCCGACACCTTCCCCAGAGAGCTGCACAGGTCCACACACCACCCACTAGCTCCCCTCACCTCTGATACCACCCCCAGGCAGCCCCACAGGCCATCACACCACCCAAAAGCTCCCCTCACTTCTGACACCACCCCAGGTAGACCCACAGGTCCTCACACCACCCACCAGCCCCTCTCACCTCTGATGCCACACCCAGGCAGTTCCCTCAAGCCCAGGCCCCACACACCAGCCCCCCACCTCTGACACCACCCCCAGGCAGCTCCCTCAAGCCCAGCACCACCCTCCATCCCATCACTTCCTACACCACCCCAGCCTGCTCCCTCATGCTAAGACACCACCCACCAGCCCCCCTCAAATTCACTATAAACACACAAGAAGATCCACAAGAATGTCTAAAGTACTTACTACAAGTACTGGAAAACAAAAACATAGCTATAAATGAAATCTTTCAGATTTCATACATGTGGAAACATACATACACTCTCTGCAGCCATGTGGCACAGGAACAAGTCCCTAACGAACGCTTGTGTATGTACCTAACTGTGAATCCACTCCATTTCAGCAACTTGTACAAAATGCAAATCACGGCAGATTATGTACTACCTGCAATTCCGATAATCATTCCACCTTACAAATACAGTCACATAGTGAATATGTAATAGTAATGCTTTTACGTTACAGTGCAGATGGTACCAAAAACAACTGCAAGCTGACTGGATTCACACATGGACAAATATAACTTGGTAAGAAAACCTTCACAACAGTAGGTATAATCTACCACGCAGGAGCCACAACCAACGAAGGTCACTACACTGCATATACAAAAAAGAATTGTGGATGGTGTGAATGTAATGATAATACCATTACCCTAAAACAGAGATTACCTGCAAATCTTTTAAACGCTTCCTTAATACTCTTAAAACCAAAATTTTATCACTAATCTGAGTATGAACATCAACAAAATCTCCTCAATAACCTTTAAATCCATAAACGACAACCAGAAAATGTCAATATACATTTTTCTAAGGAAACCTGCAACACTTATTACGTATAAAAATACCCTCACCAACTCCAAAACTATCAACAGTTAGAATACACCAACAGGTATATGACTGCCCCAAGATTCTGCAACAACCAAACAGATAAATACATACTGGTAAAATGCAGCAAAAAAAAACAGTTAGAATACGCCAACAGGAATCTAACTGCCCCAAAATTCTGCAACAAGCAAATAGATAAATGAATACTACTAAAATGTAACAAGAAATAAACAATTAGAATACGCCAACTGGTGTCTAATTGCAACAATACTACCACCACTTCCAAACCAAAAACTATACACCTATTCAATTCCTCCTATTGAAATCAACCACAGAAAGATATTGTACCATAACGTAGAAAGGGTTTTTTTTTAATCCGTCATGGATTTTTTTTCCCACAGACCCAATGATTTCATGAACAAACACAGGAACTGAGCAAATTGCACAGTACACTGGTTTCAACCATAGCACTTGTAAAGTACTAATTGTGAGGATCTACAAAGTACAGACATGTCTACTATGCAATGCAATAACTCATTACAAACTACCTACACTAACATGTGTTCTTTTCTTTTATCACAGAGATTGAAGAAACAATGTCTGCTCCAATTACCCATGTCATGAAAAAAGGGCATACAACCACAACAAATCAACCAGTAAGTATACAGTGATTTGACTCACAAACACCACAACAGAACACACCCATTCAAGCAAACACCTAACCATAGACCACAATCCAAAATGTTTCCTTGCATGGGTATCTTATGCTGCAGTGATTGTAGCCAAACCCTACAGTCTTGACTGCATGGCCTTGAAAAAACATGACATACACCCTCAATAAAGCAAACAGTAAGTATATAATGATTGGACTCACAAACACCGCAAAATAACACACCCATGCAAATGGACACCTGACCAATAAATACAACCCAAAATGCCTAGAGTCTTGAGTACCAACATTCTGAACACAATTCAACAAACCAACTACCACACATCATGCCACTATCCCATAAACACTGTTACACTACTGCCAATCAGTACACAAACTTTTGAAAACATATCCCCTAAGAAGCCCACATACCACAGTCAAAATGTTTGCTTGCATGGGTGTGTTATGCTGCAGTGGTTGTGGCAAGGGCATAGAGTCGTTGGTGCATTATATATATATTAAATGGCCGCTATAGCGGCCATGTAGTTATGGTTAAGTTGCTAAACCCATAGGAAGAGCACTTTTTGGGTGGCTTATAACTTTGCTTCCCCTGGACAAATCCTCACCAAACGTTGCAAAGCAACTATATGTCCGACTCTGAATTCTTATGCAAAGTTTTGTGAGGTTTGATCTAGGGGGGGCAAAGTTATAGGGCGGGTCTCAACATTTCTTTTTTTCCCCATAGACTGAATGGAGAAAAACATTTGCTCATGCCTACAGCCCAAACCGCTGGACGGCAGGAGCGGGGCTTGGTCTTGAAAGTGTGCTTTTGTAAATTTTGTAAATACATCCAGTAGTTTTTTTTAAAATGACCAAAAAGTAGGTCAAAAAAAGTGATATCTATGTAAGCCCCGCGGACACACTTCCCTGTTCTCTCCGCGGACAGGAGACTAATTGGCCAATTGGTTTACGTTATGTCCGTGGTCAGACAACGTGCTCGCTGATTGGTTGGAGTGAAGTGTGACGTGTGTCACATTCTCTCAAGCCATATTGGATCAGCGGACATCCACGGACAGTGCAGCATGGAACTGAGCATAAATCAAATCTTGCAGAGTGTGTTGGTTTATAGGAATGGCTGGAGAGGGTGCAGGAGTGAGAGATGGGTCAAATGCTGTATTTGATTAGGTGGGAGAAGGCTGTGATGTGTTTGCAATGTCCGCGGTTACCACGGTTGTCCACGGACATTGCAAACACTGGCGCACTACTGGGTATTTTTCTACACTCTGATGTTGGTTTTGGGTAGTTAGTAGAGCATTGGGTGAAGAGTGTATGCATTGAAGAGTTTTTGCATTGGCTGTAATTATTGTTTCAGAATGTTAATTGAAGTGGATAGGTTTTGAGGTGGTTGTGTTATGTCTTCGGGTTGTGGTCATCTGGCAGGTGTTTGCTTGCATGGGTGTGTTATGCTGCAGTGCTTGTGGGCAGGGTCTAGAGTCTGGCTCACTCTTTTTGTTCACTGGCATATGTAGGGCAGGTGGTTTTATTCACTGACAGGCAGGAAGTGAACATTCAAAAGGTACTATATGTGTAGACCTTACCCTTCTCACATGTCCTTACAGTCTTTTCTTAAGGGTTAAGTCACATCATGTTATACATGTACATAAGGGAAGAAGCAGGCCTGAAACACAGCAATCATATCTGTGCATGAAGATAATCAGTTAGGTTATCAACACTCTCTGGCAACACAGCTGCTTTTTTGCTTACTTTACTTTCCCGATATGTGGGCATATTTGTGTGCGTTGTGCTCTCTTTATGGTTTGTATGTAGTGGTGCAAATATGTAGTAAGTGAGGGGGTATTATGTACTTATTACATGTTGCACAGTCTGTGAAACTCTTAAAATAAAACATTCAGGGCCTCATTACACGGAAGGCGGTGAGCCATGGCGCTATTAGCGCCATGGCTCATGCCGGTAAAATACCGGCACTGCCTTGGCGGAAAGGGGATTTACCGCCCCATTCCAAGGTTGGAGGGGCGGTAAATCCCCCTTCCACCATTGCCCTTCCCCATTCCCATTTCTGCCCCATAGGGCTCTATGGGAATGGGGAAGGTGCTAATTACGGCACCACAATTTTGCAGTGCTGTAATTAGCTCCGAGGTCCCTTAGCGGGTTGGATTTTAATGCCTGCAAAAAGCAGGCGTTAAATCCCCCAACCCGCAAAGGGACCTCGTAGTAAGGTGGTAGGGATTTACTGGTACCGGTATTTTACCGGTACCGGTAAATCCCTAACGCCATCCGTGTAATGAGGCCCTCAGCATTGTACTATGGAACATGCAAAACATTGAATATTGGACTTCTATGGTGCATGTTGCAGACAATGCCTACGTTTCTGCATGAGGTGGTTGCTGTACTGAACCCATAGGAAGAGCACTTTTTTGGCAGCTTAGAACTTCGCTCCCCCTGGAGGAATCGTCAACAAACTTTGTAAAAAAAGTATATGGCCGGCTCTGAATTTTTTCACCAAAATGCGTGAGGTTTTCCATAGACTGAATGGGAAAAAACGTTGTGCACAGCTACAGGCCGAACGGCTGAACGGATTTTCACCAAATTTGTGACAGGAGCGGGGGCTTTGGTCAGAAAGTGTGTTTTTGTGTGTTTGGTGGAAATCGGACCAGTACTTTTGTGGCAAATAACTGAAATGTACATCCCAAAAAATGTGTGACATCTGGGTCCGTTCTGCTGACTCATTTGCCTGTTCGCTCTGCGGACCGAAGTCTCATTGGCCTGTGGTACGCCGTGATGTCAGCGTACATTGGATGCGGCCGGTGGTTGGCTGGAGGGATGCGTGCAGTGTGTCAAAGGTATTGGGAAACGCTACCATGGTTTATCGGAGGATAGTGTTGTGGTGTGTGTGGCAAGGCTTTAAGCCATTGTGTGCATGGCTGGGCCTCTTGTATGTAGCAGGGTGCGCACTAAAATTAGTCATATCTGGCTCCGCTCCGGCGTCCCATTTCCCTGTTCGCTGCATGGTCAAAATGTTGATTGCAATGCAGTGTGCCGTGACGGGATGTGTGTCAAAAGTGTTCCATGATGGCGGCATGTTATATCGGAGGACAATGCGGTGGTGAAAGGTGCTGAAAAACATAGTGCACAGCATCTGGTGGTGGGAAGAAGGGATGGAAAGGATGCGAGAGTGAGAAGTGCTTCATGTGATATATCTCATTAGAAGAAGACGGTGGTGTGCCAGCGCTATCCGTGCATGCTCTGCCAATGCGTGGATACCTCAAACAATCTTGTGTGGTCATTGCAGGCAGCCTACGTTATGGCATACCAGCTGCAGCCGCAATGTATTTCTGTGATGAGTGGTGGCAGGCACATTTGCAGAAGGGGAGTGCATTCCACAAGACATGAGGATTTAAACATAGCGTGTACTATGGTGTGCTGTGTGAGGTAAGTCAGCAGCTCCATCGATGCATGGCTGTAGCCCTAGCACAGAAAAGAGTGTCCACTGGATGAAAAGATATGTGCACTGGGTAAAAGAAGGTGCCACATTGTTGCTTTTTGTGTGTGGTTCGGCTGCAGTGCACACAATGTGGGTTGCATGGGTTTGGTGGTTGGTAGAACAACCTACAGTTGTCGGTGTATGGGTGGAGATGCTGTAGTGACCAGTCGTGAAGTGTGTCCACTGGGTGCACTATTGGAATAATGTACATATGGAAGATGTCACAGTCCAACTTGTTCTTATATGTGCTTGCGTAGTGTGCATTGCACAGATTAGTAAGTGTTGCAGTGCACTATGCACCATTGGTTCTATGCACGTACTAGAGTGTTGGGAGAAGGCCCAATGTTGTGAAGATTGTCTTGTTTGGTTGGCATGCTTATAATGGTTTGTGATTGGTAGTGGGTAGCAGTGCCAAACACAGTGATATGTTTCTGCATTACAGTAAGTGGAACACGTGTCCTTGCCTCCCTGCTTTATGGTGCGGCTGGGTGGAAATGCTGGTGCATATGTTGTCTTTATGATTTCTGGCACATGCCTACATGGTCGCCTGCATGGCTCTGTTATGTTGTGGTGAGTGTGGCCAAGGCCTAGACTGTTGGGTGCATGGCTGAAGGCTGCAAACTGTAGGCCATGCACCCAACAGCCCAAGCCTTCATCACAGCCACCACAACATAATGCAGTGATGCAGTTGTCACTCTGCATGCATTTGAAGTTGGTGAGTAGCACACAATGGTTGCAGAGGACATTGTACACTTGGTAGAAACACAGCAGTGAGCTGCTATGCGTACACTAGCATATGGTGTTCATAATTGCCCCTGTTGCACAATAGGGAGCAACATGTCACCATTTGCTTTTGCAATGGGTAGGCCCTTGTAAGTCCCTTGCTTGAGAAAGTGTTTGGCCACATTGCCACATGAAAGGAAGTCATCAGCATCAGAAGGTTTCAATATGGACAATGTACACAGCCCTCACATACTGTTCAGCACAGGCAAAACAACTGCTTGGAGGCATGCATGTAAAGATGTGCTCAGGGTGAAAGTTGGAAGGTGCAATTGCAGATGGGGAGTGCATTACACATGAGAAGTAAAACATGGGTTGTACTAGGGTGTTCTGTATGTGGTGAGGCCCTAGCGGTCAGTGATGGTAGAGCAAAGGCAGAAGGGGAGTACAATGAAGATCACTTGAAACTTGAAATGTACACTGCAGTACGGTGTGTTGCATGTGCTAAGCCCATAGCCCCTTCGATGAATGGGTGGCCACCTTGCACCGCCAAATATGTGCCCTGGGGTGAAGTCGGTTTCACATTGTTGCCTTTGGTGAGTGGTTTGTGATCATTGCATAAAATGTTGCTTTCATGGTTGTGGGGATTGGTTGCAATTCTTACACTGTGTAGTACATGCCTAGACCTGATGGAGTGACGACTCCTCTAGTGTGTCCTGTGGGTGCAGTGGTGAAGTAGTGGATGCTTAAAAGTGGCTAGGTGTGTCCTGCATGTACCTGGCCACTTGTTCACCTGCATGACTCTGTTATGTTGTGCTGGGTGTGGCCAAGGCCTACACTGTTGGGTGTATGGCAGAAGGCTGTTGGCTTTAGGCCAGGCACCGAAGAGCCTAGGCCTGCTCCTTAGCACGCCACCATAACACAGACATGCAGTTTTAAGTATGCATGTCTCAGATGGTGGTGATGTTAAAAAAAATGGTTCTGCAGGACCTTGTAGACGTGGTAGAACAGCACACGTGACCTGATATGCTTCCAGTACCATGTGGTGTACATTATGCCACAACCTTGGACATTAGGGAGGCACATAGCGCTGTATGCGTTTGGCATGAGTAGACCTTTGCACCACCCATCCTATGGCACGTTTGTGGATTGTGGTATGTGGCAAATGGTCCCCATTATGATGTGCTGGGTGTGGGTAAGGCCTAGACTATTGGGTACATGGCCAAAGGTCGTAGGCCATTGGCCATGCACCCAAGAGACTATCCCTTGACGACAGCCAGCACACCATACTGCAGCCATGCTGAGCTGGCTCTGCATCTCTCTGAGGAAGGTTACCTTTGAATAATGGGTGCAGAGAGCATTTCACACTTGGTGGAACAACCAAAGTGAGGTGTTATGCATTGATGAGCACATGGTGTAGGTCATTGCACGTGTTGCACATTAGGGAGCCATATGTTGGCATTTCCGTTTGCTATGGGATGTCCTTTACAAGACCCTTGTGTGAGGAAGTGTTTTAACATATTGCACCAGGAAAAGAAGTCATCAGCATCAGAAAGTTGCAACATGAACAATGTACAGAGCCACACACATACCGTTCAGCACAGCCAATCCAACGTCATGGAGCCATGCATGCAAAAATGTGGCCAGGGTGAAAGGTGACAGGCGAATTGCAGATGGGGAATGCATTACAGATGACATGAGGAGTACAATGTGGGGGTGCACTAGGGCGTGCTGTGTGTGGTGAGGGCGTAGCATCTTGGATGCATGGCTGGAAGCCTTACACGAACAGCTACATTGGTTGCTTGCAACTACTCCTCAGATTGTTGCGTTTCGTGTGTGGTTTTTGAGTTGTGCATGCATTGTTGATTGCATGGGTGTGCTCATTGTTCGCACCTGGTACATTTTCCAGTTGAAGTGGGAAAATGGGAAAGCACCCTTCCCCCATTCTCATCCAGACCCTGGCCTAGATGATCACGGCCCAAGCACACCCCGCGAGAGGAGTTTGACCCATTCACTTCCTTACCTGATGACAAGGTACCATGTGTTCACGGTCCCCACAAACAAGGAGCATGCCCAATAGTATGCCCTGGTCAAGCAGACGTCTGCGGCATTGACCAGCTCGACTAACGCAACAATCACGAAACCCAACATCGTTAAAGATGCCATGATGACATAGCCAACTGACAAGAACACACGTGCCACCATGCACACTGGTCACTCACACACCAATCTACACAAAGAACATACTCATTGCTATCACATAGAGGACTGGCACACTCACGGACATGCATCATTGTTATTTTTCACATGGGCCTCCTACCACACCGCAGAAACGCAAGATGCCTGAAGAGCTCGTGTATATACTTGCAGATGCTTTGCCACCCCATACCAATAGAGACACCATCATATATGTATAATGCTGCTTGTGACACTCTGTCAGCCTGGAACACCCACATTATGGATTATTTACCACAACCAAGAAAGTACGCCCGAGTAGGCCGCAAGCAAGAGTCCCCAGGCAGGAGCCTCTCGGATGAAAATCCTCCCAAGACGAAAAGCAAAGCACTGACCACGCAGAAGGAGCCCTAACGAGAGCTCACCGCCAAGGCCACAATGTTGCAACCCACATGCCGCGCTCTCTTTGCCAAGGTTACACCTGCCACCGCCATGCGCCCCTCAGAGCCGAAATACAAATCAAATGCTCATAATCCTGCTCCAGCTACGGTCTTTCCACACGTGACCAAGTCGAACTGACAAAATGGCAAGCTCATGAGACAGAAAGTCACCAGGGTTCCACATCTGGGACACAGGTTGCAACAACGAGGCAACAAGTTGGACACCTACACCAATGGGAAAGGTGTGATCATCAGCCACTAGCAAGACCTGTCCATTGTCCACCATTAACACATAGTTGCACATTGTTGCCAGCCATCAGGTACATTGCGAGCTGGGAACGGCGATGATCCCAGGCTTGGGGGCTCGGAGGGGACCAATCAGAGTGCAAGGGGCACCTCACTGACGCCATTTCGGCTAGCCAATCACCAAGTGTCCCCTTGTAACCAATTTGTTGTAGAAACTTTTGGGTGCGCAGAGCAGATGGGTGCGCAGAGCGGAAGGGTGCGCAAGGCGGAGGGGTGCACAGAGCAGAGGGGTGCGCAGAGCGGACCGGTGCACAGAGCGGAGGAGTGCGCAGAGCAGAGGTATGCATAAGACCGAGTGGTGCATAAGATCGAATAAGTGCATAAGATCGAATGAGTACATAAGATCGAAAGAGTGCAGAAGGGAAGAGAGGTGCGCAGAGCGGAGGAGTTCATAAGATCGAATGAGTGCATAAGATCGAATGAGTGCATAAGATCGAATGAGTGCGGAAGGGACGAGAGGTGCATAAGAGCAGGTGAGTGGAATGGTTCAGAGCATGTGAAATGGTTCAGAATGCGTGGAATGGTTCGGAGTGCGTGTAACGTTTGAAAGAGCATGTCAACCATCCTATCACATCACCATGTTTACTCTCCTCTTTACACCACCATTCAACTAGATCACAGAGATACTATGACACCATTCGGTATAGCTGTTCTCATACCAACATCTGCCTCATACTCCATATCACTCTAACTAATCACTGCTGGTTTCACACCCGCCAGCCAGGCGTTTTCCTCAGGCCTAACGCAGCCAGAACCGGTCTGGATAAAACCTGCCAGAACGAACACATACCCCTGATCTCTCAACCTCCACACCTACCGCTATGAAGCAGCTAATACACGAATGCCAAACCAGCTGCACACGTAGCCGGTGCTCACAAGCACCTTTTACTCTCTCTACTCTCTCTACTGACTTGAACTTCGGTCCCCGAGGGCGTTCAACCTACCAGCGTCTTCAGATCATACCAATGGTACATAAGGCGCTATATAAATGCAAAGTAACATAACATTACATAACAACCCAAGTGTACCACCTGACCCATTCTTATCCACTAATATCCCTTCATATAGATAGCTATACTAACCCTACCACTCGGGGAGCCAACCCGAAGTGGCGATAGGTTTTGTGATGATTTTTTCCAGGTGACGTGAGTAGCGCGTCACATTACGGTAAAAAGGGCCTACAAGCCCCTCTAAGGACGAGAGCGTCTCCCCGGTAGCATACGGGCTGAGAACAATCCCTGCCGTTATTCTAATAAACAGCAGTAATTACTTTGCTCTTGTGTGTGTCTCATACTCCTTTTGGGGCGCGGGAGGAGTTGGGGCCTCCCCAGCCCCGGAGGTCCGCGGATGGCTCTGCCGGCCCCCGAGAAATCACCCCGACAAGTTGGAGGCACTGCTGAGATCTGTTTGAGGTCTACCTAACCTGAGAGCATAACTACCAGGCCTCTTACAACGAGGCAGCCCGGCAGCGCGGCCCCCTCTGCCGTTGCCCCCTTTTGAGGACTACAGGACCATCACGGAACTGCAAGAAGACTGGACAGCGCAATCCGGACATTGGCCCTCGGGAGCCGACTTGAGAAGTATCCCGCCCGCGGTTGGCAAGTGTCTAGACGTGGTCCAGATATGGGGAGGTGGCGAGCCGCTTTGGAGGAGTGCCTGCGGTCCATCGGCCCCGGCTAACAAGGACTTGATGAGCATGGCACACCCAACTAGCAACGTAATGTTGTGCGGGAGGGGGGAGGAATTGTAAATAGGGAGGCGGGCGGTTGTAGCAGTGTGTGGAAATTGATTTTGACAGGTCAGCGGCGATAGAGGTGTAAGGTGTAGCGGGACAGGTATGAGGGCCGTCCCCTACGGCATCACAAAGCAAATTGGGTGGGGCCCCAGGCACCCACGTACCACTGTTGGAGAGCGCGGATTGGTTTAAGATCACAGACCCCTGTGTAAGAGTGGGGCAGTGGCTTTCCTATGAGTTGATGTTGTAGATAAATAAATAGATGAGGATCCCTACTAATTGAGTGTTGAAGCTCGTTCAGTAGATGATGTTTTCCCGCAGGTTGTTTGCCGAGTGCGGAAGATAATTGGCTGGTTAAGCTCCTCTGGAGAGGGGGTGCATGCGTGCGTATTCCGATTATAAAAGTTTATTGTTGATTACCTTGCTCCAGACGAGGCGGGAAGACAGCCGTGAGGTTAATGAGGGACGAAAGTATGAGAAATAGCGTGCATTTGTAAGGTTTTGGAAATTGTATGTAGTTACAGGATCTTGTAGAGGTTGGTGACGTCACCCATAAGGATTGTATAGGACACCGCGACCATCTCGCGTCCATTCTAGGGTGGTCGAGGATAGGGTGTAAAAAGGGGTGGGAAAAAGGGGGAAAGGCGGCCACACACGGAGAACGCCGGCTGTGCTCAAAGAGGTAAGGGCTAAGGGGGAGAGGTGGCCGTGCATGGAGAATGCCGGCCGTGCTCGACAAGGGGTTGCACAAGAAGGGGGAGTGGCATGAACAGACAGCGGGGACGGGAGAAGGAGGAGCTAAGTTGAAGGGGTGCCGAGTACAGGAGACACAGGAAGATGGGGCAGCCTAGAGGCACGCCGCAGAGGGCACAGAGCCGCAGGGGGCTTTGTGCGCCACGGCCAAAGGGGGCCATAGTGTAACATCTGAAAGATAGGAATAACAAAACCATACTAGTGTAACATTAGAAGTGTTTTCCCTTTTCAGCGGACAGTCGGAAGTCCCCAGTTTACGGGGCCAGGTAAAAGGTTAACGTTGAAAAAAATAAAAGTGTAACATGGCAACGTATAATGGGTCAGGGGCAGGAGCCGGATTGGGGTTCAGAGCAAATGCTTTAACTACACCACTGCAGCACATCTGCGCGACATTGTCACCACACAAGGAAAACATAATAAAGTATAGTATTGAATGGACACAAGGAACGGACAACAAAGTAGGGGTACCGTGGCCGCCCAACGGCTGCTTCGATACGTTTACCCAACGCTATCTGCTAACATATCTTCACAATACATACAAGGGGAATAAATTGGCAAACCATTTAGAAGTTTTTAACCTATGGAAGATGTTCCAGGGAACTAGACCAGGAGACCTGGGTATGTTTACAGTACACGGGGTAAAAGAGGAGAAGGGGATGAAGGAGGAAAAAATGGTAAAAGAAGAGAACGTGAAATGAGGGGGGTGGGAGTAAAGAAACAAAAAACCCACCCAGAGCTGAAGGAAGTGAGGAGGAGACAGAAGGATCATTTGCAGTAGCAGAGGTAAAAGTAAAAAAAAGAAGGGGCATAGGACATGCCAATGGCTAAGGTAGTGAAGAAGGAGGAAGGGGGGTTGTACCCAATAACTGAACTTAGAGAAGCAGCGCGGCAGCCCTTAACGGCTGCTGAGGGATACTCTAACCCCGCGTACAGCCCCCCACCATACGCACCCCCAGATGATTGTCAAAAAAGGATGGGGGCGGCAGGTACGTTAGATTCCACCATAGCACCGGCAGGAGCGGGGGGGCGACAAGCACGCCCTGGGGAATTTCGCAAATGTAGGGCAAGATGAGTGGGTAGCGGCACAAGTACTTCTGAAGCTCTGGGGAACACTAACAATGGAAGAGGAGGACACAGTGAGAAAGGAAAATAGGAAGGGGTGGATGGCACACAAACAGGGAACAAGTTAAGTAAAGTGGGAGAAGGGCAACTTTCACAGGAGGAGGAAGAGATATTGGTGGACAGGTTGGCAGAATTGAGGAACGTACGAAGCGCACTGATCAGACAGTTCGAGAAGGAAACACAGAAGAGACATGTGGAAAAGAAGGCACATAAGCAAGAGGTGGCAAGAATGAAGGAACAGGCGGAGTAAAGGAAGAAGGAAGAAGAGCGCATTAGAGCAATAGCAGAGAGAATGGCACACGCACAGAACAGGGAATTGAGAATTAAGTAGGAGGAGAGGGAAGAGAATGATAGGGAAATGGGACTGTGGAAAAAGAAGATTATATGTGAAAGCGCACGAAAGTATGAAGAAGGTAAGGTTATAGAAAGCATATTAAAAAGGGAAGGGAGAAAATGGGGAAGAAAGGAAGAAGAGGAACGAATACTAGCAAAGGTGAGTGCAGAAGTATTGGAAGAGCTCCACAGGAAATGAGCGGAAATAGGTGGCGAAGTAGTGGAGAAGAAGAAAGAGGAGAGAGGAGTTAGGAGGATGGAGCATGGAGCAAGGAAGTACACGTGCCAGGACAAGGAGGTGGCATCAACATCAACGCAGGGGGCTGAGGTTGAAGAAGGTGAGTACGCAGATGTGGATCTAATAGATTTAAGAACAGTGACCATAGGAGGGAAAAGCACGGAGTGGGGATTGGAATTTCCAGACGGATTTTGCAGTGAGGAAGAGGACAGTTTGAGCACCAGTGGAAGAGATGGCAATAGGGAAAGTTTAGACAAACTGTACATAACGCGCACTAACTGCGAGCCACCATGGGCATGCGAGAGGCGGGGACAACAAAGCGCAAGTGAAACAAAGGTGCGGGAGGCAACCAAGAAAACGCCGCGCCCACTAACACCCACACCTGCACCAACTCCACGCCCGCTGACACCAACCCCCGTGCACACACCATATGTTGGCAGACTTAGGGACCTCCCAGGATGCAGGCAGGAAGAACGAGCAAACACACCAATGATAGGACAAGAAGGTAATAAGAGGCAAAGGAAGGGTATAGAAGGGGAAAGGATAAGCTCCTGTAACATTGACAGTATTCAAGAGCTATCAGGTATGGAGAAAGATGATGAATATACTAACATAACCACACATAGGCGGCTGAGGGGAGAACAAAGGGAGTACAATCTAATGCCACTACTAGAGAGTGGAGGAGCAAGACCACAATATATCCCCTGGAAACATGCCGACAAGGAAAATATAAAATGCATGTTTCTGTCCCTGAGTGCTGGAGCTGGGAAGTGGATATATGAGATGGAAAAGCAAACTGCGGGGCAAACGTTAGCGGTGGGAGACGTGAAGGGCCTCCTGATTTCCATACTGGGGGATGCTGCTGATGACATTTGGAAAAGGGCAGGATTCCCAGAGGGGACAATACACGACAGTGCACATGACGGGGCCCCATTTGCCAACTACAGACATGCACTATGGCATGCATTGAGGGTCCAATATCCAGACACATCAGACATAGGAGCAATAACATCGTGCAAGATGCGTGAGAATGAAGATTCTCTTGATTACATCCAGGAGATTCAGGAGAAGTGGTGCTTAGAAATGCGGGAACCGTGGGATAAAACATTAGCAATTTTCTATCATATACTAGTACAAGGGCTCCCGGAGCAGGTACAGAGACAGTTCAAGAAGTTGGTGGGGATGAAAGCTAAAGCATGGCCAGAAATACAACTGACCATAGTGCACTACTGCAGAATCTATCAAAATATGCCATGGAGAGTGCACTGATAACAGCACCTGCGCCCACACAGGCCACAGTGACGCAAAACACAACACAACAACATGTATCACCAATGCAGCAAGCACAGGTAATGACACACTGTACACAGGAGGGGGCTCTATGCAAATGGGAAATGGGTACTCAAATAACTACAGAGGGAGGGGCAGACAAATGAGGGGGAGAGAATATGGCCCACCCATCCAACAACAAGCGGGAGGGTTCCGGGGCTATAGTCAACCAGGACATTAGGGGTACCAGGACAATATGGGGGGACTTCAATGGCAAGCACGGGAACCACCAACATGCTGGATATGTGGGTTGGTGGGACACATGTCACGCACATGCAGAATGAGACCAGCACAGACAGCTTGGGGGAGCAAGGACAGCAAGGGTCCATGGGGGAACAGCGAGTTTACCAACAACAGGGGACACAACAACAACTACCACCACAACAAGCACTAATGCAACAACAACAACAACAACAGATACTGCAATCACAACAGCAACAACAACCACACATACAAACATACACGCAAACGCAACAGCAGCCAATTGCAAAACAACAACAGCAGGTCCAAACAGTGCAGCAGCTCACACAAATACAGGACAATGCAATAAAATACACTGACACACCTGTAGCACAGACACAGCTAGGGAAGGTGACAATACTGGGTCACAACCTATATACCGGAAATGGACAGTCACTGTACCCACAATAGGACAGCCCACAGATGTCTTTGATGTGTCCTATCCTATCAGTAACACCTAACCCTGCAGAGGAACCACGCATACAGGTGACGATAGGTGACAAAAAATATTCCTTCTTAGTTGACACCAGGGCGACTAGGTCATGCATAAGGGAGGGAAAGTTTCAACTGTCAGGCAAAGCTATGAACACTCAAGGATTCTCTGGGGCTCGAGGGTTGGTTCCCTTCACCGATAACATCGCCTTATCTGTAGGTGATCACGATATGTCCCTCCCGTTGCTATACTCAAAACAGTCACCAGTAAACATACTATGTAGGGACATCATGAGCGGATTGAATATGACCATCTCCTTTACTGACAAGGGGATAATATGCTCCACACCAGGCATAAACATGCTCACAGCGCGACAAATAATACAGGCTTATTGTGGCAAAACAGTAGCCAGAGCAGAACCAGTAGATGGGGAACTATTCCAATATGGGACAGACATGGCAATAGCATGGCTACCAGGAATTGAAGGGAAAACTTGGAGGAGGCAAGCAGCCTACCTTTTTAGACCCGAGACACCAGCCAGCAAAAGGGAAGGGACAAGGATATCACTGAGCATTGAGGGCATTGTAGCAACACAAGACTACATTAGAGTACACGCCCAAGACAGGAAAGGGAGAGCCTGGAGAGCAGTAATAGTACTAGCAGAGGTGTGCCGAGTAACCCAGGTATCTGATGAGGAGCTCTTCTGAGACGATAATGGTGAGGGGGAAATGGTGTTTGAGATGAGCGTCCACATCTGGGTGACAGTGACATACAGAGACGTAGTGCAGAAGATGGCACTGGCGCTAGAGGCACCAGCTACCACTTCTGTACCATTTCTGGAGGAGGATTTGGCAGCAGTACCTGCATCTCTATGGACCACTAGTCCATATGACGCGGGCTGCATCAAGAGCATTGGAGGGGTGAAAAAAAAGTTGAAGAAAGGAGCTATAATGCCAAGAGTAAAGCAATACCCCCCTATCAAAAGAGGCAGTCTCCATGCAACGCTGCTGTGTACCCTGTGCGCAAGGCTAAGGGAGGGTCTTGGCATTTTATCCAGGATTTAAGACCCCTCAACCACATTGTGAAAGTAGAATACCCCATAGCGGCTAACCCGGCCACCATACTATCTGGGATACCAGCAGAGGCGTCGCGGTTTACAGTGATTGACCTCAAAAATGCATTCTTCTCAATACCTTTACACCCTGACTCACAAGACTTGACAAGTTTCACATACCGCAACACAAAATGGAAACACACCAGGTTGCCCCAAGGGTACTGCGAGTCACCATCTATCTTCAACAGGGTGATACAAATGGACTTGGGTAACATTGAGATAGAAAGTACGGTGCTGCAATATGTAGATGACATAATTATCTGCAGCACCACAGAAGAGAGTGCAGGAGAGACTCCATCAACATGCTCACAGTACTAGCAGAAAAGGGGTACAAAGTAGACAAGGAGAAGCTACAGTACTGCCAAGAACAAGTGCTCTACATAGGCCAGTTTATTTCACAAAATGGAAGGAACATTACACCACAAAGGGCATAGGCCATCACCAACACACCCCAGCCACAGACAGTGAGAGAACTACAGCAGTTCTTGGGCCTATGCAACTATTGCAGGGCATGAGTTTTTAATTATAGCTCATACATAGGACCACTGCTTGAGGGCCTCAAGGAAGCACAGAGGGGGGAGAAGAAGTTGAAGTGGACAACAAAAATGACAGAGGCATTTCAGGAACTAAAACATGCCATATCCACAGCACCAGTACTGGCCACCCCAAATTATGAAGAACAGTTTTTCATCTTTTCACATTGTAGCTCAGCAGTAATGAGGGCAGTGCTGACACAGAAAACCAGCATTGGACACAAACCAGTAGCATTCTACAGTGGACACCTGGACCCTGTAATGTTAGGACACTTCCTGTGCGAACAGAGTTTGGCTGCCGCAGCATTCACGGTAGAGAAATCATCCTCCATAACAACGGGCCGCCCAACCACACTGTATGTGGAGCATGCCCTTTTTGCAATACTGAACAAACCAATCATCCTTGACCACTCAGAGGGCATCAGGGTATGAAGTAATTTTGGCCAGGCCAGAGTTAACAATTGTAAGATGCAATAACGTGAACCCAGCGAGGTTCATAGCAGAGGTAGTGGAAGATGACAAATATGCTCATGATTGCACACAGGCCATTGACACTTACTCCAGCACAAGAAAGGTTGAGGAAAACGCCCTAGAGGGGGGAGAGATAATGTACATTGATGGGTCATCAAAAATTGACCAGGGTGATGGGATATGCAGAACAGGAGCGGAAATGGTGAGACTGACAGAGGATTTAACATATGTCCCAGTGAAATGTGTTCAGTTACCACAACACTACTCTGCCCAAGCAGTAGAATTAGTGGCCCTAATTTTAGCACTAAAAGAAAGCATTGACAAAAGAGTAACCATATATTCTGATAGCGCGTACGTCACATCAACTGTACATTCTGGATTAATTAAGTGGCAGCAAAGAGGGTTCAGAAGAGCAGACGGCACACCAGTGCAAAATGTCCTACTACTTGCTGAATTAATTGAAGATCCCAAAGAAGTAGCCTTGGTGAAGTGTCAGGCCCATACAAACGGGGATGATCCTATTTCCAAAGGTAACGAAACAGCAGACGCACATGCTAAACATGTTGCATATTTTGGTGAGATTTGGACCCCCCCAGAAAAAGGAAAAGATAAGGGGATGGCGGGGGCAAGACAGATGTTGTTGAAGGATGGCTACGCCCACATCCCTGAAAATCAAATTATGCAATTACAGGCAGCAGCATCCATGGCAGAGAAGGAGCTATGGGTAAAAAGGGGATGCACAATGTCCCCCACAGACGCATTATGGCGACAAAACAATACAGGCAAAATAGTGATGCCCCTAGCCCAACTACATCATCCCGCACACACAGGAAAAGAGGTGATTGCAGCAAGAATAAAGGAAGGGTGGTTTTGTCCCGAGCTAAATCCACATGTTGCGAACTTCATTAGCAACTGTCTCACTTGTCAACAATTCACGGCCGGTCACACGCTGCAAGTGATCAAAGGTGTTATACCCCAGCCGGAAGGTCCCTGCCTGCACCTCCACATTGACTACGTTGACTTGATCAATGTATGTCAAGGATACAGGTACATGATTGTGGTAGTATGCCCATTCTCAAGGTGGATCGAGGCCGGCCCATGCTCCCATGCTGACGCCTTCAGAGCTGCAAAGTTCCTAGTGAGGAAGGTTTTCCCAAGGTGGGGGGTATGCGGAGTGTTGCGGTCTGACAATGGCCCACACTTTGCCAATTAAATGTTCCAGCACATCACTGCTCTCCTTGGTATAAAGCACAAGTTTGCATGTGCATATCACCCACAGGCGAATAGCGTTTGTGAACGCCTCAACGCCTCCTAAAAGAAGAAATAGCAAAAATTCAGCAATCAACAAAGAAAAGCTGGCTGTACTGCCTCCCCTTGGCCCTATTTTAGTTAAGAAACAGGCCAGGGTCGGACAGCCACCTCACACGCCATGCGGTGGTGACCGGACACCAAATGCACCTACCACTCAAACCTCCATCAAAGGCCATAACAGACTGTCATTCATCTTAGACTGTTTTTGGTGATGAAATGTACGAATACGTCTCTTCCTTGACTACTAGTGTCGCCTTTATCTCTCAACAGCTCGAGCGGACGCGGGGTGGATCGAAGAACACCCAGCAAGAAGAAGGAACAAATGAAGAACAGGAACAAGCAACACAGTGGACAGTAAGTGAAGGGGACAGAGTGCTCCTGGCGAAATTACAACCGCCAGTGGAACGGCCCCCGTTTTACTGGGCCCCACCTGGTGGGAAAAGCTGCTCCTAGAGCGGTCAAATTTCAAGACAAGAATGTGTGGACACTTTTGCACGACATCAAGCCCTACAAAGATAAGACCCACCCTTGCGTCGACGACAGAGCCAATGCAGCAGCAACAGCAACAATTGACAACGGCAGCAAAGCCCCTGACCCCTCCCAAACACCTCCAAGGACTCAAGTGAACAATTGCCCATAGCCCACTCCATGGTCACGAGATCACAAAGTAAGAAGAACACTGCCCCAATAAGCCTCGTCCAAATAAGCCCCGCCCCTTCCACCACCTAAATAAAGGACATTGCCTAACAAACTGCAAAATTACACCACACTTGTAAACATGTGCATGTTCTCTTTTTCTTTTTTATCTCGCACATGCAGGTATCGCAAAGTACTGTTTACTTATAAAGATAAGTGAAATAACTAACGCTTACGTTTTTCCCAGGTGTAAATGCTGCCCACGGATGACGATACCCCTGAAGCCCTGTCACATCATTTTGTATACACTATAAAAAGACCAAAATATCTAAAGAAAAGGAAAATACGTGTGTATTACAACACGTTCATTTTGGCCATAGAGCAATCATTCCCACATCTCCACGAGCACTTACCAGCCCTGAGAGATTGGATGCTAAGGTACGCTTGGGAACAGCTTTTCGCCTGGGCATTAAACAACTGCCTGATAGGGAGGGCTTAAATAAACAAAACTAACAAGATTAATGCTTATTTTTAGAAATGTTCAGGCGGGCATCTATATCATCAAAAGAAACAAGCTGCAAGACCGCAGAAAAGGTAAGAGGAAAATGCCAGTGATATTAGCTATTGCAATAAAAATTATAGGTCTGTTGTTTATCACTGGTCTACTTGCTGCCACTGTCTGGCAGGCACACTATGCTTCCTATGTCATGGCTGCACCTCCTACTAATGAACCCCCCACCAAGAGTAACTGGGAAGAGGGTTAAACGTAGCACATCTATTGACAATAATGAGGTTGACACATATCTTACAGAGTCCGCACACGTCTCAAACAACATGTGGTAACAGCACATGTCCGAAATTGGTAAGGGGACAAATAAGGACAACTGCTATGTGTGCTCATTGATCCCATACACCATGAGCGCATCAAGAACATTGGTGGCACTGAGGTACCTGCAACATCAGTAGAGTGCCTGTTATACCTGGCCCTGTTCCAAACAAAAGGACGATTTCAAGGTAGAATGGCAATAATGCAGTGGAAGACAAGGGACACATAACCCGTATGAAAAGAACTTCATCAAGACACTTCCCATGTACAATCACTATTGGCAACTAATGCAAGGGCTCCAGTATGTGACGCATGGTCCAGAAAAAGGGGAAACAAAGGAAGTAACATTGAAGTACCTACCATGTGAATGGTGTGCAAGAGAAGTTCCTGGAGTACTAGGGTGCTGGGAGGGACCACTGCTAGTAATATACGGAAAGGTGTACACGAAGGAAGGATGGACGGATAGGGTTGTGGGGAGCAATATGGTAACACTTACAAAGGCAACAGTGGCAAAGATGGATGAAGTAAACAACAAGTGTTACAATGGATGGATTAACCCTTTAAGTCCCAAGGACGAGGTATCTCGTCCTTGGGATTACCTCCCCAGTGCCAAGGACGAGATAGCTTGTCCTTGGCACTTAAGGGGTTAATGAAGGAGAACATGTTAGAAGGCTTTGCATGGTGAAATACTGAAATCACCAAAAAGGCCTTGGCACTGGGGGGAAAACCAATGGCAGTGAGCGCAGGACTGGTAACATGGCTAGAGAAGGACGAGGATCCAGTAACAATACTTCCACTAACTGCACCTACACTTTGCTATCAACACAACAGAGACGTTAAGGTTGGAAGGAACAGCAACTGCAAAAGAATAGTAATGATAAATGAGGAGGGTGCTGGTACAGCAGTCTTAATGGACCAATATTGCGCCTGCGGAGAAAAGGCATACCACACGCCATCATGGGATGGAATATGCACTATGGTACACATAAATGTACCATCTCTAGTAGTGCCACAGAAAAATGTCTACCTGGGGAGCTTCCCTAAGGTGGATGAAGGGAATAAGAGGAAGAAAAGATCACTGAAGACTAGAGGAGGAAAGGGAAAGAATAATACGACAATATTGTCGAGAGTAAAAAGACAGGGAGAACCACTGATGGGGAACTACCTGTGGGGAAGATCGGAAACAGCACTTAGTGACATTCCACTGGGACACAGACTATTCAGCAGGGCAGCAATTTTCTTTTCATCAATAATACATCCAGGACTGCAGGCGTATGCAAATGCGAAGTGGCTCGAGATAACAAGAGTGGAGCTAATGATGACAATAAATTCCACCATCAATGGATTCAATGTAATAAAAGAAGAATTGAGAGCAGTACGGATGGTAGCACTCCAGAATAGGTATGTGCTGGATCTCCTTACAGCAATGGAAGGAGGATTTTGTGCAAAAATTGGAAGATCGCGTTGCACATTTATCCCTGCCAACGACGCAGATAATGGTACGCTTTCTGAGGCAGTATCACAACTTGCCAAGATGCACGCTAAAATGGAAGATGAAGCAAAGGGTGTGAAGAGAGATGGTAGCTGGTTTTCCCACCTATGGTCTTGGGTGCCATCTTGGCTGTCAGATGGGCTTAAGGTAATAGTTGGATACATAATATTGGGAATGGCCGCCCTGTTAGAGGTTGTGGAAAGCGAGGACAGCACGCACAAGTGATGGAATGATGGAAATGATCGGCATGCATGCCTTAATGCCAGCGGAAGACGATAAAAACACAGACAACATCAGAAAGAGAGAGGTTGCGCAAGCAAATATTAGAAGCAGACTTGCAGCCGCCATCAGTGAAGGTGGAACACCCGAGGAACCCGAAGAATTATATTGGGAAATGGGTCTACTGCAAACCAGGTGGTGGAAGTTTGTACATGTACTGGTCATTTGAAGACCATGTGAACCAGTATGGACACCTAGCTGGAATAACAAAGGTGTGGAGACAACACAGAGAAAAGAGAGCAGATAGTTTTGTGGTTGACCAGAGGGGGGACTGAAGTGGGAAAATGGGAAAGCACCCTTCCCCCATTCTCATCCAGACCCTGGCCTAGAGGATCACGGCCGAAGCACCCCCCGCGAGAGGAGTTTGACCCATTCACTTCCTTATCTGACGACAAGGTACCAAGTGTCCACGGTCCCCACAATCGAGGAGCATGCCCAATAGCATGCCCTGGTCAAGCCGACGTCTGCGGCATGGACCAGCTCGACTAACGCAACAACCACGAAACCCAACATCGTTAGAGATGCCATGACGACATAGCCAACTGACAAGAACACACGTGCCACCATGCACACTGGTCACTCACAAACCAATCTACACAAAGAACATACTCAGTGCTATGACGTAGCGGACTGGCACACTCACGGACATGCATCATTGTTATTTTTCACATAGGCCTCCTACCACACCGCAGAAACGCAAGATGCCTGAAGAGCTTGTGTATACGCTTGCAGATGCTTTGCCACCCCATACCAATAGAGATGCCATCATATATGTATAATGCTGCGTGTGACACTCTGTCACCCTGCAACACCCACATTATGGATTATGTACCGCCACCCAGAAACTAGGCCCGAGTAGGCCGCAAGCAAGAGTTCCCAGGCAGGAGGATCTCAGACGAAAATCCTCCCAAGACGAAAAGCAAAGCGCTGACCATGCAGAACGAGCCCTAACGAGAGCTCACCGCCAAGGCCGCAATGTTGCAACCCACATGCCGCGCTCTCTGTGCCAAGGTTACACCTGCCACTGCCAAGCGCCCCTCAGAGCCGAAATACAAATCAAATGCTCACAATCCTGCTCCAGCTATGGTCTTTCCACACGTGACCAAGCTGAACTGCCAAAATGCCAAGCTCATGAGACAGAAAGTCACCAGGGTCCCACGTCTGGGATACAGGTTGCAACAACGAGGCGACAAGTTGGACACCTACACCGATGGGAAAGGAGGCGTGATCATCAGCCACTAGCAAGACCTGTCCATTTTCCACCATTAACACATAGTTGCACATTGTTGCCAGCATCAGGTACATCGCGAGCTGGGAACGGCGATGATCCCAGGCTTGGGGGCTCGCGAGGGGACCAATCAGAGTACAAGAGGCACCTCACTGATGCCATTTCAGCTAGCCAATCACCAAGTGTCCCCTTGTAACCAATTTGTTGTAGCAACTTTTAGGGACAACCCAAGTGTACCACCTGACCTGTCCTTATCAACTAATATCCCTTCATATAAGTAGCTATACTAACCCTACCACTCGGGGAGCCAACCCAAAGTAGCGATATGTTTTGTGACGATTTTTCCCAGGTGACGTGAGTAGCGCATCACACTAAGGTAAAAAGGGCCTGTGAGCCCCTCTAAGGACTAGAGCGTCTCCCCAGATGCATACGGGCTGAGAACAATCCCTGCCGTTATTCTAATAAACAGCAGTAATTACTTTGCTCTTGTGTGTGCCTCATACTCCTTTAGGGACGTGGGAGGAGTTGGGGCCTCCCCAGCCCCGGAGGTCCACGGACGGCTCTGGCGGCCCCCGGGAAATCAACCCGACACAGTGCATGGCAGAAGCTTATGGAGTGAGCAGTTCTGCAAAGTGTTCACTGAGTGCTGTGATCAGAAAGTGTGTGTCTACCAGTGCATAGGGTTCAACTGCATAGTGTATGTGCTTGAGTAATGTGCATTGTGCCGGTTACTAACTACTGTACTGCACTTTGAAGTACTTTATCATTGGAGTTGGTGGAGTGCTGGGAGGAAAACAACTATGGCTTCCTGCAGTACCTGGTGCTGGGTGCCACTTTGGGTGAATGTGGACGCTGAAAGCATGCATCGGTTTGGAGAGCTGTACTGCCAGTGTGTAAAGGTGTCTCTGCAGTGCAGTGCAGAAATTATAGTGTTCAATGCGGAGGTCTTGGATGGGAATGTTACATGTGTGTGACTATTGAATACTATCTAATTCAGGAGCTTATACAATAGTGGAAACGGAATAAGGAGTGCTTGTGCTTTACTGGGGTGTGGCCCTTGCTTTAGCTGGGAAGGCGCACATGCTTCATTCTGCCCTTCTGAGCATTGTGCCTTTGCAAATGGAACTGCAGGGATTATCCAATCAGTTGTCGAGGGTGTGGTTTACAGGAAGGGGCAGTGATATATTTCCCCAAACCTTGATGCAGTGAGGTTGACAGAGATGGACAGACGCAGAGTGCTCATCGTGGGTGATACCTTTGTTTAAGATCTGCACAGGTATGCTGTGGAAAGAGGCTCTGATACTTTCAGTTGGAAGGAGTGGAGGCTTTTTGGGGCACAGTATATGGGGTTTCGGTGCCATGGTTTTCCTTTGTACATATGCGGCCTCTGTCGGCAGTGTGGATGTTGTGGTCGTGCATTATGGAACACTATATTTGGGGTACATAACATGCTCACATTTGCTCCATCACCTCAAGAAGTTGATGACAGCGGTGATGCAGATTTTTCCCACTGCTATGGTGATTTTCTCCTCCAGGGGTGCATCAGACCATGCCGGTGTAATTTGCCCACAGTAAGAGGTCGGGAGTTATTTCATAAACAGAAGCATTTGGGATGTTCTGCACCAACTATTACAGCATTTACGAGCAAGATTTGCAGTGGTTCCAAGGAAATGGCCTTTTATTTACCTCCATTGGGAATGCTGTTTTGTTTGCCACTCTGCACACAGCATTGCAGACATTCCTGTATAACTGTAAGAAAAGCGTTGACGTTCAGTCCATACAAATGTGAGGAGGAGAAGCAAACAGAAACTCATCAAAAGAGATTTAAAAAAAAATTGTATGCAAGCACGTACATAACAAAAACAGGACAACACAAATTAAATTAAAAAAAAAACCTTTTGTTTTCTGAGACAGTATTACAGACCCAAACCCTTACCCTTTACCGTCCACACTCCCTCCCTCCCTATCACAAAAACTCCACGGATTACACTATACTTTCACACTTCCACATGCCACATCCAGCCATTGGATGGGAGCCATGGAAAGGAATTTGTTGAGCGAATACACTGCTCTATAAGGTTGGTGGGTCTGGTTTGTACGCAAACACAGTGGCAGAGGGTCTCTTTGCACAAACAAGTACAGAATGCTATGGTGGAAGCGTGCAAGGTAAGGGGCAGGCATCCTGGGTGTATGCATGAACTGTATGTATTTATTTGAAGTTAGTAACATGCAAGCTGTGCTGCATGTGTGCATATCTTTTTTGAAAAGTGTGCAGTAAGTGGGGTACTGCGGAAAATAAAAAACAACTTTGCAGTGTACACAGTAAGTGGCAAGCATCCTGCTGTTGTGCATGCATTTTGTATATGCTATCATATGGTGTGCAATTGTATGCTATGGCATTCGTAATGCGCCTACAAACACGTCTAGCAAAGCGCAACATTTCAAACCAGGTATGACTTAGATCGCCCAAGTGCATGGGTGGAGGGAGGGGAAGGTACAGTACATGGGAAGAAGAACAAATGACAATAAGTAAAAATAAGGGCCATTTGTGCCAAGTGCACACATAAGTGCACACAACAGGTGGTGGATGCACTGTTAGGCATACAGAAAACAGTCCTCAAGTGCAGGGTTTGCTAGAAAGCCAGTGCAGGGGTTTGCCTGGCGGGGGGAGGTGAAATGGGCCCGACATCACAGAGTCGACAGGTAAGTAATGCAGAATCAGTTTACATCATGCAGTTAGCCGGGGTAAGGAGCAGAAACAGCAGAAAGGCTTTGAGGTGCTTCCGGAACCAACGATAGTTCCCCTCAAGTGTCAGGGAGCCAGGGAGGCTGTTGCAGAGGGAGGCCACAGGTGAAAAAGCGCAACTACCACCAACTGGTTTTTTGCAAAAGCGTCTGACCCTGAGGGAGTTGGAGGCGGATTAGGGAAGAGCTTGTGCACGCAAATCTATAGGGAGTTAGAGTTGAAGGTATTGAGGTGACAGGGGCCAGAAGGCCTTCTGCATAATGCACAGTCTTCTCACTTTATGCCTCGCAGCCACTGGGAGCTATTGGTGACATTTCAGTGCAGGAGAGAAACCATCCCAAGTCACGCAGTGCTCTTCTGGATGCATTCCAGAGGGCGGAGAGTAGAAAGGGACAGATTTAAAAAGAGCCTGTTGCAATAGTGCAGGATAGACAGAAGTACAGCCGTGCAGACAGTGATCTTTTGGAAAGTTGCTTTCGCTTGGTACCATACATTCAATGCTGCTATTGGTGGCATTTTCTTTACAATTTTTATAGGAGGTGGGTTAGTGGGCAAAACATTTTGTAGCATTCTCGGAAGCAAAGCAGAGAATTCCTGTTTTGATATTACACTGTATGATATGGCTAAATGAGAACGTTGTAAGCACATATCACTGAAGAGCCACTTCATGGTAGGGGATGGGAAAAAACCAGTATGCTTTTAAAGAACGCATTGGCCACTCAGTGGCAGAGACCGTGCGCAGAGGCACTTATAACACAGTCATATACATAGTGCAGAAAAGGTTTCCGTACCTCCATTTTGTGGTGATGGGTGCGCAAGTGGAGGAATGTGGATGCACAAATCTTGCAATCCTTTACTGAACTTTCTACTGGACGTTCTGTCCAGTGACAACACACTAACAGGGGGAATTTGTAACATTACCTATGAAGTGTTGTGCAGAACAGACAGTGTTAGATGGTAACGTCTTGGATGGCATTGGTGGAATTGTGTGTGCCCATTTGCCCATACCCAATGAAGTCGAGCTGGATTAAAGGTAGTGGAAAGGGAAGAAGGACTGTTCCTGCTTTACTGGGGTGCAGCCCTCACGGTACTTTGGGCAGTGCGCATGCCACAATCTGTGCTTCTTACCTTGCTGGCCAATGGACATGGGACTTTTGGGATTATCCAATCAGGTACTGTGGGTGTGGTTCACAGGAAGGGGTGGTCAAACTGCTGTACATTACACTCTGTGTAGTGAGGCTGGCTGACAATGCGAAATAAATTGTGTTGCCTATAGGTGATGCCTTTCTACTAGATCTGCCAAGTATGCCCTGCAAAGAAACAATTTCTGGTTGGAAGGAGTGGTCGTATTGTGGAACGGTGTCTACGAGGGCAGTTTCGCCGGCATGCATTCACTTTACAAAGATCTGGCCACTTTTGCTAGAGCCGATGTTATCGTTATCCACTGTGGCGGCATGCATATGGGTTACGTGTCTTGTTTAGGCTTGTTCCATCGACTGAAGAGGTTGCTAAATCTAAAGAAGAGGCTTTTTCCCACTGCCAATGTACTTTTATCATCCATAACACCGCAAACAGTATGGGAGATTGGTCCTGGAAGTTGTTCCGGTGTCTCATCAATAGAATCATGTATACTTTTTGTCCGCTGCTGTGATGTTCTTCTGAAATATTGACCCCATAAATTGTGGAAATGCAGAATTTTTCCAAGCAAATGGCATTTCTTTGTTGCCCATTGGTAATGCTGTTTTGTTTGCCCGTCTACAAGATGTGGTGAACAGTTTACTGTAACTATGTCTACACATTGATTGGCTCTGATGCTCACTGACTCTGCCTCAAGGAGATCTGTAACACACTGTCAGTTCTGCAATAAGGTGAGCTGTAACTCACCTCCTCCCCACCTGGCGGGCCTTGTATATTGATTTTTTACTTTATGTGTGGAACGTTGCTTCATTGTCTAAGTATAAGCGCCAAGATACCCTCGGCGAGGAGCGCTATACAAGAAAATAAACAAAACTAAACTAAACTAAACAAGAAAACACAAAATCAAATAAAAAGTGAAAAAAAGGTGTTTCTCTAGAAGCATCGAAAAAAAAAGAAAAAAGCTCTTTTCAGAGCCGCCCCTTACAACGAACTCCCCCTACCCTGGTTGCAAGTTATATCTCCACACTCGCAAGCAGCACGAAAGCCACATCCAGGGTTTTCAGGATGGCGGCCATGGAGGTGGGACTGTGGAGTCACAGGGATTGCGCAACAACGTTTCTGGGCGTGGTGTGTACGCGGAGGACTGTTGTACAGAACAGATACTGTTTCATGGAGAGCTCTTCAATGTAATTGGTGGGAGCGTGTGGAACTTTGTAACAGTACGCAATTACGGTGTGCTGCAAAGAAGAAACTGGAAAGGGAAGAAGGAATGTTTCTGCTTCATTGGGACACGGCAGTCACCGTCCTTGGATAAATGCAGGTGCGGGTGGCAACCCATGAGATTGGGACAATGGGGACTATCGCAGCTGCGGGTGTGGGTCAAAGCAAGGCCTGTTCTTAATTTTCTCCATTACTGTGCGTACTCAGCCGGACTGACATGGTTGCTATTAGTTGCAGACGCACTGTAGCACAGCAGATTTGGTGCACCATTACTTACAGGGCAAACCTATGAGGCCAGCTACTCAGTTCTCAAAAGCTGCAAACATATTGCACAGCACATCTGGGGTATGCCCTTTTGTAGGGTTGCTGTGGACAACTTTCACCCGGAAAGCAGGCCTACATTGTTCCAAAACATACATTCATGTGCAACGGCACATTGTGGTGTGTTTGTAAGTGTGTACTTTCCGGAAAACACTCTGTACATTGCTCAACAACTTTGCTGGTGTTTGAGGGTCCGGCGCCTGTCCCCGGAATAAGAGGACACGCGCAGCATGGAAGCGGTCGCATGGTGATGTTGCCACTGTTCTCCTTTGGGACGGCTGTCCACTGGATGCGTTTTGGGTGGAATGCGTTGTGCGCACGTGCATGGGTGTCCTATGCACAACTTTGCCTCTTCTCTACTGACTAAAAGTGCGCCTCACATGCGCCAACCATTTTGGGAAACGCTGCCTATTTTTAGGGTACAGCAGGTGGGATGTTTATGTGTATAGCTACCTGTAGGACGTGGGTAGACGTACCAACCTAATTAACGTTCCTTCGTATATGCTGTACAGTGGCAATGTTACCAGGACACAGAGGAACAGATACACATGCATGTTCTTGCACTACGCACAAACATCCGCTCCCACACGCATTGATAGGTGGTGGACAACATGCAGACATGCAGAGCCTCCTGGTGGTGTACAGATGCCTCCATTGTCATTGTGGATAGGCCGGACAGCTGCCATGTCCGTATGACACCTACCTTTTTCTTACTTGCGGTCATTGCAACGAGGACTGTGTGCTGCTGAGTCAGAACCCCATTTCAGGTAAAAAAGAATACCACACAAACACTCAGCAACTCTCATTATTACCGTTTACTTGTAAACATGCATAAACCCCATTTGGAAAGGGAGGGGGTAGTAGAAGTGGATACTTATTGTGGGGAAATGGGGATTTGCACAACTTGGTTGTGAGGGGAGGAAGAGATTGATGTACTACCGTAATGTCTCCCATGAAACGGTTTTTGAGGGAATGGCAGGCTCCGACATGGGGAAGGAGTACACGTGCAGGTGTGCCAGTGCTGTTTCATTTTGTCCAAAATATATCCTTGTACGCAACCTTTAAAGTGGCACAAGTGTTCACCAATTTCTCCACTTTGGCTTCCATGCAGTCGATTTCCCTATGCACAGAGTTTCTTTCCTTTCCTATGCCCGTATGCTGCTGTGGAAGGGTTGCCACTTGCACTGCCTTGCTTTCCTTTCCAATATGTTCTCTTACCGAAAAGAGAATTGGTTTGGTGTGCATGCAGCAATATATATTACATAATTTACGGTTCACAGCACGATGCTTACCAATGGAGTTACTATAGAAAGTCATTGCCTCATGAGGGAAATATTCATCCTGCCACTCTAAGGTGCTTGCCCTTGCTGCGTTACAAAAAGACACGTTATGCTTCTGTACTATTGCATACTGCAGCACCTGTGCAATTAGTTGACAAAGTTTGGGGTCCCTACTACATAGTAGTGACATTCAAGTCTTAGCACTTTCCAGTTGTTACTCTGCCCTTCGTTCTTTGTTCCCCTTTACAGTAGCAGTGCAGTAAGATTGGTGAAGGCAGACGTCACTTCTGTTGTTGAGGCATTCCGTTATGGTGCACTCCCTATGCCTTTGTGCTGTTTGCTTCATAAGTACAGAATTTGCAAACCTAGTCTATTTTCCCTGGCAATTCTTGCACATGGTGCTGTTTGTCTATGTTCTTGCGTTTGGTGATTGGTACCACTATGTAAGAGAGCACCTGCCTTCCTCAGCAGGTTGGATGCCACACGATCTCCGCAAAAAGACGCATAGTCCGTGACTACTATCCACATTAACATGATGCCAGCAGTTGCACTATGTTGCTCAGTTCTTCTAAGGATATCTAGGATAACTAAGGATATCCTGCTAAAACCAATGAAATTCACTGACAAAAAACGTTGTTAAAGGGACGTTATGTTTACTAGTAAAAACCTATGCAATTCATGGACAAATGTTAACGGGACATTATGGTTACAGGTAAAACTGGAGAGAAAAAAACAGAAATTTGCTAGTTATGGTAAGCTAAGCTACCATAACTCGCGCTACCCCTGTGCACTGCAAGGACTAACACCCATGACATCAAAGATGACATCACACATGTAATTCATGACATGACTGATGACATCACATGTGTTTATAGTTTTCATAAACACCCTCCACAAGAGATTGTCATTGTAATGTTGGCAGAAAACTATCAGAAATCATTGGAAGAACTATCATGGGATAAATAGTTTTTTAAGGAATGCATTGCTAAAAACATCATTGCATTATAGAATTATTTCTTTGGATGTTGGATCGTACAATGATGAATACTTTC
This sequence comes from Ambystoma mexicanum, assembly GCF_040938575.1. Lineage (NCBI taxonomy): Eukaryota > Metazoa > Chordata > Amphibia > Caudata > Ambystomatidae > Ambystoma > Ambystoma mexicanum. The sequence goes on from NC_090933.1 coordinate 826,353,133, forward strand.
ATTTGAGACCTTTCTGCTGTGTGACACATGCAATAAGTAGCTATGAATGCCTCTCTTACTACATTACTGTACTACTATACACAACACATAAAGATACCACAACGTACACAAATATGAGCATACATAGAGAAAATAAAGTAAACAAAAAAGTAGGAGTAACACCAGAAAGTGTTCATACCCTCAATGCTTATGTTCGTTCACAGCAATGATTGCTGTGTTTCGGGCTTGCTTCTTCCCTCTACGTATATGTATCTTATGATGGGCTTCAACCCTAAGGAAAGTAGTGTCAGAACATATGAGAAGGGTAAGGTCAACAAATATAGCACCTTTCCCACTTTTAGTTCCTGACTCCCAGTGAAGAAAAGCACCCGGTGTACATATGTCATTGAACAAAAAAAGAGGGAGCCACACATGTAATGTCATCTGTCATGTCATGAATGACATTTGTGATGTCATCTTTGATGTCGGGTGTTAGTCCTTGCAGTGCACATGGGTAGCGTAAGTTATGGTTGCTTAGCTTACCATACTGGCACATTTCTGGGGTTTTCAGTTTTACCTGTAACCGTAACATCCCTTAACAACGTTTGTCCATTGAATTGCATAGGTTTTTACTAGTGCAACTTAACCATAATGTCCCTTTAACAATGTTTTTTTGTCCATTATATATATATATATATATATATATATATATATATATATATATATATATATATATATATATATATATATAGAGAAACCAATTTGGCTAAAAGATGGCCCTCTCCCTCATTCGGTGGCTGGTGCTAGAAAAACGAATTTAGCCAAATCCGTATATGTAGGGAAAACACACAGGCCCCTGAACGGTTGTAGCACTTCAAAAAACCGCTCTGGTAGGCATATGTAAAAAAATATTCCAGCACACAAGACTTTAGCTATTCAAAAATATCAATTTATTTAGGCATAATACAGCACACATACAAAAACAGGGAGTAAGTAATACATCCCTGTGACAGACACAAAGTGCTACAAAGCACTCACCCCACGGGTGGATGTAAAGTCACGCGTTCCGCCTGAATGCTCAGGCTTCCTCAGACCTTCTAAAATCCAAATGCGGCTAACACATCATGAAATAAAAAACCACTAAGCAATTCCAGAGCACCTCCGTGCGTTACGCATCACGTGCCATGGGAGTCATATGACTACTAATAGAATAGGAGAAGTAGTCTCTTAGACACAATGACCTCCATATTGGAATGGTCAAGCGTCTATGTGGTCAATATATAAAGGCATAATTACCGAAGCATATCTAAATAGACATACTCGGACCAATGATAGGCTACTACAGTGCAAATCGCACGGAGGAGGTGCCCGGAACCGCTTCTAATTAAAACATTGTCAATGTAATCAGATGTGTAACATCTACGCACAAGTGTGCTCATGTATCATTCAGATGACTAACAGTGGCTCAAAATGGCCACTCCCAGACATCCGCCCCCCCAATAGGGTGAGTGTTCCTCAGCCTAGAGACTGCGAACTGAGCATCAGAAATATCCTAAATATTAGAGTAAATACCCTATTGTGTTATGTATATACATAAAATTATTATTATCATCGTGTACCAGGCAAGTGCCTGTAGTCTAAATAAAGACCAGCTACAACTTAATAAGACATATACTCATATCTAACAAAGTGCAAGTGAACAATCAGCCTTTCCTATGTCAATACCTCAGTGTAAACAACAGCAATTCTATTTAGACTACTATAAAGTGGATAATATAGATGTTTCTGTTTCGAAAAAACTTCTAGCAATGAATAAAGCATGTAAACATTTGTTATTAAGTGCGAGTTAGCAAACAACATTTCTTATTTCGGAACCCCAATACAGAACCATAACTGCGCAATATGGACACTTCTTACATAGTGCAAAATAGCCAACAATATTTCCTATATCAATACCTCAGTGCAAATCAATAGCAGCTCAAAATAGATGGGAAACTATAAAATGGCGAATATAGATGCACCCATTCATATCTCTATCAACAAGTGAATAACAATTCTTCCATATAATCACGGTTGAATAAAGTGCAGTGCAATGAATGAAACCACTTCTATTCCTAATCTAGAAACAACAAGTTTTCTGTAGAAATTTCATAGCTCATACAAAGAGTATAGTGATGCTGTAAAACAAATGAGAGTATAAGACAATATAAAATATCTTCTTCATGTTAACCTGTTCAAGATTGCAAAAACACATAAAGTTCAGCATCCACATTCAGTCCTTTAGGTTTCAAGGTGTCAAATTTGCATATGAGTGTGGCTTCCAACTGTCTCAATTTCAATTCACGGTTACCTAGTCTTTTATTCGGAGGTACATGTGCCAACCCCGTGAAAGATAAAAATTGAACATCACCATTATGCTTTTCTTGAAAATGACTTGTCAAGGGGTATGTTAGATCACCATTTTTTATGGCTCTGTAATGTTGAAAGATCCTCATCTTCAGGGGACCAATTGTTGAGCCTATATAGTGAAGACCACAGGCACAAGTGATGGCATATACGACATATTTGGTGATACAGGAAATTCTATGTTTGTATTTCCAACATTCACCATTGGCACTCCTAAAAGGAACCATCGATACATGTTTACACAATTTACAATGGGCACATTTGAAAAAGCCAAAACTCTTCCCATGACTTGTATGTATATTAGGTGCTGGCCTGGTTTTAACCATACTTGGAGATAACATAGTTTTGAGAGTAGGAGCCTTTCGATAAGTAACCTGAGGGAAGTCGTCCAACACCAACCTAAGGTGAGGATCCGTGAGCAGCACCTTCCAGTGTTTCTTCATAATCATTTTTATTTCTTTAGCATGATTATTAAACCCTGTGATAAGTCTAATCTTACTATCTTTAACTTTGATTTTTCTATTTAACAGGGATTCTCTCGTGACTGAGGCTGCTTGAGTAAAACTTCTAGAGATGGCATTCTTGTCATAGCCTCGTCTAACAAATCTGTGACCAATATTTCTAGCTTCACTCATATAATCATAGTGATTACTACAGGCTCTTTTAGCTCGCAAAAATTCTCCATAAGGGATGGAGTCAATTAGAGCTTTCGGGTGATAACTTTTGGCGTGGAGAGTGGAATTAGAACTAGTGGGTTTTCTGTATAATTTAGACGTCAACTTCTCATTTACTACCTGGAATTCTACGTCCAGAAATACCAATTTCTGTTGGCTGCTGACTACCGTTAATTCTAAGTTTAACGTGTTAGTATTGAGTATCTCGACATATTCAGAAAGTTCCGATTCTGTCCCATCCCATATAATAAACAAATTGTCTATAAAACGGTACCAAACAATGACATGTTTAGTCCAATGTTCCAATTCCTCTGCCCACGCCTTACGCATCTCCCACCAACCCATATAAAGGTTGGCGTATGTTGGAGCCATACATGACCCCATTGCCGTTCCCCTTATTTGTTGGTACAACTGGTCTTCATAAAGGAAATAGTTATGTTCCAGACAAAAAAGTAGCATATCTAATAACATCTGATTATGCTGTCGATAACTGATAGATCTCCTTTCCAAAAATGATTGGCAAGCCTTCATGCCTGCTGCATGTTGAATCGATGTATATAGAGAAACTACATCAATGGATACAAGAAAATAGTTAGGCTCCCAATAGATATTTTCTACCTTGCCAAGCAGATCTGCTGTATCTCGTATGTAGGAGCTCAAGCTCAATACAAATGGCTGAAGAAAAAAGTCCAAATATTTAGATGTATTCTCTAATAAACTCCCAATGGAAGAAACAATAGGGCGACTAGGAGGGTTTATTAGTGTTTTATGAATCTTAGGATTGAAATATATCAAGGGGGTCACTGGATTAGCATTTTTTAGGAAAAAGTATTCATCTCGATTGATGAGCTCTATCTCACTCCATTCCTTTAGTTTGCCAAGATATTCTCGTTTGGTTTCCAATAGTATATCCATACTTATAGGTATGTAATTCATGATATCACTCAATTGCCTCTTAGCTTCTAGCTCATAGTTGGCACTGTCCATCACGACTATCCCTCCTCCTTTATCTGAAGGTCGTATGACTATGGAAGAATCTTCTTTTAGTGCTTGAAGAGCCTGGAATTGCATATAGTTCAAGTTCCGATTTTTAGGGGAGAGATTGCTGGATAACTTCTTAAGATCTTTAATCACCAGCTCTTCAAAGATATCTATAGGTCCACATGTGATGTTGGGGCAGAAAGTGGACTGAGGTCGAAATTTAGTCGGACAATTTAGATCAGTAGGAATCCCAAATGCGGTTTCAAACACTGAATTCTCTAACCTAATATCGTCCTCCATGTTCGTTTCACCCAATTCTTCCATGTCAGTTAAACATAAGAGGCTAGCCAAGTCTTTTACATATGCCTACCAGAGCGGTTTTTTGAAGTGCTACAACCGTTCAGGGGCCTGTGTGTTTTCCATATATATATATATATATATATATATATATATATATATATATATATATATATATATATATATATTTATGAGATGTGAAAGCTGGCATTCCCCACAATTATAATAAAATAACCAAATAAGAGACACTAATGGACACACCCCAGTAGGGAATACGACCAGGACCAAGTGCAAGTAAAGTAAAAGACAAGTCTTTATATAAAGTAAAATGGGGCACGCTGAGGACTCTGCTTACTCCGAGAGCGCTCTGCCCAAACATCAGATAATACACATTATATTACAAAAACACGTCATATATGACGTGTGCTATAAGGATACATAGAACTGAGGTCATTGGATGAAGGGTACAGGACAGTATCTAAGCTGTAGGGGTGGTGCTCCCAGGTTGGCTGGCATTGAACTAGTTACTTCTTCGAGCAGGCGGGTCAGCTAGGCTCTTCTGGGAGGGGTGCAGGGTCAGGCGATGTCCAAGTTGTGATGATGTAGACTATCTGACATTTGCCCTTATGGCCACATGTGCCTTGAACATTATTTATACGTTTTGACATATACGAATTATATTACTAGACGTTTGACCTGGACAATAAAAGTGAGAAAACTTCATGGGTCCAGGTGCCTAATCTATTCACAATATTTCATTGACACATTCATCAAGTGTTACTTTAGATCTCAAGAGAGAATGGTTTATTGTTTGTTAGTACGAGAAGAATATATTGCCACACATAGGATTAGTGTTGGGGGGTGAACTGGCTGTGGCACACAGACGAGGGGCATGCAACAGTTACATCAAACGGCTTTGGAGGTAAGGGGGCTTGTAGTCTATATTTCTTTGAATGGGGTCTGCAGGTGCAAGGCAGGTTTGTAGAGACAAATGTTTTTTTCCAGGACCAGGCCCCGGCCTGGTAATTCACAGGGCAGTGATGTAAAATGGAAGGTGAGAGATACTTTGTTAAGTTTGATACTTCTCAGGCCCAGGCTTCTGTGAGAAAAGGACAGCTGCAGAGATGGCAGAGGGGAGGAGGTGGAGAGTTGGCTTGCTGACTGTGCGCAAAGACTGAAGGGGAGAGCTGCAGGCTGACTTCTAATGTTTAAGTGTGGCCTAATATAAAATGGAGTCAGTGACTAAACAAAATGGAGTCTCGTGGCATACATGCCATGCACTGTTATGTGTCATTCAATGGGTACCGCACACCTTGTCCAGAGGCAGATGCTCATGTACACTCCAATAGGAATGAAGGGGGGCCTGGGAGACCCTTCATCCCTTACAGATGTCTTACATTACTTCATACCTTTATATGTGTCATATTATTTGTTGAATAATAGTAATTCTGAAACAGAATGAAGGGTATTTCAAATAAAATAAAAAGAATATTTTTTTTTTCTTTTTCAGAATGCTACTAACTGAATACTGAATGTATTCTTAGTACCCAACCAATAAAGGTTGTATTCGGTAATCATGCTACAGAGGAAACAACTTCTTTTGGGGGAGAAAAAATCTCTATTCACTTCTTTAAAATATTTAACAATAAATATATATATATACTTTCAGGTTAAATAAAAATGTTAACAATTTTATGAACATTATATCGAAAAAAAAACTTTAATAACAGTTTAAACAGAAGTGGTATCTACAGTGTGGTATAATTACAATACAAGCTGTATGATTACTTCAACTACACTAGCCATTTAGGTAACTACGAACTTGCATCAGCAAATTCTAAATAGAACTGCTGCAATGTCAATAGCTTGTGCACCTATAAAGGCATTTCACCACATTGTAGATATGTTTCAATACAGTACAAACATTACTTAATATTAAATGATGACAAATGTGCAGATTAATTTATACAACCTTAACCAGGAAACCAAGACATATAACCTAACTATGTCTTCAGTTTTACAAATAAATGTATGAAGACATGCCAACATTGTAACATTATTTTGAGTATACATCTTTTTAAAGCGTAGTCATACCAATATTTCAAATAATAGGTAGACAGTCAAAACATTTTTGTGTGTAAACAAAATAATGCTTACCAAAAGCTACACTAATAACCTATCAAATGTAATTTCCATACTTCTTGTGAAATCTGTGTGCATCCTATGTTTGGCCACGTACACACATAAGAAGTTATTAATGACATTTCAAAATGTACACATCATATTTGACATTTTTAAAAACTGGAAATTGTTATTTAAACGTCAGACCCAGACGCCTTGATCCACCCACGTTCCTCAGAATGGGAACCGGCTGCAAGAATAGCAGCTTGCATAAAGAAACAACTCAGGACACCCTTGGCAAAAGAAACCAGGAATAAGCTGAGGGCAGAATGCCCAAGGCCACACCAACCTTAGCGGAGAGCGGAGACCCTGGATATTGATGACTGCTTGGTCACATTGATTGGGAGATATGTGAAAGACAATGTTTAGACAGGTCCTAGCGTTCATGCCAGGACAAGATTCTTGATGTGATCGGTCCATTAACTAAGATTATGGAGATGGCAGAAGAGGCGAAACAGAAAAACAAAGTAGGAGGGAGAGTTGAACAATATGTTGGAGAATCGCAGCTCATTTCATCAGATGCTTGGGTTTTAGACACAGTTCAAGGTTTCCATATAGATTGGCACACCACACCAATGCAAGGGAGATGGCCAAATGCGCTAGTATGGAGCATGGCAGATGAAACACTGTTAGATACAGAAATAAGAGGACTGGCTCAGAATGCAGATATAGTGCAAACGTCAGATACGACAGGGAGTTTCATAAGCAACATGTTTTTGGTAAAAGGGCATGATAAACTAAGACCGATCATAGGTCAAACTAAGACCGACTGTCGGCTTCTCGCAACGCCTCTACCCTGCATGTTATTTGCTCTTCATCTCATTTGTTGTCAGAAAACATTGTCCCTTGAATTGTGAAAAAAGGCTCCTTGAGGCATATTACTCCTTGCGGCTTATTGTAGCAGGTTTTCTCATTTTGCAGCATTTGTAGGGTAAGAGTGTGTGCTTGGAAAGTGCTCTTAATTCGACACAGTGCAAGATGAACCAGACACTGGGATTCCGCAATAGGTGACTCTTGGGGTAACAGTATTTTAGGTGTTCCCGAGGAGTGGGGTGTTAAAGAGCACACATAGCAGCTTTCATTTGTAGTCTGCTTTGCCATTGTGCTCATGCCTGCATACCACTTGTTGGACTGATGCGGGTTTCGTGGATCTTCTATTGTGTCTAAACCTAGACTGTGATACTCATCATACCTCGTCCGTCCCGCCCTCCTTTTCCGCCATCTACTCCCCCCTGGACCATTTTGGATTTCTCCTAATTCCTGCTACTGGATTGGGACTATCCCGGTAATAACCTCCGCCCGCCCACCCATCATCCTGTTGCCCATCCATTTTGTCACTTCCCAGAGCGGGTGTCTCCATTTCATCATTTACATAGTCACTGTCTGAGGTAGCCTGTGCGGTTGTGTGGGAGTCATCATATGACTATGTCTGTGTATTGGGATTGGGGTCATTTATGTCATATACATTAAAGTTGTGCTCATAATAATCAGTTATGGAATAGTTCAACAAGAGGTCTCTAGCAGATTTATTCTTGTGCAAGGTGGTGAGGTTTGTAGGGGCATTATGGGCTTAAACCATCCCATATCAGGAGGGAACCTTCTTGTATCAGTTTTACTCCTCCTCCCCTCTCTTTTATATCTATAGAAATAAAAGGAATTACCCAGTATAGTACTAGGCCAAACCGTAATGAGAAAAACAAAATTACAGTAAATCCTATTCCACATTCATAGGAGTACATTCTAGTGCTACTTATATTTCTCCTATTGCTATCTACAGTAGAGGATCTGGCATCGAGGGCCATCGTTTCTGCCATTTCTGTTCCTACAGAGTGAGATACAAATGTGTTAAGTTCACATGCACATTTCTTCCATTATCAATCTCTTTTTACAGATACATTTATTATACTAATAATGTGTATTGCATAGAGCAAAGGAAAGGAAAGTACAAGAAAACCCAACAGAAACAAGAGAAAAGTGTGCTAGAAAGGCATCAGAGATGAGTGTGAAAGAAGAGGGAGAAACTATTTGCAAATGTACAAATCATTCAATGTCTGTTATTTGTATTTTGTATTTTATCTTACTCTTATTCAATTATATATTTTACATCCTCCTTTAATATGTACACCTTTTTCACCTTATGTATTTACACACACTGTTTCTTTTTTCTCAACTGTATTTCTTTAATGCAGTCATTTTTACATCACGTCCTTCTATTCTTTGTGATGTTATGTTTGCGTTGTTCGTTCCTGAACACTTTCCCCCTCCTCAGCTGTAACACTATTATGTGCTTTACGCACGTCCGATAAAATAATCAAATTTTTCAGCCCCTTCACCGTCACCGCTATGGGTGTACAGTATATAACCTCATAGGGGCTGTGAAATCTTGGAGCATTCCATCGTCTCACAAAGCTGCGTAAATATACTGTCTCCACAGGCATCAACTGGGAATTTGCGCTATCATTTGCTGCAGTTACTGTGTCACTTTCACTATCTTGCGTGAATGGTGGTGCTATTTGCTTTGCAATTAATATTGCTGCTCTGGTCAGTTTTCTTAATTATTCTCTGCTCTGTGTTTGTCTGACATTCTTCTTAGGGGTGACAGTGGTGTGTGCATGTGTCTTCCTGTCACTATCTCGTGGGATGACAAGTGGTGGTCTTTGCTGGGCTGGTTTCTGAATTCAAATAGTGCCAAAGGCGAACAGTAGACCCAGTTCTTTTTTAGGGTGTGACATAATTTAGACAATCTGCTTTTAAGGAGGCCATTGATTTTTTTCTACCATGCCGTTTGCTTGGGGGTGATAAATCGAACACAGATTGTGTGTGATCCCCAGCATTGCAGTTACTGCTTTGAACAAGTCATTGATGAAATGCGTTCCATTGTCGGAGCATATGGCATCTCAGATTCCCCCATCGTGGAAGCACCTCTCTCACTAGAAATGTCCCCATGCATTTTGCACCTGAGTGGGTGCAGGGTCCTGCTTGCACCCAACGGGAAAAAAGGGCCAAACCACTACAATCAAATATCATGCTCCATTACACTCTCTCCCATATCTGCATAGTCGATATGCAATCCACGCAATGGTCCAATGGGGTGGAGCAGTGTTCCTCTCAGTGTTCTCAAAGTGATTCCTGAATTATAAGTTTGAGACGTTGTGCATTCTATCACTAATTTTGCCACATGATCATGCAAGCCTGGCACAAACCAATGTTCTTCAATGTCTGCTGTTATGTGCTGTTTTGCGGTATGTGCGGGGAAGTGCAATTGTTGGAATGCTAGCTGTAATAATTCTACTGGCATCACTACTTGGTCAGTGGGTGATTGTGTGCATCCTCTTTTTGCCCATAATTATTTTTCTTTCACTGGGACTCTTTTTTGTAGATCAATAATCTGTGTCACTGACATTGAGTTGTACCCTTCCCCTCTGTCTTCCTCTATATTTCCTCTATATTTCCTTTCATTATGTATTCTCCTTGTGCTGCTCTTCCTATGTATGCCACCTCTTTGGCAGCAACATCCACTGCAACATTGCCCAAAGAGATGACATCATCATTGTCTGTGTGGGCTTGGCATTTAACGAGGGCCACTATTGTTGGCTCTGTCAATGCCTCTATCAGTTTCTTTAATAGCTCAGTGTGTTGCACTGGTGTTCCATCTGTTCTTCTATACTCTTCTCCTCCCCCAACGTGGCAATCCTCCATGCACTGTTGTGGTCAGATAAGCTGAGTCTGTATAAATTGTAACTGCACATCGTTTTGCTGTGTGTAGAGCTTCAATTAGTGCTACTAGTTCTGCTGCTTGTGCCAAAAAGTGTGGTGGTAATCTTTTTTGTATTATCGTCTCATACCCCCATCTTCCATTCTTACCACCACTGCCCCTATGTTTTTTCCCTGTCTCTGAATTTATTGACACTGATCTGTCCACAAAGTACACCTCCCCTTCTCTAGGGCATTCTCGTTTGCTTTGGACATGTCATCGTCCTCCCCTTTGTATGTGGCACAGTCATGACTTTGCATATCTTCTACAGTACAATCTTCAGTAAGGAAAGTGGCTGGGTTTACTGTCCTACATTTTACTATATGTATGTTTGCACTGGACAGTATTATCTCATAAGATGTGGCTCTTTGTGTTGTTACTGTGGATTTTGCTCCTTCAAGTATGGCAAACATTCAGTGCTCAACGAACAGGGTTACTGAGCATCCCATTATAATGGTGGCGCTTTTCTCAATCCCGAACGCGACGGCTGTGAGAGCCTGTTCGCACGCAAAGTATCCTTGCATTACAGCGTCAAGTGTTTCGCTGTAGTATGCTAGAGGCTTGTGCCCTAGTGACGTTTTTTGTTTTAGTACTGCTGTAATCAAAGTTCCATTATCGTGTGAGAATAAATAAAACTCATGGTCATGATCAGGTGTCGCTAGAACGAGTGCTGTTGAAATCAGTTCTTTCAATGTGTCAAATGCTGTGCTCATGGTTGTTGAAAACATTGTCCCCCACTACTGCTGTCCCTCAAAAGGGTGCCGGCGCTCCGTTCGCGGTGGTGTCAAATGGGTTACCACGTGTATGTGTTATGTGGTTCTGTGATTGGGGGTGTTGCTGCACGCTTTGCAGGGGTGCTCTTTTTTCATATGTGTACTGGGGATCTGCTTGTTCTTCACATCTAAATCCACCCATAGGCAGACCATAGGGGCTGCCGGGGTGGGGGTGGCCGCACTGGTGCTCTTTCTGGTAGGGTGCCATAGGGCGACTCTGACATTCTCTCGAGAAGTGACCCCACCTCCCACAAATCCAACATGTTCCTTGCCCTCCTCCTCTAGGTCCTTATCCTCCGTATCCCCCTCTGAACCCCCTGTGCCCACCTCTTCCTCCTCTTCAGTCCCTTCCTTGCCATTGTGGCCCTCCATACTGTTCTTCGCCAGACCATTGCTCCTGTCCGTTTGCTGCCCAATTTGCTGCCATACTTGCCTGTATCACTATTGGCCCCTCCTCTCCGTCTACCAGCCGCTCTGCAGGGAGGGCAGCAGCTACTGCTGCAACCTTCACCAATTTTGTTTGTACTAATTTGGCTCTGTCTGCCAACCTTTTCTGAATTTCGTTTTCCCTCTCTTTGATCCTTCTACAGTGGCGTACTATGATGCTCTGTATCTCGGGCCAGCCCTTGGCCTCTATCCCAGCTATTTTATCCAGTGCCTTCTGTACTTATTTTGGGAGACCTCTCTAGATTATGAAGTAGAAAAGGGAGGTGGATTGGTCCCAAGTCGTGCCTGTCTCTGCTCTCCACATATCCTGCACCCAAAGAATGTATGCTGAAGCATCCTCGTCCTCCCCCATAGTACACTGCATTACTGGTTGTAAATCAGGAGTATCCGGGAATGTGTCCCTCAGAGCGTCCCATACTCGGGCCCTTACTGTGTTAAATGATGCCCCATCATGGCGGTCGCAATCTAATGTGAACCCAGGGAATCCCGCCTTCACCCACACTCTATTTGGTTGGCCGCTTACTGCAGAGACCAGCAAACTCTTAACATCTCCAATGACTAAGGGGACCCTGGCAGTGTTTTTCTCATATGCATATATCCACTTGCTCGCCCTCCCAGAAAGCGGAGGCAATGTCTTCAATAAGTTTGCCTTATCCATTTGTGCCCACGGGACATAATGTGGTCTTCCCGCACCTTTGTGTATCAATGTCATCTGTAACTTGCTCTTCCCTCTTCCCATACTCACCTATCCTCCTTTCTTTCCTGTTACTGGCCGCTTTCTTGTTCTACTTCTTAATCTCCCCTGCCACCCCTCCTCTATTCCATCCTTGCTGGGAGATAAGGCCATGAACAGGGCTGCTCCCCCAGACACCCCACCTACTGCTTTGTCTGCTTTGTTTCCTTCCTTATCCTCCTCTAGATCACTCCAATATTCTTCCTCTCGTTCAGATAGCACACCCTCTTGCTCCGTACTTACCTGCAATCCTTCCTGATCTATCTGTATTATTCTAATAGGGATGTCATTAATTTAGAATAGAATCTCTCCCTTTTTCCACTTTTCCCCCACTGTATTTGCTGATGTGTCAGGAGCTAGGGGTGACTGTGTTCTCTCACCCCCCTGGGTATGTGAGTTTTGTTCACATAGACCTCTGAGTCTCAGTAATTCTGTTTGCGTCATACTTAATTGTGTTTCGAAATCTTGGGTTAGCTGTCCTATCTCTATTGGAGGGGTGCATGCCTGTCCAAATGACCCTTTTGGGTCATAAGGGGGAGGGTTGGGGCTGTTGCTTGGGGCGCGGGAGGTGTGTTTGCTTTTGCCTCATACGTGGGGTCGCTGTATCCTTCTGCAGGCTTTGTCAGCATTGGGTACAGTCACTCATGCTCTATTGTTTTTTTCTTATTCTCCCCCTCAACCTCATTGTCATTTGTTGCCAGGGGAGACGTACCTTGACCCTTACTCTTACTTAGGGACACTTCTTCAAATAGTCTCCACAAGTCCAATATCTCCCTTCTGTTTTGGAGCTGTCTGCCTTTATACTTAATACACAAGTATGTTGCTACCATGTCCATTATTGATTTATCAAATGACCCACCTTCAGGCCATTCCTGGGGCATACCTTCCCCTTTCATTTCTGTGCACCACTGTTTGTGGTATTTTTTCCTTTTTTGCTATAACCTGATAAGTTTTGACAGATATGCATGAGCGGCGTTTCTGCCCCCATTGTACCTTAGCTACTACCGCTCGTGTATATATGCAAAAGTGAATGGCCTAATGTATACTCCCACCAGGCTCATAAAAAACACATTTCTTCTTTTTACCAAAATAACCACAATGCTGTTCACCAGAATACATTTTCTTACAGTTCAATTATTTCACTTTTTCATTGCAAAACCATATTTTAACAGACCATGGGCCACGTGACATATAACACCTAATCAGACGGACGCACCACAGATTATTCAACATGAAACAAATATGTTACACATAAACAATAAAACATATACCATGCCTGCCGTGGGCCCCTATTTCCCTGTATCTCTACTTTTCCAAGACCCTCACCCTTATCCTGGCCCCTTGTGGACCGCCAGAAAAGAAGAAGATAGCGTTTCTAACAACTATTCCGAGTCTTCTCCTTACATGAGACTCCTACTTTATTCACTTTGTCATCACTTAATCCCTGTACTATTCGAGATAGTACTATGCAGCGCCGCCTTCTACCCCCTCGCAGAGCTAGGTTCCCGTACCTCTATTCACCTCTTATCCTCTTTATATACTCCTAATGGCCATATGCGAAAGAAAAGAAAAAAGACACATAAATATATGTATATATATATATATATATATATATATATATATATATATATATATATATATATATATATATATATGGAAAGTCCCTTGTTACAAAGAAGAGTCCCCTTTCTCTCTTCCCAATCTATGTTCTCAAAACAAATTATATAAAATTGTTTAGAAAATTGTATAAAATTAGACATATACATACAAATCAAAATCAAACATAGTACTGTACAGAGATATTCCAGTACAGGGGTATTGTGTAACACATTCCATACATGTCGTATACAGCCCAACACACAAAATACCGGTCACAAATGAGCACATACCACAATCGCTGGGCAACCAAGTCACAATCATAATGGTCAAACCTCGAACTTCAGGCTAGGGGCAGGTTCCTGGAGGTTCCTGGAGGGGCTACTTAAGGTTCCACTAAAGCCGGCTGGTATGGTAATAAACTTTTAACTTTAACCCAAAACCTGTATAGTGCCAGCTGTGTCCTAATTGAATCTGAGTTTAAACAGTAATCCCAGAAGGACTCTCCCTTGATGGTCTCGTAATTGTTTACCAATTTACCTAGCAGACACGTATACCAAGGACCCAATTGGGGGCACATAGTCAAAACATGCCTGGTGGTTTCTAGATGTTCTCCCTTCTCACAGATACGACAACACCTGTCAATTGGTAAAATACCCAATCGTGGCCCAGTAACCGCTAATACCTGAAGATGATTTGTCCGCAGCCTTAGCATGAATTGACAAACCTCCGGATCTGGGCATGATAACAGGTATGGTTGAGACTTTCTGTATCTGTGGATTACATGCATTACAGCTTCGTACCCCTTCAAGGTTGACAGATGGATATAGTTCTGAGTCCAGTCCCATCGATTCATTTTTTGTATGAAGGATTATTTTTGATGGATAAATGGCATTAACCGCTTTTTGTAATGGGACCAATCTATATCGGCAAAGAGAGACTTGTTTAGCTGCTTATAGCTATTGCCTTGAGGTGACTTTTCATTATCAAAATTAGTACCAGCCAAGCTGAGCAGTTCACATGATGGAGAGGAAATAGCTGTCAGATAAAACACTCCTCGAGCTCGCAATGCCATACCTTTCAGGGAGGATAAACCCAGTTCTAACCTGAGATACTGACCTTTTAGAATTTGAATTCTTTAGTTGAACTAATTGAGCTTTTGCTTTCTTATCCAACTTTAATGTCATAACATGACCATCTAAAACATCACACAATTTTATCTCCACAATATTTTGCTTGTCTGACAGTAGCATTGTAGAGTTAAACTTGTAACACTTTGCAAGTGTGCACATCAAAGCAACACAAGACATGTTTCTTTCCTGAAGAGTGAACATGACATCAGATGGATTGCAATCTGCAGAAACATGTTAGAATCAGATCTCCCTTTAAGACTGCTATTACATTCTCCTCAAGGACACCTATATGATTCTTGTTAAGAATGTCTGCATACTCTAAGTCTGCATATTGCCTCATACTCATTGTAATTTCCTGGAATTCAAAACAATTCCAAAGGTTAAAATTACCAATACTTTCAATAGTTCTTTGACTATAATTAGATTGCAGCATTTTGAAAACTGGTTGACCTTTCACGGGAGTTAATTGTAACAAGTCTCCAAAAACAAGTACATGCTTACCTCCAAACAAAACATTATAGTCAGTCTTCAAAACCTCTTGCATTTATTCACAAAAGCTAGCATCAAGTTACACACCATGCTTACTTTATCTAGAATCAAGGTATTTAATTTTCTAAGAATTTTTCCCATTTCATGTCCTGCACTTGATACATGTTTTCGATACTCTAGCGATACTCTAGTTTGTTGTCATGCTTCACTGACAGCATCAACAGCCGATGTAAAGTAACACCTCCTACAATAAATACTGCTAAACCTGTTGGAGCAGTTACAATACATAACAAAGAACCATCAGTTACATTTTGGATCATACCTCTTATTGCATGAATTAAAAAAGATGTACCTATTTCTGCTTGTCCACTAACATACAACAATGTAGGTTTGTATTGGACTTAACAACATTCAGGCTTGGCATGCTGTAAAACATATAAGAACCTATCTTTGATTTTATAATAAACTTCTTTTTGTTCTATATTAAGTTTACTGACTATTTCATCATAATTTCCATCTACAACCTTAGTTTGTTGAATTGCACTTTCTCCTTATTCAATGTCCAAGATCAACATCAGTTTGAATAATTGGCTTACAAAGCACATTTTGACATCCTGCTTCAGAATTGTGACTGCCTTCAGAAGTCTCTTTTGCAAATTCAGCTGTCAAAAGTTCTTCTTGAAGTAGTTCTTTCTCCTGTAATTAAAGGTACTGCTCACATTGTGGATGTGTAATTGAGCTTTTTTAGCACAAAAAAAATATTCTTCAAAAGTTTCAAAACTTCCATGCAAATCACTCTCTGCACACCATGGGAAGAACAACTGCAAAATACAAGAATGAGATCATTCCTTTTTCTCTGCAGTTTGGCAAGACAGTTTCATGTGGTTGATGACATGTGCCTTCTCATGTCTCACACCCATTACATCCATGTACTTTAAACCATCCTCTGTCACTGTTTGCTTCAATATTTCAAGATGAGTAACATTCTGCTACTTCACATAAACAAAGATCTTACCACTCATTAGATCAATTTGGATAATATGTATCAATCCAGTTGGTTTTCAGAATCTCTCTACCAACAGGTACTGTTTCAGCTAAGTGCTGAATTTCACTCAAAGACTTCAGTACCCGATTTCTAGTGCTAGGTGGCTAAGACTTAACCAAAGTGCATTAATGCTATGTCCAGACAGAGGCATACTCATGATCTGATATGCAGCTTTGTAACTACCACATTGGCTATGTGAGAGCATCTTTAGACCAAATCTTAGAAGTTTCTGACTAAGGCGTTTATCTGCTGATAAGTCTGCCCATACCTCAGCTGCATTGCTCTTTTCAGCTTTTGTCATGTATGCTGTAACATAACGAGCCACAGCTGTTGTATCAACAGCAATATACTGTACACCAGTATTTGCATTCCAAAGCTGAGCAATGACAGGATTGCAATCATTAATTAATTAGCATTCCTTATCTCTTTTTAAATTATAGGTATTTCTTGGTGACTTACCAGTAATATGGTTTCGAACAGATGAAATACAACTAATCATTTTCTCTGACAATACTTACTACATGAGTGCCTTTGAAATGTTTCCACCTTGTTCAGTAGATCAGCTTCACATACTGAGCAGGAATGGAACAAGTAACATATTTGTCTATGAACTCTATCACATAGCCATCACTGTCTTTACCAAACTGAGGAGCATCATTAATCCACAAAAGCATATGTATATTTGGAGCACCACGTTCCTGGTACTCTTTCCTCCAAAAGAAATGTTCCACAGTTCCTAGAGGACCATTTTCTTTATTACATATAAAGTGTAAAATGGCTAGAAATCTGTGATGAAAGAACTGCGATCGATACACTTACCGTATCAATGGAACCCAATTATCCTGTTGCCATGTGTTCGATGTTTTCTTTCTGTGGATTAGTTTCACAAATCCACTCTGAAAGATCATCCCAACCATACTCAGTACAACTTAAAGTCACAAACCAAGTTGGAGAGCCCAAGTTTCTGATCATGCATATAACCTCGAAATGTCTTCTATACCAATATCCCTTAGTTCCTCTCATTGTAGCAAGAATATTGGTAAGTTTACTACCCTCTGAAACTTTTCTTTCACCTGTTGCAGCATCTCACATGCAGAAAGATTTTGACATCTAGTTCCTGTCTGAAGTGTATGAGCTACAGCGTAACATAATGTTGAAAATTCACTTTCATACCATAAGTGAAAAATATATTCAACATTGGTGTTCATAATACTAAACCTAGGGACGCCCTCAGAAATAAGGCACTGGCCTGGCTGCAAACAAGAACTGGAGTGGGTATTGTTAGAAGCTTCAACATATAACTCATTGTAGATTGTGGATAGCGTTTACCATTGTCCTGTACTGGGATTTGACTCTTGAAGCCTCATCACGATTTGGGCGGTATCCCAGTGGTGTTACCGCTGGGATACCGCAGGGACTAATAGCATTACCGCCAACCCCCCCAGCGCTATTAGCACCTAATCACGGGTTTGGCGGAACAGTAATTCCCCATTCCCCATTGGGCCCATTTGTGAATTCCCCATTCCCCATTGGGCCCAATGGGGATTTTTGGGCACAACTACCATTGGCGGTATCAGCGCACGGTAATTGCGCCAAAAATCGGCAAATTCACAGCCTATTTAAATGCAGCCAAACCTGTGAATTGGCGGACCCTTAAAAGTTGCAGTAATAGCGTTACTGCTGCATTAAAGGGTTACCACCAAACTTGTGATGAGGCTTTAAGTCTATTTGTTCTTGCCTTATAATCCTGTATTATTTAATGCGTTGTTTGTATTGTCTTGTTTTGTGTGCACACTGAAGACTATCGGCGTGTCATGCTTTATAAGAAATAAAAAAAAAAAACACAAGCATTCTTTTACAACAATATTCTGAAGAAGAAATTGGAGCCTTCCCATCATCCAAACTGCAGCAGTTGGAAAATGCAGAGAGAGACAACAAGCGTCTAGCGCCTTTTCCCATACACTGATTGGTGCACCTTTCATTGCTTTCATTTGATAAAATTCTAAACTGTCGCCCATGACTTCACGTGATTGTTGAGGATGAACAGTGTAATATTAATACAAACTATTCCCTCCTGCAACAGTTGGACGTTGAAACTGACCTTCACGGCTTTTGTTTGTTGACTCAACATCAAGCAAAGACAAGTCTGGTACAGTCACACTAACTTTGTATAAATCATTGTGCTCCAATAGAAACGCCAATGCCTTTTTCAGATTTCCAAATAATTAAATTCATTAATTAATTAATTAAAATAAGCGGTTGCCAAATGTTCTTATCTTTTGTGGCAAAACCATTTACTAAAACAAACAAAGAATCTGCAATATCATGCTTCCCTCCTAGAGTGTTGACATTTTCTTCCAAATTGAGGGTTAAATACACAACGTTTCCTCTCACACATTGCACTAATGAATTTTTAGGCAACTGTGACATCTTTGTTTGCAATCTAACAATAGCTTGAAAAGGATGAACTGTTTGCAATGCAATCACTTCAAACATGTTAAATTTTTGAAGCACAACAGGGATATCAGTCACTACCATGTCATTCAAGACACTTCTTGGAGGAATACTTGCTTGATTATAAAACTCAACAAAGTGTCTACAAATATAAAGTCTCTCACTTGTGTCAAATCGTTCTTCTACAAACAAATACAGATGAAGTTCTTTCCAAACATCTTCTACACTCTGTTTCATTTTATCCTCAATGTACACCGGTTGCACTTGAGATGTATAAAAAGTGTGTTGGCAAGATGCACAAAGAATGGAACGAATGGCAGGTCTTTCAGAAGACAACTCAAATGTTGCAATATTTTTTTTTACTGTTGAAAAATCATATCCTTTGAAAGCATAGGATCATCATTTCCACTTCCTGGAGTGATTCATCCACATGCACATAATCTTTTAAATGCAATATATTTATCATTTGCAGTGTACAAACTAAACTTTCTACAGTTCCAGGTGTTTTATTTAAAAGTGCAAGAGACATAATTGGTGTTTTGCACCAGTATAGTTTAACTAGAAGATATCTCATTTTTAGTATGATGTGCAGCCAGCATCCATATATGAAGAAACTAACTCTTACATCTATTTTTATCAAGTCAAGCTAGATAGTGACCTAGAAGTCTTGTTTTGTTATGAGCTTCACAGCTTTTCTCTGTAGCATCTTGATCTGTCTTTGAACATTATTATTTTTGTGCAAAACTTGCAAAAATCTCTTTAAGACTTTACAAGAAAACGTATCAATATTGCAAAAGAATTGTACGTCCATACCTCACTTTGCTTTTTCTGTTTTATTTTAGACTGAGCTAAACTTTCAATTTCTGTATTATCAGACCTTAGGATTTCTTCTTTTTTTAGAAATCGCACCATTTTGGACTTCATAGTTATGCCCACTCTCATCAATAGCAAGGGACAATTTATTTTCTTTAATGTACATCTCCTCATTAAAAAATATGTCTGTATGAGAAGTGTCTTCCACTCTCCGCCAAACACATCACAAAAGTTGTCACGTGTAAGTTCAGTAATTTCTTAAGTTTATTCAATACAAAAATGAACATTTTTCTTTTCATATGAAAAGATGTTTTAATTATTACTTCAGTGTTTTTCTTTTGCAAAAAATGCTTTACAACACATCTAGATTTTGGTTTCACACTTCTCCAAAGATTTGTAAACATTTGAGAGTGGTACATTTTTCGATATATATATATCTGTATTCTTCTGTTTCAAATTGATAGTGCATTTGCTATCTTTTCTTCTAAAAATTGTAGTTTTTTTTACTAACTACTAACGGGTTTGATACATTTTTCTTTTATCACTTTTACTTAAAATATTCTTGGTTTCCGTTCATTTATTCAGTTGGCACATCTCCTATCCTAAATTTCACATTTTCAAAAGTATTATCAATAACAGTTGTAATGCACTTTTTACATGTACAGATTTGGAAACAGTGCTTTTAAAAATATTATATTGTAAAACTTTACTGCCCTGCAGTCGATCCCTTCTTCTAGCACATTGTTCACGCTTCTTCATAAGCATTATAAAGGAATGATGTGAAAAAAAGAATATAAATACTATATTACTATATACACACCTAGTCTTGTACAATAAAAAAACTGTTAAATGTGGGCTACAATGCAATACTGACACCCATAGTGTGCCTGTTTCTCTGGCAAATTCACACAGATTTGGGGCACTCTTTTACATAATCAGAGATTTCATTACTGATAGCATTTGAATGGTGGTTCCCATTGTTAGGTACATAATATGTGACAGAGGTGTGCACAGTTGACATGCTCAGAGAAACCATTCTGAATGATGAATACTTCAACTTCTGAGACTCATGTTTCTATACACTGAAATGATGGGTACATATTGATGTGATAAAACCTACAGTAACCTATGCTATCAAATGGATGTAAGTGATCCGACCGCGTCTGATTTTTCCGTGGTAGGAACGTTCGCATGAGAAAGGTGCGAACTACCAAAACAAACTACCAAATGTTTTCACCTTTCTCATGCAAACACACGTACATACTACGGGGGCTGCAGGGGTTTCCACCGCAATCCCCACTCACTATTATTATTTTTTTGTGGGTTTGCTGCAGGGGTGTCCGCTGCAACCCCCCCACTCACTATACCACACAGTATAGTGAGCGGGATGTTGCGGGGGACACCCCTGCAGCCCCCACAGTCTTTTTTCTTTTTTTTAACTTACTTGCAATGCTACAACCAAAGGTTCGAACCTTTGGTGTTACAACCTTTGGTGGTAGCATTTTTAGAACTTTTGGTCCTTGCGGACCTTTATTGTCGGTAAAAATGTACAATCCCTATCAAATAACCTATGGACTCTTTGCAATCTTTAAAACGAATCCAGGTTGAGCTCATTGCTGCGCACAGTTAACCTGTTATTAAGGAAAAAGGAGTCCAATGTTAATCAAATGGCAAGACATAATATGGGCCATGCTTGAGTTTCCATTTCTCAAAACCAAGGCAGTTTGCTTGTATCCAAAGTCACATGATGCGGACATCTGCTTGGCTCCATGTTATTCCATTTTGGCAATTAAGTGCCTTAAATGGTCTCTTGTTTGGAGCTTAATGCACAGTTTATTGGGAGAGAGGTCAGGCCTGTGTATCCTCCTCCGACCCCTCCATGAGTTTGATATCCAAAAGTGTATTTCTTACCATTTTGCTTAAACAGACCAGCCTTACTGGTATGCATCACAACAAAGGTCTCTGGGTTGAGAGATCCAGACACATTATCCGGCAGTTCAATAGGGATACTGCATAAAAAACTACAGTCACATTTGCAAGCTGAAAGCAGTATCTTTTTAAATGGAAAGACGTATTTTACATGTTATACATTTTATTTCCATACATTGCGTTTGGGCCTTGTTTCCCAGGGTAAATATATTTATTTGATCTCATGGTTGAAAATACATGAGTTTTCCCTCTGAAATGTCCACACATAGGCCATTATTTAACATGGGAAACCTGTGTATTTTAAAACAAAGTAGGCCTTACCATTTAAATAATGTCAGTTTGTGTGTTGGAAAGTAAGTGTTTTGGTTTGTGTCAAATGAAATATGTCACTTGACTTCGCTTTTTAGATATAAGTCACTGTTCCGTTTCATTTACCAAATGCACAGCATTTTACTGTATGGCAGTCTCATGTATCATGCTGATGTTTCTTTTTCTCAGTCAAAATGTGAATTTTTCCATTTGGCATGAAGTCAGCATTTGCAGAAACCCATGTCTTTTGGTATCCATCGAGCACATTCCGATGTATTCATGTTTTGAGACACGCTTTCCTTCACCTTCCCATTTTGGTAATGTTGAGTGGGGCCCACATTTCCCATTCACTAGGCCTCATGTTGGAAAACAATGTTTTGGCTGGCTTGCATATTACGATGGATGTCAACATCAACCAGCTTCATTCTCACAATAGGGCCTTGCATGGTCTCTCAGTCTCTATCACTCTGGGGCTGAATTTGCAGCCCAGATATCCCCCCGTGGCTCTTTAACTTGGGTCACTCATAGGAAAGAGCAAGGGAGAGCGTGGTTTACATTTTCTTTGTTGCTTTTTATTTCTGGTTTTCCTCATTGGGGCACATCCACTCATTTTCTCATCCTGAGGGAGTGGGTGCTCTGGTCTTCACTCCCCTTTCTTTGGATTTTGGAGTTTGGTCCTGCAACCCCTCCCATTTTTGGAATTTCCTACCTCCAGGATGTGAAGGTAATTGAGTTACTGCATTTGCAGAGAGGAGTAAAAGGGAGGTTAAGTATATTATCCAGTACTTATTTCCCTGGTAAATAGGCATACAATTTGTAACCAAAACCACATCATACAGTATGTGGACCACACACACACAAATTACCCTAAAACACATACCCAACGCATATCTTCATGCAAGTGTTTTTGAGGGGCATTTAATATCAAATGTACTTTGTGATTCTTAATTTTTCCCTTGAGGTAATTTTTTGTGGCTACTTCGGTTGTGTACCGAAGAAATATAAGGCCTAATTCACAGAACGTTTTCCTGTGGGATTGTGCCATTATAAAACACTTCTGTGAATCAGGCCAATAGTGTACGCATGCAGTATGCGCATGAAAGAAATATTTTGCTTATGTTGCATTCTTCATTGTGCACACAATTCCTCAAATATGAGCACAGGAACATAAATCATTTCTTCCTGCCCCTTTCTCCGCACCCAAATGTTATAATACCTGTATGTTCCATGTTATAGTACAGCAGCAAGGTTAAATGTTGCCTAAGTGAAATGAAATGATGTTTTCATCATGTTTGTTTGATCATGTTTACACCGATGGATTGAGCTTATCAAGGTTGTTCACGTTCATGTAATTTCCAGTACAGTTTAATAGCTCTGTTGCTTATGGGACTGCTTCAGTAGCGTGTGTGAAGAAATCTGGTCAAATGGTTAGATTCCACATGGAAAAACCTAACCTGTTGTCCTTCCACATTTCTGATATTAATAAGTATTATTGAGGTGTTTGATAAAAGCAAAATTACCCAGACACTGGCACAGTGTTTAATTTGTGTCCAACCCAACTGCAACCCTCTCCCCAATTGCCCTCTTCTCACCATGCATCCACTGCACCCAGCTCCAGGCCAGCATATTTGCCAATCTCACCTCCTGCTCGCCTTATACTTCCAACCCCTTTGGCTTTTCTCCTTCCACTCATCAGTTAGACAGCTGAGGTAATCCCCTAAACTGCACATGTTGATCTTTACAGACTCAGGCTGTAGACAGAAGAGCTATTCCCCAAATTGCACATGCTGCACTGTCCTTAGTCAAGTTTCAGAAAGCAGATGTAGACACCTACATTGAATGCACTACACCAAACAGGGTCAAGCTTTTAGACAGCAACACTATCCCCTAAATTGCATACACTGCACTTCACATGATCAGATTTCAGATAGTAGTTATCTCCCCCTAAAATGAATATACTGCATCATGCACAGCCAGGATTCACAGAGCAGAGACATCAAAGCTTTCACCCTAAATCGCACATATGGCACCATACTTAGTTAAAAATTAAACAAGAGAGCTATCCCCCGATAATTCATACACTGTACCCTGCAGGGTCAGGTTTTAGACAGCAAACCTGTCATCCTACGTTGAACATATTGAGCTTTACATGTGCGAGCTTTACGGAGTGGAGCTGCCCTCTACATTGCACATACTGGGGAATCTGAAGGGCCCTGTGTTACAAGAAGTCCGACAATTAATAAGAAACAAAATGGACCCCAAATTGCCGAAACATTTGTCTTTTCATAGCTTTTGAAACTAGCTTCAAAACTATGCAAACCCACTTTTTTCACACTCAGTCCAGAGGTTGCACCAAGTTGTGTAAAAGTGTAAATATTAGGGCACAATCAGTTGACCGCAGCTTACACTAGGAAGGGAATCCCTCCCCCCTTCCTCTTCCTTTTGTAGTGCTCAAAGCTGGTAATAGGTGACGTAGTATCTTCCTGTATCCAGGAGAACCCCAGGGAGGACAGCTCATACTGTGTACATACGATAATACTTTATAGCACTCCCTATCCCAGGAAGGACAGCTGTTGGATGAATACTACATACCGGTCTCTAATTTAGTTTTATTATTTGGCTAATGCATAATCCATCCCAAGTATACAAAACCAATGTGTGCATCATTCTGAAACTGAAGTCATGGAACTGACTCAGCACCCTATGAGTAGTGACCATTAAAGGTGGCAGGGATGTCATGTTTGCATGTGACTGTGTGACTGCGTGAGAGGAGTATGAGTATTGGTGGAGACACTGGGGTAAACCTCTGGAAGAAACGACCAGGGATTATGTCCCTGCTACGATCACCAGACAAGCACTTGGCAAATACCATTCTCTGTCCTGTGAGCTGACTGCGAAAGGCTAGTGGTAGGAATGCACGGATGACTGTAGATTGTTTTGCTTTGTAAGGCTACTTCTCTCTCTCCTCTGACTAAATGACTCCCTTTTAAGTGTGGGATGCATTCAAAGGCCCTAAGATGAAGTTCCGTTTCAATACTGACACAAAACAGCTTTGCATGTGTGATTGCAAATGAAAACTGAAGGGCCATGTGATCAAGGCCTACCTGTCATTACCCAAGGACAAGCAGCTTTTTAATTCACAAAACATGAAGAACAAAAATCAAAGGTCCTTTTCACATGAAAAACAGGATTTTTAAATACTGTCAAAAAAATAGCTGGACATGTGCATTAGCAGTTTAAATGTGAAAATTGTACCACTGCTAACAGGAGAAATGTCAGGGAAAAAGATATGGAGCATGTTGACAAAAAGTAATGTATATTATGTTTTGCATACAAAATACCAGTGGCATTTGAAAAGCAACTTTGTTTTCCATGGGAAAGGTTCTGTAGGTCAGAGGCAAACCCTTTTGCTGGCTGTTGGATACATGTCACAAGGAACTTCAACACTGGAAGGCTGACATCCTAGTGTTTACAACTGCAATAAAATGTGGATTACTCTGGAAGGTGTGGAAAGTCAAGTGCTCTTTAGACTGGCTGTCTCTGCTGGACCATTTTGCCTGGCTGATGCATGACCACAATGAAGACAGTAGGTGTGAAGAGTGCAACTGTCAAGACAATTCAATCAAGGGAGCCTGAAACTCCAACATCAAACAGGCAACCAACTTCAAAGAGCAAGCTGCAAACACTAAGAGAATAATAAAATCTCTGGTTACAGGCTCACCCAGTGAGACCGTATGGCCTGAAGGCAGGAACATTGCCATTTGTTGCACATGAAGATTTACAATAAATATAAAAGGACTATTATAACTTTAGCCTTTTTATCAAAAACCATAAGGCAGATTTTCTTCATTTGTCTACCATTTATTTTCTAGGTAATTTCCAGGCAATTTTGAAGATATAATATTCATCCACCTGTGACTCATGGAACTGTAATGGCCATCAAAGATTGTGTTCCAAATGAGAGAGTTGGTGAACAGTTGGACATAAAATTAGGAATACGAGTAATAAATGACATATTCATAACTGTTATTCTTTATACGGAAACAGCAGAAAATTGCCACATGGCCGTGCAACATGGTGCAGACCTCGCTGTCATCTTATTTAATTCCCCATGATTAGCTGAATCAGAAAACATGTATATTATGGCAGATATTAGTAAAATTGTGAAGTGTTGCCACATAACTAGTTTTTGCCAAAAATATCACATGAGAAAAAATGGGACTTGTAAATTATGCTGCAATATGTCTGCTCCAGACTCTTAAACAAATCCATAGAGGAGGGCTGGAGTGGGGAGCAGAGAGAAGGGCAACTGTCCAATCGAAGTGGCAAGAACTCTGGCAGGGTACTTCCCCATAATTGTAAGGCAGCGTACTTCCCCAAGATAGTAAAATTGGCGGTGTCGTCACTGATAAATAAGAAGGACTGCACTAGGAGGAAGAGACAGAGCCGCTGAAATCTACCGTCAAACGAGAGATGCTGTAGCTTTAAATCTGACAGCTGCAAGCATACACCAGTGGAGATTGCTGAGCGTGTATCTGGGTGGAGCGCTATTGCTAAGAAGGCCTAAATGCTGGCTGGGTCCTATCGTGGAGAGTGGGAGGCCATCCTTGAGAGTGGAGTGACCAGACTCCTGCCCTATCTTTCCAGAGGGTCCTGACATGCAGCTGACTGTACTGAACTTTAAAAAAAAGTCTTTCTATGCAAGTAAACCTGAGCCCTGGGAAATCATAAGGTTGGGGAATCTGCAGCCCTTTAAATCTTTTCCCTTTATAGTGGGGGAGGGGGCAGAATGTGTACATCCTTAGCCTATTTAACTAAAAATGTTAATTTAATGAATTCCCTTTGGCAGAACACTAAGAGGTGATTGTTGTTCAAATTTGAAATTAACTAAGCTCACTTTCCAGTTTGCGCTGAAAACTATAGCCTATCATTTAATTGAGTAATCCTTGTTGTCCTGTTGACCCTGACATCTTTAAGGAAGAGGGGTGTCTTTTATCCTTAAATCAGTCAAATAATGTTGTCCTACTTTCCCCTAACACAGTCCTTTCAGTGGAGAGGGGTCTGAAATCCAAGACACAGACCAAAGTAGGGGGTGGGGGTCTGAAAAACATACCGCTAAATATCCCTGTGTTTATTGTGAACAAAATGTGTGGGTGAAATCATAATTGCCATTAGTATCTGTACCAATCTTGAAATCCTACTGCTACCCTTTTAAGCCTGCAGGAAAATGAAAATCAGCGTTTAGGGTGGATATGGGGATGCATCACCACATCTACCTTATAACCCAGACCTGGTGGTAAAGGTCTGTGTGTTTTGGTTGACAGTTGAGAAGACACAGGGAGTGACACAGAACGCTGCACGCTACCTACAGCTCAGGCAATTCAATGATATATACGTAGTGCCCTGACCCAAATGGGTTTGTTCCTAATCTCAATGACCAGTGAATGACTGGACAGCTGTCAACAAAACACACAGACCTTTACCACCGGGTCTGAGTTATGAGGTAGATGGGGTGATGCATCCCATATCCACCTGAAACGCTGATCTCATGCAAGACAGAGTCAACCATCTGTTCCTGAACAAGGTGACAAACTAGGAAGACATCGAAACTGGTCAACCTTTTGTAACAGGATATTCCAAAGAACACGCAGGGATACCAATTAAAATTGACTCTCCAATCACTTTGTTTTAGCAATCTGGCCATTGGCATTTGAACTTTAAAAAGCAACCTGTGGTCCGTAGAAAAATTCACGGCGAGACCACCCCAAGGCTGGACTACTGAACCCATCCAGCCTTATTTAATCCTTGGCCTTACCAAAAAGGGCGTTTTTTTTTTATAACAAATTCTGTACCATGGTGTCTTTAATGTTAGTCTGCACATTAGTTTAAATGCAGCAAGTAGTCAACAACTTAGGGCCCACACACTTCCCTGAAGGTCGAATAAAATTAGAGGGGTGCACGGCCCCCTAAAAAATAGCTCCTCACAGAAATGTGGCCCTAGTGATTGTGACACTGCTCAGCCTGCACTACAGGCCCCCATTCCCCCAGCCCTGCATGCCACTTCTCCCCTAGGGACAGAGACCTCACACTAGGTGAGGGCCTTCTTTCCAAAAACCTTTCTGAGGTAACACACTAATCGCAAATCAACAAGCAATCCCACAATAACATAGTGGGTTTCCAGAAGTGTTCTATGTGTGATAAAATGTATCTTATCTAGCACTTCAGCCCGAATGATAAACTTACTATCTTCTCCCTGACTTTACATTTTGTTGATCCATCCAAGCCTTTCTTTGATTTACCTCCATGGTTAAGTGTTCCCGACTTCTATCTGCGACACACTGCAAAAGTCTTTCTGCTCATGGGATCCAGCTCTGCTAAAGTGCGTTGTGGAATCATCCATAGTCCTTACATTTCCAATATATATATATATATATATATACACGTTGGCACATCGCTGCAATCTATTCACTACATAGCTAGCCTTTAAGAATAATTTGTCTACTTGCGTTACTGCATCTGTACAATTATAAAATGACTTGATGTCCTCTTCATTATTTCTGTAACATGAGCATCTTCATCTCGAGACCGAAATGTTGCTCATCTTTAGCACCTCCTCTTTAGAGTTTATAGAAAATGTATGTTCTCTCGTCTCTGCATCTCTTCTGGGTGCATCAGTTGTGCTTTTCATGACGTCACCAGTATTCCCTTTTGCTCAGTTTTCACCCTTCCTCCGGGATTTTATTCAAATGGACATCATATTGTTGTGTATCCAGGATTCTCTTTGGTATAGCTATTTTTACTGGCAATGCATGTGTCTCACACTCTGGCTCCCAAAATATAGGCAACATGGGGGAGGACCTTTGTATGGGGGTACTTGGTTCCACCTCCACACTTGTTCAACCAACTACCCATGGATTTCAAACACTGTCTAAACTGTGAATCAGTGTCTGCTGATCTAAATCTAGCCAGATGATAATCTGAGTATCGTCGGAATTGGAACAGGATTAGAAGCTGTAGCACTAGATTAATTTAGCAAGGTGCTGGATGTAAAGATTGAACAGGATGGGTGAGACTGCCGACCGTTGGAAACCCCACAAGCAAGTGGAGCTGCAGTCGACTGATAGGGTATGAGAAAAAGCGACTGAGTTTAGTCCTGCAGAAAGGATTTGAAACCAAGGCAATTCAGAGCCTGAGATACCAGCCTGAGGGCTGAAAATACAGTCCAAGAGTGGCAGAGATTGAGAGGCCATGCAAGGCCCCAATATAAGAATGAAGCTAGGTGATGATACCTTTTGGAATATGCAGGCCAATCCAAAACTCTTCTTTTCCAACATGAGGCCTATTAAGGGAATGAAAATGGGCCTCCCTCAACTTTGTCAAAATGGAAAGGCACTCAGCAGAAAGAGAGTGTGCCTCAGAATTTTATATTTCTAGCTGTGTCAAATGGATTCCAAACAAAGATGTGGTTCTGTCTATGCTGACTTTGTGTAAACTGGGAAAAGGCACATTTTGACAGATTCAAATCTGCAGCAGTAAACAGGGGAAAAGATAAATTCAAATGCTGTGCATTTGAAAATACAAAGGAGGAATTGTGCCTTACATTTAAAAAGTGAAGCCAAGAGACATATTTCATTTGTCATGGAGAAAGATACTTACTTTCCATAAATAAACTGACATTTAAATGAAAAGGCCTACTAGTTATAGAAGTGAGCAATAATTTTCTATGTTATCTGTGGCCTATGGGTGAATAATACCAACAGTGAATTTATATCTGCTTAAATATTGTATTGTAGTTATAAACAGCAGGACCAGATGCTATACGAAATGTCATGTTGAACACATCTTTTCAATTTAAAATGCTATTCTGTTAGAATTGTGTATATAGCTTGTTTTCCCCACTGAACTGAAAGGCATGTGCCTCTGAAACTTTGAACTTCAGGCCTTTGGGCTGGGCATAGCAGGAAAATCTTGCCTGATTTTCAGTTTAAAATACAAAGAAAATTAGATCTAAAGCCCTCGCAGGACAAGGCCACGGTTTTGAGCGACATAGGTGCGCAGGAGACGCTGCTCAACTATACGTGGCATGCTTCGCTACGTCCAGGCTTCCTTGCCTGTAAGAACCAAGGTACCGACCCTCTTCAGCAAGCTCTTGCAGGACAAGGCTGCAGTGTTGTGCGATGCAGGTGCGCAGTAGACGCTGCCTGGCTATACATAGCATGCTTTGGTATGTCCAAGCTTCTGTGTCTATAAGAACCGAGTTATGGGCCATCTGCGGCAAAGCCCTCGCTGGACAATGCTGTAGTTTTGAGCGACACAGGTGCGCAGGAGACCCTGCTCAAATATACGTAGCACGCTTTGCTACAACCACGCCTACTTGCCTATAAGAACCGAGGTACAGGCCTCTGCGGCACAGCCCTCACAGGACAAGGCTGCGGTGTTGAGCAATGCAGGTGTTTGGGAGCGATGGGGTTGTGGCGTAGAAAGTGAGCGCAGACAACCTCACCCTCGTGTCCGCAGCTGCCAAGTAAGATATTACTGGGAGAGTTAGCTTGCGACACTTCACGCAACCCCCCTGACCTGGTCCCCTTTCTCACTCTTACACACAAGTAGTTTTTTCACTGCATGAGCTGTCCTTCTGCCCCCCGCACCCGCAGCTCACTTGCGCTCCCTCAGATCATAGGTCGCGTGTGCTTCCTCCCATTTTAGGCCATGTGTGCTACCACACATCTTAGGCTGTGCGCTTCTTCACTTCCTAGGCCATTTGTGCTCCCTCGCACCTTAGACCATGTACGCTACCTCGCATCTTAGGCTGCGTGCACTTCTTAGCATTCTAGGCCTTGTGCGCTCCCTCACAATGCTTGATTGCATGTGCTCCCTCTCATCCTTTACTGTAGGTGCAACCTTGCATCCTAGGCCACGTTCATTCCCTCGCAATTCTAGATTACGTTTGCTCACTTGTATTTTAGGCTGCGTGCGCTCCCTCACAATTCTAGGCCACACTCTCTCCACTCAGCCATGCACACACCGCATTTCCTGCAGGCCCTCTCCTTCCCTCTTTTTTAGCCCTTTTCCACTTTCCTAGCCCCCATCCCCTGACCTATTGTGAACTGCACCTGAGGGTTTGTTCTCCATGGTTGTGTTCAATATTTTTTTCTAGGTTCCCTGGTTGATTGTTATGTTTTTTGGCATTTTTGTTATCCATGGTTGTTTGCTTACATTGTACTGCCTACATCCCTGCTGTGTTCTTTCTTACTTCTAGGTTCCCTAAGTGATTGTTATTTCATTTTGTTTCTCCATGGTTGCTTGCTTACATTGTACGGCCTGCATCCCTGCTGTGTCCATTCTTTACTTCTAGGTTCTGTTGGCAATTGACTTTTCCATTGTAGTATTTGGCTTGCACAGTACACATCAATGCAAGCCATAGAATGGTTGCTGTCTATAACCTGATGTCACTCCAAGGTTCCAGGAGTGACAGTTGAGGGAGACAGGATGGAAGATTAAGCATTGAAGGATCTATATTCTATATCTCCTACCTCCCTTCATATTTATACCCTTTAACTGATTAAAGCTTATTAATATTTATACCCACCGGATTCCAGAGTGTCCCCTGCTTCCAGTTTATATGGGTGAACCACCATACTGCATCTCTGTATTGCATCTGATTTTCTGTCATTGTTCTGTCCTCTTTGTGCCCCTCCTTCTTCGTTGTACCCCTGCCCTAGTGTTTCCCCCACCGCCTGCCTGTTCCCTAGTTCACCCCCTCAACTCTTTGCTCCCTTGCCCCCATTCTTCCCTCTGCACCCTCTATGATGCTCTCTGTCTCACTTATCTTCTCTAACTGCTTTTCTATCGACTATCCTATCCTTCTCACTAGCTCTGGCAGGAAGAAGTTCAAAAGGGATATCCTGGACTCCAACTCAGGCCTCCCTACTGATGATACCTACACCAATGCTTCCTCCAGACAGACCCTTACCGACATCCTCTTTGTCATTCCCTCTCCCAGCCTATAGACCGCCATATGGTCTCTGTTCTCTCTCCGTTTTTCTCTTCACCCATTAATGGTGGCACCTGATGGGAGGCCATCCTGGCCCCCTTCTTCTCTTCCAAGACCATCATTAATGTTTACCTAAACAGCACTGTCTTGGTCCAATGCCCTTAAGAAAACCACCTCCTTTTTGATATATTCTTCCCGTGCCTTATCAACTCCCTTTCTTCTCTTGTGCTTCCTTCTTTCCCCTCTCTGGCTCCTCTGCCTCCTCCATCCTCTGCCACCTCTACGGCTACCTCTGCTGCTTCTCTGGTCACCCTGTTGCTTCCTTCCTCTGCCACCATTTTGACACCCACCTCATCCTCTTTGGCTATCTTGCCCTCTCCTCCTTCCTCCTCTGCCCATCCTCAGGCACCTTCAAATCTTCTGCAGGGCATACCTCTAACATGTACCCCTCCACAGAAGTCCTTCAAAGGGAGTAACCTGCTCCACATTGCTACTCTCAACACTAGATAAGCTATCAAATACTCCTCTGACATCTGCTGTCTCCTGTTCTTCGATTTGGATGTACTCGGTCTGACCAAGACATGGTTCACAGCCAGCTCTGTCACAAGCTTTGAGACTCTCCTTCCTGATGGCTACAAGATCCTCTCCAGGCCCAGAACCAACCGTTGTGCTGGGGATGTAGACTTGACCTTCCCAGAGTGTATCCCTGCTTCTACCATTCCTATACAGGACTACTCCACCTTTAAATGCCTGGCCTGCAGGCTATCTATCTCTCCTGGCCTTTCTCTCACTGTGGCCGCTATCTACCAGCCACCTGGCCATTTAGCCTCCTTCCTCTCTGAGTGGGAGAACCTCTCCTCCTCCCTCCTCACCTCTATCTCTCACCTTCTCCTGCTCAGAGACCTTAACATCAATTGAATGGAATGACTCCTGTCCTTCTGCAGGACTCTTTCTCAACCTCTGCCTCTCTCTCTCTCTCTCTCTCTCTCTCTCTTTCTCTTTCTCTCTCTCTCTCTCTCCCTCTCTATCTCTTTCTCTCTCTCTCTCTCTCCCTCTCTCTCTCTCTCTCTCTCTCTCTCTCTCTCTCTCTCTATCCTTCCCTCTGGCTTGACTCAATCTGCAGGGCACACCCTGGATGTTCTGATCTCCTCAGACCTCTTATTCTCCAATCCTCTCACTATTCCTCTCTCCTGGAGTGATCACTTTCACCTTTTCTCCCATCTCTCTCTTTCTATGCCTCAGGCAAAGCCGACTGCAACACTGGAACCTACCTTCTCGGTCATCCCACCCATGAAGCGTGTGTCACTTGAGGCTTTCGCCGCTACTTGCTCTCCTCCTTCTGCACCTTTGGCTGACTCACATCCTGACACAGCCCTATCTAACCTTCATCTTTCTATCTGTTACATTCTTGAAGTACTTGCCCCTTTCATGAGGATTCGCTTGAAACCCAAATTCAAGTGTAACTCTTGATACGACCCCAAAGTCGTCACCCTCAAACACAAGTGCAGGGTGGCTGAGAGGAAGTGGAGGGCAACAGGCGCACCCTCTGACAAACTGGCCTGCTGTTTGCTCCAAAGGCAGTAAAGACTCTCACTAAGAAGAGAGCACACATCCATACCCGTGTCTCTGCGGCATCTAACAACTCGGTCAAACTCTTCAAAATCTACAATGTGTTGGCCAATCCTGCTGCAGTCTCTACCTCTCCTATTCCCTCCCAGGCCCTCTGTATGGCCTTGGCTTCTCATTTCATCACTTCATCCTCTCTTCCTCTTCCTCCTCCTCCACTCCTGGACGGCCTGCTGCCACCTCTCCTCCTCCCTTCTCTTCCTTTACCTGGTTCACCCCCATAGGACGTTTCTAGACAAGTCTGATCTGTGGAAGTCTCATCAAAACAGGTTCTTCCCTGTTCATCCAGAACCATCAAGGACCACATCGACACCCTTGCTCCAACCTTGGTTGATTTCTGCACTCTTTTGCTACTGGTCCTTCCCCTCCCCCCTTAAGCACTCCTTTCTGCACCTCCTTCTAAAGAAGCTCTCTGCTGATCCTGCCTCTTTGGCTAACTATTGTCCGATCTCCATCACTCTTTTCCAGGGCATACTCTTGGAAAAGCTGGCCATCTCCCAGCTTACTCTTCACACTGAATCTGTTGGGTGTTTCCATGACCACCAATTTAGCTTCAGATCTGCCAGAAGCACGGAAACTGCTCTGCTGAACATCTGTGAAGACCTGCTCTCTAAATCTGACTTTAATCGTCCTTCTGTCCTCATTCTCCTCAATTTCTCTTCTGCTTTTGATACAGTCAACCATGCCATCTTGCTTAATCTCCTCTGTGACAACCTGGGTATTACTGATCTGTCGTTGGCCTGGCTGACCCCCTTTCTCACTGATTGACCCTCTGAGGTCCAGCTGGAGTCCTTCCTCTCTTCTATCTCTCTCTCGACCTGTGGTGATCCCCAGCAGTCTAACCTTTCTCCCTGACTGTTCAACCAAAACATGGCACCTCTTGCCCACCTCATCGCTGCTCTCTGCTCTAACTTTCAGTGTTATGCAGATGACACCCTGCTCTCTATCAGGCTCCTGTCATCCACCTCTCCTCTTTCTCTCATTCCAGACTGTCCTTCCGCAATTCAGGAGTGATGTGCCACCAATGATCTCTGCCTTAATGCAAGTAAGATGGAGATCCTCCTCATTGGAACATCAGCTCCTTCCTTTCCTCTCTTTCTCTGGCCACCCTCTCTGGGCCATCTTCCTGCTCCTACCTGTGTGGCTAAGAACCTTGGGGTCATCTTCAACTCCACCCGCTCCTTCTCTCCTCACATCTCCAATGTCTCTAAGAAGTCAAACTATCAGCTTCACCTCTTCAGAGGTATCCTCCCTATCCTCACTTTCCCCCAGAAGCTCACTGCCTCCAGAGCTCTGGTCCTCTCTAGGCTGGACTAATGCAACAGCCTCTTTTTAAATCTTCCTGCCTCTACTCTCTGTCCTCCATCCAGAACAGGACTGCAAGACTTGTCCTTGGCCTTAAGCCCACAGATCGTATCTCTCCAGCTCTGAAATCTCTTAATAGGTTCCCCGTGGTGGCAAACATCAAGTTGAAGACCCTCTGCATCATCCACAATGTTTTCTGGGCACTGTGACCGCACAACCTCCAACTCTCTCTTCCTAAACATCTCCCTTCTCCAAGATCTCCGCTCATCCACATTCAGTTCTCTGAGGGTCAGTCCTTTTTTCAAGCAGATAGTTTGGGGCAAATCTCTATCTTCGGCTGGGACCTCCCTCTGGAATAGCCTCCCTGTCTCTCTCAAACTTGAGAAGAATCATCTCTGATTTTGAAAGCAACTCAAGCCCTTCCTCTTTGATTCCACTTTCTCTCTTCCTCTCCCCTGCTGATGACCCATCTGTCCACCCTCTGAAGTTGGGCCCAAGTCCCTGCATGTCCAGTTGCACCTCGCACTGCCTCTTGGCTCGCCTGTCACTTGTGGTCTGTATCTGGAACCCTACAGTCCCTTCTCGCTGAGCGTATGAGCCACCCTTTGGCTGCACTTTCTGATTTACCTGCACTGAGCCACCCCTGGCTGCACCTTTTGATTATCCGCACTTCTCCCCACCCGTGGCACTTCTCCCCTTCCATTTCCCTGCACTTGCACAATCTGAGTGGCACAAGGCCTAGTAAGATCGTTGTTTTGTGCTCCCTCTGATTCCTCCCCTTTGTATTGTCATGCCTAGAAACACTTGTGAACAGGCACGTTATAAATGCTATCTCATATTAGAATTGTGGATAGTACAGATAAGACGGCCAGCAGAAATAACCTTTAAGGTCAGTCCTCCCCATTAACTGCACATTAGCATCAAACAAAGACTTTTGAAGACACTCAATGGCAGGGTAGAATGACATGAGGGGGGCAGGTGTCTATGTCATGAGACCAGGGAGAAATTGAACTCATGAGGGGCTTTGTTGGGAATATGAAACTACAACCTTCCATATGTATGCATTGCTATTGATTCACATGGGGCCACCTTTTCTTGAATAAAAAGATAATCATGCATCACAGTGAGCTCATGCAGGACTCATATTGAAGATCACAGAAGGCCTGGCAGTCCTAAGTATCTCTTAGAATTTGAGTTAGGAAGAAAACCATGATCCTGTCCTTCTCATAAATCAGAGGAATTAGAATGTTTGTGAACTGATAGATTGCAGAATCAATGGTTGAATAGTGGAGTGGCATATTTTTCACTATTTCAGCTCGGGAGTAAAACAAGAAAAACGATAACTCCAGCCAGGAAGGTGGTGTCACAATAAAATGAGCATGTAGAATTCAAAAATATATATGTTTATGCAGTTATCTGAAAAATGAAGGTAGTTGCCATGTAGTGAGATTTTTTGTAAAAACACAAAATGCAAAAACATGTCATTTTGAAATGATGCATCTTCCTCCTTCCCGTTATCCATAATACATAGGTCTAAACTCTTTGCCCAATCAGCTGGCAGTGGGCAAATTAGTGGGAAAGGGAGAAAGGGAGAGATCCAATCCATAGTATGGGACTACTCATAATATGGAATTGTCATCAGCACTATATATTATCAGTTTTCAATCTAAAGGGGAGCAAAGAGACAGAAGGGATAAAAGGAGAGGGGTGCAAATGCAAAACAACAGAGAACTGACAGAAGGAAGGGGATATTTTGCTGGAAGCTGGGAGCCCTATCTGAGAGAGAGGCCTGCATTCTGGTTGGAAGGACCTTGCTGTAAATGTAGACCAGATGTGTGAGCTGCCTACCTATTCCTGAAAGAGGGTCTGAAATCTAGCTGGCCTCCTGAGCTAAGAACAGAGATCTCCCATGTACTATATATATATCACAAAGCTATGAATTGTGTGGGGAGATACCTGCCTTAATCCCTTTCCATTAGTGGATGGGTGGGCAACACTGGGTAGACCCTGACCATATTTGACTAAAAAGATAACTCAATTAATTCCTCATAGGAAAACCCCTATCCACTTAAACTGAATTGTGTTGGGAATTACCTGCCTTACTACTATCCATTTAAAGTGAATTGTGTTCAGAATTACCTGTCTTAATCGTGTCCCTTTAATTGTGAGTGGGGGGGGTGCAAAACTGTGTAGACACTTACCACATTTAATTAAAGTTAATTCAATGAAATCCTTTTTGCAAAGATCACAGGATGAGTTGTGTTACAATTTGAAACTAACAAATCTCATACCCAGTGTGTTATAGCCATCAAATTCAATAAAGTACTTGGATGACACTACCTTCCTGAATCCCTTGACTTACTTACAGAAGAGGGTGTCCATAATCCCAAAATAAGTAAACCCAAAAACTCTGCAATTCAAGTGAATGTAGAGTGTGCAAAATTAAATTTTCCATTTATTCACTTCCATCCCAAATCAGAATCCCAAAGCCCTGTGTTTAATTCAAATAAAAATCCCAAAACAGTTTTCCCATTGAGTTCCTTTTCCAAACCTTGCCTTTCAAATAAAAAGTCCAAAACGATGTTCCCATTGTGTTTATTTCCCCACTGTATTCACACTCCCTGTACTTGACTTCCCACTAGGGGTCATATATAACTGATGCCTGGGGCTGGGTGCTAAGCAGAATCCTGTGCAGTGCCCTTAGGGACCACTACACACAATTAAGACTACAGATGGCTAAAGTGGTAGGAGTAGCAGAGCAGCCAGGCTTATCTCAAGAGTATATAAGCAGTAGCAGAGATTACACAAAGGGACCACAATTACTGTGACTCAAGCAAACACTGACTCAAGGTTTAATGTAGAAAATACAAGTACATTTATTTTAAACCATTTGTTATAAACACGACACTTCTATTCATTTGAAAACCACACCTGAAATACACTATCACTAAACAATTCACTTTGTACAGTATTTTTCAAGGTAAGTACCCTGTGTTTTAGCAGACGGGTGCTGTGAAACAAAAGACGTCACCGGGAATACTGTTAAGTGACTTCAATTCAGCAATCCCACTAAGTCAGTGCCTTATCTGGGATGCCCAAGGGAAGCCCTTATTTATATATTTTTATGACAAGTTATAATCTGGATGATGAACCCTTCTATAACACCCCTCTCTTAGAATCCCCTGACCCCACAGAGCCAAGAAGTAGGTTTGTTTTGCAAATTAAAAGATTTATTGAAAATGTAACAATATATATATATATATATATATATATATATATATATATATATATATATATATATATATATATATATATATATCACACCTTTATAATAAATTAATATTTGATATTATACTTAAGAATATGACAGTGATCAACACTGGGTGATGTTACACTAGCACACTTATTTCATTACTTAAGAGTTCTCAGAAGGAAGAGGCATAATTATATAAGTGCAAATGACATTATTTACATTGCAATTTATATTGTTTACATAATTCAAGGAAAAAACCTGAGTTACATTCATCAATGATTACATTCATAGAGGTAGTGATTAACTAACTCAGACTTCGACAAACCACACACCAAAAAAAATTAAATTTGGAATATCACTAATCTCACTATTACAATGAATTAACATCGGAGAGTGATTGAGGAGTCATCTGCATGCAATGTTGATTTTAGGAACTGCATAGTAGCTATTCGTATTGAAATTGTGGGTGTGGCAAACAATTCATACCATAATTCGTTATCAGAGCGAGATATACAATGTAACCGAGTTAGTTTGTGGAGAATTGTTTCTCTTTGCTTTATTAGAGCAACACATACAATCAGTATGTGTTTAAGAGTCTCTTCCATTCCAGTAAGTTTACAGAATCTGCATTGTGCAGCTTCTGCTTTGATTAAACCTCTTCTCAATAAAATTTGATTCGTTGGCCATAAATTCAAGCGGAATCTTAAAATTTGATTTCTCAATGTGGCTGAAGGGCATTTCAATAAATAATCAGCTGCTTGTCGGAATTTTTTATGACCAAACAGTGCTCTATCAAAATCTTTTAGTTCTAGACATTTTTGTTGAGTGCAATGCCAGTCAAATTCATACAGCTTCAGTTTTGCTCTATTCGGATTATTGAGTAGCAAATCTAATGATATGTTTGCTTCGCTCAGGTTATCAAGAATAGTGGTTCTCCAGTTCATTGGAAATAGATGTTGAGAGCGCAATAAGTAGCCTGCCAATGTTGTCAGTACATTGTTTGCCGTTAGGCCTAAAACACATTTTCGAAGAAGGCTGCATCTTTTCCAGGCTGCTTGAATGTGTAACGAAAGGGTGCCCAATTCAAAAAGCAGAAGGGCATTTGGGGTTGAATTAGGAAGGTTAAGTGTTTTTTTCCAGAACTGGGCTTCCATTCTATCTCAATACCCTGGTTTTTTGAGGAGTCCAAGTTTCAGCCCCATAGGTGATGATGGGAATTACCTTTTGTAGATAAAATGTTAAAACATGAGGACAAGAAAACTTACCAAACTTGGCTAAAAGTATTTTGGCCTGTGAAATTAAGGATGTAAGTTTCCTATTTATACTGCTTTGTTGTGGCTTGTTCGTGGCTGAATTGCAAAACATAGTACCAAGATATTTGTATTCATTGACTAACACTAATTTTTGATTTAGCGAAACCCATTCATTGTGTTTCTGATGTTTCGAGTTAGTATTGTTCAATTCCATAACTGAGTTTATTCCAAATTAAGTGTTAGGTTGTTTTTGGCAACAAAGGATTCCAGCTGATTAAGTAGCGACTGAAGTCCACTGGGCGTTTGCGAGATTAGGACCAGGTCATCCGCATAGAGAAGCCATGCGATTATTTGCTTGCTGAGCTTGGGTGCATCATTAATTACCTTCAGAAATTCTATGCCTAAGTCAAAAATGAACAAATTAAATAGGGTTGATGCGAGAATGCAGCCTTGTTTGAGGCAGCGTTTAGTATGGATAACTTCGGATAGCAACCCATTCAAGTTCAATTTGACTTGCATTGTGGTGTTAGAATGTAGTAACTTTATTATCGAGACGCGAGATGATGGGCAACCAAAGCTCGATAATTTGTTAAATAGTAGCTGTCGGTCGACAGTCGAATGCAACTCGAAAGTCGTCAAAGGCCAAGTAGAGAGGTTGCTGTTTTGTTGCATAGGCTGCTTTAATAGCATTAAGTGTAGTTATATTAATAGCAGTACCAAGGCCCGCTACGAAACCCGTCCGGAAGGGGTTGCGTTGGTTTTCGTTAAAGGATCAAATGTTAAGATCTCTCAAGATAATTCTGGTAAAGATCTTGCCAGGTGCGTCAAGAAGCGATATTGGGCGATAGCTCGCTGGTTTCATGCAATCCCCTTTCTTATAAATGGGGACTATCACAGCTTTACACCAAGATGGAGGAATGCTTTGCTTTACCTCGATAGAGAGGAATACAGTATATAAGATACTGGCCCACAGATTTGGATTCTGTTTTAGGATATAATTTGACAGACTATCCGGGCCTGGGGCTCTAGATGAGCTTGCTCTATTGATGTAGAACAATATATCATCCCGATCGAATTTAAGAGAAAATGGGGAGTCAGCCAACCTCAATGGCTCTTGATCGCAGTAATTTTGTGGGAGATCATACATATTCGTAAAGTAATCAACCCAACATTTCTCAGCTACACCGTTAATTTGAGATGATAATTGTGAACACGTTGTGCCTGAGTTAATTAGCTTCCAGATTTGAGAGCTATTTTTTTGTCTGTGCCACATGAAGCCACTGCTCACCATCTTGTTGATACATCTTTTCTTTATACGCCCTTATCCAGTTTTTGTAATCAGTCTTTATTTTACGCAAAGCCGAGTCACGATATTTCGGCAAAAGAAGCAAGGATTGTCTTTTCTGTATCCGAAATAAGGACTTTCTATGTCTGATTGATTGGTCAAATACATGAGTAGGACGGGTGCCATTAGATATTTTGCCATAGGATGTGTAAGGAGAGGCAAATAGATGCATTTTATCATGGTATTCTAGAGGAATAAATGCTTCCTCTAAGAGGAGACAATCATCATTAACTAGTTCTTTGCCCAACGCTTCTAAGGCAGGATTTGTCCAGTGTAGTCTATTCAGCTGAGAATTGACATTCATATTTTTTAGCTGTTGTTGACATACCTGTGCTTTGCCCTGAGCATGGACTATGAATTCAATCGTTAACATCAGATGATCACTGTCTGAGGAAGGCAGAATAACAAATTTGGAGATCTGATTGAATAGCGTTTTATCTACATAGACATAGTCAATGATTGCTTTCTGTTGTCCACTTGACCAAGTATGGGAAGGTGGGATATCAGTTTTAAGAGCACCATTCAGCATTAACAGACCCCAAGTTTCCACAAAGGAGGACCACTGAGAGACCCGTTTCGATTTTCCTTTTTTGGATGACAGAAGAAGATGAATATTCAGATCTCCAGCCAAAATAATATGTGCGATGTTAGATATGGCAAAAATGTTTTCCATAATTGTATTGAGATCCTTTCCAAAAACTGAGGTTAGAATAGCCATGGGATTCCAATAGAGATTAATAATTACAGTTTTTGTGTTCTGAATCGAAATTATAGACCATTGCAAATAGGAATTCGGAGAGGGACAATCAACTACATTGGTTATAGTGGAAATATCAGAAATTGGTGCTAGACCAGACATTGGTCTACCTTTCTGGCCTTTAATCGCAGGGACCAGATGAATGTGATGGTTGTCCCAGGATGGCGAAACCATTAACCAAGTCTCTTGTAGAAGCACTACATCAAGGTTTGTTAATATACTGTTAGAGTTGTTCAATAAGTGCTTGTGTCCTCTATTATTCCAGCTCATAATTCTGATTTTATGTGTAAGGGGACATGACTCATCAAATGTTAGTTATGCATTTTTACAATAGCAGTTACTGGATTTTGTTGCAGATGTTATGCTTTCTTTTGGGAAAGTTGCAGGGATTGGTCCCACAGTTTCCATTCTTTCTGATTGTTGTATCCCCTCAATTAGGGGACTTTCACCATTGGTAGGAATTAATTTGAATCCAAGTTCAAATAGTGCCTATCTCGCAGACCATATGATGTTAAAAATGACACGAGATCTAATCCAGAGACAAGAAACAGTCGAGTCATTTTCATCAGGAAATTCGACCCGATCAATATCTACTGAGGCAAGATCCTCCAACATTGGGATATCAGAGAATATTTCCATGATACTCCTTCTATTCATAGTATAAGTTGGAAAGGATCCTCCTTGACAACTAAGAAATATTGAAAGTAGTTGTGGGGGCCTTTCATTCCTACTGCCCGAAATCATTGAGGCCACTTTCTT
Source organism: Ambystoma mexicanum (assembly GCF_040938575.1). Taxonomy (NCBI): domain Eukaryota; kingdom Metazoa; phylum Chordata; class Amphibia; order Caudata; family Ambystomatidae; genus Ambystoma; species Ambystoma mexicanum. The sequence goes on from NC_090933.1 coordinate 826,395,418, forward strand.
TATGCGTGGTACTTCTTGAGTAGAGTTTGCTTTCTTAATCGCTGCTGGAAGCTGAAATGAGACATTTTTGGAATTCGGCCCCTGATCTATAATTAATGAGGGGTTATGATTAGGGCCACAAGGAGATGATTTCATGGTGGACTTAAGTGTTTTCTGTTCTAAGGTTAGGGCCACTAAACAGTCCCTAATCGAGGATAGAATGTCATTTTGCATATTTGTCTGTAACACCGGTACAGTTGGTGTAACAGAGAGATTTGTTATATCTGTGACAGTCTCTTTATTTCGAGACGGAAAAGTGATTGGATTATCAGTAGCTTCAGAACTCTGCGTTGGAATTTTAGGAATGACAAGGGTGGATTTCGTCAACGGATGTAACATAACCGGATTTGGCTGAAATTGACGCATGTAATCATCCACGGCTTTCCTAAGTTCTACATGATTAGGTAGAGGATCGGAATGACCTGAGTTATTTTTAGAGAAAATCTTAGCTGATGCTATTGACTGCACCTCAATGGGTGAATCTTCACACTCATTTTCACATTCTTCCACCACCTGTACAAATTCATCCAGTGGGGAGTGATTTAGGTCTATCTGCAAGCCACTCATCCTGTCATTTGTAGATCTTTTCTTTTCTTGTACCAGATTAGTGTATTTTTTAGTTATAGCATTAGATGCCAATCTTGAACTACTCACTGGGTTTGATTGTGATTTGATGAACTGTTTAGTTTGGCCAGTTGATAATGACCTTGTAGATTTTTGGTTTTTGTTTTTTTAACATTTGTGGTAAGTTCAGATTGTTCTTTCTTGGAGTTTTTGTCAAAAATCATATACACTTCTTTATGTATCTGTACACTCTCCCCTATAGGAGGTGCCTTAGGAGAGGAAGTCATAGGTGATTCATCTGTAGGTGTCAGAGGCAACAAGGGCACTACAACCGGCAACTCCACTGGAGTCTCACGAATGATGCCCTCTATGAATCGAACAGCAGCTTTTAGAGTGTAGTTTTATTGGTTGAACATCGACTGCATTGAGAGCCAAGCTGATCAATAACCAGTTTTAGTGTGGCTACAAGCACTGGTATCTGATTAAATGATGACAGAGCAACTTTTTCATCAAACACCTGCCTCTGGGCCAAAGAATCAGCAATCGATTTTTGCAAAGTACCACTGTGTTTAAGGTTATCAGCAATAGAGTTTACTTTAGAATGAAGAACTTCTAATAATTTTGCAAGAGATGTTATAGCAATATTCATCACTTCTAGCGTTATTATTGGGGATTTTTTCACGAGAGACCCTCTGGTTATAACAGTGTTGACTCGATCTGGTCTTCTTGGAGTGGGCGGAATAAATGAAATGGAGGTTTCAGTTTCAGATGTGCTTTCATTCCGAAATAAAACAAGAGATTTAGAAAGATCATGATTATCTTCTTTGGCCAGGAAACAAGAATTTGATGACTGAAGATCGATGATAGCATCATCAACAACATTGATGACACTTTTAGACTTATTTAATGAGTTCACAACATTGCCTGTATGAACATTTTGTAGAATCATGGTATCTGATAGAGAGATATTACATGGTTGTTCATAGCCTTTGTTACTGGCATTTGGGTTCAATGTTGTTGGAGAGCTCATTAAGGGTTGTTTGGTAACCAAACATTCTTGATTATCAGAAGGTGGTCGAGCCTCTACATTAGAGATGCTTAAATTCGCTAATTCAGGCATTTTCACCATCAATCGACTAACATGCAATGCTCTAAACCCATAGTTTCGAATATCACCAGCCGGTATATTGGAGCGGGTGCGCTTCTTCCCAGCTCGTTTGCCCGATTGAGGGTCCTTTAAAAAAGGGCGTGCTGTCTTCAGAGTTGGGAGAGGACTGTCTTTATGTAAAGAGTCGCATAATGCACGTAATCGTGAAGGAGAAGGCTTGTCCGTGCGTAAGTTATAGATTTTACTTCTTTTGTCAGTCATAATTGGAAAAAATATGTTAGTAGAAATATATTTGGTAAATTGTATATATAAGCGTTTATGCTGTTAATCATATATCCTACACCAGGGTGATCAAAGCAATGGTTTGAAGCGCCTCCTCGCTGTATCATAAACAAATGTTAAGATAAGAGGAAATATTTGAGTATTAGACAATTAAAAAGAACACAAGGAGTAACACATTAAAGGTAATTTGACAGTTTAAAATAATTTATATTAAAGATTAGCCCACTTCACATGCCCCAGCGCCACGGCGAAGCGGCAAAGCGGGACTTTCAGGGGCTTCCACGGGTGAGCACTGTTAAATAGGCATGCAAACTGAATGTAAGGTACAATGCCTAAACAAAGGAAATAAAAGATGTAAGTGACTTATTACATCAAAAAAGTCAATCTCTGTACTCCTTAAGAGTCGTTCTTCACCTGTGGCAGATATAGTTTGTTGAGCCAAAACGTAGTAAGCAAATCCAAATGAAGTCCACAAATGCTTGGAGAGCGAGCCGCGGCAAAGCGGGACTTGCAGGGGCTTCTACGGGTGCGCGCCCCTGGAAGAGATAATGGCCCTCATTACGACCCTGGCGGAGAGGGGTTTACGCCAGCGTAATGCATGGCGTACCTCTCCGCCAGATTAGGACTTTCCGTAGCGCCATGGCGATTTTTACGCCAGGATTTTCCGGGCGGAAAAATCCATGGCGCTACGGGTCCCCTCGTTAATTACGCCACCGTATTCTACGGTGGCGTAATTAACGCCTTCCCCACTCCCATTATACCCTATGGGGCAAAAATGGGAATGGGGAAGGGTAAATGGGGATTGGGGACTTACCGCCCCGCCAAGGTCGGAATGGGGCGGTAAGTCCGCCAACCCCCATGGCGGAGTTGGCAGCTCTGGGCCATGGTCCATGGTGCAAATTGCACCATGGACCTCCGCCAGGGTCGTAATGAGGGCCAATATGTTCACTTTTCCCCTTGTGGCAATTCATTCCCCCCATATGCAATAGAAGATGGAAGGGGGAGCACACAATTCTCAGGAATACAATCAAATGTAGTTCAGTTCCCCCCTAGCAAGCTTAGATCACAGGGATGATTTTAAAACACAGGCAAAATCCTTTAAAATGTGGCATGCAAAGAAGGGAAAAATAAGCTAAAAATGATTTTTAATTCCCTATAAGAGATTCAGGGTGGGTGATAGCTACTTTAAATTAGTTCAGGATCACTTTAGCAATGCTCTATGAATGATTGTCAGGTTGCAAAGGTATTTCAGCAAAGGAAAGCAAGAAGCTGCTATTTTGACAAGTGAAGAAATTTGAGCCAACTCGCAAATCGCTGCACTTTTTCCGAGTGCGTCGAGCACGATTACGGAAAAAGTATAATGAATAGAAAGTTGGGTTCGTTGGAAAGCCTAGAATCTTAGCTTTAACATGAAAGTTAAATTGTGCTTGAAGAGATACGGACGATTTTGTGAAGGTAGTTTTTCAGAAATGAAATAATGATTCAAAATGGCAAAACAACACTTTTACAGGCTTAAAATCGGAGAGGGAACACACGATTCCTATGATGCAGTTCTGGACAGGTTCAAATGTTTTGACTCTGATTGTTTTAAGCTAAGAGATTGGTTTTGCACAGTTCTGGCTAAGTACTCACACTATGAATTTGAAATAGGCCGTCAGGGTCTGGTCAGGGTCTGGTCAGCAGGTTGGACTGGACTCCAGGTGGGTGGTCTGAAGTCACAGCTCTCTGGTTCAGCTATGCTCTGCACTTCACCGCAGTCTGGTCTGTGGTTCTCTGGTTCTGGTCTCTCTGGTTCTGATCTGATCTGTGGTTCTGCTGTCGACACTTCTTTCTGGGTCTGCTACCGGTTCTGGCAAAAGTTCTTGGCAAGGAATTCAACAGCTCACCCGGCTGTAGAATAGTTTGGTTGGATTGCTGGATTCTGAAGGCCTGCTGAAAAAGGATTTAGCTGGTGGTCCAGGCCTCTCTGCTTTAAGTTCCTGAGTGAAGTTCTGGAGTGATGTTCTGGAGTTCTCCGTCAGCGTGCTGCACAGGAATTCAGTTAATGGTTGGAAAATGAATCTCCCTGTCTGGCTTCCAGTGGCTCTTTTTATGTCATGGGTGTGGATGCTAACTTTCTGTGCCCACCCCACTCATGATTTGATAGGTCAAGGATTTCTCTTTGACCTGATTTGCGAAGGGAGCAGTGAGTCATCAAGTGTCATCTTTATGGCATACAGAAAGAACACTCCCCTTTGCTTTTACCTTAGAAAATAATTTTCATAACTAAACACATTTCCCAGATACACAAGTGGTTGACATTACATATACACATCATATATCACATAAGGTAGTTTATGTTCCAACTCTGATGTTTCTAAGAGCTTGGATTAAGAAATGACAACATGTTGCGCTTTTTGGTTGGTTTACCAATATTGGATTTTTACCAAAAATGACACAGATGTACACCGCCTCTCTACACATATTTCAGTAAATTTTCATTTTTCTAGCATGAACCCCGCGTCTGCAATCTCCATAGTTCATGGGGTTTTGCCTCGGAACATGGTACAGAGTTCTAACACCTCTTAACATGTACACAGAAAAATCACAAGAATAATGATATTAATTATATAATTTTGTTAAGTCCGTACTATGAATTATCCATATTTTTTTTAAAATTATGCTCTGGCCCAGAGGGGTGTGGTTTCCCAAAGCACATGGTGGAATTTCTGGTTGGTCCACTTCCTCCAACTCAAGTTGCTCACAGAGGCACTGACCCTCCCCGTTTCTCTCAAGAGGAAGCCATTTACGGCCCCCCCTAATTTAACATTTGCCTGAGCCAAGGAAGGCTCATTGTTCAGTTTCCTGCAGTCCCAAGCTGCTCCTCCCCTAATCCAATCAGAGAGGTATTATCTCCCTTTGGTGGGGGCAGCAGAATGCAGCCAGGCCTGGCAAGAGTGGCTGAGCAAGTTTCAACTCCTGTCGGGGGTAGTTGCCAGGCAGAATTCAATCTCTTTAAGCCAGGCTTCAGCTAAATGTCACTTTTGTTCCCAGTTTTTCTTCATCCAAATCAAACTTACAATTTTTACACATGCAGCTAGAACGCTGATTCTAAGTTAAAAACTATGACATTTAACAGTTGCAAACTATGTGACACTCAACAGTAGGTCACTCATTTATTTTAAACATTTAGATTTTAGTGTCTTTCAGTCCAATTTCACTTCAGCTGCTGACATCCACGGATCAGCCAGTTTCATTATGAACATTATTTTGGGCTCTTTCTCTTTCCAGATTTTGTATGCACACAAGAATACATTCTGCCAAATGTCTGCTGCTGTTCAGTGAGATTTTTGAATATCTTGCAATGTTTAAAATAGGCATGTTTAGCTTGCATTTCAGAGAAACAAAGGTGATTTCAAAGCACTTTTTCAGCCAACCGGCACTGCTGTTTTTCCTTTTGCACACATTTCACCCATGGCACTCCGGGCCCATCACGCTCGCACTGGTGGGTGGTAGGTCAGGCGACCATTTTGATGTGCGCAAAAACTGTACGGTTTTCCTGGATCCTGGCGCAAATGTGGGCTTTTCGGCCATCTTGGATTTCCTAAGCCCACAGCACCAAATGTTGCAGCATAATAACTCGAACATAGGTCAAAACCCCTGACAATAAACTTGCGATCACTTTTTGACAGTAATTGCAGTTCGGTCTTGCTAAAGAAACACATCAAGAAATATTACCGGGGCAAAAACACATTTAGCACCTGAGATACCCAGAGAGAGTTGGGGGCAAAAATCACAGACAATACTTTTGTCAAGGCAGACAGAACCAGAGAACACTCTTAGACAGAAAATCAAAAGTCAATAGGCTGGGCCAGTGTCAAGTGGAACCGGTTTCCTGTTGTCGAGGATCACACAGTTGGATAGTTCATGATTCAACGTAGCCAGGAGTACTTAGATATTGTCAACAGAGGAATCAAAAGTTATAAGAAGGAGGGAAGACAAGGGCAAGCCTTGGAGGTGAAGAAAAGGGATTCACCCTAAATTTCCTCAAGCAGAACACAGTACCTTATTCAATGAAGAAGCTTGTGCCACGGCACTTGTTCCTGGTAGTTTTCCTGCAGACCCTTGGTTCCTGGAGCTTCGATCCGAAGGAGGACGTCTGGAGGGGTCTGCACCACACAGGGATGAAGCCGTCAGCAGCAACACTGGATACAAGGTGCGCTCCTTAAAAACAGGAGAGGCTCTTCAGTTGGCTATCCGGACTACTACAGCAGTGTGCAGCGATTTCGACCACGAAGAGGGGCTTCTGGCTGTAAAAGAAGAGCTGGTTATCCCCACCAAGCTCAAGGGAAGATGACTCCGGAATGGATCTTCTCTGGTCGTCAAAGGGTAGATAGCTCAGGACTGCAGCAGGGACGGGATAGATGCAGCAGCCGACTTCGTCTCCACTTGTCTTCAGTTCCTCGTAGTTCCAGTGGTGAGTCTGACTTCTAGCCCAAGAGACCTGCCTTTTATGCGAAAGCCTTCACACAGCCTGGCTGTCAATCATGAAGCAGGGAGTTGTCCGGCCCGGACAACCACCTTAGCCAATCATGGCAAAGTGCGACTTGGGTTTCCTAGGATACCCTGTGCAGCAGGGGGTGACTATACCCCTCCCTCACATTCAGTCCACTTAGACACCCAGGCGTCTAGAGTAGGGCTTCTGTGCAGAAGCCCGCCAAAAGACAGTGAACAAAGAAGGCAAACTTGGTTTGCCGTGCAAAGTAAAACACAAGAAGGACTTTAACAAAAAGAAATGGCAAATAAACCTGACCGGAGCCAAAAGAAAAAGCATTTGGTCAAGCGGGTTTAAGTTCTAGGCTAATATAATAGCCTAAAACAATACCATGTTTATATAGTATAATTGCGGTAGAAAAGGTAGGGTAGATACCACTGCCACCAGCCAAGTCTAAATGTTAAAAGAGTAAAACAATGCTCTAGGAGGTACAGATATAAAGGGCTAAGGATTAACCCTTTCCAGCACTCCATGTATGATGGGGTGTACTGGATCTGTGGTTAAATTAATGTTAATGGCAACTTTACCATTTTCTGAGGGACAGTAGTCAGCCTCAGTTGGAGTCGGTGGGAAGCCTAAAAGACTCTGTGTCACTGCACTCAAGGTGCTGTGTAACACACACAAGAAGGGGGCTACTGATGTGGTGTACTCCAGAGTCCACAATCACAAAAACAGATTAAATACACATGGCAAAACACAAGTAAGAGTGGGATAAAAGGGTCCACTCTTACCAAGTGGAAAAATAATCTCCATAATTCCATCAAAGCTGCTGAGGGACTGACTAGGTAAGGGAAATTAGCCATTGATTGAGAATTCTCCCTAACACTGGGTGGCTGTGAAAAAAGCACATTGGTATAAACTAAGCAATCACTGTGGGTATTTAAAAAAAAACTCCTACCTGTTCATGTGCAAAGAAATCCTATGTGTGTTTTGATTTCAATTCTTAAAATTCAACCTGTGCTTGTTGTGGTAACATAAAGTCTATTAAGAAATACATGTCAGTCAATGGATGCTAGTAATTTGCATTGGTGATTATTGTGTTGGGCCACAGAGTTGGTGACTGGTGCTCTTGTGTTTGTGTGTTTTTCAGAGAAGATTTTTAAATAAATATACTCTGTTATGTCTTTGCACCTGCCTGGTTTCTATCTTATTTCTGATACAGATAGTATCTGCCGAATTATGTTATACAGGTTGGAGGCCTAACCAAATTTGAATCTGCTAAGTTGATCAGGGGGAAAGGAACACGTTGATCAGGGGGAAAGGAACTCCCTGATTTCAGAGTGACCGTCCAATAAACGGGGACAGGTAAAGCAGGATGGATTTTTCGATGGTGTTGAAAGCTGCAGATAAATCAAATAGGATCAGATCACCAACACCCAACTTGTTACAGAGGCAAGTAAGATCATTGACTACTTAAGCCAGTACTGTTTCTGTACCCCTGCTGGGATGAAAACCGGATTGGAAGGGGTTAAAAAAGAGTGAATTCTCAAGAAATTTGCTCAGTAAAGGAGTAGCCAGGGCTTCCAACAATTTCATCAGGAATGGCAGCAGTGAGATTGGAGAACAATTGGCTGAGAGAGCAGGGTCCAGAGTAGGCTTTAAAAGCGGATTCACTAGTGCATGTCTAAAGGGACAGGGTTATACCCTGAACTGAAATATTAATTTAACACTTGCATAACCAGATGTGAAATAGTGGGTACCACTTTTTCAGGCTCCCACAGGGAATGGGATCCAGAGGTGAGGATGATTTCAGATGATTCATGGCGACAATAACATCTGCAGATGTGAAAAGAGAAAAGCTGGACCAGGTGTCAGCATGGTCAGCGACCTCATGGTCACACATGATCACCTGCCCTGAGGCCCTGTGCAGCACATGACCATCTGTTCTGAGACCTGACATCACAATTGTAGCACGAATAGCAGAGATTCTCTGTGAAAAACACTCGACAGAGAATCGCAGCGAGCCTGCGAAGAAGGCATTTTGCCACTATTATCTAAGTTATCTGAAAGTGAGCACCCCAGGCAGAAAAGCTCTTTAGGTTGATTGAGTAAATTGGACCTTATTAGTATAAAAGTTCCATTTAGTTTCGAAGATGGCTTTGTGATAAGTAACAATGGCCTGCTGAAAAGCAGCCCTGATGATGGAACAATAGGTCATTCGCCATTCCTGTTCTGATTGTCTACAGCGGAGCCGAAACTCTTTAAGATGAGCACTGAACCATGTTTCAGAGGGGCGAGCACGTGTCTTTCAAATAGACAGCCGAGCAAGGGAGTCAGTTGTAAGGCATACACGCTTGCCAGAGAAGAGACACATCGACAGACTGTGTAGCTGTATAGTAATCACAGATCTTAGCCGAAATCATAGCCACATTCTGACTAAACCAGCAGATGAGCACACTATGACCACTCTGCATTATATTACGTTACATAGCACAGATTAAACAGGAGGGCCAAGTGAAAGATCAAACCCCATGATAACACAAAGATTCCTCACTCAATGTGAGCAGGCAGAGAATTTGCAAAAAGGCTCTGGATAGATAAATTAATTCGAGAGATCCATATTTGCATTTACAGCAAGCAGTTCCATTTTACTGGACATAATCTTCAGAGATTTGCTGTCCATCCAGTATTTTATGGAGGTGAATGGCTCTCTTAATATGCTTGTAGATGGATCACTGTTGCTGGATAATTGCACCAAGCTGTAGGCATCATCTGCATTGTTCATGAAGAAAAGGCAACTCTGCCTGAACACCTTAGGCAAGCGGATTAAAAAAGGTAACCATGCCGAGCCATATGACAAAGCACGTCAGTAGTTTGGGTGAAGAACTGGATGGACCCAACTTGACTGACTGATCTTTTCGACAAGAACGAGACAATGCACTCTACTGCTGTGCTGCAAATCCTTGACTGCTTCAGGCATTGCAAGACAATCAGGTGGTCAATGATGTCAGTTGCTGCAGGCAGGTGCAACATTGGGAGGACCGCAGAAACAGCACAGTCAGCTCCTCTTGCAATTGATCAAATATAGGTATAGTGACCTAATTCCCTGCTGCAATCATGTCTACAGCCCACCTGTGCTGTGTCAAGAGGATGGTGGTCTTCCACGAAAGTGTGAAGTTGGTAAGTCACTGCCCATTCTATTTGTTTCATGAAAAAAGGCATCTGGAAATGTGGTCGAAAGTGAGTTGGTCCTTCAGGCTTCACGGATGGCTTCATGGCCTGTACACACCTTTGGCACAAGGCAAGAGTAAAGTGAAGAACAGAATAGGTACCAATTTGACACGCCTTGGAATTATTGGTGCATTGAAATGAGTAGCTTGATTTGACAAGGGCTTTCACACTGCCAAGTGCCAGGTGTTTTCAAAATTCTCAAACATCGTAGTGCAGTTTAAAGCTTTATATTGACCCTGTGCAGGTTGCTTGATCTATCCAATCCATGCTGTTTTGTGCATGCGTGCTGAGTTGCAGTTTCATCCAATGAAATATTAGCATTCAGCTTCACCCTCAGCAAGCCTGGATAGAATGAATGAATTCATCAAATGTCAAGTATGTGCCTGAAAAAAAGATCATTGCACAACATCTGAGTAGGGGCCACTGCACTGCCTTTTGAGATTGAGTCCGAAGAAAGAAAATGACAAAGGCTTTATTGGCAAAGAATGCTTATATTGTTAAGTATCCATATCGTTCGATTGTGTTCTTTGTCCCCGAACACGTGGAGTTGTCGGAAGGAGACAATAAAATCCTCTTTCCCATTCGATGTGGTCCTGAAGGAGTTGATAAGAGAACCCATGTCGCCACTGCCATTGTACTCGCACCTTACACACAAGCCCTCCGTTAAAGCCCAATCCCGCCCTGCCACATTCACTGCAAGTTCTGATATGCAGTTCTGCTGGTTATCATGGCCACATTGTGTGTCCATTCTGTGACTTTGTGAATGAGCACAGCACCACACAATGCAGGGACGGAAACACAGGCCTGACTCTTTGTCTTCAGCATATCTTCCAAAACCATCCGTCCCTGGTGGAATTAAAAAAGAGGAACAAGACGGAGAGAGCTGCTTATCAACGTCGCTTCATTAAGGAACACTCGCTGGAGGCACACGACGAGGGCAGGCACGCTAATTTATTCATGGCATGATTCATCATAGAAAAAAAACAAAAAGGGGATGTTAGTTTCTGGCCGAAATGCAATTTTCCACTGATTTTTTAGCATTTTAATTTGAACTTGTTTTATATCAAATATGTACTTGCCTGAGAAAGGTGGGCGCGATTAGCAGTGCGGCTTGATTGTGACCTTGGATTGCGGTCACACTGTAATCATCTACAGTATGGTGCAATTATTTCCGGGGAATTTCAAACGACCTTAATAAATGGTGCTGAGAGGCCAATTCATAAAGCTCATGTAATTCTCCTTCCTCTGAATTTTGATATTTATACATTTGTCTCCACTCCTGATTGTAGCCTGTGTGTTCATAATTCAAGGAAAACAGAAGTCCACTTGTACTTTATATCTTATATAATTAACACGTACCAAGCCTTCTACGCCCCTTTGCATTCACTATTGTTAGGGTTTGGACACTTAAGAAGTTTTATGAGTGGTTGATAGTGGAGGGCGGGTAATCAGCCCGGTCCATTGTGGGCTCCATGGAAACGCCAATCTCGCTTCTGCCTACACTTCTATTGCGGAACCGCCTTGACCTGCCCCCCTCTAGCAAGCTTTCATTATTCCGATGAACTTTAGAAGTGACTAAGGTAATAGTTGATTCCCTAATTGGAGTAGTTGGTGTTTGCCCCATTTGTCATGGCAAGGAGCTCTGGTGTCTCAGGAGCATGCGACAGCATGAGCACTATGGCAGTGCCATATTTTCACACTGCCCTGCATTAGACAAGCACTTGTGTTACCTGCAGTTGCGATTCAATTGTGAAAAGTTAGCGGGACCTATATATAGAGGTAAATCTAATAAATCAACCTAAATATCATATATGGCTATTTACCCCAACCATAAGAAGCCAGTTACACTAATGCCGGCTCCTCCCAACCCACAGCCCCAGATCCCATAACACACATACTCCTGATAATGCACCTGGTTATATGTTTCCCCATACCTGTGTTTTCTCCTCTGTTTCCACCACCTGACATTGTACTCCTGGATGATGCATTGCTTCAGGATTGAAACCGGTATCATCTTTCTCACTTTTAATAGTTGCTGTTTTGATGGCATGCATCCTCTGCCATTTTGCTTCTCTTTTGATGTTTGGTACCTAGACTGTACACTACTACAGTGTTTCAGCATCCCACCATAACTGACATCACAACACACTACGCAATACTCTTCACCAAATTCCACAGTTGGATCCACCAGAAAGCACGTGCGCTGAGATGTAGGAGCAGATGCTTCACGCCAGACAAACCATACTTGACACAAAGCTACTAGACCACACACCACATCACATGAAATGATTCACATTGGTAAAATGGGCCACAATAGACATACTTGATCCACCTCAAGGTGCTCCAAGGCCATGTTCCTCAGACCATATGCAAAGATACCTATACACTTGCCCTGTATACAGACAATATTTGCTTACTATCTGCTCTTACTATGCATACCCAATGTCTCTTGCAGGGCACAAAGCACCAAGCAAACATGAACATTACAGCAGTTGCTCTCTGTAAATCCCAATAGCATAACATGGCATTTCATAGCATGCAAATGCCGCATAGATCACATATATGTGACATATATTACACATATGTGGCAAATATATCTCGGGCATGTGCAACATATACTATCAATGCATCATGAATATGATATGCTTGTTACATATGGAGGGATAGAGAGTGAAAGGGACAGAAAGGGAGCGAGAGAGGACACAATCAATTGTACAGAGTTTAAGAAGTTTGGTAGTGAATCTTACAGAAATGTGCAATGGATGATGGGGTGTAACCAGTGCTGTGACTTGAAACGGTGTGGAATACAGTTACTTTAATTTTTCTGCAACACCAAAGTCTGCCATTGCAAATCCCGTAAGCAACAGGTCTGCAAAATTTGGCTCTCAAGATGTTTTGGACTACTACTGCCACCGACCCTTGCTTGCATAGCAAATGGTGGGGGATCATGGGAGTTGAAGTCCACAAGATCTGGAGAGCAACATGTTGCAGACCCCTTCCTTAAGGTCAAAGCAAGGGAATACACCTGTGACTCCAGTCTGCTCCAAATACAAGGCTAGAGCCCCATCAACATTGGAGTTCGGGTTTTAATAGTATTGCAATACTCTTGAACAGACCTATACCAGAGTCACAGTATCCACCATTGTATCCGCTCCTCCGCCACTAACCAAGTCCAACAAAACTGGATTGGGTCAGTGGCCTCTCCCTTATGCAATGTACCATCCATGGTATTACAAGGGTCTTCACTGAGTCATCATGTTTGGTCAACATCTACATGTGCCCAACAACAAAGCTACTAGATCAGTACCAGGTGCAGTTCCAAATCTGCACAACAAACTGCACCCAAATTCATGTTTGATTGGTGAATAAGTCAGGGAATCAGAACAAATTGACCAAATGTCATGAACAAATCTATCAGTGGTGGAACAAGATCGTTCTCTGCCAGAATTAAACGAAATAAGAGACTCTCGTATTGGGATTCTCATTTGGGTGGACCCTCATTTTGAATCACCCACAGTAACATTACAGAAAGTAAAAAAGCTAAAGTGGCAACTTTGACAGTGAACACACCTTTGTGTCCCAAGGCATTGCAATGCTGAAGGCTGTCAACTTCCAGTGAGCCATCCCCACATAAATCCTACCGCATCTTGAAACTAACCAGAGAATTAAGCTGAACTGAACCCGTGATGTTTTACCTGGATTACTGTAACGTAGTCTACCATGGATCCCCAGGCCGCTTATTGTTAAAAAGTCTTCTTAGAGTCCAGAACCAGGAAGACCAACTGTGTTTGCATCTCCGGACACACCACCCTACTAAGCAGCCAGCACTTAAGTCTCCCTTCTGGCTCCCCATGGAATCCAATTTTTAGTTCAAGATACTCTGTTACATGTGTATTACTTACTACAGAAACTGGTATTGCACTGTTCTCCTGCCAGCGTCTAGCATTATCCAATTCTTGGAAGATATCCACATGGATATTCACGCTGCCAAAACATGGAGGTAGATGCCTATAAATGCAGGACTCAAAAACATGAGGGGGAGACCGGCACAAAGCCCTTATACATTTGGGGAATAGATAATCCAATATCCATAGACTCACATTAGTAATAGCTAAATTACTATGTGTTAACTATATGTCTCAAATCCTCTGTATTTATCTTCTTTTCACATTAATGTGAGATTAACAAGACGTACCCATTAGTATTCATGAAAAGAACACCAAACAATTGACGAGTAATAGAAAAAAGATGTTTATAGTCCTAATTGAAGTATATATCACAAACTCTCACTCAAACATCTCTTTATGTTGAAAGTTCACTAATCAACACACATGAAATGCCCACTTTGCAGGTAAAAATAATGTTTAGTTAGCTGAACAAGTTCCCTTGTTAAACGCAACTCCAACAAATAGAACACGTAATGCGTGATTTAGGTCCCGATTCATGGAATAATCTCTGCGGAAAATCTGGATTTTGGGTGCTAATCTGCATGCAAATCCTTGTTCTTCGATTCATGTAACCGGATCTACGGGACTCTCCCAGGACTTGTGTGAATTTCGTGTAAGCCCGGAACATCTCTGAGAGTTGCCGAGTGCCTTGCGTGATGCAACACGCAGAGTGTGGCCATGGCCTGCGTAGAGGACTAGGAAGGGGGCACAACTCTAAAAATTGAGAAGAACACATGAAAATGTGGGCGTTACGAGGGACGGCCAAAAGGCAGTCCGTAGGATGCCCACCATTGCGCAGAACAACATGTATTGAAGGATCCATCCGTGCAAGCTCTCGATAGGGAACAGGCCATTCAGCGCCCTTATGCTGTCCGCCACCCGAAGGCACGCATACAGGCACTTGTGCGTGGGATTTGTTGTGCGAAGGTAAGGTTGCATGTCTGATATAGGTGTGTGTGCATGCAATCAGGGTTCCGATAGAACTTAGGGGTGCGCGTTAGCGGCATATTGGGGTGCAGCAGCGTTTTGCGAGGGTTCACATGCATATTTACTGGCAAATGTTGACTTTTACGTTAAGTGCTCCGGATGTTGATGTGGCACTACGCGTGGTTCCAGAGGTTCTCATGCACCCCTGCCGCGGTCCTCACTTGGTTTGGGGCTTCACTGGCAGTCTTGTCAATGTGCATTGATTTTGCGTCAGAGGAGTGCGCAGAGGTCCCTCTCCATGGCTGGTATGTCTCTGCGTGTGAGCGTGTCGTGGGTGTTCCTCTTGCAGCCTGTACATTGGGTTGTTCTACGCGGATATTTCCAAGGATATGCGGTGGGCGCACAGATTTTATTCTGAGCGACGGGCTGCACATTGTCCTTTTCGACACACAGCATTTGTGGGATCAATGTGCCGTTTTCTATGAATCAGGCCCTTAAACTGTTTGAGTTTTGAAATGCTGTCTAGTGGCATATTCTGCTTTGTTACATCACATTTAGCAGTGTGTTATGTTATCTAGTACTAGTTTCCATTGGCACACATCCAAGAAAGTAAAATTATACAAGGAATGACATATGCACCTATTTACAAACGCCCTGCATACATTTTATGTCACCGATTGAAGAAAACAAACATTTTAAATTAGAAGACAAAAATTGCAAGCACAGCACGGCCATATCAAAACAAGAGACGATTGCAACACCCAGGATTATACGAAAGAATTAGAGGAAAACGTTCATAAATTATTTTTATTTGAATGAATTGAAGTAATTACCAGCTTGGAGCTCATTAACAAACATGAACAAACATGTTCAAGAGCTACACAATTGAGCTTCCCAGTTGTCTTTTTCAACTCTCATCTCCCCCAGTGCTTCGGTTTGTCTCATGTCTACTGTTACAAAGTTGCAGTTATAATCTTGGCTGATCACTGCATAGCACTTCTACCATAAAAGAAAGTGGCTGATACTACAATGTACCAGTAATGGACGTGACATGTGGGACACCTTTTTTTAAACCATGAAGTTCAATAAAACAATTGTGAAACTGACAAATATATACTGCTATTTTGCATTCATATTTAGCCATTTTCCCCTCTTTTTCTTTCGTTTAATCCTACTTCCTTTTTTTCTTTTGTCTTTTTTCTATCTTTTCATTTTACTTCACTTCTATTATTTTATTATTTATTTTCTTCTCTTTTGTATCTATCATTTGTTTTCTTGGCATTTTCTTTCCATCTATCTTTTGCTTTTCTTAATGCTTCTGTTGAGGAGTACATCAACTTCTCCAACGTACACGGAAAAACAAGCTTTGAAGGTCCCTGTGAAGAAATGCACGGCATAAAGAAAGCAGCCACATGCATGCGGAAGTCCGAGTGTATGCCCAACATGTGCCAATAACCATGCTTCAATAAGCAGTGTCCCCAAGTGACAAGTAAAATATAACTTGCAGACAATGCACATGAGTACAACAACCTACCCCTAACACATATCGTAGCATTTAACATCAGTCAAGGGACCCTTAGGGCCCTAATAATGATAGCAAATGAAGGTGAACTTTTTACACCAAAAACAAAGATAACACATAATTAGGCTTCAAGACAAATGCAGAGATTAGCAGACATAACATATCAGCCAGGCCCTTGCAAAGAAGCACGCACGTACAAAGCTCTAACTTCCCAGAGCAAGAATGAATGCTGTGCAGTGATTGGTCAAGGCATTCTCAAGCATGAATTGCGGGCGTGAGGTCATGCAAAAGCAACAAAGAAGTAACAGACCCCAGAGTTAAGGGGCAAATACTGCACAGGTATTGATTGAGACACATCAGTTTAGCCCAGTTCCAGCACATCAAAACATATCAAAATGAAGGTCACAATTGGGCAAGGGTGAAACAATGAGGAGTGCAGAGCATACATGTTCTGGAAGAATGGCCGAGGTGCAAAACACTGCCCTATGTCGGACAAGCCTCACTGAAAGAGATCAAATCACTAAAACAGGGACCATACAAGACATTATTTTTTTAAAAAAATAGAGTACAATTAGGCATTAATGGTGTTATGGAAATTTATGAATAAACCTCATAGCACACACCAAAATACTATTTAGGAGTGCATTTAAAATACTTTAGTTTATATACATATAGATGCATTCATGTCATTACAAGAGAATACAGTTTGCAAACATTCTAGCCCCTAGCTCTACAAGGTAAAAGACAGAGCCAATGAAGTCATCCACAAGCCATGAGAAAGGAAGTATTGAAAGGGAAGCAAGTAGTGTTTCCAACTAGAAGTTGCAATGTTATACTGTCAATGAACAGTTAATAATGGTGGAAATGGTAAATTGCTGCCACTCGATGAAGTCAGTGGGAAAGAATGCAAAGTTATCATTTATTGCCACTCTGTCACATCTCACACAGGGTTTGGTTGAAATCTGTTAAGTCACTCACTCCATGAATACTCCTCTTGGAACATCCAATCAACAATTTAGTCCACAGGATACATTATTTTATTTATTTATTGGGTATTTATAATGCGCCTATACACAACTGGTTTGAGGTGCAATAGGACAAGAGGGTGGAACAAGGAGGACAAAACAAAACAATCCTACTAGGCCTTGTGACATTCGTATCATGCAAGTGCAGTAAGAGAAGTGCAGTGGAAAGGGGAAGAGGGGAAGTGCTGGTCAGGTCAGAAGGGCCCATGAGAAAAACAAGTGCCAGAAGAGGCCTGGAGGCCAGAGCCAGGGGAAAGCAGAGGGTGCAGGGGAAGGAATGTCCACAGGCTAAGTGCAAGGTAAGGGGCCAGTAGGGCTACAAGGGTGTCGGCCCAGCCAGGCTAGTGCAGAGGAGGGGCCCAGAAGGGCAAGTGAAGGTTGAACAGAGGGGGGGGCGTTCAGGGGAGACCAAGTGCAGGGGTAGACTGGATAAGGGGGTTTGGTGTCTTGTAAGACTCTGAAGGAACCAGGCGGTCAGTCAAGAAGCAGACAGGGACATTGGCAGGGGAGGCGGAGAGGGAAGAAAGAAGAGAAAAAGAAGGTATTTAGAAGTTTCTGGAACTTAGGGAGATCCAGTTTAAATGTGAGAGGTGCAGGGAGGCCATTCCTGAGGGAAGCACCTGCGGAGGCAAGAGATCTACCCCCCACTCTCTGCTTGGAAAAGCATCTGATTTGCAGAGCGTTGGAGTTATATGACCGAAGGGCTCTAGTAGGGAGGTATTTAGGGAGAGAGAGTTGAAAGTAGAGTGGTCCCAGGCTGCAGAAAGCCTTGTGAATGATGCAGAGGAACTTAAACTTGAAATATGCAGCAACCGGGAGCCATTGGAGAGATTTTAGGGCTGGAGAGATGCAGTCCCTGGGCTTGAGGCTAAGGCTACGTCTTGCAGTCCTATTCTGGATTAGTTGCAGGGGCGAAGGGAGGAGTTAGGCAGATTGAGGAAGAGGCTGTCACAGTAGTCTAGCCTGGAGAGGACCAGTGCTCTGGAGACATTGAGTTTCTGGGGCGTGGGTGAGAAAAGGGAGAATGCTTCTGAGGAGGTGCAGCTGAAAGTGTGCCTTCTATGCAACGTCTGTGATGTGAGATGAGAAGGAGAGAGAGGAGTTGAAGATGACACCAAGGTTTTTTGCCTCACAGGAGGGTGAGTGGAGGGGGCCCATGGAGGACTGCCAGAGTGTGGGAGGTAAAGAGTGAGCAAGGGTCCCAATGAGAAGGATCTCTGTTTCACTGGCATTAAGGCAGAGATTGTTAGCATCACACCATGCCTGAATAGCTGTACACAGTTGGGAATGAGGGAGGAAGAGGAAGAGGTAGAGCAGGGAAGCTTGAAGGAGAGCTGTGTGTCATACACGTAGCACTGATTGATACACATTATAAAGAGTAGTATCCAATCAGTATCCCGAGACAGAAGATGTTCTCAGTATTAATTAATTAATAAACTGATGTCTGAGCATGGACACGAGGGTAGGATAAGCCAAAAGGGCAAGCTAAAATATGGTTATCTTTTTGAGCATTAGTTTGTCTGTCTAAATTGATAAATGACAGTGTTTGATCGATGGTAAGTGTGGATTTTCACAAATTGCGTTTGTGAAGGAGGGTAGCTGTATAGTGGAACCTTCATTATATACTGTTCTATTTGTGTCCTCTCCCACACAGCCCCCTATAAAAAAGAGGACTTGTACGCTCTATATTTATAGACTCTTCTTTTTTTTCCCATCCCATCTATCTTCTCCTCATTCCTTCTTTCAAGCAACACAAGCGCCACCATGTGTAGCATACTTCCAGCTTTTGTCATATGTTTAATTTTCTAGTGGATGCTGCATTTGAGGATAAGGAATATAAAACTGAAATCTTTGCCAGTCTTCTTTTCAATAAAGGAAGACCAATCTTACTCCCTGCACTGAACATTATGGTCGAGCAATAACGTGTCAGCCCTTCTTATGACTTGCAGCATGGCCTTTGTGCTCATCCAACTTGAAATTCTACAATGATTAGGAGTTTTTTCCTCTCTAGGGAGCCTATTATATAGGCAACTGCT
The DNA here is from genome assembly GCF_040938575.1 of Ambystoma mexicanum. Classification (NCBI taxonomy): domain Eukaryota; kingdom Metazoa; phylum Chordata; class Amphibia; order Caudata; family Ambystomatidae; genus Ambystoma; species Ambystoma mexicanum. Next base: position 826,414,573 of record NC_090933.1, read on the forward strand.
CAGACTGTAACTAAGTCCTTTTTTTATCATTTATTGCACTCCCTTCTATTCGTAATTTTTCTCTTCCTCCTACTCCATCTGCCCAGATACCCCCAATGAGATCTCCATGATTTGGGGCCCCTGTTTGGCTACACCAACACTACCCTGTCCCACTGCTGCCAAGGTGTTAACCACAATGATGGAATCCTGGGATTCCCCCTCAGCAGCATTGCCATATCTATGCAATGCTCCCCTTGCCACATAGCCCTCAGGCCAGGGTATGCGCCTCGGTCTGGAGGCCTTGTTCCTGGGTTCGAAAAGGAACAAAGAGCATATGTATCAATCATCAGTGCCAATGTGTGTGTAGTCTTCTCAATAGTAACAGTAGCATGCCATCAGCATGTGTCAACAAGCAACTGCCTCACATAAACAGGCCCATTCCCTGAAATACGAATTAATACAGCCTCACAGGTGAAAGCAAAATGACATGTTACAATGATGAAACAGGCACAAGTGAACCTAAGACATTAATGTGTGGCCTTGTACACATGGCAATAACTAATTTCACATCACAATACCAATGATGCAGTGACCCAAGTGTATCCTGCAGGCAGGGCCATCAAATGGGCACCTGGCCACGTGTCTGTAGCACCATATGCACATCTCCAATCACCACATCTACCAACATGCACCGCTGACAGTCCAAAAGGAAACCATGCAACAAGTACATGCACCAATTGCTGAGGATCAAGCAGCAATGCAGTCTTCCCAACCCCAACAAATGCCATGTATGGCCACTCATTCAGTGGACCGATGGATCACAATGTCGTCCCAGATAGTGATTGCACAAAATTGCCATTCCCACACATCCATATACATATGTCAGGCTCAGCTGAGTCGGAATGATGGGATGATGTAATCATCATACACAGCTGAACAACCCGTAGAGGAGGTACGCATGAATGTAACTCAAATGCCTGAAACATCTCAATCTGCCAACTGTTCACATCTAAGCATTGATGTCAGCATCACACATTGCATGCACATGAGTATACTTTGTCACCAGGATCTGAAAGAGCTCATCCCTACACGTGTCCACTCCACAGAATTGTGCCATCACATACTCCCGGTGTTGGCATGAGGCTGCATGCCAGTTAAGAATTATGCAACACACATGCCACAAAAAGAACCAACTTGCTCAATCCATGTATACTCTGTGAAAAAGTCCTCCCTATGAGTACTCACCAGCAGCTTGGATCTGTGTCTGCAGGTCAAGGACCTGAGCATGGATGGTAGGATTCACCCTCGCCAGGACCCAGGGGTGAAGGGGTGAAGCGGTGACACGTGATGGCGGACTGGAGAGTGGAGCTCCACTGATGCATTTGCCTCGAGGGCCACCTTCACCTGGCTTTGAATCCTGAGATTGTCCCAGCGCTTCTTGGCATGGTACACCGTACGGACTGCCACCCTCACCTGAGTTGATGGCACCCATGATGTCTGCCCAGATTTTCTGACACCCACACGTCCAAGCTACTTCTGCAAATTGAAGAGGGCATCAAAATGAGCCGGGACCTGCACACCCAGGATGCCAACTTCTGCAGCAGTGAGGTTGGCAGTCCCCATCCTCGCTTGGGGGTGCTGGTCAATGTTCCACACATGGCTCCCCTTTAGGCTGGTGGGGTAATCCTGGGCCCTGAGGATGTGTGCTGTGGAGCTGTGCTGATGGATCTGTGGAGTGGAAGTCCTGGTATGGCAGATTTGGTGGTCACAGAGACTGACAGGTGAGCCACAGGAGAACAGGCTTGGAAGGAATACCAAGCACTCCAAGGCAGTGCAAGTGGTCTTCAGCCAGTGGCACACTACCAGGAAGCATGATATGTTGAGATTTGGAGGCAAAATATGGCAGGTGTAGCATGAAAGGATGGGTGTCACCTGTACATGCACGAAGCAGCAGTGTGAAAATCAGAGGAAGGGGCCTATGCGCACAATTTATGCACTGAACACAGCACTTCAATGCGCTTAGTGGTGTATTTGATGTGCGTTCCCTTGCATGCATGAAGGTGGAGACATTTAGGGTGTGCAACACACATTTCCTGTCAGAGACAATTAGGGGGTGCAACGCGCATTTCTTGGTAAAATGTGCAGAGCCAGAGACATTTAAGGGGTGTAAAGTGCATTTCCTGGTGTACGCGGAGGCCATGATTTTTAGGTGGTGCAATGCAGAATTTGAACTGAGATCAATTGGTACCTTGCCATGAACTCCGCTTACACCATGAGTGGGAGGGCTCTGTGGAAAGGACAAGAATGAGTGCAGGAGAAGGGTCCACCTGTTCAACACGGTGGTGAGCCTACCAGTGCCCCTGTAGTACCAAGGCCCAATAGGGGCAGGAAGGGCCAGCCTGTAAAGCATGAACAGGCAGCACCACATGAAGAGGCACAGGTGAAGGAGAAGGGGCTACCAACGAAGAGGTACTTTACAGAGGAGGAGCTGACAATCCTCACCGATTTAGTCGATGAACACCATGACGACCTGTACACTTCAACTGGCAGTACCCTTCCTGCGACCCAAGGGTGGAGGATGTGGCAGTAGGTCACAGATCAGATCAATGCCTGTGCTGTGGAGAGGTGCACTGAGTAAGAGGTCCACAGCAGTATAGGGGGCCTCATGTGATGGACCAACGAGAAGCTTGGCAGCAATGTGGCCTCTGCTCAGGCTACATCACAACATGTGGAAGAGCTGACTCCATTTCAAGAGGTCATGAGCAGTGAGCAGGAAGTTGCCATGGTAGGCATGGACATCTATGCAGCCTCATCAGGGAGGTGTCATGTGTGCATGTTATGTGTGCTGCCATCTTTGCAAGATAACCTGTCATATGTTCTGGTCCAGTTGTCTAGGGTACTTGTGACCCACCTATGGGTAATACAGTGATGCTTCCATGGCCTCTTCCATCATATGTTGTGCATCGTACAAGGTGAATGTTTGACCTCTTTGTGCGGTTGACTTCAATCTTACATCACACATTACTGTAGTTATTTTTTATAAAAATGACAATACTATTATATATTTTCATGGCCTGCAAGAGACAGTTCAGTGACATGATCACAGCTTGATGCTTGTGGATAGTGGATTGTGAACACAAATTCTGACTCACCTGGAATGACACCAAGCCGTGGACAATGTTGGAATTATCCATTCACTAGTCCTGGCTGCCAGTGGACATGTTTGAGCGACAGTGTCAGTGCAAAGTTGCACGAGGTTGTGCTCCAGACTGGAGTCACAGTGGTTGGCCAATATATGCTTGAGTGACGCTCAATCTACATTTGGTGTGTCAATTGGTCAGTGGTCCTGCAAGTGCACACTGGTCATGTCCATGTTGCACTCTCCTCACACATAGTTGCAATGCATATTTGCGTGGGTAAGCACAAATCTGGACTTGGGTAATGTGGGTAATGGGGTGATGGGCATTTTGGTTGCACGAATGCCTGCATGCAGATTTGGTCAGCATGAGTAGATGTGATGCTCCCACATGTTGCAAGCAGGCATGTTAGAAGTAGAGTTGGGGCTCAGCATTGGAGCACCGACACCCATCCATCTACTGTTACACCCTCCACTGTCACACTTGTCTGTATGTATGTAGTTATGGGGCTTCATTACGATTCCGGCGGTAACCCTGCCATTACTACCGGCGGGCTGCCACCGGACACGTAATATTTTACTGGTGCCTGACTTCCCAGTACCACTGGGAGATTACAACTCCAGAAAGTTAGGCACCAGTAAATTGTAAGTCCCCATTCCCATAGATTCCCATAGGACTCTATGGGAGTGAGGACACAGAACCGCTAGCACCATTGCTAACTGTGCCAGTGCTTCCGTGAAGTGTTTGGCTACCATGGCCACTGTGCCCGGCAGGGTCAGACTTGTCAAGCACAGCGGCCACGGCAGGAAAACACATAGTTTGCCGGTCCAGAAGCAAGAGTGCCGGTGAGCTTACCGGCACCCTTGTTTCCGGACCTGCAAACTAAGAATGAGGCCCATGGTCACCTGCTCCTCCATTTCATGCCATTATATAGGGCCCAATTTGCTCAAACATGATTGCCCAGGGCATTGAAGGTCAATGACCTCTGCCTTACACATGTCAGCGTGCCCAGTTTCAACGTGTGATGTATGTGTGGCTGGCCGTATAGTTTCTGTATACATTTGAATTCACACATGCATCTATAGCCAGGTAGATAGGGCTCTGAATATTGTTGTCTGACTTTGTGAAGGTGTGTACACAGCGGAAGAGGAGGACGAGGAGGAGGCAGATGAGGCACAACCATCCACCAGTGCAGTCCGGGTGATCTGCCTGGTGAGAATCTCCTCGTGTTGGAGAAAATCATCAGCAGGCCTGCCAATTCTTCAGATGATGCTGATGAATCTGATGCATATGGCATACTGAGGGACATTGTAGAGGATACACCACTGAGCAGTCCAAATGCCACAGAGCTCTGTGAGTTCCTTGAGGTTGCTGAGTTGGTGGAGGAGGAATGCCAGGAGAACCTGGGGCTGGTGGCTTCAGTGTCTTCAAGTTTGCCTTCGCCCATCATGGACCAAACAGCAAAGGCTGGTGTCAGTTGGAGTTTTGTAGACTGCCAGCCAATGACACTGCACTCATTGTAACTGGCCTGGTCGTCAGCATCCCAGTTTGGTAGGCCTAGCACACATTTTGGACATGTGCTTGCCATACACTCAGAGTGGCAGGAGCGGGTTACTGGGTGCAAGTACCCAATCGGCAGAAGTCCTGCAGGAGATGGCTGGGGATACCCATCGCCTGGCAGAAAATTCCATCTCCTTTAAATGCTGAACGCGCTGTCGAACTCTGCCTATTGTTGCAGGAGAGGAGAGAGGACATGCAACAACTGAGGCAGGCGATTTGCTATGATGGTTCGGCTTTGAGAGAATTCCTGCATGATGAGTCGTTGGCCTCAAGGGAACACCAGCAGCAGTAGTCGGACACCTTGAGGGAAACATTGCATGTGGAGATGTTGGCCTCAAGGAAATCCCACTGTCAAGACACAGAATTCCATAGCAAAAGCCTGCAGGTGGAGATGTTGGCCTTAAGGGAGTCCTGTCATCAAGACACAGATTCCTTGAAGCAATCTCTGCTTGATGAAATGTTTGCCACAAGAGGCAACCTCCGCCATGAGATTCCCTGAGACGACCCCTCAACATGAAGTTGGAGACATCAAGGTTTACGGTGCATGATGACCCTTTGGCCACTTGAGATATCCATTACCAGGACCTTTATAGCTATTGAGGCCCTCCTGCACACATCCGTCTCATGAGTGGCTGTAGCCAATGAGGTCCATGCTTTGGGATTGCATGGTCAGACGTGGTCTTGTGGAATGCTACAGCCTTCCACATACAGGGGAACATTCCATTTTACGTTGATGTGTACATGTGCAGTCTGTCAGACATACTCCTTTTGCTGGTCCAAAAAATGTCTGATGTTGTTTCAGGTGTGTTGCTTTATTCAGTGCCCACACTCCCTGCGAGGACCCCCCTGCACACTTTTTTCACCCAAGTCCCCATTACTTCAGCTGGACATTGGCCCTCCTAACACCAATGCAGAGGTCCAGTGTTAGGTGGAGGTGTTGTGTGATTCACAGCACCACAGCTCTATCACCAAGTACTGGTCACTGTCACTGAAGATGTGAGTTGTCCTGCATAATTGTGTGTATGTGCATGACTCCTTGAACAGCTATGCATGTGCTTTGGATTACTAGTTTCACATCCGCAACTTGCTGCTTGGAGTCAGTGTCCTCGGGATGTTCATGTGCACATGTTTTTGGTGAGGGCTTATACAGTAGCTTAATTTGTTGTGTGACATTACAGTTGCACTCCATCATAGGTGGATAATCCAGTTGAAATGTATGCTTGTTGGTGATGTCTGTAGTATGCAGTGCTTTGCTGCTGAGATGTGTGTGTCTGAGGCCAATATGCCTTGCTCATGTCTCATGTGTCATGTTGCTGGTTTGTCCCCATTGATGTACTGTTAATATGCAGATTCAGTGTTCTAAGCGTGTGCACAGAGATAAAAGTTGAGAAAGCCCCCACGGCTAGATATTAGGTCTGTAATGGTGACGTGGATGTCATGTGGACATGTGCTAGATGCCTCATTATAATATAGCTTTAGGAGGAAGCAACATGTACTTAGAAAAACATTTACATGCAGCTAAGTATAGAAACACATATGTAGCAAAGGCCTTTAAATTTATTCGGGCAGGGCGTTTTGCTTTTTTGAAATAAAAGTGCTTTTCTTTGGTCATGCATCTCTTTTTATATACATATACATAGTTTCCTTTATAAGCACAGTTTTATATTAGGCTGTAGAACTGAGACATGCCCCCATTATGAAGTTTGTGTTCGGGCATTGTGAGCTTCCATTAGTCATTGTGAACAAGAGAACAGACATTTTTGTATAAAGATCAGGGTTAGGGGCCGCAATTTCATCAAGCTATCCTGCTGGGTTGCATTTCAGAACTAAGGCCCTTTTAATAGAATGTCAGTCTGTGGTTAGTGTAGATGTTGATTAATTGTTGCAAAGGAAGCAGCCCCCACAACATCGAAACCCATTTCCAGACAAGCAGGTGCCGTCCAAAGCGAAAGGCAAATGAATAAACAAACGATGCAGGGACACAACATGGAAGTAGTGTCAACTCACAAAGTTAGAGTGTGAACATAGAGCCCCCATGCCGTGAGGCCCCTGTTTTTGGGAGGTAACTGTCTTCATAATTTGAAGAAAATATATGAAATTAAATTTGAACAGCAATGTCTCAGATTGGCGGTTCATCAAAAAGATAGCTGGAAGGTCAGGGTGTATGGGTTTCTGGCTCGTCTTGAGATGGGAGTCACATGACTTGCAATTGCAGGGCTTGGACAGCAGAGAACCCAAATATACTGTTCAGGGGCTTCCCCACATATGTTGTCATCCTTATTGTTTCCCACATTCTCATTGGTCAGATCCTCTGTTAGACGCAAAGGCTCAAAGTTATCTAAACAAATTTTATAACCCAATTATTACAGTGCTCCTTTGTCAGGAATGCCTCATAGTGGACAGGCAATAAGAACACAGTTCGAACATAAATTATGCCATGGTTTGAGGGTGGGGATTTCTTGGGAAAGCAAGGGTGGATCTGCCAATGAGCAAGCAGGATGTATATTGTTCTATAGGGGTTTTGTGACATAAAACCAATGATATTCTTGAGTTTTTAATTATTGTGACACTTATAAAATATGCTTAACCTGTGGTTTGCAGCTATACATTGTCTGGACCCAAATGGTTGAACAGTGTTATGCTGTGTGCTCTCTCCCGGTTGTTCTGGAAATAAAGCTGTGTTCTTTCTGCAGTTTGTGTACTCTATCTTTGAGCATTTTTTGTTTCGTAATTTGGGGTTGTTTTGGGACAGCTCCACCTTTACAATTGGAGACCCCAATGAGATCCTCCATCTGGCCTTGAGGGGCTGGGCCACCCCGCTGCATGCCTGGCGGAACTGACTTTGGAATACAGAGACCAGTTTCCTGTGCACACATCCTGAAGAGGAGCGCAGGTGTCCTTTTATCGAAAAGGCCTGCCTGATTCCTTTGGGCGAGCAGTTTATGCAGTCAGTGCAGGCAGTTGAGAGGGGGTCTCAGCATCGAGGGTGCTCAGAGGGTGCTCAGAGGATCCAGAATGATGTGAGCATACTTCTGCATGAAGACGCGATATTGTGTATTTATTTTTTGAGATTATTTTGGTATGTTGTTGTGTATTGAGGAGAAAGGAAATCTCCCCTTAAAGAAAAGGGAAAGGCGATGTCACATTGTATGTGCTAAAAAGGTATTGAGATGACCCTCCCACACTGTGGGAGATGATGACCTCATAATAGAGTAGAAACGTGCATTGATGTGGACGGTGCTGTGTAGTAGTAGAGGAAGTGTTATGTTTGTGCGAGTGAAGGGGTCAGTGTCTTTGATTATTTTTGTTTGAATTTTGTATGTAAGGGTTGGTATTTTTTGGCTTGGAGGAGTGATCATATTTTAAAAGTGTTTTGCAGTTGGAAAAATATAGTGTAGAAATGCTTATGTTGAGTGATTGGGTGTTTTATGTTTGTTGGAGTGGGTTGTTTGAGGTAAGTATGATGTGTTGTGAAAAGTATGTGAATGAAAAGAATGAAGTGTGATGTGTGTTTTTAAGTGTTTGAAAAACAAAGAACCAGTTATTAATTAAAACTGCCTACATTGGGGAGACAATTGAAGACATGTAAATTGGGATGGTCTTTTTAATGTGTGAAAAAGTGTGTTTTGGGGAGGTGGTGGAGTGTTGAATGCAAGATATTATTGGAACAGTATAGATAAACATTGAGGGCACCATGGTGTCCCCACTGGAACATATGTGTGCCACACTCCCGAAGTATAGGGCTAACATATTAAAATATCATGCTGAGTGGGTCCAGGAGATCAGATGCAGCATGTTCACAACTTGACCAAGATAAGGCAAGCATGGCAGGGCCATTCTTGAAAATATGTAAACACACTTAGTACAGAAATGAGAAGGAAAGAAATTACAAATAAGACAGAACTTAGGAAGACGTTCGAGGAAGAGGTAGAGAAAGTTAAAGAGAATGTCCCTGACTCTGACGCAGATCAAGTGAGGGAGGAGAATACAGCACGTCACTCACTGCAGGAGAGGCGAGTGGGTCTATGCTTTAGAGAAAAGAACTACAGTGACAACTCTGGCTGCAGGCGACATGATGGGCTTGTTTGCCTCTTTATTAGGTGAACAGACAGATGCCCTTAGGCGAAAGGCAGGATATGCCTGGGTAACACTGAGCAGCACCATTTAGTAACTGTCGAGCACATGTATGGAGGGCACTATAGAAATTGTATCCAGATACATCTGGCATGGAGTCTATTTTAGCGTGTTCAATGAGAACAGATGAGGACTCTGCACAGTACATTCAACAAATACAAGAGATGTGGTGCTTAGAAACAGGACAACCATGGACTAGGAATAGTCCTGCTTTTTATCACATTTGGTCTAGTGGTCTCCCCACAGAGGTACAGAAAGAGCTGGAAAAGGTTTTGTGAGGAAAAGAATAAGATAGATGACACTCAAAAGGCAAAAGCTAAGTTAGTGGAGAGAGAACTGGTTAAATATAGTATGGAGGGTGCAGTCATAACAGGTGTGACTAATAGACAGCACACCACCTACATCTCACAGGTTGTGGCAGCTCCACAACTCCCAGAGACAGGTTATTTCCTGCAGGCACCGCAGACAAGGTTTGCCCCACAGATCATGCAAGGAGGATTTATTCCACAGATACCACAAGGAGGATTTGCACCACAGGTCCAGCAAGGAGGATATTTCCAACCAGAAGGATAGTTTCCGCAGGATAGAGAGGTTTTGGATATGCGGGAGTGAGACAGAGGTTTGGGGTGCAGTGTTGGGCTTGTGGGATGATAGGGCATTTTGCAAAATAATGCAGGAGCAGAAATCAAGTAGTATATGACTCTGCAGGCATCCAATTATACCAGGCACAGCCACAGAAGATATTTTACCCCACACAACCACAGAAACTACAACAAGTACAACCACAAGTGCAATAGTTGCCGATGTTTCAGAAGTATGTACAGCCCCAATACGTTCAACCCATACATTACCAGAACACACAACATGTCCCATAGCAGCAGCAGATGCAAACATCATCTCCATTTCCCAGCAGCCTCCATTTGTTCAAATGGTGCAAAGTACCATACAGCAACAGATGCCCCAACTTTCACAATCAAATCCATTTTGAACACAGACAAATACACATCCACAGACACACGCTCCGCAATGGAACAACAATTTGTTAAGGCACGGCAGAGTACCACATTTTTATTTTTTATTTTTTTATTAACGTGCTATTGGTTAATTAAAACCTTATGCAAAAAATAAATAGTTTAGATCAACATATAAAATACATTAACATACAATAAAATAGAATGAGAAGTTCATTACACAGACAATTGCATCATCATATAAATCATTATACAAAATGAATCATAAAATCAACTTTGTCAAAAATTCTTATCAACCTTGATAATAACCACAGAATATAAAAAGGGCACAGTGCCACATTACATGGAGGTAACCATACTAGAGGGCAGAGCTTTCACATTCCAGGCACTGACACACATGCACAATAGGACAGCCCACAGAGCACTCTGACATACCCAGTCATTTCAGTAACTGCAGCCCCGCAAGAGGAACCACAGGTGGCAGTAAACAAAGGAGACAGATGTTTTTCATTTTTGCTGAACACGGGAGCTACCAAATCTTGTATTAAGTAAGGGAGGTTTCCTTTGTTGAACAAAGTAATGGACACGCATGGATTTTCTCAGGCTGTCATGACCGTTCCTGTTACAGAAGACCTACCCCTTTTTATAGGTCCACACAAAGTTGTAGCACCCTTATTATTTTCAAAAGAGACACCAGTAAACATATTGGGTACAGATATAATGAGCAAACTAAATATGACCATATCATTTTCTGACAAGGCCATAGTGTGTTCTACCCAGGCATGTACTCCATGCAGGTTTGTGCAATTATACATGCAATTTGTGCTCACAGTGTTTTGCGAGAAGCACCTCTCAACCCAGAGCTATTTATGTTTGGGGTGCAGGTGCTGTTAGGTTGAGTATCCCAAATAAAGGACCACACATTTCAATTATCCCCATAATTTTTATTTAGACCAGCAGTGTACAATAAGTACTACATGGCACCATGATCACCATGCACTTAAAAGCTGCCATTGCACAGAATGACAAGGTTATTTTGCATGGTGTAGGTGAGGACAGCATTGAGTGGTATTCTGCATTGACCATACACTGCGTTTAACAGAGATGACAGATGAACAGCTTTTTTGCATATAATGACAATATAGGGGAACCTGTGTTTCAGTTAAGCATACCCCTGTTATCCCGGGAGGATAGCACAGCGGCAGCGTGCGCGTCTTGGAAGCAAGACGACACAAAGCTACAACAGGTTCGATCCCCGGGTCCGCGCTTAGAAACCTCTGAGTGTTTAAGCGCGTTATAAATACGTAACTAAGACAAAGAAAAAAAAAAAAACACAATTGCACAACTAAGAAAAACTAACAATTCCTGTAACAGCGCCTCGATGCCTGCGGGCTGTGTGAGCGCTTTATAAATGTAAATAAATTAAAATTAAATTAAATTAAATTAAATTAAATTCATACCTTGTCATGTAACTAAAGAACACAGAGAGGTTCTCCAGAAGGTGCTCCTTTGAAAGACAATACCAGGATATTTACAGCAAGACTTGGATAGGGTGCCCAAAGAATTATGGACAATTGGCCCCCAAGATGTGGGTATTTTGAAGGGTGTTGGAGCGGTCTGCATTAAACTGAAGCCAGGGGCCCTATTGCCCCAAGTTAAACATTACCCCATGTCAAGGGAAGCTGACATGGGAATATATGAGACAATTTTGGCATTATGGCAGCAGTGGGTTATTCAGACATCTGAATCCCCATGCAATACGGCCATGTACCCTGTGAAAAAAGCAAAAGGAGGTCTTGGAGGAAGCTGCAGGATCTCGGCCCCTTGAATAATATTGTAAATGTTTCTGGTGGTACCAAATCCGGCCACCATTTTGTGTAACATACCTACAGAAACAACATATTTTACAGTAGTGGACCTTAAGAATGCATTTTTCTCTATTCCTTTTCACCCAAAATCTCGAAAACTCATTGGCCCTCATTACGACCCTGGCGGAAAGGGGAAAACGATGGCGGAAATGCAATACCGCCATCGAAAAGCGCTCGGTGCGACTATGACCCGTCACCGCAAAGTACGAAGCCATTAGCGACACCGTAGTGAACGCCAACGCTAACTGCACTAAGCACGCGCGCGCGCACCATGCCAAACCGCAAACACCACCATGGTGCAACGGTACGCCAATTCCGACCCTAGCGGACATGTACCTAACGCCATCAGGCATGGCGGAATGGACCATTCCGCCATGGCGAGAAATACGGCATCGTGAACCAACCGTAAATGGCCCACTGAGTGCCTGTACTCCACTCCCTGGCCACATTGCACAACTCCTGGCAGGCGCAATGTACTCACACCATGCAACCAGTGAAATCTACAATTCACCCATGCATGCCAACGTAGAAATGCATGCAGGTGTTCAAAGCGCCCCGTGAGTGGGCATCCATGTACGGCATGTCACCATAGCCGTACTGATGCAGCACAGGCATGTGAAGGTACAAGACATCAAAATGGAAATCAAGAACACATGACACAAAACAACAGTAGTCCCCCATCGCTTGCCACCAGCGCAAGGCAACATCCAAAACAGCATCCTGAGGGGGATTGCACCAGCCCTGTACTCTTGCCAGTAAACAAACCAACCATCAGCAGAAGCATGTACCACACAAGTTGGCAGAGTGACTGAGCAGCCAGGCTCATCCCAAGAGGGGCCGATGGGAGCTGCAGGGCACAGATGGCATGAATACAGAAGCAATTCCAATGGACATGACCCCAGTCCCCCTCCAACAAACGCACGCAAACACAGGCACCTGTGACCAGCCACATTCTGAACATCCCATCATACCATCAATCGACCTGGCTGACAGGCACCAGTCGGCCAAAAGCCAATCCCCCGCCCCTGAACAGCACATCATGTAAACAGTCACAATGGCAGCCCCTATCCGTGACCATACTGTGCTACGTAGGCGAAAGCGGCCAGTACTGTACCACACAACTCAACTCAGAAGGCGGAACACAATGCAGATCATCTCGCAATACATACCGCCACAAATCGAAAATCGCCACATCACCTGCAAAGAATAACGCAACACGCCAAATATCGGAATACAATTTAAATGCACATCCAAATGACAAAGGCCTCACAGCAATTTGTAAAATAACACCAAAACATCCATCATCACCGAGGGCTGCATCTGCAATAATTGACCAGCTTCCACTTGTGTGACGCCCTGTACCATCATGGCACACAGGGCCAACATCAACGTTCCAAAAGGCAACATGGAAGCGGCAAGAACCGCAGGTCCGTCCCATGAGGCAGGCACTAGTCCAGCTGAAAGGCCGAAATGTTGCACCTAGCCACCAGAACAGCGTAAGGGCATGTGGCCCATTGGCGATCGTCCCATAAGATCGTTATGGTGCTCCACTGATTCACCCGAAGCTGCAGGTGTCGAGAGTAAAATCCATCTGGAGGAGTGGCGTACAGATGGCATCTGCAATAGGGCAGGAGATACCTGTCACCCAAATGAAACACAAATTAACCGATTGCACTACAGGACACATGATGCATCACTATCTTCATTCAACACACCAAATCCACACCCATATGCATGCTAGCCCACTCCAAAGGAATATACACACCCCTAAATCAGTATCGATACATAACGAAACCAATCGAGGTTAATACACCATTGGCAACGTCGGTTACTGTGCATGCGTCCGTCAAGATAGAACCCATGACATGGGATTAGTAACGTGCCTAGACACAAGTGTATGAAGGCGCGTCGAGACAGGGAGGATCCGACAAGGGCAGATAGACGTAAGTCCCACTATGGCAGCCTTGCATCACATAGCGCAGGGGAAGGGGATTGAATCAAAAAACACATGTACATGGCAGACCCTAAATGGAATCATCTGTCCATGCATCCATTCATCATTCCCTCATCCCGCAATGAAAACGCATGAACATTCACTCACATAATATGTGAAACTTCCATCGCGTCTGTGCGTAATGCAGTCTGCAAAAACCACTGTGCTCCTGGCCGGATCTGTAGTGTTGTGAAGCAAGATGGACTTGGGAACGTCCTGCCTTATCGTCCACTACGCTATTGCGCATCCCATTCAATTCATGTCATTCATTGCTTGCTCGTTATGGGCCCTGTCCCAAGGACATTCAACAATAGAACGTTACATTTCCAGGCAGACCTGTGGGCGTCTCCTCACCGCTACTTCGCAACCAAAAATGCTGGCCTTCGAATTCCTCACTTGCAACATTACGTCGAAAAGGCTTCTGTGAACGCTTGCATTCACAACCACATCAATGTAGTGCGGCTGTGTGTCATAATGCTAACTGGCTGCAATCACAAATGGGACGCCACGCCCGTCGGTGAAGTACGATACTGTGCTGCATGAGGGTCGGCCATCGATCGAGCCCTACATACCACTGACTCTTCACAGGTATGTAAGCGGCTGCAATCATAGCATGTGTAACAATGGGAGCATAGCATGAAAATCAGTCAAAGTACATCACACTGCCATCGGGATTTGATACATGATTCCAATCCCAAGATGCCATGCGGCCAAATGCAGCCTTACGTGCGGGACGTGCTCGGCCAGAAGGGATTGCATCTGCCACAGATTCATTCAATCAGCACAGGTGGAGGCCATACAGGCCGACAGCACATATATAGCAGACCCAAACCCCTCCCACAACCACTCCCACTCCAAAATGCTACCGGCAGGACTAGCGATGTTGGGCCTGGGGCACCAGATAGCACTGCAAGTGCTACAACTACAAGAAGACGACGAACAACAACAGGTACAACAACCGGGCGCACAGGGGAGACGGAGGAGAAGGAGGAGGAGGAGGGCAAGGCAGGGTCAGCAAGGCCCACAAGCACTGCCACTACCACCACGCAGGCGGCCCGCAATCCCACGCCTCCGAGCTGATCCGTTCAACCTCACTGCTGAGCAGATCCACACCCTCTACCGTTTGGACCGGGACACCATAATCGCCATTGTGGACATGACACATGCTGACCTCGTGAGCATGATAGATAGCCCAACCGCCATCCCACCCCTACTGAAGGTGGTGTCTGTACTCCACTTCCTGGCCACAGGCACCTACCAGCACACAGTCGGACAGTTGCATGGCATTTCACAGCCACTGTTCTCACGGACACTCTTCCAAGTGCACGATGCCCTCCTGAAGCACGCCGACGACCACATCACACTACCACGCACGTACCAGGAGATTACCAACGCAAAGGTGGGATTCCATGCACTTGGCGGCATCCCGGGTTGCATTGGTGCCATCGACTGCACCCATGTTGAATTGGTTGTCCCACATGCCATGGAGGTCCAGTACCGCAACCGGAAACAATTTCATTCAATCAATGTGCAAATGGTGTGTGACTCCAACAAGATATTTACGCATTGTTGTGCCAGATTTCCAGGATCTACACATGATTCTATGGTCCTGAGGAACACAAGAATACCACGCTACATGGAGCGACACGCAGGGCACAGATCCTGGCTACTCGGTGAGTCTCATTCCATGCATGACATCGTGGCCCATTTGATGCGTCAATGACCTTGCAGGAGGGGGGGGGGGCTACTTAGCACTATCATTCCACTGACACCCTTTATTCGTCCCATACAGGTGATGCCGGGTATCCACTGAAGAGATGGCTCCTTACACCAATCCGGAACCCACAGAACCAGCATGAGGAGGACTACAACCATGCCCACTCACGTACCCGTGTGGTCATTGAACAGGCATTCGGCCTACTGAAGGCTCGTTTCCGCAGCCTCAGCAGGTCTGGCGGGGCACTCATGTACAGCCATGAGAGGGTTTCTAAGATGGTCATGGCATGTGTCATGCTGCACAACATGTGCATACGTAGGAATGTGCCCATGCCCCCTGACGCTGTACTGCATGCACCTGAAGATGATGATGATGAGGGTGGGGATGTGGAGGCACCCCAAGGAGTCCATGAGGCACAGGATGCACGTGCAATCCGACAGAGCATCATAGATGCATGCTTCTAGCAACCACGCATGGTGCCTATTACACGGAAAGGGGACCTGTGGCACTGTGTGTGTGTAGTACAGGCACATAGTGGACTGTACGCCTATGAAGGCCTCGTACGCAAATATCAATGTCCACACATGTCATTGGATGATAATGAAGTGCTGTATTGTTAATGTGATTTGATTTATACACCCTATGGACCCGCCACCCAGTGAAGCCCAACACACCCCCTCCACCCTACTTCCTCCCCCCCCAACACCAGTGTCCAAATATGCATGCTGCCCGTGGGTAGACGCTATTGCAAGCCCCCTCTACGGGTATCAGGGGCACCCCTGCCCGTGGAGCGCAGGTTCCTGCCAGATCTGCGTTGGGGGCTGCCCTGGACGGAACTTGCCACGGATGACGTCTCTGCCTGCTCGCGTCCATGCATGTCTCTGAGGGTTTGTGAGAGCTCCGAGAGCACACGGCGCACAGCAGCAAGTTCAGCACAAACGTCTTTGGACGTCGCATTCAGTTCCCCCCTCAGGCTCTCGGTGCTTTTCTCCATTTGTGCTCTCAGGCTCTCGGTGCTTCTCTCCATTTGTGCTCTCAGGCTCTCGGTGCTTCTCTCCATTTCTCCCCTGAGGCTCTCACTACTTTTCTCTATTTGTGCCCTGAGTGTCTCGGTGGATGTTTCCATGGCTGCCCTGGAACCCCCGCATTCATTTGCATGGTCCTTGAGTAGCGTGGACACTTCCTGCTGTTGCTCGATCAGCAGGTCGAGGGACTGTTGCCTCTGCTGGGCCATGGACATTTGCGGTGGTGTGACAGGGGGGCTGCTCAACACATGTTGGCTTGGCACAGGACTTGTGGGGGTTGGCCAGTCGTCGTCTTCAGGGTGCCCCTGCGTGGTTTCGTCATGGTGTAGGGGATGGGACATGCAGGGGGATTGGGAAAGGTCATGGATGGTACCTACGTCGCCAGCACTGTTTTCCGTGTCGGAGCATGCTGGCATGACAGCTGTGTCACCTATGGTGCTGCTACCACCAGAGGCAGTGCCATCAGATACGTTCTTTGGGGGGACCTGTGGTGCTGGGGTTGTGGACTTGCTGGCTGCTGGGGTGCCTGTTGCAGTCCCCTCCAGTGTGCTGGCACTTGATTCCTGCTGCTGCCGTGTCTTGATCCTTGCACCTGAGGTGGAGGCTCTTGGGACGTTGGTCCTGGCCCTCTTTGCAGGCGTGCTGGTAGGGGTGTCCTGCAGCTCGTCGTTGGTATCGGACCCTGTGGTGGAGTAAAGAGGGGCGAGCGTTAGTTAAGGGTCTGTGGGATTTGGAATGGCAACGTATCAAATGCATTGGGGTGGTACATGAGGGTGATTTGGGACTGGGCCTTGGAGTTGGTCTCATTTTCGTGTGGGTTGAGGATGCATTCATTTGGCTGCCTGCAGTTAGGGGGTGCATGCTGCACATGTAGGGGTTGTTTATGGCATCTTGATTAATTTGTTTATTCATTCTGACTTTTAGAGGGCGCTGTCAGGGCAAAGTATGTATTGCACTATGGGGTCACATGGTACTGCACATGTTCGTGGTTTGTGGATTTCGCATTGTTTCTCTTGGCCAACCTACCTGATTCTCCGGATGTCGGCGCTCCTTTCTCCATCCCTCCGACTCCCTCTATGCTCTCCATTCCTATGGTGGAGGCGCAGATCTCCTCCCAGGGGGTCAACTTGATGGGCGACTCTGATCCCCCCCCGGTAGCTGTGGCGATGTTCCTGTTCGCAGAAAGTATGCTGCGTACGCGGATCCGCAGGTCGTCCCACCGCTTGCGACATTGCTGTGGCGTGCGGGGTGTTGTCCCCACCGCACTTACGCGCTGTGCCACCAGGGCCCATATGGCCTTCTTGTTGGCAAGGGCCGTCCTGGTCATTTGACTGGAGAAGACGACGGCGGCATTTTCCTGCAGGGTCTCGGTCAGCACGGTCAGTTCCTCTCGGGAGAAGTGGACCTGCCGCTTGCGATCACACGCTTTCTTGGCTACCTTTCCCATATTTATTTTTTTAACTGGGGTTGCTAACGGGTTGGGATGTGTGTCAGGGTCGGATTTTTAATGGTTGTGTTGGGATTCGGATTTTATAGTTGTGCGGCGTGCTGTTTCCCGTTCCGGCCACATGCTTTTACTTCCGTTTCCGTATATTTACGGTGCCCGTAATTTGCGGTGCCCGCTCATTACGGTGCCCGCTCATTACGGTGTCCGCTAAGATGGGTGGCGGTATTGCACCTGGTGCAGCGTACGGCGGCGGTAAGGGCCGTTTTGGGGTCATTTCCGCCATCGCAGCCTTTCGGATTCCGCCATGGCGTAATGCTCGTGCCCGATGGGTCGTAATTAGCCGCACTTTGCTCCTTCGTGCAATGGCGGAAACGCTATTTACGCTGTTGCGGTCCGGTCAGTCAATTTCCGCAAGGGTCGTAATGAGGGCCATTGTGTTTACTTACCGAGGGGTGAGGTTCCAAATCACTCATTTACCACAGGGTGTCAGGTAAAATGTAGCCCCTGAATGTCAGATATAAAGAGGCCATGCAAGGCCAGGATTTAAGAGTGGAGTTGGCTGGTGCAATCCATTGGAAAACACTGGCCAGTCCAAAAAACGTATTTTTCCGACTTAAGGCCTAGTGACATGGAAAGAAATAGGCCTACTTAAATTCTACTAAAATGGACAAGTCAGCAAGTGGAGAAAGACACTTACTTTTCACAATTGAACTGACATTTAAATGGAAAGGCCTATTAAAGGGGACATCAGTTTCCCATGGTAAATAATGGTCTATGCGAGGACAATACCGAAGGAATATTTATGTCGTTTCAACTGTTATATTAAAGAAATATATTGCACAAGGACAAATTTAAAAACTTCGGCAGTACACATGGGATGAAAAGAAATTGTTGCACATTTGGAAGCTAAAAGGAGGGATGATGCCTTTCATTTCAGAAATAAAGTCGAATGACAGACTGCTTTTATCCAGTAAAAAGAGACTTGATTTCAGCACATCAAAATGACATTTGTAAGAGAAAGTCATATTTCATTTTTGATAAATGGACACTGATTCCCTGTGCTAACTATAGCCTATTTTGTATGCAGGAAATTGTTTCATTGACCTATGTTCTAATATTGTATAAAGAAAAACATATATTGTGAACAACAGGTCCTGGTGCAGTATTTTTTTTTTTTCTTTTTATAGACTTTTAGTTTTGTAAAGAAAAACAAACTTTTTTGTCAGATTCAATTCGATTGCAATCCCCAAACCACGTCATGCCATTAATACATTTTTCCTTTGAGTTAGGCAAGCGTGGGCATAATGGATCGTCTGAGATAAATCCTTATTCTGGCGAGCCAGTGTTTTACAGTCGATTATGTCAGTATCATGTCCATAAAGTTAATCACGTTGCAGGTTAGCTGTACGTTTCTTCCCGTTATCAAATACGACCACCATTCTTCCATATTGCCGTTTTTAGGGGCATGACGTTCAAGATGGAGGGTGCGCTGTTCAGTAATCTATGTGCAATCGATTATAAGATGTTTAATAGATTCAGTTTCCTGCTTACAGAAGCGACAGTTGGCGTCGATAGTCATGCGATCTTTTATTCTTCTTTTATATAATCTGGTGTTGGACAGATTAAGGCGAAGCCTTAAAAATTGATTCCGATGATAGTGAGAGGGAAACTTAGACAGGTATTTCGGTAGGGTACCTCTTTCCTGTTCGCACATTCCAAAGTCTAGGCCTGTGGATAGTGCTGCTCGTCTTTCCGCATTTTTAATCCACTTGGATTGCATGAATTTTATTTTTGCCAGTTTTGGCAGCCGTAGCACCAGAGACATTTTTATGTTTGCTTCTTCCAGGATGCCTAATAGGTTATCTTCCCAGCTTTTTAGCATGGATGCAGATGTATTGGTTTTTTTGTTGGCCAAGATTGTGTAAGCAGTTGCTACCGGCACCATTCTGATTTTCCTCAACAGTAGTGTGGATTTCCATAGTACAGTAGAGTGCAGGGAGTCAAGACCAAGTTCGTGCCTCACAGCCACCATTGAGACGCATTGTGGTAGTTGGAGGACTTTACGCCAGAAGCAACCTTCAACTTGTGCCCATAGGCTTGCCCTGATATTCCACCCTGTTTCACTCCCAAAACATATTGCTGGAATCACCTTCTGTAGGTAGAAAGTCGTTACGGGTTGGTGTGAAATTTCCCGTAATTTAAGTGCAATTTACGACCTTGTAAAGCAAACATTTTCATACGCAAGATGATTTCGTTTGTCCAACTCCACTCTCTGATTGATCCATTGAATGAAACACCCAGATATCGGATTGCTTCTGTTCTTGATAGTATTTCTTTATCGATGTACCAGTTGAACCTCGCTTTTCTTAAGTTGTTTTTTGATCCAAAAACCATCACTTGTGTTTTGTTTGCATTTATCATTAGATGATTTACTGTTAGGTAGGCTTGCAGAGCTGCTAGTGATCGTTGTAGGCCTATTTCGGTGCTATCAAGCAACACTATGTCATCCGCATAGATTATATGTGTTACATGCGTGCCGTTGATTTTTGGAGGAAAGCACCTCGTTAGAGAAAAAGCTTCGGGTAAATCTGAGATGAAAAGTTTGAACAGTGTGGCTGCAAGTGGGCAGCCTTGCTTCACACCCTGTGTAGTTTTTATTTCATCAGTTAGTTCTCCTTCTGCATTTAGACGTACACGGATACTGGTTTTGGTATGTAATGCCACCAGTGGGGCTAGTAATTCATTGGGACATCCCCACTTTTTTAGTTTATGCCACAACAGGTTCCGGTTTATGCAGTCAAAGGCTTGCTTTAGATCAATAAACGCTAAAAACAACCTTTTTTTCTGTTTTATTGCATTTAGTTTAACCAGGTTTAACAATACCAGATTGAGTTCCACGCCGACTCCTTTGGTGAACCCGGTTTGTCTTTCATCATAGATCTTGTACAGTTTTGCCCATCTTTCAATTTTCTCTTGGAGGAATGTGGCAAATATCTTCCCCATAGTGTCAAGCAGCGCTATGGGGCGATAATTTGCAGGATCATCTTTATTTCCTCTTTTGAACACTGGAACGATTATTGCTTTCGTCCATGAGTGGGGAATTTTAGATGTTCGGGCAATCTGGTCGAATAGCGGCTTGATGAAATTTGCCCAACTTGCTTTGTTTGTTTTTAACATGATGTTGGATACTCCATCAGGGCCAGCGGCGCGTGATGATTTTAACTTCTGAATTGCGTGTAAGATGTTCTCAAGTGATTCTCTTACATCCCAGATATAGTGATCATCATCAATGTTATTGAAAACTGTGTCATAATGAATTTTCCAGGAGGTTGCGTTCACACCATTTGCTAGATAATTGGGTTGAATCAGACAACCATTATTTATTATTTTCCATATGTTGGAACTGTCTTTTTGAATTAAAAGACGCAGCATTAGTTCTGCTTGTCCCTGTCTTCGAGTGTTTTTAAAGGATTTCAACCAATTCCGATAATTTTGACGCCTGGTGGCTAGATGTTGTGGTAGGTTAGTCCCTCCGATAGATTTTAGTTTTTTTAGGTCACTTGCAAGTAGTTTTTTCGCTTCACTTAGTGCGGGACTAAATGGATGGGTGTGGTCTCTGATCGTTTTCTTGTTTGTATTTCTGTGCGGATCCAGGAAAGGAGTATATTCTGTATGTGGATTTGTAGAACATGCCTCCATGAAGGCCAAGGTTATGATGTCAATTTGCTTGTTGGTTATTCTTAGACGGTTTTGGGAAGAGTTGATGTCCAGTTGCGTTGGGTAACATTGCTGCGTTGTTATAGGGCCTATATACCATGATAAAATAAGTGGGTTATGATCACTGTTGGGCATTTTCCTTACTTGTAGGTCGGAAATCAAGGCATGCAAGTTATCAGATACCCATATATAGTCTAGGGTTTTAGATAGATCACCACGTTGCCACGTTGCTGCAGCAGGAATATCTCCTTTTGTACTACCATTCAGCAGCACACAGTTACGAGCTGATATTTCGTGTGTCCATTTCATACTACGATCCGACCCTTCAGATGGAATCACTTGTGTGTGTCCGTGTTGGACTGATTGGATTTTTTAAACCAGGAAAAGTTTAGATCACCGCAGATTAGTATGAGTGGCGCGACAAATGCTGTATAGCAGCTGTCTATTTGGGTGGTTACAGACCGCAAGTAGTCATCATCGGTAATCATTGCGGGATTCCAGTAAGTGTTTACCAGTAGCAGATGTTGTTTTCCTTCTAGTCCGTGTAGGGTATGGGACGACGCTTCAAGGGTAATCGCTTGAACAAATAAATTTGGATTCTGGATGTCGATTACTTTCCATCCTGACGAATTTTTTATCATGGCAAGAAGGCCGGAAAAAGGCCGTCCCAGTGTGTTTTTGCCCGCTTCATTTAAATATGTAGTATATCCGTCACAGGAGGGCGTCTTTCTGAGCCATGTTTCCTGAAAACAAATAAACAGGCTTCTGATTTCTTGCGCTCTTCCTTCGCTAAATAAATGGGCAAATCCTCTGGTGTTCCAAGTTGTTAATAATTGGGTCACATGCCTGGACCCTGCGTCATCCTATACGATGTTTTTTCGTCTATATGCTTCGGGGACCTGTGACATTTGTTGTTTAAGTTGGTTTCTCAGGTCTTCCCTTTTTGTAGCGGATGTCTTTTGATATTGGCCTTTTCCATGTGTCGATTTGTTAAGAATTGGAGAATCGATTGCTGTGGTTAGGTTAAATCCATAGAACAGTAGATCTTCTTTTGCGTCAAGAATTGGGCGCGCTACTGTTTTGGATCGCATATGTAAAATTACCCAATCTGATCTGGATTCTTTTTTATATTCAACGATATTGATATCATCGGATCGGATATTCCTCAAGGCAGGAATGCTGTGCAACAGTCGCATCACATTTGTTCTGTTGAGTTTTTTTTTGTTTTTTTCCTCTAGTATATTTTCGAGCTCCAGTTTGTCTACACATCCTGTAGATTGGGTCAGTTGGTCAATTCTGCATTGTATGCCAGGTTGATTTAGATTTTTAGTTTGGGCCGTTGTATGTTTCGGGTTTAGTTTCAGTAGTGATTTTTCAGGTGATCTGTGGGATCGGCTATTTGTTTCAGTCTTGTTCATACCGAACGTTTCCCTCCGTTTTTCGACTTCTTTTGGCCATCGCCCAACGGGGCCCAAAGGATAGCGATCCAAATGTGCGTCTCTTTCTTCTCTAATAGATGGTATTAAAGTGACCCGTTCTCTTTCTGACGGATTATGCGCCATAGAGACATCATCAGTTTCTTGTTCGTCGTCGACAGAGTAAGTCGATAGATCACAGAGTTCAATTGCCCCTTCTATGGATTGATCAACCGATGGACTGATGTCATCTCTTCTGCGTTTGGTGGGTGGTTCTTTGTTATCTGTGAGGTAAACTACACCCGGCCTGGCAGTTTCTTGTGCGTCAGCTTTTTTCGGCGCGACAGTGGTTTTTTGTACCACTAGTCGCGGCGGTGTGGTCAGGTTTCTTATGAATTTTTTTGCCTCGTTAGTTCGTGGACGTTTTGGAGCCGGACCTCTCTTTAGAGTTTTCAAGGTAGTGGATTGAGTTGTCTTCGATTTAACTGATAGTTTTGCTGTTTGTATAGTTTTCGCTGTGCCTGAGAAAATGTCAAAGGAGATTTTCTTCTCTGTTGAAGCTACTTGGTTCGCCGGTGTGATCAGTGATGTAAGGGGCACTTCATTTTGCCCTGCTCCAACTGTCACATCTGCTGCTTCTTTTCTTGTGATGGATCTTCGTTGAACATCAGTCGAGGTAGTGGAGCCCACTATATTGTTTACTTTGATGACAGATTCAACAATAGAGGGCATTGCTTTATCGAGTCGGATGGTTTCCTCATTCTTGTTTGCAGTTTTGTCACCGCTAATCTCAGTGTCTGTGAGATTTTTCTCCAAGTCGATTGATTGCATCCGTGGGTGATCATAGTTCCCTTGTTCATTAGACTTCCTCCCATGATCAGCACGACTCAGACTGCCGGCTGTAGGCTCTCTCATTGAGTTAATGAGTGGTTGTACAGTGACATTATGTCTAAGCCACTTGGTGCACTCTACTAAGGCTTCAGCGAGATCTAATTTTTCATGTGCCTCCCGTCGTGTGATTTCATTTAGACAAGAGTGCCATTGATGGGTCGACGCAGCTTCAAGGTCCAAACGATTGCTTAGGTGTTCATTTCCCTTTTCTAAAGTCAACAGTTTGTTGTTTAGCACTGCCAGAATGGCGTTTTGGTCCTGTACAGATTCATTTAGTGTCTCGTATAATTTCATGAATGGCATTAATGCTATTGAGGTGGACGCTAGGACATTGTTGTGAATCTGAATTCCGGCCGCGATGGAGATGTTTCCTTTGCTGTTCGTGTAATATTCGGGACCTTTACTTTCGTTTAGTTCCAATGGCCCATTTTCTGTCGAGTTATTTGCAGTGTGATTAGCATTGTGTTCGACGTATTTTTTGTTCTCCGTTTTATTCTGTCGGTTGTTTTGTTGATGGGCATCAGGTGCGTCCAGGTTCAGATGGCCTACTGTGGAACCAAGGTGTGGTGAAGATGGTATTTTTTGAGAGGTATGTTTTGCTTCTTTGCGCAAAGTGCTTGCCTTGCATCCAGGTGTTTGCACATTGGCATGGTTAGATGGGAAGCTTTCATTTAAGCGCTCACGCATTAGATTAAAGTCTGATTTCAGTCGTGCAGTTAGCCGTGCTTCACGCGCAGCAATGTCGAAAGACATGGATGTATTCACATTGGGTGTCAACTGTGATTTTGACTTGGGCAATTTGTTTTCGGACCTTGCCCAGGCAGCTGATACGGCATTGTTATCTACGTCGTTAGGTGCACGTCCAACTACCTTGTTTGCAGTGCATGTTGTTACATGCGTAGCTATATGCACTTGAGAAGCACCTTTTTGAATAGGAAGCATCATGTCAGATGGTTTGGCTGTTTTTTGAAAATCTCGTATACTGGAGTGATCTTGCAGCGCCTCTGTATTTTTTGATATGTCATCAGACTGCAGGGAACTATTCAGTTTTTCGGGAGATTTAAGGCTTCCGACTGATGGAGAACGTAGTGCCAATAAATCTGCATCAGTAATGTCAAATGAGAAAGTCTCGGAGGCGTCTAGGTATACTGTTGGAGGATGTTCTGGCAGATCGATTTGCACAATTGTAGGGAGAACAGGCAAACGCGCTGTGAGTTGTACTGAGTGCTCTTTTTGACTTTCTAGAGTTTTAGGACCTTTTATGTCGGACGCCGGGAACATTACAGGCTGCACGTTGAAATTTGCAATTAGGCGATGGACCACTTCAGAATTAGTGCCGATGTAGGCGGAATGATTTTTATTATTCGCCTCAAGGTAAACCGCTGCGGGAGGGATGTCTGCTGCGTCGTCCCCTCCCGCTCCCACTCCCACTCCTGCCTCTACCGCAACTACAGCCTCAGCCGCGGCTAACCCGGCGTGCGCGGCTGCCGTTGAGGGTGGCAGTGTAACAGATGATGGCAATAACTGTCTGACTGGAGATGCAATTTGTAGCATGCTAGGTAAGCCATCATTCAGAGTCTCTGAAGATGTTTCCACTGAGCAGTCAAGGGCGCACAGATCTGCTTTTTGGCGCAACACGTTTGGTGTGAGGTGCAGTGCGTTTGGCTTACCTTGCTCCTTTTTAGAATTTTGTTTCCGCAGCCGGTTTCGCGTGTGTACTCCCATGCCTGAGGTCTCCTCGCCTGGGGGCAGTTCCATCTGACTGAGCCCCTGACGCCACCCACCGATCAACCTCGAAGGCCTTGAACGCTCGACCGCTCTAAGGCGCACTGAGGCGGGCTGTGCAGACTGGACTCGCTGCCGGACTCCGCGATATCACTTTCTACTGCCCTCCAGAGCCAAACAGCAGCAAAACAGCGTGAATGAAAAACGAAGCACCGCCCTTGACTCGCACCGGGCTTCACGCCGCAAGGGCTCAGGACTCTTTGTTTTACTTCCTGGTTCCAGGGGGCGTGGCCTGCTGCTCGGGAAGCCTTAAAGGAGAAAGGCTCCCTATCTGATGAATAGGTTTCAGTCCTGCAAGCTCAAAGTTCCCAATTAACACTGCTGAGAAAAGCGCTGTAGCTCTCACTCCAATAGTCTGTAGTCCTGACCAGAGCCACAGCAGCAAAACAGCGTGAATGAAAAACGAAACACCGCCCTTGACTCGCACCGGGCTTCACGCCGCAAGGGCTCAGGACTCTTCGTTTTACTTCCTGGCTCCAGGGGGCGTGGCCTGCTGCTCGGGAAGCCTTAAAGGAGAAAGGCTCCCTATCTGATGAATAGGTTTCAGTCCTGCAAGCTCAAAGTTCCCAATTAACACTGCTGAGAAAAGCGCTGTAGCTCTCACTCCAATAGTCTGTAGTCCTGACCAGAGCCACAGCAGCAAAACAGCGTGAATGAAAAACGAAGCACCGCCCTTGACTCGCACCGGGCTAACATTAAATGTACATCATGGATAGATGTACTATGCTAGCTTTTCAGAATGGTAAATGGCAACTTGTTTTTCTCTCTGAGCTGAAATCCCCACTGAACCTTGAGCTGAATAGTGTATCTGGATCCTGACCTCACAGCCCTTTGGTTGATGCATATCAGGAATGCATGGCTGGTTTCAAGTAAATTCTTAAATATACAGAGAAAGAGATCCGAATTGTGGTTAGTTTCTGATAACCCAACCAACAGAAATTAACTTTAAGGCCAAGTTCCCCATTAATGGTGCATTAGGTCTGAGCAAAGACCCTTTGAAAATCTGAACTCAAGACCTTTGGGGCTGGGCCCACCAAGGCTGCACGTCTGGCTGTCAATTCAAATGCTAAAATATACCAAGAAGTAGATTGACAATATGGGATTTACAGATAACATGACCAACAGAAATGACCTTTAAGGTCAGGTTTCACATACAATTTGCATTAGCTCTGAACAAAGACCCTTTGAAGCGCAGTAGAAGAAGGGTAGGCTAAACACTGGCCCAAGCAGGTTCTTCTCATAGCATGCAGTGCCATTGATTAAACATTGAACACATGTTTTACTAAATAAAAAGAGCATTGTGTGTCCTATCAAGCCCAACTCAGGGTCATTTTAAAGGGAATAAACGGCCAGCCGGGACAATGTAAAAACAAAATGTTTGTGATGTACATAACTTAAGTTCTGACCAAACGTATGATTCTGACATTTTCATAAATCTGAGGAATTGTTGATATTGATAGACTAATAGACAGTGGCCCTCATTACGACCCTGGCGGAAAGTGACTGACCGGACCGCCACAGCGTAAATAGCGTTTCCGCCATTGCACGAAGGAGCAAAGTGCGGCCCATTCCGACCCATCGGGCACGAGCACCACGGCATGGCGGAAGTGCAAAGTCCGCGATGGCGGAAATGACCCCAAAACGGCCCACACCGCCGCCGTACGGCGCCCTAGGTGCAATACCGCCACCCATCACAGCGGACACCGCAGTGTGCGCCTACCGGAAAGTACGGTGACCGGAAATATACGGAAACGGAAGTAAAAACATGGGCCCGGAACGGGAAACATCCCGCCGTACACCTATAAAACCACTAAAACCACACAACCACCAAAAACACTACCCTGAGACACACCCCAACCCGTCATCCACCCTAGCGAAACCAAGAAAAATGGGAAAAGTAGCGAAGAAAGCGTGCGACCGCAAGCGGCAGGTCCACTTCTCCCGTGAGGAACTCACCGTGCTAACAGAGACCCTCCAGGAGAATGCAGCCGTCGTCTTCTCCACGCAAATGACCAGGACGGCACTTGCAAACAAGAAGGCCATATGGGCTCTGGTGGCACAGCGGGTAAGTGCGGTGGGGACCGCACCCCGCAACCCACAGCAATGCCGAAAGCGATGGGACGACCTGCGGATACGCGTCCGCAGCATACTCTCTGCCAACCGCAACATTGCCACAGCCACCGGGGGAGGTCCTGAATCACCCATCAAGTTGACCCCCTGGGAAGAAATCTGTGCCTCCACCATCGGAATGGAGAGCATAGAGGGAGTCGAAGGGATGGAGAAAGGAGTGCAGACATCCGAAGATTCAGGTAGGTGGGCCAGATAAAACAATGCCAAATCCACAAAGTCCATTCATGTGAAGCACCATGTGTCCACATAGTGCAACAGAAACACATGTCCAGGAGAACGTCCACACACATCGGCCTGATAGCGCACGTTAAAACCCACAATAAATACATAATTAATTAAAAACCCCTGAAACACGCACTACACGTGCAGCAGGCACACCCTAACTGCAGGCTGCCAAACAACTGCACCCTCACTCCACACACAAATGAAAGCACCTCCAAGGCCCCGACCCAAATCACCCTCAGGTACCACCCCAATGCATGTGATACAATGCCATTCCAATTCCCACAGACCCATCAATAACCCTCGCCCTCCTTTACTCCACCACAGGGTCCGATCCAAACGACGAGCATCAGGACACCCCTACCAGCACACCTGCAAAGAGGGCCAAGACCAACGGCCAAAGACCCTCCACCTCAGCTGCACGCATCAAGACACGGCAGCAGCACAAATCAGGTGGCAGCACAGAGGAGGGAACATCAACAGGCACCCCAGCAGCCAGCATGCCCACAACACCACCACCACAGGTCCCCCCAACGGATGCCACAGAAGGCACTGCCTCTGGTGGCAGCAGCACCATAGGTGACACCCCATTGATGGCAGCATGCTCCGACACAGAAGACGGGGATGTCGAAGTCAGATCCATCCATGACCTGTCCCAATCCCCCTGTCTGTCCCATCCCGTACAACATGAGGATGCCACGCAGGGGCACCCACAAGACGACGACTGGCCATCCCCCACAAGCCCTGTGGCAAGGCAACATGAGGTCCACAGCCCCTCTGTGACACCCCCGCAAATGGCCATGGCCCAGCAGAGGCAACAGTCCCTCGACCAGTTAATCGTGCAACAGCAGCAACTGGCCACGCTCCTCAAGGACCATGCCGATGAATGTGGGGGCACTAAGGCAGACATAGAAACATCAACTGAGACACTTAGGGCAGAAATGGAGAGAGGTACAGAGACACTAAGGGCACAAATGGAGAGAAGCACCGAGAGCCTGAGGGGGGAACTGCATGCGACGTCCAAAGACGTATGTGCCGAACTTGCCGCAGTGCGCCGTGTGCTCACTGAGCTCTCGCAAACCCTCAGGGACATGCATGGACGTGAGCAGGCAGAGACATCATCCGTTGCAAGTTCCGTCCAGGGCAGCCCCCAACGTAGATCTGGGAGGAACCTGCGCTCCACAGGCAGGGGTGCCCCTGACACCCGCAGAGGGGGCTTGCAATAGCGACTGCCCACTGACAATGAGCATCTTTGGACACTGGTGTTCGGGGGGGAGGTAGGAGGGTGGAGGGGGTGTGTTGGGCTCACTTGGGTGGCGGGTCGATAGGGTGTTCAACATGATATCACATATGCCATAAACAGTGCACGATCAACCAATGAGATGTGTGGACATTGATCTTTGTGTACTAGGCCATCATAGGCGTACAGTCCATATTGTGCATGTCCCAGACACACACAGTGCCACGAGTCCCGTGTCCATGTATCAGCCACCAGGCGTGAGTGCTAGAAGCATGCATCTATGAGATGCTGACGAATGTCACGGCCCTCCGGTGCCTCGCAGACTCCTTGAGGTGCTGCCACATCCCCACCCTCATCATGACCATCATCAGGTGCTTGCAGTTCTGCGTCAGGGGGCATGGGCACATTTCTACGTACGCACATGTTGTGGAGCATGACACATGCCATCACCATCTTTGCAACCTTCTCATGGCGGTACAGGAGTGCCCCGCCAGACCTGCTGAGGCAGCGGAAACGACCCTTCAGTAGGCCGAATGCCTGTTCAATGACTACACGGGTACGTGAGTGGGCATGGTTGTAGTCCTCCTCATGCTGGTCCCGTGGGTTCCGGACTGGTGTGAGGAGCCATCTCTTCAGTGGATATCCAGCATCACCTGTATGTGGACGATAAACGTATGATGTGGAATGCCATTGCTACGTACCCCCCCCCTTCCTGCCAGGTCATTGCCGAATCACATACCCCACATTATCATGCATGTAATGAGACTCACCGAGTAGCCAGGATCTGTTCCCTGCGTGTCGCTCCATGTAGCGTGGTATTGTAGAGTTCCTCAAGACCATAGAATCATGGGTTGATCCAGGGAATCGAGCACAACAATGTGTAATGATCCTGTTGGAGTCACACACCATTTGTACATTCAGGGAATGAAATTGTTTTCGGTTGCGGTACTGGGCCTCCATGGCATGTGGGACGACCAATTCCACATGGGTGCAGTCGATGGCACCAATGCAACCCGGTATGCCGGCAAGTGCATGGAATCCCACTTTTGTGTTGGTAATTTCCTGCTCCGAGCGTGGTAGAGAGATGTAGTCGTCTGCGTGCTGCAGGAGGGCATCGAGCACTTGCAATAGTGTCCGTGAGAACAGTGGCTGAGAAATGCCATGCAACTGTCCGACTGTGTGCTGGTAGGTGCCTGTGGCCAGGAAGTGTAGTACAGACACCACCTTCAGTAGGGGTGGGATGGCGGTTGGGCTATCTATCATGCTGACAAGGTCAGCCTGTGTCATGTCCACAATGGCGGCTATGGTGTCCCGGTCCAGACGGTAGAGGGTGTGGATCTGCTCATCAGTGAGGTTGAACGGATGTGCTCGGAGGCGTGGGATTGCGGGCTGCCTGCGTGGTGGTAGTGGCTGTGCTGGCGGCCCTTGCTGGCCCTGCCTTGCCCTCCTCCTGCGTCTCCTCCGTGCGGCCATTTGTAGTTGGTGTTCGTCTTCTTCTTGGAGTTGGAGTACTTGCAGTGCTATCAGGTCCCCCAGGGCCAACATCGCGAGTCCTGCCGGTAGCATTTCGGAGTGGGTGTGGTTGTGGGAGGAGACTGGGTGTGCAATTTATGTGTTTTCAGGCTGTATGGCCTCCACCTGTGGTGATTCATTCCACCTGTGCAAACTGCTCTCCCCTTTGGCCGAGCACGTCCCGCACACAACGCTGCAATTCGAGGAATGGCATCTTGCTATTGCAATCATGTATTTGTACCCGATGGCCGTGTAACATTGGTTGATATGTTCATTCTGCTGTGGTCCCATTGTTTCACATACTATCTGTGCAGTCGCGAACAGACTTGTGAAGGGTCAGTGGTACGTAGTACTCGAGTAACGGTGGGCCCTCATGCATCACTGTACCGAGTTGCAACGACGGGCGGGGCGTCCCATTTGTGGGTGAAGGCAGTTGCCATTTTCACACACAGCCGCACTAGATGGATTAATTTGTGATTTCAAACGGCCACAGATGCCTCTTCGACGTGATGTTGCAAATGAGGAATTCGAAGGGCGGCGCTTTCGGTTTTCAGCTAGCGGCGAGGAAATGCCCACAGGTCTGACTGCAAATATAACGTTCTATTGTTCAATGTCCTTGAGACAGGGGCCATGGCGAGGATGCAATGATTGATATGAATGGTTTGGGATGCGCAATAGCGACGTGGGCGATGAGGCCGGACGTTCCCAAATACATGTTACTTCACTACACTGGAATTACGGGCTGGGGCACTGTGGATTTTGCAGGCTGCATAACGCACAGACTCAATGGATATTTCTAATGTTATGTGAGTAAATATTCAGGCGTTTTAATCCCGGGATGAGGGAATGATGAATGGATGCATGGGCAGGTGATTTGATACAGAGTTTGCCATGTACAGGGCTTCTTGGAATCTATCCGCCTCCCCTGCGCTATGTGATGCAGGGCTGCCATAGTGGGACCATCGTCTATCTGGCCTTGTTGAGCCCTCCCTGTCTCGACGCGCCCTCAGACACTTGTGTCCATGCACGTTACCAATCCCATCTGATGGATTCTGTTTTGACAGACGCATGCACAGGTACACTCGTTTGTGATGGTGTTTACACCTCGATATAGATAGTTATGAGTCGCAAGTGGTTTTTGGGTGGTGATGATCCTTTGGAGTGGGCTAGCATGCATATGGCTGTGGATTTAGTGTGATCATTGAAGTGAGTTGTTCGAATGTAGTTCTGATGGCCATTCTATTCTTTTTCTTTTCTTTTGGTTGACAGGTATCTCCTCCCCTTTTGCCACTGCCATCTGTATGCCACTCCTGCAGATGGCTTTTACTCCCGACACCTGCTGCTTCGTGTTAATCAGTGGAGCAGCATTACGATCTTATGGGACGATCGCCAATGGGCCACATGCCCTTACGCAGTACTGGTGGCTCGGAGCAACCTTTCGGCCTTTCAGCTGGACTAGTGCCTCCCCATTGGGACGGCCCTGCGGTTCTGTGCGCTTCCATGTTGCCTTTTCGTACGTGAATGTGGCTCTGTGTACCATGATGGAACAGGGCGTCACACAAGCAGTGGCTGGTCATTTCTTGCGGATGCAGCCCACAATGGTGAAATGTGTTTTGGAGTTCATGGCCTAATGGCTGTATGGGCTTGGTGATTTTGTTGTGCATTAAATTTCTATTCTGATTTGGCCCGTGTAGCGTTC
Source organism: Ambystoma mexicanum (assembly GCF_040938575.1). Classification (NCBI taxonomy): domain Eukaryota; kingdom Metazoa; phylum Chordata; class Amphibia; order Caudata; family Ambystomatidae; genus Ambystoma; species Ambystoma mexicanum. The sequence goes on from NC_090933.1 coordinate 826,447,015, forward strand.
TTCTTTGCAAGTGATGTGGCATATTCCTATTTGGGGAGCGATGTATTGTGAGGAGATCTGCATTGGGTTCCAGCTTCGGAGTTTAGTTGCGTGGTACTGTACTGGGCGCGTTTGCCTACGAAGCCCAGTGAGGTCAGGGATGGGGGCTGCCAATATGACTGTTTGAATGTTGTCATGCTCAGGGGCGGGGGATTGGGTTTTGTGTAACAGATGCCGGTCAGCCAGGTGGACTGGTGGCATGATGTGATTTTCGGAATATTGCTGGTCACAGGTGCCTGTGTTTGCGTGCGTTTCGGGGGGGGGGGACTGTGGTCATGTCCATTGGATTGGCTTCTGTATTCGTGCCATCTGTGCCCTGCAGCTCCCATTGGCCCCTCTTGTGTTTCTTTTGTTCGTTGGCATGCATGGGTGACTTGTACATTTCACTGGTTGCATTGTGACTTCATTGCACCTACGGGGAGTTGTACTTTGTGGGCAGGGAGCGGTGTACAGGCACTCAGTGGGGCCGTTTACGGTTGATTCGCGATGCCGTACTTCTCACCATGGCGGAATGGTACATTCCGCCATGCTTGATGGCGTTAGGTACATGTCCGCTAGGGTCGGAATTAGCGTACCCTTGCGCCATGGTGGTGTTTACGGTTTGGCATGGCGCGCGCGTGCTTGGTGCAGTTAGCGTTGGCGTTCACTACGGTGTCGCTAATGGCTTCGTACTTTGCGGTGACGGGTCATAGTCGCACCGAGCGCTATTCGATGGCGGTATTGCATTTCCGCCATCGTTTTCCGAATTCGGCCAGGGTCGTAATGAGGGCCAGTGAAATTAATGTTGGTAGTATGTAGTGTCAGAGTTGTAACTATTTCTGGGCACCAACAAACTGCGAAAAATGGCAATTGCACCCAGGAAGACCGTGCCAAAAAAATATTTGTATTGTCCGACTCGCCATAAAATATAGAATTCAAATATATAAATATTCACGTGGTTATCTGAAAGATTAAGGGAGTTACTACATTGTAAGATTTTTCAGAACACTTTTGGGATGATAAATCTATTTCCTCCCTCAGCCTACACCATACATAGCTCCCAACTTCTGGTCCTATCAGCAGCCAGTGGGCGTCTTGGAGAGAGGTGAAGGGAGAGTGCTAGCCAATCCTTACTGTATGAATTATTCAATGTTGAAGTGTCATCAGTGCTATAAGAGGGCTTGTTTGGATCAGCATAGGGTTTTTTGACTTGATTCCGGGAGATAGCCTACTGCTGGATTCTAGTGAGAAACAACTAGCAGAGAGGCAAGGAGTGCTACAAAGACCATCAGGGTAAACCTTGTCTGGAAACCTGGGAGCCCTATCTGAGACAGGCCTATTTGGATGGACCTTGCTGTGGGAGATGCCTGGTGTGAGCTGCCTACCAAAAAGATGTCCTAAAAATCTGGTTGGCCTCCTGAGCAAAGAGCTCTCATGTAAGTACATATACAAAGCCATCTATTGCGCGGGGAGCCATCTGCCTTTATCCCTTTCCATTAGTGGGGAAAGTGGGGGGTGAAACTGGGTAGGCCCTTCGCACAATTTATTAAATCCCATTCAAATTATTTTCCCATAGAAAACCCCTCTCTCTGTTGAAATTGAATTGTGTTGGGAACTGACTGCCTTAATCCTTTAAAGTAAATTGTGGGGACGGAGGAATCTGTGTAGATCCTTAGTGCTTTGAATGGAAGTTAAATCAATTAATTCCCATATAGAAAATCACGGGATGAGCGTTGTTAGAATTCAAAACGAACAAAGTTCATGCCCAGTGTGTTAGAGCCGCTATAGACCAAAAAGACTTGGGTGACTGTCCTTCTGAAATCCCTGACTCCTGTCCCGAAGGGGGATGTCCATAATCCCACAATAAGTAATCCTAAACGCTACCTTTCAAGTCAATGTAGAGGGTACACAATAACATTTCCCGTTCATCCCCAATTGTTTTAAATCAGAATTACAAAGCATTGCATCTCATCTGATCTATATGTGTGTTACAAAATGAAATTTCCCCTTTTCCCATTTTTCTCTGACCCAAATCACAAAACTCTTCCTTTCATTTCATGTGTGTTGCAAAAATGTTTTTCCCCACTGTATTCCTTTCCCTAATATTGCATTTCAAGTAAGAAGCCAAAACGATTTTATAATTGTGCTCTTACTCCCTGCACCTGCCTTTAAATCAAAGGGGTGACACTTAATTGAGCCTTAAGGGTGAGGGTTTCTGGGAAAAAAGTATTGTTTCAAATTAAGCCATTCCTATGTATCTGGTATTTTATTGTGAATGTTTCATATTGTTTTCTATACAACAAAATCTGAATTTCATTATGACTGCAAATCTCAAAATTCTATCTGTGTGTTGTAGTAACAAACAGCTTAGATGAAATATATGCTAATCAATTGGTGGAGAAAATTGGAATTGTGATATTGTGTCGAGCCTCGGCATTGGTGGCTGAGTTGTGATTGTATTGTTATTCTTTGTACAAACTTAAATAAATATATATTCTGACTATACACCGGCCTGGTTCCTAGCTCGTTGGTAGGGTGCTTGTTTGAGGGGTGCGAGACAGGCAGAAGGCCTCACCAAATTTGAATTTGTACAGTGCTTTATTGTGTGCCACCTTGCTTTGTGGGGAAGGATCTCCCTGAGTTTAGTGTGACATCCTAATAAACATTGACAAGGGGTACTGTGAATCCCCAAACATTTTGAATAGCATGTTGAAGATGGACTTGGGGAATTTACAAACACTAAGCACAGTGATACAGTATGTCAATGATCTCTTGGTGTGCAGCCCCATGGAAAAGCAGTTTAGTGAGGATTAAATAACACTTTTGACACTTTTATCTGAAAAGGGGTACAAAATAGAAAAGGCAAAGTTGCAGGATTGTCCGAAAGAAGTGGTGTATTGAGGTCAGATAATGTCATAAGAAGGGAGAAGATTAACTCCAGAGAGGGTGTCAGTGGTGCAGAACACACCAAAGCCAGAGACGGTGAAACAGATGCAACAGTTTTGGGGTTTGTGCAATTATTGCTGCCCCTGGATTTTCAATTTTTCCACTTACACTAAGCCCCTTTTACAAGGGATGAAAGAAGTGCAGAAAGTGAAAGGCCCCATTAAATGGACAGAGGAAATGTATACTTCATTTAAGGAATGTAAATCAGCACTGAAGAATGCTCCTGTATTAGCTACCCCAAATTCTAAGAAGCAGTTTTTCTTGTTTTCTAATTGTAATGGCCAAGCTATGTCAGCAGTACTTACACAAAAAACATCACAAGTACACAAGCCTTAGGCATACTGCAGTGGTCTTTTATACCCAGTAATATAGGTTAATTGCCCATGCAAGCAAGCACTTGTAGCAGTAGGGTTTGCATTTCAGAAATCCTCCATTATCATTATGGGCTGTCCAGTGATGCTTTACATAGGACATGCAGTGTTCACCATATTGGAATAATCAAAATCTACCCATACCACCCAACATGTATCAGGGTATGTGGTTATATTGTCGATTGCTTCAGTTTCTGTAGTGCAGTGTCACCTGGTTAACCCAGCAACATTTATTGGAGATTCAGTGCAGGAAGGTGACTATGTGAACAATTGTGCTACTTATTAGGAAGTGCTTGGGAACATCAGCATAATTAAGGAAGACCCATTAGATGAGGGGGAGATACTTTTCGTTGATGAGTCATCGACATTCGAACAAACTTCAGGATTCAGGCAGCAGTGGTACATTATGAGGAAGGGGTGTCTGAAATGGTTTCAAAGATTAGATTGCCACCTCATTGCTCTGTGCAGGCTGCAGAACCAATGTCATTAATAGCAGCTGTAGAGATATCAAAAGGGTTTTGTGCCACTATTTATACAGATTCTGCATACGTCACATTGACAGTGCATTCTGGATTAGCAAGATGGAAGAGCAAAGGCTTTAAAAAGTCTGACAGACTCCCGGTCCAACATGCAAAAGCACTTTCCAGATCGATTGATGTACTATCACTTCCTTCTGTAGTAGCAGTTGTAAAATGTGCCACCCATACCAATTGTACAGACTTAATTTCCCAGGGCAATGAAGGAGCATACACAGAAGCAAAAAAAGCAGCATACTTACCATACGTTACAGAGAGGTGTTCACACAATGGGGTGTTTGCAAGGTATTGATGCCCGACAGTGGACCACATTTTTTCAATGACCTCTTTAAAGAAGTAACTTCCCTACTCGGCATTAAACATACATTTTGCTAAGCTTATCATCTTCAGGTCAATGGTGTGGTGGAAAGACTCAATGGTCTCCTTAAAGAACACATTGCAAATGCTTTATTGCTTGTCATTGGAACTTTTTGCTTTGAGAAACCAGCCCAGTTCTGATCATCACTTTACCCAGCATGAGATGGTGATGGGCAGAAAACTGTTAACGATGTAACTGAAAGAGCTTACCAACTCTCTTAAGTTCATCTTTATGCAGACGGGGCCCTGTCAAATACCGCCCTGTCAAATAAGTCTGATATCCTCCTCAACTGACAAACCAACAGCGCAAGAGGAGGAGACTTTGTTGAGGCTACCCGAGCTGTATCCAGGGGACAAGATAAACATATGCAATTTCTCCATGAAATGGCAAGATTTGAGGTTTGTTGACCCTTTTACGATGACCTATTCTACTGCAACAGCAGTGGAGCCCTGGATCCACCTTACAGACGTCCGAGTGGACCAAAGCACCAGCCCCTGTTCAGGAGAAGAAAAGAGGGGAGAAACAAAGGAATTAATGGTGCTTTCACAACTCTTTTCACCTCACTGCATTTCTTTAGACAAAAAAGACTCTATTTCATCCTCATTGTGGCTGAAGATATCTGGAGAGAACATGATGAGAAGGATGTTGAATTTTCATATGTTTCTTTTTTTTCTATCCTCTTTTTCATGTTGCTTATTATTCATTGCATTATTTTTATTCTGGTAATAGTGGTATGCTGGTTTGTAGGGAAGGCATGGTATCACAAGTATGACACTGACACAATGGGTAACATTAGTAAATCCTTTATTGAAATTGTTGGGGTTGCAGAAACTCCAACGTTGGCCAATGCCAATAATTAAGAATGCAGTCCTAGTGGAGTCTGTCAAATCAAAATGGCCTGTGCTAACAAAAAATACCTGCCCTATCTCTTGTAAAACAAAAAGTGTAAAAAGGAGAAGTGTATGCAAAAGGAAAAACCAGTGTTCAATGAATAAATGTGGATGAACCAGCTTTCCTCACCATGTTAGACCTCACGGACTAAGGCTGTCCCTGTAGGCAGGATGACACGTTCTGGCTCAGCTTCTAACACATGGATCGAGGCCTGTCAACATTTAAGTCCCTTTTCTTTGATATCAAAATTAATGTTTCATCAAAACAGGTCACAAAGGTAACCCTCTTCGAGGCTCAGACCTTACATCACACAGTTCTCGTAGGTCCCCCTTTTTCGGGCTCAGACATCTCAAAAATAATGTTCAACACAAACAAGCAAGGGGGCTCCCTCCCCAAGCTTATCTCACTTCAGGTCTCCCTCTCTCAGGCTGATACCATTTTCGAATGTAACTCAACGCAAACATGAAAGGGGGCTCCCTTCTCCAAGCTTATCTCCCTTCAGGTTTCCCTCTGTCAGACTCATACCACTTTCGGATGTTGAAGACTTTTGAATGGGAGTGGCTTTCTTCACAAACCACAGCAGGACCACATTGACTGAATGTTCACAGTTCAATATTCACTTTCTCTGGGAGTTAACTTCTTTATTTCACTTTTGCTTTTCATACGCTTTATCGCTTTAAACAATTCACTTTTCACTGAAACTTTCGAGTGGGCTATTTCCTTTTACCGGACCACTCTGTTGCTTAGTATTGCTGTCTTTGCAGCTGCCTTTTACTTCAAAGTTCATTCCTAGGTCTACCTTTCCTCACGGTTCATTCACACAGGTGCAGCTTCCACTTGCAATATAATGTTGCTATTTTAAACTTTTAACACACACTGGTCTTTCTGGTCGCTTTGCCAACTCACCGGCTGTGTGGGTCTCTTCTTTGTTTTTTACAATTAATAATTCACGAGTCAAGGTTAGTACCACAGGTTTGGCCTCACCTCTCCAACACTGCCGTTCACCCAGAATGATCTCTGGTATCCTCAGAACACAATGCAAACTTCACTTGTGGGATCTGGCCTTCTCCACAAGTCTTTTGCAGCCTGTCAGATGCAGTGACCTCCAGTAAGGAACTCTTGGGGTTTCTGACCCATTGCTCCCCTCCGTTGGTCCATCGGTCTGCTCCAGTAGGTTTGCTCTCATCCCGGCAGCCCTGCTCGTACTCGTGTTCCGCCTTTCTCAGAGTGTGTCTTTGGATGCTACCTTTTATTTGTGTGTGGAGAGCTAATGATTAACAGGTGTATGCACTTAGCATCAAGTGCCTGACTTTGCCTGACACGATTAGCGGGACATGTCCAGTACAATGTGTGTGAGTGGATGTTATTACTCTCAGTCATCCTCTTTCTCAGCCCAGTGTTTGTGTTAAAAGGGTGGTGGAGTTGGGACCTAGGAAAATCCTAAAACATAGGATTAGTTGGATTAAGAAAAGAGGGGGAAATACTGTGTCTCACCATCAGTGGCTTCCCCGCCACTCACCGAAGACCTCTCACCGAGGTGATTCTCCTGCACTGGTCCACCCCCAGGAACTGGATCCAAAAGTGATGGCTGTGTCCTGGCCACCTTGATAACAATTCCCCAAGGACTAGTGGTTGAGACACTCTTTTATGTATCACATACCCTTCCAATATGCTGGGTGGATAGGTTTGCTCTTTCCCAAAGTCCTCTAAATTGAGGGCTTAGGAGAGGACAAGTGGAACCTCTATCCATGGACTCTCACATATCCACAGAGTTGCTTTTCGGTTGTCCTGATAGGGGTTGTCTGTGAACCTTAGTTTATTTTGAGTAGCCTATGAGCTTGGATCGAGGGGTTTTGTTACTCAAAATGTCTCTATGAGGGTCTGTTCCTGTCCATTACCATACCAGGAAAGTCTGGGAATATGAAACACATTTCCACCGATCTTGTGGTGTAAATTCTCTGGGTGGAAAAGGAGTTTCTTGAAGAAGGATGGAGAATTCAGGAAAGTCTCTCCCTATAATAACTTCCTCTGGAAGTCCAGGGAAAATGGCTGGATACCCTAGCCGGATTTCCCCTGTACTTGAATTTGTATTTTGTATTTTGTTTATTTATAACGTGTACCTTCCGGCCCGGAGGCATCAGGGCGCAACTTATGCAGGTGTTATACAAACTTATATATATATATACATAAATTATATACCTGAATACATGAATAAAATACAGACTTAGCTAAGTACATGAGTTACAAGATGTTGAACATTGGAGGCATAGAGAAGAGCATGTACATCAAGCAAGGAGCAAAGGGATGGTCGGCAGCAGCAGTCCTTTTAGGGTTGTAGCATGCAGAGCATATATAAGAGTGTCTCAGTTCTGGTTGAAAAGCCAAGATTTCGTTTTAGACTTGAAGGTGTTAAAGGAGTCTTCAGATCTGATGGTGACAGGGAGGGCATTCCATAGCTTGGGGTCAAGAACAGGGAAACTCGTGCCCCCAGCTTTTTGGAGTTTGAATTTTGGGATCGATAGACAGTGGGTCTGGGCAGTTCTTTGAGGTCGGGTGGAAGAATGGAGTGAGATCCGACTACAGAGGTAGGGGGGCTTTGTTAGCCAGGCATTTGTGTGTGAGGGCAAGAGTTTTCAAAGAAATTCTCTGCTTGACAGGTAGCTAACGTAAGGTTGTTCTAGATTCGGAGATGTGGTGGTTGCGCGGGATGTTTAGGGCTGCTCTAATAGCATTGTTCTGGGTGATTTGAAGTTTGTTCAGATTCCCATGACTAGTTCCTAAGTAAAGGGCAATGCAATAGTCAATTTTAGACATAATGAGGGTTCTGGCTAGGGTGACGCTGTTAGGAGTGGTCAGATATGGTCTGCAGGCAGCAATGAGTTTACAGGTATATGCAGAGGCTGATCTGACTGCATTTATTTGTCGGGATAAGGTTAGAGTGGCGTCAATGTAGAAGCCTAATGTTTTTGTGTCTTTAGAGACTTTGATGGTATTACCATCTATGATAAATGACTGGTAGGAGGGCTCTAGTTTGCTTAGACACTGCGCTGAGCCCAGGATGAGGAGCTCCGTCTTGTCGTCGTTGAGGCATAATTGGTGTTGGGCCATCAAAGCCTGGATGACCAGGTAGATGTCGTTAAGGGCCTTGGTGTCAACTAAATGGTCTCCAGTGATGGGGATGAGTATCTGGGTGTCTTCTGCATAGTTTGTGTAGGAAACACCCAGATAATCAAGTGCATCAAAGAGCAGTTTAGTAAAAACGTTATAAAGTGTAGGAGACACGCAAGATCCTTGAGGAATGCCGCAAAGGATCGGAGCAGGGTCCGCAGCTGCTGTTGGGGAGAAGACCCTCATGGAGCTGTTACTCCGAAAGGATTTGATCCAGGCCAAGGCTGAGCCCGAGAAGTGGGCAGCCGAGTGCAGGTGCCTGCATAGGATTTGGTGGTTGACCGAATCGAAGGCCGCAGAGAGGTCAAGTAGGCGAAAAGTTCTTTTGTGTTCGAATCTGCTTGCAGGATACTGTTATTGAGGGACTCTTTTTTTCGCCGTGATAATGGCATCTTGTAGGTGTGGGATGCAAGGAAGAAACCGTCTTTATGTTTATCAGAAAGGTGGCTTTTCCAGCAGTTTTCCACGCAACTTTTGGCTTTGCGGAGCACTCTTAACTGTGGTGTAAAACAGGAGTTGAGATGTGCACGTGGTTTAGACTTCCTCAGTTTGATGGGGGCTATAGCGTTTATGGCCGTGAGCATACTAAGGTTGTAGGTGTCTGCTAGGGAGGTGGGATCAGTGCAGGAATGTGTGGCCATGTTTTCTGGTGGTAAGGCTAATGACAGTGAAGGTCTGGATGCGGCATGTAGCCACGTTTCCAATATGGCAATAAAGTCAAGATCTAAGGTTGTGATGAGGTCTGCAATGTCAAGTGCGTGAGCTGGAAGAGATCTGGCGTTAATCAGGGCACCTTTGATCTGAGGCAGCTTGGCATCTGTGGTAGTAGATTTCAGTGTGGTGGTGGGGGAGGGAGAGCAAGGTGGTGAATGTAATGTTTGCAAGGGCTTGTTACTGCGGGTGTGTAGTATACGGAATCTAGAGCCTAGTCTCTTATTTCTAAGCGAAAGGGAGCAAGGTTGATTAGGGGTCGGTTTCCTGGCAAAGTGATGCAACCAGAGAGCCGGGTCATTAAGGTATTGTTTGGTGTGGTTGATGGTGTGGTGTTGACCAGAGGAGGTGATCACAAGGCAGCCCATTGTAGGGGTCAAACTGGACAGAGGCTGGTGGCGCTGGCTACAGTGAATAGTACTATTGGGCGGCTGAGTGGGTAGCGCCCGTAAGGGAGGTGTGAGTGTTGTCACAGAAAGTAGCTGACTTATAGAGGCTGTCAATAAGGAAAAGATGTAATAGTGGATATGTGATGCCCTAAGGTGCATGATGGTGGTGTGGGCCTAAGGTGCAAAGTAGGTCACAGTAGCCTTTGTGGGAGATGCTGGAAGCACACTGGCACTGTGGGTTTAAGGGGCTCTCAACAGGTGCGACTGACATGGTACATGTTAAGTTGGTTATAGCGTGTGGGTGTGAACAAGTGGGCGTGGTGGATGGACACAGAATGTAGTGTGGTCAGAGCAAGCACCGAACACAGTAGGTCAGTAAAAGCAGTTGACCCGTTGGCGTAGGTAGGCTAAAAAACATATCACTAACCTAGTTGTTAGAGGTGCGGGCAGACAGCAAAGCGTAAATAGGTGCACTGTAAGCTACAAGACAGTAAGCCTCAACAAGTTTAAAAGACACTATAGTTTGAGGTGCGTGCCTGGCATGCGTTGTAAGGTTAACGACCAAATGCGTGGGCAGAGAGGTTGGTTGTGCTACGTTGGGGCAGAACTCAGTAATAGGGTCAACATACATAATACAGATTGGCTGCCAAAACTCACATGAAACCACTAAAGTGTAGTTGCCATTAGTAGTAATGCAATCTAGCAGGCATAAGGATCTTACTAGCATGTATGCTAACAATCAGATACAAATTTGGGCATGGGCAGAGCATGTATGCTAACAATCATATACAAATTTGAGCATGGGCAGAGCATGTATGCTAACAATCAAGTACACATTTGAGCATGGGCAGAGCATGCATTCTAACAATCAGGTACAAATTCGAGCATGGGCAGAGCATGTATGCTTACAATCAGGTACAAATTCGAGCAAGAGCAAGAAGCAGACTCTAGCAGGCACAAGATGCCGATTAATGCAGAGAGGTAGATTGTGTTTGCTAGCGAGGGAAGTACTGAGCCTAACCGCAAGCGGTAGGTGCACGCGGGTGGCTGGGATGAATGACCTTAGATATGTGGAACAGTCGGTGCAATGTAGAAAGAGGCAAGTCAGGTCACCGCGTGCATGCATTAGAATTGGACATTTGTCCGAGAGAAATAAAATAAAGCATGCATAATAGTGGTAGGCACGGAGCTTTACACGGTGTAATCCAGCGGTATATGCTGGTACTGTGTACGGAAATGTGAAGGCCTAATTGAAGTATAGGACAACATTATAATACTAATAAATAGGACTTCCCAGTAAGAGAGCGGACGTGATTTAACGAGAGTATCCAGTTGGTTTCGCCATGATGGACTAAAGGTCGTTTGGCGTAGCCATATTGCAGAAGGATACACGTGTGGGCAGGCGATAGTCACTCAGGAAGAGGTGTTAGTACAGTACCTTAGGGGTGTCTCTGGAGTAGATCACGGACAGGGTTCCTGGAAAGTGGCAAGTGAGCAGGCAATGACAGGGGATCTGCCTTTGTGCACGCCTGAAAAAAGATATGGATGGAAACAGCCAATGGTAGGCCAGATACAGCTTAGGTGCACTCTACCAAGGGGAGGCAGAGCCTAGATGAAGTGGGCGGCCATCTTTGAATGGCGGCCTCCGCTGAAAACAATGTGGTCACAGACAATTTCGTTGAACATCACGGCAGCTTCTGGTCATGGGGGGTTACCACAGGGGTCTGCATACAAAGCGCAGGCATCCACGGATATTCTTGCTAAAGACGCTAATTTCGGACATCATGTACAGCGAGCCAAGTGGCCTACCTTCAAAAAGGGGGGAAGCTCCAGCTTCGCTCCCAGGCGGAACACTGCTCCTGCAGTGTAAGGGAGTGGTCCCCTGATCCTCTAGATGCCGTGTGCGAGTGAGCAGGCACAGGCTAGGACAGGGGATCTGCCTTTGTGCACGCCTTCGTGCTAAAGCCGCTTGCACCTGCCGGCAGCTGGTTGGCTAAGTTATGGTTGGAAACAGCCAATGGTAGGCCAGATACAGCTTAGGTGCACTCTACCAAGGGGAGGCAGAGCCTAGATGAGGTGGGCGGCCATCTTTGAATGGCGTCCTCCGCTGAAAACAATGAGGATAGATTTCGTTATCTTTGTGTACACAGGTGACTCTAACCATGGTTGCATGTTCTAGATCTGTCGGGGTAATTATGGCTGTTTGTTTACTGCCAGAATCAATTAAGGCTTTCACTTGTTTGCCATTGATCAGAGCTCGATCATAGGTAAACTCAACTGAGGATTGGCATAAACATATGCTAAAAGTTTCCAAATCTTCCTCTTGTTCTTCCCATTACTCTCCTCTTAGGTATCCTATTTCCATAGGTTTCTCCTTTTCATTTTTGGGACAATGTTGGGTCAAATGACCTGTCACTCTACATGAGAAGCAGATGGGTGGTGATGGTTTAATCCCTCTGGGGTCTTCTCTCCTCAGCTCTTCCTTACCTTTAATATCATGTTTTTAATTGCAACCCTCTCTCTTGAGATCCACTCTCGGGTTTTAGAGCATCCCCCTCATTCTAATATGAGGCTTTGTGAGCGGTAGGTGGGTTTTTGATCTTTTATATCTTCATTTTTATGCAAGGAGTGGAAATGTTTTACTGCATCCAAATGACTTTTGGGCAGGCTTGATAGCCCTGCTAAGGTTGGGCCAATTTAATTGCAATATGGCTTTCAGTAGAAAAGGCGGTAACGAGTTGGAAAACTGTTTCAAGATAATCATTTCTATTAACTCCTCCAGAGTTGTATTGCCAACCCACACGGAAAGTGTGTTTTTAATTGATTACCCTACTTCCAGGGGGGGTCTCACAGGGGTGTAATCTGATGGACATTAGTTTTTGTCGATTAACATTTTTGGTCTGGCCTATTATTTTAAGGAGCCCTTTCTTAATGGATATGAAGGTAGCTCCCAAGCCTAGATTAAGTAACTATTAAGAGCTCTGCAGCTCACCCTTCAATAGAGGTCCCAAGAACCATTTCTTTAAGTTTTCACCCCATTCCAGCTGTTCAGCTAATCGCTCAAAATTCAGAAAAATATTCCCTAGGTCTTCTCCTTCCTAATAGGGTTGTAATATCCCTTGAGATATTAGTGGTCCGGCTTGTAATTTGATCAATTTTGTTAGGTTTTCTTGAGGTTGGGCTTTGGCCTGCATCGGATGGGCAGCCAGTTGAGCCATGGTTGTTTCTAGCTTAGCCATATTTCAAAGAGGGGTTAGGGTTCCCTGTTTTGGGGTTTGGCACTCAGAGAAGAAAAGAGTCTCAACCTCTTCAGAGAGGGTTTCAAAATCGTCTGACCCTTCCGATCTTGATTTTGATGAGGGGGGTTTGGTCCCAAAAAAGAAGGTTCTTCAAAAGATGGACTTAAGGTGATAGGTCTAATGAACATATGGGAGGGTCTTACTTTTAAGATTATTTGTCCCACTGTTGTATTTGATAATCGGCTATTGATAGGGTGTCTAATAGCACCTGGGTTTTGAAAAACAAATCATGTTGGCTAACTGGGATTTGAAGTTGGGAGAATAAAGTCTACTTAATGGTGGATATTTAATCAGAAACAAGAAATTCAATAATCCTACTGTCCCCTTCTGGTGGGATGATAATTACTAGCATGGGTTCTCAACTTTTATCAATTCAGTCAGGTCCCACCCCTGACACCATATGTAGGGGATGCATGGTTTCACAAGTATGACGATGGGTACAATTTGTAAAACCTTTATGATATGATATGACATGATATGATAAGTTATTGATAACGTGCCTAATATCCAGAGGTTTCTAAGCGCAGACCCAGGGATCGAAGATTCTCAAACTCTTCAGAGAGGGTTTCAAAATCATCTGACCTTTCTGAGCTTGATTTTGATGAGGGGGGTTTGGTACTGAAAAAGAAGGTTCTTCAAAAGATAGACTTAAGGCGATAGGTCTAATGAACATATGGGAGGGTCTTACTTTTAAGATTATTCATCCCACTGTTGTATTTGATAATGGGCTATTGATAGGGTGTCTAATAGCACCTGGGTTTTGAAAAACAAATCATGTTGGCTAACTGGGATTTGAAGTTGGGAGAATAAAGTCTACTGGGTGGTGGATATTCAATCAGTATCAAGAATAAAGTATAAAGAGTAAAGTCTACTGGGTGTTGGTGTTGGAGAAACTCTTACTTTGCCCTATAACTTAGGGAGTAATCTCGACCATCAAATAATAAATAATGCAGTCCTAGTGGAGTCTTTCAAATCAACATGGCCTATGCTAACAAACCCAGATACCTGTCCTATCTCTTACAAAAAAAGTGTAACAAGGAGAAATATATGCAAAAGGAAAAACCTGTATTCAAATGAATAAATGTGGTTGAACCAGCTCTCTTCCCCATGTTAGATCTCATAGAGTAAGGCTGTCCCTGTAGGTGGGATAACACACTCTGGCACAGCTTCTAACACAATAAACAGTTCCAACATGTGGATCGATGCCTATCTGGCCTCCACCTTTTAAATCTCTTTTCTGTGTCTTCAAAATTAATATTTCATCAAAACAGTTCACAAAGGTGCCTCCCTGCCGGGCTTAGACCTTGCACCACACATTTCTCATAGGTACCCCTTTTCCGGGCTTAGACTTCTCAAAAATAATGTTCAACACAAACAAGCAATGGGGCTCACTTCACCAAGGTTATCTCACTTCGGATCTCCCTTTGTCGGGCTCAGACCCATTTTGGATGTAATTCTTCATAACCTTTCAAGGGGGCTCCTTTCCCCAAGCTTATCTCACTTTGAGCTTCCCTCTGTCGGGGTCGGACCCCTTTTGGATGTAAAAGACTTTCCAATGTGCGTGGTTTTATTCACAGACTCCAGTAGGACCACTTTGAATAAATGTTGACAGTTCAACATTCACTTTTCCCCTTCTCTGGGAGTTAACTTCTATATTTCACTTTTGCTTTTCACACGCTTTATCGCTTTAAACAATTCACTTTTCACTGAGACTTTCGAGTGGGCTACTTCCTTTCACCAGACCACTCTGTTACTTAGTATTGGTGTCTTCGCAAATTGCCTTTTAATTCAAAGTTCATTCATAGGTCTGCCTTTCCTTGCATTTCATTCACACTTGCGCAGCCTCCACTTGCGATACAATGTTGCTGTTTCAAACTTTTAACACAAACCGGTCTTTCAGGTAGCTTTGCCAACTCACAGGCTGTGTGAGTCTCTTCTTTGGTTTTTATGATTCAAAATTCATGAGTCATGGCTAGTACCACAGGATTTACATCACCTCCCCAACTCTGCCATTCACCCAGGAGGGCCGCTGGCGTCCTTGGAACATAATACAATCTTCACTTGTGGGATCTGGCCTTCGCCACGTGTCTTTTGTGGCCTGTTAGAGGCAACAACGCCATTAAGGAACTCTTGGGGTTTCCAACCTGCTGCTCCCGTCCCTTGGTCCATCGTTCTGCTCCAATAGGTTTGCCTTCATCCCGGAAGCCCTGCTCGTACCCATGTTACACCTTGCTCAGAATGTGTTTTTGAGTGCTGCCTTTTATTCATGTGAGGAGAGCTAATGAGTATCAGGTGCATGCACTTAGCATCAAGTGCCTGACTTTGCCTGACCCGATTAACGGGACATGTCCAGTACGATGTGTGTGCGTGGATATTGTTGCACTCAGTCATCCTCTTCTTTGCCCAGTGTTTGTGTAAAAGTGGCGGGGGGGAATTGGGACCTCGGAGCATCCCAAAACATAGGATGGGTGGGATAAATAAAATAGGGGCGAATGCTGCATCGCACCATCAGCGGCCTCACCCCCACCCCAAGAAGACCCCTCAGCCAGGTGATCCTACCGCACTGGTCCACACCCAGGAACTGGATCCAAAAGCGATGGCCATGTCCTGACCACCTGGATGACAAGCCCCCGAGAAAATGTTAGCATGACCAGGACCAAAAACAAAAGAGGAATTCCTGACTTAAAATGTTCTTCTAAAAACTTTAGGGCTGTGCCTTGCACCGACACTGACAACATGTGGTATGAACACATGCAAGTGATAGGAAAAGAGAGTGCAGAGGACACTTGCTATGTGTGCTTGTTATTACTGCACACTGCTGGCCCACCCAAGTCTTTTGTCCTGCAAGACATAACACCAGACATAACACAATGCATGATTCATTTGGCCTTATGGCGAGCTAGGGGGATGTTTCAGGGGCATACAGCATGGGCACAATGGGTACAGGAAGGTGATGTGGTTCATGATGACGATTATATTAGAATAAAGGAGATGACAGAACAGGAGGAAACAAAGAACATGTTCTTTGTTTCCTCCTGATGAAACTGAGGGGGCCATAAAGGGAGAAATACGCCTTTCAACACCACACTCAATTTATTGCGTAGACACAGGCCGGGTCAAACTGTAGTATATGAACATGGCATGCATGGAAATAAATAGTTCAATATTTTACCAACATGAGTGGGTTTGAAGATTTGATAGGGAATCAAAGTAAAGAGGTGCTTCGAGTTAACACATTTTTTTAATGGGACGATAACGTTAACTTACTGACATGGTTCTCTGAGAAGAAGAAACCTGTGCCAATACACGCACTTACCAAGACTTATGTATGTTTCAGATAGAGGGGCTTCTACGTCGCAGGGGAGAACATGAACTGTGAGGTGACGCTTGATCTTTGAGGCCTACGAGGTGACTCGATTTAGTTTGTGAAACAAGCGCTATACAAATACCTCAATCAATCAATCAATCAATCAATCGAGGAGGGACTGCCACATTAACGGACTACTTTTTGGCCTGCAGGATCCACACCTATGCTCATCTACGACCATATTGCAACGGCATATGTACTCTTGTCACTTTACATTCCCTGACTCTCTTGCTGTGGAAACAACATTTTATCCCATTTATTGAACATCCAGCTATCAAGGAACAGTACCGCACACTTACCTGGAGGTCGGTGAAAATGCACAGCAATACGCACAATGTGACCTTCTCAAGGAGAAAAAGAACTGTCGATCTGCAAAGGAATGAAAAGGGATAACTATTTTTCCAAGACATTGTCAGACAAGCTCAAGGAACTACCAATGGAATTCCACCTCTTCTCCTAGACTGCAATTTTTTTCACTTCCTTACTTGCTCCATGGGTACAGACTGCAGCAACTGCAGAAATTGCTCAAAATCACCCACTGGGTGCTGATGTTGTTGGCAAATGGCACAGAAAGAGGTTTGAATGCCACTAAAGAGGAACTTTGGCCATTGCACTTGACCACCCTGCAGAACAGATACATTCTAGACAAGATAACCACCATAGAAGGTGGAGTTTGTCAAAAAATAGGGATATGTTGTTACACTGTGAGCCCAGAAAATGATCCAACAACGGCAGCCTGACTGAAAACATTGTGATTGATTCGACAATCCACACATGGAGTGAACGCTCACCTGGGTTTTTTTTGATGACTTTTTAGGAAATGGAATGATGGGAGATCAACCTCTGAAAATGTGTGGGGCTAATCCGCCCACATTTTCTAATGCTCACCGCACAACACACACATAGTCCAGTGTACTCTGGAGGACACAGCCTACAGGCGTAGTCCTTCCTGTAACATTTATTTGACAGGAGACAGCGAGGGGTGCACTAAAACATCCAGAGTATAAGGGCAACACCTTCCTCCGCCCATGGCCAGCCTAATTAAATATCAATGGCTCCATGGAACTGCCCTGCTCTATTGTCTAAATTCTGTGTGGTGTTGGTGTATACTGATGAGAGTTAATTGAAGCAGGCCTGCGAATAGGCCTGGTCACTGAACTTAACAATGAGCAGGAACACCTCTTTGATGTGCAATGTTTCACCTTGGAGCTGGCTCGCACCCCTCCCTATGAAGGACAGTGAATGGCATGTCTGGGTCCACTATTTACCGTAAGCAACCCCTGCAGAGCGAACGCCTTTCAAAGAGACAAAGTATGTAGTTTGAAGGAGACAGAAAGTCTGCTCTTGTCACAAACTTCAAGTTAGACCTGCGCTTTGATCAAGAGCCACAGAGGGCTCTGTTAACCAGAGAGACACTTTGATCTACAACAGACAGGAAGATGGGTGGGACATAGAAGTACATGTTGTCACCTCTTACCTTTCCTGTTGCAAAGCACTCTGGTCCTGACCTCATGCATAACAGAAGACTGTTGGTGGGGACCCCGGATTGGCCTGCACCAATCACTGCTGCCCATTGGACTTTAAAAGAGGGCTGAACCCCTCACTTAGCAGATCATTTGAAGGGTTCACCAGAAGCGGGAAAGAAGAACTCAGCATTGGACCCTTGCTGAAGGGACAGTCTACCTTAGTGCTTCTGCCAGTGAAGGAAGTCCAGGATTTGCAAGAGGAAATGCAATATCCCTCCCCTATACATCTCCCAGGGAACAGAGGGAGATACCAGATTTAGAGGACCCATACAGCATCTCCAGAACTGGTACCCAGCCAGCCCCAAGCGTGCCCTGCTAGGTTCTGCCAGCAAGCTTCCTAGATGGGAAGTGCCAGAGAGTCTCTGAACAGAGGACACGGCCGTTGCCTGCAAACACTCTCCTCAGCTTTGGGCCGTCCACCTTAAAGGACAACACAAGCCCTGTGAAGAAGCTAGGAGGAGTGCCTCAACAAGCATCAACCAGGGTCCATCTTTCAAGGACATTTTTGAGGCAGTCGAGCCCTTGAACCATGACGGGCTGCGCCACTGACTGTTGTCACGCTGCAGTCACTAAAGTCGTCTGAGATGCCTTGACCAGCCTTCCAGATCGGCTAACCAGCACAGAGACAAAGATTCTTGACCCTGAGCCACCGTGTAAAGCAGTCTGCAGCCATCTGTCCAGCCTTGCTTGTCGAACTGCCTGCCTCTTGATTCTCGCAGATGTCTCCCGTCGCAGGAGCTGCAAAGCATCCTGGAACAAACTCGACACTGTCGAGCATCAAGATCATCTTAAGCACCTGGTGCATTGTGGTTCTGTCACCCTGGTCCTTCTCCAAAGGCCCCTACTGACATTTATGACCCCTTACTCCTTTGGTGCTCAAACCAAATAACTTTGAACAGTTAAGACTGATTGTTTTGCTGACTACCCACCTGTCAGTATCCAGAGTGCATCCCTTTCCTTCGTGAAACTGTCTGTCCTCTGTGTTCCTTTACAGTATTAGTTATATTTTGTAGTGTGCTAGCACTGTCTGTTGTAATAATAATAAAGTAGTTATTTGTATGCAACCTTGACTGGACAGTCCCGTTTATCATTGGGTAATAACCGATTTCCACTGTGTTGCAACTAACCAACGATCCACAACCTTGCAGAGATAAGCCTACCATTCGGTCCACGTTACTAACATTGGACAAGAAGGTTTATAATTTGCTTGTGTTTCCAATCGGTTCAGATTCCTTCTGGTGTACTAGAGGTGTGGTTCTGATTGATGGTTTAGAAACCGATATTCATCCCTGGACCACTAGTGCCCCGGAAGTTGATTTGTCACAGCCATTACTGAAGTGCACACTCTCAATGTGGCAATGTAGAAAGAGACAAGGAGGATGGTCGACATTGATTGGTACAGGAAAGGTGGTTAAGCAGCATTTTTAAAATGTGTATTCCCATCCTAGTAGTGCTGATTGTTGCATTTTGTGGGGGTCAGATAGCGGTGGGTTGGTGCGGCAGGGTTTGGACTACAAGGAACAACATGATCACTTTAACACTGACAAGTACTGACAGTGGTGCCACTCCCCTCTAAGGAATATTCCCAAACCAATACAGCATGAAAATGGCCAGATTTAGCATTGTATGGTTAGGTTGGATCATCCCATTGGTCCCTGGGTACACTTGTTTTTCCACCCCCAAACCTTGGCTGGGTATATTGAAAATGTGTAGATTGTGATTTGGATGGAGATTGTAACTTTTTGTCATGCACCCCAGAGGAATATAAAGCAGGTGGGGAAAGCTTATGTGGAGTTTGTAGAGTTTGGGTTCCCAAAGATAATTATGATTGGGCCACAGGGGAGGGGTCACAGTTGATGGTTATTAAATTGACGAAAGGGGGAGTGTTAATATGCAGACTCATTGTTCTAAGCGTGTGCGCAGATACCAGTTGAGAAAGCCCCCACTAGCTGGATATTAGGCTTTTAATGGTGAAGTGGCTGTCACGTCTACACGTGTAAGTTGCTGCAATATAATATGACTTTAGGATGATAGTTAAACATATATGTAGCAACATGCACTTAGCAAAACATATACATGCTGAAAAGTATTTAAACACATATGTAGAAAAAGCCTTTAATATATTAGGGCAGGGATTTTTTCTTTCTTAAAGTCAAAGTGCTTTTCTTTGTGTGTGCATCTCTTTTTCTATACATAGTTTCCTTTGTAAGCATAGTGTTAGATTAGGTTGCAGAGTTGAGACATGACCCCATTATGAAATTTCTGTTAGGGCTTTGTGAGCGGCCATCAGTCATTGTGATCAGTAGAATAGGCATTTTTTTAAATAAATATCTGGGTTATAGACTGCACATTTACCCATGTTATCCTGCTGGGTTGCCTTTCAGAACCACAGCCCTTTTATTTGAATTGTATTCTGTGGTGAGTGCAGGCACCTCAAGGTCAAGATGTTTGGTAGGAAAAGCAGACATTGGCCCTCATTACGACCCTGGCGGAATTCGGAAAACGATGGCGGAAATGCAATACCGCCATCGAATAGCGCTCGGTGCGACTATGACCCGTCACCGCAAAGTACGATGCCATTAGCGACACCGTAGTGAACGCCAACGCTAACTGCACCAAGCACGCGCGCGCGCGCCATGCCAAGCCGTAAACACCACCATGGCGCAACGGTACGCCAATTCCGACCCCAGCGGACATGTACCTAACGCCATCAAGCATGGCGGAATGCACCATTCCGCCATGGTGAGAAGTACGGCATCGCGAATCAACCGTAAACGGCCCCACTGACTGCCCGTACACCGCTCCCTGCCCACAAAGTACAACTCCCCGTAGGTGCAACGAAGCCACAATGCAACCAGTGAAATGCACAAGTCACCCATGCATGCCAACGAACAAATGAACCTCAAGAGGGGCCAATGGGAGCTGCAGGGCACAGATGGCACGAATACAGAAGCCATCCCAATGGACATGACCACAGTCCCCCACCAAGAAACGCACGCAAACACAGGCACCTGTGACCAGCAATATTCAGAAAATCACAACATTCCACCAGTCCACCTGGCTGACCGGCATCTGTCACACAAAACCCAATCCCCCGCCCCTGAGCATGACAACATTCAAACTGTCATATTGGCAGCCCCCATCCCTGACCTCACGGGCTTCGTAGGCAAACGCGCCCAGTACAGGACCACGCAACAAAACTCCGAAGCTGGAACCCAATGCAGATCCCCTCACAATACATCGCTCCCCAAATAGGAATATGCCACATCACTTGCAAAGAAGAACGCTACACGGCCCATATCAGAATAGATTTTTAATGCACATCAATATCACCAAGCCCATACAGCCATCAGGCCATGAACTCCAAAACACATTTCACCATTGTGGGCTGCATCCGCAAGAAATGACCAGCCACTACTTGTGTGACGCCCTGTTCCCTCATGGTACACAGAGCCACATTCACGTACGAAAAGGCAACATGGAAGCGCACAGAACCGCAGGGCCGTCCCAATGGGGAGGCACTAGTCCAGCTGAAAGGCCGAAATGTTGCTCCGAGCCACCAGTACTGCGTAAGGGCATGTGGCCCATTGGCGATCGTCCCATAAGATCGTAATGCTGCTCCACTGATTAACACGAAGCAGCAGGTGTCGGGAGTAAAACCCATCTGCAGGAGTGGCATACAGATGGCAGTGGCAAAAGGGGAGGAGATACCTGTCAACCAAAAGAAAAGAAACAGAATAGAATGGCCATCAGAACTACATTCGAACAACTCACTTCAATGATCACACTAGATCCACAGCCATATGCATGCAAGCCCACTCCAAAGGATCATCACCACCCCAAAACCACTTGCGAATCATAACTATCTATATCGAGGTGAAAACACCATCACAAACGAGTGTACCTGTGCATGCGTCTGTGAAAACAGAATCCTTCAGATGGGATTGGTAACGTGCATGGACACAAGTGTCTGAAGGCGCGTCGAGACAGGGAGGGCTCAACAAGGCCAGATAGACGATGGTCCCACTATGGCAGCCCTGCATCACATAGCGCAGGGGGGGCGGACAGATCCCAAGAAGCCCTGTACATGGCAAACTCTGTATCAAATCACCTGCCCATGCATCCATTCATCATTCCCTCATCCCGTAATGAAAACGCCTGAATATTTACTCACATAACATTAGAAATATCCATTGAGTCTGTGCGTTATGCAGCCTGCAAAATCCACAGTGCCCCAGCACGTAATTCCAGTCTAGTGAAGTAACATGTATTTGGGAACGTCCTGCCTTATCATCCACTACGCAATTGCGCATCCCATACTATTCATATCAATCATAGCATTCTCGCCATGGCCCCTGTCCCAAGGACATTGAACAATAGAACGTTATATTTGCAGTCAGACCTGTGGGCATCTCCTCGCCGCTAGCTAAAAACCGAAAGCGCCGCCCTTCGAATTCCTCATTTGCAACATCACGTCGAAGAGGCATCTGTGGCCGTTTGAAAACACTAATTAATCCATCGAGTGCGGCTGTGTGTGAAAATGGCAACTGCCTTCACCCACGAATGGGACGCCCCGCCCGTCGTTGCAACTCGGTACAGTGATGAATGAGGGCCCACCGTTACTCGAGTACTACGTTCCACTGACCCTTCACAACTCTGTTCGCGACTGCACAGATAGTATGTGAAACAATGGGACCACAGCAGAATGAACATATCAACCAATGTTACACGGCCATCGGGTACAAATACAAGATTGCAATAGCAAGATGCCATTCCACGAATTGCAGCGTTGTGCGCGGGACGTGCTCGGCCAAAGGGGAGAGCAGTTTGCACAGGTGGAATGAATCACCACAGGTGGAGGCCATTCAGCCTGGAAACACATAAATTGCACAGCCAGTCTCCTCCCACAACCACACCGAAATGCTACCGGCAGGACTCGCGATGTTGGCCCTGGGGGACCTGATAGCACTGCAAGTACTCCAACTCCAAGAAGAAGACGAACACCAACTACAACCGGCCGCACGGAGGAGACGCAGGAGGAGGAGGAGGCCAAGGCAGGGCCAGCAAGGGCCGCCAGCACAGCCACTACCACCACGCCTCCGAGCACATCCGTTCAACCTCACTGATGAGCAGATCCACACCCTCTACCGTCTGGACCGGGACACCATAACCGCCATTGTGGACATGACACAGGCTGACCTTGTCAGCATGATTGATAGCCCAACCGCCATCCCACCCCTACTGAAGGTGGTGTCTGTACTCCACTTCCTGGCCACAGGCACCTACCAGCACACAGTCGGACAGTTGCATGGCATTTCTCAGCCACTGTTCTCACGGACACTATTGCAAGTGCTCGATGCCCTCCTGAAGCACGCAGACGACTACATCTCCCTACCACGCTCGGAGCTGGAAATTACCAACACAAAAGTGGGATTCCATGCACTTGCCGGCATACCGGGTTGCATTGGTGCCATCGACTGCACCCATGTGGAATTGGTCGTCCCACATGCCATGGAGGCCCAGTACCGCAACCGAAAACAATTTCATTCTCTGAATGTACAAATGGTGTGTGACTCCAACAGGATCATTACACATTGTTGTGCCCGATTCCCTGGATCAACCCATGATTCTATGGTCTTGAGGAACTCTACAATACCACGCTACATGGAGCGACACGCAGGGAACAGATCCTGGCTACTCGGTGAGTCTCATTTCATGCATGATAATGTGGGGTATGTGATTCGGCAATGACCTGGCAGGAAGGGGGGGGGGGTGCGTACGTAGCAATGGCATTCCACATCATACGTTTCTCGTCCACATACAGGTGATGCTGGATATCCACTGAAGAGATGGCTCCTCACACCAGTCCGGAACCCACGGGACCAGCATGAGGAGGACTACAACCATGCCCACTCACGTACCCGTGTAGTCATTGAACAGGCATTCGGCCTACTGAAGGGTCGTTTCCGCTGCCTCAGCAGGTCTGGCGGGGCACTCCTGTACCGCCATGAGAAGGTTGCAAAGATGGTGATGGCATGTGTCATGCTCCACAACATGTGCGTACGTAGAAATGTGCCCATGCCCCCTGACGCAGAACTGCAAGCACCTGATGATGGTCATGATGAGGGTGGGGATGTGGCAGCACCTCAAGGAGTCTGCGAGGCACCGGAGGCCCGTGACATTCGTCAGCATCTCATTGATGTATGCTTCTAGCACTCACACCTGGTGGCTGATACATGGACACGGGACTCGTGGCACTGTGTGTGTCTGGGACATGCACAATATGGACTGTACGCCTATGATGGCCTAGTACACAAAGATCAATGTCCACACATCTCATTGGTTGATCGTGCACTTTTTATGGCATATGTGATATCATGTTGTACACCCTATCGACCCGCCACCCAAGTGAGCCCAACACACCCCCTCCACCCTCCCACCTCCCCCCCGAACACCAGTGTCCAAAGATGCTCATCGTCAGTGGGCAGTCGCTATTGCAAGCCCCCTCTGCGGGTATCAGGGGCACCCCTGCCTGTGGAGCGCAGGTTCCTCCCAGATCTACGTTGGGGGCTGCCCTGGACGGAACTTGCAACGGATGATGTCTCTGCCTGCTCACGTCCATGCATGTCCCTAAGGGTTTGCGAGAGCTCAGTGAGCACACGGCGCACTGCGGCAAGTTCACCACATACGTCTTTGGACGTCGCATGCAGTTCCCCCCTCAGGCTCTCGGTGCTTCTCTCCATTTGGACTCTCAGGCTCTCGGTGCTACTCTCCATTTGTGCCCTTAGTGTCTCTGTACCTCTCTCCATTTCTGCCCTAAGTGTCTCAGTTGATGTTTCTATGTCTGCCTTAGTGCCCCCACATTCATCGGCATGGTCCTTGAGGAGCGTGGCCAGTTGCTGCTGTTGCACTATTAACTGGTCGAGGGACTGTTGCCTCTGCTGGGCCATGGCCATTTGCGGGGGTGTCACAGAGGGGCTGTTGTCCTCATGTTGCCCTGCCACAGGGCTTGTGGGGGATGGCTTGCGAGAGAGGGGCGCCCGCTACCTTTGTTAAACTATTTGTTAAGGAACCTGGGATTGGTAACCCTAGGTCTCCTGGGGGCAACCAGACGTGGTCTCCCTCTCACTGTGCTTAGAGAGGCATCAGCTTCACCTCACTGATGATCCCCAACAAGGGTGAAACACGTGTATGGGGTTGCTGGTGGTACTCTCGTTCAGATTGGAATTGCCATTGTATTTCGGTGCTGGACTGCCCCTGGGCAGGACAAAGACTGATATGCAAATGGATATTTCCCATCTGTGAAAGGCACAGTGAGTAAAAGCAGTGGCTGCGAACTCTCAAGTGGTTAATAACCACTGAACAGGTTATCATGTCTGTTCTTGCGAGAGAGGGGCGCCCGCTACCTTTGTTAAACTATTTGTTAAGGAACCTGGGATTGGTAACCCTAGGTCTCCTGGGGGCAACCAGACGTGGTCTCCCTCTCACTGTGCTTAGAGAGGCATCAGCTTCACCTCACTGATGATCCCCAACAAGGGTGAAACACGTGTATGGGGTTGCTGGTGGTACTCTCGTTCAGATTGGAATTGCCATTGTATTTCGGTGCTGGACTGCCCCTGGGCAGGACAAAGACTGATATGCAAATGGATATTTCCCATCTGTGAAAGGCACAGTGAGTAAAAGCAGTGGCTGCGAACTCTCAAGTGGTTAATAACCACTGAACAGGTTATCATGTCTGTTCTTGCGAGAGAGGGGCGCCCGCTACCTTTGTTAAACTATTTGTTAAGGAACCTGGGATTGGTAACCCTAGGTCTCCTGGGGGCAACCAGACGTGGTCTCCCTCTCACTGTGCTTAGAGAGGCATCAGCTTCACCTCACTGATGATCCCCAACAAGGGTGAAACACGTGTATGGGGTTGCTGGTGGTACTCTCGTTCAGATTGGAATTGCCATTGTATTTCGGTGCTGGACTGCCCCTGGGCAGGACAAAGACTGATATGCAAATGGATATTTCCCATCTGTGAAAGGCACAGTGAGTAAAAGCAGTGGCTGCGAACTCTCAAGTGGTTAATAACCACTGAACAGGTTATCATGTCTGTTCTTGCGAGAGAGGGGCGCCCGCTACCTTTGTTAAACTATTTGTTAAGGAACCTGGGATTGGTAACCCTAGGTCTCCTGGGGGCAACCAGACGTGGTCTCCCTCTCACTGTGCTTAGAGAGGCATCAGCTTCACCTCACTGATGATCCCCAACAAGGGTGAAACACGTGTATGGGGTTGCTGGTGGTACTCTCGTTCAGATTGGAATTGCCATTGTATTTCGGTGCTGGACTGCCCCTGGGCAGGACAAAGACTGATATGCAAATGGATATTTCACATCTGTGAAAGGCACAGTGAGTAAAAGCAGTGGCTGCGAACTCTCAAGTGGTTAATAACCACTGAACAGGTTATCATGTCTGTTCTTGCGAGAGAGGGGCGCCCGCTACCTTTGTTAAACTATTTGTTAAGGAACCTGGGATTGGTAACCCTAGGTCTCCTGGGGGCAACCAGACGTGGTCTCCCTCTCACTGTGCTTAGAGAGGCATCAGCTTCACCTCACTGATGATCCCCAACAAGGGTGAAACACGTGTATGGGGTTGCTGGTGGTACTCTCGTTCAGATTGGAATTGCCATTGTATTTCGGTGCTGGACTGCCCCTGGGCAGGACAAAGACTGATATGCAAATGGATATTTCCCATCTGTGAAAGGCACAGTGAGTAAAAGCAGTGGCTGCGAACTCTCAAGTGGTTAATAACCACTGAACAGGTTATCATGTCTGTTCTTGCGAGAGAGGGGCGCCCGCTACCTTTGTTAAACTATTTGTTAAGGAACCTGGGATTGGTAACCCTAGGTCTCCTGGGGGCAACCAGACGTGGTCTCCCTCTCACTGTGCTTAGAGAGGCATCAGCTTCACCTCACTGATGATCCCCAACAAGGGTGAAACACGTGTATGGGGTTGCTGGTGGTACTCTCGTTCAGATTGGAATTGCCATTGTATTTCGGTGCTGGACTGCCCCTGGGCAGGACAAAGACTGATATGCAAATGGATATTTCCCATCTGTGAAAGGCACAGTGAGTAAAAGCAGTGGCTGCGAACTCTCAAGTGGTTAATAACCACTGAACAGGTTATCATGTCTGTTCTTGCGAGAGAGGGGCGCCCGCTACCTTTGTTAAACTATTTGTTAAGGAACCTGGGATTGGTAACCCTAGGTCTCCTGGGGGCAACCAGACGTGGTCTCCCTCTCACTGTGCTTAGAGAGGCATCAGCTTCACCTCACTGATGATCCCCAACAAGGGTGAAACACGTGTATGGGGTTGCTGGTGGTACTCTCGTTCAGATTGGAATTGCCATTGTATTTCGGTGCTGGACTGCCCCTGGGCAGGACAAAGACTGATATGCAAATGGATATTTCCCATCTGTGAAAGGCACAGTGAGTAAAAGCAGTGGCTGCGAACTCTCAAGTGGTTAATAACCACTGAACAGGTTATCATGTCTGTTCTTGCGAGAGAGGGGCGCCCGCTACCTTTGTTAAACTATTTGTTAAGGAACCTGGGATTGGTAACCCTAGGTCTCCTGGGGGCAACCAGACGTGGTCTCCCTCTCACTGTGCTTAGAGAGGCATCAGCTTCACCTCACTGATGATCCCCAACAAGGGTGAAACACGTGTATGGGGTTGCTGGTGGTACTCTCGTTCAGATTGGAATTGCCATTGTATTTCGGTGCTGGACTGCCCCTGGGCAGGACAAAGACTGATATGCAAATGGATATTTCCCATCTGTGAAAGGCACAGTGAGTAAAAGCAGTGGCTGCGAACTCTCAAGTGGTTAATAACCACTGAACAGGTTATCATGTCTGTTCTTGCGAGAGAGGGGCGCCCGCTACCTTTGTTAAACTATTTGTTAAGGAACCTGGGATTGGTAACCCTAGGTCTCCTGGGGGCAACCAGACGTGGTCTCCCTCTCACTGTGCTTAGAGAGGCATCAGCTTCACCTCACTGATGATCCCCAACAAGGGTGAAACACGTGTATGGGGTTGCTGGTGGTACTCTCGTTCAGATTGGAATTGCCATTGTATTTCGGTGCTGGACTGCCCCTGGGCAGGACAAAGACTGATATGCAAATGGATATTTCCCATCTGTGAAAGGCACAGTGAGTAAAAGCAGTGGCTGCGAACTCTCAAGTGGTTAATAACCACTGAACAGGTTATCATGTCTGTTCTTGCGAGAGAGGGGCGCCCGCTACCTTTGTTAAAGGATCATTACACATTGTTGTGCCCGATTCCCTGGATCAACCCATGATTCTATGGTCTTGAGGAACTCTACAATACCACGCTACATGGAGCGACACGCAGGGAACAGATCCTGGCTACTCGGTGAGTCTCATTTCATGCATGATAATGTGGGGTATGTGATTCGGCAATGACCTGGCAGGAAGGGGGGGGGGGGTGTGCGTACGTAGCAATGGCATTCCACATCATACGTTTCTCGTCCACATACAGGTGATGCTGGATATCCACTGAAGAGATGGCTCCTCACACCAGTCCGGAACCCACGGGACCAGCATGAGGAGGACTACAACCATGCCCACTCACGTACCCGTGTAGTCATTGAACAGGCATTCGGCCTACTGAAGGGTCGTTTCCGCTGCCTCAGCAGGTCTGGCGGGGCACTCCTGTACCGCCATGAGAAGGTTGCAAAGATGGTGATGGCATGTGTCATGCTCCACAACATGTGCGTACGTAGAAATGTGCCCATGCCCCCTGACGCAGAACTGCAAGCACCTGATGATGGTCATGATGAGGGTGGGGATGTGGCAGCACCTCAAGGAGTCTGCGAGGCACCGGAGGCCCGTGACATTCGTCAGCATCTCATTGATGTATGCTTCTAGCACTCACGCCTGGTGGCTGATACATGGACACGGGACTCGTGGCACTGTGTGTGTCTGGGACATGCACAATATGGACTGTACGCCTATGATGGCCTAGTACACAAAGATCAATGTCCACACATCTCATTGGTTGATCGTGCACTTTTTATGGCATATGTGATATCATGTTGTACACCCTATCGACCCGCCACCCAAGTGAGCCCAACACACCCCCTCCACCCTCCCACCTCCCCCCCGAACACCAGTGTCCAAAGATGCTCATCGTCAGTGGGCAGTCGCTATTGCAAGCCCCCTCTGCGGGTATCAGGGGCACCCCTGCCTGTGGAGCGCAGGTTCCTCCCAGATCTACGTTGGGGGCTGCCCTGGACGGAACTTGCAACGGATGATGTCTCTGCCTGCTCACGTCCATGCATGTCCCTAAGGGTTTGCGAGAGCTCAGTGAGCACACGGCGCACTGCGGCAAGTTCACCACATACGTCTTTGGACGTCGCATGCAGTTCCCCCCTCAGGCTCTCGGTGCTTCTCTCCATTTGGACTCTCAGGCTCTCGGTGCTACTCTCCATTTGTGCCCTTAGTGTCTCTGTACCTCTCTCCATTTCTGCCCTAAGTGTCTCAGTTGATGTTTCTATGTCTGCCTTAGTGCCCCCACATTCATCGGCATGGTCCTTGAGGAGCGTGGCCAGTTGCTGCTGTTGCACTATTAACTGGTCGAGGGACTGTTGCCTCTGCTGGGCCATGGCCATTTGCGGGGGTGTCACAGAGGGGCTGTTGTCCTCATGTTGCCCTGCCACAGGGCTTGTGGGGGATGGCTTGCGAGAGAGGGGCGCCCGCTACCTTTGTTAAACTATTTGTTAAGGAACCTGGGATTGGTAACCCTAGGTCTCCTGGGGGCAACCAGACGTGGTCTCCCTCTCACTGTGCTTAGAGAGGCATCAGCTTCACCTCACTGATGATCCCCAACAAGGGTGAAACACGTGTATGGGGTTGCTGGTGGTACTCTCGTTCAGATTGGAATTGCCATTGTATTTCGGTGCTGGACTGCCCCTGGGCAGGACAAAGACTGATATGCAAATGGATATTTCCCATCTGTGAAAGGCACAGTGAGTAAAAGCAGTGGCTGCGAACTCTCAAGTGGTTAATAACCACTGAACAGGTTATCATGTCTGTTCTTGCGAGAGAGGGGCGCCCGCTACCTTTGTTAAACTATTTGTTAAGGAACCTGGGATTGGTAACCCTAGGTCTCCTGGGGGCAACCAGACGTGGTCTCCCTCTCACTGTGCTTAGAGAGGCATCAGCTTCACCTCACTGATGATCCCCAACAAGGGTGAAACACGTGTATGGGGTTGCTGGTGGTACTCTCGTTCAGATTGGAATTGCCATTGTATTTCGGTGCTGGACTGCCCCTGGGCAGGACAAAGACTGATATGCAAATGGATATTTCCCATCTGTGAAAGGCACAGTGAGTAAAAGCAGTGGCTGCGAACTCTCAAGTGGTTAATAACCACTGAACAGGTTATCATGTCTGTTCTTGCGAGAGAGGGGCGCCCGCTACCTTTGTTAAACTATTTGTTAAGGAACCTGGGATTGGTAACCCTAGGTCTCCTGGGGGCAACCAGACGTGGTCTCCCTCTCACTGTGCTTAGAGAGGCATCAGCTTCACCTCACTGATGATCCCCAACAAGGGTGAAACACGTGTATGGGGTTGCTGGTGGTACTCTCGTTCAGATTGGAATTGCCATTGTATTTCGGTGCTGGACTGCCCCTGGGCAGGACAAAGACTGATATGCAAATGGATATTTCCCATCTGTGAAAGGCACAGTGAGTAAAAGCAGTGGCTGCGAACTCTCAAGTGGTTAATAACCACTGAACAGGTTATCATGTCTGTTCTTGCGAGAGAGGGGCGCCCGCTACCTTTGTTAAACTATTTGTTAAGGAACCTGGGATTGGTAACCCTAGGTCTCCTGGGGGCAACCAGACGTGGTCTCCCTCTCACTGTGCTTAGAGAGGCATCAGCTTCACCTCACTGATGATCCCCAACAAGGGTGAAACACGTGTATGGGGTTGCTGGTGGTACTCTCGTTCAGATTGGAATTGCCATTGTATTTCGGTGCTGGACTGCCCCTGGGCAGGACAAAGACTGATATGCAAATGGATATTTCCCATCTGTGAAAGGCACAGTGAGTAAAAGCAGTGGCTGCGAACTCTCAAGTGGTTAATAACCACTGAACAGGTTATCATGTCTGTTCTTGCGAGAGAGGGGCGCCCGCTACCTTTGTTAAACTATTTGTTAAGGAACCTGGGATTGGTAACCCTAGGTCTCCTGGGGGCAACCAGACGTGGTCTCCCTCTCACTGTGCTTAGAGAGGCATCAGCTTCACCTCACTGATGATCCCCAACAAGGGTGAAACACGTGTATGGGGTTGCTGGTGGTACTCTCGTTCAGATTGGAATTGCCATTGTATTTCGGTGCTGGACTGCCCCTGGGCAGGACAAAGACTGATATGCAAATGGATATTTCCCATCTGTGAAAGGCACAGTGAGTAAAAGCAGTGGCTGCGAACTCTCAAGTGGTTAATAACCACTGAACAGGTTATCATGTCTGTTCTTGCGAGAGAGGGGCGCCCGCTACCTTTGTTAAACTATTTGTTAAGGAACCTGGGATTGGTAACCCTAGGTCTCCTGGGGGCAACCAGACGTGGTCTCCCTCTCACTGTGCTTAGAGAGGCATCAGCTACACCTCACTGATGATCCCCAACAAGGGTGAAACGCGTGTATGGGGTTGCTGGTGGTACTCTCGTTCAGATTGGAATTGCCATTGTATTTCGGTGCTGGACTGCCCCTGGGCAGGACAAAGACTGATATGCAAATGGATATTTCCCATCTGTGAAAGGCACAGTGAGTAAAAGCAGTGGCTGCGAACTCTCAAGTGGTTAATAACCACTGAACAGGTTATCATGTCTGTTCTTGCGAGAGAGGGGCGCCCGCTACCTTTGTTAAACTATTTGTTAAGGAACCTGGGATTGGTAACCCTAGGTCTCCTGGGGGCAACCAGACGTGGTCTCCCTCTCACTGTGCTTAGAGAGGCATCAGCTTCACCTCACTGATGATCCCCAACAAGGGTGAAACACGTGTATGGGGTTGCTGGTGGAACTCTCGTTCAGATTGGAATTGCCATTGTATTTCGGTGCTGGACTGCCCCTGGGCAGGACAAAGACTGATATGCAAATGGATATTTCCCATCTGTGAAAGGCACAGTGAGTAAAAGCAGTGGCTGCGAACTCTCAAGTGGTTAATAACCACTGAACAGGTTATCATGTCTGTTCTTGCGAGAGAGGGGCGCCCGCTACCTTTGTTAAACTATTTGTTAAGGAACCTGGGATTGGTAACCCTAGGTCTCCTGGGGGCAACCAGACGTGGTCTCCCTCTCACTGTGCTTAGAGAGGCATCAGCTTCACCTCACTGATGATCCCCAACAAGGGTGAAACACGTGTATGGGGTTGCTGGTGGTACTCTCGTTCAGATTGGAATTGCCATTGTATTTCGGTGCTGGACTGCCCCTGGGCAGGACAAAGACTGATATGCAAATGGATATTTCCCATCTGTGAAAGGCACAGTGAGTAAAAGCAGTGGCTGCGAACTCTCAAGTGGTTAATAACCACTGAACAGGTTATCATGTCTGTTCTTGCGAGAGAGGGGCGCCCGCTACCTTTGTTAAACTATTTGTTAAGGAACCTGGGATTGGTAACCCTAGGTCTCCTGGGGGCAACCAGACGTGGTCTCCCTCTCACTGTGCTTAGAGAGGCATCAGCTTCACCTCACTGATGATCCCCAACAAGGGTGAAACACGTGTATGGGGTTGCTGGTGGTACTCTCGTTCAGATTGGAATTGCCATTGTATTTCGGTGCTGGACTGCCCCTGGGCAGGACAAAGACTGATATGCAAATGGATATTTCCCATCTGTGAAAGGCACAGTGAGTAAAAGCAGTGGCTGCGAACTCTCAAGTGGTTAATAACCACTGAACAGGTTATCATGTCTGTTCTTGCGAGAGAGGGGCGCCCGCTACCTTTGTTAAACTATTTGTTAAGGAACCTGGGATTGGTAACCCTAGGTCTCCTGGGGGCAACCAGACGTGGTCTCCCTCTCACTGTGCTTAGAGAGGCATCAGCTTCACCTCACTGATGATCCCCAACAAGGGTGAAACACGTGTATGGGGTTGCTGGTGGTACTCTCGTTCAGATTGGAATTGCCATTGTATTTCGGTGCTGGACTGCCCCTGGGCAGGACAAAGACTGATATGCAAATGGATATTTCCCATCTGTGAAAGGCACAGTGAGTAAAAGCAGTGGCTGCGAACTCTCAAGTGGTTAATAACCACTGAACAGGTTATCATGTCTGTTCTTGCGAGAGAGGGGCGCCCGCTACCTTTGTTAAACTATTTGTTAAGGAACCTGGGATTGGTAACCCTAGGTCTCCTGGGGGCAACCAGACGTGGTCTCCCTCTCACTGTGCTTAGAGAGGCATCAGCTTCACCTCACTGATGATCCCCAACAAGGGTGAAACACGTGTATGGGGTTGCTGGTGGTACTCTCGTTCAGATTGGAATTGCCATTGTATTTCGGTGCTGGACTGCCCCTGGGCAGGACAAAGACTGATATGCAAATGGATATTTCCCATCTGTGAAAGGCACAGTGAGTAAAAGCAGTGGCTGCGAACTCTCAAGTGGTTAATAACCACTGAACAGGTTATCATGTCTGTTCTTGCGAGAGAGGGGCGCCCGCTACCTTTGTTAAACTATTTGTTAAGGAACCTGGGATTGGTAACCCTAGGTCTCCTGGGGGCAACCAGACGTGGTCTCCCTCTCACTGTGCTTAGAGAGGCATCAGCTTCACCTCACTGATGATCCCCAACAAGGGTGAAACACGTGTATGGGGTTGCTGGTGGTACTCTCGTTCAGATTGGAATTGCCATTGTATTTCGGTGCTGGACTGCCCCTGGGCAGGACAAAGACTGATATGCAAATGGATATTTCCCATCTGTGAAAGGCACAGTGAGTAAAAGCAGTGGCTGCGAACTCTCAAGTGGTTAATAACCACTGAACAGGTTATCATGTCTGTTCTTGCGAGAGAGGGGCGCCCGCTACCTTTGTTAAAGGATCATTACACATTGTTGTGCCCGATTCCCTGGATCAACCCATGATTCTATGGTCTTGAGGAACTCTACAATACCACGCTACATGGAGCGACACGCAGGGAACAGATCCTGGCTACTCGGTGAGTCTCATTTCATGCATGATAATGTGGGGTATGTGATTCGGCAATGACCTGGCAGGAAGGGGGGGGGGTGTGCGTACGTAGCAATGGCATTCCACATCATACGTTTCTCGTCCACATACAGGTGATGCTGGATATCCACTGAAGAGATGGCTCCTCACACCAGTCCGGAACCCACGGGACCAGCATGAGGAGGACTACAACCATGCCCACTCACGTACCCGTGTAGTCATTGAACAGGCATTCGGCCTACTGAAGGGTCGTTTCCGCTGCCTCAGCAGGTCTGGCGGGGCACTCCTGTACCGCCATGAGAAGGTTGCAAAGATGGTGATGGCATGTGTCATGCTCCACAACATGTGCGTACGTAGAAATGTGCCCATGCCCCCTGACGCAGAACTGCAAGCACCTGATGATGGTCATGATGAGGGTGGGGATGTGGCAGCACCTCAAGGAGTCTGCGAGGCACCGGAGGCCCGTGACATTCGTCAGCATCTCATTGATGTATGCTTCTAGCACTCACGCCTGGTGGCTGATACATGGACACGGGACTCGTGGCACTGTGTGTGTCTGGGACATGCACAATATGGACTGTACGCCTATGATGGCCTAGTACACAAAGATCAATGTCCACACATCTCATTGGTTGATCGTGCACTTTTTATGGCATATGTGATATCATGTTGTACACCCTATCGACCCGCCACCCAAGTGAGCCCAACACACCCCCTCCACCCTCCCACCTCCCCCCCGAACACCAGTGTCCAAAGATGCTCATCGTCAGTGGGCAGTCGCTATTGCAAGCCCCCTCTGCAGGTATCAGGGGCACCCCTGCCTGTGGAGCGCAGGTTCCTCCCAGATCTACGTTGGGGGCTGCCCTGGACGGAACTTGCAACGGATGATGTCTCTGCCTGCTCACGTCCATGCATGTCCCTAAGGGTTTGCGAGAGCTCAGTGAGCACACGGCGCACTGCGGCAAGTTCACCACATACGTCTTTGGACGTCGCATGCAGTTCCCCCCTCAGGCTCTCGGTGCTTCTCTCCATTTGGACTCTCAGGCTCTCGGTGCTACTCTCCATTTGTGCCCTTAGTGTCTCTGTACCTCTCTCCATTTCTGCCCTAAGTGTCTCAGTTGATGTTTCTATGTCTGCCTTAGTGCCCCCACATTCATCGGCATGGTCCTTGAGGAGCGTGGCCAGTTGCTGCTGTTGCACTATTA
This sequence comes from Ambystoma mexicanum, assembly GCF_040938575.1. Classification (NCBI taxonomy): domain Eukaryota; kingdom Metazoa; phylum Chordata; class Amphibia; order Caudata; family Ambystomatidae; genus Ambystoma; species Ambystoma mexicanum. The sequence goes on from NC_090933.1 coordinate 826,482,006, forward strand.
ACTGGTCGAGGGACTGTTGCCTCTGCTGGGCCATGGCCATTTGCGGGGGTGTCACAGAGGGGCTGTTGTCCTCATGTTGCCCTGCCACAGGGCTTGTGGGGGATGGCCAGTCGTCGTCTTGTGGGTGCCCCTGCGTGGTATCCTCATGTAGTACGGGATGGAACAGACAGGGGGATTGGGACAGGTCATGGATGGTCTGACTTCGACATCCCCGTCTTCTGTGTCGGAGCATGCTGCCATCAATGGGGTGTCACCTATGGTGCTGCTGCCACCGGAGGCAGTGCCTTCTGTGGCATCCGTTGGGGGGACCTGTGGTGGTGGTGTTGTGGGCATGCTGGCTGCTGGGGTGCCTGTTGATGTTCCCTCCTCTGTGCTGCCACCTGATTTGTGCTGCTGCCGTGTCTTGATGCGTGCAGCTGAGGTGGAGGGTCTTTGGCCGTTGGTCTTGGCCCTCTTTGCAGGTGTGCTGGTAGGGGTGTCCTGCAGCTCGTCGTTTGGATCGGACCCTGTGGTGGAGTAAAGGAGGGCGAGGGTTATTGGTGGGTCTGTGGGAATTGGAATGGCATTGTATCACATGCATTGGGGTGGTACCTGAGGGTGATTTGGGTCGGGGCCTTGGAGGTGCTTCCATTTGTGTGTGGAGTGAGGGTGCAGTTGTTTGGCAGCCTGCAGTTAGGGTGTGCCTGCTGCACGTGTAGTGCGTGTTTTAGGGGTTTTTAATTATTTATGTATTTATTGTGGGTTTTAACGTGCGCTATCAGGACGATGTGTGTGGACGTTCTCCTGGACATGTGTTTCTGTTGCACTATGGGGACACATGGTGCTTCACATGGATGGACTTTGTGGTTTTGGCATTGTTTCATTAGGCCAACCTACCTGATTCTTCGGATGTCTGCACTCCTTTCTCCATCCCTCCGACTCCCTCTATGCTCTCCATTCCGATGGTGGAGGCACAGATTTCTTCCCAGGGGGTCAGCTTGATGGGTGATTCCGACCCTCCCCCGGTGGCTGTGGCAATGTTGCGGTTGGCAGAGAGTATGCTGCGGACGCGTATCCGCAGGTCGTCCCATCGCTTACGGCATTGCTGTGGGGTGCGGGGTGCGGTCCCCACCGCACTTACCCGCTGTGCCACCAGAGCCCATATGGCCTTCTTGTTTGCGAGTGCCGTCCTGGTCATTTGCGTGGAGAAGACGACGGCAGCATTCTCCTGGAGGGTCTCTGTTAGCACGGTGAGTTCCTCACGGGAGAAGTGGACCTGCCGCTTGCGGTCGCACGCTTTCTTCGCTACTTTTCCCATTTTTCTTGGTTTCGCTAGGGTGGATGACGGGTTGGGTTGTGTCTCAGGGTAGTGATTTTAGTGGTTGTGTGGTTTTAGTGGTTTTATAGGTGTACGGCGGGTTGTTTCCCGTTCCGGGCCCGTGTTTTAACTTCCGTTTCCGTATATTTCCGGTCACCGTACTTTACGGTAGGCGCACACTGCGGTGTCCGCTGTGATGGGTGGCGGTATTGCACCTAGGGCGCCGTACGGCGGCGGTGTGGGCCGTTTTGGGTTCATTTCCGCCATCGCGGACTTTGCACTTCCGCCATGCCGTGGTGCTCGTGCCCGATGGGTCGGAATGGGCCGCACTTTGCTCCTTCTTGCAATGGCGGAAACGCTATTTACGCTGTGGCGGTCCGGTCAGTCACTTTCCGCCAGGGTCGTAATGAGGGCCATTGACTAATTGTTGCAAACAAAGCAGCCCCCATAACTCGAAACCCATTTCCAGAAAAGCAGGTGCGGTCAGTGGTGAAAGACAAATGAATACACACACGATGCAAGGACAAGGCATGGCAGTAGTGCCAACTTGCAAAGTTAGAGCATGCACCCAGCCCCCCAGCACCGTACAATAGCATGTTTTTGTGAGCTAAATGTCTTCATAATTCGAAGAAAATAGACAAATTAAATTTGAACAGTGGTGTCTCAGCTTGGCAGTTTATCAAAAAGATAGCTGCAAGGTCAGGGTTTACTGGTTTGTGGCTCGTGCTCGAGATGGAAGTCTCATGACATGCTGGTGCAGGGCTTGGAGAACAGAGAAAACCAAATATACCGTTCAGGGGCTTCGCAACATATCTGTCCTCCCTACTGTTTCCCACATTGCCATTGGTCAGATCTCGGTGAGACTCAAAGCCTCAAATTATCTTTAAAAGTTGTATAACTTAATTAGTACAGAATTTCCTCGTCAGAAATGCCTCATACAGGCCAGCTAATAAGAAAATATTCGAACATAAATTAGGTCATGGGTTGAGGATGGGGATTTCTTGGGGAGTCAAGGGTGGATCTTCCAATGAGCAAGCTGGATGTATATAGTGTTCTATAGGAGTTTTGTGACAAGTAACCAATGATTTTCCTAAGGTTAACATTATTGTAAAATTAACAAATATGCTAAACCTGTGGTTTGCATCTGTACATTTTCTGGCCCCAAATGGGCGTGTGAGACAGTGTACAGTTTTATGCTGTGTGCTCTCTCCCCGCTGTTCTGCAAATAAAACTGTGTTCTTTCTACAATTTCTGCATTTTTGTCTTCTAATTTTGAGTCATTTTGGGACAGTTTCACCTTTTCAGTGGTCAAGGGCTGTTGATGGAGAAGCGTGTGTTACCTTGCATTTTATTTGTTTAGCTGTTTGCGTATCCTGTGGTTGGCTACTTTGCTTTCTGGAATTTCTGGAGGTCATCTTCATGATTGGACAAGGGACATGTAGAGGGTTTCAGAGACATGCTTGTGGAAGGGATGAGTCTGCAGATGTCTTTTTTCCCCATTGCAGTTACATGCACATGACAGTGGTAAGATGAGGTGGGCAGATCCAGCAGCAATTGTGCAGAGGGACACATCATCATGTGATTGATGTCGATAGGGTGGTTTTGTACTTTTTCGTGTCATGGAGCACAAACAGTTTGCCAGTCCAAGGGCACTTTCTCAGGTTTTTGTTTAGTGCAAGCTGGATTAGCCTGATTGCATCATTGGAGGCTGTGGCCTAACTGTGTGTATTACAAGAGGGTTTGTATCCATGTGAAGTAGGTTTGTACTAACTGGTGAAGTGTGTCCTGTCCCAGTGCCCATTGGCCTGCTAAGAGATTGGGTTGTGCCTGTGGATGCTCCCCTGCAGCTCTACTGCTATGCGATGAGGTGTGGCAATATCATGCAGGACACAACATGCCACAATGATTTTGCATACTAAAAGGGTGCACATAGCAGTATACCACATGAGTGGTCAAGGGAGCGGAAACATGACTTGAGCACTCCAAATGTGAGCTCCACTATACCGCTAGTGGCTACTTGTGCTGTGTTGTACTGCGCCTCACCTGGGGTAGCTGCATTCCTGATGGGTATCAGCAGGAATGTTCCCCTGCAAAGAAGTAAATGTATGTACATTGCATGTTTTTTACATTTTTTGTATTTCTGTGTGTCAGGTTACTGCATGTGTGTGCATTATAGTTTATACTCATGCACCAGCCAGGTGTTTCCAAAGGATCCTGATGCAAGGGCCTGGTATAAGGAGGAATGGTGGAAGATGTTGCGGTCATGCATGCATCCTGGGTAATTGGCACTAACATGCATGATGTGGCCCTTGGCATGACATATTGCATGCCCATTGATGGAATGCCAATGTTTCCTGCTGCGATAGATGTGCTTAGTCTCTCATGGGTGGGGAGGGTTATAGTGCTACATGGGTGCAGTCAATGGCTTCCAGTACCTGGGGAAAGTGTACACATGCATACAATTCCTGGCACACCCTCTGCCTTGCCTGCAGCTTATGTGGCATGTGTACGACATGCTAGGGTGCAGCGCATGACCTGGTGGAGGCACCTTGATTGTGTGATCTATGATATTTCACCCACAATGGCTCTGGTGTGGTGGAATGATCCTGTGGCCAGGAAGTATTGGGCTGATAGCACTTCGAGCAGAGGTGGTACAGCCTGTCAGCACATAGTGGGTGATACCAGGTAATTTTCCCACTCCCTGATCAGGTCTAGCATAACATGTGGAGGGAAGCAATATCTTCCATGCACCTTCTCATCTGGCATCTCGAATAAAGTTGTTTGTGGATGGAATGTTCTGGGCCTCCTCCTCATCCTGCTCATCACTCTTCCATGTAATTGAATCAGTGCGAGCAATGCAGGATCAAGCACTGTGGCAATCTATGTTCATTGCAGTTGCATTGCACTAATGCATGTGAGCTTTCATTTCGCTTTGTGCTTTGCAACGTGCTACAGTTGGTGATAAGATTGGGAGATGTGCCTTCTCCTTTGGATTCCAGACGTGTGCGTGATATCTTCTGTGAATTGGGATTGCTTAGCGCTTGATGGGGCATGTTTGCTGTTTGTATGGTGCCTCCCTCCCGACACAAATGTACTTCCTCATTTTCCTCCTTGAATGGGGATTTTATATGCTCCTCCTCTATTTAATTCTTTGCGCTGGCCCTGTGTCAACTGTGTCGCGAAAAAGCGCGCCAGCACAGAGCAAAGTGAGAAGGGTCAGCACAAAGTTCGAGCTGTGAATCACCCATTGTTTTTTTGCATGGCGCAATGTGTACTTTTATGGCGCAAAGTGACTTTGCGATGCACAAACATTTTTGTAAATCCGGCTCAATACCTTTCTATGCATTAAGGGAATTAGTAGCACTGAAAACATACACTTCATTTTCAACAGAAAAAAAGTGTTCCCTTTTCCGACAGGGTTATATATCATACATTTGAACTGTGCTTCCATGCAATTGGGCTATGTTATACATCATTTCGTTATTCTATTTTTGAGAAGTATTATTTGTATTCTTAATGGGTTTTACCCCATAGGCAACTCCTCATGGCTTTCGTTCACCTCACCTTGTCCCCGTTTTTCACCTTATTTGTTCCACTCATTTTCACTTGTTTATGCCTGATCCTGACTTACACACATATTCCATTTGGCAGCATTTTTTTTCCATTGTTGGCATTGAAAGGGTGTGATTCTCAAAAGATGTTTCCAATTGGTTACTCTACACATCACAAAGGACATCAGAAGGTACCCATTGTAGATGCACACATCCCCTTGCTCCTTTTAAAAACAGGCGCTGAGATGCACAATGCTTAAGAGTGTCAGTTTGACCCGTTCATGATTTTTGTTAAGGGAATTTCCCAGGGATGTCATTTAGGGGTCACCAAAATTGAGGAAAATTGAGGCTTCTGGGCTGTGGCCAGCCACATGTGACTTTTTGTTTCTGGAGTGGGTGGTTTTCGGATAGCTATAGCCAGTAAGATAGCTCAGTCGGCTGAGCGCTCGCTGCTGCAATGTATGTGATATGCATGTTGCAGGTTCGACTCCCGACAAAATCAACTCAGCCTTTCATTTTGCTGAGGTTGATAAATGAGTACCAACAGAGGTTGGGTAATATTGTATGTGTACTTGTTCTATATGAAGCGCTTAAGCGTAAGTGCTATATAATAACACCTCATTATCGTTTGGCTTTGGATAGCTGCTTGCATTCACTGTAATTTGGTAATATGGGCCGATATGCGTTGTTATGAACGATACATATGGTGATCCATTCTTGTATGACATGTATATCACTTTACAGTAATATTGTAACCATATTTTTTGTAGTGTACATAGAAACAATGCTATGTGATGCCACGTCCTGTTTTGTCAAGGGGTGAAAAGTCATGTTCCACCACTTCCTGTGATGTCACTTAGGGGTGGGGTCAAATGACATAACTTCCTGTGATGTCATTAGAGTTCAAGGATCATGTGATGTCACTTCTGCTACCCCTGGCATTTTGGTGAAATGACGTCCCTGGAATTCCCTGTGAAATAGGCTCCTAGGACTGACATGTGTTGTAGTGCCAGTCACACACTAGTGTCAGGATGGCAGTCATTTAAAAACCCAGGCAAGAGGATTGACCTGCAGGTGATTTGCCTCGGTGCACAGCCCCCGGGAAATGTGGAAACATAAAGTGACTTGCATTTACCGAAATAAGCATCTAGAAAAAGATGAAACTGCATTATTGTTCAATGCCTGGTCTTCTTGGAATCGGGACCAAGAACTGGAAATAAGAGATGCTCAGAGCCTTTTCATCATTTGTTGGGTCCAAATCGTTGCAAGTCTTGCCAAATGCATATAGTTAGCATTATAGAAACGCATTGCTCTTCAATCACTCATGCATGTGTATTGCAAGCTGCTGAGAAACGGAGATAAATCACCAGCTAAGCCGTGCTCCAAAATGCTGAGCTGCCTGGAAGCTCTTAGATCACACTACGAAAAATGCTTGGTCAAGTTAAAGAGAACACAACCATTGACAAATGGTTTCGTATGCTAGAAATGATGTGTAATGGGGATGTATTGGAGGCATTCTCTCAGGATATCGCCCTGGAAGTGACATGCATAATAGTGATGGTGTTTTTACAGAATTGGTGTGGCAAAAATATGTGTGCATGTCTTATGCAACCAGGGCTTCACAAATGAAAGACCAATGTGACTGCAGTGTCCCACCTCTGCCCTGATGACACCAATTGTCATCTTATTAAAGTGTTGACAAAAGTTGAATTGTGCGGATCTTGTATCGCATTGATATGTTAAGATGAGCCCTATTGGCCGGGATCTCATTAAGCCCGTCTACTTAATGCATCCCTGCTAGTGGACGTTTTTTTTTCTTTTTTTATTGTTTGGTTAAAATTTAGAATTAAGAAAATCAAACTTTGCAATTTCACAAATATACATAATACATTCATACAAAATACAAAATGCATTCAATATTCTCACTACAAATTCATATGTGTAATCTCTAAAAAAAAAGTTTATCAATTTACATTTATCAATTTAATTTTAGGAGTAAATGGGAAAAACATATACATGCACACTTCATTAAAACTCACCGATTATTTTGCTATCCCTTGTGTTTCATTTTAGGTACACCTGTTATATTTCCAAAGACATCATTAATTTCATGAACAATTATTAAATACAACTTGCAGAATTCATATCTATTAATAGATTAATATACCAAAAAAAGATTAGTACCTCACACCATAACGGTGTAAACATTTAGCTAATTAAATTCATCCCCGATGCTTAAATTCAAGTTAATACTTCACATCACTCTAGTATAATCTTTTAAACAATAAATAAATCCTCAGACTGCCAGAATTATTTTTTAATTCTTTAGGCTTACTAACCTTTGCCAAAGAGCCTCATCATAAATTAACGTCGTACAATGAACAAACTGGCCCAAGTACAGCAGTCTAAAGAAAATAAGATCAGGACATTGCAAAGACATATGTTTTCTTGTCTCCTATTCTGACTGTGGCCCTCATTACAAGTGTGGTGGTCCGGAAACAACGTTCTGGTAATCCTGATTACAGGCACACATTCTGGACTATCGCACTACGAGGGGGAATGCCGGTAACAACGGTGTCAGCAACAATGTACACTGTGCCACCATTGCCAGTAGCACAGGTAACGGAAAATGTGAGCCCCACTTGAAGCATTGCCGGAAATTCCAGCACCAAGGAAATAAGGCAGCATTACAACCCCTATTGTCCTGGAAACACCAGCACAAACATGCTGGTGCCACTAGGAAAACCATGCTGGAAACTCTGGCACTGTGGAGCAGGCGGTAACCAGGCTAAGGTGTGCAGGAACAGGCCTCATTTGACCAATCTGCACACTATGTGCGAAGGTACTGCAGAAAAGGACCACACACACACACACCCTCCAACACAACCATGCTGCCACTCGTAGAAGTAGTCATGGACATGGAGATGCTCCATGCAGGAGTGCAGCTCTATGAGCATGAGGTGCAACAGTGGGAACATGCCGACAGGCAGTGGAGGAGGAGGAGGAGGCTGCTGAATAACAATGTGCAGCAAGTTGTGCCCTGGAGGCGTGGATCCATACCCCCACATGGGCCACACCCTAATCCCTGATTGACAGGCAGATCCACACACTCTATCTCCTGAACGAGGAGACTATCCTTGCAATAGTGGAGCTCATCCAGGAGGACATCCAGAGCATCACTGACATTCGTACGGCCATGCCCCCCTGTTGAAATGGTGTTTGTGCTGCATTTCCTTGGCATGGGCACATTCCAAAAAATATAGTTGGGGAGCTGCATGGCATCTCGCAGCCAGCACTCTAAAAAGTGTTTGTGCAGGTCCTGGATGCCCTCCTGCATCCTGTGTCCCAGCACATTGCCCTACCAACAACACAAGCACAGGTTAACGGCACCAAGGTCAGATTCCATGCACTTGCGGGCATGCCTAATGTATTGGGAGCACTGGACTGCACGCACATAGAGCTAGTGGCTTGTCACACCACAGAGGAGGTGTATCGGAACAAAAAGCTACACCACTCCATGAATGTGCATGTCATCTGTGATGCGGATTCGACCATAACACACTACTGCCCACGGTGAAAATGAAACCTACCATCTGCATGGGCGATGTCTGTCTGCCACCATTGTCAAATCATGTGCAGTGATCTTGACACCTCTCATCACCAAATGTGTTCATCTCTTTTTTAGGGAGAATGCTGTTCCCGAGCTCTATTAAACAAGCCTGGGCTTCGCCTCTCCTAAAAAAAAAAACTCACTGGATCCCAACCTACCTAGCAACTATCACCCAATTACTATCACCCAATTACTAATTCACCCTTTCTTCTGAAAATTCTTAATAAGATGGCGTATCAACAAATTCAAAAGTTCTTAGTATTACATAACATCCTTGGCTCTAACCAATTTGGTTTCAGAAGCAATCACAACACAGAAACTACACTTCTAGTCCGGAAAACATCTATTCTTCAGCAAGCAGACAAAGGTAAAGCATCTCTCTTGATGCTACTAAATCTTACTGCAGCCTTAAACCTTGTTGATCATGCCATCCAAGCTACCAGGCTACAATATATTGCATATTTCTCTAGTGAGGAGTCCAGTTGGGTCCTGTCCTTCCTCTCCTATTGAATGGTGAGAGTCTTTCATGAAGACCTTATGGCAGAGGGCTATGTTCTGGAATGTGAGGTACCCCAGGGCTCCAGTGTGGCCTCAACACTCTTTAACATTTTTACTCTCCTACTCATCAGTTGCCTGGATGCGGAAGGCATTGGGTGCGCAAACTGTGCGGATGACACTCAGTGTCTTTTTCCTCTCTCCGGTGGCTATGACCTTGACTCGCAGACCATTAATAACACCTACAATCGTATTCATAAATGGATGACTCTTAAGGCCTGGTACTCAACAATGGAAAGACAGAGATGATGCTGGTAGGCACAGCCTCCAAGCTGTGCAAAATGGATCCTGCTTATGCCATCTTTCAAATTGCTGACTGCCATCTAATAACACTCCCAAAAGTTAAAACACTGGGTATGATACTGGATTCCGAGCTCACACTGAAAGCACATGTCAGCAGCCTCTTGTCTCGCGCCTCCTATTATGTCAAGTTATGGGTACAGGCAAGACCATTCCTTGATATAGCTGACAGTGCCACACTAGCTCGTGCAATTATTGGCTCTCGCTTGGACTACTGTACCAGTCACCTTCAGGGCATTGGACAGACGGAGCTGAATTGACTACAGATAGTCCAAAATAATGCAGTCAGGACAGTGACTGGTCTTCACAGAATAGAACACGTGTCTGCTGGAAGAAGGTCCCTCCACTGGCTGCCAGTACAGAAAGGATTCTCTTTAGGACACTATGCATTACGCATGCATGCCTTTACAGGAAAAGCCCGGCATATTTGACCAAAAGGGTATGGTGGCTGCCCGTTAAGCATGCACTACAAACCAACAACACAGGTCTGTTGGAAATATCTTCTGCTAAACTATCCCATGTACAAATTGGCTGCTTCTCAGTGGCAGCACCCCGGCTATGGAACACTCTTCTCCCTGATCTAAGATTATGCAGGGCAGTATCAATCTTTAAGTGTAGACTCAAGACCCTTCTGTTTGAATGATCTCAGTGTACTTACTGAGCTCTATTTCCCTCTAATTCTCTGGCCTTATTGATACTCTGTTTTTGTTTTATGATGTTTGTCCTGTCCTCACGCGTCTATGCTCATGGGCGTCATTCCAAAGTGTTACAAATAAATTAAATAAATAAATAAAAAACAATGTTGTTCAGGGGAGGGAGGTGTGAGTGTACCAGGATGGGAGGGGGTGTATTGCTGGGGCTGGGGGCCACAGGGGTCTGGGCACATGATGATGGGAGCCACAGGAGTAGGTGCAAGTGATGTGAGTGGGGGAAGGTTACAGTGCAAAGGATGGGCTGGTCCAGATTCTGGCTATTCCAGGGAAGGGTGGCCATGGCCAAGTGATGCCGAGGGATGCTGGGGGTTACTTGTCGAGGATGGGCAGCCATCAGTGTGACTCATAGGGGACAAGGTCCCAGACTGCCTTGTGTATGGGGCAGGAGGTCTTGCAATTGGACTGTGCAGTCACATGGACCCTCTGCAGTGATTCCATGGCTGGATGGAAGCAGTCCCAGGGCTTGGGGCCGTTGATGAATCAGGTGGCGCTATTCTGAATTTGCATGTGGGAGCGAAGGGAGGTAAGGCCACAATGAGGGAAGGCTGTTGCTGTTGTCAGGCCCAGTGGGGACCATTGCACTGGAGACATTGGGCTTTTAGGGGGTAGGTGAGGTAAGGGTTGGTGCCTCTGAGATGGTGGAACTGTAAGTTAGACCACTTGCCATGGTTTGTGATGTGCGAATGCGAGATGTGGGATGAGTGAAAGGTGATTCCAAGGTCTTTTTGCTCCGAGGGCCGTGAGTGTGGGTAGGAGTGGGTGGGTTACCGGGTGCAGGTGTCACAATGAGGGGCTTATCTGTCTTGCTTGGAAAGAGGCAGGGAGTGTCGTTGCATGATTAACAGTCATTCACTCATGCATGAGGGAGGATGGCGAGGTAGTACAGGATGGGAGTTACTAGGTGGGTGGTGCGTCATCAGCCTCACACTGTTAGTGGGGTGCAATGGTGGTAATCGAGTGGGCCAGAGGGGCAAGGTAGGTGTTGGGGAGCCATGATATGATATGATATGGCATTTATATAGCACCTATACACAAGTGTTTCAATGCTGATTGAATGGTGCCCTGAGGAATGGCACAGGTGGGAGTGAGGTGGAGGTGTGGGAGGAGCACTATTGCATTTGCGGGTGTTGGTCCGACAAGTAGGCAGTCAACCATGCCAGGGCCGCCAGGGCGAATTAGATGTGTGCATGCATGTGAGTATGTCACAGGGTCACATTGCACATGGTGCATTCATGCCACCTGGGGGAGGGGTGTGCTTATGTATGTGTTGGTTCTCATGTCATCAATGGCTGCACATGTACAGTACTTATGTGGGCATATGTGTGTTTGGATGTTGGGGGGGCAATGTTTCTGTGCCCTTAGCCAACAGCCATGGTTCCTTGGCCATTGTATGGGTTGGATGTGGTCTTGTGTCATGCAGTTGGGTATCTTTCTGTGCATTGTGCACTGCATTTGCCTGCCCGCTGTGTTTGTTTTTGTGTGGCACGGTGTACTCACTGCCCTCTCCAGGTGTTCCTACTCCAATCTCTGCTGATCACTGATGCACTTTTGCTACCATGGCATGAGTTTGATAGGTGTGCCTGTATCACTGCCAGTGGCAAGGCACTCCTTGTGTTGGGCCGACAGCAGGTTGTGCACCCTCAGGCGGAGGTCATCCAACCGCTTTTGGCAGTCGCATACGGTGTGGGGTACGGGTCCCATGACTGACACCTTCTGAGCCAGTTCCTCCCAGATGGCATTCTTTTGTATTTGTGTGCTGCGGCAGTGGTCTGTTGCAAATTGCTCTCCAGCATGTTGTACTATGCAGTCTGTCAGTATGTTTAGCTCCTGCTCAGTGAAGCGTGGCTTCCGCTGCCATCTCGCAGGGATGCAAGATGCCACACCAGCTAGTGCAATGCCAGTGTCTGCATGCCCGGATGGCAACAGGAACTGGGTAATTTTAAGTGGATTGTTTTTTTCAAAAATGCCCACCCGCTAATTTCCTGTTCCGGCAGTGCTGGTGTTTCCTGTGCTGTTGTTTCCTTTACCATTGGGTGTGGCAATGGCATTATGGAAACAGTGCCACCGGCATTGTAGCAGGCAGTGCCACCAATTTTGCACTAGTTTGCTGCTGTATCCAGCATGCTGGTCTCACCCGCGATGTTGTAATGTTGCCGGTGATTAAGTAGTTACGGTTGGCAGAAATGGTTCCAACGGATCCACGGAATCACTGGTGAAATAGCACCCTAACTTGTAATGCGGGCCTGCGTCTCACAATGTCTTGAGAAGGCAGAATCCTTCAGGTTCTGTACTCTTCTAGCCAAAATGTCCCTATTTGGAAGACTATTGAACCTAAAGCACATAAGTATTCATCTCACAAACCTATACGGGCATCGAATCAGATAGGGAGTCATCATAACTAATTGTTTATGCTCATATCGCAAATGGGCATGCAATGGATAGTTATGCACCTTCTGAATCGTGGAGATCCAACCCACCTGATATAAAAAAAAACGTTTTACATTCCTTTAAGTCTAGACCCCTTAAAAGATCTTTAGAGTACGCACTCAAATGCCTTATTTTCTCATTTTGAGCTTATATATTTAGAGAGCAAAGATCCTCATGAAGGGAGTGTACTGGCGGATTTCAAATTTTAATAAACAAAGACAACAATTTCTAATGTATTCTTGCTGGTAATGACAAAGGCCCAACTCATATCTGGTAAGCACAGCTGGGATACAGTTCGGTAGTTTTAATACACGTCTCTATAGATAACTCTCCAACAACTCCAATTTCTCCCAAATCCACTGCTGCATGGTTTCCTCGCCATACAGTAATTTGGGAAACATCGTTGCTTCATAAAAATAAACCACTGGTACTAGAGAGAATTTGCCAAATTGATTATTAACTTTCACTAATAGGGGCTACAGCATAGAGGCCCTACTTTTGTAATACTCCCATAAGCTGTGCTTCGTTGGCCCCCCAAACAGAAGTAAACCAAAATAAATTAGGCTGTGCATATGCTCCAAATGCACCTCTTTAATAAAGCATGTACTTTTGGCTACTCTGCATCTGGCTTTCAACTCCAGTATTTTCATTTTCCATGGATTTATTTCTAGCCCATTTTGACTTATATAATGTGCAAAGGCCTTTAATACCCTGTAAAGAACCACCCTTGTACAATCAAATAAAAGAAAGTTATCCGCATATGACAACCCAGCACAACGAACCAATCACATTTTTGGGGTGAACAAAGGCAGTCAGACTCAAATATTCATCTATGTCGGCCATGTCTAAATTAAAGAGGCAGGGTGCCAATACACAACCCTGCCTCAGGCCCAGTTTTGTTTCAAATTTCCTACTTAAGGTCCCATTCATGTCTAGTCTAATTTGGATATTTGAAGCATCATGGAGCTTAATTAAGATGTTTAGCAGTCCTTCGTCAAGACCCCACGCTGCCAACTTGGCCCACAAACACCCCCAATCTACTCAGTCAAAGGCCGACATGAGGTCAACGGATGCCACATATATTGACTTGTATTTCCTGCTCCATACTAAGCCCTAGAAACAATGGGCCTCATTCCGAGTTTGGAGGTAAGGGATACTCGGCACCGTTAAGGAGACCAGTGCCGGCAATCCCTTACCCCCCTACTACGAGGTCCCTTAGCGGGTCCCTCCTTTAACGCCTGGTCTGACCAGGCGTTATGGACGGGACCCGTTAAGGGACTTCAGAGCTAATAACGGTACTGCAATTTGTGGTACCGTTATTAGCAACTTCCCCATTCCCATTGAGCCCTATGGGGACTCAAATGGGAATGGGGAATGGCTTTTTCAATGGGGACTTACCGGTCATGCAAAGGTCGGACTACACTTACCAGTGTAGTCCGACCTTTGCATGACCGGTAAGTCCCCATTGAACGAGACCGGTCCCGGTACCTTTATTGGAGGCAGTCATGGCGCAAATAGCGCCATGACTACCTCCAATCTCGGAATGAGGCCCAATGTATCAAAAGACCATTAAGAGCAGTCCCATGCCCACATCTAAAACCCCTCTGATTTTTCTTAATGATACACTTCCCCTTCACCAATTTTTCCAAATGTGAAAGGACCAGGAATGCAAATACCTTGCTATCCGCGTCCATGATCATGATGGGCCTAAAATTACTAGGATTAGAGCAGAGGCTCTTTTTATAGACCGGGATGACTTACAATGTTTTCCATGACTCTGGGAAGAGTTCTCAGCTTGTGGGTTAGGCCTTTGCTTTAAGTTCTTTAGTTAAGTTCTGGATCTCTGGATGTAAAGTCTGGAATCTGGATGTGAAGTCGTCCGTCAAAATGCTCCGCAAGAAAGTGGAAAGTGAATGTCTCGCCTGTCCAAGCAGTCTCTTTTTATGTGTTTTGAAAGTGGGTGTGTGCGTGGCATAACTAAGCCTGCCCCTCACAACTTATCATTGGCCAAGTTTTCCTCTCTCCCTTGATTGGGGGAAGGAATGGAGCGTCATCAGGCATTAAATTTATGGCATACAGAAAGAACACTCCCCTTGTCAATTTGCACCCAAATCTATTTTTGATCCAAATACATATTTATCTATGTACCATGTTTCTAACATTATATGTCCAGTTACATATTTTCTGTAGCACCAAACCATCAGATCCCTGTCTTTGTAAGATGTCGTGTCCACTTATGACAGAATTCTGCCCTTTTCATCAAGAACACAACCTCTAAACTTTTCTAGAATTTACACAAACATGTACAAGGAATATGGGCATCAGATGATAAAGTGTCAGATTTTTAACATACAGACATTCAAAGTAATACCTTATTTTCCACTACTACCCCCAAGAACATACCACAGAGTCATAACACCTCTTAAAATGTGCACAGAAAAATCACAAGAATAATGATATTAATTATATAATTTTGACAAGTCCATACTATGAATTATCCATCTTTTTAAAATGATGCTCTGGCCCAGAGGGGTGTGGTTTCCAAAAGCACATGGTGGAATTTCTGGTTTGTCCACTTCCTCTAACTCAAGTTGCTCACAGAGGCACTGCCTCTCCAGTTTCTCTCAAGAGGAAGCCATTTATGATCCCCTCAATATAACATTTGCCTGCCAAGGAAAGTACATTGTTCTGTTTCCTTGCAGTCCTAGGTGCCACTCCCCTGATTCAATCAGAGAGGTGTCATCTCCTTTT
Organism: Ambystoma mexicanum; assembly: GCF_040938575.1. NCBI lineage: Eukaryota > Metazoa > Chordata > Amphibia > Caudata > Ambystomatidae > Ambystoma > Ambystoma mexicanum. The sequence goes on from NC_090933.1 coordinate 826,497,210, forward strand.
GATGGGGACAGCAGATGGCAGCCAGGCCTGGGAATGCAGTGGCTGAGCAAGTTTCAACTCCTGTCGGGGGTAGTTGACGGGCAGAATTCAATCTCTTCAAGCCAGGCTTCAGCCAAATGTCACTTTTGTTCCCAGTTTTTCTTCATTCAAATCAAACTTACAATTTCTACACATGCAGCTAGAACGCTGATTCTCAGTTCAAAACTATGACATTTAAACAGTTGCAACCTATGTGACACTCAAAGCAGGTCACTCATTTATTTTAAACATTTCGATTTTAGTGGCTTTAAGTCCAATTTCAGTTAAGCTGCTGACATCCACAGCTCAGCCAGTTTTGTTATAAACATTGTTTTAGGCTCTTTCTTTTCCCAGATTTTGTATGCACACAAGACTTCATTCTGCCAAATGTCTGCTGGTGTTCAGTGAGATTTTTGAATATCTCGCAATGTTTAAAATAGGCATTTTTAGCTTGCATTTCAGAAAAACAAAGGTGATTTCAAAGCGCTTTTGAGCTAACAGGCACTGCTGTTTTTCCTTTGGCACCACGTTTCACTCATGGCGCTTCTGGCCCATCACGCTCGCACTGGTGGGTGGTAGGTCAGGCGACCATTTTGGTGTGCGCAAAAACTGCGCGGTTTTCCTGGATTCTGTCGCAATGTGGGCTTTTTCGGCCATCTTGGATCTTCTGAGCCCACAGCCCCAAATGTTGCAGCATAATAGTCCAAACGTGGGTCAGGACACCCAACAAGCCCCCCCCGCCCGACTGCGCTTTGATTTCGAGTCGAGGGGGAGTCGAGTGCAAAGGATGCTTTGATCCACGCGCTGGGATGTCCCCATCATCTTCTTCCAATTCCGCAGATGACAAAGTTCAGCATCTTTTCCTCCATCAGGGTGGATCAATCGGTTCTCCTCGCCGGTCCTGATGGGAGTATTGGGCGGTACCCCGGGCCCCTCAGATCTTTGCTCCCGGTCCCCAGGTCGTCTTCCGTGGTCAGTCTCCAGGTTTTCTTTCTCCTAGGATGACAAAGCAAAGCGGCAATACCTATTCGTAGACATTTCTCCCCCACTATTGATATAGTGGGGTGGCATATATATATTATAAATCAAAAGACATGAACATATACATTTTTTTTAAATCAGGAGACAAGAACATATACATTTTTTTAATCAGGAGACAATTTTCATTCAAGAATCGTAGAATTTTATAGGCTATATGTGGAATAGTTTAGGGTTGGAACTGAATTACTCTGGAGCGGCCCCCTCTGGTATTGTACAGGACTCCTCCAGTTGCTGCAGAGTGTGCCTGGGATGGCAACACTTTAACTGATTTATATGGACCCACTTGTCTTCCCCTTCCGCCAAACTACCTTTGGGGATGTGGATCTTGTAGGCAACTGGGGAGATCTTGTCTATAATCTCAAAAGGTCCCTTCCATGTAGGCAAACATTTTCGCTGTTTGGCCTGGTTCCTTTGGAAATTGTATAGATAGACCCGGTCTCCCACATTATATAATTTCCTGGAAGTTTTCAAATTGTAATGGGTCTTCATGCTATCAGCTGATCTTTCTAGATTTCGCTGAGCATAGGCAAAAGCATGTTGGAGTTGTTTCCTTAAATTCTCCACATACTCATGAGTTGTGGAGGCATTTATCAACGTTTGCTCTTTGGTTCTGTAGAGCAAATGCTGGGGAAGCACCATCTTGTGTCCAGTCATCAGCTCAAATGGTGACATTTTGGTTGCAGATGAAGGGGTAGATCTGATGGCCATTAGGACCAGAGGTAATTGGATATCCCAACTTGGCCCAGAATCTGCCACAAACATCTTTAAGATGCTCACTATGGTTCTATTGTATCTCTCCACTGTACCAGAAGAGGCTGGTCGGTAAGCAATATTTAGCTTCCTTTTAACCCCCAGTATCTCCGACATCGTAGTTATTACTTCTCTGGTAAAATGGGTACCTCTGTCTGACTCAATCATTTGGGGTAGACCAAAACGAGAAAAGATGTGGTTGATCATCAGGGCAGCTGGTGTTTCTGCCTTGCAGTTTGGGGCCGGGACACATTCCACCCACTTGGTAAACAAGCATGTGACCGTCAACATACTTGTTTTCCCTAGAGGAGCGAATCACAGGGCTTATGAAGTCGATTTGCAAATCTGACCATGGCAGTGTCATCCCCCTCTTTTGGAGAGGCGCCCGGTGTGTGAGGGATGTTGGCTGAAATTGTGCATACACAAGACACCCCTTCAAGTATTGGTCGAGGTCCTGCCTCATGTGTGGCAAGTATGCAACCTCTCTTAAGATCTCAAGTGTTGTATGAAACCCCCTATGACCGGCGGTGGCTGCATCATGGGTGTGACTTAACATCAGGCTTCGGAATGAGGTAGCGACCACCCACTGATCATGGCCAGCTTGGGATTTCCTTACCAACAAACCGTCTTGGATTCGGAACATCTTTGGACATTTCATCAACACTCTAAGGTCCTCTTTCCCAATGCAATCGGTATCCGTCAGGGGGAAGTTCTCAGGGTCCTCAATGTGTTGGTAAAACTTACCAATTATTGGATCCCCCTTTTGAGCCGTAATCAAATCAGCATCTGGGGTCTCCTTACTCCATTGTGCAGTTGAAAGATCATTGTGAGCATTTGTCTGGGACCTAATGATAGCAGTGACCTGGATTTCCCCCAACAGCGACTCAATCTCTATTAGATTCCCTTGGATGGCCCCGGTTTTGGCCAGTTGATCAGCTAAGTCATTTCCAGTTTTGTCTGGTCCCTCTACTTTGGAATGACCCTTAATCTTCTTCCAGTAGATGGTCATCCCATTCGAGGTGACCAGATCATCAATGTTTTGGATTAACTTCCCATGTTTCAAGGGTTTATTATTAGCACATAGAATGCCTATGGTTTTCCAATTAACCAGGTGATCCACGAACCCGTTCCGTACATAATCTGAATCTGTGATTATGACCAGTTGGTGGAGTTGATGTTGGACAGCATTGAGGATGGCTTGATACACAGCCATCAATTCTGCCACCTGACCTAGCGGAGGGTTCTGGCGACTCCTTCACCCATGCATTCCCTACGCCGGCCACCAGTTCTTTTTCCCCATTGTTGTCAACATGGTAAGAGCATCCATCCACATAGACAGTGGGCATTCCCTCACACTTGTCTTCTTCAAAGACTTTGTGTGGGGAATTAAGGTATGCCTCCATGTTGTCCTTGATTTTTAGACTTTCGTCCTTGAGACAGTTTTCTCTGGCACAATCATGCAAGTCAGCCAGACCTTGCGCGAGGGGACTCTTCTTGTTTTGGCCATATCTGACCTCCACAGGAAAGCCTTGCATTGACAGAATCCAGGAAGTAATTCGGGAATTACTCACATTTCCGGCTCGGATTCTGTCACTTTGGAGATATTGCAGAGGCTGGTGTGGAGTCTCCCCTGGATAAACGGGCGGTAATTCTTCAATGCCCACACCGTTGCCAGGAGTGCCTTCTCACAATCATTGAATTTTTCCTCCACAGAGGATAAAGTTTTGCTCGCATAGGATATTACTTTATTGACCTTGTCATGCTTTTGGTATAATATTGCCGTCAAGCACGTATTAGAGAACCCTGTCTCCAGGAAAAACTCCTTGTTTCTGACAAGGTAAGCTAGGCAGGGCACTTGTTAGAGGCTTCTTTTGAGCTGTCTTACTGCCTCGGCTTGTTCTGGACCCCATTCCCACTTTACCCCCCCTTCAAGAGATGAATCAGAGGTCTGGTGATCTCTGCATAGCCCTCAATTAACTTTCTGCTGTAATTAGTCAGTCCAAGGAGGCTCCTTAGTTCCCGCAGAGTTGTGGGGTCTTTCAGTTTCTGAAGTGCTTCCACTTTCTTTTCTTGGGGACAGAGACCCTGAGGAGTAATCTCATGCCCCAAGAAATTAACACGGGTTCTGCACCACTTTGCTCCAGCGGCCCTCAACTGGGTCAGAACATAACAGATCTCCTCTATGTGTTCTTCCACAGATGAACTTTTGATGAGGACATCATCTACATAAGCCAGGTTAGCCCACGCACCCAGGTCGGGCATGGCCTTATGTAGGAAAATGTTGAACTCATTGCCGGAGTTGAGGTATCCGAAGGGAGTCTGGGTCCATGTGTACTGCTGGCCCCCAAAGGTAAAAGCCAGTTTGTATTGGTCCTCCCTACTGACAGGCACGGTCCAGTATCCATTGGTCAGGTCTATTGCAGTGAATACCTTTGACCCCTGAATCTGGGCCAGCCCTTGGTCAATGTAGGGCAGAGGTCATCGGGAAGTATGGACCCATTTGTTGAGCTCCCTAAGGTCGGCGCAGAATCTCCACTGGCCGTTTGGCTTCAATATTCCCAGCACCGGATTATTGAAGGTGCTGTGTACTGGACGGATTATCCCCTGGGGCTCAAGGTTCTTAAATATTTCAGTAAGGGACTCCATAGATGCGAGAGGCAAGCGATATTGCTTCACAAACACTGGAGTCATGCCAGGGTCTGTGGGAATTGTGGTTGTGTGGATATCGGTGCGACCACAGTCATATGAGTCTACCGCAAAGAGATCTTGGAAATACAAGAAAACTTTTTCAACTTTTGCTTCTGTTCTAGAGTCATCAGCATCAGCTAGGTTGACTCTCTCTTCCACCATCTGCCTGAAGCCTGGAAAGACTTCTGGTTTTGCTATCTCAGCGGCCTCCTCCAGCTGGATTGAGAAGTCCCTGGTCAGAGTGCTGATTTGGACCGGAGGCTTCAGGTGGGAAAGGCAGCCCTCATGGACCTGGAAAATCACCTCATCCCCTCTGAAGTCACAAGTCACATCTTCCTTACCATAAGGGCAAGAAGTGTACACCAGGAAGTTCCCCCCATGCCGGGTAAAGATCCTGTCTGGTGTTGTATTGTCTTCACTGTCACTGTCAAAACAGTCCTTGGGGATTGGTCCTATCAGTTCATTTCCTAAATCAATGGAGAAATGTCGGTCATCAACCGCCATTCCAATAATGGTGCCTGCGGCTAGAGTAATACTCTGTAAGTCGCTGTTATCCACCTCTATTGGAATGGTGTCATGTTCTATGTTGACTAATGGTGTTGGGTTTACCCCCAAACCTTACTGTTGGAGAGAAGCATTTAGATGAATATAAGCATCAGGGTTTTTCAATTTTTGACCTCTTTTAACTTTCACTTCCAGGGAGAATTGTTGGGTCCTTTCTGGGATGGTGACTTCCTCTTTAACCTGAATTTCAACTGCATAAGGTAGCAATTGAGCTGACCAAAATGCTTTTTCTGGATCATCAAATCCCATGGGATTATCCGCTAAATTGGGACCAAGCTTTGAAGTTTATTAGGTCCAAACTAATGGCAAAGCGATTGAGAATGTCACTGCCTAAGTAAAAGGCGGCAGTGACGTCTCGCACGACCCAACAATTATGGACTATGCTCTTGTTGCCAATGGAGATTTTGAGCATACACCTGCTTGGCAGGAGATGTTTGGAATTGGGTGTTTCCAGATCCATTTCCCATTTGTCTATCAGTTTGAATGTGGGAATGGCTGGATCTTTTGGGAGTTGGCGGAACATGGCTTCGCTGATGAAGCTCTTACCGTTGTTCACACACACTTGGGCGAGAACAGAGTCCTTCCCATCATTTAACTGAACAGGGATGAACAACTGCTCTCCAATTTGCTAAATATTAACCAGGCTCTGAGCTGATTTCACATCTTTCTGGACCATAGGAGTGGGAGTTTCTGATTGTGGATTAGTAAAGAATTTCAGAGTGTTTCCTTCCAGTCTGGAATACCACCTTAAACTGGAAGGAAGGTTGATTTTCAGAAATAGAGAAGACCCCCCCCATCACCAGTCTGTTGTCCTACTGCTATTACTGTCACATCTGGAATTTGGTTATTCTGGAAGTGAAATTCTACTTGGTCAGATTTTTGTCAACCATGTGGCACATGCCGTTTAAACTAACATGGTTGACACTCTGCTTTAATTTTATTGGTCGCTAGTCTGGGTCCAGAGGACCTTGTTTACACAATCTATTAGGGGTGACAACCTTCTCAGGAGGTCATTCCCTAGTAAACAAGGGGTGCCCTCTGGAGTCACTACTATGACCGGGTGTTTCACCTTGTGTCGCCCAATTTTGATGTCCAAATCTGAAGTCCCCTCGATGGGAATTTCCTTCCCGTCAAAGTTCTGCAGTTGTCCAGGAAGCGAGGTGAGAGGAATTTGGTAATTCTCCCCCCTTCCTGCATTTAGTTCATCAAAGGCCCTTTTGGACAGAAGGGTAGCTTGGGATCCAGTGTCCACCAGTGCCGAAATTGTACCCTGCCCCTGTACTTGTACCGGGGCATAGTATCTTCCCTCCTTCTCCTCAAGGGGGCACAGGTAATGCACATTTTTGGACAACTGGTGGGCTAATTTTCTGGGTTTGGACATTGGGAGAGAAGAGATTTGGGCAGAATTCTGTGGAGAGTCATGGGAATCTGCAAGAAAATGTTGGCAACTTGAAAGAGGATATTCGTGTTCCCCTGGTTCCGGACCTGGGCCGCCCCCCCCCCCTTTGGAGTCAGTCACCAGAATGGGTTTGAACCCAGGGATTTTGATGCTGTTGGTTCTGTGATAGAATGATGGGCGGCGACAGCTCAATCCCCACATCTACCCAGTCTATTGATGCGGTTTTGGGTTCCCCTGGTTCCGGTTCTGGGCAGCTCCCCCCTTTTTGGAGGCAGTCACTAGGATGGGTTTGAACCAGGGGTTTTCGGTATTGTTGGTTCTGGGATAGAATAATGGGCGGCGACAGCTCAATCCCCACATCTTCCCAGTCTGGGTTGGAATCCCTTGGGACCCATTTTTCCTTGGGAGGAGTTCCCCCATCTATGAAGGAGAATATCCTTTTGCCAGGATCCTCTGAGGATCCCTCTCCCTCAAATTGGAAGACCTGTACCTCCTCCACAAATTGGGTCTGTTTGGGTCCTTTGTTTCTCCTACCTCCTCTGTACTCCTTGCGTGGCAGACTTTCAGGGGTAGGAGATTTTGTTTCTGGTTCCTGGGTTTCCAGGGGCTTTTAACAAGTGGGGAAGGAAGCTTCCTCCAAGGCTTTACACCCCCCTTCCACTTGTGCCTCCTCCCTGGGAACCGGTGGGTTATCGGGGTGCTTCCCCCGTCATTGTTCTGGAGCAACAGTCCCAGAGTTTGGGGCATTCTGCGGTGGCCTGCTCATCTGAGGGTTCTGTTGAGCCCTCAGTATGTGACCCAGATCCCGTGCCATATTTTGGACCTGGCGCTCTAGTTGGGAAACCCGCTCAGGCTGATACAGGGTTCTGTTTTCTCCTCTGGGCTGATCCCGGGAAGGGTAGCTATCCCTTCTCTGGTAGTACCCTGGGTTGGGAAGATTTGGGTACCCCTCCACCCTTGGCCTCCCCTCTCCCAGATTTGGTTGTCTGGGCTCAAGGAATTGGGGAAAGATGGATGGATGATTTTGGGGCTGGAAGTTGGGTGGATACCTGGGGAACAAGTTCTGCCCAGGATTTGGTGAATTTCTGCCCTCCTGGGGGAAGTGCGGAGGGAAGTTCCCTGGGTTGGGCGCTTGTTTGAATCCCCCCCTTGGGCCAGAGGAGTCCACACATAACCCAGGATTGAACTGTTTCCCTTATAGTGGGGACTTACATAGTCAGGGGAGCAAGGGACCCCATTTGTGGGACTACCTCCTTGACTCCCTGTCTGTGACTGGCCCGAGGGCCTTCTAGGCTTAGAATTATTTGGTGCAGGCAGGTTTTTAGGCCCCCCATCTCCAAATCTAAAACAGGGGCAACCTTTACCTCTGCCACCTTGGCAGCAGGGGTGCTGTTGGTTTTGGGGTTTTTGGGCTGATTCTTATTTTCCACTGGTTTCTGCACCTCATAGATGCGGGTGGCTTGCTCAATGACCCGGTCTAAAGATCTTTTCTCGTGAAAGTCTCTCACGAGCTGGGTCATTATGTATTTGGGTAAGGCATGGAAAAAACGTATTCACAAATTCTTTACTGTCCGTGCGTACCCTTTTTGTAGTCTGCGCAAAAGCACGCTTTAACTCCTGCACAAATTCTTGTGGGGCCTGATCCTCCCCACATTGCAAATTGTAGGCTGCCTTGCGAGCCTCTTGGGGATTTCTGTGAACAGAAAAATGTTTCAAGATGGCCGCCTTGTAGGTGGACCATCTTGAATGATTTTGGTCCTCCAGCCCCGCAAAGAAACTGGAGTATTCTGGGGAGAATGTCCATTTGACATACTGAATGCAGCTACTGCTGTCCTTCAAATGGAAAGTCTCCATCATTTGCTCAAAGAGCTCCAAGTGTTCCCAAACAGAATACTTGGAGTTCTTGTGATAAGGCGTGATGACACTCCTGATTGCCTTAATCTGTCTCAAGGGGTCCTTAAGCAAGGCCCTTTTTGCCTTATTTTCCTTTTTGGTTCGGGTAACCCTGGTCCATTCATCCTCCGACTCAGAAGCACTGGTCCCAGAGGTGCCTGTCTGATCTTCCAGGTTTTCCTGGATTCTGTGAGCCTGGGAATGGCTGGCAGAATGTGGGGACCTGGTCTCCTGTGTCCTGTGATGCTCAGAGGAGTCTTCAGATCCCTCCTTGCTGCCAGGATTTGATGGGTACCCCCCCACTGACCTAACTGGGCAGAGGTTTTTAGGATGCCCTTGGTGGGCCTACTTTCCTGGGGTTCCCCACTAAATTGCACTGTGCTTGGGTGCCCATACCCGGATGCCCCCCCATCCATTCCTGGGAGGTACTGGCCTATGAACCCCATACTTTTGGCTGGATAGTAATCTGCCATCCCTGTGGCCCTGGGCTCATGTGCGCCATGGGACATGGGGGTGGCAGAGTCCAAGGACAGGGAGAGATGAAGGCCTCTGGTACTAGGGATCCTGAGGTTATGCTCTGGTGTTTCCCTTTCCCAGCGAACCTCATCTCTATCAGCGCCTGCTCCCTGTTGCAATGCAAGAGCCTGCACTTTCAGTTCCTCAGTTAAGGCCTTACTAGACTCTATCAGTCTCTCCTGCATGGCTACCTGTTTCTGGAGCCTATCATTGTGCTGACAGAGAGCCTCATTTTCTCTCTGCGCCTCCTGATTGGTCCTGGAATACTGGGCCAGTCTTTGCTGCAACAGGGTTAACTCCTGAGTCCCATCCCTACTGGCCTGTTCCTTTCTTGCCAGACCCAGTTTTGTTATAAACATTGTTTTAGGCTTTTCCCAGATTTTGTATGCACACAAGACTTCATTCTGCCAAATGTCTGCTGGTGTTCAGTGAGATTTTTGAATATCTCGCAATGTTTAAAATAGGCATTTTTAGCTTGCATTTCAGAGAAACAAAGGTGATTTCAAAGCGCTTTTGAGCTAACAGGCACTGCTGTTTTTCCTTTGGCACCACGTTTCACTCATGGCACTTCTGGCCCATCACGCTCGCACTGGTGGATGGTAGGTCAGGCGACCATTTTGGTGTGCGCAAAAAATGCACAGTTTTCCTGGATTCTGTCGCAATGTGGGCTTTTTCGGCCATCTTGGATCTTCTGAGCCCACAGCCCCAAATGTTGCAGCATAATAGTCCAAACGTGGGTCAGGACACCCAACAATGCAGAAGGACAGCATATGGCATCAGACACCGAAATCCACAGACACTACCACGGTCAACACATGACAAACAATTTGTGATTTGAACAGCAAACTGGAGAACCATGACCAGTCAATACACATATGTGGAATGTACTACAATTTTCCACCATCACTACTGATGCCACATACCTGAAATGGCAAACAGTGACATCCTTGGATATGTGCTACTGTGGATGCATTGGGACACAGTATGCATGCATTCCATCACCATTGACGTCCACTCCATCTACACAACACAACACACACTGCCACATGTCACCTTGTTTATTAATGCAATCATGCCCACTGGCCAGGACAGCACTGTGAATTGCGTCATTGTGCAGAGCATACTACGTTTATACTGACAATGTGATATGTGTGCAGCATAGATGCGTGCACTGTCTAAATCACACCCTCTCATTGTTGGTCTCCCTGTGTCTGTATGACAATATACCCCACATGTCACTGTTAATGTCTGCTGTGTGACATCAATGATGACACAAGGTCTCCTTCCACCCCTGCGGGACTCTACGTGGGTGTCAGTTCCCTGCTGTATGCCTAGTAGAAGTCAGGAATATGCATTGTAAATTGACATTGTGTGTGATGACAGTGGCATGTACATTACATAGTCATATGATGTGTCAGTCGCTGACTTGCCTTGAGTGCACAACAGAAATTGACTGTCATTAGGTATGACACTGTCATGCAACGGACACTGCCATCTCAAACAATGCCAACTGCAACTGCACATCATGGGTGTATGTTGAGCACCATATTTGTTCATGTCCTGTGTGGCCCCACAACTTGTTATCCCCTTGCACCAGCACAATGCCAGTAGTGATATAAATAGTGGACTGGGAAGTTTGACATATGCATCTATCACGAGTGAGGCATACTGGACACACTATCTATTGCATGGATCAATCACTGCATTTATTCCATGATTGTTATTGGGTATTCACAATGTGCTTAAACTTGACAAGAGGGTGGGGGGACAGGGAGGGTGACAAAGATACTGGTCTTACTAGGCCTTGTGACATTTGGATTGTGCAAGTGCAGCGAAACAAGTACAGGGGAGGTTTGTTTGTTGTTTGTTTGTTTAATCATTTATAATGCGCACCAGACCCGGAGGTATCAGGGCGCAGCAGTTACAGGATATGCAAGGCTTGAGTAACAGGTTACAGGTTATACATAGGAGTCAGACAAGTACAGGCAGTAGATAAGTCAAGGAATACATATGTACAATATACAGATACAAAACAAAAATGTGGATAATGCAGATATAATGCAAAAAGTGCCAATGCTACATGAGCGGGTCCTAAAGATCTGTAGACTTGAGCCAGTTAATATAATTCAGTCTAAAATTCAGATATGGTTGGTCTTCTCTGATAGGGTGTGGCAGAGAGTTCCGCAGTTGGGCTGCTTTGACAGGGAAACTACACCCCCCTGCCGTGGAAAGCTTGAATCTCGGTATGGATAGGCAATTGGAATTGGTTAGCCTCATGGGTCTAGTGGATATTCTCCTATGGAATCTGTCCATGAGATAGCTAGGGGCAGCATTGTTCAGTGCTTTGTGGGTGAGGGATGCAGTTTTTAGCTGGATGTTGTTGTAAATGGATTTGTATCCTCTGGATGATCGATTTATTGGCACCGATGTATAGGGCATTGCAATAGTCTAGCCTAGAGAGTATTAGTGCACTGGCCAGAATAATGCAATTGTCATCAGAGAGAAAGGGTTTGCCCGTTCTAATGAGCTTACAAGTGAAGGCGGTGGCAGAGGCCATAGAGTTCACTTGTTTGGCGAAGGAGGGAGTGGAATCTAGGTAGATACCAAGGGTCTTTACTTCCTTAGTCACCTTGATGCAGTTACCGTCAATTGTGAAGGCTGAGTACTCCTGGCCTAATTTCTTGAGGTTGGTCGGGGTCCCCAGGATAATGAGCTCAGTTTTATCCTCATTCAGGCATATACCATGGGTTTCCATCCATGGCTGGATGATGAGATATACCCTATTCACCAAGGGCCAATCCTTAATGTAATCCCCAGAAAGCGGGAGGAGGATCTGAGTATCATCTGCATAATTGGTGTAGGTGATACCAAGACGGTCCAGATCGTCGAAAAGGGGCTTGGTGAATATATTGTATAGTGTAGGGGAAACACAGGAGCCCTGGGGAACCCCGCACATGATGGGGATAGGGTCTGCTGCTGCAGAAGAGGAGAAAACCCTCATGGTCCTGTCACTCAGGAAGGACTCGATCCATAGTATGGCCTCTTTGGAAAATTGGGCGGCTGAGTGTAGGTGGCTGCATAAGACCTTATGATCCACAAGGTCGAATGCAGCTGACAGATCGAGCAGTAGGATGAAGGCTGTTTTCCCTTTGTCTCTTAACTCATCGATCTGTGTCTTCAAATCAATAAGGGCGGTCTCCGTTCCGTGTTGTGGACGGAAGCCTGATTGTTGCGCTCCAAGGAGTTTGTGGGATTCCAAATATTTTTGGATTTGAAGGTAGGCGACCTTGTCAAGTATTTTGAACAGAAAGGGTGCTGTTATGATGGGCCGGTAGTTGGTGGCTATGAGAGGGTCAAGGGTTGCTTTTTAAGCAATGGGAGCACCCAGGATTGTTTGAGGTTAGTGGGGATAGTGCCAGTGTTCCTAGATCTAAGTTGTCAGCAAGCGAGTTGAGGGTGGGGAGGATAGCAGGGATCACTTTGTCTGCTGTGATACTCTTTTTATTTCTTGTTAGGCAAGGTGGGGCAGTAGGGGTAGCTGATGGGGGTGGTCTGGTGGTTAAAAGTGTAAAAGACAGAAGGAAGTGGTCCATCCATGGTTGCAGAGAGATAAACGTAATGTTAGTGGTACAATTGTACTCAGCCACCCAGTCACAGGTTCTTCCTGTGTCATGAGTAGGTTCACATTTTTTTTGTGATAGGCCAAGTTCAGATAAAATATTGGCGATGGCAGTCGCATGGTTGTCTAGTGGGTCATTGAAACCCAGCTTAAAGTCACCTAGAAGTAATAGTTGAGAGGTGGTTTTAAGGTTGTTGGAGAGTAAGGTGTAGATAGCCTCCTCAAACGTCCCGATAGGGCCCGGAGGTCTGTAGATTAAGTGAATAGTGAGGGTCAGGGAGTTGATTAATGGAAGGTTAATTGTAAGGGTTTCACAAGATTGAGAGATTTGAGAGTGAGATAGCCTCATGGATAGACTGGATTTAAATATAATGGCGATACCTCCGCCTCGAGCCTTGTCTCTGTCCTGTTTGAGTATTGTGCAACCGTCGGGGACTGCTAACGATAACATAGGTCCTGCCACTTCGTGCAGCCATGACTCAGTGATGGCGAGAAAATCTAGGTTGTCTGCCAATATGAGGTCAGAGATGTCTGTGGCGTGAGCAACCAGGGACCTGGCGTTGATTAGGGCACCTTTAAGGGGGTGGGCAGTGGCAGTGACTGTGGCACCGGAGGAAGTGATAGTTGGGTCTATTTTCTTAAGATTGTGCACATTATATATAGTGCTTGGTGGTGGTGGCGTGAGGGCATAGATTGGTGATGGCGTGGTTATCACTAATGGCCGATTGGGAGGTTAGTTTTCTTATTAGCCATGGGCATAGATCTGGTGAGGGGTTCGAAGAGTTTAGATAATCTGGAACAGAGTCTGATGTTCCTGGAATCTAGGTGTAGAGATGTTAGTATGCCCCATGGTTTGTGAGCTTGTTGACATATTGGTCAGATTTAGGGGGGTTTGCATGTCAAGGAAGGAGAGTTGAATTAGGCGCCCTAGAAGGTTGGCAATAAGTAGTATGCCAATGGAATAGATGTTATACGTTATAGTAAGCATATTAAGATAGTGTTGGCAAAGTAGAATAATCTGACACTGGCGTGATTGGAAGAGTGTCAACTATGGTGGACTTCGCAAGTAGAAAGAGCTAGGGCAGTTGACGTGGTAGGCTAGTCCAACGTTTTGCCTAGATAGGGGAATTAGCAGTGCAGGCTGAAACAGAATATTATAGTGGGCTAACAAAGGAGGCAGGAGCAGTAAACATAGTAAGCTAGTCCAACATAGGTTGAGGTCGGCAATGCATGGAGGCACAAGAATATCGTATTGAGCTTAGTCTAGCAGTGCAGGTATGAGCAGTGAGCAAATATGATAGTCCAATATTGGCTGAGAAGGGCGTCCGCAGTGTAGGCTAAACAGTATATGGTAAGAGGCTAGTCTAGCAATACAGGCAGCACGATACTTAAAATAGGCTAGTCCCACATTAGCTAAGGTATGTGATCAATGATGCAGTTAGGAGCGGGACACAGTATGTCTAATACCTAATTTATGGTAGCACTTATGTCTGCCCTTACCTTGCACTTGCCACCATCAGGCCATTTTATTAGCGTATTTATTCTTCTATCCCATGTACTGCACTTTCCCCTTCCCCTCCCCTAGGCACTCTTCCCTTTTTCCCTTCCCTCGCACTTGCGCGATCTGAATGATACCTGGCCAGTAGGATCGTTGTCTGTCTTCCACTGTTTTCCCCCTCCCTTTGCCTCATCGCGCCTTGAAACACTTCTGTATCGGCACGTTATAAATGCCATATCATATCATATAGTAGGGCAGTTGCGAGCACATTGGAACCCGTGATACATTCAATGGATATATACATGCAGTAAAGGCAATCATTTGGCACGTAATTACAATGAGGTGGTCATGGGCATACCGTGCCGTAGAAGCAGTTTGCGGGGTGTGCAGGTTCTGCATGTAATGGCGGCAGGAAGGTTCATATTCAATACATGTACGTTGCTCTAGCAAAGGTTTGAGTTTGTACTACTGACAGTTTGTTCATAGATACTTAATGTGCAGGGCGTCTCGAGTGATGAGGCCGTGAGTTGTGTAGACGCATCTGCAGTAGTAGCAGTGGTGAAGTTATACCTTTCAATAGCCAGGACAGGGGAGTGGGCTGCGCTGCGCTTCCATACGCACAACAGGCTCAAACAGGGCCTTTTCGTGTTGGGCCTTTGCGTGTGAGGGCCGGCTTCCCCCTGCAGGTGGGATATTGTGGGTGAAGTAGGCTGGTGTTGCCTAGCAGCGAGAACACAGCCTCAACTTCACTCCGGAAAGGTTGGTGGCCATCTTTAGGGAAGGCATGTTTGGGACAAAGGCTTCTAGCCTCAGGCAATTAAAATACAATATCCCCAAACGTAGGAATATTAAACAAAGTGATTGCTCACCTATAAATGATCAACACGATGTGGAGCAAGAGATCACGTTGCGGCTTAAGGAAGCTGAGGTGTCAGTCAGGGCAAAAAAAAGGCCAGTGGGAAAATGTGAGTGCCAGGTGAGGCCAGGTGGACAGAGCAAGTGAAAGCAGAGAGTGCAGGGGAAGGAAGGTCCACAAGCCAAGTGCAAGGCAGAGGGATATAAGGGCCACAAGTGTGCAGGACCAGACAGTCCAGTGCAGGGGAGAGGCCTAGAAGGTCAAGTGCAGTGAAAGGGGGGAAGGTCAGGGGAGACCAAGTGCAAGGGTTGACTGGAGTAGAGGAGGCCTGGTGCCCTGTAAGACTCTGAAGGAGCCAGGCAGCCAGTCAAGAGGCAGACGGGAATATTAGTAGGGGAGGGGGAGAGCAAAGTAAGATGATAAGAAGGTCCTCAGAAGCTACTGGAACATAATGGAATCCAGCAGAAGTCTGAGAGCGGCAGAGAGGACGTTCAAGAGGGAGGCACACACAGAGGAGGTATATCTACCCCCCACTCTCTGGTTAGCAAAGCATTTGATCGTCAGAGAGTCACAGCTAGATAATCGAAGGGCTCAAGCAGAGAGGTATTTATGGAGAGAGAGTTGTGTGCAGAGGCGTCCCAAGCCCCAGAAAGCCTTGTACATGATACAGAGTGTCTTGAACTGGATCCTCGCAGCAACCTGGAACGAGTGGAGAGATTTTAGGGCTGGAGATATGCGATCCCTGCGCTTGAGGCCAAGGAAAAGTCTTGCAGTTCTGTTCTGGATTAGTTGAATGGGGTGAAGGAGTAATTTGGCAGATTGAGGAAGAGGTTGTTGTAGTAGTTCAGCCTAGAGAGGTCCAGAGCTCTGGAGACATTGAGGTTCTGGGGTAAGGTGAGGTAAGGGAACATGCCTCTGAGGAGGTGCAGCTGAAAGTGGGCCTTCTAAGCAAGGTCCGTGATGTGAAGAGAGAAGGAGAGAAGGTTCAAAGATAACACCAAGGTTTATTCACTTCCAAGAGGGTGATGGAAGTGGGCCCATGGAGTGCGGAGGGAAAGAGGGAGCAAGGTCCCAGTGAGAAGGCTCCCTGTTTTACTGGCATCGACGCAGAGATTATCAGTACACCATGCCTGTATAGTAGACGGGCAGTCATGAATGAGAGAAGATGTGGGGGCGGCACAGGAGTGAGGCTTGGATGAGAACTGCATGTCGTCTACATGACAGTAGCATGTCCCTGCCATTTTGCTCATGCTCTGCCCATGCTGGTGCGGAGGCTGTGTATGTGCACATGTGGAGCCCATACAACATATCTTGAGACACCTTTATAAGACATAGTGATGAAGGTCATACAAGGTTCAGGAGTAGCATGAAGGTGCAACATTCAATCCCTACAGTGATGCCTCTGGTATAGATGTTCCTGTTTGTGAAGCGTCCCTGTCTATGAACCTCCTCCCATGATGTTGGACCATTGTTCATGAATGTGCATGCTCAGACTTCGAACCAGCACTGCCTCAAATACTCATCACATTACACAAGGAGCAACAGTGCCATCATGCCACATCTGAATGGGCGATGTAGCTGGCATGCCTTACCTTATCATACAGATGACTTGAGTATGGATGCATGTATCAAGTACACAGTCAGGTCAATGTCCATGCAACTGTACAGCACAGTGATGGTAGAGACAAGGCATGTGCCTGTCAAGTATCAACTGATGGATCCAAACAGGCCTTTAACCTCAGACAGGTGTTTATAATTTGAAGTTGGTTGATTTTTTTTAACAACTACCATGCACATACATTGCATGGTATGCAGGCAGGCACTCTCATTACCATTTGTGATGCCTGTAACCTTTCACATGGGGTGTCTAGGGACATGTAATTTTCAGATTATGGCAACCTCTGCATGACGACCCACCATCAGCTATTGTTCACCATTGTTCACCACGTAGTGAATTCCGTAACCTCGTACAACACACAAGTGTTATTGCACCAACATCATGCCTGCAACTTGGGGCAGTGGTCGCTGGGCACTGATGCACCATCACTCTGGCCGCACCAAAGGGCGTGGTGACAGACAGCTCTGATATGCATCATGAGAAGGCATCCCATAGGAGCAGGTGACAAATTGAACATGCAACGCAGCATGAAATCATGTCATTGGTCAACATCTACTGCATGTAACTTTTGAGCAGTGCAAAATGATACACCAAAAGAATGTAGCAAACAACAGTGCTTGTAGGTGTGTCATTTCCTGCCCATGAAACAGAGGAGTACCCTGTGGTGTGGGTGATGTGTGCTGTCACATGGTCATGTGGCACATATGTCCACCACACAGGATAGTCCCAGTATTAGGGCCATCTGAAATGAGTTTAAACGTCAGCAAAAATGCATTCTCCAAGGATGGTATACAACTGCAGCCAGATGTACCACTAAACATACATGGTGGGTCATGCATGATTGGCAAAACATATGATGCACAATAAATTGCACTCACCAGATGTGTCCTCATAGTTATCCAGGCCTCCCACGTCTTGCACCTGCTCAAGGGTGATGAATTGGCTTGTGGCCTCTTCATGTAGTGTCAGCTGCTCCTCCACTTGTGGCCCCCCTCCAGTGGTCAGTGCAGAGGCCAGGTTGAAATTGAGCTTGTGCTTGGTCTTACGTTTGAGTTCATTCCACTGCTTCACAACCTGTCCAGCAATGCACATCTCCATACATCAGGCGTGTATTTGGTCTGTGACCCGCTGCCAATGCACCATCCATAGTGCAGGTCTATGAATGCTCCGGACATACTGACAAATTTCACGATAGTGATCAGTCAGGTAGTCTATGAGGATCTGGATCTCTTCATCAGTGAAGCACCTCTTCCTCTGCGGACCAGTCTCCTATGCCGTGTCTTGGGGTGGAGCCTCTTTCTGCTCTGCAGGGCGTCCCTTCTTGGCCCGAGGGGCCCTAGGTGGTTGTGTTGCACCTGTCTGGATGTGTCCACATTGGCGTCCATGTACCGGATCACCTGTGGACTGGGGCCCACCTTGTCCTCCTGGGGCTGGTGCAGATGTCTCCACATCATGTCCCCGACCCCCTGGGGCTGGGGCAGATGTGTCCTCACCGTGTTCCCGACCCCAACCCTGTCTGCTCGCTCTCCCCCTGGAGGCCTTTCCACTTATGTCAGTGGTCTAAAGGATAAATGGAAGGCACACCAAGTTATTGTCCTAGGCAATATGAGGAAGGGAACAGTCTATGTGATGTGCGTCATAGATGTGTGGTCCAGCAAGGCTCCAATGTACCACAAAAGCAAATAAATATGGTGCATGATAAGCAGAGGCACCCAGGGACTCCAAAATTGCATACATGATACCCAGAAAGCTTCAAAAAGTGAAAAAAGCGACACTCGAAACTCAGAGTTATTAACAGTGCCGGTGCCTCAGTGAAAACACTGCCAGTAGGGGCCTGAATTCCGGGCAGGGCAGGTCTGTGAGGAGTTCCATGCCCCTATCGGCAAACTCAACACTTTGGTGGTCTGGAAAGGGTGCTGGTGCGCTTGGCGGGCTGGAAAGACTATCACACCTATAATGAACCATACAGTCTAACACCTTGGCATCTATAGTGTCTTTGTCACTATCACATGCAAGCACTTGTTTTCATGAATTGGAATTTACCTTATTGATCTTCATATCCTGAATGATGCCACGGGATCAGCCTCAAGGAAGCAACTTCTCCACAGACTCACACCAACCTTGAAGTCAGTGAAGTCAATGGGAGACTTCCATCTTCCTGGGCTTGGCGGAAAATGTCTTTACTGCGAGCGTGCAGGGCTGCCGAATTTAGCAACCCACTTTTGATAGAGGGCCTGTGCTGCTTCCCTACCCTAGCTTTGCATAGTATAATGGTCACTTGTGTTTTTGGGGTGCACAGATTGTGTGCTCCTGCAAATGTGCAGGGTGTACGCTGCACTTCAAAACTACCTAATTTATGTTTTTCCCTTAAACAGGGCGACCAGATTCTGAAAATGAAAAACCGGGACAGGTTAGAAACATTAAAAAAAGACTATGACCCTAAGGACATTCAACCCCCTAACCACCCAGCTCTGTCACCCTCCCCCCACCCCCAATGGGATCATGCATTAAAATAAATATTTCCAGCACGTCTCATACATATATTAACTGCAGGGTTGTAAAATTATACCTCACTGTAGTGCTTTGAGGAGCTTGCTTTGATTGTTGTTATAGGCTTTGCTACACTCTTATTTTAACCAGTCTCAGTGGTGCATTCGATAGATGTGTGTGGGTATGGACAAAAAGCTTGGAGGTTCGAGGCTACCCTGGGGTTTCTACCAATGGTGATGTTAGAACATAGTTTTTTAAGTAAAAATGACAGCTTGAATTGATGAGTTACAGCAGTGGCCACCCCCCTTCCCAAAACTGGGACATGTATTTTACATTTAAAAAACGGACTGGGAACAGGGGTCCTAATTCCAGGACAGTCCTGTTGTAGGGGGCCGGCTATTAGCATCCAGCAGACCCCAAGGGTGCCATGGTCATCAGCACCTTAGAGGCCCAGTGCCTCAGGAGGTTGCCAGGGGACACCCGCTCTTAAGTGGGGGCAGGGCGGGCCTTACCCTTCCCCATGCAGACCCTTGCCACCTTGCTGGCACACGGGCCCAACGACATCGTGGCCTGCAGGCCCGTGCTCACACGGTGTGGGCCTGCAGGCCTAATTGAGAGAGACAGACTCGGTCGTTCCTCTTTCAGCCATTCTGATGCACGTGCTTGCAAGGGCTCCTTTTATTAGCTTGGGCCATGACAAAGTCATGGCCCATCTTAAAAGATCAATACATGTGGGAGCGACACACATTGTTAAAGGGGCAATGCACGTGGGAGGGTCCCACACCACAAGTCCCAGCAAAATCAAGACGTCTGGACACCCTACCTTTAAAGCATATGGTGTGCTGAGCCCTTTGATTAAAACAAATACATACCCCACTACTCATGATGAACACACCGCCACTGTCATTCGGACACTTTGGCTGTTATTGCTGTATTTAACAGACTTTTTAGAGATGCACTTAGACATCACTTGCTTTGCTTTAAGGTTTGAGAAATATAACCCTGTTTTGGTTCTGCTCCATAAAGACAATGCAGTGTTGTGTGATAAGCCATAGTCAGGATTGCAGCCATGGGTAAAGGGGATACGGGAAGTGCCATTGTTTATAGCAGAAAGGAGAACAATCATATTGCTCCATGTAACAAGCACCAATGAGCCTGGCATGGGTTGGGAAAGGCTGGTAATGAACCCACCAGCTTGTTCAGGGCTTAGGTGAGGGCTTTGGTGAAGGCTGAGGGATGTTACTGGCGCAGCCCACTTCAGCCCAGGCTCATTAATGATATCAACACCTCTGGGCTTTTGTTACTAGATGCTAATACGTTGTATTTAACTGAAATGAAGACACACGTTTTGCACATGCCCAATTTCCTCTAAAAATAAGAGAGAACGACTGAGGAAACAGTAAAGGGAGTAATTTCCTTCACTGTACTGTTTCTAATACCAGGCTTAGAGTGGAGGGTAAGGAGAAGGGGCCATGAAGGAGAGTGGTTATGATAATTAGGGGGAGCATGCGGGAGGTTGTGCTAACTGTGATGTGACCTGAACAGGCCCAGCAGCGCTACAGATTACGTAAGTTCATTGACTATTTTTCTTGTAGTGGACCTGTTTTGGCAGGGTGTATTTCTTTTATTCTTACACTCTTTACTCTATGCCACACTGACCACTGCACAGAAAAAGTTAGACTTGTGGAGTGGCTGAGCTGGCGAGAATGGAGTGCAGGCTTCTACTGGCAGATACCATTCACCATCCTGGACACCTGAATGGCTGCTGCCCCACCCTTGGGTGCTGATGCGCTATGATGTTTCATTCCTCATTGACATGGTGCAAGCAGGTAAATAACTGTTGCAACAAGCACAGGGACACCTAAAGCTCGATATACTCGATTGCTGCCATTGTAGGTAAATATGGAACGATTTCCCAACTTGAGATTGCTGAAAGGACATCTTTATGGAAGGCATCAGGTCTTTGGAATTGTTCCTTAGTAGGGAGTGGGAGATTAGAACTAAAACATTATTTCCCTCTGCTTTATGGGATTTATATGAAATTGAAACACAGTGAAGCTATGCAAACAGTCCGCTACACCTCGAATAACGACTACGAGCAGTACAACCAGTTTAGATCTGATGCATGATATAATTCAGTGGTAAAATGTAAAGTAATGTATAATTGTCAGGTATTTTTGATACAGAGCCGCCACAGAAATATAGGTCCTTACAGTCAACTAGGACTCATCATGGCACTCTCTTATTATGGAGATTAAACATGATTCATGGGGTGTCAAGGGTACACATGATGACAAATCAGTTTTTTTTATACAGTTGTTTTAGCTGATATCAGAAAATCTGATACACGCAACGTGTGAACATCCTTTGTATCAGAGGAAATACACTTGTGCCCCCTTAGGTATTTTGCACCCAATTGTCAAATGGCATATTTTGCTGTTTCTAATGCATATGATGCATATTGGTGGTGTGGAAGGTTCCCACAGGGCTCGTTCGGAAACACTGAATATGAGTCTTCTACCTCCCCAGGCACACATCCTTCAGTGGCTTTCTCTAAGTGGCATGGAGGAATCCTGTTGTCTATGATCATCCGTTGTAATATATGCAATCTGACTCTGTTTGTATGTGTATGTGTGTGTTCGTGCATGCATGCATGTGCGTGTGGGCGCGAGACTGCAACTGTGGGGGAGCTGTCACTTTGCAATGGGTGGAAATTGCGTAATCTAGGATTTACCAATGAAATATATTTTCACAAGGACTTGTTGATAAAGGAAAGGTGCCTTTAATTGAATGGTTAGAGCTCATATGTTTCGATTTCACATCATTGCGTAATGAGATGCACCATCACATCACAATGTAATATTTAATTATAACTGCTGAACCCAGATGCATGCATCATAGTACTTAGCCGAAACCTACCCTTACCCAAAATAATTTGGCTCACACATTGTCAAGTGATGGCAATAAAAGGCCATAGGTTTTTATTGTACAGGTATGGTTATGCCAATAACAATAATCACATATCATAAGATAATACACAATACTTTTGGGCACCGGGTCTTGGGGTTACCCTCTCTGGCCCGTGCCCGCCTTCTTATGTCCCACGACTTGTTGGGGACACCGTACAGTGTCCTGTACTTCTTTTTGGTTTGTTCTTCTCCCTTTTTTTGTAGGGTGGAAGACTGTTTTCTTTGTCAATTTCGCTGCACGCTCTCCGTCGGTTTGAACAGGGCAATGTTCAATTAAAGCAAAAAAGACACGGCGAGTGCCACGAACTTCAAAAGAAGCTTAAAGAAGCAAAGGTTTGGAAGGCACTGAGTCAACAGTGCACCTCCTGTGTGTTTGGGTCCCCGTTCAGGGTCCACCAACTAGTTGTGTTTTCTCAGAGCGCGCTGCTCTGTATTTATAAGACCCAGGGGAGCCCTGGGTCTTTGATATGTATAGTGGTGGGGGCTGTTATATGTCAGCCCCCGGCCGGATAGCCGACTGTCTGGCCCCCCGGGGGTGTGCAGGTCTTTGAACCTGATCCCTGCCTGCCTGTTGGCTTCCTTGGGTGCTTAGCACCTAGCTGCATGAAGGAAGGGTGAGGTGATTGCTCACATCTCACCCTTCCTCAGCTTTGTGCAGGACAGACTGCGTGTCTCTATGACTAGGAGGGGGAGGAGAGGAGCAGAGAGGGGGAGAGGACGTGCTGCCCCTCTCCAGGCCTGCTGATGGTAACAGCAGTTACCCTGCCTCGCTTTGTGAGGCACTACAGCATTGCCCATAACTGCTGAACCCATATGCATGCATCATAGTACTTAGCCGAAACCTACCCTTACCCAGAATAATTTGGCTCACACATTGTTTGTCAAGTGTTGGCAATAAAAGGGCATAGTTTTTTTTTGTACAGATATGGTTATGCCAATAACAATAATCACATATCATAAGATAATACACAATACTTTTGGGCACTGGGTCTTGGGGTTACCCCCTCTGGCCCGTGCCGCCACACGTGGGCAGGTTGCCGGCTGACCGCGTTCCACCGAAAGTATCTCTTATTTACAACCCCTGGAGGCTAGAGTTGCTGTAATTTCTCGAAAGAAATGTTCCATGTCCTTAGTTGATAAGTGGGTGCCGTCTTTGTGAAAAAGGTCAGGCTCATCCAGTATAATGGCTGGGTGCTTGATGAAGCCCAGTACTCTTATTGTGCAGAATTTCTCTAGCCCCCTGTTGATTTTTCATCTGGAAATGTCTACAGATTTATAACAGTTGGCCCCCGAAAAGTATATTTCTGTTCCTCTCCAGTTGTGTGCAATGCCTGCAAGGGAGGCGCACATGTCCTCGAGTAACTGCCTCCTCCCCACTGTTACTAGGTCATTGCCACCTAAGTGTATGATCAGGAATTCGGGCGGGTCCCTGTATGCGAACAGCTGTGCTAATGTTTCATGGATCTCTGCCCACCGCAGTCCCCTATATCCCCACCACGAGGCAATGGTGTTCCTGAAAGGTGGCCTTTCATTGGTCTCCTCTGCCCATCGGCCCGTCCTGAAAATAAAAGAGTGACCGACAATCCATGCTGATTGCAGGGAGGTCCTCCCTTCGCCTGGTGTTTCTGTATGAAGGGGGGAGAAAGAAAAGAGGGGGTGAGGGTGGCTGGCTATATTAATTGCGGTCTGATGTATCTTTTGTGGTTCTACGTGATTTCATCGCCGCACTTTTCATCGCAGGGTTTTTTGCCGCAGTTTTTTTTGGGAAAAAAACATCACATTTTTTTTTTGGGGGGGGGGTAACCCGAACACCCAAACCCATTTTTTTTTAAATTAACCCCCCCAAAAAATGTTTTTTTTTTTTACGAAAAAAAAATCGCGGCAAAAAACCTTGCGATGAAAAGTGCGCCGATGAAATGACGGTATACCTCTTTGTAACAGTCTGATTTCCAGCCCCCTATATTTTTCAGCTGTTGGGGGGCTAAACCTCCCTGCCATGCTGAGGTGGCGGCACCTATTCTGAAGGAATGGTTACCAAACCCTTTGGGTCCCACCCCGCATTGTTGATTGCTTTCATCCGCACCCCATTAAATTGGTACCGGCTTAGTGCCGAGGCGTCCTTGTGGATCAAGAACCTCCCCCCAACCTTGGGTCTTTGTGCATTGTAAAGGTTGGTAATACATACTGGGCAGTTTACTTCCTCATCAATACAACAAATGTTGATGGTTCTTTTTGGCCCAGTTTTAGATTGTTGTATTTCTATGCTGATGCTCTCCTGTCGGACCCTGATTTCCATGATGCCTAGCCCGTTGCTGGCCTTGGTGCTGGAAGCAATGAGTTCACTCACACAGAAAGCACCGAAGTATGCTAGGAAAAAAGCTGTTCTGAACCGCAGGATCTCATAAGGATGCCAACATATGGCTTCCAGCTGGTTTGTAATGTGTAAAAGGTGTCATGATGCCTACCCCCGGGCATCCGGATCAAGCCCATCAGCCCCGGGAGCACGCATCCAGACATTTACAAAAACCCCAGCAGCCCCAGCTAGGGGCTGTCTGGGTTCAGTCCTGGCGCCGTAGGCACCAGGCTCATAATACAAATCAGTCCTGGTGCCATAGGCGCCAGGCTCATAGACTTTAGACTTTACTTACCTTATGCAGACCATGCTGCAAATAAATCCAAGCCAACGTGAGGCCTGGATGGGACTATTTTACTACAGGGACTATTTTTTACTCAGGTGTGGTCCTGGGGAACTTCTTTCCTGGGACTACTTTGGAGGCTATTTAAACCATGCCCGAACAGCAGCACATGCTTCGTGTTATTCTGCATCCAGCAGCATGACTCTCACCGTGCCTGCAGCCAGCATCCAGTCTTCTGCCACGCCCGCGTGCCTGCAGCCAGCATCCAGTCTTCTGCCACGCCTGCCTCCAATCCGGAGCTCCTAGAATAAAGAGGAAGAAAAGGACAAGGTTAGAAAACAAACTTATTTCAAATTCCTCACCTGATTCCGGATCCATTTCATCTCCCGACCTGGAAAGTACATCAGTCCTGCACACGTCGCTTCGCCAGTTCCAGCACGGCGCCATACTCACCAGTTCTCACAGCATCTTTCGATCCGGCACTGTCTCCATCATTTCTTCGCCGTACTCCGGTACCTAGGGGCACAAGAATAACAAGGTGAGCCAAGGGAATCAACAAATACCTCTTACCACCATAGACTTACCTGATTTACCACCGGCGGTATTATTCTCCATATGTTCATATGCCACATCTGTAAAGAGGGAGAAAAACAACATGTTAACGCATGCAATAGTTACCGGACAGTGTTGGGTAACACAGACTCTTACCTGAACGCCAGCAGCAGCTACGAGACCTTCTTCTCACAAACTCAGATGCAACTTAAGGAAGGAAGGGGACAAGAGTGAACATCGGGCACATTGAACTCTTTGAACTTGATACTTACCAATCCCGCCTGGGACTTCAGAGTCAATGCTTACTGGAACTCTCCCAATGCCTTCAAACCAGTGAAGTAACTGGTATCTACACGCCCCTGCAAGACACGCAGGATGGAGAGCTCATCTTTTACAAACATAAGGTGAGGTTACTAAGGGGATATCGGAGGTGATTAGTGGGGGAGAGCGAGAACAGTTGGGAGGCCATCACTAAAACCCACAGGTGGCTAATCCCTGTCTCCACTTGCAGGAAAATACTTCTTCGGGTCCAGCAGACAAGATTAGGCGGGCCAGTCCAGACAGTCATCTCTGCACTACGCATCACGTTGACGGAGACCGCAGCTGTCCGGGTCCGATCGACAACCCTGTGGGGTCCAGGTGAGCATAACAGAACACAAAGCCTTTCTAAAAATACCCACCCGGGTGTTATGGAAACCTCGGAAACCGACCAACTGGCCCAATTATTGGGGGAAGTTAGGGCGGACGTACATGCCGCTCACCAAGAGACTAATGCCCTCAGGAGAGAACTGATTGTCACAAAGGCACGCACTGATGATCTGGCTAGGCAACTACTGCAAAACCAAGCTGGGCAAACGCCCCTACCTGGATATGGGGGAAAACCAACCCCCGTTTCATCAAGCAATCCTGCGCAAGTGGTTTTACCAGGAAATATTCCGTTAGCTCCACCCGAACGCTTTGTTGGGGACCCTAAAAGGTTCGCCGTGTTTATGAACCAATGCCGCTTGCACTTTTTATGCAGACCGGGAGCCTTTCCAAATGACCAAGCCAAAGTAGCCTTTGTATTGTCATATCTTAGTGGCAGCGCAGCAGATTGGTCCATTCCGTTAGTCAACCAGGATGATCCTCTTCTCCGGGATTTTCAGGGTTTTCAAGGGAGCATGGAAAAACTATTCGCCAGACACTCACAGGGTCAAGCCCTGGACAACAAACTTTTATCCTTACGACAGGGTAACCAGGATCTCCTAACCTATATTGCAACCTTCAATAGGTTAGTGGTGGAAAACGGGTGGCCGGAGGAAAAAACAAATTACATTGTTTCATCGTGGACTTCGGGGAGAACTCAAAGACGTCTTGGCTCAAGTTGTGAACCCACCTCAGGATTGCACAGAATTTGTAGACTTAGTGGTCCGGCTAGACCACCGACTTCAGAACCGAAAGACTGATCGAGCTAAGTTCGAGAATCGGGTATTGGTTAAACCCAACTTTGCCCCCTAGGGAACAGATGCATCTGAACCTATGCAGATCGGGGGGGGTTAAAGGACCCTTAACTCAAAAGGAAAGAGAAAGAAGACGACAGATGCAGTTGTGTCTGTACTGTGGAACCTCAGGACATTTTCTATGGGATTGCCCTACAAAACCACCCAAGAAGGTGGTAGGAGTTGCTGATAAAAGCCACATAGAGCCTGATTCAGGAAACGACCACGCACGAAAAGCGTAGAGGTCCGCTTGCCGAGCTTAAAGAAGGACACTCAGACCTCGCATCTGATCATCCCAATGGTCCTACTTGATCCCAGGCAGCCATCACGTATGAACGCAGTAAGGGCATACATAGATAGCGGGGCCGTAGGAAACTATATGGACCACAAATTGGTGTCAAGGCTGAATCTACCTCTTTGCAAAAAGACCACTTTGGATGTCATCACATTTGATGGAACTGAGATTGCCTCGAGGCCTGTAACTCATTCCACTACAGAGATGACACTGTTGAGTCAAGATGGGCATCGAGAGACTATTGTGTTTGATCTACTTAAAGCCCCACAGTTCCAGATAATACTGGGGATGCTATAGTTTGAAACACATAATCCTTGTATAGAATGGCGGGAGAAGAGAATAACCTTCCCGGATTGTGCACACACCTGTTGCCCAGAGAAAACTTTGAACAAAGGCCTGGATACAGTCGTTAACCCAATCGTGCAGTTACCTCAGGAATACCAAGAATTTCAGGATGTTTTTCAAAAAGAACAGGTCAATACATTACCTCCTCACAGATCATACGATTGTCAAATCGACCTCCTACCCGGTGCACAACCCCCATGGAGTAGAATCTACGCCCTCACGGAACCTGAAAATCTTCACCTAAGGCAATACTTGGACCAATACCTTGCTAATGGCTTTATTCGTCCTTCCAAGTCTCCTGCATCCTCAGCTTTATTCTTCGTGCCAAAAAAGGAAAGTGACCTTAGAACGTGCATAGATTACTGCACATTAAATCAGATTACGGTAAAAAACCGATACCCATTGCCTCTGATCCCAGAATTACTAGACCAAGTAAAGGATGCTTGTATCTACACTAAGTTAGATCTCCGAGGGGCATATCATCTGGTACGTGTCAAGAAAGGCGACAAATGGAAGACTGCCTTTCGCACCAAGTACGGATTATTCGAATATCAGGTGATGCCGTTCGGGTTGTGCAATGCACCAGCAGCCTTCCAGTATTTTATGAACGATGTCCTTCGTGAACTCACTGACGTCTGTGTCATCATATACATAGATGATATTCTAGTGTACTCCTCCTCAGAATCAGACCATGTTAAGCACGTGCGTGCAGTCCTTGAGAAACTACGCCAGCACAAGTTATATGCAAAATTGGAAAAATTTGTTTTTCATGCTACGGAAGTTGAATTTCTTGGATTTATCCTGACTCCAAAGGGAGTCCGAATGGACTCTCGAAAGGTGGACGCAATTCTCAAGTGGCAATCACCCAGTTCAGTCAAAGGGGTACAAAGCATGCTCGGATTTGCTAATTTCTACCGCAGATTCATTCTGGACTTCTCCCATGTTGTACACCCCATCACAGCACTTTTGCGAAAAAACAAACGCTTCTTGTGGACTGAAGAGGCTGAAAAGGCCGTCCAAGAGCTGAAAGTGAAATTCACATCAGCACCTGTCTTAAAGCATCCACGCCCTGAGCTTCCATACATAGTAGAAACTGATGCATCCAGTTTAGCCATGGGAGCTGTCCTGTCCCAGAAGGATCCTGAAACCGGTCAACTTCACCCAGTAGCGTTTTGGTCCAGAAAGTTCTCAGCACCTGAGTTAAACTATGCGATTACCGATAAAGAGCTATTAGCTATCAAATCCGCCTTTAAGGCTTGGCGGCACTACCTTTTGGTGCCAGGCATACCATTACCGTAATCACTGATCACCGGAACCTGCAGTATTTAAAAACAGCCAAAGCCCAATCATCGCGCCAACTTCGATGGGCATTGTTCTTTGCCGAATTCGATTTTGTGATCACTTATCGACCAGGCCGCAAAAAGGGCAAAGCAGATGCCTTATCCCGAATAGGGATGGGAGAAGCATATGAAAACCCAGAACCAGTGCCAATAATTCCCGAGCAAAGAATTCTTGGCATAACTACTCAACAGACACTAGAAGATATTCATTCAAAAATCCAACAACTCTTCGATCCAGCAACCCTGCAGGACTGGGTAAAGAAAGGCCCGGACTACTCAGTCGTCAATGACCTACCTTACTATCAAGGACGACTATTTCTACTACACAAGGAAATACAAGAACTAGTCATCTCCAATTACCATGACACCTTGATGGAAGGGCACCCAGGTATCGCAAAAACTGAAGCGAAAATTAAGAGACAGTTCTGGTGGCCCACTTGGCGAAAAGACGTAAAGTCATTTGTGATGTCTTGTGGCATTTGCGCCCAAAACAAAAGCCAGAAGAAAAAACCTGCTGGCCTTTTACAACCTTTGGATATTCCACCTACACCATGGCACATCTTGTCTTTAGACTTTATTACAGATCTACCTCCATGTAATGGATTTAACACCATCCTAGTTATTATAGATCTTTTTTCCAAGATGGCCCACTTTATTCCTTTAAAAGGATTACCTTCCGCTTCAATTTTGGCCAAGGAGTTCCTTGAAAACATTGTTCGAATACACGGATTTCCTTCCGTATTGGTCTCTGACTGAGGCAGTCAATTCATTTCACAATTTTGGAAGAAATGTTGTCAATTGGCGCAAATCGACGTGAGGTTATCAACCAGTCACCATCCCCAGACCGATGGTCAGACGGCGAGGACCAACCAGACCCTTGAACAGTACCTACGTTGCATGCTGCACCAGTCCAAAAGCAATTGGAAAGATATTTTATGGCTTTCCGAATATGCATACAATAACTCAATACATGCTGGAACCGGACAAAGCTCCTTCTATACCATATACGGACATCACCCTCGAACCTCAGAACTCGATTCGCCTCAGCACTTAGAAATGCCTGCAGTTAGTCATTTACACTCTACTATTACACAAGCCTTTAAGGAGGCAACAGACATTTGAAACAAGCGAAAGAGAAATATAAGAAAAATGCTGATCAACATAGAAGCGATGCTCCACAATATCAGATTGGGGATCAAGTTTGGCTGGCTACAAAACACATACCTCTAAAAGGAACTCAGACTTTTAATCCTAGGTATTTGGGACCTTATACTATTAAGGCCATTATCAACCCGGTGGCTGTCAAGTTGGAATTACCCTCTAATATGCGGATCCATCCTGTCTTTCATGTTTCACTTCTGAAACCAGTTCAACCCGGGACAAGACTTGTCAAACCACCTGACCCCATCCTAATAGATGGAGAACCTGAATTCGAGGTAAAGAATATCCTGGACTCTAAGTTGGTTAAATCAAGACTTTTTAATTTAATCGACTGGAAAGTTTACGGACCACAGGAAAGGTCATGGGAGCCTAGTGACCACGTTCATGCACCTCGGTTGGTGAAGAAATTCCATCGGAACTTCCCAGACAAACCGGGGCCAAGGGGAAGAACAACTTTAGGAGGGGCCTTGGGGGGGGAGTGCTGTCATGATGCCTACCCCCGGGCATCCGGATCAAGCCCATCAGCCCCGGGAGCAGGCATGCAGACATTTACAAAAACCCCAGCAGCCCCAGCTAGGGGCTGTCTGGGTTCAGTCCTGGTGCCGTAGGCACCAGGCTCATAATAAAAATCAGTCCTGGTGCCATAGGCGCCAGGCTCATAGACTTTACTTACCTCATGCAGACCATGCTGCAAATAAATACAAGCCAACGTGAGGCCTGGATGGGACTATTTTACTACAGGGACTATTTTTTACTCGGGTGTGGTCCTGGGGAACTTCTTTCCTGGGACTACTTTGGAGGCTATTTAAACCACGCCCGAACAGCAGCACATGCTTCGTGTTATTCTGCATCCAGCAGCGTGACTCTCACCGTGCCTGCAGCCATCATCCAGTCTTCTGCCACGCCCGCGTGCCTGCAGCCAGCATCCAGTCTTCTGCCACGCCCGCCTCGAATCCGGAGCTCCTAGAATAAAGAGGAAGAAAAGGACAAGGTTAGAAAACAAACTTATTTCAAATTCCTCACCTGATTACGGATCCATTTCATCTCCCGACTTGGAAAGTACATCAGTCCTGCACGCATCGCTTCGCCAGTTCCAGCACGGCGCCATACTCACCAGTTCTCACAGCATCTTTCGATCCGGCACTGTCTCCATCATTTCTTCGCCGTACTCCGGCACCTAGGGGCACAAGAATAACAAGGTGAGCCAAGGGAATCAACAAATACCTCTTACCACCATAGACTTACCTGATTTACCACCGGCGGTATTATTCTCCATATCTTCATATGCCGCATCTGTAAAGAGGGAGAAAAACAACACGTTAAAGCATGCAATAGTTACTGGACAGTGTTGGGTAACACAGACTCTTACCTGAACGCCAGCAGCAGCTACGAGACCTTCTTCTCACGAACTCAGTTGCAATTTAAGGAAGGAAGGGGACAAGAGTGAACATCCGGCACATTGAACTCTTTGAACTTGATACTTACCAATCCCACCTGGGACTTCAGAGTCAATGCTTACCGGAACTCTCCCAACGCCTTCAAACCAGTGAAGTAACTTATATCTACGCGCCCCTGCAAGACACGCAGGATGGAGAGCTCATCTTTTACAAACATAAGGTGAGGTTACTAAGGGGATATCGGAGGTGATTAGTGGGGGAGAGCGAGAACAGTTGGGAGGCCATCACTAAAACCCACAGGTGGCTAATCCCTGTCTCCACTTGCAGGAAAATACTTCTTCGGGTCCAGCAGACAAGACTAGGCGGGCCAGTCCAGACAGTCATCTCTGCACTACGCATCACGTTGACGGAGACGGCAGCTGTCCGGGTCCGATCGACACCCCTGTGGGGTCCAGGTGAGCGTAACACCAGTTTGCAGAAATCAAGGGGGCGGCGGGTGTCTACCTGTGGGCCATCTAATCTGCCCCATCCTTTTAATGCATAGGTAATATCACCCCGGATTTTAGAAAAATATTGCACTGCTACTAGATGTCTTTTGTCCCAGTCCCTATTAAAGCCTTGTTCATGTGCCCATTTTAAAAAGGTTTCTATGCCTTTCATGGTTATTAATTCTACGTGTTTTATGCCTGTGGCTTTAGAAACTGTCTGTAAGCACTTACTGTACTGCGCTGCGGTGGTGCTTGACAGTGCTTTCCCTGCCATTTCCGTGAGGAAACCTGGAGAGGTGATTGCACCCGATTTTGAGGTGGCTGGTTCTTGTTGGACATCTCGGCCAAGGCTTTCTGACCCTGGCGTTGATGCTGTTATTTTTGATTTCCCATTATTTCCCAGCATTCCACCGGTATTGGCGTGATCTGTTCCTGGGCGTGAGGCGCTAGCTCCCGGAATCTTGGCCACTGAAAGCGAGATAAGGCATCTGAAATGTTATTATCTGCCCCAGCAATGTGCTTAGCTTTGATCACAATGTTTTCTTGCAATGTGACTGCTGTGATGGCTCGTAGAACTTTTAGTACTAAAAGGCATTTGGTAGACCTTCTGTTTATGGAGCCTACCACTGCCATGTTGTCGCACCACACCAAGAGTTCCGTGTTAGCCAGCTGCCTGCCCCAAATGTGTAATGTAAGCCAAATGGGAAGCATTTCTAGGAGGGTGATGTTTTTAGTCCACCCTGCCTGCTGCCATGTGTCAGGCCAGTGTCCTGCCACCCACTCTGTGTCTAGTATGGCTCCAAACCACTTGCTCCCGGCTGTGTCGGTAAAAATAACTCTTTATGCCCATGTGTTCAAAGGTGTTTGCCAAAGTGCGGTCCCGTTGAACTTTATTAAGAAATTAGTCCAAATGTCCAGGTCTTGTTTCACCTCTGTGCCTAGTCGGATGTGTAGGTGGGGTTTGGTAAATGATTTGATTTTCAGTTCCAGGCTTCTGGAAAATATCCTCCCTTGCGGGATGATTCTGGCAGCGAAATTGAGACTGCCTGCTAAGGATTGTATTTCTTTAACTGTGCCCTTGTCTTTAGTTATCAAGGCTTGTTTCTTCTCCAAGAGTTCTGCGATTTTTGTTTTGGGGATCCTGCATAGCCCTTGTGCAGAGTCTATTTCAATGCCTAGGAAGATTATGTTGGTGGCTGGTTTGGTCGTTTTCTCTTTGGCTAGGGGTATGCCCCAGAGGGCGGCCATTTCCTCTAATTTTGCCAGGGCCCTGTTGCATTCTGTTGAATTCGCTGGGCCCATGACCATAAAGTCATCTAAATAGTGGACTACTTTGGTCCCTGGTCTTTGTTTTTGAAAAGCCCATTGCAAAAAGGAGCTGAATTGCTCAAATAGGGCACAGGATACTGCACACCCCATCGGCAGGCATCTGTCTTCATAAAATTTGTTGTTGAAGGTGAAACCCAACCATTGTTGGGAGTCTGGCTGGACAGGCAATAATCTGAAAGCTGATTCAATGTCTAATTTGGCCATCAGGGCATTCCTGCCACAGTCCTGGATGCGTCTTACTGCCTCTAGGAAGTGTGTGTAGGAAACTGCGGATTCCGTGTGTGGAATGCTGTCATTTAGGGATAGGCCTTTGGGGTAGGATAGGTGGTGGATTAGTCTAATTTTCCCTGGCTCTTTTTTGGGGACCAGTCCTAGCGGTGATATTATGTACTCTTTGAGAGGCATGTGGTCCCAAGGTCCAGCGATCCTGCCCAAAAGTAGTTCTTTCTTGATTTTGCTTTCCACTATGAGGGGGTTGTCCCTGGCTGATTTTATGTTAAGTGGGATGTTCTGTGACCCTGAGCCCTGAAATGGTATGAAAAATCCTTCAGAGAAACCCCGCCAAATGTTTTTGCTGATTTCCCTGTCTGGGTAGTTCAGTATTGCATCTCTAAAATTGTTTGGGTTGATTGGTGTCTTGCCTGGGGTCAAAAAAGTGGTTGACCCAGGGAGGTTAGCACTAGTCTTTTGGGTTTTTTGTTGGTAGTCTGGTGCAGTTGCTGGCTGCGTGGTCACCGTTGCAGTTTGTGCAAGTGTGTTTGTACCAGCAGTCCTTGCCCCAAGAGCATTGGTTTTTTCGGAAGTTCCTGCATGGAGTGTTGGCTTTTGAACTATGATTCTGGTTTTGCCTTTGGGTATTGGACCTAGCCGCCCATGGCTGGTTTTTTCGAAAAGGCTGTTCTCCCTTTTTGTGTTTTTCATAATCGTTATTTCTGGGACCTGTGTTTTTGGTATTTTTGGAGGGGGTCGCGGAGGCTTCCTCCTCCTCCGCTGGGGGTTCAGCATTAACATGTACAGATCCATGCTCTCCTCCAGCTCTCCTCCTGCTACTAGACCTCTCTGCGGCCTTCGATCTGGTCGAGCATTAAACGCTATGCCACCATCTCACAACCTCTGCACACTTCTCAACCAAAGCGTGTGAATGGATCTCCTTGTTCCTTCAGGAGATGGTAATGAAGGTCTTCTCAGACTCCGCCAACGCAACACCAAGCCCCATCAAATGCGGAGTCCCACAGGGCTTCTGCATAGCCCCCACCCTCTACAACCTCTTCACGAGACCTCTTTTCAGGATACTTGACTCCCTGGGCATCTCGTACACAAACTATGCAGATGACACACAGGTTCTCATCCCCCTGTCAGGTGACTGCACCAAGGACCTGGACACACTCAACAGCATCTACGCCACCATTCAACCATGGATGGCTGAGAACTGGCTCTGTTCAAACAGCAATAAGACTGAACTCCTGCTTGTAGGCTCCCCATCCACTTTGGGAAAACTTGATACTAAATACCAATCCTTCACAGTGGACAATATCCCCATCAGAGTCTCTCAAACAATCAAAAGATTGGGGGTGTACCTCGAGCCCATCCTCACCATGGACAGACAGGTAAATGCCATCGCCTCATCCGCAGCATATCACTCCAAACTCATCAATGCCATCAGGCCCTTCTCATCACGGCAAAACTGCACCTCAATAGCCAGAGACATCATCGGCTCCAGACTCGACTACTGCAATGCCCTGTTCATTGGAACCTCCCAAAAAAACCTTGCCAAACTCCAGATTGCCCAAAATAATGCCTTAAGGGCTGCCACAGGCACCTCACGCAAGGAACACATTTCGGGGATCAGGAGGGAGGTACACTGGCTCCCCATCAAGGAAAGGGTGATCTTCAAAACTCTGGCCCTTACACACAAGTGCCTTCATGATCAAGCACCTCCCTATCTGACACAGAGGATATCTAGACAAACTGTCTCTAGACCCTCAAGGGAAGCCTATGCCAACCGCATCACTGTTCCACACACACACAGAGTTTGTGCAGGAGGCACAAGCTTCGCCACTATGGCGGCTACCCTATGGAACAACCTCCCAGCTAAGATGAGGTCAATCGACTCACACACGGCCTTCTGCAAGGCCTTAAAAACCAAGCTCTTCATCTAAAGAGCCTGTCATTCTAGGTATGCATTATTACTGTATTCACCATGTATAGGAGACTAGACTAGACAAGATTAGTAACCAACTGTAACAATCAATCTGTATCATATGTAACCATGCAAATGTGCATAAGCGAATGTATTTAAAACAGACCTTTGGGGCCGCTTACTGTAACCCTCAAGCAAGCCTTCTTAAAAACTCCTTATATTGCCTCGTTGCCTGTGGGCTGTTGTGCGCTCTACAAATGCTAAAATAAAATAAATAAAATAAAGATCGTTTTGGACCTTGTCCCATTCTATGGCTGGCCTCTCTGACATGCTCCTTCTAAATCTGATGTTGTATGCTAGCCAGGTCTTTCCTTTTTGTGTGACTTTCACCCTGTTATTTTGCCATGTAGGCCCATATTTTTCTCCCGTCATGGGGAAATTTCTCTTCGTAGATTCTTGCCAAAATGGCAAATGCTTGGAGCCAGTTGTCCCAGTTCTGTTCTACCTGTGCGTTTCTGGCTATGGCTTTCTCTTCTATCTTTTGGGGTCTCTAAAAGCATCTTTTCCTTTGTGTTGAGCTTCCATTAATGAAAAGATTTCTATGATTTATTTGGCCCATATGGCTTCTTTGATTGTGGTATCGATATTCCATGCCAGGCATCTTTTATATCTGTTCAAGTACTTCATTCTGAAAGGATTTCATTTTTAAATCTAATGCATTGCATATCGTTGGTATGTCTGTTCGATTGCCGTTGCCCTCTCCCGTTTTGGCCTACTGCCAATGTAGTAGGGGTTGAACAAGCCTTAAGGGCCCCTGTTGGGTCTGCCGTGCTTGCTGTTGGTGCAACTGTGGGGGCAGTTGTTGTTGCAGCTGGCACTTGTGGCTGTGCTACAGCTGGAGTTGGGATAGCTTGGCTTGTTGCTGTTGCAGGGGGGGTGGCCACTATGCTAGGTACTAAAGCTATGGTGCTTGGGGTAATTGTTTCTCCCTCATTTCCTGTAACAACTTCTGCATTTCAGACATATTCTCACATAGTTTTGCCAGTTTTTTGTTACCTTTCTTGTGGGCATCCGTCACTTTCTGTCTTTTTGACAGTGTAGTGACGTCATCTTTGTTGAGTGGCATGGTTATCCCATCCCTTGGCAGGCCGTACATATTCTCCCTCACCCAAGGCCAACCGTAATGTTCTGCTGCTTCTTTGCTGCTTCTATGGCTGCCCGCAGGTGTGGGGATTTGGGTTTTTGTGCTGGTGTGCTGGCATCCCGGGTTTTTCTTTTGGGACCCATGTCTTCCTTTTTACCTGTTTAGTTTGGAAAGATAAGAAAAATTAGTTTTGCTATGACCGCAAAACTCTGCGCTGTTGCCCAAATATTGAGTTTCTGTTCTTGGCTGTCTGGTAACTGTCTTTAAACTAGTTTGGCCTTTATGTAGCGCTATGAAATTTCAGGTATTCTGAGCGCAGCTTATTATTTAAGCAATGTGGTGGTGGTGTCTATTTTATTGACCTGGCGCGATTTACAAATGCTTTGGGAGGGTTCTGAAAATGACCAGGCAGAATTTGCTCTTGCCGATTGCCGCCCTTTCCTGTTGCACTGCCCCAATTTTGTTGTCTCCCGTGTTGGGAAAGTGTCTAGTGATTTATAAGGCAGTCAATTCTTGGCCACCCCTTCACGATTGCTGGCGCTGGAGGTTTGGCAAAAAAATGCCCCCCCACTTTCACTTATGAAACTCTTGACGTTCCTTTAAAAGTGTCATTGGGAAAGTTATCCATTAAAAATTTTCGATTTCCTGGGCCGGGCTCTCCCTCTTATGCTCATGTGTTTATTTCACGTAAGAATCTCCGGGTGTGTCCCGCGACTTGTCGGGGGAGCGGCTGGCGCGGAAGTTTGTTTTTGGCTTGACTCGCGTAGGAAAAACAAAGTATCAATCTGCTCTGACTGAGCCATGCGCACATGCATACCCTGTGAAGACGTATGCTTGTAGATATCGCCGCATCGCCGGGCCTTGCTGCAGGAATTCTCCTCAGGTAATTGATCTTGCCGCTTTCCGCGATTCTTCCCGGGAGACCGTTTTCTTTGTCAATTTCGCTGCACGCTCTCTGTCGGTTTGAACAGGGCAATGTTCAATTAAAGGAAAAAAGACACGGCGAGTGCCACGAACTTCAAAAGAAGCTTAAAGAAGCAAAGGTTTGGAAGGCACTGAGTCAACAGTGCACCTCCTGTGTGTTTGGGTCCCCATTCAGGGTCCACAAACTAGTTGTGTTTTCTCAGAGCATGCTGCTCTGTATTTATAAGACCAGGGGAGCCCTGGGTCTTTGATATGTATAGTAGTGGGGGCTGTTATGTGTCAGCCCCCGGCCGGATAGCCGACTGTCTGGCCTCCCGGGGGGGCAGGTCTTTGAACCTGATCCCTGCCTGCCTGTTGGGTTCCTTGGGTGCTTAGCACCTAGCTGCATGAAGGAAGGGTGAGGTGATTGCTCACACCTCACCCTTCCTCAGCATTGTGCTTGGCAGACTGCGTGTCTCTATGACAGGGGGGAGGAGGAGAGGAGCAGAGAGGGGGGGAGGTTGTGCTGCCCCTCTCCAGGCCTGCTGATGGTAACAGCAGTTACCCTGCCTCGCTTTGTGAGGCACTACAGCATTGCCCAACATGCATTAGTGCAAAAGCATATTCAGACATGATTAAAGCCAAAACATTGGGCCTCATTACGAGTCCGGCGGTAACCGCGGCGGTAAAACCGCCTGTTTACCGCCGGACTCGTATTACCATTCTGCCTCCGTTACTCCCGGAATTACCAGGGCATTACAGCCCCGGTGTCCCGGGAGTCACGGAGGCAGAATTGTGTTAATCCCCATTCCCATTGAGTCCCAAAGGACTCAATGGGAATGGGGAAGTGGAAACACCGGCACCATCTTGTGATGGTGCTGGTGTTTCCACATACGCCTGCAGGCGGGAGGTGTTCAACCCACCAGGTCTGACCTGGCGGGAAGATCACCTCCGACCTGCAGGACTCGGGATCGGGCGGTCCGGAATTAACAGTGGCGGCGGGTTTACCACCACTGTTAATTCCGGACCGCCCGACCCGTAATGAGGCCCATTGTTTTCCTTAATATGCCACACTTTTTCATGGCATTCAATTTCAAATGATATCAATGTACCAGTCATTCACATAAATAATGGCGTCAAACAGTATTTCACTGTATGTATTTGTAGTTTTGTATTTTAATAGCATTTTTAAAGCGCTGAAAGGAACTGTTTGCAAAATTGTTCAAAACAAGTGAAGAAATGATATGTTAATGCAAAATTGGGAGGCGAGCAGATGATCCTTAAGGCCAGAACAAAAGAGGTGGTAGGAAGACAAGAGGCGGAGAGAGAGCGAACGTGTGTTCCAATGTAATGGGGCCGAAGGGAATAATGCATGAACGCGGGACTGAGCGCAAGATTGGGAAGGGACTTAAAGACGAGGCAGAGAACATTTCATTTAAGATGAGAGTGAAAAGACAGCCAGTGAACAGAATACAGAGCAGCAGAGTGAAAACTAGATGAATTCTAGATACATTTTTAAGAGACTAACAGGTAAATTCATAGAATTCAGAGCAGAAGTAGCACAGAGAGGGAGCGTGCGCCACGCATGCGCCAGGCGCAGCGCAAAAGAGTATTTCGGCGCACCGCATATTCATGGATTTCCCAAGCCATTTGCAGCCGTGGTGCACCGAAACTCCAGCAGCTCCAGTAACGCCCCCAAGAACGCCACTTGCGCCAGAAAAAGCCATAGAAATCCCCAATACGGTGCAAAGGGCCACGCTAACCATGACCAGCATACAGCCCCTCTACACCCTATTTGTGTGAAAAACAGCACATACCCCACTCGTGGCAGCCAAATCGCGTGAAAAGGGCCCTGCAAAACCACGCAAAATTTCGTTCCAGACTCGCGCCAGCAAAATCGTGTGAAAATCTGCTGGTGCACCCCCTTCAAAACGCGTACCCCGCTCGCGTCTGCTAAATAGTGTGAAACTCCTCGTGTACCCCCTTCAATACGCGTAACCCGCTCGCACCAGCCAAATCGTGTGAAAACGCCTTGTGCACCCCTTTCAATACACGTACCCCGCTTCCACCAGACAAATCGCATGAAAGCTCCTAGTGCACCCCTTCAATATGCGTGCCCACTCGCGCCATCCTAATCACGTGAAACCCGCGAACACACCCTGCAGGCAGCCCACACCACAAGGGATCACCCGTGACCATGCCTGCAGGCAACCCACACCACAAAGGACCCTCCAATTCCAGTGACCATGCCCGCAGGCAGCTCACATGGCACCATATACTGCATGCAGGCCCTGACTCATGTCCCCCCAACCAGTGACGGCAAGATGCATGCAGGCCCCGACTCATGTCCCCCCAACATCCAAAAAACCCTATAAAAATCCAACTACATACAAAAAGTGGAGCTTAATCCATGGACTCCAAAGAAAAAAGAAAAAGAAAGGAAACCTAACACTAAAGAACTATTTACAATGACGGCAGGCTAGTCCTGCGGCTCACCGTTGTTACCAAGAGTCTTGGCCAGGGCATCATCGAACTCTGTGTCTATAGCCCGGAGGCGGGACTGTGCTCTATCCTTCTCTCCACCAACGCCCTGCGAGTCTCCCCGAGGAACCCTGCCTGCCTCAAGCCCGCTACATGGAGTTTTTCGCCCTGACCATGGTGAGTCGTGTCCTCTCTGCCCGCTGCCACTCTGCAACTGTTTGCCGGCCCATCTGCTACCACACGGAAGCCACACTTTGTCCAGGGTCCTCCTGCCCTTTGGCCGATGCCTGCCCCCATGATGTAGTTGGCCCTGAGTCCTGACGCCTCCTATGTCGAGCCTGCTGCTGCCTTGATGCCATCTGCCTGTGCCACCACGACTGCCTCCGGGAAGATGCCAACCCCCTGGGCCGTCATGCATGTGCCCTGTTCAAAGGTGCCTGCACAACCTCCATTGCCAGGGGTCCTGTTGCTGGGGTGACCACCTCTACTGGACCTCCTACTCCCGAATGTGACAGGGATGGGATCTCCACCAGCCTGGCTGCGGTGGCTGGGGCAGGTCCACAGGGGGCCCTGGTGGCATCTGGGTTGCAAGACGGCATGGAGTATGACTGGCGCATAGTGGGTGAAAAGGAGGAGGAGTTCGCAAGAGCGCCCAGCACATGGAGGAAACCCGCAACAATGAGCCGTCCTAGCCAGTTCAGGATGGCACACACCTGCTCATGATGAAGTGTGTGGTCCTGCCAGGAAGCACACACATCATCATGAATGACACGTTTGTGCACGTTTGTGCATCGCGATACCGACTAGGACAGGCTCAACCCTGTCATGGATTGCCTCGTCCACAGGTAGAGGAATGTCAGCTGATGTGGACCCTTCCCCTACCTGTGAACAGGCTTGAACCAAGGCATCCGTGCTGGTGCACAGTGATGCAGCCTCAGTATCAGGGACATGAGTAGGCACAGGCCCTTCCGCGGCAACCTGTGCTGCATCCTGCCCTGGCCCTGGACTGCAAAGAAGCAAAGAAGCAAAGGTTTGGAAGGCACTGAGTCAACAGTGCACCTCCTGTGTGTTTGGGTCCCCATTCAAGGTCCACAAACTAGTTGTGTTTTCTCAGAGCATGCTGCTCTGTATTTATAAGACCAGGGGAGCCCTGGGTCTTTGATATGTATAGTAGTGGGGGCTGTTATGTGTCAGCCCCCGGCCGGATAGCCGACTGTCTGGCCTCCCGGGGGGGCAGGTCTTTGAACCTGATCCCTGCCTGCCTGTTGGCTTCCTTGGGTGCTTAGCACCTAGCTGCATGAAGGAAGGGTGAGGTGATTGCTCACACCTCACCCTTCCTCAGCATTGTGCTTGGCAGACTGCGTGTCTCTATGACAGGGGGGAGGAGGAGAGGAGCAGAGAGGCGGGGAGGTTGTGCTGCCCCTCTCCAGGCCTGCTGATGGTAACAGCAGTTACCCTGCCTCGCTTTGTGAGGCACTACAGCATTGCCCAACATGCATTAGTGCAAAAGCATATTCAGACATGATTAAAGCCAAAACATTGGGCCTCATTACGAGTCCGGCGGTAACCGCGGCGGTAAAACCGCCTGTTTACCGCCGTACTCGTATTACCATTCTGCCTCCGTTACTCCCGGAATTACCAGGGCATTACAGCCCCGGTGTCCCGGGAGTCACGGAGGCAGAATTGTGTTAATCCCCATTCCCATTGAGTCCCAAAGGACTCAATGGGAATGGGGAAGTGGAAACACCGGCACCATCTTGTGATGGTGCTGGTGTTTCCACATCCGCCTGCAGGCGGGAGGTGTTCAACCCACCAGGTCAGACCTGGCGGGAAGATCACCTCCGACCTGCAGGACTCGGGATCGGGCGGTCCGGAATTAACAGTGGCGGCGGGTTTACCACCACTGTTAATTCCGGACCGCCCGACCCGTAATGAGGCCCATTGTTTTCCTTAATATGCCACACTTTTTCGTGGCATTCAATTTCAAATGATATCAATGTACCAGTCATTCACATAAATAATGGCGTCAAACAGTATTTCACTGTATGTATTTGTAGTTTTGTATTTTAATAGCATTTTTAAAGCGCTGAAAGGAACTGTTTGCAAAATTGTTCAAAACAAGTGAAGAAATGATATGTTAATGCAAAATTGGGAGGCGAGCAGATGATCCTTAAGGCCAGAACAAAAGAGGTGGTAGGAAGACAAGAGGCGGAGAGAGAGCAAACGTGTGTTCCAATGTAATGGGGCCGAAGGGAATAATGCATGAACGCGGGACTGAGCGCAAGATTGGGAAGGGACTTAAAGATGAGGCAGAGAACATTTCATTTAAGATGAGAGTGAAAAGACAGCCAGTGAACAGAATACAGAGCAGCAGAGTGAAAACTAGATGAATTCTAGATACATTTTTAAGAGACTAACAGGTAAATTCATAGAATTCAGCGCAGAAGTAGCACAGAGAGGGAGCGTGCGCCACGCATGCGCCAGGCGCAGCGCAACAGAGTATTTCGGCGCACCGCATATTCATGGATTTCCCAAGCCATTTGCAGCTGTGGTGCACCGAAACTCCAGCAGCTCCAGTAACGCCCCAAAGAACGCCACTTGCGCCAGAAAAAGCCATAGAAATCCCCAATACGGCGCAAAGGGCCACACTAACCATGACCAGCATACAGCCCCTCTACACCCTATTTGTGTGAAAAACAGCACATACCCCACTCGTGGCAGCCAAATCGCGTGAAAAGGGCCCTGCAAAACCACGCAAAATTTCGTTCCAGACTCGCGCCAGCAAAATCGTGTGAAAATCTGCTGGTGCACCCCCTTCAATACGCGTACCCCGCTCGCGTCTGCTAAATAGTGTGAAACTCCTCGTGTACCCCCTTCAATACGCGTAACCCGCTCGCACCAGCCAAATCGTGTGAAAACGCCTTGTGCACCCCCTTCAATACACGTACCCTGCTTCCACCAGACAAATCGCATGAAAGCTCCTAGTGCACCCCTTCAATATGCGTGCCCACTCGCGCCAGCCTAATCACGTGAAACCCGCGAACACACCCTGCAGGCAGCCCACACCACAAGGGATCACCGGTGACCATGCCTGCAGGCAACCCACACCACAAAGGACCCTCCAATTCCAGTGACCATGCCCGCAGGCAGCTCACATGGCACCATATACTGCATGCAGGCCCCGACTCATGTCCCCCCAACCAGTGACGGCAAGATGCATGCAGGCCCCGACTCATGTCCCCCCAACATCCAAAAAACCCTATAAAAATCCAACTACATACAAAAAGTGGAGCTTAATCCATGGACTCCAAAGAAAAAAGAAAAAGAAAGGAAACCTAACACTAAAGAACTATTTACAATGACGGCAGGCTAGTCCTAGGGCTCACCGTTGTTACCAAGAGTCTTGGCTAGGGCATCATCGAACTCTGTGTCTATAGCCCGGAGGCGGGACTGTGCTCTATCCTTCTCTCCACCAACGCCCTGCGAGTCTCCTCGAGGAACCCTGCCTGCCTCAAGCCCGCTACATGGAGTTTTTCGCCCTGACCATGGTGAGTCGTGTCC
Source organism: Ambystoma mexicanum (assembly GCF_040938575.1). NCBI lineage: Eukaryota > Metazoa > Chordata > Amphibia > Caudata > Ambystomatidae > Ambystoma > Ambystoma mexicanum. The sequence continues at coordinate 826,540,379 of NC_090933.1, forward strand.
TCTCTGCCCGCTGCCACTCTGCAACTGTTTGCCGGCCCATCTGCTACCCCTTTGTCCAGGGTCCTCCTGCCCTTTGGCCGATGCCTGCCCCCATGATGTAGTTGGCCCTGAGTCCTGACGCCTCCTATGTCGAGCCTGCTGCTGCCTTGATGCCATCTGCCTGTGCCACCACGACTGCCTCCGGGAAGATGCCAACCCCCTGGGCCGTCATGCATGTGCCCTGTTCAAAGGTGCCTGCACAACCTCCATTGCCAGGGGTCCTGTTGCTGGGGTGACCACCTCTACTGGACCTCCTACTCCCGAATGTGACAGGGATGGGATCTCCACCAGCCTGGCTGCGGTGGCTGGGGCAGGTCCACAGGGGGCCCTGGTGGCATCTGGGTTGCAAGACGGCATGGAGTATGACTGGCGCATAGTGGGTGAAAAGGAGGAGGAGTTCGCAAGAGCGCCCAGCACATGGAGGAAACCCGCAACAATGAGCCGTCCTAGCCAGTTCAGGATGGCACACACCTGCTCATAATGAAGTGTGTGGTCCTGCCAGGAAGCACACACATCATCATGAATGACACGTTTGTGCATCGCGATACCAACTAGGACAGGCTCAACCCTGTCATGGATTGCCTCGTCCACAGGTAGAGGAATGTCAGCTGATGTGGACCCTTCCCCTACCTGTGGACAGGCTTGAACCAAGGCATCCGTGCTGGTGCACAGTGATGCAGCCTCAGTATCAGGGACATGAGTAGGCACAGGCCCCTCCGCGGCAACCTGTGCTGCATCCTGCCCTGGCCCTGGACTGCACCACTTGCACTGGTGGCATCACCCCCTCCAGGCCCCATGTGCGGTCTGATGCAACCTCCTCCTTCTCCTCAACCACCACCAACCTGGATGCCTATGCACCATCTTCCGGCACTGGATTGCCCCTGTGGGGGCTCACCTGCCCCTTCCGCTGCTGAGGAGCCTATTTCCAACCTCGCCCTTTTGGGCATCCCCTCTGCAGCTGCGGCTGCGGATGTGGCACCAGTCCCCTCGCTCCGGGAAGATGACATATCATGGGAGGGTGACTGGGCTTTGCGTCTCCGCCTGGTGGAGGCATCCCCGCCGCTTTGCTCCACAGCGCACTTTACGCCCTCTTCCTCAATCGCCGCTGTAGATAGGGAGAGATTGAACACAAGCATCAGGGTACCGAACAATAGTCTGCTAGACACAAAGCAATTGCACATGAGTGGCAATGTCAAACGTCACTACCATCATCACCCTCCACAACACACGGGTCAGTGCAAGCAACACACATGCACAAACAAGCATGGCATGTGCAACAGAAATTTGCATCCATGTCCAAGGCACAGTTGGAACATCAGAAGGGGGGGGTGAACATCACATGCATCATGGGACATGCCGATCACATGCACACACACCACCAGACAGTCATGCATCCGGCCATGTCTACCTCCTGTCACAGAGCACACATTGGCAACTGTGCCGCATCAGTCAATCAGGCATCCAGATGGCAATGTGTCATGCATTCATGGCGTTTCTCAGTCATACACTCACCACTCAGACACACGCACATTTACGCTGTGCACATCCATAAAGGTGACCTAAGCATCCATGTCGCACACCCCAAACATGGCCGAGTACAGAAACAAGCATGCAAACATGTGTGCATTGTCACATGCTGGTGCACATCATGCATTGCAACACAGACACCATTGATGTGGAACACGCTTGACTGGACTCACATGCAGCACCGTCATGTCCCTGCACACAGACATCCATACATGGGGCATGCCAGACATAAGGCCAAGTTGCCCACTTCTGCCACACCTTAACATGAAGCACACTGGACAAGAACACATGGACACTTACCACTCGACTCCCGACGGGTCTGCAACTCAAGCGCCTGGTGGTGAAGTGCTGGGCGTGTGTGTTCCAGGACCCTCATCTGGATGTTGCTCAACTGGTCCTGGTACCCTACTTCTCCACCAACGGCAACAAGGCTCCGGGCCTTGCTGAGGGTCCTGGACTAGAAGTCCTCCCAGCGCTTCTGCACGCATTGGTATTCACGGAATGCCACCCCCACCGCGTTAATGGCATGCACAATGTCTGACCAGATCCCCCTCCGTCTTTCCTTGTCAAGTCGCGATGTCGAGAAGAGGGCATCATAATGCCCCAGGACTTGCTCCACTAGAATGCCAACTTCGTTGGCAGTGAAGCTGGCAGCCCTCTGGTACTCTCTGACTGGGGGTTGCCACTAGCCCCAGATGTTGCTAGGTCTGACATGGCAACCCCCGAAGCAGGTGTGGGTGGGCAAATGGGTCCTGGGGCTGGGCTGTGGAGCAATGGTACAGCAGTCGGGAGTCTTCTATTCCAGTAAAGGTGGTCGCAGCAACAGCACCTCTGGCAATGTCTTCTGTGCAAGCACCAAATTGCAGTGCATTTGGCAGCAGGCTGGCTGGCAGCAGCAGACGGCTAGTAGGAGGCTGCTCAGGGCTTTGGGGGGCAGGTAAATGGCCTTCTGGGTAGGAGCGTAGTCTTTCGTGTGTAGTCTCGTGGCCAGATTGATGCAGAATGACTCAGCACGTGAAAAAGCAGCCCTTTAGCGTGAAATTCGAGGAAAGGCCCTTAGTGCGTAAGCGCGTAAGTGACATGACGCACGTGGGTGTTGCCTTCGGCATGGGTTAAAGGTCCGTATGGGACAGAAGTTCCCTGTACGTGCTTTTCATGGAGACTGATGCATGTGTTTCTTCTGCTTGTGGGTTCACACGTGATATCTTCACAGCCCTTAGAGTTCGTACTTCTTGTTTTGGCAGGGGAGTTGCCTACGCGCACACGCGTTTGTGTTTTTCTTTTCCACGCAAGGCAGATGGTGAGTCGCGCACACTTATTTTTCCCACTGTGGTACCCCTGTGTATCGCGGACCCCGTTTTCGAGGTCAGAGTAGCTGCGTTTTCCACGCGTATGCTTTTTCTGTGTCCCTGGGTGCCACAGCATACTGCGGGAGGTTTATTCCATGCACGTGGGCTACCCAGGGTTGCGTGCATATTTTTTTTTTTTTGGGGTGCCTTAGCGTTGCGTGACCCGTCTTTTTTCACCAGGGGTCTCAGACAGCCTTGCAGGAGCACAGGGGTGCGTCTACCATCACGTACCCTGCCCCCTTCACCCTAATTGCCCAGAACAATTGTTGTGTGCACCCATTGGCAATAGTCCATCTGTGCCATGGTTGGGAGGCTACCAAAAGGTAAGGGCGGTAAAGCTGGGTAACCTCCCAGGGCAGGGCGTGGTGGGGCACGTAGCCGGGGTGGCCCGGGAGTCCGGGGAGACCAGGGAGGCCAAGGTGGACGCGGAAGGGGTGGTTGCCAGGCTATTCCACAGGGGCAGGATGTCCAGCCACATGCTGGGACAGCCATGTCACCACCCCCAGCAGCTCAGGGAGATGCTGCTGCTGCTGCAGTCATCCCTTGTACACATCTGATCCCACAGCCAGTGTCATCTGCTGGCACAGGCCACCAGGTAGTGGATGCTGCAGGTGCAGCTGCAGCAACCACCATCCATGCTTGTGGTCAGCCAGCACAGGCTGCCTTGGCACAGGAGGACTCCCAGGCAGATTTTCAGGACAGGAAGGCCAAGCCACATGTGCCTAAGGTAGCTATGACCAAGGCACATGTATCTGGGGCAGTGGTGACATCTGCTGCCCCGAGCAGCCAGGTGGTGGGAGCTGCAGGGGCAGATGCAGCCAACACCACCCGGCAGTGAGGCCATTGTGCCGCTGGGTCCTGGCAACAGCACCCAGCAGCCAAATACTCAATCCAGAACTTCCGTCCTCATGCCATTGACTACTCCCATTGGCCAGTCCACCATCACCACAGCCCCTACTGACCAGAGTGGCTTTAGCCACTCAGGGTCCGCACAACCGGACAAGAGGAGGAAGTGTGTTTCTGCGTTAGAGGCTGGGACCCCAGACACAGCTCCGGCCTCCGGCACGGCAAGGAAGAAGTCTTTCAATAAAGAGGAACTGGACTTCCTTCCTTCCTGGACTACATGTCGCCACAAGACTGCAGTATGCTGGTGGGCCCAGGTTGCCATACCAGGCCAGCCCAGCGTCAGGTCCACTGGCAGTGCATTACAGAAAGTGTAAGTGCCATGGGATTTGAGAGGCGCTCAGCTCATGATTGCTACAAGCTTTGGACTGTCCTCCAATGCTGTGTCACCACCAGAGGATGCTGAACTCACTCCGCATGAGGAAATCGCTGCAGAGTCATCGATCAGGGACTAATCCAGGGAGTGGGAGAGATGCCGGATTATGATGCAACGTCCAGTGAGTGTTGATGCGTCTGTGTCCAGCCCATGTGTGTTTTGCTTGTGTGATGTGTTGTGCTTGACTGCCAGTTCAGGCTCTGTATTCATGAGTACCATGTGTGACACATGCAATGCTTGACTGATGCGTGATTGTCGTGATGCAGTCTGCATGCAGGCCATGTGCTGTACACAGGGGCAGTCCTCATCACCACACATGCAGCCTACTTACATATAGGTGCTCAGAGGGTAGTGCCTACCCTCTGAGCACCTATATGATGACACCAATACGGAACCCCACCACACCACCCCAGGTAAGATACAACGCAGCCCATATTGCAACCCGGGGCATAGTGGAGCGCATATTCGGAGTGCTCAAGTCACGTTTCTGCTCCCTTGCCCACTCTGGTGAGCAGCTACTATATGCACCCCCAGTAGTGTGCAGGATCATTGTGGCAGTATGTTTCCTGCACAATGTTGCAACCCGGCGGGGCGTACCGGTGGACATGGTGGTGCCCCCACATCCCCAACCACACGCACGGCTGCTGCGCATCGGAGGGGAAAGGGCACGTGGCGAGGCAGCTGTACCCAGCTTGTGGCTACATTTTTCACTTAAACCCCTCCTCCCCCTGTGAAGTGCACACAGGCCTGGCACATTCCGGGTGACACTCGATGATGACAAAGGGACAGTCAATTGTCACAACCTTAACACCCTGAGAATGTGTCCTTGGAATTGCAGCATTGTGTGCATCCCTATCCACTTAAACAAACACAATCCAGTGTGACCAAAAGGCACATATGCAAGCTATAGATTCCACCCCCCCATGAAAAATAGCACATTCAAATGCTGGTATGTCACATAAACCTCCCTCAACCCCATGTCACCCACCCCACACACCATGCCATGGCATGCAATGTGAAAACTTCAATAACAATATCAACACACATGACACAGCTGTCACAAAGCGAACTGTTACAAATGGAAACAGGCCACAGGCAATCCCCTCAGACACGGCCTCTGAAGAAAAGAGTGAGCAAAAATATCCAACCTATGTTAAAAGTATGTAAATGCATGCCACCAAAGGTGTGAACACCAAAACCTCAAACATTTGGTGGCATGCATTTCAGGGAATTCCAAAAAAGAAAAGAAACTGCGGGTGCTCCGCCAGTACACGATCACGAAAGTCAAAGTGAACTTGTGCAGCAGGGACACAGCATGTCTCAGAAGGCAAGTAGTGTGTGCGTGGGGGGATGTTGGGGTGGTGTCGGGGGTGGGGGTGTGTTGTGTGTGTTGTGGGTGTGTGTTAAAAGGGCTATTTAATGCACGTTAGCATGGGAAATGCATGAACCTTCAGTGTTGCGTACATTTTAAATGTGAAGTACTCCGTCGTGGACACATCTGCAACAGAAACATATTGCCGATCCCGTGACACATCATAAGCAAAACCAACACAGGACTATCAATTTACCTGCATAACATATCATGAATACAGGTCCCAAAAGTGACAATATCAGACAGTAACAAATCACCATAGCACAAGTGCCACAATGTGACTTTGACACCACAAGTCCCCCTTCCATCATGAGAGTGGCTTTGACAGCCAAAGGGGGCATGGGACCGCATACAGCATGAAGTGCATCAACAATGTGCACAGTCAAGGCAATACATGAATAAGCAACATGAAATCATGCACAGTGAACAATATACTCACCAAAATGCAGGTCAACCATGCACTGGAGAAACCATCATGAATCCCCACTAGGGGTGTATACACATGTTGGACTTCAGACTGGCCAGAGATATGACGGAAGTCCAATGCCTCTCTGTAAGTTACTCTCACACGGTGCCATCCTTGCAAGCCCATGGAAAGGGGAAGCAGGAGTGTCATATGTGTCTGGACCCCAAGCCACAAATACAAACACGAGACAAGCCTGTATGGGCCGAGCTGGAACACACAGTGTATGCCTTCAGATGCCACAGAGCACCACACTGTGACATGAATGCACAATAGAAAAAAAAAAGAAATGGCCATAGTGGACCTGGGGGTGGGGGTGCACCCAGGAGGGGGAAGGTGCAGGGTGCACCTCAACACCCACATGTGTTGATGTTGGTACAAAAAAAAACCTCAATGGGCTCATGGTCTTCATGGGCTGACACAAGTGTGAGATTTGTTGTCGTCGTCACCCCCTGGTCGTACATAAGGAGGTGCACGTGGCACAGGTGCCTGTCCATGCATAGTCCCAGCAAGCCCCTCCACAGCAGCAAGCATGCAGGCCTGGTGAGCCTGGTTCTGCAGGAATATGGCACGGAGGTCCCCATGCAGCACCTCACATGTAACACAGAGTTCCTCCTGCAAGGACTCACATGTCACACAGAGACCTGCCTGTGAGGCCTCACGTGACAGACGGACCTCCTCTGGGCTTGCATGGAGTTCAGCCAAGATGGTACGGTCCAGCTGCTCCATCCTCTGTTCTGCCCGTGTCCCCAGGCTCATAATGAGTGCAGTGAGAGTAGTTCTGAGGGAGGTGTTATCTTCCCTCAGGGCTTCCCTGTGGGCCTGTGCCTCAGCAGCAATAGCTGGGTGCAGAGCCACCAGTTCAGCCCAGCGGGCCCTGTTGTAGGCCGCCATGCCCAGCCTGAGTGAGTGGCACGTGGACTGCGTTGCCTGCTACTGGAGGTCCTCCTGCCTATCAGGGGGGAGAATGGAATCGGCCAGACGTTCCATGCCTTGAGCCAACATCTCAATCGCTCCCCCCTGTTGCTCTGCAATGGCTTACATGGCATTCTCCCACCCAGTGTTCCCCGGTAGTGCATGGCCACCGCTTTGCTAGACACCACACCTGTTTGGCTCAAGGAGACATGGCCCTTGCTGTGCTGGCACTGCCTGTGGCTGCAGGATTGCATTCCTCTGTCAATCTGCTGCCCCAGGAACAGGAGCAACTGATGTGGAGCGTGACCCTGCACCCGTAACCACCACAGGCGGACATTCCAACACTGACTGGCCCCTTGAGGGCTCAACCCCCACTGCAGGTGTGGCAAACAGAACAGCGTCCACTACAGAATCACTCACCGTTAATAGCATGGATTTATGAGCATCCGATTCAACATCAGAGTCAAAGAGATCCTCAGAGCCATACCCAGAGGCAGGCCTAGACAGGATGGCCTGGAGCACCAATGGATGTTCACTGCCTACCACCCCACGACCACCACTGGTGCATGGTTGTTGACCTGAACCCTCCACCCTGTCTGCCACCTCCTCCTCCTCTGCTTCCGGTGCATCAACACCTGTAACAAAATAAAAAACACATGAGCACACATGTCAGCAGCACATACCACACAAATAGACAACACATCTGAGCCTGCAGGAGCAGGAGCCCTCCTACGACACTGCCGGAGCAGTGCCTCATCAGCTGTTCTCCCCGCAGACGGAAGGTAAGCCTAGAGGCTAGCCTTTCCCACAGCCGTGTCGGCCGTTCACAAAGGGGATCATTGAGGATGGAAGCGGTTCCTTGTATATGATAATATACACAACTTGATCTCCCCCAGCGAAGCGCTGCATCTCCCCCTTTTGCCATTGCTTCATGTAATGCCTGCAATGGACCCACGAGTTAGTCTACATCCCAAGATGGCCGCCGCCTTTTCCAGGTTGTGTCTCTCGGCCTGAGTGCACCATCCCTCAGCATCCGGACTACGGATTGGCTGTGTGTGCTCTTTTATTCACCAATAGCGCGCCGTCCAGGCGCACGCTGTCACGGTGCACGAAGGCACCAGCACTAAGGCTTTTATACCTGCCCTGAGCCCGCCCAGAGATTGCGCAGAGGCCAAGGCCGGTCCTCCTGGTGAAATCTTCCGGATCCTTGGGTAAGATTACATCTATACTAGCCCGCTTCTGATGTATGCCCTCTCCCAGCCTAGTCTTCATTTCCTCAGTCGAATGCTAAGTCTATAAAAACGTTGGCCACTGTTTAAGACTACTTCTCCCAGAAAGATCACAGACGCCACTGGGGACAATCATCTTGTTACTTCCACTGTAACTACAATCAGAACGATACCTAAAATGAGCTGACCTGCTACGCTCACCTATGAGACTGCATCCTTTTTACCCCATCACTCAGAACGAACCCTAGGACCTATGCCTGCCTCAATTGCCATATGATTCTCAATTGTTACCTTACTGCATCTTAGTCGCCTGCCATTGTCGGAACCTAGGTGCCGACCACTACCTTAAGCTACTTTTGTCCTGTACATGCTAATGTTCCGACTGTATGTGTAAACTCCGTATCTAAATGGTCAGTATTCTCTCCTATTAGCCTGCTTTCCTTTTAATTGTGTACCTCCCTACTAGCCACGGTGTATTACTTCCAACCATATGTGCAAACTCGCAACTAGATGGCCTGTGTTCCCTGCCACTAGCCACTTCTGATATGTGCTGTGCCCCAGGGTCGCTAATAGACCACATTTGATTTGTATTGTGCCTTATGGTCGTTAATAGACCACATTTGATTTGTATTGTGCCCTATGGTCGCCAATAGACCACACTTGATTTGTGTTGTGCCTATGGTCACTAAGAGACCACTTTTGATTTGTGTTGTGTCTATGGTCGCTAATAGACCACTTTGATTTGTGTTGTGCCTATGGTCGCTAATAGACCACTTTTGATTTGTGTTGTGCCCCAGGGTCGCTAATAGACCACTTTGATTTGTGCTGTGTCCTAGCCTCATACGCTATGTCTTATAGTCACTGCTTGATTGCCATATCTAGGTGCCCCCAGTCCCTATATTTCAGCCTACCATGCTATGTATTATAGTCACAGTTTGATTGCCACATCTAGGTGCCCTCAGTCTCTATATCTTAGCCCTGTTGGAAGAGGTGCACATAGGTGCCTCCTATGCTATGTACTCCAGACATTGCCCACTCGTGCCTCATACTCTTGTGCCCTTACCAGTGGATGGTGCCTAGACCTTACAGATCCAGCCACACAGACTTAGACACAAGTACTGACATTTAGTACCTTGACGACCAGTTATCCCATTCCATACACACCAAGTGGCATTGCCAGCTAACAGGAATAGCTTCGCACTATGTCCAGCCCACTCAACATTTACTTTCTAATGATCATGACCACACTGTACGCCTCCCCCAAGAACAGCCACACTGAAGTTCCCCGCTGCAAGCCAGCTCTCGCGCCGCCTCTCCTACTCAACTACACTGGCCACATCAGCCCCGTGCACCTGGCCATGCCAGGCTGACTAGTCTACACCTCTCAGCCTACCCCAACTCATGAGAGAAACCTCAAATTACGCGCCAGACTTAATAAACTCTATGAACCTCTTAGAAGATCCCTCCCCACTATAAAACGCACAACGAAAGACCAACATATTAGAATAGGCACTGCACCTCCTCTATTCTCCCCATCAGTGAATACAAACATGATTAAGACAGATACCAAATCACCCAACTCGGCCACAACCAAAATGGACACTGAAGGACACTCCCTCAAGGGAGCACTCCTTAATGTTAGATCCCTAGTGGCACACGCCATTGACCTAGCTGACTTAATCACAGAAGCCAATCTAGACTTTATTGCCATAACAGAGACCTGGCTACACAATGCGGCAGGCCCATCGCTCATGTTGGCCATTCCTGACGGTTACACCATATCTAGGCAGGACCGAGAAGGCTCCCGCGGAGTCGGAGTCGCCATTATATCCAAAATAAACTTATCACTACGCCCAGTCCCTACCACAACTATGCAATCCTGTGAAACTCTCACTGCCAAAATTCCCATAAACAACACCCAAACTCTCTCAATTTACATAATTTACAGACCACCGGGTCCACTTGGCACCTTAGAGGAGGACCTGCACAGCCTTCTGTCTAATAATACCAAAACTACTTCCCAATTGCTGATACTAGAGGACTTTAACCTTGGTTTCAATGACCAAGGAGATGCCCATGCTGCCACTATCGCCAATACCCTTCAGACCTTGGGACTTACCCAAAACGTTAGCACCCCCACACATGCAAAGGGTAGAATACTTGACTGGATCACTGATTCCAACTGCTTAGCCACAGTATCCTCTATTACGCCACTCTCCTGGACAGACCACTCCCTGGTGTCCTTTAATTTACTAACTACCAAACCACCCAGCCTTGACCCACAGGCAGCACCACCATGCCCTACAAGAAACAAAAAGAATATTACAGTAGATAATATTATCCCCCTGATCCTTCCTACCTTAAATGCACTGCCAGACAACCTCGACCCTAGTGCATTGGTCAATTAATTCAACAACATCATGCGCACCACTATGGACAAAGTCGCCCCTCTCAAAATGCGAACAAGCAAACCCAAGGCACACTTAAACAAGTGGTTCACGCCAGAACTTAAGGCCTTGCGCCTAAACAAAAGAAAATGCGAATCCGACTGGAAACTATGTCCAACCGAAGAGAATAAAGCTAATTTAACTAATATCTCTCGGCATTATAAAAATGAAATATGTCTAGCGAAACGCAATTCTTACAATGCTCGCATTGCCAATGCCAACTCAAGTATGAAGGAACTCTTCTCCATCCTGAAAGAACTTGAGTCCCCTATTGCTACACCAGATACCTGCATTAAAGATCAGACCTGGTGCACAGATATCCAAACAGCCTTAGCAAATAAAATCGCCACACTGCAAAACAAAATCCAACTAAAAAAAGATTCCCTAAACCTCAAAAACAAGCTGCCACTCAACAACACCATCAACGACCCAACCAACAAATTCTCCTTCACTAAAACTACCATCTTAGAGGTAGAGAAAATCATCTTCTCCCTCAAACCGTCGAACTGCAAAGGTGACATCTGCCCAGCACAACTAATAAAAGACGCTGCCAGAGACCTTTCACCGTTCATTTCAAAATTGATCAACTCCTCCTTCACCACAGGTAATATCCCGGCGAACCTAAAACAATCATGGGTGCTCCCACTTCTCAAGAAGCAGACCCTTGACCCCATCATCCCCACCAATTATCGGCCTATCACTACCGTACCTTTCCTTCTGAAAATACTAGACAAGGTCGCCTATACACAAATTCAAAGACACCTTGAATCTAATAATCTACTGGGAGCCAGACAATCTGGTTTCCGTCCAGTCCATGGTACTGAAACTGCACTCATTGATCTAAAGACCCAAATAGACGAACTGAGAGACCAAGGTAAGACAGCACTCCTCCTCTTACTTGATCTCTCAGCTGCTTTCGATCTGGTGGATCATAGGGTCCTCTGCAAACACTTGGACAGTGCTGCACACTTCTCTACGCATGCCACCAAATGGATTGAATCCTTTCTGAGTGAGAGAACAATGAGAGTCTTCTCCCCCTCGGCAGCAGCCAACCCTCTTCCAATCACGTGCAGCGTCCCTCAAGGCTCCTGTGTTTCACCAACCCTGTACAACATATTCACTAAACCCCTTTTCGATGATCTGGACCTTCTAGGTATCACCTACAGTAACTATGCAGATGATACACAGATTCTCCTCCCGCATTCTGAGGATTACAGCAAGGACAGGGAGTTGGTGAATAGGGTGTACCTCATCATTCAGGCATGGATGGCATCACATGGCCTCTGCCTGAATGATGATAAGATTGAGCTGATCATTCTGGGCACGCAGGCCAATATCAACAAACTAGGCAAGGACTATTCCACGTTTAACATAGATGGCAATTGCATTAAGGTCTCGAGTGTAGTAAAAACACTAGGTTTCTATCTCGACTCTACCATGTCTCTTGCCAAACAAGTTAATTCCTTAGCTTCCACGACAGCCTATACCTGCAAATTAATAAGAGCAGGTAAACCTTTTTTTATCCAATAACAGTTGCATAATCTTAGCGAGAGCCTTAATACTATCACAACTCAATTATTGCAATGCCCTTTACAGTGGCGCCAACAAAACTATCACCAAAAGGCTACACATCCTCCAAAATAACGCCCTTAGAGCCGCCTTAGGCATAAACAAAAGGGAACATATCTCCTCCACTAGACAGCAATACAAATGGCTCTCCACCGACAATAAAATTCACCTAAAAATGCTCTCCCTGACGCACAAAGCCCTCAATAACGCTGCCCCCATTTACCTGATGGACAAAATAAAAAGAAAAACCTCTAGCAGACCTACAAGAACGCCCAACTCCAACTGTCTGGAAATTCCAAGATTTAAACTTGCCAAAATTGGCGGCACAAGCTTCCCTGTGCTAGCCGCTAAATGGTGGAATGCCCTGCCACACAACCTTAGATCAGACCAACCTTTCCCCCACTTTAGAACGAACCTCATCAAACACCTCACTGACAACAACATGTAAGGTTTGAAAGACTTTATTTGTGTTATGTTACTCATCTGAATGTATATATGTACCTTCAAAGATTCATCACTATTGTAAATTTTAATTATGTAACATTGTAATTTGCTGTAACATTGTAATTTCTATGCAACTTTGAAAGCTTCGTATATTCTGCTCACTGCGCCCGGTTACCCTTGGGTCTGGCGCGCAATACAAATAAATAAACAAACAAACAAACAATATTGACAGCCAACACATGAAGCAGCCATTTCACACACGACACAAACTCTGGGATGCATGCAGTGGCAATGAAATGGAAGGGGACCCTGAAAGCAGACATGGATGCATGTCATATGTGAAGCCCACACATGTACTGCATGTTGCATATCACCTGAATCACACACAACCTTCTTGCAGGCATAGATCTAAGCCGAAAATGACAGATGGCAACAAAGAGATGGCACGTACCATAGCCATGGCACAATTCCCAAATAGACACAGCAGTAAGTCAAATAGAACTGTCCATGACACATGTAAAATGCATGTCAACATGCACTACAAGAAAATAAATATTTAAAAAAGTACACATGTCACAGGATGCAACAACACAAGTGTATTGAAATATAGTCAAGGGAGGCACATGGATAGATACATACCAGGTCATTTTGACATCACACAAGTGAATAGGCATGTCGAAGGGTAAAACATGGCTCAGAAGTGCGTGGGTGAAGTGCAGCACATGTGTACGTCCTCAACTATCAATGGAACCAAACATGTAGTGATGTCAATCTCGTGACATGATGGCAATGTAAGGGCAAGTGCAGTCATCATGTGCAAAGTGTTGGCACTGGGTTGTAGGGATGCAGTGAACCCCCCCACTCCCCAGGGGAATGGCAGGGAGGCAGTGCATGGCTCTGAATGGCTGACCAGAGTACTGTGAAGTTGCAGACAGTGTTGGCAGATGTCAATTGCATCATCTCAGTCGACTGAGATTACAGCAGATGAGAGGGAGACAGAAAGCAGGACACATGAGGAACCATCACAAGTACATCTATACATGTAGAAACCACAACACCAGTTGCCTAGAGGCAGGGTGGCTGTAACAGAGGGAGACCTGTGCTCAACATAGACAACAACACCCTAAACATGTGCGTGATGAAGAAGTGAGCCCGAGTGAGCATAATATGGATGACCAAATACCATGGGACAGATAAAATACTGGCGATGTAGTACAATGAGTAGCCTGCCACGGACCCATAGGGACTTGCAGGGATTGCAATGGTCCATGAATGAACACTCATGTCCACTCTGAGCCTGCACCATCTGCATGGTCCAAGTGAGACACCCAGCATCAAGGACAAAGGATGTTGCCCACAGTACAGGTTTGGCAGCGTTGCACAGGGAAGTGTGCATGTACACAGGAAAGGAGAACAGGCCATTGCAGTAGTCCAACACGGAAATCACGAGTACCATGGAGACAGTGAGCTGCAGAGTGGTGGAGAGGCAAGGAAGCATGCCTGTGAGGAGGAGCAGCTTGCAGGGTGACCTCACATAGCCATCAGTCATGTGACGACATAGGCCGAGTGTTGGGTGGAACAACACCACAGGCTATTTGCAAACATGTCAGTGAGCTTGAACATGGACAGGAGAGGCTGTCAAGTAGGCACTATTCCCTGGGGAGGTGATAATGGTTGTCATTAGTTGGGTTTGTGTATTTGTCTGTGTGTGACATGCATGCATGTGCACAGGCATTTTTACTCACCAATGAGCGATGTGTTGCCATGCTTCCCAGCTTCCAGGTCCCAGTGTAGGGCTGACATTCTGAATATGAAACTGTCATTGGTGGAACCGGGATAGTTTGCAAAGACAGAGGTGATGATTCCCTTGGCATCACATACAACCTGCACGTTAATGTAATGCCAGTGCTTGTGGTTGCGATAGATGTGCTCAGTAGCTGTAGGTGGACGTAGGTCACATGGGTGCAATCAATGGCACCAAGCACTTTGGGGAAGTGCGCCACCCCGTAAAAGTCTTGGACGACGGCCTGGCTTTCTACGGGTATTCTGGGCATGTATATGTGCCTGCGGACTGAGGGGTGTGCAGTCATGGTTGCCAACACCTCGTGTAGGCAGCGTGACTGTGTAGCCTGTGAGACACCCCCAACTATGGCAGTTGTCTGCTGAAATGACCAAGTGGCCAAAAAATGCAGGACATTGAGCACCTTTTCCAAGGGGCTCAGTGCTTTGGAGCACAAGGTGGGTGATGTGAGGTCATCCACCCACTCAGTGACCAGGTCTAGGATGATATGAGGTGGAAACCTATACCTGCCATAGACCTGGTCAACAGGCATCCCAAAAAGGCTGGTCCTGGGTAAAGCAGGGCCTGGCTATCCTCCTCCTCCTGCGGTGTCCCACGATCACTGCTGCGAGAAATGGGACATTCATCGTAGTTGTATATGCTTGTTTGTTGTTTGCACACACTTTTGTTCTGCGAGGGGGCGCTTCCGTCTGCTTTCGCATGGCGGATGTGTTTCCGGCTTTGCAAGTCTTTTGGTGTGTGCGGGTTTGCCCTGTTCAACTCCATAAATACGTGTTGATAGCACGCGTGTGGGCGTTGCGAAGATTTCGCTGCTGTACTTCCCCCGTTAGGCCCACATTTTCATGTGTTGTTCCCCATTCTGCGTGTTCCGCCCCCTTTTTCGGTGTGTGCGCTGGACGTTGTGCGCCTTCACTGGGCGACTCACACACAGCTTTCGGGATGTCGCAGTGACATGTGCGCCACATGAGATTTGGCACAGGTCCCAGGTAAGCCAGGCACAGTTCCTTCCATGAATCGGGAAATAGGCGCACGCTTGCGCCACACATTTCAGCGCACAATCATTCCATGAATCACCCTGCATGGCGGGAGGCAGGAAGTCCGAAGAGAAGACAGAGCAGTAAAAGAATTGAGAAAATATAAAAGGAGATTAGCAGCTTGGATGCATGAAATGTAAGAAAAGGGTCAGGCCTTGCAAATGTTAAAGAGGCGAACTCGACAGGAGTGGGAAAGAGATGAGATATGGAAAGCAAAAGAAAGAGAGGAGTCTAAATGAACACCAAGATTGTAGACTGAGGAGGGGAGACATCTGAAGAGAAGAAGGAGGAAAGGAGAATGAAGCAGAGGGCAAATGTGGGGGGATGGTTGAAACAGGGAGGGAAAGAACTTTGGCCTTAGAGGAATTAAGGATAACAAAGTGATGAGCCATGCAGGACTGGATGGCCTGGAGGCATAACGTCAAGGTAGCATGCATGGAGGAGGTGAAAGCAGAAAACAATAGAAAAAGGTGAGTGTCTACGACATCCTGGATCTAATTCTGTCCCCTTTGATTCACTGTCTCAGATGGTTCAAGAATTACTCTTAGCCTCAGAGATGGTTCACAGATTTGTAATTGATGTATTGATGTGCCATATGACAGTCCCTCTCACTCTCTCATCTTGTTGAGCACCTCCTCCCTAACCCAGGCATCTCTGACCCCAGAATAGTATTAAGTGATTGTTAACCTCTACTGTCTAATCTCTGACTCGCGCTGGATGTGATGACTTAAAATCAGGGTGCCCTTTCTAACTTGACTCCCTCAGGGACATCCTAAATGTCCCTACTGTATTTAGTCGTTGCCTCTCACTACCTCTAGGATTTGCCTCCACCCTTTCATGTTAACTCCCCCCCTCCTCTTCACAACTACTCACTCCTCCTCACTCATACTCCTGCCTCTACACTACAGCCCCCTCTTCCACACTGCAACTTCCTCCTCCACACTACAACCCTCCTCCACACTCAAAGTACTACACCTCTGCCCACCTCCTGCTGTCGCTGTCGCGCTCCTTTCACTCAGTTATATGCACTTCACTACAACTCCTTACACTATCTCGCCTGCCCCCTCATCACACACACTCACACTGAAGTAACACTTGCACTCAATAACCAATATCCCAAATTCTCCACTCACTGCTGCTCATTCCTTCTTCCTGTGGTGTCTTAGTCTTCCACCTCTACATCCTGTTACCTCAAACAAACAATCCACTTCCTGCTTCCTGTTTTTCTTTTCATGCTCCCCCTTCTCCTGTCATTAGTCTGCGTTCCCTGTTCAATCTACCTAGGCTTCCCCATCATCCAGGGGATGTTACAATTAATTCAAACGTTAAATAGGGGGCTAAGTCCCAACCACTTTCTCTATGCAGATTTGCTGCATAGTAGCAATGATAGTTTAGGAAACAAATCGTCCAACAACATGTTGGGGGACGTTTGTTCACGCTCCCTCAAGGTAAGTATACTTTGTACTGTTGTTTGCATTTTCTTCCTGATGATCTAGGGAGCTTTGAGATGGCTGCGTCTATTTACCAGCAGCACCCAGGCTGGGGTATAGATCCCCTTGTCGTTATGATCAGAACACAGTCAACAAATAATAAAACAAAATGTATTCACCATCAATATTACAAAAATTAAAACAACACATAGGGCCTCATTAGAAGTTTGGTGGTATCCTTGCCGCCAAACTTCAGAAAATTTACGGCACCTGCGAATGGGCAATTGCCAGGTCTTTACAGCTCTGCCGGGCCCGGTAATTGCCCATTTGCGCCGGAAAAAAGATGCTCCCCATTCCCATTCAGCCCCATAGGACCGAATGGGAATGGGGAGGTCGGATGCACCGACACTGTTTATAATGGTGCTGGTGCATCCGACATTCTGTGCTCGTGGGTGCCTCGTGGGTGCCTTTTTGACCTGGCAGGCAGAAAGGCACCCATGAGCACAACTTGTAGTTTGCTGGTCCTGAAACTACGGTACCGGCATGCTTACCGGTACCGTAGTTCCCAGACCGGCAAACTTACAATGAGGCCCATGGACATGAATATTATTGCACAACTAAGGTGCTCAATGTGATGCTCACAGTATCAATCAGAAAAAAAAAACACAACAAGGGTGTGGTTAGTATCTGTGATGCTGGAAATGCATTGGAGGGACAGGGCCTCCATGTCCTAGTCCTGTAGTCATTTTATCATGTGTGTTATGTGTTCTTTTCTGCCCAGGAGTCCATGCAGGACTCCTGGCAGTGCAGCTCTTCCTCTTTTTGGTCATGGTGAACAGACACTTGGGATACCCTTATGGCACCCATGGGTTGGGGTACAACCCTGTACCCCTAGTGTATGTTTTTGGGCATCTGTATGTGGACCACAGAGCGGGTGATGTGCTGGTGGCAGCTCCATGCTGAAATTGACAGGTGCTCTGAGTATCCTTCATTTTGGGATACCCAGACCCTGCCATTGGAATCAGTTGATTCCTGATAAAAGACAAGATGGACCCTGTGGCTTCTTGCTTTCTATTGTCTGTTATCTTGTTTTCCCAAGGTCATGGGAAGCCCTGACTCTGGCCCTTCCCCTGACTGGCTGTTGGGGGGAAGTAAGTCCAGGCCAGACTGGCTGGAGCCTTCCCAATTACTGTATGTTGTGGGTACGCCCTTGGGGTGGGACCTGGGTGAATGGAGTGTGTGACCAATATGCATTGTATGTTATGGGTGTCTGGTTTCTGGTATGTGACACCAAGACTGAGACAGCCCTGTCTGAAACTGGTATGAATGCATCGTGGAGTGCTGAATGGCTGGGTGCTTGTCCCAAACCACATTTCGAGTGTGAGTGTCTGGAGGGAGAAGAATGGCCTGAATGCACTGTAAGCCTAATTGGCTGCCTGCCTGTATGAATGCCCTTCTGAATGATTGGTTCACTCAGTGTAACCCAGCAGAGTGAATGAGAGACCAAACAGTATATCTGGGGACCTCTAACTGATGAAAATTGTTCAGAAGCTGAAGTCGAAACTTGATGCTTACCTTGAAGCCCAGCTAGAAGAAGGCTTTGCTGCTGCTTTCCTTTGCCGCAATCCGAAAGCTGTCGTGTCTCCAAGAACTGATATAAGAGTGGACCTGGCAAGGAGACCTCTTCCCGAGCTACGAGGGAACATCATGCACCAGCTAACCTTCACCAGGGCTCCCTGTAAGTCAGTCATCGAAAGGCTGCCAACCAGAGACAGGGACCGCCGAGGAATCTGAAGGGAAGTGCCCAGAGAATGAAGTGCATCGCCGTCGCTGACCATCATCGCCGACCGGAGCCATAATACTCCATTGCCTAAGACATTTGAATCAAGGACTCCCTTGCTCATCACCATCGAACGCTTTTTCCCACCGGAGAAAGTCAAGGTCGCCGACAAACCGAGGAGAATCCGCTGGTGGGATTCCCGCCACCCGAAGTCTTCAAAGACGCTGATGAAGATGCGAAAGCCAGCCGTGGTCGAGTCACAATCGCTGACGGCAGCCACTGACGACCCGATGCCCTTGGTTGGCCAAAATTCTTCATTGACTCTTTGCGGCAATGAACTATCGTCGTCGAGGTGCACTGCATGTCGCATCTTCACAGGACATCCACGACCAATCGTCAACGAGTAACGCAAGGACTGAAGCTTCTGCCTCAATGCCATTGTTCACCTTTTCTTTGAGGAATCTTGACGATCTGTGGCTCCTGTCTTAAAGAGAGTTCACTCAAGAAGGATCCGTCAACGACCCGTCGACAAATTCTACTAAACCAGGTAAGTGGGGAAGTAGAACATTTGTAGAAGGAAATAAGACTCTGCTAAGCAATATATGGACTGGGCTTGTCAATACATCTTTTAATTACAGGTTGCCCAAATGGGGGGTCCTCACACAGAACTGTGTCTAGGTAAACAGGGCCAGTATTTTGCCAATTGTCTTACCAACTTGTTTTACTCCTCAAGTCGATTGTGGGTTCCCATTATTAATTGATTTGTATGTCATTTGAAACTGTCTACAGTTGATGCATTTTACTGGAATCAAAGGAGTAATTGTGGTACCACATAGAGACTGTATATATTTATCATTATAGAATTGCCTGAGCACAAAGTGTGTTATTGTATGTATACACAATCAAAGCCTTATTTATATAAAGAACTGTGTTATCACTAACATAGTGTGTGGAGATTCCCCTATGGGTGCTTGGGGACTACACTGTACTTAAGAACCAACCCACATCATCTCCTGAGAGCTAAGCCTTGTTTACTCGTTCATTGCTACCAACAACAGTGAATCTTGGCTGGGGTGCTCTGTGCTTCTACTCTGCCATATAGAGGGCAGGAGTACAGATACCCCCCTCCAGTCTTTACACTACCCAGTGTGATTTAGCGCACAAAGTTAATCATAAGTGCACTGTAATTGTCAACACTTTTTGTGTTTCCAGCTCAGAGGTAAACTGCCAACAATTCCAGTTTGTATATGTATTGTCCCTTCTTTGAGCGTTCTTCAGGACACTACGGCTTAATGCGATGTGATAGGTTCCTAGATTCCCAGGACAGCGGGAAGATGTCCCAAGTCTCTAAGCTTTCTTCTTAGTGTCTTGGGCTGCACTGTCATCAAATCAGTGTTTAAACTTTGTTTAGTCTCTGATAGGTACTGGTAACGTTGTTAGCAGGATATTATAGCTGCTGCAAAAGTTCAAATAAACTCCTGACGGAGCGCAGTGAATCACTCAGAAACTCCTCCTCTCTAATGAGCAGAAGTCTCCAAAAGTGCTAATGAAGTGGCACCAATCTGAATGTAGAGTATGTCTGGATTGTTAATCCTCGAGCTGATGCTTCCTTTAGAGACACACAGTACTGCGGTGGGCCCGTGTGTTAACTCGCTGTGTCGTACAGTGTTGACAGTTGCAGAACGGTAATTATCAACACTGTACACTTCATTAGCACTTTTGAAGACTTCTGCTCATTAGAGAGGAGGAGTTTCTGAGTGATTCACTGCGCTCCGTCAGGAGTTTATTTGAACTTTTGCAGCAGCTATAAGACATCTTAAAGACTTAGGGCATCTTCCCGCTGTCCTGGGAATCTAGCAACATATCACAGGGTGTTGAGCCGTAGTGCCCTGAAGAAAGCTCAAAGAGAAAACAATTACAGTGCACTTATGATTAACTTAGTGCACTTAATCACACTGGCTACTAACCACTCCCTTGTTGTCTTGTTTTTTTCTGAATGATACTGTGAGCATCACATTGAGCACCTTAGTTGTGCTATAATTTTTTTTTAAACTTTGCAATATTGATGGTGAATACATTTTGTTTTATTATTTGTTGACTGTTTTCTGATCATAATGACAAGGGGATCTATACCCCAGTATGGATGCTGGCTATTAATCGCACTATAATGTGTGGAAAGGTGGGGCAGCCTGTACTCAACTATATGTATACAATATTTGACTAGTCGCTAATGAGTCGGGCCCCTCTATAACAAAAAAGGGTGCTATACCCATATGTGTGTTTGACATGCGTCTATTTACCGCTGGCATGGAGGATTACTGGGTGCTAACTCTCTGCTATAACCCAATGTTCACATTTATAGGTGGAGAATGCTAAAGCAGTTTTAGGCACTTGTCTTTTGTTGATAGTGGCACAGACCTAATTGGTGGGTAGTCAACATGCATTTTATAAGTGGCATAGGCCGAAGCAGTCTCAGGCACTCATGTTTTTGTTTTTTTTTGTTGGGTGGAGAAGAAAATCACAGTGTAACCAGAACCTGCATTTTGACGGTACCAATCACTTTTAGACATGCATGCCTTATTTTTGGTCGAGAAGAAGGCAAAAATGGCAATGTCACACCTGTGATTTATTTAGGTAGAAGGCCAAAGCAGTGTTAGCCATGCATGTCTTTTGTTGTAAGAGGAGAATTTCAAAGCAGTGAGATTCACGTGTGCATTTTATAGGTGGGGAGAGTACCATATTTGCATTAGGAACAACTGTCTTTTTTTTGTAGAACATGCAGAAGTATTGCAACCCCCATATGTGTGTTGCAGGCAGAGAAGAAATGCATTTTGTTGGTTGAAATAAAGGAGAAACCAACACTGGACAGTTGGCTCATGTTTTGGCAGAGGTGAATAAAGCGATCATGTCTCAATCTGCAGAAGCAATCAAAAATGAAAGGGGTATTTTTACCTGCTTGAGGAGGAATGTATCTTTTGTGTCTTTTTCACCTGCCGCACAGGGACGTCATTTGGGAGGTTTCCAGGGGTAGCATTTGCTAGCCCAGGCTCCCCCTCTGCTACCCTCTAGACCTGTCCTTGCAATCCCTGGGCCACACTTGTATTATTTCAGCTGACCGATCAACAAAGCTCGAGGATGAAACTGATTAAGATCAGATGTGTGGCCACACATAGCCGAGACACAAATAGAAACAGAAGGCAGCCACTCCTGTCTCTGCCCGCATGTGGCTGAAGCGTTGGATGGACCCTGGGCTCCCTTAACTGCACTCGCAGTGAACAGAGGTAAAGCGGCCAGCTGGACGCTAGCAGAAAGTGACATTTAAAAGGAAAGTAAACACTGGGAGGATAGCTCAGTGGCAACGTGTTCGCCTTGGAAGCAAGATGACACAAAGCAATACAGGTTCGATCCCCGGGTCCGCTTAAAAACCTGTGTGTACTTAAGCGCGTTATAAATACGCAACTAAGACAAAAAAAAAGACAATTATGCAACTCGGTGAGCGCTTTAAAAATGCAAACAAATAAAATAAATACACACGCACAATGCTCATGCATCACGTTTCATGAGTGGCTACAGTACGTTTGTAACCCTCTGCATTAGAGTGCCCTTGTGATTTTCAGTACTTAGGCCAATACCCCACTACCTCATATACCCAACACTGCAATAAGAAAGCAACATTAAACGTACTTTGTTTTAAGAATATACCACAGTTTCCAGTATGCAAAGCACTTTACAACTGCCCTGTACACAATTACCATTAATAAGCTGAGCTACAACAATATCTATTGACATATATTCACACGTTTGTTCTTATTTCAGGCTAGCCCTGTCGTTGCAACTGCTCTACAATAATGCAATGCCTTAGCAATTGTCCTGCAATAATGATATAACTACACGGCTACTTTTCAACAATAGAATATTACCACAACTGCCTAGTGTTGAGCCAGTAACCACTCCAGGTATGGTTCAAAATTATTCTATTGGCTTAGATTAGGACAGCAGATGAAGACCCCCAACACATACCACAACTCAGGCTTAACTGCCAAAGCTCAAGCAATAACATTACAGGGGAAGAGTTCTACCTTCCACATTCCAGAATGACCATACTACGTATGCTCATCCAGCCACAGTAACATCTTTTCCTGTCATATGAAAAGCATAACTTGTCTTATATACAACACCTAGCAAGAGTGATATTGCATCACAACGTACCTACAATTAAAAAATAAATTGCACATGTACGCCACTGATCGAAATTGATCATACGTTCCACACAAAAATGACATTAAATCAGCAATGATCTGTAATGTGTCTGTTGCAGCTGCCCTGACGTAAAAGTAACCTTCAATGCCCGAGTAAGTAAATTAGCAGTTTCATTATTTAATTTGAGAGTTTTATAGTGCATCAAACATGTCACACAATTGCCATCTCAGGGCACTTGATTACACAAAATATATGCAAGAGAGTAAAGAGAATGAAATGATGACGTTTAGTGGGTGTTGGTGTGAAACAATATTGTCATTGAAAGGTGTGGTTATCAACCCGTCCTGTGATTCGGGTGTCAGCGTGAAGCCAGGGTGATCTTCCACATTGCCAGACTCTCACGTCGACCTGCGTTACGTCCAAATATTCTTTTGAACTCACCCAAACCTGTCCAAACTCTTTCCTCCCTCAACACAGCAACATCGCTTTTGTATTGCACACTGAATAACAGCCACTAAATGCAATCTCTTACTTCCCATTAACTCTGACATGTTCCCCTCTGCCACTGACAATAAGTCCCAGGTGTTTGTGTGTGTTTGTGTGCAGTACAAGGTTGCGTTCTTTCCGGGTATTCGCTCTTTCTCAGTATTAATCGCTAAACATGTCACTTCTTTTGCAGACTCTGTGGCAGGATATTAAGGGAATATGTGGCTGCGGCAACTCTGATATGTTTTCCTCCCTGGCAGTAACCAAAAATAACTGCTACAGAGATATACAGATTGGTTCCTCGGTTGCTCTTCTCCCTAGTAATAGTCACAACAAATGTAACACTCACCTATCTGTCATTCGAGTACTCAAGCAACGCCAATGTCTAAAAATACTGATTATGTACTTTACTCACAAATCTTAATAACTGCTGAACCCATATGCATGCATAATTATTTGCCGACCCCATACCCTCACCCGGAATAATTTGGCTCACACATTGTTGTCAAGTGTTGGCAATAAAAGGCCGTAGGTTTTTATTGTACAGATATGGTCATGGAGATAACAATAATCACATATCATCTTAGTAACATACTTTTGGGCACCGGGTCTTGGGGTTACCCCCTCTGGCCGATGTCCGCCTTCTCATGTCCCACGACTTGTTGTGGGCACCGTACAGTGCCTTGTACTTCTTTTCCTTTGTTCTTCTCCCTTATTTGTAGGGTGGGAGGGTTTTGTGGTAAAGAAGAAAAGGTTTGGAAGGCACCAAGTAAACAGTGCACCTCCTGTGTGTTTGGGTCCCCTTTCAGGGTCCACAAACTGTTTGTGTTTTCTCAGAGCATGCCACTCTGTATTTATAAGACCCAGGGGAGCCCTGGGTCTTTGATATGTATAGTAGTGGGGGCTGTTGTGTTCCAGCCCCCGGCCGGATAGCCGACTGTTTGGCCCCCTGGAGGGGGCAGGTCTTTGAACCTCATCCCTGCCTGACTGTTGGTTTCCTTAGGTGCTTAGCACCTTGCTGAATGGAGGAAGGGTGAGGTGATTGTTCACATCTCACCCTTCCTCAGCTTTGTGTTGCACAGACTGCGTGTCTCTCTGGCTTGGGGGAAGGAGAGGAGCAGAGAGGGGGAGAGGTTGGGCTGCCCCTCTCCAGGCCTGCTGATGGTAACAGCAGTTACCCTGCCTCGCTTTGGGTGGCCCTGCAACATTGCCCATAACTGCCGAACCCATATGCATGCATAATTATTTGCCGACCCCATACCCTCACCCGGAATAATTTGGCTCACACATTGTTGTCAAGTGTTGGCAATAAAAGGCTGTAGGTTTTTATTGTACAGTTTTGGTTATGGAGATAACTATAATCACATATCTTAGTAACATACCTTTGGGCACCGGGTCTTGGGGTTACCCCCTCTGGCCCGTGCCCCCACACATGGGCAGGTTGGCGCTGACCAAGTTCCCCCGAAAGTATCTCCTAGTGGCAACCCCTGGAGGGTAGAGTTGCTGTAATTTCTCTAAAGAAATGTTCCATGCCCTGGTTTGATAAATGGGTGCCATCTTTGTGAAAAAGGTCCGGGTCACCCAGTATAATGGCCGGGTGCTTTATGAAGCGCAGTCCTCTTGCTGTACAGAATTTCTCTAGCCCCCTGTTGAGTTTTCTTCCAGAAATGTCTTTCGATTTGTAGCAGTTGGCCCCTTACCATTTCTTTCTGGGTAGGATGGCCAAGAAATATATTTCTGTTCCCCTCCAATTATGTGAAATGCCTGCTAGGGAGGAGCACATGTACTCGAATACATTTCTCCTTCCAATGGATACCAGGTCATTGCCCCCCAGGTGTATGACCAAAAATTCTGGCGGGTCTCTGTATGCAACCAGTTCTGCTAGGGTTTTGTGGATCTCGGCCCATCGTCAGCCTCTGTATCCCCACCATGAAGAAATGGTGTCTCTGAAAGGTGGCCTTTCTTTGGTCTCCTCTGCCCATCGGCCCGTCCTGAAGATAAATGAGTGGCCGACTATCCATGCTGATTGGAGAGCGGTCCTCCCTTCGCCTGTTGTTTCTGTAGGAAGGGGGAGAAAGAAAAATTAGGGAGGATGGATATGTTAGCTGTGGTCTGATGTATCTTTTGTAGCAATCTGACTTCCATCCCCCTATGTTTTTTAGTTGTTGGGGAACTTGGCCTCCTTGCCATGCTGAGGTGGCGGCACTTATTCGGAATGAATGGGTGCCAAAACCCTTGTGGTCCCACCCTGCTTTGCTAATTGCTTCCATCAGCACCCCTTTGAATTGGTAGCGGCTTAGTGCCGAGGCGTCCTTGTGGATTAGAAACCTCCCCCCTACCTTGGGCCTTTGCGTGTAATAAAGGTTGGTGATACATACCGGGCAGTTTGCTGCCTCATCAATGCAACAAATGTTGATGATTCTTTTGGCCCCAGTTTTTGATTGTTGGATTTCTATGCTGACGCTCTCTTGTCTAACCCTGACCTGCATTACACCCAGGCCGTTGGTAGCCTTGGTGCTGGAGGCAAAGAGCTCTCCAACACGGAAAGCCCCGAAGTATACCGAGAAAAAAGCTGTTTTGAATAATAAGATCTCGTATGGATGCCAGCATATGGCATCCTGCTTGTTTGCAATTTGTACCAGTTTGTTGAAATCCAGGGGGCGGCGGGTGTCCACCTGGGGGCCTTCTATTCTACCCCATCCTTTCATTGCGTAGGAAATAAGAGCGTTCTGCGTGGGGTCTGAATCACCCCGTATTTTTGAAAAATACGAGATTGCAACTAGGTGTCTTTTTGCCCAATCTGTCTTAAAGCCTTGTTCATGCGCCCATTTAAAAAATATTTCTATGTCTTTAATCGTTATTAACTCTACATGGTTTACGCCTGTGGCTTTAAATACTGTTTGTAAGCACTTACTGTACTGCGCCGCAGTGGTGCTTGTCAGTGCTTTCTCTGCTATCTCTGTTAGGAAGCCTAAGGAGTTGTTGGCACCCGTTATTGAGGTGCCTGGTTCTTGTTGGGCATCCCGGCCATGCCTGTCTGGCACTGGCGTTGATGCCGTTGTTTTGTAGGCACCCGTTTTTGAGGCACCTGGTTCTTGTTGGGCATCCCGGCTTGGGCGCTCTGGCATTGATGCCGTTATTTTTGATTTTCCATTATTGCCCAGCATTCTGCTGGTATTGGCGGCATTTGTTCCTGTGCGTGAGGCGCTAGCTCCCGGAATCTTGGCCACTGCAAGCGAGATAAAGCATCTGCAATGTTATTATCCGCCCCAGCGATGTGCTTTGCTTTGACCACAATGTTTTCTTGTAGTGTGACTGCTGTGATGGTTCATAGGACTTTTAGCATTAGAGGGCATTTGGTAGACCTTCTGTTAATGGAGCCTACTACGGCCATGTTGTCACACCAGACCAAGAGTTCTGTGTTAGCTAGTTGCCTGCCCCAGATGTTTAATGTTAGCCAAATGGGAAATAATTCTAGGAGGGTGATGTTCTTAGTCCACCCCGCCTGTTGCCATGAGTTGGGCCAGTGTCCTGCCACCCACTCTGAGTCTAGTATGGCTCCAAACCCCTCACTCCCGGCTGCATCGGTGAAAAGGACCCTTTTTTCCATGTGTTCAAAGGTGTACGCCAAAGTGAGGTCCCGTTGAAATCTTTGAGGAAATTCCCCCAAATGTCCAGGTCTTGTTTCACCTCTGTGCTTAGCTGGATGTGTAGGTGGGGTTTGGTGTATGATTTGATTTTTAGTTCCAGACTTCTGGAAAATACCCTCCCTTGGGGGATTATTCTAGCAGCGAAGTTGAGACTCCCTGCTAATGATTGAATTTCTCTAACTGTGCCCTTGTCTTTTGTTGTCAGGCCTTGTATTTTCTCCAGGAGTTCTGCAATTTTTGTCTTTGGGATCTTGCATAGGCCCTGTACAGAGTCAATTTCAATGCCCAGGAAAATTATGTTGGTGGCAGGTTTGGTCGTTTTATCCTTTGCTAAAGGTATGCCCCACTGTGCGGCCATTCCTTCTAATTTCGCCAGGGCCTTGTTGCATTCATCACAATTTTCTGGGCCCATTACCATGAAATGAAATCATCGAGGTAGTGTACTACTTTGGTCCCTGGTCTCTGTTTTTGGAAAGCCCATTGAAAAAAGGAGCTGAATTGCTCGAATAGAGTGCAGGATACTGCGCACCCCATGGGGAGGCATCTGTCTACATAGAATTTGTTGTTTAAAGTGAAACCTAACCATTGCTGGGAATCTGGGTGGACTGACAATAGTCTGAAAGTGGATTTGATGTCTAGTTTGGCCATCAGGGCGTTCCTGCCACATTCCTGTATGAGTCTTACTGCCTCCTGGAAGTGTGTGTATGATACTGCAGATCCCGTGTGTGGAATGCCATCATTTAGTGATTGGCCTTTGGGATAGGATAAGTGGTGAATTAGCCTCATTTTCCCAGGTTCTTTTTTGGGGATCAGCCCTAGTGGTGATATTATGTAATCTTTGAGGGGCATGTGGTCCCAGGGTCCTGCAATCCTGCCTAACAGCTATTCCTTCTTGATTTTGCTCTCTGCTATTTGGGGGTTGTTCCTGGCTGACCTCAGGTTCATTGGGATGTTCTGTGACCCTGTGCCATTAAAAGGGATGGTAAAACCCTTGGTGAAACCCTGCCAGATTGCCTCACTGGTTTCCCTGTCTGGGTAATTCATGAGTGCTTCTCTAAAATTGTTTGGGTTGATGGGGGTTCTGCCTGGTGCCAAACCTTGGGTTGAAAGGGAGTGGATGGTGCTAATCTTTTGCATTTTTGGCTGGCAGTCTGGTGCAGTTGCTTGCTGCATGGTCACTGTTGCAGTTTGTGCAAGCGTGTTTGTACCAGCAGTCCTTGCCCCAGGTGCACTGGTTTTTTCCAAAATTCCTGCATGGAATTTTGGCTTTTGAGAGTGGTTTTTGTTCTGCCTATGAGTATTAGACTTAGCTGCCCATGTCTGGTTCTTCCGAAAGGGCTGTTCCCCCTTTTTATGTTTCTCGTTATTGTTATTTCTGGGAACCTGGGCATTTTTGCTATTTTTGGAGATGCTCTGTGAGGCCTCTTCCTCCGAAGGGGGCTCAGTGTTTAACATGTATAAGTCATTTTGGACCTCGTCCCATTCTATAGCTGGCCTCTCTGACATGCTTCTCCTAAATCTGATATCACATGCTAGCCAGGTCTTCCCTTTTTGAGTGATTTTTACTTCTCTTATTTTATCCATGTAAGCTCATAGTTTTCTGCCATCATTGGGGAATTTCTCTTCGTATATTGTTGCCAAGATGGCAAAGGCCTGTAGCCAGTTGTCCCAATTCTGTTCTACCTGGGCATTTTTTGGCTATGGCTTTCTCTTCTATCTTTTTGGGATCCCTAAAAGCATCTTTCCCTTTGTGTTGGGCTTCTATAAGTGAAATGATTTCTATGAACTCTTTGGCCCATATGGCCTCTTTGATTGTGGTGTCAATATTCCATGCTAGGCATCTTTTATATCTATTCAGTATTTCAGTCTGGAAGGATTTCAATTTTAATTCTAATTGGGCATTGCAGATCATTGCTATGTCTTTTGGGTTGCTGTTGCTTTGCCCTGCCTGTCCCAGTGGTTCTGTACTGGGGGTTGCCCATGCTTTTAAAGCACCTGTTGGGTCTGCTGTGGCTGCAGTTGGCGCAATTGTGCTGGCAACTGTTGGCATTGCTGGCACCTGTGGCAGCGGTGTGGCTGGGGCTGCTATTGTTGGGATCATTGCTGGTGGGGGGGTCACCGTTATGGTAGGTTCTAGGGGTATGTTGGGGTTTGTGGGTCCCTGCTCCCCTGTTTGAGGTAATTGTTTCCCCTTATTTCGCGCAATAATTGTTGCATTTCTGACATGTTCCTTCACAATTTTGCCAGTTTTAGGGCCACCTGTCACTTTCTGTCTCTTTGGTGGTGTTGTGATGTCATCTTGATTGGGTGGTATGGGTGTCCCTTCCCTTGGTAGGCTGTACATATTCTCCCTGACCCATGCCCAACCATAGTGTTCCACTGCCTCGATGGCTGCCACAAGGTGGGGTGTTTTGGGTTTCTGTGCCGGTGTTGTGTGTTCCTGTGATTTTCTTTGGGACCCATGTTTCCTTTCAGCCTGTTTGATTAAAAGAAAGATAGTTGAAAAAGGCTGTGTTTGACCCTGCAGGAATCTGAACCCGTGTCAGCATTCTCTGCACAGATGTCAAAATGAGCTCTCTGCTCGTTGTGCAATAGCACTGTCTATCATGCACATTATAATGTTTGTTGTATTATTTGTGGATTCTTGTGGGCTTGCAAAAAATGCTGTTTCCTGTGCTGGGTAACTGTAGAGTGTTGCCCCAAAAAATATTTTGGTTTATGTTCAGACAAACTGCAACAGTGGTCTTTGGTGTGCTGAAATGATTTCTTGTGCCCAGGTTCGAGTTATGCATATAAACTATGCCTTTGTTGTTCACTGCAATTAATTGTGTGTGCCCTGTTGGCCTGGGCCTTAAAAAATGCCCCAAATGCTGTATGAACCAAAAGTTGTCTGCCTACTGCCTCAATTACAATGTTCGTTGTACTTTTGCGATAAGGTTTCTCGGAACAGCGTTTCCCCGCAGCCTCGGTGTTTAAACTTGCAATATTTCTATTGAAATTGACGCGCAGCGTGTGTTCATGGTCCGCCCGCGAGCGGCTGCCTACGGATGTTTATCTTTGTTGCACGCGGTTAGAAAAAACAGTGTTCTATTTCGTGCTCGCAGCCCGGCGTGGTGGCTTACCTGAAATTGACGCTTCACTGAAGCCACCACCTATGCCAGGTTGCTCTGCAGGTTCCTCCTTCCTTCGTTCGCGCTGGTGTGTGGAGTCCTGCTTCCCTACGGTACGTCCCGGGAGAGTTTCTTTCTTTGTTCAATGTACGCCACTCGCTGCCCTGCAGAGGTTCATGAACAGTGCAATGTTCAAAGGGAAACAAAGACGCTGCAAATGCAACAAACTTCAGAGTTTGCTAAAGAAGCAAAGGTTTGGAAGGCACTGAGTAAACAGTGCACCTCCTGTGTGTTTGGGTCCCCGTTCAGGGTCCACAAACTGTTTGTGTTTTCTCAGAGCATGCCGCTCTGTATTTATAAGACCCAGGGGAGCCCTAGGTCTTTGATATGTATAGTAGTGGGGGCTGTTGTGTTCCAGAGCCTGCCCGGATAGCCGACTGTCTGGCCCCCGGGGGGGGGGGCAGGTCTTTGAATCTGATCCCTGCCTGACTGTTGGTTTCCTTAGGTGCTTAGCACCTTGCTGTATGGAGGAAGGGTGAGGTGATTGTTTACACCTCACCCTTCCTCAGCTTTGTGTTGCACAGACTGCGTGTCTTTCTGGCTTGGGGGAAGGAGAGGAGCAGAGAGGGGGAGAGGTTGGCTGCCCCTCTCCAGGCCTGCTGATGGTAACAGCAGTTACCCTGCCTCGCTTTGGGGGGCCCTGCAGCATTACCCAGAATGCCCCTAACTGCGAAAGATGTTTAAGAAAGTGTGCTCTGTGCGAATCACTGGAAAATCGGGTGATTCAGAGTTCATCTGAATACACCTGCCCAGAGTTAGTGGGCATTTATTGGATGGTGAGGAGGTATTTTTGTGAGATGGGGAGCAGACGAGTGCGTTAATATTGGAAGAGGGGTAGATCTGATAGCTCAAAGGCATGATGTGGAATGGGTACTCATTTGGCATTCCCCAGTCATTATGGTTCCAGCTGGCTGGTCTTAGTCAATATTGAAGTATCTTACATTGTATGACTTTAATTCAGGCTAGCTGTGACCTTATAAATGGTGGTGAACATGGTTGGGGGATATTCAGGCTCTGGGGGACTGGTGGGAGTGGGTTGCTGTGCAATGGTTCAAAGTGCACTATTGACAAGATAATCCCTGCACGTATTTTCCAAGTGTAAAAGCATGAAGTGGTACAGCCTCTGGTTGTATTCTGGTTGGACTCCCGTTGGTCAGTTGCTGTTTCCAGTCTGTGGCCAGACACTTGGCAGGCACTGGATGTCTGTGCTTTGGGGTTTAGGCCTCTTTGAGAGGCTCTGTCTGTTTACAGTTTAGCCTGACTGATGTACAATAGTCCAGGTTGTTGTGTTGAACATCTACTTACATTCACAGTAATTTGGTAATATGGGCCTATACACACTGATATTAATGCTACATATGTTGATCCATTCTTGCATAAAGTACATATCATATTAGCACTTGGTGGGGGGAGCTAGTCAATCAGGTGGCTAGGAACACAGGCTTGAACCACCGGTGAAGCCTACGTTCCATGCCACCTGATGGCTGGATCCCTCTGCTTCCAGCGTCCCCCGGCCCTCTTTCCCTTTTTCCCTTTTTCTCACCATCCCACTCCCCACTTACCTTATTTCTGCAGTCGTGAGTTCTGTCGCCGCACTCGCTCGTTCTCCCCGGCTCCCGCTGGCTGCTGAGGGAAGGTAAGTGGGGCTCCGTACGGAGCCCTGCCTGCCCATTCTATGGTGGCCATCTTGGAAAATCATTTTCCTTCATTCAACAGAGCACACGCTTTGGCAGCCCGGGATGCTAATATCCTTAATCCCGCGTTCCAAGGGCTGGAACAGGGGGGGTAAGGGCCTGGAATCCTCGTTATCCACCCTCGCTACACTTGGGCTGATAACTTGGGTTGTCCGGCCGTTTCCCCCTGTTCCACCCCTTGGAATGGGGGCATTAATGCCAAGTTACAGTGATATCATAACCATATTGTTCTTAGTGTACTGAATAACAATGGTCAGAGATGCCACTTCCTGTTTTGTCAATGGTTAAATGTTGTGTGACATCACTTTCTGTGATGTCAGTTTGGGGTGGGGTCAAATGGCATCACTTCCTACGGTGTTGTCAGAGGTTAAGGGTCATGTGATGTCACTTCTGCTACCCCTGGCATTTTGGTGAAATGACATCCCTGCTGCAACAGCAGTGGCTGTACGTTTTGGTGAAGCACAGAAACTGTGTTTGTCCATGCACCAGCCCCCTTGACCAATCAATAGCCCATATCTCTGCCTCTGCTGAGCAAGGGCATCAGATGAATCTGCTGCATTTAAAAGAAATGTAATTATGCATTAATCACTGTTACATTTGCATGAGGCATCAGAGGTTACAATGTGGAAGAGGTTGAACCACAAACATCTGATGCACAAGAGGCAGAAGAGGTATTACCAAAGCAACAAAGATAAATCCACTGATGAAAATATGAAATGACAGCAGACAATTCCTCACTTCTGATTTCCCTTGAAAGAGATAAGGAAAAGGGAACCTTACAAAGATTGTGCTCTGTCCCTACAATGAAGAGTTTAATGCATAGACATCTTCTTTGGGAATAACACAGATAGTGATCTAGTCAAAGGGACCAAAGAAGAATATGCTGCCACTGAGAAAACAATGAAGCTGTCAGTGTAAGAACTAGGTACAGGAAGCTGGCTTCAGATTCTTGATGATAAGGGCAGAGAAGGTGCCCTATTCTTTCTAGAAATGTCTGTAGTATTCAATATGGTTGACCATGAAATCCTCCTATCTCACCTGACATTTGTATCCAAGTCTCTGTCGTATCCTGGGTTTACATCCTTTCATATGCACATGTATTAAATTGTCTCCGTCCCAGCATATCAATCCATCCCTCAGCCCCTGCACTATTGGGTGCTTTAGGGGTCCTACCTTTTCCTCTCATCTTCAACGTCTTCCTATGTCTCCTAACTCAGCTAATCCACACATTTAGCCTCACATTTTGCTCATATGATGATGACACCCAGATCCTGGTGTGATTGGACAAATCCCTGTCGAACACAACTGCCAATCTCCAAAACTGCACATCTGCCATATGACGCTGGATGGATGACGACTGTCTAAAACTAAAAGGCAATAAAATCAAGGTTCATATTGTGAATGCTGCACATTTGTTTGGCCTCCTTACATCTGACCCGAAGCCCTGCAATTGCTAATGTTCCCATAATGTGCAGAAACAGCGCCTATCTTGGCCTGCCCTCTGAGCAATCATGCAGAATTAGAATCCAAACAGTTCGGACCATGTCTGGCCTCCTCCTGCTCCACCTCAAAAGAGACAAGCACATTACCCCCACCCTATCCTCCTTCCATTGGCTATCCATTCAAAAACAGATCACCTACAAATGAGTCTACATCCCCCTCCATGCTTTCAACAAGCCTGGTTCACCTTTTTTTGCATCAAAATGTAATTTCATCCCTGTGTGACACCGCCGCTTACCATCCAGATCTATACGGACTACCTGCGCAATCCACAAATTATGGCAGGTAATCATTCAACACTTCGTCAGATAGACTCTGGTAATGCCTTCCCCTAAAGCTCAAGAACGTCTTTGATTATCTGCCCTTCTTTAAGTCCTACAAATCTGGCTCTTTCAACAAAATTAACTTACTTTGCCCCTCTATTTGGATCTTTCAGCATCAAGGGACGATCCGCGTGGTAAACCCTTTGCTTTATAAATGATAAAATAAATACATTAACAAGCAAAAAAATAAATACACACATACATAAATAATTGAAGAATGGACAAGGATTGGGCCAGCAACTAATCAAGGAAATCATGAATTTCTCTATTGCGAGATGCTATGACTCTGGTTTAATTAGTGAAAATGAGAAAAAAATGCATGACTTGCAAGTTTCCAGTTGCACTTACAATATATGTACTAAGCAAGGTACAACTGTAGGCCTATAATACCCCAGGTAGACTTACTGTGAAATATGTATGTTTGCTGACTCACTTGTCTATATTTCTGGACTTCTAATGTGAGTTATAGCCATCATATATTGATCAAAGGTGTCTTGATCAGTACCAATGATCTTCCTTGGAAAACCCATTATCTGTTAGTTCCGGCTAAAGATGAAGAGGAAGGGGTAGATTGCTCCATAGGAGGGAGCCAGCCGAGGGAAGAGATCGGTTACGAGCTTGATGTTTATCAAAGCGCTTGACACGCAGAGAGTTGGTGACAGAGCATTTTATATGATTCAGTTGTAGATAGCGTGGTCCCTGGCCCCAGACAGCCTTATGGATGATGCAGAGGGATTTGAATTTGATCCTTGAAGCAATGGGGTGAAAGTGCAGAGATTTCAGGGCTGGAGACTCTCCAGCCCTGAAATCTCTGGAGAGATGAAGTCCCTGGGCTTGAGGCCAAGGATAGCTCTTGCAGCCCTATTCTTGATTAGCTAGAGGGGACGAAGATAAGAAGAGGGTAGGTTAAGGAATAGGCTATTGCAGTATTTGTAACCTAGAGAGTACCCAAACTCTAGAGACATTGAGCTTCTGGGGGAAAGTGAGGAAAGGAAGGATTCCTTTGAGGAGGTGGAGTTGAAAGTGAGCCTTATTGGCAAGGTCCTGGATGTGAGGGAGGAATGAAAGAGAGGAGTCGTAGTTCACTCCAAGGTTTTTGACTTCAGATGAAGGTGAAGGGGAGAATCAATAGAGGGTGGCCAGAGTAAGGGGAAGAAAGAGGGAGCAGGAGTCCCAATGGGAAGGTTCTCTGTCTTGCTAAAATTTAGGCAGAGATCATTGGGGGCACACCAGGACTGGATAGAAGATAGGCAGTCAGGAGTGGTGGAAGAAATAAGGAAAGGATCAGAGGGGAGTTTGAAGAAGAGTTGTGTGTCATCTGCATAACACTGGAAGGGGAGAAAGTGGACATTAGATGTGCAAGCAGAGCAAGATAGATGTTAAAGAGCCATGGAGCAAGGTTGGAGCCCTGGAAGGCGCCACCGGTGGAGATGTAGGTGGGAGAGGAGAAGGAGCCCAGATAACCTGTGAGGGACGGTCATTGAGGAAGGAGGGCAGCTAGTCCAGTGCCCTCTCCAAGATACCTAGCGTATTGCGGAGCCGTGTTATGAGGATGGAGTGGTTGACTGTGTCAAATGCAGAGAAGGGGTCAAGTAGAATGAGAACAGCTGAGAGTTGGAATCAAGAGATGCAAGCAGTTCTTCATGGGTGTTCATAAGAGCAGTTTCCCTGCCTCTGGATGCTCGGAATCCAGATTGATGGTTGTGTAGACAACCAACAAGGTCAGTATGCTGGGACAGTTGGGGGAAGAGCAACTTCTCCAAGAATTTCCCAAGGAAGGGGTGATCGAGATGGGGCGGTACTTGATGGGTCTGGAGAAGGTTTTTTCAGGAGGGGGCGCACAAGAGAGTACTTGAGAGACGAGGGAAAAGACCCAGTAGCAAAAGAGTGATTGCAGAAATCAGCAAGTACATGGGCAAGAGAGCCAATATTGTCCTTAATAGCTCCGGAAGAACAGGGTGAGACCTGTTTGAAGGAGACCTTCATCGAGCTGACAACTCTAGTGACCTCCTCAGACGTGAGAAGGAGGAGAGAAAGGCGGAGGGGGATGGGACGCCATAGGTGGCACTGGAGTGGGGTAAAGGGACGGGGAAAGGGAAGCGAGAGTGCTTAGGATGTCCTGGGTTTTTGCAATGACGTGTGTGGCAAGTGCATTGCAGAGGGCCTGGGAGGGAATAGGTGTGGTGGAGACTGCGGAAGGGTTGGCTAGTTTCATGCAGATTTTAAAGAGTTCAGCCATGCTGCTAGATGCACCAGAGACGTGAGCCTGGATGTGGGCCCTTTTCTTGGAGCAAATGGAGAGTCGGTATTGCCTTTGGAGAAGGCGACATGCCAGTTTATCATAGGGTGAGCCTGAGGTCTGCCACTTCCATTACACATCTCTGCACTTGCATTTCAGGGCTGCAAGTTTAGAGTTGTGCCAGGTGTTAGCTTGGAGGCATGGCTCAGGCGGATCCTGTAAAGAGTATTAGTCAAGGCAAGGTGCAGGTTACTGAAAGCAGAGTCAGAGGTAGAGTCTTCATTGGGGGGGGTGATGAGCGGATGAAGGTAGATGCCAAGGCAGCAGCTGACACTCGTTTCATCGGACGGATGTTCGTGAACGAGGTTGACAAGACTGGGGGAGGTGCGGTCAGATGGCACAGAGGACCCAGGTGAGAGGAGAGGAGAGAATGGTCTGGCCAGGAGACTGGGGTGGTGAGTGGGGAGGAGAGCAAAAGATCAGTGTGGATGATGGCATCGAGAGTGTGCCCAGCTGAGGCTGTTGGACCAGAGGGGAGAATGGAGAGGGAGGGTGAGGTGCAAAGGTTACAGGAGAGAGTGGACACCATGATTGAGGAGTCAAGGTGGATTCTGAAGTCACCCTGGAGAAGGAGTTTAGATGTGGATGTGAGTAGAGAGGAGGCATAATCAGCCCGTTCAGAGAGGAACAAGGTTTTAGAGCCAGGTGGCCTAAAAATAGTGGCAATGGTCAGGGAGGAAGGGGGAAAGTTGACCAGCTTGCAAACCAGGCTCTTGAAGGAAGATTAATGCTGGGTGGGTATGACGGAAGAAGAGACCCCCTAAGGGAAGAGAAGGGTGACCCCACTGCCAACATGATTAGGGTGAGGCTTGGAGATGATCTTGTAGCCATCAGGGAGAAGGGAGTCAAAAGCAGTGACTGAGCTGGCGGTGAACCATGTCTCGGTAAGAGCAAGGATATCTAAGTCAAGGTCTTAAAGGAGGAGGCAGATGTCAGCAGTGTTTAATAGTAGAGCGAGCATTAAGCAAGGCTAGATGCAAAAGGTCACTGCCTTTGAATGTTTTCCGAGGAGTGGTACAGGGGCGTGATACACCAGTCGGAGGAGAGGGGACAGAGAGAGAGGAGGAAGGAGTAGCAGGTATGGGAAGGAAGTTGATGAGGGACAGCAAGCGCTGGTCAAAGAGGAGGAGGTTCGGTTTAGGCCCTGAGCCATGATAGTGCCATTGCTATAGACATTAATGATACACCTGGATGATGAGCAGCCCGCCAAGAGTACTTCACATCTAGTGCCACAATTAATGGGTGAAAATGTGGGAGGAGGCAGAGTAGAGATAGGATGAGGAGTCCATAGATCTGGAGAGGGTACAGAAAAGAGAATATCAGTGTAAATATGCCTGGAAGTTGTGCTGACATAGGTGTCTGCAATGGGTAGGCCGAAGTTAGTGGTAGGATGTCTTTATTAAGATGTTTCCTTTGAGACTTTGTGAGAGAGGGATGATAGGTGATAGTGTAGCTGTTAGAATAGATATGGGAGATGGTGAGGATAGGAAGGAAAATAGAGGAAAGACTGCACAACACAGGAAATGCACAAACTCACCTGGCGGCCTAGAAGCCAAGAACAGGCAAGAAAACAGATGCAATGGAAGCAATTTGGTATCAAAATGGGGGCAGAGATGTTAAAAACACACCACGATTTGAATTGCCAAAAAGCAGAAAAATGCAGTGAAAACAGGGGCAGGGATGTTAAAAAACACACCAGGATTCAAATGACCTAAAAACACAGAAATACAATGCGAAATGGGGCGCAGAGATGTTGGATAACACCAGGATTCGAATGCCAAACATCACAGAAGTGCAATGGAAAATGGAGTGCAGAGATTTTATAAAACACACCAGGATTCGACGTTACCAAAAAGCACAGAAATACATTGAAAAGAGTGATACAGTAAGGTAAGGAAGGCAAAATGGCATAAGAACACCTCAGATGAACGACTGTTTAAGCTATTAAAAAGGTGATAACTTTTTTCAGCCAAGACTCACAGTATTCTTGTGGGGAGAGAGCAGAGTTCCAGAGCACAAGTTTGTGGGGTAGCAGGCTGTATCCTTGTTGGCTGTTTAATGAGGTGCAGCAATGGTGAGAGAAAGAGGGAGCCCTTCCAGCCCTCCCAGGTCTCAACAGGCTCAGGCAGGGGCCTTATCTGATTTAATTGGACAGGTGCCTACTGCAGAGGCTATACACCTTTGTAGAGCATGCCCGCATTTGCACATCAAGGTAGGATGGAAGAAGATCTTGAGGCAAATTGTACCGAGTGTGGAGCGCTCGTATCGCGACTTTTATATTTTTAGAATTTCAGCATTAAAAAAGCCCATCAGGGCTTACTTTAAATCTTGAAATGGACTCACAGCTCCTGCAGTGTCCGAAGATGTTTAGGGGATGTTGCAGCCCACGAGGCTTCTATCCTGCTTTCAGGAGGTGGAATGAATGGATGCCGGCTCAGACAGGCTCATACAGGGGCCTTTGTCTCCATACCACCGCTGCCTTCTATCAAACAATGCTAGCCATAATACTGCTCCACTCCAATGACCTACACATCCCACCGCTCATACTCTGACACTAAACCCCTCTACTCCGACCTGACACAACAAATGAACATTACACCATGGAATGCTCAGTCTGTTTGCAAAAGGCTTCCTTCATCTCTGACTACTTTCACTCCAGTCCCCCAGTTGATTTCCTTACTATCCCTCAAACCAGGATCTCCTCCTCTGACTACACTTGGAGCCCGTCATGGCTCAAACTTTCCTTCTCTCACTCTCCTCATCAAGCAAAGGCGGTGGTGCATGGCATGTATTTTCTTCCTGCATTAACATGTCACGCCCCGCAATGCCACATCCCATCTTACTTCCTTTGAATTCACACTCTAAACTATCGTTGTTCCTCACTCTACTCACTTCATTTCTATCTATCACCCTCCTGGCCCCATTAGACCATTCTTCAATGAACTTCGGCAGCACCTTTATTCTCTGTCCTCTTAGGTGACTTTAACCTTCCTTCTTTGAACACTCAGCAAAAATATGACTGTCAATCCTTTCCCAATGAACACTCTAACCACGCTTTTCCACTCTGTGGGCTGCTCTCTTGATTGCCTGTTCATCTCCAACTCTCTCAGAAATGAACACTACTTTCGGGCCACTATTAAATCCACCACCATTGACTTTCCTCCCACTAACCTTTACTCCCATTTTCAAGAGAACATTTAACCCCTATGCTATTCTTTCTTTCCGCTCTGACCTTCAACTCTTACTCCGCCTTCTCTCCAGATCAGTCCTCCACTGACACAGTTTTCTCCACCTTCCAATCGGTACTTCCCGACACCTTCTCTTCTCACGTCCCCACTGCTAACTATCACCCTAAATCCCAGCATCCTCAAGCTTGGGACTTATTGATACTGGTTCTCTGCACTGACATTCAAAGACTCTTGTGCATATGGAGGGTCTCCCACTCTCATGAGGACTTGCAACTATATCTCTCTGCCCTTGATTCTCTCAAGTCTTCTTTTGATAGTGCTAAAAGGGATGTCTACCTTTCTCTCATTGACACACATTCCAACTATCCTTACCGACTCCAAGACACCCTAAACTTATTCCTTATTGCTCCTAAACCCACAACTATTAATTCTACTCTTTCAGCCAGTGACCTTAGTGAATACTATGCTTCCATAATCTCGAAAAACAAGGAATCTCTCCTCACCCTTCTCCTTTCTTCACTCCACCTACTCTACCATATTGTACTGCCTTTATCGCACACTTCAATCATGCCAACACTGAGGAAGTCTTTGCTCTGCTAATGAAGGTTAACTCCTCCTATGCTCCATCAGATCCGCTTGCACTTCAGCTTGTCAAACCTATTGTGCCTCTTTTAACCTCTAGTGGACTCTCACCTCACTAATCTCTATAACCTGTACTTCAACTACGCCTGCTTTTACTCTACTATCAAAACAGCCATGGCCATCCATCTCCTGAAAAATCAAGGTGCGGATCCAAATCT
This sequence comes from Ambystoma mexicanum, assembly GCF_040938575.1. Lineage (NCBI taxonomy): Eukaryota > Metazoa > Chordata > Amphibia > Caudata > Ambystomatidae > Ambystoma > Ambystoma mexicanum. The sequence continues at coordinate 826,580,367 of NC_090933.1, forward strand.
GCCAACCAACTTTCAGCCTGTGTCACTTCTTCCTCACTACTCTAAGGTGTTGGAAAGAGTTGTATTCAAACACCTTACTAGCTTTCCTGACACACACAACTTTCATGATCCCTTCCAAGCTCGTTTCCACTCCCGCTACTCCACTGAACCTGCTCTCATGAATGTCTCCAAATGATTTGACTCTGATAAACATTAAAACCTATCCTCTATCCTAATACTCCTCGACTTTTTTGCTGCCTTTAATACCGTTTATGACTCTGATCTCCTCAATACTCTCTCTCTGCTTGGGATTTGTGATCAAGCACTTGCCTGGATTGATTCCTATCTAGCACCTCATCAATTCCCTGTTTCCTGGAAAAACAACACATCACAAATCACTCCCCTTACTGTTGGTGTTCCTCAAGACTCCGTCTTGCGTCCCGTCCTCTTCACACTGTACACTTCTGCACTTATCTCCTCCTTTGAGTTATCATACCAACTCTTTGGAGATGGCAACCAAATCCTTTTCTCCTTTCCTGAGTTATCCACTGACCTATCTACAAAACTATCTGTTGGTCTGCCTGCTATTAAATACTGGATGGCCTCACACTCACCTTTGTTGATCTCCTCCATAACTGGGGTGATTTTCTTTCCTGCCAAATTCTCTCTCTCTTCTCCTCCCCTGCCTATCCAGTTCCCACTTGACATTCTTCCTTGTGCCTTTACAGCTAGAAACCTTACTGTCATCTTCAACTCTCTCATACATACTCTACCTTTATCTCTTAAACACATACAGGGGTTTGCCTCAACCACCTAGATATCAGGAAAATCAGGCTCTTTTTTCCATTCAAAACCCCCAAACATCTCCTATCCACTCTTATCTTCTGTAAACTGGACTGCTGTGCCAGTATTCACTTTAGTCTTCCAAACAATGCATTCTGTCCCCTTAACAAGATTAGTAACTTTGCTACCAGCGCTCTCTTTGAACATCCTGTCAAAACAGGGCTTCTCCTATTAGTGCATAAATCTATCCACGGTACAGGGCCACCACATTTATAATTTTCTATCAATCCCTGCACGCCCTCTTACAGCCTATCCTATGCTTTCTCCACCACGCTTGTGGCACCTCAACCACTCTGTGCTTAAACTCGCATCCGCTGGTTCACTCTTCTTGCTCCTCTTACTTAGAACTACTTCCCCTCTGCAAAGCGAAATGCAGTCCACATCAATGCATTCAAAAGCAAATTAAGAGCCCACTGCCTCAATTCTTAGCTATCCTTTTGACTCACCTTTACAGCCTTACTACTTACACCTTCATTCAATGATAACCAGACTCTTCCCACTCTTTTACCCACCACACTAGCACTTGATAGTTTGAGGTCAAAGTTCATGCTTAACTGGCTAGACTGTCTAACTGCTGACATTTAGTTGTCCTAAGTTTGTCCACTGTATTGTTCCCAGTATCTGTCCAATATACCATTTCTCAAAACCGGTTATCATGCACTCAAACTCTTCCTCATTATATGAGGCTCTCTTTTCTGCTATATTTCCTTATATATGCTCCTTTTTAACCAAAAGAGCTTATTTCCCTGTTTTTATTTTTGCAAATAAAATAAATAAATATAACAGACTTTGCCATGGTTGAGTACCCAGCTGAACTCATGGAGGGCATTCCTGGCCTAGTGTGATCATTTGTTGTCCAATCAGGAGCCTGTTGGGAAGCAGGGGAGATCGTCCCAGGTCCCCAAGAGGTTCTGAATGCAGCAGAGGCCTAAGAGTGTGTTGTAGATGCTTGGTGAGGTGATAGGGGCAGGGGTGCAGGGATAGAAGCTGCATTATGGGTAGGTTAGTATGTGGGTGTAGACTGCATTAGAAAATGAAATGCCATTTTAGAAAATAGCAGCCATCTTGAAATAGAGGCCTGGCCCAACACTGCAGTCAGGGCAGTAAGCCCGGAGACGGAACATAGAGACATGTGTGAGAATGTAGGAGAGGGTGGCACACTGGGCAGGAGTGGGTAAGGCCAAACCTGCAGGGATTTATAAACCTCTCATTGTCTCATATTCTTAGCATGGGTAACCTAGAAAGAATGAGTCCTGTCCTTGAGGGGGCTGAGAGCTCCCTGGGAACAGTTATCCCACGAGATGGAGGGCAGGAGCCTCTGACCTACTCCAGCCAAAAAAAGTTATAGTGGCCAGATGTCCCCATCCCAAGACACCAGCCCCAGACAACCAACAATAAGACTATTAGATTGCCAATTCATTAGAAACATCACAGCAGAATACCGTTGACCCACGTGGTTTGTGCTGTGAGGTGCCAGGGAGAGAAAGTAACATATTGAAGCCTGGGTTGGGGAGAACTGGAACAGCACTGATGCATCTGGGATCGAGCTGGGGTTTATAAGACAGTGTGACCTCGAAAGTATCCTCTGTGCCCATGTCTGCAGTACCATGTGCACATTAATCCGCAGATAAGGCATGCTATGAGTTGTACTTTTAATTGGCAATTAGGAGCCGTGTACCCAATGCCGTGCTAAGAAAAACCCCACGTGGAAGAAGGTGGATGGAAGAAGCTGGGAACAATGACCTGGCATCCAATATGGAGCAGGCTGTCTATGTATAGGGTCGCATCAACCATCTGCATGTATTTGTAACCTATGTGATGTACGTTAGTTGTGACACTTTTTTCTTTTATAAGCTATTGCACATGTTGATTTTGTCAGAGCCTTTGTTCTATGGAAATAAACCTTGTTTTTCTTGCAAGAGGTGGGCTGGGCCTTTTTCCCTGGTGGGTCGTATTTTTTCTGGTGTGAGCATTTGAGGTGCTTGTCTGCATTTTTGGTGACCCCGACGTGATCCCAGGTTTTTCTGTACAGAAGCTGTTTTCACAGAATTTGTGTCTGCTCTCTTCACCGGGCAGTGCTTCTAGGAAGGTGCAGGCTGTTATTGGGACCCTGTAACGGGGCAGCTGTGTGAACCCACAGACATAAGTACACCTCTTGTGAGTGACAATAATGGAGGGTTGACGCTAAAAGGGAAGTGGGAGAGCAGGGACAACGGTGTGTGTGTTTTGCAGAAGAGGGAGCGAGAGGGAATGGGAAACCAGCGTATCCTCGAATTGAGTGTGAAAAGATAACATGGCAGTTTTTATATTTTTAGTATTACTATTGTTATAAGTATATGAGAAGAGAAACAGAAGTGTGGAATCCTTTGAGATCTAGGAGAGAAGGTGGCGCCATATTTTTTATATGTGAAAAGGGGATACAAATGTAGGGGATCTATATAATTAGAGAACTCAGATTCCTGTGCCCAAAATATACCCTGGTGGGGGAATTACACAAATTAGTGGATGCTGTTTTAGCTTGTTATTTTAGTTTGTTGTTTCAGTGTATTAACAACATTGTGCTTTAGGTGGAGGTGAGTGGTGGGCATGAGGAGTGAGAGAGTGTGGTTGGGGGTGGGAGCATGGACAGGGGGCGACTGGGGAGTGGGAATGGAGGACTGGTAGTGACGCTTATAACAAATTGTGCATGGTATATAATTGAACAGTCTTCTGAACATAACGATCGTCAACATGAAGAAGAATGTCTCAGTTGGAGTATATGTATAGTGCACTGCTGTTGAATAAAGATAAGATTGTGAAAAATCACAACTAGTGGGTGGCAGGGACCCAGGGAAATATTCATCCCATGGCCAGAGCATGGCATGAATGATTGGGGGATATTGGAAGACATGTCCACATTCTTAGCGGCCAAATACAAAGGTAAAAAACTTCAAAGGAGGAAAGAGATTTTGAATTTGTGGAACATGATCAAGGGCATAGAGGACAGTGATGAGTTCAAGTCCCAGTGTAACTACAGCCATGACCAAGCGTGGTGAACATAACAGCACCAGAGGGAATATAGTCTCCATCGCTAGAGGGGCTTTACCAACTGGCCACCCTCCCAGCCACGGAATACACAAACCCAACATATGTACCTTCACCCATCACAGCACCACCCCGATATCAGTTGACATCTAATACTGCCATACTGTGGGAGAGGAAGCCACAGAAAGACTTAGAGTAGATGTTAGAATCAGCACAAGCAGAATTGGCAGGGTTCCGGGCCATCAGGGAAGGGGAGAGAAAACCAGGGTGTGGCTTTGATGAGTGGAGGGATGGAGACATTTTGTTTAGATTGGACAGAACTGCAATAAAGGCTGAGCATATCGAGAAGGCAAAGAACAAAGACTGAGGGGAGGAGAGTGTAGGTTAAGGGACAGTCAGGTCAGACAGGGATGTAGACAAAGACTTGCAAGAAAGTGAATGGGACACCAATGATGAATTAGAGGATGAAGCATAAGCCCAGGAGGTGCCAGTAACTACCCCCAAGGTAGAGAGTTTGAGGCCCCACAGTTGGGAAACAGATTTGGGCGGGTTGCAGTGGCCAAGAAAAAGGGGGGAGATGGACAGAGAGCAAAGCGAAGAATGGGCATGCAGTTACTATTACTACATATATGCCCTGTGTGTGGTGGTACAGTATGGACCCTGGGCTCATATAGATAAGAACAACCTGATTAAAGTGCTCCTGCCCCTTACTGCGGGGGCTGGGAAATGGAAATATGCTTTAGTGAAACAAACCCTCTAGCTGTGGGAGACATAAAAAGCCTACTTGTAGCAATTGTGGGCGATCAGGCTAGGGATGTTTGGGTCCAACCTGGGTATCCAGGAGTACATCTAGATTATGATAAACATGATGGGGCACCCTTAACAATATTAGAGCACTAGTGTAGGATATATTGTGGTGGTCATGGCCCAACACACCGTACTTGCAGTGTATAATGCAATACAAAATGGGGGATGATGAAGACCCTGCGCAGTACATTTTGAAAGTGCAGGAGATGTGGAGAGTGGAGACAGGAGACCAGTGGGACTGAGCAGTATTTTGTTATTAAAAGGGGATTGCCCAAAGAGGTGAAGAAGGCACTTGAAAAGACAGTGGACATCAAAGTGAAAGTGTGGGCCAAGATACACAATATAATTGTGCACCACTGTAAGGGTATAAAAGAGAGAGAAAAGGAAATGGCACAAAGGTTGCAGGTTAAGGAAGCAAAAGGAATACAGAAAAAAATAGCAAAGATGGCAGATGAAGGGGCGGTGGAAGCTATCACTCAAGCAGAACCAGCTCGGCAGGCAACAGTGCGAACGGGTGGAAGAATAGCGGCACTCTGATCAGGCGGAGGACAAGGGCAGTGGAACAGGGGACCTCATCCACAGTACTCAGAAGGGTACCAAGGAGGTCAGAAAGGCAGAAGAACAGGATTCCAGGGGGGAAGAGGGAGAGAGGCGGATTTGGGGGGATGGGGCCAAGAGGGGGATCGGGACCAGCTCAGTATTGGGGATGTGGGAAAGGGGGTCATTTCGTAAGGGGATGAAGGAGCAGGATGAATGTGAGCTACAATCCATAGCCATCTCCGGCACGGAAGAACAACTAAAACAGTTCCCTGCACCACCAATGGCCACAGCAATACCATATGCAATACATCAGGCATGTACACAGTTGCCACCATGACCCCCACAGACGCAGCTGCCAGCCATGTCCGGCACCCCAAATCAGGCTACACCACAGAACCAATCATACAGCGCTCCCATACCCGAAAGCAATTCAGTCCCAAATGGGACAGTGGCACCTTATTGTGGGGTGAGTGTTATAGGCGGTGACCCTTTCACATTCCTGGGAACCAACACATATCCCAATTAGGACATTAGGACAGTCCACAGAGAGCTCTTGCATGCCCAGTCCTGTTCATCACTACCCACTATGATGAGGAACCCTTTGTGGGTGCTGAGATAGAAAACAAACAATTCATCTGTATGGTCGACACAGGTCCCACTAAATCATGCATCAGTAAAGGACATTTCCCATTATCTGGTGAAACTCTCGACACACAGGGATTCTCTGGGGCTGTAGCAATGGTTCCGTATACAGAAGAGGTAGCTATCAAGATGGGAGAAAAAGTGGTGCATGCATCCATACTGTACTCAGAAAGCTCCCAAGTGAATATGCTGGGGCATGACCTTCTTAGCACGCTGAATATGACCATTTCCTTCACAGATCAGGGAATAGTATGTGCTACCCCAGGGCTGTGTGCCATGAGAGCGATGGTGATAATACATGAGGTGAGGAGAAGTTGCGGTTTGCGGCAGCCCCGTAGACCCTGACATGTTTGTGTACAGGATTACAGTTTTGCTTGATGCAGTACCTCAGATTGGAAAGGTGAGTTGACAGATACCATCTGATTTTGTCTTTAGGCCTGTGGTGATCCCACAGCTTGTGGCAGGGACAATACTATAATTGGATCTGCAAGGGTTGGTGGTGTCTGCAAAAAGGATTGTTGTAGTAGGAAATGATTCAAATGGGTATGAATGGAACACTGTATTGTGTATTGAGCCAACTATGCCCCTAAAAGAAGTGTCAGATGCAGAACTGTTTGAAGAGCGGGTCGATGATGGAGAAATTGTGTTGGCCATTTCCATATTCCTTGTGAGATCATGGTGCAATATCGTTAAATGTTCTTTGATTGCGCTTGTATCCCCGCCTTCCTTCACTGAAAAGGATATAGAGCAGGTCCCAGAAATGTTATGGACAACCAGTGCCCATGATGTAGGCTCCTGCAGGGAGTGGCCCCCGTACAAATCACACTCAAGCCAGGTGCAGTGTTGCCCTGCGCGAAGCAATATCCATTGTCCAGAGATGCTGAGGAGGGAATCGGGTACACCGTTTCCGTACTTCTAAACTAAGGAATAATTGTACCTTCCACTTCCCCATGCAACATGGCTATATACCCAATAAAAAAAGACAAAAGTGGGAAGTTGGAGAATGATGCAGCTCCTCCACCCCTTTAATTGCATTATTCAGGCAGAATTTCCTGTAGTTCCTAACCCTGCAACTATTTTGTGTTGCATTCCAAAGCAAGAGACACATTTCACTGTGGTGGATTTGAAGAGTACCTTCTTTTCCATACCATTGCATTCCAACTCGCAATTTCTCACTGTGTGTATGCATGGCGGAATGCGGTTTGAACATACACGACTGCCACAAGGGACCTGTGAAGCGCCTAGTATCTTTAACCAAATATTACATGCTGATTTCGGTAACATCCAGGTGGCCAGTAATATCATTCAATATATGGACAATCTGCTGGTGTGCAATGACAATGAACAACAGTGCCGAAGGGACTCTGTCACTTTACTGAAGTTGTTAGCATATAAAGGGTACAAAGCAGACAAAGCAAAGTTACAATATTGCATTCAACAGGATCTCTACTTGGGTCAATTGATATCTGTCCACATGAAGAAATTCATACCAGAACTTGCTGCATCTGTGCACAGTGCCACCCAGCTAAAAACTGTCAAAGAAATGCAGAAGTTCTTAGGGTTGTAAATTTACTGCAGAGCCTGGATCCTTGCCTATGCTGCTCATACCAGGCCCCTGTTGCAAAGCCTCAAGGAGGCACAAAAGAATGATAACAAAATGTGTATGGACAGTGAACATTCTCACTACATTTAACAACCTAAAAGAGGTCATTTCCACTGCTCCAGTGCTAACACCTGATTTCACACAAGAGTTCTATTTGTTTTCCCATTCTAATGGTCAAATGATAACTGCTGTACTCATGCAGAAAAGCACCATGGAAAAAAGAGGTGACCGCTGCTGCTGCATTTGCAATTTGCAATTGAGAAAAGCTCCACAAATGTCATGGGGTATTCAGAAACGCTGTACGTGGAACATGCAGTATTTGCCATCCTTGACATTTACCACACAGCGGGCGTCTGCATGTGAAGCAATCGTGTCCTACCAAATATCGACATAGTGCGATGCAAGACAGCAAACCGTGCCATGTTCTTAACAGAACTATGTACCGAAGAAGACATTGCAAAACATGACTGTGCAACATTTCAGGGGGAGGAAGAGGATACACCAAAAGCAAAAGACAGCCTGCTTGAAGGGGGGAGGTCCTTTTTCGTTGGCAGGTCAGCGACCATTGACCAGAGGACAGTCCTGAGGTATACTGGCATGACAGTTGTCTGCCTAGTGGACGGAGATGGTGCAAAAAAGGCTGCCCCTGCATTATTCAGCACAGGTGGCATAACTCACAGCGCTCATTGAAGTGCTTCTAGCGTCCCAGAGGTGCAGTGTAACTATTTACTCTGAATCAGCTTGCGTAACCACTCAGGACTTGCACAATGGAAAACAAGGGGGTTTGCGAGGGCTGATGGGTCCCCAGTACAACATGCAGCATTATTAGACAAACTTATTGATGCACTTTCCCAGCCCCCCGTGGTGGTGGTGGTGGTTAAATGTACCACATATACCAATGACACAGACAAGGTTCCACTCAGGAACGCTTCCACGGACGTGGCAGACAAACAAGCATCTCATTTCCCTGTTCCCGTTGTTCCTGAATATCCGGTGATAGCACCAGGATGAGCATAAATGCCTGATCCCTACAACTCGTTACCATTTGCATAGATTATTGAATTACAGGGTCATGCCCCACAGGAGGAGAAGGTCCTGTTACAGAGAATGGGATATAAACAGTCCCCCTACAGACTTATTATGGTGACAGGAAACTACGGGCAAGGCAGTTATGCCAAATGAGCTGCTACTGGTCGCTTTCGACCAGCTGCACCATCCGTCCCACGTATCAAAACATCATATTGCTGCAGATTTACAGGAGGACTGGTTTGTCTCCAATCTGCAGGATTCACTGACTAAATAGGTAATGAATTGTACTACTCATCAATCGTACAGTGCTGCCCACACCCTGAGAACTATACAAGGTACCCTACCCCACCCAACCGGGCTGTTCCGTGAATTGCACATTGACTAGGCTGACATTGGTGAAAGATGCAATGGGGGTCGGTATATGATAGTAATTATGTGTCCCTTCTCCCAATGGGTTGAGGCATGTCCCTGTGCACATCCAGATGCTAGGTGTGCCAATAGATTTTTGATCAGAGAGGTTTTTCCTCGATGGGGAGTGTGCGATGTATTAAAGTCCAACAATGGCTCTCACTTCTTTGAAAAGCTGTTTAAGGAAATAACAGCGTTACTGGGCATCAAGCATCAGATGTGCACGATTTACCACCCCAGTCCAAAGGGGTTGTAGAACGGATAAATGGTCTGTTGAAGAATACATGTTCAAAGCTGTGCACCATGTTAAAGAAAAACTGGGTGCTCTGCTTGCCCTTAGCCTTGTTCAGCATATGCACACAGCCCTGTAAGGAACATCATTTATCACCCCAAGAGGTGGTAATGGGGCAGCGGATGTATACACCTGTGTCTCCCATCAGAAGAGCTTCAGATACTCACAGAGCTGTGTCCATTCTAGGGGATGAGTACCAAGATTACCTTTCTGTGTTAATGCAAGCAATACAATTTGTTTCTCAACAGACAGCACCACCATTTTCCGAAGATCCAACCAGCGCTGCATCTACCTCAGTGAGGTCACCACCACTCCAACTATTACCAGGCAACCAGATTTGCGTGAAGAATTTGGATTGAGCCTAGGTACAATGGTCCCTTCGCCGTTGTCTATGCCACTCCTCTGGCGGTTAAAGTTGAGGACCTGCGGTATTGGAAACATCTTTCAGATGTCTTGAAGCCCCTCATGCCACACCACTGCACAGGTTGAGTAGATGTTAAATTTGCAAAAACTGTGACACACATGTATTTGCTGCATATACCGCTGCTGCTGAGCTCATGTACATACTATAAGTTGCAACCTCACATTGTTTTTTGATGCCAGTTTTTCATTTTATTCATTTAGTTGTTAACGCTGCTATGCACAATTTTCACTTTCACTTGCTCTCCTCCTGGATTTTTGTAACTCTCTCTTCTCCTCTCTTCTTCATTTGTTTGGTATGATGAAAATGCATCCATGTAAAAAAGAAATTGGAATGAAGCCAATATTTACCTTCGCCTGAAAATTCTGTAGTAACCACGTTTTCTTCTACATATATATGTGTTATGCATTGTGTCGCTGGTCTATTTGTTTTGGCAATGATTGGATTGGGGATATATTTAGTGTTATATGGGGCATATAAAAGAGCGGACAGCGGAATGCTAATACTGCCAACTTGTCCTCATCACACACTAATAGTGGCACTTCTTTTTCATCATATGGAGAAACTGGGGACTACAATACAACTAAAAAGAAAATGAATGGTGTTCCTATAAATGATAGGAACTCCCGTCCCCTGCACACCTCTAAGCATTGGATTGAGAGATCCAAACAGAATTTAAATGAATATTCATTTTTCACTAATTTTTGCAAAATGACTGGCTTAACCTCTCATAACATAATTCTTTACATTGAAAACTTAATGAGAGAAACTTATTTCAATATACACAACAATTTCTATGGAATGTTTGTAGAAATAATAGTATTTTAATAATGTATATTAACATAAGTCAGAGTTCAATTCACTCAGAGAAATATGCAAGGTTAAAGAAAGCTACAACATTCCTACTTCAGAGCTCTACGCGTTTCGAGAGTTTGCCTCTCTTCTTCAGAAGCAGAAACTTATTTATTTAAACACAGTATTACATTGTCATACTGGTAATTCCAAATCAACAGTTAAAACAGTGATATGTATTATTTTTCTTTTTCTTCTTATCTTTAAGACTTCAAACACCCCTTTCCGGTATGGAATAGTGGAAACGTCATCTAGTAAGATGGTTATCTGATGTTCTGCAAGTGACAATAAGATGCATATTAGCTAGTGGTTTCACTCAGGAGGTCCCTATATTTGTGTCCCGGTAAGTGACCTTGTTCCTACCTGTATATAGTGATCAGGTCTTGTGTACTTCCCAGTTCTAAGGTAGAACTGTTTTTGACTGGCGATCGTAACGTCTAATCAGCTGTCATTCTGTCTGTATTATAATAATATATGTCAGAATACAGTAACATATTTGGCTAAAGGTACAGCATTGTTCTTTGTCTCAGGGTCAATGTATTACCTGCATGTAATGTTGTTAATGCTGCCGTGGTTTTGAACACCTCGCGGTCCCGTCCCCAACGTTACGAAAAAAATCTACATGAAAAATAGTGCGTGTTAATGTTTCTATCCTTCAGTTAGACTACAATACAACTGTCAATAACACAAATACTACTAAAGAGCACATCGGGATGTTTACTAAACTGGCTATGTCATTATTATTTCCTAATGTGTTGTTTAACATTACTGCCAATTAGAATTCCTAACACATTATTGCATCTAAACGTCTGATGAATATAGAGGTTTAGGTTTAGATGTGATAGAAGATGTGCACTGCCCAGAATTGAGTAATAGTTGGTATGTAGACATGAGCTCACTGGGGAATAAGAGGGTTAATGGCCTTGATACTGCAAGCGCCGGGGGCCCCCAAGCTATTGATTCTGTCAGAAACTCTACTTTTGGAGGATCAATGTCTGGTCCATCTGATATTATGCCAGTTGCGAAGCACTTTCCAGGCACGGAGTATAGAACTTGTGATGACGGACGCAGATGAACTGCAGTGTGCTGGCAATCCCAGAAGCACACAATGTTTACAAAGACTGTACATGAAGCTAGAAGGTGTAAAATGTGTGGCAAACAGATGGCAAGAGACTACAATGAGCTGCATGGCGGGAGGCCTCATAGCATTCAGAGAAGAAGTAATACAAAAGGTGAATGCTGTATGCCGAGAATACTGGAATGAGCATGTGGTTTAACGCACATGGATCGAGGTAATGGAAAAACCAGTAAAATTGCAGAAGGAAGGAGAATATGAACTGTGTTTCTACAACAATGGAAATGTCTTTGCGGGGGCCAACAGGAAGTGCAACAAGATATTGTACATCCCAGACCTCAGAGAGGACAGAAGCAGTGATGGACAGTTATTGCATCTGTGGCCAGCAGACATTCCTGCACCTCCTGCCACTATGGAAGGGCACCGTCGCGCTGGCCTCATTGCACTCAGCTCTCTTGGTGGTCACTGAAGACCACTTGATAGTGGGACCGAGTGGCTTGTCCACCCCAACAATTGCACCATTGTCAGCTGCCCCCACTACAGTTCCTCTGCAGCGGCCTATATTCCGACTCCTACCAGAAAAAGAGAAGAAAGAAAAACTGCAGAGATAACAGAGGTCCACCTATGTGTCCCAAGATTCATCACAATTGCTCAAAGAAATACCAGAGCAATACAGATTGTACAGTGAAGAAGAGGCATTTTTTGCATCCTTGTTGGGAGGTGATACAGCCAGCAAATCACACCAAATGAGGTGTCAATGACATAAAAATCGAGATGCAAGCAATCAGGTTGATGACACATGTTAGACAGAGCTTGTATGCAGCACCAACTCAGACTACAGGTGTAAGCAAAACCAACCTTTGATACACATCTGTACTACACAGTTTTTGGTAGTGGAGCTGAGCAGCCAGGCTTATCTCAAGAGGGAATGTGAGATGTAATGATGTCACACAGAGGTATTCAAATAGACTCTTACACTCAAGGTTTCTTGGTAAAACACTTATTAATTTATTTCACAGTCAGAAAACATTCAATAGAAGGAGGCAATATATATCACACACAAATATGCTTCAGTACTTTACACTATAAGATTCTGAGGCATTTAAACTACTTTGAAGGAGGAGCAAAATGGCATAGGTTAATAAAAAGAAGGTTACAAGTATTCTTAGACAGTGAAAATGTTTTGAGTTCACCAGAGGACTTGATTCAATGCAATAGGTTAGGCCAAAGTCAATGGGCTAAAGTCTATAGGATAAAGCAGTACTGGTAGTTAAACGGAAAAATATTTGCCAAAGTTCTCAGAAGTAGTTTGTAAATGAAAGAATCATATGTTGGGTTACAAGCTGATTAGGCTTGCAAGTTGGGAAAGTTTCAAGCACTTTCACTGCAAGAGGTACATACGCTCAGTCACGTTTCACAGTACCTTTACAATTGAAGAAAAAGATGCAGCTGAAGACTTCTGTTCCTGGCAGATCCTGCAGATCTCGCTGTTCCTGGGCCTCAGTCATGGGGACAAGAGGTAGGATGTCTGGGGACTCCTGCACTGCACAGCGACTGGTCAAAAAGCTGGCAGCTGGCAATTCTTCGATTCTGGTAGCTGTAGTCAAGCACACAAACTGGTGTCCCTCTCCCTGGTTATTCGGTTTCCTGCAGCACTCTGAGGAAAATACAACCAGCTCTGAGAATGGAAGCCTGATGGCTTAGTGTTCGAGTTCATGGGTCCTACCAACTCAAAGGGAGAAGTCGTCCTTGTGGGGTCGTCTCTGTAGGTGGTCTAGGAGTTGCAGCAGCCGTCCTCTTCAAGCTTGTCTTCGGTTCTTTCGTTCCAGTGGTTGACTCTGCCTTCCAAGCCAAGAGACTTGCCTTTTATCCAGTTTCCTCCCATTCATTCCAGCCTAGCTGCCACTCACCCAGCAGGGTGGCAGTCCTTGCCGGACAGCCAGCCAACCAATCACGCAAGAGTGCATTTGGGTCTCCTAGGAGACTAAGCACAGGGAGTTTCGGACACCTCCTCACTTCCTGCCCACCCCAGACATTCGGGTGCCAGAGGCGCTCTTTAGTCCTGAAGCCTGCCAAAGGCGATGGAACAAAGGTACCAAACCTGGTTTGGCGCGCAGAGAAAAACTCTAGAAGGACCTTTCCAAAAAGAAATGGCGAAAAAAGAAGACCAGCCCTGTTAAAACAAAGGGGGCTCAGACAGCATCATAAAAAACATGGCTCCCGCGGTTTAATGCTACCGGTGTTCGTGGTCGGGAAAAATCATAGTTTGTTGTAAAACCACTGCCACCAGCCATTTCGAGAGGAAAGAGTAGCATTTTACTGCTACATGAGTATGTAGACACATGGGATACTAGGTAACCCCTCCAGCACTCTATTGTAAGACAGGGTGTTCTGGGTCTAGGAACTTAAAAAGACTAGTAAAGTCAATTTCACTTTACTTTCTCTGGGAACAGTAGTATTTATCCCAGAGAAGCTATTTAAACCTTGGAATAGCCTAAAAGGTTACCCTGTGTCACTGCACTTAGGGTGCTGTGTGACACACATGAAAAGGCCCCCAGGCCCCAAGAGGTTCAGAATGTGGCAGAGGCCTAAGAGTGTGTAGTAGGTGCTTGGGGAGGGGATAGGGCTAGGAGGGTGGCGATAGAAGCTGCATCATGGGTAGATTAGTATGTGACTGTGTGTAGACTGCATTAGGAAATGAAATTCTGTCTTAGAAAATAGCATACATCTTGAAATCAAGGCCTGGCCCTGCGCTACAGTCAGGACAGTAAGGCCGGGCATGGAACATAGATATGCGTGTGTGAATGTAGGAGAGGGTTGAAGTTTGGACAGCAGTGGGAAAGGCCTAATCCACAGGGATTCATAAACCTCTCATTGTCTCATATTCGTAGGACGTATAACCCAGAAAGAATGAACCGTGCAAGGCCATGAGGGGGCCAAGAGCACCTGGTGAACAGTTATCCCAAGAGAAGGAGGGCACGAGCCTCTGAACTACTCCAGCCAAAATCCTAAGTTACAAATGGCCCAGTCCCAAGACCCCAGCATTTCAGCGTACCAGTTAGCTGCAGATCACCGACCAAAAAACGCTGGGGTTTATTAGATAGTGTGACCTTGAAAGTATCCTCTGCGCCCATGTCAGCAGTACCAGGTACACATTAGGTCACAGTTAGGGCATGCTATGATTTGTGCTTTTGATTGGTAGTTACGAGCTGTGCACCCAATGATGTGCTAAGATGAACCCCACGTGGGAGAAAGATGACGTAAGAAGCTAGAACCAATGACATGGCATTCCATATGGAGCAGGCCACCTATGTATAGGGTCACACCAACCAGCTGCATGGATTTGTAACCTATGTCATGTACGTCAGTTGTGATGCTTCTTTCTTTTATAAGCTAACGCCCATGTTGATTTCGTCAGAGCGCTTTGTGGCAGCAGAGTCCTTTGCCACGTGTCTTTGTTTTATGGAAATAAACTTTGTTTTCCTTGCAAGAGGTGGACTGGGCCTTTTTCCCCTAGTGGGTTGTGTTTTTTCTGGTTTGAGCATTTAAGGGGGTTCTCTACAAGCCTCAGAACTCATTTTAAGTCTCAGCATTATTTGTTTGGTTCGTCCAAACAATCAGAGCTTTCTCAGGCAGATTCATTGAGTTTGTCCAGCCAGTCAGAGCCATAAAATGTCCTAAAGAAAATGTCACCCTCTATAAAAGGACTACCTCACGTTCTGTTCCTTTGTGGTTGTTCTAGACTGTGTTTAAAGGAGACAACAGGGCAGTCCCAGACTTGAAGGGCGCTTGGAGGGCATTTTAACAGAACTGGGCACAGAGTTTTGGGGGATTTTGTAGAGTTCTAGTACATATTCTTTAGCTTTTGTCGGTTTGTTAGTCTCCAGTGCATTTATGGTGCCATTTGCTGTGCCCCTTTGCTTTAAAGTGATGTTAATGTGATGTTACGTTCCACCACATTAAAAATAAAAACAATGTTGCCCTTTCCTTTAGTGTTTTCACTAGTAACATTTTGAAAAAGCCTGCAAAAAAGATTTCCTTTTCCTATTCCTAATTGCATTTTGTGACTCATCAGGATTGTTGTTTTATGTCTTTAATGTGGGATTGACACTGCTTGGTTCTTGATGTATGTTACATTTCTCACAGTTCTCTTGTATGTCACTCTCATCAAGTGCCTGCAATGCTGGAAGGCAAAGGGGAAATTGTTGGCAGAGTATAATTTCCCCAAGATAGAGGAGTAGGAGGGACAACTGTTGCTGTTTGTTGGCAATGGCTCACAGGACCAGGTCAAACTTCATAGCAGATCTTCTAATTTAAAGGATATAGGGTCATCAGAGGAGGTCCTGATTAGTACCACAGTGACAAGGTTGGAAGGCCCACTGGTGGAGGCACCCATGGAGGCAGAGGTGTAAGGGCTCCTTTTGGACACCTAACAGATATAGGGAAGGAAGGGCCACTTGTGAATTCCCCAGGTGCTGAGAATGAGTGGGCTCTAGCGGTAGATGTCTCAGGGAGGAAGAGCAGAATGTGGAGGGGTGGAAAAAGGAGGTGGACCTACCCGAGAGGTGAAGCAGGAGGTACGCTTACGGGAAGAGGAGGTGGCGAAAATGGAATCTCTCCATGTCTGTGCTGTTCTGGAGGGGGCATGCTTAGCACAGGAGCTGTCCCAGGGAGCAGTAACTTCTACTCCCTCACACAGCACAGATGGTCCTGACTGTGGGTAGGTTTTACCCTGTTTCCAGGGAAGACCACCGGTGGGGCAACTCTGAGGTCTTCTGCACAGGCAGTACAGGGTCTGGCAAAGGCCCATGGATCACATGTGACTTGGTCCCTGAGGCCTTACATGACCCAGTAATGTCCATCCATCTCGGGGTTTACTGCTTAAATATGAGTATGGTTGACCATGTGTCTTGTTAGGAAGTCTGAATGCTTGCATTTAGCATTTTAGTTGGCTAAAATGAGGTTAATAATGACTTGTGTATAGATCCTGAGACCACATTTCATGAATAAATGAATACTGTGTACTTTATAAGTGCAGTTTCCATCATAAATAGTGATTTTGTTGGTAGAGATTTGTATCCTTCAAGACAATGCAGTGCAGCTACTTCACTGTTTTTTTGCTATTTTTAACAGAACAATAACATAATGGATGCCACATTTCTAGACATGCCTGCCAGAATCATAATTGGTAAAGCTGCCTCTTTGTCATACACAAGGTCCGACATTGAGACAAGAGCATCTGGCATATTGTGGGGTGCATTTAAGGCCCTGAAACAGAAATCCCGGTCACCTGAAAAACTACAATAAGCATTGCGACCAAATACGACTGTGCTTTGCTTGTGTGGCAAGCATTTGAACATTTCACCAAGAATGGCTCTGCTTTTGCTTTTCTTTCATCTGAATAATAAGAAGTTATGCCCTGCATTCAGAATGGCTCTGCATTTGCTTTTCTTGCATCTGAATAACAAAAAAAAGTTATGCACTACATCCAAAACGACCTGGTCTTAATGTTAATTCCCCTGAGGGGCAAGGATTTCTACATTGCAACCAGACACAGCTTCATGTAAACCACAGTGCTCAAAACCCTGCAAATGAAGAAAAAAAAACGCTTGGCTTTTCCTTTTTATTCCGTGTCAAATCAAAAGAACCCTGTGCAGGGGGCCTACTCCTCCATGTCCATTGACCAACAGTAAATGCAAAACCACTCAAAAGGACAGAGTCAAAGAAAATCGCACCAATAAGTGAACCATTCTGCAATGACATGTGATGTCGCTGAGGGCATGAAGATCCTCTGCTCTGCCAGACTAGAAGGCAATACTAGCGGGGAGGACAAAGAAAGCAAGCGTGGCAAGAGTTTGACCAGGAAGTGTGAGTTCCTTCTGCACCCACACCCAAGGACAAACTGACAAACTTCAAATAACTGTAATAAAAATATTATGTTCCAAGCTGAGCCAGGGGGAGACATTTGGCTGGGGGGGATGACGCACCGCCATCCCATATGTGACAGATCCTCCAAATTGACATTAAGGGATTGATTCATTTTAGATATTTTTAACAGCACTCGGAATAAGAAATTATTTTGTTTTATGATGTTTTTCCATGTGATTTCCAGGGGGTTCTGAAGACACTAAGCACATGTTTCTAGGACTTTGTGGACTGAAATGGCCCGTAAAGACTAGTTTCTGGCTGATTTAAAAATGGGACAAGCATGAGATTTGATGGAAACATGGAGATAGACATTATGAATATCCTTGATCATTTTCAGAGTTATAACTTTTATACATTTTATGAAAATCACCAAAATGTGCCAAAGGGCCATGCTACCTTGAACAGAATTGGCGAATGGCTTACCTAATTCCCTATGACCCACTCAAATCACATCTCTAATGCATATGTCAGGGGTTAGTAGAAATATAAAGTTGTGGAACATAACTGGGCTTTGTCAAAAAGTGGCAAGAGTGCAAAGAACTGTAATAAATGCCAAACAGAGAGATGGTGCTCTCCCCACCTTGAACCAATCATGCCAGGGCGCAGAGAGAGGAATGGGAAACTGTCCTATCCGGGGGCAGGAGTAATTATAGAGCACTCCCCCTAGATTGTAAAATGAATGATGTCATTTTGGCTATATAAGGGGGGACTGTACTAGACACACACACACATAATCCAGGTAGACAGGAGAAGGAGGGCGGAAAGGAGGCAGCTTATCCCATACCAAGGAGAGGGCAGAGACCAGACCCCTTGCCTAGCTGTCCAGAGAGTCCTGAGATCCAGCTGGCTGTCCAGAATCCCATCCAGAAGAGTGCAGAAACCAGACCCCTTGCATAGCTGTCCAGAGAGTCCTGAGATCCAGCTAGCTGTCCAGAATCCCATACAGGCAGAGTGCAGAGACCATATCCTTTGCCCTAGCTGTCCAGAGAGCCCTGAGATCCAGATGGGTGTCCAGAATCCCAAAACAAGGCTTACATTGTAAGTATCAAATAATACCAGCCCTGAATTGCATAATCCATTCCTTTTTACAACACATCCCATTGAAATTCCCATTGAAAATCTCATTGAAAGTCCCAAATTGCCAGTATAATTCATTCACCTATCCATAGAAGAATCTGTATTAGCCTGTGTATGTTAGTGTATTCCTTTGATAAATCTTTCAGTTGTCTGTATAAATCCTTAGCATTATTTTGAAGTAAATGAATTAATTCCCTATTGAAATTCACGGTGCGAGTTGGTTAAAATTCGAAATTAACCCCCTTGTGTCAAGTGTCTTTCTTTAATAACTATAGTTATTAAAGTATAGCCTGAACAGATTTAATCTCTGTGTAACTGAAAACCAAATTTACACGTGTATTGTGTGCATTACCCCACAAACTTCTAACTTGCATCTGTCCTATTAAACCCAAACCGTAGTCCCATTGGGAGCAACATCCTTTGCTAGCATTTTACCTGTTATGTGCCTCTGTCCTTGTCTTTGAAAACCGATTTCCGATTTTGACAGCTAACCCCTACCTTAGCTGACTGTCATTGTAAATCCCGTGTAAAACGAATTTCCATTTGTCGTTTGTATGTCTCTTTTGCATTTGCTTTCTCCCCAAAATTGATTTTTCTACCTTGTTTCCACGTTGCCCTGGTGTGCTGATTAGTAGTCTCTAAGCGTTCCTATCTCCTCAAGTGTAGCAACACAAATTTCCTTTCTAGCTGTCCCCTAGCAGTTATGAGTAGGCGTGCGAGTAATAAGCAAAATCCGATTCTGCCGTTTTGCTCCAAAAACTGGTTTTCATTTCCTTTTCTAACTTCCCATCTTGGGGTAGAGGGATTTATTCCAAATCTGACCTTTCTCTCTCTATCCTTTCCCCTTGCCAGTGTGTTCCCTTCAAAGGAATTAAGTTAGCTGATGTTTGGGGGTGAGTGTTGCAGGGGGGAGTGCTTAACCTTAGTGGTATCACTTGCTTTAAAAACAGTTTTCCTGTGTTGCCATTAAAGATCTGTGTGAACTATGTTAGGATTTCTGAACCAATTGTTCTGTAGGAAGCATTGCATTTGTGTCGCCACACATTTGTAGCTGTTGTATTTTTAATATTTTTTCCTCTTTCATTAAATCATAAATTAATAAATATCTTATTTATACACACCGGCCTGGTGCCTAGTCCGTTGTGACACGGGGTGTTAGTGAAGGTTGGGTGCGAGACGGGTTGGGGTCCTACTCAAATAAAAGAACCTGTGGTTTCTTAAAGATAAAAAGCGTTTTTATTGTACGCCACATTCATTGTAAGGGGAAGGAGTCACTGGCGGAAGTGTGCCCCGTTATAAAACCGTGACAATATCTTGGCTGGGACTCCAAAATGATGTGTGAAAAGCAGATTTGTGTTGCTTTATTGCAGATCACGTTTGAACGCCCGAACTGAATGAACAGGATGCATTTTAGAAAAGGTAGTTCTGTGATGCCTTTGTGCTTTGTACAGGAGAAGACACCATGGCGTGTGTTCAGTGTTGCTTGCTATTTGAAGGTTTACTCTGGAATGTCTTTGGTGTACCTAGGTATCTATCTAAGGCTGTAATTAACACAGAAGGCTGCATTTGTCATATCAGTTGCAACTGGGAATTTCTGGATAAATATGGAGCACAAAGTTGGACATGGGCATAGGTTGCCTACATGTTCGCAATACCGTAAGACCAATAGGATTTGTCAATGCTTGTTTTTGAGCTGACATTACAATTTTCAAACAAGTTAACCTTATTCATTAACTGTGTTCTTGTAATCTTCTCACAGTCACAGTGATATGGACAAATACTAAAGCATGCATTTCCCCGACATTTTAAATAAATAAACGTTTAGAATTTTCATAAGGTTTCTGGCATCTACGAAGTGCAGGGTAGCAGATTCTCCATCAGAATAATGCTTCCAAATTTGATTTTTAAGAAAAAAACAGACATCTTTTTCAAATGCCTTAAAGTAGAAAATATTAGATCGTGTCTACCCAGTTTTCACCTGCATGTTCTGCCTTTTCGAAATAACCACCTTCTATATCCGTAGAAATCCTCGTCCAGCAAATATCCGTAAACTACTCAGTGTGTTTTTTTAACCATCTTCCAAACTACTGCTCTTTGGAAGATAGAGGTAAAAGCTAAGGGTGACCTCAAAGGTGACGATCGTCATCCAAGTGTACATGTACAGGACAAAACATGAGACAATAAGAGGACTGCCCGTATTATAATAAAAGCAAACCGGAAATGCACGATATTGATATGGTGTTCATTCCTTATTCAATCCTATCGAAGCATACAATTAAATTGCTCTTTTCCTAGCATAACATTCTTCCTTTCATCTAACAAACGCGACTTGTAAATGGACTTTTGCCTGAAATACATATCCTGACATGTTTTTCAAAATGGGAAAATAAGTGGCGTCCATCTATTTTCTCTTGAAAAACAAACATTTTTTTCTTCAACATCAGGTCTTGGTAAATATGAGATGGATGTCTAATGTGCATTTCTTTGAAGAAGCATAGCGCATTCTTTTGAGGAATATGAACTCTTCCAGGCGACAGCAGCGTGACCTGTATTCATCTGGAATCCTCTCTGGCTTTGGAATCCTGAAGGCACTTTTTCATTGTTCATGAAGGTAGAATGCTTTCCCTCCTATTCAAGCTGGTTGTCCATAGAGTAAGGGCATGTTTTTGGCATGAGAGCAAAAGTCGTGCCTCGTTGAGAGAGGGTCCATCATGCCTTTCCGGACAATCATGCCAGCTGTCTACAGACCTTCCTGGTTTCCAGACGTTTTACTTCTAACCTCTTGTGAGGCTGCCATTTGCTTTGTTGTACAAAAAATACATTTTGCTTTGTCGTGGTTTATTGGGCGGTCACACTCAATTCACAGAGCCCCCCCCCACGCAAGGTGGCACACAACAAAGCACTATTTCCTTTGGATTCACTTTGGTGAGGTCTACGGCCCGTCTCGCACCCACCCCAACAAATACCTTTTGTATCAAATGAACTAGGAACCAGGTTGGTGTATAGTAATAATAGTTATTTATTTATTTAAGGTTTGACAAAGAAAGTGAGCAGTCAATATGACAGCAATAACTCATTCAAACAACACAGGTACAATTTTGAAACATGCAGTCACAATTTACGACTCATTTAATTTCAATGTAACCAATAGAAAACCTTGATAATACAATAGAGAATATTTTTGCACCACACATTCAAAGAGCAGGCAATGCTTTGGGATTCTGGTTTTGGGAAGCAAAGACATCAATGGGAAAATTCATTTTTAGGCTTTCATTTGAAAGGCACTGTTTGGTAAAGGAACTCAAAGGGAAATCGTTTTTTCAACGTACATGAAAATGAGAAGCAATACCTGAAAAATCTGGTGAGAGAAAATGAGAACAAAGGGGAAATTTCGTTTTGCAGCACACATACGGATGAGATGCATTGCTTCGTAATTCTGATTTAAAATGAATGGGGATGAATGGGAAATTTCGTTTTCCCCTCCACACTGAATCGAAAGGAAGTGTTTTGTGGAATACTTCTTTTGGGATTCAGGACACCCCTCCTTCTGTACAGGAGTCAGCGGTTTCAGACAACAGTCAACCAAGTCTTTATAGGCAATACCAGCTCTAACACACTAGGCTAGAACTTTGTTAGCTTCAAACTCTAACAAAACTCATCCCGTGATTTACTATATGGGAATTAATTGATTTACTTTAATCAAATGTGCTTAGGGTCTACACAGTGTCTCCCCTTCCCACAATTTAATGAAAAGGATTAAGACAGGCTGCTCTCAACACAATGCAATTTCAACAAAGAGGGTGGTTTCTATGGGGAAATAATTTTAATGAGATTTAATAAATTGTGCGACAGGCCTTCCTAGTTTCACCCCTCTTTTTACCCACTAATGGAAAGGGATAAAGGCAGGTGGCTCCCCATGGAATTGGTGGCTTTGAGATATTTACTTACACGGGAGTCCTCTGCTCTTTGCTCAGGAGGCCAGTCAGATTTTTAGGACCCTCTTTTGGTAGGCAGCTCACACCAGGCCTCTCCCACAGCAAAGTCCCTCCAAATAGGCCTCTCTCAGATAGGGCTCCCAGGTCTCCCAGCAAAGTTTACCCTGATGGTCTTGGAAGCTCTCCTTGCCTCGCTGTTAGTCATTACTCGCTATAGTCCAGCAGCATGATATCTCCCGGAATAAAGTACAAAAAGCCCTGTTAAACATGCCCTCTTATAATATGGATAACACTCCAACTTTGTCATAATTCCCACGGTCAGGATTGGCTAGCTCGTTCCCTTGAACTCCCCCCACCACACCCCCTGTCTGCTGATAGGACCAAGAATTGAGAGGACTGTATGATGTAGGCTGAGGGAGGAGGAAAGATATATCATTTCAAATTGAAAGGGATTTTTTACATTTTGTGTTCTGAAAAACCTCATAATGTTACAACTCCCTTAATCTTTCAGATAACCACATGAACATAGATATTTTTGAATTCTATATTTCATGGCGAGTCAGACAATATTAAGTTTATTTCAGCATGCCCTTCCTGAGCAGAGGTACTGTGTGCAGTCTCTCAGTCTCAACCTCCTACTTAAAGTATCTCTTTCAATAATCAATGCCACTTATATGCATATATGTATGTACAAAAATAATGAGTGTTTAACAGGAAAAGACCTACTTGATTCATAGTAGAAGTTGTAAACAAAAATTAGCTCTCTGGGTCCTAGAATCCCAGTCACACACTTCTCCCCTCCATTCTGCAACAAATTACAAAATTGTGTCTGAGTGCTTTTCTAACCCGTAAATTGCGTGTCATAATGATTACTTCTAGTATTGAGAAATCTTGGCTCCCTGGCCCCCTCAAGTCTTACCTGCTTTGATGCTGTGTCAAGTGCGATGCGGGACCAGTAACGCGGCTGCTAGAACAGCCTCCCGTCCTGCATCGCCTAAAGTTATTCCCTTCCCGGTCTGATGTGATTACAGCCTGGTCATGTGACCGCTGGTTCAAAATGAGCCATCTGGTTTAACTATGGTTATCTTAACCTTTTCCTCCTTGGCTTAAAAGCACTGTTTATGGGAAGGCCTTACCCTAAGGTCACTTCTGCAGGACATGTTATCATCAACTCCCACAACTATCAATCTACCTTTTTGTGTATCCTAGCATTTAGTTTGACAGCCAGACCTGTTTCCTTGGTCGGCCCAGCAAAAAGAGATTTCTGATTTTCAAAGGGTCTTTGATCAGAGCTAATGCAATTGTTATGTGAATATTTAACCTTGAGGTCCCTTCTGGTAGTCATGTTATAAGCAATTCACCACAAATTCGATCTCTATCTCTGTCTATTTAAGCATTTAACTGAAATCAGCCCTGTATCCCTGGTATTCATCAAACCAAAGGGCTGCAAGTTCGGGATCCACATACACTATCCAATTCACAGTTCAGTAGGTGATTTCACCTCAGAGAGAACAACTAGTTGCAGTTTACCATTCTGGAAGACTAGCATATTAAATGTGCTCACTGTGTATCTGTAACTTTCAATGCTGCACCAGGACTTGTTGTCCACACTAGAGTCTTTTCTCTGCGTAGTGTATAAACAGAAATAAGTCCACCGTCAGGGATGTCATTTCACCAAAATCCCATGGGTAGCGGAAGTGACATCACACAACCCTTGACCCCTGATGACATCACAGGAAGTGATGTCATTTGACCCCCACCCCGAAGTGACATCGTGGATAGTGATGGAACATGACATTTCACCCGTTCACAAAATAGGAAGTATAGTTACGATATCACTATGTGATGTACATTTCATACAAGAATGGATCGCCATATGTATCATTAAGATCAGTGTATAGGCCCATATTACCAAATTACTGTGTATGCAAGCAGACGTCCATGAACAAATGATAATGATGTGTTATTATATAGCACTTACGTTTAAGTGCTTTATATCGACAAAATATACACCCAATATCACCCAACCTGTGTTGGTACTCATTTATCGACATGAGAAGGTTGAAAGACTGAGTGAGGCGTTTAAGAACAGACTAAATCAGTGACTCACCCCCTGAAGTGTGCCTGAAATAAACATTTAATGAGCCTAGCAATTATTGTATAGAATTCCTGAAAGACACATTATTTGTACTCCTATTCTTTCTTATTTAGGGTCAGTGCTGAAAGTGTTAACTTGTGGCACCCCTGTTCTTTTTTTAAGGGGCCTGAACAAGAAAGCCATCCACCCCGTAAGTACAGAGCCACAGGTCAGGAGCGTGCATTACCAAAAATAAAAATATATATATTTATATATATATTTTTTTAGAGGTTGCAGGGGAGCCCACAGAGGTCGCAAGGGAGACCTCAGAGGTCACAGTTTCGACCTCTGGCGACCCCTAAAGGACGTCTATCCACATAGATAGGCCACAGTTACAACAGGAAGCAATATTCAAATCTACACCAAAAGAAAAAGGCCTCTCTTACAAATATCTTTATATTGTGCTGAAATTAAGTCTCTTATTGCTGGATAAAAGCAGTCCACCATTCCAATTTATTTCTGAATTGAAAATGCATTATTCCTCCATTTTAGCTTCCAAATGCACAACTATTTCTTTTCATCCCATATGCACCACTGCAATTTTTTAATCTGTCCATCTGTAATATCTTTCTTCAAGATAACAGTTGAAACAACATAAGTATCCCTTCAGTAACGTCCACGCATAGGCCATTATGATATGATATGATAGGTTATTTATAACGCGCTTAATACCCAGAGGTTTCTAAGTGCGGACCCGGGATCGAACCTGTGTTGCTCCATGTCGTCTTACTTCCAAGGTGAGCACATTGCCGTCGAGGAATCCTCCCAAAACAAGCCCTTTATTTACCATGGGAAACCAATGACCGCTTTAGTACTCCAAATAGGGCTTTCCAAAATGTCAGTTCATTTGTGAAAAGTGTCTTTCTCCACTTGCGAACTTGTCCAATGTAGGAGAGTTTAACAAGGCCCATTTCTTTCCATGTCTCTTGGCCTTAAGTCAGAAAAATACATATTTTGGACTGGCCTGCACTTTCCAATGGATAGCAACAGCCAACTTCACTCTTAAATCCTGGCCTGGCATGGCCTCTTTATTTCTGATACTCAGGGGCTACATTTTACCCCACAGATCCCCTCCCCCCTGATTCAGGTGACTCAGAGAAAAGAGCAAGGAGAGAGTGTTTTTTTTTCTTTTGGCTTTCTCTCATTCCAAGAATTTCTTCGTCAGAGCTCTTTTCCCATCCTGAGGGAGTGGTGCTCTGGTCTGCACTCCACTGATTTTGGGGTTTTGGTCCTGGACACCTGCCTTCCCGCTAGCTCCACCTTATTTCATCTGCTGAGAGTAAAAGTGAGGTTAAGCATTTTATACAGTACGTATTTCCCAGTATTATCGACATGCAAATTGACAACAAAACAACAAGTTATATAATGCTTTTCACATATACATATACAATTCCCAAAATTATTTTTATTTTTGTATATTCCTTATAAGTATACATTGTTTTACTCCTTTTTAATGTGTGATATTCTCCTTCTGAGTTTCAATCCTTTACTTCCTTCTTCAGATGGTTCCTGCGCTCTACCCTCACTGGGTTCTTCAATCAGCCATAAAGTCTGCCTGCGGTGACAGCTCTGCAACTGATTGATATGGACCCATTTCTCTTCCGTCTGTTCCCCTTTAGGGATGCAGATCTTATAGGCGACAGTTGAGTTTTTATCGACAATTTCAAAAGCACAGATCCAAGAGGGGAGGAACTTCTGCTCTTTGGTCTATTCCCTTGGGAAATTGTACAGGTAGACCCTGTCTCCTACTTCGGACTCCTTCTTGGTAGTCTTTAAGTCATAGCGGGGTTTCCTCCCCACAGCCAACATTTCTAAATTGTGCTTAGCGTAAGAAAAAGCATACTGAAGGTGTTTCTGTAAATGTTCAATGTAGTCATGGGTCGTGGACGCGTTGATCAGGGTCTGCTCTTGAGTTCAGTAGAGTAGATGCTGAGGTAGCACAATTTTTTGTCCAGTCATGAGCTCAAATGGAGACATTTTTCTTTGCAGAAGACAGCATGGACATTATGGTCATCAGGACAAGAGGTAGTGGGATGTCCCAACTAGGTCCAGAATCCACCACAAACTTCTTCAAGATGCCCACAATTGTTTTATTGTACCTCTGAACTCCCCCGCTTGAGGCTGGGTGGTATGCAATGGAAAGATTTCTCTTTACCCCTAATATCTCCCACATCTTGGTCATCACCACGCTGTTAAAATGACTTCCTTGGTCTGAGTAAATCCTTTGGGGAAGGCCAAAACAAGAGAAAATGTAATTGAACATTAGTGTGGCAGCTGTCTCTGCCTTACAACTCGGCCGGAAGACATTCTACCCACTTAGTAAACATGCATGTCATACTCAACATGTACTTGCTTCCTCTAGAGTAGCGAATCACTGGCCAGATGAAATCGACTTGTAAATCCAACCAAGGCAATGTCATTTCCCTTTTCTGTAGCAGAGCTCTGTGTGTGTGAGAACTCGGTTGAAACTGAGCACACACAAGACTACCCCTTTAGATAGATATTGAGGTCCTGGCCCATGTGTGGCCAATATGCAACCTTGCACAAGATTTCTGATGTAGTATGAAAACCCTATGTCCGGCAGCGGCCGTGTCATGGGCATGACTTAACATAAGGCTTCAGAATGAGGTAGGTACCACCCACTGATCACATCCTGATATGGATCTCTGTACCAACAAACCGTCTTAGATTCAGAACATTTTGTAAAACTTCATGAACACCCAGAGATCTTCCTTCCCGAATTAATCGGATTCTGTCAGAGGAAAATTCACAGGGTCTTCAATATGTTGATAACATTTCCAAATATTCGGGTCCTCTTTTTGTGCAGTATGAATGCTTAGAGGGTTGGTATCTGTCCTTTGACAGTAATACCTTTTTGTATGGTCCCCTGAAGGTAAAGGCAATCTTGTTCTGGTCTTCCCTACTCATGGGCAATGTCCAGTAACCGTTGGTTAGGTCAGTGGTGATATACACCTTTGTCCCTTGCATCTGGGCCAGTCCCTGATCGATGTAGGAAAGGGGCCATCTTGACATGTGCACCCATTTATTTAACTCTCTAAGGTCTGCGCAAAGTCCCCATTGGCCATTGGGTTTAAGTATCCCCAGTACTGGGTTGCTAAAGGTACTGTGGATTGGACGAATGATCCCACAGGATTCTAAGTTTTCAATAATCTCTGTGAGTGATGCCATTGATGCGAGAGATAACCGGTATTGCTTCACAAATAATGGAGCCATGAGGGGGTCTGTAGGTATGGTGGTTGAATGTATCTCTGTGCATCCACAATCATAAGAATCTACTGCAAAGATATCATGAAAATCCAAAAACATTCGTTTCAACTTCTGCTTTTGCTCCTCGGTCTCACAGGCATCATCAAGATTGATTTGTATTTCAACCACTTGCTTAAAGCCTGGAAAGACCCCAGGCTTGGCAATTTCAGTGGTATCATCCAGTTGGGCAGAGAGATCTCTTTTTATGGTGTTGGCCTGGACGTGAGGTTTCAAGGATAGTGGGTAGTCACTGTTGACTCGGAATACCACCTCATCCTTACTGATGTCACAGGTCACCTATTCGACATCATAAGGGGAGCAAGAGTACACCAAGATATTACCCCTTTCCTGGTGAAAATATTTTCCAGAGGGATATCATCATTAAAATTGTAGCAGTCATTTGGAATTGGTACATTACCTAAATCAATAGACTAATGTTAGGCATCGACAGCCATTCCAATGAAGGTGTCTGTACCCAAAGTCACGGGTCGCTGTTATCCACCAATATTTGAATGGTGTCATATTCTAGGTCAACTATGGGTATTGGATGTAAATACAAACCTTGCTGCTGGAGGTGATAATTCAGATTTATATAGGCGTTCTTGTTTTTGAAGTTCAGTCCTCACTAAATTTTTAGGGCAATTGTAAGTTGTTTCACCTGTCCTGGGATGGTAACCTCTTCTCTCACTTGAACTTCAACCGCATACAGCAGAAATTGAGCGGACCAAAATGCTTTCTCAGTGTTGTCAAAGCCCATGGGGTTACCCCCCAGACAGGACAAGGCCTTGTGATTAAGTAGTTCCAAATTAATTGCAGGTAATTAGGATTGTCACTGCCTAAGTAAAAGGCGGATCTCTCACAATCCAACAATTATGTTCTATACTTTTGTCGCCAGTGGACATTTTTAGCATGCACAAGCTAGACAGGAGATGTTTTGAATTTGGAGTTTCCAGGCATTTTTCCCACTTATCAATCAACTTAAATGTGGGAATGGTGTGATCTTTTGGGAGTTTACTGAATAATGCTTCACTGGTGAAGCTTCTTCCATTATTCTGACATACTCTGGTGAGAACAGGCTCCTCTCCCCATATACCTGAATGGGGAAAACAGCTGTTCACCCTTTATCTGGTTGTCAGGCAAGCTCTGAGCTGGTTTTTCATCATCTTATGTCATAGGATTTGGGTTTTCATCTGATTGTGGATTGGTAAAGAATTTCAGAGTATTTCCTTCCAGTGTGGAATGCCACTTAAAACTGGGAGGGAGCAGTGGCGTAACACAACATCTGGGGGCCCCCCTACGAGCCATGCTGAGGGGGCCCCCCAACTCGGCAACACATCACAGCTCGCGCCACACACTGGGCCGGCCTAGATTACGACACTTGCACAATACACACAAACGTACTGCTGAAGGCGCATGCCGCACACTGCACAAGGAGAAAGATGTAAATATATGTTTTTCTTTTTGTTCTTTTTAAAATAATTTGTATTAAGACTTCTGTAACATTTTGTTGTACAACATAGTAGACAGTGCGCATCATAACAACCTTTTAGTATGTACAGTTTCATGTCACTTTTCACCCTGTACCCCCCAACTTCCACCTCCCTCCGGCCTACTATACGTCTCATGAGGCAATCACATTACAATGCGAAAGTCTTTTTCCGTTCCCATTAAGACTCACTCCCCTCAGTTGCTGCATCCGTTGTTGTAATTGTGGCCAACAAGTGTCTCCAGGCCGCAATATACAGCACACTTTCTGAGAAAAATGGGCTAAAAAGCCACAGTGTTTGCTATTGTTTTGTAGGGTAACACCAATCCAATGCATGCAAGTCACTAACAGTGCACATGAACATGAATGCTTTGCTATTAAAAATGCCATGCCACAATGAAAACATGTCCAACTGTCTGCACAATGTAAACCAGTGTAGACACGTAATAACATTACAGTAAAGCATGCCAGGCCACATTTACACATACCTAGACTGGTTGCACCAAAATGCCAGTCGAAGCAATAAGACTCATCAAGAAGAGAGCACACATTCAAACCTGCGACTCTGCGGCCTCTAACAACACAGCCAAACTCTTTCAAATCTGCAAGGAACTGGCCAATCCTTTTGTGGTCTCTACCTCTCCTGTTCCCTCAACAGGCCCTCTGTACAGCTATGGCCTCTTGCTTCTCACTAAAACACAGGACATCCTGTCCACTACCTCCTCTTCCTCTCCCCCTTCCTCTCTCTGCCCCCCTTTGGCCATCTCTCCCTCTCCTCCTCCTTTCTCCTCTTTCTCTCTAACATATGACGAGGTTTCTAGACAAGTCCCATCTATGGAAGTGTTGTTGAAACAGGTGCTTGTCCGCTCCTCCAGAACCATCAAGGACCATATTCACACCCTTGCTCCAGCCTTGGTCGATTTTGGTAATCATTCTTTTGCCACTGGAACGTTCCCCTCTCCAAAACTCTTGGAAAAGCTGGCCATCTCCCAGATTACTCTCCACACTGAATCTGTTGGTTGTCTCCATGACCATCAGTCTGGCTTAAGAACTGCCAGAGGCACGGAAAATGCTCTCCTGAACACCTGTGAAGATCTGATCTCTAACCCTGATTCCAGCATTCCTTCTGTACTCATTCTCCTTGAACTTTCCTCTGCTTTCGACACAGTCAACCACGCCATCCTGATCAATCGACTCCTTGAGACCCTGGGCATCATGGATCAGGGCCTGGAGTGGCTGACCTCCTTCCTCTTGGACCAGCCATCCCAGGTCCAACTTGGTCCCTTTCACTCCGCCACCCCTCTCTACCTGTGGCGTTCCACAGGGCTCTATCCTCTCACCCTGGTTTTTCAACCTCTACTTGGCCCCTTTGGCCCACCTGATCTCTACCTTCTCCTCTAACTTTCAGTGTTATGCGGATGACACTCCGCTTTCTTTCGGGCTCCCCTCAGTCTACTCTCCTCTCTCGCTCATTCCTGGTGTGATGTTCAACTCCACTCTCTTTTTCTCCTCACATCTCGGATGTCACCAAGAAGTCCCACTACCAGCTGCACCTCCTCAAAGGGACTCTTCCCTTTCTCACTTTCCCCCAGAATCTCACTGTCTCCAGAGCATTGGTTCTCTCTGGGCTGGACTACTGCAACAGCCACTTTCTCAATTTGCCTTCCTCTGCTCTCCAGCCTCTGCAACTAATCCATATCAGGACTGGGAGACTTCTCCTTGACCGCAAGCCCAGGGACCCTCTCCAGCCATTAAATCTCTCCACTGGCTCCCTATGGCTGCAAGGATCAATTTCAAGACACTTTGCATTGTGCACAAGGCTTTCTGGGGCTGGGATCTGCACTACATCCAACACTCTCTTCCAAATGCATTCCTTCTCGAGCCCTAAGGGTTAGATGCTTCTCTAGGCAGAGAGTGGGTGGTAGATCTCTCTCCTCTGAAGGTGCTTCACCCTGGAATGGCCTGCCTGCATCTCCCAAACTTGAACCGGACCACCTGAAGTTCCCGGAACCAGCTCAAAATGTTCCTCTTCTCCTATGCTTTCTCTCTCTCCCTCCACTGCTGACCTACCTGACCTACCTGTCTGCTGTACCAATTGGTTGCTTGGCTACCCTCAATCTCACTGAGTCCAGGCTCTTTCTTGATCAGTCACCTTTGCACTGCCTCCTGTGCCTACCATGCAGTTAGGGGCTGTAACTGTAACCCTACAGTCCCTTGTTCTCCTTGCACTACCCAGAGCCACGCTGCCCTGGCTGCACTTACTCAGAACATTGCTGCCCTGTTTTCCCCTCCCCTCTCCCTTGCACTTCTTCCCTCCCTTTCCCCTTGCACTTTTCACTCTTGCACTTGCACAATCTGAATGACACAAGGCTTAGTAAGATCATTTGTCTTGTCTTCCGTCTGTTTTCCTTCCCTAAAACACTTGTGTACAGGTGCATTATATATGATTTATCATACCATACAATTTATCACAGATGCCCAGAAAAATATACAGTGCTGCAGTAAGAAACTGCTAGACTGGCAGAACCCAAATGCCAGTCTAGCCAGGTAGTTACACTTAGCAGGACTTCTTTATCAGAAATGCCCAGTTAAAAAAAATCATACCAAACTGTGGAATGACTAGACTGGCTGCACCAAAATGCCTCTCTAGCCACTATTACCACATATCTTCCCTGCTTAGCATGGACATGGAAGACCATTGTGATTTATTGCACAATCCCACCCCCCTCTCTCCCATCCCCTACCCCAACTTTCAAAATCAGCTCATTGGCCCAGAATGACCTCCACGTCCCTCTTCCTTGTCCCAGTGCTTACGTATGAAGCTCCTTGCCTTATAGGTAAGTATGGGGACGAGGAAGAGTGGGACTAGGAGTAATGAAGATTACAGGTAGCTAAGTCAGGCATTGCCTTCATGTACCTCTACCTTGACCCAGTACATGTGTATGAGGCATAGTGCATAGGGCATAGTGCCTCATACACAGTACTGCCTCATACACAAGTACTGTTAGTTGGGGAACATAGGCATTAGTCACGCCATTATTTTGAAGCACGTTGTGTTGTTGAGTGTGTGCATTTCTATTAGGCTTTGGTGCATTTACAGGAACGCTGCCTAAGTACGCTGTATGACTGCTTGCATTTGTAATATTGCAGCTGTGTGTGCTTGACTTCACTGCATATTGCCTGAAACTGCCTGCAATCAACGAAATGAGTGCGAGCTGAAGGATTTATAAACTTCAGCTGCCCGCTCTGATTTGTAACTGTTTACCTTAATTTGAAATCCAAGTCAAGGTGTGGACTAATAGCTGACCATTGTAGTCAGCATTGACAAATACAACTCCCAGCAGCACCTGAGCTGCTGAAAAAGAAACGTCAGGTGCTTCAGCACTGGTGCTTCTGGGACAGAGCCGGTCTACGCCGTTCCGGCGGTTTACTATTTACATACCCAGTAACTCTCTGCCACAAGTTAGTCGGAGAACATAGGCATTAGTCACACCATTATTTTGAAGCATGTTGCGTTGTTGAGTGTGTGCATTTCTATTAGGCTCTGCCGCATTTACAGGATCGCTGCCTAAGTACGCTGTATGACTGCTCGCATTTGTAATATTGCAGCTGTGTGTGCTTGACTTCATTGCATATTGCCTGAAAATGCCTGCAATCAACGAAACGAACGCAAGCTGAATGATTTATAAAATTCAGCTGCCCGCTCTGATTTGTAACTGTTTACCTTAATTTGAAATCCTAGTCAAGGTTTGGACTAATAGCTGACCATTGTAGTCAGCATTGACAACTACAACTCCCAGCAGCACCTGAGCTGCTGAAAAAGAAACATCAGGCGCTTCAGCGCCGGCGCTTCTGGGACGGAGCCGGTCTACGCCAGTCCTGGCGGACATCGGCCGTCGGCCCTCCACTCTGCTCATTTTCTCACCATTTTTGGAAGATTAAAACGGGTAAGAAATGGGATACACCAACCTAATCCAGCTGCTCTCTAAAGCTAACCGATTGCAAAATGAGCAACTAGTCAAACAATTTATATCCACCAAAGAGACGCCACCTAGTCTATCTACTTTAGACAAAGCACAAGATGCGGCGACCTCACAGTTCAAACAAAAGTTTGCTACAAACACTGAAATATATACTCACCATTTAAAATTTAGCGGAACAGACCCAGTTACAAACCTAAAGGTTCTCCCTTCCCCAACAACAGACAACATTAAAATCACACTATTAAATACAAGGTCATTGAACAAACACGCCCAAGATATACATGATTACATCCTAGAGGCCAATTTACACATCCTCTTCCTCACTGAGACCTGGCTACACGAACCAACAGGCCCAACCATTGACATTGCAGTCACTCCCAATTATAGCATCTACTTTGAAAATAGAAAAACAGGAAAGGGAGATGAGGTAGCCATAATAGCAAAACAGGACCTTAAACTCTTCACTTCCACAATCCAATGTCCTAACTAACTCTCTCCCAAAACCACTGTATCAACCTTATCGTCATCTATAGACCCCCTTCATTAATTTCTGACTTCAATGACGATCTCTATCACATCCTAAACAACCTAAAAGAAACCAATACGGGAACAGTACTCTTGGGCGACCTAAATATATGGCGAGGAAATCCTGTCAATAAAGAAGCCATAAGCCTTGAAAAAAACCTTCAAAACATCAGTTATTCAATAGCAAACAAAGGCCCTACTATCAAAACGGATAACCAACTAGACTGGATTATTACGAACAATGTAGAACTCACAGTAACTAACACTTTGCCTTGCATTTGGACCGACCACTACAAAATTGAAGCTACACTTTCTTTAACATTCAAGACAAACTACTTTGACAACTCACCCAAAACCATCCAAAGTAGGAATCTGAAGAAAATTACACCAGATATCCTACTAGAAGGGATTACACACATTATGGATAAAACCACAGATGACGACCCCTGTGATTTAATCACTTCTATCTATAGCAACTATTTTCAGGAGCTATTCGATAAGAAGGCACCACTTAAAAATAAACAAGCTCGTCTTAAACCAAACCACCAAAATTGGTACATGGCAGAATTAGGCACACTTAAGACAGCTAAAAGGACAGTGGCACAAAACCCCTTTGGAACGTAGCAAAGAAAATTGGAAAAAATGTGACCTTTCGTACAGAGCCAAATTAACAGATATAAAAAGAACTACTACAATGAACAAATTGCCGGCACCTCAAATTCAACCAGCAAATTGTTCCAAATCTTAAAATCCATCGAAAAACCACCCACCCTCTCCCCGCCATTCCAGCCAACCATGGTTGACTGTGAAAAAGTCCAAACAGCCTTCTCAAACAAGATTATAGAAGCCAGGGACACTATAATAAACTGTAAAGTAACAGAAACACCACCCCTGCACCACTTCAATTAAGAAAACCCAGAACCTAAGGTACTCACATTCCTTTTTTCACCGGTCTCTATAGCAGACATATTAGATACTCTTTGATCCATAAACTGCACATATTGCTCTGATAAAATTTTGCCCCCTAAATTCATACTAGACAATGCAGAGATATTTGCTCCATAACTATGCCATATGGGAAATTCCTCATTCAGAGATCGGAAAGTCCCTGTTGGAAAAAAAACAGTCACGGTCACTCCGCTTGGTGAAAAAGCCTGGTCTAGACCAACAGGATCCGGCCAATCTCAGACCAATCACAAATTGAAATTTCCTATTAAAAATCCTTGATAAAATAGCCATACATCAATTACAAGAATAAGTTGACAAGCATAATCTTTTGCGTTCACAACAGTCAGGTTTCAGAAGTGCTCACAGCACCGAATCTGAATGATTAGATCTACAAACCAAAATGCTAAGTATTCTGGACAAAGGAAAAGCAGGCTTGCTAATCCTTTTGGACCTCTCGGTGGCATTCGATTTACTAGATAACAGGAAGCTCCGAGAGGCCCTAAATACAGCTGGAAATTGCTTAGATACCCATTGCATTCAATGGGTATCATCCTTTTCTAGAGGATAGAAACTCAAAAATCACCTGGGGTGGACACTCAACCACTTCTAAACCTGTGGACTGCGGTGTCCCACAGGGAGCTAGTTTTTCCCCTTTGCTCTTTAATCTATACATTTGTTGTCTCTGCTCCCTACTCTCACAGCTTGGGATCTATTTCACCAACTTTGCAGATGACATGCAGCTAATCTCAGAACTATGTGGGGACCATACTCTTGACAACAACAGACTATCAGCCATATATAATACCATCGAAAATTGGAGGAAATCTCATTCAATGTGTTTCAATAGTTCTAAAACTGAGCTCATGACATTTGGCACAACCAAAGTCCTAAAAAACATAGGCCCAGCTTACTCTTCCTTCCTCATAAAGGACTCCACCATCACAGTGGCTAATAAAGTTAAAACACTTGGCATCTATTTGCAATCTTCACTAGGAGGTGAGGCACAAATCTCATACCTGAAACGGAATTGACAATGCTATCAGAGGCTCCTATGCCGTATCAGGCCATTCCTAAGCACCAGAAACAGCGCCACAATTGCCAGAGTCATTATCCTGTCACGACTGGACTACGGAAATGCACTACTGTTAGGTGCTAATAGCAATTGCATTAAGCAATGTCAAATAATTCAAAATAAGGCAGTCAGATCCATCGCAGGAAAATCGAAACGCGACCATATAATAAAAGACAGAAATGATCTCCACTGGCTTGCAATAAAGGAGCGTATCATTTTAAAATCCCTGACTCTAGTCCACCGCTGCCTAAATGGCGCTTCTCTGGCATACCTGAAGAAGGAATTTAACTGTAATGAACCAAGCAGAAGCCTAAGATCCGCTAAGCAAGGATTACTTGAATCCGGCCATGCCAGAGTAAAAGCCACAGGCGCAGGAAGAGCGTTTCCCACAAGGCCATCTCCATTTGGAACGAGCTATCCCGCAACCTCAGGCTTCAAAGCAACCGCCAATCATTCAGAAAGCAGCTGAAAACCATGCTCTTTAAATAATTGACACCCTTACCACCATTGCGCTCACTTGGAGACTAACTTACTTTCCACTTGTACTGTCCTGTGAACTCTCTGTCCTCGTGTCTCTGTTGCGCCCTGATGCTTGCAAGCTTTCGGCGCATTACAAAAAAAAAAAAAAAAAAGAAAGAAAAGTACTGGGATGAGGAAGAATATGGTTGGGAGTAATGAAGATTAGCAATAAGTAATCAAGGCATTAAACACAAGTAGTGGTGCAACACCATTGAGCTGACTGGGCTTCAGCACTCCCCCCCCTGAAATTGTGGGCTATGTTGACTTGGCCTGGCTGATCTACAGAGCAGTTGCGGACAGAAAAGGACACAGATGTTAAACGACACCTGGGTTTCGCTGTTAACAAGGTCCCGTCCCAGCAATTACTAATGTACAGCATTTCGCTGTTAGTATCTGCATTCAAATGCCACATTTTTTAGGCAATTGAAATGTTGATGTGGGTTTAGTACTTGCATGCCTGGAGAGTGATTGGGAGGGTAGGGAGGGAACAGGAGATCAGTCATTCTCACAGCAGTCCATAAGTGGGTGCTTTCAGACTTAAAGGAGAGAGTTAACTGCTTGTAACATTGAAGTTGCACTAGAATAGTTTCATTAAAATGCATAAAGAAGTTAGATGCCCCGACACAAACATGTTTGCTCCCCCCACCACACGTGAAGTTAGCACCTCTCCCAACATTTGAAGGGTTAGCCCCCTTGAAATGTAGGTTTTGTTGCGCCCCTGAACACAAGCATACACGACAAATTAACCATATATATATACACAGACACCCAACCACCCATACATTTAAGTGTGCTCCCTTTCACCATACAGGCACACCCAGGCAGCCACCCGTACATTTAAGTGTGCACCCTTTCACCATACAGGCACACTCAGCCACCTATACATTTGTGTGCACCCTTTCACCATACACTCACACAGGCAGCCACCTATACATTTAATTGTTCACCCTTTCACCATACAGGCACACCCAGGCAGCTACCCTTACATTTAAGTGTTCATCCTTCCACTGTATGCGCACACACGCATACCCAGTCAAGCATACATTTGTGTGCACTCTTTCACCATACACTCACACACACACACGTCATGGGATTGAGGGGAGCAATGACTTCAAAAATAAATTGTTTCTTTTTGAAGTCA
This sequence comes from Ambystoma mexicanum, assembly GCF_040938575.1. Taxonomy (NCBI): domain Eukaryota; kingdom Metazoa; phylum Chordata; class Amphibia; order Caudata; family Ambystomatidae; genus Ambystoma; species Ambystoma mexicanum. Next base: position 826,617,900 of record NC_090933.1, read on the forward strand.
CTCTGACTTCATAAAGAAATTATTTCTGTTAAGGGCTGAACCATAATGCAAACAATTTCTTTATGAAGGCAGAGTGACTTAAAAAAGTTTTCCCCACCCCATGACATGGAGGTCTCTAGCCTGGGGTCTTCATGTCATGGGGTGGGGGCACAAAGTTTCTTTTTGTATTGACTCTGCCTTCATAAAGAAATTATTTCTGTTACAGAAATTATTTCTTTATAAATGCAGAGGGAATTCAAAAAGACACATGAAAAAGAAAATGTGAAAATTATTATTTTTTTTAACTCCATGTGGGGCCCCCTCCAAGGCTATGTGATCGCGGGGGCCCCTGCAGCGCAGGGGCTGCGGGGGCCCCTGTTAAGCCAGTGGGAGGGAGGTTGATTTTCAAAAATGGAGAAGGATTCCCATTACAAGTGTGTTCTCCTACAGAGATTATGGTGATGTCTGGAAATTGATTGTTCTTAAAATGGAATTCTATTTTCAGACCATTGTTCAATCATGTGGCATGTGCCATTCAAACTCACATAGTTTATGATTTGTTTTAATTTGATTGGGCGGTTAGTCTGAGTCCAGAGAACCTTGTTCACGCAGTCAATCAGGGGTGATAATCAGAGGGCATTCTCGAGTAGACAAGGTGTGCCCTCTGGAGTGACGACTATCACCGGGTAATTCACCCTATGTTGCCCAATGTTTATCTCAAGATCTGCAGTCCCATCGACGGAAATATCATTCCCATCGAAGTTTTGGATTTGTCCAGGAAGAGGTGTGAGGGGAATTTGGCGACTCTCTCCCCTTCCTGAACAGTGTGCATTATCAGTGCTGGTGTATACTGCATCCCTTCCTGAATTTAGTTGGACAGTAGTGTGGCTTGGGATCTAGTAACCTAGTAATCACCAGCGCTGATAATGCACACTGACCCCTTACTTTGACGGAAGCATACAATCTTTCTTCTCTCTCTTCAAGGTAAATTTTTTTATATTGATATGTCAGAGCCCATGAAAGATTCTGCACCCAGAAACAGTTTAACCTGATTCTTTAATCAAACCTTTTTGGGGGTAGGATACCTCAATGCTTTCAGGTTCATCTGGGTGACATGGTTGGGGTTTACGAATTTGTCACTCTGGGTCAGTCTCCATATTTATCCGGTCTAAATCAGGGTCTTTTGGGACCCATTTTTCCTTGGGAGAGACCCCTCCATCCCTTGAGGAGAAGATTTTCTTCCCTGAATCATCCATGGATTCTTCTCCCTCAAACAGGATGATGCCATTGCAGGATAAGACCGCGCTGTTGAGTAACACAGGTGCGCAGGAGATGCTGCCTGAAGAAAAACATAGCAAGTTTGCTACGTCCATGCTACTGAGACTACAAAATCTGAGGTTCGGACTCTCTGTGGCAAAGACCTCACAGGACAAGATTGCGGTTTTGAGCGAAGCAGGTGTTTGGCAGTGAAGGTGTCTGTGGCGCAGAGAGTGAGTGCGGTTGACTCACAATGAAGTCTGCGGCTGCCAGGTAAGAAGTTTTGGGGAATTAGCTTGCTCTGCACTTCTTAGTCCCACTGTCTGGCCTTCCCTGACTGCGTCCGCCCTAGCCTGTTGGCCAGGTGTGCCCGCTTCCCTGCTGATTCTTACCTGCATGGTTCCTTTGCACCCCTCCTGAGCTCCTCCTCTTCGCCCCTTCCTTCCTGTCTTGCCCTCTGCGTCCTCTGCCCACGTGGTTCCCTTGCAATCCCTGATCGTGTGCACTTGTGCCCATCCCACCCTTGGCTCCGCTCGTGCCTGTGCGTCCTCTGCCTGCACGGTTCCCTTGCAGTCCATGACTGCATGTGCTTCTCGACCCCTCTTTCCCTACCTCCCTCTCCCTGCATGGTCCCTCGCAATCCCTGATTAAGTGTGCCCCACGCAGCTTCCATCCTTGGCCTGTGCCCGCCCTCTGCCCACGGGGTACCTCACAATCCTTGATTGCGTGTGCCCGAAGCCCCTTCCATCCTTGGTTGCGCTGGCACCTGCGTGTCCTCAGCCCATGTGTTCTCTTGCAATCCTTTGATTGTGTGTGCTCTGCGCCCCTTCCTTCTTGGCTATGCTTGCACCTACACACCCTCATCCTGTGTGGTCCCTCGCAATCCTTGATTGTTTGTGCTCCACGCCTTTCCATCCGTTGCTACGCTCATGACCTTGCCCGCGTGGTTCCCTGACAATCCTTGATCTTGTGTCCTCTGCGCCCCTTCCATCCATGTCTATGCTCGCACTTGTCCTCCATGATCGTGTGTGCTTTGCGCCCCTTCCATCCTTGGCTCGCTAGCACCTACACGTCCCTGTGTGTACCCTGTGATCCTGCAGGCCCCTGCCCTCCCTGTCCCTGTTCTATGCTATTCTGCTTTGTGTTCTTCTTTTAGGCCAACTTTGTTTGACCACACTGTTCCTGTACCTGCTATCCTTGACTGATACATAGTGCCTGTATCCGCTATCTTTGACTGTTGTTATTGTACTGCCTACCTCCATTGTTTATTCATTCTCTCTGTAGGTTCCCTTTGATCATTGTTCATTTACTTAGCCCCTGCTTTGCCTGGTTGTTCCCTATTGTGTCCTTTTTCTTTCTTTCAGGTTCCCTCAATCTTGCAGTATACTTGAAACTGCCTACTTCTCTATGTACTTCACTCTTCTCCTTAGGTTCCCTGGATCTTTGTTCTGTTACTTGCCTTGCTCTGCCTGGTTGTTCCCTGCTGTGCCCTTTTTTTCTTTCAGGTTCACTCATTCTACTCTGTTAACTGGTTTTTGTTTTCGTTTTTTCACATATAGTTGACTGCACTTCTTATTTGTCTCTTCGAGCCAATTGTGTTTTTTACTAAATTGTTCCTGTCTCGTTCGTGTCTCATCTGCTTGCACCCCTCCTCTTGTGCCTGCCCCTAGTGTCTCCTCCCCGCACCTTGCTCCACCACACCTCACCTCCCCCTCTGCTTCTTTCCCCTTTCCCCTCTGCATCCTCTATGGTGCTCTCTGTCTCTCCTGTTTTCTCTAACTGTTTCTCTATTGACAATCCTGTCCTTCTCACTAAGTCTGGTAGGAAGAAGTTCAAAAAGGATATCCTTGTCTCCAACCAAGGCCTCCTTGTCGCTGATACCTATACCAGCGCTTCCTCCAGACAGACCCTCACTGACATCCTCTTTGTCGTTCCTTCGCCAGAACTAAGCACTCCACATATGGTCTCTGTGCTCTCTCCTTTTCCCTCATTTCCTATTAAGTGTGCACCCGGTGGGAGGCCCTCTTGGCCCCCTTCCACTCCTCTAAAATCATCATTAATGTTTACCTAAATTGCACTGTCTTGGTCCAAGGCCATTAGGTGAACCTCCTTCTCCTTGAAAGATGCTTCCCGAGCATCACCAACTTCCTTTCCTCTCCTGTTGTCCCTTCTTTCCTTTCTCCTTTCTCCAGCTTCCTTGCCTCCTTCCTCTGCAACCTCTCTGGCACCTACGTCCCCCTCTTTGGTTACCTTGCTCTCTCCTCCTTCCTCACCTTCCCACCCTCGGGCTCCTTCTACAGTTCCACAGGGACTACCTGTGATCTGTACCCCTCCCCGGAAGTCTTTCAAGGGTGGCAACCTTCTCCACATTACCACTCTAAACTCTTGATCAGCTGTCAAACACTCCTCTGACATCTACCGTCCCCTGGAAGAACTCAACCTTGATGTCCTTGGTCTTACCGAGACATGGTTCACAACCAGATCTGTCAGAAGTTTTGACACTCTCCTCTCTGATGGCTACAAGATCCTGTCCACACACAGATCCACCCGTCCAGCTAGGGGTGTAGCCTTGATCGTCCCGGAGTGAATTCCTGCCTCCATCATTTCTATGCAGGCCAAATCCTCCTTTAATTGCCTGGTCTGTAGGCTCTCTCTCTCTCTCTCTCTCCTTGCTGCTCTTTCATTGTGGCTACTATCTACCCTCCACCTGGTCAGGTAGCCTCCTTCCTCTCCGAGTAGATGGGCCTGTCCTCCTCCCTTCTGGCCTCATCCACTCAACTCCTCCTCCTCGGAGACCTGAACATCCACCTGGATGTTTCCTGTCCCTCCCCTGGACTCTTTGCAACCTTTGCGACTCTCTTTCTCTCTCTAATCTTCCCTCTGGCCTGACTCACTCTGCAGGGCACATTTTGGATGTTTTTATCTCCTCAAATCACCCCCTTTCTAACCCTCTGACCACTCCTCTCTCCTGGGATGACCACTTTCTCCTATCCTCTCATCTCTCTCTCTACCCCTCAGGCCCGGCCAACCCCCACACTGCCACTCACCTTCTCAGTCATCCGACCCATGAAGAGTGTGTCAATTGAGACTTTCACTGCCAATTTCTCTCCCTCTCCTGCACCTCTGGCTGACTCACATCCTTCTACAAACCCTCTCTAAAACCACTCATCTATCTCTGACATTCATGATGTACTTGCCCCTGTCAAGAGGATCCGCTTGAAGCCCAAAGCAAAGTGCAACTCTTGGAACGACTCAGACCTCATCATCCTCAAAGGCAAGTGTAGGGTAGCTGAGAGGAAATGGCTGGTATCTTGTGAATCCTCTGACAAACTGACCTGCCGCCTGCTCGAAAGGCAGTACTGACTCTCTGTCCACACTACGAAGAGAGCTCACTCGGCCAAACTCTTTAAAATTTGCAAGGAGCTGGCCAATCCTGCTGCAGTCTCTACCTCTCCTGTCCCCTACCAGGCCCTCTGCAAGGCCTTGGGTTCACATGTCATCTAAATACCTCTGGCCTTCCTGCAGCCACCTCTCCTCCTCCCTTCTCTTCCCTTGCTTCATTCACCTCTGACAATCTTTCGAGACAAGTATGATCTTTGAAAGTCTTGTCAAAACAGGTTCTTCCCTGTTTATCCAAAACCATCAAGGACCCAGTGCCCCAGCCTTGGCAGACTTCTGCAACCACTCTTTCACCACTGGAACCTTCGCTTCCCGCCTGACGCTCTCTCTTGTGCACCCTCTTCTCAAGAAACCCTCTGCCGTCGGCTCCTGAGCGACTAACTATTGCCCTATCACCATTACTCCTTTTCTGGGCAAACTCTTGGAAAAGCTGGTCATCTCCCAGCTTAATCTTCACACTGAATCTGTTGGTTGTCTCAATGACCATCAGTATGGCTTCAGAGTGGCCAGGAGCATGGAAACTTCTCTCCTGAACATCTGCGAAGACCTGCTACCTAACCTGGATGTGAACCACCCCTCTGTTCTCATCCTACTCAATCTCTCTTCTGCTCTTGATGCGGTCAACAATGCCATCCTGCTCAACTGGCCCTGTGATAACCTGGGTATCACTGATCAGGCCCTGGCCTGGCTGACCTCTTTCCTCTCTGACCGACCCTCCAAGGTCCATCATGGGTCCTTCCTCTTTTCTATCTCAATCTCTACTTGTGAGGTACTCCAGGGGCCAATCTTTCTCCTGGGGTTTTGAACCAATATATTGCACCTCTTGCCCACCACATAGCTGCACTCTGCTCCAACTTTCAGTGCTATGCGGATGACACTCAGCTCACTTTCAGGCTCCCCTCAACCACCTCCTCACCCTCTCTCATCCCAGAAATCTCTCCACTGGCTCACAGTGGCAGCAAGAATCAAGTTCAAGATCCTCTGCATTGTCCACAAGGCGTTCTGGGGCCTGGGACCACAATACCTTCAACTCTCTCTTTGGAAAAATCTTCCGACTGAAGCTCTTTACTCCTCCACCTCCAACTCCTTGAGGGTCAGTCGCTTATCCAAGCTATGAGTTGGGGGAAGATATCTTCCTTCGGCTGGTGCCTCCTTCTGAAACAGCCTCCCTGCCTCTCTGAAACTTGAGCAGAACCATCTCCGGGTCCGAAAGCATCTCAAGACCTTCCTCTTTGATCCTGCCTTCTCTCTTTGTCTACCCTGCTGATCTCCTGTCTGATACTGCACTGGTCACCTGGCTACCTTATGAATTTGGGCCCAGGTCCCTGCCCATCCAGTTGCACACCTGAACTGCCTCCTGGCGTCCCCTGCACTGTGGTCTGTATCTGTAACCCTACAGTCCCTTTCCTGCACTTATGGACATCTGTTGTCTGCACTTTTAACACTTGCATTCACCATCTGTTGGCTGTACTACTTTTTGTATTGATTCCATGGCCTGCACTTGCCCACCCCCCGGCACTTCTCCCCTCCCCTCCCACATGCACCTGTGTGCTCTCAATGTCACTAGACCTAGCAAGATCGTTGTTTTCCTCTCTCTGTTCCCCTCCCTTGCCTCATAGCACCTTGAAACACTTGTTTATAGGCGCGTTATAAATGCCATATCATATCATATGTCATATCATGTGGCCTTCCTCTTTCGATTTCTCTTACTTACCCTCTGTTCCCTAGGTTCCAGCTTTCTGGGGGAAGAAGATTGATGTTCAGGTTCAGAGGTTTCCAGGGTTTTCTTTCTGGTGGCAAAGGAAGCTTCATCTAGGGCTTTGCATCTCCCTTCCACTGGGCCCCCTCCTCTGGTGCCTGTTGGTTGTCTGAGGTTTCTCCCCGTCATTGTTCTGGGACACCAGACCCGGATGTCAATTTATTCTGGGCAGCAGTTTCCAGTGGAGGGTTCTGCTGAGCCCTCAACATGCGAACTAGGTCTTGGGTTCATTGTTGGACCTGTCGCTCCAGTTGGGACATTTTTTTTGGTTGATAGAGAGGTCTGGATTCATACCTTTGCTGCTCCTGGAAGGGGTAGCTGTCCCTTCTCCCTGAGTAGCCAGGGTATTGGGAGTTTCCCTGATAACCTTCCCTCCTAGGTCTCCCTTCTCCCTGATTTGTAAATCTATTTTCCTGAAAGCGGGGAGAGAGGAGGATTGTTCTGGAAATTGGCGTTTGAAGGGTATCTGAGAGAAAAACTTAGGTTGGGGGGTGGAGTATTTCTTACCTCCTGAGGGAAGTTTTGAGGGAAGTTTCCTGGGGCAATACTTACCTTATTGCCCCCCCCCTTGTGCCAGGGGAGTCCATACATACCCCATGATGGCTCTGTTACCCTTGTATCTTGGACTGACATAGGTGAGAGGGTGAGATGACGTGTTTGTCTGATACCCTGCCTGGCTACCCCCTGATTCGGTTGGATCTGAGAGTCTCCTCTCCTTCTAAATCTGCTTGTAGGTGATAGTGGGGGGAGTATTTTTAGGCCCCCCTGTGTCCATGTTCAATATGGGTGTATTTCTTACCTCCGCTAGCTTTGCAGCAGCGGCTTAGTTGATGGTTTGTGGTTTTTAGAGTTGTTTTTGTTTTCAGGTGGCTTTTGGACCTAGTAAATCCGGGTGGCCTGTTCTATCATTCAAACCAGGGTCCTACACTCATGGAAATCCCTTACTAGTTTTGTCATGATGTATTTTGGGAGCGCATGGAAGTATGTGTTGATGAACTCCTGGCTATTAGTATTCACCTGCCTAGGTCTCTGTGCAAATGTTCACTTCTGCTCTTCCACAAACTCTCTAGGTGCTTAGTCTTCCCCCACAGTGCAGGTTGTAGGCTGCCTTGCGGGCCTCCTGAGTGTTTCTGTGAATGGAGAAGTGTTTTAAAATGGCCGCCTTGTAAGTGGACCAAATGTCCATTTGATAAACCCCATGGAGTTTCTATAATTCTTAATACCAAATGAAGTCATCATTTGGTCGTAAAGCTCTAGATGCTCCCACACTGAGAATTTGGCGTTCTTATAGCAGGGAGTCATAAAGCTCTTTATGACCTTTATCTGCCGAATTGTGTCTTTCACAAGACCTCTCTTCTGTTTGGCAGACTTTGTTTTCCACTGCACCTGAGTCCACTCACCCTCTGACTAAGAGCTGCTGCTATTTGTGATCCAGTTCCTGTCCACTAGGTGCTCCCTACCTCTATGAGACTGGAAATCCCTCCCAGAATGACAGGTCTGGTCTCTTCTCCCCTATGGTGCTGTGGGCTATCACATTCTTTTCCTTTGTACTCCCATTTGCGCACAGGGAAGTACTCATCCTCCTCATCCCTCCTTCTGGGTATTGTGAGGAAATCCCCCCACCTCCCTGAATGTGTGTAGGTTTTTAGGATGCTCTTTTGAGGCCTAGACTCTGTATTGTATTGTATTGTATTTATTTATAATGCGCACCTAACCCAGGGGTAGCCAGGCGCAAAGGCAGCAAGAGGGTTGCAAAACTTAGTTACATACAGTGGGGTGAGGTCCAGCTGCGGTTACAGTGCCGGACGTGTCACGCCAAATAGGAAGGGTAGAACTCTGGTTGTTCTCTGTCTGTAAAGCGGGCCAGGTGGTCCCTTTGTAACATAATTTTTCACCGGTCCAACTCCCTGATCTTTTGATCATAGGCTGGTCAACGGTACATGCCAGGGTATTTTTAAATTCCCAGAGCCCACTGGTCCGGCCACATTTCCTTCTACTGGGTAGAGATGAATATTCATCAATATCCGATAATGACTGGCCTGGTTGAGTCCAGCTGCCTCATGTTTCCCTGTTCTTGAAAACTGGCAGGTATGAAGTTTGCTACACCCTGTACGTATGAGGTGGTGAGTTGGCTTGAGGTCCCTGGTAGAAAGGTCATCACTCTGTGATCAGAGGGTGATTTTCCATACCCTGAATGGTCGGGGTGCCTCAAAGCCTGTTTGTATTCGTCTATTTCATTTTCCAACCTCTCACTTTTGTTTTTCTCAGTCCCAATCTCTTGGTGATATACAGAGGCCTGAGTTTTTAATTCTGACACCAGTGCTTGAGTAGCTTCTAGCACTTTATTTTGCGCCATAAGTCAGTCTCTGAGTCCCTTGTTCTACTCACAATGGGACTCATTGTACTTCTGTGAGGCTTGTATTGTCTGCGCATATTCAGACCACTTCTTTTTCAGGAGAGTAATCGACTCCCCTTGTGCTATTGTGGCATGTGTTGCCTGTTCTATATCAACCTCTGCTTGCTTCACATGTTCCATTAATTTTTCAATTTCTAGCCTCATGTCAGTTCCTGAGAACATAACTTACTTTTCTTCACATCCGTCCTTAACTGATGCACTTCCGAAAAAATAGAGGTCTATACTCTTGACACAATTTGTCATTTTCTTCCATCAAATGCTCTCTCTGCTGTTTCAAAGTGTTCAGAACTTGGTGCATCTGATCGAATTCACTCTGAGAATTAACATCCCTCTGGTGCCTCGCTCTGAAACAGCCTCCCTGCCTCTCTGAAACTTGAGCAGAACCATCTCTGGGTCCGAAAGCATCTCAAGACCTTCCTCTTTGATCCTGCCTTCTCTCTTTGTCTACCCTGCTGATCTCCTGTCTGATACTGCACTGGTCACCTGGCTACCTTATGAATTTGGGCCCAGGTCCCTGACCATCCAGTTGAACACCTGAACTGCCTCCTGGCGTCCCCTGCACTGTGGTCTGTATCTGTAACCCTACAGTCCCTTTACCTGCACTTATGGACATCTGTTGTCTGCACTTTTAACACTTGCATTCACCATCTGTTGGCTGCACTACTTTTTGTATTGATTCCATGGCCTGCACTAGCCCACCCCCCCGGCACTTCTTCCCTCCCCTGCCCCATGCACTTGTGTGCTCTCAATGTCACTAGACCTAGCAAGATCGTTGTTTTCCTCTCTCTGTTCCCCTCCCTTGCCTCATCGCACCTTGAAACACTTGTTTATAGGCGCGTTATAAATGCCATATCATATCATATATCATATCATGTGGCCTTTCTCTTTCGATTTCTCTTACTTACCCTCTGTTCCCTAGGTTCCAGCTTTCTGGGGGAAGAAGATTGATGTTCAGGTTCAGAGGTTTCCAAGGTTTTCTTTCTGGTGGCAAAGGAAGCTTCATCTAGGGCTTTGCATCTCCCTTCCACTGGGCACCCTCCTCTGGTGCCTGTTGGTTGTCTGAGGTTTCTCCCCGTCATTGTTCTGGGGCACCAGACAAGTCAAGTTATTCTGGGCAGCAGTTTCCAGTGGAGGGTTCTGCTGAGCCCTCAACATGCGAACTAGGTCTTGGGTTCATTGTTGGACCTGTCGCTCCAGTTGGGACATTTTTTTTGGTTGGTAGAGAGGTCTGGATTCATACCTTTGCTGCTCCTGGAAGGGGTAGCTGTCCCTTCTCCCTGAGTAGCCAGGGTATTGGGAGTTTCCCTGATAACCTTCCCTCCTAGGTCTCCCTTCTCCCTGATTTGTAAATCTATTTTCGTGAAAGCGGGGAGAGAGGAGGATTGTTCAGGAAATTGGCGTGAAGGGTATATGGGAGAGAAACTTAGGTTGGGGGTGGAGTATTTCTTACCTCCTGAGGGAAGTTTTGAGGGAAGTTTCCTGGGGCAATACTTACCTTATTGCCCACCCCCCTTGTGCCAGGGGAGTCCATACATACCCCATGATGGCTCTGTTACCCTTGTATCTTGGACTGACATAGGTGAGAGGGTGAGATGGAGTGTTTGTCTGATACCCTGCCTGGCTACCCCCTGATTCGGTTGGATCTGAGAGTCTCCTCTCCCTCTCAATCTGCTTGTAGGTGATAGTGGGGGAGTATTTTTAGGCCCCCCTGTGTCCATGTCCAATATGGGTGTATTTCTCACCTCCGCTAGCTTTGCAGCAGCGGCTGTGGTTGATGGTTTGTGGTTTTTAGAGTTGTTCTTGTTTTCAGGTGGCTTTTGGACCTAGTAAATCCGGGTGGCCTGTTCTATCATTCAAACCAGGGTCCTATACTCATGGAAATCCCTTACTAGTTTTGTCATGATGTATTTTGGGAGCGCATGCAAGTATGTGTTGATGAACTCCTGGCTATTAGTATTCACCTGCCTAGGTCTCTGTGCAAATGTTCACTTCTGCTCTTCCACAAACTCTCTAGGTGCTTAGTCTTCCCCCACAGTGCAGGTTGTAGGCTGCCTTGCGGGCCTCCTGAGTGTTTCTGTGAATGGAGAAGTGTTTTAAAATGGCCGCCTTGTAAGTGGACCAAATGTCCATTTGATAAACCCCATGGAGTTTCTATAATTCTTAATACCAAATGAAGTCATCATTTGGTCGTAAAGCTCTAGATCCTCCCACACTGATAATTTGGCGTTCTTATAGCAGGGAGTCATAAAGCTCTTTATGGCCTTTATCTGCCGATTTTGTGTCTTTCACAAGACCTCTCTTCTGTTTGGCAGACTTTGTTTTCCACTGCACCGGAGTCCACTCACCCTCTGAATAAGAGCTGCTGCTATTTGTGGTCCAGTTCCTGTCCACTAGGTGCTCCCTACCTGTATGAGACTGGAAATCCCTCCCAGAATGACGGGTCTGGTCTCTTCTCCCCTATGGTGCTGTGGGCTATCACATTCTTTTCCCTTGTACTCCCATTTGCGCACAGAGAAGTATTCATCCTCCTCATCCCTCCTTCTGGGTATTGTGAGGAAATCCCCCCACCTCCCTGAATGTGTGTAGGTTTTTAGGATGCTCTTTTGAGGCCTAGACTCTGTATTGTATTGTATTGTATTTATTTCTAATGCGCACCTAGCCCAGGGGTAGCCAGGCGCAAACGCAGCAAGAGGGTTGCAAAACTTAGTTACATACAGTGGGGTGAGGTCCAGCTGTGGTTACAGTGCCAGACGTATCACGCCGAATAGGAAGGGTAGAATGTTTCTTCTCTGTCTGTACAGTGGGCCAGGTGATCCATTTGTAACATAATTTTTCACCGGTCCAACTCCCTGATCTTTTGATCATAGGCTGGTCAACGGTACATGCCAGGGTATTTTTAAATTCCCAGAGCCCACTGGTCCGGCCACATTTCCTTCTACTGGGTAGAGATGAATATTCATCAATATCCGATAATGACTGGCCTGGTTGAGTCCAGCTGCCTCATGTTTCCCTGTTCTTGAAAACTGGCAGGTATGAAGTTTACTACACCCTATACGTATGAGGTGGTGAGTTGGCTTGAGGTCCCTGGTAGAAAGGTCATCACTCTGTGATCAGAGGGTGATTTTCCATACCCTGAATGGTCGGGGTGCCTCAAAGCCTGTTTGTATTCGTCTATTTCATTTTCCAACCTCTCACTTTTGTTTTTCTCAGTCCCAATCTCTTGGTGATATACAGAGGCCTGAGTTTTTAATTCTGACACCAGTGCTTGAGTAGCTTCTAGCACTTTATTTTGCGCCATAAATCAGTCTCTGAGTCCCTTGTTCTACTCACAATGGGACTCATTGTACTTCTGTGAGGCTTGTATTGTCTGCGCATATTCAGACCACTTCTTTTTCAGGAGAGTAATCGACTCCCCTTGTGCTATTGTGGTGTGTGTTGCCTGTTCTATATCAACCTCTGCTTGCTTCACATGTTACATTAATTTTTAATTTTCTAGCCTCATGTCAGTTCCTGAGAACATAACTTACTTTTCTTCACATCCGTCCTTAACTGATGCACTTCCGAAAAAATAGAGGTCTATACTCTTGACACAATTTGTTATTTTCTTCCATCAACTGCTCTCTCTGCTGTTTCAAAGTGTTCAGAACTTGGTGCATCTGATCGAATTCACTCTGAGAATTAACATCCCTAATGACTAAGTGGCTGTTTTCAGCTTGAAATGTGAAAATGTCCTCTAAGCAGGCTCTATTGTGAACAAACTGCTCATTTAATTTCTGTTTACTTGCTCTCATATTTTCAACATACTTATGATACTTCCCTTGCAGTGCAGAAAATGGAACCTATCACTCTGCATTTGCTTGCTGCTGTGTCACTAACTCATCTTTTAGCTGCTGAATAATATTTTCAAATTTCCACTCTGAATTTTGGCTCTGTTGCTCTTTGTTTTCTAATTGTTCCAACTCTCTCCGGGGCTGATTTAAAAGTTCAGACTGGTTTTTCACAGAGGCTCCACTATCCTGGTATCTTTCTTCCATGATCAACATATGGAAGTAAATATATGCTGTGAGCTGAGCCATTTTAATGTGTTCATCTTTGCTGGTCTGTGTCATGTAAAAGTTTGTCAGGGCCTTATGTAACCACCCATTATCCTACCACAAATCAACATTCGCAGAGGTAACATCCTGCATCATTCTAGCTTGCCACGTGTCATGGTCTTGTTCTAGTCTCTATTTTCATGTGCGCACAGCCCACTATGGGGTATCACACCTTCCTACTCAGTGGGAAGACAATTATTATATCAACAAAAGAAAGGTTTCAGAAAATTTTAAAACAGTGTACTATATCTAATCCTCATGACACTAAAAGTAAAGCCTTAAAGTAATTCCAGCTCTCCTACACATCCCAACTAGTATTATTTAAAACACAAATAAATGTATTCTGCAATATAGCAATGCATATACTATTCAATTTAATAAACACAATTCTTAAAACACTTTTACATCAGTATTCAACATCTGATGATACAAAACATAAGTAATCCTATCAACACAATGACGATAAACTATGTATGTATTTTATACTTTCGAAAATCAAGTCTCTATCACTTGATTACTTATAGTGTTGGTCTTATGACTCTACATTGTTCACTGTGATTCTCTTTGCCATACCTATGTGTTTCTGTCATCATTGGCTGTTATATGCCAGACATTCATCAGGAGCTGTGTATGTGTATCTTTAAGTGACAGGTACTGACATCCACTGATCTTTAAAGTGGCTTAAGATGAATTCCACTGTTCCTTTCCGTGTGTTTTCATGAAGACATCTGTGCGGTGACGCTGCTTAGCATTTTAAACCAAACTGCAACCTTGATTGTTGCTTAAGCTGTTTCACATATTACAGCTCATCTCCCTGCCCCTCCCTGGTAGATGAAGGCTGGGATAAATGAGTCCTAAGTCACCCTCCCATCAGTCAATCACTGGATTTAGTTCAGTTATTAGACATTTCATAAATGCGTCTTTGTGGTTATACCCAGGCCTTGGACCAGATCTGCAAGTTGAACATTCAAAACCTTTTCTCAGAGTTGGTGTGCATCGATACTACTCATCTATAGCCACAAAGACCCATTTATTAAATTGGTCAGGCAAGGGCATCAACAGAAATTATCGTATTTAGGGTTTCATTTGAGAGGCACAGTTGGGAAAAGGAACTCAAAAAGAAATAGTTTTTCAACACACACGAAAATGAGAAGCAATGCCTGAAAATTCTGGTCAGAGAAAATGAGAACAAAGGGTACATTTTGTTTTGCAACATGCATACAGATGAGATGCAATGCTTTGTAATTCTGATTAAAATTAATAGGGATGATGGAGAAATGTTGTTATGCACCCTTCAAGCTGACTTGAAAGGCAATGTTTGGTGGATTACTTTTTTTGGGATTCAGGACCCCCCCACCCTCTTCTGTACAGGGGTCAGAGGTTTCAGACAACAGTCAACCATGTCTTCATAAGCTATACCGGCTCTAGCACACTAGGCATGAACTTCTTTAGCTTTGAACTCTAACACAACTCATCCTGTGATTTCCTATATAGGAATTAATTGATTTACTTTAATCAAATGTGCTAAGGGTCTACACAGTGTCTTCCCCTTCCCACAATTTACTGAAAAGGATTACGGCAGGCTGCTCCCAACACAATGCAATTTCAACAGAGAGGGTGGTTTTCTATGGGGAAATAATTTGAATGAGATTTGATAAATTGTGCGAATGGCCTACAAAGTTTCAACCCTCCTTATCCACTAATGGAAAGGGATAAAGGCAGCTGGCTTCTCACGCAATTGATGACTTTGGAAAATCTACTTACATGGGAGCTCTCTGATCTTTGTTCAGGAAGCCAGTCAGATTTTTAGGACCCTCTTTTGGTAGGCAGCTCACACCAGGCATCTCCCACAGCAAGGTCCCTCCAGATAGGCCTCTCTAAGAAATGACTCCCAGGTCTCCGGGAAAGGTTTACCCTGATGGTCTTGGTAGATTTCCTTGCCTCTCTGCTAGTTGTTACTCGCTATGGTCCAGAAGCAGGCTATCTCCCGGAATAAAGTCCAAAAAGCCCTGTTCTGATGCAAACCTGCTCTCTTATAACATGGATGACAGTCTGACCTTGTCATAATTCCCACGGTCAGGATTGGCTAGCTCACTCCCTTCAGCTCTCCCCACACACCCCGTGTCTGCTGATAGGACCAGGAATTGAGAGGTGTGTATGATGTAGACCAAGGGAGGAGAAAGATACATAATTTCAAATTGGCAGGGATTTTATACATGTTGTGTTCTGAAAAAACTCACAATGTTACAACTGCCTTAATCTTTCAGATAACCACATGAACATAGATATTTTTGAATTCTATATTTTATGGTGAGGCGGACAATACTAATTTTATTTTGGCATGCCCTTCCTGGGAGGAGCTACCATTTTTTCAAGGTTTGCTGCTGCGCCCATACAGCTAAAAATGTGACCATTTCCAATTTAAACCTTACCCTCATGATCTATCATTTTGCCAACTTTCTCATTTCTCAGGTATATGAAACATGGCAGAATCATATGTTCCCCTATAACTTCGTTTGTACACATCACACACATTTCATTTTTATGGGGTCCTGACTGGCTTTTCACCCCCTTTCATTTGAACCCGGGATGGGCTCGATATGACACACAATGCTCCTTTTATTTAGGAAAAACGGTATTCAATGTTTAATCAATGACAGGGCATGACATTGCCCCTAGTTTCACATTCAGATCAGCCACAAGCAGTTTCCATTCCCCTTAAAGCATGTGACCAGCCATCTGGCATATCCAAGTTTATCTTAACCTTTTCCCTCCTTGGCTTAAAAGCACTGTTAATGGGAAGGCCTGACCCGAAGGTCACTTCTGCAGGACATGTTATCAACTCCCATAACTATCAATCTACTTCTTTTTGTATTTTAGCATTTAGTTAGACAGCCAGACCTGTTTCCTTGGTGGGCCCAGCCAAAGGTCTTGAGTTCAGATTTTCAAAGGGTCTTTGTTCAGTGCTAATGCACTTTTTATGTGAATATTTAACTTTGAGGTCACTGTTGTTAGTCATGTTATCAGCAATTCACCACAAATTTGATCTCTTACTCTGTCTATTTAAGCATTTACTCGAAATCAGCCCTGTATCCCTGGTATTCATCAAACCAAAGGGCTGTGAGGTCAGGATCCAGATACACTATCCAGTTCACAGTTCAGCGGGGGATTTCAGCTCAGAGAGAACAAGTTGCAGGTTACCATTTCGGAAGGCTAGCATATTAAATGTGCCCACCGTGTATCTGTAACTTTCAATGATGCACTGGGGCCTGTAGTCCACACTAGAATAGTTTCTCTACATACTATATAAACAGAAATAAGCACATTCTATCCACACAGATATGCCATAGTTACATGAGGAGGCAGTATTCAAATCTACACCAAACAAAATGTGCCTTTCTTACAAATGTCTCTTTAATGTGCTGACATCAAGTCTCTTTTTACTGGATAAAAGAAGTCCACCATTCAACTTTATTTCTGAATTGAAAATGCATTAATCCTCCTTTTTAGCTTCCAAATGCACAACTATTTCTTTTCCTCCCATATGCACCGCTGCAGTTTTTTAATCTCTCCATGTGTAATGTCTTTCTTTAATATAACAGTTGAAACAACATAAGTATCCCTTCGGTATTGTCCATGCTTAGGACATTATTTACCATGGGAAACCGATGTCCCCTTTAATACTCCAAATAGGCATTTCCAAAATATCAGTTCTTTTGTGAAAGTAAGTGTCTTTCTCCACCTGTGCACTTATCCATTTTAGTAGAATTTAAGTAGGCTCATTTATTTCCATGTCACTTGGCCTTAAGTCATAAAAATATGTTTTTTAGTCTGGCCTGCAATTTCCAAAGTATAGCACCAGTCAGCTTCACTATTGAATCCTGGCCTGGCCTCTTATTTCTGATATTCAGGTGCTATATTTTACCCTACAACTTTTGGGTAACTGTAAACACTATGCACACTCTGCATAACACCAAGCTGCATGCATCTGTCAACTAATGACTAAAAACATAATGCTTTATCATGTGGGGTGTGCCTAAGTCTTTAAATAGTATTAACAGTGTAATTTGGAAGGAACTCAAGTTGCCACATGACATGTCTGAAATGATATACCAGGATTGTATTTCATGCTCTCAACATATTATATTCTGGTATTTGTAGTTGTGTGTTAATAATCTCGAAAAGCATGCAAAATGATATATGGTAACAGCTCCTTCACTTACAGAAAATGCGTGAGAGATCTGTTTATGCATATAATTATGTAATAGGTGGGTCAGAAACGTTGCCAGTGGTTTATCCTTTTCACTAGCTTTACAAGGTTTACACTTGCTTACTGTTGTGCAGTCAAGGATCGTTATCCTAACTTCAATCTGGGATTATGACACAGTCACAGCACAGTCACCATGTCCTCTGCCTCACCCACTCTCTTCTACACCTTTGTCACCCTTTCTCCCATCTTCCTGTGGTCCATCCTCACCAATGAGTGCTCTAAAGAGACTGTTTGCACTTTGCTCTCCAAGGATGTTCTAGAATCTTGGATTCCCTTCACTTATGGCCCAAAGTCACATTTCCATCTAGGTCCCTTCCCTTTCCACTGGATTCAATTTTGGCTTGGGTTGCTTGCCTTTGCCCCCCATGTATTGCTCCAGCTTCTGCTGTTGGCCCTTAGCCATCATGCCAGACACCAGCCCTCTGGGCCTATATCCCAATCACCTTCGGATCTCTCACGGGCAATGGCACAAATGGCATGGTACTCACTTGAATCACAGCTGCTTCACTCAGCCTCTGCACCCGCTCTGGCCCCCTACTGTGCCAGCAAAGAAGGGGTGTCTCCTGCTTCTCAGGCTCAAACTTACAACACCTTCACCCTGTCCCACAATTACAGGGTATCCCTGGTCTGCTCTCTGTTCTCCCAGGAAGCACTCGATCATGGGCAGCTTTACTCCACAACACCCTGACACAGAGCCAACATGTCCATTTAGAGCCCCCACCAGCTACAGCATGCTTAAAGGCCTTCCAGCACTCATCCTCAGTAGAAAATGTCTATATACAGCCCCCCACACCCACAGCAGGATTAAAGGCCTTCCAGCACTCCTTCTTGGCCTCCTCCAGCTACCCACAGTTGACTCCACACACCGGGCCCAGGCAGGATCCCTTCAGCCACCTGGATATTCCACTGCAGTGCTGAAGGCCATCATCCCTGGGTCACTTTATGGCACCAGCCTCCTGCAGCACGGGATGCACAGTGCCATCCGAGAGCCTCCTCCTCACCTCTGCTGCATCCTCGGGTACAGCGTGTGCCGGTCTCCTTCAGGGCACTGCTATGCCTACCACTCTAGCCCCATCCTCACGTTTTGTGGTTGTTCGGCCACTAGTGACCCTCAGCCTCCAACACTTCTCACAGCTCTCCCGCACACCAGAACTCCAGCACCGCCATCAGGCACAGGCGCTGAATCTTCAGGGTCTCAGTGTGTGCTCCCAAGTAGCCCCAGCTTTTTTGAATATTTTTAATAATAAAATAATGCAGGTAATTCTATATCAGAAAGAATGGTCTGCTAACCAGACCCCCTTTCATCAAACTCTATGCCAAAAGCTTAATATACACTTCTGGCCTGCTGCATCAGTATACTTAACCTTTGGCACAGACCAGGTTCAGTGGCCACATGTACCCTCTCCTTTAGCTGAGGTGGCAGCAAAGTCACTTAAGTAAAGAGGTGGCTTTTGAAGTCTGCATGTCTGTTCCTAAACCACATAATTATGATGCACCAACATCCTGGTGGCAGCGTAATCTTTAAACAAAAGCCATACCTGAGTTTGAGGTATGGTCGCTGATAATTTGCATAATGCAATGGGTCTCATAGCAGTCAGTGCCCTTAGAGTCATGTTCACTGCATTCGAACCAAAATGACTCGCAGGAGGTGCCTTTGGCTCTCATTCAATCTTCGAAACCACAGTGCCCGCATTATCTAACTGGCTTAATGTCACATCGCTGCAGAATAGCCCTGTCATCTGCCCGACTCAAGTACAAGCTCCCTGAGAAGAGCACCTTGAAACGTTGCATCGAAACAAGCATTGAACTGCCTTGAATTTGCATCTGAGTGCGACTCAAACCACTGGACGATCACATTACATGTCCACCGGAAAAAGGCATACTCAACATTACATACCATGTTCAATCATCCAGCTGATTCTGTTTATGCATTTCACATGCTTTGTTGATGCTGCTTTGAACTGCACAGATCACCTGATTGAATACGACTAGATGCCGACTTGCCACCTGAGATCAACATGACTACACGTTTAAAACCAGTTCGACCCAAAAGAACCACCATGCAAAGCCTGGATCGACACAGTTGAACATTGAAAACAGGTAATTTGAGGTGACTCTGCCTCTTTACCTTGCCCTTCAAACTAGTTAGGTCCTTTTTGCATCTTTTTATACAAGCCATATCCTTTTTAAATTACTTGTTGTATTTCTTGCCTATTTATCCTCCCTGCTAATTATCCAGCATGCTTGAACCATTACTTTCTGCATTTTTCTGCCTTATTTTACAGTTGTGGGTTTTTATAGTGTTTTTGATAGCTGAGTGTACAATTTATTTGTGATTTAAACAATTTATTGTCATTTTTTCCAAATAAAGTAGACAATAAGTAATGGTCGGGTAACATAATAATTATAACAATTATAATAGCTGTGCTTCACATACAAAAGCAATCTATTGCATGGCATTCTGCAAATCCTGTATACAATGCTATGGGACACTGACCCTTCTCCTATGTCCTCGGCAATATCCCTCTCTGCACATCCTGTATACAATGCTATGGGACACTGACTCTTCTACTATGTCCTCGGCAATATCCCTCTCTGCACATCCTGTATACAATGCTATGGGACACTGACTCTTCTACTATGTTCTCTGCAATATCCCTCTCTGCACATCCTGTATACAATGCTATGGGACACTGACTCTTCTACTATGTTCTCTGCAATATCCCTCTCTGCACACCCTGTATACAATGCTATGGGACACGGACTCTTCTACTATGTACTCTGCAATATCCCTCTCTGCACATCCTGTATACAATGCTATGGGACACTGACTATTCTACTATGTTCTCGGTAATATCCCTCTCTGCACATCCTGTTTACAATGCTATGGGACACTGACTCTTCTACTATGTTCTTGTTTCCCCATGTCACACCTCTATAAAGGGTTACGAGCAACATCGTCTCTAGAATATAAGCTATAAACATTACACACACAGAAAAAGAGAGGCGAGGCTTCCGCTATCATGCAGCATAGAGTATCTATCTAGTGAGTAGTTAAGAAAATAAGTCGCGCAGCATAGCAAGGCTTGGGCCAGAAAGTTATCACTAACCATAAGGTGATTTAACTTAACCTGACACTGGATTGCAGCACGTGAAAAGCAAACATGAAAAAGAAACTACACCCCCAAGGCTACAACCCCAGACAGCTTTCTCCCAGTGTAGGTTTAAGAGCCCACTTCACTAGTCCGAAAGGTTTTCAACAGCAACCAATGAACTTAAGGGGCAAGCAGTGACTGACATCTGTTTCCTGTAATTGTTGTCTTGCATGTTACTCCATGCTAAGTCTCTCAGCAAGTCATCCACTAGTGGGGCTTGCTGTGACCATCAGCCAATGGCTACACAGCGCTTTACAATAAGCAGTGAAATATACCTAAGAACCTACGAACCCGCTTGGGGAAACTATGAGTGAGGACGTGAAGGCATAGCTCTGGACTCAGCTGGATGTCTGACCCTATTATTTCTTTGAGTGTTAACTGTATATTCTTCCAGTAGGTAGCACATCACAGCTCTGGGCCATGTGTATGAAGTCCACGTCATGTATCTGAAAATGTGGACAGGGCCTGTGTTAGGTGTGATCAAACCGGTTAATCTTTTTTGTGCTGATATACGCCGATTGATAAATCTGAATTAGAGCAGCTTATGTTTATAGTTCATAGAGGCATTCATGACCCATCATATCTTCCCACACCCATTTAGCCTTCATGAACTTACCATTTTGCCAACCCTTAACCATGCGGTATCATGTGTTTAGGTTGGTCGTTCATTGTAATCTATTATAGCAGCTTATTGGATTGAAGTTGTGGGAACGGCCCTGTTTTCGATTGTGACCCTATGGTATATCAACTGCAGACTTAGAGTTGTACACCCCATATCCTTGAAATCCTCTAGTGAGATGAATGTGCACGCTCTAAACCAATCATTCCTTTTGACAATGCCTAATTCTTCCTAATTCCCTATGAACTCCCATATCAAACGTGTTACTCAACTCCTCTACTTCGCACAGTGAGATCAGCCAGGTGTGCAATGTTTTTTTTTCATGCATTTGACGCTTATCCCATATTGCCATTGTGAGCCTGTTTCTTGGTGTTATGGCCCTTTCCAGAGCAATCTGCTCAGCGTACGATGCTCAACCGTACCAATACTTGACGTGGCTGGTCTGTGCAACCAGATAATACATTTCGAGATCTGGGACCTCAAAAGGAAGGGTAAGGATTTTAATAATATGATTTTATTACATAATTTAAAAGTTCTTTAAAGTCATTACTAAGTTCATGCAATTTTGCAAACAAGATCATAATTTCATTGTGTACAGGATTGGGATTGTCTTTGTGATTGTTGGGATTCTTCATCATTAATGTGTGGTGCATTTTCTTCAAGAATAGTATGTAGTATAAGAAAATAAGAAATTATTATTTCAATGATCTGTATATAAAATACATTATTTGTTTATATGGAAAGATGTATTGATTACCATTAGAGATTTCATCATAACTCATTTCTTCTTTGGGAAAGTTTTCTTCTAGCCAATCAAGTGTGTTTGCCATTTCTGTCAAAATAAAACATGGTTATATTTGCTTATGAGTAAATTTTATATAATGAATGGTAATAATAGAGAAATAAATACACTGTACTTACCATTTGGTGAGAGGTTGTTTTGCAATGAGTTGCTGCTGTATCTCAGTCTGTATGAAGAGTGGTACTTAATTGATATTTTGATGTGTACAGTTATGGTTTGTGATTTGTGCATTCCATAATATTGTGTGCTAAATGAATAAATATTTTTTACATTTTGAAATAGTATATAAAGGTATATTTGGGTGTAGTAAATATCATTAATGTTGTTTTAGGTATATGTTTTTATTGGTGAAGGGTAATTGTAATTGTTTATTTGTAAAGCGCTTATACACAAGTGAAGTGCTTTAAAGCACTTCAAGGCGGGAAGGGAACAAGGGAGCAAAGTCTTCATTTTTAGTCCTTGAAGATTCCAAATGTTCTTAACAAAAAACTAGCATACTAGGACAGAGGCATTTCAACTAGTGCAAGTACATGATAGGAAGGACTGAGGGGGTGGGGTTGGCGAAAAGCATACAATCAATAATGTCTAATGACTTCTCAGATAGTGCAAGTGCATGACAAAGAGTGGGGAGAGAAGGGGGTGGAGAAGAAGGAAAAAGACAGACAGAACATAAACTACAGTACTAGGCCTGGCGACCTTTCAGATTGGTAGGTGGTTGCTCATCACTAAATATTCCTATGCTCGAGTATTTCAGGCACAACCAAGCAAGGGAGGGGAGACAGAGGAAGGACAGAACAGACAAACTTGCTAGGCCTAGTACGTTCATGGTCGTACAAGTGCACAGACAGGAAGTGCGAGTGAGGGGGCGGACAAGTGCGCCCAGTCCAGCCACGCCTGGGTTAAGTGCAGAGTTGTTGCCCCTCTCATGGAGGGTATTCCGAGTGCAGTAGTGGCAAGCAGATTGCAGATGCCCGGAGGCTAGTGCAGGTCTGGAGGGGGAGCCTGGGACCTGTGAGGCTCTGGAGGTGCACCATCCGACCAGTCAGTGAACTGAGCAACTTGGGAAGAGAAGGAAGGAGGGAAGCAGCAGCGAAGAGAAAGGAGGTTAGCAGGGGAGAGGGAGAGAGAACGAGGAAGAGAAGGGGAAGATCTTGAGGAGTTTGAGGAACTTAAGGATGTCCGGCTCAAGACAGAGAGAGGCAGGGAGGCAGGGCGGCTGCTCCAGAGGGAGGCACCTGCAGAGGATAAGGATGTACCCCCAAATATTTGTTTGGAAAAACGGCTCACCCATAGAGAGTTGCAGGAGGCCGAGCAGAGGGCTCTGGAGGGAGAGTATTTAGAAGACAGCATTGTAGATAATAAGGGTGGTTACATGTGATAATGTCCCCACAAAAATGTCAGACATTCATACTGTCCTTGAAATCTACAGCTGCTACATTGGGGAGAGTATGATATAATGAACTTCTAGCCAATTAACTGGGGGGTCAAGTAAAAACCTAAGAAATTTAGTGAAAAAACATTGTTAAAGGGACATTATGGATACCAGTAAAACAGAAAACCCCCAGAAATTCTTCAGTTATGGTAAGCTAAGCAACCATAACTCGTGCCACCACCATGCACTGACTAACATCGAGGACATCAAAGATGACATCACACATGATGTTGCACTGATCACTGCCAACAAATTACTCATGTGCTTTTGGAAGACTTTTTTTTATTATTATCCGAACCAGGAGGACCATATCTTCACCCAGGCCATACCCTTCATATGGGCCAGGGCTTCAATCTTCTGGGCCCACAGAGGCTAGCACCAGGGCGGGACAATATGGTGGCAGGCCCCCACCGTGGGTGACCCGGCTGCAGTGAGCATGCAGACTGGGGCTCAATGTTAAGCGCCTTGAAACACTTGTGTATACGTGCGTTATAAATGCCATATCATATAATATCATATCATAAACTGGGCCACTCATGACATATGAGGCCTGTCTTGTATAGTCTTTTTATAGCCATAGGGGTGGTGGGGCGCTCAAGCTCCCCAGCGGACTTGTTATCCTGTTTTCTGCTCCTACTCTGTTTTCACACACTAACTGTTATCTCCCCAGAAAATACTTTTTAGAATTATTAGTTAACTGCCCTGTCCAAACTATTCTTGGGCAGTGGAGACCTGTCCAGTGCTCTTTATCTTCAGTGAACATGCCATCCAGCCTCAGAAAAGGGTTGCAAGGTTTATTCCATACCTGGAGCAAGTACGTTTGCATGGTACCAACCATAAACACTACATAGAATGCTTGTATCCTCACCCTTGTATCTGTGTCTTTTATTAATTTGCCCTCAGGTGTCTAGCAATGCAGCACTACTAGCCAGGCCCCGATTGGCTAAGGGTTTCCTATAAGTCCATAAATGCATACAAATCATCTGACATTTTTCGATTCAAAGTCATCTACCAGAGGAATCTTCAAGCGGCAGTCGGTGAAGATGAAATACAAATTGGCCCCATTATAAGTTGGTCGGTACATGGTAACATTTCTGGCAATAACATTTATCCACACTTTTACCAGACTGGCCGACTACAACTTTGCTGGTAGGGATGGAGGGTTTACGCTAATACCATTCCTGGCACTTATCTGCTGGTACATCCAGCTAACAGCTGGAGGTAAACCTGACCCCTACTGGCAGATAACTGCCAGCAATACCAACACCGTAATACTGTTGCCGGTAATACTGGCAACCCCCCCCCCCCCCATGGAGTCCTATGGGATTCCATGGAATGGGGATTTACTGTTTAAACCGACACTTGCTAGCTCCTGGATGTACCAGCAGATAAGTGCCAGGAATGGTATTAGCGTTTGCCAGTATCCCGCCGGGATTACCTACTGGATACCGGCAAACTTGTAATGAGGATTGCCTATGTTAACAGTATTACATTCCGTTGCATATGTGAATGGGGTTTTGTTTGGTGTTATGTTTATCATCAAGCCAGAATAAAATGCAGAGACCAGACGTGTAGAAATGCTGTACATATGCCAAGTACTATACATGTTTAAATGATGACATGACTTTGCTTACAAAGACGTTTGCAACCACTGACACGAGAAATTATGAAATTAGTCCTCAAAAAGATTGGAAGCTGCAATATGACTTTTTACAAGTTTTGGCAAGCAGTTTGAATCAGACCGTTACAGACATTCATTCGCTGGTGTGCAATGGCATGAATAAAGCACTTGATGTGAAAAGTAAAGAGGAATATTGGAAGTTCAGCTTTTCTGCAAAAGATATGAACCAGCAAATAAAAGGTTACGAACGTTATAAAGTTGCTGCTTCTGCCAAAGAGCTTACTTTGAGGACTGTGAACTGACTGCAAATAAGAGCCCTGAACTTTCGAAAGTACATTTTGAAAAGCAAGCTTTGGGCCATTGATTCTGCAATGGTAGAGGGAGCCGCATGCCTAAGGCATCAACTGAAAATGTATTTCATTTGATGGTCACAGTTTCCAATCTTGATTAAGTCAACTCAGCTTTCCAAAGTACTCTGAAATAGGTGACGACTATGTTTTATGACGCCTTTACATTTTAAAGGAACATATAGACGTCAATTCACGAAAGAACTGGGGTGCTGATGGAGAGAGCCACTTTTCCCCCTCAACTCACCCTCTGTTACCACATTCCTGGAACAACACCCACAAATCAAAAAAACAAAGAAATGTGTCAGTTGTGGTAAAATGCGCAACCATAACTCGCTCCCTGCCATTCACTGCTCAGACTATCCAGGACATCAATGAAACTAAGATTACAGTCAGTAATCGTATATATAAAGTATACAGATTGCATTTTCGGTCTGGTGCCTTATCTTGTTCCACGTTTATGCCCCATCAGTAAATTCTGTGAGGTGAAGGTGTACATATATAGAACCTTTAAAGTATTGTATTGTAATTAAGGATTTTGAAGTTTTCAATTCAACTTAACTACTTAAACTACTTGATCTCACTTAACTAAAAGAACTTTGCACCATTGGTGATATTTGTGATGTCATCTTTGGTGTCCTGGGTCTTAGTCTGAGCAGTGCATGGAGGAGGCCCAAGTAATGGTTGTGCAGCTTCCAATAACAGGTGCATTTCTTCGTTTTTTTGAAACTATAACAACCCTTTAACAGTTTTTTCACTGAATTTGAAAGTTTTGTTAATTTATTTATTGAGATCAAAGATTAGCAAGTCGGAACCTGACAGTTTAACCTAAACAGGTAGGTGGTGTTGTTGCAACCGGTAGGTATCTGGGAATCAGACCAAAGCCCTAAGGAGACTAGCAGAGCTAAAAGAGAAAAGTTTTAACTTTTTCCTGAAAGTCATCAGATCACTCCGAATATCATTAGGGAACAAATTCCAAATCTTGGCGTAAGAGATAGTACAAGAGCAACCAAATGCTATAGAACGTCAGACGCAATCAAAAGCCATTGTTTAAGTGGAGACTGCTCTTGAAGGCCATGAGGAAGAGAAGCATCTGAAATATTTCTTAATGTAAAAAATGACTCAGCCAAATAAGACTTTGTGGTTATAGTCAGGAGCTTGACCTTATTCTGTGATTTTACCAGGAGCTAATGTAGCTTTCAAAATGGTGGTAATGTGATCTCACCTAAGAGACCCCATCAAAATATGAGTAGCCATATTCTAGGTCACTTGGATTTTATGTAACAAGGATTCTGTCGTTGTCTGCATATAAAGTGTTACAGTAATCCAGATGAGCGTGATGGCACATGCGATAAAAGAAGCACGCGTTTCCGAAAGGAGTGGGTGGATCTGTCTCAGTGTCATCAATTGATAATGAGAGGAGCGGATGACTTTGTTTAAATGAGAGCTAGATGAAAGGGAGGAATTCATCAGTACTCCTAACGTTTTGACTTGGGTTGCGTTCTCATGGCATGACAGACTAAAGTAATACAGGGTTAAGCATTAAGGCCCTTAGCCAATTTAGAAGTTGGGGCAACCAGCAAGATCTCTGTCTTTTCTCTATTCAGCCCCAACCAATTTTCTAACATCCAGCATTCAATGATGGCCTTCACATTTTGGATATGTTGCAAACTAGCAACATGGTCCAGGCTTAGTACGAACACTAGCTAGATATATAGTTCTGTAACAAGACTTCATGATCCAAGAGGTTATAATGTAGCGGTTTTAGTTAGATATTAACCAGAATAGGAAACATGTATTATCCCGGGGCACACCACAGACTACTAGTTCAGCACAAGATGTATGACTGTTTATAATAATAATTGGCATTCTGTTACATAGAAAGGAACCAATCCAGTTGGCTGATTTGGATGTCACTGGGTCGACATCTGCGACCCACTGGCGTAAGATAGCATGGTTGATGGTGTTAGGCAGAATCACTTGCAGTACCCTTGAGGAACACTACAGACAATTAGGACTACAAATGTAAGCACAATTTCACCTTTGGTACAAGCCTGTACTACACAGTAAAGTGGTAGCGATGGCTGAGCAGCCAGACTTATCTGAAGAGTTTAAGTGAGCAATAGAACAAGTTACACAAAGGACCAACTAATACAGTGATTCAAGTAAACACTTACTCAAGGTATCTTGGTAAATGAATATACATTTATTTACTCAGTCATTTAGAAAACATTACTCTAGCATAAGCAGTTCAATATCACACACTAATACACCTCAAAAATCCAACCGGTAAGTAAATGAACAAGTGTAGCTCCAAAATGAAGTGGGAGCAAAATGGCACTTCAGATACTTAATAAAGGGGGGAAAAGACAATGTTATGAGAATAGACAGCCCTAATACATTTATAGGCAGGGCAAAGGGTTTCAGTTAAATAAAACCAGCAATTCTTCTCAATGTGCCTGGGCCAAAGTCAGTGGTTCAGAGTCTTTTGTATAGGATAGCACAGTTCTGGTATACAATGGTTAAGTCTTTGCCATGGATTTTTAAAGGATTTGGCTAGACGAAAAGTTTGACAAATGTTAAGGGAAGGACAAGCCTTCGTAGTTGAGGAAAGCTTCACGCACTTTCTCGATGGCCGAAAAGATTTCCGGACCGCATTTGCACAGTACCTTGTCAATGAAGAAAGCTTTAGCTGTGGCAGTTGTTCCTGGCAGTTCGAGCAGATCTTGCTCTTCCTGAGCTTCAGTCGTGGGGACAAGAAGGAGGACGTCAGGAGATTCCTGCACTGCCCAGGGAAGAGGCCAAAAGCTGTAGCAAGAAGTCGGTTTAAGGTGTGAGTGCCTTAAAGTCCACAAGCTGGTTTCCTTCCCTCTGGCTATCTGGTTTTCAACAGCACTCTGATGAAAATTCGGCCAGACTAGGACGGTGTCCTGGTGGCTTGCGAGTTGGTTGTTCCCACCAAACTCAATGGAAGAAGTTATCCTTGAAGGGCTTCTCTGTCGTCGGGGTTTCAGGCAATTCGGACCTCCAGCAGGGCTTCACCGATCGTCCAGGAGTTACAGCAGTCCTCTTCCTTCCCAGAGACCTGCTTTTAAACAGTTTTCCCCCAATCATTCCAGACTGGCTGTCACTCACACAGCACGTTGGCTGTCCTTGCCGGGCAGCCAGCTGGCCAATCACGCCAGAGTGCATTCAGGTCTCCTAGGAGACTAAGCACAGGAAGTTTTGGGCACCTCCCTCACATCCTGTCCACCCCAGACACCCTGGCGCCAGAGGAGGGCTTCAGCACTGAAGCCCACCAAAGGCCAACAAACAAAGGGACCAAACCTGGTTTGGCGCGCAGAGACAAACACAAGACGGACCTTTCCTAAATTAAATGGCGAAAAAAGATGACCATAGTCTGTTTTTACACATAGGTCTTGGGCGCCATATTGAAAAACATGGCTGACCCGATTTTTAGCTGCCGTTGTTAGTGGTCAGGAAAAATCAAGGTAGTTGATCTAAACCACTGCCACCAGCCATTTAAAGTAAGAAAGGGTAACATTTTACTGTTACATGGGTGTTTTGAGCACTCTATAGTAAGATAGGGTGTGCTGGGTCACTAAATTTCAATAGACTAGTAAAGTCAATTTAACTTTACAGGCTCTGGGAGATGGTAGTCAGTCCCAGAGAAGGTATTTAAACCTTGGAGAGTCCGAAAGACACCCCTGTGCCACGGCACTGAAGGTGCTGTGTGGCACACAGAAAAAGATGATGCCGCTGGAGTTGTTTTAAAACTCCATAAGAACACAAAAGTAAAACACACATCAAAATACATGAAAGAGTGGGAAAAAAGGCTCACACTGTTTCCAGGTAAAACAAATAAAATCCTAGAAATCCAGCAAAGTTGTTGGGGGTCTCAAAAGGTAAGGGAAATTAGCACATTTGGAGAATTCTCCCTAACAGATGGAATTGAAGGCCCAACAAGGAGGAGTTTTCAATGATGTCCTGAAGTTGATGAGTATTAACATAATACAAGATTTCCAAAAGGAAGGGGACATTTGTTATAAGGTGGTAACTGGCACATTCCGCTGGGTTAAGTCGAAGTTTATACAGGAGGGGTGTCACTCAAGCTTGTTTTAGGATTTCAGGAGCATTACTTTGAACAAAGGACATATTTATACATGTATTGATTAAGGGGGACAGCAGATCTGCATATTCCTCGACAAGGAAGGAAGCACATAGGTACTGAGGGCAATTTGAAGGTTTTAAGGAGGCCCAATGTATTCGGTATTCTCGCGCCAGGGAGATAAGGTATAAATCAAAACTGGAGTCTGTCTTCCTATCTAAAGGAAGGCTTGTTACTACAGTCAAGTTGGCTAAAGTTCGGTTTGAGATAACAGGTACATATGTAGCCTGGTAATATTTAGTGTCTTTTCTCTAAAAAAAGGTCTGCATTGGAGACCACCAGGGGGCACAGGCAGCATGGAAGCCTGGTTGCCAAGCTCCCTTAGAACGTCAGTCGAAAAGCGAATTACAGGAGTTAGCCCAGCCTGCAAACAGCTGCACTTTGCCACACGGGGAGCAGAAAAAGCTGAGCACCATCAGCTCCAATTTCAGCCGATATCGGACCTATCATCACCGAAAACGCAGCCTGTAAAACTGCTCCCACCCCTGCCATGGCAAAGGCCTCCGGCAGCAGAGCGTGATGTGCATGGTGAGTTCCCTGGGGGCACCCCGTATGGCAAGGGAAGACCCAGGAGAGAGAAAATGAAACCGCGTCAGAAACACCATGAGCAGAACGCAGTGACTAGTGGCGTCAGTCCTTCCAGTAACCGCTTCTAAGAAGCCTCCCGTATCGAGCCGGAGAGGGTACTCCCCCCACGAGCCTGAGCCCCGGCACGGCCTCGATGGGAGCAACAGCCCGAAGTATAGGAGACAGCGTGGCCCCGGAGAGGAGCCCAGGCAAGCCGGTGGCACCCAGGAGGACCCACGCCTTAGCCGCAGCATCGTAGCACCGACGGCTGCAACAGTCCACTGCCTGGGACAAAGAAGGGTCCGCTGCAGAGACCCGGGGTCAGGAAGGCGTCACACCAGGGCAAAGACTAGAGCTGCGGTTGTTGAGGCAGTGCCCTGAGGGGGACATCATCGGACCGCTGTACCCCCCCCGATCCCCTGCAGCACCAGAGACATCTGCAGCTGGGGGGAGCGAGGCGGCATCAGCCTGGAGATATGCTCCCCCGACGTGGCCCAGCCACAGCGGATCAGAAGGCACAAAGGGCCGGCGAGTGCTATGAGATCCGGGCCCGCCCCCTGGCTGTAGGAAACCTGCTCCAGGAGTCTTTAAACTGTGCAGCCCAGGGCACCGTCACCTCGATCTGAAAACAGCGCCTGAGTGCGCACACCCCCGCCTGCTAAGCCCCCCTGGTGGGAAAGAAGGGACCCTGCCTGTCTGGCAGGCGCCCAGCAATATTGAGTGTCCTCGGAAGACAGCCCTCAGCATCCTTACACACAACGGGCAGGTAAGGAGAGCGGGAGGGCCACGGGCAGCACCCAGGCCCACAAGTGCCAGTAATACTCAGGGGGACATCCAGGTGCCCTGTCGTACAGGTCCCTGACTGTATGGCTAAGCAGCAACGTCCATCACCACTGGAGACAATCCCCCCTAACCGCTTGAGAGCAG
Organism: Ambystoma mexicanum; assembly: GCF_040938575.1. Classification (NCBI taxonomy): domain Eukaryota; kingdom Metazoa; phylum Chordata; class Amphibia; order Caudata; family Ambystomatidae; genus Ambystoma; species Ambystoma mexicanum. The sequence goes on from NC_090933.1 coordinate 826,648,712, forward strand.
CAAAGCACTCTGCAGCGGAAGGCCAGCAAGGCAGTGACCACTGGCTTGCAACCCTGCATAGTGCCCTCGGAAAGGGCAAGCCAGCTCTATTGAGAGATCAGAGTAAACGGGAGGGAAAGCCCAAAAATAGACCAGGACAAAGGGCTATCTATGTATGAAATACAAACAAGGGGAGGTGTCCTGTCTATGGGAGTCAAAGCTTTTTGCAATATGTTTAAATGCAAATTTAATCTGTGGTGTATCCAATCCCCTACTGTAGCTTTATGTGTGCATATCAAAAGGGTAGGCGTACATACAAACGAGTAATAATACACGTGCGCTAGCTTATGTGAGACTGGGAGTAGTTTTTATTTACTAACCTCAGTCACTTTATCACTTTTTTAGGAAAATCAGGAATTGCATTATATAATAATTCAATTGTTCCGCACATTCAGAAAACCATGATGCATGAGGGATTGTGCGGAGGGCATAAAACAGAACCGAAATAAATTCATACATGTATATGCCGTGTGATGACACTCTTTGAGAAAGACACATATACAAACAGATTTCTTCTCGTATTTAGTACATTTTGTTCTTCTCATAATTCACTGTATATAAACATCAGGTAAGGAACACATTTACCTCACTCAAATAGAACAAACATAACCTGTCGTTGCTCTAAACACAGGACCTTGGATAGGTCTGACAAAAGCCAGGCTAAAGGGTGACCAAAATGGATCCAGGACCTTGGATAGGTCTGACAAAAGCCAGGCTAAAGGGTGACCAAAATGGATCTATCAATTGAGAGATCAAGCAGTGACCGGAACCATTGCACCCGGCCTGACAAGGGGAGAAGCGCACCAACTGTATCCACTTCAGAACGAGACAACTCACCGCCCCAAGAGTGGTCCAGCGAACAGACCAATTTGCGTGCCTGGGGAGGCACATAGGGCATAAAAGTACTCCCCCCACTAACCCCACAGGGTAAGGCAAGCAACCCCCTCACCCATAGCTCAGATAAGTGACGCGCCATAGACCCCGGTGTAAGGGCATCACCCAGGATAAGGACCCACGGTTCACCCTCCTTCCGATACAAAAGGTACAAGAAGCAACACCCAGCGCACTGCCTACCAATCATCAGGAAGCAGGGCACGGTTTCTAGTGACCGCAAGCAGAGCAGCAAAACAAGGGCCTCGCAGGGGCGGGTGCCATCGCAGAGAGCAGGCAGCACAGTTTTGCATAGAAAGCAACTACCGGGGACACGCCCGGAGTATATGGGCCACAAACAAGCACCCCAGCAGAGAAACCGAGAGCGTGCCCCGCATGCAGACCAGCACCACAGTCTCATCTGTCCAAAAGCTGCAGAAATACCGTTGAGAGACCACACAAACGACCACTCCCTCTACCCAAGAAGACCCTCTGATCCCCGGGGGGAGACCAAGAACTATCCACCACAGCAGACATCCGCCTATTGCTTAGCGAAATTAGAGCATTTCGAACCAGCATGGCCATGACGGTCAGCGTTTTACAGGACAAGATTCATAAAATAGAGGACAAGGTCGAGGCATTGGAAAACTACCTGGAATCAGCAGACATAATGGAGATGAGGGCGCAGGGCCAATTTCAAGAGCTAGAACAGAAAAAACCGAGACTTAGAGGCCAAGGTTGATGACCTAGAAAATAGAGAAGGGCGAACATCAGAATACAAGGCCTTAAAGAATCCCCCGGCGAGAAACCCACCACGCTAGAAAGGAGAGTTAAGGATCTCATAGCCTCAATACTCCCAGCCCCGATTACAGCCCAATTGGAGTTTGAGAGGATCCACCGGGTGGGGGCCCACCTGGCGGACCAAGATCCGTGCTGGCAAGGTGTCATCACTATCAACACAAGGTGGAGATCTTCCAGAAAGCGAGAGAATTGGACTCAATAAACTTTGAAGATTCCAAGGTCAAAATCTTCCAGGATCTCTCCGCAACCACCTTAGCCCAGAGAAGAGCATGCCGCCCTCTCATTTTAGGGATGCGAGAAAAGAGAATGAGATACCGGCGAAATCATCCGTTTGCCCTGGTCTTCACCCATGAGAATGAAGAATTCAGGGTCACCTCAGGAGAAGAGGCAGAGGGAGTCCTCAAGAGCCTGCAAGCAGCCCCGGACATGAGCGCAGGAGAGGAAGCACCGTCATCATTGGAGCCGGCACGAAAACCCATGGGCCCCTGGAAGCAAAAAAGCAAGACCAAAGGCGGCAAAACGTTCGACAGACTAAACAATCCGTAACATGACGCGTAAAGAGAAGACAACACGTGTCAAGAAGGACTCAAAAACAGCAGCCGGTCTGGCCTCTACAGACAGTCGGTATTGAGTATTCGCTAACGCAACGTAGTTATGGAGGGATCATTCGGCGAAAAGTTCTAGGGACGACACCCATCGTGTGGCCCTATGTTCACACCTGGGGCGTCTCCGCAGCTACGGAGGGAATGTATTCACTCTCTTCTATCTTTCTTATTCCTTAACTTTCATCAATCCTTCTTGGTGGTGGGTGGGGGGAGGGAAACGCGGGGCCTGGCCTTACCATGCCAACCTTGGAAGACTCAGAAAAGCACTTTGAAACACCATTGGAACGAACATCGACGCAATGTGTCTGGAAACGGACAACTAGCCTCAACGTGAGTAACGATGGAGGTTGATGCTCTCAGAATAGGGACTCTCAACGTGAAGGGACTAAATTCGCTGCAGAATAGATCAATGCTGAGACGAACTTTCAAACAAAGCAACCTAGACATCCTGTTTGTTCAGGAAACGAAATTCAAACAAAAGGGTGAATTTGTGATAAATGGGGGTTACATAGGAGGGTCGCTATGGGCCTCGGGGCCAGAAAAGAAAGGGGGAGTGGGCATACTATACCGTTCCTCCTTGAGGCTCCAAATTACTTGCAAACACAGGGACCAGAATTCAGAATGGAGCATTCCTAGTTGTACACGGCTCGTTAGGATCCACCCCAGTCACATTGTGCTCTGCCTACGCCCCAAACACTCAGCAATTATCTTACTGCAGAGACCTGCTGGCGACGCTGGAGGGGGAATGAGTAGGCCCTCTTATCTGTGGGGGAGATTTTAATCAAATAATGGATCCTACACGAGACTGCCGTTCTTACCGCACAGGAGGCCACCACCCCACCCCCCTCACAATAAGTCTTTCCAGCACCTGATTACTGCTCACCATTTAATAGATGCTTGGCGCACAACACACCCAGCTCGAAAAGCCTACGCTTTTTATTCACATCCCCATGAAACATTTACACGGATAGATTATATATTCTTAGAAAGTAACTTAGAGCACTTGATCACAGAGTCGGCCATAGAGGTGGTGGGATGGTCGGACCATGATATGCTCATGGTCGAACTGAACCTGGGGCGCAGCACACCGGTGGACAGTCGATGGACGTGTAACGATACTATGTTCAAAGACAAGCTCTTTCGGCAGGGCCTAGACAGGGAGATACGCAACTTCTTCAAAAGAAACAATACAGGTGATGTCCTGATTCCAACTGTCTGGGAGGTGGCAAAAGCCACAAATAGAGGGTTCAGAATAGCAGCAGGATCTTGGCAACTGGAGCAAACTCAACCTTTTCCTGGGCCGGTAAACTGACAGCGATTAAAATTAATGTCTTGCCACTACTCTTTTTCCTTTTTCAATCGCTCCCGATTACTCTCCCCGGCACATTCCGAACACAATCAAAGAAGCTCTGCTAGAATTTCTTTGGGACAAGGGCAAACCGTGTATTGCATACAAGACCCTTATCCTAGCAAAGGAGAAAGGGAGCCTTGCCTATCCAGACATCCACTGTTATTACGCTCCAGCCCTGCTCCGCATCTTAGTGTATCACATTAGAGAGTCTAAAAGCAAGCAGTAGGTAACTCTAGAGAATGGTTATCATGCCTTGTTCTTCCTTGAGAGGAGCGCCTGCTACCTTTTTTGAAATATTTGCAAGGAACTTGGGGTTGGTCAGTTACCTGGGGGCAACCAGACGTGGACTCCCTGCTCACTATGCTCAGAGAGGCGCAGCTTCACCTCACTGATGAGGCCCAACAAGGCTGAAACACGTGTATGGGGTTGCTGTTGGTACTCTTGTTCAGAGAGGAATTGCCATAGCATTTCGGTGCTGGACTGCCCATGTCGGCGGGACAAAGACTGATATGAAAATGATATTTCCCATCTGTGAAAGGTACAGTGAGCAAAAAGCGTGTGCTGCAAACTCTCATCTCAGAACAGTTTATCATGCCTTGTCTTTCAGGAGAGGAGCGCCTGCTACCTTTTTTGAAATATTTGCAAGGAACTTGGGGTTGGTCATCCTAAGTTACCTGGAGGCAACCAGACGTGGACTCCCTGCTCACTGTGCTCAGAGAGGCGCAGCTTCACCTCACTGATGAGGCCCAACAAGGCTGAAACACGTGTATCCGGTTGCTGTTGGTACTCTAGTTCAGAGAGGAATTGCCATAGCATTTCGGTGCTGGACTGCCCATGTGGGCGGGACAAAGACTGATATGCAAATAGATATTTCCCATCTGTGAAAGGTACAGTGAGCAAAAAGCGTGTGCTACAAACTCTCATCTCAGAACAGGTTATCATGCCTTGTTCTTTCTGGAGAGGAGCGCCTGCTACCTTTTCTGAAATAACTCTAGAGAATGGGTTGTTTACCCCAGTAACTATGGGAGAATGGCTTTCGGTCAGAGCAGGACAGATGTGGAAAGAGGGCTCTTTTTTAACCAAAGAGAAACTTGAAGCCACGCAGCAAGGTCTGATTATTAAACCCTTGCCTCACCTGCAAATTAAATGAGTCCTCACAGACTGCTAATGGAAAGGCCAGCTGCAGCGCACCTTGACCGCATTCGAAGAAATACTGAACACGCATTCAGGCACCAAAGGTCTCATATCATGCATGTACAGAGCACTCATCGATAGAGACCATCTCCCCCCTCCAAGTACCAAAGCCAAGTGGGACCGGGAACTGGGATGGGTGGACAACAAGGAGGGTTGGGATGCCATATACAGGGCAGTGTGGAAATCCTCCAATGCAATGCAGTCTCTGAGCTCGCTAGACAAAGCAGATTATGGTATTGGATGAATGGGAATGTGTGGCCACAAGGGCAAATGTCAAATGGTTATTTAATAAAGAAACATCATGACAGTTGCCGATCCCGCATACCAATTTGATGAGCCCAGCTGACCGATTGACCCAAGAAGCATCATCGCCACACCACGTGCTCCTGAGCCAACCACAGCCCTTCGACCCTATGGCCCCTATAGGTGTTCGCCCCTTGTGAGCAATCCCAACTGTTCATGTGCCATTAGGCCTTCTCTCTGTTCGATGACAATAAAGCTGTATAAACGTAATTTGTAACATGTTTTCTGCAGAGCGCTCTCGGCGTGAGCAGAGTAGATTCTGCTTGCCCTATTTTAGATAAAGCCTTTTCATATAACTAGCACTTGGTCTTGGTCTCATTCCCTCCAGGGATGTGTACTGATTGACTTTATTGGGAGAATTAACTGTATTTTTGGGGGCCTCTCACTTTCATTACCATGGGAGCTTGATGAGGTAGACAAGACTGAAGACTGAATGTCTAATAGAGTAGGTAAAAAGTGACCACTGCATGATTGGACCAATCAAGGCAAAGAGAGCCGTATCCATCTAATAATATATTCTCGATCATAACCCAAGTGTATGTGTAGGGGGAGTATACTGAATTTCATAGATATTTATCAGGCAAATTACTGTTCCATCAACTTGAAAACGTCTCTTTACAAACTATGCACTAAACAATTACCTTCTACCCCATATACCAGGTAGGAAGTTTGTGGACAGTCTTGCATGTCCATGGAGGTACATGGGGATAAGTGGCAACAATAATACCCAAACTCAGAGGGGGATACATTATTGGGTTTATTTTTACATAACATCATATTTTAAACAATCACAAGCCCAGAAATGTAAGGAACACATGCAGTGCGATATCCCGAATGTACCCACTACTTTGTTATGCATTAAGTGGCTGCTAGTTTGTCCCTTTCCCCTTCAGCCAACTTCTCCTACACATCCAAGTCCATTGTGTGGGCCAGCGGCTTGTGTGGTGAGAAGCCTCTCCAATGAGGTCCCTTTTGTCTGTCTTTTGCTACCGTCCCGTACTTCCATCATATGTTTTGATTGACTCTTCTGCGCTTATTTTACAAATGCTTCTTGACATCAGACCAAAGACTTGGAATGCTCCCAATATCCAGCACACCTTGGAGACAACAACTAGGATGTACTTGTGAAAACTAGCTCCAGTTTACTGTTTACAAATTCACTTTTTAAGTGCCTTATGAGCATAGGGGGGCTACTCTATGAAAGCATGATTTAGATGTGTTTTGTATAGAGGTTAACCCCGTTAACATTCATGACTGTACAACTGCCTTGCATCTATGTATATGTATTGACATACCTATGTTCATTTATGAATAATTTGGATTGTTTACTATATTTGCTTTTTCTGTTCTCTTGTTTTCTTAATATGTCTGCCAAAGATTAGGCAGGTTTGTGTTAAAAAAAACTATATAATACTATGGGAAACCAAACCCATGTCTATTTGAAATCAGCTAAATAAATAAGCTCTTAGTCTCTATATATAAGTTTTTCTTCTGTTTATACTTCCATCTAACACAAGTATACAGTTTCTTTGATACTTGGCATGCCAAATGGTACAATCTCTGCAGTAAATGTGAATGCAGATCAATACCCATAAGAATTTGTGTGGCAGGACACCACCCTCATGTTCCAATAAGTTACAGCTCTGAAGTCCTTCCACACTCCCTGAGCAGTCCCTTTTGTTACTCATGACATCAGACCTATCTGTAATCATTGGTCCTCCTAACTGTGACTGTGTTATTGTTTTTTCTCCATGTATGTAACTCCTAAGTTTTTCCAGCACCTAGTTACGTCAGGGTTCGGTGTGCGATACAAAATAATAAACAAAATACAAATACAAATATGGGAACAAGTAGTAGGATATGTTCTAGGAGCATGGATCATGGGGCCTTGGTAATAAGAGCTTGTCACGAGAGTGTGTGTCATAGTGGAATGTTTCATAGGAGCACGTATCATAGAAGAGTGTGCTAAGTGGGTCTGTTGTAGGAGCGTATGTCAATGAAGCACTTGTTGAAGGAGCCTTTGTCATAGTTGCACATGTTAAAGGTGCACTTGCCGTAGGAGATTATCTCTTAAGAGCATGTGTCGTAGGAGGGTGTGTCCTAGGAGCATGTGTCGTAGGATTGCTTGTTTTAGGACCAGGTGTGGTAGGAAGGCATATTGTGGAAGTTTGTGGTAAGACCTTGTAGGAGTGTGTGTTGTAGGAGCACATTGTGCGCACAAGTATAGCAGGAGCGGGTGCATAGGAGCATGTTTCGTAGGAGCTTGTGACATAGGTTCAAATCCTGCGTTTAGCTTTGGTTTCATACCTGATAACTGATGAGTCGATTCAAGGTTGATGTTCCATGAAGCTATCCCCAGCTGGAAGGTGCCCATAGAAAAAGGTGAATGCAAGAAGACAACCACCTAGTGTCCTAATAGTAAATGGCGAAAACCACAGGGGAGTCCTCTCCCTGCAGCACTCTCAGACTTCCCTGATTCATGTGTGTAGAGACAGTGCGAGCATTGACAGGGAAGCCCATAGTTTTCAGGGATATCCGAGATGACAATGCTATTATCCAAAAACACAGATAGGTACTTAGGAATCTGGTTGGGAAAAGGCAGGCAAACAGGAAGCAGATAGACAAGGACAGGCATGAGCAAGAAACAAATGGGGAAGGGCCAGGTTGGGAACCGGCATGTAGCTTTGGACTGGCGAGACACAAGATGGACAAGGGAAAGCAAGGAAGCAGGATACAGGCAGTTCAGAACTGGTGAGGCACAAGATGAGCAAGGGAAAAACCAGGAGGCAGGCAGATCAGGACTGGCGAGGCAAAAGATGAGAAAGGGAAAAACCAGTTGGCAAGAAGCAGGCAAGGCAGGACAGGTGAGGCACATGATGTACAACAGAAAAACCAGGAGGCAGGGTCATTATGGCTAGAGAGACCCAACATGGACAAGGGGAAAAACCAGGAGGCAGACAGGTTAGCACTGATAAGGCACAAGATGGACAAGGTAAAATCCAGGAGGCAGGAGGAAGCAGGTCAGCACTGATGAGGCACAATATGTATAAGGCAATAACAGGAAACAGTATGGCTACAGGAACAAGCCTGGGGAAGTAAACATATCCCTTGGAGTGATAAGACGTTCCAAGCTTTTGTGCCAGAGTGTATATACCCTGGCCGCACCGGACCGAGGCTAGGGCATCCCTGTGTCAGGTGTCTAGGCTACAGCAATACTGTTCCTTCTGCATATGTGCAGATTCAGGGAGCAGTCCTCCATGCATGTGCGGTGCTGACAAGATGGCTTTGCTCACCACAGTCACCTGCCCTGCAGTCCCAGGTTCCTGTAGACCACCACCCCTCCCATTGGGCACTGCCATTCCCGGGCTTTCAGGAACCTCCCTGCCAGTGGATTGCCATGCCGTGCTGCCTTGATCTGCCAACCTGGTCCTTTGCATTGTCCTTGCCAACCACTGCCAGCAGGGACACAGTCTCCATACTGCTAAATGGCATGCGGACTGGGGGATGACATGTATGAGAACGTGTGTTAAGAGTGCATGTTGTAGGGGCATGCATAGAAAGAGTGCGTTGTAGTTTTATCCTTCTCATAAATTGTATGCCTCATATATGTTTGAAATCTCACATTAAAGAAAAAACGTAACTGTGATGTGAATTTTCAATACGTACAAGAGACTCTGAGAGTTCGTACTTAAATTTAAATCTCCTGACAACTGACATCAAGGTTGGCCCTCACTTTTATGTGAGTTGTCAGGAAATTACAATTGCTTAATGCAAGAACTTTAAAACTCATATGCCTGTTTGTACAGTTTGTGCACATTAATTAGATCTGAAAACTGACGTCAAAGTCAGCCCTAACTTTAATGTGAGTTTTCAGAAGATGCAATGATGTGTAATGTATGAACTGTGAAACTCATATGTTCAAAGCACAGTTCAAATGAAAGGTTCAGTTTGTACTTGAATTAATGCGCAAGAGCTGTCTAAAGAGGCCTAGCTGCCTATGTGTTTTACAGTTCATACAATTAAATCTCAAAACTTTCATGTGTTTTTAGAAGATGCAATGGTGTAATGTGTGAACTGTGAAACTGTTCTTGGCACAATTTGCATGAAACATTCAAGTTCATTTTGGGTATGTGCGATATATAGATACATTAATAACTTTAATAAGTCAATTTACCACATGTCATTTCAGTGCGCAAATTCCTGATGAAATCTAGGGGCATACTGAAAATGGGAAAAATAGAAGTGGGCATTTTTGAGATATTTGGTGTGAATTTTTTTCCTATGGGAAAACCCATGTTAAAAGCTGTTCAAAATGCGCTCATAGTAAAAAAAATGTTTTTTAACTAGGAAACCGTTGATGTACAATTCTGAATTCAAATTATTTTCATGCATGGGGTCGCAGGTTATTCAGGAAAGATATTTTCTTCTTATGACTAATGCAAGTTTCATTCTGGGCATACACCATATATAGATACATTTAAAATGTTAATAACTTGAACTTGGCCAAGTCGACTTCAGTCGTTTTTTTCAGTGTACCACTTCTTGAGAAAATCTTGGATAGGAACATGTCCAAAATTGCAAAAGTTGAAGTTTCCAATTTTAAGACATTTGGTCTGATTTGTTTTCCTATAAGAAAACCCCATTGTAAAAAAGCTGCTCAAAATGCAATCAGAGGAAACCTTTTCTAAACTAAAAAGGAGTTAATCTTGAAATATTCCTGAGAAATATTTTCAGAGTTTTTCATGCAAGGATTCGAAAGTTATTCAGAAAAGTTATTTCTGAATCACCATAGACTTCATCTTCACCTAAACTATGCACAATATATATATATATATATATATATATATATATATATATATATATATATATATATATATATATTTTATAGGACAAGCACCCTATATTTAAGGTGAGTCGGACACCCATAGGAACCCCTTAAAATTCTAATGTTAATAACTTTTGATTCAAATAACAGATCTGACCGAAATTTCAAAAGAGATTAGGATTTGCACCTCCGTCCCCAGACTGCAAAGTTGTGTAAATATAAGTTAGACAATAAGAAAGATAAGACAACACATTATTTTTCCAAAGTTGCAGCCTACTTCCCATTCATTTTCCAAGACAAACAAGGTCAATTTTTTGTCATAACGCACAGTCCAAACCACTGGACGGATTTGCACCAGGTCCAAAACAACGTGGGCATGAAGCATTGACTGGAGATCCATGCTTTCTTTGGGGTTTTTTCATGCTGTAATTTTTTATATATTTGACAGAGAAGGTGGGCCCCTTTCTCAAAAATATATAGCTATATCTCAGGGATTTACCCCAAATCAGGTGTTTTTAGAAATTAAACAGACACTGTCTTGTTTTTCTTTCGATGTGATAGATAACCATGGCTATAGCCAAGGACAAAGGGGAATGAAAAGTAGTTAAAAAGGTATTTTCATGTAAAAATGGTCTAGAGGTGGGAAGTTCGCTTGAGTGCACCAAGTGAAATTCAGGGGTTATAAGAGGTCCAGGGACTGAATTTGTACCACAAAGGTTTTTGTAGCTGCGGCAATAGCCTCGAATAACCAAATAGCTGACATCTCAAAGAAAACTGCATCACAGAAACACTGTGTGTTGTCAGGGAAATGGAGAAGACAGGAGAGGTGAGGAGGCCATATGGAGTGTTGGGGGAGTTGCCACAGATGAGGGGAGCACTTGGTGAGGGCCTGTGGGACAGGGAAGCATTTTTCAGTGGTTGTTCCGATATTTGCAGATATATTCAAAGCTATACAGGACTACAGATAGCCACGGGTATCGGTAGTCCCTTGCCCATGGCTATGGACTTTGGGGCGTTTTGTGTTCTATTTCTTTTTTAAAGTTATTTGTATAGGTGTAGTGATGTCAGGGGTGAAAAGTCCCTGGTCATGACCAAAAGCCATGGTCAGTCACACGGTAGGTATTTGAGAGTCTTATCTTTTTGGCTGTGTGTTTTCAGACTTTCTTACTTGTGAGCCTGTGGAGAAGTTAAGAAGAAAATTGGTTTAAAAGATCAATAGAAATATGAGCAACCCTACTCTAGTTTTAGATGCCCCATTCACTGTATTTTAGCATGTGTATTCTCAGCCATGCTATTATATGTTGTGAAATTTGAAAATATGTATAAAACCCAATGTGAGCCTCCCCCTGCAACTAGGAAGTTTTAACCACGTCTATAAAAAAGTAAATGAACTCTAGCCGTGGTTTTACTGAAATAAAATGTTGGGGTATTATTTTATTATATTCATGTATTGATATGTGTTAAGTAGTCCTTAAAATGACTGTTTTGGAGTACATTGAGTGTAGTATTTTAGCACATTTGGAGTACTGTTTTGATGTTATGAAGGAACACTGCATTTGCTTCATGTGTTAGGTGTACTCCAATAAGTCTATAGAAATTGATCATGTAGAACTATATGTTGTTGTTTGAAATCCATAATTGGTTGTGGTCTCTCATGAATTCAAAAACGACTTTATTAACATTTCTCTGTGATTTTTCATTGTTAGCATTAAATCTGGTGGTCCATCTCCATTTTTGCCTCATTCGCTGTATTTTAGCATGTGTATTCTCAGCCATGCTATTATATGTTGTAAAATTTGGAAATATGTATATATGTATAAAACCCAATGTGAGCCTCCCCCTGCAACTAACAATTTGGAACCACGTCTATAAAAAAGTCAATGAACTCTAGCCATGGTTAGACTAAAATAAAAGATTTTGGGTATTATTTTATTGTATTTGTGTATGCATATGTGATATGTAGTCCTTAAAAGGACTGTTTTGAGGTACACTTAGTGCAGTATGTTACCACATTTGGAGTACTGTTTGGATGTTATGAAGGAACACCACATTTCTTTCATCGGTTAGGTTTACTCTATCATGTCTATGAAAAATGGGTATGTAGAACTGTATGTTGTGGTTTGAAATCCATAATTGGTTGTGGTCTCTCATGAAGGCTGAAACTACTTTATTGACATTTCTCAGTGATTTTTCAATTTTAGCATTAAATCTGGTAGTCCAACTCCATGTTTGCCTCTGAGTGAGATTGGAAATGACAAAGATGGTGTGAGGAAAAAGTTCCATTAGTTGTCCCATGTCATGTTTCATCATTAAAGTAAGAGATACACCCTGCACATTCCCCAAATCATTGCCACCACAATGAATTAGTATGATGCCTGGCTGCTCTGTACTTCTCAGACGGAACTATTTTAAAACAGACTTGGAACCAACACATTCCCCACAATCCAAACCATTTCATTGTAAAATCTCTCAAACCTAGGTTCATGTTAATATTTAGTTCTCACAAAAAGCCAGTAACCAAAACAGCCAAATGTCTCTGATCAGTCACACAGTTTTTAAACCAGCCATGATATTTGCAGTCTTTCTCTGTTTCATGGATAATGATTCTTCTTTTGAATTTCTAGTATTTTGCATGAGATGGGTATGCATGATGTGTGTGTTTTGGTGTTTGTAAGTAGTTGATGTCACTGTTGTAATTCTTTGTTTGCCTGTGATAGATTACACTCAAAATGTGTCAGCCATTTCTTTATTTTGGTTAGTAAATGCAGTCCTCTTTTTATGGTTTTGATTTTGGAAAGTACAAAAGCTATCATTTTATCCAGTTCTGTCCTTCTGATTGTAAAACTCTTTATCCACTTCACTTTCATTGTTTGTGCCCAACCCATCCGTTTCCTGATTTTGAACCTTATCCACCCTTTCTAACCCTAATCTTCTATATTCTAAGTACTATGTATACTTTTTCATCATCTACTTTAAATAACTCCATAAGCAGTCATTTTCTGTATTGACACCTTTTAAATCCCATTATAGCACTACTGCCTCATTTGTCATTTGTATTCCATACTCAGATTTAAAAAGAAAAATAATCCTCATAGCTGCGGCTATAATAAAGGGGAGTGATTGGTGTATTGAGGAGCGCAACTAGCAACAGCAATGACTGGGGTGTTTACCCATGGCTATTCAACACACACCTTGTGTGCAGTGTTACTATCTGTGGGTAAACGTGTGTCCCTGTGCAGCCACAGCTATATTTCGCCAAATGGCATGTTGTGTGTTTGTGAACATGTGATAGCCCCTATCCAACATTTTGGGTGGAGTAGTATCATCGATACATTGAGTAGTTTGGGGGATTGGAAGAGACCAGGGGAGTTGAGGAGGAACATGGTGAGTGGAGGTGGGGGGCTGGTAGGCATGTTAGGGACACTTGTTTGGCATTTGTGGGAGTATAAATACATTTTTCTATTCACATTATTTTCGTGTAGCCATGGATAACTGCAAACAGCCTTGAAGGGGCTTTTCAATAATTGTGTCTATAAAAAGAATGTGCTTAGGTGTGTCAACACTTTTCATCACTTCATTAGTTGTACCTGTAGGTGCGGCTATGGTTATAGCCACATCTAACAAACCATACATTTTCTGTCCATTAATCCTATTGTTATGTGGATGATACAGCACAGAATTTCACTTGTGTCTGTTATTTTATGTGCTTAGAAGTTCCCTTGTTTTATGTGACGTTTTGAAGGTTGGCCTTGAGTTTACAAAATATTTACGTGTGTAGGCGTGGCTACAAAACAAGAACAGCAGCCGCGCTGAGTAGCCGTGGCTATGAAAGATGCTAGGTGGGGAAAAATGATTTGCGCGAGTTTGATTTTTATTGGTTGTTGTATTTTTTTAATGTATTGATTTAACTTCCACTAATATGGGCATACAACATTAGATTTGTCAATCAATGGCATTTATGTGCAGGCATGTAGTTTGTGTATTCATGTTAGTGATGTTGAACGTTTATTTGATTGTATTTGTTGTAATTTCAATTCACTATGCAGTACTCTTAGCTGTTTTTAGTTTTCTGTGAGTTAGTACAAATGATGGTGCTTTGCAAGTTCATTTTAGTCATTTTTGTATTTCTTATATTGTTGTAGCTGCATCCTTCTTATCATCCAAGTGAACTTGCACTAGATGTTGTACAGTTAACTCCAGTGAAAGGCCAACCCTTATTCAAATGATAATGGTACTGCTGGAGATGGGAGCAGTGCATCTGTGGTCAGTTCATTAAAAGCCTCCTTTGTGAACCTTTTAGCATTTCTGATGATTCTTCAAATGG